>NC_140589.1:348348107-351114926 GCF_964204655.1 Triturus cristatus | reverse complement strand
ATGAGCAGTTAAACAGATGGGCAATACAGGTCCAAAAAACAAAGGGCACAGAACACAAAGGGGAAGGAGGTAAGAAAATGGGCAGATAAACAAATGGGCAATACAGGTACAAAAACAAAGGGCACAGAATGCAAAGGGGAAGGAGGAAAGAAAACGGACAGATAAACAGATGGGCAATACGGGTACGAAAACAACCTAATAAGCAGAAGCAATATAATTACAAGAAATGAACAGTTAACCAAATAAGAAAATCCTACGGCCTACCACTGGCCACCAGGGATGAGGCGCAGGTGGTAGCCCGCGTGTGGAGGTGGGCCTCGAACTTGGCACAGCAGCTGCGGCTAGGCTCAGGGCACGGTCACACAGGTGGTGCTGTGCGGCGTGGAGAGCGGCCTGCCTAAGGAAGGGTCAAGGGTCAAATGGCTGTCGAACATGCACATGATGGGCTCTTATGAAAGATCATTTATAGAGTCAATGATCAGCTAGAGAAATTTGAGGAACTGTGGGGCACCTTTCTCCATTTCTAACTACTAGTGACTGCCCCCGGCCTCTGAGTTATAATGACCTGAGATCTTTTTGTTTATTGTGATTATCTGGACACAAGCACATAGAATCCAGCGTCACTCATTGGTCCACTGTTCGGGGGCCATTTTCCACAAGAGTATATTTGAACACCTACATGAACTGTTCCGACCGCATTCCATACAGACGGACTCGATAGAGGCTTATCTAAGGGGGAAGTCTTGAGGGGATGATAATATGTCCTTTGCAATGTTTGTTGAATATGACAACTAGTTAGTGTCACTGTTGTTACTTTCATCGATGTGGATACTGTATTACAAGCCTTGACATTGATGATCACTTTTCCATTCCTCTCTGTTGGAAGAGAATATAATTTTTTTCTTTCCCTTTTTCTTTTTCTTTATCTGTTTCCCTCCTTTTTTTAACCCTACATTCCCTTTTGATGCAATCTTTTGAGTCAATGTACACCGTTCCTCATGCGCATATGACGCTGTACTGCTATGTTTTATTTTTTTTTTAAAAGAGAGGTTAGATAGCAGGAGCTCTAGGGGGATGAGGAGTTTAAGAAGAAAGATAATCTGCACATCTCCAGTCTTTATGCAAGTGTCATTTACTAAAGAGCACTTTACAGCAATACCCTAAACAGGAAATCTCCAAGGAGACACTGCAGTTGCCTTTGAGGTTGTCTCAATATTCGTCAGTAACTATAGTTGCAATAAAACATTTAATGTCATTAACACAGAGGTGCGTTTGCTCAGTCTAGCCCAGCTGTCTGTAAAATGATGATCTGCACAGAGTGCCAACCGAGCAACCACCGCTGTACATAGCGTTCCTGGGATCCTATCAAAGACATAAATATCCAACCCTGACTCTCAATGGTGCCTTTTGTTATTAAAAACTAACCTAAATCGTTCAAACAAGATGCCATCCTACACGATTGAATGTGATAACATGTGAGGTATTCATGCTGACTTGTGGTTTAGAAATGGGTTAGCAGTACCTCTGTGGTGCGTCTTGATTGACAAATAGGTCCTATCAGGATGCCATACTCCTGATGGCATAAACAATGATGTACCTTAATTTGAGTCATAACTTCTAACAACCAAAGTTGCAGTCGCAGTGTCCTGGTAAAGTGACATGTCAGCTGGGAGACTTTATGTATGGATGGTGGCGGTCAATATGAAAAGTGAGGGTCTCAAACATCAGGTGCTAGTTCCAGGGCACCGAGGCCTCAGGTCTCAACTCATATGCACCCTGCCGCAAGGTCCTAGAGAAGGCCACAGCCTCACTGATCTCTTTAGTAGCACTTCAAATACAGGTGAAGTAGATAAGTACTTGTGGATGGTACATTCGGTGTGGATTCAGTGCATAAACAGCATCTGCTATATGAATTTTTGTGCCACAAGCATACCTGGTGGAGAAGGCAACCTCAGGCACTCCAGCACTGGAAACCTGACCAGGATACAAAAAGACAAACCGTCTTTACAACTCAAACACCTACGGTGACAGCTCTGTAGTGTCCTGATCCTCTATTGGTAACTCAAATGTATTTGTGATGGTGTTTTTGAGCTCAGTTGCCAGTCCTTTATGCAGAATGAGGCGATGAAAAGCTACATGGAGTAGCTGGAACAGCTCTTTATGCTCCTAGATAGAAGGTCTGAGGAAGAGTAAGCAGTGGGAAATTAAAAATGTGTTGATGTTTTGCAAGTACGTGATTGTGTGTCAGTGGGTGTGCATGGAAGGGAGAAGGTGGTTGGCTAGGTTTGGTCTCAACATAGAGGCTAACAATACACCTATTTATGTCTTCTTGATCGCTGCTCCAGAAGAACTTGATAAAATCTTGTGGTCCATTTAAAATCAGAGGCAGAAACATGCCACTAGGTCACCCACCCAGACGGGAATGTTATTAAAAAGATATTCTTGGTAAACAGGAATAAAAAACGTGCTTCAGGAAATACATCTTCGAGTTAATGAAGGAAAAAACAATTTCGAACCCACAAGGTTAGACCCTCATTAGGAGCATCCAATATTTCCCCGTCCGAGCGGTCACCAATACTGGGGATACCAATAATTGCAGGGGTGGTGACATTCTGCCACATAATGAGATGGGCCCTTAGGGTCCACTAAGAAAGGAGGAATTATCCCCAGACTTTCACACTGAAAATTCAGATGTTTTCAGCAGCCAAGTAGAAGCAAAGAGATCTGCAGTATTTCCGTGAATCTCACAGTCCTCTGCTAACCTATAATTTATGTCTAAAATACACCCACAAAAAAAGTATGGGAAGCGAGCTAACAAATGTAGGGATTCGCCCTCATCAATTTACTGCTGGCTTCGGTATTAGTAAACAAGCTAAAAAAAACTGCAAATTGTCATCATTCGCTGGTATATGTAAGAAAGGACCCGATTTTGTGAAACAGGGCACACACTAGACATATGTTGTTGTCATCTTTTCTGCAACATTACGTTTTGCAAAAAACACCCTGAACCGAGCGTCAACTGATCCCAAATCAGCTCTACAATTTTACATTTTATTAGAGAATGTTAAAGTGGCCATACACAAAAATACAGATTCCATATATTCTATCCACGAAAAAAACTCTGTTTACAGGCTTTTCAGATAATTCAAGATTTGGCAAAATGCCTCGGAGCCTCACCATCATCAGGTGTGTAACTTGAAAGGCAAACACACAAACACTGGCATCCGTCAGTGTTACTACGATAGAGTCCCCATATATCTGGTTAACAGTGTGGAACAGCTTTTGCTGTTTACCTAAGTAAAATAGATATTTTTGCTTCAGAAAAAGTTAGTGCTCTTTACATTTGTCATATTACAAGGTGGCGTCGACTCCTCGCCCTCAAGTGAATCAGAACACACGCTAGGCATTGTGATTGCTTAGGCGCAGGGGCGTAACACCGGCCCCCGCAGCCCCTGTGGTGCGAGGGGGCCCAAGCTCCAGGGGGCCCCCTCGGTACTGCACTCTGGCCAGAGAGCTCCTGATTGAGCCTGGAGGGGGCCCCTCTCCGTAACGTGCAGGGAGGCCCCCTCAATTTTCGTTACGTCAGTGCTTAGGCGTGTTTGAGGAGAGCTGCATGCCAAGGTCATGTTGCTGTTTCCTGCCCTTGCTTGGAAGTTAAGTTGTACTGTATCAATTAACAGCATATATTCCCTCGGCAAATTATGCCATGCGTTGTTGTGCAGAGAAGAGGAGCCTTCATTCCAGGTACCAACCGCACGACAGAAGAGCTAAACGGCTTCGACATAACATCTTTACAGATCTTTATCCCTCCTGTCTCAGGCACATCCCAGGGCAGGCTGCGGGCATGGTTACTTGTCCCTCCTGAATACTGGTCCATTTTTACCAAACTACGTTTAGCATCTAAATAAGCACCAGTGTTGATGTGACGGCAGCTACAATCCCCCACAAGGTTACTAGAAGGAGGACACTTTTATTTATATGATTACAGGTAATTCTTCTTCACGCTTAGGAAAATGGCTTATCATTTAATTTACTACTTACTGCCTCTGTAGATAAACTAGAAAGTGATGGCTTAGCTGTCTCGCTGAAAATGATTTTAGTAGACGTGGGCCTTTAAGTAGATTTTATAAAATGCTAACATAATTACATGACATATATTTTATAATGCCTCTGCCCCTGATTTACATCTATTCGGCAGTATCGGAGCAGTCTTGCGGTAGCAAGGTAATATGTAGTCAGACAACGACATTCATAGACAAAAAAAATGTATTGACATGATTTAGGGATTGGTTTTAATGGAAAATCTACGGCTTTGTGGAAGAAGTGGTAAATGCAAAAGAGATTCCGCCAGCAGAATTACTATCCCTGTGATGATGGCAACTCTGAATCCATTTTCTACTGTATTGACATTGCCGCAGAGTCATCTCTGGCGTCCTCACCTCCTATGCCTGCTCTGGCATCCTTCCCTTCTATTACAATCCCTCACATGAAGGAACTCTTCCTTGGCCTTAAATCTGGTGCCCCCACGGACCCTTGTAGGGTGTCTACACTTAGACTGGCTCCCAAACTTCCAGTTCCTGTGCAAAGTCTTTAATAACATTCTTTCATCTGGGCAATACCCGGACATCTGGAAGGAAGCCACTGTCTCACCTCTTCTTAAGAAACCCAATTCCAACCCGTCAGAGTTGAAGAACTATAGGCCTATCTCCCTCCTCCCTGCCCCCGCCAAAATGCTGGAAAAATTTATTAACAACGACCTCATGAAATATATTGAAGCTCAGGACATCTTGGACAGCTCTCAGAATGGTTTTCGGGCAGGTCATAGCACAGTATCCACCTTGGTAGCAGCTTCAGACTGTGTCCGCATGCAGGTTGACCAGGGCGGATCAGCGGTGTCGATCCTGCTCGAACTCTTGGCGGCATGGACACCATCTCCAGAGTTCGCATGCTTCAGCGACTGCGGGGAGGTGGAGTCACTGGGAGGTCCCTGTAGCTGCTTCACTCTTTTATGCATGGCAGAACCAATGCCGTCAGTTATGGCGGGTTCAAAGCCAAGGCTTTCAGCCTCCCGTGTGGGATCCCCCAGGGCTCCTCACTTAGCCCTTGGAGCTACATTGGCCGACCATCATTGCACTAGTTACCTCTTGGTTAGACTACTGCAGTGCATTATACCTCAATGCCAGCATAGGCTCTCTTAATAAGCTTCAGGTGGTGCAGAATGCTGTGACAAGGCTCATTCTTAACATCCCAAAACACCAATCCGTCAGGGAAGGAATCCGTTCCGTGCACTGGCTTCCGATCAGGAAGAGCATCACCTTTAAGGCCTTGAACTTGGTGTACAAAGCTATGCATGCCATAGGCTCATCTCATCTTAAAACCTTGTTTCATTGGCATGCTCCAGGCAGAACTTTGAGATCCTCTACTCAGAAAAAACGTGTCTCTCCCAGATTTTGGAGGTGCAAATGGGGTGGCCGCTCATTTTCTGTAGCGGCTGCTAAACTCTGGAACTCTTTGCCCGTCTCTATCACCGCGGCGGATTCACTTGAGTCCTTTAAGAAACTTTCAAAGACCTGTCTCTTTGCCACCTGGCGTGTTGGTTCTAGTCTCTCCTCAGTCTCGCCCAGCGCCTTGATACTATTTGGTTTTAGTGTGCTTTATACATTTTTATCCTATCCTATCCTATTAAGCACTTCAGGCACTAATCGGATTTTCCATCACCACTTCACACTAACTTGGTCCCATGACTCTCTGCAATGGAATAAAAAGATATCATAGTCTATTACATAACCAATACATCACTCCTTTGTATTAATTATTCACTATTCACAGTCACACCATAGATGTTATAGTGTGAGTTTACATTTCATTGGTCATTTATATACTTTCGTTCAGTTGATCTGAACTCTAAGTGAGCTATTGTCTTTCTCAGTAGAATTAGTTTCTGACTAAACCCGTGCACTTGCTGACATAGGTTATAGCTTTTTCACCACCATTATACCAGTGGTAAATTGAGCACTGTTATGAGTAAACCTGCATCAGGAGGTTAAGCTGCATTATTATGGCAAAACTTGCCAACATTCCTTCCACCTTCCGCTAAGCTGACTTAACCGTCTGAGTCAACACCACAAAAGATATTCTAGATCTGGTGAGTTAGGACTTTATATTTTCCAGGCAAGGTAACATACTAACCACATAAAGCACATTTGTTTGATATTTTTCTGTGGGTACAGAAGCAGGCAGAAGAGGACAGATCCTGCTGACCAACTATCAAAATGTCTTTAGTATTTTAAGTAGACCTCTTGGAGCACACATCTGCTAGGTTGCTTATAATATTTATAAATAAATAAAATCAGGCCAGTAGTGATTGTCTTCTCTTGACTCCAGCTATAAACACAGCAGAAAGAATAGACTGCCAGCTAGTGGATGATTGTGTGTGTGTGTGTGGGGGGGGGGGGGTGTTGGGGTGCAGGAAAGCTCTTCAAAGATTTGCACTCCCTCCTTTCCTGCCCCTACTATTTAAGGATTTCTAGAGACAGGTGGCCTGCTATCTGCCTCCTTCTATGGACATAGCGAAGTATTTTTCCTAAGCTGATTGATGTAGGCTGGTTAAGAAATCCAATGCCTTAAGTGGCCTGCACTTCGAAGCAGATTTATATCCAAATAATAATATTGCAATACCATGGTGGGGCCTGTAGGGCTTCAAACATTGTTAAAGTGTCACACTGGAATTTTTAACACCTACTATCCTCCAGAGGGTTTGACAAATAAAAAAGAAGGTGAACAGTACAACCTCCCCTCCCATAAACAAACCAGAGACGACAATTACTTACACAAATTCTTACAAAATTACTTACAAAATGTTTGCTGGATTTGATAAGCATTCGAGTAGTTTACAAGTTCATCCAAACTAGTTCACTGATGAACAGGATGATGATGCCTGACCTCAATGCACTGAGGAGGAACCCTAGTGAAGGACACTGAGCAATGAATCTTAACATTAGTTACGGCCCTCATCACCAGGTCATGGATAATTATTATTCAGTTGCTCCAGTCTTAACTTCATCGCATTCTAGACGAGTACACATATTGTAGTCATCAAATTAGAATGATCATTTATCAGATAATGTACATATCCACACCACTGACTTTCTTAACTTGCTAAATCAGGCCAATAAACTGAATAACACACATATAAGCTGCAGGAGCTACGAATACATGTCATGGCTGTGAAATTGTAGTGAAGGGTAAATTACTCTTGGTCGCTGACGGTTATGTAAAACACGCACTAGGTGATTTGAGCAATGCTCAACTTGTCTAACCACTGGCAACCATTCGGGGTAGCAGTGCCACCCACTACTTTATTGCCCACCACACCTCTGCAGATTTACCCAGTCATATACAAATCAGTCTTGATCCTGCTCCAATAGGAACAGACCTGCCCGAACTGCCAAGTCAGGTCCTCTCCAAACCTGAACACAAGCAACCTAAGTTCCAGCCTAGTTGGGCCTCTTCCATTGGGTTCAGCTTAGTTCCAGCGTCACAGTTCGTTTTATTCAGAATTTCACTCGTTTTAGAAGTAGCTGTGAGAAATTGAGGGTTACCTATCAAGGCATGTCTGTTTATCCACGGGTGTAGCTTTCAGTGCTGCAGCTGAGGCAGTGACACCAGGGTTCTGAGCTGAGAGAGGCCCGCCACTGCTCAAGTCCACCATTGCAGCTGGGCTGTGTGTCTGGGTGGTGCACCGAGAGCACACTCAGGCCTGCCTCTTGGATTCCTGCCTTACTATCAGCGATTGGATGGAACCCTCCCTGGCCTTCTTGGCGAGATCCGTTCAAGAACATCTTTCTGTGTGATTTATCACTTCACCAACAAAAGAAATGTAAGGGGAAACGTGTTATATCAAGACAAGCTACCTGTAAAACTATTACACCTTCCTGCTGCAGCACGTCCTCAATGTAAATGTATGCCTATGATGTTATAGGTGCAAGTGTGAAATAGTGGGCAACAATATAAACTATGAGCATTAGGGCATCGTTTGGCATGCAGGCATTGGTGTGGGAAGAGAACCCACTGTTTGCACCAACAGCACGAGTGACAACTGTTATTTAGACACATAGAGGGACACACTATTTTAACTATGAAATTAACTCTGCCAGGCAGAGCACAGCCATCAGTGTCATGTCACAAGGCAGCAGTCACTCAAAGGGTTGCAGAATTTCTCTTTAGCTAGTGAGTTAATGAGATTCCAGTTCAAATTTCTTGGACAAGGTAACTTTGTGATTAGCTACAAATTTAATGTTATCACCTTTGTATCTCATGTCCTTACAACAGGAGTACTCTTAAATTGCATTCCTTTAAATCTGGGGAACTTGACTTGAGAGGTAAGTAGGAAAGTTTACTGTTAGTCCATTTTATTAAAGGTTTACATATTAATAGTAATTTTTTAATGTATATGTAACATAACTTATAAATATATATGCATACTATGAATATATAGATACAATTATTTCAATTTCATGAAATGTAATTTAATTTTTAAAATTATAGTTAAATCAATTATTTAAATTAGCTGCTTTAAATACAGAAATGTATTATTTAAATTAATTTATGTTAATTAAATACCTACACATTTTAATTCCCGCACTACACATTTACACTACCCATCCCGAAGCCTGAAACCTTACCACACCAACACACCAACCATCACTGAAACATAAAAATCCCTTGATAGCCCTATAAAGCATCAATCCCTGCACTCCTTACTACCCATACACTACCCACAAATTACTTATCACTCCTTAACATTACCAATCCCTGAACTCTAAAAAATGTTTACTACCCCTATTCATTACCCACCCATGAATCCGAAAGCATCCTTATTACCCCTATGCAGCACTCATGTGTCCACTATCCTGTAGTGGACGTGCTCTTTCACAGCTCTGCTCCTTCTGGTAGCTGCTGATGTCCCCGTGCGCTGCTACTGACCTGGATGTCAGGAATTCACGGCCCTCCTCCACCTGCAGGCTCTTGCCTGTGATTCATCCCTGGTCATGCAGTGGTAGAGTGTCACTGCTCTGCTGCTTGACTGCCCCTCTGTCTCCCTTTCTGCTTTTTCTGTCTCTCTGGCTATTTTTCTCTGTCTCTTTTATTCTGCCCTCTGGTCTGCGTTTTTCCTTTTTCCTCTTTTCTCTGGTTTTCTCCCTCTCTGCCGCCCATGCCACTGTGATCCCCCACGGCCCGCCCCCTCCTTGGTCCTTCACTCTCTCTGCTCTCTCTGTCTCTCTTCTGCTTTTTTCTTTTTATCTGCCTCGGTTTTGCTCATCTCCTTTTTCCTCCTGTTTTCTCCCTCGTCGTTGTCTGCCTCGATCCACTGCCCCCTCCTGTTTCCCTTCCTGCTCCTTCGGACTTTCCACCACTACGATGCCAGCAACCTTCTTGCCCTCAACCTTGGACGCCTCGCTGGCTGCCATCTACCATCACCGAAGAAGACCCAGGGACCCTCCACCAGGAGCTACAACAGCATCTTTACCCACACCAAGACACCAGCTCCTCTCGCCGCCCAACCAACCAACAACACATCCAACCAGCTTGGCTGCATTCTCCTTAATGAGCGTCCCCTCCACAAACACACCACAGAAATCTGGGACCTCCTCGACACCACCTCCCCTGACATAACTTTCCTCACGGAAACATGGACTAACCCCTGCTCCGGATCAGATCTTGCCATCGCCATCCCGGATGGCTACAAAATCACCCACAAGGTGCAGCCCCGATCGCCCAGGAGGAGGCACCACCATCATCCACATGAAACATCCTCCGACTTACCACATTTGATGACAACCCAACAACAAACATCGAACACTTCCACTTTCCAGTTCCAGACCAACCCCAACATCACCCTCTGCTGCACCCTCATCTACAGGTCCCCCGGCACCTTCATAGACCTCATCGCACCCCAGGCTTTTGCATCCACCGACTACATCCTACCCAGAGACCTCAACTTTCACATGAACAACCCCAGAGACCAGAACACTGCCTTCCCACTGGAGAACCTCACCAACATCGGACTCAAACAGCTAGTCACTGCACTGACCCACACAGCCAGACACACGCTCGATCCTATTTTCTCTGCAATCAGGAACACCACCTACAGCCACACCACTGAACTCTCCTGGACCAACCAACACTGTGCAGCTGGATCAAGATCACCGAAGAACTTCTCACCGACTCCCTTAGCACAACCACTCCCCCAACACCAACGGATGCCAACACCGCAGCACGCGACCTCCAACGATGGATCTCCAGCTGCGCCGACACTCTGGCAACCTCTCAACAAAAGATCTGGCAAGCAGCATGCCAAGAAAGACAATTGGTTCTCTCCTGCCCTCAACAAATCCGGACAGATGACTCAAGAAGAGATGGAGAAATAACCATACCCCGGAAACCCATGCTACCTTTCAATCCCCCATAAACATACACCACCTCCTCCTCAAAACCACAAAGAAAACAGCCTCCAAGACTGAATCAACATCAGCGCACACAACAGCAAAGAACTCTTCTCTATCATCAAGGAGTTTGCCAGGCCCAATAGTGAGACCACAGAGGTCCCTCCCTCTCAAGACCTCTGTAACAAACTCGGCACCTTCTTCCACCACAAGATCAGGCAGATCTATGACAGCTTCGACACCCCAGATCCTGCCTCTTCGCCCGCCACCACTGCATGCAAACACGCCGCACCCCAACAGACTGTGCTTTGCTGGATCCCACTCACAACAGAGGACATACTCAAGACCATGAAGAGCATCCACTCAGGAGCCTTGACAGATCCCTGCAAGTACCACATCTTTCACAGAGCAGATGCCGCCATTGTTCCCCAGCTCTGCCACACAATCAACTGCTCAATCAAAACTGCCACCTTCCCCAATGACTAGAAACACACCAAGCCCAGCCCCCTGCTGCAGAAGCTGTTCTCAGACCCGACAGACCTCAAGAACCTCAGACCCATCTCCCTCCTCCCCTTCCCAGCCAAGGTCATTAAGAAGGCCATCAACTCCCAACTCCCTGCAATTTTAGAAGTAAACTACATCCTGGACACCTCCAAATCCAGCTTCTAAAGCAACCACAGCACAGAGACCCCACTCCTTGCCGCCACCAATGACATCTGCTCCCTCCTTGACTGAGGAGAGACCACAGCCCTCATCCTACTAGACCTCTCTGCCACCTTCAACAATGTCTCTCACCGCACCCTAATCACGAGACTCCATGACATCGGCACCCGCAACAAGGCACTGAACTGGAGCCACTCCTTCCTCACCTGCCGAATCCACTGAGTCAGACTACCCTGTTCCTCTCAGAACCCACAGAGAACAGCTGCGGAGTGTCCCAGGGCTCCTCCCTGAGCTCCACCCTCTTCCATGTCTACATGGCCCCCCTCTCAGCCATCCCCAGAAGCCACGGACTCAACATCTCCCCCTACGCCGACGACACCCAGCTGATCCTCTTCCTCACCAACTTCCACAGCGGAATGAAGGCCGTAGCTACCTGGATGAATGACTGCTGCCTCAAGTTCGACTTGGACAAGACCGAAGTACTCATCCTGGGACCCACGCCTACAGCCTGAGACAACTCTTGGTTGCCAGCCACCCTGGGATCACCTCCCACCCTGACAGACCATGCATGCAACCTCAGCATCATACTGGACTCATCGCTCACAATGAACTGCCAAATCAAAGCAGTCTCCTCAGCCAGCTTCCACACGCTCCACCTCCCTCGATAGACATTCATCAGCAGCAGACTCTTTTACGGTAACGCACTCTACGCCGGCATCACCCTGAAACAGCTGAAGAAACTACAGAACATCCAAAACGCTGCAGCCTGACTGGTCCTCGACATTCCCCACTGCAGCCACATCATGCAACACCTCAGACAACTCCACTGGATCCCAGTCAACAAGAGAATGACCTACAAGCTCCTCACACATGCCTACAAAGCTCTCCACGACGAAGGACCAGCTTATCTGATCTACTGCCTCGCATTCCACGTGCCATCCAGGCAACTCTGTTCCACCCAGCTCGCTCTTGCCTCCATCCCCAGGATCCACAAGACCAGAACTGGAGGAAGATCCTTCTCCTACCTCAATACCAAGACCTGGAACATCCTGCCCCTCCACCTCAGGCAAACCGCGTTGCTGACCCAATTAGAGAAGGACCTCAAGACCTGGCTTTCCAAATTATCCTGCCCCAGAGGGATCAGCAGCCCCCCTTCCAGCGCCTTGAGACCCTCATAGGTGAGTAGCTGCACTTTATAAGTCCCTGATTGATTGATCTGTGAACCCATAAAACATCTCACTACCCCTATACACTACCCATCCTTGAACCCAATCTATCTATCTATCTATCTATCTATCTATCTATCTATCTATCTATCTATCTATCTATCTATCTATCTATCTATCTATCTATCTATCTATCTATCTATCTATCTATCTATCTATCTATCTATCTATCTATCTATCTATCTATCTATCTATCTATCTATCTAGCTACACATAAAATATGCTTTCCTTCCATATAAAAGCCTGAAAAGTAAAAACAAAGTACAAAGTGCATGCAAAATAAAATCTCCGAATGTACTTGCCTGCAATGTAACAACCCTCCTGGTGTACTTATCTGCGAAGTAACGGCCTCGATGCAATGCATTCAAAGTAAATTTATCATACCATTTTTTTGCAACAGGCACATTTCTCGAATACACATTCACATATTAATTATGTGGAGAAAACATATTGGCACTAGTTTCTCAACAGAACTGCATGCAAAATCTTTAACTTGAAGACAAAATATTTGAAAAATTGTGCAGTAAACTAATCTGCAAGATGTAAAGGGTGACAGAGCAAAACAGGACAACGAAAGGGAGAATTGGGGAGAGCAAGCACTAGCAGCAAAATAGAAAACAGAAACAAACGTAACTGAAGGAAACTGCAGAAGACTAGCTGCAATAAAAATGGGGGCAGAAATGGAAAGAAAAAAATACAAAAAAACCATCACAAGGTGAGTAATGAAATGAGGTAGAATGTACAAAACACATGGAAGAAGCTAGACAAGTGGATAAAGACTAAAGGAAAAGAATGGAAGAGAGAAATCAGCAAAAAATAATCCCATTGAGAAAGCACAACTGATTAATACACCTACTTGTCAGGTAACAGGGGTTTAGTATTGCTTACGGTTGGAACTTGGCACGCACTAGGGAGTGACAATCCAAACCCTCTCAACACTGAGTCTTTCTCAGAGAAGGAAAGGCTAGTGGTCCCTGGAGAGCATCAGCAATGTCAGTATTGAGGTTTTGCATGCAAAGAAAAGTGCTGCATGTTGGGTAACTATCTCTTCATCTTGCATGAAATGCGTGCAGATCGTTTGATCCTGCATGGAATGTGTGCGGATGCATAACTCCTGCTCAGTATAGGTTAGTAGTGCAAGGGTCAAAGCAGATGAAACATATCGACCTAGAATGGACACACTAGCTCAGTAAAGGCCTCTTTGTGTCATGCCATGTTTTTACCTATATCACAGGGCTCCTCTTATTAAAAAATGGGGTTCAAGGTCCTTGAGGATATTTTTAACATTTTATGTCCTAAGATCCCAATCAGAACAAAGAGAATATCGAAGTGTTCCCTCTCTTTGCGAGGTTGAGCCCCCCTGGTGGTGAGTACCTCCCTAGGTGAGCACCCAATGATGAAGCATGTCACATGATTAGCTGTGCCTTGAGAGCATTAAGGAGCAGGGCATAGTGGCTGCTTGTTTTGGGAGACACCCTCCACTTTTAGTTCATGCATTTCACTCAAGGGTTAGCCTGTGACAGAGCAGGAGGGATTTGTAAGTCAGGCCTATATTGCTCATGCTATACATGAAAGTCTAAGCACAAGGTATTAGAGTTCTAGTATGTTAAAACAAATTGCTAAAATAAGAAATAGCAGAATATTGACTTATATTGATTACCTTGCGGTGCTGCAAGAGTAAAATTAGTAACTACAGCTAATCTTCCACAGAGATTACATAGTGACTGTAGGAAACTGGGCATTTTGCCCCCTTTTCAGCTACTATGTGCTTATTTTTGACTCTGAAAGTGCATTGTGGCCTTCTAACCAGGCCTCAGTGCCAGTGCTCCTTCGCCAAAACAAGGTGTTGTCTAATTGTGCTCCAATTGGCTAAGGACTGTAACACTCCTGTAAGTCCCCAGTAAACGCTACCAAGGATACCTAGGCCTGAGTGTTAAAGAGGGTCCCAAAGGGCTGCAGCGTATCTTATGCCACCCTAAGAGGCTCACACACAAATTCCACACATGTACCATGCAGGCTGAATTACATGGTGCAAACCATTAGTGAAAACATGACATGGCACACTCCTATGTGTCATGTCAAATTCACTGCATCTAATATATGTAAATCACCACCACAGCATGCCTTTCAGCCTTAAGGCAAGGTGCAGTATATTTTATGTGGGGACATATCAGCATGAGCAGGTACGCCCCAGTGATGTCTAATTCTATTGCTGGAAATTATAAGTGAGCAGGGAAGCCATCTTAAGGTTAGTACTGGGAACTGGTGAAAACGAGTTCCATAGTGGCTTCACTGAAACATATGGGGTTTGGTATCAAACACCTCGTATTAATAAACCCACACTGATTCCGTTGATGGATTTATTAAAAATTGCATTCGGAAGGTACCTTAGGAGTACCCCCTGAAACCTATCAGCCCTCTAGTGTGGTAGCTGACTGGTCCAGCCAAGCCAGCTACCTGAAATGAGTTTCTGACCCCCAGAGGTGAGAGTTCACGCTCTCAGAAGGTCAGGAACAATGTCTGCTCTGGGGGAAAGGCGCTTTACACCTCCTCTAGGAAGGTTGACAAAATAGCATTTGAAGACAGGGAGCTTCCAAGAGCCCACTGCTTTTGGTGTGCAAATCTGGCTCTCCTTAGTGGTTTAGGGATGCTAACCTCCCTGTCCTGGGTCAACTTGGTACGAGGACAGGTGGGAAAATTAGTAGTCATAGAGGCATGTCCAACCTCAGGCTGGTTCCACCCCTAAGGTGGCCTACCTGATATAGATATGAAATTTAAAAGTCTACCATCTTGGTGATGGGAGAATTAGGAACTCTTTGACAGGGTTATGCCCACTTCCGAGAGGAAGTGGTTATATAGGGAGCATAGGGACCTCAGAGGTAAGTAGCCCATTGGCTACTACACTACATGTCCCTAATGCCCCTAAATCTAGTGTTTAGGTGAGCCCCTGGCACCTGGAAATCAGATTCCTGATGACATAAGAAGAAGAAGGACACCAAAGGACTGCGGAGAAGCAACTGACTTGGCACCAAACCTGCCGGCCTATTTGCTGTTCAGCAAAATTACGTTAAACTTGTCTCTTTCTGCAGCTACTGTGCCTCCCAAAATGGGGAGGACTGCCTGCCTACAACAAAGATGCAGGGACTCCCATGGATTAGCGGGTCTGCTTCCGTGCATCCTGTAGGCACTCAAAAAGAGCTGTGAGGGCTCCGGACCACTGAAAACCGACAACGGAAAGCACCACTGCAAACGTTCCCCCTAGCCCGAGTTGAAGTGGGCCAACAGTGCCAGCATGGTCCCCTCACCCTCCAAAGACAAAGCTTACATTGGGCTTGCCCACAGTGGACTCACTGGTGCCTCCTGCAGATTCTTTGTGCAGGCCCCAACTACCTCAAGTTTATCAGGTGATGAAAACCCGACACCTCAAAACACCTCTGCACCCGGTCACCCTGCCTCGAAGAGAAGAGGACCAAAGGTGTCCCCATGACCCTGACTGGTTAGCAGCTTCTTTGCAATCAGACCGTACCCCATTCAAGTGAATGGGACACCCAACGCCGTAACACACCTCTGCACCCAGAAGCCTCAAGTCGTGCTGAAGTAACCTGTTGGAATGGCCTTGAAACTTTCCCCATGCTGACCGTAAGCCTGTAAGTCGCTGTGAAGTGCCCAAACGCAGTACAAGTTTTTCTCCCATAGGATAACAGTGGGCACCAACGCTGAAAACCACCACTGAACCTAGCCGCCCCAATGCCACCCGAGATGACCTGTTGGTGCTGCCTTGAACCATGCCCCATACCTCTGACCCTCGGGTAGGTCACTTCCCCACTGCTGCAGCTCTGCCTGCCTGCCCGCCTTGACGCCTGCTCATCCCCCAGGTCAGCGCTCTGCTCGATCGCCGCCTGGCCTGCCTTCTTCTGCCTCTTTTTACTTTTGTACCCTGCGTGCCTGAGTGCCTTCCCGCCCCCTTTTTCTTATTTTTGTACCCCGTGTGTCTGAGTGCCTGCCCGCCCCTTTTTCTTACTTCTGTAACCCGTGTGTCTGAGTGCCTGCCCGCCCCTTTTTCTTACTTCTGTACCCCGTGTGTCTGAGTGCCTGCCCGCCCCTTTTTCTTACTTCTGTACCCCGTGTGCCTGAGTGCCTGTTCCAGCCAGTGTTCGCACCTCTTGGTTCCTTCGCTCCATCTTCCCGCCGCTGCCTCCCGTGCGGCCCCGCCCCCCTGCTCCTATTGGATTTTCCCTCCCGCCTCCCAGCTGACCCCTCCTCCTCTCCCTCCCTCTTATGGTGACCGCTGCGCGGCAGAGTCAGTGACCTCTGACCCTCGGGTAGGTCACTTCCCCACCGCTGCAGCTCTGCCTGCCTGCCCGCCTTGACGCCTGCTCACCCCCCAGGTCTGCGCTCTGCTCGATCGCCGCCTGGCCTGCCTTCTGCCTCTTTTTACTTTTGTGCCCTGTGTGCCTGAGTGCCTTTTCCAGCCAGTGTTCGCACCTCTTGGTTCCTTCGCTCCGTCTACCCGCCGCTGCCTCCCGTGCGGCCCTGCCACCCAGCTCCTATTGGATTTTCCCTCCCGCCTCCCAGCTGACCCCTCCTCCCCTCCCTCCCTCTTATGGCGACCGCTGCGCGGCCGCGCCGCTGGCAAGCCCAAGGCGCGCCGAAGGCAAGCCCGTCTGCGCCCGTCCGCGCCTGGACCGCGCCCAGGGCCAGGACCCCTGAACCTCGCCAGAACCAGCCAAGCAGACAGAGATACGAAGCAGCCACCCTCCACGCACTCAATACCGACCGACAGCCAGCATGCTACCAAGACACTCCGAAACGCACCCACGGAGCATTCACCTGCCACACCTGCAAGTTCACCTGCACCCCACCTGCCAAGCCAGACTCCAGCACCGATCACCTCAAGTGCATCCTGCTCAACACCCGCTCCGTCCACAGGCACGCCATCGAACTCTGGAACCTTCTCGATATAACCTCACCAGACATCGCCTTCCTCACAGAAACATGGATGAACGCCTCCTCAGCCCCTGACATCGCCATAGCCATCCCGGATGGCTACAAGATCGCCCGGAAGAACCGCGTCAACCAAACCGGAGGAGGCATCGCCATCATCCACAGGAACACCATCCGGATCACGATCAACGCCGAAGACACCCTCACCGGCGCCGAACACCTTCACTTCCAGATACACACCGACCCCAAGACCACCCTCAGAGGCACCCTCGTCTACAGACCCCCGGGACCATGCGCACAATTCAGCGAAGCCATCGCAGACTTCATCAGCCCGCACGCCCTCACCTCATCAGACTACATCCTCCTAGGAGACCTCAACTTCCACCTGGAAAACAACAATGACAGCAACACCGCCACCCTGATGGACAACCTCGCCAACCTCGGACTCAAGCAACTGGTGAACACCCCGACCCACTACGCCGGCCACACGCTCGACCTCATCTTCTCCTCCACCAAGCACATCTCCTTCAGCCACTACACCGGACTACACTGGACGGACCACAGCTGCGTCCATTTCAACTTCATGAGAACCACAACCCACCACCACCCTCAACAGGTTCCCCGCAGAAGCTGGAGCAAGATCACCGCCGACCAGCTCACCACCTTCCTCAGCCAGAACCCCCCAACATCACGAAGGACCCCAATGAAGCAGCCCGCAACTTCACACAATGGCTCACCAACTGCGCCGATGACCTCGCACCACTGAAGAACCCCCCCAGCAGACACGGCAGCAAGAAAGCCTCCTGGTTCACCAACGACCTCAAAATCTCCAAGAAAACCTGCCGCACCCTCAAGAAAACCTGGCGCCACGACCAAACAGCAGAAAACATGACAGCCCTCAAGAACGCCACCCGCAAACACCACCAACTGATCCGCACCACCAAAAGGACCACATTCAAAGAACGACTGGACAACAACTCCCACAACAGCAAGGAACTCTTCAGCATCGTCAAAGAGCTCTCCAGCCCCAACGACATCACTCCCTCGCAGGACCTCTGCGACTCACTCGCCTCGTTCTTTCACCGCAAGATTGCCGACATGCACAACAGCTTCGGCGCACATACCACGCACCCTACCACCGATCCGGTGTCACCTACCACCACCCTCCACACCTGGACGTCGGTCAGCACCGAAGACACCACCCGCATGATGAACACCATCCATTCCGGTTCCCCTACCGACCCCTGCCCACACCACATCTTCAACAAAGCCGACTCCGTCATCGCACCCCATCTCCGGGACATCATCAACAACTCCTTCGCATCCGCCACCTTCCCAGAGAGCTGGAAACACGCCGAGCTCAGCGCCCTCCTGAAGAAACCCACCGCGGACCCCACAGACCTCAAGAACTTCCGACCCATCTCGCTCCTCCTGTTTCCGGCCAAAGTCATCGAGAAGATCGTCAACAAGCAGCTCTCCACCTTCCTCGAGACTAACGGATCCCTCGACCTCTCGCAGTCCGGCTTCCGAGCTAACCACAGCACCGAGACCGCCCTCATCGCAGCCACCGACGACATCAGGTCCCTGCTAGACAAGGGGAAAACAGCCGCCCTCATCCTCCTAGACCTCTCGGCAGCCTTCGACACCGTATGTCACCGCACCCTGATACAGCGCCTCAGCAACATAGGAATCCAAGGAAAGTCCTTGGAGTGGATCACCTCGTTCCTCGCCGGTAGAACACAGAGAGTCCGTCTTCCCCCGTTCCGGTCCTCGGCCACAGAAGTCATCTGTGGCGTCCCGCAAGGATCCTCGCTCAGCCCCACCCTCTTCAACATCTACATGAGCCCCCTCGCAGCCATTGCATGCCAACACAGCCGTAACATCATCTCCTACGCCGACGACACCCAGCTGATCCTCTCCCTCACCAACGACCCCACCACCGCGAGAGTCAACCTCCAGGAAGGAATGAAAGACGTCGTGGAATGGATGAAGCTCAGCCAGCTGAAACTGAACTCCGATAAGATGGAAATCCTCATCCTGGGAACCTCCCCCTCTGCCTGGGACGACTCCTGGTGGCCCCCCGCCCTGGGCTCCGCCCCAAAGCCTACGGACCATGCACGCAACCTGGGCTTCATCTTGGACTCTTCGCTCACAATGACCAAGCAAGTCAACGCCATCTCATCATCCTGCTTCAACACCCTGCGCACCCTCCGAAAGATCTTCCGGTGGAACCCCACAGACACCAGGAAGACGGTCACCCAGGCCCTCGTCAACAGCCGTCTGGACTACGGCAACACCCTCTACGCTGGAACCACAGCCAAACTACAGAAGCGACTCCAGCGCATACAGAACGCCTCTGCACGACTTATCCTGGACACCCCCCGCTTCAGCCACATCTCCCCCCAGCTGAGAGACCTGCACTGGCTCCCCATCAGCAAGAGGAACACGTTCAGGCACCTCACCCACGCACACAAAGCTCTCCACGACATGGGCCCCGCATGCCTCAACAACCGACTCACATTCTACACGCCCACCCGCCAGCTCCGCTCCGCCAGCCTCGCCCTCGCCACCGTCCCACGCATCCACAAGACCACCGCCAGAGGAAGATCCTTCTCCTACCTGGCGGCTAAGACTTGGAACTCCCTCCCCACCCACCTACGTCTGACCAAGAACCATCTCTCCTTCAGGAAACAGCTCAAGACCTGGCTCTTCGAGCAGTAGCGCCCCCCCACCCCAGCGCCTTGAGACCCTTCGGGTGAGTAGCGCACTTTATAAATCTAGTGATTGATTGATTGATACCTATCTGAAGTCCAGGAGATTGGTCCCATAAATCACCGTGGAGTACATGTATGCAGTGAATGGGCCTTATTCACAAAGGTAAAGTGAGACAAATGTCTAACTTTATGACTTTCGGCATTCACAAAGGGCATTTACTACTCGTAAAAGTCCTTTGTGGATTCCAAAAGTTGAGCTTTATGACTTTAGGTATTTACAAAGGGCATTTATGAGTAAAAAATGCCCTTTCTGAATACCGAAAGGTGTACAGTTAGACTTTCGTCTCATGTTACCTTTGTTAATCGTTCCCTATGTCTTTCCTCCATAGGATAGCATTGCCACTTCATAAATTGCACTGTATCCATTTTTAAAAACTGAAAAGATTCATAACTGGAAAAGTACTTGCCTGATTCTGATGATCTTGGTATCTAACAGCCTCATGCATCAAGCCAAAATCCAGTCGGTAAAATACCGATTCGCTAATAGCTCCCGGTATTGAGTTAAAAATACCCAATCCCAATGCATCAACCCAAAAGCAAAAATCGCTATTTAAGGAATCCTTAAATAGCGATTCCTTAAATAGCGATAGCATTTAAGGAATCCCAAATTGAGATTCCTTAATTTAAGGAATCTCAATTTGGGATTCCTTAAATGCAATGCATGAAAGTTAAAAAATTAGCGAATTCGCTAATAGGGGGAGCAAATTACCATGAAGATGAACTGCATGGTAATTTGCTAAACGTTTGAAAAATGCACTTTTGTGCATTTTTCAAAGTTTCATGTTGCGCACACACATGCCCTTAGAGCATATGTGTGTGCAACATATGTGCACATATCAATTTCAGGGGTGCAATAGGGTGTCATTTTGACACCCTTGCACCCTTGAAATTGCATGAGCAATTTGCGAGAACCTACTGGTACTCGCTATTTGCTCATGCAATCTCCAATTCATCCAATGATTGGGATGGCATTCCTTAATTGCTACTCGCAATTTGCTAGTAGCAATTAAGGAAAGTTAAGGAATCGCTATTTGAATAGCGATTCCTACATGCATAGCCTTTTGCTATTCCTTATTAGCGATTCCTTATTTTTCGCTAATAAGGAATCGCAAATGCCAATGTTGATGCATATGCCCCTAAATTCATATAAAAGTATGTGTTAATTTTATAAATTGGTGTTGGATTTCTTTATAGAGTGTGATCTCACTCACTGCCTTTGTGTGTGCAAATAAATTCTTAGCACTACCCTGATAAACCTAACAGCTCGCCTACAATACCACAAAAGAGAGCATTTGAGGTGTCATTTGTGCCTTTGTAATTCATTTGGGGTTTGCCTAGATACTTTTCACGGTGTACCTCTTTTTGGTCCTCTATATATATAGAGCCAGCTTCCTACAGTGGTGAAACTCTATACAGTTATTCAAGTCATAGAAGAAGTGTAGTGAACATATACTGTAGGTGCGGATAATTTGTATGTTTAGTTTTTGAAATTACAAATTCCATATCATAATACACAGTTCCACAGATATTGCTAAGGTATATTCATTCACTGTTACATTTTAGTGCAGATCCGGCATAAGTTACTAAAAACATCTATTTGCCTTTAGGTAGTCATCAAATCCTACATACATCATTGATCAGCATACACAATGAGTCAGAGTAGTGGAGGCCAGTGGTGGAGTCTGTTACAAATTATATTTATTGGAATAAGCAATCTATTATAGTTTTATTATGAAGAATACTGTTGTGCTCAGTAATATGTGGTTTTCTCTCACTTGTTGAACTGGTTCACCCATCACTTTGTCATTTCACTGTCTTGTCCAGGGTAGGACCAGCATTTGCTGCACCTTTGCCCACAAGGACTGCATTGGTAAGACAACGGAAAATTAATAGAAGAGTTCAGCTATCTCAGGCTCAACATCCCTGACTGGAAGGAGACTGTAAATGACCACTTGCACAACATCTCCAGAAAACCTTGGGTGGACAAGTTGCCTACTAGCACACACAGAGGGTTTGGCCTGAGAATCTCCTGTGACCTTGTGTGGTGGCAGAGACCCACCCTGAACAGACCCATGACACCACTACCCTTTTTCAAGCATAAAAGGTGACATATCACTGTATCGGTGAACCTTCGGTGGAGCTCAAAGTTTCCTACTTACCAATTCAAAGAGTGATTGTGGGCTTCCGTACTGGCGTTGCTGTATTCCTATAATGTATTCTCTTGTGTTTAACTTGTTCCAGTCTCGTGTCTCTTACTTTCAGAGGAATGACTAACAGCATTATGCTATTAGCAGTCTTGACCCCCTGGCCCTTGTGGCTTGCTCAGTCTCCTCCTCTTGCTGTGGAGGGTGTAGTCTGAAATAGACTTCCCAGAAACAACGCAGAAAGTGTTCCAAAGAGAGTTTAGCCAGTTTTCACTCTTATCCAAATTGGCTCTCCCTGGTTATACATCTGGCCCTTTTATTTGCTTAAATTATTGCTCATTGGATAATTCATAGAACACTGCAATACTCTGCATTGTAGACATTTAGACAAATATTTGCATTAGTGCACAATTATGGTGGTTTGCTAAAATGTGCATCACTGTAGTCTTATGGAAACCGGGCAGTGTTGTAGAAATTGGATAAATATGTACAGAAGTACACGTGAGATTATGCTGGAGATGCTCATGGCCTGTGGACACTTGCACACATTATCTAACAGATGTGCATCAATTAAAATGTGTTAGGTTGTGTTTGCCTTGTGCACAGGATGCAACAGGAGAGATGCTCTTTTCTCTCTCCACCCCCATCCAATGCACATGGAGGGAAATATGAGAGTCAGTGATAGAAGCAGGGAGAGTGGAATGCAATCTGCACTTGAAGTGAAAACCTGCCTGAAAAGTTCGTTCATTCTTCCAAAGTGTGGGTGGTCAGCTCTTGTTTTAGGTTTGTGCTTTATATGTTCCTGAGTCTGAGCCTCTAGTTACCTAGATATCGGCTCACACATTTCTGACATGCAAAAGCACTTTAATAAAGCAGGTTAAAGAAAGCTCGATCTTGCATAAAAGGTGTGTGCGTGCATGCACGAATACATGTGTGTAGTCATATTAAGCAAGTAACAGGCCTTTGTTTCATTAAACCTTTCGGATGCTACCTGGAACCAATATAGTTCGTTCAAGGCTTATCCCACATCATTGTCCTCCCAGAGATTTAGGCACAGCTGAACTGCTTGGCTCTCTAGCCTCTTTTATGTGCTATTAGGATTTTCTCTAAATCCTATGTGTGTGAGTGGGTGTGTGTAAATGTTAAAAGTTCAGCAAATGAATGAGAGTATCCCTGTGTTACTGTGCCAGGCACATTTTGCGTCAATACATTCTTTACCCTACTATACACCTGCTGGATTCCCTTGCACATAAAGGAGCAGATCAGCTCTTTGGTCATAAAGGACAGCACTACCAAGTGTTTCCAGCAAGTCTCATGGCCGACAGTCACAGGCCTCTCAGAACTCATGGAGTATCATGGTTGGTTGTGCATGTGATGAAGTGGTCTACCTAGAAACTTTCCAGGACGTGTCTGTTCCCCTCGTTGGCCTGAGGGTCAATTGTAGGAGGTGGCTATATCGAATTATTAAATTGAGTCTCAATCAGTACTTACAAGGTACAACAATACAAAATCAATCAACTCGCAGGGCAATGCTTCCTAAATATATCATGTATAAGATTGCAGAGCAAAGCCTCCTGTGATTAAGATAATTGCGAAGGCAAATACCGCTCTTCAATTTCTCATTCCTGTACTTTGTAATGATTCGAAGTCTTTAACTTGTATTCTTCTCTCATTGCACCATTTTTGCAGCTAGATATGTGGCACCTAGGGAAAGGGCATTTATAATCAGTTCTCAAACTGTTAATCAAGAGTAAACAATGTTGTAAATGAGTGCCGCTTACTGATCAGTGGAGGGATGCGTTCATCTGGTGAACCCCAGGTACCTTACTATCTATGGTTTTCAATGCATTTAACAATTTCTTTGCAAAAAAAGGGGCAGTGTGGATGTAAAGAACTAAAACAGATTCCAATGGAGTTTGGGGAAAAAAGACGCCATAATATTAGCAAACCCCAGATCCCTCTCCTTGACTCACTTCGAGTTCGAGCGAATCTTCTTTGTGTTATTACATCAAGTTTGTGTTTGCTTGATGCTCTGGAGGACTTCCTTGATTCGACCCCGATTGTTCAGAAGATTAAAATCGTGGGCAACGAACTGACCGGAGTAGAATCTCCCTGCACACAGTCGAATAGAATTAGTTAACACTTGCTCGCAGGGAGGCATTCAGTCACTAACCCCTTCTTTTGCAAAAAGGTGCTTGCAGTTGGTTGAATTCCAATGCAATACAAACAATACATTTGTATATATTTTCCGATCTTAATGCCGATCACAGCGTACCCCTTTGCAACTTTGCTTTAGATCTTAGGGCACGTACAGACACATTTAGAAGACGTACATGAATGAGTGTACTGCACCCTCAACTAGCCTGGACGTCATTAGAATTATGTGGAAAGCTGGACCGAATTACACAAACTGTCCGAGTGATGCTAACTTACCCCAGGGTGCTCTTTTTGCACAATGCTATAATGTTGCAGGCATTAATTGTTTTGAGATATAATTATGCTTCCGCCCTTTTCCTCAGCTCTCCAGTATCTGCACTAGAATCTACCAAAGCTGTTCTACATTCTGCTGCTAGACTGATAATTGGAACCAAAAAGAAATTAATTCACATTACATCCCTCTTAAAGACCTTTGCCACTTGGACGACAGGAAATAATAAAAATCGACAATGATAGTCTACAAAACCCTACAACCGCACCGACCTGGATATCTGCACAAAGTGCTAAATATTGCAGGGGCTGCCAGAAAACTCAGAAGCTTAAAAACCTCAACTTCAAAAACGAAGAGTTTACTATAAACTATTAGGTACTGCTTTGCAAGCATTCTCAGTATTATATCCACCATTATAGAAAACTCTACCTGTCACTATCACAATTCCGCAGGAAGTGGAAACCTATTTCTTTAAACTTCATCTGCAGTTACAAAGAATATGGCATAATCTGACAGGCTCATTTCTCCTCTCCCTTCCCTCTAACATATACTTCAATCTCTAATTTAGCATTATAGAACATGAATCGAGACATGCCCCTTTTCGTGAACTATATGCTTCTCACCCTTCCTCTAAGATATACCTTGAAGTCTCTCTCAACCTCTCACTGTTATAGTTCTCTACTCACTCAATCTCTCTTGCCTGCCCCTCACTTTCTGCAGCTTTATTACTGTGGCCTGCTCCAAATTAGCCCAAGTTTAATTCAGTCTGTTATGATGTGATCGATATTTAAACTGTTTCTAGTTAAAGGCTCAGCATTAGTTGTTTAACTGTACAGCGTGGTGATACCTTATACTACTGGTCTCATGCACTAAAAGAGAATGCTTAATAAATATTGTACAGTGTAATGTTTTGCTAATTCTCTCCAGTTTTGTTTCTGGTAATCTTTTCTGCTATTGTCCAGTAGAATAAATGCTTACATTTTGTCTTTGTAGCACCATATATTCTGGAATTTCTTCCATCTTTTTTCAGCAGCCTAACTTAAACACCTCCCAAAGCAGTAGAAAGGGACCTCAGTAAGCCACAAGGGTCAAGAGTAAGCCACAAATGTCATGGGATTGAGACTGCTAACAGCATGATGCTGTTAATCACTCCACTAGAGGGAAAAGATATGACACTGGAGCCAGTTTACCACAAAGAGCATATTTTATAGAGAAGGAATACAGCAATCCATTACAGAGGGAAACAATAACTCCGGGAACTGATAAGTATGAAACCCTGAGCTTTGCCAATGCTCACAGAAACATGGGCGGGTCACCTTTAATGCTTGGTTAGGATGTTGACCCTGAGATAGCGTAACTCCTCTACAAACTGACCGTGGTGTCTTCTTTATCAATCCAGTCCTGGTGGTCAGAGGTACAGTGAGGCTTTTAAGCAGTGAGCATGTGATGGCCACACCCTAGTTGGCAGGGCAGGACAGCCAAATTATACACTGATGCAGGCACCAGTCAAACAAGTGAGAGAAGGCCTCATATTACTGAGCACAACCGTATTCATATTAATAATTATACGGTAGTTTTCCTAACTCAATAAATTCCATTTCTAACACCATGTAACATATTCTACATGGGAGTTATCTATGTTTTCTGGGGTGGTTTCATGGGAAGGTCATGTTCCACATATTTATAGTGCATGCATTCTGCCAATAGTAGTCTCCTGTTCCAATGTGACTTACCCACAGATTCAGGAGCGAGTCGTGAGTACTCCTAGGGGCCTATTCTCAAGGACCTATCGCCGAGTTAGCGGCACTTTATCGCCACCAAAGTGACAATTAAATCATCGCACTATTCACAATCTGGTGCGAACAGCCGATATCACCAGTTTTCCGGCAATAGCAGCCGCAAAAAACATCGCAACAGATGACACCAGCAGCGAACGCTAATGAGATGCAGAGTAGGCGTTCCGTGCAAAAAGCCGCAACAACACCACTTCGCAACATTCTCAACGACCAGCCAGATCGGCGATAATTTCACAAAACATGCGATAAGGCGCGTTAGCAGCAGGGATTTAACACCTGCTCTTACCTGGTGTTAAGTCAGATGACAACCTGCACCATGAAAGAGAGCCCAGCCCAGAGCCACATCTGCAGAACGACAGATGCCATGGAGCCACTGATCATGCAGCTCAGAGCCCCAAGAGGGCCACAACACCCACCACCCATAGGCCCTTCATCTTCCGACAGTCCATTCTCAACCAGCGCTTTCAGGATGGCACCTATAGGAATGCAGTGCTCGTTGGTAAGTACCAAATGACCACACCACACACCTCAACTCCACAATCATGCAACTCATAACTCGGGGAATGCACATGTTGCAAACTCACACACAAAATGCCAAACAACGTGCCCATCTACCAGACACAACAGCACAACTTACTGTGGTGAGCTGGGCAAACCATGTACACGAGCCATCAACGACATGGCAACTCAGCCACACAATAGCAGAATGTGGGGAGAGGTGGGAACCAGGCATGTGCGAAGGAGGCAAGTGAACCATGAATGAAAATGTACACAATGCCAAGTGTGGTGTGGATGTGCTGGACAGACTGCAATATGCAGACCACAGACATACCCATGTCGACATATACTGCTGGTGTCTGGAGTGTAGTGAACAGTGGACGCAACCATGTTACCCCAGGCAGTGGGGAAGAGCGGGGAAAGTAGCTCATTACATCCCCTCCTGTAAGCGTGAGCGGAGTGGGCTGGCCCGGCGTACGCCAGGCCAGCGTAGGGGTGTGAATAAAAAGCCCTTAGCTCTGGGCTTGGTTCTCTTCCGGAATGGCCAACGTGTCTGCCAGGGTGGGGCCTCCCAGCCCACCATGAGGCCGACACCATGAGCGGCGGTGCCTGCGACCATGTGCACCTGCTGCACCCCAGGCCACAGGTCCCCAACCCGTCTTGGCCGCACCTGCGCAACCAGGCCACACCGCTCACCTTCCGACACCGGAGTGTGTCAAAGAGGGCCCACCACGTGCCTGTGCAAGTTCCAAGCCCGAGGCCCGCGACCATGGCAGCCTCCTCAGACCATTGCTGTCCTCCCCGAGACAGGCCCGCAGGACTCCTTTCTCGTTGACGTACTCCACCGGCCTACACAGCGGTCAAGTAGGTCACACATTTGGAACTGATTCTTGATTATACAATGGCCGAGTACACATATCAATGCAGAGTTCAAATCACTATACTCCCTTCGATGCGGTGCCACCAACTCTGTGCATCGCATTCCAACCACACGTGTCTGTGGGCCCTTGCTGACTACCCCTTCGGCCTACACTGCGGTCCAGCACCACAGGGTCACCTGTGTGCTGCCTACACTGCAGTCCAGCAGGCCTCACACCAATCCAATCCAGTCCGTACCAGGCAGGACACGGCATCGCCGCAGGCTGCACACCCTCTCAGCTCTGGTGCTTCTACCTCTGTCAACCACAAGTCATCTTCACATGCCATTTCAACGTCGTGTGTTAGAGTTCCAGGAGGAGCTTGTAGAACAGCGGTTGGCCCGCGCTGAACGCTACCTCCAGCCTACACTGCGGTCAAGTAGGTCACACATTTGGAACTGAGTCTTGATTATGCAAAGGAAGAGTACACACTTTATGTCTGATTTTATCTCACTGTACTCCCTTCGATGTGGTGCCACCAACTCTGTGCATACCATCGAACAACACCTGTCTGTGGTCCCTTGCTGACTACTGCTTTCGGTCTACACTGCAGTCGAGTAGGTCACACACTTGGAACTGAGTCTTGATTTCTGTATGGCAGAGTTCATGTCATTGTATGCAAGGAGAGGATTAAGAGGAAGTCGTGGTTCAGTCCGGAGGAAAAAAGGATCCTAGTTACGGAGGTGATTGAACACTACCAAGAACTGCTCTGGTGCCACTAACTCTGTGCATCGCAAGCCAACGACACGTGGCTGTGGGCCCATGCTGACCACTGCCTGCGGTCACGTAGGTCAAACATTTGGTTCTAAGCCTTGATTTATTTTTGGCATAGTTTATATTATTGTTCAGGCCTCATTGCAGACTGCATCCCCTTTCAGCCCTGGTTCCACTGACTCTGTGCCCCGAAATTCATGGACACTCTCTGGTTGAACTTTGGTGGCGTCTGAGTCTATGACCTGGGAGTTGTCTTCATCATCATGTAGCTGATGCTGACTTGGTGGTAGAAAGGAGATTGTAGCATTCTACTCCTCCATTTGCCTGTTTCAGATTGCTTCTGCCCTCTGCATCATGCTCTGGAGGGACACCGTCCACTGTCCTCCGAAACACTATGCGACATTCACCTTCGACATCAATGAGGACACGCTCAGCTTGCGTGGCCCTACCTCAGTGCACCGCAAGTCATCGTCCCGTGGCGGTGTGCCTGTGCCGGCCGCTGTGCATCCAGGGCCACTAACTCTGTGCAGCTCAAATAATGGACCCTGTATGATTGACTATTGGATGGCCTCTGTGTCGATGGCTTAGGGCTCATCAACACCACGTGTCTGTGGCCCTGCGCTGTCTGCTGCCTCCGGCCTCAACTGCGGTCAACTAGGGCTCACACATCAAATTGAGACCTGCCCTGCCCGGACAACGCATCACCGTAGGAAGCACACACTACCACCACCAGGACTATCTCCAACCAACAACTGCCAGAGTCGTAAGAGTCTGACAGCCAGACTATCTGAGTTGCTCACACATGTCTTGGATGCCATCATCAGCTTGGTACCCTGCTCAGCTCTTCAGGTGCCACCAACTCAGTGCACCACAACTCATGGACCATTTCCAATAGATATTTTTTGATGTGGACAGCTCACGCAACAATGTCACCTCAGGCAATGGGGAGGACCTGGGACGATGATGGGGAACATGTGGTCGGTGTGCGGAGGGGTGAAGGCATGGACAATGGAAAGGCAGGAGGCAACAACTAGAAGGCAGCAATGCAGACTGGAAGTGGTAGTCCAGTTACACACCAGGAGCTATGGACAAGGTACGTGCTGTGGACACAACTATGTCACCTCAGGCAGTGGGGAGGACCTGGGACAATGATGGGAAAGATGTGGCAGGTGTAACACACCCTACTGCAGCTGCAGCAGGAATATCCCAAAGGGACACAATTTTGGAGAATTTCTTCACATGAGCACGATCAGCTCTGATGCCCCTACCTCAGTGTACTGTGACTCGACTACCCTTCTAATTGGATGTTGGGTGACCTCTGTACTTGCTCTGGCTACCAACATGATGCTTCGCAGTTGTTTGTGTTGTGATGGTGTTTTCTGTCTCTGCTTTAATGGTGAACACTGTTCATGTTGTTGCCAGCACCAACCACTCCCTGAGGGCTGGCTCACACTCACCCCACACCCATCCAGCAAAGGCGTCACTGGTTAGGTGACCCTGGTAATAAAGAGTGGCCGGGTGCACGTGCCCATAGCCAGTTCAACTGACTATCAAAGTGTGTCCCTGTGCTCATTACGTATGCATGATGACCCCGGGCCATACCACATTGTTTTGTGTGTTGTACAGCGGACACAACCATGTCACCCCAGGCAGTGGGTAAGACCGTGTACATGTAGCTCTGTCGTCCCCCCTTCATACGTGAGAGGAGTGGACTGGGCCGGCGTACGCAAGTCCAGCGTTGGGGTGTGGATGTTTGTCCAGGGGCTGTGGGCGTGGTTCAGTACTGGAAATGTTCAAATGTGTGTGCCAGGTCCGAGTGTGTGTGTCCGTTGGTGAGTGTAAGTGGTCCCTGAAGGGAATTAGACACCCACATATGTAATCGAGCTTGCGTCAGGGGTGGTTTGTGTACTTGGATGTGTCAGAGTGTGGTCCACACTCAGCCACCTCAGTTTCGTGGCGTGCACAATGTCATGATGATTGGACTGCAGCCATGCTAATCGTCATATAGTGTCACTTACATTGTCAGTGTGGCTCACAAATATGATTCTTAGGTGGGTTTTGCACCTGTGCATGTGTTGGTTGTGATATTGGTGATGTGTGGGGTGGGACCCCTTTGGGCACGTGGTGGACGGGGGCCTACTTGGTGATTGTATGTGTGCTGCAGTGTGCCAGGGTTGTCAGGGACATGATCCAAAGTCATTGTGGGTGTGCAGTGTGCTCTACCTAATTGTGCATGTGTGCCATTGTGCCTATCTCCCCCCGTCCCCCAGTCCCTGGTCGGTACTCACCCTGTTGATGTTGTGTCAGGTCATGTTGAGCAGTGTCCGGTGCCACAACTCCTGGCACTGCATCCTGACTCCTGACTCCTGACGGTGGCCACCATTTTCTCGATGTCATCTAGCTCCTGGTGTGCCGCTGGACCCCACCTCCAATCTGTGTTGCTGCTTTAATGTTGGCATCGAGTTTCTTCTTGGTTTTGGCCTTCACATCCTTCCAGCACCTCTTGACCGCTTCCATTGTCCTCCTCAATGCTGCATCTGCATTCACATGGTCCAAGATAGTCTGCCATATTTGCGTCTTTGTTGCCAATGACACATTGGATGTGGCGAATAGTTGTGGTGTTCTATCACCTCCGTGACGATGATCCAGTTTGCCTGCGGACTGAACCCTGTCTTCCTCTTCTCCTTGGCCTTCCCCGACCCCGAGGTTCCTTGCTGGTCTTCTGTGGGGCTTGTGGGTTTGGCATTGTCCTCTGCACTCAGTCTGGATTCATCCATGGTGCTACCCAGTTTATTTGTTTTTGTATTTGTTTTGCACTGTTTTTATAGTGCATTTACCCGCATGAGGCGTGGGGATTGCAGGCCTGTCGCTGGTTATCGCTGATTTTTGTTTCGCGATTTGGGACATCGCATTTTTTCGGCGTTGCATTGATTTTAACGCGGTCATTTGGCGCGTTATCGTGAGACTATCGCATGGTGTCGCCTGCTCGAGAATATAACACAGTGTTATTTTCCCGTGATAGACTGTGATGTGCAACGTTGCGTTAAGCAAAGTTTGCAATAGTTATCACACGTTCTTAAGAATATCCCCCGAAGAGTCATATATAGAAAGAATGGGAATCAGTCTTTCTTTTTATTTGATCCATGTAGACACATGTAAACATTATGAACGAACATCAGTGCACATTCATTTCTGTAATCTGGTACCTAAATGGTGCATTAAAGCATTGCTATCAGTGGTAGCAGATACGTTTTCTGTGGACAAATACCAGTAAAGTAATACATTCTGATCAACTTAACTCCTTAACAACAATTACTGTAACACTAGCTACAAGCATCTTCAGCTCTGTGGCTCAAATAGTTGTGGCTGCGGCATTTACGAATTTTCCCTTGCAGTATGGGTAGATCCGGTTGGTATTCAATAGATCAAATAGCTACACAATCGATTTAATACATATTGGTGGTGTAGAGTTGGAACTGGGGAAGTGATGGGAGAGACTGGTAACATAGGATAAATACCAATAGTGGGCTAGGGGGGATTGGGCATTCTGGAAGGAGTAGTTAAGGTATATCAGAGATGCTAGTGGAATGCGCATACTGACAAAAGACATGCAGCTAGGGCTCTGGACTGGGTACAGCACTATGGGCCATGCAGGAACATTGGCAAGTTGGTAGAAGTGCCACTTGCTACAGAATGTACAAACAGGGGTCCCTCTGGTATCAGACATACAAGTAGCATTTAGGAAATCAGATATTATAGAACATCATCTGGGGGTCATGTAGGTCCACTATCAAGAAAAACATAAAATGCATTTTAAAAACGAAATGGGTGCTATTAGATTTCAGCAAACGAGAGAAGATAGATTACAGAAATTAATTATGCTCTTTTAAAGCAAGTGGTAACACAGGCACTTACGCCTATGTTTCTACTCAAGTGACAACTTCCTATCACAGAACCACTGGAGAAATGAAGAAACTCACATCACCTTGTAGAAATGAGACAATAAGTCAACTCACTTTCTTAAGCAGCTTTTTAGGACCCCTTTTAATGCCTAGATATATTTTTCTTTGTACACTCACACATAGATTTGAATCTCCTGGAGACAATCTGTTGTCTTCTACTGACACCGCCCTCAATAAGACCAGCTAAATAATGATCTTATCATGAAATGTCTGTACTAATTCGGCTAGCTACATTATCCGTTGGGGATTTTGGATCATCTCTATCTATTGCATATTGTAGAGCAGAAATTGTGCTGACAACAGCTGCTAGAGGACCCACTCCTGTCTACAGAGTAGATATTGGAAAGCATGAAGCAAATGAATGGAAATTCTAGTTTTGACATGTGTGGAGTGCAATTCAAAGCTGTTCTCATGAAACAAAACAGAATGCTTTATGTTGGATACCTAGATCCTTTGTCTTTGTTTATGTGCCATTGATGTGTGTTCATGTGCATCTTTGTCCATGTTATTGTGTCCAAGAAACATATCTTATGATGCTACCATTAATTTGCTTACAGTAGCTTGGCAGCATGCTATTGGCATCTGTCAGGTAAGCGATCATTCCCGACATTTGATAATTGCAGGCACCGGAGGATTTGAATTTATTTAGAAGATGCACTACTGAATTTGAAGAAAGATAAGTGCCATGGCCCTTGTCAGAAGGCCGCTGCGGCTTGCACCACCCATTGCCCCCACTAGTTCTGCCAGTGACAATACCATCACAACTAACTCATACAAGTGTGACAATTCAGGCTTTAACTATACATTAAAAATGACTAACATATGCCGCCCAAGCAATTCTTATAGCTTTGGGTGGAAGGTAAAAGTGATACTAACGCACATTTAATTATTAAACAACTATAGTTGTGCTCCTCACAAAATCAGAGAAACACCGCCACCATGTGTCAGGCTGTTATAAGAGCTGATGTTGACAACAAACTGCTGGTGCCAAGCACCGAAAACCACTAGCTGAAATTAAGCACTGAGTAAACGGTTTCATTTCTGTGGGTTCAGATGTTGATATGGCTGCCCTGTCAGGTCTGTCTACAATGGCCAGGAAATCCCTGTGCCAGAACAGAGACTTCAGTTGGGCAACCAAGGAAGACTGAGTTGGAGCAGACATTTCGAGCCTGAGAGGAACTGCGGCTGGTAAACTCCACTCCAGAGGAGATACAACAGGAGCAATAGGGTGCACGGGGAGGAACTCCTGTACAATTATTCTTCACCTAAACTGTCTAGAGCAGTAAGGAGTATTTCTTGCTACATTGCAAGTTCCAGTGAATTGAAAAGCCAAAAGGGAGATTTGAGAATACTGAACTGGTATGGGCTAGTTTTGGAGGCCAGAAAGGCAGACTTTGCAGAAAGAAAGACTGCACTGGCTCTTGAGCAGATTATGAACAAGAAGGAGTTTAATGTAGGATACACCCTAGCACGCAGTGCACACGGTAGCAGTGAGAATTAGGTGACTGCGACATAGCAGTGGTGAAATTAAAACATTACTTAACAAAAGAGGTTGTACCCAGAGATGTGATTGGCAATTATCTGGATTCCATGCACCAGGTATTAGGGATATACTGAGGAATTTTCATTTCAAGCAGGTAGCATCTACAGAAGAGGGTTGCCAGTCTCACTCCTGACAGCCTACAGTACATGTAGTAAACAAACATAAAGGAAGTTATGTTGAGGACAGTTGCGTTGACCCACAGGGTCCCTCAGGGAAAACCTCAAAAACTACAAGAGTGCTGGGAAGATTTGGTGATTGCCTTATTAAAGTAACCAGAGGACTGCGTGAAAGACAGTAATGTGACAAAAAGCTCTCTTTCTGTAACTGCTGCCCAGGCTTGAGTCATCAACTAGTGGACTCCAGTTTCATTGATCCCAGGAAGTGTTGCAGGGAAGGACAACAAGTGGGTCAGTTCAAGAGCATCCAGAAAGTCCCAAAGGGAGTCACCTGACAGAGGATCAGGACCCTTACAGAACACCTCAACGGGGATGAGAAAAATCAAATATATTCAAGGAGGCTGACTACGAACTGTGGAAGAGGATCTTTGACACCTCATGAGTAAGGGAGCTTTGCTGCTTGTAGTATGGGAATAGGGCGGGGATGCATTCTAGACTTCGAAGTCCCCCATCGGTGATAAGTTCTTGTGGCTAGCCAGTGTAGGACTGTGGATAGAAAGTTGGCTATAGGAGAAGGTGAGGTTCTCCATAGCTTTACTTATCAGGGAGATGGAGTCTGTGGATAGACATGTGCTACCAGAAAGAGCTGAAAAGTACTGTTAGGCGGCAGCAGTGACTGGAGTCTCTCTGACCAGCTGGACCGAGGTAGTGCACCTCAAAGTCAATGGGTTGTCTAAATGTTAGCACCTTAGCAAATTGAACTACCAGAGTACATCATTTGTATTCCATCTGGCTTTCATCTGCAGATAGTGGGGTATAATTAAATCAGCCTTTATGTTGTGCTTCCTCACAATATTTCTGATGTTTCAGACATTATGCATTTGGCAATTGTGTGTCTTCTGCTCACTTTGGACCTGCAAAAAGGGCCTAACTGCATGTGCACTTCAATAAAAAAGGAACTCATTTTCACAGTTAAGATGGAATGTCTGAATTTCTCCTACGCCAGCTGTAATGTGTACACAGTCCATACAATCAGCCTAAAGGTTAAATTCTAAATGTGAGCCAACTGCCAAAATGTTTGCTACCCAAATTGTGAGCAATCCTGGAGAAAGAAATTAACCCCTTAGTTGCCCCACTAAAATATGTACACGTCATGAAAGGGTGTCTTCAGGACATCCTAATGTCAATCCCCGATTCCGTTCCATACAGTTCCCAATGCTTCACTGTCCAGGAAAGCTTTCTAAGAGGAATGAAAGCAAAGAACTATATTTGGTTGTTTTCAGCCTAAGAAATATCCAAACAGTGTATGTCTTATTTTTAGGGGAGAAACACAAATCACAGTGTACCAGCAAGGACCCAGAAAACATCCACATTGTCTGGCTCCATTTTCGTACACAGCCATACAGTTCTGTGCCCCAGAAATGATCAGATGTTTGTATTTTTTTCTTAGCCTAATAAAAGACATAAATAGCACCTGTCTCTTTTCTTTTTTGTCTCGTATCTGAACACTAGACAGCTGGAAAAGTAAAGATGGCGAGGGTTGCAAAGATCACCCACTTTTTCTTTCCCAGAATTCCCTGAACAAGTCAAGCATTGGTTAATAAGTTCATTTTCGCTATTCCTCTGACAGGAAGTTCAAGAAATCGTTCAGGAAACAGCAAAACACCTACCAGACAGTAAAACTGTGTGGATAGGCCAATCACAACTGACAGAAACAAACCAAATATTTGACAGCGTGGTGTGAATATAGTCTCAATGTGGTCTTCACGTAGTCACAATGTTGGCCTATGCCCATTCTACACATATGGGGTGCCGGTTATATTAGAAGAAACGTGGAAATATTGGATGGTAGGACTTTTAAATAAATTCTATTTTCGTCGATGTGTTGAAATTTACAGATGACTGTAGGTAATAACAAGGGCCCCCAGTTTTATGGTATTTATATTTTTGAATATTTCTGTCTGAATTTATTTTTTGCCCATCTCATTGATATTTATCCATATTTATATTATGTTATGAGAATTAATTGAGTTCTAAAATGGTATATTTCCGAATGTATTTAACTGATAAATAAGCCCTCATACTTTGATGTCTGATGTGTTTTAGCAAATTAAGCAGACAAATATAACAAACATCCACAGGAAAATATTTGCTTTATACTACAAATATATATTAACAAATGCTTGCATTTAAGAAACTCTAATCCTAATTTTTTTTTAAACTCCCTATGCTGGGTCTCTAGTCAGCTGTTTTCCTTGGAATTCACGAAGGACAGCAAGGAAAGCCCCTCACTGGAAGTACAATTTTTGGTATTTTTCCACTTTTAAAAATAAATACAGACAGGAAGCATATTGTTTTCCGTATGTATTTATCTGCAAAAATTAGTAATAACAGAAAACGGGGTGTCTTAGTAACAACACATGTGGAATTCATTCCTGCAAGCATGGATTCCCGTTCCTCTCTAGACTTTAAAAATGTCTGGGGTTGGTATGTTCCTATTGCTGTGGTTGGTCCCAGGCCGAAATACCTCAGACATCAACCATGGAATCTCCTCCAATCAAAACCATTCCCTGGTGTCTAGTGTGTGGATCACTGCTCAAACCCAATGTTGAAAATATACAGGAGGTTTCATAGAGAAGCGAGAACTAAAGTCAAAAGACAGGTACTCTAAACTAGCATTTCATTTGCAGTTGCTTTTCAAATTTACATCCACTGCACCAAATTATTGTCTGTGGGAAATATGAATACATATAAAGTCTATAAATCTCTAGTACCCCCATGGTCAGGAGACAAAGAGAAACAAAGTTGAGTGTCAAAACGTGTCTGTAATATGTTCTAGTCTGAAGAATACTGCTAGGAATAACCATGGTTTGAAAAACAAATCCTACAAAACTGACTAATGTCATATTCAGCTCTATCTCCTAGCCAGCCAATGAGGGCCATGGAGTTATGCCACCTATTGATAGAAACCTTAGGATGTGTAGATGTTAAAAATATACAGTAGCAGGATGTTTCCATAGAGTCCAACAGTGATGCCTGTAACATACAAGTAGCCTAAGCTGGCATTTCACTTGCAGTTGCTTTTCAGAATTTCAAAATGCACTGCAACCAGTTTAATTCATGTGGGCTTCCAGAACCAATAGAAAACTCACATATTTCTGCTTCCACGATGCACAGGAGACCAAGAGGAACAAAGTTGTTGGGCAAGCCTTGACAGGAATATGTTCCTGGTCAGGGAGGCGCTGGAGGAAATTACCTATGTTATAGAAAAACATGCTAAAAACCTGACACATTTCACATTCAGCGCAAACTCCCAAACAGACAATCAGGCTGAATGAAGTCTGCTACCCAATGAAGAAACCCTAGGATAGATGGTTGTGGTATGTTTCCATACAGCCTGGGGGTGATAGCTGGAATATCTTTCTTCATGAGGGAGACTGAAGGGAATCAACAAGTTTTGGTGAAAAAATGTAAAAATCGAACCCATTTTTTATTTCCTGCAATCAACTCGTCAGTCAACCAGGGTCAGAGACGTCTGGCACCCAGTGAAAGAATCCTCAGGATATGTAGATGCTTAAATTATACAGATCAAAGGTGGTACCTGCAACTAAAATACAGGTAGCCTAAACAAGCATCTAATTTGCTGTTGCTTTCCAAATTTGCAAAATTCACTGCACCCATGGGAGTCAAAAGAATTGTGGATGGAATTTGTGAAAGCTATGAAATGATTAATAAAGCTTAAAAGTTATGATAGAGCACACATTCATATCCTACATGTGGTACGTGTTAGGAGTGCAATGTAATCGCTTGTAGTATGCACTCACATATTATTTTGTATTATTAGAGAAATTAGATGTCAGAGGAAATGTGAATCAAGCAACATGTTCATATGAAATCAATGCGATTCCATGTGAAGCTTAATACATGACTCATAGAGTTTGTGCTGAAATATAACAAATGCAGCCAGCTTATGTAGGCCTTATTAGGGATGTGACACAGTGATATGTTAACTGTATTTTGAATGATTCTTAGGCAAATTATGTAGTTGAAATATACGTTTTAGTGTAGAGCAGAGAAAATGTCTCCATTGGGCGCTAATGATTTAATGGAAATGCCAACGTACATAACATGGCAAATTCATTATTTTAGCCTAAGTCGTAGGCCTGAATCTGTAGTTCATTTTGAAATGTTCTTGTTTCAAAAACTAATGCTTAGATTCTCATGGGAGTTTTGTAGAATATTATATGTTCCCATGTTTGCATTTCAGTTGGAAAACGTTTATTAGTGAACAGTAGGAGTATTGTTCCATTAGATAAGTTGCGGAATGAAGGAGCTAAGTTAGTTTGGCCTGGTGAAGATAAGGTGGAGGGAGGTGCTTTCCCACAGGAGAAGGAGCGGAGACCAAGGACAAACTGTTGCAGAGGGGCATACATGGAGAAGGCCGTGAAAGGAATCGACGTCATGGAAAGGTTTTGTGGTTGAGCCTAAGGTAGAATACGTGTGAGAAAAGCAATATTGGACTTTTTCTGAATACAACTTTAAGTATATGATGCATTGTAGAGAGGGACAGACACCCCATTCCTTCTTGTCTTCTTGACAGAGATCACCTGAGTGCTAACTTGCTCTTCGTTCCTGCTTGTGGCTTCATGCTGCAGACCTTTCTTGTGGTGGAGTGACTTCTTAGGAAGGCTCTACCCACTGACACCTTTTCTCTTGTGAACCATTTGTCATATGTTCATTTAAAGATGCCACCTCTTGAGTAGAGTAGGGATAGATAGAATTAAATACGTTATACCAAATAAGTGCCAATGCAGGAGGACCTTAACTTTTGTTTTCTAATTTCCGGCATAATAGTCATAGACTTGTTGTTCTTTGCATGTTGCACCGAGCGAATATCTTCAGAAGATTTGGATTCCTCCTGTTTCCCCTGTAGTTTTATCCTCCATGCTACGGTTTATGTATGTCCAACTATTTTTGAATCTGTGATAAATTTGACTAACCTTCATTTGGTTGTCGATTTGGATTATTATGTAACTACTATTGAGTTACACTTTGTCTTGAATTCACTTATGAAGTTTTACTCCCCTTTACATGTTCAAGCTGCTAAAAAGAACCATTGGAAGACTGACATAGTAGCCAAACTGAACAAACAGGCCCAGGCCCTTTCAGTTGGAAGAGCTGTGGAGAGAACTTGTGAAATTTATGGAATGAATATTGAAGCAGGAAAAATAAGGTCTGATGGTGTTAGTGGAGATGAAACAAACTACAGATATGAACAAGAGTTCTCTTCCAATTTGCGACATGGGAGTGGTGTCTCAGGAACGATCTATCCTCAAGGTCTTGAATCCTTTTATGTCAACAAAACTAAATTTTAGAAATTCATGAAATGGCTTGGATCTGGACTAGGCATCCAGCCTACTCAAAAACATTCTAACCTTGATGGTTTCAACTTCAAATTTTTCAGCCTTATTGCTTTTTGGAGTGAGTTCATGACTAGTGTGGGACTACTCACCGAATAAATTTGACCTCATATAGACTTTCTCTGCATCATTTTTGAGCCCTGCCCTGCTGAAGATCTTCAACCTCCAAATATTTTTGCAAGTTTAAAGGTAAAACATTTGGCTTGGGCAAACAGCAACTTTTACCTGACCGAGGCCCACTTCAAACCAGTAGCAAAGGGTGCCTAGATACTGACTTACTGCATACAACAAGATTTTTAACAGATTTTATTTTTGCTACAATATGTGATTTCTTTATCATTTTTTTTCATTTGTGTGATATTTTACGTAATATAGGTTTCCTGTGTTTTCCATACATCTACCTTTGATGGAGGATTTTATTTTTTATTTATCTTTTTACATTTTACAGTATTCTTTGGTAAGTTGTTGCACATGTACCTCATATTTCTCCAAAGAAAGCTTTATCCAAGCAATCAATTGCCCTTTTTGAAGTAAGATTGTTTGGGCCATGTACGAGCTCAGATCTAGCTTTCATGAAATGTTTGGCTCTCGCTTCCAAGGATAAGCAATCAATTTATGTGCACTGTGCATTTGTACAAATGTGGGGTGCAAGCCACTGCCACCACAGCATGTTTATAGTGTGCATGAGACATAGGACTTGTCAGATGGAACAAAGTGTCATACTGAAACCACCCAACATGCGTGACGCAGAGCCTACATTCACCTTATTACCATGCGCTAATGCCATTGTGCTGCCACTAACACTAGTCCCAGCTGCAATTGCTCATCTTCTTCGTCATGTCTGAATTCTCCTTCTGGATGCTCGCTGTTCTATTGCAGGCTCTTCTTACTTTTTACATACTTTCTGAACCCATTTTCTCCATTATGATGCAGGGAGTAATGTAAAATTAGGGTGATGAGTGGGTGTGTGGAACTTAGCTGCAGCATGCTTGTGCAGAGCGATCTTTTTGGAATGACATTAGGCAACAAGCATTGGCAATGCCAATTTGTATGGCTTCTGAATGCGCTGTCAAGCAAGACCTAAAAATCTATGTGTGTTGTCTGCCCTCCTACCATATTTGCTGCTACCTGAGGAACACCATAACTTATCTAGTTATCTAAGGTACGTTAATAGCATTACAGTGGCTTGGGAATTCCCTTAAAAGTTCAAGCTCCGGCAGCTGGATAAATAAACAAAATGAACACAGCTGTGTGACAGGGAAGCACATTTTTATGGAAGCACACAACTTCTGCCAAATCAAAAAAAGGTACTCCTGGCATCCAACATGTTGGCCTAGCCAAATCCCCTCTCCTTGTGATACTCACAAAATTGCCTGGCAACAGCTGTACTGTTGTACCAGACCATAAAAATGGCATTAGCAATTCAGCAACTTCCATTTCAGAACAATCTCCAACGCCGCCCTTAATAACCAAAGCTCTATGGCACATTGAAATAACCAGTGAGGTGCAGCACAGCATGATTCTTTCACAATGCACCCTTTCTGCCTTGGGTACTCACAAACATTTTCCAAGAGGCCAATAAGTTTGGTCTGTGATGTGACCAAAGTCCGCATTGATGCCTGCAGGGTGGCGGTTGGGCGGGGCGAGTTGGTGGTAAGGTGGATGTATGGGAAACAAAGCATAATTGTACAATGTGAAACCAGAAAACCTGGGATTAATCCCGGCTTCCCCAGTTCGTCAAATTGTGTGATGCTAGGCATTATTTTAGTTCACTTTCCCACCTTTTTCTTCAGTATCACTAATAAGAGGACCTCAAAATAAAGGAATTAACGATAAGCAGGCTGTACAAAACCTTCTCCTAAGTTTGATTTAATAAACTATAATGATTTTCATTTAAAATAGGAACCCAGGTCACCCAAAGTGCACATAACAACTGATTTGCCTCTTTAGTCCACCATTGGTATTATTGTCAGGGTGGAGGGAAGAATTAATGTTTATAAATTCACGTTTGAAAACTATCATTATACAAAATAATACTTATCGATTCACTGATATAATCTGAAAAACTAAGGTGAAAAGGTTCTGCAGGTTAATTAAATACAATTTTTGAAATTTAAATAGACTATCATATTTTTAGGTTGAGCTTATCGGCAGCACGCATGCGCAGCTTGCTCTGCGACGCAAGCTGTACTGGAGTATGCACTGGAAACCCCACTCACTCTCCGCCCATGTTTGTCATTGGCTTGTGTCATTGTCCTTCGTAAATGTTGGCTTCTGATTCGTAAATAGGCTTGTTAGTCCCTCCTTGGTACCGCCTTGTCTGCATTTGTTACCTCCCATAATTGGCTTGATCTTTTACTTGGCTTGTTACATGGTCTGCATTATAAGTTGGTGAGCAGTATTTTGTTTATTGACACTGTTGGGGACAATAGCGGCTGCTTTTTGTATTTGTAGTGTGCCCACACAGGACAATGGCGGCTGCTTTTCTTATGGAGCACTATGCCGCTCTAATTTGTATGCTAAACGCGGCACCTGCTCTAGGGACACCGCGCTCAGTATCAATTTTTTTTAAGTTGCATGCTGAGCGCGACGCCCGCTTTAGGGACACCATGCTCTGATGCATTAGTTTAAAAAAACTTTAATAGTGAGCACTACGCCTGCTTTAGAGACACCGCGCTCTTTTCTTTTTTTACTTTAATAGTGAGCGTGGCCCCCCTTCATGGACACCGCGCTCTGCAATACAATAGGTATTGCTTATGCAAAAGTTTGAACTATTGGTATTGTAAATAACAATGCCTTTTATTATTATAAAAGGCATTGCCATTTACAATGCCAATAGCTTAAAATCTCGCAATTGCGAGACCTATTGCATTGTAAATGTTTGTTACAATTTTGCTGCAGGACATCTTTAAAAATGAAGACGTTCTTTAAGTTCAGCAGTGCTGGACTCCCTAGTTACTTCCTTCCTTTAACACAAATTAACATTTTAAATAACTGTTTGCCTGTTTATTTATCATATTTATGTTGTAAGAGCTGAAATGCGTAAACAACAGCCCTGAGCTGGTGTTGATCAGGGGGGCGCATGTACAGGTCAGGAGGGCCGCATGCCCCCTCCCCCCCCCAGGCAGTACTTTGACTATCAGTGGTCTATGTTGAGGTGCAATGCACCTTGCGTTGGCCTTTTCAGTGGGCTGCAGCTAGCAATGTAGTCCTTTGTTACAACTCTGTGGGCATGTCTATGAGGAGACAGGGCCTGGCATAGATTCGACCTGTACGAGCTACCCCCAGCCTCGGTATTGCTGGAGTTTATTTTCCTTGGCCTTTCAACCCACCACAGGCAGGCTTAGAAAGCATGGTCTGCAGTTCATGAATTGCTCACCTTTTGCAAGGGTGGCCAAAGGAAAGAAACGCAAGTTTCCCAGCAAATGCACTTTTGGTTTTACCTCTTGTGGATCGCTAACTGCAGACCCTCTCAGGCAAATAGATTTCAATTGATGGAGACAAGATAGCTATGAGAGCAAAATTATACTCCCAACCAAAAACTGCTAAAGTTTTAAATTAGTTTTCTCCGGAAATACTGAATGCTCATAACTAACTGCTAATGAGATCTTTCTGTTTTATGCTTTAAGTGTGGTGTAAAACTGACCATCAGTTTTCTAATTAAACTGTTCTAATCATACTGTTCTATTAGGAAACACTCCTGGTTTTATAATGGGATTAACAAGCCACAAGTCTCAAAATGCAATCTAAATGCCTGGACCGGAGAAACTAAACACTCGTGGATGTGGGAATAACTACACATTGCAACTGCTAAGTGAGAAATCCATTAAACAGCTAGGCAACCTTATACTTGACATCTCAATATAAAGATCTGAAATTAATATCTTCTATACATGCACTTACATAAATGCTAGATAGAGGCGTCGCTTGCAAACGCCCCTCCGTGCTGCTATGTTCAAATCCCAGGCCTGTTCCACCAGCATCACTGTTCTCCAACTAATTACGCTGTTTAATTCCCAGCACCACTGAAGAGTTTAGCTTTTTTTTTTTGTGCAAAAAAATGTTAAGCTATTTTAATTTGATTTCAGATTAAAGCAGCTGTTTATGTTCAACAATGGCCCATTGTAGTTTGTGATTCATGTGACATTCTTGGAGGCTGAGTGGCACATTCATTAAACTTCTAACAAATCCATTTGTGTAACTGTCGAGTGGGCCCACGAGAAGTACAGAAGCAAGTAATCATCAACTGTGACACTTGGTACATAATGCCTGCTGGGCTACTTTAGCTTTCTGCACTTGTATTTTAGCTTCATGCAATGGAGTTTGACTAACATGGATGAAAGAATTGAGATACTGAGAAGATTAGAATATGACAGAAATATCAACATTCACCGTTCCCCTTTAATAAGTCTTGTTAATCATTTAAACGTCGAAAATGCTTCATTTAGAATTTTATCTGATGTAAAACATTCTTTTAATTTTAAATTAGGGTTAGCGTTTTCTCTAACAGTGGTCCAGGTATTCTCACTCTTTGAAATACTATGACATTTTGGGGGTTGTACAATGAAGTGGCGGAGCGTGTCGTTAGAATCCTGGGCTAAACGACACGCTCTGCCAGGCTGCACCAAGGCTTCCCCCTACAATGGCGCCAAGTTTAACAACTTAGCACCAACGCAGGCACCCTTGCACCAGAGTGCAAGGGTGTCTGTGTACAGGGGAGTATTAGTTATGTGTAGGAAGGTGTCCTGTCCTGCACATAAACAATCCTAAAATGCCATTTTGTAACTTTCATGTGTGCTGCATAATGCAGCACACATGAAAGTTACAAAATTGTATTTTTTTAAAAGGTTTGTTTATGTACAGGAAGGGACACCTTCCTATACGTAAACGAACCATGGCATTTTGCTTTTTCCATGTGCTGCAGAAGGCAGCACACATGGAAAAAGCAAAAACGAGGACAAATAATAGGATTTTCCTTGTACATAGGGAGCAGCGTCAAATACAATGGGTGTTGCAGTGGAACACCCGCCGCAACACCCACTGCACGCCCTTTTCATGGTAAACATAGCACGAAAGGGTGCTTTATGTACAAGGCAGCGTGAAGCCACGTAAAGTGGCTTAACGCTGCCTTGTACATAAGGCAAGGTCCCTATCGCTACGAGAACGTCACAAAAAGTGATGTTTCTGTGGCGATAGGGGCTTGTACATATGCCCCTTTGTGTCTTGGGCACAAGGCACACGTACGTCTGGAGTATGACATGGCTTCTCACAAAGAAGGCTTTTGAAAGTGGGCCCAGAGCGCAGAATGTACCAATTGAGCTCCTTACCATATTGTTTAATATCAATGAAATATGTGCTGTAATGGTCCTGCAGAGATTGTGCTGTTTGAGTAACGTGCTTTAATTCCTACAAGGCTGTGGACAAAAACCAAACACAAGTGAGTCTACAACTCCACATCACCACTGGGAGCCTATATACCAGCGAGATTTTCCTTTCAATTGTCATTGTAACCTAGAACTTTGGTCCAATTGGCTTGATCATGATGAATAAGTAGCGCAATCCCAAAAACAGTTCTTGAATCAGATTCTTGGGCTAGGAGAGTGTCCTTACTGAGACTGTGTTAAACTGGTAACCGTAAAATTATGGTTCCACAAGGTTAAGAAATTCTTTATGACCCATACTGTAGTTTCAAAATGGAATGATGCTTACTGGTTGGTTAATAGAGCAGCTGATTGAGACCAATGGCATGTGAAGCGCAAGAAGGAACACACCTTTTATAAACGATACCAGGCACCATGATGAGGTCCGCATGGATTACTGATGTGAAGTAACGCCAAGACCCAGAGTGAAAGTTGTATTGTTTTAGAGCATGTGGTAGCACTTACTACCCCTACCTGGGATTTTTAAGGTCATATCCATATGAGTAGCACACTACACCATGTGGGTGTGTGGTTGGAACTTAGTATCTTGCCTTTGCTTTGAGCCAATGTGGGAAGAATTTTCATGTTGTGTGTAATGTCCACCGAGGTGTGGTTAGCCGTCAGTTCAGTGAACATCAGGAAAATAAAACAATAAATGTTATAACTGTTTCAACCCAAGATCATAGAACTGATTGAATTCCATGCTATTAAACTAGCTATGAATGACACATCTGACCTCTGTGGTGTACAGGCAGGGAGGGGGAAGATGAGTTAGTGGTGATCACTGGAACCCGCATGCATTAAAATGTGCAATCTGAAAACACAAGTAGGACTAAAGCTTCACTCATGTTAAGGTAACAGAACTTCATTGTTTTAAACACAGTAAAAATATTAAATGTGCAACTCTCTAGCAAGAGTTAAATCATATACTTATTAACTGGGTCATCTGCACCCATAGTTGTCCCCTCTGAGGATAAACCATAATCATAAATCCATATTATAGCACTTCATTATTTTTACTCTGCTTCTTACTTCTTTAAATCTGCATTGCACCCAACTCGTCGAAAACATATGGCTGGTATCTTTACCTCCTATTCAGACCTCTTTCTCTTTTTAACAGTTGAACATTTGCACCATCTTGGACTCTCTATTAAATGTTTTTCTACAACACATTGCCCCAAAGGATCTAAAGATAAGCAATACGCCTATTATAGAAAAATATGATTAGTGGAGCTAATATTTCCCTTGACGTACCACCCCAACATCACCAAACCACTCTCCAACCTTTGAAATTCCATCTCAAATTACACTATTACAGGAACCAAGTGTTTCCCACATATCAGATTTTTGAAGGACATTTGCCCCATGTGAAATGTTAGTAATGTTTACGATGTATTCATTAATAAGCTTACTATTATCAGAAATATTTTCAAAGCATTTGTCAGACACAGCCCTCCTTCACAAAAAGCATATCCAAAATGTTACCTAGTCTGCAAAACCATAGCACACAAAGAAATAATGTCTTCATTAATCTTGGTGAGGCGCTCCAGCAGTATTGGTTGCTAATTTTCACATCAGTGAAAGTAGCGCCAATAGAAGGAATCAACATAACAAAGATATCTGTAAGCACTTGTTCAAAACCACGTTTTACTCCTTGGAGTCCAATGGTACACTTGATGAAACACTAAAGCTAAGTAGCAGCTACCCACCCAATTTCGTGATAGATTAAAATAAGCCTCACAAATACTAAATCCCTCTATAAATAACTTCTCCACCCTTCACAAAATCACCATCAATCACAAATCTATATATACAAACACTCCTTCCGATCATTTCATACAACTCCAAACCATCAGTGTTTTCACGCGCCATACATGCAACCCTTTTCTCTCTCATTCCATTTTAAGCCTGGGATGCAAATTGAATTTCAAAAATGTTCTTCAGTCTCATACTGCATTCATTTGAAATCATTTTCACTCATTTCTCATTAACTGCTCTAAAACGTTTTCAAACAATGTCACTCAATTTCCATTTACTCTTTTGTTAGTTTCAGTTGTGCTAATAAAACTATTCACTTTTATATGTTCTGAAACAGAACCCAAATCCCCAGTATCAGGTAATTTATCTAAACGATGGTTGACACCTACATCATTCAGCTCCAGAAATCCTTGTTCTAGTAAGTATCCTACAGGAAAGCCTGTAGGCGAGTGGCAACTGATTATGTAAATAACCCCTTTGAAACAGAAACAGGTGAATATGCACATGCAAAAAAAATTGATACATCCAATACTCCTTCAACAGAATAGTATATATGTTTTCAGAATATTCATTAATAAGCATTTCACTATTACTTAATCTAGAGACATTAGTACTAGTACATAATTACATTTCAGAGGTGTGTGAAGCAATTTTGACTGAAGAATAGAAGATAAGCAAGATTTTATTAACAGGATAACTACAGAAAATATTTTCAAAGCTAGATAACAGCCTCTTTTAATTTTTTTCATGACTCTTCTTTAAAAATCTAATAAAATCAAAAACTAAAATTAAAGCTTCTAGTCTATATATAGACTATGCATGGTACAAAAGTCTTCTCAAATCAATTTCCTACTATTAAAGAGATGCAGTTCAGGCAATGCTCATACCAAACCTACCTTCTTCGACTGGATACTTAAAGCAAGGTACAACAGTTATCTTCTTTTCAGCAAAAACCAGAGATCACGATCCAACAAATTAACTGGACTCATGTTGCAAAATAGGAAGTTGTGATTATTCTCTATAGATCCAATTTTTACAGGGACATTTGCCGACACCTCTTTAGTGATCTGTTTGTTGCTAGTACCCATAACTTGGAATTTTTTTTTCCAAAACAAGCAGGTTGAGAACCACCATCAGTTGATTGTGGAGAAGGTAGCTGCTGTAATGCTTAGAAATGATACTGGGTGGCCATTTATGTCACTTTATATGTATGGACCACTTTCGTCTACCACTAGGACTGCACCAATCTTGCAAACCTACTCCCCCCAGAAATTGTCATTGTGGCTTCTTTGACTAGGTCCAGTAGGAACAGTGAGGGCCTGATTCACAAAGGTAAACTTAGACTTTTGTGTAAGTTTATGATTTTTTGCAATTCACAACACAATTTTACAAGTATTATCTTTACGACTACCTATCTTTTCATATGCGGAGACTCAGCAGTCATAAAGATTCTATTTGTAAAATGTCTTTGTGAATTGCCAAAAATCATAAACTTACACAAAAGTCTAAGTTTACCTTTGTGAATAATCGGAAGAAAATTATTGCTCATCACTGCACTTCTGCGTTTATCATTATGGCTGAAGGCAAGTTTCCATTGACCTGCCTTTGATTTTGCATGATCTGTTCAAAGGCAAGTTAGATTTGGGATTGATGACTGAGGCACCTCAATCTGTGCCACTTGATTCTTGTTTTGTCATATTTGGGAACCATTTGCTATTTGTTTTGAACTCTATCTGGATTAGATATGCTCTCTCATTTCCAATGGCCAATCTTCACACAGAAATGGTATGATGCTGCCTTTTTCAACATATTAATATTTGTATCAGGCACATTCGAATCAATGACAAAACTTCTACTTATGCCACATGGAACACGTTATGGAATCATCGCTCCATTCTGCACAAATTTAAAATAATTTTCTCTGCACCCCGACTCCCTGAATACCCAAATTTGCACCTGTAGCAAAAGCAGAATCAACACCAGGATCTGACATTTGAGAAAGATTTCCCTTTCTGACATGTTTCTGAAAGTAATTAGTCTGAGCAATCATGAGCTTTTCTTAAACTTTCTTTGTTTCATGTTGAAATAATCGCTGCAGTATCTCTCATAGTATGCATACACCAATACTTTAGGCTCCTGTGTTGCGGGCATCATTTTTGACCAATTTATTTCCTTTGGGAGTACCTTATGCTTGAGATGCTCAATGACCAATTTATATTTTTCCATCGCAACATTAGATGGACCATTTTGGGGTTGAGCCCTCGGCTGCTCTTCATTTGGGGCAAACCATAACTGTCTTTCACTGCAACCTCAAATCTTTAGGAATATTAACCCTAAACAGCGTATTCAAATCAACCCCAAAAAGAGTTGAAATTGTCATACTTCTCTCTACTTCTTTATACCACTTGTCTAGTTCCTTTCTAAGGTTTGGAAAATTCTTCGTAAATGTCAAGAGATCTGACCTTGTCCGTGGCACATGAACATATGCACATCCATGTACTTCTCTCAAAAAGAAATATCTCAACTACTCCACACACAGAACCAATTACTAGTTCTTTTCCCTTTTTCTTCTTTCTTTTATTTCGGCTTCCCCTTACTTCAACTATTTTGACTATACTCTTTCAGATTGTGTCACCTATTTTTGAGTTTTATGAATTCTCTCATATTTATTCACCATTTCCTGAATTTCACTGTCAATGAAATCCATTTTGCAATTCTTATGCACTCTCTTTGTGTACAAGTTTACATCATATTCGTCTGCTAATTGTTCAAGCTTGTCCTAAGTAATACATATGTCTTGCTGTTTCTTTATTGAGGTATATCTAAACCTCTTCATTGTAAGACAGTACTCTGTTTTACACTAATAGTACCACTTGAATTTTGTCTCACTGTTTCTTTACCGAGGTATCTCAACTCCTATTCATTAAAGGACAGTTCTTTGTCTTCACGAATAGTACCACTTAGAATTCCTCCCAATTCAAATTTAAGTATTACAATATAAATCTGCTCTGGCGCACTTGGTGCTGATACCACCCTTGCACCAATACTTGGACCGGACAAAGAAGGACTCATTTCTCCAGCTCCTCTCTCCTTTAGCTGCGGACCTTTGATCATCAATATATGGAGGTGGTTTTGAATTCAGAAAATCATTTAAAAAGCCGTCCTCCTCATCAGAAGAACTAGAAAGTGATTTTTTTGCTCCTTTCTCTTTCTAATTTTAACTTCACTTTTATCATTGTTATTCATTTTCTTTTTGTCCGTCCCTTTAACAATTGCAGGAAACACACTTACCCTTCCTACCACGTCCTCTGTCTAGGTTTACTTTTGCATTCACCTTCTAGGATTTAACGAATAGCTCACTGCTTTTCTAACCCAACCCTTCCATATGGTCATCTTACACACCTTATAGTTTGCCACAAATCCTATTCATTCAATGCTTAGAACTTTGCAGATCTAGGTTGTGGTATTGCCTCATACATATCACATCTCAATGCCTCAATATTTCTCACATTGAAAGTACTATTTACTAGAAATTGCATATGTTTATCATCAACAGTAATCTTATATCTTTCATGTAACCATAGACAAGAAGGAAGACCAAATGTATCCACATATAACGAGCAGGTGAACCTCAGGAGGCACTATATCTCCCTCACAAACCAGAAGTACAGATATTTTCAAAGCGGTACCCATTTTCGTTGAAACTAGGCTGCACAGTAGCAATCAAATCAGCAATCACAATTTTATTTCAAAACAAAGCTTAAAACACAAAAGCTAAATTCAAACAAGAAGACTTTGTCTGCATTTTGAAATACAGAAAGGAAATCAAACTCCCCAAAAACTAGGGAAATCACTAAATACAATTTTAATTCACCCTAAGATAAATATCTGACCAGCGCAAACCTATGTCTGAGTCAGTGTGTCTATTTCCCATGCACAACCCTAACTAGTTCAAATGCAACCAGGCAATTTAGGAATCAAAGGACTCAAACGTATAACTCTTTTGGCAAGTCGACGCAAGTCTTCAGCGGACAATCAACTTAAATAATAGTATTTAGTGATATTACGTTACTTCTAATCTAGTAATCAAAGAGAAACCACACAGAAACTCAAACGTTTAATAAAGCAATTCAAAATTATTACAGCATTTCCTATGAAACATTTACAATGCAATAAGTGATTGAACTGGAATGTGTTTAATGCATGGGCACAACATAGAAAGATTAGCAAACCAATTCCTCACTCAAAGTAACAGGTCAGGCTGCATAAGAATTCACATAACTATATTCCACTATTCACTCATCACAAGGTAACAACTCATTAAGCCACACAGCACAACACAAGGCAAGCACTATTCATACTCAGGTAATGCCACGACAGGACCTGCTTAAGCAAGACCAGAACAGCCAAATGATTTAGGATGAGAGACGTAGGAAGGGACAGTGTCGTTCCTAAATCCTAAGAAGTTAAGGAACTGTCCATTTTTTACTACGATTTGCACTACAATTTGCACCAACAATATTTTGCTACCCAAACTGTTTGCACTTTTTACATCAAAAGGGATGATTGATGGATCCAGGCTATATGGAAGACTATTCCAGATGGTAGCCCTAAACATCTCATAGAATTTTCCAAGAGACAAAAGAAATGTCCACTCAAGAAAATCCACACGAGAAAGGGTTCTAAAATACAAATCATGAAGGTTTAGTAAGTAGGCATTTTGTATGTGAAGTTTGGGGCACTATGATTAGAGTTCTGTATGTCTTTAGGCAAGATGCAGGTATTCAGGTGTAGACTGGGAGTGGGCAATCCTAGTATTGATTGGAGAGGCTTAATTTATGGTTGGGATGGTGTAGTTATTGCATTCCATCCGTATGTCAGGTTATTGCAAGGTTATGGTGGGTGGGGCTTCCCAGTTTGGGTTGGGTGCCTGAGTCTGTCTTCTTGGCACTGTGTGCTGGTTGGGACTGCTCCATAGCTCCTTACTGTGCTTATACTGGTAGGAGGTATATGGTTTTAGGGTCTATCTCACGTCAGCGGCTGATGGAATCATCTTTCAAACGAGCATATTGTCACTTCTCTTTTGAAGTGTAAATGTTACTGCATGCTTTGAATCTTGGCTGAAAATAAGTTCCAGAGCTTGGCAGCTTGTCCAGCGAAAGTGGAGCTTCTTATCAATTTCTTACAGTAAGGCGATGTGACGCTTTGTGGTGCTAGCCTGGAGCAATGTGTCCTATTTTGTTTGTATTGTTTAAATTTAAATTATAGGTAAAGTGGTCATTTTCCTTTGAAAGCACTGTGGACAACTCAAAGTGCTTTGAACATTGATCGTCTAGCTACAGGTAACCAGTGGAGTGTTTGCAATCTGGTGTCATCTATCCTTTGGAGTGAAGGCAGAGGATCAGACTTGCTGCAACGTTTTTGATTTATTAAATTGTATTTATGCTGAAATGGGGTGCCAAGGTATGGGTTAATGGCATGAACTTGAAGATCACAGGAGAGAGGCAGCTTGTAGTTTTTGTTGGTATCCACATTAAGAGAAGATATGTCACCGTGTTTTCATTGTGTTGAAAGTGAACCTTGACACTTTTTAATACTTTGGATTTGCTTTCCCACAGAAGTGTTGGGCACAACCACTATGAGTTGATGATAGCGGATGTTGTGCCTCACCCATGTGAAAAAGAATTGCCTGTGTAATTTATTATACTTTTGACAAAGTATTAAGGCTCTGAAAGAGTTTGAACCGCAGCACTGTATACTTTTTTTGCATGAGGCCCTGATTTTCCTTTTTTTTAACTGGTTAATGATTTGGCCCACCAAGCATATCTGTTTTTACACCTTTATATCGAAAACATTTGCCCACAACAGTTTTCAGTTTATCTCAAGCATTAATTAATCAACACATTAATGTTCATAAGATTTCCCATGTTAATTTAATCATATGATAGAGCAACCCACATCATATGCTGTCCAGAATCTTGAGTGAGCAGGGTGCACAGATTATTCCAATGTTATGTTTACCAGTATATATTATATCTCCAAGGTAGGGGTAACAGTGGTGCCAAATTTGACAGTACATAAAATAAATTATATGACTTATGCTAAATAAGACAGTGTACTTCTTCAGGTTTCCTGTACTACAAAAAATAAAATTGCTTACTTTTCAGTCTTCTGCTTAGACTTGTGATGCATTCTTAAGTAGAAAAGCTGGAACTTGTAGACAGTAGGCCTTAACTTGCATGTTTTTAAAGGTTTACAACACTGAAACTCAGAAGTAATATCATCATCTCTGGGAGACTTACCATTAGACGTACTTTTAATAACATGATTAATGTCAAATAATTGTGTATGGGTTTTTCCAATGGGCTGCGTGAGAATGTGTCTTTTCAGGCAGGTTAGATGGAGAGCAATGTTGATATCTTGCCAGCAGTCTGGTAGTATTTTCTAAATATAAAATATGTCAACCAGACAAGCAGACTTTCTAAAAACCTTCTATGCCACATTTACTGCCACATACCTATCTACTACCGTATGAGCCAAATTTGTGTTATTTCTTTATTTCAGCATATGTTACATATCCAGCACACCTATACAAATATCGGTTTTGTTATATAGCAGATGCAGTATTATGAGGGCAGAGGTGTGAGGGGTCGTCTGAACCATATCAAGGCTGTATTTTACTGCCCAACCGGCGGTGAAGGCAGCATTTTCTTTGCTTGTATTAGGGTCCATCATGGCTACGCCACTGGCTAGCTTCCCTTAACACTGCCTGTCTACAAAGTCTCTGGCTGCCAAATCTGTGTTGTTACAAAGATTAATCCTTTTATAACTAGCTGTTTTTTCTTTTGTAAAGATTGTGTTTAGTACTGAATCTCCAAAATATATAAAGAATATTTTGATTACCCTTTGTCATCTATGTTCCCCAATCATATAGGTGGTTTCATTGCCAAATGTGTGTTTACTGTGTCACACAGAATGCCACTAGCTCATGTTGATCATTATCATGCATTTATATTGTGCAAAGCAAATCCAATTGGACATTCAAAAATGCATTAAAGATGAAGAAAGGGGTGAGATAATATAAGTTAAACAGGCTGTATAGCTCTATGTGTGTAGAGAACTTCTAACCCGGGAGGGACCCCTGATATTTTTCTCATAAACCTGAATTTCACTGTTAATCTATGTGAATGGCTCAAACCTAATGCTAGAATGCAGTGGCAGCTAGTGCTAGGTTGTCAAAGGGGGGTGAGGTACTTGCAACTTGGGACACTGTGCACAGCATGCACCGCAGATTTCTGCATGACCAGGACTTTGGGTCGCTTTCTCTTTCTTAAATATTGTATGGAAAAAAGATAACTCGCCAAAAGTTTTACCCTCTTCCAAGATTTCACATGTGCTACAGGATCTATACATAAAGAATGTACTATGATTTAAAATGATACATATATGTATATATATATATATATATATATAAACAACCGCAATGGCCGCACTCCGCTAGCTCCTCCTCCGGGTCGCCCCAAGGGAAGCTGGTACATGAAGTTCTTGAGTGGTTCACCCCAGTGGGTGCAAGTAAGTACTTGTTGAACTGATGATCTCTGAAGGAGTTCTTGAGTGCTTCACCCCAATGGGTGCAAGTAAGTACTTGTTGAACTGATGATCTCTAGACCCGATACATGTCCCGGGTTTTAAAATATCGCCCGAGACATGGCTCGGGTTTCGGGATAACTTCCCTCCTCAGTAGAGAAAATAGTTAAGGGTGGAAGAGAGGGCCGCCAAGCAACCGTCAAGGGCCTCAGTGCCCACACAGGCACGCAGGTGCGTCGTCCAGGAGCTCGTCAGCTCAAAGCTCGAGGGAGCCATTTTTATAAACAACCGCAATGGACCGCACTCCGCTAGCTCCTCCTCCGGGTCGCCCCAAGGGAAGCTGGTACATGAAGTTCTTGAGTGGTTCACCCCAGTGGGTGCAAGTAAGTACTTGTTGAACTGATGATCTCTGAAGGAGTTCTTGAGTGGTTCACCCCAATGGGTGCAAGTAAGTACTTGTTGAACTGATGAGCCATGTCTCGGGCGATACTTTAAAACCCGGGACATGTATCGGGTCTAGAGATCATCAGCTCAACAAGTACTTACTTGCACCCACTGGGGTGAACCACTCAAGAACTCCATCAGAGATCATCAATTCAACAAGTACTTGCTTGCACCCACTGGGGTGCAGCACTCAAGAACATTATGTACCAGCTTCCCTTGGGGCGACCCGGAGGAGGAGCTAACGGAGTGCGGTCCATTGCGGTTGTTTATATATATATATATATATATATTCACTGAAAAAACCATAGGTTTCACACATGTTATAGTTAGCTGGACATTTCTCTCATACAAAACCAATGAAATTCCCCCGTTATAGTTAGTTCAGCTAACTATAACTCGCGCCCCCGCAATGCACTGCTGATGACGTCACATATTACATCACTCATGACATGGTCAGTGACATCACTCATGACATCACTGATGACATCTCAAATGACATCACTGATGACATCACTGATGACATCAACCTTGTGATAGAGTGGCAGACCTCCTCTCACCCTAATATAACCTTTGATACACACATTCAAAAATAGAGACTAAAATTTTCAAAACAAAGGACACACCAATACCAGTTACAACAACCTCTTCAGTAATTCTAAGATCCACATACACATCCACTCATTCACCAACAGTCCTGTACAGTCACTCATACATGTACTCACTCATCATATGTACTCATACACCTATACATCCTGTTACACAATGCCTCTCATCCATAGAGTTACTGACACACATAGTCACTCATGAAAATAAAGAATCTAACATACATTTACTTGCATATACAGTTATACACACACCACCTCACTTACTTCTACGGGAACTTACACATACTTAGTCTTTTAAACAATCACTTATAGAAACACATACTTATTCATACAGGAACTCTTTCAATCTCTCGCTCTCACATATACTCACTTATATACACCAATAGTCAGATATACTAGTTTAAAACATATGTAGTTACTCATAGAGACACTATTGAGACAGTCATTCACTCACTAACACACCCATACACACACTCATCCACCCATACAGTCCTGCAGACATGCTGTCTTCAACACATACAAACAGTGAGTCACTCATACATGCACCTATGCACTACGTAATACCCCCCACCGAACCATACACACACTCACACTGATACTAAAAAAACCAACTAAAAACCTATATAGACACCCATGTAGCTACTCACCAACCCATGCAGCCACTTATACACAAAGTGAGAGACTGATACAGATATTTACATATTTAGACATTACTCACTAAGCAATGTATTCACTATGATACACTTAATCAGTCAGTTATACAACAATTTTTCAAAAACAAATCATCCATTTAGACACTTATATACCCATTTATTCTTCCATCGACCTTGAGATATACATATATAAAACATATTTAATTTTCAGAAAAACAGAAATTCACTGGATGATGTCATCAGTGATGTCATCAGTGATGTCATTTGAGATGTCATCAGTGATGTCATGCTCCACTGCTCTTTTTAGAGCCCCCTAATATCTAAACACTTAAATCTGAATTTTATTTCTTTTTTTTTTTTTTTTTTCTACCGTACGCGTACGTTGAGCTTACCGTACGCGTACCCCGTGATTTTTTTTAAAATCAATAAATGTTTTCTTTGTACTTTTCTGTCCTTCTTTGACCCCCTTACAAATGTTAGGGGGTCTGTAACTCTCTCCCTTGCCCCCTTTTCAAGATATCACCCTTTTTTTTCTGAGTGAAACACACGAAATGGCGGCCGCCGCTTCCTGGTTTCGACCGATTCGAATGTTTACTAAGATCTAACAGCCAATCAGAATCGCGCTCGCGCACGCCACCGTACGCGTACGGTAAGCGCACCGTAAGCGCACCGTAAGCTGGCTCAGATATATATATTGATTTAAAGGCTATTTTCTCAGAATCTACTGAACAGATTTACACCAAACCTACAAAAGGCACTTCCTTGACCTGAGGACTACCTCTCTGCCAAATTTCAAGTAATTCTGTTCAGCCGTTCGGGCTGTAGCTGTGTCTAAAGGTCCTATGGAAAAATGCATGGGAAAAACGCGTTTTGGGACCCCCCTTTTATCTGAGCCCCCGCTTGACGAATCCCCCCGAGACTTTCAGGGTAGGAGCGTAGCGTAGCGCCCCACCTATTTTGAAAAATTCGCGAGGATTCGTCGACCGGCACCAAAGTTATTCAAAATAGAATGTTGCGGATTTCCTATGGAAACGTGGTCCTAACTATAACTACCTACTGGCGACCGCCAGTAGGTAATATATATATATATATATATATATATATATATATATATATATATATATATATATATATATTCAGTGAAAAAACCATAGGTTTCACACATGTTATAGTTAGCTGGACATTTTACTCGTAAAAAACCAATGAAATTGCCCCGTTATAGTTAGTTCAGCTAACTATAACTCGCGCGCCCGCAATGCACTGCTGATGACGTCACATATTACATCACTCATGACATGGTCAGTGACATCACTCATGACATCACTGATGACATCTCAAATGACATCACTGATGACATCACTGATGACATCATCCAGTGAATGTGTGTTTTTCTGAAAATTAAATATGTTTTATATATGTGTATCTCAAGGTCGATGGAAGAATAAATGGGTATATAAGTGTCTAAATGGATGATTTGTTTTTGAAAAATTGATTGTGTTACTGACTGATTAAGTGTATCTCTCACTTTGTGTATAAGTGGCTGCATGGGTTGGTGAGTAGCTACATGGGTGTCTATATAGGTTATTAGTTGTTTTTTTGAGTATCAGTCTGAGTGTCTGTATGGTACGGTGGGGGGTATTACGTAGTGCATAGATGCATGAATGAGTGACTCACTGTTTGTATGTGTTGAAGACAGCATGTGTGCAGGACTGTATGGGTGGATGAGTGTGTGTATGGGTGTGTTAGTGAGTGAATGACTGTCTCAATAGTGTCTTCAGGAGTAACTACATATGTTTTTAACTAGTATATGTGACTATTGGTGTATATATGTGAGTATATGTGAGAGGGAGAGATTGAAAGAGTTCCTGTATGAATAAGTATGTGTTTCTATAAGTGATTGTTTAAAAGACTAAGTATGTGTAAGTTTCCGTAGAAGTAAGTATGGTGGTGTGTGTATTACTGTATATGCAAGTAAATGTATGTTTTATTCTTTATTAGCATGAGTGACTATGTGTGTGAGTAACTCTATGGATGAGTGGCATTGTGTAACAGGATGTATAGATGTATGAGTACATATGATGAGTGAGTACATGTATGAGTGACTGTATAGGACTGTTGGTGAATGAGTGGATGTGTATGTGGATCTTAGAATTACTGAAGAGGTTGTTGTAACTGGTATTGGTATGTCCATTGTTTTGAAATTTTTAGTCTCTATTTTTGAATGTGTGTATCAAAGCTTATATTAAGGTGAGAGGAGGTCTGCCACTCTATCACAAGGATGATGTCATCAGTGATGTCATCAGTGATGTCATTTGAGATGTCATCAGTGATGTCATGAGTGATGTCACTGACCATGTCATGAGTGATGTAATATGTGACGTCATCAGCAGTGCATTGCGGGCGCGCGAGTTATAGTTAGCTGAACTAACTATAACGGGGCAATTTCATTGGTTTTTTACGAGTAAAATGTCCAGCTAACTATAACATGTGTGAAACCTATGGTTTTTTCACTGAATTTCTAAGGTTTTTTAAATGCTAATTCCTAACTATAACGTGTGTGAAACCTATGGTTTTTTCAGTGAATTTCTAAGGTTTTTTAAATGCTAATTCCTAACTATAACGTGTGTGAAACCCATGGTTTTTTCAGTGAATTTGCAAGGTTTTTTAAATGCTAATTCCTAACTATAACGTGTGTGAAACCCATGGTTTTTTCAGTGAATTTGCAAGGTTTTTTAAATGCTATTTTTTTTTTTATTCAAACATATTTTTAATTTAATTTTCTTATCTTTTATAAAGACTATGCTTAAATTTTTAAAATCCTTAAATATTTTTTTTATATATATTTTTTAAAATAAACATGTAAAATTTATTTCCAGTTTTTTTTTTATTTTTTTTTTTATAGTACGCGTACCGTAAGCTCACGGTAAGCGTACGGTTTACGCAACGCCCGTAATCTATCTACGCTGCTTGCGTATAGTTACGTACTTTGCGTAGCCGCGCGTACTGCGCGTGGGACGCGTGCGCGCTTACGCAACACGCGTACGTTACGCGGAAGTGCCGGGGAGTGACTGTTATGCGCATGCGCGCAAGCGCGTGTCTTTTTTACGCGCACGCGTACTTTTTGCCGTAAGCGTACCGTAAGCGTACCGTAAGCGTACGGTAGGTCATGTGATCTTGAAACACAACTTTTGATTGGTTGAAACTACTTTCAGTTCTAGAACTCTCCTACACCACACCCATTCCCCTCATTTCTGCTTGTGATCCCTTGGGAGAAGGAGCTGGTTTGTCTTTGGGATACGATGGCAGAACAGCAGAGCTCTTCTGAGAGTGAGGCTAGCACCAGCAGCACTGTCTCGAGGCAGAGAGCGAGGAAAGTAAAGCCTTCTTATGTTTGGGATTATTTTACTTTTCCAGAAGGCCAGCAAAAGGTGAATGCACCCTTAGTTACTTGCAAGCTGTGTAAGCGTGTACTTTCTAGAGGTAATCCTAACAGGAAGTATTCCTTTGGGAATCACACCATGAAGAGACACCTCCAGGAAGTACACAGAAGGACACATGGTCATCTTTTTGGAGGTAACTCTTCAGAAAGACGAGCCAGTACATCCACAGCAGCTCAGCCTGGACCATCATCTGCAGGGCTGACTCCTTCTTCTGCAGGTCAGGTGAGCCCTTCATCTGTGGGGGGAGAATCTCCTTTTGCTGGCCCTCTGGAAATTAACCCTCGGTTTGCGAGGGTTGAAGTACGGTGCGCCACTTGTCACGATCTAATTACTTATAGGGAGACCAGTGTTTCCCTGGTGAACAGTAAAATAGATCAGCACACTTGTCGTACCGTCTAATATTCCCAATCTTTCTTTCCTCTGTCCCTGCATGAACACAACGGTTCTTTTAAGAGCCAACCTTATCTTTCATCTTTTTTTTTCTTTTTTTTTTAAAACTTTTTTTTTTTTTTTTTACCTTACGCGTACGGTAAGCGTACCTTTTTTTTATTTTTTAAAAAAAAACACTAAAAATCATTTATATCATTACAAAGTCCTTGAGAGACTACAATTTTTATTTTTAACTTACCATACTCACTCAAAAAAATATTTATTCATTTGTTTTTTAAAAAAATAGTTTTTAAAATGGTTGTAGTTTCCGAAAATTTTCTATATCGATCTGAAAATAAAGAAAAAAGTATTAATATTTTTTATCCATTTTATAATACAATACAAATATTTACATTTTTTACAAAAAAATATTTTTGCCTTATTTTTGCTGTTTTCAGAATATATTGCATTTCACTATTAATTGTGAAAGCAATTGCATTCATCATTTTACAGCGGGCAAAAAAAATTAACAATCACAAAGATTGTATTAAAAAAGCCCAGAATGTCTTCTCACTTAAACTTATCATTACAGAAATGCATATTATTCTAAAAAAATATCATCTAAAAACAATACTTTTTTCTTTAAAATACCGTCTGATATGTTTGTTTCAGAAGTATAATCACAATATTATATCTCAAATAACTCCAAAATACATCTGATTTTATTTCCTTTAGGCCAAATAGTATTTTTTTTTTTTTCCTGGAATAAATTTCCAAGGGAAAACCATTAAAATTCTAAAGTTTAATCTGTCCAGATCTCACCAATTCTCTGTAACATTTTGGTTCACGAAAATTTTTTGAATAATTTATTTAGTCCACAATAGAATTGCTTACTTTTCCACATGGCCAAATAGTAATTTTTTAAATCATTTTTGAAAAAATTTCCAATGGCAGTCCAATAGCATTCCATAATTTAAAATGTGCAGAAGTTACCGATTATCTCTAAATTATTGGTTTTTGAAAATTGCATTAAAATTTAAAAAAGTCCACATTACAATTGGTTATCTTTCCTTTAGGCCAAATGATAATTTTAAAAATCTTTTTTCTACAAAATTGCAATGGTAATCCAGTAAAATGGTAAAATTATTTTGTCCAGATCTTGCCAAATCTCTCTAAAATTTAGGTTTCAGGAAGATTAGATAGGAATTTGCTAAATCAAAAGGCAAACGTTGTTTGAAAATCAATTGGGAATCATTACACAGTGTCCAGCCTTTTTCACATTTTAGATAAACTGTGTAATGTCCAGAAGTAACAGTAGGTCCATCATGGAAAATTATTGCAACAGTTACAAAAGTTTTTCCTGAAATTGATAATTGCTGTCCTGTAAACTTCTTTATTAAAGTATCCAATTTTGATCCATCAGCTCTACATCGTTGCATCATTAAAATTACATACTGTCCGTATTCCCTTAAAATTAATGTTGAAAACATGTCAGAATTACACTCACCACATTTCATGCTATGATTAGCATCTTTAACTAATTTTGCAAAAGTGACTGTTTTACTCTCTGGCAATGTCAAATAAATAAACCTTTCATTATCAACAATAGAGCCACATATATTATAACAATTATCACAACTATGTTCCCATTTATAAGAGAGACCAAAAAAAATGTCAATGGGAACTCCTTCTTCTTCCACTACCTGAAGAAAATACATCAAAAATTCGTGTGCATCTTGCTGTTCATTTTGAGAAAACTGTGTTCGTCCTGAACATACATCTAAAAGTTTTCTAATTTCAGTAGCACTTTCTATTTGAGTTTTATCTTTACTCAGCTTTTGAAAAAGGAGACTGAGCTCTGAACAGAATCTTTTTCCCTGATTTACTATTATCTGCTCTTGCAAACTTTCCAGATAAAATGCAACATTCAGCACTACATTAGCGTAGCAGTTGACACCAGAGCTATTTTCAAAATGACATCCTACAACCTGTTCTTCATTTTCCTTATTCTTTTTGCTTGCAATTACATCACTCCTCTTTTTTTTCCTCTTCTCTACATCTTCATTACAGATATTCTCATTTCTCCTTTTACGAGAAACTACACGTTTCTCCAACACAGGATACTGACCTAAATGAGGAGCATAGCTTCTTCTTAATCTATTATACTCCTTTACACAGTTTGTATCAGCACTAACTTTTGAGTCATCAAAGTCTATCATGAATAAACCTGATAATGTTTTGACTCGTGACAAAGCTACATATGCCATACCTTCTTTGAACACAGTTGAACCAATGTTCACAAATGCACAATCTACAGTCAATCCTTGAGACTTGTGGATAGTTACAGCATATGCTAGTGAAAACGGAAACTGCTTCCTACGTACATATAAGTCTTTCACAAGCATGAAACGAACTGAACAACGACAAATGTCTTTAACTTCCTCTATCTGATCAAATTTTATCTGTAAACATTCAATTCCTTCTTTTTTCTGATAATTAATAAAACCCACAACTCTTCCCATCGCTCCATTCACTAAGCCTTTCTCAACATCCAAATTTCTCCCTAAAAACACTCTACAGTTCATGCAAACATAAAGATTTTTTTCTAATCCTGCTGTTTTGGAGATGTTCTTCTCTAGTGAGTCCAATTTATTTTTCAGTTTGCCTGTTACTGTGACTGTAATTCTTCCATCCTCAATTTTGTCCACTGCTTCCAATTTCCTGATGTCTTCCTTTTCCAATTTCAAAAGCTCCTCATTAAATATTGAGCATTCACGTAGAGTTGGCATTAAGCAGATGACACTTTTGTTTTCTGCAATATTCTTGTATATTTTCTCTGCAACTATTTCTTCCTTTGGAAATAAATTATGTAGCAGCCGACTCTGTAATGCTTTTTTCCCAACATCTGTGAGTAGTCCAATCCTCATATCTTTCAGAATACTTCCATATTCTTCATCGTTTGCTTGCCTCATATTAGTTGTAAGTTCCTTGTACTCAAAGAAGGACCAAATATTTGTATTTCCAATGCTTCCCAATGACTTCTTTGTGTCTTCATGTGTCACAGTATTAAACACTGGTTGTCCTTTAACTGGAGTAAGTTGCAAAAGATCCCCAAAAACTATGACGTGTTTTCCACCAAATAACACGTCATAGTCTGTCTTCAAAATTTGCTGCATTCTTAAATGCACAAAGGCAAGCATTAAGTTTGATACCATGCTCACCTCATCAATAATGAGAACTTGCATCTTCTTCAATACTCGTGAAACTTCCAAGGATGCTTCTCCAGTTAGCTTGTTGAATTGTATTTTGTTCTCATGCTCCACTGGTAACATTAGCAAACGATGTAAGGTGATTCCTTTTATGTTATATGCTGCTAACCCAGTTGGAGCAGTAACCACACAAGACAAAGTAGAATCCGTTTTTTGCTTTAGGTAGCTTCTGATGACTTTAATTAGGAAACTTTTTCCAGTGCCAGCTTGTCCGCTTACATACATCCTGATTGGATGAAATGATGTGCATGAGCACTCTTTTTTGATATGTAGAAATCCGTGATCAATTTTGTTTTTGATCTCTTCATAAATTTGTTGCTGCTCTTGATTCAGTTGTCTTTCCAAATTTTCTAAGTCTATAAATTCTTCTTGAGCTTGATTCATAGCCGTTTCCACTTCATTCATGGCTATTGATGCTTCATTTTCAACGATTGGTTGTCCTAGGGGATCTTGACTGTGTGTTCCTGAACTTTGGCTGTCCTGAGAACTGTCTCTAGCTATTTCTGCTGCAATTGTAGTTTCCTGTTCAATTTCTTCATTTAACATTTGCAGATAAGTTGAGAATGTACTGCATTGTATGCTGTCTTTGCAAGCATTAAAAGAATCTTCATAGCTCTGGAATTCTCCCAGTAGTTCATCCTCTGTACGCCATGGTTTAAACAACTGTAAAAGAGCCAAGTAGTAAAATTCTTTCTTGTCGGTAGTGTCGCAACTCAGCTTCCGGTGATTTATCAAACTTCCTTTGGTTTGCTTCACCAAACATCCTTCTTTACCAACAACTTTATATTTTCCACTGTTGATGTCTTCTGCAGCTTTCCGTGAATAAATGTAGTTCTGTAACACTTCATAGAGACACATGTTCTCCAGATGATGACTTCTCTTGGGATAATATGTGTCCAACATGTTTGTTTTCAATATGTCTGTACTTTCTGGGTCATTCTCAGCCAAATATTCAATTTCTCCAACAGATTTCAGTACCCGATTTCTCATTGCTGCAAGGCCTAAACTTGCCCAAATTATTCTTCTTGACTTCGAGTAGAGACTTGCAGAAGATAACCTATCTGAACATTCGTAGGATCCAATTTCTCGATGCGATAACATCTTCAAACTGAAACTGTACAGCTTCTTACTGACAGTCTTCTCGTGAGAAATCTCTTCCCACATTTCCTTCAATTCTGTTTTTTCTGATTTCGTAATGTAAGACGTTACATATCGAGCAACAGCAATGGAATTGTCAGCAACATACTGTATATCCATGTTAGCGTTCCACATGGATAAAATGACTGGGTTGTAGTCATTTATATTTTTTGATTCTTCTTTTCTTTTAAGGTTGTAGGTATTCTTAGGTGATTTTCTTGTGATAGTATGTCTCACAGCTGACATAAAACTGTTGACTCTTCCATTTGTAAGAACAGGTCTAGGAAATCCAAATCGACATTTAGTGTAGTATTTTTCTTTGCTCTTGTATTTCCGTCGACAGTATTTTCCACACCGATGACTTTGGAAACGTAGGACTTGCTCCTTTAACTTGTTCTCTTCTGTGCTTTTAGGTATAGCACATGTTGCATATTCTTCAATGTAAGATAACACTGCTTCATCAGTATCTGTTCCAAACTTTGGGGCATCCTTGATCCACAGCAGCATATGAATATGAGGAGCACCTCTTGCCTGGTACTCTTTTCTCCAAAAGAAATCCACTACTTCTCCAAGGGGTGGATTTTTTTTATTGCAGATGAAGGACATCATAGCCTCAAATCTATGATTGAAATATCTGCAAACATTAACCGGATCCAATGAGCACAGTTCTCCTGCTGTCTTGTATTCGATGTTTTTAATGTTTGAATTGGCCTCTCGTAGAAAATCCAGTAAATCATCCCAAGCGTACTCGGCACAGCTTAGGGTAAGGAACCATGTTGGTGTTCCTAAATTGCGTAACATGCATTTTAGTTCACCATGGCGTCGGTACCAATATTCATTTGTCCCACGCTGACAAGCCATCAGATTGATCAGTTGTGTTTCCAAATGATCATCTCGGTGCTGCACTTTCTCCATAAAATCCTTAGCAGACACATTTTGTAAATGTACTCCACTTTTTAAAATGTGATTTACTGCATAAGACAGTGCAGACAAGTCGCTTTCAAATAAAAGATGGAACAAATAAGGAATACTTTGTCGAAATCTGGGATCTTCAGCATATAGTCTTGTAGTTCGATACTCTGAAGCTGGAATCTGTTCTGGACGTTCATCGTATCGTCCTCCTTTTCCTTTAGGAAACAGCTGGGGAAAACATCGAGCTTCCAAGCTCTCCTCCCATACACTCACGGGATTTCCTTTTGCTTTCTTCATCTGAAAGAGATCAATATTGTCTCCCATAACTTCTTTCGAATGGAGAGGATGTATGCTAAAATGTTCATAAATTTCTTCTTCCTTTGACTTGTCCACTTTTTCAATTTGTCCAGTTGGTGTTTCTGTGTCTCCTTGTAAATCTTCTTCTTCTTCTTCTTCTTCTTCTATATAAATTGATTCATACCATTTGTTATTTTTTTTCAAATACAAATTTGCTCTTTGTACTTTCCGCACATCTACCAGCTCCTGCCAAATCTTCTTATTCTTTGTAGGTACACCATTAACCAGAATAATTAATGGTTCAGTTTCCAAAGTATCCGCATCAATAGTTTCCATATTTTTTTTCAAATCCAAGGGCAAATACACCACTCTACCTTTTAAACCTCTCAGTAAATCTGAAGGAGGTAATTTACCAGTTTTGGGCTCCATACGTACTATGGTCTGGAACGGATGAACACATTGAATGAGTATAGACTCATATGTATTTAATTCAGAAAGTTCAGCAGGAATAGCATCCAATTCTAAATTATTATGTACAGCTCTGGTCGGCATTCTATTTTCCTCTAACTTGTTGTAGCAGTACTTACAAATACGCTGATCTTCACCCAATTCAAAACAATTTTCAAGAAATATATATGTGGCAAAATCCATCCACTTATAATTATCTTCATTTTCACTCTTTCTGTAGAGATCAACATTCCTAGTTTGTTTTCTATAATGAGTTCTGCGGCAACAAATACAAGTAACATTTGGTCTTTCATTAGAGATTATTGCAAATTTTGTTATGTGATCATTAAATGTCTTACTTACACAAGGTTCTACATTCTCTTCCACTTCTGCCTCATTTACTGTGTCCTTCTCTGCACTGTTTTGTTCAGGACCAAAGTAACAAAACTGAATTTCATCAACAACCTTCTCTACATCTGATACCGTTCCTCGGAACAGAGCCCTATTCAATTCATTTAACTTTATTGCTGGACTTTTGGCAAAATACAACCGTCTCACAAACTTTCTCATTTCAGTATGATGAACAGCCAGCATCCTAAAATGATGGAAAACACTATTGCACACTTTTCTAGATAGACAAGCAAGAGAATGACCCTGCAAACCAGTATTCTCTCTCACTCTGCATGGATCCAGACTTTGAAGCACCTTAATCTTTTGTTTTACACTTTTTTTACTATATTCTCTTAGAAACTCTCGAAATCTGTCAATAGATTCCTGACGCACAGTGCAAATACTACTACAATTCCAAGTGTACACTGGGGCTTTAGGACGTCTCCCCATTGCCTCATCTGCCATCACTTGTACCTCATCTCTTGGAACCATTATCTCCTTCTCCATTATGCAACCATTTTTTACTTCGTATGAACTACCTCTGGTGTCAACTGCATGCAGCAAACTATTACTTTGAAAATAGCTCTCTTCATTAAAAAAAGGTTCACTACTTGAACTATGCATCCACTTTCCTAAAAACACTTTACAAAAGTTTGTTCTGTTCACTACTCTTTTGCTTTTGCTTTGTGATTTCAGTACATTAACCATTTTATCTAATGTACGCATCCTATTCAAAATTAATATGAATAGTTTCCTTTTTAATTCTAATGCTTTTGCTGCAATGGCTTCAATTTCTTTTTTTCTCTTGTAATATTTAGCCTTTTGCTTATATTTCTTTATATCCTTTATCAAATTGGACATAACTCTTCTCTGAAACATTTTTCTACGTATCTCTTTAAATGCTGTTTTTCTGTTTATGTTAAACTTTTCAATTGCAGAAGGTATATTTGCATTAACTAAATTCTCAATTTTTTGCTGTTCTCTATTTTTTATTACATTTTTCCTAGAACAGACATTTTGTACATTTTTCTTTGTTTTGAATATTTTGTTTAGAAATTGTTTTTTTTGCTTACCAGAAGATTTTTTCTTTTTCCCAACATCAGCATCTTCTACTAACTTTGGTCCTCCAGTTGTCTTCAAATATAGTTTTTTTTTTAGCGTTTTTTGAACTCGAGATTTTGTAGGCATCTTAAATTTTGTTCACTGTTCTTCAGTAATACCTGAAAAAAACTAAAAAAAAAATCCTTTATTGTATTTAAATATATTACTACATTTCTTTTCACAATAGTCACAAAACGAAATTTCTTTGCCCATTTGAATGCACACAAACTGCTCTTTTTTTTGGGCAAGTGAAAATCTCTTTTACAAACTGTCACATTATGAAACCAAGCTGTTTTTTCAGACCACCACCATGTGTATTCTCTGTGACTGCCTACACTCCAGCAGGGGCAACCAGCCTTAGTGATGCTGAATGTATTTGCATTACAGACTTAAACCTGAAAACCCCACTCGCTTCTAATTACTGTGCATGACTATACATGGCAAGCACATGGGTGTGTGCTAAGCCTCTGCTTCTTCCCCCAAAAAATCGCTCCCCCTTTCCATCTACTGCAACTGTGAAATCACCAGAGCAAGACGCAATAAATCTCTGCCTATAATTCTTCTATGCACACAGAGTCATGTTTTCACATTAGTGCCAAAACGAAATTTCTTTGCCAATTTGAAAGCACACTTACTGCTCTTTTTTTTTCGGGCCAAGTGAAAATCTCTTTTTACAATTTGAAATCACTTTTACAGACTGACACATTCTGAAACCTTTTTTTTAAATTTATTTAAATGCACATGTCCAAGCTGTTTTTTTTTCAGACCACCACCGTGTGTATTCTCTGTGACTGCCTACACTCCAGCAGGGGCAACCAGCCTTAGTGATGCTGAATGTATTTGCATTACAGACTTAAACCTGAAAACCCCACTCGCTTCTAATTACTGTGCATGACTATACATGGCAAGCACATGGGTGTGTGCTAAGCCTCTGCTTCTTCCCCCAAAAATTCGCTCCTCTTTTCCATCTACTGCAACTGTGAAATCACCAGAGCAAGACGCAATAAATCTCTGCCTATAATTCTTCTATGCACACAGAGTCATGTTTTCACATTAGTGCCAAAACGAAATTTCTTTGCCAATTTGAAAGCACACTTACTGCTCTTTTTTTTTCGGGCCAAGTGAAAATCTCTTTTTACAATTTGAAATCACTTTTACAGACTGACACATTCTGAAACCTTTTTTTTAAATTTATTTAAATGCACATGTCCAAGCTGTTTTTTTTTCAGACCACCACCGTGTGTATTCTCTGTGACTGCCTACACTCCAGCAGGGGCAACCAGCCTTAGTGATGCGGAATGTATTTGCATTACAGACTTAAACCTGAAAACCCCACTCGCTTCTAATTACTGTGCATGACTATACATGGCAAGCACATGGGTGTGTGCTAAGCCTGTGCTTCTTCCCTCGAAAATTCGCTCCTCTTTTCCATCTACTGCAACTGTGAAATCACCAGAGCAAGACGCAATACATCTCTGCCTATAATTCTTCTATGCACACAGAGTCATGTTTTCACATTAGTGCCAAAACGAAATTTCTTTGCCAATTTGAAAGCACACTTACTGCTCTTTTTTTTTCGGGCCAAGTGAAAATCTCTTTTTACAATTTGAAATCACTTTTACAGACTGACACATTCTGAAACCTTTTTTTTAAATTTATTTAAATGCACATGTCCAAGCTGTTTTTTTTTCAGACCACCACCGTGTGTATTCTCTGTGACTGCCTACACTCCAGCAGGGGCAACCAGCCTTAGTGATGCTGAATGTATTTGCATTACAGACTTAAACCTGAAAACCCCACTCGCTTCTAATTACTGTGCATGACTATACATGGCAAGCACATGGGTGTGTGCTAAGCCTCTGCTTCTTCCCCCAAAAATTCGCTCCCCCTTTCCATCTACTGCAAATGTGAAATCACCAGAGCAAGAAGCAATAAATCTCTGCCTATAATTCTTCTATGCACACAGAGTCATGTTTTCACATTAGTGCCAAAACGAAATTTCTTTGCCAATTTGAAAGCACACTTACTGCTCTTTTTTTTTCGGGCCAAGTGAAAATCTCTTTTTACAATTTGAAATCACTTTTACAGACTGACACATTCTGAAACCTTTTTTTAAAATTTATTTAAATTAGGCCTGGGCAAAAATTTCGTTCCGTTCGCGGAAATTGCGATAATTTGACATTTTTGCGTTCCGCGGAGAGCGCGAAAATGTCAAAAATTCCGGTTTCCGCAGCTTGGCGATAATTTGTTTCTTGCTCGCGCTGTAAAATGATACATTCTCGCGCGCGCGCGATCGCCTTACCTGAATCCCTGCGTTCGCCGACAAGTTTTCTTGATCCGGTCGCGTTCTCCATGAGATGTTGTATTGTTTTTAGCCATTTGCGCTGTCTCGCGACAGTTCGCGCCCGCAGTGACGTCATGCGTCGCGCGATCACGTCTTTCTTCTCGCGATCATGCACCGCGAGAACAACTCAAAACAAGATGGCCGCGCCCGCAAGCAGCCACATGGGTAAGTTGGCGACCCGCAACCATGCAGAAAATCGCGCGAACATGCCGGAAAAAAACTTCCGCATCTTCGCGATATTTCTGCTTGTTTGCGATAATTTTAAACATTCTCGCGATAATTTGCGAAGGTTAATTCCGCAAATTCCGCCCACCCCTAATTTAAATGCACATGTCCAAGCTGTTTTTTTTTTCAGACCACCACCGTGTGTATTCTCTGTGACTGCCTACACTCCAGCAGGGGCAACCAGCCTTAGTGATGCTGAATGTATTTGCATTACAGACTTAAACCTGAAAACCCCACTCGCTTCTAATTACTGTGCATGACTATACATGGCAAGCACATGGGTGTGTGCTAAGCCTCTGCTTCTTCCCCCAAAAATTCGCTCCCCCTTTCCATCTACTGCAACTGTGAAATCACCAGAGCAAGACGCAATAAATCTCTGCCTATAATTCTTCTATGCACACAGAGTCATGTTTTCACATTAGTGCCAAAACGAAATTTCTTTGCCAATTTGAAAGCACACTTACTGCTCTTTTTTTTTCGGGCCAAGTGAAAATCTCTTTTTACAATTTGAAATCACTTTTACAGACTGACACATTCTGAATCCTTTTTTTTTAAATTTATTTAAATGCACATGTCCAAGCTGTTTTTTTTTCAGACCACCACCGTGTGTATTCTCTGTGACTGCCTACACTCCAGCAGGGGCAACCAGCCTTAGTGATGCTGAATGTATTTGCATTACAGACTTAAACCTGAAAACCCCACTCGCTTCTAATTACTGTGCATGACTATACATGGCAAGCACATGGGTGTGTGCTAAGCCTCTGCTTCTTCCCCCAAAAATTCGCTCCCCCTTTCCATCTACTGCAACTGTGAAATCACCAGAGCAAGACGCAATAAATCTCTGCCTATAATTCTTCTATGCACACAGAGTCATGTTTTCACATTAGTGCCAAAACGAAATTTCTTTGCCAATTTAAAAGCACACTTACTGCTCTTTTTTTTTCGGGCCAAGTGAAAATCTCTTTTTACAATTTGAAATCACTTTTACAGACTGACACATTCTGAAACCTTTTTTTTAAATTTATTTAAATGCACATGTCCAAGCTGTTTTTTTTTCAGACCACCACCGTGTGTATTCTCTGTGACTGCCTACACTCCAGCAGGGGCAACCAGCCTTAGTGATGCTGAATGTATTTGCATTACAGACTTAAACCTGAAAACCCCACTCGCTTCTAATTACTGTGCATGACTATACATGGCAAGCACATGGGTGTGTGCTAAGCCTCTGCTTCTTCCCCCAAAAATTCGCTCCCCCTTTCCATCTACTGCAAATGTGAAATCACCAGAGCAAGACGCAATAAATCTCTGCCTATAATTCTTCTATGCACACAGAGTCATGTTTTCACATTAGTGCCAAAACGAAATTTCTTTGCCAATTTGAAAGCACACTTACTGCTCTTTTTTTTTCGGGCCAAGTGAAAATCTCTTTTTACAATTTGAAATCACTTTTACAGACTGACACATTCTGAAACCTTTTTTTTAAATTTATTTAAATGCACATGTCCAAGCTGTTTTTTTTTCAGACCACCACCGTGTGTATTCTCTGTGACTGCCTACACTCCAGCAGGGGCAACCAGCCTTAGTGATGCTGAATGTATTTGCATTACAGACTTAAACCTGAAAACCCCACTCGCTTCTAATTACTGTGCATGACTATACATGGCAAGCACATGGGTGTGTGCTAAGCCTCTGCTTCTTCCCCCAAAAATTCGCTCCTCTTTTCCATCTACTGCAACTGTGAAATCACCAGAGCAAGACGCAATAAATCTCTGCCTATAATTCTTCTATGCACACAGAGTCATGTTTTCACATTAGTGCCAAAACGAAATTTCTTTGCCAATTTGAAAGCACACTTACTGCTCTTTTTTTTTCGGGCCAAGTGAAAATCTCTTTTTACAATTTGAAATCACTTTTACAGACTGACACATTCTGAATCCTTTTTTTTAAAATTTATTTAAATGCACATGTCCAAGCTGTTTTTTTTTCAGACCACCACCGTGTGTATTCTCTGTGACTGCCTACACTCCAGCAGGGGCAACCAGCCTTAGTGATGCTGAATGTATTTGCATTACAGACTTAAACCTGAAAACCCCACTCGCTTCTAATTACTGTGCATGACTATACATGGCAAGCACATGGGTGTGTGCTAAGCCTCTGCTTCTTCCCCCAAAAATTCGCTCCTCTTTTCCATCTACTGCAACTGTGAAATCACCAGAGCAAGACGCAATAAATCTCTGCCTATAATTCTTCTATGCACACAGAGTCATGTTTTCACATTAGTGCCAAAACGAAATTTCTTTGCCAATTTGAAAGCACACTTACTGCTCTTTTTTTTTCGGGCCAAGTGAAAATCTCTTTTTACAATTTGAAATCACTTTTACAGACTGACACATTCTGAAACCTTTTTTTTAAATTTATTTAAATGCACATGTCCAAGCTGTTTTTTTTTCAGACCACCACCGTGTGTATTCTCTGTGACTGCCTACACTCCAGCAGGGGCAACCAGCCTTAGTGATGCGGAATGTATTTGCATTACAGACTTAAACCTGAAAACCCCACTCGCTTCTAATTACTGTGCATGACTATACATGGCAAGCACATGGGTGTGTGCTAAGCCTGTGCTTCTTCCCTCGAAAATTCGCTCCTCTTTTCCATCTACTGCAACTGTGAAATCACCAGAGCAAGACGCAATACATCTCTGCCTATAATTCTTCTATGCACACAGAGTCATGTTTTCACATTAGTGCCAAAACGAAATTTCTTTGCCAATTTGAAAGCACACTTACTGCTCTTTTTTTTTCGGGCCAAGTGAAAATCTCTTTTTACAATTTGAAATCACTTTTACAGACTGACACATTCTGAAACCTTTTTTTTAAATTTATTTAAATGCACATGTCCAAGCTGTTTTTTTTTCAGACCACCACCGTGTGTATTCTCTGTGACTGCCTACACTCCAGCAGGGGCAACCAGCCTTAGTGATGCTGAATGTATTTGCATTACAGACTTAAACCTGAAAACCCCACTCGCTTCTAATTACTGTGCATGACTATACATGGCAAGCACATGGGTGTGTGCTAAGCCTCTGCTTCTTCCCCCAAAAATTCGCTCCCCCTTTCCATCTACTGCAAATGTGAAATCACCAGAGCAAGAAGCAATAAATCTCTGCCTATAATTCTTCTATGCACACAGAGTCATGTTTTCACATTAGTGCCAAAACGAAATTTCTTTGCCAATTTGAAAGCACACTTACTGCTCTTTTTTTTTCGGGCCAAGTGAAAATCTCTTTTTACAATTTGAAATCACTTTTACAGACTGACACATTCTGAAACCTTTTTTTAAAATTTATTTAAATTAGGCCTGGGCAAAAATTTCGTTCCGTTCGCGGAAATTGCGATAATTTGACATTTTTGCGTTCCGCGGAGAGCGCGAAAATGTCAAAAATTCCGGTTTCCGCAGCTTGGCGATAATTTGTTTCTTGCTCGCGCTGTAAAATGATACATTCTCGCGCGCGCGCGATCGCCTTACCTGAATCCCTGCGTTCGCCGACAAGTTTTCTTGATCCGGTCGCGTTCTCCATGAGATGTTGTATTGTTTTTAGCCATTTGCGCTGTCTCGCGACAGTTCGCGCCCGCAGTGACGTCATGCGTCGCGCGATCACGTCTTTCTTCTCGCGATCATGCACCGCGAGAACAACTCAAAACAAGATGGCCGCGCCCGCAAGCAGCCACATGGGTAAGTTGGCGACCCGCAACCATGCAGAAAATCGCGCGAACATGCCGGAAAAAAACTTCCGCATCTTCGCGATATTTCTGCTTGTTTGCGATAATTTTAAACATTCTCGCGATAATTTGCGAAGGTTAATTCCGCAAATTCCGCCCACCCCTAATTTAAATGCACATGTCCAAGCTGTTTTTTTTTTCAGACCACCACCGTGTGTATTCTCTGTGACTGCCTACACTCCAGCAGGGGCAACCAGCCTTAGTGATGCTGAATGTATTTGCATTACAGACTTAAACCTGAAAACCCCACTCGCTTCTAATTACTGTGCATGACTATACATGGCAAGCACATGGGTGTGTGCTAAGCCTCTGCTTCTTCCCCCAAAAATTCGCTCCCCCTTTCCATCTACTGCAACTGTGAAATCACCAGAGCAAGACGCAATAAATCTCTGCCTATAATTCTTCTATGCACACAGAGTCATGTTTTCACATTAGTGCCAAAACGAAATTTCTTTGCCAATTTGAAAGCACACTTACTGCTCTTTTTTTTTCGGGCCAAGTGAAAATCTCTTTTTACAATTTGAAATCACTTTTACAGACTGACACATTCTGAATCCTTTTTTTTTAAATTTATTTAAATGCACATGTCCAAGCTGTTTTTTTTTCAGACCACCACCGTGTGTATTCTCTGTGACTGCCTACACTCCAGCAGGGGCAACCAGCCTTAGTGATGCTGAATGTATTTGCATTACAGACTTAAACCTGAAAACCCCACTCGCTTCTAATTACTGTGCATGACTATACATGGCAAGCACATGGGTGTGTGCTAAGCCTCTGCTTCTTCCCCCAAAAATTCGCTCCCCCTTTCCATCTACTGCAACTGTGAAATCACCAGAGCAAGACGCAATAAATCTCTGCCTATAATTCTTCTATGCACACAGAGTCATGTTTTCACATTAGTGCCAAAACGAAATTTCTTTGCCAATTTAAAAGCACACTTACTGCTCTTTTTTTTTCGGGCCAAGTGAAAATCTCTTTTTACAATTTGAAATCACTTTTACAGACTGACACATTCTGAAACCTTTTTTTTAAATTTATTTAAATGCACATGTCCAAGCTGTTTTTTTTTCAGACCACCACCGTGTGTATTCTCTGTGACTGCCTACACTCCAGCAGGGGCAACCAGCCTTAGTGATGCTGAATGTATTTGCATTACAGACTTAAACCTGAAAACCCCACTCGCTTCTAATTACTGTGCATGACTATACATGGCAAGCACATGGGTGTGTGCTAAGCCTCTGCTTCTTCCCCCAAAAATTCGCTCCCCCTTTCCATCTACTGCAAATGTGAAATCACCAGAGCAAGACGCAATAAATCTCTGCCTATAATTCTTCTATGCACACAGAGTCATGTTTTCACATTAGTGCCAAAACGAAATTTCTTTGCCAATTTGAAAGCACACTTACTGCTCTTTTTTTTTCGGGCCAAGTGAAAATCTCTTTTTACAATTTGAAATCACTTTTACAGACTGACACATTCTGAAACCTTTTTTTTAAATTTATTTAAATGCACATGTCCAAGCTGTTTTTTTTTCAGACCACCACCGTGTGTATTCTCTGTGACTGCCTACACTCCAGCAGGGGCAACCAGCCTTAGTGATGCTGAATGTATTTGCATTACAGACTTAAACCTGAAAACCCCACTCGCTTCTAATTACTGTGCATGACTATACATGGCAAGCACATGGGTGTGTGCTAAGCCTCTGCTTCTTCCCCCAAAAATTCGCTCCTCTTTTCCATCTACTGCAACTGTGAAATCACCAGAGCAAGACGCAATAAATCTCTGCCTATAATTCTTCTATGCACACAGAGTCATGTTTTCACATTAGTGCCAAAACGAAATTTCTTTGCCAATTTGAAAGCACACTTACTGCTCTTTTTTTTTCGGGCCAAGTGAAAATCTCTTTTTACAATTTGAAATCACTTTTACAGACTGACACATTCTGAATCCTTTTTTTTTAAATTTATTTAAATGCACATGTCCAAGCTGTTTTTTTTTCAGACCACCACCGTGTGTATTCTCTGTGACTGCCTACACTCCAGCAGGGGCAACCAGCCTTAGTGATGCTGAATGTATTTGCATTACAGACTTAAACCTGAAAACCCCACTCGCTTCTAATTACTGTGCATGACTATACATGGCAAGCACATGGGTGTGTGCTAAGCCTCTGCTTCTTCCCCCAAAAATTCGCTCCCCCTTTCCATCTACTGCAACTGTGAAATCACCAGAGCAAGACGCAATAAATCTCTGCCTATAATTCTTCTATGCACACAGAGTCATGTTTTCACATTAGTGCCAAAACGAAATTTCTTTGCCAATTTGAAAGCACACTTACTGCTCTTTTTTTTTCGGGCCAAGTGAAAATCACTTTTACAGACTGACACATTATGAAACCACCATGTGTAACTACAACAAAAACAATTCCCATTTCTATTATTCATTTCTTAAGTTACCACATACATCCCCTCTCAAACTGTAAACTCACCTTTAAAATTAGTTAGTTGTGAAAGAAATGTGACACTCAAACAGCAGATTATCAGAGCCAGGATCTCTGTTCTCTACACCTCTCTCCTCTCAGCAGAACCAGATAATGGCAAACTTTCCCTCTATTTTTCCACACATATACATGTAAGTTTCAAATCTCAGTGCTTCCCCCTTTTTTTCAAATGTAATGACACATTTCTATTGGTTGAAAACCAACCCTTTTCCAAAAGTACCCTGCCCCCAACTTGACTTCTGCCTAGTACCCTTCCCCCAACTTGACTTCTGCCTGCTACCATAGCAACAGCTCATGGAACACTGCTGTGTGCAGTTAGGTCAGAAGTTCGACACACAATGTTTCAATTCCACAGAGCAAGAGTGCTTGACTTTTCAAACCTAACAGCAAATCCATAGTACTGTTCTTTGGTTACACATTTTTTTGTACCAATACAAAACATGCTTCTTTTAATTTTCACATACAGCCTAGTTTTTTTTCTAGAATGGTATGAAACAGCCAATCAGTTCTTTTTGTTTTGTAAAAAATATGTATGCCTCCATTTCCAAACTGTCTTTCTTTTCATATTGCCATTCTACTGAAAGACACCTCCTGAGTGCATCCAGTTCTCCTTTGAAGATGTTCACAGTGTGGATTGTAGGGCACAGCTATGTCTTCTGGAGTGAAAAGTTTGCAGAGAAAACAGATATGGTGAGAGACCTTGCTTTGCCAAATGTAGACATTAAATGGATTGGTCAGAGAGGGTTAAAGTGGCACCAATTGATGCCATTGGTGAAATCCTTCATTCAAATCCAACACCCTGACCTCATAATAGTGCACTGTGGTGGCAATGACCTAGGCACTTTGACTGGGGTAGGTCTGGAAATGCTTATGAAGGACACCTTTGCACAACTGTTTACACTTTTCCCTAAAACTGCCTTTGTGTTTTCCAACATATGCCAAAGGCAAAAATGGAACTGGTCCAATCATTTCTGTCCTCAGATTGACAAAGCAAGAAAGCACGTCAACAAATCTGTTTCTGCTTTCCTCCGTGACTATGGTATGGGTGCCATTTACCACAACAATTTGCGTTACGACATGCAAGACATTTATAGAGGAGATGGTGTGCACTTCAATGATGAAGGGAACAGAGTCTTCCTCTTGAACCTTAGACTCTGCATCGGTACTTACTTGTAGGTACCACTAAAAAAATGACTCCATAAACACAACAGCTCTTTTTAGAGCTCCCTAATTTCTAAACTCTTAAATCTGCTTTTCATTTATTTATTTTTTTTTTTTTTACCGTACGCTTACCGTAAGCTTACCGTACGCGTACCCCGTGATTTTTTTTAAAATCAATAAATGTTTTTTTTGTACTTTTCTGTCCTTCTTTGACCCCCTTACAATTGTTAGGGGGTCTGTAACTCTCCTCATTGCCCCCTTTCCTTGTTTTCACTCTTTTTTTTCAGAGTGAAATACACAAAATGGCGGCCGCCGCTTCCTGGTTTCGGCCGATTCGAATGTTTACTAAGATCTAAGAGCCAATCAGAATCGCGCTCGCGCACGCCACCGTACGCTTACCGTAAGCGTACGGTAAGCGTACCGTAAGCGGGCTCAGATATATATATTGATTTAAAGGCTATTTTCTCAGAATCTACTGAACAGATTTACACCAAACCTACAAAAGGCACTTCCTTGACCTAGGGACTACCTCTCTGCCAAATTTTGAGTAATTCTGTTCAGCCGTTCGGGCTGTAGCTCGTTCTAAAGGTCCTATGGAAAAATGCATGGGAAAAACGCGTTTTGGGACCCCCCTTTTATCTCAGCCCCCGCTTGACGGATCCCCCCGAGACTTTCAGGGTAGGAGCGGAGCGTAGCGCCCCACCTATTTTGAGAAATTCGCGAGGATTCGTCGACCGGCGCCAAAGTTATTCAAAATAGAATGTTGCGGATTTCCTATGGAAACAGGGTCCTAACTATAACTACCTACTGGCGACCGCCAGTAGGTAATATATATATATATATATATATATATATATATATATATATATATATATATATATATATATATATATATATATGCAAAAAAGAAGCAGAGAACTCTGGGTAGTTCTCAAGTTTAGGTGGAAAGCAGCTCCTGTATGGAGCACTCTCAACACCAGCGACACTCTAGATCTGCTCACCTCAAATGTCTGTTTTTCTATCAAAATCTTTAAGCATAGGATTAGCACAGTGCCATCCACGCCGAGATAGAAAAGGACAAAGTCTTTTGCCATTTGTACAGCAAAGTCTTTAAGCATAGGACTAGCACAGTGCTGTCCTTGCCGAGCTGTAAAACGACAAAAGCCAATTACCACTCCAGGCACAGTATTACAGCTTTGAATTGGTAAAATACCAATCAAGCCAACCTGAAATGAGTTAAAGCAACCCCTGACACAGTGTTTCGCTCTAATTAGAGCTCTTCAGAGAGGTATAGCTTTGTCCAAACACAAGGGAGCACCCAGTATAAGTCAAAGAAATACCCTTTCAGGCATAGAGTGACAAATAAATTATGCAAAAAAGAAGCAGAGAACTCTGGGTAGTTCTCAAGTTTAGGTGGAAAGCAGCTCCTGTATGGAGCACTCTCAACACCAGCGACACTCTACATCTGCTCACCTCAAATGTCTGTTTTTCTATCAAAATCTTTAAGCATAGGATTAGCACAGTGCCATCCACGCCGAGATAGAAAAGGACAAAGTCTTTTGCCATTCGTACAGCAAAGTCTTTAAGCATAGGACTAGCACAGTGCTGTCCTTGCCGAGCTGTAAAACGACAAAAGCCAATTACCACTCCAGGCACAGTATTACAGCTTTGAATTGGTAAAATACCAATAAAGCCAACCTGAAATGAGTAAAAGCAACCCCTGACACAGTGTTTCGCTCTAATTAGAGCTCTTCAGAGAGGTATAGCTTTGTCCAGACACAAGGGAGCACCCAGTATAAGTCAAAGAAATACCCTTTCAGGCATAGAGTGACGAATAAATTATGCAAAAAAGAAGCAGAGAACTCTGGGTAGTTCTCAAGTTTAGGTGGAAAGCAGCTCCTGTATGGAGCACTCTCAACACCAGTGACACTCTAGATCTGCTCACCTCAAATGTCTGTTTTTCTATCAAAATCTTTAAGCATAGGATTAGCACAGTGCCATCCACGCCGAGATAGAAAAGGACAAAGTCTTTTGCCATTTGTACAGCAAAGTCTTTAAGCATAGGACTAGCACAGTGCTGTCCTTGCCGAGCTGTAAAACGACAAAAGACAATTACCACTCCAGGCACAGTATTACAGCTTTGAATTGGTAAAATACCAATCAAGCCAACCTGAAATGAGTAAAAGCAACCCCTGACACAGTGTTTCGCTCTAATTAGAGCTCTTCAGAGAGGTATAGCTTTGTCCAGACACAAGGGAGCACCCAGTATAAGTCAAAGAAATACCCTTTCAGGCATAGAGTGACGAATAAATTATGCAAAATAGAAGCAGAGAACTCTGGGTAGTTCTCAAGTTTAGGTGGAAAGCAGCTCCTGTATGGAGCACTCTCAACACCAGCGACACTCTAGATCTGCTCACCTCAAATGTCTGTCATATATATATATGTGTGTGTGTGTGTGTGTGTATATATATATATATATATATATCAATCTCGAAAGTAAATAATGACACAGCACTCCTCTCGGCAAAAAGATGTTATTTTATTTCCAAGTCGTAATGCTTCCTACGCGTTTCGAACCGTAGTTCCTGGTCATGGTATGTTATTACATTGGTTCTACCTTGATTTTTTACTTATATACTTATGCGTGAAAGTGCCATTTTAATGCATTATGGGTATAGTAGTTTAACTACTTTCAGAGTCAAGGAACTTTATTAGTTCCTGGATCAGGATGTTTTAATTACCAACGTACTCCAATGAAAGTGTGATCAGATGACATTGGAATGCCTTTTAAGATGCGCTTGTCATTAAAAAGATGACAATGAAGCATTACATACAACATAATGAGACATGCACTTGTCATCAAATAATGAAGGTGAGGCATTACATTCTTAACATTCAAACAGAAGAGCAGTGTGAAAAAAGTTTCCAACACTGACTCGTTTTTGAGGTACGATTAAGGACCTAGGGCCTCATGTAGGTAGCTTACAAGTTACCACTTCTTAAATACCGAACGTTACCGAATCGGTATTTAAGAAGTGGTAACTCGTATGTAGGTAATGAGTCGGTAATTTTTACCGATTCGTTAAAATTCGGTAATTACCGAATCGGTATTTACCGATTCGGTAATGAGGCATACCTTCCCATTGAGGGGAAGGTATGCCTCATTACCGAATCGGTAAATACCGATTCGGTAATGGGGGAGAACATGCAAGGGTGGCAGGGTGTCACATTGACACCCTGTTGCACCCCTGATTCGGCCATGTGTGCACATGTGGCACACATACATGCCCTAAGGGCATGTATGTCTGCCACATGTGCACACTTCTAAGTGCTTTTAAATGCTTTTCCTCATCCATACATTATTTACCACCAACTATTAGTTGGTGGTAAATACCGACTCCTAACAACACCCACACAGTCCCCCTACATCTGATTTCTGTATTCGGAATTTACCGAATCGGTAAAATTACCGATTCGGTAATTTTACCGATTCGGTAAATTCCGAATACAGAAATTCACCCCCTACATACCGAAAGCCAAAATACCGGTCGGTAACGGTATAATTACCGAAAATCGGCCGTTACCGACCGGTATTTGGCTACCTACATGAGGCCCTTAGTGTCAACAAACGTTTTATGGCTGAGTGCCCATTGTTCTCATCTCACATCTTGGAGTATGCTAGTATAATTCACAAATACTGCAGGTTGATATACAATGTTTTTTTAGGCATATTTATACATATTTAAAGCTGATGTTGCAAAGCTTGATAGATTTTCAATTCACATTTGGATCCTAGTGTTGGTGGAGCATCCCACATTCTACATATTATTCAAAAGCATTCAAGGATCTACTCCTGTTCATCTTTCAAATACGTTAGTTCCCATTAAGTACTTATAGATGGACATAAAGCTCCTCATCCCCATTTAAACCTAGGGGATATCTAGTTTTAAGCCTCATTATCATGCGTGATTCCAATCTACGTAGTTTCTGGATTCGATTGCCTCCTCGCTCACTTGGAGGTATTGTCACCAGCTGTGAGTATTTCATGTCAAGCCAGGATTTTCCCGTGTGAGAAGACATGAGTTTCGCAATTGCATAGGTGTTATCCATGTTTTGAATAGCGCGTGTGTGTTCCATTATGCGCTTTTTTAAGGGGGCATATTGTGCTCCCTATGTATTGCTTTCCACAAAAACATTGAAGTATGTAGACCGCAAAAGTCGAATCACATGTTATAGTTTCTCTTATTTCAAAAATCTTGCCAGTTGGATCTTTGAGATTCTTTAGGTTCTTTCCAATTTTGCAGGCTTTACAAGACATACATTTTGAAAAGCCTTTAGATCTGGACTGTAACCATGATTCTGTTTTTGTGGCTTCAAAGTGACTTCTCACTAGGTGATCTGAGAGATTTGGTGCTCTTTTGTAGGATATCAACGGACGATCTCCTATGTTTGTACCTATATCTGGATCTTTTTGCAATACATTCCAATATTTACTCAGTATCTTTCGAATCTTGAAGGTTTCCTTGCTGTAAGTAAGTATTAGTCGAGGTTGATTGTCATCAGTTTTTTCTCTTCCTTTGTTTCCTTTATTCTTAGTGATTAATGTTTCTGCTCTGCTTTTTTCTTACATTTTTAATTCTCCTCGTTTGATGACAGCGTGCCTATATCCACGTTGTAGAAAGCGTGTTTTAGTTTCTTCACATTTTTTCTCCATTTCTTGTCCTTCTGAACAGTTTCTCTGCATCCGCAGTAGTTCTCCGTATGGTATGCTCTTTTTTAACGATCGAGGATGAAAGCTTTCACCATGTAATAGACTGTTGGTTGCTGTCTTTTTTCTGTGCACCGTTGTGTGTATGCAATCGTCCTTAATGTAAACCTTGGTGTCCAGGAATTCAATTTCAATGGGGCTTAAATTATACGTAAAACTAAGACCCACATCATTTTTATTGAGTTCTGTAAAAAAAATCTGAAATTCTTTCTCAGTCCCCTTCCATAGCAGAAATAAATCATCTATGAACCGTAGCCAGAGGGTTACGTTCACCATATGATGATTGTTTTCTTCTCTCTAAGCTATGTTCCTCTCCCACCAACCCATCATGAGGTTTGCATAGCTTGGAGAGAAGGAAACTCCCATCGCAGTACCACAGCGCTGCACATACATTTTCTTATTAAATAGAAAAATATTGTTGTACAGGCACATAGAGATCATTTCAATTAACATTTCAGAGTGTGCTAGTTCACTGATTGGTCTCTGTTTCAAAAAATACTGTATGGCATGTAATCCTTTATTGTGGTCGATTGAGGTGTACAAAGACACTGCATCGATAGTTATCAATAAATAATTTGGTTGCCATTTTGTCTCCATTATTGTACGCAAAAAGTCCCCAGTGTCTTTTATATAAGAGCTTAGTGTTGGAACAATGGGTGCTAGGAAGTGGTCCACATATAAAGACACATTTTCATATAGGCTTCCATAACTAGAAATGATCGGATGTCCTGGTGGTTTGTTCAGTGTCTTATGTACTTTGGGAAGAAAGTAGATTGTAGGTATTATTGGGTTCTCTACCATGAGGAATATTCTCTCGTCTTCCGTTAGTAATCCCTTACCTTGCCATCCATTTAGCTTATCGCTTAGATCCAACTTTAGATCATTGATGGGATTCTTTTCTAGGCACCTGTAATTCTTGCTTTCCTGCAATTGGCGCATTGCCTCTTCTATGTACTGTTGTTTGTCTAAGATTACAATATTCCCACCTTTGTCAGCTGGTTTTATTTCAATTATATTGTTGTTCTTGAGTGTTTGTATGGCATGGCGCTCTTTTTTAGTCAGATTTTCTCGACTGTTGTTGTTAGGGACATTACACATTACTTCCAAATCTCCTAGGACCAGCTCGTAAAATTTGTCGATTTTGTTGCCAGGGTGTAGGGCTGGACAGAATCTTGATTTTTTCTTGAAGTGCGTTGGTACTCGTTTGTCTGTTTGAATATCCATTTCCTTCAGGATTTGATTGTCTGTAATTTCAATTGCACCTATTTTTTATTTGCCAATTCATATGCAATACGTAATTGTGGTATTTCTCCAATTTTATAAGATTCAGAATTTTCCATATCCATTGTCTGTTTTGATTCATCCGTTGTTTTGAATGATTGTTTTGCAAAAAATGTGTTCAATTTGAGATTTCTTATATATTTGTAAAGATCTATTTTTGTCTCAATCAAATCCTGATGTATTTCGGGACAAAACGATAAGCCTTTGTTCAACACATTGTGCTCGGATTTTGTCAGAGTGTATCCCGAGAGATTGATGACTAGATTAGGAATTTTTTAACATATGGATTCAATTTTGTTATCACTGTGCGGTTCCTTAGATTGTACCTTCTGCTTTTTCCATTTCCCTCTTCTTGTCTTTCTTGTTGGTCCCTTGAGAGAAAGGATCCCCTTCCCCTTGATCTCATTCTGCCTGCGCCTCGACCTCTCGGCTTGTTTCTGGGTGCTTGCTGTTCCTGATAGAGCAGCTTCATCTCTTCTAAAAAAGAGGATTTCCGTAATGCCATTGGTCTTTGTTCACCTTCACTCAGGTCGGATTCAGATTCACTTGTTGCTTGACCAGTAAGAGGATCGGTGGTCACCTTTTTTGTTTCCCATTGTTGTTTGTAAATTTCAAACTTTTTTGCAAAGGTGAAAATCGTTCCGAATTCATAGTCATCTTCATCCCTACGGAATTTGCGTTGTTTGCGTTGCAGCACTTCTTCCTTATGTTTGTCTAGATTGCGTTCCATCTCTGCTCGCAATTTTTTGACAGTCTCATTACTTTCATTGGTCGATGATATCTGAGTTTCAATCTCCATTATTTGTTGATGTAACTCTTCCACGTCTTTTCTTGCATATTTTTGATTATAAGCATCATATTTTTGGAGCAGTCCATGTTGTTCTTACCCCACTCCTCCAGCATCTCAGGTTTCGTGTCTGGATAGTTGGGAAGAGTAAATACGCGGAGTCCTCTTGGTACCATATCAATCTCCACATATTTTTCAAGAGTAATAATCTCCCAACTACGAGACGTTTCTTTGCGTGATAATTTCTCCAATTGTGTAAAGAGCTGTTTAATTGTGCTAACATGAGGTGGTATTGTCTTTCCCGTTCCCCCCATATTTTCTGCCTTAGACATCCTTTTTGATGCTCTTTCTTCCATTTTTGGTGTTATATTTCTTATTATTTCCCCAGTGCAAGATAATTTGTTGTTAATAATATTGTGGGCACTATTTCCTTCAAAGCGTTGACCCAGGTAATAATACAAAATGGTTCTTTTCCAAGAAAAGGGAATAACAAATGACCCTTAAGTACGACTTGTTTGCATGAGCCGAGAGAGACTCAATTCGTATTACTTTTCCCTTATGCGCGGCTTGAACATATCAATTTTACGCGCTTCAAGCTTGCTGCAGCATATATGAAGGCAGCTTGCAGATCTTGCAAGTGTTCTTACCTGGGAGACTCCCAACGTGTCGGCGTCCTCCGACTCCGTACGCCGGCGCTCAACCAGGTGTCAGTAAGATCTCGTATCGCTTTACTTCTTCTTTCTTTTCCTGCAGTGTGCGAGGGCGTTCCTGCTTGTACACGTTGTTTCTGAAAACCTCGTAATTTTACAGTTTTCAAACATCCATCAGTCGTAATTTAAAGCACCTCGCTTTCGATTGTTCTTTTGTCATGCAGTCAAATAATGCTGGGCTCTCCTCCGTTCCGATTCAAAATCTTGCCACAAACGTCCCGCCACAGAAGGAGCACTTTCACAGCCGGTGCTCGCGTCGAGATCAGGACAGAGATCTCGTAGTTAATATCAATCTCGAAAGTAAATAATGACGTGGCACTCCTCTCGGCAAAAAGATGTTTAACTACTTTCAAAGACAAGGAACTTTATTAGTTCCTGCATCAGGATGTTTTAATTACCAGCGTACTCCAATGATAGTGTGATCAGATGACATTGGAATGCCTTTTCAGATGCGCTTGTCATTAATAAGATGACAATGAAGCATTACATACAACATAATGAGACATGCGCTTGTCATTAAATAATGAAGGTGAGGCATTACGTTCTTAACAGAAAAGCGGTGTGAAAAAAGTTTCCAACACTGACTCGTTTTTGAGGTACGATTAAGGACTTAGTGTCAACTAATTGAATGTTAAGAACGTAATGCGGAGAAGTTAAACTACTATACCCATAATGCATTAAAATGCCACTTTCACACATAAGTATATAAGTAAAAAATCAAGGTAGGACCAATGTAATAATCTACCGTGACCAGGAACTACGGTTCGAAACGCGTAGGAAGGATTACGGCTTGGAAATAAAATAACATATTTTTGCCGAGAGGAGTGCCGCGTCATTATTTACTTTTGAGATTGATATTAACTATGAGATCTCTGTCCTGATCTCGACGCGAGCACCGGCTGTGAAAGTGCTCCTTCTGTCCTTCTGTGGCGGGACGTTTGTGGAAAGATTTTGAATCGGAACGGAGGAGAGCCCAGCATTATCTGACTGCATGACAAAAGAACAATCGAAAGCGAGGTGCTTTAAATTACGACTGATGGATGTTTGAAAACTGTAAAATTACGAGGTTTTCAGAAACAACGTGTACAAGCAGGAACGCCCTCGCACACTGCAGGAAAAGAAAGAAGAAGTAAAGCGATACGAGATCTTACTGACACCTGGTTGAGCGCCGGCGTACGGAGTCGGAGGACGCCGACACGTTGGGAGTCTCCCAGGTAAGAACACTCGCAAGATCTGTAAGCTGCCTTCATATATGCTGCAGCAAGCTTGAAGTGCATAAAATTGCTATGTTCAAGCCGCGCATAAGGGAAAAGTAATACGAATTGAGTCTCTCTCGGCTCATGCAAACAAGTCGTACTTAAGGGTCATTTGTTATTCCCTTTTCTTGGAAAAGAACCATTTTGTATTATTACCTGGGTCAACGCTTTGAAGAAAAAAGTGCCCACAATATTATTAACAACAAATTATCTTGCACTGGGGAAATAATAAGAAATATAACACCAAAAATGGAAGAAAGAGCATCAAAAAAGATGTCTAAGGCAGAAAATATGTTTCAAAGGGGAGCATCGACCTCCAAAAATATGGGGGGAACGGGAAAGACAATACCACCTCATGTTAGCACAATTAAACAGCTCTTTACACAATTGGAGAAATTATCACGCAAAGAAACGTCTCATAGTTGGGAGATTATTACTCTTGAAAAATAAGTGGAGAATGATATGGTACCAAGAGGACTCCGCGTATTTACTCTTCCCAACCATCCAGACACAAAACCTGAGATGCTGGAGGAGTGGGGTAAGAACAACATGGATTGTGTTGTAAAGGAAGATACAGAGTCCATCTGTACACAAGTAATTTACTACAGACTGCTCCAAAAATATGATGCTTATAATCATAAAATATGGAAGAAAAGACGTGGAAGAGTTACATCAACAAATAATAAAGATTGAAACTCAGATATCATCGACCGATGAAAGTAATGAAACTGTCAAAAAATTGCGAGCAGAGATGGAACGCAATCTAGACAAACATGAGGAAGAAGGGCTGCAACGTAAACAAAGCAAATTCCGTAGGGATGAAGATGACTATGAATTCGGAACGATTTTCACCTTTGCAAAAAAGTTTGAAATTTACAAACAACAATGGGAAACAAAAAAGGTGACCATCGATCCTCTTACTGGTCAAGCAACAAGTGAATCTGAATCCGACCTGAGTGAAGGTGAGCAAAGACTAATGGCATTACGGAAATTCTCTTTTTTAGAAGAGATGAAGCTGCTCTATCAGGAACAGCAAGCACCCAGAAACAAGCCCAGAGGTCGAGGCGCAGGCAGAATGAGAGCAAGGGGAAGGGGATCCTTCCTCTCAAGGGACCAACAAGAAAGACAAGAAGAGGGAAACGGAAAAAGCGGAAGGTACAATCTAAGGAACCGCACAGTGATAAGAAAATAGAATCCATATGTTTAAAAATTCCTAATCTAGTCATCAATCTCTCGAGATCCACTCTGACAAAATCCGAGCACAATGTGTTGAACAAAGACTTATCGTTTTGTCCCGAAATACATCAGGATTTGATTGAGACAAAAATAGATCTTTACAAATATATAAGAAAACTCAAATTGAACACATTTTTCGCAAAACAATCATTCAAAACAACGGATGAATCAAAACAGACAATGGATATGGAAAATCCTGAATCTTATAAAATTGGAGAAATACCACAATTACGTATTGCATATGAATTGGCAAATAAAAAATAGATGCAATTGAAATTACAGACAATCAAATCCTGAAGGAAATGGATATTCAAACAGACAAACGAGTACCAACGCACTTCAAGAAAAAATCAAGATTCTGTCCAGCCCTACACCCTGGCAACAAAATCGACACATTTTACGAGCTGGTCCTAGGAGATTTGGAAGTAATGTGTAATGTCCCTAACAACAACAGTCGAGAAAATCTGACTAAAAAAGAGCGCCATGCCATACAAACACTCAAGAACAACAATATAATTGAAATAAAACCAGCTGACAAAGGTGGGAATATTGTAATCTTAGACAAACAACAGTACATAGAAGAGGCAATGCGCCAATTGCAGGAAAGCAAGAATTACAGGTGCCTAGAAAAGATTCCCATCAATGATCTAAAGTTGGATCTGAGCGATAAGCTAAATGGATGGCAAGGTAAGGGATTACTAACGGAAGACAAGAGAATATTCCTAATGGTAGAGAACCCAATAATACCTACAATCTACTTTCTTCCCAAAGTACATAAGACACTGAACAAACCACAAGGACATCCGATCATTTCTAGTTGTGGAAGCCTATATGAAAATGTGTCTTTATATGTGGACCACTTCCTGGCACCCATTGTTTCAACACTAAGCTCTTATATAAAAGACACTGGGGACTTTTTGCGTACAATAATGGAGACAAAATGGCAACCGAATTATTTATTGATAACAATCGATGCGGTGTCTTTGTACACCTCAATCGACCACAATAAAGGATTACATGCCAAACAGTATTGTTTGAAACAGAGACCAATCAGTGAACTAGCACACTCTGAAATGTTAATTGAAATGATCTCTATGTGCCTTTACAACAATATTTTTCTATTTAATAAGAAAATGTATGTGCAGCGCTGTGGTACTGCGATGGGAGTTTTCTTCTCTCCAAGCTATGCGAACCTCATGATGGGTTGGTGGGAGAGGAACATAGCTTAGAGAGAAGAAAACAATCATCATATGGTGAACGTAGCCCTCTGGCTACGGTTCATAGATGATTTATTTCTGCTATGGAAGGGGACTGAGAAAGAATTTCAGATTTTTTTTACAGAACTCAATAAAAATGATGTGGGTCTTAGTTTTACGTATAATTTAAACCCCAAAGAAATTGAATTCCTGGACACCAAGGTTTACATTAAGGACGATTGCATACACACAACGGTGCACAGAAAAAAGACAGCAACCAACAGTCTATTACATGCTGAAAGCTTTCTTCCTCGATCGTTAAAAAAGAGCATACCATACGGAGAACTACTGCGGATGAAGAGAAACTGTTCAGAAGGACAAGAAATGGAGAAAAAATGTGAAGAAACTAAAACGCGCTTTCTACAACGTGGATACAGGCACGCTGACATCAAACGAGGAGAATTAAAAATGAGAGACAAAAGCAGAGCAGAAACATTAATCACTAAGAATAAAGGAAACGAAGGAAGAGAAAAAACTGATGACAATCAACCTCGACTAATACTTACTTAGCAAGGAAACCTTCAAGATTCGAAAGATACTGAGTAAATATTGGAACGTATTGCAAAAAGATCCAGATATAGGTACAAACATAGGAGATCGTCCGTTGATATCCTCCAAAAGAGCACCAAATCTCTCAGATCACCTAGTGAGAAGTCACTTTGAAGCCACAAAAACAGAATCATGGTTACAGTCCAGATCTAAAGGCTTTTCAAAATGTATGTCTTGTAAAGCCTGCAAAATTGGAAAGAACCTAAAGAATCTCAAAGATCCAACTGGCAAGATTTTTGAAATAAGAGAAACTATAACATGTGATTCGACTTTTGTGGTCTACATACTTCAATGTTTTTGTGGAAAGCAATACATAGGGAGCACAATATGCCCCCTAAAAAAGCGCATATTGGAACACACACGCGCTATTCAAAACATGGATAACACCTATGCAATTGCGAAACACATGTCTTCTCACACGGGAAAATCCTGGCTTGACATAAAATACTCAGGGCTGGTGACAATACCTCCAAGGGAGCGAGGAGGCAATCGAATCCAGAAACTACGTAGATTGGAAACACGCATGATAATGAGGTTTAAAACTAGATATCCTCTAGGTTTAAATGGGGATGAGGAGCTTTATGCCCATCTATAAGTACTTAATGGGAACTAACATATTTGAACGATGAACAGGAGTAGATCCTTGAATGCTTTTGATTAATATGTAGAATGTGGGATGCTCCACCAACACTAGGATCCAAATGTGAATTGAAAATCTATCAAGCTTTGCAACATCTGCTTTAAATATGTATAAATATGCCTAAAGAAACATTGTATATCAACCTGCAGTATTTGTGAAATATACTAGCATACTCCAAGATGTGAGATGAGAACAATGGGCACTCAGCCATAAAACGTTCATTGACACTAAGTCCTTAATCGTACCTCAAAAACGAGTCAGTGTTGGAAACTTTTTTCACACCGCTCTTCTGTTTGAATGTTAAGAACGTAATGCCTCACCTTCATTGTTTCATGACAAGCGCATGTCTCATTATGTTGTATGTAATGCTTCATTGTCATCTTTTTAATGACAAGCGCATCTGAAAAGGCATTCCAATGTCATCTGATCACACTATCATTGGAGTGCGCTGGTAATTAAAACATCCTGATGCAGGAACTAATAAAGTTCCTTGACTTTGAAAGTAGTTAAACTACTATACCCATAATGCATTAAAATGGCACTTTCACGCATAAGTATATAAGTAAAAAATCAAGGTAGGACCAATGTAATAATCTACCGTGACCAGGAACTACGGTTTGAAACGCGTAGGAAGGATTACGACTTGGAAATAAAATAACATCTTTTTGCCAAGAGGAGTGCCGCGTCATTATTTACTTTCGAGATTGATATTAACTACGAGATCTCTGTCCTGATCTTGACGCGAGCACCGGCTGTGAAAGTGCTCCTTCTGTGGCGGGACGTTTGTGGAAAGATATATATATATATATATATCAAACACCGCAATAGTAGCGAAAAACGCTACTTTTAGCCTTCCCCCTACTCACTTGTGACGGTGGTCCGCGGCGAGGTGGCAAATCTCTAAGTATTCCAACAACGCTGTAATTCCTCCTTCCTCGAATCCCCAGCAACCACGGACACCAATGAGCTTCAAAACGGTCATTTAATTAGGCAAAACAACTTACTCTACGCGTTTCGGGATAACACTCCCTTGATCACGAGTAAAGTGAAAGTTAACCAGGAAGTGTAATAAATAGTCATGTGATTTCTTTTGATAAACAAAGAAAACAGACTTCGAGGCTTCTCGTTACTTCACGAGGCCACTTTTTTTCTTAAATGCAACTTTAACATGATTTACATTTCAACAAAATGCATTGTGCAGAACTGAGCAAAACGATTGATATAATCTGAAAATGCAGTGCATTATAAAAAGAATAAATGGCAATTCTCGTCCTTTTAGATCATAAAGGTTAAATATATACCTTTAAAAACAGTTACAATTCAATCAATCGTAGTTTCCTTAAACATTAACCATTAGAGCCCATGTGGGCATTGATATCAAATGTCAATAATTACAATTTAACAACAAGATATAGTTCTACTTTGCATGTAAACAGAACGCCACAATGAATAAATGCATCTTCAGTTAATACTTCTTGCCCCAGTGGGCTTATAAAAGATACTCAATCTTCCATACGTCACCAGAATAGATCAAAGTTTGCATCTACAAGAAAAAACAAATAAATCAATCAACCGCTGGTCGAAAGGAATCACTCAGACTACATTCCCTGAGACTTTACACCTTATAAAATATTAAAAACATTTTTGGCAATTACATTCGTAAAATAGCTGCTGACTCTCGTTTCGATAATGCAGGACTGTGAAGATTCGACAGGAACACTTACATATTCTTTCACCCTAAGTGCACTGCTAATTCTTCGTCACAATTATGACCGATGGGGGCCAAAGTACCATACTGGATTATGAGTTTCGACTCCAATCGTCTAAGGTCTTGAACCCTATTACCTCCTCTCTCATTGATCTTTATTGAGTCAAGAACGCAAAAACTGAGTAAATCACTGTTCTGACTGTGGTGACTCAGGAAGTGGCGTGCAATAGGGTATTGTTTATCGCCATGTTTTATGGCGCGAAGATGTTCTAGAATTCTGATTTTTGCTTTATGTATGGTGCTGCCAATATAAGCTTTTTTACAAGGACAGAACAGGGCATAAACTGCAAAATCTGTGTTACATGATGTGTGCTTCAAAATTTTGTAGGGCTTATTGTTTGGGGAAAGAATACATTCTTTGCAGTTTTTGCTATGTTTACATGCTTTACATTTTCTGCATGTGTAAAAACCTTGTACCCCTAAAATGTTGGTATGTGTAGGTTCAATGGCTCTGCACAATGTATCCTTTAATGATTTTGCCTTTCTATACGTGACTTGTGGAAACATTTCCACACTCTTTGAGAGGTCACTGTCAGTGTGTAACACTGGCCAGAAAGTATTGAGGCTTTTGCGAAAATCTATGGCCTGATTGTTATAGGTGGTAATGAACCTTATTTTCTCTGTCTCTTCATCATTCTTTTCTTTATCAGTTAGTAATGATTCCCTTGATCTTTTAGCCACTTCTGCCTTTGCTTTGTTAACAACAGTTTTAGAGTATCCTCTTTCTAAAAATCTCAGCGTCATTACTTCTTCTTCCCTTTCATAATCATCGAGGGAGCTACAGTTACGCTTAGCTCGCAAGAGTTCTCCCAAAGGGATACTGTCTAACAAAGGTTTTGGGTGACAGCTACGTGCGTGCAGAAGGCTATTCCCAGCTGTTTTCTTCCTGAATAAGCAGCTTTTTAAGTTGTCATTTTGGATGGTAAGTGAAAGATCCAGAAACTCAATGGTAGTTTGTGACCATTGGCTTGTGAACTGAAGATTGAAAATATTGTCATTGAGACTTTCCACAAACAGATTTGCTTCGGTCTCACTGCCATTCCAAATGCAAAGGATGTCATCGATGTACCGTACCCACTTTACTACCTTTTCTTTGAAAACATCATGTTCTTTGACAACCTTTTCCTCCCAGTACTCCAAATAGAGACCTGCAAAGCAAGGAGCAAAGCAAGTCCCCATTGAAGTACCGAGAGATTGTCTATAGATTCTGCCATCAAAAGTAAAAAAGTTTTGTGTTAAACAAGAAGACATCATTTCAACGAGCATCTCAGTGTGTCTGAGATATGAGATAGATCTTTCATTCAAATAGTATCTACATGCTGCAAGTCCTAACTCGTGTGGTATACACGTGTAAAGACTTGCAACATCTAAAGATAAGATAAGTGAAGATTCTCAATCACTTTCAAAAAATGACCTGTGTCCTTTATATACGATGGAAGCTTTGTGACAAAAGGTTGCAAGAAAAAATCAACGTATTTGGAAGTGTTTTCCATACAGCTACCTCTGGAAGAAACAATCGGTCTTCCAGGAGGGTCTGTTGGATTCTTATGAATCTTAGGTAATAGGTATAGAGCTGGTAACTTAGGATGTTTGCACATCAAAAAATCATACTCTTGACTCAATAAAGATCAATGAGAGAGGAGGTAATAGGGTTCAAGACCTTAGACGATTGGAGTCGAAACTCATAATCCAGTATGGTACTTTGGCCCCCATTGGTCATAATTGTGACGAAGAATTAGCAGTGCACTTAGGGTGAAAGAATATGTAAGTGTTCCTGTCGAATCTTCACAGTCCTGCATTATCGAAACGAGAGTCAGCAGCTATTTTACGAATGTAATTGCCAAAAATGTTTTTAATATTTTATAAGGTGTAAAGTCTCAGGGAATGTAGTCTGAGTGATTCCTTTCGTCCAGCGGTTGATTGATTTATTTGTTTTTTCTTGTAGATGCAAACTTTGATCTATTCTGGTGACGTATGGAAGATTGAGTATCTTTTATAAGCCCACTGGGGCAAGAAGTATTAACTGAAGATGCATTTATTCATTGTGGCGTTCTGTTTACATGCAAAGTAGAACTATAACTCGTTGTTAAATTGTAATTATTGACATTTGATATCAATGCCCACATGGGCTCTAATGGTTAATGTTTAAAGAAACTACGATTGAATTGTAACTGTTTTTAAAGGTATATATTTAACCTTTATGATCTAAAAGGACGAGAATTGCCATTTATTCTTTTTATAATGCACTGCATTTTCAGATTATATCAATCGTTTTGCTCAGTTCTGCACAATGCATTTTGTTGAAATGTAAATCATGTTAAAGTTGCATTTAAGAAAAAAAGTGGCCTCGTGAAGTAACGAGAAGCCTCGAAGTCTGTTTTCTTTGTTTATCAAAAGAAATCACATGACTATTTATTACACTTCCTGGTTAACTTTCACTTTACTCGTGATCAAGGGAGTGTTATCCCGAAACGCGTAGAGTAAGTTGTTTTGCCTAATTAAATGACCGTTTTGAAGCTCATTGGTGTCCGTGGTTGCTGGGGATTCGAGAAAGGAGGAATTACAGCGTTGTTGGAATATATATATATATATATATATATATATATATATATATATATATATATATATATATATAGGCGCACTCCGCTCGCATTTTACTGCCACCGTTTAGAGTGAAGGAGCACGGACCACGTTATCAGTGCACAGAAGTGTTTATTCAGACTCCTCCAACACCAGCCATCATGACGCGTTTCGAGCCCCAAGGCCCTTGATCACATGACATATATATATATATATTGTTATTTATGTGGGACCTGAACAAAAAGGTTGGGTAAACTAAAATTTTGTGTCAATATTTTCTTGCTCCGCCTTCATTTTGTTTATTATCAAATTTCATTATTGGGAAACAGAAAAAACGAAGGTTAAGGTTAAAATGTTTAGGACTTCTCTCTCTGTTCAGGTGCTTTAAAATGATTGCTCGGCACATTTATGTACATTGCAAAAGTAGGCCTCATTGCATCTTACCTAAAAATTAAATGAAACAGCACATGAAACAAATTGTTAAAAAGAGCCGGCTACAGATGTTGAGGTGAAAATTATCAGCCTCATGCATCAAGCCAAAATCCAGTCGGTAAAATACCGAATCGCTAATAACTCCCGTTAGCGAGTAAAAAAAAACGAATCCCAATGCATCAACCCAAATGCAAAAATCGCAATTTAAGGAATCCTTAAATAGCGATTCCTTAAATTGCGATTGCATTTAAGGAATCCCAAATTGAGATTCCTTAAATGTAATGCATTAAAGTTAAAAAATTAGCGATTTCGCTAATAGGGGGAGCAAATTACCATGAAGATGAACTTCATGGTAATTTGCAAAATCTTTGAAAAATGCACTTTTGTGCATTTTTCAAAGTTTCATGTTGCGCACACACATGCCCTTAGAGCATGTGTGTGTGCAACATATGTGCACATATCAATTTCAGGGGTGCAATAGGGTGTCATTTTGACACCCTTGCACCCTTGAAATTGCATGAGCAATTTGCGAGAACCTACTGGTACTCGCAATTTGCTCATGCAATCTCCAATTCATTCCTATGGGCCTGGAGGCCCATAGGAATGATTGGGACGGCATTCCTTAATTGCTACTCGCAATTTGCTAGTCGCTATTAAGGAAAGTTAAGGAATCGCTATTTGAATAGCGATTCCTACATGCATAGCCTTTTGCTATTCCTTATTAGCGAATCCTTATTTTTCGCTAATAAGGAATCGCAAATGGCATTGTTGATGCATATGCCCCTATGTTTCCTGTTTTCTCCACTATCTGTTCCTCATTTGTGATGGCCACCTAAGGATGCCGGAATTAAGACACTTTATCATGTGTTCATAAATTAAATGTTAATGTTACAATTAGGTAAGAAACTACTTTCTATTAGCTTCCAAATAATAACTTTTAACGCTGTCTACTATTTTCAGCAGAAACTACTCCATCAAAAGACAGTTGACCTAACTTTGAACGAAACCATCACTTTACTTATGTGGCTAAGATGACTCCAAAACCCAGTGGCGTCACTAGGGTTGGTGTCACCCGGTGCGGGTAACTCATGGTGTCACCCCCTCACAACTTACCGCATGGACCTCCTCCGCTCCGAGTCCGCCAGTGGACACAGTTGGCAAATACCGGGACCATACAAAATCCTTAGTAACGTTTGTAAATGTAGGCAAACTTTGTCAATCATTGCGTCACACTGCTCTTTCGATCTTCACAATACTTGATTTTGCCAATGATTTGGAAGAGAAGTGGAAAAATCTTTGCAATGTCCATGTCATTTTCCTCAACAATTCTAGCAAAATATTACCAAAGAGCTTAAAGAAGGCTCATCTTGATAGCCAACGTAAAGTTTAAGAGCACCCCATGCCAATTTCCACAACATAGACGTCACAGTCAATAGAATGAGGCTGATGAGTGAGTCACGATTAAAACATTCCGAGCCATTTCAGAAGTCTTTTTGCGTCATAGGCACATAGCATCAGGCATTTGTAACAGCTTTTCAAGCAATGTTGCAAAAGCTGTGACTTTCATGACATTTGGCGTCCCTGCAGTGCCCACTTGCAGCATTGTGGGTTGTTGGCATCCCTGCACTGCCTGCATGCAGCATTGTGGGTCGTTGGCGTCCCTGCTGTGCCTGCATGCAGCATTGTGGGTCGTTGGCATCCCTGCGGTGCCTGCTTGCAGTATTGTCAGTCGTTGGCGTTCCTGCAGTGCTGTTTCTTGGGAGCAGTGTGGTGCACTGTATGCTAGGTGAGAGACTAGTTCACGTGGGTTTGTCGGGATGCTGTGGTTCCCTCGACTGTGTCGCACAGGCCCCCTGGTAGGAGGGTGGTCTGCATTTGTCGGGTGTCATATGTTGGGCTGTTTGTGCCTGGGATCTCCTCCGGTTCACTGTGAGTGCTCCTCATCACATGGAGGCCTGTCCTATTGGCTTTGCCAATGCTGTGGGGATTATTTGGGGGCAATGCGCTTGGGGATTGGATCCGACTGGTGACTCTGTGGCCAAGTGTACTTTCACATGTAGAGAAGTGCCTCGTCGTGCATTCCGAATCCGATAAAGGCATTTTATTTTTTTTGCAGTTTTATATAGCGCGAACTCGGCCCTAAGGCGTCAGGCGGTACCCCCCCTCATGTGAAATGTAAGCAGTAAGAACATGGTTTAGAGTTAACAATCCACGATCAATCACTCGTCGCAGTACCCCACGATTGGTGCACTTCCCCACCATGGAAAACAATGTTGTTGAAAAAAAGACAAGAAAAGAAAAGTACCGCTTCACTGGCAAACTCTGTAAAGTAGCGCTAATATGTTTGGGTGTGATTAAAATCAATGTATTTTTCATAGTTAAAACATTGCATCAGACAATCCATGAGTATATGAAAGAATGTGTATTTGGAATTAAAAATACAAGTGCATTTCACTTAATTTGCTGTAATCCATGCCAAAACACCAGAGATAGGTCCGTCCTGCTCCGTATTCGGTACCTTTGTCCCCAGTAAATGTGATGCATTGTCAACAGGCATGGCATGTCCCTACAGTTAAGGTAGAAGATATAGCACGACAAAGCTTCCTACAATTTTATACAGAGTAGTCAAGGCATCACGTTCTGACTTAGGTTTTGGCATTCTCACTTCTCAAAAATTCCATGCGGCAATACAAAAGGGCATTACAACTTCTGAGACTGGCCCTATCAGGGCCGGCTTTAGCGCTGGTGGCGCCCAGTGCGACACTGGTTGTTGGCACCCACCCAGTGATCATCTCAGCCATGCATTCCCTCACTATCACCCTTTAACAGTGCCCCTCAAGTCTCCATAATCACTCCATCGCTCAGACAATTAGTTGTATAGTGCCACTTATACCAGTGTAGGGTGTCAGATCACTTTACATAACACGCACAAAACACAGAGACAATCAATCATAGGTGTGCAAATCATTGTATAGGAAATGTTACGTAAGACAGAGGACTATAAGGTATAGTTTAATAGCGCTTGGTCTGGAGAACTTGAAGCACACACTTTGTGATCTGCTGGTACAGGTTCTTTTGTGATCTGCAGTTACAGGTTCTTTGCAGTAGGCATATTAACCATCTGCGCTACCCTCAAAGCCTCCACTAGACAAACCTCCGATCTTTCTGTAGGAAGAAAATGAATCACGGAGTTCTCTTGACATTTTTATTGACGGCTGAAAACAGCTGGAGGCCAGAATGCTGGGAGAAGGTGCTTTTAAAACTATTATTAACTTGCAAACACACGCCCCCACCTAAAGTCAGCGCCTGGTGCGGTCGCAACGGTTGCACCGCCCTAAAGCCGGCCTTGGGCCCTATGACATCGCACCTGATCTGTAACCAGTCTCTTTTGGTATTACTCGCAGGGCCTAGTCTTTGACCATGTCCTTTACAGAGTGCCCTTGCTTGCATTACTTGTAGGACACGGCCTGCCAACATGTTCTACAGACTTACGGTTGCACTGGCCCAAGAATGAATTGTTAAATAAACAAGCACATGGAGCAGTGCACACGCCGGGCACTCAGAAGTACCTTTCACACGGAGCGAGGGAGAGGGGGAGCTCTTACCTGCAGGCTCGGGACAGGCACCTCACTCCTTCCCCCGCTCTTCAGTTGGCCACCGTGGCAAACAAACAACCCGGATATCTCACCAGCACCCACCTCCCCCCATGCTCTTCACTCCGTAAGCGCACGCATGGTGGCAAAATAAGGGACTGCCATGGGCGGCCAAAGAAGGCCAGGGCTAGCTAGCTACAGCAGGCCTGCAGCCTGGCTCTAGGATTCATGCGCTACCAATGCCATCACCCAAATACTCAGCAGTTTTTTTCCTGCAACTAGCATGATCCGGTTAGGAAGTCTAGTCTAAGACATATCGTGCAGGCCTATGTATAAATATGCACTATTATTTTAGTTTTTTTTATCACAACAATTATGTCTGCGGTTGGGTGAATTAACAAGAGAAGGGTGCACGAGCCAAGATAATAAAATGGCGTGATATTTTACACTGGCATTGCTGAGAAGATGACGGAGCCTCCCTCCTTTGACTTCTATTCCAGGACCTGTGAAAATGAAAATTAGTAACGGGCCGAGCCCGGCACTCATCGGTTCCAAATGGCGCCCTAACTTGGCATCCGGTGCGGCGGCACCGGTCGCACCATTCAGTTGCTTGCGTCGTTACGTTCTATGCACATATTGAGTGCTGTGTGACTACATGTCGATGTGACTTGCTTTTGTTCTTTGATAAAAAAAAATATTTTTGCATGCTATCCAGATGTGGTATTTTGATGGACTTCGATCAATACAGTTGACCTTCCATTTGTCTCTCAAGCCCCCCACCCTGTGAACTGACCTTCCGTTTGTCTCTCCCGCCCCCCCCCGCCCCCAGTGAACCATTTATTTGTTCCGTAAGTCATTACACAGCAGTGCTAGAATCAGAAGTCTGTGAAAGGAACCTTGGTATTGGTAACGAATGTCATAGGCACTTCAGTTTGATGTCACTGAGACCCAGGGTTTATGATACGGGAGCCTGCATAGGGGAGGCCGCCACCGCGTCAGCGAGAAACAGAACATTTGATTTTTGATGTAGAATGTTATGTGAGGTAGAAACGGGTCTTTTTTATAGGTTCACGGCTGGATCCGAGTTAGTAACGTACTGGCAATGCCAATGCATATCCCACCAAGAGACCGGTTCTATTTACCCATGCCATACCTTACAGTGCTTGAACTTACAGCGCAGAAACACATGGAATCGCCCACCGCCCTGCACTGAATAGGCAATAGGCCACTCACCTGCTGAGTTGGTTGGTGGCAGACAGAGGGGGGGGGACTACCCCGGTTGGCGGCCCGCGGCGCGGCCGTTAGCCTTGCTTGGAATAAAATTAAATTATAGTGGCACTGTGGCAGTGTGGCGACCTGAGACCTCCTCACCTCCTCGTCCCTCGTGATGCCAAGTCACGCGCACTTGGGGCCCAATGCGCATGCGGGATTCGGATTCCTCCCGTAACAAAATCGCCGACTGCACCCCTCTAGTGATGACGTGACGTCACTGCCGAGGCGCGCAGACGCGGCGGAGGAGGAGACAGTGCGCGCTGCGCACAGGCACCTCCTGCTGAATAGAAGGTTAGGTTGCGCGCGTCGTTGCGTTTCGGTTTCTGGACTGCTGGTGCTGGTTTCAATAACATTTTGCACGGACGGTTGCAGTGCACCACAGACACACCGACCGGACCTGCCCTTTGGTGCCACCCCCCGTGAGGGTGTCACCCGGTGCGGTCCGCACCCCCCGCACCCCCATAGTGACGCCACTGCCAAAACCTTACCCAGCTGGCGCCCAACTGGTAAAAGAACGGCTAGTTCAAAAGCATGAGCAGTTATGATAACGACAGTGAAATCCAGTCAAACTCACAGTCCTAAAAACGTTTAAACCCTCTGATAGAAATCACATTATTAAAGACATTTTTCTGGATATTAAAAATGGAATCTCTATACGAGAAAATTAAAATTATTTTTCAAGTTGCATAACATGATGAAATCTACTTATGTGCAACAGGCCACCTGTTTTTCTTAGAAATGTCAGAATACAGCTAGCCGTAGGCAATAAAAAACAAGGCATATGGATCCACGTGGTTTCTAGTCAATAGATTGTGCCATCATTAAGAGCTGTAAACACATGGCAGGATACAAACAAATAAAAGTACTCAATTATAATTACAGTAAATTGTAATAAAATATCTCTTAAAATGTCCTTGCTTTTATAAACAGCACTAAGAAAAAATAATAACATTTTTGCACATGCTCTAAATATAATCAAAGTGCTTACATAATGCCTTTTTCTTCAAATGGTAACTACATTTTTTATCAGCTGACTCTATTCTGGACACATATAGCATGAAAAACACAATGAGGAGCTTTTAGTCGAATTTCCACAAAAAAGCAGAAACATTTATAAAAATACTAATTTTTTTGGTCAACACAAATGCATGAATCATGTTGATCTCGTGTCCTTTAAGAGCAAACTCGCAGGTCCAACTTAGATCTAAACTATTCCTGAATCTAAAAAGTTCAGATATCACCGCAGGGTCAGTAATACTCAATAATTAAATGGCTCTCTGTCTCTCATTACATCAATTATATCAGTCATACTTTTCCCCTAGTAGCTTAACTATGTGACTTTGATGGTTTAGGATCTTTTTAGTTTCTATCAGGAAAACAGCTGGACTATACAACGATTGACTTCTGACTACCTTGCAAAAATAACTGTAGTGGTAGACATCAAAAGAAGCCAATCCCTTTCACTTGCCCTATTTACTTCGGCAATGCCTGTGCCACACTTCAAAGATGGTCGACTGATGTGTGCAATTTTGGGCTTTTGCTAATGCTTGTTCACTTGTGGCGCGAGCTTTGGCAAAGCCAATAGCAGCTTGTGGCCATCTTTGCATTCTAGGCTGCATACTGTGAGATTTTTGTACTGTTTCAAGATGGACACCACAGTTTCATGCATTATGACATCCATTTTGGAACAGTATAACAATAACAGAGTATAGAAAATACTATTGCCTTTGCCAATGAGTTCACCAGCATTGTAGAAACTATGGCAACGGCAATAACAGGGTGCAACGGGTAGTGGGCAGCACACAGCTATGTTTGCTGTATCTAGACTCCAACAAGGAGCCCTTAAACAATGGGAGAAGAAGGGGAGGAGTAAGCAGTGGGAGGATGAAGGACAATAGGGAGTAGCCAGCTGCATCAAGGAGTCTGATATACTCCCATCATGTGTTAAAACTCAAAACCATACAAACATGCAATAAGTAAAATAGTTTTCTGATTTTAACAGTGTCAGGATGTACTCGTCCAACCACATACATGATGCAACCAAAATACTCCATGTGATGGACAAATACAAGAATAGGGAGGAAAAGCAATTGAATCAAGAGGGAGGAGTTCATATAGCCAAGAAAGTCATGCAAGAGCAGAACCTTAGCCCACTCTAAGTATATGTTAAATTATTGGCTACAATCATGTTTTATGTCGCACACAGCTAAAGTAGACTGTAATAAGTCTCCAAAAATGCAGAAAAGCACCGCAATAAATAAAGGTATGTATCATAAACAAGCAATAGCGTACTTGGGGGTCTAAAGAAGTAGGGACTCGATTGTAAGCCGGCTGATTTAAAGTGATTTGCAGAACCGGCTTACAATCGAGTCCCTTCACAAACAAAGTCGAATCACACACTTCAAGACTCAAATACCAATATACCACCAAAATGAAGCATAGCCTCAGAAAGAAACTGTTCGAATACAAAACCACTGTAGTATTGTAGAAAGACTTGTGAATACATAGAACAGCATCCAGCAAAAGGTATGGACTGGAGGACGAGGTACCGGTGAGCAACATCAGCAACAAAACAAGGGTAAATACAGAAACAATGTAGGGCAGTGGTTCTTAACCCCTGAGAGGTCCATGAAACCTACTCATGGGAGTCCCCAACAGCTTCGAAAATTAAAATAATATGAACAGATTAATAAACTACATTAAGAAAGCAGCAAAATGTAAAATCTGAGGCTAAAAATGTAGTTAGTATCCTAAGATTGATATTTTTTTAGTACTTTTTGCTAAATTAAAAAACAACATTTTCATGTGTATATTTGTTTGATGAATGTTTGGTTATGTATCTTTTAGAATATTGTTTTGTAGTTCAAATCATCGAAAATGCTTACACTGGGGCCTCCATCTTCCAGTGATGACTCAGTGGGGCGGTCCCCATATTAAAACAATAGTTAATTAGGGGTCCCCACACTCCAGTAATGATTAAGAGCGTGTTTACAGAAATCAAAAGATTAATACCCACTGGTGTAGGGTATATGACAAAAGAGCAACAAGCAAATCAAGTACTTGGCAGTTCTTGTGTGCAATTATTAAATAATTTTCACTTCAAAATCAAGCTTTTCTGAAACTTACTTCTGTCAACTCAAAAGATCAGATGTGTTTTCTAGGTCAAAGGAATTATGGCCAGACAGAGGCGATCCCTTTCAGCTCAACAGCATACCTCGTTCTATGAGCCTCATCTTTTTCAACTAAAATGTGCCATTGATTTGAAAAATTGTCAAGACAGGAATGTGTTAACTGATATATGAGGAGTACTTAAATTAATATTTTCTCTAATTGAATGCCTACATTTAGACCGATTTTGAATAGATATGAGAGTTGTTTTTGGTAGAGCGTAAAGTGTTGCTGTTTGCAACACTATGGGGCCGATTCCGATCCGGTAAAAATAATTTGCGTACGACCCGCATCCGTATTTTTTTACGTACGAGTCGCACAAGTACCGTACAAACTGGCAAGTACGATTGGGACGTGAAAAATAACTACGAATAGTGTTGGGAAAAGTCTACGAGCGTGCGTCGGAAAGTGTCCACATCCGAATATCGTCTGGAAAAGTGTACGAAAGTGATCAGGACAGTTTAACTTACAAATCGTAACACACAAGTCCGAGCGCGCAAGTACGATCACGACCGCCCGTCCGAATACACAATTGCACTTAAAAAGGCCCGTACGGAGCCAACGCTGAAGCACACATGTACATGGGTAAACTCATGCCCGTGTACGAGCCGTACAGCCCCCCCCAATATGTCTGCACTGTACACCACCCAGTCCGCACTGTACCCCCAGCCCACCCACCGCATTTACTTGCCGCACACCAACACCGTACCCCAGCACCCTCACACAGCATCGTGAGTGTACGGATTGTACCTACGCGAAAAAGACACATACAGAACCAGGACAGTGGAAAACAACACAAGGAGGGCCAAAGCGACTCGCACAAAAACACAAAACACGTCTACACGACAAAATACAACTCAATGACTGACCTGCCACATCCAAACTGGCCAACAGAGGCCCCAAACACAACCACCTCTTATAACACACCCACCAAAAATCAAACACAGCCACACCCACAAATTGACCAATAAAAAGGGCCCACACACACAAACCATGAGCCCTTGCAACAGACCTACTGCGGACAGAGCTCACACACAAACCACCCCACATAACTCATACCTTAGCTACACCACCACTCACACACCTTCACACAACGTCCCCCACAAACATCCCCCTCTTCACATTCACACACACACACATTCACACCCACACACCCACAACTGCCCACACCCACACCCCACACCATGCCCACAGACAAGAATCCAAAGTTCACTATGGCGGAGCTGGAGCTCCTCGTCAACGAAGTCATCAGAGTCGAGCCACAGCTGTTTGGAACAATGGTCAGACAGACCAGCATATCTGAAAAATCTGCCATGTGTCAGAGGATCGTCAACAAGGTGAATGCTGTTGCGCCCGTTCGAAGGACCAGGCATGAATGCCAATCCAGGTGGTACGATCTGCGCAGGGCGGTTAAGAGGAAGATGAATGAAGAACATGCCCAGACCAACATCACTGGAGGTGGGCCGCCCCGCAGACCCGTACACTACCATCCCTGGGAGGAGAAGGTGATGGCCATGCTACCGCCGGTGGGACTACACGGAGTGGAAGGAGTCGCAGAGTCTGGTGAGTACACAAACAACTCACGAAACATGGGGGAATGGCATCCACACCCCAACAACAACAAATGCACGCACCTACCCCCAAGCACTCACCGCTCACAACCACACTCAACAACCACGCCCATGCCACGAACGTCACCATTCACCCTTCACAAATCAAGGCAAGGCCATGTCCAAGGCTACAACAACCACAAACACAAGACTGGATGTCCGGGAGGCTGGGAGGGTGGGCCCCACACAACACATCGTGAAAATGAGACGCAGACACCAATGTCCTTAGCCCATATGGCATAGGGACATACCCATGCACAATGCACAGGGACTGGCAAACTACTAACAAGGTCGCTGACACTGGGCCCTGCTGTATGCAGCACAAGGCCCTCCTGGGACCACTGTACACTCAAACACCAACTCCACAAGCACAGGCATCTAGCACAGGAACTCACACACACTGTCATGCCAGCATACACCATGAGGGGACACACACATCACCTGGGAGACCCAATTACAACTCACACAACACACAACAGCACGCCCGGTCACACCCCCCCCCACCACAAGCACACACCCCCGGGGCAGGCAACGGATACACCCACTCCCAAAATGGACATGTGACACAACAAGACCAATCCGGAGCCAAGTAAGCATCAGAGCCAGGCGGGCAACTAGAGACAATTTCCGGGGGGGCAGAAAAAGATTTCGGGGGGGGGCTAAATCTACCAGGCATAGGCAGAGTGGCTTTAAGAAGGGGTGAAAACACAACAAAAGCCTCATTTACAAGTAAATGGTCTACCATACACCTGTGAAGTACTCGGGTCCGGCTGCAATTAGACGGACGCCAGCCCGCGAGGCTGTCTCAGCCGGGCTGACACACATGACGGGGGGGGGCAGAAGCCCGGTGAGCTCAATGGGTGTTGCGCGCCTGATCAGAGCCAACTATCTACAGGCCACACACTCAGGAGAACATCCCAATCTGTCCCCCGCAACATACCCATCCCCAAGTGGAAACTGAGAGGAATGCCAGGGACATCCAACTACCTGGGGGAACTGTGTCAACTTGAACATGTATGAAACATGGATGTGGCATGAAACAGCATTAACATTGTCTCTCTCTCACACACAGGGCAACGTCGACGATCTCCCCCCAACACTGGGGGGGAAGAATCACAGTCCCAGGCACCGCGTGAACACGATCCCACCGGCAGCGACGACTCTCACCACTCCGTGGATGACCCCGACCAACCTGGCCCCTCTGGTGTACAAGCACCTGCAGCACCTGCGTCAGGTATATCTGTGCCAATCACCACCCCCATTCCCGCCACATCCCAGGACACACCCAGGATCCCTGCTCGCACTGAACAACACAGCCAGTCTGACCAAGAGGGACCAGGTCCTGCGGGCACCCAGGAGGAGGCAGACAACCCTGCCAATGCCATCCCTCAGGGGTCCCGTAGACCTGATGTGCCCACAACGGCAGGCCAGGCTCGTGTGGGCAGGGGTGGTGGGAGTGGATGCAGGCAGAGGCGCGAACCTGACCAGCCAGCTCAGGACCCCGGTATGTCACACATACACAACATCCTGGACTCATACCGGCGTGACACCAGAGGCATCGACCAGGTCGTGTCCAGACTTTCCGGGATGCAGGGGACCCTCGATGAGATAAAGAACCTGCAGGTCGAGCATCATGCCAGTCACCAACAACACCAAGGACGGATGGAGGCAAGACTGGCTGAACTCCTGGCGGTGCACAGGGACGTGAGCCAATCACTCCATCAGATCGGCCAAAGCCTGGCAAACTCTTCCTGTGCCACCAGGCATAGACCAGCACCAGACACAGGGAGGGAGGAGGAGGAGGATTCATCTGACGGAGCGTCCCCAGCATCGTCAAGGCCTGCATCTGAGGATCCCCGGAGGAAGGTGGGTCGTCCACGGAAAAGACCGTGAGAGTCAGCGGACCATCCCCATCTCCCAGGTCACCTGGCCTGGCACCTGGCCCTCTGGCGCAACAGCAGCACCTCACCCAATGACATTCTCTGCCACATGGACTTGCTGGTCCCAGTCTGACCAATGATGACCAACACTGTGGTCTGGACTCTGATGACTTCCAATGCCAAGGATGCCATCTCCCCCAGTGAACTTTGGATTCTATTCCCCCGGTAGAGCACCTTAGCACATGTACCAAAAGACTCACCCCACCAAAAATAAATTCACATTGTTCTGCACAGGAGATGCTGCTGTCATGTTGCAATATTCTACAACATATGTGTGTGGAATTGTCTAACTATGCCTGAGTGTTGAACCAACTCCAGCCATCCATCCCCTGGGAACAGAGTCTGGTACAGGACACACATGGGTCACAAGTATCATTCAATGTAGGCATGGAGCACAACACTCACCTGTGATGGCCTCTGGCTGCTGAGGGGGGGCTTGCTAAACTGTGCGGAGAGACCTATTTGGGAGCTCATCATCAAGGCGTAGAGGCCATGGCCCATGTGGAGGTACCCGGGGAGGGAGTCCCAGGTATTTGTGGCCAGGTGGGAGAACTATGTCCTGTATGCCGGAGTACGGTGGATGTGAAGAACGGTGGCCAGGGCAAGGTTGGATGCACGGAGATGGACCAACGGGATCTAGGATGACAGACGTACAAGGTTGGTGTGGGGGTCGGGTTTGTGGACTGCCTCCTGAGTGTGGGTGGGGTGTGTGGAGGACATCCTGCAGCAGACAGTGATCCATTGCAGCTATCTATGGTGGACGGTGAGGTGGCTGGGGTGCAGGGTGTAGAAGCTGAGGTGTGCAGATGCCCCCTGGAAGTGGACCAGTGTCCTTGGAGTTTGGATGTACTTGCTCCGTAGAGGGCAGGGCAGTATATGAGATGGATGTTGTCATGGACCTGGGGGATGGTCTGTCGTAACTTGGAGTGGATCTATCTGTGGATCATGTGCATGATGCAGAGGGCGTTGCAGCATGAGGTACAGATGCAGTGGACCAGCATGGCATATGTGAGCGAGCCAAACATGATGCACAACATCTTGTGTGTGTGGCCACTGGGTGCCTGTGCAGGGCCTGCAGCAGCAGGTGCCATCTCCTTGCCAAATGGCCCATCTTGCACACAAAGACTAGGATGTCAGAAGGACAACTGCAACAGGCGCGTGTGTAAAGTGAGGAGTGTCCAGTGTCACATGGCACACCCAGAGACAATGCATGCACAATCACCAAAGAACCATTACACCGGATCAGGAAACTGAAGGCCGACCTGCGCACTGGAGACACACCCTCAGCAACTGGTGATGGCCCATTGTGTGGTTGACCTCGCAAAAAAACATACATGACCATGTACTACATGCCCAATAGGGAGCCTAATCCATGAACAACTGCATGCATGTCGCTAAACTACACATGGACTCCTATGCATTATCTACAGCAAGTATGCCAGAGATGCCACATGCCAAGTGGCAAGAGACCAGCATTGACAGAGACGAGGCACCTTGGAGTATGACGAACACCTTTATTACTCATCCTCACACTAATGGAATTGCATCCATTGGAACAGAATCACAGGTCATTCGGCTGAACATGTGTGACCCACACTGGACACCCCCTGCAACACAGATGTGGTAAATCCTACTGAGCTGGCACACAAGTGAAGGGGTTGAACCTCACACCCCTTGCTGCACACGGCAAGTCTACAATTCCACATTGAGCCTCATATGGGGATGTCCCACACCATATCCAGCATGACCATCCCGTATGTTCCTGAGGGACGTTAGACACACATTGATACCTTCATCAGAATCCACAATCCATGACAGATGACTGTCAGGAAGGGTGACTATCAATTCATGGGAGCCATGCAACACGTCACGTGGCCCATGGTGAGTCGACATGTATGCATGGTAACACAACATGCACAGGAGCAGTCCCCACATATCACAAACACGTAGCACCCACAAAACGCCTTGCTGAACTCCTTACCCAAAAAGACTTTTCACCATCTCTGTGCATGTAACTCTGATCCAGCACACGTTGCAATACTCATGAGGAATAGCAGGAGTGCAATGATGACATAAGCAGACGACAGCCGCAGGAACCTGGGGAGGACAGACACACAACAAGTCAGCAAGGAGCTAGTAATCCGCAGACATGTACATGCACTCTACAGGATTGATGTTGTCACCATGGAAATAATGATTTTTGTGTTCCTGCACAAATATGGGAATGACATTAGCACTTGTATGACACATCAGAACACATCTCCAAGTCACTTGGCACACAGTCAGCTCGACACACACATTGCAACACATGCCACACAAGGCATTAAGCGTGCACACTCAGACACAGGGACTCAACATCATGAGAAGAAGTTGCGGATCAGCTGACTCCGGATGTCCTCATCCTCATCCTCATCATCACTTGCCCCGTGCCCAAGCCCTTCATCCTCCACGGATGGATGATCTTGCTCATCAGGATCCAGGATGAGTGGCACGGCCTTCTCCACTGCCATGTTGTGCAGCATGCAGCACACAAGGAAGATTTTGCAGACCTTCACCGGGGCATATGGGAGGGCGCCGCCGGTCTTGTGGAGGCACCGGAATCTGCTCTTCAGGAGTCCAAACGTCCTCTCAATCACGCGCCTCGTCTGCTCATGGGTGTCGTTGTACCGGTGTTCTGCGGCTGCTCTGGGGTTGAGGAGAGGCGTCATCAGCCATGGCATGTTGGGATAGCCAGCGTCCCCTACATGGAAACATCATGTGAAGAAGTGGGTCAGGAGAAGCAGTAAGATATGAAGAAACTGCTCAATACAGGACTAACAGAGTATACCCACCAACAAGACATGCACGTTCGTTGCGCAGCTGCAGCATCATTTCAGGCACCCTGCTACGCCTCATGATGTAGGCATCGTGTGCTGATCCTGGAAAACGGGAACAGACATGGGATATCATCATGTTAGCAAGACATACCACAAGGGCATTGATGGAGTGGTAATGCTTGCGGTTACGGAAGGCTACCTCCTGTGCGTGTGGTGGCACCAAAGCCACATGTGTCCCATCAATGGCCCCAATGACATGGGGCATCCCTCCCAGGGCATAGAACTCACCCTTGACACCTGTCAACTGCTCATGAGTTGGAAAAGTTATGAATTCATCCAGGTGTACCAACATGGCCTCTAACACATCATGCAGGACACGGCTGAACATGGTCTGGGTCATGCCACCTACATCAGCTATGGTCAATTGAAACGTACCCGTGGCAAAGAAATGTAGGGCTGCCATCACCTTCATCTTGGGGGTCAGTGCAGTAGGATACCTGTATAGCGGTTGGAGGTGTGGCTCGAGCCTTGTGGTCAAGTCGTCAATCAACGGTTGGGAGAAGCGGTAGCGCCGTATACAGTCACGTTCCCTCATGGCAGCCAAGTCTGGCATTGGTCGGGGGAGAGGCGGTGCCCTGCAGAAATTTGGAAGGAATAACGAAGATTGAGTACAGCACTACACCACTGACAATGGACTGAGCACATGTTCAACAGCTACTACACATATGCTACATACAGAGTCTGTACTGTGCAATGCATCCAGGGCACGTATGCCAGCCAGGTAACACCCCTAACAACAGTCAGCTACACACGTGGATGCGCATGGTCAACATGACATGCCATGGAACCAGCTGTGGGCCAGTGTAAGTGAAGAGGCTGACGCATTACAGGAGTGACAGACATCCACATATGTGCATAAGAAGGATGTATTATCACACAGACCGGTTGCACAGGTCGCATGTCCTTGAAACAGGACAATACACACCTTGCCATGAAGGGGTACATGTCAGGTATGATGACACATACATTGAGACTACGCAGATATGTCCTTGTCTCGCAAGTCCATGTGCGATGCATACATACACCCGTTACGTCTGATTCCACATGTGGCCTGGTGTGCGTAATAGTGTGCCATGCCCATCGACACGCACACACATGTTGGATGCAGCAAATGCAGATGCATGTCACGGAACAAATACAGCTAGCTCATGGGAACACATGACACTCACATGACATAGTCACAACGTGCAACGCCGGTAGTTAAATGTGAGGTGTCATTATCCGTGTCCCTGGCATCGGGGGACAGTTGCGGGTGTAGGTGACTGTGCCATGCCAGTGATGCAGTGCTCGACTGTCCCCAGTGAGTAGCTCCTATGTATCGATTTAGAACAAGTAATTTGCTGTTGTGTCATGCTCCCCATTGTTTCCCAGTGGCATGGTGGGTAAACCAACTGTGTGGTGCAGGGCCTACATATGTTTGTAGTATTGTAGATGTCACTCATGTTGCCGTTCATGCTATGCGCTGTGTACTATGTAGATTGGACTCATGTGTCATATGTATGCAGGTGTCTGGTCATTTCCTGTCTCTTCACCTTGGCCACAGCATCGTCGGGGGAAACCGAGGGAGACACTGGCACGGATGTGGGGGAGGTAGCCAGCACCAGGGCCACCAGTGCTGGGGAGTCTGGCGCAGCAAGTGGCACGGAGGCCGAGGGGAGTCAGGCGGAGGTCCTGTCCAGTCCCAACACCGACTATGACGCTGCCGGGTCCGAGGCAGAGCTCCCAGAGGGGACGGAGACTGCTCCCAGAGCTGAAAGCAGCACTCCATCTCTCGCCGCAACCTCCATTCCCATCACCGCCCTCCCACTTGCTCAGGTCCCTTGTGTCCATGCTAGGCGACAACAGGTGCGTGAGAGACGGCAAGGAGGTATATTTAAAAGGTGAAGGGTGCACTTCCACTCCGGATCATTCTGTGGTGTGTAGGCACATTTAATTGCATGGTGCTTGTCATATGCACGCTCATGATTTAGCTTGTATTCTGAAAGGGATGCGTGTGCCAGTTATGACCCCGTCTTGTACGCTGCTTGCTAATGGTAATTATGTGCTATACAATGATGAAGCTTGCTGTGGGATGCTTCTGGGAATTCCTGACATCGTGTCTGTATCACTACGAGTGGTTTTCTGTCATTCCATCGTTTTCCCACCCCCGCATGCCGGCTGGATGTATCCATCTGGCCTTCCATTCCAACCTTGAAAGCTGAGTCCGACAAGATGAGCAGAATAAGGCCTCCATTGTCTCTACAACAAGTCGTGTTGACTTCATCCCGAGAATCATTTGTCCTTCACGTAGCTCACACGTGCAAAGAGGTGTGTTGGAGGGAGGACCACCGGGGAGTCAGGGGGCCCACTCCGGGGCACCTTCCTACCGCAAGGTTATAGCCGAGCGCCGCTGAGAAGCCTCCTAGGAGAGGTCTTATTCCTATGATCGTACTAGGCCCAGTAACACCACCACACAGGACTCCGTATCAGTTGCTTATCTAGGTACTTTATCAATAGTAGCACATTCGAAATATTTACAGGGGGATCGAGAGATCCAGAAAGAGTCTCAATGTCTTTGTAGGGACAGGGTAGCGGGACAGTCTTAGTACCAGCCTGGTACGGGGGAGCTCTGTGCCAGACCTTGCGTTAGGCCGAAGGTGGCTCCGGGGACCGGAGCGGCAGGTGCTGGTCTCAAAGCAGCTCGGACGTGGAGAGCCGCGACGGGGTCTGCAGGGCTCGGGTGGTAGTTCTGCTTGGGTCGAGCCGCGACACAGTCAGCAGGGCTCCGGTGGTAGGTCCGCTTCGGTCGAGCCGCGACACAGTCAGCAGGGCTCTGATGGCAAGTTCAACAAGGTCGGGCCGCGACAGCGTCAGCAGGGCCCCAAGGGTTCGTGAAGGTCTTTAAGCACGGGGGAGCCGCGACGTAGTCAGCAGGGCTCAGAGCGTGGTTCCAGGATGAGTCTTTCTCCGTAGGGTCAGCCGCAATCCGATCAGCAGGGCTCTTGACTCCGGCATACAACTGCTGTCCTGTTGCACGGTCGCCCCAGATATAGGTCTGGAGCCCTTTGATGTCCGGACCCTTGCGCCCGGGGGGGCGGAGAGGCCGGGTCGGGAGCAGCCATATGCTCAGCAGGAGAGGCGCCAGGCCCAGGAGAGCTGTGGGGCGATCGCACCTAGGTGTGGGAGGACGGTTGGGGGTCCCATCGATACTGCCCTCCGCCGGGAGTGGGGAAGTGTTCACGTGGTACCCCCTGGCCAGTTGTTGGCGCCTTGATGTCGGGGCTTGCTGGGGCCGAGGCCGGGTTGAGCGGGGTCACGTAGGCTGGTGCGCAGAGTCACGTACAATCCAAAATGGAGGAGCCCCGAGGTGCAGGGGACCTCGTGCGGCTTGGCGAGGGGGAACAGGACCATGCCACGAGGCCGGCTCCAACAAGGTGCAAGTGCTTTTTCACACTGATCTCCCACTACATATTTTGGACTCGGATTCAGACTATCTTTCATGCCTCGTCAACAGGTGGCCTGGCTGTGTTTTTTCTACATTGTGGTCTCCGGCCTCGTGACCTCCTTCCAAACTCTGTTTGGTGTGATCCCCGCATTTCATCATTCGATTTTGTCTAGCGTCTTCAGAGGTGTCCCTTTGCGTCTCGCCCTCGTAGCTGGGGTGTCATAATTGATCTGCGTATACGCTGTGGCTTCACAACTTGCGTTACAAGACAGCATGCACCGGCTGCTCCATCTTCGGAACAAGATGCTTGAATGCTACGGCACTCTGCCGCTGGCGACCTTAAGCAGTGCCTATGGATTGTCCTTCCGGTTTCCGTTCTTTACCTGCGTGCAACCTGTCTTTCATTGCCTAGATTGTCCATTCGAATGGGCTCTGGATTTGTGCCTGTCTAACTCGGTGGCTCCTGACCCGGATTTTGATCGACTGATGGGCCCCTTATTGGCTCATGAGTTGGACTGTTCCGGCGTCAGCATCATGGCCTGTGCTGCTGCACATGGAGTCCTAGGCAATTGGGACATCGGAACGGCTGCAAATGAATTCTTATCCAGAAGTTATCTTGATGTCCCCACCTGTTGTCCACAAATTGTGCTGGATGCCCCGATTGTTGAGGAACACGTGTGTTCTTTCCCCCTGCTGAACTGGATGGCAGACAATTTTGCTGAACGTTCAGATGATTTCCTCTTGGAAGCTGTTGCAACTTATTGTGCTTATACCTGGATGGAATTACTTCAGCCCTGCTCATTTCACGGTGCATCCGTCGATGTGATATTTTTCCCCTTTTATATGGGTAATTGCCCTTCAACATCGTTCATAATTGACATTTCTTTCCTGACTTTTTCGCTTCCCTTCTATGGACTTCCAGTTCATGCCCTTGGTTCCGTTCTATCACACATGAACTCTGGGTTCTCGAATTTGCGCCCCTAGTGGTTAGTGGTACGAACAAGGGGGGTGTAGTGGCGATTCCTATCTCCCTATGTACAATGCAAAGTTGGCACCACCGTGTTAGTTGTTGGTAAGCCATCTTGGCAATTTTGCTGCTTTTGCACGCGACACTGTAGTTGCGTGTTATTACTTTTGAAATGCCTACTCGAGTTTACTTCACATAAGGACTGTTTGTTGATTGACATCCTTCACAGTGAGCAGCGACCTTGTACTGTACATTGTGTACACACACAGTCTGGGTGTCTAGTAGGTGCATGTTGTTGTGTGCAGGTTGATCGTCCCAGTATTCAGCCATGACATGCACGCAGCTGCAGATACCTGATGGACGAGTGCTTGCCATATTGCAGTGCAGCACGTTTTCATTTCATTGTGATGGAGGACTTTAGCAGGAGATGGGACTAGATGATCCTGTGATGTGATTCCACTGAGCTGATCTGTATGGTGGGGGGTCCCCCGTTCAAGCCTAGAGACCTTCTATTAGTCGACTGGTACTACTATTAGTTTCCTGGCGACAGGAAGGTTGCTGTTTCCACTGTCAGTTTCTTATGATTGCTCCTTTCATTGTCTATGATATTGCTACTATGCTGATGCTCCTGACCTTAACCATTTGTCTGCTTATGTTAGCCACAGTCCTGCATCTTAGGACGCGAGGTTCATTGAATGAACTCTTTCAACTTTACCTTGTCTGTGTCTATTCTGTTGTGGACTGATCTGGGAATAATTACGAACAGGTATGTCTGATTCCCACCATTCCTGAGAATGTTGTAAGTCGCTTGTTCTGGGTTGTCTATTCATTGGGACCACCGAGCTCAACCTCGGCTAACGAATGGGACACTTAGCTAGTCGGATGAGGGGTTCTGGGTTCTGAGGGGAGTATGTGGTACGCCAAACATGTCTCCTTCATGCCAGGCACCGCAGCCCCTGCCCCTGTCTCCCCTGCTGCCGTCGATGCAGAGTCTGTGGACATTCAGCGCCAGTTGCAGGGTGCTCGGACATCGCTGCGGCGTTTCCTCCATGGCCACACCAGACTGCTGACACGGATGGTGTCGTACATGGAGGGCATGTCATCAGCGATGTCTGACCACCGGATGTTGCTGAGGTCCATGGACTCGTCACTGACGGCAGCGGTGGGTCTCCTGCAGTGCTCCGTCCCCCCCCTACCCCGGCACCATCCGCACTTCCCACTGCCATGCCTGTCCCATGCAAACCCAGACGTCCCCATGCATGCACCCCACCGGACACAGGCAGCACACAACCATGGAAGGCCAAGCGCACACCTTCTGTCACGCACACACGGGGGAGAAGGCACAGGCCACGCTGTCACAGTAGGAGTCTGCATTCCTCATGACCCACTACCTCCAATACCACTCCCCTTGGCTCTCTTGCCCAACAGTCGGACAGACTCTCCTTCATGGCCAGTCCGTCCCTCAGCCCCAGTGTGACACCGCCCCGCAAGCGTTTGAGGGATTCCCCGGGCAGGGTAGTTGAGTCCCCCCCTGTCCACACCCTCCCCCAGTTGCGCTGCCACCCATCCCTCCGACCCCCCCCCTCCTTGGGGCCTGTGGTGCCTTCAGGTGCAGGGGAGCACCATACTGCCCTCCTCCTTTGGCGCTGCCCCACCCCCTGTGGTGGAGTCGTCTGTCCCTGCACCCACAACACCTACCCGTGCCCCTCCTGTCCCTGCGGTGCCTGGTTCTTCCCCCCACATGATGCCCCCCCTTCTGTGGATGATATGGTACAGTGTACTGTGCAGGCGCGCCTGGGGAGACCCGTCCCTACGTGTCCCCCCCCCCCGGGACTTCGCATCTGGTGTGGCCTATGGGCTTGTTGAATGGTGTACTGTGGCTACTTTTCTTCGAGATGCTGAATGTGGTTGTTATTTTATCGTTTGCACACTATTTCTATTCTGGTATTGCTGCTGGTGCTGCTGCTCCCTGAGTTGGGGTGGTGATGATGATGTGTTGGGTGTCTGGTAAATGTTGTTGTGTCCTGCTCATGGGGTGGACCCTGGTATCTGCATGCCGTCACAAGGTGTCTGCATATATTCGTAGGTCATGTTTGCTCTTACTGCATGGTGACATTGTCCCAAGCTGTGTTCCTTCCTCTGTGGCACCTGTCATCTTCCCTGCAGGGTGTTTCCCAACTGTTGTGCTGAGCTGTGTCAACATTTCCTCGGTGTGTGACACATCCCTTCGACTTTGGCCATGCATGCTCTGCAATGTCTCCACCTGCATCGTTTGTGGCATCCTTGGTGGGCACTGTACTTGTGTATGGAGTATATTGACATGACTTCATGTGGACATTTTCCCTTTTCCGCACTTTGCATGTGTGTACTCCCTGCCTCACACACATGTGTTACGTGTTCTACAGGGTATTTGGGCACCTACCAGACAATTGTGGGCATTGTATCTGTGTGTACTCCACCCTTTCACTTCCATGGGAGGCAACGACTTGTTGGCTGCCCCGGCACCTGTACATTCCTATCATTCGTGGAATGTGGGTGACAGTGTGTGTTCCCTTTGGCTCTCTTTGTTTAGTGGTGTTTGACATGAGGGTGCAGTCTTGTGACATGATCTCAGTGTGTGTATTGTGCTGCCTCCACCAGGGGTGGGTATGCATGTGTAGTTTGTCCTCACACCCACATGTGGTGTGTCATGCAGTGGTGGTAGGACGTCCATCCTCATGGGAGTGGGACACTGCTGTCAGTGATGTGTTGTTATGGCACTATCATCATTGTCCTAAGTTAGGGATACGTACATTCACCCATGGAGCTGTGGTCATCTGATAATGTTGTACACCCCCCCATGTCTCTGTCCACTGCTGGGGGTCCTCGGCACCCACCCCTCATATGTCTGGGCACTGCTAGGAGTGATAGGCAACCACCCCTCATATGTCTGGGCAATGCTGGGAGTGATGGGCACACACCCCTATGTATCTGTCCACTGTCGTGGTACGAGCCGTACCCATGCGCTGATGGCCTGGGTGGGGCCCGTACCCCTAGGGCACCCCAACTTTGGGGGTGTGGCCCGTACCCATGCCTTTGGGACGTGGGTACAGGCCGTACTGGCATAGTTGGTGTGACGTAGGGGTGGGCGTGGTATGTGCCGTACCCACGCGCTGATGGGCTGGGTGGGGCCCGTACCCCTAGGGCACCCCAACTGTGGGGGTGCGGCCCATACCCATGCCTTTGGGACATGGGTACAGGCCGTACTGGCGTAGTTGGTGTGACGTAGGGGTGGGCGTGGTATGTGCCGTACCCACGTGCTGATGGGCTGGGTGGGGCCCGTACCCCTAGGGCACCCCAACTTTGGGGGTGCGGCCCGTACCCATGCCTTTGGGACGTGGGTACAGGCCGTACCGCGTAGTTGGTGTGACGTAGGGGTGGGCGTGGTATGTGCCGTACCACCATTGTGGTGGTGACGGGTACGCGTCCACGTCCACTTCCGTTGTGGCGGGACGTGGGATTGGTGGACACGCCCCCCGAAGTGACCAGTCCATGGTGGTAATTGCTGTGCATGATGTTGTATTTATTTGTGGGGTGTGGGTTATGTTTCCTGACCCTTGCACACACACACCCCTCCTTTGCCCCTGGGGGTTGTTCTGACCTTCTGCGGCGTCTGCGTCGGTTTCTGTATACGAGGTGGTAGGCTATGAGGGCCGGGATGACGCGTAGGTTGGGGTCCATCGCTGTCCCTGGCATGCCGGGGCTCCTTGTTCGCGTTGTCCTCACTTTCCTGGCAGTTTTTGGCTCCCGTAAAAACTGCTGAGTGCGGAGTGACGTCGGCACGAATCGTACTTGCTGGTCCGTGAAACGCTGCCTGACTCCGTCCGGACGTCGCATGTGCGCCATCCCGAACGAGATTTGTATGTAATAATGTTGCCGGTCGGTGTTTTTTCCGACTCGGGCGGTAATGGTATTTCTGTGCAAATCGTACTTGCGAGTTTGTAAGGTGTTTTTCCCGGGTACCAGTCGGACGGAAAAAACGCTCCGTCCGACCATTCGTACCCGGGTTTTACAGGATCGGAATCGGCACCTATTTTGTTGCAGCTTGAGTCTGAGTCTCAGTATTGGCAAGTGCTCCTGCTATATGTTTCATTTTTATCCAGCTCTGCTTTTAGCTTAGAAAATATTACTTTGTATGTCTTGTAGCTTGACTCATACCTCTGTAAACTGTTTCCTCAAACTCAGCATGCAGTGTGCTATTGTCTTAATAAGCAATGCAGCCGTTTTGGAATGGGTTTTGCTAACTTAAAACAAGACCAATTCTAAGATGGCTGTGGTATGTTCGTGCATGCGCAAACAGGGACAGTTATTTCAGAATTGTGTCTGAGATGGTTAGCAGTCGAAACAGGTGGCCAGACAACACGACGAGTGGGGGCGCAAGGAGGGTTCAGAAGGACAGGCCAAGGGGAAAGGAGCAGTCATTTTACACAAAAGGGGAAATAAATGGGGAGTACGTGACAAAGGAGAAAGATAAGATACGTAATCCCTTGTGACTTGGAATGCATGGCATCAGCAGTGGAATGATACAATTCATCCACTCAAATGACTGTGAAACTGAAAGGCTCCTGGGTGGGATAAACAGAAGAATAGGAAGGAAAGCCTTTTAATCAAGAGTAGAGACCTAATTGGCACAACAAAGCCATCCAATAATGAGCAATGAGCTGACTCAAAGATCATTCTAAGTAGAACTTGGTGTAAACAGAAAGTTTGTGCAAGCAATAGGAGGTGGAACAGAAACTCAGGAAAGACAATGTGCAAATGAGAAACAGGTGGCAGCTATAATTGCTCCCAAAATGTTTGAGTGAAATTGAAGAAGATGACAAAGGTAATACAGAGGAGGAAGCCACACGAGATAATAGAAAATCGGGGTATCGTAGCCGGGCACTGGCGGGAGACTCCTCAGGGGAAGAGTCTTGTATCTAGGATTGTACACACTGCGCCATACGACAAAGAGACACCATACTGTATGTTCTTGGGAGCAGATCTTTATCTAATCAGCTTCGTAGGATCTTTATGATCAACAAGGTGGATATGTACAAATAGAGCAAGGGCTCAAAGAGTCTCGGTAGGGATAGGGGGTAGCGGGACAGTCTTTGGGGATCCGGATCAATGCAGGGACGTACCCGGTGCACAGCTCACAATCCTCGAGCTGGGGGATACGCTGTCATTGGGGTCCAGCCGGACCGAGGGAGTCTCTAGGAGCCGCGAGTCACTCAGCAGGGCTCAAGCACAAGGTCGGAGGTCTTACGATCTTCAGGGGAGCCATGAGTCACTCAGCAGGGCTCAAGCACAAGGTCGGCGGTCTTACGATCTTCAGGGGAGCCGCGAGTCACTCAGCAGGGCTCAAGCACAAGGTCGGAGGTCTTACGATCTTCAGGGGAGCCGCGAGTCACTCAGCAGGGCTCAGGTGTTCCAAGGTTACAAGGGAGCCGCGACCACGTCAGCAGGGCTCTCGTCGTTCCAGAGTCGAATCTGCCAGATAGTCCCGGAGCACCCCTTGTTATAGGTCAACTCCTCTTTGATGTCTGGAGTCTGTGTAGGCAGGGTCTTAGTACCTGGGGGTTGCTTGTTGGAGTTTCCTGCCATGTCGTCCTTTGATCCTTTCAGGGCCGGGTCGGGAGGAGTCCCAGACACACAGCAGGCGTGGAGCCAGCCTTCAGGGAGGCCGGAGGGTCGATCGAAACCCATCTCCCAAGGGGAGGTCAGAGGTGCGATGGAAACTGCTCCTCCCTCTCTCACTCCATGGGAGCGCGATGTCCTCCAGCCGGGGCGGCGCCTCTAGGCCTGGGTCGCGCTGGAGCCGGGCAGCCATCGTAGGTGCATGAAGTGGGCACGCGGGCCCTCTGCTGCTGGGAAGATGGAGGGCACGGATGGGGAAGTCCGGGTCGGGTGTGTGTGGGTTCTGGCGGGAAGGACCGGCTAGGCCGTGTGCTCGAGGGCTGAATGAGGTGCACGGGTCAGGGTGTGCGGCTAGGGGGCCTGGAGCACGGGGGCAGTACACATGGCCGCTTTCAGGGCATCGAACGCCCTGGCAGGCAGATGTCCACTACACTTTCTTGGGCTGTTTCTTGGACGTGAGTTCCATGAGGGGACCGACAAGGCTGCCGTACCCCCGGATGAATCTCCGGTAGTAGCCGGTGAGGCCCAGAAAGGCTCGGACCTCCGTTTGGGTAGCGGGTGGTTCCCAGGCTAGGATGGCGTCGATCTTAGGCTGCAGAGGGGCGACCTGCCCACTTCCGACCCGGTGCCCTAGGTAGACCACCGAACCTTGCCCAATCTGACACTTGCTGGCTTTTACTGTGAGGCCTGCCTGGCGCAGGGCCGTTAGCACCCTCCGGAGGTGCTGGAGGTGCTCACTCCGCTCGGAACTGAAAACAGCGATATCGTCTAGATATGCGGCGCTGAACTTTTCCAGCCCGGCCAGGACTCTATTTACCAGTCGCTGGAAGGTGGCCGGGGCATTTGTCATCCCGAAGGGCATCACGCGAAAGCGATAGTGCCCATCCGGGGTGGAGAAGGCGGACCGCTCCTTGGCTCCTTCTGTGAGCGCAATTTGCCAGTACCCGCAGGTTAGATCGAATGTGCTGAGGAAATGAGCAGACCCGAGACGGTCAATGAGCTCGTCTGCTCGGGGAATGAGGTGAGCGTCGGCTCGGGTGACTTCATTGAGTCCCCGGTAGTCCACACAGAATCGGAGTTCTGGGGTGACACCGGGGGCAGCTGCTTTCGGGACCAGTACCACGGGGCTGGCCCAGGGGCTGTCTGAGGGTTCGATCACCCCTAAGGTCAACATCTTCGAGACCTCGGCCTGAATGCAGGACCGGACTCGATCAGGGACTCGGTAGGCTCGGTGCTTCACCAGCGGGCTGTCTCCGGTGTCTACGTCATGGACACACCAGTCGGTGACTTGGGGGACAAGAGAGAATAAGTCGGGGAACTGTCCTAAGAGCTGGTGGCAGTCCTCGCGTTGCCGGGAAGTGAGGGATGGCGAGAGGTTCTCTCCTTCCACGGAGCCATCCTTCTCCTTGGTACACAGGAGGTCAGGGAGGGGATCTGACTCCTCTTCGGCCCCGTCATCGGTGGCCAGCAGTAGACTCAGCTCCATCCGCATGAAGTGAGGCTTGAGGCGGTTCACATGAAGGACCCGAAGGGGGTCCCGAGGTGACTGGACGTCCACCAAGTACGTGACCTGGCTCTTCCGCTCAATGACTTTGAAGGGCCCGGTCCATTTATCCTGGAGGGCGCAAGGTTTCACTGGGGCCATGACCCATACCTGCTGGCCCGGCTGGAACTCGACCAGAGTGGCATTCTGGTCGTACCAGCGCCTCATTTCTTCCTGGCTCGCCTCCAGGTTGGCCTCGGCCAGTTTTCGAAACTTCCTAGTCTGGTTTCGGAGGGTCAGAACGTATCGGAACACATCTCGGGGGGGTCTCGGGGCGCCGCCTCCCACCCTTCCTTGACCAGGCTGAGGGGCCCCCGGACGGGATGCCCGTAGAGTAACTCAAATGGGCTGAACCCCAAGGATTTCTGGGGAACCTCCCGGTAGGCGAACAAAAGGCAGGGGAGTAGGACGTCCCACTTGCGCCGGAGGGGCTCTTCCAGGCCCGCGATCATCCCCTTCAGAGTCCGGTTAAACCGCTCTACTAGGCCATTTCCTTTTGGATGGTACGGGGTGGTGAACTTATAGGACACTCCACATTGTTGCCACAGGGACGTCATGTATTTGGAGATAAAGTTCGTCCCGCGATCGCTCACGACCTTGCGGGGAAAACCCACACGGGAAAAGATCCCCATCAACGCCCGGCCCACCACGGGGGCTGTGACGGTGCGTAGGGGAATGGCCTCAGGGTATCGGGTGGCATGGTCCACTAGGACGAGGATAAAGCGGTGACCTTGTGAGGTTGGGGGGTCCAGGGGCCCCACGATGTCGATCCCGACCTGTTCAAAAGGGGTACTGACGACAGGGAAGGGTTGGAGGGGAGCCTTGCGCTTTCCTCCACTTTTCCCACTAGCCTTGCACGTGGGACAGGACTTGCAGTGGGCTTCTACATCTGCCTTCATTTTAGGCCAGTAAAACTGAGTCACTAGGCGATTGTAGGTTTTGTCTTGGCCCAAGTGGCCTGCGAGGGGCACATCGTGGGCCAAGCCCAGGAGGAAGTCTCGGAAGCGTAGGGGTAACACCAGCACCCGGGCTGATCCTAGCTCCACCGCCTTCTACTCGCTGTACAAAAGGTCATTTTCCCAATATAACCGGTGTGTTCCAGATTGGTCGCCCGCGGCTTGGGCCTCTGCTTGCTGCCGGGGTCCGACCAGGGAAGAACAGGTAGCTTGCTCCTGGCAGAACTCCTCTCGGGAGGGGCCCCCCCTCGTGGTGCCACTGGGCCAACTCGGGCAGATCACCTAACTCTGCGATCTGTGCGGGGTCGGAAGGTAGGGGTTCGTCGCTGGCGACAAATTCTCCTCGTGGGGAGATGTGGGGGACCTCGGCTGGGACAATCCTGTCCTCGTTGGCAGGTGCGTCCTCGACTTCCCCAAGGGGGGGTAGTCGGGCCGCCATAGATCGGGTGGTGGCGCACACCCCATCATCCCTAGGTGGGTCTTGCGCTCGACTTGCGTCCAGGGTGAACTTTCCAGGTCGTTCCCCAGGAGACAGTCGACCGGCTGGGAGGTTCTTACTGCTACTTTCAATTTACCGACCACTCCTCCCCATTCAAAAGGCACCAGGGCTACCTTACAGAGGCTCTCAGTGTTGTCAGCTGCAATTACAGGGCAAAATATATTGGGGAGGACCTGGTCCTCGTGGACTAAGTGGCTGAGGACACCGGTGATGCTCGCCCCGGTGTCACGAAGGGCCTCTACCTGTTGGCCATTGATCGTCACTAGCTGCCTGTATTTCTTCGTGTTGGAGGGCAGGAGGCTCCCAGGTACCATTTCTCTGTCTCCTAATGATACTAAGGCCATGGCGGCGGGCTCCCACTCTACGGTCTCCTCAATCTCCTCCCCTAGGGCTACATTGGCTATCGGTCTGGCTGGGGAGGCTGTAGTGGGGATGCGCAGGGCCATGGGGCATTCGGGGTCATTGGCGTAATGCCCGGGCTTCTGGCAACGGAAACAAGTGATGGTCACCCGGTGCCCCGTCTCACGGGTGGACCGGATACAGCTGGTGGGGGTGCCGGGAAGTGCGGAGGTTGGTTTTTCGGAGGACCGGACTGGGATTCTTTCTGCCCTCCCTGGTTCCCCACCCCTCTCTGGCGGGGTGGTCCCTGACTGGCTCGGGGGTATTTTCCTACAGGGCCCCAGGAGACCCGGGTGTTGGTCCAGCGATCCGCCTCGACAGCCAGCTTCCTCGGATCCGTGAGCTTGCTGTCGAGCAGATGCTGGCGTAGTTCCACAAAGCAGTTCGCGGCCAGGTGTTCCCATAACATGAGGTCGGTTAGTTCGTCCAGGGTGGTTACTTTGCTGCCCTTAATCCAACCGTCGAATGCACGGCTGAAAAAGTTCACATACTCCACCCATGTGGTGCCAGGGATCTTCGTGCAGTCCCGGAACCGCTGGTGGTACATCTCCGGGGTGAGGCCGTACCTTGTGAGGAGGGCCTCCTTCATGTGGCTGTAGGAGGTCTGCATGGAGGATGGTAGGTCGAGCCCCTCGCTCAAAAATCAGCCCCACAACCCGGCCCCCCAATCCTTCAGCGGGACTCGGTGGGAGGTCATGGCGACCTCGTAGGCCTTGAACCAGTGTTGGATGTCATCGTTTTTGTAATATTCCTTGACCACATCTTTGGGGATGTGGACCTTCTGTTCCGCCGGGGGGGGCCGCCTCTCGGTTCTCGGGGGTCGAGCTTCTTCACTCCTTGCTTTGAGCTCGATTTCTTTCAAGCTGCGTTCGTGCTTCAGTTGAAGTCTTCTTCCTTCGTGCTCCCGTTGGAGTTTCTTCTCTTCTAGTTCGCCTTGTACTCGCATCTGTTCTACTGCTAGCTTCTTCTCAGCTAATTTCAACTCGCCCTCGATTTTCAGTTTGGCCAGTTCGAGTTTGTGATTACGACTTCTCTCTCTGTCTGCGAGTTCTTCCGGGGATAGACCCCCGTCTAGTACGAAGCTTCGTACCTGGTTGCTACTGCTTTCTCTTTGGGAGAGTCCAGCTTCGTCGTGGAGCTCCACCGCTCCTTCTGGGCGGGGGGCTCCGGATTCCACCCAAGCTTTCAGTGCCTTCTGCATATCTTCTTTGGTGTTGAGACCAGTGGTAGCGATTTTTAGTTCTTTGCAGAATTGCTTCAGTTCTTTGTGCGTGTACTCTTCTAGTTGTTCCGCCTGGAACACAGTACTCGCGTCAGTTTCTGTGAGACTCATGGCGTTTTCTTCTGCCGTCTTTGCCGGTAGTGCGTCCGCCATTTACGGTACGATCTCTAGATTATGGGCCCGAATCCCGTCGCTTGCCACCAATGTTAGAAGGCGACCTCAGAGGAGACAGGGAGGGTACCTGAGCACCCTGAGACCTACCCTCGGGGTATCGTAGCTGGGCACTGGCGGGAGACTCCTCAGGGGAAGAGTCTCGTATCTAGGATCGTACACACTGCGCCATACGACAAAGAGACACCACACTGTATGTTCTTGGGAGCAGATCTTTATCTAATCAGCTTTGTAGGATCTTTATGATCAACAAGGTGGATATGTACAAATAGAGCACGGGCTCAAAGAGTCTCGGTAGGGATAGGGGGTAGCGGGACAGTCTTTGGGGATCCGGATCAATGCAGGGACGTACCCGGCGCACAGCTCACAATCCTCGAGCTGGGGGATACGCTGTGGTCATTGGGGTCCAGCCGGACCGAGGGAGTCTCTAGGAGCCGCGAGTCACTCAGCAGGGCTCAAGCACAAGGTCGGAGGTCTGACGATCTTCAGGGGAGCCGTGAGTCACTCAGCAGGGCTCAAGCACAAGGTCGGAGGTCTTACGATCTTCAGGGGAGCCGCGAGTCACTCAGCAGGGCTCAAGTACAAGGTCAGAGGTCTTACGATCTTCAGGGGAGCCGCGAGTCACTCAGCAGGGCTCAAGCACAAGGTCGAGGTCTTACGATCTTCAGGGGAGCCGCGAGTCACTCAGCAGGGCTCAGGTGTTCCAAGGTTACAAGGGAGCCACGACCACGTCAGCAGGGCTCTCGTCGTTCCAGAGTCGAATCTGCCAGATAGTCCCGGAGCACCCCTTGTTATAGGTCAACTCCTCTTTGATGTCCGGAGTCTGTGTAGGCAGGGGTCTTAGCACCTGGGGGTCGCTTGTTGGAGTTTCCTGCCATGTCGTCCTTTGATCCTTTCAGGGTTGGGTCGGGAGGAGTCCCAGACACACAGCAGGCGTGGAGCCAGCCCTCAGGGAGGCCGGAGGGCCGATCGAAACCCATCTCCCAAGGGGAGGTCAGAGGTGCGATGGAAACTGCTCCTCCCTCTCTCACTCCATGGGAGCGCGATGTCCTCCAGCCGGGGCGGCGCCTTTAGGCCTGGGTCGCGCTGGAGCCGGGCGGCCATCGTAGGTGCATGAAGTGGGCACGTGGGCCCTGTGGTGCTGGGAAGATGGAGGGCACGGACGGGGAAGTCCGGGTCGGGTGTGTGTGGGTTCTGGCGGGAAGGACCGGCTAGGCCGTGTGCTTGGGGGCTGAATGAGGTGCACGGGTCAGGGTGTGTGGCTAGGGGTCAGGAATGGCCATGCCACAAGGCCTGTTCTAACAAGAGCCTATAAGCTTCATGGGTGGTTTGTCCACTCCATGTGTCTCACTTTGTTCTCGAGTACTTGTGGGCCTCAATTTCCAAAGGTAGAAAACATATTTCAGGATTCAAAAACACATGCAGTGGATGTAAGAAAGACCACACAGGGGTGATTGATGGTGGCCGGTTAAAGTTGCTGTCACATGGAATAGCGAAACCCACAGAACTCCAAATATATAACATGACATGTATTGTACTCTGCAAGTTACAAATCTCATTTTTTCTAAACATGTAAGTAGCACATCTGCAATTATGTATCTTCATATGCGCATTTGAGCTGAGTATTTTGATGAAATTATGTAGCAGTAAACTCCTATTTACTGCAATACTGGATGCATTGTTTCAGACATTGTACCTATCACGGAAAATTACACGGCAGCAGTAAGGTCACTACTCTTTCCAGAGCATAATCTATGGAAAATGTATCTCTAGTGCATTACCTGTGATACATTGACCACAATGTTACACACACAAATGTTGTGTAAATTAAACATTGATCAATGATATAAACAGCATCAAGCACATATGTTAAACCATCAGTTAAGAGCTGTTTAGGTCTGTCGTTAGCCAAGACTGTGTGATTTTACTAAAATAATATGCATAATTTATTTACTTATGGGGCTTTCTGTCAGCTCTCTTTATCGATTGTTGTGTCATTCACATTTCGCTTCCTCCCACTACGACACAAAGCCTGGGCAATGGGTCAGCCTACCTAAGCCGCTGGTTAACTTCACTTTGAGTGACTGCATTTTTGCTGTTTCATAATGAGCACATCCACGCACAAGGTAGTTTTCTTCAGTGCCATTGGTTTAACTTTTACTATATTATTACTTTTAGTGTTGCCTTTGTTATAGCAGGATTCTTTCTAGTAGCTCTTCCGATGAGCAAAGGGCATATTTCAGCTTTATCAGTTTCTGTCTCCTGTCAATGCTGCTGTATATTCCTTTGGAAGTGTCTTTTGCTTATCAAACTGCTGCTGTTTCACAGCATGAAATAGTGTGTTCTTGGACTCAGTTGAACCAATTGTTCTTTAATAAGTTTTGACTAGGAAAAAAACCAAACTTCATTGTATTTCATTTTGCAGCGCACTTGTAACACTTCAATTTAAACATAGGTGGGTTGAAATTTGAGTTTTAGTATCCAATATTTTATACTGTGAATCCTCTTTCCATGTTCCTTTCTTTCTTTCTCTCTTTCTTTCTCTCTTTCTTTCTTGCCTATTCTCTGTTTTCTTTCCTTCTTTTATTAATTCCATTATTTGTTTCTTCATCCCTTTTGTATTCTTCCATTTTTTCATTAATTCTTTCTTTCTTTAAGCCTTTTTCCCTTTTATCTTTTCTTCTTTCTTTCCTTCTTTCATTCTTCCCTGCTTTCTTTTTCGCCTTCTTTCTTTCTTGCCTTTTCTTTTTTATTTCCTTCTTTCATACTTGACTTTTGCCCCTTTGACTTTCCTTCTTTTCATCTTGTTTGCCTTCGTCCTTACCTCCTTCACTTCTTTACTTTTTGCCATCTTTCCTTCTTTCTTTATGTCTTCTTTCTTTCCTATCATGTTTGCCTTTGTTCCTTTTTTGATTTTTTGATTATTTTTCTTTTGTGTTTTTTTTCAATCTTTACTTCTTTCCCTTTTATCTTTTCTTTTTTCTTTCCTCATCTTTCTTTCTTGCCCTCTTTCCCTTTTTCTTTTCTCCTTGGTTGTTCAGCCTCTTTCCTGCTTTCTTTCTTTTTAGCCTTCCTTCTTCCCTTCTTTCTATCTTTTTTGCATTCTTTGCTTGTTGCTTTCTCAATTTCTTTCCTTTCTTTTTGTTTTCTATCTTTCTTGCCTCTTTTCTCTCTTTTTACTTTCTTTTTTCTTTCTTTTTTTAACTTTTTTCTTTCCGTTCTTTTTTGGCTTTGTTCCATTTTTTCTCTCTTCTTCCTTATTTTTTGGGGGATATTTCTTGTTTTCTTTACTTCTTTCCTTCTCTTTCTTGCCTTCTTTATTTTTGTCTTTCTTTCTTTTTCCCACATTTCCTGCTTTCTTTCTTGTTTGCCTTCCTTTCTTTAGTTTTGCCTTTTCCTTCATGCTTTGCTTCCTTCATTCCTTCTCTCATGCCAATATCCCTTTTTACTTTCCTTCTTTCTTCTTTCTATTTTTTTATTTTGCCATCTTTATTTTTTACCTTTATTCTTAATTCTTTCCTTCCTTATTTCTTTTTTGCTTTCTTGTCATTGTTCTTTCCTTCTTTCTTTCTTTTTGCATTCTTTCCTTTCTTTTTGCCTTCTTTTTTTCTTTCTTTCCATATTGCTTTCCTTTTTTAATTATTTTCTCCTTTTTTGACTTCCTTCCTTTCTTTTTTGCCTTCCATCCATTCCATTATTCCTTACATTTTTGCCTTCCATCCTTTCTTTTTTCCCTGCTTTCTTTCCTTCTTTTTTTGCTCTTATTCTTTCCCTTTTTTCCTGTCTTTCTTCCTTCCTTCTGTCCCTCCGTCCTTCCTTTCTTGACTTTGTCTTTCTTTCCTTCTTTCTCAAAGGTAAGCGAATACCAGACTGACTGGCTTTTTAGGTCTGTTTTAACTACTTTATTCAGTCAGACATTATCCATGAGTCTGTGTTTGTGTCATTCACATTTTAATTCCACACACTCCATAAAGAGGCAACGCATCAACTCGCTTCACTATGAGTTTTGGCATGCTATCCTTTCAAAAGGAGCACATCCACACACAAAGTGGTTCCCTTCAGTGCCAGGGAATACTATGAAAATGTGTACTTTTTGGAGACCCCCAAAACATTTTTGCCTTTAGAAAAAGATTTTTTTTTTAGATTTGATGAGGGTCTGACAGCTTCCCAAACAATAAATCTTTGCAAAAACCATGGCAAAACAAACTAAACATTGCAAAAAGGCTGGTGGCCAAGCCAGACTTATTGAAATGGAAATCGGAACCAGAATTCTCACTTATTAATTGCTCTCTTCCTGGGTTGATGCAACCAGTGCAGTATACAAAGGCATTGCCATGCGCCAGGTGAGCTCAGTTATTTATCAGTGCTGATGGCACTATGAATACACAGGAAATTATGTTGCAGATTACAAATCTCTGTAAAACAGGAATTCTTGGCAAAATGGTGGTGGTTACCATTTTATTGCTTTCATATTCTATCTTTTCATTTGATAATTTCCATATGGTGAATGGGGCATAATTTACATGTTGGACATGTCTCAATATAATTCTCTGTCTTTTTGAAAGGGACATAGATCTAGTGATGTGTTTGACAATTTTGATGTTGTTAGAGGCAACATTTCAAAATAATTTTTGAAGCACAATTTTATGTTCACGTGTTTGGAGCAGTTAGCCTGTTGAGTAGGTAAAACACATGTACCGCTTATGCAAAGACTCAAAAGTAAAGACTTTCTGCATGATCTCATGTTTTCTCAATCTTATGAGTCTCTGGCAATGTTGTAGTGTGTGCATGCGCCAGGCATCTACCCCATGCAACAAACTTTTGTAGAAGGTATTAGACAACAATCATGTTACATACCATATTTGTTCTGTAGAATAGTACACCACCAGAGAAGAATCATCATTTGAGGTTTAATATATTTTTAATGAAGAGTTTTGATGGAATCCTTTAGTTTTTAGCTTCTGATCATACAGCCACATAATACCTCACACTTTGTGTAGTACCATTTGCGTACCTGGATATAACGAAAGGCACCTCGGGCAATCAGGAACAAACACGCACTGTAGATTGTTACTCCAGAAGTTCCACACCATCCTGGAATAGTTACAGCCAGAATATGTCAAGAAGGATTCTAAAGGACCATGAGGTGATAAAACTGCAAGAAATATTGGACGTTTCTAGAAAGCCGGGCCTAACACAGAGGTGAAATGTCCCTATCTCAGTGCATGAGTAAGAAGGCAGGGAACAAATTAATTGAGACAAGGATATTTATAATTTCAGGCAGTGTCCCATGATACGAGGGCAAGCACTTGGTGGGTAAGGCAGTTCTGAGTAGAGAGTTATGCACATGGTGTGGAAAAATACCCAACATGGAAGAGTTAGTGATGAGGATGCTATGGGGCCAGTTGGGAGGTGCATTTGTAGATACGCTTTGAGAATTAATCTAAGGAAACACGAAAGGGGAATACTAGAGGCAGCATGGATGTAGACAGAGTAATGCAGTGAATGATTATAGAAGACCTGAGTGGGAACAGATTGCAGAAGACTATAAAGATTTGACTAATCCACACAATCTTTCCTGTACTATTCAGCCTTTCTTGGACCCTGTTAGTTAATTGTTTTTCTTTTTTGTTCTAACATAACTTCACACCAGAGCCTCTAGGTATTAAAGGTTCCAGAAGGAAATCAGGAAGTCGCAAGAGATCTAAGGACCTGAGCAGGTAAGAACTGGTGAACAAATTTTCTCTTGACATTCAGCAACACTGTTTACATTCCTTACAGTACTGGCATCTTTCCTGCACTTCTGATCTTAGTATTGCTCTGTGTGAGCACAGAAGGTTGTGGGCTAAAGGGAGCTGAGGAGGCAGAAGCTTGAGTGAGCATGAGAGAATAAGAGAACCCAGAGCATCCGAGAATCAGATACCATAGGATAAATGACAGAAGTGACCTGAACACTTACAGTTTCTCCTAGTCATCTTACAGCCCATGAATTAAAGAGAACTCTCCCCTCAGCAACCACACACCCTCCTTCTTTACACATCTACAAATGGTCAATCGCAGGCAGCAGACACTAGACAAAACTTTATATGCACACAACACAGCACATATGGGTCAAAGTGCTGCCAAATCAATGACGCCACCATATAAAACAGCAAAACACAACCTAATCACCAGCATAAATATACCGCACCCTAATGTGCACAACATTACCCCCCAAACCCTGACCTGGATGGTGAACCTTTTTACATAGAAAGTCTTTTACTTCTGGCGAACAATAGAAACCAAAACAAAAGAAAAAGAAACAGGAAAGTCCTGGGGCACATCCATTCAATGTTGTTTAAAAAGTACTTTAAATGTTTGTGAACATTGGGTGAGTGTTTTTTAGAAATAATATTAAACCAATGCATCAGTTGGGTGGTTCTTTTACATCCCCAATTCCTGGCTTAATTTCTTCCAATCTACCCTGATGATTGCAAACACTGGGAGACATTTCAAAATATATTGTGGTGGGTTCATATAAAAACCCATGAAGAGTTAACAGTGAATGTAATTATAGACCTACCTTTCCCAGGAGCGGATCAACAGACACAATATCGAGGTAGCAAAATATCGACACAAAAATATCGAAGTCAAGAATATCGACATCCTATCTACATCATGGTAAGTACAAAAATTTAGAAAAAAAATCTCGGTCAAAAATATTGTTGTAAAAAATATGATTTTTTTAAAATGTTAAAAAAAAATGTAAAATAAAGTAAATAATACATATAATTAAAAGAAAGAGTTAAAAATATTAAAACATGTTTAAAAATAATAACTAATACATATAGGGGCTGATTCCAATCATGGAAAAAGGCTGTACAAATAGTCGTACGGAGCGTTTTCTCCGTACGACTCGTACCAGGTAAACTCATTCTACATCCTAGGAAGTACGATTCGTACAGAAAGCCTTTTTCTGTATGAATCGTACAAAAGACCATACAGCAAAAAAATACCCATGATTCCGATCCGGAAATGCTTGTACGCGACGTCCGCACGTATTTCAGCAGCGTTTTCCGGCCCAGCAAGTAATATTCGTACCGACGTCACTACGTACCTCGCTGTGACTACGGGAGTGAAAAACTGCTGGGAAAGCAGAACCCAACGCCACGGAGCCCCGGTACGCGACGTACAGCCATGAACCCCATCGTACGTGTCATCCCGGTCCTCTTGGCCTATGACCTGGTGCACCGCACCCGACGCACACGCCGCAGAAGGTGAGAACAACATGCGTGGGTACGGTGCGTACCACACGTACCCCTACGGCGCCATGACTACAGTTGTAGGGACCGTACCCACGCATGAATCCGTGGGTACGGTGTGCACCCCTACGGCCCCATGAGTCCTCAGATACGGACCGTACCCATGCATGAATGCGTGGGTATGGTGCGTACCATACGTACCCCTACGGCACCATGCCAACAGTGGCCGGACCGTACCCACGCATGAATACGTGGGTACGGTGCGTACCCCTATGGCCCCATGAGTACTCAGGTACGGACCGTACCCACGCATGAATGCGTGGGTACGGTGCGTACCCCTACAGCCACATGATTAATCATGTACGGACCGTACCCACACATACATGCGTGGGTACGGTCCGTACCACACGTACCCCGTTACGGCAGCAGGAAATGTTGGATACAAGGCAAGGAATGTGGCCATAGAGGACTGGAAAGATGTGCGTTATTTCCCTTGGGAGTAACGTCCCCAACTGTGCACTCCTTGAATGTACTTCAACTGTTTTCAATAAAGTTTCATACAAGTTGTTCAATGGTTTCTTCTTTTTATTTCATATTGTTAATTTCTTTTCTTTTTTGAGTGATTTTATACTATTTCATTCATAGTATAACATTTATTCTGCCCAATGCATTTCGGGCATAGCCCTTCTTCAGGGGACTTACATTCTGAAAGTACAAGAAAGGTAAAGTATGCGTAATACTGTAAAGAATCAATTTCACAATTGTTATCTAAACAAATTTCAGAAAACTTCAAAAGAGTAGATGTACAGAAGTCCGTTATGGGTTTGCAAACCTGACAGTGAAACGTATTTAACCGTGAAACATGTCTTATACTTTAATACATTCAATTTAAAGAAACGTGATGCTTCAAAACAGTGCACTAATGAAAAAGAAATTGTCATCTGAAGAGTGTCTATGGTTTTATTGAGGATTTGGTGGAAAAACTTTTCTCTCGAATCATTTATTGACGGCGTGGTGCGTCATGTTTCTAAACGATAATGCTGGGAACAACACTTGTGTTGTAGCTGACTGTAAAAAACATTAGTGAAAGTGGCGCGGGAAAGTATGGATGTCTGACTTTAATTTAGATGCCGTGATAATCACGCGTCCCCTTTTTTTTAAAAAAGATGCTTGTAGAAGACGCTTGAGTACAAAACCAGGTATTAGATGCTATGTCCTGCTCTCTGAAAATAATAGTTTAGGGAATATAAAAAAGTTCGAAATTTGGCGCTTACCTTCGGACGCCGGTTACGTGCTGGTGCCGGAAGTGATCATTTCGTATGTTCGTGCATGTCGGACCTAAATCGGCCGTAAATACTGATTAACAAATCAGATATTACCCGACAGTGACGAAGTACTACCTATTTCGTACAACGTGAGTAAAGAAGACAGACTGCATATGTGCAGTTGTACGAACGGAAATTAAGGTTGATAAATAACATAAATGTTGGTGTTTTATCGTGAAATGTAGGATACCTATAGAATGCTAAAACTAATTTAGCAATTCATTTTTTCACCAGGAGCGAAAAAATACTACAACTATGGTGTGATGTATAAGAGGACAGACTATCCTTTTGTGTTTATGTGTACAGCGGTATCAATAAAGTTTAACTGCTCGTGAGGTTAAAATAATGAAATATGGGAATGATGGAATGAAGAAAATAATGGAAAACTGGGAGATGTAAATCACTTAGTTAATATGTTAAAGCTCAGATTGTATGTGTAATCATTGTGATCATATGATCAAAGAAGGGGTGCTTAAAAAAAAACAGATAAACGACATATTGTATATTAACATATTAAATGTAAATTGTTCTGTTCATCCTGCTTTAAATTGTCTGACTGTATGTAATCTTCATTTATACAAGGAGATAGTTGTGAATTTCGAAACTGAGAAGAAAAAATAAAATATGAGAAGAAAATATATCTTTCACTGTGATTCTAGTGTATTTGTAGCATAAGCACTTGTTTATAATAGTTATCAAAAATCAAGTTTAAAAACAAACATCCAAAGTCTAAACATTCATTCATGCCTTTCGGTTGTAAAGTCGATACGTGATTTATCTAAAAGGTTTCTCTTCTTAAAAGATGCTGATGATTATCCCGACCGGGTAATGTTGGCACTTTTTCTAAAATGCAGAAGCGTAGTTGACTTGGATTGTGGTTGAACAAATTAAAATGCGTTGCCACTGTTGATTTAACATTCTTAAGACGGATGTTGCTCTTATGTTCGATTATCCGTGTTTTGATTTTTCTTTGCGTTTTTCCCACATATGCTATCCCGCACGGACATTTCAGCATGTAAATCAAGTTGGTGCTGTCGCAAGTTCCCGTTACTTTGAGTTTTATAAGAGTACCCCTTGTTGGGTAACTTATTTGATTTCCTTTGATTATTGCATTGCAGTTGCTACAATTGTGTCATGGGAGGGTACCACGATGAGGTTTGGGAGATGTAAACGTGTCTTCTTTTTCTTATAGTAACTCTTTGATATTATTAGTGCGTGAATATGCAAATCTGGGATTTGATGAAAACCTCGTGCTCAGAAGGGTTACCAACTCTGCACCCATTACCATTACGAACTACGATCAAATTAACCACACAAATACACCAAGGAGTGCGAAGTTTCCACATTCCAATTGGATCCACGTGCCATAGAGGACTGGGCCAGCATGTCACCTACAAATTGTTGTGTGTGTAGGTCCTGGCCAGCAGTGTACAGCTCCAAGGGGGTGCGTGGGTGTGTGCAGAGGCCTCCCAGTAGTGCCCAGACACATGAGGGGTGGGTGCAGTGGCCTCCCAGCAGTGCCCAGACATATGAGGGGTGGGTGCATATCACTCCCAGCAGTGCCCAGACAAATGAGGGTTGGGTGCAGAGGACTCCCAGCAGTGCCCAGACATATGAGGGGTGGTTGCATATCACTACCATCTGTGCCCAGACATATGAGGGGGGGTGCATTGCTGTTGGACCCCGGCCTCATAACATGGCCCTACTGGCCCCCACACCACCTAACCTGGTGCCGGCAGCCCCAATCCCCCGGCCTCACCAAGCCTCTCCACCAGAACACACGCACTCGACCCGGACACCCTCGTCCATGGCCTCTCCCCGTTCGGCCACCCCGGGCCCACGTGCCCACTTCATGCACCAAGATGGCCGCCCGGCCCCAGCGCGACCCGGGCCTAGAGGCGCCACTCCGGCTGGAGGACATCACGCTTCCAGGGGTGAGAGAGGGAGGAGCAGTTTCTATCGCACCTCTGAACTCCCCTGGGACGATGGGTTTCGATCAGCCCTCCGGCCTCCCTGAAGGCTGGCTCCACGCCTGCTGGGTGTCTGGGACTCCTCCCGACCCGGCCATGAAAAGATCACAAGACAATGGCAGGAAAACCCCGACAAGCGACCCCCAGGTGACAAGACCCCTGCCTGGACAGACTCCGGACATCAAAGAGGGGTCGACCTATAACAAGGGGTGCTCTGGGACTGTCCGGCAGATTCGACGCTGGAACAACGAGAGCCTGCCGACGCAGTCGCGGCTCCTGGAACTTAGAACTACCTGAGCCCTGCTGAGTGACTCGCGGCTCCCTGAAGATCGTAAGACCTCCGACTTTGTACCTGAGCCCTGCTGAGTGACTCGCGGCTCCCCGAAGATCGTAAGACCTCTGAACTTGTACCTGAGCCCTGCTGAGTGACTCGCGGCTCCCTGCAGATCGTAAGACCTCCGAACTTGTACCTGAGCCCGCTGAGTGACTCGCGGCTTCCACAGACTCCACTGGTCCCGCCGGACCCCACGACAACCAGCCTACCCCCCAGCTCGAGGATTGTGAGCTGTGCGCCGGGTACATCCTCACCTTGAACTTTGTGCCAAAGACTGTCCCGCTACCCCCTATCCCTTCCGAGACTCATTGAGCCCGCGCTCTCCTTGTACATATTTGCAGTGCTAACCTATTTGATAAAGATTGGTTCTTGAGAACGCACGGTGTGTTGTTTCTGTGTCGCGTGGTGCTCGAAGAACGATCCTCGATACGAGACTTCTCCTCCTGAGGAGTCCCCCGCCAGTGCCCGGCTACGATACTTGAGGGTGGGTCTCAGGGTAGTCAGGACTCCCTTCCCGGGCTCCTCTGAGGTCGCCGTCTAACATTGGTGGCAAGCGACGGGATTCGGGCCCATCACCGAGAGATCGTACTGCGAACGACGGACGCACTACCAACAAAGATGGCAGAAGGAAACACCGTGATCCCCGCAGAAATCAACGCCAACAGGGTGTTCCAGGTGGAACAACTAGAAGAATACACACACAAAGAACTAAAGCAATTCTGCAAAGAACTTAGAATCACTACCACCGGTCTCAACACCAAGGAAGATTTGCAGAAAGCACTGAAAGCCTGGGTGGATACCGGGGCCTCCCGCCCGGAAGACACGGGGGAGCGCCCCGACGAGGCCGAACCTCCCCAAGGCGAAAGCAGCAACAATCAGGTGCGAAGCGTCGTACCAGACGGGGGCCTATCCCCGGAGGAACTTGCGGACAGAGAGAGAAGCCGCAATCACGAACTCGAGTTAGCGAAACTCAAAATCGAAGGCGAATTAAAGTTAGCAGAGCAAAAGCTAGCAGTAGAGCAAATGCGCGTGCAAGGCGAGCTAGAAGAGAAGAAGCTCCAACGAGAACACGAAGGAAGGAAGCTCCAACTGGAGCACGAACGCAGCTTGAAGGAAATCGAACTCAAGGCCAGAAGTGAGGAAGGGAGGCCCCCGGGAAACCGAGAGGCGACCTCCCCAGCGGAGCAGAAGGTCCACATCCCCAAGGATGTGGTCAAGGAATATTATAAAAACGATGACATTCAGCAATGGTTCAGGGCCTACGAGGTCGCCATGACCTCCCATCGGGTCCCGCAGAAGGACTGGGGGGCAGGGTTGTGGGGACGGTTTCTGAGCGAAGGAAGAGACACCCTGCTCGACCTACCCCTCTCTCTGCAGACCTCCTACAGCCACATGAAAGAGGCTCTACTCACAAGGTACGGTCTCACCCCCGAGATGTACCGTCAGCGATTCCGGGACTGCAGGAAAATCCCGGGCACCACCTGGGTAGAATATGTAAACTTTTTTAGTCGGGCCTTCGATGGGTGGGTCAAGGGCAGCAAAGTCACCACTCTTGAGGAGCTCACCGACCTCCTATTGTGGGAACACCTGGCTGCGAACTGCTTTGTGGAACTACGCCAGCATCTGCTCGACAGCAAACTCACCGATCCCAGGAAGCTGGCGGTGGAAGCAGACCGCTGGACCAACACCCGGGTCACCCGGGGCATGGTAGGAGAATACCCCCGAGCCAGTCAGGGACCACCCCGCCAGAGAGGAGGGGGGAACCAGGGAGGCCAGAGAGAGTCCCAGCCTAGTCCTCCGAAGACCCAATCTCCACCTTTCCCAGCGCCCCCCGCACCAGTATCCGGACCACCCGGGAGACGGGGACACAGGGTAACCGTCACTTGCTTCCGTTGCCAGAAGCCCGGGCACTACGCCAATGACCCAGAGTGCCCCATGGCCACCCAAAACACCCCTGCAAGACAGATAGCCAACGTAGCTCTGGGGGAGGAGGTTGAGGAAACCGGGGAGTGGGAACCCGCAGCCATGGCCCTAGTATCCCTGGGAGATAGGGAGATGGTCGCTGGTAGCCTCCTGCCCTCCAACACGAAGAAATACGGGCAGCTCGTTAAGATCAATGGCCACCAAACAGAGGCCCTGCGGGACACCGGGGCCAGCATCACCGGTGTCCTCAGGCACTTAGTCCCCGAGGAGCAGATCCTCCCCAACGTCTTTTGCCCAGTCATTTCCGCCGATAATAGAGAGAGTATGTGTCAGGTAGCTCTGGTGCCGTTTGAGTGGGGTGGAGTAGTAGGTAAACTGAGGGTTGCCGTAAGAACCTCCCAGCCGGTCGACTGCCTCCTAGGGAACGACCTGGAGAGTTCGCCCTGGAAGCACGTCGAACGCAAGGCCCACCTAGAGATGATGGGGCTCCCCGCGTGGGTGTGCGCCACCACCCGATCTATGTCAGCCCGACTCACCCCCCTGGGAGAAGTCGAAGATGCCCCGACCGAAGAAGTCAGAGCAGTAACCCCCGAGGGTCCTCCCGTCCCCCCATCGGAGGGGCCCGTCGCCAGCGACGAGCCCTCCCTGTCCGACACCGCCCCGGTCCCTGAGTTAGGCGATCTACCCGAGTTGGCCCAATGGCGCCACGAGGGTGGGCCCACCCGGAAGGAGTTTTGCCGGGAGCAAGCCACCTGTCCTTCCCTAGTAGGACTACGGCGCCAGGCCGAGGGCCAAGCCGCAGGCGACCAAACTGGCACGCACCGAATTTATTGGGAAAATAGCATTTTGTATAGTGAGCAGAAGTCGGTGGAGCTGGGATCCGGACGGGTGCTGGTGGTACCCCTCCGCTTCCGAGACTTCCTCCTGGGCTTAGCCCACGACGTCCCCCTTGCCGGCCACCTGGGTCAAGACAAGACTTACAGCCGTCTCGTGACCCATTTTTACTGGCCTAAGATGAGAGCAGCCGTAGAAGCCCACTGCAAGTCCTGTCCCACGTGCCAAGCTAGCGGGAAGAGTGGGGGGAAGCGCAAGGCTCCCCTCCAACCCTTCCCGGTCGTCAGTACCCCCTTTGAACGAGTCGGGATCGACATCGTGGGGCCCCTGGACCTCCCTACCTCCCAAGGTCACCGTTTCATCCTGGTCCTGGTGGATCACGCCACACGATACCCTGAGGCGATCCCCCTACGCACCGTCACGGCCGTAGTGGGCCGGGCCCTGATGGGGATCTTTTCCCGGGTAGGGTTCCCCCGCGAGGTCGTGAGCGATCGCGGCACTAATTTTATCTCGAGGTACATGACGTCCCTGTGGCAACAATGTGGAGTGTCCTACAAATTCACTACCCCGTACCATCCCCAAGGGAACGGCCTAGTAGAGAGGTTTAACCGGACCCTGAAAGGGATGATCACCGGCCTAGAAGAGCCCCTCCGGCGTAAGTGGGACGTCCTGCTCCCCTGCCACTTGTTCGCTTACCGAGAGGTCCCCCAGAAGTCCCTAGGGTTCAGCCCGTTTGAGTTGCTCTATGGACACCCCGTCCGAGGTCCCCTCAGCTTGGTTAAGGAAGGGTGGGAGGCGGCACCCCAGACCACCCCACGAGATGTGTTCCACTATGTTCTGACCCTCCGGAACCAGACCAGGAAGTTCCGAGCGCTGGCCGAGGCCAACCTAGAGACAAGCCAAGAAGAGATGAAGCGCTGGTACGACCAGAATGCCACTCTGGTCGAGTTCCAGCCAGGCCAACAAGTATGGGTCATGGCTCCTGTGAAGCCAGGCGCCCTCCAGGACAGGTGGACCGGGCCCTACAAGGTGATCGAGCGGAAGAGCCCAGTCACATACTTGGTGGACGTCCAGTCGCCCCGGGATCCCCTCCGGTTCACGTGAACCGCCTCAAGCCTCACTTCGTGCGGACCGAACTAAGCCTCCTGCTGGCCACCGATGACGGGGCCGAAGATGAGTCCGATCCCCTCCCGGACCTCCTGTGTGTCAAGGAGCAGGATGGCTCCGTGGAGGGAGTGAATCTCTCCCCAGCTCTCACTGCCCAGCAACAAGAGGACTGCCGCCAGCTACTAGGACAATTTGCCGACCTCTTCTCCCTGATCCCCCGAGTTACCGACTGGTGCGTCCATGACGTGGACACTGGGGACAGCCCGCCGGTGAGACACCGAGCCTACCGGGTCCCGACCGGGTCCGGTCCTGCATTCAAGCTGAAGTCTCAAAGATGTTGACCATGGGAGTGATCAAGCCATCTGACAGTCCCTGGGCCAGCCCTGTGGTCCTGGTCCCGAAGGCAGCGGCCCCCGGTGTCGCCCCCGAGCTCCGGTTCTGTGTGGACTACCGGGGGCTCAATGACGTCACCCGAGCCGATGCGCACCCCATTCCACGGGCCGACGAGCTCATTGACCGACTCGGGGCAGCACGGTTCCTTAGCACCTTCGACCTCACCTGCGGATACTGGCAGATTGCGCTCACCGAGGGGGCCAAGGAGCGATCGGCCTTCTCCACCCCAGATGGGCATTACCGCTTCCGCGTAATGCCCTTCGGAATGAAGAATGCCCCGGCCACCTTCCAGCGACTGGTAAATAGAGTCCTGGCCGGGCTAGAACAGTTCAGCGCGGCCTATCTGGACGACATCGCCGTTTTCAGTTCCGGATGGAGTGAGCACCTCCAGCACCTCCGGAGGGTGCTAACCGCCCTGCGCCAGGCAGGCCTGACAGTAAAAGCCAGCAAGTGCCAAATTGGACAAGGATCAGTAGTCTACCTGGGGCACCAGGTCGGGAGTGGCCAGGTCGCCCCTCTACAACCAAAAATCGACGCCATCGTGGCCTGGGAACCCCCCACCACCCAAACGGAGGTCCGAGCCTTTCTGGGCCTCACTGGCTACTACCGCAGATTCATCAAGGTGTATGGCAGCCTTGTCGGCCCCCTCACAGAACTCACATCCAAAAAACAGCCAAAAAGGGTTCAGTGGACAACTGCCTGCCAGGAGGCGTTCGATGCCCTAAAGAAGGCCATGTGCACGGCCCCCGTCCTCCAGGCTCCCGACTACTCCAAGGAGTTTGTAGTCCAGACCGATGCCTCCGAGCATGGCATTGGGGCCGTCCTGTCCCAGATGAATGACCAAGGCCTGGACCAGCCCGTCGCCTTCCTCAGTCGGCGGCTGTTGCCCAGAGAACAGCGATGCAGTACCATTGAGCGCGAAGCCTTTGCCGTGGTCTGGGCACTCAAGAAACTACGCCCTTACCTGTTCGGCACACATTTCAAAGTCCAAACCGACCATCGGCCCTTGCGATGGCTCATGCAGATGCGGGGAGAAAACCCCAAGCTACTGCGGTGGTCAATCTCCCTTCAGGGGATGGATTTCACCGTGGAACACCGTCCTGGGACGGACCACGCCAACGCCGATGGCCTCTCCCGGTTCTTCCGCCTCAGCGAAGAGAACCCCCCAAGATGATGGGCAGTTCTCTCCGGCTTTCAGCTGGGGGGGACGCGTGTTGGACCCAGCCTCATAACATGGCCCTACTGGCCCCCACACCACCTAACCTGGTGCCGGCAGCCCCAATCCCCCGGCCTCACCAAGCCTCTCCACCAGAACACACGCACTCGACCCGGACACCCTCGTCCATGGCCTCTCCCCTTTCGGCCACCCCGGGCCCGCGTGCCCACTTCATGCACCAAGATGGCCGCCCGGCCCCAGCGCGACCCGGGCCTAGAGGCGCCACTCCGGCTGGAGGACATCACGCTTCCAGGGGTGAGAGAGGGAGGAGCAGTTTCTATCGCACCTCTGAACTCCCCTGGGACGATGGGTTTCGATCAGCCCTCCGGCCTCCCTGAAGGCTGGCTCCACGCCTGCTGGGTGTCTGGGACTCCTCCCGACCCGGCCATGAAAAGATCACAAGACAATGGCAGGAAAACCCCGACAAGCGACCCCCAGGTGACAAGACCCCTGCCTGGACAGACTCCGGACATCAAAGAGGGGTCGACCTATAACAAGGGGTGCTCTGGGACTGTCCGGCAGATTCGACGCTGGAACAACGAGAGCCTGCCGACGCGGTCGCGGCTCCTGGAACTTAGAACTACCTGAGCCCTGCTGAGTGACTCGCGGCTCCCTGAAGATCGTAAGACCTCCGAACTTGTACCTGAGCCTTGCTGAGTGACTGCGCGGCTCCCCGAAGATCGTACGACCTCCGACTTTGTACCTGAGCCCTGCTGAGTGACTCGCGGCTCCCCGAAGATCGTAAGACCTCTGAACTTGTACCTGAGCCCTGCTGAGTGACTCGCGGCTCCCTGCAGATCGTAAGACCTCCGAACTTGTACCTGAGCCCGCTGAGTGACTCGCGGCTTCCACAGACTCCACTGGTCCCGCCGGACCCCACGACAACCAGCCTACCCCCCAGCTCGAGGATTGTGAGCTGTGCGCCGGGTACATCCTCACCTTGAACTTTGTGCCAAAGACTGTCCCGCTACCCCCTATCCCTTCCGAGACTCATTGAGCCCGCGCTCTCCTTGTACATATTTGCAGTGCTAACCTATTTGATAAAGATTGGTTCTTGAGAACGCACGGTGTGTTGTTTCTGTGTCGCGTGGTGCTCGAAGAACGATCCTCGATACGAGACTTCTCCTCCTGAGGAGTCCCCCGCCAGTGCCCGGCTACGATACTTGAGGGTGGGTCTCAGGGTAGTCAGGACTCCCTTCCCGGGCTCCTCTGAGGTTGCCGTCTAACAATTGGCCTCCCAGCAGTGCCCAGACATATGAGGGGTGGGTGCAGAGGACTCCCAGCAGTGCCCAGACAAATGAGGGGTGGGTGCAGTGGCCTCCCAGCAGTGCCCAGACATATGAGGGGTGGGTGCAGTGGCCCCCCAGCAGTGCCCAGACATATGAGGGGTGGGTGCATATCACTGCCAGCAGTGCCCAGACATATGAGGGGTGGGTGCAGAGGACTCACAGCAGTGCCCAGACATATGAGGGGTGGGTGCATATCACTACCATCAGTGCCCAGACATATGAGGGGTGGGTGCAGTGGCCTCCCAGCAGTGCCCAGACATATGAGGGGTGGGTGCATATCACTCCCAGCAGTGCCCAGGCAAATGAGGGGTGGGTGCAGTGGCCTCCCAGCAGTGCCCAGACATATGAGAGGTGGGTGCAGTGGCCTCCCAGCAGTGCCCAGACACATGAGGGGTGGGTGCAGAGGACACCCAGCAGTGCCCAGATACATGAGGGGTGGGTGCAGAGGACTCCCAGCAGTGCCCAGACACATGAGGGGCGGGTGCAGAGGACTCCCAGCAGTGCCCAGACAAATGAGGGGTGGGTGCAGAGGACTCCCAGCAGTGCCCAGACACATGAGGGGTGGGTGCAACGGACTCCCAGCAGTGCCCAGACAAATGAGGGGTGGGTGCAGAGGACTCCCAGCAGTGCCCAGACACATGTGGGGTGGGTGCAGAGGACTCCCAGCAGTACCCAGACAAATGAGGGGTGAGTGCAGAGGACTCCCAGCAGTGGACAGACACATGAGGGGTGGGTGCAGTGGCCTCCCAGCAGTGCCCAGACATATGAGGGGTGGGTGCAGAGGACTACCATCAGTGCCCATACACATGAGGGGTGGGTGCAGAGGACTCCCAGCAGTGCCCAGACACTTGAGGGGTGGGTGCAGTGGCCTCCCAGCAGTGCCCAGACATATGAGGGGTGGGTGCATATCACTCCCAGCAGTGCCCAGACACATGAGGGGTGGGTGCAGAGGACTCCCAGCAGTGCCCAGACATATGAGGGGTGGGTGCATATCACTACCAGCAGTGCCCAGACACATGAGGGGTGGGTGCAGAGGACTCCCAGCAGTGCCCAGACATATGATGGGTGGGTGCATGTCACTATCATCAGTGCCCAGACATATGAGGGGTGGATGAAGTGGCCTCCCAGCAGTGCCCAGACATATGAGGGGTGGGTGCAGAGGACTCCCAGCAGTGCCCAGACAAATGAGGGGTGGGTGCAGAGGACTCCCAGCAGTGCCCAGACACATGAGGGGTGGGTGCAGAGGACTCCCAGCAGTGCCCAGACACATGAGGGGTGGGTGCAGAGGACTCCCAGCAGTGCACAGACATATGAGGGGTGGGTGCATATCACTACCAGCAGTGCCCAGACATATGAGGGGTGGGTGCAGTGGCCTCCCAGCAGTGCCCTGACATATGAGGGGTGGGTGCATATCACTACCATCAGTGCCCAGATATATGCGGGGTGGGTGCAGAGGACTCCCAGCAGTGGACAGACACATGAGGGGTGGGTGCAGTAGCCTCCCAGCAGTGCCCAGACATATGAGGGGTGGGTGCAAATCACTACCAGCAGTGCCCAGACATATGAGGGGTGGGTGCAGAGGACTCCCAGCAGTGCCCACACATATGAGGGTGGGTGAATATCGATACCATCAGTGCCCAGACATATGAGGGGTGGGTGCAGTGGCTTCCCAGTAGTGCCCAAACATATGAGGGGTGGGTGCATATCACTCCCAGCAGTGCCCAGACAAATGAGGGGTGGGTGCAGTGGCCTCCCAGCAGTGCCCAGACATATGAGGGGTGGGTGCAGTGGCCTCCCAGCAGTGCGCAGACATATGAGGGGTGGGTGCAGAGGACTCCCAGCAGTGCACAGACATATGAGGGGTGGGTGCATATCACTACCAGCAATGCCCAGACACATGAGGGGTGGGTGCAGAGGACTCCCAGCAGTGCCCAGACACATGAGGGGTGGGTGCAGAGGACTCCCAGCAGTGCCCAGACATATGAGGGGTGGGTCCATATCACTACCAGCAGTGCCCAGACATATGAGGGGTGGGTGCATATCACTACCATCAGTGCCCAGACATATGAGGGGTGGGTGCAGTGGCCTCCCAGCAGTGCCCAGACATATGAGGGGTGGGTGCAGTGGCCTCCCAGCAGTGCCCAGACATATGAGGGGTGGGTGCATATCACTCACAGCAGTGCCCAGACAAATGAGGGGTGGGTGCAGTGGCCTCCCAGCAGTGCCCAGGCATATGAGGGGTAGGTGCAGTGGCATCCCAGCAGTGCCCAGACATATGAGGGGTGGGTGCATATCATTCCCAGCAGTGCCCAGACAATGAGGGGTGGGTGCAGTGGCCTCCCATCAGTGCCCAGACATATGAGGGGTGGGTGCAGTGGCCTCCCAGCAGTGCCCAGACATATGAGGGGTGGGTGCAGAGGACTCCCAGCAGTGCCCAGACAAATGAGGGGTGGGTGCAGAGGACCCCCAGCAGTGCCCAGACAAATTAGGGGTGGGTGCAGAGGACTCCCAGAAGTGCCCAGACACATGAGGGGTGGGTGCAGTGGACTCCCAGCAGTGCCCAGACAAATGAGGGGTGGGTGCAGAGGACTCCCAGCAGTGCACAGACACATGATGGGTGGGTGCAGAGGACTCCCAGCAGTGCCCAGACACATGTGGGGTGGGTGCAGAGGACTCCCAGCAGTACCCAGACAAATGAGGGGTGGGGGCAGAGGACTCCCAGCAGTGGACAGACACATGAGGGGTGGGTGCAGTGGCCTCCCAGCAGTGCCCAGACATATGAGGGGTGGGTGCAGAGGACTACCATCAGTGCCCATACACATGAGGGGTGGGTGCAGAGGACTCCCAGCAGTGCCCAGTCACTTGAGGGGTGGGTGCAGTGGCCTCCCAGCAGTGCCCAGACATATGAGGGGTGGGTGCATATCACTCCCAGCAGTGCCCAGACACATGAGGGGTGGGTGCAGAGGACTCCCAGCAGTGCCCAGACATATGAGGGGTGGGTGCATATCACTACCAGCAGTGCCCAGACACATGAGGGGTGGGTGCAGAGGACTCCCAGCAGTGCCCAGACATATGAGGGGTGGGTGCATGTCACTACCATCAGTGCCCAGACATATGAGGGGTGGATGAAGTGGCCTCCCAGCAGTGCCCAGACATATGAGGGGTGGGTGCAGAGGACTCCCAGCAGTGCCCAGACAAATGAGGGGTGGGTGCAGAGGACTCCCAGCAGTGCCCAGACACATGAGGGGTGGGTGCAGAGGACTCCCAGCAGTGCCCAGACACATGAGGGGTGGGTGCAGAGGACTCCCAGCAGTGCACAGACATATGAGGGGTGGGTGCATATCACTACCAGCAGTGCCCAGACATATGAGGGGTGGGTGCAGAGGACTCGCAGCAGTGCCCAGACAAATGAGGGGTGGGTGCATATCACTACCATCAGTGCCCAGACATATGAGGGGTGGGTGCATTGGCCTCCCAGCAGTGCCCAGACATATGAGGGGTGGGTGGAGAGGACTCCCAGCAGTGGACAGACACATGAGGGGTGGGTGCAGTGGCCTCCCAGCAGTGCCCAGACCTATGAGGGGTGGGTGCAGAGGACTACCATCAGTGCCCAGACACATGAGGGGTGGGTGCAGAGGACTCCCAGCAGTGCCCAGACATTTGAAGGGTGGGTGCAGTGGCCTCCCAGCAGTGCCCAGACATATGAGGGGTGGGTGCAGAGGACTCCCAGCAGTGGACAGACACATGAGGGGTGGGTGCAGTGGCCTCCCAGCAGTGCCCAGACATATGAGGGGTGGGTGCAGAGGACTACCATCAGTGCCCAGACACATGAGGGGTGGGTGCAGAGGACTCCCAGCAGTGCCCAGACATTTGAAGGGTGGGTGCAGTGGCCTCCCAGCAGTGCCCAGACATATGAGGGGTGGGTGCAGAGGACTCCCAGCAGTGGACAGACACATGAGGGGTGGGTGCAGTGGCCTCCCAGCAGTGCCCAGACATATGAGGGGTGGGTGCAGAGGACTACCATCAGTGCCCAGACACATGAGGGGTGGGTGCAGAGGACTCCCAGCAGTGCCCAGACATTTGAAGGGTGGGTGCAGTGGCCTCCCAGCAGTGCCCAGACATATGAGGGGTGGGTGCATATCACTCCCAGCAGTGACCAGACACATGAGGGGTGGGTGCAGAGGACTCCCAGCAGTGGACATACACATGAGGGGTGCGTGCAGTGGCCTCCCAGCAGTGCCCAGACATATGAGGGGTGGGTGCAGAGGACTACCATCAGTGCCCAGACACATGAGGGGTGGGTGCAGAGGACTCCCAGCAGTGCCCAGACATTTGAAGGGTGGGTGCAGTGGCCTCCCAGCAGTGCCCAGACATATGAGGGGTGGGTGCATATCACTCCCAGCAGTGACCAGACACATGAGGGGTGGGTGCAGAGGACTCCCAGCAGTGCCCAGACATGTGAGGTGTGGGTGCATATCACTACCAGCAGTGACCAGACACATGAGGGGTGGGTGCAGAGGACTCCCAGCAGTACCCAGACATATGAGTAGTGGGTGCATATCACTACCATCAGTGCCCAGGCATATGAGGGGTGGGTGCAGTGGCCTCCCAGCAGTGCCCAGACATATGAGGGGTGGGTGCAGAGGACTCCCAGCAGTGCCCAGACAAATGAGGGGTGGGTGCAAAGGACTCCCAGCAGTTCCCAGACACATGAGGGGTGGGTGCAGAGGACTCCCAGCAGTGCCCAGACAAATGAGGGGTGGGTGCAGAGGGCTCCCAGCAGTGCACTGACATATGAGGGGTAGGTGCATATCACTATCATCAGTGCCCAGACATATGAGGGGTGGGTGCAGTGGCCTCCCAGCCGTGCCCAGACATATGAGGGGTGGGTGCATATCACTACCATCAGTGCCCGGACATATGAGGGGTGGGTGCAGTGGCCTCCCAGCAGTGCCCAGACATATGAGGAGTGGGTGCAGTGGCCTCCCAGCAGTGCCCAGACATATGAGGGGTGGGTGCGTGTTGGACCCGGCCCTCGTAACATAGTCAGACCTGACCCCTGCACCTCACACCAGCCCCAAGCCCCTGGCCTAGCTGATCCTTCCCACCAGAACACACGCACCTGACCCGGACTTCCCCCGTCCATAGGCCTTCCTCCTTCGGCCACCCCGGGCCCGCGTGCCCACTGCATGCACCAAGATGGCCGCCCGGCCCCAGCGCGACCCTAGCCTACAGGCGCCACTCCGGCTGGAGGACATCGCGCCCCCCTTGGGATGAGAGAGGGAGGAGCAGTTTCCATCACACCTCTGCGCTTCCCTGGGACGGTGGGTTTCGATCGACCTGCCGGCCTCCCTGAGGGCTGGCTCCACGCCTGCTGGGTGTCTGGGGCTCCTCCCGACCCGGCCCTGAAAGGATCAAAGGACAATGGCAGGAAACCCCCAACAAGCGACCCCCAGGTGACAAGACCCCTGCCTGCACAGACTCCGGACATCAAAGAGGAGTCGCCCTATAACAAGGGGTGCTCTGGGACTGTCCGGCAGATTCGCCTTGGAACCACCTGAGCCCTGCTGAGTGACTCGCGGCTCCCTGAAAGATCGTAAGACCTCCGAACTTGTGCTTGAGCCCTGCTGAGTGACTCGCGGCTCCCTGAAGATCGTAAGACCTCCGAACTCGTGCTTGAGCCCTGCTGAGTGACTCGCGGCTCCCTGAAGATCGTAAGACCTCCGAACTTGTGCTTGAGCCCTGCTGAGTGACTCGCGGCTCCCTGAAGATCGTAAGACCTCCGAACTTGTGCTGGAGCCCTGCTGAGTGACTCGCGGCTCCCTGAAGATCGTAAGACCTCCGAACTTGTACTCGAGCCTGCTGAGTATCTCGCAGTGCCCACAGACTCCCTTGGTCCCGCCGGACCCCACGACGACAAGCGTATCCCCCAGCTCGAGGATTGTGAGCTGTGCGCCGGATACGCTCCTGCATTTGATCCATTCCCCCCAAAGACTGTCCCGCTACCTCCTAACCCCCCTCCAAGACTTTGTGAGCCCGCGCTCCACTTGTATATATATTGCCTTGCGGATCATAAAGATCTTACCACTCCGATCTGATAAAGATTTGCTCTTAAGAACTCTCGGTGTTGTGTCTCTTTGTCGTGTGGTGCCGAGTGTACGATCCTAGATACGAGATTCCTCCCCTGAGGAGTCTCCCACCAGTGCCCGGCTACGATACTTCGAGGGTTGGTCTCAGGCCAGTCAGGGCCCCCTCCGGGCCCCTCTGAGGTCGCCTTCTAACATTGGTGGCAAGCGACGGGATTCGGGCCCATAATCTAGAGATCGTACCGTAAACGGCTGACCCACTACCGACAAAGATGGCAGAAGGAAGCGCCGTGGTTCTCGTAGAAGACGACGCCAGCACCGTGTTCCAGGTGGAACAGCTGGAAGATTACACTCACAGAGAACTAAAGCAATTCTGTAAGGAACTCAGAATCGCTACCACTGGTCTCAACACCAAAGAAGATATGCAAAAGGCACTGAAAGCTTGGGTGGATTCTGGAGCCTCCCGCCCAGAAGGAGCGGTGGAGCCCCACGACGAAGCAGGACCCTCCCAAGGAGAACGCAGCAGCAACCAGGTGCGAGGCTTCGTACCAGACGGGGGCCTATCCCTGGAGGAACTCGCAGACAGAGAAAAAAGTCGCCATTACGAGCTCGAATTAGCCAAACTCAAAATTGAGGGCGAATTGAAATTAGCCGAGAAAAAGCTAGCAGTAGAACAGTTGCGAGTGCAAGGAGAACTGGAGGAGAAGAAACTCCAACGAGAACACGAGGGAAGGAGACTTCAACTAGAACATGAACGCAGCTTGAAGGAGATAGAACTGAAAGCAAGAAGCGAAGAAGCGCGGCCCCCGGGGAACCGGGAGGCGGCCGCCCCGACGGAACAGAAGGTCCACATCCCCAAGGATGTGGTCAAGGAATATTACAAGAATGATGACATTCAGCAGTGGTTTCGGGCCTACGAGGTCGCCATGACCTCCCATCGGGTCCCGCAGACGGATTGGGGGGCTGGGCTATGGGGACGGTTTCTGAGCGAAGGGAGAGATACCCTGCTCGACCTACCCACCTCCATGCAGACCTCCTATGAACACATGAAAGCGGCCCTCCTCACAAGGTACGGCCTCACCCCGGAGATGTACCGCCAGCGGTTCCGGGACTGCAGGAAGATCCCGGGTACCACCTGGGTGGAATATGTGAATTTCTTCAGCCGTGCCTTCGATGGGTGGATCAAGGGCAGCAAGGTAACCACCCTGGAAGAACTAACCGACCTTATGTTATGGGAACACCTGGCTGCCAACTGCTTTGTGGAACTACGCCAGCATCTGCTCGACAGCAAGCTCACGGACCCGAGAAAGCTGGCTGTCGAGGCGGATCGCTGGACCAACACCCGGGTCTCCCGGGGCCCTGTAGGAGAGTACCCCCGAGCCAGTCAGGGACCACCCCGCCAGAGAGGGGGGGGAAACCAGGGAGGGCAGAGAGAGCCCCAGACTAGTCCCCCGAAGTCCCAACCTCCGCCTTTCCCGGCACCCCCACCAGCTGTATCCGGCCCCCCCCTGAGACGGGGGCACCGGGTAACCATCACTTGTTTCCGTTGCCAGAAGCCCGGGCATTACGCCAACGACCCTGAATTCCCCATGGCCCCACGCACCAACCAGGCAGCACCCCCCGCTAGACAGATAGCCAATGTAGCCCTGGGGGAGGAGGTTGAGGAGGCCGAGGAGTGGGAACCAGCCGCTATGGCCCTAGTATCCTTAGGGGATAGGGAGATGGTCCCTGGGAGCCTCCTGCCCTCTAACACAAAGAAATATGGCCAGCTCGTCACGATCAATGGCCACCAAGTAGAAGCCCTCCGCGACACCGGGGCCAGCATCACTGGTGTCCTCAGCCATTTAGTCCACGAGGACCAGGTCCTCCCCAACGTATTTTGCCCTGTCATTTCAGCCGACAACACAGAAAGCCTATGTAAGGTAGCCCTGGTGCCCTTCGAGTGGGGAGGGGTGGTCGGTAAACTGAAGGTCGCAGTGAGAACATCCCAGCCCGTCGACTGTCTCCTGGGGAACGACCTGGAAAGTTCCCCCTGGGGGCAAGTTGAGCGCAAGACCCACCTAGGGATGATGGGCCTCCCTGAGTGGGTGTGCGCCACCACTCGATCCATGGCGGCTCGACTGACCCCCCTGAGGGACGTCAACGACGCCCCAACCCCTGAAGATGGGATGGTCCCAGCCGAGGGCCCCCACATCCCCCCACCGGAAGAGTCGCTCGCCAGTAACGACCCGCCGGCTTCCGACTCCACCTCAGACACCGAGTTAGGCGATCTGCCCGAATTAGCACAGTGGCGCCATGAAGGGGGCCCCTCCCGAGAGGAGTTCTGCCGAGAGCAGGCTACCTGTCCCTCCCTGGTCGGGCCCTGGCAACAGGCAGAGGCCCAGGCCGCAGGCGACCAGACGGGGACGCACCGGGTCTATTGGGAGAATGACCTTCTGTACAGCGAACAGAAGTCGGTGGAGCTAGGGTCCGGCCGGGTGCTGGTGGTACCACTACGCTTCCGAAACCTCCTCCTGGGCTTGGCCCACGACGTCCCCCTCGCAGGCCACTTGGGTCAGGACAAAACATACAGTCGCCTCGTGACTCACTTCTACTGGCCTAGAATGAAAGCAGATGTAGAAGCCCACTGCAAGTCCTGTCCCACGTGCCAGGCCAGTGGGAAGAGTGGAGGGAAGCGCAAGGCTCCCCTCCAGCCCTTCCCTGTCGTCAGTACCCCTTTTGAGCGGGTCGGGATCGACATTGTGGGACCTCTGGACCCCCCAACTTCCCAGGGGCACCGGTTCATCCTCGTCCTGGTGGACCATGCCACTCGTTACCCTGAGGCCATTCCCCTGCACACCGTCACGGCCCCCGTGGTGGGCCGGGCGCTGATGGGGATCTTCTCCCGCATGGGTTTTCCCCGCGAGGTCGTGAGCGATCGCGGGACCAACTTTATCTCCCGATACATGAGGTCCTTATGGCAACAGTGCGGGGTGTCCTACAAGTTCACCACCCCGTACCACCCCCAAGGAAACGGCCTGGTAGAGCGGTTTAACCGGACTCTGAAGGGGATGATCGCGGGCCTGGAAGAGCCCCTCCGGCGTAAGTGGGACCTCCTGCTCCCCTGCCTCCTATTCGCATACCGAGAAGTTCCCCAGAAATCCTTGGGTTTCAGCCCCTTCGAGTTACTCTACGGGCACCCCGTCAGGGGGCCCCTCAGCCTGGTCAAAGAAGAGTGGGAGGCGGCGCCCCTAGGCACCCCCCGAGACGTGTTCCGTTACGTCCTGACCCTCCGCAATCAGACTAGGAGGTTCCGGGAGTTGGCAGAGGCCAATCTGGAGGCGAGTCAGGAGGAGATGAAGCGCTGGTACGACCAGAACGCCGCACTAGTAGAGTTTCAGCCGGGCCAGCTGGTGTGGGTCATGGCCCCCGTGAAACCCTGCGCGCTCCAGGATAAATGGACCGGGCCCTTCAAAGTAGTTGAGCGAAAGAGCCCGGTCACGTACTTGGTAGACGTCCAGTCACCCCGGGACCCCCTCCGGGTCCTCCACGTGAACCGCCTCAAGCCCCACTTTGTGCGGACAGAGCTGAGCCTCCTACTGGCCACTGACGACGGGTCCGAAGAAGAGTCGGATCCTCTCCCGGATCTTCTATGCACCAAGGAGAGGGACGGCTCCGTAGAAGGAGTGAACCTCTCCCCGTCTCTCACGTCCCAGCAACGTGAGGATTGCCGCCAGCTCCTAGGGCAGTTTCCGGACCTTTTCTCCCTGGTCCCCAAGGTCACCGACTAGTGTGTCCATGACGTGGATACCGGAGACAGCCCACCAGTGAGACACCGAGCCTACCGAGTCCCCGATCGGGTCCGGTCCTGTATCCAAGCCGAAGTCTCGAAAATGTTGACCCTAGGCGTGATCGAACCCTCAGACAGCCCCTGGGCCAGCCCCGTGGTCCTGGTCCCAAAAGCAGCCGCCCACGGGGTCGCCCCGGAACTCCGCTTTTGCGTGGACTACCGGGGACTCAATGAGGTCACCCGAGCCGATGCCCACCCCATTCCCCGAGCCGACGAGCTCATTGACCGGCTCGGAGCTGCACGGTTCCTCAGCACCTTCGATCTCACCTGCGGCTACTGGCAAATTGCGCTCACAGAGGGAGCCAAGGAGCGGTCTGCCTTCTCCACCCCGGATGGGCACTATCGCTTTCGCGTAATGCCATTCGGGATGAAAAATGCCCCGGCCACCTTCCAGCGACTGGTAAATAGAGTCCTGGCCGGGCTGGAAAAATTCAGCGCTGCATATCTCGACGATATCGCAGTTTTTAGTTCCGAATGGAGTGAGCACCTCCAACACCTTCGGAGGGTGCTAACCGCCCTACGCCAGGCGGGCCTCACCGTGAAAGCCAGCAAATGCCAGATTGGGCAAGGTTCGGTAACCTACCTGGGGCACCAGGTCGGAAGCGGGCAGGTCGCCCCTCTACAGCCCAAAATCGACGCCATCCTAGCCTGGGAGCCCCCCACCACCCAAACAGAGGTCCGAGCCTTTCTGGGCCTCACGGGCTACTATCGGAGATTCATCCGGAATTACGGCAGCCTGGTCGGTCCCCTCACGGGACTCACGTCCAAGAAGCAGCCCAAGAAGATACAGTGGTCCCCTGCCTGCCAAGAGGCGTTCAATGCCCTGAAAACGGCCATGTGTACGGCCCCCGTCCTCCAGGCCCCCGACTACTCCAAAGAGTTTGTGGTACAAACTGATGCCTCCGAGCATGGCATCGGGGCCATCCTCTCCCAAGTAAATGACCAGGGTCTGGACCAGCCCGTGGCCTTCCTCAGCCGAAGGCTGCTGCCCCGGGAACAGAGATGGAGTACCATCGAGCGCGAGGCGTTCGCAGTAGTCTGGGCCCTCAAGAAGCTACGCCCTTACCTGTTCGGCACCCATTTCAGGGTCCAGACCGACCATCGCCCCTTGCGATGGCTCATGCAGATGCGAGGAGAAAACCCCAAGCTTCTGCGGTGGTCAACCTCCCTCCAGGGGATGGATTTCACCGTGGAACATCGCCCTGGTACGGACCACGCCAACGCCGATGGCCTCTCCCGATTCTTCCACCTCAGCGAAGAGAACCCCCAAGAAGATGGGTAGTTCTCTCCGGCTTTCAGCTGGGGGGGACGCGTGTTGGACCCGGCCCTCGTAACATAGTCAGACCTGACCCCTGCACCTCACACCAGCCCCGAGCCCCTGGCCTAGCCGATCCTTCCCACCAGAACACACGCACCCGACCCGGACTTCCCCCGTCCATAGGCCTTCCTCCTTCGGCCACCCCGGGCCCGCGTGCCCACTGCATGCACCAAGATGGCCGCCCGGCCCCAGCGCGACCCTAGCCTACAGGCGCCACTCCGGCTGGAGGACATCGCGCCCCCCTTGGGATGAGAGAGGGAGGAGCAGTTTCCATCCCACCTCTGCGCTTCCCTGGGACGGTGGGTTTCGATCGACCTGCCGGCCTCCCTGAGGGCTGGCTCCACGCCTGCTGGGTGTCTGAGGCTCCTCCCGACCCTGCCCTGAAAGGATCAAAGGACAATGGCAGGAAACCCCCAACAAGCGACCCCCAGGTGACAAGACCCCTGCCTGCACAGACTCCGGACATCAAAGAGGAGTCGCCCTATAACAAGGGGTGCTCTGGGACTGTCCGGCAGATTCGCCTTGGAACCACCTGAGCCCTGCTGAGTGACTCGCGGCTCCCTGAAAGATCGTAAGACCTCCGAACTTGTGCTTGAGCCCTGCTGAGTGACTCGCGGCTCCCTGAAGATCGTAAGACCTCCGAACTCGTGCTTGAGCCCTGCTGAGTGACTCGCGGCTCCCTGAAGATCGTAAGACCTCCGAACTTGTGCTTGAGCCCTGCTGAGTGACTCGCGGCTCCCTGAAGATCGTAAGACCTCCGAACTTGTGCTGGAGCCCTGCTGAGTGACTCGCGGCTCCCTGAAGATCGTAAGACCTCCGAACTTGTACTCGAGCCTGCTGAGTATCTCGCAGTGCCCACAGAATCCCTTGGTCCCGCCGGACCCCACGACGACAAGCGTATCCCCCAGCTCGAGGATTGTGAGCTGTGCGCCGGATACGCTCCTGCATTTGATCCATTCCCCCCAAAGACTGTCCCGCTACCTCCTAACCCCCTCCAAGACTTTGTGAGCCCGCGCTCCACTTGTATATATATTGCCTTGCGGATCATAAAGATCTTACTACTCCAATCTGATAAAGATTTGCTCTTAAGAACTCTCGGTGTTGTGTCTCTTTGTCGTGTGGTGCCGAGTGTACGATCCTAGATACGAGATTCCTTCCCTGAGGAGTCTCCCGCCAGTGCCCGGCTACGATACTTCGAGGGTTGGTCTCAGGCCAGTCAGGGCCCCCTCCGGGCCCCTCTGAGGTCGCCTTCTAACAGTGCATATCACTACCAGCAGTGCCCAGACTTATGAGGGATGAGTGCATATCACTACCAGCAGTGCCCAGACACATGAAGGGTGGGTGCAGAGGACTCCCAGCAGTGCCCAGACATATGAGGGGTGGGTGCAGTGGCCTCCCAGCAGTGCCCAGACATATGAGGGGTGGGTGCAGTGGCCTCCCAGCAGTGCCCAGATATATGAGGGGTGGGTGCAGAGGACTCCCAGCAGTGCCCAGACATATGAGGGGTGGGTGCAGTGGCCACCCAGCAGTGCCCAGACATATGAGGGGTGGGTGCAAATCACTACCAGCAGTGCCCAGACATATGAGGGGTGGGTGCAGAGGACTCCCAGCAGTGCCCACACATATGAGGGTGGGTGTTTATCGATACCATCAGTGCCCAGACATATGAGGGGTGGGTGCAGTGGCCTCCCAGTAGTGCACAGACATATGAGGGGTGGGTGCATATCACTCCCAGCAGTGCCCAGACAAATGTGGGGTGGGTGCAGTGGCCTCCCAGCAGTGCCCAGACATATGAGGGGTGGGTGCAGTGGCCTCCCAGCAGTGCCCAGACATATGAGGGGTGGGTGCATATCACTCACAGCAGTGCCCAGACAAATGAGGGGTTGGTGCAGAGGCCTCCCAGCAGTGCCCAGGCATATGAGGGGTAGGTGCAGTGGCATCCCAGCAGTGCCCAGACATATGAGGGGTGGGTGCATATCATTCCCAGCAGTGCCCAGACATATGAGGGGTGGGTGCAGAGGACTCCCAGCAGTGCCCACACATATGAGGGTGGATGATTATCGATACCATCAGTGCCCAGACATATGATGGGTGGGTGCAGTGGCCTCCCAGTAGTGCCCAGACATATGAGGGGTGGGTGCATATCACTCCCAGCAGTGCCCAGACAAATGTGGGGTGGGTGCAGTGGCCTCCCAGCAGTGCCCAGACATATGAGGGGTGGGTGCAGTGGCCACCCAGCAGTGCCCAGACATATGAGGGGTGGGTGCATATCACTCACAGCAGTGCCCAGACAAATGAGGGGTGGGTGCAGTGGCCTCCCAGCAGTGCCCAGGCATATGAGGGGTAGGTGCAGTGGCATCCCAGCAGTGCCCAGACATATGAGGGGTGGGTGCATATCATTCCCAGCAGTGCCCAGACAATGAGGGGTGGGTGCAGTGGCCTCCCATCAGTGCCCAGACATATGAGGGGTGGGTGCAGTGGCCTCCCAGCAGTGCCCACACATATGAGGGGTGGGTGCAGAGGACTCCCAGCAGTGCCCAGACAAATGAGGGGTGGGTGCAGAGGACTCCCAGAAGTGCCCAGACAAATGAGGGGTGGGTGCAGAGGACTCCCAGAAGTGCCCAGACACATGAGGGGTGGGTGCAGCGGACTCCCAGCAGTGCCCAGACAAATGGGGGGTGGGTGCAGAGGACTCCCAGCAGTGCACAGACACATGATGGGTGGGTGCAGAGGACTCCCAGCAGTGCCCAGACACATGTGGGGTGGGTGCAGAGGACTCCCAGCAGTACCCAGACAAATGAGGGGTGGGTGCAGAGGACTCCCAGCAGTGGACAGACACATGAGGGGTGGGTGCAGTGGCCTCCCAGCAGTGCCCAGACATATGAGGGGTGGGTGCAGAGGACTCCCAGCAGTGCCCCACTCCCAGGAGGATGGATGTCATTCACACACTGCATGACACACCACATGTGGGTGTGAGGACATACAACACATGTATACCCACCCATGGCGGATGCCCCACAATACACACCCGGATGTAATGCCAACAGAATGTATAGTCATGGAAATGCCTACTAAAATAAGTTAGCCAAGGGGAACACACACTGTCACGCACATCACAGGAGTGATAGGAATGTCCAGGTGCTGGTCCAGCCACCCAGATGATGTCTCTCATGTAAGGAATAGGGTTAACTGCGACTAGATACAATGCCCACAATTGTGAGTCAGGTGCCCAAATACCCTGCATCACATTGTGTGTTAGGCCATGATTACACACATGCATAGTGCCGAAAAGGGGCAATTGGTCCCTAATGCCATTCCTACATACACAAAACAGTGACTGGCAAGGATGGCACAGACGAGTTAGTAGGAGACATCGGTGAGCATGCATGGCCATTGTTGAAGGGATCCGTCACCAACAAAGGATATGTTGACATAGGTCAGCACAACAATTGTGCAACTGTTTGCAGGGAACATGTCAGGTGCCACAGAGGAAGGATTACTTCCTGGATCAATGTCTCACAATCCAAAGGAACACACACTACCAATTAATATTTTCACAGACATTGAGATGGCACACAGATACCATGGTCCACCTCATGACCATCATACTAAAATATTTCTCAGAACCCTAACACATTACCAGAACACCAACTTCATGGGACTCATCACCAACATCAAGTACCTGAAATGCAATAGTGTGGAAACTAAAAGAAAAGGCTTTATTCAGCACACAAAAAAAGAACTTGTAATAAAACACTATTTACAAAGGCCAATGGCCAGTCCATAATTCGAGTCCAAGGGTGGACGTATGCCAGTCTGTCCACCCCTACCTTGACTGCACAAAGTCACCTCAAGGGTTGTCGACCGGGGGGGGCATCATCACTGGGAGTACCAGGCACTGCAGGGACAGGAGTGGGTTGGGTAGGTGTGGTGGGTGCAGGGCTGGACGTATCCACCACAGGGGGTGGTGCAGTGCCAAAGGTGGTGGTAAGCAGCTCGCTGCACACTGCTGCCAGGGCGTCCAGAGGAACCCCTGCACCGGAACGAACACCAGGGCCAACGGAGGGGGTGTGTCCGAGGGATGGGGTGCAGTGCTCTCTGGGGAGGTGGTGGACATGGGGGGGGACTCAACTCCCCTGGCCTGAGACTTCCTCAACCGCTTGCGGGGTGGTGTCACAGTGGGGCTGAGGGACAGACTAGCCATGAAGGTCTCTTTGGGTGACCTTTTGCCAGGGGAGCTAAGGGGAGTGGATTTGGAGGAAGTGGGTCATGAGGACTGCGGACTCTGACTGTGGCTGCGTGTCTGCCGTTTGCCCCCATACCCTGTGGGTGTGACTACATCCCCCTGAGTGTGCGTGCCAGGAGGTGTGCGCTGTGCCTTAGGTGGTGGTGTGCTGGATTTGTCTGTTGTGGTGTGTGCCTGTGACAGTCTGTGTGTGCTTTGGACAGGCATGGGAGAGGGCAGTGTGGATGGGTCCGGGGTAGTGGGGGGGACGGAGCGCCGCAGGAGAGACACTGCTTCCGTCAGTGAAGAGCCCATGGACTGCAGAAACCTGCGTTGCTCATTCATCGTTGATGACATGCCCTCCACGAACGACACCAACTGTGTGAGCAGTCTAGTGTGTTCATGGAGGACATGCAGCATTGATGCCTGACCAACCTGCAACTGGTGCAGTGTGTCCACAGACTCTTCACTGGGGGCAGCAGGGGTGACAGGGGCAGGGGCTGCGGTGCCTGGTCCGAAGGAGACACGGTGGGACCCTGCACAGACAGAAGGGACCGGAGCAACTGGGAGGGCGGAGATGGCAATGGAGGAGGCGGGTACAGATGATGGGATGCTTCCAGATGTTGTAGCATCCTCCGCCTCCTCAATGATGTCAGCCTGGGACCCGTCGGTATCGTACATGCTCTCGCCTCCGGACAGGTCCTCCGACTGACTTCCCTCGCCCTCCGTGCCACTGTCTCCTGCTGACTCCACAGCATTGGTGGCACTGTCTCCCTCGCGTGTGGATGATGATGCTGTGGGCAAGGAGAAGAAACAAGAAAGCATCAGTCACCTGTATACATCTGACACATGAGCACAAGAACAATAGGTCACAGTGCATATCAGGCAATGCATCATGAGTAACAGCCGGATTACTCCGCACATATGTAAGCCCTGTACTGCCCAGTTGGTAGACCCACCATGCCACTTTGACACCAGGAAACTCAATACACAAAAGGCCACAACTTGATTGAGCAATACACTGAGAAGCTAGTGTCTGCGAACCGGTGAGCACAGCAATACAATGAAGTCATGCCACCTCTTGTTTATCCTGAAAGAAACAGAAGTGGTGCACTCAAGGTTAACTAACACACCTCAATACTCAAGGTGTCACCACACTTAGAGACCTGTAAGTCCCTTGGAACACAAAATACACAAATGTTGGTACCTTGGGACTCACACAACTGCAACCAATCTACATGTTTGGGATGTGCCAATTGGCCATTTTGCAAAAAGAACACTGATGTGCCTGCATGCAAGATGTTGCACAAGGCAGTGCACACAAAAGTACATTGACACTCTCATTGAAGAAGCTGGCACCTTTTCGGAGGAGCCACTGTTAGAAATAGATTGTGTTGCAGAAAGTACATATACATGGGCCCACGGAGGTCTGGACTTCTTGACACTCGTTAGTTTGTATCACCGACAACTAATGAGTCTCACAAAATCTAGACCACCGTGGGCACATGTATATGGAGAATCTGTGACAACATTTATTTATAACAGTGGCTTCATAGAAAATGTGCCAGCTCATTCCATGACAGTGTCAAGGTAGTTTTGTGTGCACTGCCATGTGTGACATATTGCATGCAGGCACATTAGTGTTCTTAACACAAATCAACTAATTTCCACATGTGAAACATGAACAACTGTTGACAAGTGCTGTGAATGCCAAGGTAACAATCATGAAGAGTAACAACTTGAATCATGCCAGTTGTCACCAGGCCATCCGTCACCTCATTACACAGTTGGCTACACATATGACCTACTGCCTGTCATCTGGAGTGGCACCCGTGTCCACACCCAGGACAATGCATAAGCTAATGGGCCTGCAATTGGGTGGTAAAAAGGGCCAGATGTACTGTGGGGACACCCTCATGGCAAGCCTGAATGTACACACAGATGTCAGCACACACAGTCCAAACTGCGTTGCAGCTGAACCACACAAGTGCCAAAAATGTATGAGCAGGATTCTTGTTGGTAAAAAATGACACAGGCTGCAAAGCAGGTACATTGAGCACTGGCCAGCATCACAGGGGCACTGCCCAGTGTATTTTAGTACAGGCAATTATCCCACACAAGTCAGACCTGCCACTGAAAAATCAGAGTTGCACAGGTATGCCTCTCCCGCATCCCCCTCCCCCAATACCTGAGTCTATCTGATTTATACAGATCAAGAAGTGACACCTCTTATTCAGGGTTACAACAACTGTGCTTGCAAAATTGCTTCTTTGACACCACATCACCTCGTGGGGCTGACAACACATATTTGTGACTAACAACCATCAACAGATTGTTGTGAATAGCCACACAGGCACTGCCCAGTGTGAGTATGCACAAGCCAAATGTTGTATCCCTGTCCAGTGGACAAATGTAGCACACATTAACCAAATACAAGTAGGGCAGGAAACAATGCCACAGAGGCAGACCTATGCAGCACACACAGAGAATGTGCACAGTGTTGGATGACACACATGATTAGGAGGCCATGGTGTCTCAGGGGACTGTAGTGGGCACACTTCTCCATGGTCCTGGACTGAGATGACTCTACCATGTACAACCGTCATGGCACTATGCATATCTCACACTCATGCACATCATGTCTGAGGCCACAACATTTCACATGCATGCTGCAAGGGTGTCCAGTTGAAAGCTCACACTCTTATGTTGAGAATCTGCATCACTGACAACAACTATGGACCCCCAACATAGTGAACAGGTCATGGCACAGGCAAGGCACCGACACAAGTCACAGACCACCCTCCCACATGATGCAGAAAGCAATGTGCACTTAGATGTACTGGCACCCTAGATGACCATGTACACACACACCAGGAGACACATGTAAAGGAGAGGAAGGGATGAAAAATATCCCCAGGTGACATTTTGAAAGATAAAATGCACTGCACATATGAACTCTGGGAGTGTCTTCATGCAAAATAGCACTTCCTAAAGCTGGCAAAACATAACACAACAAATAGCCATGTACCTACCCCCTCCTTGCTGCAGTACCTCCTGTAACTGCTTATCGAGGTCAGGGAAGACCACCGCCAGGACACGTTTCATGTGGTGGGTCAGGTGTCGGCGCCCGCCGTGGTGGCGAGGTGGAGAGAGCTTGAGCTGGACCCGGATGATCCGCCGGGTCCAGCACCGGATGTCCTGCCACCTCTTGCGGACCTGGGCCAGCTGCCGATCATGCCCCCCCCGCAGTCCTCACAGCCCTGACGACGTTGGTCCAGATGACCCCCTTCTCGTAGGCAGTTTTGTGTCAGGATGACAAAGTGACACAACATCAATACACCTGCTCCATGTCCCAGAAACACACATCAGAACATCTTTGAAATGTTGAACAGGGAATAGGATGCAGACAGGAATAGCCTCATTCACAACATGCAAGTGGCCTGTGTGCAAGCGCCAATGCAGTACATGGCATTGATAGTCTACAGGTGGCATGAGGGGTGCAAAACACTCCATGAACATGCCACACACTGTGCAGCACATGCAACAGCAGACTGATGGGCAGCACGTGCCATGCAGTCACATGTCCCACTCCACTGACGCACCCTCAGCAGACTAGACAGACACACACAGCCACTGATCACTGGCCTGTCATTGACTACAGTGGATAGAACCCTCACTCTGCACATGTGCCATTTGACAGCGGGGAGTCACAGGTGTCGTGCCAGCTCTGCAAGTCAGACACAAAGCACGGCTCACTTGTCACATCAGATGGTTAGATCAATAGCCTTCAACATGCAGCTGTGGTGCAACACTTCACATAGACACTCACCCACATGACAAGGAACATTCACACATGTCAATGTCCATGAGGTCGTACACGTCATTTGGACACTCTCACCACAGGTGCACCCAACTCATACACATGTGTGGGTACAGTCAGCTGTCACACCGGTGGACCACTGAATCACCTCAGGACAACATGAATAAAAGCCCCCAAGGATTAGCCAGGCTGAATGTCTCATGCACAATGCAGTTGAAAGTCACTGTAAGCACCATGCAAGCGAGGAGTGCACACAGGAACTACATGATGCACTGCATGAGTGACATAAGCATGCCCCCCCCGGGACACACTCTGAACAACATTGAATGTCAGTCCCACCTGGACACAATATTGACTGTCACACAACAGGTGCATAGGCAAAGGTAGTGGACTCAGAACTCACCTGCTCCCCTGGTCTCCCATAAAGGCTGGTGTACTGTGGGAGGAGGACGTCCAGCAGGGCCTCATTCTCCTCCAGGGTGAATGGCTGGGCCCTCTCCACAGCACGAGACATGGTCCAGGGAAGCACAGACAGCAGCAATATTGTCGACACGAAAGTTGTGCAGGCAAGTGCCCTCTCATGGCTTCTGGCTGCCTTATATCTGTCTTGCTGAGGGGCATTCATTTTGAGGAGTACATAGTGATTGGTCTGAATCATTCGCATCTTACGTTTACTCCAATCCCTTTAAACATACACCAGTGACAGCATTAGCATCGTTCAAATTTAGAGCATCATGTCAAGTCAACAACCACTTTGCAACAATGTATTTAGTGGCCAACTGACTTTTCCAGGACACCTGCTGGAAATATTTGGAGAGAAAACTCAGTATCCATGGCAACCTGCATGCATTTAGGGCCTAATACCTGTCCCTTATGTGTCCCCTATGTAAAATTGAAAACCACACACAGGTACACGCGTACCCCTACGGCACCAGTTGCACAGTGTGTTTGACACGTATGTGTAGGCACTGATAGTACACGTACGTGTACGCAACAGTTGTACACGTACGTGTACTACCAGTGCCTAAACGTACTTGTACTACCATTGCCTACACTTTCGAGTACAACTAGTACGTACACGTACTTGTACAGGTACGTGTACGCTATGGTAGTACACGTACGTGTAGGCACTGGTAGTTAGGGGTGGGCAGAATTTGCGAAAGTGACTTTCGCAAATTATCGCGAAAATGTTAAAAATCTCCGCAAACAAGTGGAAATATCGCGAAGATGCGGAAGTTTTTTTCCTGCCTGTTCGGGGTATTTTCTGCGTGGTTGCGGCTCGCCAACTTACCCATGCGGTTGCTCGCAGGCGCGGCCATCTTGTTTTCACTCTTCTCACGGTGCATGATCGCAAGAAGAAAGACGTGATCGCGTGACCATTGACATTACTGCGGGCACGAACTGTCGCGAGACCACGCAAATGGCTACCAGCAATCCAACATCTCGTGGAGAACGTGACTGGATCGGGAAAACTTGTCGGCGAACGTGGGGATTCAGGTAAGGCGATTGCGCGCGCGCGAGAATGTATTGTTTTACAGCGCGAGCAAGATACAAATTATTGCTAAGCTGCGGAATGCGGAAATTTTGACATTTTCGGGCTCTCCAGGGAACGCGAAAATGTCAAATTATCGCAATTTCCGCGAGCGGAACGGAAATTTAGCCCAGGCCTACTGGTAGTACACGTATGTGTACAACTGTTGCGTATACCTACGTATACTACCAGTGCCTACACGTACGTGTACAAGTACGTGTATGCCATGGTAGTACACGTACGTGTACTACCAGTGCCTACACGTACGTGTACTACCAGTGCCTACACGTATGTGTACTACCATGGCATACACGTACGTGTAAAAGTACGTGTATGCACTAGTTGTACTCGTACGTGTAGGCACTAGTAGGACACGTACGTGTATGCACTGGTAGTACACATACGTGTAGGCACTGGTAGTACACTATACTACCCATAGAAAACACATTATTCCCACAGAATCTGTAGGTTATTCTTTAAACATGCAAATTCACAACATACGCTTATCAATCAATCAATCAATCAGGGGATTTGTACAGCGCGCTACATACCCGTGAGGGTCTCAAGGCGCTGAGGGGGGAGGGAGGGGGTGCCGCTACTGCTCGAAGAGCCAGGTCTTGAGGCGTTTTCTGAAGGCGAGTAGGTCTTCAGTCTGACGTAGGTGGGTAGGTAGGGTGTTCCAGGTCTTGGCAGTGAGGTAGGGGAAGGATCTGCCGCCGGAGGTGGTTTGTTGGATGCGGGGGACGGTGGCGAGTGCGAGGCTGGCAGAGCGGAGCAGGCGGGTGGGGGTGTGGAAGCTGAGTCTGTTGTTCAGGTAGGCTGGTCCGGCGTTGTGGAGTGCTTTGTGTGCGTGGGTGAGGAGTTTGAAGGTGATCCTCTTTTCGATGGGGAGCCAGTGTAGGTCTCGCAGGTGAGGGGTGATGTGGCAGTGGCAGGGTACGTTGACGATCAGTCGGGCGGAGGCATTTTGGATGCGCTGGAGTCGTCGTAGGTGTTTGGCTGGGATTCCGGCGTAGAGTGCGTTGCCGTAGTCTAATCTGCTGCTGACGAGGGCTTGTGTTACCGTTCTTCTTGTTTCGGCTAGGATCCATTTGTAGATTCTGCGAAGTGTGTGGAGGTTGTTGTAGCAGGAGGAGGAGATGGCGTTTACCTGTTTGGACATGGAGAGGGTGGAGTCGAGGATGAATCCTAGGTTGTGTACGTGGTCGGTCGGTGTCGGTGCTGTCCCCAGAGTGGTCGGCCACCAGGAGGCATCCCAGGCTGAGGGGGTGGGTCCGAGGATGAGGACCTCCGTCTTGTCCGAGTTCAGTTTCAGACGGCTGCTCCTCATCCAGTCGGCGATGGCCTTCATTCCGTCGTGGATGTTGGATTTGGCGGTGCGTGGGTCCTTGGTGAAGGAGAGGATGAGTTGAGTGTCGTCAGCGTAGGAGATGATGTTGAGGTTGTGGTTGCGGGCCACTTGTGCGAGGGGGGCCATGTAGATGTTGAATAGCGTCGGGCTGAGGGAGGAGCCCTGGGGGACACCGCAGACGATGTCGGTGGCTTCGGATCAGTACGGTGGGAGGCGGACGCTCTGGGCTCTGCCGGAGAGGAAGGATGTGGTCCAGTCGAGGGCCTTCTCTTGGATACCGGCTTCATGGAGGCGAGTCTTTAGTGTGCGGTGGCAGACCGTGCCGAAGGCGGCCGATAGGTCCAGGAGGATGAGGGCTGATGTTTTGCCGTTGTCTAATTGGCGCCTGATGTTGTCTGTGGCAGCGATGAGGGCTGTCTTGGTGCTGTGGTTTCGTCTGAATCCAGATTGGGACGGGTCCAGGAGGTTGTCTTCTTCCAGGTTGTGGGTCAGTTGCATGTTGACGATTTTCTCGATGACCTTCACCGGGAACGGGAGCAGGGAGATGGGCCGAAAGTTCTTGAGGTCCTTGGGGTCCGCCTTGGGCTTCTTGAGGAGGGCGTTGATTTCGGCGTGCTTCCAGCTGTCCGGAAAAGTCACAGTTTCGAAGGAGATGTTGATGACCTTCCGTAGTTGGGGTGCGATGGCTGCGCCTGCCTTGTTGAATATGTGGTGTGGGCACGGGTCTGTCGGCGATCCTGAGTGGATGGAGTTCATGACCTTGCACGTCTCGTCGTTGCAGACGTTGGACCAGAAGGTCAGGTTGTTGGCGCTGATGGTGTTCGCAGGAGGGGTGGGGTCTGGTGCGGTCGGGTCGGTCGTGATGTCGAAGCTGTCGTGGATGTCGGCGATCTTGCGGTGGAAGAAGTTGGCGAGGGAGTCGCACAGTTCCTGTGAGGGAGGGATGTCGTTGGCATTGGCGCTGGGGTTGGAGAGTTCTTTTACGATGCTGAAGAGTTCTTTGCAGTCGTGTGCGTTGTTGTCCAGGCAGTCTTTGAAGGAGGATCTCTTGGCTAATCTGATGAGGTGGTGGTGTCTGCGGGTGGTGTCCTTGTGGGCTGCGTGGTTTTCCGGTGTGCGGGAATGGAGCCATAACTTCTCCAATTTCCGGCATGTGCGCTTGGAGGCCAGGAGCTTGTCGGAGAACCAGGAGGCTCTCTTGCTGGTGTGGTTGTTGGAGGGTTTCTTCAGTGGGGCGAGGGTGTTGGCACAGTCGTCGATCCACTGTCTGAGGTTGCGGGCTGCGGCATCTGGGTTGGTGGATTCGGTGGGTGGGTTCGGGGAGAGGGTGGTGGTCAGCTGGTCTTCGGTGATTTTGCTCCAGCAGCGGCGGGGTAGCTGTTGGGTGCGGTGGTGCATGGTAGGTCTCCTGTAGGTGAAGTGAATGCAGCGGTGGTCTGTCCAGTGGGGTTCGGTGGTGTGGTTGAATGAGACGTGGGTACTTGTGGAGAAGACGGCGTCTAGCGTGTGGCCGGCGGCGTGGGTGGGTGCGGTAACGAGTTGTCTGAGGCCGAGGTTGTCGATCAGTGTGGCAGAGTTGGCGTCGTTGTTGTTCTCGAGGTGGAAGTTCAGATCCCCGAGGAGGATGTAGTCCGTGGAGGCGAGAGCGTGGGTGCTGGCGAGGTCGGCGATGGCGTCACTGAACTGGGCCCGGGGTCCGGGGGCTCTGTAGACGAGCGTTCCCCTGAGAGTGGTGTTGGGGTTGGTGTGGATCTGGAAGTGCAGGTGTTCGGCGGTGAGGAGGGTGTCGTCTGCGTGGGTGGTGACCTCGATGGTGGATCTGTGGACGATGGCTAGTCCTCCTCCGGTGCCTTTGGCGCGGGCCCTGCGGGTGATCTTGTAACCGTCTGGGATGGCGATGGCGATGTCTGGAGCTGAGGAGTCGTTCCACCACGTCTCGGTCAGGAAAGCTACGTCCGGGGTAGTGGTGTCGAGTAGGTCCCAGAGTTCGATGGCGTGTTTTCGAGCGGAGCGGGTGTTGAGGAGTATGCAGCGGAGGTGGTTGGGTCTGGTCCTTGAAGGTTTGGTGGTTCTGTTGTAGGTGGAGCTGCAGTTGCGGCAGGAGAAGGGTCCGTGGGTGCGTTTCGGGGATGCCTGGATGCAGTGTTGGTCTCGGCCGGAGTTGAGAGCGTGGAGGGAGTCGGCGTCGTAGCTGAGTCTAGGGCCGGCGCGGTGGGGTGTGCGGGGTCCAGGGGTTCTGGCGCTGGGCACGGTCCAGGCACGGACGGGCGCAGACAGGCTTGCCTCCGGCGTGCCTCCGGCGCGCCAGCCGGGCGCCCGCTTCACGCGGCCGCACAGCACCCTGCATTAAGAAGGGTGGAGGGAGGGAGGAGCAGCTGGGAGGCGGGTGGCGAATGGGAAAGGATGGGGGCGGGGACGCAGGGAAGGCAGCGGTGGGAATGGAGAGCAGGGGCGGGCGCGGGGAGAAGGGCACTGAAAAAAACCAACAGCACCGAAACAAAAGAGAGTGAGAGGAAAAACAGGCAGGCTAAAGGCAGAAAGGCTTATGAAAAATAAAACGAGCAGAGGCTAAAGGCAGAATACAATCAAGGGCAGCAGACAAGCAGGAGGAGGGAAATCGGGAGAGAGAAAGACGGACAGAGAAAGAGGTCAGACTTGATACTTACCGCCCACCACTGGGCCACCAGGGATGAGGCGCAGGCGGGAGCCTGCGGGTGGAGGAGGGCCTCGAACTTCCAGCAACAGCAGCAGTGGCGAGGGCAGCAGGCAGAGCACCAGCAGGGAACGCTGGCGCGGTGGGGGAGCGGACCTGGCCTGAGAACAGGTCAAGGTTCGCACCCTCGCCGCGCAGCGGCCTGCATTAAGAAGGGTGGAGGGAGGGAGGAGCAGCTGGGAGGCGGGTGGCGAATGGGAGAGGATGGGGGCGGGGCCGCAGGGAAGGCAGCGGCGGGAAAGGAGGACGGGGGCGGGCGGGCGGAGAAGGGCATATGGGTCATCAGAAGATCCATCTTTTAAACAGGTCAGTGGAGGATCTATGAAGGATCAGGGGACAATTTTAATTGTTTTGAGGAATATAAAGGACAAAATAAATCAACAAAATGTATAACTTTAAACAGAGCGGTTGGATTTATGATGATTTTAGCAAGAATGATAGATAGTGTTCAATAGATCTTTGGATATTTTCTAGTAATCCTTTGTTTCCATTTGATATTATGGGACTGATTATGAGTCTGGCGGTCCACAGACGTCTGGCTGGAAAGCAGATATTGCACTGGGTGGCAGTCTTTAAAACTTGTCAATTGTTCTATCACATATATTTCTACGAAATGGATCCAAGTATATTGCCCAGGGTGAGGGCTCCATGTGACCTTCCTTGTAAGTCTTACGGCGTTCTATGCAGCTGTGTTAGATTCAAACATTGATGTAGAGTCCAAAGCTGTTGCATTTCATTTAAAAGTGGCAGGTAATGTTTTAATGCAGTAGTTGCTAGATTTAGGATGTAGATGGAGAGCAGCTGCTGCAGTTCAATCCCCATCAGTGAGTATTCTGGGACAAGGAAGGAAATCTAGGTGATTTGCAAGCTTTGTAATTTGTAAACATACTTTGCCTACCAAATTAATAGATTTTTCTGGGATAGCAACTGAGCACAGGATCTTATATAAGACTGGCTATCCTCCCAGTTTACATTTTATTTCACGAACTTCTGTTCCACGGAAAACTGTCGGTGTGCACTTTGGATCCGATATGAATTAGACAAAGTATGCTTGGAGAGACGATCACGTGTCCAACTGAGGAATTCAAAACAGTGCAGTTCAGTTTTCAGAAGAATGGCACCTGGCCTAATGGTCTGGCTGAAAACAGCGCTTTGGCCTGCTTTTGTCCTTTTAAAATTATTCGAGTACTTCTGAAGTTATTTGTATATGAATGTGAATTATGAATACAGCCCTAATTAGCAATCACGATTTTCTTTACCTCAGTGCATCACTCAAAGTGAGACAGGTATAAAGTGTGGTTCCCGTGCTCACTACATAATACGAATCGAGCTGCACCTTGCTGATGAGGACTAAACCTATCTGAGGGGCTTCTTTTTTATTCAGGGGACATGTGTGAGATTGATACTTTTCCATTCAGAAGGGTCGTGGCCTGGCAATGTTGGCTGGACTCAATAAGGGGGCGTGTAGTTTTAGGAAGCACAGGTTAAAGGATGCTGGTTTTTGTTTATTCTGTTTTCATCAGGATGAGGGTTTATGTCAGGGGATAGATGGTGGATCATACGATATGGTTTGAGCACGACAAAAGAGCAGGGAGTTATTTTACGGGGGATGGAACTGGGACACATGGGCACATATGCATTAATTGTTTTGCATTAACAGAAGCATGGGAATTTAGGGAGATTATTTATTTACATTATGTGGGATGGAAATGAAATGTGACTTATAAGTATAAGTATATTTTTATAACTTGCAGATACTCCTGAAGGTTATTCAACCAAAATGCATTGAGTAGGATGTGCATAGTGAAGAACCGGGGTTTAACCCAGCGGCATCAGGGGCACGCCTAAAATCTTTGAGTTCACCTGTCTTGGCATCAGAGATCAAGTTTATTAGCTGCAGCTAGTAACAGTGATCCTAGAAATACATCACGGTGTAAATTCTCAGGAGACTGCTCATTTTACTAAGGCGAGACGTCTCCTTTTATACCCAATATTCACATTATAAATGTACACCCACTGCACAAAATTCTAGCCAATAAGGTACATTTTCAAACAAAGTGTCACATAACAAAAACTCAATTTACAGTATCCCAACCCAAAAGTTAATTATTAGGAATGTCCCAAATTCAATCTCCACAAGCCGGACAAACCTATAATTGAAAGCATAACCCATGTAATGAAGAAACATAAAAAAACAGAAACGGTAACAGATGCTGAACAAGATAAGGCATGTGCAAGGAAACTAAAAGTTCACGATTTCCTGAACATTGATTGGCAATCTCAGACAAAGATCGATCAGGGAAATTGGCTTTGCGGGGTCAGTTTCAGGTGCAGAGGTCAGTTTCTTACAGTTCATTTCAGAGTCAAAAAGAAACCTAGTTAATGTATACATGAACTAAGAAGGCCATGCCACTTTATTCGCCAGGCTACCTTCACAGGCCTACGTGAGGGCAACACAAAATGGTGGCACAGAACAAAATGGAGTCAGACTCGAGAATTACAGAACCTCCGACCCTCCTTTTGCCATTATGTAGGCAATAACCTAAGACTCATGTTAATCTGAATCTAGGTCTCTATCGATGTTCATTAGGTCATCAAGGTGTTGCTGTAGCATCATCTTATTATTCTCTACTTCTCTCGGGACAGGTCTCTGAACACACATAGTAGCACAAAGACTACAAATGGCGGGACCACACTGGATGCAAAGACAACAAGAGAAAAGGATGGTTAAAACCATACCAAGGAATGTCAAAATCTTCCAACCCCATTTGGACAGCAATCCCCAAAACCATCCCGTCAATGACCAGTCTCCTTCGTCTACATGGATAGACTTAGAGATTTTATACAACCTAGAGATGGCTTGGTACACTGTAGGGACATTATCTGGTATGTAAACACAGCAACTAGATCCAATCAATTTGCACACTCCACCACGGTCTGCAAGTATGATATCTAGCACAATTCGGTTCTGCAAAGTCATAAGGCGGTCAGCTTGAAGCTCAGCCGTAATATTACTAAGAGCACCTGCTGTCTCATTAATAGTAGCTTCAACAACGCGGACAAGCTGTTGAATATGCCTACTATTGATCATAGGACCCCAAAAGGGCAAGAAGCCCTTGAAGAAATCTCCTACTTCGTGTGCTGCGGTATCTTCCTTATTGAAGACACCTCTACCATATCTCGTTCTTTGATAGTCTGAAGCAGTAGTGTATGTAGGGGGAAGTAGAAACGCCACATAACACGTTCCTGAAAAATCAGGTGGCAACCATGTGTAGGCTCTGTCATGACAAACAAAATATGTGCCTTTAGCTGGCACAAACGGTGGAGAAGTCCGAGATGAATAGACATAGGTTTGAGCACACACACTCTTACCTAGCTGAGCTTTCGGATTCCGACCATTACCTTGAAAACAAAAGTGGCCTCGGTGGGACACAATCCAAATAGGGGGAGACCTTTTTCGTCTCTCCTTCTCTGTCAAACTGGCACTATATCCAGTCACGTTCCAATCAACGTAAGCCTGCACCTCATCCTTAGGGATAGCATTATATGCATCAATATCTCGGATCATAGCTACTATTCCCCTTATTAAGGCACTATTGCTCGAGTTATCTTTAAGGGAACGTAAGGGGCGTACCTCATTTGCATAGATAAACATGGTCTAAAAAGCCCACACAGACCCATTAAAAGAAAAAGGCAAAACCAAATATGGCATACCTTTATCTGTCGTATGAGGCATAAGACCACAAACCCAACAATTAGTGGTATTTACTACTAACTGATGCTGATGCAACAACTGTATAAACGAGTTGTTGACAAATTCTGATCTCCTTGTCTGTTCATGTTCAGGCAACGTATAAAACTGGTGCAAAGAAACAGTAGTGAAAGAAAGCATAGGTTGGGAGGTGGGTGCAGATGTCTGTTGTGTAGCATAGACAGTCCAACCCACATGAGCTAATGTGATACTTAAAAACATCAAAAAGCACAATATTATAAAACATTTGCTATGTATCAATGTACAAAATCTTGTCTTAAGATCTATTCTCTCAACATCTCTTTCAGTTACAACAGACTCCATCCTCTAACGTGCTGCTCGTGGCAATTTTCCTTCTTCACTCAAGTGTGCGTCCATGCGTCCTAGACGTCCCTAGAACCGCAGACCTTTTGTCAATACGCGGGCCACCCCTTAAGTTCTTATACCGCGACCCTGCAGCTGAACCCAGATGGTGGTTCGAAAAAGAAAAAGAAAAATAGTCTCTTGTCTGAAAGAGTGTAATTCACAAAAAAATTCTAATTTTATTTGTCCTTTTTAGACCTTAAGTTGTAGCGTTCTTTACCAGGCACCGTTTGATCCTGAAAGAGTGTCTCTGGGTGCGTAGTATCAAGTCTCAAACACGGCGGCACAGCTTCTTGCAAGACTTTATCATCCGCACGTTCTGACTGAGTCCATTCCAGATGTGCATCGCTAAAAGGTACAAATTTCGGAACCCTTTCACTCTCGGAATCGGCAACACCTTCCCGGACCCACTTATTGTACGGTAAGGGCAAAGGTATCTTCTTACAATGGGTACCATGTACCCAGTTTTTCTTGCCGAACACCTTAATAGCAGTCCGAGTTGATAACAGGACTTGGTATGGACCGGTCCATCTTAGTTCCAAGTTCTTTGACCTCTGGAAATTCTTGGTTAGAACCCAGTCGCCAGGTTGAATCGTGTGGCCTGTGTCTACAGAAACTGAAGGCAAACTGTCATGGACCTGTTGGTGAAGAACACGCAATTTAGCAGTCAAATCATGTAAGTAGTCAACCAACATAGTGTACTCGATATCACCGTACTTCTTAGGCCTCGGCACACCCCAGACTTTCGCCGGGCGTCCAAAAACAATCTCGTATGGGCTAAGTCCCACGCAAGAATGTACTGTTGTTCTCGTTGACAAAAGTGCCAATGGTAAGGCATCGGGCCATGTAAGACCAGAGCTCGCTTGCACCTTGGCCAACTTCAGCTTCAGAGTGCCATTATAGCACTCGACCAGGCCTGCTGACTGGGGGTGATTCGCAGCGTGGAATTTCTGGTTGATACCCAGACCCACACATACTTTCTTCATAATCTGACCCACGAATTCACTTCCATTATCACTCCATACCATCCTCGGCAAGCCATATCTGGGAAAGAATTCTTTGAGCAAAACCTTGGCTGTAGACAGGGCAGTATTATCCTTTAGGGGGTAGGCCTCTATCCATCTGGAAAAGGCACAAACAACCACAAGGACATACTTCAAGTTATTGCATCTTTCCATATGAATATAGTCTATCTGCAACACCTCGAACGGATACGTTGGAGGAGCAAAATGACCCGCTGGAGTTGGGGTTCCCTTTCCAGGATTATGCATCAAGCAAATTGTGCAGTCTTTAACCAAATTCTCAGCACACTTAGGAATTCCACCATTCTGCCATACCGGAGCCAACAACTTACATATCCCTTTTGAACTAATGTGAGCCAACCCATGAGCCATAGTAACCACCGGAAGCACATATGCATCCGGCAACAACCATCGCTGGTGCTCTGACAACTCAACCCAACAGCCTGTTGCTTCTGCCTGAATCATCTTCACACTTTCTGTTGTATCTTCACACATTTCTCCTTCCACAACCCATCTGGCAGGACCTGCAACATACATCCGACTCGTCACATCTTTCGCCGTTTCACTCGCTACTTCATCTGCAAACGCATTCCCTTGACCCACATCATCCGTAACCTTCTTATGCGCACTACACTTCACTATCGCAATTTGGGTAGGCAAAGTAAGTGATTCAAGAAGTTCATTCACTAATTGTCCATGCTGAATTTTCGTACCATGGGAAGTAAGAAATCCTCTCTCTCTCCACAATCGTCCAAAACTGTGAGCCACGCCAAACGCGTATTGGCTATCAGTATAAACATTCACTCTCTTTCCTTTTGACAACACACACGCTCTAGTCAATGCTATCAACTCTGCTGCTTGCGCTGAATTCTGTGCAATACGTGCTGTTTCAACAATCGTGTGCAAAGTTGTGACAGCATATGCTGCAGTCGTCTCTCCATTCGGAAGCTTAAAGCACGAACCATCTACCCATAGGATACCATCAGGATTCGAAAGAGGAGTATCTTTCAGATCAACTCTACCCTTCGTTTCCTCCTCTGTCCGGAGAAAACAGTCATGCTGTTCCTGAGCATCTGTCTCTACAAAAATCGGCAACAATGTAGCTGGATTCAATGTGTTGCACCGCTTGATGTGCACATGGCTAGCCAAAAGCGTCAACTCATAACCTGACAAACGCGCACTGGTAAGATGTTGAGTCTTCGTTCTATTCAATAGGGTATCCACTGCATGTGGGATCATCACAATCAATGTATTATCCAATACCAAACCAGCAGACTGTCGGATAGAAACAGCCGCTGCCGCTGTAGCTCTTAGACAACTAGGCAACGCCCTAGCTACCGGATCTAAAGTAGCTGAAAAATACGCACATGGGCGCTGCTTGTCTCCAAATTGTTGTGCCAACACTGACAACGCACAACCTTCTCTCTCATGCACATAGAGTGTAAAAGGCTTAATATCGTCAAGAGTACCTAACACAGGAGCAGAACACAGTGCAGTTCGTAAATCCATAAAAATCTTCTGACATTCCTCTGTCCAGGGAAGAGGGTGTGGTGTATCCTTAAGAGTAAGTGCCAACAGAGGTTTCGCTAACAGAGAAAAATTTGGAATCCACTGTCTACAATACGATGTAATGCCTAAAAATGCACGCACCTCTCTCTGTGTACGTGGTACAGACATTTGAGCAATTGCTTGAATACGTTCTAGGGTCAATCGTCTTCCCTCCTTCGACAAGAGATGACCTAAGTAGGTCACATCTTGGCGGCAATACTGCAACTTAGAAGGTGAAACCTTGTGATGAAGGTCAGACAAATGGCGTAACAAAGAAAGAGTAACTTCTTTACAAATGTCCTCAGAGTCAGCAGCAACTAAAAGATCATCAACATACTGGATAAGAGTAGCACCAGGAGGCAGAGGAAAGGTATCAAGCTGTGTTTTCAAAGCCTGACTATAGATAGAAGGACTTTCACAATAACCTTGAGGAGCTTGTTTAAACCGGAAGCTTCGGCCTCCTAAAGAAAAGCCAAAAATATCCCTACTCTCTTCAGCAATAGGAATGCTGAAAAAGGCATTCTTCAGATCAATAACAGAAAACCAAGCAGCTGAGGCAGGGATCATAGTCAATAAAGCAGTAATGTCCGGGACAACAGGAAACTGTGGCACAACAATCTTATTGACCTCTCGAAGGTCGATCACAAACCGATACACAGGTGGCTGAGAAGAGTTAGTACGCTTAAGGACAGGCAGAACAGGACTGTTACACACATTACCTCTCGTTTCTTCAACCATACCTTTCTCAACCAAATCATAGATAATCGCTAAAAGAGCTCTTTCGCCATCACTGGAAATTTTGTACTGGGGAATGCGAGGTAATTTAGCATTCAACTTAAGGGTAACAACGTAGGGTGGAATCTGCAAGAGACCAACATCATTGGGACCTGTAGCCCAAAGTGTATCAGGGAGAGAACGCATTTCCAGTGGAAGGCGATCCTTAGACAGATACATCGGGGAAATTACTGTCTTACCCACCGTAAGATGTACTCCCGAAGGAGAACAATGTAATGTCGCATGCAATCTTTTCAACAAGCCCAAACCCCACAGATTCTCGCCACAGCCCGTCGTTAGAATAAGGGAAGCCTCCAATTCACAGGGACCAATAGAAAGGGGCAAAGGACAAGAAACCGGATTATGAACTGGGGCGCCAGAAAATCCTACTGAAACATTGGTCAAGGCAGACAAAGGTGCGTCGGGGAGTTTAGAGTGCATGATAGAACTCTTTGCTGCACCAGTATCCAAAAGAAAAGGTTCTGCCACACCTGATGTAATCACTTCAACATAAGGTCCACTCTGGTGTACTGGAACTGACACTACTCCCTCCCTTTGTCCATGGCTGTCCTAACTCTCATTAAAACCAGCACTCTCACTTCCAACATAATAATCATCAGTGTAGTACTGAGCGGACTGGACGGTCGGAACATTCTGTTGGGCAAAATAATTCATAGAATTCTGAGGGGAAAAGGAACGTTCATTCTGGGGAAACGTACCACGTCCCCTACCCCTAGGTACTTGTTGGAAACAACCACAGCCTCTCAGACCAGACATACCATTTGCACGCTCTAGCAAGATCGGGCAACTATTCTTGAAGTGACCTTCTTCTTTACAATAAGCCCACTGATTAGGGCCTAGCGGGAGTCGCGAAGCAAAAGACTCAGGCTTCTGCAACAGTTTCTGAAACTGTGGGGGTTGCTGAAACTGGGAAGGTTGCTGAAACTGACGCTGATTAGGCCGAGGCGGATAAGCCTGCTGCAGAAGAACTTTCGTTTTTAATTCTCTAGTCTTCTTTTCTACTTTATCCTTCTCGTCTTTATCTCTATTCTCATAGTATTGTGCAGTAGCCAATATCTGAGCCGAAGAAGAAACAGCCCATGAACTCTCAGAGTCCTTTAACTTATTAGAAAGTTCAGGAAGTAAATTAAAAACAAACTTATCTACAAACAACCTCTGACCACCTTCTGTACTCATATCCTGACCACTATGATCAATGAATGTTTCCTCAAACCTAGTGAAGAAATCAGACACACTCTCGTCTTTCTTTTGTTTGCATGCTGCTAACTTGTCCCAATTCACCCGCAGAGGAGGCATCATAGTTTTCATTAAATTAATAATCCTACCAGGTAGTTCTGCAACTAAGGGTTCAGGTTTGGCACCTCCTACCTGCCGACCATCTGCAGCAGTAATATTAACCCACGTATCTCCTAACTCTGGCGCGTGATCCTCGTGACGGATCTTCGCCCACAAGGGTTGCGGAACTACATTACCCATCAACATATCTATGTCAGCTAAATTCATAACACACGCATCAACTGTCTGAGACAACTCCTTATAATAACCAGCAAGATTTTTACGGGGGTCAGGCAAAGTCTGCTTAAGAGCCAGGACCTCAGCTCTTTTCTAAGGGACATGCATCCACACTCGCTGAAAATGAGCCGGTGCAGCCGCAATACCATGAGCGGCATCAGCCACAACTGCCTCTCTCCATACAGGGGGAACCTCTCTCATAGAATACTGCTTCACTTTTCTCCTAATAGAAGGGTCAGGTTCGAAAAATGACTGAGGTGGAAGTCTAGACCTAAAAGTGAGTAGTGTCTCTACCGCTTCCTCAACATCGGAACCCACTATCGTCCCTTTAGCAAATTCAGACTGAACATTAAGCAATTCCAGTGGAATTGAACCCAACTCATTATCTTCCCACTCCTGACGAAGAAAGGTACACATGACATCAAAAACATACCTTTGTTTTGGTGCCCCCCACTGTAGGAAGATATCCATAACCAATTGTGGACTGTACTTGGAGGTATTCGAAACCCATCTACGAGCAAGGAGATCTAACACTGCCCGCTCTTCGGGACCAGGGAGCTGACTACGTCTCTGCTTACGTTCAGAAACAGGGGTCATATTCAGTGACCCAAAGAAAGGAGACAAAAGACTAGTGACAGTCTCAGTCATTCGTTGCCGAGCAGAAGGAGAAGAAGTTGACATGAGGACAGGAGACAAAGTGTTTTGGGGTGACAGAGACGTAGGGACAGAAATAAGAGAAGTCGAAGATAAAGGAGTGTAAGGCAAAGGAGTTTGAGGCAAGGCTGGTGGCAAGGCTGGCGGCCCTGGATGGGGCTGCGCCGGGGGAGGGAGAACCACCTGTGAAGCAACGGGTGGCTGAACAACAACAGGGGGTTGAACGACAACAAGGGGTGCAACAACTGGAGGTAACGGAGGTGCAGTAGCACCCTGCACATAAGGGGGTGGTAATCTCAGTTAATGTGACATCAAAGGATCCTTTTCAGGGTCTACAGTCACATTTGAAAGGGGAGGTGGCAAAGCCGGGTAACATTTGTCAATGGCCATGCAATGTTGTCTATCTGACACTTCAATCGCACGATCTTCTTCATCTTCCTTAAACTGCCTAGCAGCTTGCATTACCAATATATTCCTTTCCTTCCTATCTCTCTTAGCTTGCTTAATTTCTCGCTGTTTGGCTTCCTTACGTCAAAGGCGGAAAGAGTCAAACATCGCCGGCCGGGCTTTCTTTTAAATAGCGCAACTGCTAGGTTATCTAAAACATCTGATTCAAAACTACCATGTTGGGGCCATCGTAAAACACCATCTTTCCTTGAATAACGGACCCATACTGCATTAAAGGTAATGGGACCTACATCATGCTTTGAATAGAGCTCATAATTTGGAGTTCCAACCGGAAGTATCGGTCACGAGTCCTCCAATCGGGAATCCCTATTATAACTACAACAAAACCATTTCCTAAATTTGCTAAAACCAGGCATCTTTTAGCTCACTAGTCTTCCTTCAAACTTCAAGGGGTTATCAAAAATGGTACACTCGCAAATATACGAACCCCCCGGCTTCGACTATTGCAATGGCTGAATCAAAACCAAGAAACAAAACAAAGTCGTGGGAGCGACCCACTTACACTTAACCAAAATGTCTGTCACGCCACCAGAAGACCGTCTGACGTCTCGCCTTACAAATCATCACAAGAAGGTCCAAGACAGGGCGACAGTCAGGGCAGCAGTCCTTCGCAGCCGTCGGAAAGGGGAAGCCTCGCAGAAAAAAACCTGCGGTCCACGTCGACATGCAGGGGTCGATGAAGTGGCGGCCGTTCTCCAGAATTTCCTCACGGGGATCCTCACAATCTTCGGGCTTGGACCAGTACCGTTGAAGTCAGGGCCGGACTGGGAACTGAAAGCAGCCCTGGCAAAATTTGCCAGACCAGCCCCCGTCCGGCGCATAGCGAGCGAGCGCAGCAAACGAGCCCTACCGCTACTAGGGGGGTTTGGGGAAAATTTTGGAAAACGACAGACCAAAATGGTGAATTTTACAGCACATTTTTCATTACATATTCAATTTGTATCAACTTTCAAAGCACAGTAAATAGTAGATGATGACCTTAAAGAACATTACGTTACCCACCCAGTCATTTGTACCCATAGACATTCTTTCAGAGAGCACCAAAAATAGACACAAGTAGTGAATCAGAGGGAACAAAGTAAAAGTGAGACCAGCCCCCACATGGTGTGTAGCGAGCAAGCGCGGTGAGCAACCACTACTAGGGGGAGTTTGGGGGGTTGAACTTCTCCCCCCCCCAAGAAAATTTGGGAGACAGAAAGGCCAAAACAAAGCATTTTTCAACACATTTTTCATTACATATTAGATTATACTAACTTTGAAAGCATAGTAAATGAAATTGCATACAATGCTGCCCAGGACTCTTTAAGGGGCTGTACAGTGATGATCACAACACCCTTCGGGCCACTCTTGTCTTTTCAACAAAAAGTGCTATGCATTTTAGGCTTTATTGTTTTTTTTAAGTCTGTTTCAACGTCATAACTTTACAGCATAAAAACTACATTCTGATATTCTTTTTTGTATTTTCAATAAATTATCACTCACGTTGTCACACATTAAGCACTGAGATGTGATGTCACACAGGCCACCGAGGCCAGAAACTGGGGAAATGTCACTCATAAGCACCTAGGCACTGAGGGCAGAAACTGTGGAAATGTCACACATAAGCATCTGATACCTAGCACCAAGGGCACAGAGGCCAGAAACTATGGAAACATCACACCCATGCAGTGTAACTCTTAATAATGATTACAATTATTCCTGTGAATTTAAGTAGTTTGTGCAAGATCAGTTGTTCTGGGTACACGTGTTCTGATTAGTGAATAGTGATGAGGCTCCCTGCCCCCTCTACCCCAACCCCCAGGCGGATCCGCCAAGAGGTCTGAACACTCATGAAAAACAAATGAAGATGTCTGCATAATACATTAATTGACAAAAAATATTGTATAGAAACGCTGGGAGGAGCATGAACAAGCACTGACTGCGGCAATAGGTCTGGCTATGTTTTTACGTGGGGATGAGAGAGAGGGGGGAAGGAAGGGGGAGAGAGAGAGAGGAAGACAGAAGAAGAGAAAGGGAGAACAAGAGGGAGAGAATGAGAGATAGAGGAAGGAGAGGAGTGAGAGAAAGACGGGGAGAGGGATGGAAAGACTAGAGAGAGAGGGAGCGATAGAGAGAGGGACGAGAGAGAGAGGGACGAGAGAGAGAGAGGGAGGGAGAGAGAGGGGGAGGGAGAGAGAGAGGTGGGAGGGAGAGAGAGGGAGTGAGAGAAATACAGGAATAGAAAAGAGAGAGAGGGAGGGATAGAGCGAGAGAGAGAAAAGACTAGAGAGCAAGGGATAGAGAGCGAGAGAGATATGGGGATAGAGAAGGAGAGAAGGGGGATAGAGAGAGGGGGAGAGAGCGAGTGAGGGATAGGTATAGAGAGAAAGATTGAGAGGGAGAGAGGGATAAATAGAGAGAGAGAGAAACTCTCTCTCTATCCCTCTCAGAGAGAGAAAGAAAGAAAGAAAGAAAGAAAGAAAGAAAGAAAGAAAGAAAGAAAGAAAGAAAGAAAGAAAGAAAGAAAGAAAGAAAGAAAGAAAGAAAGAAAGAAAGCGAGAGAGAGAGCGAGGATGAGAGAGAGAATAGGACCCTCTTCCCTTTTTTCACTGTGTGATCTTTGGTATTTTGACTAATAGTGCTCTGCCCTTCTGTAGCTCAAACATGTTTCTTATTCAGCAGTGCACTTGGCAACAGCTTGAGGGGACTATTGTAGTTTCTCAATATTGATTGATTTATTTTACTGAGCAGTGTGTGGTATACAAATAGAATCTCTTCAATCCACACATTTAATCCCTAATGACATCTTCTGGTCCATAGATCAGTAGAATTCATTTAAATGCATCATCACTAAACAGCACCTACAATTCAGATGACATATTTACCATAAGAGCAATTTAATAAGTGAACATTATAGTGCTCAGTCACAGCTAAACACATCTTGCAGTGAAACAGGTGAATAACGTGCTTTCACTTTCTTAAAGGGGAAAAATTCAAAAAAATCAAAAAGTGTCATGTGCTAAATAGTGACACGTGATCATAGTATACCTTAAGCGAATTAAAACAGGCAAATACAAAACACATACATTTGAACGGTATACTATTCTATACTCAGGCCAGTCTAATATAAATTGGAATGTTAAGGCTAGGTGTCCTGAAAACCATAAAAGGAAGTATTAATAGTTCGTCAGTTGGTATCGTGAAGAAAATATAACCTTTAGTCTCCACAATGATCTCACTTCGAAATGGCTATAAAAACACAACTTTAAGATTCCTGGACTGACTAGTTAATAAAGTGCATTGTGCTCAGAACAGTCGAAAGCCCTCCATATTGCAATTGGTGGAATATATGCATTTTTTGTTTGTATACATATTCTGAACTTAATTGCATGTGACACGAGGTATTTTGCCATTGTCATACACAGACAGCAGCGCTCTAGTGGGTACACCTAAGCCCACCCAAGACCCATCTCTCGCAGGGCAAATCTCACTATGCCTTAATGCTTCCCGTGGGCTGTGGGCCTTTGGTCTCCAGTGACCTGGATATGTGAGAGGTCAGCAGGGATGAAAGCAGATGGTACCTTATCCCTCCTGAGGCAGCAACTTAAAGAAAGGAGAGAAGGGAAAGAGATGAACGGTGAATTATTGTGGTATTTCTAGTCCAATGGAACAATAGCGCACTACGACCAGATCCCCTCTTTATCACTTGCCTTGAGCACGGCTACGACCAGTTGCACTTATTAAAGCAGTCTTAGGCAATTGGGAAACAAAGATGCTGATGTGAAAGCTGTCAATTTACTGTATTGCTATGTAATGCATTGCAAAGGTCATTAAAATGAATAGATTATAGTGAATAGATGTTGTGATATGTTTGGGCAGGATTTCAAATCCCTCAAAGATGACGAAATTGAGACGGACCAGCAAGTATTCCAGATATCAGTGACCATTTACTGAGGCGAACTTGTATGTAAGCATCTGAGCTCTTGCATGACATTTCCCATCTCAGGAAGCCACTTCTAAGATAAACAAACTGGATCAGTCAAATAACTGAGAGGCCAGCAGGGCCTTAAGGATACTTAGAATAACTGTACATCTCACCCAGTTGGCCTCTGATGTTGGCTTGAAGTGCAGTGCTAGCCAGTAAGAAGCTGACTGTTGAGGGGGCCTACAAACCTGCTATGCTTCAATTTCATGCAGGTATATGACTGAATACTTGCAGGTGTTATGTCTGAGCCCACACAGTCCCCAGCTGCTTATTCACACGGACTTCAAATAAACAGCTGAATGTATAGGAAGTTTCATCCAGCAAAACGGGGTCAAAATTCTGAATTAGAGAAAGGGCAGATGCCACCCAAACCGCAACTACCTCGTTGCCTCTACATCTCCTATTGTTGGTTGTCCATCATTCCTAGGGGCCAAAGGGAAACCCCGTAGGCCTGTGCGCGTCTCCTGCTGGTCCCCGCACATCCCGCCCTCAGAACAGGAGAAATTCAAGAACAAGCGCTAGCCTTCGAGGAGTTCATGCAGCGCTACTCGGGCACAAGCACCACCGACTGGCAACTCTCCCCAGAGAACCCACACGCACCTGCAGGACACATCACATGCTGGCCAACTCTCCAGCGCTGCGCTCCGACTCCCGCTAGTTTGAACTGCGGGGGGGAGGGGGGCAGGACAGAGCTGGCCCTGAGGGTCCTGGGCAGTGTACCGAGGCCTGCATTCTGGTGGTGCACTGGGTGCTGATCCAGCCCCGCACCATGCGCACCAAATCAAAATTTTTAATCATGATGATGATTGATTCATCATCATAATAAAATTCTTTGATTTATTGCCTGCCCAGCACCAACCACCCGCGATGGTCCTGTGAGAGGCTGAGGGCGCAAGTCGCAACTCAGGCCAGTGAGGCCACCGTCCTCGCTCCGCACTGCCTCTGCCCTGCTCTCAACAGTCACTCAGTCACACAACACAGCAATGCAATCAAATAAAATTGAATCCACCACCACTGCGCGAGGCGTGCGACGCTCGCCCAGTGCCAAGTTACTGTGCCAACCACCACTGTACAGCTGAAGGAACGAGTCAATCTATATGCCTATAATAGAGGCTGAGACACATTGAAGATGTCTAGCTCTTTGAGATAATACATGCAGGAATTTCATACTTTTGGGAGGAGTCTTGCTACAAACATATTAGCATTCCACTATGTCTCGTCTCTGATAGGTGCCTTAAACCCCCTCCAGCAAAACAATATTTAAAAAAAAGAAAAAGTCTCTAATGCCCTGTGGCAACTTGCCCCACTCATGTGTATATATATATATATATATATATATATATATATATATATATATTCACTGAAAAAACCATTAGTTTCAGGGGCGTTATAGTTGGACATTTCCCTCGTATAAAACCCTAGAAATTTCCCTGTTATAGTTAGTTCAGCTAACTATAACTCACGCCCCCGCAATGCACTGCTGATGACTTCACATATTACATCACTCATGACATGGTCAGTGACACCACTGATGACATCACTCATGACATCTCAAATGACATCACTGATGACATCACTGATGACGTCATCCATGTGATAAATTAGTGCATCTTCTCACACCCTTTTCAGTGAATATATATATATATATAATCTAGATGTGTGTATATATATAAATATATTCACTGAAAAAACCATAGGTTTCACACATGTTATAGTTAGTGGAAATTTTACTGATAAAAAACCAATGAAATTGCCCCGTTATAGTTAGCGCAGGCAACTATAACTCACGCGACCACAATCCTCTGCTGATGCTAATACTGTATTTAGACACTTATTTGCCCATGTCTTCTTCCATACATTTTTAGCTATACATATATTACAAATATTTTTTTTTCATAAAGACACATATGTCATCAGCAGAGGATTGCGGTCGCGTGAGTTATAGTTGCCTGCGCTAACTATAACGGGGCAATTTCATTGGTTTTTTATCAGTAAAATTTCCACTAACTATAACATGTGTGAAACCTATGGTTTTTTCAGTGAATTTGCAAGGTTTTTTAAATGCTAATTCCTAACTATAACGTGTGTGAAACCTATGGTTTTTTCAGTGAATTAGTACGGTTTTTTAAATGCTAAGTTTTTTTCCCTTATAATAAGCCCTGTACATTTGGTGGCCTACGGCCACCAAAAGCACAGGGGGTGGGGTAAGTGTGGATAGTGTTTTTTTCCATTGTAATAAGCCCAGCACATTTGGTGGCCTTCGGCCACCAAAAGCACAGGGGGTGGGGTAAGTGTGGATAGTGTTTTTTTTATTTTTATTTTTTTACCGTACGCTTACCGTAAGCGTACGGTAAGCGTACCCCGCGAAATTGCCGAAAAAAAAATAAAACCGTTTTTGCACTTGGGGGATGTTTGGGGACTCCCTCAACATGACTATGTGGGAGGGAGTTGTCAAAACAGCCCCTTTACATGTTTTTGGGCTTCCGATTTTAAAAATCTCTCTCAGTGCGAGAGACAAAATGGCGGCCGCCGCTTCCTGGTTTCGGCCGATTCGAATGTTTACTAAGATCTAAGAGCCAATCAGAATCGCGCTCGCGCACGCCACCGTACGCTTACCGTAAGCGTACGGTAAGCGTACCGTAAGCTGGCTCAGATATATATATTGATTTAAAGGCTATTTTCTCAGAATCTACTGAACAGATTTACACCAAACCTACAAAAGGCACTTCCTTGACCTAGGGACTACCTCTCTGCCAAATTTTGAGTAATTCTGTTCAGCCATTCGGGCTGTAGCTCGTTCTAAAGGTCCTATGGAAAAATGCATGGGAAAAACGCGTTTTGGGACCCCCCTTTTATCTCAGCCCCCGCTTGACGAATCCCCCCGAGACTTTCAGGGTAGGAGCGGAGCGTAGCGCCCCACCTATTTTGAGAAATTCGCGAGGATTCGTCGACCGGCGCCAAAGTTATTCAAAATAGAATGTTGAGGTTTTCCTATGGAAACGTGGTCCTAACTATAACTACCTACTGGCTATCGCCAGTAGGTAATATATATATATATATATATATATATATATATATATATATATATATATATATATATATATATATATATATATATATAAAAAGCCCATTGTGACCTGGGGACTCTCCTCCACTGCAGACCTTAAAAGAATGCTTCAAACTCAAGGTCTTTGTGGATTCTGAACTCTTGACTCTAATCTGTAGAGTGATTCAGTAACTGTTGCTATGAGAACAATACAGTAATTTAAATAGACTATATGACATGCACAAAATCAAAAAGGTGAATGTTGCCTCTTTTAAATTGGTAGGCACTAAGACAAAAAGACAGAATGTGAGGGAAGACCATGCATAAAACACAAAGTAATGGTTTTTGAATGCAGAGATGTTAATGCTTAGCAGTCTAGCAGATGCATTTTACAATGCATGTTTTGTGAGAACTGCAATGCAGGTACAGTACTGCCGAGCCCGGGCTCTGTAAGCTGCCGGAGCAATGAGCCAGCCATGATCTGGTGGAGTGACTGAAGAAAATCTAAGTTAAACCAATCGGGCAATTACAGTCACATAATTGGTATTCCCTGCTCCCGATTTGACTGTGGGGGTATTTATTTTTCCCTCTTCGCTTCCATCATAGAACCTAGGTAATTTTCTATGGGCTTGAAAACGTACAGATTGGGAAAACGCTTGAATTAGGTGTAAAAGAAATGAATCCATCCAGTGTTCTGTTGCTCTGTCGTTATGCGATAAAGATGATAACACGGCGGCTCCACATAAAAAAATACTATGCCAATGGTCTTACATATTTTACACTAAAATGATTCTAGCACCAGAGAGGCAATTCATAAATGTAAAATGCAACCCGAGATCCAACACTTTTAAAAACAATTCATAAATGTAAAAAGCAACCTGTGGAAGGGACACATTTAGAAAATAGAAAACTTTATTTCTTGTTTGTTTTGAGGGATTGTGGAACCTTGGTTGCGGCATTAACTTTTCTGTCTCCTGCTAATTTACAAGCACATTCATGTATTGCGTGTTGTCTCACTCCACTCGTGATGCTGCAGGCAACCAGTCATGCGCACTTTTAATTGCGCTGGGCCCAACGCACATGCGGCATGTTGACATCAGCCGCACTATAAGGCGCGCAGATGCGGCGGAGGAGGAGACAGTGCATCATTCTGCGCGCTGCGCACAGGCACCTCCTCCTCTTCCTGAAAATGGGGGGTAATCGGAGCAAGGCCTTGTAGATGAATTGTCAGAGTCTTTCCTAATCCTTGCTGCTCTCTCCCCTTGTCTTGGTGTCACATCAGGTCACACATAATAGCAAGCAACGCATGAAATGGGATACAGAACTGCAGGTTAGTCCGGGTCCCAGCCTGACCCAGTGTATCTGCATGTGCCTGAGAAGTGTCTGTACTGTACTCTCCCATTAAATGCATTTTCTTACACCCCTGTCGAGCAGAGCCCTTGGTCTCACTTTAAATTAAAGTAGTGTAGATACTAGGTAATGTACCGGACTATACCTGCCCATTTAAAGCACAGCTTTCTTTAAACCTTCGGTTCATGTGCCTTCAGGCTGCTTCCGGTTAGCTGGTCTAGGCTTCCCATACCCGAGACTGACGCTGCCCCCAGGCCCAGGCCCAGACAGTGCAGTGCTGTGGTATCCGTCTCACAATGAACCGAAGATCATTCAAATCAGCTCTCCTTGTCCCAACCACATCAAAAAGAAAGAGACACGAAGTAAGAACCACAAAGTGCCCTGGCCCAGACCTCTAGAATGGTCCTGACCTATTGATAGGCAATAAGGACACTGCTGTCTCTTCTGGAAAGATTGGAAACTCTCAGCCAAGTGCTCTGAAGTGGTTGCTGGCATACATGTTATCGCTGTAGAAAATGGCTTCACTAAATAAAGAACTATCAGAAACAACATGCACAAACAATAGATAGCAAGTAACAACCTAAAGCAAACTGGAGGGAAGAATTAAAGATTAAGATGTGAAACAGAGCCCCAGGCAAGATTAACAAAAAAATCGGGCAGCGCTGCACAGCATTGAATGCAGTTTTACAGTGAGTTCAAGTTGTATCATGAAATGAAAAAAAATGTGCGGCCCGCATGCCGAATATTTCATTGGCTGGATGTACGCCTGCTAAAAATGTATTTTTAGCACAGTAGTGCTGTGCCAGCGGAATTTGCAGAATTTTACTTTTATTTTTTTAATATATACTATACCTCTGACGCAACTGTAGACTAAACTGCCAAAAAGGTTTTCACGACTAATCTGCCCATCATACAATTAGCTGAAGCACTCGGAGAAGGGTTAAATGGAGAAATAATGAACAAAGACATCCCAGATGTGGTGAAGGCAATGCCAAATGGGAAGTCACGGGGAAGATTGAATCAGAGCAACGCCTCTGTGAATCAGGCCTTATGAGTGCAATTTTAGGGGCAGATTTATAATAACTGGCGCATCCCTGCATATCAGCAGGGATGCGCCAGTTATTTTGCGCCCCAGCTCCGCCATCATGAATGCGCCGCATTTATAATGCGGCGCACCATGGGGCAAAAACAGCACAGATGCGTCACGCATCTGTGCCATAAAAGTGGCGCATTGCTGGAGTTGCGTCGCAAGCGCGACGCAGCTCCAGCAATGCTCTGGGGGGCCCTATCTGCACAATGCTGCGTCAATCCTTACGCCTGCTTCATGCAGGCGCAGGGTTTTGACGCAGCATGGGCTCAAAAGTGACTGAGTGAAATCTTGTAGATTTCACTCAGCCACTTTTAGGAGGCGTTCCTGCGCCGGAACGCCCCCACCTGCCCTGGAACGCCTACATGTGGCACAGGGCTTTACAACGTGACGCATCTCCCAGATGCGTCACGTTGTAAATACCCCGCACCATGGCGCAGGATTTGCGCCGCTGCTGCGTCACAAAAGTGACGCAACAGCGGCGCAAAAGTGGCGCAAGTGCAACATAAATCTGCCCCTTAGTTTTTAATACCCACGAGTATTATTTCACAAGCATGATATGGGTAAATCCTAAATATGGGAATAGATTAGCTATTTTAGGATCGCTTGGAACCCAGGGGTTTCTCAAACTGTCCAAATACCCCATCTCACCCTTGGAAATATTCATAAATTCACTCCTGTAAATGCTGACGGTCAGCCCCATTAAAGGAAAGGGAAGGTTGTTGAGATTGTCAGAGAAGGGGTTTCGCCAAGAGAAAAATATTTAAACAAATAGCACTCACCTGTGCTGCGGGCGGCAGACAGGGGAGATTAAATTACGGGGTGCAGATTTCTTTCCTGGCTGACCTGTCCTGCTCTGAAATGCATGCCTCGACCTTGTCTCAGTCACGCGCACTTCCCAATGCGCATGAGCAACACTGCACAGACACCACACTAAAAAAAAAAAGCGGCGCCGCGGAGGCGGTGACATATGCGCGCTGCGCGCTTCTTCAGCAACAACAAAACATCGTCATGGTCAGGTGACAGGAGGTGAGGTCAGTGGTAACGTAGTGTGTGTGTGTAATATACATTAATGAGTAGGGCCGTGCAGCGCCGCGGCGGCCTGATCAAAATGAAATAATAATTTATTTGAAATCGGCAAGGCCAGGCCCGCGCCGATTTCAAATAAATTATTATATCATTTTGATCAGGCCGCCGCAGCGCCGCCCGGTCTGCCGCGTGGCACCCCACCCCAGCTCACACCAGGCCTCTCAGATCTGATTGTGCTTAATGTACAACGGCTGCCTGTAACTGTAAGCACTGTGTTCTGTTGTTGGGGCCGATTTGGACCGACCGGTCCAAATCGGCCCCAACAACAGAACCGGCCCCCCTGTCACGAAACCGGCCCCCACCCCATCCAGCCTACCGGGGGATTTCCCGGTGCCCGGAATGACCAGTCCGGCCCTGGTTGAAGTCGCCCAACGTTGGGCGCCAGTTGAAGAACCGGGGTTTAACCCAGCGGCGTCAGGGGCACGCCTAAAATCTTCGAGTTCACCTGTCTTGGTATACAGAGACAAGGGATACTTCTGGATGGCATCAGAGACCAAGTTTATTAGCTGCAGCTAGTAACAGTGATCCTAGAAATACATCACGGTGTAAATTCTCAGGAGACTGCTCATTTTACTAAGGCGAGACGTCTCCTTTTATACCCAATATTCACATTATAAATGTACACCCACTGCACAAAAATCTAGCCAATAAGGTACATTTTCAAACAAAGTGTCACATAACAAAAACTCAATTTACAGTATCCCAACCCAAAAGTTAATTATTAGGAATGTCCCAAATTCAATCTCCACAAGCCGGACAAACCTATAATTGAAAGCATAACCCATGTAATGAAGAAACATAAAAAAAAGAAACGGTAACAGATGCTGAACAAGATAAGGCATGTGCAAGGAAACTAAAAGTTAACGATGTCCTGAACATTGATTGGCAATCTCAGACAAAGATCGATCAGGGAAATTGGCTTTGCGGGGTCAGTTTCAGGTGCAGAGGTCAGTTTCTTACAGTTCATTTCAGAGTCAAAAAGAAACCTAGTTAATGTATACATGAACTAAGAAGGCCAGGCCACTTTATTCGCCAGGCTACCTTCACAGGCCTACGTGAGGGCAACACAAAATGGTGGCACAGAACAAAATGGAGTCAGACTCGAGAATTACAGAACCTCAATAGAATAAAGTGGAGAGAAATTCGGAATATGTTCATGCATAGGCCTGGATGGGCAATACATAGAACTATTTACACGCAAAATATAGGCAACAAATGTAACCGCTTTTGACATGATGGAAAATGAAGTGAAAAACAATGATGAAAAGTGAAGAAAATTAAATGGATTAAAATTGATTACTCTGGTGAAATTGTATTATTCTAAGATACAAATGTGCATACGGTTGTGCAACCCGCTGTGATCTGCGAACCAGCAGGCCACCATTATTGATTGAATGTTGGCTGGAATGTCACTGCTGGAGTAGGACTGACCCTGATATGCATGGGGGTGGCCACTATCTGAAGTGGGACAGTGGGCAAAAAGCAGTGATTGAGATTAATTGAAGCATTCCACCCATCGTCGTTTTTTTCTACAACCTAATGATGCTAGGAGGATGGTTAACTGTGTTGAGTATCCACTGCTGACAAAATGTGGAGTTAGTTAGAATCCAAGTAAAGCAGAATCATCCTTGCAAATTGGGTAAACAGTGTACCATACATCGGGCAAAAGTATCACCCTTTAGTTACTGCCTTCAGAAACAGCAATAATATGTTTTTAAAGCAAGTCATTACTATAATTACCTGGGTCTATAGCACTGCTCCTACTCTGCATAATTTATTTGTATTATTTACGCATACAGCCTTGCAGATTAGGCACTGTTGTGTTTTTCAAACATTTGGCACTAATTTAGTGTGATGTGGGGCGAGGTATAAAGCCTAAAGGAATAGTAGTTTATGAATTATATTCAAGTTATACTCTTATTAAGTATATTTAAAACTGTTGTATGGCAAAATAGTGTTAGCAAATATATTGGGCATCAGAAACATTGGCCCATTAAATATAATTTACAGGTTAAATATAATTATTAGGTGTAGAACTTCGATTATTTTTTCTCATATTTTTTTATTAATGAATAAAGGTGGCATTTACACAATATGATCAACAATATCCAGGTATTGCATGTATATACAGTGGTTGTGACATTTCTATTTATGCTCCCTGCCTTTAACAATCTACACCCATCAGAGACTCTCTTCCCCATCTTCTCCTCCGTCTGCCCTTCCGCCCATGGCAAGCATTGCAGGTCCCTCCCCACCCCCCCACCCGACTCAGCACAGAGACCGCTTCTGTAATCATTCAAATGTGTCCATATCTTTCCCCACTTCGCGGACAACCACGGCACTCATAAATAAAGTTTTTTGCAATCATGCACCGTTCCATATCCCGTTTCCTATCTTTCAGTTGTGGTGATATCTCCGGCTCCCCTCATTCTCACAATGTTCCTCTTAGCCACCATCAACCCCAGGGTGACACATACTTGAATCATTTGGGCTAGATCGGAGGATTTCCATACATTCAGTAAACATGTTTTCTCTGTGAGGGGTACTCTTCCTCCCACCACAGGATTTATACAGGCTAGCACTAAAATCCAATAATTCTGTATCACCGGACACTTGCAGATTATATGGTGGAAGGTACTGTCTTGTCTACATCTCCGCAGGCAGGCGGAATTGGGTCTCCTCCCCATCTTTGCTAGTGTTTTACACAACATATAAACCCTATGCAAGATTTTAAGCTGTATTAGGCGAAACCGTGCCCTGATCACCACTTCCCTAGGTCAGGATAACGCCTCTCTCCAATCTTCCTCCTCTATGTACCTTATATCTGCCTCCCAACACTGCAGGAGCCGGTGCAATGTGTCTGGGGTATTATGAATCAGTTTCTTATATGCAAAAAGAACAATTGATGGACAGTATGCAGAACAATGTCATACATTCACTCCAGTACAGAGATCTGGGCCTAAATCAGTCCAGCCCGAACTGCTAGGCCACGACCTCCCTGGACTGGAAACAAGCATCCTAGGACCGGTTTCGGGCTTTCAGCCCTCATCAGCCAGGATAGCTTGACTCCAGTGGCATGGAGAGCACGGGACCCATGTCTGGGCATACCCGTCCCACACTGGGTGACAAATGCAAAAGACCAACTTCACCAAAAATAGTTACAAAAGGTTGATAATTACGAAATGGTAAACCATTACAGAAAAAAACTAATTGTACAATAGGTATATACAACAGTGAAAAGGATATGAGACTCGTTCTTATTTTCTTTATTCTCTACTAAGTAACATGCCGTTTTTAATCTTACAAACCCTTATTTTGATGGGTTATATATACAATGGCTAAGTACTTAGTTTTAATTCTGTTTTGTGTTTTAGTTTTTTAGGGCACATTGTTAGTACAGCACTGGCAAAACTGTTTCCCATCCATGAGTTGCGCCTGGCTGTCAAAGTGTAACTACCCTCTCACAGTACTCAGAAAATGTTTGTCAATGCTGAGGTGGATCTGGGTACCACAAATATTTATAGATTTGTTTGTTTGATCATATTATTCAGGCCCAGTTGGTGTTAGAGTTTCTTATATGGCCTGCATCCTTTAAGATAGCTCATCTGCTTATATTACATATGTATGGATACTTATTCCATCCAGTAACAGTTGCCTTCAATAAGACCAAGTCCTAAAATTTGTATCTCTATAATGGAGTAAACACAATCAGTGCTTTCTCACCAAAATGGGGCACTTCCTCCACAAATCAGAGGCCCCGAGCCTAATTTGTGGTTGCCTTTTTCTGACCAAGAAGTTTAATAAGTACAAGCCAACGAGAGCCTGTACTTATTCTCCATGAGCTTCCAATACATGTCTGTGCATGTGTTTAAAAAGACCTGGATTTAGGCCATGTATTCTCTGTCCAGACAGCGCACATATGAAATACCTTATACCAGAACTTAAAATTCATAAATGAACATTATGCATTTCGACATGCTCTTAAAGTTTTCTTATTTTCTATCTTCAACCGTGTTACAGTTATGTGCGTTTGTGTCAGAGGTTAACAGATGTCTTAAGTCCCGAGATGGTACCTTGGTGAAGATTGCTTATGCCAAAAAATAATCAGCATAATAATATGACATGATGTAACAAAAAACGTTATCTAGCTCAGTGACTTCAAGTTCAGGTTTGTTTTACCGAGTAAACACACAATGTTAAGCCAAGGCAAGCCGCGGTCATATTCTGTTCATTAGGTAGTAGGACATTACATCCTTTTCACCTTCTAAAGTCAGGGCCAGATGACATTGCATTTCTCTTTCATCATAACCGTTTTCGTATTGTTTATTAATAGGAAATGGACTATTGCAATGTCTCCCATCATCCTGTAGGCACACACTCATAGCATTGCCAATTTATGACATAAATACTGCTGCATTTAGTTTACGATGCCGGTAATACAAGCCACAGTGTATTGTCTGGCCGAGATTCAGACATAAATTGCAGCAAATGCCTGGTCTGCCTTTTATTTCTTTCCTAATAATGTACAGATGTTTGCAAAATGTGAATGTCAAAAACACTCTAATAGTTACAAATGCAAACAGCAGAATAGATTATAGAAAAAGGAAATCTGGAGCCAGAGCTTTTGTAGCAACTGCGATTAATTAAATCAGTTGCCTTGTGTGATGTTCCAAATATAGAGAGGCACAACGTACACGAGGAGGGTAGCGGGACATTGCTACATACCCTCTAAAGACTTATGATCCAGCTATTATGTAGGCAGAGGTCCTCACACTCGCTGTTCCCTATTATGATGACACAGCAATGAGGTATTAGTTTTCTTTGCTGCTTTTAGACCCTGGTAAACAGCCCACTGACCAGCTGCTGCATCCCTTTAATAGTGTTGTGTTTACTATTGAAAGCTCAGAATGTTTGAGTTCTGTTTCCCTGTCTACTGTTGTCCAGTTGGGCATTCTCTCCTGGATTCCCTTCTGGACAGCAGTGTCTTCAGCGGTTCCTGCCTGCTCTTCGTGGGTTTGCTGTAATTATCTTTTCCAGAAATACAACCCATTTCTCTGGATTACGTCTATTCAACTTTTGTCTTATGTTGTTATCCAACTTTTGTCTTATGTTGTTATCCCACTTTTGTCTTATGTTGTTATCCACTTCAACATAAATTTTGCGACATCGGAAAACGCACGTATTTCTACAAACCCAGTTTCTAAAAAGCAGTTTTCTCATATTGGCTGATAAGGCATTTTTAAACAATCGCCACAATATCTTACAATAAGTGACAGCTCTTGACAGGTACTGTTGAATCTTTGAAGTATTTTATGATTGATTTACAACATATAAGCAAGAGTGCTCACTGTGATTTTGAATAATGCAGTTTACTTGAAACGCGATTGTAGTGTAGCGAAGGCATTGACCATCTTCTGAGCATGAGCATGTCTACGTGGTTCTTCTTTGATCACGCTGAAGATACTACTACACGCTTCAGGGATTTGTCACCCATGCGCAAAGGATTCTGGTGCGTGGAGGACAAGTGCACAACTAAGCAAGCAGTGTGGAGATTTTTGACTTCATGTTTCACCTATGCGCAAAACATTCTGGGGCGCATAGGAAAAAAAGAAATAAAAGAAAAAACAAGTTTAGGAAAAGGATAGAGAATTTTCACTTGAAAGTACATACATATTATTAACAAAAAGATTTAAAGTTGTTTATTTTTACGGATACTTTGAAAATACTAGTTAAAGCTACATAATGGCAAGTTAGTTACAGCATTGCCAAATAAATCACTTTCTACAGAATCCAGGAAAACCGATTGTCCAATGGCAGCAATGGTACAGAGCATTTGAAAGCTATATTATTGCGATTGACAGCAAATTCACACAAAAGAAAAAAAGCAGTTTCGTATGGATTACTTGGTGATGCTGGTTGTGAAATCTTTGACAATCTTCCTGAGAGTGAACCACCAGCAGGGCAATTTATACCCTGGAATGTATTTACAGAGGCTGTCAAAGAGATTGGAGAAAAGATTCACTGAACAGCCAAATATTATGCTTGAAAGGTACGGATTTAATCAAAGGAAGCAGTATGCTGTGGAGAATATTGAGGAGTACATATCAAATTTACATAGTTTAGCATCTAAGTGAGAACTTGTGGACAAGTTGGACACGTATCTGTGTGATCAGTTTGTGTTCAACAGTCATTCAAAGAAAGTTCAGGAATGTTTGCTGGAGAGCAGAAATCCGAATTTGAATGAAGTTTTATACATTGCAAAATGTATAGAGCCTTCGTCTACATCTAGCAAAGTCATTACAGGCACTGATGTTAGTCCTGATGATGTTTGTGCTGTTTCAAACAAAGCAAGGGTTCCTGAAACATCCAGAGGAAAAAATGGTTTAGTGTATTCAAAAAGCACTGGTATGTTATAGGTGTGGATCGAAATCACATTTAGGGAATAATCCGAGTTGCCCAGCTATTGGTAGGAAATGTAATAAATTCAAAAATACAAGATCATTTTGAAAGTGTATGTAGGTCTAATACTAGATCTACTGCTAATTTCCCTGTCAGAGTGAATGTTGTTGAAGAGTTACAGGACGATATGATTAACAATCTTGTGTTAACAGTTGATGCAGATGGAACCTTGATGTCTTTTAAAGCACCTTTAGGAGAAACACATTTTGGTGCAGTAACTCTTGAAGTAATGGCATACTCGGGCTTACCCATTACCATTTCTTCAGATATTACTTATTATAATAATACATTTTGCAAGGAACTGGTTGAACCTGATGTTCAACCTAAAGCATTTGGAGAGCAGGACATAGATATGATAGTGTATTTTCAGGACACACTCAGTCTTTTATGGAGAGAAAATGTAACTAAAATATATGTGGCCGTGAAAGGCCTTGAAATTTTGGGGTGGAGTGATCTAGGAAGGATGGGCATCACCCTTAAACCAGGGTGTGAAAACCCCATAGAGTTAGGTAATATGGCTGTTGCTTCCATTGAAGTATGAGATGATGAATCCACAACTGAGTCGAATGAAAATCATAACAGATTTACGGCTATTTTTGAGGATAAGATTGGGTGTGTAAAGGGTGTTGTACATGATATAAAATTGAAACCCAATACCATACCAGTTAAACATAAAGTCAGGGGTGTTCCTCTCAGTGTAAGGAATAATTTGAAACACATTTTGGATGGTTTATGCAAAGACGGCATAATGATGCCAACAGATTCATCTGAATGGGTTTCTGCTAATGTTTTAGCTAAAAAAAAACGATGGCAGTTTGCGTCTGTGTGCAGATTTGCGCTCACTACACAAGAACATTCTGGTGGGCTGCTGTCCTTTACCGAGGATACAAGAAATGTTAATGGCTTTTGGTGAAGCAACTCATTTTTCTCTTATCAACCTTAAATCAGCATACCATCAGGTTGCTTTGTCCGAAAGGTCAAAAAATGTTACCAAGTGTGTAAACCCTTTTGGTGCTTTCAAATATATGAGATTGCTGGTCGGAATTGCATCCATCACTAGTGTGTTGAAAAAACGAATGGACTCATTTTTTGAAAGTGTCAAAGGGGTGCAAACATTTCAAGACGACATTTTGATTTTTGGTAAATGCATTGCTGAAAATAATGGCAGTTTAGAACATGTGCTCAGGATTTAGGGTGAAAGAGGAACGACTTTCAAAAGATAAATGATGTTTTTTGGTGAACATCCAGACATAACAGACATCCAGGTATATCTGGTACAAAGAAGTTAGTTTGTGAACATTATTGGTGGCTGGGCATCAATGGTTATGTTGAGCAATACATTAACACATGCCCAGAATGCATATTATCCGATAAGCATTGTAAAGTTAACAAAATTAAAACTGGAGTACATTCTTTGCCTGCACAACCGTGGGTTAAGTTAGCCACCGATTTCTCTAGACCATATAATGTTTTACAACAGGATATGAGCTTTATAATTGTACTCATGGATTACTATTCATTTTTGTAATTTTGTTTATGGTTGTTGTTGTCTTCTCCTGTTCTTACTCCCTCAATCACTCTTTTCTTCTCCTTTAATGTTGTCTACTCCAGATTTACTCCTTCCAACACTCTTCTCTCCATTGTCTGTCTAGTTCTGTTAGCCACACTCCTTATCCCCTTATTCTCTGTAGTTTTCTTCTGTTCTCAATCTTTCAATTACTCTTTTCTTCTACTCCTTTAGAGTAGTCTTCTCCTGCTCTTACTCTTTCTATCATTCTTCTCTCCATTATCTTTCTAGTTCTGTTCTCGCACTCTCTTTATCCTCTTATTCTCTGTAGTTTTCTTCTGTTATCAGTCTTGCAATCACTCTGTTCTTCTCCTTTATAGTTGTCTTATCCTGATCTTACTCCTTCCATCACTCTTCTCTCCGTCTGTGTAGTTCGGTTTTCTCCCTCTCTTTATCCCCTTATTCTCTATAGTTGTCTTCTCTTCTCAGTCTTTCAATCTCTCCTTTCTTCTTCTCCTTTACAGTTGTCTTCTTCTGCTCTTACTCTATCAGTCACTCTTTTCTTCCTCTTTACAGTTGTCTTCTCCTTCTCTTACTCCTTCTATCACTCTTCTTTCCATCATCTTTCTAGTTCTGTTCTCTTACTCTCTTTTATCCTCTTATACTCTGTAGTTTTCTTCTGTTCTCAGACTTTTTTTTTAGAACTGTTTTTATTAGCACAAAAGTGATTGACATGTACATTACATGTGACGGATTTACATTTTTGATATAGACAACAGTATTGACAGGCTATATCTGGAAGGCAGTTGCATTTAGTAGTAGATCTGGGGAGAAAGCCTCCTTCTATTCCCCCCGCCACACCAACCCCAAGTCGATAGGAGGTCCAGTGTCTTTCAAATCAGTTGGTCATTGTTGCCCGTCTCCTCATTTTCAACCTCAAGACCATAATATATGAACCATGGGTCCCAGATCCTAGATCCTAGTGAACTTTCTGGGGCAATCCTGTGCCTCTGTTCTCAGACTTTTAATCACTCTTTTCTTCTTCTCTAAAGTTGACTTCTCCTGCTCTTACTCCTTCTTTCACATGGATTACTATTCATAGTGGGTATCTTATGAGATTTTGAGTCTATGCCCACCATTAATTCAGTGATTGATTTTTTAGAAAGAGTTTTTTTGTACGGAAGGGATTCCTCAGATAGTTGTGTCTCACAATGGAACACATTCCACTTTAAAAAATGGTGGAATTTTTAAGTAAGCATAGCATTAAGCATGAGAAAACACCATTGTATTTTCCTGCTGCCAACGGCTTAGTAAAAAGGTCCAATAAGGTTTTTAAGGAAGGAATCTAGACAGCTTTGGTATCCCATTTGGACGTATGTAGGCAATTGAGGTAAAAAGTGTGAGGATACCTTAATATTACTCATTTGATCACTGGTTTGTCCCTTCTCTTTTTGTTGAAAGGTAGAGATGCAAAAATAGTTCTGGTGCCATGTTTTGATAAGTCAATGAATCTGCATTCAGTGGACAAAGGTTGGCGGAATCATAGGAATTTGGATGATTGTGTTAGAGAGAACTTTGGATGCAGGTATAAAGGTTCAGTGGATACACCACTTATGACAAAAAAAAGATTTTGCAATTGGAGACTGGGTTCTTGTTAAAAAAGCCCAAAAAAGCTAATAAAGGGGAATCAAACTTTTCACGGCCTGCACAAATTGTGAGAGTTAAACGCACTTCTGTTTTATTGTAAAATCATGGGTGGTCGAATAAGTGTGTCATTGTTGGTATTAAACCATATCAGAAAGAGATTATTGATCAAAGAAAAAATAAATATGATGATGTTCGTGACTGTACTACTTGAGAGTTTGACGCCAAACTTCCACAAATTACTTCTGAAAGTGTTGCTGAAGGGAATGCATCGGAAGAAAATGTTATTTCTAGGGAGTGACTCTTCTGAGGAACGTTCAAATGATGAAATGTTAGTTCCCAAAGGATTACTATTTATATTAGTTGGTATAAGGTATGCTTTATTTTATTTTGTATAAAAAAGGGAGACGTTGTATCCCTATAAAATTGTTGTGTTTATTATTGAAATGTCGGAATTTTCGACTTCTGTTTCCCTGGTGCCCACTGTTGTCCAGTTGGGCATTTTCTCCTGGATCCCCTACTGGGCAGCAGTGTCTCCAGTGGTTACCCTGCTCTTCTGGGGTTTGCTGTTATTATGTTCTTACAAACATAAAACCCATTTCTCTGAATTACGTCTCTTAACATTTTGTCTAATGTTGTTATCCATTACAACACCAGCCAAGGAGGCGGGGTATTGGTGGCAGAGGACCATCCATCCTAATTAGAGATCAACAGCTCCCTGCAAGTGATCTCTTTGCTTCGGAGGGGGCAAGTGCTGTGTCGGCAGCACTGAAGGTTAGCTAAGTGGTTGCCACCCAGGGTCAGACTGGCCTATAAGGTAATCTGACACAGCCAAAAGGCTGGTCTGACAGATCAGTGTGTGGGCCATATTTGTGAATCCTTTTGGGCCTGTTTAATGGTCTAATGGGCTGGTTTTTACCATTGCTTTCCCCTCACATTACTGCAAACATTCCTTGCAGCAAGCAGATATGCATGCAGTCTTCTATATCTTTGAAAACACATGTCTTTAAAAGTTCAAAACTGTCCAATTTGCAGGATGTGGCTACTATTTTAGTTTCCTGTTTAACAAATGGAAACCACTTTTATTTTGTTGCCTGGGCCTATTTTTTGTCACAGTCGGACCTTCGTGCCATCTTTAAAGTGCCCACTCAGCAGGCTCTTTTGTTTTGAGAAAATGTACTTCCAAAGTGTTACTTTATTTTCTCAATGCAACAAGTAAATGGCCTGATGTGCAGAAACGTTTTTCCCTGCTTGGAGCACTCATTCCCCATTTTCCATGCCTGTGTCTGCTATGCCTTGCATGGCAGACACAAGCAGGGAGAATAAGGGAGGATCTCCTTGCCCTTTGGTGGACAGGCCAGGGGTTTACAGTGGCAGAGACAGCATAGGCTGTGCCGCTGTAAGCACAGTGCTTCCCCTGATTCTAAGCAAAGTGGGGGAACTGCAAGTGTAGCAGGTCAGGAGAACTGCCAATTTAAAGCAGTGCTTGTACTACACTAAACTGTAAATGAGACCCATGATAATCATAACTGAACGCCCTAAAGTATCCTGTGCTCCCCCTCTGGTAACTTGGCACAGAGCAGTGAGGCTTAACTTAAGAGGAAATGTGTAAAGTATTTGTGTAATACTTTAAACAGTGACACAGTGAAAACACCACAAAAGACTCCACATCAGTTTAGAAAAATAGATTATATTCTTATAAATAAAACAAGACCAAAATGACAAAGAATCCAACAAGTAGAAGTTGAAATCAAAAAAATAAATGTAAACTAGCGCTTAGAAACAATCAGCACTTTAATGGAATCTCTGGTCCCACTGGACCAGGGCAAAGGTAAAAGTTTGATACAGAGACCCACTTGGACCCGTAAACCAAAGTTCCTTGATCTGGAATGCGTCTTCATTGATGAAGATGCAAGGTGCAGCCTTAGCGATGCGTCGTTGTCGAGCAACGCAGTGGACAAGATCTGTCAATTATATCCACGCAACTGCGGCAATGTGTCGGTTCTGAGTGCAACACGCTAGTTCCGAACGTGATGCACAGCTGCTACTCTTGCAGTAGGCAATGCCTTCAGTTCTAAGGTGATGTGTTAGTCCGAAGGCAAAGTCCCGGGTCCGCTCCATGTAACGACAAGGAACCGCTGGTTCTAACTCATGCAAAGGTGAAGATGCGCCAGTTCCGATGAGGATGTGAGGATGTGAGGGGTCCAGTTGAAACATCACTTAATACCCACTTCCAGGGCCCAAGACTGGTGTGGCACCACTTGGTAGGGACAGGCTTGCAGCAAGCAAAGTCCAGGTGCTATAGTAGGAGGAGTTGAAGTATTTTTTGGCCCTGAGAATTAGAACAAGAGGCAAGCCAGCAAGCCCTTAGAGTCACTCTGGGTTCAAGTGATGCAGATGCAGTTCTTCTCACACAGGCATGAGAACAGCATGCATTAAGGAAGCTCAGCAAGGCCAGAGTCCAGCAAAGCAGCAGTCCAGTAGAGTGGCACTCCTTTTAGAAACATAGAGTTCTTCTTCCTGGTAGAGCCTTCCCTTCGTGACCTGGCTCCAGACTCCTGACAGGGGGTATGCAGCAATTGTTTATGGACAGGACACAGTCTATTCAGATGTAAGTGTAAGACTGTGTCCAGCTCCCCCCTCCTATCTACCATGAAGGCCCATCAAGACACACACAAGCTCCCTTTGTCTATGGCCGTTTAGATGGAATGCACAAAAGCCCAGCTGTCACCTAACCCAGACTGCACAAAGACAAGCAGCAGGCACCAAATGGCTAAAGTGAGTAAATGCCAACTTTCTAAAAGTGGCAATTGCAAACTGTAATTTAGAATCCAACTTTACCATAAGTTGGGATTTTTAATTGTGATTCCAGTGACACCAAACATGAAAGTCCATCTCTTCACAATTGGGAATTACACTTAAAAGGCATAATAAGGTAATCCCAATGTTATCCTATGGGATAGATAGGCCTGGCAGGGATGAAAAATGTATTTGGGAGTTTTTCACTACCAAGACATGTAGAACTTAAATGTACACATCCTGACTTTGAAATACATTGCACCCTGCCCTGTTGGTTAGAGAGGGCCTACCTTAATTGTGACATATATATTAAAAGGGTAGGTATAGGCCTAGCAAGAGGTTTATTTTGCCAGGTCGAAGTGGCAGTGTAAATTGCACATATAGACTCTGCAGTGGCAGGCCTGAGTCATAGTTAGAGGTCTACTAAAGTGGGAGGCACAAAGAGTGCTGCAGGCCCACTAGTAGCATTTAATTTACAGACACTGGGCACATGTAATTCACTTTACTAAGGCGTTATAAGTAGGACTCCCAGTTTTATGGTGTTTATTTTTAACATGTATTTATCCATATTTATTTTTTGTCCATCGTATTGGTATTAATCCATATTTATTTTGTGTTTTGTGAACAAATGATGTGATAAAATGTATTTAACAGACAAACATGCACTCATACCAGTGCTTAATTTGAGCGCGTGGTTTCCAGTACTCAGCACCAACACTTAATTGTCAACACCGGCACTTATGACAGCCTGCCACATGGAAACACTGTTTGCATAATTTAGGGCCAGATGTACGACCCTTTTTTGCAGCCGCAAACGGGAGATCCTCCAGTTTGCGAGCGCAAAAAAAAGTCATGGCATGTACAAATGCTATTTTGCGAGTCACTGACTCACAAAAGAGCATTTGCGACTCCCGCTATTAGGAAGGGGCGTCCCTTCCTAATAGTGAGTCACCATGCCAGGTACAATCGTTTTGCGACCGCATTTGCAGCTGCAAAACACACAGTTTACCACCTACTGAAAGTAGGTAGTAAAACATTCGCAAACGGGAAGGGTTCCCCAGGGATCCCTTCCCCTTTGTGAGAATGTGAGAAAATATTTTTAAGAGCAGGCAGTGGTCCCAAGGACCACTGCCTGCCCTTAAAAAACAAAACTGATAAGTTTTTTTTTTTTTATGCATCCCATTTTCCTTTAAGGAAAACGGGCTGCATTTTTAAAAAGAAAAAGACTGCTTTATTTAAAAGCAGTCCCAGACATGGTGGTCTGCTGACCCCAGCTGGCCACCATCCCTGGGAGTGCTAGCCATTCTTAATGGGGTCTCAAATTGCGACAGCCTCAATAATATTCATGAGGCATGCTATTTGTGATCTATAGGAATCTTTAACAGTGTCTGAGACACTGTTATACATCCCAATTTGCGAGTCTCAAATTGCGAGTTGCAAATGCGATGCAATTTGCGGCTAGCAAATTGGTGAGTCGTACATCTGGCCCCTAGAGAATAGCACAACAATAGTTGGTTATTAATTTAATATACAATAAAACTTACTAATAGCTGCCATAGCCAATTTTATATCTTTGGGGGCCTGGAAAAATCTGAATTCTCACACTTGTAGGATTGTGAAGATTAGTAGTTATGTTGCCACTGTCAGCAGTGCTGACAGTGGTAATGGGCAGTGCAGGCAGAAGTGGCCTTCTAATGAGAGCCCTGGCACTTATATTTTTACAAATTAAGCACTGAATCAAACATTGATGCCTGTTTTAGCACATTACACATCCAAAAATAATAAACCCACATAAAAAATGTGCATGAATACATATTGAGATATTCAGCAATTCAAGTAAATCTCATCGAGCTTTGTAACTCCCCATACTGACAATATGTACAGATATTGGCCATGCTGCCAATACGGACAACGATTGGCCTGAAAGTCATTAATCTCAGCAAGGGGAGTCCCTCAAAAGAATCCAAGTTATCTGTTTATTTACGCTTTTAAAAATAAGAGAGGAAACACAATGTTGTCTGTCTGTATTTATCTGTAAAAAATCAGAAAAAATGGGAGAAAGCACTTAACCACTGGTTAGCAGTGGTATTTCAAAGCTTCTCTTTCAATGGCACTCCACCTCTGTTCCCATGGAAGTAACCTCCTACTAATGAAGGCTGCCTGTTGATCTAGGCCCTCCTCATTCAGCTGCGCTAACACTGCCCCTATGCCATGCTCTGAAGCATCTGTTTGTACAATGAATTCCTTGGAGAAATCAGGGGCCCTGAACCTAGGTGCTGTGCACATGGATTCCTTAAGAGAGTCATGGCTTTCTAACAAGCTTCTGTCCAGATCACCAATCTGGGCTGCTTCATTAGTAATCCACTCAGTTAAGGGGGTAACAATAGTGCCATAGACTTTCACACATCTTCTATAGTAGCTTATGAGACCTAGGAAGGGTCTTACTTCTGTTTGGGTTTTAGGTGGATGCCAGGCCATGAAGCTTTCAATTTTGGCTTCCACCTAGCTGGTTTCCCAAATACACCACGGAACCCTGCCCAATCTGGCACTTACTGGCCTTGATCATCAAGCTTGCCTGTTGCAGGGCCTGCAGCACCTCGTGGAGGTGATGCAGCTATTCTTCCCAGCTGGAACTGTAGACAGCAATGCCGTCTAAGTAAGCAGCACAGAAAGCCTCCTTACCAGCTAGAACCCTGTTAATCAGCCGCTGGAAGGAATTTTTCAAGCCAAAGTGCATCACCTGAAATTGCGAGTGACCCTCTGAGGTTGATAATGCTAACCTCTCTTTGGCCTCATAAGTCAGAGCTTTCTGCCAGAAACCTAATGCCAAATCAAAGGTACTAAGGAATTTGGCAGGGCCCAGCCTGCCAATGAGCTCATCAGCTCCGGGGTAGGGTGTGAGTCAGTCTAGGTGACTGAGTTGAGTCCACAGTAGTCCACGCAGAACCAAAGTCCTTATGTGCCATCCGATGGGGCAGCCTTTGGTACCAACATCAGAGGGTTGGAACAAGGACTATTAGAGGGGTCAATCACCCCTAGTGCCAACATCTTGGAGACTTCTTCCTTGATGCTGGCGCTCACTCTATCTGACAACCTGTAAATTGTGTTCTTTAAGGGGGACTGTAATCAGTGTCAACATCATGGATGCACAGATGTGTGAGTCCAGGGGTAAGGGATCCATCATGTTCCTGTGCAGAGAGCAGGTCAGGGTAGAGTTTAGGGAGAGGAGTGGGCCTAACGGCTAAGGCAGTCAATCTCGAATCTGGGGAACTGGGTACGAGCCTCGGCAATGACGCTGAACATCCTGTGATTCGTGGCAAACCACTTAATCTCCCCGTGCCTAACAAAAAATGATTGTGTCCTCATGTAATGCAACTGGTGCTATGTAAAGCGCTCTGATACCCGATTCGGGTCAAGTTTGCGCTATATAAAACTCTGTAAAATAAAAAATAAATAAATAAGGTTCACTCTCAGCATCCACTCCCACATCCATCACAAGGAGCATGCTCACTTTGGAGCGCTCAAAGTGAAGCTATAGGCTGTTTATATGGCACACCCTTAGGAGCTTTCTAGGGGTCTGGAGATCCATCAAGTAGATGGTCTCCCCCTTACGCTCCTTGACTTCATATGGACCAGTCCAGCGGTCCTAGAGAGCCCTGGGCTCTGTTTGCTCCATCACCCACACTTTCGAGCCAGATTGAAACTCCACCAGAGTGCCCTTCTTGTCATACCAGAGTTTCATTACTTTTTTGTTGGCCGCTATAATACTTTTCGCCTTCTTCCAGAAGAGATATATCTAGCTGTGGAAGGGCATCATGTAGCTGAGCACACCCTGGGATTTCTTGAGAGGTTTCTCCCGCCCCTCCTTGACAATGCTCAGAGGTTCCATGAGAGGGTGGCCATAGAGGAGTTTAAAGGAGGTCAATCCAGTTCCTTTCTGTGGTACCTCTCTGTAGGTAAAGAGAAGGCATGGCAATAGGACATCCAACTTCGACCTCGTGGGCTAGGGCAGGCCCATAATCATGCCTTTCAAAGTCTTGTTGAATCTATCCACAAGACCATTGGTTTAGGGGTGATAGGGTGTGGTTACACCACACTCCTCCCACATAGACTTCATATACTTTGACATGAAGTCAGTGTCTCTGTCAGATACTACCTCCTTGGGGAACCCAACACGGGCAAAGATCCCTATCAGAGCTACAGCCACCACAGGTGCAGTCACTGACCTCAGAGTGATGCCTTCTGGGTAGCAAGTGACATGGTCCATGAAGAACAATTACCTTAGTCTATTTTGGGGTCCAAGGGTCCAATGACATCAATATTCACCCTTTCAAAGGGGGTGCCAACAACAGGTAGTGGGACCAGGGGAGCTTTTTCCCTGATTCTCCACTGGCCTGGAAGGTGGGGCACAGCCTACAGAATGCATCTGAGGCTGTCTTTGTTCTGGGCCAATAGAAGTAGTAGACAAGCCTGGCAAAGGTCTTGTCTTGCCCTAAATGTCCTGCCAGGAGTATGTTGCGAACCAAACCCAGCAGGAAGTCCTGTAACATCGTGGGACCACCAGCACATGGACTGCTCTAGTTCTAGGAGCCTTAAGCTCACTATATTGGAAATCATTCTCCCAGTAGATCAGATGATCCCTGGTGGCTTCACCTACTGCGTGGGCTGAAGCCTGGCACCGCATGCCCTTAAGAGTGGGCCACTCTTTCTGCACTTAGCATAATTCCTGCCTGGTGGGCCTCCTCTCAGCCTGCCAGCTCAGGTAAGTCACCTAGGGCAGCAATGTCTTTCCCAGTTGGCTCGGAGGCCTCGACCTCAGGGACTCTGTCAACCACCACTGGAACCAGTTTCTCCCACCCCTTGCCTTTCTCCTTGACTGGTGTCTGGGCCATTGGTCAAGGCTCCAGACATCCTTGACTACCTTTTGGGTAGCCATGACTCATACAGTCATACAGGCCCACTCAGGCAATCCCATAATCTCCAAGTAATAACTGAGCTCTACCTCCCTCCAGGTAGTATGCTCTAGGTCGCTGCCTAGCAATCAATCAACAGGCATGGCAGGGCTCACATCAACTTTCAGAGAACCTGCAACCCCCTCACTCAAAGGGAGCCAGACCGGTATATGGCTCTCGCGATTGTCGGCAACTAGGACTTGGTGGAATGGGTTAGTTAGGACCTGCTCTGCAGACACTAACTGACACTTGACAATTGTCATGTTGTCTACTGTGTCTCACAAAACCTCCAACTGTTGCCCATCAAGGCCTACACTTTGAAGTATTTTCAGGTAAGTGGGCTTTTGGTACCATTTCTCTTTCCCCCAGGAAAACTAGGCTCACCTTTGTCTGTTCCCTAAAACTAACTGGGACTACCTCCTCCCCGAATGCTGCACTCGCCAAACCTAGTGTCTGTACACCAGTTGGGGGATATGCCCTCTTGGGAAATTTAGAGTGTCCCATGTTCTGCCCATATTTGTAGTACTCTGTACATTGGGGTACAAATCTATCTGTCTTATGATAAAAGAAATCATTCTTCTTAGAATCAGACTGGGACTGATTACCACTACTTCCTTGGGAATTGTTTTGGTGGCCTTTTGAGAACTCCTTACTTTTAAGTTTTTCTCCCCCCTGTTTCTTCTGTTGGACACCCTGACCATCGTTGTGGAAGTCCCCCAGATATCTTTCTGGACACTCTGGTGCTAGCAGAGAGGTCTGTCTTCTAAGCAAGCTTCCTAGGGTCAGTCAGCTTACTGTTAACTAGGTGCTGGCACCTGAATGACTCCAAGTAATTATTGCGTTCTATACATTTTAAATCAAATCAAATTTAAATTAAACTCAGGAAAACAGATACTGAGCATGTGCTTTCACATGACCAAATGGTACAACCCATAAAGATCAGTAACCTTGCTGCCCCTCACCCAGCCATTCAGTGCCCTACTGGAGTAATCAACAAAATATACCCAGGATTAGTGGGGACCTTCTGGCTGTCCCTGAATCTTTGGCAATACTTACCAGAAGTCAGCCCAAATTTGGCCATCAAAATACTGTTTTAGACTCAGTTCATGAGCCAGAAGTAGTTTCTTCTCTGCTAGGGCTCTGTCAGCCTTTTTCTCCTCAGCCTCCATCTTTAACTTAGCCAACTGTAGCTTAAAATCTCTTTCGTCCCTCCTCTCCCGCAGCTCCCCTGAGGATAGACTACGGGAGGAGACACTGCTTGCTGCTCTCACAGGGATCTGTAATTCAGAGGTGTCCCCTCAACTGCTGCAGGTGGTTCCTCAGAAGAGCCATTCTCAGGCTACCCCACTTCATCACTCTCCTTGGAAAGGGCTTCTGCCCAGGCCCTCATCATGTGGACTTTTATCATTTTGGTTTTGTTTTATTTCTATTTTTCTAAACTGTGTGGAGTCTTTTAGTGGTGTTTTCACTTTGTTATTGTTTAAAGAGTTGCACACATTCTTTACATATTGCTTGTTAAGGTAAGCTTGACTGCTATGTACCAAGCTGCCAAAGGGCGAGCACAGGATAATTTAGGATATGTTGTGACTTCCCTTGACTAGGATTGTGGTTCCTGCTTAGACAGGGTGCATTCCTTTACCAACCAGAAAACCCAATTTCTAACACCCTGCCACTGAAAATCCTGTGATTTTGAGATTGAAATTCTCTTTATTGATCAAGGGTTGCATTGATAAAGTGAAAATAGATGCCATTCACAGACACCCAAATCTTATGTCCCTAGTTAAAGTTATAGGATCTGAAAGATGGAATCTTACAGACACTTTGGTTGAAGACTTTGGAATATGTATTCTTATAAGATTTAGGAATTTGGGTCCCAAGACAGTTTTAGACAGGGTAATCGGATGAACCCCCAGTATATCCTGTCAAAAGTCGTCTCCGAATCAAGCGAGAAATTGACAAATTGTGTATTTTCCCTTGAGGCTTTATCAATCTTTTGTTCCATGGCGAGCAGTCAGACTGCCACACTGGCTTGTAAACCCGCTCTGCCTAAGAGGCAGAAAGATTTGGCTACTCACTTCTAGTTCCTCAGGACAAACGAGGTCACTCACTTCCTGTCCCAATTCAAGATTGATAATATCAAGATTTTCTCTGGATTAGACCATTCCAACATGGGACAACTTCCTGTTCCTGCCTGGATCATATAAAAGGGGCCATTTTGTAACACACAGCGATGCAAAGCAGATGGAATTTCACGCTATTAGAAATTCTTCTAATTTTCTCCCTGTTAGTGTCCCTGATCTAATCCACTTCTCCTCATTCCTTAAATCCTACTTCTGTTGGAGAGTCTACTTTGCTGCTTTTGGGAGTTTTTTTATGCCAGTTACACACAAAAAAGGGGAGGATGGGTCCGAGGAGAATTTTAAAGACCTGCAAGAGTTGACTCCCCTATTTACTATTAACACAGAAAAAAGAACCCTCGGGTCTAAGTAGTTGGACAAGAGCAAGAAATTATGCAAGAAGGTGACTCACCAAACCCTGGGATATCCCTTTTATAGGATGAAATCCCTCCTCCACCAAAGGTGGCATGCTTCATCATTGGGATTCTCCTTCTACCTGGATGCCTAGTCCTGGCGAGGGCTACAACCGCCTCACTGAGAGGGAGGAGCTCAGGGATGTTTTAGTTATTAGTCAGAGGTATGCTAAATACCACAATGATAAGTTTCTGATCAGGTCAGGTGAGAGATGCAGCGCAAGAAAAGTGATAGTGAAAGAATAAAACTAGTTACCATGTACGTAATGTACCTTTATTGACAAGTCCTGGAGCTAGGGTTAAAAACGGGGCACTGGCAGGGATAACATACGCCTGCAGTTAGTGACGATAGGGGTCTATAAAAGGGATATCCCAGGGTTTGGTGAGTCACCTAATCGTATAATTTCTTGCTCTCGTCCAACTACTCAAACCCGAGGGTTCTTTTTTCTGTGATTAAAAGTTTTTTTCTCTAAAAACTGATTTTTTTCTAGCAGTCAGCATCTCTTCACATGTGACTCTATCGAGTGAAGGGACCGTGGATACTGGAAGCATTCGCCCATGCGTTGGGCAAGCCAGAGACAAGCTCCAGTAGGGTGCTTTGTGTCAGTGCCAGTACTCTTGTGTTTTTTGGTGATACGGATACATTAAAGACATTTTTGAACGGTCTAACACTTCAGGATTTCTTTTTGCCCTGGCCATTTTTTTAATATTAGGGGCCATAGTGGGGTAGTTTTGTCCGCTACTCAGGCTTGAGTGACTCTTTTAGTGTCACTAGGTGATACTACATAATTATGCACATTTTTGTTACTATTAAAAAGGATGTTCGAAAAACCTGACTGACAGTTTTCCGCAGAAGAGAATCTGTGACATCTCCCAAGGAAATTGGGCGGACTTGGCCCTCTCTGAAGGGCCACACCCCAAACCTTTTGCTTTCAACCCTCCTACTTTTGCTGAATTAATTTTTGTTGGCCTTAGAATGCTGTGTACTTTACCACTGCCAATCACTCCTAAAGTGCTTGTGCTCTCTCCCTAAAACATGGTAAAATTATCATGCATCCGATTGGCATATTTAATTTACTTATAAGTCTCTAGTAAAGTGGTATATCATAAACCCAAGGCTTGTAAATTGAATGGTCTACTGGGCATGCTGCACGTATTGTGCCACCCACTTAAGTAGCCCTGTAAAAAATGTCTGCCGACCATTGCAGCCTGCCTGCAGTTTTTAACTGCCATTTTGATTTGGCAAAATGATCTCTTTCTAAAGCCTAAAACTCTTGTCAGCCTTAGGGTGATTGTTAGAAATGGGGGTCTCTAGTTGGCAATGGCTGGCCACTGTCCAAGTAGGGACCCTTCTTCCTAATTCAGAGTAAGCGGGCTACACCCTTTGATAACCCCTGCTCAACCCTGTGGTAACGTAGCACGAGCAGTTAGGCTTATCTCAGAGGCAGTGTGTGAAGCATTTATGACCATACACAGCAACACAGTGAAGAACACCATAAAGGGACACCACACAAGAAGTTATAAAAAATAAGTATCTTTATATATAGACTTAACACAACACCAATAACAGTAAAAATCCACAGTACTAGAAAATAGGGTTACTCTTAAAATGCTGCAAAAATAGTTCAAAGTGTGCAAAGAGGAGTTCAGTTCAAGGCAGTGGTCTCTGCGACCTTTTTACTCACAAACTACCTTGATTCTGTAGCAAAGCAACCAAAATGTCGCTAAGGAGTTGTAGCGATGATTTTCCTCACGAGTGACCAGCGATGCGATGAATCCTTGCCGCAAGGGAGGATGGTGCGCTGATCTGTGTGCAGGACAAAGCGACAAACTTCTACACACTAAGCCGGCGATGCGATGAAATCCTTGCCGCGAAGGGAGGATGATGCACCGAGCCTGTTGCATGTGCGATCTTGTCATAAAATAAAAGTTCCTTCGAAGTCCTTTTCCTCTTCTTCCAAGTCCAGTAGTAACCACTGCAGGCCAGTCCAAGAAACAGCACACAAGCACAAGGACAGTCCTCTCCTGCAGATTCCTTCAGTTACATGGACAGAGGTTCTTCTTGTTTTCCAGGAGCAATACAAATTGTAGGGGTTTCAGCACAGATATTTATACCCCAAAAGTCTTTGTTCTAAAGAGACACAAGTCACTGAACCCAGACAAAACCAGTTCTGCTAAGTCCTGGAGCACTTTGTTTACCAGGCTGCTTCTTTCCTTTCAGAGTGCAGGGCAGAGACATCAGACGCACCACAGGAGGTGGAGCCAGCATTGTGGAGGGAAGGCACAGCCCTATTCAGGTCCCAGGTGCAACTCCTCCCACCCATCTAGATGCAGATCTCTCTATTCACCACTGGGACGCCTCACCCTGTCTCCTGGAATTCCACAGCCCTGTCACTCCAAAACCAGACAGCCAATACACATAACAGCAGAGCACACTGGAAGGCTTAGGCAAGTAAATACCTACTTTCTAAAAGTGGTATTTTCAAACACAAAATATAAAAATAAACTTCACTAAAAGATGTATTTTAATATTCTGAGCTCAGGCATACTAAATTCGACTTTCTACCATGTTCTTTGGGTCAGTTAGGACTATAGAATGTAATAGTCAAACCTCTCATTCTGGCCTATGGAGAACAGATAGCCTTGCAGTAGTGAAAAACGAAATTGGGTGTAATTCACTACCAGGACATGCTACACACATCAGAGCATGTCCTACCTTACACATACAATGCACCCTATCATAGGGATGGCTTACATGATGCCAAGGGAAGGTTGAGGGGCTGGGAAATGGGTGCACTTCACAGCCAAGATGGCAGTTGTAGACTGCACACAGACACTGCAGTGGCAGGTCTGAGACACACTTTACAAGCTGCTTCTGTGGGTGGCGCAAACCAGCGCTGCAGGCCCACCAGCAGCATTTGGTTTACCAGCCCTGGGCACACACAGGTCATGTTACTAGGGACTAACAGGTAAACCAAATAAGCCAATCATGGATATACCAATTCACATGTCATATTTACACAGGGAGAGCATATGCACTTTAGCACTGATCAGCAGTGGTAAAGTGCCCAGAGTCATAAAGCCAACAAAAACAGGTTAGGAAAAATCCAGGAGGAAGGCAAAAAGCTTAAGGATGACCCTGCAAAAAGGGCCATTTCCAACAGTGATCTCCTCCCCCCCCCCACAACTTTTTGCCTTCCTCCTCCACTTTTTCTGACCTCGTTTTTTCTGGCATTAAGACTCTGCACGCTTCACCACTGCTTGCCACTGCTAAAGGGTTTCTGCTCTCTCCTTCAACCATGATAATATTGGCTTTTACCAATTTGTATATTTAATTTACTTATAATTCCCTAGTAAAGTGGCACTACCTGTGGCCAGACCCTGTAAGTTATTTGCTACTCGAGGGCCTGCAGCAGTGGTTGAGCCGCTCACTTAAGTAGCCCTTCCACAAGTCTAGGCCTGCCATTGCAGGGACTGTTTAGGCAGTCTTAACTGTCATTTTGAACTCTCAAAATGAACCTTTTGCCAGGCTCCAATCTTCCTTCTTAATGCATATTAGACTCCCCTATGGTAGGCCTTTGACAGGCTAGAGGGTAGGGTCCAATATATTAAAAAAGCAAGACATGCACTGTTAAGTTTAACATGTCCTGGTAGTAAAAAACTCTTGAATGAATTTTTCACTACTGCAAGGCCTATATCTCCCCCTTTGGACAACATTAGGCTTACATTATTACATTTTCTAAGTGTAATTTCCTAATGGGAAGATATGATTGGTTCAAGCTTGGTGTCTCTGGAATCCTAATTTAAAATCCTAATTTATGTTGAAGTCGGATTTTAAATCACAATTCCATTCTTTCCAGATACAGTGCTTCCTCCCAGCGCTGCCGCAGTACCAAGTGCACATTGTTGCACTTTAGCATGAAGGTTGATCCATACCTTGAATTTGATTGGCTCAGAAAAAGTACATCCCCTATATCTCTTTAACTAAGAGGTGTATACTTGTATGTCCTGATGAAGACTCTGTTCCTAAAATAAATAATTGGTGTCAAAACATCGGTGTGTTTTTTGTTCACTTTACTGTAAAGGTGCCATACGTGGAGTCTTGAATGCAGGGCTACAGAAACTTTGAATTTGTGCATCCTTATGTTAACAGTTTTATGATATATGTTTCACTGCGCACTTCTTGTTCACCAAATATTTCACCATACACTTACACTGCATCACCCACTAAGAGCACCTACAACTTGTTATTTGTTATTATGGTGGATGATTGCACCATATTTAATTGTGTATATCTGCATAGGATTGTGCATTGAAGTATTGTGTGGGTATCCATTGCAAAGCTGGTCTATTTACAACATTTCTATGACCATGTGTACCTCTCTAACCTAGGGAGCAAAGGAAATCTCTCATTTGTGTATCTATATCTACCCAGGTTCCTAGGGACACTGGGTTGCCCCTTAGTTTGATTTCTACCTTTAGAAAGTTGGCATTTTCTTGCCTTAGCCATTTGGTGCCTGTTAGAAATGGGGGACTCTAGTTGGCAATGGTTTGCACTATTGTCCAAGTAGGGACCCTTCTTCCTAGTCAGGTTAAGGGTGAAGGGGATACACTTCTAAAATAACCCCTGCTCACCCTCTTGGTAGATTGGCATGAGCAGACAGGCTTATCTCAGAGGCAGTATGTAAAGCATCTGTGCAAACATACAGTAATACAATGAATACACTACAAATGAACACCACACCCATTTAGAAAAATAAGAATCTAAACCAAACAAGACAAAAACTACAAAAATCCACACTACAGTAATAACAATATGACTTTTAAAAGGTAGAAACAGTTCTGTTCATAACTATGGATGCAACACTTTCAACAAAAAGTACCTTGGATGCGTCAAAATCATAAACAAAAACAGCCACAGGGAAGGTGATGCGTCGGTTCCTTATGCGCAGGGAAGGTGATGCGTCGGTTCCTTACTCCAAGGGAAGTAATGCTTCGGTTCCATAATGCCATGCAGAGGAGGTGATGCGTCGGTTCCTTACTGAAGGGGAGGTGATGCGTTGGTTTCTTATTGTGCAGGGAGGTGATGGATTGGTTTCTTACAACGGTCCCCCCGTTGGTGTAGACTTGGTGCCCCGGTGCGATGCGTTAGGAACGGGGATATGTCGCTCTCGATGTGGCAACGACACTGCGTTGATTCTTGCAGCCACACAGCCAGGCCTGCGTTGGAATCGGTGCGGTGATCTCGGACTTCGTAGATCGGCATGCGGCGATTTCTCAAGCTGCGGGCAGGCACTGCGTCGGTTTCTTCGGTGATGCGTCGGAAACAGGTGCGGATGTGTTGCGCTTCTCGTCATTGCATGACTTTCCCAGCTCCCAACAGCAGGAACAACCTCCAGAGGCCCAGAACAGCAGCAGGCACCTCCTGGCAGGTAAGGACTCCCAGCAAGGAAGTTCAGGGGAGCTGAGGGTGAAGTCTTTGTATCCCTGAGACTTCAAAAACAGGAGGCAAGCTCTACTTCCAGCTCTTCCTCTTCCTCAAGCAAGGGACACAGCACACAGCAAAGTCATTGTCCTTTCCTTGATAGAAACAGCCACTGCAGGCCAACCCCAGACAGCACACAGCAAAGGGGCAGTACTTCTCCTCCATTGTCTCCAGCTCTTCTCCTTGGAAAAGGTACCTCTTGAATTCCAGAAATGACCTAAAAGTCTGGGGTCTGGGCCCCACTTTTTATAGCACAAAATGATTTGTTCTTTGGTGGCAGAGAAGCTCTTTGCCCAGCCAAAACCAGTTCTTCCTCTCTGGTGCAGCTTCCTGGCAGGAGGGTGAGACAGCATTGTCCAAGGCAGACCAGGCCCATTCAGGTGTGAAAGAAATCTCCTCCCCCTACTCTGAATGCAGTCCAGGTCTATGCAGCCCAGTTCTGACTCACCCTGGAAAGGCAGGACATACCTGAACCCCCCTCCACCCAGGTGGCTGTCTGAACAGAATGCACATCCCCAGCCCCTGTCACTCCAAAGCCAGGCAGTCAATACACAAACCTAGCAGAGGCACACATGATGGCTAAGCAAGAAAAGACCTACTTTTTAAAAGTGGTATTTTCAAACACAGAATGTAAAAATCATTCTTACTAAAAGATGCATCTTTATATTCTGAGTTCAGATATACTAAACTGTATCTTCCCATCTTGTCCCAATGGGATGTTACATTTATAAGATGTTATAAATAAACTCCTATTCTAACCTACGGGACAGATAGCCTTTCAATAGTGAAAAACAGAATTGGCAATATTTCACTATCAGTACATGCCACATATATCAGGGCATGTCCTAACTCTCACCTACACTGCACCCTACCCACAGGGGTACCCAGGGCTGACCTTAGGGGTCACTCACATGTAAGAAAAGGAAAGGTCAGGGCTTGGCAAGTGGGTGCACTTGTCAGGTCGACATGACAGTACCAAACTGTGCACAGAAACTGCAGTGGCCAATCTGAGTCACATTTACAGGCTGCTCCTGTGGCTGGCACAATCAGTGCTGCAGGCCTACTAGCAGCATTTGATTTACATCCCTCGGCACACACAGTGCACTGTACTAGGGACTTAGAAGTAAATCAAATGTGCCAATCATGGAATCACCAATCCATAAACACAATTTACAGAGGGAGCACTTGCACTTTGGCACTGAACAGCAGTGGCAAAGTGCCCAAAGCATCTACACCAGCAAAAATTAAGTCCAACACATAGCAAAATAAGAGGAGGCCAAAAGGCTAAAATACTGGGGAAACCCGTGCCAATGATGCCAGGTCTAACAGGGCCTGCAGCCTGTCTCTGGTCACATGAGTTGGTGTAGTTGCCAGTTGGACTTTGTGTATTCCTCCTAGGCAGCAACACAGAGTGGGAGCTTAGGTGTGACTGAGTTGGCCTTCTCTTACAGGATGGAAGGGAGGATCTGGACCCAGCCTCACTTACACATGAATAGGCTGTGTCCTGTTCCCACACAAAGGGCTGCATACCCCCTGATGTGAGTCTGGAGCCAGGCAGGGTAGGCAAGGCATCTGTGCACTTCAAAGGCATGTCTCTAGAAGTTTCTTCCCACCTCAAAGGCACAGCTATGTATAAAAGAAAGACCTCAGACACCACCACTTCAGTACACTTCTGGGCCAGTGAATACTCTGAAAGAAGGACTGCTGTGGTGCTGAAGGACTGCCGCTCTGCTGGACACCTGCTTTGTTGTGCTGACCTGCTGCCCTCCTGCATGGGAGAGCAGGGCTGGACCTGCCTCTTTAAACCCAGGACCCAGAGGGCCTTTAAGGGTTAGTTGGCAGGCCTCCTGATCTGAAACCTCAGGGACATAACAGGCTTCTAACCATCTTGCACCTACACCTGGATGACTCTGCCATCTGTTATTCTGCTCTTTCAAGTGGTACTACCCCAGTCCTGGACTCTTGGAAGTGGGTCTAAAGTGCTTGCCAGTGGAACTGACACAAATTCTCTGCTAAGCTGTGCTTACCCAAGCAAAACTGGCACATCTCCTCGGCTGAGAGGTGAATATCCAAGCAGAACTGACGCATCACGGCTGCTGCATGGATTGGGCCCATTGCAAAACCCCCCATCGCCCACCACAGTTTCTCGGAATGGGTACATTGCCCTGGTGGCTTGGCGTGGCGCATTCAGAGCCCACAGCCCAGGTTTTCACATTTCTCCTCAACTGCAGCCTCGACGAACTGCTGCTTCTGCCACACGGTCACTCTCCGCCGATTTCCATCGAACACCATCATCCTCCGCTCACGATCCGCCGGATCACCATCACTCGGGCTCTATGGGGCTCAAGGAGTACCCTTCTCTACTTCTCCCCTTACTACAGAGATGCTACCAACTGATAACGCCGGATTCTTATCTTATCTTACCACTCATAAGATTCCTCGGCCGACTGGAACTTTTTACCTGCTGTGGAGTGTAAAGGGGAGAGAACAAATTCATTCAAGTTAACCAATGGACAATTTAAATGCGACTCGGGGAAAAGCTCACTGACTCCGAATTCTCAATTTTAGAGGGTTTAATACAAAGCCAAAAATAACTGAACATACAAGCACCTCATGACGAGGTTAAAAAGATGCATGGGCACTAATACAAAGTTCATTCCACGCACCAATCTAATCCGGTGAAGCATGAAAAAAATAAGCAACTCCAAAAAGATTAAGCTAGCAATAACTGCTCCAACATCTAAGTCAGTCTTCATTAGCGTGCAAAAGAAAATCAATTAATCTATCCCTACTCTATCACTAAAGTGGCATCCCTACTTAGCAACTTCCAGGCAAGGTGAGAAAAAGGTGTCAGCTCGTGAAGACTTCCTAAGAAGTACACTCACGTTGTAAGGGTCAGTAGCCAAAACTACCAAGTTTGTTCCAAGTCTCCTTCCTAAATATTGATCCTTTCCTTCTACCCTCTAACGGCTCTCTGCTCTCTCTGCCTTCATCTGCCGCTCTTCCCTCGGGGCACTGTTCCTAATTCAAAATGTTCAACATGGAGGGCACGCCTCCGAAACACCTCCTCTGGCCGGACACCTCCCGTAGGGAATTTTCCACCGAAACCTGTACTTCGTCCAGCAACGGTTGAAACGTCCTTGGGTCCCAGGGCTCCTCAGCGCAGAAAATATCATCCTCCAATTATCAGCATTCCTGGAGACTCTTGTAACAATTCTCCTCCATACCTAACTCCTAAAACAAAAGCGTTAGTCTTAGGTAACAAGGACGATTTCCATGCACCTGCAACAGAAGCTTGAAAACTGCACATCCTTGCATGCACATGATTTTCGCTGACTACCTCTAAATGAGAGCTCTACCAGGGAATTACATTTCAGGCCTACAAATTCATCTAACATAAGAAATACGAATAGGCCTTTCAAATTAAAACGTAATTGAGGCCTTTACACATCAAGAATCACACATTAATAAGCATTACATTTACAAACTCTATACTCTATCACGTTAAAGCTCAATGAATCATTCCTACATGTGCAGACTTTAATATAGTGCACGTTTAAGTCTAGTGCATTACATTACGGGAACTACTTCATTAAGCATTTGCAGTAAACAGCGAGGATTACATAAATTCATTTAAATGTCATTTTACCTTGCTAGATTGTCATAAAATACTTTTCTAACATAACATTTACACATTTCGTTAGAACTCCACGTTTCTAATAACCAACCTTTTAGTACAACACTCGAATATATATGCGGGTGCAGACTATCCATGATTATGATGCACCCCTACAAATTTTCAGAACATCATGGCGCTCTATCACCCCGATACCGGTCCTAGGATGCTTGTTTCTGGTCCAGGGAAGACATGACTTGGCAGTTCTGGCTGGACTGTTCCCATAAGGAGCAGGGTCAAGACTGATTTGAATGTGGATGGGTCTGAACTGGGGTGGTGAAGTGAGCAAAAGAACGATGATGGATTCAACCCAGATCTGTGACTGGGGGTGAGTGTCTGAAAAGTTTCAGCGCTCCGCCCATCATCTCCTTGTATTTGCTTTGTTCATTCAGTTCAACATATTCCTACGGTCATTCGTTGCATACATTTTGGTATTTGTAATATTGGTTGGGTCTTAGGACAGACAGAGTATTTAAAAGATTCTGCAAAGAGAAAGCAGGATCGCAAAATGTCAATGTTTGAATGATAGTGTTACAGTTATATGCTAGAATTGGTAGATATCCCTCACATTTGCATCTTATAAATAGAGATTCACCAAGTCCCTTTTTGTTGAGGGCTGGTGCATACATGGAGCAATACAATAAATATGTTTACTGGATTTACCCAGGAGGTGATATTTCGGCTAGGGTGAGAGTTGGATTATTGTTCTGCATTCACACCAAATGGTTCTGTCACCATTACTGTCCAATATGTCTCTTACAGGCACTTGTGTTGAGGTTTCTCCCCTCACAACACAGCGGACTGAAAGCAAAGGTTATTTTCAGAGAAGCATTCCATCAAGACGGAGTCAGAAAAACAGATACATGTTTTCTTAAGTACGATTCAAACAGTGTGAAAGGTTGCTGCTGGGCAGATGTACAGACTGAATATGCATGTTTTCATAAGAACCATTAATATGTACTGCTTTAGGACCGTTTCTCAGCGTTCTCAAATGTGAGTCACATCAGAATGTGAAAATAACACTGTATTTCTTTAGGAGCATGTGAGGTTAACGTGTGACACGCACTCCCAGCTTGTCGTCTTTAAACGTCCTGTCCTCTCACACTTTCACCCTGATTGTGGCCTCTCTCAGGCTCTAGGTGGGAGACCTGGCGCGCTAATACACCTGTGCGCCCTCACGCGCCTGCACAGCTGCGCCAGGTGACTCTCAACTGCGCTTTGTAACACGAGACGCTGCTCTGCTTTTGAAACAACTTTACCTGTTCCCACAGAGGCCAGCTGTCAACAACACTGTTTCACTGTTAATTATTGAAATGGAGGCTGAGAACGGAGTTGATAACTCGTGATCCACACGTTTGAATACGTTCACGGTTCGGGCTTCCTGCCCGAGCCTTTTATGTGGTCTCCTGCCGACGCCCGTTGGGTTTACCTTTGTGCTCCGGAGGAATGTGGAACATTTCTTGGGCTGGTGTTTCATAGATGCCAACTACCGCTTCTTGGCTGGAAATATAACACTGACGTAAAATAGCACATGTAAACACGGCAAGTGTTAGTTGGATTTAGTGTGGTTTTATTGGCTCGTTTTGAGGGCAATAACAAAAAATAATTGATCACAACTAGGGCACAAGTCCTATAAGACAAAGTGGGAACTAACCCAGTTAGGCAGTGTTCAAGTGACGTCATTGCACGGTGAATCCTTCATTGACATATAATTCCATTAGCCTTGGTCTTTTGTAACGTATCCAGTGGATTGATTTACACACGCATGATTGATTGACAATGTTGTGTATTTGTGATGTAAGGCGCTCTGACATCCTGCATTGAGATGAGTAGCGGAATACAAAAATAAATCAAAATAGTGGTATTTAAATTGTTATTTGTCTAAATACTGGGGCAGACGAATACATTTGACATTCTTACAGTGCATACATCTCTCTTATATACGGGAACGGAACAAAGTAAAAGGCATGCCTCTCTTATGCAGCCTCGCATTGGTAAGGCGGGCAATCAGCCACCGGCCACCAATGGGCTTGTGGTTCAGGCTCGCTGGTGGGCCGGTTTTTGGTGGCCTTTAAGTCTCGACCACAAGGGCACAACATCAACGGCTGTAGTTAAAGGCTCTACATAGACTGACCAGAAGAAACACATTTAGGTTAGGCTGCCACGTGGTGAGAACGCAAAAGACACACAATTGATGGACGGGGGTGCGAAAGCAAAAGACACACAATTGATGGACGGAGACGAGAAAGCAAAAGACACACAATTGATGGACGGTCATGTTGAGCGACAGAATGACAGTGGCTTCTCTGGCTGTCACAGCATGAGGTGTGTCGGCTCTCTGACACCCTCCAGGTGTGACAATAGCCACAAGGAGCTGCTGCTGGGAGGCCATTAGCACTTGCTTTGCATGGGACTGGAGCAGGGAAGAGGACTAGAGCTAATGGTAGGGGTTGGCGAGGGCCAGGGTTCATCAGTTATATTTTTCTCCCTCTCCTGCATGAAACAGATATTTCCATGCCAATTAGTCTTTGCTGTTCTCCTTTGCCTTACATAAAACCGGGGTTGAGTTCCAGCTTCAGCTCAACATCCTGTGATTCTAGATAAATCACTATTTTGCAAAATCCAAAAAAAGAGTCTGGCAGTCTGTAATGTTATCTGATGCTCATGTAAAGTCAAGGGAAGACATGGCTTGGCAGTTTGAGCTGGACTGTTCCCATGAGGCACAGGGTCAGACTGATTTGCATATGGCCATGTCTGAACTGGGTGGCGGAGTGAGCTAAAGAATGATGATGGATTAAACTCAGATCAGTTGACTGGGGGTGAGTGCTTGTAATGTTCAACACTCAGCCCAGCATCCCCTTTGGTTTTGTTTTGTTTGCTCTAAGTTGACAGGGTATGCCCAGACGTGGGTCCCTTGCTCACTTTGCCACTGGATTCAAGCTAGCCTGGCTGATGACGGCTGATTAGCCAGAAACCGGTCCCAGGATGCGTGTTTCTGGTCCAGGGAAGACATGGCTTGGCAGTTCGGGCTGGACTGTTCCCATGAGGCACAGGGCCAGACTGATTTGCATATGGCCATGTCTGAACTGGGGTGGGGGAGTGAGCTAAAGAATGATGATGGATTAAACCCAGATCAGTTGACTGGGGGTGAGTGCTTGCAATGTTCAACTCTCCGTCCATCATGCCCTTTGGTTTTGCTTTGTTCGCCCTAAGTTGGCAGGGTATGCCCAGACATGGGTCACTTGCTTACTTTGCCACTGGGTTCAAGCTAGCCTGGCTGATGACGGCTGATTAGCCAGAAACCGGTCCCAGATGCTTGTTTCCGGTCCAGGGAAGACATGGCTCGGCAGTTCGGGCTGGACTGTTCCCATGAGGCACAGGGTCAGACTGATTTGCATATGGCCATGTCTGAACTGGGGTGGCGGAGTGAGCTAAAGAATGATGATCGATTAAACCCAGATCAGTTGACTGTGGGTGAGTGCTTGCAATGTTCAACACTCCGTCCATCATACCCTTTGGTTTTGCTCATGTAAAGCACACGAATGTCTCTGGGCCATTTCATACTATATAAAACTGCATGTATTTGAGGGAGGAAAGGTACACTTTTACACACTAGCTTCATTCCCTTTGTGGGAACTTACAAGTCATATTAGCAGTAAAACTGAAAAACACAGATACACCTTTCACCAGTCTCTGAGCATTGTTGGGCCTCTCTTAAGTTCTGTTAAAAATAAATATCCAAAAGTTCAGGATGAGTGTAAAAGGCAGTCTAAGTCTGTGCCATTTCCTGTTTATCAGCAGACAATAATCAAAATATCCACATCAAACGAATAGATTGAAAAGTAATTAAATATGTGTTCCAATTATTTTTCATAATTCCGAGCTCACAACATATATGTTTTCCATTGGAATGTTAATTTCCAGTTTAAGTACTGGCCCTATTAGCCTTAGAATACTTTAATTACAGCACGTTCACCAACACTTACCGCCATGATCATAACAAAAGAGTTTATTTCAAAAGGTTACCATCTGTGAATGTGGCCCACTTGTTTATGGCTGCCCAGGCCAAACTGTTGCCCCAATTGAACCCTGCTCTTAAGTACCTGTGCAGTGACAACAAGCTGTGTGGCTTTGTTTCCCATCCATTGCATTTGCATCTAGGTGTGTGGCCCCAGATAGCTCCCAACCTGATACTCAAACAAAAGGGGACCTGATGGCCCCTTAAATTCAGCCTTTATTTTTGGCCCAGTTGGAATTTAAAATAGCAAAGCCCCCTCCCAACCTGCATGTTGCTGCTCAGAACGAAAGTAGGCAAGGTGCAGGCGCTGCTGAATGCGTCACGGTGTCTGGAAATTACACCAGGACGAGATCAGAATATTTTTGTGGTGCCCAACTTCTAGGCAGGATGGACAGCATCCACCCTGTGAAAATAGTGGGTGGACGCCGTCTACCAGTGTGTATCCCCATCTTATGCCCCGATTCTAACCAGGTTGTGAGCTCTACCTCACCAACTATACGATATAAAAGGATGGCTAAGGTAAAATATTCCAGTTAAAAATCGTTTGAAGGCGTATATTTAACCCAAAAATCAAGCTATCAGCACTAGTCAGATTTTATTTTTGAAAAGTTGGCAGACTCATCTTGAGGACTCATGACCCTGTGGTGATGGAGACAACTGATAGTTAGCCATGTTTGTAATCCGACTTGTGAAGCTACTTCCAGAGAATTATGGAATACGGGCGTGAGAAAAATTCTGCACCTGCATTCACCAATTTTTTCCCATGCAGCCACCATCCCCCTGATGTCTGACAGGCTGCCTTGCCGTGCTATGCAATACAGTACTGCAGATCTGTTCGAATGACAGGAACTTGAGGTGTTGATGAGTGGGCTTAAAACCAGAGGAATGATGCCAGAGGGAACGGAGAGAGAATGTTGTAATTAGTAATGTGCTAAAGAACACTGCATAGAGTTCTGAATAACTCAGGGCCAAGAAGCTACGGCAGATGCCAAGCTTTAAAAGTACTTAACTTAGATGATGCCACTCTGCATGCATAAAGCTCTCCACCCTTCTGGTGAAGTAAGGGGCTGTGCCTAGCCATATTTTCTTGGGTCATCAAATCTGTAATAAAGAGTGTTTACCACTGATTAGACAAAGAATCATTTATATGCACTACTAATAAACAGGCAATAATCAGCAGCACAAACATGGACGCAAAAACTGCTAGCTAAATGTAATGGACACAGCCCAAGTGTTTCCAACCTTCTACTCTAATATTAATTTAGTCTCTTGGTAATGTTTTTTTTAATCACATCTCAGGTAATTTTTAGGTCTCGCCTGAGCCAGCGCATGCGCTGCACTGGCGAGACATTTAGTAGCTGCTTCAAAAGTGCTACCTTGCTGGCCACCAGCTTGCTATTACGCAGACAAGCGTGCGCGATGTGCACAGCACCTTTTCCCGGCGCGTGCGCGTGCGTGCGCACCACTCACGTCACCACTCGCGTTTTTAACTTTGTATTTCATTTTTGCGAGCACATCATCGCGATCACTTTCGCTTCACCGTGATCGTGATGACTTTCGCGGCCGCGCGGCCAATGCTTGTGATAGAAGCACTCAACATGTGGGCACTGCTGCGGATGAGTGTTCAGCTGGGAGGATGGGCGCACACCCCGTCCCTATTAAAGACGCCCGCATCCATCAGCGTATTGTAGTGGCGTGGAGTTCAACAGACCTTATTGGTTTCAGTTTCTGTTCCCTGCCCCCTGAGAGCCGAAGCTATTCTTCTCCCGGCAGTGTGATGCGCCTTCATTGACTCGACAAGGAATTCGCTTGGCTTCTACAGCTGGTCCAATAAGGCGACCTCACTGGCTGCTGGACTCCATGTAAAAATACACAAATGCGAGGATACTACTCGGGGTCTGCAAAAATACACCAAATATGCGCAGGGTAAAGCTAACAGGCAACAGAGCCCACGCAATATTTCATCCATACAAAAAAATGAGGAGGGTATACCATTTGGGGATGTGAGCATTGTAACACGAAGCAGACTTTAAAACCACAAAAGAATAAAAACAAAGCCAATGCAGAACGTGAATATCGATATTTTCAAGCACTGCACTTGTAGTATAATACATTTTAATTTGGAGCGCCTGCTGCTATGGTCTTGTGGCTTATTAGCCCTGTAGCTTGCAAGCTATACCATTGGCCAATTTAAGGGAACGTATTTTATGGCCCCACAAAGCTGCAGTTATTTCTTAAGTCAGTGCTCTAGGATAGAAACCCCGTGGCCTGGAAAGTGCAGACAGATTTTGGCATCACATCAAGAACCCACGAGCTATCATACTTGCTATGTATTTGTGAAACACGGAGAATGACTCAAAATGAGAGCCTCATATTGCCATATCAGAAAGCGCTACCATGCTAAAACATGTCCACCAGATCATGAAATGATTTTCTGGGTGGGGGATGCTGCCAACAATGGTGCAGCAATGAAGCCATAGGCACCACTCGTGTGCTTTTTAAACATTTTATTTTAGCACCGGGGTAACCATCGCGTGCTGCCCGCATCCCTGGCGTCACCTTTCACCTTTATTACATGGCCTTGTTCAAACAGTAGCGTTCATCTTTCTTATATATGTGCACAACTCCACCAAACACGCTTGAGGGACAGTAACACTTGTCGCGTGCACGCGCGCACCACTCGCTGCTTTTTTAAAATTTTCTTTTAGCACCGGGGTAACCATCACGTGCTGCCCGCATCCCTGGCGCCACCTTTCAACTTTATTACATGGCTTTGTTTTTGGTCCTGCACGCGCACTGATCCTTCACGCGTACACTTGCTGACAAGCATGCAACTCTGACTGCCAGGAAGTGCTGCAGATCAGAGCATATAAATTCTCCCTACTTCCACGGACAGAGTAAATCCACAGTCGCACGCACATACACTCATCATACGCTAGGGCCCATCACACTAACATTCATAACTATTACTCTATCCACACTGAATATATAGGAGAGATCTTAAACCAATCTGCATCTAAAGCAAGGTCAATGCGACCTTAAAGAAATTGTCCTGAGTCATGATTTTAAACATAGGAAATACATTCAAAACTCAATAAATGACAAAGAAATAACCACCCGACACTGATATTCAAACAAAGGGTTGTTTATCTAAATAAGTTCAAATGAAAGTCAATCAGTAGCAAAATCATTATTCTCATAGTTACCTATTCTAGCTAAGTGTCATATGGGTCAGGACAGGTCTCTCAGTAAAGTCTCCCGAGTCGCCGTCCTCTCAATCAGCGTCGATCCTCACGAGCATAGGTTCGGGAAGAAGTGGCCTTAGACCCTCTCTAGTCTAACATTATTTATAAAAAAACTAACGAAATAAAAGTAACAAACAAACTCTGAACGTCCGTTGAGCCGCTGAGCAGAGCGAGCAGGAAAGGATGTTGTCTGGCAACATTTAGAACACCTCCGCTCAGAAAATCACAAAAATAAAAAACACGGAAGAAGGAAACTCAAATTAGGAAAACGATACATTCATGAATGCTCTTCCTCGGAACCATAGCATATCACAGTTCATTGTGGCTTTATTCTTTTCCAAGGGCAATTGGAAGCAAGCCCGGAGCTGCTGTCCTCACGGAAACGTTTAATTCAGACAGAGGCTGTGGTCAGGTGACTTCCAACCATGTTCAGCAAGGCCTCTCGTCAAATTTCAGTCACTCGAGTGCAGGCTGCAAATAGCGGCCATCTTGGTTTAGGCCAAAACGGACCATCTTAATTAAAAGAAACACAAAACAACATTACCACATCGTAATGATCATACAGTGTTAATCCCCACTAATACCCTTATGTGTATGTAATTATCTAGCCGTCTGCAACACAAAAAAGCATTAGAGCACGTTATTTAAAAGCGCAAACGCGAAACCAATAGCACTTTTGTGACACTTATTTAATTAATTTGCTCACCAATTTAGTTCACGTATTAATAAAGCAACATATATGCATTCCCGCGTGTAAGTTCTCTCATTAGTAATGTTGATTAGTCAGGACTTCCAACATATAGTATTAGTACATATACCAACATCAATCAATAAATCAATGAATCCAAAAGCCTATGTACAAGCAATCTATCAGATCAAGACAATAATCTCAACCATCATACTGCTACCAGGAAATTTTAGTTAAACTGGAGTTTAAATCTCAATAAATTTTCAATAGAAAACCCTGCTCCAGCAGAAGCACCCTATACTATGTCCCCACTCCTACATTCACAAACACCTATAATCCCTTCCAGCACCTGCAAAATATCAGGGAGCCCTGGTATTTCAACGCCTCTCACCACTCATGGTTCTTATGACCGGCATGGGAGAACACTATTTTAAAACCTTAGTGAGAGATCGCTTTAATCGGAGACAGAGCAGGAGTGCGGCCCCAGCAATCAAGGGTGTCCCATGTGCCCCTTCTCAAATAACCCACTTATCTGCCTGCAATTGTGTTGACCTACTTAGCTTTTGTTTGGTGAGGACACCCTTTGAATGCACGCATTTTCTCAAGACAGTAAGGAGCCAGCATGTTAAAAAAAAAGAACCATTGTCAAAATACAACCAGAAGACCGGCACCAAATTTAATAAAGAATTGAAACACAATAAACAACAAGCATTGGCATTGCCAATAGGTCTCGCTTTTGGGACCTTATAAGTATTTAATTATGCAGCACAATATCCTTGGTGCAACAACATCAACTGTTGCATGGCTAAACACTGATAAGGTACAAGGTTTAGCCATGCAACAGCTGATGTTGTTGCACCAAGGATATTGTGCTGCAAAACTAAAAACTTATAAGGTCCCAAAGCGAGACCTATTGGCTATGCCAATGCTTGTTCTTACCTTGTCAGTCAACAGTAATGCTTGAAGTTTTGAAGGCTGTTGTTAGTGGCAGGGGCGACTCCTCCACTATGGCAGACTAGCGCAGCCCCACTGCTTTCAAGGAGTGAGAGACGAAGAAAATATAAAATGATAATAACTTTCAGTTATTATCGTTTTATGTTTCCTGCCTCTTTGCGGGCGGGCGAGGCTGCTCTGTTCATGGAACAGGGCAGGGGAGGAATGGTTTGCCCACTCCAAAGTACTTTACACATTGCCTCTAAGTTAAGCCTGACTGCTCTGTGTCAAGCTACCAGAGGGTTGGGCACGGTTTAATTTGGGGTTGACTTCTGCCTCACCCTGACAAGGACTGTGATTGCTGCTTGAGCAGGGCTCACACCTCAGTCAACCAACAACCTAATTTCATTCATTAACGTTACAATAGCTTCACAGGTGTTTAGACTCAATACAGATACTCAACATATTCCTTATAGGATGTATCACATGCTCAAGTTAGAAAAATTATCAAAGTCTGTTGGGACTGGAATGTCCCCTTCTGGGTAAATGAGCAAGGAACCCTGCCCTAAGTTCCCAATTAAACATGAAATGGGTGTCATCACTTTTATTTTGGCACTTATCTAATGATACAACCTTCATTCCTGTTTGTTGGCACTGCAACACTGTGTTTAGCATGTGCCGAGACTGTTCCTTTTTCAGTCCCCATATTGTTGTGGCTACCCGCGTGAGGTCAGATAATCATAATAACCAATTGTCTCTATAAATTATGCACTGTTTGGAATTTTTCTTTTTTGTAACTTGCACTTAGTGATGGGGGATAAAAGTTTTGGTCTACCACCTTGATTAGTGGGGCACTAAATGAAGTGAATTTCACGTAATCGATTTGACACCGTAAAGTGGGATGCTTGTAGAAAGTCATAAAGAAAGTGAAAGTGGCTAATTAAAAGCAGTAGAAAATAGGAAAACCCCTGGAATGTAATAAGGCGTTTGAGGATACAACAGAGTGTTAGAATTCATATACATATTTTTTCCCAATGTATCCTCTTTCCACTGGTTTCTTTTGCCCCCTCCCGAACATTTTCAGGGAGGGGGGAAAAATAAACCAGAGGGAAGGGCATTCACTCAGGAGTGTCTTCCTGGGAATTGGGCTGCATATCCTGTGTATCATTTACATCCTAGCAAGCTTGCATGTGAAGAATCATTCCATAGTTTCAGTATTTATGATTTAGAGGACTAGAAAAGAGAGGGAAAGCCAGCCAGAAAACTAGTGAAGTTAAAAAAGAAACATTTAACTAGATAGGCTATCTACTTACCTGGGTTGTTTCTTGTTTCCACAAGGAATGCCAGTGGTGACACCAAGAGGCCCCTAAATTCAAAGAAAGGAGAAACAAATATTGGGCATATACCTCAAGAAGGAAGGGAAAAAAATAAAGACTGCCAATTAGACTGGACTATATTATACATTTTCAACGCTAACAATAAAGCCATCATTCGTCAAAACCTACCAACCGAGCCTCCTAAGGATTATTTCTGCCCATCCCTCCACACTTAGTCAGAGAAGGGTGAGAAGGAACGTTAGAGTCATGTCAAATGTATGTGGTGGATGATGTGATTGCCCACAGGATGTTAATGGCACAATGCATGAGTGGAATGAAGAAACACCTTTAGGGAAGCTAAGAGGTTTTGAAGGAGTGGTATGAACAGAAGGCAAAATTTAATAGGTACCAAGAAGGTCAGGCGGGTTTAGTGTTGAAGCTCATTTGCCAAAAACATTTGGGGGGATAGATAGTGTGGGATATACAAGGTTCTACAAAAGGTTTCTTAAGCAAACTACATGGTGCCACATGGGAGCCAAAAAAGGGTTTCATGTGCTCCGGCTTAAGAAATTCCTCTGGAGAAATTTCACAGTAACCATCATGGAAATGACAGATGTGTTTCAGGAAGACAGTGAGCACTGTCTGGCCCATTGCACAGTGAGGTGAAGGATAGTTCTGTAGAAAGGGACACAATGTGCCTCTGAAGTAACACCTGAGCAGTAAAGAGAGTGATTTTCCCATCTCTTTTTACTGACTCTAGGATGGACATCTATCATTTCACAGACCAGAGACAAAGGGGATAGCTTGCCAGTAATGAGCAGGGTTGAGAGAATTTCAGGAGTACATCAAGGAAGAGGCCCCCAAGATGCTTGACTTTGGCGTGAATTAGTATTCCTGTAGGCCTTGGACCAGTCAAGTATTATCGGTGCATAAGCAAGGATCTAAAGACTTGGGGGCAGATTTATGAGCCCCTTGCGCCTCATTTACGCCGCCGTTGCTTCACTTTTGTGACGCAGCGGCGGCGCAAATCCTGCGCCATGCTGCGGGGTATTTACATCGTGACGCATCTGGGAGATGCGTCACGTTGTAAAGCCCTGCGCCAGCAGTAGGCGTACCTGTGCAGGGGGGGGGCGTTCCGTCGCAGGAACACCTCCTAAAAGTGGCTGAGTGAAATCTACAAGATTTCACTCAGTCACCTTTGAGCCCATGCTGCGTCAAAACCCTGCGCCTGCTTGAAGCAGGCGTAAGGATTGACGCAGCATTGTAATGATAGGGCACCCCCGAGCCTTGCTGGAGCAGCGTCGCGATTGCGACGCAACTCCAGCAATATGCTGCCTTTCCGACAGGAGATGCGTCACGCATCTGCCCATCCGAGTGCCACGGTGCGCCACATTGTAAATGCGGCGCATCAATGGTGGCGCACGGGTGGGCAGATGCGTCGCAACTCTTCTGGCGCATCTCTGCTGATTAGCAGAGATGCGCCAGATGTCATAAATCTGCCCCTTGTATGTTTTTTTGTCGACTATTGGATCCTTAATGAGGTGACCAAGACCGATGCACAAGAGATTCTCACAGCTTATGAGGTAGTGGGGCAGATTGGTGCAGCTCGACACTGACATTCAGAAGCCAATTTAGGGTCAGGCCTTTGGGTTAAAGAATGCTCCAGCCACTTTTCAACACTTGGTGAACCCTGTTCTTTTACAGTGTAAATGGTTTTCCTTTCCCAATTCTATTAAATATTTCCCCAATAAGCCAGGAACCCTTCAAGGAAGCAGAGTATAAGGTTTTTTCCGTAACCTCACCCGCACCTTGGTGAGGGCCACTCTTACTTGTTTGCTACCAAATATGTCATCCAGTCAGATTACAAACCACTCACGAGGTTAACGACAATAATGAGGTGTGAGAACCCCAAGTTGTTGAGATGGTTCATTACAAGATTTAGATTTCACAGTGGAGCATAAAACCCTCCACACAACTTCCCTGAGAAGCAGGTGACTGCTCGTTCTCGCTACCCTGAGAGTCAAGTACGGAAAGATTTGTACCAAGAACACCAGTGACAAATGACCTCCACTATCATGGTTGGGCCCATCTAAAACGCTGCCTGAAACACTCACATAATTATGATGACTTCATTGCTTTTACTTACAGCACCTAAGAAGGTTACATAACTTGTTTATATCTACTGTATTTATGCATAGAAAGAATACATGGAATTTGCGGGATGGTCCTGACTGAGAAATAAAAGGGTGAGCATTAACTGAATTTTAGAATCCTACACTAACTTAAATTAGCACTTGTTTTTCTTAGATCTCTTTTCTGGGCTGACTAATGCATCTAAATGTTTCCAGTAGTCTAGCACTCCTGCACTCTATCAATATTCCTAAAACATAGGTCATATTACCTGTGTATTAACTGACCTCTAACAACCAACAATTTATTTTGTAGATAAATAATTCAATGTTCAAACATTTTTTACCAATTCTACATACACATATAATTAATAGGAGTTTTGATATAGGCCTCTTCAGCAAGCTAATTCCATATATTGTTCACATGGAATAGCTTATCAATATTAGGAATTTCATTTTTACTCCATAAATCAAATCACATCCTCATGTCTAAAAAATTGCAACAAAAGAACATTTTACATACTTCTTACTCAATGATTAAGTATCGGTAACCTGCGTAGCAATAAGAAAAGTAGCGCTAACCGCGGTTATCGCTACTTTCCTTACGACTGCTTTCAGTCTGACTTAGCCATTATATCCAATGGAAGGTGGATATAATGGCTAAGTCTCCCTGCCCTATCATCAAGCTATCGCCAAATGTTGTGCGATTATCGCTGGATTTCCAGCGATAATCGCACATTTGGCAGCTTGCACTTGAAATTTTATCGCTTTGGAGATAAGCGTTGCTGATAGCACGCTATCTCATCGATAAAATCCAGCGATAGCCGGCAATATTTATCCTCGCGCTAAGCGCGACTAGCGATAGTTATAGCCGGCCCTTGCTGATATGCCCCAACATCCTTTGTTTTCTTTTTTCCCCAACTTTATTTTGATTTGATTAGGGATAGGGGAGAGATACACACACATTTGCAACACATTTCTTCTCATTGTATAATGCACTGTTATTGGTAAATAGAGCCATAATACACAACCAACATCAGTGAAACATGATAACACGTGGTGTTCACCCAAATTGCCCAAACCCCATCCAACTTAACCCAATGGAAGTACCCTCTTTTAGTATATCACTGAACCCTCCAAAGCTGTGGGGGTTGCCCAGTTATCATACTCTGGGGAGGTCATCCCACAAATGCCTGAGACACACAGGGCCCGATTCACAGAACAAACTTAAGACAAAATCCTAAACTTAGTACCATTTTGGTATTCACAGAATGCACTTACTACTTCTGGTATTCACAGAAGGAACTTACTACTTTTGGGATTCACAGAATAAACGTACTACTTTTGCTATTCACAGAATGGATTTAAGACTACTAACTTTACGTCCGCACTCGGGCTGGAAATTCCGGCCCGGAGGCGGGGCTACCGGGCCGAAGGCGGAGCTTCCGGCCCGGAGGTGGGGATTCCGGCCCGGAGGTGGGGATTCCGGCCAGTGGCGGAGATTTAAAATCTCCACCTCTGGGACCCGGAAGCCCCGCCTCCGGCCCGGAACCCCGCCTCCGGCCCAGAAGCTCCGCCTCCGGGACGGAATTTCCGGCCCGAGTGCGGACGTAAAGTTAGTAGTCTTAAATCCATTCTGTGAATAGCAAAAGTAGTAAGTTTATTCTGTGAATCGCAAAAGTAGTAAGTTCATTCTGTGAATACCAGAAGTAGTAAGTGCATTCTGTGAATACCAAAATGGTACTAAGTTTAGGATTTTGTCTTAAGTTTGTTCTGTGAATCGGGCCCACAGAGCCCTGGACAATGACATTTGGATTCCTCCTGTCCGTTGTTCTTGTTGGTGACAAACAGACCCCATGTTTTTTAAAAGTTCAAAACTCTGTCTCGAAGGAGCGTTGCTAGTTTCTCCATGGCATAGACCAACTACACTTCTCCCCACCACATGTTATGTGTAGTTGGCTCCTTTTGATTCCATGAGTGGGCAATGCTTAAGTGTGCAGCAAGGAGGAGATGTGACAACAGTTTGCCCTTGGGGTAGTTGTGAGCTATAGTAATGTTTCCCCTGGGTCTCCCACGAGGACAAAAAGCAAGTCACTGGGCAAGTCAATTTTTGTTATTGTCCATATAGACGTAAAGGCCTCGTCCCAGAAGGCCTGGGTTCTCGGGCATTACCACAGACATGCAAAAGTGTGCCCCTTCTACCACAGCATTTCCAGCATAGTGCATGGTTGCCAAACTTGTGGAGACGCACCAGGGTAAGGTACCATCTTGTCAGTATTTTATAAGAATTTTCATTGTCGCTTAGACAAATTGAGGATCTCAAGGCCCTTGATCTTAGAGCCCTCCAGATCTCAGAAATTTCGGTCCCCAATTCTTTTTCACATTGTATCATGTTGGCTTATGGGGTTTAAGGGCCAGAATATAACAGTACAGCCATAATATGCCTTTTTGTCTAACGTTGTTAATGTATAGTGTTTCTATTGGCGTTCCCTCCCGCTGTAGTGTTGCTCTAGTGGGTCGCCTCCGACCTAGTGTCGGGCTTCTGTGAGTCTGTATGCATCCTGTATGGTCAGAGTAGTTCAGTGAGTTCTTCCCTCATCCTGAGCTCACTCTCATTAGTAAAGTCTATCATGTTTGGGGTATGACCCTGGTTGAAGGTTAAAAAGTCGAAGTCAGCCATTCCCGGGGGAAAATCCAAATAATTGGCGAGAGGGGTTTAGAGGAATGGATAGGAGGGAAAAGCCCAACTTTGGTGTAGTGTTTAACAGTGTGTTAGTGATCTGAACATGATGGGCAAGAAAGAGATAGTTGTGTCCACCTCATTCGTAGTAGCCATAGGAGGTCCTTTACTGGGATGGTCGAAAACGATCGTCTCAGTGGTTTTTATCGGGATTATGGTTCCAGTCCAATGAGGGTTACATTTTAGCAGCTACCATATACGTGGCTACATTTCGGACACCAGGCATTCATCCTCTGTAGAACTCTCCCATTCTTGTGGTGTAATCGTGTGTGTTGTCTGGAACTGGGGAAAATGAGGAGCTCCCTGGGAGCAAATAGCTATCTGTAACAGGGTGGATATGATGAGGATTAAAACCCCACAAGGGTTTGGGGTCCATTGGTACATCATGGGGTTATAAGTCTGTAAGGTATGTAGGACAATAGGGAACCAGTATTAGCTGGGGCAGGCTTCTAGGTCAATTGTGGGAACCCATACCTTTATGTGTCAGTGTTCCTGTAGACGATAAGCCCATTTCAGTGGAGCCATTGTTTAGTTTGTGGGCTTTAGTTTGCCTTGGGACACTTATCTTTATTTTGAGAGTTAGTCATGGTTAGGAATTGCCTCCTGATGAAAATGGACAATGTTCTTTGTCCTCTTGGTAGTGTTGTTGGTAGGCCTTCTTGGAGCTGATGATGAGGTCTGGAAGAACCAGCCTCCTCCTTGGTCTACTAACCAGTGTTAGAACTCCCCCATCTCAGTTGGGGGTGCCAGTCCCTAGGTCTGCTGGGCTTCCTCAGGGTTGGGCACTCCATAGCGTCCATCTTTCTGGGTGAAGAGGAGGTAGAAAGGAAATCCCCTTGTGTATGGGATATTTTTTTTGTAGATATGAGGTTATCTCCCGAAATTCCCTCAGTCATGCTAGAATTTGGGCTGAGATATCTTGACAGAATAATATAGTGTCTACCCTGAACACTATTGGTCCCTGTTGGGGAGCTCCCTGTGAAAAGTTTTCTTTTTGAAGGAAGTAATGAACTCTTTACAGTCAGGACTCTAGTCAGGACGTCTGATGGCAGTTTCTTTTGTTGTTGGTAGGTGGAGTAGACCCTACAACAGAGTTCTTCAATCTGTGGGGCACGCCCCCCTGGGGGGGCGTGACACCATCTCAGGGGGGGCGCGCACTCCACTCTAAGAACTCCGGTATGGTTGGAGGGGGGAGGTAGGGGAAATCGATGGGGCACTGCCCATGTTTTTGTTTTGCTAACTCTCCCAGGAGGGGGTTAATTCATAGAGCTGGAATGCTTCAGCTGCAGTGGGAGGCAGGATGTCTCCTCGGCTAAAACCGAAAGCAAACAAACAGACAGTCCTGTTCCTTCGCGTTGGATATCATAGCAGAGGAGACCCCTTGTCTTCCATTGCAGCTGAAGCATTTCACCTCTATGAATTAACCCCCTCCTGGTAGAGTTAGCACTTCCAAGAAAGGAGACAAAGTTTCCAGAGACGTTTTAAGGCATGGGCAAAGTGGGCTCTGGCCCAGGGCCCCAGCCTTTCAAAGGGGTTGGGGGGGGGTGGGGCTGAAAGAGCCAGCTCTGTTCTAAAGTCTTGCCCTCATGACCCTCAATTGTTTTAACACAATGTTGTAAACAGCGTTTTTCTATCATTCATTTTTAATGTGTAAGAGTCTATTATAGACATTTTGCAGACAAAATGGGCCCGATTCACAGAACTAACTTAAGACAAAATCCTAAACTTACTACCATTTTGGTATTCACAGAATGCACTTACTGCTTTTGGTATTCACAGAATGCACTTACTACTTTTGGTATTCACAGAATGGATTTACGACTACTAACTTTACGTCCGCACTCGGGCCGGAAATTCCGGCCCGGAGGCGGGGCTTCTGGCCCGGAGGCGGAGCTTCCGGCCCAGAGGTGGAGATTTTGGCCATGGCTAAATCTCCGCCACTGGCCGGAATCCCCACCTCCGGCCCGGAAGCTCCGCCTCCGGGCCGGAAGCTCCGCCTCCAGGCCTGAATTTCCGGCCCGAGTGCGGACGTAAAGTTAGTAGTCGTAAATCCATTCTGTGAATACCAAAAGTAGTAAGTGCATTCTGTGAATACCAAAAGTAGTAAGTGTATTCTGTGAATACCAAAAGTAGTAGGTTTAGGATTTTGTCTTAAGTTAATTCTGTGAATCGGGCCCAATGTGTTTACGCGTCATGCAACATCCATATAAAAAGTTTATTTTAGATCAATACAGGACCGAGCATATGAGAAATGGGAGGGTGTGACAGAGATTATTTGCAGTAATATTAGTGAACTGCAGTTGTGTTACATACTGAAAACACACATCACTATCCCTGAATATCAGATGTACACACATTTAGTATTTAACCAAAGAAGGCATGAAAAAGCTGAGACTGGATCATAAAATCAAAGCTGGTCAGAACAGGGGCCCCCAAAATATATTTGGCCCAGGGCCCCCAAAATCCTTAAAACGGCCCTGAAAGTTTCTTTTAAAATTACACAGGCAGGCGCGCAAAATGCCATCCAGACATGTGTTTAAACAGCCTGCAAATTGCTTGTCTTGACACTAAATATGGTTATAAATAAAGAAGTATGTATTTATTTGTAATGCGACTTTTCTGTCTTTGTTCCCTTTTATTATCAGTCATGGATCATTCAAGCAGCTCTGGAAAACAATTAAAGGTTCTTTCTATTTATATTTGCTGTTCAAAGTATGCACAGACAAGTGCTGAAAATACAGCTTTAGGTGACTGCTTATTGTTATACCGTGTCTGACATCAAAATAATGAGCTGGCAACCCTCAATCATAAGACTGGAAGTTTGTTGAAGGATCAGCACATTATTTCTTTCCTCCACCCTGATCCCTGGTTACTGCCATAATAGCAATAGTTTAACACATTTGAAACCCTACGCTGCTGTAACAAGTGTCTGGGATTGCACCTTGCATTCAGACAACTCGCTCCTCATTCTCGCCCTTCACTTTCACCCTCACCCGGCACTCACACTGATCCGATACACTCACACCATTCACCCACTTACCCTCCACTCACAGTGATCACTCTGCACTCACAATGCACTTGTGCTGTTCACCCTGTACCTCACCTTGCATTCACACAAGCACACTACTCAACCTGCACTCATGTGATACTTCACACACCTATCCCCCTCACTGCTCAATCTGCAATCTCACTCAAAGAAGCACACCCCTAACTATACATTCATTCGTCCCACTCTGCACTAAAATGCGCACCCAAATTCATATGGTCACCTCACTCACCCCTGTACACAAGTATGGGCATGTCATGCCCCATCAAGGTTTTCATCCTAAATTACAAAAGGAGACATCTAAATGTCCAATCCAGCCTTCCAGGGGCCCCTAAATAGACACAGTTCTGTTTTTGCCCTGATGGCCTGGAAAAATTCTTAAACAGATTCTTGCAAATACCGTTTTGTTTAATTTCTGTTTATTATGATTGATGTGAGGGAGTCTATTACTATTTGCAGAGAAATGTGTTTGTTTCATGCAAAAACCATTAAAAAGTTAACCATAAAAAAGTTAGATCCAAGCGGGTCCTCACATGTGAGAAATTAGAGGATATCACAGATATTATTCACTGTAAAATTAGAGGTCTGCTGCTTTGCTACAACAGTGAAAACACATCACTATCTCTGAATATTAGATGTAAACGCTTTTAGAATTTCGACTACAGTGCCTGTGCACCGTTAGTAACCTGGCTAAATAGGGTATGGCAGACCTGAAAGTAAATCATTTAAACTCAAAGCTGTACTGAACAGGGGCCCCCAAATTAGTTTTGGCCCAGGGCACCCAAAATCCTTAACATGTCCATGCCATCACAAAGTTTGTCAGACAACATTACTCTGAAGTAAAATAGACAACATCATTAATTTATTATTAGTTCTATTTTTTTTTAACATAAGCCGATGTGTCCTAAACCCCCACTGCTTCAGGCAAGCAACTTATCGTACCACTAAGGAATTCTCAATTAGGTGTTCGTTCAGCGCCCTCTCTGTAGACTTTCAACTGTCTTCGGATCCATAACTGGTTGGTGGGCAATTATCCCATTATAATGCTGCCTAAAATGTTTGTTAATGATTTCTAGAGAAGATTTGTTTCTTGTGTACCAGCTCTGAACTAGGGAGTGCTTGAAACATCTGACAACACTGTCTCCCTTACAGTCCCTGTCTTGGCTGAAAATGTCTGCAGAATATTCAGCTTTGGGAGAAACTGCTATCAAAACTCTCTTGCCTTTCAGTTCGTCCTATTTATATGAGATTGGGTTCTCAGCACTTGCGGTATTAAAGACTAAGTACCATTCAAGACTGTACGTGGAGCACAACCTGAGGATGGCAGTAGCAAAAATCCATCCACCGATTGACCATCTCTGAAAAACATGCACACCTCTCACATTTATGTTGGTGGTGTTATTATCAATCTATGTCATGTGTAAAACAAAGCATCCTAGTAAAAACAATTTGCGCACATTTTATCTTGGAAAGTGAGCTGTGCAATAAGCCTTTGTCATTTCACTACACCCACTCACAAACCTGCCGTTTACTAAACACTCTTATTGTATTGAACATTATTTGCTGGATATGCCCGCAATATGTGCGTGGCGGTCGATTGCAGAAATTTCTGTCAGGTGGTGGTGGGGCCCAACATCTAAAAAAATTCAGCTGGGCGGGCTCAATCTACAAAAGTTTGAAGACCTCTGCCCTACGAGTATGGTCTAGGAGGATTGGGTCATCATCTGGTTGATGGAGAATGTGGGCAAATATGGCCTGGACGGATATGAACTTCTAGCGCAGCCCATGTCTTTGATTCTTATGTTCTGTCTGGATCGATTTTCCATAGTGGCCAGCGTGTCTTGCAGCGTAGCTTGGTTGTGCTACAACTTTTTGAGATGTTTGGCACGGTGCACATTGTGTTGTTCATGATCCGCTACTGGTGCTTATGATCCAGTCAGGAATCGGTTTGGCGAAGGGAGTGATCTAGGTCAGACAGGGCCCTGTTAAAATCATGACACAGAGATGTCATGTATTTGCAAAATTCCACCGGCAGCGCTTGAATATCGTCTTTGGTTGCTGGGGCTGGCAAGTCGGTGATCTCACGGGCTTGAGAGCCCAAAGACGGGGAGCGCCCTCCCTGAGAATGGGAAGTATTGGTTTGCTGGAGTAGGTTTCTGATGAAAGCGGAATGGGGAGTTTTTGATCGACTGACTGCCATTGCTGGTATGTGTGGTTCACGCATTTCACACCTACGCCCTCAGGGGATCTCCACTCTCTGTCCACTGTAGGTCGTGTATCTTCCTTACTGGGGCTCCCTTCTGCCTTTCTTTCTCGGATTTGGCATCCAAGGCATGGGGTTTCTGCTGATTTTTTCCTAGCCCCTCTTGTGATCCCCCCAGTTGCTAAGGGGTGCAGAGGCCACCCCATCAAGTCGGGCTCTGAGGCTAGGGGACCCCTGGCCTCCCCCCAGTACAGTTATGCAGCATTTGTTCCTTATACTTTGCTACCTCACTTGCCGTCCATCAGCGTATTGACTGGGGCCGTACCGAGGAGTGATGGTTTCCATACAGCCCAGACAGTAGGTTATGGAGGCTGTTTCACTCCACCGCTGGTTTCCTGGTGGCCCCTCACCTTGGTATGCCCAGTTTAGAAACTCGTGGGGGCCAGAGCTCTTGGTGACTCCCTGTCGTTGAGCCTGCCGAGAGCAGATCTACTTGAAGGCCCCCACTTCATTAGGTTTGGTGGTGTTTTCCTCTGCTTCTGCCAGCTGTGAGTCAGCCGGGCATATTAAGATGGCGCTGTCGGAGCTGCCATCTCTTCTTTTCTCTTTCTCCAGCTGCCGCTGCTCGCGCAGCACTCCTCACCTGCTTGCAGATCTGCCAGAGCCAGATCCCTTAGATGGCTCACTCCCTATTTTCTGACGGCTGGGCCCAGGATTTCACCTCCCTTCCCCACCAAATGCAGTCAGGACTGTTCGTTCCTCCAGCACTGCCTTGGGTGGCTTCATGGTCACCTCCGCCCACGTGGCACGAGTCATCTGTTCCTTCTTCAACTGTCCAGGGGTCACTGCTTATGGCTGCCAGTGCACATTAGTTCATGGTTGGCCATATCTGGATAAGCCTGAGGCCCGATGCCTCCCGCACATGCCGGTGGCAGCCATGTTGCCCACTCTTAGGAGCCTCTCTTTGTTGACAGTTTTCTGGGTCAGGCAGTCACCTCAGGACACTCCTTCTAACTCGGCTGGTGACAGGAATGGTTAAGGCATGGCCCTTTCCTGGTTTTTGTTGGGTTTCACACCGTTTTTGTGGGTTAGGTAGGGGCTCCGAGACAGAGCTCAGGAGCGACACGTCTTGTCTCTTCCCTGGCAACGCCCCTGTCTTTTGTTTTCTACTCAAGCCTTTCAGCTCTCTCCCGGCATTGTAGACCGAATTGGAGCAGTTCTGACTCGCAGCAGGATTTAAAGTCAACTATCAGAAATCTACACCAATGAGGTGGGGTCAAATCAGGCAGATAATGAGGCTGTGGCAGTTACCTATGGCTACCAGCTGGCCTCGACTGGGATCAAGTACCTAGGAGTGGTTATTTCTCCTAAGGTGGGGGATGCCTTCCGAGGCAATGTATCCCCCTCCTAGATACCTTATTTAAAGACTTATATTGCTTGGGTGAACTGGAAATTTCCTAGGAAGGTAGGATAAACTGCATAAAGAGGAACTTCATGCTGAGACTGCTGTATCTTTTTCGTTCCCTCCACATGACAATCCTTTCAGAGGTCTTAAAATCCCTTGCACATATTATGTGGGCTTTTATTTGGAATCCGAAATCCCCATGTATAGCAAGGTTTCTCCCGATGAGGAGTCCCCGGAAGGTAAGCTTGGGAGTTCCTGATATTGAACGTTATATGACTGTCCAGGTGTTCCCAGCAGTAGTGTGGTGCTCCCCAGATACGACAAATTTTAGTGTCGTTTAGAACAGGAATGTAGCAAGCTCCTGCTCCACCAAATGCTATGGCTCCCCCCGATGGCCCACCACTCCCTGGACACTTCAATGTGGTCCACGACAGTGGCTTTACAATACTGGAATAAAGCAGTTTGGATGAAGGGTATCATGACATAGCCTTCCCCCTCATCCCAATGGTCAGAAATCCAGACTTGCCACCGGGAACGACCGATAAAGAATACCTATCCTGGGTGGGGATAAAACATTGCCTGGGTCAACAATATGGAGTGTGTACTCAAGATCAGGTACCAATGTGTTAATGACTTCTTACTAGGATCCAAAGACTTATAATGGGTGAGGCAACTTCCACACTGGGCTAGACAGCCCAAAGTTCAGGAACAAGGAACAAGGATAACCACGGGAGGATACATTTTCTGAAGGGGCTCCCCTGGCTCTACAGAGCATTGGAGAGAAGTGCCCCAACACTACTCCTGTACATGCAGAAATGGGCAAAAGACCTCAGCCTCAAACTGAGTAAAAACTATTTTTATCTGAAGCGGGTGCAGCAAAATCATCCATGTGCCTGCAGCACAAGGACGATGCCTTCAAAACCATGTTGCGATTGTACTCCTGTATGCCTGAAGGTGATTAGCAATAGTTCAGACATCTGTTGGAGGGGATGTGGGGTGAGAGGGACTTATATGCACATGTGGTGGGGTTGCTCATAGATACACCACTTTTGGACACAGGTGTTGGAGACTATCAATTAGATTACAAAAGTTTCATTGCCAATATTGCCCCTGATGACTTCATTAGGTCTGACTGATTTGGAGTGATTATGCCGTCTTCCCCACCCATGACTAAACTGTTAATCCAATTGCTTTTGGCGGCCTGGCTCGTGGTGGCACAGAGATGGCGAGGCCTCGCACTACCAACACTGGGCATGTGGTGGACTAAAGTTTGAACAATTCATGCAATTGAGCTGCTCACTGCTGTACTGAAAGACACCATGGCCAAATAAAAAAAGATATGGATCCCCTTTCACACCTGTGTTAAAATTGACATGAGTATGTCTAAACTCCTTGAGTTGTTGTAACTGGCTGGAGATCAGGGTCTGAACACTGTGGATTTGGGGGACACCCCTCACTGACTTGCGTCGGGCTACAGTACCTCAACTTTATGTGGGAAATTAGCATGACTACCCCAAATTCGGTTCTACTGTGTATGCAGCCGCCCGCCATATTGTTAAGGATATCCTGCTATGTCCTACACCTCTGTACTTATGAGTTTAACATCTGTTTACTCTGGCCTGGGTATGAAAATGCTTAAATAAAGTTGTTACAAAAAGGCTGAGGAAAGTTTCCCACTGCATGGAAGAACCAGCCGCCCTTTTGGGAGTGGCCTGCACTAGGCTCTGCTCAATCCCTGGCTGGAGAGAGTACTGGAACCTAGGAGCCTTAACTTGAAGCATGGGAGATGTGGGAGAGACCAGGGTATGTTTTTCAGCACCTAGAGAAAGGGAAAAGTATTCTTCGTAGACCTCAAGAGGACTAGGACAAAGCACTAAAGCTACTAGGAAAAGACATGGCCTTGATACCCTCAATGTGCCTCAATTACCCACTCTGATTCTTTACCAGTGATGTTAGAGACATGGAGAGACCTTGGCAGCTGCAGGATCCAACTTTGCTGCTCTCAGAGCTATTGGCACCAAGATTGAAGGCTTCGGGGGGGGGGGGGGGGGGGAGGAGGGATGCATACTCGACACATCCAATTTTGAGGCACCTTTTCCCTGCCAGGAGAGTCTGATTCTCAGAAAAAGTGTGTGGTTCTCATTTGGAGTTCAGAGGCAATTACTAGGCTTACAAAATCTATTCTCCATCGCAGTCAACATTAAATTGTACCTAGGTCCTGGTGAACTGCAACCATTGGCTTTGTGGCTTCATGGTGCTTTTACTTTAACATTTTACAAATTCATATCTTCAGTTCCCTCAGTCAGTTTGCTTTGGGCCATTTTTGGATTCCTTTGTTTATTATATGTGTCTCCTTTTTTTACTAAATTGGTTTGGAAATGTTATTGTTTATCTTTTCCTCCCACATATTATTTTGGTACTGCTTAATATTTAGCAGGCATTTCTCTGGGGCAAGTCTACTACTTTAGGCCATAGCTACCAAGGGTTAAACGCAGTTGTTTACTTGGAAACCGTGCTTTGACTTCGCTAGACACTGTATTATTAAGTTCATTGTGCCCCCAACGCACAAACCAATAATTCAAATATCTCACATTGGTGCAGAAGATCTTAAACGATGATGTGAGTGTTGATTACGAGCCAGTGAAACTACTCATCTGAGATGATAGTCTTCTAAACGCTCTGAAAAAAGTATGGGACTCGTCGAAGCCATCCTTCATGAGCAGAGTCAACACATTAAAATGGGTCCATATACTCATCAGAGCCCAGCACTCTAGAAAGCGGAATCCCCCAGAGCTCGACGCTGTCCTCTCTGGTTCAGCCTTTAAATAGTTCACCTACGGCACCTAATCAATGAGAGAGGGCTTCGTTGACAGTCTATACAGATGGCCCTAGGTGTCCTAAGTAATAACTCCAACGAGCCTTCACTATCCGAGGGCATACTGGCAACCAACACTAGATGAACACGAGCAGCCTCTGCCTAAACAGTGTTGAAATGATGAACCTGATTGTAAGACAAGGGCTGTGGAATTATGTGGTTAGGCAGCTGCTATGTTTTCCGCATAATTATGTATTTGTCACACTTGCCACATAGTCCATCATTTACTGCATAATTTTGTTTCTATTTCAAACAGAACAAAACTTAATAAAAATGCTACCAAACATGTTGCCGCGCAGTGACAGGCTTTTTGTCATGCTGAAGTAGGTTTTCAATTCCTGAATGCTGTATTTGTGTGTTAAATTGATATTAAAGAGGTGAAACCTTTGCCTATACACTGTTAACATGTTTAAAAATGATAAAACAGTGAGGTAATACTGCTTCAACAGGTGAAACATCAGCTGCATATGTTGTCCTTTCTTGACAGCTAATTTAGCCAACCCTGACTTCAGTCCTCCTCTGCAGCATAATTTTAGTAGCCTCGATCATAATCTAAACATGCCTAGCCTTTTGCTGGCTCTCCCAATTTAATGTATCAAAATGTAGCAGTCCTCCGTGACTCTCTTTCAATGCACAGATCCAGTCTACTATTAAATCAGCTAACTTTCACCTAGATGCTCTCTTGAAGATCTGCTCCGTGCTAACTATCCAATCCCATTAACTGCTAGGCCTGTCAGATGCAATGTCCAGATTGCGGAGATATATTTATCTCAGGCAAAGTTATCCACAAACTCCAGCAGGCTCAACACTGAGCCATCCAGATCATATGTGAAATGAAAAAGAATGTGCATCTACTGACCTGCAGATCCCAGCTTTGCCTAACCAAAGAGCACCAGATGCAATGTAAAGCCCTCTGCCTGACTGGGAGGGCAACTAGTTCAAAAGCTTCCACCTACTTATCAGGCCTACTCTTCATTAACTCCCACTCCCTACAGTCTAACACCAGCCGCACACTTATTCCATGAAGGTGTCAGTCCAGGTTTGGAGGCAGATCACCGAACACAGCAAAAGTCCAATTGGGTAACAATCTTCCCAAAGATATTAGACTGATCAGTCGCCTCTCCAGTTTAAAGCAAAACCTAAAATAATGTCTGCTCGATCAGAAAGCAGGACTTTCGTCTGGACTTTTTTGCCAAATCTCTCTTTTTCCTCTTGCTGTCTTATTCACAAACTCCTTTCCCATCCCTCCTTTCCATTTTCTGAATAATTGCACCACTTCTTCCCTTTTTTCCTTATTTCCCCTGACCTAAACTGTCTTTTACAGGATTCTGATTGCCATATTGTTCCTCTCTATGCCATCCCGCCCCTTTTCCACCCACCCCAATTCAATCAATGCCAATGAACACATCTACTTCTAGCTCTCTGTGCTTTTTTTTACTGTACATTGCGCCTAGAAGCAGGACCCTGGCGTACGTTGCTCACTACAAATAATAAATAATTACAAATATGGATATAATAATTTGACAGACCACGGTGAGAAGGATTATTTTACTGATATTTTGGTTACAGTGGTAGTGCTACCACCAGGCCAACTTGGGAGGAGCTGGATAGAGGAGGAGGAGTGAGGCTGAAGCAGTAAAAGACAGTTTTGCTGCACAGGCATTGCCAGGTTGGTTAAATTATGGCAGTGGGTGGGAGTGTGCAGCAATGGAGTGCACAGACACTGTCATTGTGATTGTATGGCCTCTTATTTTTCAAAATCAAAATACGGTGCATTTGTGTGTTGTGTCCATCTCTCTGATTCTATGTGCCTGAGTGAGAGCCAGCGCTTAATTTGAGCGGGTGGTTTCCGGTGCTCGGCACCAGCACTTACTTGTCAGAACCTGCACTTAGGACAGCTGCCACATGGTAGCGCTGTTTGTGCAATTTAATGATGAGCGAGGTAGTGCAGAGCGTTTTACTTAAATACGGGGTGTCATGTTAATTTATAGGGGGGACCCAGGGGGTGCAGGGCGCGAGCCAGGTCTCCCCCTGGGTGGCTTCGCACAATGGAGCGGCCACCCAGGTGCCAGGGTAGAGGGTTAATTAGGGGCGCGAGGCGCGCCGAAGTTGATAAGTAGGGGAAGACAGCGGCGGGAAAATCACTGGGCCCTCGGGAGCGGGGAGGAGGGGCTGGTTTACTCTCTTTTGTTGCCTCGCGATTCCCGTAGCTTTGCGTAGGCGTCATGGCGTCACAGGAGGCGGTGCGGGAGGCGTTACGGGTGCTACACGAAGCCGGCAGGAGTGACCTCTTGAAGCCTGGCGTGGCTGGCCAGGCATGGGTGGGTTTGGACCTCGCACCCCGTAAGGCCAGGAGGGGCGTCGCTCGAGCGGTGGCGGCCTGTCTATCCCCGGGGCCCGACGCGATGGAGGAGGTCGCGATGTATCCGGTGGGGGCGCCGGAATCGGCCCAGTGCGGGGACCTGGAGGCGCAGGCAGGCCCGTCGGAGGAGGCGGCGGAAGAGGCGCAGGTATGTGCTCCTGCACGGCTGGTTGTGGGCCCCAGGCGGTCAGCAGTGGGAGGAAGGAGGGGGCGGTCCCTCTCGAAGGCCGGGCTGCGTGGGAGGAGAGCCGGTTGCAGGGCCGGTGGTCCAGCTGGACGTGCCAGGAGTGAGGGGCGGGGGAAGTGTATGGAGGTTTTACAGGTCCCCGGGCCGGTTCAGAGGCACGCCACCACCCCAGTTATAGGGTCAGTTGATTTATCGTGGCATAACAGCTCACAGTTGGTGCAATTGAATGGGCAGACATTTCTGTTGAGCCCTGCGACATCCCTGCCTGTTGTTTTTCCCCCGGAGGTGCCTACCGACTGCCCCTTAAGGAGGAGTACAGTGGTGGTGACACCCAGGAGGGTGTCTGGGGCCATGGGCACAGGGGTGACGGGTCCAGTTCAAGTGAGTGACAGCGCGTTGGGGCGGCAGAGTGCGCCGGAGGGGCCGGTTTTTGCGTCATCGTCTGCCAGTTCTCCTGCGCTAATTGGCGCTTCCCCCCTTGTTAGTACTGGTGACTCTTCTGGCCAGGCAGCTTTTCAGGGCCCGAGCTCCACGTTAGGGCGCGCAGCACAGTTTTCCAACTTAGAGGGGTTTCCCGCTAGAGGGTTACCGGCGCCACGTGATGGTCAGTGGATCTGGGTGCAAGGGGCTGCGGCTTCGGGGGTTGGGAGGGGTGGCAGTTTGGAGGGTCAGGGGGTTCAGTCGATTGGAAAGGAACGTCTTGGTTTGAGCGGCTTACAGGAAGATATGCCGGTTTTAGCCTCACGGTTTGCGGCCGGCAAGCGCACGAGGCGGATGGAGCACGCTGTGGCTCTGTCTGGGGGGCCTACTGAGGGGGGGCGATCTGGAGCGGATTGCCCTTCCCAGCGAGGGCACCCCTCCACTAGAGGGACTGTTCAGCAACGTTTGGGGTTTGGCAGAGGGGGTTTTCTGGAGGGGACGGGGGACAATGGGGCACCTGCTGGTGATTTTGGTGTCTTGGGTCCTTTGAATTTGGACAGTGATGAATTGGAGGAAGGGGAATTGCGGGACGGGGATGGGGCTTGTGGGGCACACCAGGCGCAGCCTGTGAGGGGGAAGAGGGGTTTTGTGGGGCAACCAAATGTGCTTAGTTTTTTGCAGACGTCTAGTGCGGACAATGCAACGGACCAGGCTCTGGAGGATACCAGTCGCACGCAAGCAGCATGGCCCGTCAACACGCTTCGACCAGCTCCTTTGCCTTCAGGTACTACGGGGTGGTGGTCGGTTTGGCAACAAGGGGGTCAACCACCAAAAGCGACCAGGTCTATTGGGATTGGGGGAGATGCTTTGGGGGGCAAGACAGTGTCTGAGCAGCAAGGTTCCTCCTTGGGTGTGGGGAAGGGGGGGGTTGCCCCCGTCCCTGGGTCTCAGCCTCTTCTGGAGAAAGGTAAAGGGGTCCCGGAGGTGGTGGAGGAAGATAAAAATATCCACAAGAAATTGCCGTATATGGGGATTGCCATGCCATTGGGCTCACATCTATCTGACAAGACTAAAAACAGGATTTGGAGACATGAGTTTGTGGATGTTTTTAAACTGTTGCACCGTGACATTCAGGCAAAGGAGGGCTCCAAGGAGGAGGAGTGGGAACTGGCGAGGCGTCCCAGGGTGCCTAAGAATATTGAGAACTGGTCGTCTGCTTTCCTGATATATGCCAGTGTATATTGTGAAAAATACCCAGATAGGGCGGTAGCGATTTTCAAATACATGGATATTATTCGGAAGGCTCAGAGTTACTTTGGGGGTTTTGCGTGGCTGTCTTATGATGAGGAGTTTAGAGCCCGTTTAAGTGTGTCTCAGGACAGACCTTGGGGTGATGTGGATTCCGAGCTGTGGCTTCAATGGATGGCGTCTTCTCAGCCGCCTGCTACTACGCACACGGCTAGTGGTTTACCTATATCCTATCGGCCCTTTCCCGCTCGTCCCGCCCAGCCTGGGGCGGGGTTTGGTGGCAGAGGTCAGACCCCTATTTTTGGAGCCTGTTGGAATTTCAACAGGGGTTTCTGCAATAGGCAGTTTTGCCGATATAAACATGAGTGTTCCCAGTGTGGTGGACGGCATCCCCTCACGCAATGCTTCGCTGGCCAGAAGTTCAGTGACATGGGGAGGGGACAGAAGGGAAGGGGCAATGCTGTCCAGTTTACAGGAAAGGGGTCCTACTCCGGTTAAAGTGGAGGTTCTGGGGCAATGGTTGCAGGAGTACCCTGATGTTGAGGCCGCCAGTAGGCTTTTTTGGGGTTTCAAGGAAGGGTTCAAGATAGGTTACCAGGGGCCTAGACTGGGTAGGTGGTCTGATAATTTGAAGTCAGCTAAGGAGTTGCCACATGTGGTTCAGCTGAAGTTGCAGGGTGAAGTAGAAGCCGGAAGAGTTGTTGGTCCTTTTTCCAACTGTCCAATGCCCAATTTGATTGTATCTCCACTGGGGGTGGTCCCTAAAAAGAAAGCTGGGGAATTCCGTATGATACACCACCTGTCATGGCCTGAGGGCGCATCCATTAATGATTTCATCTCGCCCGACGATGCCTGTGTGTCATACGCTTCGGTGGATGATGCCTTGCGTTTGGTTAGATCGGCAGGGAGGGAGGCGCAATTGGCCAAGAGTGATATCCAATCTGCTTTTAGGCTGTTACCCATTCATCCTTTTGATTTTGAACTTTTGGGGATGCAGATGCAGGGAGCCTTTTATGTAGATCGAATGCTTCCTATGGGCTGCTCTATCTCTTGTGCCCTCTTTGAGCTTTTCAGCTCATTTCTGCAGTGGCGCTTCACCCAGGTTACTGGACATGCCCTCATTTGTCATTATTTAGATGATTTTCTTTTCATTGGAGTTCAAGGTACAGGTCAGTGCCAGGGAGCTCTGCGGGCTTTTCAGACGCTGGCGCAGGAGCTGGGTGTGCCATTGGCCCCGGATAAGACAGAGGGTCCCAACACGACGATGGTTTTTCTGGGTATTGAAATAGACACCATTGCAATGGTAGCAAGGTTACCAGCGGAGAAAGTTCAAGAAATCACTGCATTTTTGTCATCTGTGATTGACGAGCGCAAGTTGGAGCTCAGGAAGGTGCAGAAGCTGTTGGGTTATCTAAACTTTGCATGCAGGGTGGTCCGGGCAGGGAGGACATTTTGCAGGAGGTTGGGCATGGCTATGTCTGGGGCTTTTCTTCCTCACCACAGAGTGCGTATTTCAGCGGCTACGAGGGCTGATCTGGCTATATGGTTGACATTTCTAGCAGAGTTTAATGGGGTGTCTTTGTTTTTTGCGGACGAAGACATGATTTGGCAAGTGCAGATCTACTCGGATGCATCTGGCGCGCATGGATTTGGTGTATTCTGGGAGGGCCGCTGGTGCGCTGAGAGTTGGCCACGGCATTGGTTGTCACAAGGGCGCAGTATTGCTTTTCTTGAGTTTTTTCCACTTTTGGTTGCTCTATATGTCTGGGGCGATGAGTTTCAGAATCGTTCCGTGCTTTTCCACGTTGACAATTTAACGGTGGTTCAGTTGATTAACCAGCAGAAAGCCAGGGATTTGAGAGTTTTACGCTTGCTGCGCGCTTTTATGCTCAAATGTTTACAGCTCAATGTTGTGTTTAAGGCGCGTCATATCCCGGGGGTGCATAACAGTATAGCAGACTCTCTGTCTCGTTTACAGTGGGAGAGGTTTCGCAGGCTGGCTCCTGGGGCGGAACACAACAAGACGCCAATCCCGCAGTGTGTCTGGGAGTGGGGGGATTGAGACTTGCCGCTTTTGTGGAAAATTCCATAGCGGCTTCTACACGACGGAGTTATCAGCAGGCGTGGAGAGAGTTCTTGAGCTATGGTAACATGTGTGCTGAGAAGAGGGGGAGTTGGACCGATGCTCAGTTGGTGCTAGGTTTTGTGTTACACTTGATTGACAAAGGCCTCTCGCATACTACCATCTCTGGCAAGTTGGCGGGGGTTTCTTTTTACGGGCAATTGTGGTGGGGGAGGGATTTGGTTCAGGGGGTGTTGGTGAAAAGGGTTCTCAAAGGTTTAAGCAGGGTGCAGGCGGGGACAAAACAGTTACGAAGGGCGATAACTTTTGATTTGCTGCAGGGAATGCTGGGGCAGTTACCTTTGGTATGCTACGATGAGTCTGAGTGCAGGCTGTTTAGATTATGTTTCTTATGGTTGTTTTTTGGGGCTTTCAGAGCCTCTGAACTGCTTGGGCTGCGTAATAGGACAGGTATCCGCAGGGATGAGGTATTTCTTGAGGGGCACAGGTTGAGCCTGTGGTTGAGAATGTCAAAGACGGATCAGCTGGGCAGGGGTAAATGGGTTTTCTTAAACCGTAGTGAGGATGGTTTGTGCTGCCCGGTAGGGGAATGGGAAAGTTTCAAGATTTCTAGTGGTTTGGCCATGGGGCTTGTGTTTTGCCACGCCTCGGGGCAGCCTCTTTTAGTGGCTCAGTTGCTAGCGGTCATGAGAAAAGTACTTCTTCTTTTAGGGGAAAACCCTTTATGTTTTGGGACACACTCTTTCCGGATCGGGGCGGCTACAGAGGCGGCCAGGTTGGGGTGGTCCTGGGCAGACATACGCCGTATTGGGAGGTGGAAGTCCAAATGTTGTGAGAAATATGTGCGGAAAGTCTCTGCATAGGTTCTAGTTTTTCTTTGGTTAATCATTGTTTTTCTGTCTAGGTCTGGCTCCGGGGCCCGTAAGTTTGAAAAAATCGACATGGATAGTAGGACACTCCTTCGTTAAATGGGCTGCAATCTATGCCGAACAGCAGATGTGTGGGCGTTCCCTTGGACTGTGCAGTGCCAACCACGAGGTGGTATGGAAAGGAAAAGGGGGAATGCGTTGGGGGGGTTTGTTTCCGCTGCTGGCCACGATGTGCTCTGGAAGGGGACCGCCACATTTGCTCATTCTTCATTTGGGTGAAAATGACCTCGTTGATTTGTCAGGCCTGTCATTAATAAAGTTGATGAAACAGGATTTGGAAGTCCTCCGGGCTACCTGGGAGAGCACCCAGTTGATCTGGACGGAGTTCATTACAAGGTTGCACTGGAGAGGAGCACGGCATCATGCAGCAATGGAAAAAGCGAGACGAAAGGTTAATCGCACTATGAGACATTTTTGTGAGGGTCATGGGGTGCATGTCCTAGCTCACCCCAACATTAAATGCACGGAAGGGTATATGTTTCGAGAGGATGGGGTACATTTATCTACAATGGGGCAAGCATATTACCTGCTGGAGTTGCGGGATTTGATTGCAAAAATCTGGAAGGAACAAATATGGTGCGCTTGAAATGGGTTTGCGCACGACCACTAAGTTGCGGGGTGGGGCAGGAAAACTCTGTGGGTTTTCCTGGGTGGCGGGGTTTTTGCTGGGGGGGTGGGCAGCCTTGAGCGGGTTAGCCTATCCTCCAACGGGGGAGGGGGGGAGCAGTCACGTGATCAGGAAATGAGAAGTAGGGGAAAATGCACACAGGGGTCGGGATTCTGTTTAGGGGTAGGGCTTTTACATTGGGGGTTAGGTTTGGGGTGATTTGAGGACAAACTGTGGAAAGTGATTGCATTGCAAAAAGTTATGATTTGGCACCTGTCTTAATAAAGTGGCCTTTTTTGCTAACAAGTAAGTGGTGGTTGGTGATTTATTGTGCGAGGGGGGACCCAGGGGGTGCAGGGCGCGAGCCAGGTCTCCCCCTGGGTGGCTTCGCACAATGGAGCGGCCACCCAGGTGCCAGGGTAGAGGGTTAATTAGGGGCGCGAGGCGCGCCGAAGTTGATAAGTAGGGGAAGACAGCGGCGGGAAAATCACTGGGCCCTCGGGAGCGGGGAGGAGGGGCTGGTTTACTCTCTTTTGTCCCACCCACCCACCCTCTGGTTTATTAGCATGGTTTTCTTCATCAATTTTTCCTGGTGTTGGCATGACACCGATTTTCTTTTTCCTTTTGCCACGGTAAGACAGGTTTTTTCTTGTGTTTTGTTTTTCAGGCTGTACAGTGCCCTGGGTAGGCGCGGTTTTTGCTGGGGGGGTGGGCAGCCTTGAGCGGGTTAGCCTATCCTCCAACGGGGGAGGGGGGGAGCAGTCACGTGATCAGGAAATGAGAAGTAGGGGAAAATGCACACAGGGGTCGGGATTCTGTTTAGGGGTAGGGCTTTTACATTGGGGGTTAGGTTTGGGGTGATTTGAGGACAAACTGTGGAAAGTGATTGCATTGCAAAAAGTTATGATTTGGCACCTGTCTTAATAAAGTGGCCTTTTTTGCTAACAAGTAAGTGGTGGTTGGTGATTTATTGTGCGACAGACCCAAGTGGAAGGAAGACAAACATATTTTATGGACATTTCAATATATTTTGTCTCAGGAAATATTCGTTTGAAATCTACGCACGTTGGGAATCTCTGTTTGAATAAATAAACTCTGTATGGGGTAAAAAGTAACATAGGGCACAAAGGGAGTGTTTTATCCTTGGTGAGGCGGTGTGAAACCAAGACTTGCACAGCGCATGTATCGGAAAAATACAGCTGAAGGTATACACGAGTGGAACCCGCCCACAAAGAACTTGAGTGGCAGCCAAGAGAGTTGGGGGATGGAAGTGGCTACTGTAATTACTTTCTAGTAGCAAAGAACTAAACTGTATTGTGAGGGGTGGGTTACCTTGACATTAATCAGAAAGAATTCTGTTCCTTAGCTACGAGAGAGTTTTGAGCAGCTCTTACCGCTGTGTCAGGCAGTAAACATTATTTCAGAGCACTGCAATGTGCTTTTCTTGCCCTAGATGAGGTGACACTTTGCTCCTCAAACCTCCCCGACTAGGACAGGTGCACTCAGCGTTGCCTGAAGGGGCAATCTGCCACCCTCCTGCAGCGCCTGTCTGGTCTTGCCTCATCCTAGAACTGGCTCGGACTGCTTTAGGCAGTAAATTACTAATGCATCGCTAGTCAAATAAAAGCAATGGGTCTATAATAAAATATTCTAAATCAACTTGTCATGCCATGCCTTTAATAGAGACGTGTAACCTTTCCTTAGCCAGGGACGCAGGTGCAGAAAGGCCGGGCTGTGAAAGATGCCTAACGATCGACTCCATCTAAAGAAAGCAGCTTGCCCAGGTGTGAGCAGACAATGTGTCACTTCTTAATTCCGTCTTCCTTTGGAAGGCACTTTTTCCACACCGTCAAAAAAGATGAGGGTCAGAATCAAGGATCTGACTGGGACCAAAAGCAAAATAAAAGTTGCCCCATTAGCAAAGCACATAGCTAAAAAAAAAGTGGTCATATCCGAAAATCAACCTTAATAACCGGTTCGTTTGGCTATAAAACTGGCTCACAACTGCTAAAAAGAACACATCCTCCACTCAAACCAGCCCGCCGGGCACTGCCCGGTTGTCCTATAGGTCTGTCCCACACTGGCCAGAATGCTCCCTGCACACACCTAATTATAGGCCTCCATTGCAAGCTCTGACGGCCTCCTACTGCTGATTCACGCGCAGGAGAGAGGAGATAATGGTGTAGTGAGCTGGGCGCAAGAGAAGGAACATTTGAATGTGGCCAGTCCCCTAGAGCAAAAAAATAAAGGAATTTGAGTCAGGCAATTTGCCAATCTTTCGACTGCATAGTGCAAACCCTGAGGGGGAGTGAAAGAAAAATGTGTCAGTGTTGCCTAGAGAGCAAAAGAGCTGTTTACACACCTGTTCACATATGTGTTAAGGCATTCTTCCCGTGCCTGTTTCTTTTCAAAAGCTCAACTGGAAACCAGATCGCACACCTGCAAGAAAGTTCCTCCAGCTAATAAAAACTGATCCATTTCTACCAGCCCAAGTTTGAGAATTCTATCACTTGAATTAAAATAAAGCAAACACAAATGAATACACAATGTTTGATTTTATGAAGCCTTTATATTGATCAGTACTTTTTATGATTTGGTACAATACACCAACTTGATGCATTTTTTAAAAGAAAAAATAATGAATTATTTGCCTTTGTATGTCAAGTACTACAATAAATTGATTATTATTTGGGGTGGGTGGTCACCCACCTCAGGGAATATTACTACTAAATTGTCAGGTCTACCCTCAAAGTCACAAAATTAACCTGAGCTCAACCCCCTGGTAGCTATGCCACACAGCAGCATGTTTAAGTTACGTTAATGGGGAAAGTATTTATTCAGTGCCCAAACTAATTAGAAAAGTAGAGTAAAATGTTATTTATAAAAGAAAATAACACGAAAATGACAAAAATCAAATAAGGAGAATCAGAGATATGATTTTTTAAAGTTTTAAATACAAATAGCACCAAGAAGTGCGAAGCACCAATAGTAGTTTATGAAGTGGTGAACTGGGACCTATGCGCGATTTCAGGCTGCTCATGATGGAGCGTGGTTTGATACACCAAGAGGCTTGGTTTCAGTCAAAGATTTTACCTTCTGACTTGATCTTTTTTATGGAACTCAAAATTCTGTAGTAGGTTAAGTCTGAAACTCTATCCAAAAAAATGAGCATCGAAATTTGAGCAATGTTTCCTTAACAGCTCCAGAAGTCTTGAAAGTTCGAAATGTTACTAAGGCCCAGCTTTTCAGGTTTCTGTAGCATTTCCTCTGGGTCACTTCTAAGGCTCCCAGGACCTCAGGGACAGCACTTAGGGAGGAGAACTTTTTCTAACAGAGGCCACCAGCAAGGTCCAATTGGTGCTGGTTGACAGGTCACTGCAGGAAAAAGGCCTCTTGCAACTTGTTTTGTACATGTAGACAGGTTAGCTAATTGATCCATGGGGTCCACTTCTTTGTCCTGGTTACAAGAGGCAGCAAGTTCAGTCCTTCATGGAGCAGGTCTAGTCCTTCAAGCTCCTATCAAGTTACACTGAATTATACAAACCAAGTATACAAAACAAGTAATGGGTGGGATGCTTGAATTTATCTCAGCCACTGGTAATTATTCGGGCTGCATCCTAGTTCATTGTTTATTTGCCCAGTGCCACCTCCACCTCATATTAGTCCCAGTCACAAGCAAACTAGCCATGATCCTGCTCCAACAGGAACAGTCAAGCCGAATGCCAAGCCAGGTCCTCTTTGAACTGAGCACAAGCAACCCAGTTTGAAACACAAGCATCCAAGTATAGAGGTCCTCAGTTGGGTACAGTTTGGTTCCAGTGGCAAAGTGAGCATGGATTCCAAGTCTGATCTTCCTTAGGTCCAGACCCTTTTCTGAGGAGGGTGCCTTGGAGTGGCATATTTATGGTTGGCACCAGCTAGGGAGTGAAGGTTACTCCTGGCCTTTCCCTAGCTAATGAGGTAAAATTTCTCAGGGGCATCCCCTACTCACTCACCATTAAAATTCAGGATGGAGAACTCTTCCTCACTTGTGCAGTATCTTATAAAAAAAAATGTACATGTTCCACTTTTAAATATCAGGCATTCTAATGTGCCAGTGTTCACTGTTTATTACTCAGAGATGCATGCCCCTAGCCCAAGAACTCCACAGCAGGTGGTCCACCCACTCCTGACTGAGATCTCCATGCCCTCGATCTCCCGAGCTCTCCCCCTTGTGTTGGATCAGCCAATAATAGCTGAACAAATTGACGCAGCCCTGTCAGATATTCCCTCTGGTAATACTCCGGGCCTAGTTGGTTTGCCCGTTAAGTAATACTGTGCATTTTGCAGCAGCTGGTGCCCCATCTGCTAGCCATGCATAGCAAAGCCTTTGGTGGCAGGTGCTTTTCTCCCGGAGCTAGGCACAGCCACAATAGTGGTAATTCTTAAAGCAGTTCAACCCCGGGCCATTGAGCCTCAAATAGACCCATCTGCTGTATTAACTCCAACATTAAAATATTTGCAAAGGTCCTGGTCAATCGATTACAACAGACTCTGCCCTACCTTGTTCATCCTGCCAGTGTGGCTTTATGCCAGCCAGCAGCACCCGAAAATACAGTCCCAGAGTCCAGGTGGCCCTTTCAAAACGCACCGTCTTCTACACCCTTTGACTCTACTTTTGATAGATTTTGCCAAGGCCTTCAATATGGTGGACTGGTCCTTTTTAAGCACAGTTCTGGAGCATGTAGGACTGGGGAGTTCCTTTCATAAGCTCATTAAGATTTTGTACTACCATCCTCTGGCACAGGCTCAGATAAAGGGGACACTTTCTCCCACCATTCCAATCTGCAAAGGCTGGGCTGCTCCTCTCCCCCTTCTCTTTCCTTTGGAAATTAAACTGGTGGCCAGAATCATGAGGTGTGACGCTCGGTTGAAGGGGTGTGGTGGGGGGTGGACCAGAGGAAAGAATCACATTGTATGCCTATGATATCCTGCTCTTCCTAGCCACCCTGAAGTCCTCGAGTCTTTACTGTCTGGATCTGCTAGACATATATGCGGATGCCCTGTGTTTTTTCTTGGTTGGAAGAGGGCTCTTGGATTGACCGGCTAGGACCACAAACTCATGGGCATGGCTCTTCTTTGGCAGAGGACATGGTTAAACCACTCGACGGGGCTGGTTGGGTTTGCCAAATCGACAGGATTGGAATCATCCTTCTTGGAGATGTGCGGTTCGGGAACTTGATTCAATAACTTCAAAAATACAGTAACAGTGCCAACTTTCCCAAACCCAATTTCACAAGTACCTTCAATTGTGACACGCCCTAGCATCCAACAGCCCCACAGGGTTAACCATTCCTGAAATTATCCCCCTCAAGCCTAAGCTGTTGACTGGTCATAAATGCCCCGAACCGGTTGTAAAGCCTGAAACAGAATTGGGAGGCATGGGTGAGCGAACTGGATGATGCAGATAGAAGAGAGGCAGTAATGACCCCTTGGGAACTAGCCATCTCTACGCGTCTTAGACTGGTCTAGCTTAACTGCCTCCACTTTCACCTACATTACTCCACGGCACCTTCAAAAGACAGGCAGGACCTCACAGGAAGAGTGCTTTCCCTGTTCCCTTCTGGATGCATACTTCTTCCATATGACATGGTCCTGTCCCTTGCTGGCCTTGTATTGGTGACATATAGGGCTTGTACTCTCGTTAGTCCTGGACAGATCTCTAAAACTCCCACCCAGAGCTGCTCTTTGGGCCTTCTAGAGGAGCTGGGGGACCCGAGACTGAGGCAAACGTTCATTTGGGTTGCTACACTGATTGTCAAATGAGACATTGCCCAGAAATGGAACTCCAAGAACCCTCCCTTGCTGTCTATGTGGCTGGCAGGGATAGACTAGTGTGCTCAGCAGGAACAGTCCATCTACGCAGCTTGAGGCTGCCCAGAGAAACATGGGAGAATTTGGGGTAAATGGTGGGGGTATTATGGTTTGGGTTCTGAAGATTGCTCAAGTTGACCTAGCGACAAAATATGCTGTCTGTGAAGTGATAGTTGTGACTGTACTGTTAGTATGTCGGAGGTTATTTCGACAAATCTATATAGCATGTTTTAGATTGATGCAGTCAGGTGAAGGAAGTGGCCCTTAAGGGCCACTTGGGTTTTCTTACAACTACCTGCTATGCCTTCCCAAGAATGAAAAGTCAGTCAGACAGTAGAGAATACAAACATTGTTTATTAGAAAAGCTCTGCAGAGGAGTCCAATCTGACCTGCACCCTAAGATGTCTGCCGAGGGACTGGCCCCCCAACAGTCTACAGTTAGTAATCATTCTTCCCAAGAATTCTCCAACCCCGCCTACCATGGAAAATTATCGGCCTGGGCCGAACATGAACAAAGGAGGCACAGGGAGATGGGCTACCACCTGCCAGATGGGTACATGTTATCTGTGATTCGAGGTCACAGCGCTGAGTCTCAGCGTCTCCTAACGTGGGTGCAGAACTACACACTCAAATAGGTATGCAAAGGCAGAAAGGCTTATTCATTAGTAAGTTGGAAAACAACCTTGAACACAGGAGAAAATAATAACGAAATACAGTGTTCTGCTGAGGCAAGCAATACGAATGATGAGGCCTAGTTCAGGCACGGCCTAGGCGGCCCAATAGGCATTACCAAATACAAAATGGAGTCACACTGGCTAACTACGGTACGGCTTGCACGTTGCAGGGATAACTGAATGGGTTACATACATGAAGGCTTGCACGTTGTAGGGATAACTCAGTGGGTTACATAACGTGAATACAAATGACGTATATTTAGCCACACACTGCTAACCTAATATAACATGAGAGGAGTGTGTTTCAGGAATGGGATTTTGAAACCTATCACAGGGGGCACAGGGAAGACTTGAAGTCATGTTTTTTCTGTCACTGTAGTGGAGGGCACAATCATTGCTGCAGTCCATGAGTGACATTTAACTTTCCATACGATGAGTGTAGTTCTTCACCATATATTAAGGCCTTCTAGGAAAGTATATTTACAATTAGAATTAAGGCAAACAATTTCAACATGATTAAAGGGTGAGCCCAGCAGTTTACTATTGGTTAGCAGATGGTTAGCATGGGTAAATTGCATGGAGTTCTAAATCCTATGGCAAAAAAAGGGGTAAAAACCACACAAAAGATTGTCATTTCCTACACCATGAGTCATAAACTCCAATGATTCATTATTTGTAACTTTCTGTTTTTGTGCTTAGATTTTGTTCTCTTGCTCAATTTAAAATCATAAGTTTTGCAACATGCTTTTGACGCTTGCCATTGTCTTTAAAAATGTTTCAAGTTGGAGGTGTGACCGGAGCGGCAAGATGGCGGTTGCCAACTAATTCCGCCCCCGGCCGGTGCCGACAATCCTCCCATATCCTGCCCTCTTCTAGTGCCTGGTCCTCACTCATCCCAGTGGCCCCACATGTCTGGGGCGAATGCTGTGGGGTGAGAAGGCCCAGAGGAGGTGTGGAGGGGTGGTATCCATCAGATCATGGGACGCAGAGTGATGAAGGCGTCAGCAGCCTTGGCCGTGCTGTTGGCCAGCCCATGGAGGTGGGTGTCAAACTTCTGTCCTTTGGCCGAAAGCAGATGTGGGGATACCTGAGATGCTAACTCAGGCCCACCTGGGGCTTGTTGTTGAGTGACAGGGCCCTAAGGGGTGGTGTGGTGTTGTGCTGTGTTGGGGGCCAGCGGGTGGGGTCTTCTCCTGGGTCTTGCTGTGGGCATGCCCTTTTGGGGGCTGACGCCTTGATTAGTGTCCAGCAGTCCATCCTCCTGCGGACATCTGGAGTCCTCAGACTGACCAGCCCTCCCCCTCCTGCCTCAGCCTCCCTGCCTGTGTGGGGATTCCATCAGTCCAGCCCCTCAGGATCCAGTGGGCCTTTCTTTGCAGGGGATCGAGTGCCACCACTACACTAGCACTAAAGCTCTGATGTGGAGGGGGGGTTGCATGGCCAATGTCTGGTGCACTGGTCTGTATTCAATCCGGCAGAAAACCCTGAACCTCCCCTCTTTTTCTCCTGCCTACTCACTCAGGTGAACCGGCACTGCTCTTGTCACCTCAGTCTGAAGGTCTGGCGGGCCCAGTGCCTTTTTAACGGTCCGCAGAACATTATGGGGAACTGGGGCCGCTCTTATTTGGACTAGGCGCTGGTCGTGCCACCCCTGAGATGGAGGTCTGGAAGGCCAGAGCTCAGATCCATGGTTAAGGGCAAACCAACGCCCCACCAGAGTAAGCTCAACAAATATGCCAAGCCATTGCCAGCCACTGCCATGCTTCACTGGTGGAGATGGCAGAGCAGAGCCAGGTGGCTGAAAATGGCACTCTCCTCTTTGCTATTCAGGAATCGAGATCAGCTTTGCAGTCTTAAATAGGGGAGGTTAGTATAGATGTAGTGCTCTTTTGACAGGGTCTATGCAGCACCACAGGCTGAGTGCTTGAGGTGGAGAAGCATGTCCTGGCTCTGGAGGACACTGTGACAGTTTACAGCATATGGTCCTCAAACTACAAATGGCAAGCTCCAAAACGGTGGCGTGAATGAAGGATGCAGAGGTGTGCTCACGCCAGAATAATCTGTGGGCTTCCTGGAGCGAGCGGAGGGTGAGAACCCAGAGAAATTCCTTGAGCAGTGGCTCTGTGACTTCAAATCTCTCCCTGCTTTATTATAGCTCGCGCCCATCAGGTGCTTGCCCACGACTGCCTTCTGGTGCTCTGCAAAGGGCAGTAATCACTCAATTTCCCGACTACAGAGACAAGGACTTGGTCCTTTGCATGGCTACAATCGAAGGCGATACCTTCTGTGAGTCCTCGAATATCCTTATCTTTCTGGACTACACCAGGAAAGTTCAAACACAAAGGAAATCCTTCAATCAAGTGAAAAAGAAGTTACTGGCCCTGAACTTAAAATACATGCCCCTCTTCCTAGCCAAATTGTAGGTTCTCTTTCAGGGGCAACCACTATTCTTTGATTACCCAGACAGAACCTGGGAATGCCTGGAGGAGTGCCCCCAACGGGAGTGGGAGCTGTGTGCACCTGGACTGGTGCAGCCCCCCTATAAGGAAGCTGGAATGGTACCTACCGAAACCACGGCGGGGCTGGATACCAAGGAGTGCTTATTGGAGAGGACGGTATTGGTCGCTTAGTGGTACCTGTGCGGTGCAACATTTGACAGACTCTGATGAGAGTGGGGGCCCCTTGCTGGTGGCGTAGGGCCAGGATGCAGTGGCTGAGTCACTCCTGGCATCAGACCAAACAATAGATATTTCGGTGCTGCCCCACACCTACTGGTTCTGTTCTGTAGCAAGTTTGCCAATGCTTGAAGAGTGGCAGATGCTTTCAAGGGGAAAGTGTAGGGAGGGTGGTTGTTGGGGGGCTCAGGGGTTTCCTGTCTGGATGACATGTCTGGCTTATGTCATGTTTTTTATGCTGTTTTTGTTGTGTATTTGTTCAACGGCAAGGCAAATACAATTCTCCATTCATAATTCATGCCGACCCCTCTCCTGCTTCCTCTTTAGGCCACCATGATCGACCCACAGCTCAAGATCCTAACATGGAACGTGAGTAGTTTACAGGATAGAATCAAGAGAGGTGCAATCCACTGATATTTTATGTGACATGCTCCAGCGGTTCTCTTCCTGCAGAAGAACCATTTGCTAGGCTCCAACTGTCCCATACTTGCCATCATGGTTAAACCAGGGTGTTTCGTACAGGGTACGCAAAAGGCACTAGGTGAGTCACGATCTTGCTCCATCACACATGCCTGTTACTCATCACTAACACCCATCTGGACACCCTTGGCAAGTATATCCTCCTTGAGGGTATGGTGAAGGGGCGACCATAGACAGTCGGAGAATTTACATCCCCCTGGCTCTCATTACTAGCACACTACATGATCTATTGAAGGTCATCTTGCACACCCAACTGGGCATGCTTTTACTGGGGGGTGACTCCAATGCCATTATGGAGAGAAACAAAGCCACAACATCAGTAACCCCCTCGACCCGTACATTGGCCCTCAGTAAGCAAGTGCACTCTTTTGGCTTAATAAATGTGTGGCGTAAGTGGCACCCCTTAGACTCTAGATATACACACTGCTTAGCTTCCCATAAAACCCATTCCAGGCTTGATTATTTCTTTATGCTGATTGATTCGCTGTCACATTGAACAGAACACTCACATCCTTCCACTAGGGCATTCAGATTATGCTCCAGTTTAATTACTTCTGGGGACAATGTCCTGCAAGGTGAACGGCTCCTGAAGGCTTAACCCCTGGTGGCTCAGGGATCACATATTTGTAGATCTCCTAAAGGAGGTAATCGAAGCCTACTTTGATTTAACCAGGGTCTGGTGACCTCCCCGGTGTCTCTATGGGAAGCTTTTAAGATGGTGGTACGGGGGAGAGCTTACACAGCGGTTTGAGGGCGTCAACATCAAAAGGAACAGAAGCTCATGCAACTGGAATTACAAATTCTCTCTTTAGAACAACCAACCAACACTGCAAGCGCTGTCAGCAACTAGATAACCTCTGCTGGACTCTAAAACAGAAGCCCGTCGACTCGGCATGAGCGGCAGCCTCACTTGCCCAGTATTATCTCTATGAGCATAGCAAAAAAGCCAGTAAACTACTTTACCGGCTTTCCCAGAATCGAAAAGGCCCTAATATTGTTCCTAGTATACTTACCCCGGAAGGCAGACTTTAACTAGATGCAGAAGCCTTCTTGGTATACTACCGCACCTTATACGAATGTAAAGCCCCTCCACAGCTCAAACAGATCCACCCAATAGTGTCGGACCTCCTCATTTGTTCCCTCTCTCAGTCTCAATGCACTGCACATGAGGAGCACTTTACCCTGATGGAGCTGCAGTTGGCCATCATAGCTAGCCCTCAGGGAAAACCCTGAATCAAACGGCCTGCCACCTAAATTCTTTCAAAAGTTTTCCTCCTTTTTGGCACCCCATTTATTTCTCCTCTTTGAAAAGGCGAGTCAAGCTGGACAACTGCCCTGTGACCTTAGGCATGCCACTATAACCACTATCCTCAGAGCTTAATGATCTAACATCAGACGATCTAGCCTCGGTCCAATTCAAACAAGATCCAAATAATCCCACTCAAGTGGTGACCTGTACAACCAGGCATTTTGAAGAGATTGTTAATAAAATTCTAGAAAACGGTCCACAGTTTGAGAAATGGGGCATTAAATTACAGAAATGTCCAACTTTATTTATTCTGAATCAAGTGTCAAAGTGGATTGATTCGTTAATCCCACGACAAGTGAAACATGCGGAGGACACATTAAGGTCTTAAAAGGATCCGAAGGCCCACTATTCAATCCTGCACTGTCTTCTGGGATCAAAGTTACAAGTTGTAACTCGAGCTTGCGTGTCTGTGAGGAACTTCAGAAAAATCCAGTATTTAGCGATGACTGGGCTTGGCTTACGAAAATGCTCACTAAAGGGAAAACTTGAGTGCATGAATAATGCCTAAATGGCTCGACCAATACAAATAATTTGATTAATATTTGTTCGTGGAGTGCTCATGGCCTGATAAATCTGATCCAAGACCAAGATGCGGTAACTTTAATACAGAACTTTGCAGTTCTACTGTTTCAGGAAACCTGGAATATATGTAAAGAACCAATAATTAGACATCAGGAGTATGCAAGCCTTGCATCCCGTTTGTCTGCCTATGGTCGTGCAAGAGGTGGGTCATCCACCTACGTGTCATTGGACCTGGATATCAATCATTATGAAATTGATTTTCAGTTAGCATGGCTTCTATGTATCAAAATAGATTTTAACAAACCAACAATATTCGTAAATGTTTACCTAAGCACAAAGAGAACAGTTAAGATATCCCAATTTACTGCACTTTGGGTAATAGTCAAAATCCTGAATTATCTCAATACCCTGCCACTATGTTAATTATTATTATCGACTACACCATTATTTCTGAGGAACTTGTATCCTCTCCATTCGATTATCAAGTAATCCCCAGAATAGAAAGTGATCATAATCCACAAATAATGACACTGGTGTCAACAGTTTATCATCTGCCAGAGTCAAGGTCCATGGTAACTGGGTCAACGGCTTACAATCTGAAAAGGTTAGTGTGGAACCCAACAAATCAAATGGAGATATGGGCATTTATAGAATCTGCAATAGATACAGCACTAAACAAGAGCAGACAAGGGAAGTCAATGGTTGAAATATGGCCTTGTTTCTATGCTTCCCTGCTGGATCGCTTCCTGTCTAAAACAACATCAAGGGGATATAGTACAAGGCCAAAAAGATCAGGATGGTATTCGACTAGGTTACATCAGCAAAAAAGGGAACTTAATAAAGCAACACGGGCCATCTTCAGACAACTGAATTGTGCCTTTAAATTTTCAAAACTGTGCACTGTAAAACGCTTGTGAAGAATATACAAAAATGAAATATGGAAAGCAAAACATACATATTAAGAAGGAATATGGACTAAGTTGCACTTTGCCAGCAAAACGTACAATCTGAAAGCTTTCTGGGGTCTAATTAATAACCTTGAACATTGCAGTAGAAGAGCGAACAGTGACAACATCCATGAATCATGCAGGGCATCCTTCATTAATAACTTATATGGGGCCACTTCAGTAACAATTTTAAACTAGAACCTCAATCACCATATGTTAAGTATAGCAGGAAAAAGGGAAATTATCATTTTCATAATGAAGTCAAACCACTAGTAACGGAGATATGGCAAGAAGACCAAGTTAAAATGGCAAAAAGCAGGATTAGATCAAATGGAGCGCAAGGCCCTAATGGGATTCCAAACTCCGTCTTTAAGGAAAAAATAGATCTTTGGTCAGAAATTCTGATGGTATTGTTCAACGGCGTTGTAAAATCAAGAAAGCTTACTGAATTATGGCAGGGAAGTATAATCGAGCCAATTTATAAAAGTGGCCCATTAGACAATCCAGCCAGCTACAGGCTGATTGCCCTAACAGATGTTGAGGCAAAAATCTTTTCTAGTTGTCTGCTTAATGACTTGGAAGAATGGGCCGCGAAAGACGAAATTATATCAATATTCCAAACTGGCTTTCCAGGGGCGAGTCAACGATCACAAACAGGACCTCAATGACTTTACTGGCAGAAAGAGCAAAGCATAAAAGTCAAAAGTTATACATTTGTTTTGTAGACCTTAAGGCTGCTTTTGATTCTGTGCCCCGTAATTTACTTTGGGCGAAGTTATCCGCATGGGGCATTCCAAATCAACTGTTAGATATGATTATATTGCTATATTCTAATTTGTGGATCCAGGTTAAAGTGGGGGTTGGGAGTTGTGCAACTCGCCGATTTGATACACATAGTGGTCTCAAACAAGATTGTGTCTTAGCCCCATGTCTTTTTAACCTTTTTATGGCCGATTTACCATCTTATTTTAAAACGTTAATGCCCAATCGCCTAACCTTGCAGGACAAAATACTAGGGGGCCTATTAGGATGGCGGGCACCCTAGCGGTGCTGGGACTGGCCGCCTGTGGTGCGGCGGTCCCGCACCGGCAATTAGGATGCCACCGCCACCGTGGCGGTGGCATCCTCTATTCCCAGCATTGTGGCGGGCAGTGCTCACAGCACCGGCCGCCACAATGCTGGAAATTCACATTGTGCATGGTCATGCACAAGGTGACAGGCACCGCGCGGTGCCTGCCACCTTGTCCGTGACAATGTAGGGGGTACCATAGGTACCCCCCATGTGCACCCCACACCCCCCATACCCTGGGGGCCCACAACGGGCCCCCGAAAGCAAACTCTGCGGCTTTCCATGGCGGGGTCTCCACCATGGAAAGCCCTGCACCGCTGCCCATGCTAATATGGATGGCGGTGTCTAGCAGACACTGCCACCATGTGCAGCCCCTTTTCCGCCAGGTCAACTGGTCGACCGGCAGAAAACCGGCGGACGGTCTTTCCATCCGCGGGGGTCCCCCGCCATACTAATATGGCGGGGAGGAAATGGGTGGCGGGTGGGGTATGATGTAGGGCGGATTGCCACCACCATGTGAGCGGTGGCGATCCGCCCTACATCATAATAGACCCCTAAATATTTACAGGATGCAGATGACACTATAGTGTTAAGTCATACTGCTATAGGTCTACGAAGACTAAAAGAATCATTTGATAATTATATTCTAGCTAATGGTTAATTGATGAATACAAAAAAAAACTAATGACAATAGGTTTGACTAAATCAGATATGAGAGTATGGAATATTAACGGGTTAAGGATCAAAACAGTAATATTTCATAATTATTTAGGTATCACATTTGATGACAGATTGTCTTTTAAACAGCATTTTCTCAATTTAAAAGCGTAAGCTACTGCGTTGTCTTTTGCTCCTAGAAAGTTGAGAGACACGTTGGTATGTCTGAACCACAAGCATTTACTCAAGATAATGAAATGAAAGCGGATTCCCTCCCTGGCTTATGGGTCAGTTGTTTTTCAAGGGAAACACTCAAAAATCCTTTTATAATTTACAAACAAAAGTTTTAAATCGGTTTTCAGGGTTCCAAGGAATATCGGCCACGGTGACGTTAGATTGGAATTCGGTTTGAAAAGGCAAACTTTAATAGGACAATCTGCATTTTTTACATCTCTATACTCGTTCTTTTACTCTGACCTAGGCACACTTGCGAACCATTGCTGGCAGGAAATAACGAGGCATGAGTACGCAAGTGGTTGGAGATCTTATCTAACGGAGAGCCTAAATAATTTTAAGTCTCAGCCTTTTGACCACGTAGCTAGAAATAAAGCTGCGTTCAGACGGACATTAAATCAATCAGCCAACTTCCTATTGATTATATTGGATAAGGTGGAGCTTGCAAAAAAAAGGCATGCGTGGTCAGTTATTAATTCATTTATGAAATTGGGGCAACAACCTTATCTTATTTCCCATTTAAAACCCTTCATAAGAGACAAATTCTTGTTACGATTTGGGCGATATCCTCCAAAGAATGGAATTCCCTCATGGGTACAAAACTGTCCATCAAACAGTTGTAGATTACGCTGTTTTTATAATGAATCTTTATTGCTTATTATAATCAGTTGTCCTCAATTGCTACAAGTGAGGAAAGCCCTATTAAAGTCCATCCTTAAAAGAAAATGAGGTGAGAACATGTCGCCAAGCAATCCTAACTTTCCTTTCTGGGAAATCAGCTCACTTGATTACACAGTTTGTAAAATTTATTCTCATTGCAGAAAAAAAGATAACTTCTGAGTCCTTTCCCGAGATTAGGGATGGTCTGTAACAACTAATAATCTGTTTGTTGATATTCCAACTGTTAAACAATTCTGCAATATTTGAACACGCTGATTGTCAATTGTTATTCCATAACTTAATCTTGAAGATGCATGTATGGCTCAGGAGGGGAAATTTTATAGGGTTCTATTTGACTGTAGTAATTAGTAATAATTCTAATTATCGACTACATGATCGTCTTGGTGTAGGTTGATCCGTGAGAAACATTTTACACTTTTAAATAAAAATATAGAATGTTGTTTGAAGCAAGAAAGGCACTTTCTGGAGGAATTGTATGATGGTACTTTTAGGATTGTACTATGGCACTTTAACAATGGCATTTTAATTCATGAATTTAAAAAAAGTAATGTAGTGTTGGTTGTTTTATGGAAGATTTTTTAATTATATATAAAGAAGTGTTGTTTTATGTTGACCTGTGTAAAACACTTGAATTTTAAACATTGATATAGAACGTCAATTTAAGTGAGGTTGGCACTTTTGGAAAGAAAAGGTATAATGGCACTTTATCTATGGCACTTTAATTCAGGATTTTAAAAAGTAACATAGTGTTGATAGTTTTATAGAAGATTTTATTAATGTACAAAGAAGCGTTGCTATAATTGGGAGTGACAAATGAATTGAAACATAATGTTATCTCCAAAACCATTATAAAATTAGCAATGTATTTTCGTGCTTTCGTCATTGGAAGAAAACACAATTGCTGGACTATGTTTATATAATCTTATGTACAAATTAATGAATTATTTTATTTTCTTCGATTGTAATGATTTTTATTAATTAACAATAAAGATTCTTCTCTCTCAATACCCTCAAACCAGGAAAGCCACCTACAATGTGCTCCTCATGCAGTCCGATTTCTCTCTTAAGTACGGAAGCAAAACTACTGGCCAAAATGATTGCGTCGACGCTCGCCGTCATAAATAAACCACAGGTAGACGAGGGCCAGAATGCCTTTATACCTGGCACCTAACATTGCATCTGCAGGCTCCAAACGGCTCTATCTCACCTGCAGAAGCTACAAGGGCCAACATAAAGGCCCTGTTATTAGTTGATTATGAAAAAACCTTTGACATGTTACATTGGCCTTTTTTATTCAAGCTATTTACGCAAATAAACTTCGGCCCTAAGGTTCTTACACTGATCAGGGCTTTTTATGACTCTCCCAATGCGAGAGTCCAAGTTAATGGGATACTCTCCCCACCATTCCTTATCTAGAGAGGTATGAGGCAGGGCTGTCCCCTGTTGACCCTCCTCTTCGTACTAGTCATTGAGCCTCTTGCCTGTTGGATCAGAGTGGGCGCCCAGGTCAAAGGCTTCATCTGGCCTTCCAATTGTAAGGGCAGAGTCGCTGCTTTATGACGATGACATGCTTCTCTATATGCAATCTGCTCAGACGATGCTCTTACATCTCATCTTCATGTTAGACATCCACGGAGACGCAGCCGGGCTCCGGGTCAATTGGCAAAAAACACAATGCATTCATCTGACAGGCGTGCCCATCCTGATGCTCTCTGACACTAGACTATGGGTTACATCCAGCTCTCTAACACTAGACTATGGGTTACATCCAGCCCATTTAAATACCTTGGGATACATATTGCCCGCGACCAGCAAGCAGTGTGGGATTTCAATAACGCTCCTTTCCTATCACGTGCCCAGTTTGTCCTCGACTTTCGGTCCTCCCTCTAAATCTCCCAGGCCGGATAGCCCTCTATAAGATGTTAGTCCTCTCAAGATTTTCATATGTTCTAGAAAATTATCCATTTGAGCTCTCATCCACCTTTTTCCCTGTGGTGCAGTGCAGGTCCATCAGGTTTTATTGGGCAGCCAAACCACCCAGAGTCTCATATGCCAAATGTAACACACCGTAATACGAAGGAGGTTTAGGGTGCCTAACCTCCATCTCTACTACTGAGCGGTGCACCTTATACTCATCAAAGACTGGCTATTTGGAGATTGACAGTATTCCCCCTGGTGTTTGGAACTCCAAATTCAGGAACATTGGGATGTACCTGATCTTCTCTATGGGAGCTGCCCACCTGCCACCTTACCCCAGATTTCCAGACTCCCCTTCCTGTGCTGGCAGGCTGCACTTTCACATACTAAATTCCTATGGAACTGACAGGCCAGACCCCATATGGGTAGAAAGGTGCACAGACATAGGTGCCGATTACAATCCGGTAAAAAATTTCCCCGTGCGACTCGTATCCGGTCTTTTTACCGTACGAATCGTACAAGTGCCGTACGAACTGGCAATCACGATTCGCATGGTAAAAAGTCCATACGAACCACATTGGGAATCATTCCCCACATGTCCTCGGGTCGGAAAATGTGTCCGACACGTCCTCGTACGATTTACCGTACAAATGTGAAAGGTGAAGTCTGACCGAGGAATCACGATCCATCCCGTGCGTCCGAGGTTACAACCGGATGGAAAAAACACCGTCCGCACCGAACTCCCATAGCAACCATGGAGACGTGCCCGCATACGCGCCGACCCCCCCCCAGCCCCCGTACGTACGCGCCGACCCCCCCCAGCCCCCGTACGTACGCGCCGACCCCCCCCAGCCCCCGTATGTACGCGCCGACCCCCCCGTGTATGTACACCCGTGTACGTTCGAGTCGAACCCCCCCATGTACGTTCGAGTCGAACCCCCCTGTGAGAAGTTGGCCTGATGTATGATGTCACTAGTTCTAGTGTACACCTTATATCAGTCCAAATACCCTTATGGTGATTGGTTGTAAAGTCAACCTTATAGACCAGCTATCCTAGTGGTAGCATGGACAAGAGCAGTCTTAGGCTAAACTCTGAATGGCATGTGAAGCCAGCTGTGATACCATATATAATCCCTTTAATACCAAATGAAAGGACACCACAACAGATATATATAAAATAAAGTGTATTTATTCTAGTCAAACCCTCAGCACTCTTTATGAGATTAGAGGTAAGTACAACACAGTCTTATTTAAGCATACATTAAGTCACACAGGTAAGTAATACAGTTAGGCCCTAGGGGCCACGCAAACCATATACTAAGTAAGTGGTATAAGAACCACTGTCACGGAAATAGAATAGGCCTAGGCCTAGGGAATCGCTGGGGCTACACTACACTAGCGTTAGTTAGGAAGTGGGAGGCCCACGGGATTCGTGTGCAGAGTGGAAACACTCACGCGTAATGCGTAAAAGTCAATAGCAATAGTACAGTTTAGAAAACGGTAGATTTAGGACACTTCCGGAGTAGCTAGGAAGTTGAGACTTGAAAACTAGACACTAGGATAGTCACTATCCTGATGAGCACCGGAGTACCCAAGTTACCTAGCCCACAGGCTGCGGGTGCATAGGGGTGAAGATGCGTCGTTTTCGTCGTCGACTCCTATGGATGCCTGAAGAAAGATGCTGACAGGCAGTCAGTGAAGAGTGTCCGGTGGATCCCAAGGCTGGGATCAAGAAGAGAAGAAACCTGCAAGCAGAAGGGACAGAGTCAAGGTCACTAGCCAGTGACCACGTGGAACCAGGAAGGAACCAGGCGATGTCGTGAAGATTTGCAGGTGAAGGTGAAGCTTGTCGCTGCAGCCAGGAGGACCAGGAAGCGTCGAGGACGACCAGGACCAGGAGGCGAGCTGTCCCACGAAGGCTCTTGCTGTCGGCGGCGTCGAAGTTGGACTAGGACTCACCAAGCCTTGGCAAGCGGAACCCACGAAGAACGAAGGACTTGCTTCTGGTGCAGACCAGGAAGGTCTGGGGTGCTTCTTCTTTGCAGAGAAGCGGGAGCCAGTCTGGAGGAGCCAAACCAGCGCAGAAGATTTCAGGGTGCGTCGTCACAGAGGCCACTAGCCAGCGGGCAAGCAACCGGACAGACGCGGCAAGCAGGAAAATGCTGAAGGGCCCCACGCAGGACTCGTGGAGTGTGGGGGGCTGATCTTCGGTGCAGATGGTGCTTGGGGTTGGGGCTTCTCAATCCCCGGTGCACAACTTCGAGGGTACCTCAGAAGCTGCGCTGTAAGTTACTAGCCACTTTTTCCAGGTAGCCGGTCCCACGTCGCTCGTCGCCTCCACGGATCTCAGCTCTGCTGCAGATGTGGATGAGGGTCGGAGAAGTCTGGAAGTCAAGGCTCTGGTCGGGCTCTGCAGTCGGTTCCTCGTAGAACGGTCGCAAAGCAAAGGGTAGTCTCTTGATGGTGCCTGTTTGCACAGGGTAGCCACTCCTTGGCTACAAGGGAGATTCTTCAGTCTTCTTCTTTCGTCGAATGTCGAAGGTCCAGAGTTTCTGTTCAGTTTTGCAGGTTCAGGATAATCTAAAGTCTTGAGGCCCAACTCCCACTCTTATACTAATCTGGGGGGCTGGGATACCTGCTAGGTCACGCCTTATGGGTGGGACCTGGGAGGGGGTGGTTACACCCACTTCCCTTTGTCCAGTTTCGCGCCAGAGCTGGGGCTGGAGTGCCCCAGCGCCGGTTTGAACTGGACTATGCAAGGAACACCTTGTGTGCCCCAGGCATGTCTCATTCCTTTCAGCCCACCCTTCCCCAATACACTAAAGGCTGTCTGGGGAGGTGCTAGCACCTCCCCAAGCAGGAAACCTATTGTCCAGGCCTCCCTGGCTGGGATCACTCCCAGCTGCAGGAGGTCAGACTTGTGTCGTGGCAGCAGCATCCATTTTGTGATGCTGAGGCTTTGGTCAGAGGCTAACAGTTGAAGTATGATTTTAACATGTCTTTCCCTCTAGAAGGGGGGAATAATATTCTCATGTCCAGAAATGGCATGGGGGTATTATTCCACAGTGTTAGACACCTTACACGACATATTTCGATAAAGCCAAACCATAGTTACCATAACCGTCTAAGATTATAAGGCACTTTAAGAGTATATGGTAGGCTATATCATAGAACAGCTATAAGGACAAGGTTCCGAAAGCTGCAGACAGGCTCAGCTCATGCTAGAGCACCATCTCACATGTTACCAAGCACTCTGCCTCCAGGATTGTCAAGGCCTGCCATAGGAGTGACTGATAGATACACATGTGTCTATATGTAAGTTAGGTATAGGAATACTACACCTAAGCAAGGGGTGATTACACGACCTTGCCCCAGCTGAGTGATCAGCCAGTTGTGTCTGATTGGAAGGCCAGACCAGGGGTGGCATAATACATGCTGCAGCCCCTGGGAGGCCTAGGGTACACCTATGCCCTGGGTACCTAGGGTACACTGTACAGGGGCCAATAAGGTGATCCTATCCAAATGGGTTATGCACCTAAAGTACATAGTATTAGTTTAGAGAGAGAACAGCAGGGCTGTGGGTCTGATTAGCAGGCCCACAGCCACATCTAAGTCGAAAACCAGTAAAGCAAAAGCAAAAAGTGGGGGTGAACATAGAAAGCAGACCCTACTCTCCTACACCCCCCATGTACGTTCGAGTCGAACCCCCCTGTATGTACACCCGTGTACGTTCGAGTCGAACCCCCCGTGTACGTTCGAGTTGAACCCCCCCGTGTACGTTCGAGTCGAACCCCCCCGTGTACGTTCGAGTCGAACCCCCTGTGTACGTTCGAGTCGAACCCCCCTGTATGTACACCCGTGTACGTTCGAGTCGAACCCCCCGTGTACGTTCGAGTCGAACCCCCCCGTGTACGTTCGAGTCGAACCCCCTGTGTACGTTCGAGTCGAACCCCCCTGTATGTACACCCGTGTACGTTCGAGTCGAACCCCCGTGTACGTTCGAGTCGAACCCCCCGTGTACGTTTGAGTCGAACCCCCCTGTATGTACACCCGTGTACGTTCGAGTCGAACCCCCCCGTGTACGTTCGAGTCGAACCCCCCCGTGTACGTTCGAGTCGAACCCCCCCGTGTACGTTCGAGTCGAACCCCCCGTGTACGTTCGAGTCGAACCCACCTGTATGTACACCCGTGCACGTTCGAGTCGAACCCCCCCGTGTACGTTCGAGTCGAACCCCCCATGTACGTTCGAGTCGAACCCCCCGTGTACGTTCGAGTCGAACCCCCCCTGTATGTACACCCGTGTACGTTCGAGTCGAACCCCCCGTGTACGTTCGAGTCGAACCCCCCGTGTACGTTCGAATCGAACCCCCCCGTGTACGTTCGAGTCGAACCCCCCGTGTACGTTCGAGTCGAACCCCCCTGTATGTACACCCGTGTACGTTCGAGTCGTACCCCCACCCGTGTATGTACGGTGCGTACCCCCAGCACGTACGTACACGGGGGGGTTCAACTCGAACGTACACGGGGGGGTTCGACTCGAACGTACACGGGGGGTACGATTCGAACGTACACGGGTGTACATACAGGGGGGTTCGACTCGAACGTACACGGGGGGTTCGACTCGAACGTACACAGGGGGGTTCGACTCGAACGTACACAGGGGGGTTCGACTCGAACATACACGGGGGGGTTCGACTCGAACGTACACGGGGGGTTCGACTCGAACGTACACGGGGGGGGTTCGACTCGAACGTACACGGGGGGTTCGACTCGAACGTACACGGGTGTACATACACGGGGGGGTCGGCGTGTACATACGGGGGCTGGGGGGGGTCGGCGCGTACGTACGGGGGCTGGGGGGGTCGGCGCGTACGTACGGGGGCTGGGGGGGGTACGGTGCGTACCGGGCCACCTACTCTGGTCGATTCGTGCCGTACTTCGCTTTTCCGGCACTTTTTGGGTGCCGTGAAAATATTGCCGTCCGGACTGCTGTCGGTTCGAATCGTAATTCCTGGGTCGTGAAACGCTGCCTGAAAGCGTCCTGACGTCACGTCGCAGCATTCCCGGATCACATTCGTATGTATGTTTTCGTCGGTCAGTGTTTTTTACGATTCGTACGGATATGGTGTTTCCGTGCGAATCGTAATTCCATGTTTGTAAAGTTTTACGACCGGGTACGAGTCGGACGGGGAAAACGCTCCGACCGACGGTTCGTACCCGGTTTTTACCGGCTCGTGATCGGCACCATAATATTGAGTTTTTTATTTCGACCTACATTAATATTGATTTTTAATTATCGTAGGGACAGAATATCGACATCAAGAATATCGGTGACCAGAATATCGACCTCAAGGTAAGAAATATTGTTTTTGTTAATATCCAAGTTAGTAATATCGATAGCAAAAATATCCATGTTAATAATATAAATGTTTATGTTAGTGGTATGTTTTGTATTTTTTTTTTTAATATATGTATCAATTGTTTAGCAAATAGTAATTTTTTTTAAAGTAATTTTTGCGTTTTAGTACCATAGCGGGTTGTGGGTTTATAGGGGAATAGGGTGGGAAGTGATTTAATTATAGTAAATTAAATTATAATTTTTAGAAATTATTAATGATTTTTAATTAAATTTTGCATTTTAGTTCTGTAGCGGGTTGTGGGTTTATAGGGGAATAGGGTGGGTATTTATTGGTATTGATCATTCATGTAATGTTAATTAACTATTAATTGGTAATTCATTTTTAGTAATTGATTAATTGATAATTATATTAATTGTGTTACATTTTTTATTGGAGTGGGTTGTGGGTTTATAGGGGAATAGTTTGGGGAAGTAAATTAATTATAATACATTAATTAATAATTTTTATTTTGGGGTATTGATAGTTAATTTATTGTTTATTAATGATGACTTGGTTATTAATTTTAATTAATTAATTATTGATAAATATATTATTTGTGTTAATTTAATTTAGGAGTGGGTTGTGTGTTTATAGGGAATAGGGTGGGAAGTAATTTATTATAATTAAGTAATTATTAATGTTTATTGTTATTGATAATTAATTTATTGTTAATTATTAATTGGTAATTCATTTGTATTAATTGAATAATTGATAATTATACTAATTGTGTTAAATTCTATGCGGAGTGGGTTGTGTGTTTAATGGGGAATGGCGTGGGAAGTAATTTAATGTTATTAAAGTAATTATTAATTATAATTTATTGGTATGTATAATTAATTTTTTAAATTTATTAATAAATTATTATTTAATTAAAAAAATGATTTAATTGATAAGGATGTTATTTTTAACCCCTACGCTATCCAACACTTTCCCTACTGTTGCACTCTCTGGAGTAGGAATAGTAATTTTTACCCCTACCCCATCCAACACTTTCCCTACTGTTGCCCTCTCTGAAGTTGGAATAGCAACTATAACCCCTACGCGATCCAGCACTTTCCCTACTGTTGCACTCTTTGGAGTGGGAATAGTAATTTTTACCCCTCCGCTATCCAGCACTTTCCCTACTGTTGCACTCACTGGAGTGGGAATTGTAATTTTAACCATTTGTCTATCTAACACTTTCCCTACTGTTGCACTCTCTGAGGTGGGAATAGTCATTTTTACCCCTACGCTATCCAACACTTTCCCTACTGTTGTACTCTCTGGAGTTGGAATCGTAATTTTTACCCCTACTCTATCCAACACTTTCCCTACTGTTGCACTTTCTGGAGTTGGAATAGTAATTTTTACCTCTACGCTATCCTACACTTTCCCTACTGTTGCACTCACTGGAGTGGGAATAGTAATTTTTACCCCTATGCTATCCAACACTTTCCCTACTGTTGCACTCACTGAAGTGGGAATAGTAATTTTAACCCCTACGCTATCCATCACTTTCCCTACTGTTGCACTCTCTGGAGTGGGAATAGTAATGCTTACCCCTACGCTATGGAACACTTTCCCTACTGTTGCACTCTCTGGAGTTGGAATAGTAATTCTTACCCTTACGCTATCCTACACTTTCCCTACTGTTGCACTCTTTGGAGTGGGAATAGTAATTTTTTTCCCTCTACTATCCAATATTTTTCTGTATTGTTTTAGTTAATGTTGTGTATAATTTATTTTTAAAACATTAAAGATATTGTAGTTTTTTTATTTGTCATATATATTTTTTATAATTGTATTTATATTATTTCTGTATGTGTATAGATGTATTTATAATTTCTAAAATGTTTAACAATTTATAAGTTATTAAATTAATGATTTATGAATATTATTAAGTAAGTATTTATGCTATATTTTATATGTATATGTTTAATTTATTTTAACATTATGGGGCCGATTCCGATCCTGTATTTTTTCCCCCGTACGACTCGTATCTGTAAATTTTTCCATACGAATCGTACGAGTCCCGTCCGACCCATGAAGTACGATTCGTATGTGAAAAATACATACGGATCAGCCCAATCCGTACGAATCAGATCGGGAAAAGTTGTACGAGATGTACCCGGACACTTTTCCGTACGAATCGTAAAAATGCAGTCCGACTGTACTAGTACGATCCGGACCGGCTTTCCGATTTACGATTTGTACGGAAAACGTCCGTCCCGTACACGGGGAATGACTTGTACATATGCAATGTCGGTGTACGCACCGTACATTAGCAATGTCGGTGTACGCAAAGTACATAAGCGATGGCGGTGTACGCACCTTACATAAGCGATGGCGGTGTACGCACCGTACATAAGCGATGGCGGTGTACGCACCGTACATGGCAATGGGGGTGTACGCACCGTACATAGCAATGGGGGTGTACGCACCGTACATTGCAATGGGGGTGTTCGCACCGTACATAAGCGATGGCGGGGTACGCACCGTACATAGCAATGGGGGTGTTCGCACCATACATAAGCGATGGCGGTGTACGCACCGTACATAGCAATGGGGGTGTTTGCACCGTACATAAGCGATGGCGGTATACGCACCGTACATAGCAATGGGGGTGTTCGCACCGTACATAGCAATGGGGGTGTTCGCACCGTACATAGCAATGGGGGTGTACGCACCGTACATAGCAATGGGGGTGTTTGCACCGTACATAAGCGATGGCGGTGTACGCACCGTACATAGCAATGGGGGTGTTCGCACCGTACATAGCAATGGGGGTGTACGCACTGTACATAGCAACGGGGGTGTTCGCACCATACATAGCAATGGGGGTGTTCACACCGTACATAAGCGATGGCGGTGTACGCACCGTACATAGCAATGGCGGTGTACGCACCGTACATAAGCGATGGCGGTGTACGCACCGTACATAGCAATGGGGGTGTTCGCACCGTACATAGCAATGGCAGTGTACGCAGCGTACATAGTAATGGCGGTGTACGCACCGTACATACACAACGCATGGGGGTGTGTGTCTGTACGACTCATACCCCTGTACCGTTCTGAACCACAGACACTGTAAAACAGCACATGGAGGGTCTATTCGACTCTCACAACACCACAAAACACGTCTACACTGCACAAAAAATGGAAAGGACTTACCTGGGCACATCCAAACAGGCAAACAGAGGGGCAAACTCACAACCACCCCTTATAACACACCCTCCAAAAATTCAAACTGAGCCACACCCACAAATGTACCAATAAAAAGGGCCCACACACACAAACCATGAGCCTTTGCAACAGACTCACTGCAGCTAGAGAGCACACACCAACAACTGCACCCATCCACCTTAACATATACACCTTCACACAACCTCCTTCACACATACCCCCTCTCCACATTCAGATCCACACCGTCACATTCAGACCCACACACCCACAACCATCCACACGCTCACCCCACACCATGCCCACAGAAAAGAATCCAAAGTTCACAAGGGAGGAGCTGGAGATCCTTGTCAATGAAGTCATCAGAGTTGAGCCACAGCTGTTTGGAACATTGGTCAGACAGACCAGCATAGCAGAAGAATCACGCCTGTGCAGAGGATCGTCGATAGGGTGAATGCTGTTGCACCCATCAGAAGGACCAGGACCGAATGCCAAGCCAGGTGGTACGATCTGCGGAGGGCGGTCAAGAGAAAAATGAATGACGACTACACCCAGTGCAACATCACTGGAGGTGGTGCGCCCCGCAGACCAGTACATTACCATCCCTGGGAGGAGAAGGTGATGGCCATGCTTCCGCCGGTGGGAGTACATGGACTCCAAGGAGTTGCAGAGCCTGGTGAGTACACAAACAACTTATGTAACATGGGGGTAATGGCATCCATACCCCAACTACACCAAATGCACGTAACTATCCCCAAGCCATCACCGGCCAAAACCACAGTCAAAAACTACGCTAATGCAAATAACATGTGTATGCCCCATTGAGAAAGCAAGGCCATGCTATGTCCCATGCTACATGAAGCACCAACCCAAGAATGGATGTCCGGTATGCTGGGAGGGTGGGTGGCACAAACCGCATGTTTGAATTCTAAATCAGACACAATTGCCCTCATCCTATATGGCCCAGCTACATACCCATGCACCATGCGCAATGCACAGGGATTGAGAAAGTACTGACAAGATAGTTCACACTTGGCCCTGGTGTAGGCAGCACAAGGCCCTCCTGTGACCAGTGCAAACACAAACACCAAGACAACAAGGTCAGATATCTAGAACAGGAACTCACACTCACTGTCATGGCAGCATGCTCCTTGGGGGGACAGCTACATCACCTGGGAGCCCCAGGGCCAAATCTCACTACACCCACCAGCAGGCCCTGTCACACACACCCCTTACACAAGCAGACACCACCAGGACAGGCAATGGATTTACCCACTGTCACAATGGACATGCAACACAACAAGACCAATACATAGCCGAAGAAGCATCCAAGCCACAAATCGACATGTCAAAGACTCAGGAGAACATATCAATCTGTCCCCCGCAACATACCCATCCACAAGTGAACATTGAGGAGAATGCTAGGCACATACAACTACCTGGAGGAACAGTGCCAATTTGAATGTGTATGAAACATGCATGTTGCATGAAACAGCATTAACATTGTCTGTCTCTCACACACAGGGCAACGTGATGAATATCCCCCCAACAATGGGGGGGAAGAATCACAGTCAAAGGCTCGGGAGGAACCTGATCCCACCGGCAGCGACGCCTCTCAACACTCCGCGGATGACCCCGACCGACCTGGACCCTCTGGTGTCCAAGCCCCTGCAGAACCTAGTTCAGGAACATCTGTGCCAACCACCACCCCCATTCCTGCCACATCCCAGGAGACACCGAGGAGCCCTGCCCGCAGTGAACAACTGAGCCAGTCTGACCAGGAGTGACAAGGTGCGGCAGGCACCCAGGAGGAGGCAGACAACACCGCCACTGCCATCCCTCAGGGGTCCCGTAGACCCGATGTGCCCACAACGGCAGGCCAGGCTTGTGTGGGCAGGGGTGGTGGGAGTGGAGGATGGCAGAGGTGAGAACCTGACCAGCCAGCTGAAGGGACCGGTATGTCACACATACACAACATCATGGATGCATACCAGCGTGACACCAGGGAGTTCAGCCAGGTAGTGGTGACCCTCACAGAGATCAAGAACCAGCAGGCCGAGCAACACGCCAGTCAACAAGAACACCAAGGACGAATGGAGGCAAGACTGGCTGAGCTCCTGGCGGTGCAAAGGAACATAAGCCATTCAGTCCATCGGATCGCCGACAACATGGGTAACCCTCCCTGTGCCACCAGGCGCAGGCCACCACCAGCCACAGGGAGAGAGGGAGGAGGAGGAGGATTAGCCCGACGGAGCGTCCAAAGCATCGTCAAGGCCTGCATCTGAGGGTCCCGCGAGGAAGGTGGGTCATCCACGGAAAAGACCGTGAGAGGCAGCGGCCCATCCACATATCCCAGGTCACCTGGCCTGGCACCTGGCCTTCATGTGCGACAGCATCACCTCATTGACTGACATCATCTGCCACATGGACTTGCTGGTCACAGTCTGACCATTGATGCCAAACACTGTGGTCTGGACTCTGATGACTTCAAATGCCAAGGATCCCATCTCCCCCTGTGAACTTTGGATTCTATGGACCCTGCATTGCACCTTTTTCTGTGCACAAATCACGCCCCAGAGCTATAAATAAAAAATAAATACAGGAAATTTCATGTTGCAGTCATTTAGCATGAGTCCACAACATACGTGTAGGGATGTGTTGAAGTATGCCTGAGTGTGGAACTAACTCCAGCCATCCATACACTTGGATCTGAGTCCAGTCGAGGACACACATGGGTCACAATGTATCACAAAATACAGACATGGATCCCAATACTCACCCGTGATGGCCTCAAGCTGCTGAGGGGGTGCTTGCAATGCTGCTCAGACAGACCAATTTGGAAGAGTATCATGAAGGTGTAGAGGTCATGGGTCATGTTGATGTGCCCGGGGAGGGAGTCCCAGGTCTGTTTGGTGAGGTGGGAGAACTATCTCCTGCATGCAGTTTTTATGTGGATGCGATGAATGGTGGCCAGGGAAAGATGGGCTGCATGGAGTTGGGCCAACGGAGTGTTGGATGACAGACATCCAAGGTCGGTTTTGGGTCTGGGGTTGTGGACTGCCTCCTGAGTGTGGTTGAGGAGTCTGAAGGTGATCCTGCAGCACACAGTGAGCCATTATACCTATCTCTGGTGGACGGTGATGTGGCTGGGGCGGGGACAAGTTCTCCAGCAGTTTTGCTGTTGTTCTCCGTAGAGGCCGGTGCTGTAGTTGAGCCAGCTGGTGTCGTGGACTAGGGGGACGGTCTGTCTTGCCTTGGAGTGGATCCATCTGTGGGTCATTTACAGCATGTGGAGGGTGTTGCAGCAAGAGGTACAGATGGTGGTGAGTTGCATGGGAATTGTGAGCGATGGGTCCATGATGAACAACAGCTTGCGTGCGTGGCCACTGGGTGCTGGTGCGGTGCACAGATCAGTGGGACACAATGAGTTGACCCAGCTGTAACGGGACAATCCTCAGATGATGACCTCTGTCCTGTCCAAGTCCAGCCTCAGGTGGCTGATGTTCAGCCATTCCTCAATGGATCTCATGCCTTCTTGAAGTTTGGATCTGGCAATGGCTGGCTCTTTGGTGAGTTTGAGGAGCAGCTGGGTGTCAATGGCATACGAGATGATGATGAGGTTGTGTGCGCATGTGATGGTGGAGAGGGGGGTCATGGAGACATTGAAGATCGTCATGCTGAGAGAAGAGCCCTGTGGCATGGGCCAGATGACCCCATTGTACTACATGTTGCAGGGTGGAGGCAGACTCCCTGGGCCTTGCTGGTGAGCTACTTTCTGATTTAACCCTGGGCCCTCCTCTGGATACCAGTGTTGGAGATGTGTGAGCTGACAGTGTGGTAGCAAATGGTGTAGAATGCCATTGAGAGGTCAAGGGTGGTGGCCTCACCATTGTTGAGCAGGGCAAAGTTGTCGTTGGTGGTGGCATTGCTGACGGCTGCAGTGGTGTGATTACTGTGGAAGATGGTCTGGTGCCGGTTGCCTGGAGATGGTTGCATGAAGGAAATTTGTCAGTTGCTTGTTGAGTGTCTTCCTGATGACATTTGCTGGGTAGGGAAGCAGGGTGATGTTCCAGGAGATCCTGCGGTACTGCCGTCCATTGTTTAAGAAGGGCCTGGGTCTCTGCATGCCTCCTGCACCCATGGAATGTGGAAAACTCAAAGGAGACATTCATGATGCGCTGGACGTGGGCTTCAAGGATGTGGAATGATGTGGTTAGGATGTTGTGTGAGAAGGGGCCTGATGGACTACCAGAGTGTATGTTGCACATGAGCCAGGTTGTGTCATTGCTGCTGATGGGAGTCCATAACCTGATGGGGGTTTGTCCTGCGGATAATAGTGCTCTCTGCCTCTGGGTGCCAAGGCTGTCGTGTATGCCCATGAGCTTGCAGTGGTACAATGTTGCAAGGGATGTGATCTCCCTTGCAAGGGTGGGGTGTCTTGGATGGAGATCTGCTGTCAGTTCACTCACAATGCTGATGAGCTCCTTGATGTCGTGTGTTTGGGTGTCTCGGCACTATCTGAAAAATCTCCACTTGTCCTTACTGATGATATGGTTATGGCTGTGTATGGTGTTTTCCAGGGCTGCAAGGCAAATGATGGCTCTTTGTGTTGCAAGGTTTGCACAAGAGTCCGGCTAAGTCTGTAGGAGTCCAGTAGGTCTGCCTTGCCCCAGGTGCCTTAACTGTTGTTGTGCTTCACAGGAAAGTCTGTCAATGTGGCAAGATTGTTGGATCGGTTGCTGATCCAGTGCGTGAGGTTGCAGGGTGTGGCGGTGGTGTTGGTTTGAGTGTCCCACACAGCTTCTCTGTGGTGACAAGCATCTTTGGGGGATCGGTAGCGGGGTGTGGGGCAGTGTGTTGCTTGTCGGAGACGTGGATTCAAATGTTGATGGACTAATAATGGATGGTGGTGTGGTTCCCCTCCAGCAAGAAGTTACTGGCCCCCAGCCACATGTAGCCCGTGGAGGTGAGGGCGTGCGTGCAGATGTACGTGTTGACGGAATAGTGGAAGTAGGCCTGCAGATCTGTAGATGAGTGTTACTCTGAGGGTTGCTATGGAGTTGCTGCAAACCCGGATTTGTGACTCTGAGGGTGTACTTGTGAATAAATAGCAATTCATCCCCCGGGATTGGTGTTGTCATCCCTGCGGGTGATCTTGTATCCGTCTGAGATGGCAATGAAGACGTCATGTGCTGAGGATGCTTTTGTCCAGGTTACTGTCATGAAGGTGATGTGTGGGGCTGTTGTGTTGAGGAGGTAACAGAGTCCAATGGTGTGCAGGTGGACGGAGCGGGTGTGGAGTAGGAGGCACATTACCTGGTTGTTCTGACAGGGTCTGGTAGGCTGGGCAGCACTGTGTAGGCAGTTGGAGTAGCACACTCAGCATGTGAAGGTGTCGTGTGTGTGCTTAGGGGTTGCCTGATAGCAGGCGGATGATTGGCACGATGACATTGCTTGGAGAGTGATTGCAGCATGAGCCTGTTGTGTGACGTGGGTCATGCAAAGACTAGAGGGTCGTGCACGGTGCATGTTGCAGGCGCAGACGTTCCTGCCTTTGGCACGGCGCTGGGGCTACAGTGGCACAGAAAAGCTGCTGCCTGCATTTCGAATGGGTGGAGGGGGAAGGACTGAGCATTTTTGAGGCGTGGGGGTTGCAGAATCAGGGCACTCGGTGGGGCGGTGCTGCAGGTGAGGCAGCATCATGCGGAAGGAGTTAGAAATTAGGCAAAAAGTAGCACACAAAGACAAGGTCTGAAAGGCACAGTGCAACAGGTGTATGTAAAGGAAGGAGTGTCAGGTTACTCATGGGTCACTCCGCGAAAATGTATGAACAATCACCATAAATTACAGCCACTGGATCAGGCAACAAAATGCGGAGATGCGCAAAGGAGACACACCATCAGCAGGCGTTCACATCCCGTTGTAGGGAGCAACCTGCACAAATACATACACAACCAGGTACTTCATGCACAATAGAGATCATTAGCCATAAAGCACTGCATGCATGTTGCCAAAGTACACATACACACAGATGCTCAATCTTTGACAATTATGCCATAGATGACGCATGCAAACTGTCAAGAGAGCTGCAGTGACAGAGATGAGGCACTTTGGATTGTGCTGAACACCTTTATTCCACATACACACACAAAGGGATATGCATCCATATTAACAGACTCACAGGTCAGTTGACAGAACATGTGGGACATGCGCTGGACACCCCCTTCACAACACGGATGATGTAAATCCCAATGAACTGGCACACAAGTTAAGGGGATGAGCTAAACACATCCTGCTGCACATGGAGAGGCTGCAATTCCCCATGGAGCCTGTTGTTGTGATGTCCCCCACTATGTCCACCCGTAGCATCTGCAATGTTTCAGAGGCAAGGTTTACACACATTGAAGCCTTCATCAGACGCCACACTCCACTACAGATGACTGTCAAGAAGGGTGACTATCATGTCATGGGAGTGATGCTACATGTTATATGCTCCATGGTGAGAAAACATGTATGCATGGTACCACAACATGCACAGAAGCAGTCCCCACACATTCCAAACCCGTACCACCACAAAAAATCCTTGCTGCAATCCTTACCAAAACTGACCTTTCCACATGTCCGTGCATGGAACACTGATTCAGCACACGTTGCAATGCTCATGAGGAATAGCAGGAGGATAACAATGACATGAGCAGACAACAGGCGCAAAATACCTGGGAATGACAGACACACAAGAAGTCACCTAAAACAATTCTCACCGCACACATGGACATTTACCAAACATGAACAATGTTTGACACATGTAAATTGCAAAGAAAGTCTCTCCGAAAAACTGTGTGGCATGACATCATCACTCGAGTGACACATCAGAACACACATCCAAGTCACTTTGCATTCAGTCAGCTGGACACACACATTGCAACACATGCCACACAATGCTACAAGCTTGCACACTCATACCCAGTGACTCACCATTATGAGAAGAAGTTGCGTATGAGCTGACTCCGGATATCATCTCCCTCCTCCTCCTCATCACTAGCCTCGTGAGCAAGCCCTTGATCCTCCACGGGTGGATGTTCCTGCTCATCCGGATCCAGGATGAGTGGCACTGCCTTCTCAACTGCCATGTTGTGCAGCATGCAGCACACGAGGAAGATTTGGCACACCTTCTCCGGGGCATAAGGGAGGGACCCGCCTGTCTTGTCCAGGCACCGGAATTGGCTCTTCAGGAGTACAAACGTCCTCTCAATCACTCGCCTGGTCTGCCTGTGTGCATTGTTGTACCGGTGATCTGCAGCTGTTCTTGGGTTGCGGAGAGGTGTAATCAGCCATGGCATGTTGGGATAGCCAGAGTCCCCTACATGGAAATATCATGTAAATAAGTGGGTCAGGAGATGCCGTAAGAGAGAAAGATACCGCAACACATAGGACAAAAAGAGTATAGCCACCAACAAGACATGCTCGTTTGTTGTGCAGCCGCAGCATCATTTGTGGCACCCTGCTACGCCTCATGATGTAGGCATCGTGTGCTGATCCAGGAAGACGTGCACAGACATGGGAAATCAGCATGTTAGCAAGACACACCCCAAGGGCATTTATCGAGTGGTAATGTTTGCGGTTGCGATAGGCTTGTTCCTGTGCCTGTGGTGGTACCAAAGCCACATGTGTACCATCAATGGACACAATTCCATGGGGCATCCCTCCCAGGGCATAGAAATCACGCTTGACATCTGTCAACTCCTCTGGAGTAGGAAATTTGATGAATTCATCAAGGTGCTCCAACATGGTTGCTAAAACATCACGCAGGACACGGCTGAACATAGTCTGTGACATCCCACCCACATCAGCTATGGTCAATTGAAACGTACCTGTGGCAAAAAAATGTAAGGCTGCCATCACCTTCATCTTGGGGGTCAGCGCAGTAGGATACCTGTGTTGCGGTTGGAGGTGTGGTGCCAGCTTGTCTGTCAAGTCCTCAATCAACTGACGAGTGAATCTGTAACGGCGGATGTTAAATGGTAGCGGCAGTTTCAGTCGATAACCTTTCAAGTATTGCCCGGCGGTAATCGCCTCTTATACCATTCGATGATTAACCAACAAAAGAGGCAGGCGCCGGAGACTGGAAGTCAGGAAACAAAGTTTTATTCCGTCGGAGCAGAACACATCAGATCGGACAGCAAGGTATCGTCTCGAGGTGCTCTAACCACATCTCTGAGGCCTGGCCTCTTATACACAGGTTTATTGCTTTATTACATGTTACACATTCTTGTTGAGACTTTGATTTACGGAAAGACATCCTTGGAATCCCCACTTCAAGCTCGTTCCCACACATATCTACAGTGGAAGTCCCCACCCCACCCACAGTAGGAGATGGCTATCACACAGCTGGACATTCCGCCAATTCCCGGGGGTGTGTGCAACTGGTCGGGTCTCAGGGGGGGGGGGCCTTGATCTACTGTAATCCGTTTGATGTGGGGTGTTTCCCTTACAGTAGGGGCAATAAACTGCATCCGCAGGGCTAGGTGATGGCCTGCGATCGGTTCGGACAATCGGGCGCAGAGGAAGGGGGTTATCAAAGGGATGTATGACCATGTATGGGATGAAAGAAGGTGTCGGTCAGGCGTGGGATGTGGTTCCATGGCAGGGTCGCGCAGAAGGAGAGGGTTTATGTCCCATGTATGAGAGAGCAGGGGTGGCCGGCGCGCGGGGGGATGTTCGCAGCGCCAGAGGGACGCGCTGGCGATCGGCAATGAGGTCATGGTGCCTAAAATGGCCGTCGCGCGTTTTCTGCGTGTGGCGCTTGGGGAGAGACAAGATGGCGCAGATAATGTTCAGTTACGAACCAAATTTCCACAGTCCTCCCTTTTAACATATCTCGCCAGCTTGTTTAGTTCGGATCTATCCCCATAATACCACGAACTTCTACCTCGTACAGAGTTTTCATATGTTCTGCTTCAAAGTTCAGAGTCTTGGGCGGACAGGAATACTCTGACACAATTGTACATAATTACATGTAGTTGATGTGATAGGCGAGGAGGTAGCGCATACAAAATTACATTAGCTGTGTCATATGTCAGACCCGGAGATAGGAGGAGGGAAGCTCGCTTGAACATAAACATGATACCGTAAAGTAAAAAAAAATGTTCTGGCAAAACAAGGAATATTACGTACATTACTTAAGGCCTAGACTTCGTGTGGATCAAACTAGACAGCATAGTCATGTGCACGGCTGGTGTTATACAAGTGTCATTATACAAAGTTAATGTTTCTTAACTATCAGTGTACAGTTGGAAGTGACCGATGTAATATTATGAAAACTCGATTGGAAGATAGTCAATACGAAAGCGGTTGGGAGAGGAATTCAACTCAACATGAGTTACAGTCAGGGAAGGGAGTTCTTCTTTCCAGTGTCTTATTATAGCGAGCCATCACTGGTAAGCTCTCATTGTTCTTCTTTCGTTGGCACTGTTGAGCACCGGCGGTGGAGCTAAGGTCCAGCTCAAATCCAAGTTTTCACGTAGCAGGGTGTGACCATTCGTTGCTCTCGGATCACAGTCCTGTTCCCTAACTCATCTTATCATAGGTACCTTGAGACGGGGTACCCGCATTTCGTTCTTCTTTTGTCAAGTCAAATTCAAAATCCCATATGAAAGAGGGGGGGGGGAATAGGGGCGTGCTTTGGGAGGCCGAGGGAAGAGGGGGTGGAGTGGGATCGGATCAAAAAGCGGACCAAGGAGAGCAGAATCTTTTAGCACTGAGCCCATCAATCGGGCTCGACGGGCTGGGACTTCAGGCACGAGCTGATCAGTGAGCAGGGGGCTTCGGGATAGCCCTTCTTTCTATCGCTTTCCATGCTGAGAATGGTGCCTCGTCCCGCATCTTTTTGCTCCGTGGCTCCTCCTTGGTCGAGGCCATAGATGTTCCATGATCCGCAGCCAGGCTGTGCGTCACGTCCGACCCCTCTCCTCCGATGACCGCATGTTATCTTTGAATGAGTACAAGAAACAAAATCTTAGAGAACTGGTAGGGAAGACCTTTACACACTCCCAACCCCAAGTAGTGGGGGAAACGTTTATCGGTCACTCTATGGTGGATGTCTATTAACTCTTATGTCGGTGTACGCTACTAACTCATTAATCATTGCTGTGGTGCAGGTTTGCGAGTGTTCCTGCAAATTTCCATCACCAGGTCTGCTAGGTGTTGATTCCTGTACCTTATAAACGTAGCAAGAAGTCTGACATCTATCAACTTCCTGGTCTATCAAAATTCGAACCGGCTTCTCCGGCAGAGACTCGTCTTTCTAACGCAAGCCCTGCTGATTCATATTTTTCTCCAGGGACTGCTAAGTTTATGAAAAAGTGCGAGGTGTTACTGTCATGGGCTCACAAATATCTGTTTCGGGGAGGAACACGCGCTAAACATTTTTCTTGCTGGAGACAATAGTTAACCTTTATCAGTTCTAGGCGATGTATCTTTAAAAACAAGGTCATCAGCTGTATTGCTTAAAATATAACTAGGACTATTCTGGAAGGACGGGGTGTTTAGGCGCTCTATTTCTGTGCAATGGGCGAGGCGATTCTGAGTGATGGAGGTGGAGTCGTTAGAGCCCTAAAACAACAAAAACCACTGACATATAGTTCCCGTTATAAGGGCCAGATTGGGAGACATCAGTCATCTTACCTGTCCTTTCCTTCTCAGCCAATTAAGTTCCATCATTTACAGAAAGGAGAGGTAGTAGTGTGGCAAAATACGGTCGTTTTGCTTCTGTCAATTTGTTCGAACACTGTCGTGTTTAGGCCAATTATACATATACCGAGGAGGTACAGTGTTGTCATCTAATCAAAAGAGGGCAAGGGAGCCTTCAGCGAGGGAGAGAGAGAGAGAGAGAGAGAGAGAGAGAGAGAGAGAGAGAGAGAGAGAGAGAGAAAGAGAGAGAGACGTGCGCATCAAGTAGGCTATTGGGTACACGTACGACATAAAACGAGAGAGAGAGAGAGAGAGACAAACGTGTACGATAATAGGCCACTTGGTGTACACACAACATAGAGCAGCACGGGTCAGTTTTTCGTACAAAAAACACAAGCTGGGGGAAAACATAAATTCAACGTTCACGTACACACAAATACCTGATAGGGTGTAACAGTACATACATCAAGCACAGCAAGTTTCGGGTGTAAGTCACCCTCCAATTTACTAGCTTCCGGGAGAGTCGTTTCTTCAAACGAGGAGTTACCATATTCGGGCTTATTTTCCCATCCCCTTGATCGATAGACAAGTATTTCAGTCATACAAAGACTTTCTCTCCAGCGACCCAGGCATATGCAATACATACACATTCATACCGTTCAATCAGGGCACATACGCACAGTCATACCATACAGTTTTTCACGTTCCCAGTGATGGTCTGCACTCCACGCACCATCTCACAGCACATGTCTATGTCTTTCCCTACATGGAGCACGGTGCGGTCTATGTCCACTCCATTCTTCAGTCGGAACTCCGATGTAACCTACAGAGAAGAAAAGAAGGGGGGGCAGCATTCAAAGCACATCAGCGCGCATAAACACGAAAAAGTTCTACTTACCACGTACCAGACTAGCTGCAGGAACGTACAATACCACAGATCTTGACTATCCTTTTCGCATTCTTCTTTCTGTGTACTATATCCTTTTGTTCTACTATACCAAAATTTCTTCATTTTTATTTTTTCCCTAAATTCGAGTTCCCTCTTCGTGCATTTGTTTCTCAATTAGCCGTATATTATTGGACAAAATACCATACCTTACATGGATACAAATTTTCATCAATCCAAAATTCAGGCAAAGGGTCTGCATTATCTGTCTTCTATTGTTTGGGAATGACAGCCGTTATTCAAAACCTTACCAACCTAGACGATTGTTATGACGCTGATTCCATAATTCCTTCGAAAACCCTTTATTGTGAAAATGTCAGTATACAAATACGGGCCTACAACCGTATAGGCCGGCCACGGTGCAAGAGGCGTCGAGTATCATGAGCAATACTACCTTAATGCGAAAATAAAAATAATCAATAATGAGAAGACCAGCATCAATAAGGTTGTCCGCATGTCCAGTCAGTACCCTCCCTGTCCCCCGCCCGCCATGTGCAAAAAGACCGTATACATATCCCTTAACATCAATTGCCAAGTAACCTGGAACGCCATAAGGAGTTGTAGGCCCCTCCTACATCGGCGCCATTTTGGGGCGAGGTCGGGTGGGTCCAGTGTATAGTCTAGATGTTTCCACTAGCTAACGGTCGGACCAGAATCCCTTTCGGCAGTCAAAAAAATTTCCATTAATGCCAACAGAAAGAACAGACAGCATGAATCGTGACTCGAAGGTGGGGAAAGCAAAGTTGTTTCCTAACGGATCATGCTGAGGTTCCACCAGAACTGCTTCGGGTTGGTAGACTACAGTGTCTCCTGGTAATTCAAACAGAAACTGGCGTCAGCATGAGGGCACCACCATCTTGCAGCGACGCCGTGGTCCTTTCGGAGAGCGGGACAGCAGGCATGTCTCTCCGCCGATACCCTGAATCAGTCTCTCTCACGGCACTAAACGGGGACAAGGTGGCTGCCGCCCGGGGCAAAGGCAAGTTAATGTGGAATGATCGAGCGATAGTGGCGGTTGCCCCCACCAGAAGTCCGAGGGAGTCGAGGGCCAATGACTCCCGTAGAATCTGCAAAGCTGAGAGGACGTCTTCAAGGGTGGGGCCCACGCCCGAGCAGGCAAACTTCCGAGTTCCGAGGTAGCCCAGAGCCATCTTAGTGGACCAGGCCCGAATCCGAAGAGCCGGCCGCCATTTTTGAGACTCCTGTGGCAGCAGCAGTTCTCCACCACGGCCACCAGAGTGGGTCCCTCGACCAACCAACTGCGGGGGCCCACTTCTTGGGTGGAACGTCAAGGGCAAACTTGGTGCAGAAAGGAACTTCCGCCCGGGTGGTCGTCCGGCAGGTGAAACGTTTAATGGCTGCCCTGCTGCAGCTGGCTGGTGAGTGAAGCGTCAAGGGGTGCCCTACTGCAACTGGTGAGCCTCCACCTGGGGAGGCGGGGGAGGCCTGTTCGCGTCGCCTCCCCCCCCGGGCACCCCACGCCGTCTTTCGGTGCTGTATTGTAGGACGGCCAGGCCGGCACTACAGCTTACTGGACACCACCTCGATGCCGTCCGGGTATCGGCGCATCGTGTTGCCTCCGGCCTCTTCGCACAACGGACCGTCACTGATGCCGTCTCACAGGCGGATGGATTTTGTAGGCCCTTTTTATAGCCCAAAGCCGACTAAGAGACAGCAATGTTGCTACTTGGAAGAAGGAGGGGCGGGGACTGTGTTACGCGGACGGTGAATGCTTTGGGGGTGGATGTTGCAGCAGGCTGCCATGTAAATAGTTGTGTTTTAATGTGTTTTACCCTGTTGAAGTGTTGCATATACCTACAAGTTATTAAAGCGTTTTAATCATACTATTTTGTTGGAGTGTGGCATATATATGTTGGGAGGGAGCGTATGGAGGGGGCATATAGGCGATCGGAGGACCTAATAGTAATTCGTCATTCACTCGTTGCTTGGAAGGTAACTCAGGGTAGAGCGTAGAGGGGGTCCTAACAGGGCACTGGCCTGACGTTTCAGATTCTTGTTTTTGTTTAGCTTCCTTTCTCTCCTTTATTTCTTCCTCTAACTTTCTAGCGACAAGATGAGCTGCCTTTCGTAGTTCTTTTTCTGCCTTTACTTCTTCTCTCTTTTTCCGTTGCGTTGCTTCTTTGCGCCACATACCGATACTATCGAGCATAGTGGGCGTCGTTTTATTGCTACGTAGAGCTATTTCTAGCGTTTCTATTTTATGGTCATCAAAGGATCCCATCAGTGGCCACTGACTTTCGGAGTCCTTCTTTGTATATTTATGCCATAGTTTGCTATAGGCTACAGCGATTAGTCCATATTTAGTAAACATGTCCTTATTAGGGGTGCCTTCCAGTGGAGCCGGATGGTTCATCTCTAATAAGCGGTCCGGGCAGAACCAACTATCAATCAGTGGGGAGAAGATAGGCATGACGGGTTACAACGGGGGACAAAAGTCCGCGTTACCTACCCTTCACTATCTGCAAAGACTAGACAGAATATTTCTATTCTACGTTATTTGCAAACAGAGAATCTCTCAAAAAGCACTATTCATCAAAAACAATCAATGTTTGGACAATCAATCAGTGGAGAGAATAATAGGCACGACGGGTTACAAAGGGGGACAAAAGTCCGCGTTACCTACCCTTCACTATCTGCAAAGGGAGAGAGAGTATTTCTACTCTTCCCCGTTTGTAGGCAGCGAATATCTCAAAAAGAACAATCAAATAAGCAATACTAGTATTTTCAATCAATCAATCAATCAATCGTTTCGCAATTTGTCGTGTTACACGACCTTACCCGGACCGTATGGACAGTTTCTCGTCTTCCGCCTCCAGCGCCCGATCGTCCTCTACTCTCCGTATTTGCCGCGGCACTCCTGATGGTTCCCAGTCAGGACCGTAGATCACTCGAGAGAGGTCTGCTCGGAACCAGTGAAGTTCGGATGATCGGCTGCCAGACGAGGGTCTATCGGGCAGGAGCTCTTCCCGATCGTTGCAGTCGTTCACTCTGTCGTTGGGACCTCTCTCATTGGATCCACGTGTCGCTGATGGGCCCCACGTTTGGGACGCCAATTGTTAAATGGTAGCGGCAGTTTCAGTCGATAACCTTTCAAGTATTGCCCGGCGGTAATCGCCTCTTATACCATTCGATGATTAACCAACAAAAGAGGCAGGCGCCGGAAACTGGAAGGCAGGAAACAAAGTTTTATTCCGTCGGAGCAGAACACATCAGATCGGACAGCAAGGTATTGTCTCGAGGTGCTCTAACCACATCTCTGAGGCCTGGCCTCTTATACACAGGTTTATTGCTTTATTACATGTTACACATTCTTGTTGAGACTTTGATGTACGGAAAGACATCCTTGGAATCCCCACTTCAAGCTCGTTCCCACACATATCTACAGTGGAAGTCCCCACCCCACCCACAGTAGGAGATGGCTATCACACAGCTGGACATTCCGCCAATTCCCGGGGGTGTGTGCGACTGGTCGGGTCTCAGGGGGTGGGGGGCCTTGATGCAGTTGACGGGACACTGACATCAAGCTCATGGGAACACATGACACACACCTGACATAGTCCCAAAGGGGCACGCTGACCGTGATAGGTCAGTTGATAGAGTGTCCCTGTCCCTGGCATCAGGAGACAGGTGCGGGTGTTGATGACTGTGCCATCCCACTGCTGCTGTGCATGACACAGTTGGACTACAGACACACATGTGGCAAGTGTCAAGGTGATGTGTGCCACATAGTGCCCCATCACACATGACATGTGTCCACGTACGTGTACTACTAGTGCGATCCCCTTACGTGTACGCACTAGTAGTACACGTACATGTACGCATGTGTACTACTAGTGCGTACACGTAAGGGGATCGCATTAGTAGTACACGTACGTGTACGCACTAGTAGGTCACGTACGTGTACTACTAGTGCGATCCCCTTACGTGTACGCACTAGTAGTAAACATACATGTACGCATGTGTACTACTAGTGCGTACACGTAAGGGGATCGCACTAGTAGTACACGTACATGTATGCACTAGTAGTACACGTACGCGTACTACTAGTGCGTGCCCGTAAGGGGATCGCACTAGTACTACACGTATGTATACTACTAGTACGTACACGTACGTGTACTACTAGTGCGTACCCGTAAGGGGATCGCACTAGTAGTACACGTACGTGTACTACTAGTGCGATCCCCTTACGTGTACGCACTAGTAGTACACATAAGTGTACTACTAGTGCGTACACGTACGTGTGTTAAATGGTAGCGGCAGTTTCAGTCGATAACCTTTCAAGTATTGCCCGGCGGTAATCGCCTCTTACACCATTCGATGATTAACCAACAAAAGAGGCAGGCGCCGGAGACTGGAAGGCAGGAAACAAAGTTTTATTCCGTCGGAGCAGAACACATCAGATCGGACAGCAAGGTATCGTTTCGAGGTGCTCTCTCTGCATCTCTGAGACCTGGTTTCTTATACACACGTTTATGACTTTATTGCAGGTTTATCATACATGGCACATTCTTGAGATCGCTTTGATACATGAAAGAACATCCTCAGAATCCCCGGCACAGATCCGCTCCCACACATACCTACAGTAGAAGTCCCCACCCCACCCACAGTAGGAGATGGCTATCACACAGCTGGACATTCCGCCAATTCCCGGGGGTGTGTGCGACTGGTCGGGTCTCAGGGGGTGGGGGGGCCTTGATCTACTGTAATCCCTTTGATGTGGGGTGTTTCCCTTACAGTAGGGGCAATAAACTGCATCCGCAGGGCTAGGTGATGGCCTGGGATCGGTTCGGACAGTCGGGCGCAGAGGAAGGGGGTTATCAAAGGGATGGATGACCATGTATGGGATGAAAGAAGGTGTCGGTCAGGCATGGGATGTGGTTCCATGGCAGGGTCGCGCAGAAGGAGAGGGTTTATGGCCCATGTATGAGAGAGCGGGGGTGGTCAGGCGCGCGGGGGATGTTCGCAGCGCCAGAGGGACGCGCTGGCGATCGGCAATGAGGTCATGGTGCCTAAAATGGCCGTCGCGCGTTTTTTCGCGTGTGGCGCTTGGGGAGAGAGAAGATGGCGCAGATAATGTTCAGTTACGAACTAAATTTCCACAGTCCTCCCTTTTAACATATCTCGCCAGCTTGTTTAGTTCGGATCTATCCCCATAATACCACGAACTTCTACCTCGTATAGAGCTTTCATATGTTCTGCTTCAAAGTTCAGAGTTTTAGGGCGGACAGGAATAATCTGACACATTTGTACATAATTACATGTAGTTGATGGGATAGGCGAGGAGGTAGCGCATACAAAATTACATCAGCTGCGTCATATGTCAGACCCGGAGATAGGAGGAGGGAAGCTCGCTTGAACACAAACATGATACCGTAAAGTAATAAAAATGTTCTGGCAAAACAAGGAATATTACGTACATTACTTAAGGCCTAGACTTCGTGTGGATCAAACTAGACAGCATAGTCATGTGCACGGCTGGTGTTATACAAGTGTCATTATACAAAGTTAAAGTTTCTTAACTATCAGTGTACAGTTGGAAGTGACCGATGCAATATCATGAAAACTCGATTGGAAGATAGTCAATCCGAAAACGGTTGGGAGAGATCAATTCAACTTAACATGAGTTACAGTCAGGGAAGGGAGTTCTTCTTTCCAGTGTCCTATTATAACGAGCCATCACTGGTAAGCTCTCATTGTTCTTCTTTCATTGGCACTGTTGAGCACCGGCGGTGGAGCTAAGGTCCAGCTCAAATCCAAGTTTTCACGTAGCAGGGTGTGACCATTCGTTGTTCTCGGATCACAGTCCTGTTCCCTAACTCATCTTATCATAGGTACCTTGAGACGGGGTACCCGCATTTTGTTCTTCTGTTGTCAAGTCAAATTCAAAATCCCATATAAAAGAGAGGGGGGGAATAGGGGCGTGCTTTGGGAGGCCGAGGGAAGAGGGGGTGGAGTGGGATCGGATCAAAAAGCGGACCAAGGAGAGCAGAATCTTTTAGCACTGAGCCCATCAATCGGGCTCGACGGGCTAGGACTTCAGGCACGAGCTGATCAGTGAGCAGGGGCTTCGGGATAGCCCTTCTTTCTATCGCTTTCCATGCTGAGAATGGTGCCTCGTCCCGCATCTTTTTGCTCCGTGGCTCCTCCTTGGTCGAGGCCATAGATGTTCCATGATCCGCAGCCAGGCTGTGCGTCACGTCCGACCCCTCTCCTCCGATGACCGCATGTTATCTTTGAATGAGTACAAGAAACAAAATCTTAGAGAACTGGTAGGGAAGACCTTTACACACTTCATTCTCTCTCCCAACCCCAAGTAGTGAGGGAAACGTTTATCGGTCACTCTATGGTGGATGTCTATTAACTCTTATGTCGGTGTACGCTACTAACTCATTAATCATTGCTGTGGTGCAGGTTTGCGAGTGTTCCTGCAAATTTCCATCACCAGGTCTGCTAGGTGTTGATTACTGTACCTTATAAACGTAGCAAGAAGTCTGACATCTATCAACTTCCTGGTCTATCAAAATTCGAACCGGCTTCTCCGGCAGAGACTCGTCTTTCCAATGCAAGCCCTGCTGATTCATATTTTTCTCCAGGGACTGCTAAGTTTATGAAAAAGTGCGAGGTGCTACTGTCATGAGCTCACAAATATCTGTCTCGGGGAGGAACACGCGCTAAACATTTTTCTTGCTGGAGACAATAGCTAACCTTTATCAGTTCTAGGTGATGTATCTTTAAAAACAAGGTAATCAGCTGTATTGCTTAAAATATAACTAGGACTATTCTGGAAGGACGGGGTGTTTAGGCGCTTTATTTCTGTGCAATGGGCGGGGCGATTCTGAGTGATGGAGGTGGAGTCGTTAGAGCCCAAAAACGACAAAAACCACTGACATATAGTTCCCGTATAAGGGCCAGATTGGGAGACATTAGTCATCTTACCTGTCCTTTCTTTCTCAGCCAATTAAGTTCCATCATCTACAGAAAGGAGAGGTAGTAGTGTGGCAAAATACGGTCGTTTTGCTTCTGTCAATTTGTTCGAACACTGTCGTGTTTAGGCCAATTATACATATACCGAGGCGGTACAGTGTTGTCATCTAATCAAAAGAGGGCAAGGGAGCCCTCAGCGAGAGAGAGAGAGAGAGAGAGAGAGAGGGAGAGAGAGAGAGAGAGAGAGAGAGAGAGAGAGAGAGAGAGAGAGAGGGGGAGAGAGAGAGAGAGAGAGAGAGAGAGAGAGAGAAAGAGAGAGAGAGAGGGAGAGAGAGAGAGAGACGTGTGCATCAAGTAGGCTATTGGGTACACGTACGACACAAAACGAGAGAGAGAGAGAGAGAGAGAGACAAACGTGTACGATAATAGGCCACTTGGTGTACACACAACATAGAGCAGCACGGGTCAGTTTTTCGTACAAAAACACAAGCTGGGGGAAAACATAAATTCAACGTTCACGTACACACAAATACCGGATAGGGTGTAACAGTACATACATCAAGCACAGCAAGTTTCCGGTGTAAGTCACCCTCCAATTTACTAGCTTCCGGGAGAGGGAGAGTCGTTTCTTCAAACGAGGAGTTACCATATTCAGGCTTATTTTCCCATCCCCTTGATTGATAGACAAGTATTTCAGTCATACAAAGACGTTCTTTCCAGCGACCCAGGCATATGCAATACATACACATTCATACCGTTCAATCAGGGCACATATGCACAGTCATACCATACAGTTTTTCATGTTCCTAGTGATGGTCTGCACTCCACGCACTATCTCACAGCGCATGTCTATGTCTTTCCCTACATGGAACACGGTGCGGTCTATGTCCACTCCATTCTTCAGTCGGAACTCCGATGTAACCTACAGAGAAGAGAAGAAGGGGAGGGGAGGGGGGCAGCATTCAAAGCACATCAGCGCGCAGAAACACGAAAAAAGTTCTACTTACCACGTACCAGACTAGCTGCAGGAACGTACAATACCACAGATCTTGACTATCCTTTTCGCATCTTTCTTTCTGTGTACTATACCCTTCTTTTCTACTATACCAAAATTTCTTCATTTTTATTTTTCCCTAAATTCGAGTTCCCCCTTCGTGCATTTGTTTCTCAATTAGCCGCATATTATTGGACAACATACCATACCTTCCATGGATACAAATTTTCATCAATCCAAAATTCAGGCAAAGGGCCTGCATTATCTGTCTTCTATTGTTTGGGAATGACAGCCGTTATTCAAGACCCTACCAACCTAGACGATTGTTAAGACGCTGATTCCATAATTCCTTCGAAAACCCTTTATTGTGAAAATGTCAGTATACAAATACGGGCCTACAACCGTATAGGCCGGCCACGATGCAAGAGGCGTCGAGTATCATGAGCAATACTACCTTAATGCGAAAATAAAAATAATCAATAATGAGAAGACCAGCATCAATAAGGTTGTCCGCATGTCCAGTCAGTACCCTCCCTGTCCCCCGCCCGCCATGTGTAAAAAGACCGTATACATATCCCTTAACATCAATGCTAAGTAACCTGGAACGCCATAAGGAGTTGTAGGCCCCTCCTACATCGGCGCCATTTTGGGGCGAGGTCGGGTGGGTCCAGTGTACAGTCTAGATGTTTCCACTAGCTAACGGTCGGACCAGAATCCCCTTTGGCAGTCCAAAAATTTCCATTAATGACAACAGAAAGAACAGACAGCATGAATCGTGACTCGAAGGTGGGGAAAGCAAAGTTGTTTCCTACCGGATCATGCTGAGGTTCCACCAGAACTGCTTCGGGTTGGTAGACTTCAGTGTCTCCTGGTAATTCAAACAGAAACTGGCGTCAGCATGAGGGCACCACCATCTTGCAGCGACGCCGTGGTCTTTTCGGAGAGCGGGACAGCAGGCGTGTCTCTCCGCCGATACCCTGAATCAGTCTCTCTCACGGCACCAAACGAAGACAAGGTGGCTGCCGCCCGGGGCAAAGGCAAGTTAATGTGGAATGATCGAGTGATAGTGGCGGTTGCCCCCACCGGAAGTCCGCGGGAGTCGAGGGCCAATGACTCTCGTAGAATCTGCAAAGCTGAGAGGACGTCTTCAAGGGTGGGGCCCACGCCCGAGCAGGCAAGCTTCCGAGTTCCGGGGTAGCCCAGAGCCATCTTAGTGGACCAGGCCGGAATCCGAAGAGCCGGCCGCCATCTTTTTTTTGAGACTCCTGTGGCAGTAGCAGTTCTCCACCACGGCCACCAGAGTGGGTCCCCGACCAACCAACTGCGGGGGCCCACTTCTTGGGTGGAACGTCAAGGGCAACCTTGGTGCAGAAAGGAACTTCCGCCCGGGTGGTCGTCCGGCAGGTGAAACGTTTAATGGCTGCCCTGCTGCAGCTGGCTGGTGAGTGAAGCGTTAAGGGGTGCCCTACTGCAGCTGGCTGGTGAGTGAAGCGTTAAGGGGTGCCCTACTGCAGCTGGCTGGTGAGTGAAGCGTTAAGGGGTGCCCTACTGCAACTGGTGAGCCTCCACCTGGGGAGGCGGGGGAGGCCCGTTCGCGTCGCCTCCCCCCCCCCCAGGGCACCCCTCGCCGTCTTTCGGTGCTGTATTGTAGGACGGCCAGGCCGGCACCACAGCTTACTGGACACCACCTCGATGCCGTCCGGGTATCGGCGCATCGTGTTGCCTCCGGCCTCTTCGCACAACGGACCGTCACTGATGCCGTCTCACAGGCGGATGGATTTTGTAGGCCCTTTTTATAGCCCAAAGCCGACTAAGAGACAGCAATGTTGCTACTTCGAAGAAGGAGGGGCGGGGACTGTGTTACGCGGACGGTGAATGCTTTGGGGGTGGATGTTGCAGCAGGCTGCCATGTAAATAGTTGTGTTTTAATGTGTTTTACCCTGTTGAAGTGTTGCATATACCTACAACTTATTAAAGCGTTTTAATCATACTATTTTGTTGGAGTGTGGCATATATATGTTGGGAGGGATCGTATGGAGGGGGCATATAGGCGATCGGAGAACCTAATAGTAATTTGTCATTCACTCGTTGCTTGGAAGGTAACTCAGGGTAGAGCATAGAGGGGGTCCTAACAGGGCACTGGCCTGACGTTTCAGATTCTTGTTTTTGTTTAGCTTCCTTTTCTCTCCTTTATTTCTTCCTCTAACTTTCTAACGACAAGATGAGCTGCCTTTCGTAGTTCTTTTTCTGCCTTTACTTCTTCTCTCTTTTTCCGTTGCGTTGTTTCTTTGCGCCACATGCCGAAACTGTCGAGCATAGTGGGCGTCGTTTTATTGCTACGTAGAGCTATTTCTAGCGTTTCTATTTTATGGTCATCAAAGGATCCCATCAGTGGCCACTGACTTTCGGAGTCCTTCTTTGTATATTTATGCCATAGTTTGCTATAGGCTACAGCGACTAGTCCATATTTAGTAAACATGTCCTTATTAGGGGTGCCTTCCAGTGGAGCCGGATGGTTCATCTCTAATAAGCGGTCCGGGCAGAACCAACTATCAATCAGTGGGGAGAAGATAGGCATGACGGGTTACAACGGGGACAAAAGTGTGCACTACCTATCTTTTCACTGCGTGCAAAGACTAGACAGAATATCTCTATTCCACGTTATTTGTAAGCAGAGAATACCTCCAAAGTACCAATATCGAACAACCAGTGTTCGGACAATCAATCAATCAATGGTGAGAAAGAGATAGGCACGACGGGTTACAACGGGGGACAAAAGTCCGCGTTACCTACCCTTCACTATCTGCAAAGACTAGACAGAATATTTCTATTCTACGTTATTTGCAAATAGAGAATATCTCAAAGAGCACTATTCTTCAAAAAAAACAATCAATGTTCGGACAATCAATCAGTGGGGAGAATAATAGGTACGACAGATTACAAAGGGGGACAAAAGTCCGCGTTACCTACCCTTCACTATCTGCAAAGGGAGAGAGAATATCCCCATTTGTAGACAGTGAATATCTCAAAAAGAACAATCAAATAAGCAATACTAGTATTTTCAATCAATCAATCAATCGTTTCGCAATTTGTCGTGTTATACGACCTTACCCGGACCACATGGACAGTTTCTCAACTTCCGCCTCCAGCGCCCGATCGTCCTCTACTCTCCGTATTTGCCACAGCACTCCTGATGGTTCCCAGTCAGGACCGTAGATCACTCGAGAGAGGTCTGCTCGGAACCAGTGAAGTTCGGATGATCGGCTGCCAGACGAGGGTCTATCAGGCAGGAGCTCTTCCCGATCGTTGCAGTCGTTCACTTTGTCGTCAGGACCTCTCCCACTGGATCCACGTGTCGCTGATGGGCCCCACGCTTGGGACGCCAATTGTTAAATGGTAGCGGCAGTTTCAGTCGATAACCTTTCAAGTATTGCCCGGCGGTAATCACCTCTTACACCATTCGATGATTAACCAACAAAAGAGGCAGGCGCCGGAGACTGGAAGGCAGGAAACAAAGTTTTATTCCGTCGGAGCAGAACACATCAGATCGGACAGCAAGGTATCGTTTCGAGGTGCTCTCTCTGCATCTCTGAGACCTGGTCTCTTATACACACGTTTATGACTTTATTGCAGGTTTATCATACATGGCACATTCTTGAGATCGCTTTGATACATGAAAGAACATCCTCAGAATCCCCGGCTCAGATCCGCTCCCACACATAGCTACAGTAGAAGTCCCCACCCTACCAACAGTAGGAGATGGCTATCACACAGCTGGACATTCCGCCAATTCCCGGGGGTGTGTGCGACTGGTCGGGTCTCAGGGGGTGGGGGGGCCTTGACCTACTGTAATCCCTTTGATGTGGGGTGTTTCCCTTACAGTAGGGGCAATAAACTGCATCCGCAGGGCTAGGTGATGGCCTGGGATCGGTTCGGACAGTCGGGCGCAGAGGAAGGGGGTTATCAAAGGGATGGATGACCATGTATGGGATGAAAGAAGGTGTCGGTCAGGCGTGGGATGTGGTTCCATGGCAGGGTCGCGCAGAAGGAGAGGGTTTATGGCCCATGTATGAGAGAGCGGGGGTGGTCAGGCGCGCGGGGGATGTTCGCAGCGCCAGAGGGACGCGCTGGCGATCGGCAATGAGGTCATGGTGCCTAAAATGGCCGTCGCGCGTTTTCCGCGTGTGGCGCTTGGGGAGAGACAAGATGGCGCAGATAATGTTCAGTTACGAACTAAATTTCCACACGTGTACTACTAGTGCGTACCCGTAAGGGGATCGCAATAGTAGTACACATACGTGTACTACTAGTGCATATACGTACGTGTCAAACGCACTGTACAACTGGTGCCGTAGGGGTACGTGTGAAACGCACAGTACCTGTGTGTGGATTTCAAAATTACATAGGGGACACATAAGGGACAAGTGTTAGGCCATACATTCATGCTGGTTGTCATGGATACCGAGTTTTCAGTTGAAATTTGTCCATCAGGTGTCCTGGAAAAGTCAGTTGGCCACAAAATACAATGTTCAAATTGGTTGTTGACTTGACATGATGCTCAAATTTTGAACGATGCAAATGCTGTCACTCGTGTATGTTTAAAGGGATTGGAGTAATTGTACGATGCGAATGATTCAGACCAATCACTATGTACTCCTCAAAATGAATGCCCCTCAGCAAGACAGATATAAGGCAGCCAGAACCCATGAGAGGTCACTTGCCTGTACAACTTTAGAGTCGACAACACTGCTGCTCACTCTGCTTCCTCTGGCCATGTCACGTGCTGTGGAGAGGGCCCAGCCATTCACCATGGAGGAGAATGAGGCCTTGCTGGACACCCTTCTCCCACAGTACACCAGCCTGTATGGGAGACCAGGGGAGCCTATGCACCTGTTGTGTGTCAATATAGTGTCCAGTTGGGACACACATGCAATGTTGTTTAGAGTGTGTCCCGGTGGGGTATGCTTATGGCTCTCATGCAGAGCATGATGTAGTTCCTGTGTGCACTTCTCACTTGCATAGTGCTTACAGGGACATTCACTGCATAGTTCATGACACATTCAGCCTGGCAAATTCTTGGTGGCTTTTTTTCCTGTTGTCCTGAGGTGATTCAGTGGTCCCCCCGGTGTGACAGGTGACTGTACCCACACTTGTGTATGAGTTGAGTGGACCTGTGGTGAGAGTGTCCAAATGATGTGTACGGCCTCATGGACATTGATGTGTGTGAATGTTCCTTGTCATGTGGGTGAGTGTCTATGTGAAGTGTTGCACCACAGCTGCATGGTGGAGGCAACAGATCTACCCATCTCATGTGACAAGTAAGCCGTGCTTTGTGTCTGACTTGCAGAGCTAGCATGACACCGGTGACTCCCCACTGGCAAATGGCACATGCGCAGAGTGAGGGTTGTATCCGCTGTTGTCAATGACAGGCGAGTGATCTGTGCCTGGTGTGTCTGTCTCGTCTGCTGAGGGTGCGTCAGTGGAGTGGGACATGTGACTGCTTGGCATGTGCTGGCCATCATCCTGCTGCTGCATGTGCTGCACAGTGTGTGGCATGATCAGTGAGTGTGTTGCACCCCTCATGCCACCTGTTGACTTTCAATGCCATGTAGTGCATTGGAGCTTGCACACAGGGCTATTTCTTGTTGTGAATGAGGCAATTCATGTCAGAATCTTATATCCTGTTCAACATCTCAAAGATGTTCTAATCTGTGTCTCTGGGACATGGAGCAGATGTATTGATGTTGTATCACTTTGTCATCCTGACAGGTAACTGCCTACGAGAAGGGGGTGATCTGGAACAACATCGTCAGGGCCGTGAGAACTGCGGGGGAGCGTAGTCGGCACTGCCACAGGTCCGCAAGAGGTGGCAGGACATCCGGTGCTGGACCCGGCGGATCGCCCACGTCCAGCTGGGGCTCGACCTTCCTCGCCCCCACGGCGGCCGCCGATGCCTGACCCCCCACATGAGACGTGTCCTGGTGGTGGTCTTCCCCAACCTCGATAGGCAGTTACAGGAGAGACTGCAGCAAGGAGGGGGTAGGTACATGGCTTTTGGTCGTGTTATGTGTCGCCAGCTTTTGAAAGTGCTCTTTCGCATGAATACACTCCCAGAGTTGATATGTGCAGTGCATTTTCTGTTCCCCAATGTCACCAGGGGCTCTTTTTCATCCCTTCCCCTCCTTGACATGTGTCCCCTGGTCTGTGTGTAATCACATTTGCACATGGTCATCTAGGGTGCCAGTAAATCTAAGTGTACAGAGCTTTCTGCATCATGTTGGTGGGTGGTCTGTGGCTTGTGTTGGTACCTTGCCTGTACCATCACTATGTTGGGGGTCCATATTTGTTGTCACTGATGATGATTCTCAACATAGGAGTGTGAGCTTTCAACTGAACCCCCTTGCAGCATGCATGACCAATGTTGTGGCCTTAGACATGATGTGCATGAGTGGGAGATATGCATAGTGCCATGACGGTTGAACATGGTACAGTCAGCTCATTCCAGGACCACGGAGCAATGTGCCCACTACAGTCCCCTGAGACACCCTGGCCTCCTAATCATGTGTGTCATCCAACACTGTGCACATTCACTGTGGGTTCAACATAGGTCTGCCTCTGTGGCATTGTTACCTGGCCTAGTTTGTATTTTTCAAATGTGTGCTACATGTGTCCACTGGACAGGGATACACCATTTTGCTTGTGCATACTCACACTGGGCAGTGACTGTGTGGCTATTCACAACAATCTGTTGATGGTTGTTTGTCACAAATATGTGTTGCCAGCCCCACAAGGTGATGTGGTGTCAATGAAGCAAGTTTTCAAGCACAGTTATTGTAACCCTGAATAAGAGGTGTCACTTCTTGATCTGGATCAGTCACATTAACTCAGGTATGGGGGGGTTGTGCGGGAGGGGCATAGATGTGCAACCCTGATTTTTCATTGCCAGGTCTGACTTGTGTGTGAGAATTGGCTGTACAGAAAATCCCCGTGCAGTGCACCTGTGATGGTGGCCAGTGCTTAATGTTCGTGCTTTGCAGCCTGTGTCAGGTTTTTTAGAAACATGTATCGTGCTCATACATTTTTTGCACCTGTATGTGGTTCAGATGCAACGCAGTTTTGACTTTGTGTGCTGACATCTGTGTGTACATTCTGGCTTGCCATGAGGGTGTCCCCACAGTACAACTAGGCTTTTTTTCAACCCAATTGCAGGCCCATTAGCTTATGCATTGTCCTGGGTGTGGACATGTGTGCCACTCAAGATGGCAGGCAGTAGGTCATATGTGTAGCCAACTGTGTAATCAGGTGACGGATGGCCATGTGACAACTGACATAATTCAAGTTGTTACTCTTAAACAATTGTACCTTGGCACTCACAGCACTTGTCAACAGTTCTTCATGTTTTAAATGTGGTAATTTGATGATTTGTGTTAAGAACACTGATGTGCCTGCATGAAAGATGTCTCCCAAGGAAGTGCACACCAAACAACATTTCCACTTTCATGGAACACGCTGGCACCTTTTCAAAGAAGCCACTGTTGGAATTAAATGGTGTTGCAGATTCTCCACATACATGTTCCCACAGTGGTCTTGATTTTGTGAGATACCTTTGTTGTTGGTGATACAAACTCACGAGTGTCAAGACATCAAGACCTCCTTGGGCACATGTATATGTACTTTCTGCAACACTATTTATTTCTAACTGTGGCTTCTTAGAAAAGGTGTCAGCTTCTTCAATGACAGGGTAAATGTACTTTTGTGTGCACTGCCTTGTGCGACATATTTCATCCAGGCACATGAGTGTTCTTTTCACGAGATGGCGAATTTCCACATTCAAAACATGTCGATTGTGTAAAGTATTGTGAGTCCCAAGGTAACAAAATTTTTTTGTTTTGTGATCCAAAGTACTTACAGGTCTCTGAGTGTGGTGACACCTTGAGTATTGAGGTGTGTTAGTTTACCTTGGGTGCACCACTACTTTTTCTTTCAGGGTAAACAAGAGGTGGCATGACTTCATTGTATTGCTGTGCTCACTGGTTCACAGACACTAGCTTCTCAGTGTATTTCTCATTCAAGTTGTGGCCTGGTGTGTTCTTTTTTTCATGGTGTCCAAGTGGCATAGTGGGTCTACCAACTGGGCAGTACAGGGTATACATATGTGCGGAGTAATGTAGCTGTTACTCATGATGCATTGCCCCGGATATGCACTGTGACCAATTGTTTTGTGCTCATGTGTCAGATGTATACAGGTGACTGATGCATTTTGGTTTCTTCTCCTTGCCCACAGCATCATCAACCGAGACCGAGGGAGACACCTACATGGACCTGGAGGAGGGACCCAGCAACAGTGCCGCCAGTGCTGTGGAGTCAGCAGGAGCCAGTGGCACGGATGACAAGGAGAGTCAGTTGGAGGACCTGTCTGGAGCCGAGAGCAGCTATGACGCCGACGGGTCAGAGGCTGAACACCCTGAGGAGGCGGAGGCTACAACACCAACTGGCAGCATCCCCACATCTGTCCCCGCCTCTTCCATTGCCATCTCCGCCCTCCCAGTTGCTCCCGTCCCTCCTGTCCATGCAGCGTCCCACCATGTCTCCTTCGTGTCAGACACCGCACCCCATGCCCCTGTCACCCCTGCTGCCCTCAGTGAAGAGTCTGTGGACATACTGCGGGAGTTGCAGGTTGGGCAGGCATCAATGCTGAATGTCCTCCATGACCACACTAGACTGCTCACACAGGTGGTGTCGTTCATGGAGGGCATGTCAGCAACGATATCTGACCAACGCAGGATTCTGCGGTCCATTGACTCTTCACTGACGGCAGCAGTTACTGCCCTGCAGCGCTCCGTCCCCCTACCCCAGACTAATACACACTGCCCTCTCCCATTCCTGCCCAACGTACACCCAGACAGTCACGGGCACGCACCCCAACAGACACATCCATCACACCCCCGAGTAACGCACAGCGCACACATCCTGGCACGCACACTCAGGGGGATGTAGGCACACCCACAGGGGAAGACGACAGACACGCAGCCAAAGTCATAATCCGCAGTCCTCACAACCCAGTTCCTCCAAAACCACTCCCCTTAGCTCCCCTGCAAAACTGTCACCCAAGGACATCTACATGGCTGATCTGGCCCTCACCCCCACTGAGAAACCACCCCACAAGCAGGCGAGGAAGTCCCCGGGCAGGGGAGTTGAGTCCCCCCCATGTCCACCCCCTCCCCAAAGAGCGCTGCACCCCATTCCTCGGCCACCACACCCTCCGTTGGCCCTGGGGTATCTTCAGGTGCAGGGGTTACTCTGGAGGCCCTAGCAGAAGTGTGCAGCGCCGTGCTCACCTCCACCTTTGCCGCTGCCCCACCCCCTGTGGTGGAGACGTCCAGCCCTGCACCCACCACACCTACCCAACCCCCTCCAGTCCCTGCGGTGCCTGGTACTGCCACAGATGATGCCCCCCCGGTCGACAAACCTTGAGGTTCGTTTGTGCAGGCGAGGTAGGGGTGGACGCGGTTCCCTACATCCACCCTTGGACTCAAGAAATGGACTGGCCATTGGCCTTTGTACATAGTCTTATTAATTTCTTATTTTTCTGTGCTGAATAAAGCCTTTTCTTTTACTTTCAACACTATTGCATTTCAGGTACTTGATGTTGGTGATGAGGCTCATGAAGTTGGTTTTCTGGTAATGTGTTAGGGTTATGAGATATGTTTTTGTATGATGGTCATGAGGTGGACCATGGTATCTGTGTGCCATCACAATGTCTGTGCAAAGAATCATTGGTAGTGTGTGTTCATTTCCTTTGAAGACATTGTCCCAAGGAGTGTTCCTTCCTCTGTGGCACCTGACATCGTCCCTGCAAACAGTTGCACAATTGTTGTGCTGACCTGTGTCAACATTTCCTTTGTTGGTGACAGATCCCTTCAACAATGGCCATGCCTGCTCACCGATGTCTCCTGCTGAATCGTCTGTGCCATCCTTGCTAGTCACTGTACTTGTGTTTTGGGTATGTAGGAATGGCATCAGGGACAAATTGCCCCTTTTCAGCACTATGCATGTGTGTAATCACGGCCTAACACACAAATGGTACGTGTTATGCAGGGTATTTGGTCACCTGACTCACAATTGTGGGCATTGTATCTAGTGGCATTGAACCCTATTCCTTCCATGAGAGACAACATCTTGGTGGCTGGACCAGCACCTGGACATTCCTATCAGTACTGGGATGTGCGTGACAGTGTGTGTTCCCTTTGGCTATCTTAGTTTTGTATGCAGTTACATGACTATACAGTCTGTTGGCATGAAATCAGGGTGTGTATTGTGCTGCATCCGCCATGGGTGGGTATGCATGTGTTATATGTCCTCACACCCACATGTGGTGTGTTCTGCAGTGTGTGAAAGACATCCATCCTCCTGGGAGTGGGAAATTGCTGGGAGTCCTCTGCACCCACCCCTCATATGTCTGGACACTGCTGGTAGTGATATGCACCCACCCCTCATATGGCTGGACACTGCTGGGAGTCATATGCACCCACCCCATATGCCTGTCCACTGCTGGAGTCATATGCACCCACCCCTCATATGTCTGGACACTGCTGGTAGTGATATGCACCCACCCCCATATGTCTGGACACTGCTGGTAGTGATATGCACCCACCCCCATATCTCTGTCCACTGCTGGGAGTCATATGCACCCACCCCTCATATGTCTGGACACTGCTGGTAGTGATATGCACCCACCCCCATATGTCTGGACACTGCTGGTAGTGATATGCACCCACCCCCATATCTCTGTCCACTGCTGGGAGTCATATGCACCCACCCCTCATATGTCTGTCCACTGCTGGTAGTGATATGCACCCACCCCCATATGTCTGTCCACTGCTGGGTGTCATATGCACCCACCCCTCATATGTCTGTCCACTGCTGGTATTGATATGCACCCACCCCCATATGTCTGTCCACTGCTGGGAGTCATATGCACCCACCCCTCATATGTCTGGACACTGCTGGTAGTGATATGCACCCACCCCCATATCTCCGTCCACTGCTGGGAGTCCTCTGCACCCACCCCTCATATGTCTGGACACTGCTGGGAGTCATATGCACCCACCCCTCATATGTCTGGACACTGCTGGTAGTGATATGCACCCACCCCTCATATGTCTGTCCACTGCCGGGAGTCATATGCACCCACCCCTCATATGTCTGGACACTGCTGGGAGTCATATGCACCCACCCACGCACCCCCTTGGAGCTGTACACTGCTGGCCTGGGCCTACACACACACCAATATGATGTTAACATGCTGGGCCAGTCCTCTAAGTCCACATTCCTGGCGTGAGTACGCCTCGTATCCCAAATTTACTGATGCTGTAGGGGTACGTGTGGTACACACCGTACCCATGCATTCATGCGTGGGTATGGTCCGTACCTGAGTTGTAATGGTGCCGTAGGGGTACATGTGGTACGCACCGTACCCACGCATTCATGCGTGGGTACGGTCCGTACCTGAGTTGTAATGGTGCCGTAGGGGTACGTGTGGTACGCACCGTACCCACGCATTCATGCGTGGGTACGGTCCGTACCACTGTTGTAATGGTGCCGTAGGGGTACGTGTGGTATGCACCGTACACGTCCACTTCCGTTGTTGGGGTACGCAGGGGTTGCTGGACACGCCCCCCCAAGTGACCAGACCCTGGTGGTAATGCATGGCCTCCATTTTATAGGTTTGGGTTTGAGTATGGGGTATGTTTCCTGCCCCTCACCCCCACCCTGGCCCCTGGGTGTTGTTCTCACCTTCTGCGGCGTGTGCGTCGGGTGCGGTGCACCAGGTCATAGGTCAAGAGGACTGGGATGACACGTACAATGGGGTTCATGGCGTATATGTCGCGTACCGGGGGTCCGTTGCGTAGGATTCTGCTTTCCCGGCTGTTTTTCGCTCCCATAATCAAAGAGACGTACGGAGTGACGTAGGGACGAATCGTACTTGCTGGGCCGGAAAACGCTGCTTAAATGCGTCCGGACGTCGCGTACAAGCAGTTCCGGATCAGAATCGTTGTTTTTTTTTAGCCGTATGGTCTTTTGTACGATTCGTACAGAAAAAGGCTTTCTGTAGGAATCGTACTTCTTAGGTTGTAAGATGAGTTTACCTGGTACGAGTCGTACGGAGATTACGCTCCGTACAACTATTCGTACAGCATTTTTACAGGATCAGAATCGAGCCCTATATGCATTAGTTATTATTTGTAAACATTTTTAAATATTTTTAAGCATGTTTCTTTTAATTATATGTATTATTTACTTTATTTTACATTATTTTTTTAACATTTAAAAAAACAATATTTTTAACAACGATATTTTTGACATCGATATGTTTTTTCTCGATATTTTTGTACTTACCATGATGTAGATAGGATGTCGATATTCTTGACTTCGATATTTCTGTCATGATATTTTTGTCCCTCGATATTGTTGTAGTCGCTATTTTGTCAGTGATTCAGTAGAAACATGGCTGCGCCAGGTGGCTCAGCTGGAGGGTTTTAGATGCTTGTACTGCATAAGGATCTCAATGCTGCGGGACCTTTGGGAGAAGTATCACTTAATCACCTTTGAACATCTTAGAGATTAGTTTCACTTACATAACTAGCAATTCTTTAAGTACTTGCAGGTGCACCATGCCCTGGAGACATATTGAGAACTACTCACAAATGTCCCCAAATTCAATACCCTGGAAAGAAAGCTTACCATGGGCCCACTCAGCCGACAGGGGACCTCCCATTTGTATAAATCCCTTCTACTTAATGCTCCAGACAGGTTGCTCAGAGATGATTGGTCGTAGATTTGGGGGCAATAAAGGACGACGAGTGGCGCAAGGCCAGGATTACCCCTCGAGTCTTGCCCATTCCCTCCAATCTGCGCCTGATTTCATTTTCTTACTTTCACTGAATATACTACAGCCCGAGTAGGCTGTGGATGATGAACCGTGTGAGATCACTATGCTATATGCGGCAGTAATTCTGAGGGGTCCTTCGATCACATAATCTGGACCTGTCCCCTCATCATGCCCTATTGGTCCTCTATCCACGCTCAGATTGCACAAGTACTACATTTCTCACTTGCGCTGTTCCCTAAAGTGGCACTGCTAGGCCTAATGGGTAATAGACACCAAGTGACATTTGCAGCTCTGGGAACTTGATAGCCAAATGGGACATAGTCCAGCACGGTCCCTGGATCCCCACACCCTATCCAGCTGGCGTACGGGTAAAAAACTCTGTTGGACAGTGGAACACGAAATATATAAATGGCGAGGATGTGTCAAAAAACACTTAAAGATCTGTGATGCTTGGCCCGCTCTTTCTTTGTAAACCATGATATGAAGCGTGATTTTGTATGTTTGAAATATGCTGCTTACTCCGCGACCCAGCGGAAACGAATGGAGTGGAGGCTACTCTGCAGGGCCCGCTGTCTAGCATATGTATGTAACCTTGCACTGTTATTGCATGTTCAATTTTGAAAACGAATAAAAATGATTCATACATTTTAAAGTCGAGTCCGCCTGGTTGTTTAAGAAAGGCCAAGAGTGCTTTGATTTTGTGTCCATGGCTGCATCTGCTAGCTTTGAGCCTGTGCACACTGCACTCACAAGACAAAGAAAGGAACAGGACAGCATGGAGAAAGAGCAGAAAGGCTAGTCATTGAGGTGGGTGCTAATGAGAGGCAAATACACCTACTTGACACGCTCCCAGAACAAAAAGAAACACTGACATTAATAGAAAGCTTACCATCACAATGTGAGAGTCAAAAACGGTTTTCCATCAGCAACTGTGAGGCCTTTCTGAAAGAGGGTTGAGTAATTAGACACTGTTTTATGTCATTCTAATTAACATGACCTCATATAATCATCAGATATATGCCAAATTACTCAGAAGTAATTGGAATGATTGGATGGCCACGCTGGCTGCCAGTCTGGAAGAGCTAGCGAGTGTGATGTCTGCCACTTCACCTCCGCAATCCTAATTTGCATGCTTCCGGGTCTGAATCAGGGAGGAGTAGCAGGGGTCTTCCTGCTCTGCAAGAATGAGAACAATTTCATACTTAGTTTATGTCTTGAATGGATGACCTCTATTTATTGGTCATTGTTGTACTCTTATCTGGTGAGACGTTTGGCGCTCAAGGATGTTCTCCAGCTCATTTGACAGTTTCTCTAATTTGCTGTGACATCCGCTATATGCTCTGGCTGCTATTTCCTTTATTCTTCTACTGTTCAAGCCTATCTGCTGTCTTCCTGCAAGTTTGGGCGCAACCCTTTTCTTCGCACTATTGTAGATGCTGCATTTCCTTTCAGGTTTGGGGGAATTGTTCAGCACATCTAGCATTGGGATCAGCGCGTTGAAATTTTTTTGATATTCGACAAGACCTTGATTTATTTGACATTCGGTCATTTGTCGATCCTGCGGACAAACGGAAATAGTAGCGCGCTCACCTTGTTTTGTTTTGAAAGCAACAGCGCGTTCACTCTGCACCTCGAGCGCCGCGCTATCCAGCCTCCATGTTCTGCTCGTCATCTCAATTTTCAGGTCTGACGTAAGCACAAGCTAGAAAGGGAAGGGCCTCCCTTTGGCTGCCTGGTCGTCAAAACACTGCACCCTAGCAACGCGTGTCGGTGATACGCACACCGTTTTAAGAAGTTACGGTAAGATAATATTGTTACAGCAACGCATGTCGGTGACACGCACACCATTTCAAGAAAATCTTGGGCAAATTGTTGATTAAAATAACGTGTGTCGGTGACACGCACACCATTTTTGAAATCGACGAAAAGAGGCTTATTTGATAAAAGAAAACATGCGTGTTTCCTGATTTCGGTGACATGCACACCATATTACAAATAAGTGCGTTCATCCTGATTTCAGTGACACGCACACCTGTGGGCAATTATTCTTCTAGGTGACACGTACCTCCTCATATAAACTACGTTCACACAGCGTTCAATAATTATCTTGTCCTCTTCAATACATTCTAGTTTACAAATATACTCACTGCCAATTAATCATTTAAGAAATAATTTTCTGAATTTGCTGTACTATACATTTCTTAAATGTATTCATGAAATTTATTCAATACCCAGTTTATCCATTTATTCATCTCACAGTATGACAAGTAATTGGATGATTGATTGACTTTATATTTATGCAGTTGCCATAAAGTTTTATACATAGTTTTCCAACTTAGTATAAAATAGTTTCAGTGTTTTATTGATTTATTTTTTCTTCTTTTCACCATTTCACTCTCGAACTTTCCAACTTTAGCAGAATTGTGCACTATGCAATCCGTTAATCCACCACCTTCATTCCTTGAATCACCGGGTGATACCCCAGTAAGATGGGAAATTTGGTACGACGCTTTCCAAACATATTTAGGAGCCATAGGTGCATTGCGTTTCAGTGCTGAGAGGAGGAAATGTCTCCTGCTACACTCTTTAGGATTTGAAGGTAGATCCATTCACAAACATTTACCTCCCCTTTCACAAGAAGAACTTGTTGGAAACGATGATTACCAAGAGTTGGTCATTAAATTAAGAACTAGATTTGATAAACAACCGAGCCTCATGGTTTTGAGACACAAGTTCTTTAAAAGGAAACAATCTGAAGAGAAGATGTTGATGCCTACATCTCTGTTTTGCCAATATTAGCAGCTGAGTGCAAGTTCGAGAATTTTACAGATCAATTAATCAGATATCAGTTTGTGTGTCAGTGCAAAGACAAAAACATTCGCCAAAAGTTGTTAACGTTAGGTGATCCGTCACTAGATGAAATTATACAAACATTGCAAAAAGTATAGAGATTTCCATGGTCTCTCTTAAAGAACTTGACGGCAAACCACAAGATGCAATTAATGTTGTAACCACTAACAATAATAATTTTAAACAGTGTGGCAAGTCTGCACAGTCAGTTCATCAAGCATCAAGACTTAACACAGATAGCAGTAACTCGTTTAAGTCTGTTTCCAAAAATATGTGCATTAGATGTGGTAATCCTCTACACATCAGAGGTTCACGTTGTCCTGCTAACAATGTTATATGTAACTACTGTAAAAAAATGGGTCACTTTGCAAAAGTGTGTTTAAAAAGAAAGAATGTGAGCAAACCGGTAGTTTGCAGTGTGGAATCTGATGGTGAGTCAGATTTAGAAGTGGTTTCCATCATAAGATGTGAAAATGAATCTGATCCTGTTGAGGCTAGTCCTGCTTCAAAGGTTGTTACTGGGGATCCTTCCACATGTGTTGATCCTATTGTAGATATCAAGATTGGCGACCACACTGTCAAACTCTTGGTCGACTCTGGGGCGAAGATCACTATGATCACGCAAAAGTTATTTAGAAGAAACTTGGAACGGTTGTCAGTCTTTATGTCCCCCTGATCGTTCTCTAGTCTCATATGAAGGGCGTAGGATAGATTTATTAGGTTATTTTCAAGACGAGTTACAATTCAAAGGGAGGAAAATTGAAGGAGAAGTCTATGTCGCAGTAAAAGGACTTAATATATTAGGTTGGTTTCATCAGGGCCTTTTTGGGATGATACTCAAGCCCGGCTAAAAGGAGCAAGTTTTAGTTGTTGGTTGTGAAGATATTGGATTGCGATGGAAAGAGAAGTATCCTGAAGTTTTCAGCAACAAACTAGGAAAAATAAAGGGTTCAGACACAAGATAATAGTTAAGGAAGGTGCCCTTCCCGTCAAACACAAACTCAGAGGAGTTCCCTTTAGTGTGAGAGAAGATTTGAGTACAGAATTGAAAGAGTTATGTAGCAAAGGGATCATTGAACCCACAAACTCTTCCCTGTGGCTTTCTCCATTGGTTGTGGCGAGGAAAAGGGGGGGGATCTTCGCGTTTGTGTGGATTTGATGTCCCTAAATAAGGAGATTTGGGTAGATTCCCATCCATTACCCAAAATTAATGACTTATTTTCCTCAACAAAGGGAGCGTGCTACTTCCCTAAATTAGATCTAGCGAGTGCGTATCATCAGGTAGAACTTGATCCGGAGTCACGTCATCTTACTGCATTCGTATCACCTCCGGGAACCTTTCGCTATTGTCGCATGCCTTTCGGACTTGCGTCTGCGGCGGCTGTTTTCCAGAGGATAATGAGTAGTATACTAAAAGATGTTGATGGTGTCCTCGTATTCCAGGATGACGTGCTTATTTTTGGAAAGGATGTTTCTTCCCATGATATTGCATTAGAAAAAGTATTGACCATTTTCAAGAAACGTGGTGTAGTGTTAAAAGAAGGAAAATGTAAATTTTTGTGCACTAAAGTGGAGTACTTGGGACATGTGATATCTAGAGAGGGGGTAAGTTCATGTCCAGGTCTAATTCAAGCTATAGCAGAATCACCTGATCCTGTAGATAAAGCGGGAGTTAAGTCATTGTTGGGATTGTGCGAGTATTATTCCCAGTTCATTCCTAATTTTGCCCCAGTTGTCCGTCCCATCAGTAATTTACTAAAAAAGGGAGTCAGATTCAATTGGTGTCATGATTGTGTAGTTGCCATTAATTCAGTGAAGTCCGCTTTATGTGATGGACCTATACTCAAACCGTTTGAACCGAGTTTGCCTTGTTGTGTGACTGTGGATGCAAGTCAAGTAGGAATTGGTGCAACATTAACGCAAATTGACAACAACAGTGAAAGCACCATATGTTTTGCATCGAGAGTATTGAGAGCTCCTGAACTTCAGTATTCCGTCATTGAACGAGAATTGCTTGCATGTACGTGAGCTATCGAGAAATTTAGACCCTATATTTGGGGAAAACAGTTCAAACTTTTGACGGATCACAAGCCATTAGTGAACATTCTGGGAGGAAGTGTGAGTAAATGTTGTTCACCTCGGATCATGCGTATGGTTACCAAACTGTTACAGTATCAGTTCTCGGTGCAGCACATTGCTGGAGGAAAAAATGGGAGAGCAGATTGTTTATCCCGTTTTCCTATTAAATCAAATGAGATTGACGATGTTAATCTTGAGGAATTTTCCTGTGAGGATTGTGATGATTGTTTAGTGGCAGTGCTTGACTTATCGGTTTTAAGTTTGGGTTCTGAGGATGATTGGAAAAAAGCTATAGAGTCTGACTCTATGCTGTCTGAAGTAGCTCATTTCGTCAAAACTGGGTGGCCAAGGGAAAAGATGCTCGCTGTTCCTTTGCAACCTTTCTGGAAAGTTGAGGATGAACTTTCCATCGAAGATGGACTGCTACTTAGGGGAGATAAGTTTTTCCCACCTGTTTTATTTCGGAAGACTATTATTGAGAGAGCTCATGAGGGTCATTTGGGTACCACGCTCACTAAGCGTCGCATCAGAGATGTCTATTGGTGGCCAAGAATGGATTCCAAGATTGATTCCATGGTATCTGGATGTTGTTTTTGTGGGGCTTCTGACAAAAGTCTTAAGGTGTCTGTTCCACCTCTGATGCCCATTGATTGCCCCAAAAATCCATGGTCAAAACTCGGGATTGATGTGATGGGTCCATATGAGGTCCTTCCAGGGGGGGCTCGTTTTGTACTAGTCTTAATGGATTACACATCAAAGTGGCCAGAAATTAAGTTGGTGAAAGATGTCAGTGCTCATGCTCTTATTGATTTTCTCAAAAATGTGTGGTTGAGAGAGGGTTTTCCAGAAACGTTGATTTCAGATCATGGCAAGCAGTTCGTCAGTGCAGAGTTTGAGTCATTTCTGATAGATTCTGGTGTTAAACACCATAAAAGCTCGCTATATGTCCCACAAAGTAATGGGTTAGTAGAGAGGATGAATCGGGTGGTGGGTGAATGTATTAGATGGGCAAGAGCTGGTGGTCATGATGTTTGTAAGGCACTTAATGCCATGATATTGTTCTACAGAACTACGCCACATTCTGTTACCAAGATTTCACCTTTTGAATTATTGAAACACTAGCTTCAGACCTGCTTGGATGAGCAGATGGGTAAGATCTGAGTCTGATGTTGCACATTTGTTATCCCTTGTTAGTGGGAATGTGTCTGAATCACAATCCAAACAAAAAATGTGGTTTGATGCCCGTAAAGGTGTTAAAATGACTCAATTAGAAGTGGGAGACACTGTTAAGATTAAAAGTGGTGTGCACTCTAAGAAAGGTGACAGCAAATTTAATCCACCTGCTAAAATTATTAAAATGTTGGGTAATGCTGTTATGGTTGATGGTGGGCATTGGTGGAACCTCAAGAGAATAGTTAAAGTTTGTGATTGTCCTACTGTTTCTCTTTCAAGAAGGAGCTCGCCTCCTTGTGTTAATCATCTTCCTTCGAGGAAAAGCTCTAGAAATATTGTTAAACCTGCCAGGTACAGGTCATAAGAATGTTTATTGTTATTCACAAGATTTCCTGTGTTTTGTTCATTGCTCAGTTTTGTTTTTCTTTATTTTTATTATTTGTGAGAAGAGAAGATGTGTTGTACTCTATGTTATGCTTCAGCTTAGTTAATGTACTTTACTGCAACCTATCTGTTGTTATGACGATCTAGAATGTTTATGGTTGCATAGTAATGTCATGTTGTGACATTTTTGCTGGAGCTGTTGGCAGAGCAAGACCTGCTCTGCTGTCCATGTAGCTAATAAAGTACCAACTCTCCTCAACTTGGATCTGCCTCATTACTACAGTCATATTTCCAGTTGTCGCGCAATAACCACCACAGTCTTGCACAGGCGCTAAACGACCATTGGGCTGCGAGGGTTTTAGCCCTTCCCTTCCTGCAATAACGGGTAAAGCCCCGACAAGCCACTGGGGGATTTTATTGCTTTCCATGATCTCTACTGCCTTCCTGTCTCATAATATATAATATGATCATTTAAATGCCATAGCAAAAAGCAATGACATACCCTTTTTAATGTGGACAGGTGGACGTCTGCAGGGGTAACAATACCATTATCACATCCCGCCAACAGCTAAAAGGCAGGGGTATCCAGCAACACTTCCACTTCAACATGTGAGCCACAATAAATACTTATCACATGGCGGTTTAAAGGCAATGGTATGCCAGAGGAATTGTAGCTTCCAAAGAAAAAGTCTATGAAATTAGCCTAGTGTATTGAATTTTAGCATGCATTGTAATATAGCTTTGTTTATTTCTTGATGCTGTGAAGCCAATGATATAGTGTAACACTATCTAGAAATAAAATGCAAAAAGGAAAGATTACGTTTTGACATCAATTAAAAAAAAGAGCCTTCTATCTATAAACCTGCTTACTGAGCATTATGTGCAGCTGGGTGTATGTAGGTAGTTATATGTGCCATTTTTGTGTTGTCTACAGACATCTATGCGCAACCTGAAGAGATTTTGAATTCACAAGCGGTGTCCAACCTTTCATCTTTCCGAGGCTGCTAAAATGGATATCACTGAGTTAAGCATAGAACACGTTATTTACAGTGATGCAAAATTTGGAGTACGAACAAGGCTGATTTGCATATGGCTGTTCCTGTCAGAGGTGGCATGGTGGACCAAAAAATGATGGACTGGAATGCAGGCTCCGGCAGTTACCATTGGCAGAAATTAATTCAAGCTTTACACCAATCACTTTTCCACTTTCTTTAGAGCCACATTCTAAGAGCCAAGACCTTGGCCCTGTGCTCACCATTATTATAGGAGTCAAGCACCCAGTTGACCAGGCCGAATGGGACTAAAAAATATTTAGTGTTGCTTGTGCTCCTGTTCAGAGCGGTCCTGGCATTTCAGTCTGAGTTGAACTATTCCTATCGGAGCAGGGCCAAGGCTGATATGCTCGATTCTGTCTGGGGGTGGTATGGTGGGAAAAAATCATGCATTGGAATGTTGCCCTGAGTAATTATCACTGGTTGCGATTAATTCAAAGATTCATACAGCACCTTTCTTCTTTTTCAAAATCTACCGTAGCAATCACAATGTAGAAGACAGCATTATATATGTTTTACATGATAAAGAAAGGTTCAATGGATTTTGCTTAAGTTTGTATCCTGGCCTTGCTGGTGCCTGCGGGACTTTTGTGACTTCCTGCCTTTATTTCATGTTCTGGCCTCTGTTCCAATCCTAACACACTGTGAGAAATGTGTGCTGAATGCAGAGTATTCACCATCTGCTGTGGGCTGGGTGTTTTAGCTACTACCTTGTTGCTTTCTCTGATTCTTGCAACCTTCACACCCTGATTGCATTTACCACCTTGACTATCTGCCATCTGACAATGAGGAGAGGAGTTGGCCTAACGGCTAGGGTGGTCGACCTCAAATCTGGGGAACTGGGTTCGAGTCTCGGCAATGACGCTGAACATCCTGTGATTCTGGGCAAATCACTTAGTCTCCCCGTGCCTAACAAAAATAAATGTGTCTTCATGTAATGCAACTGGTGCTCGTGTAAAGCAATCTGATACCCGATCTGGGTCAAGTTCCGGCTATATAAAACTCTATAAAAAAAAAACAATCTTCTTTTGTTCTCCTGTGATGGGATTTACCACCATACCTTCCAGCTGACTGATGGTGTCAGGAGGACCAGAATAAAACAATTTAACAGGCTGGGTTTAAAGATAAGCACTAAGGGGAGACAGGGATGTTCTGGAGGATGACAGCGGTGTCTTCAGAAGTCCAATGACCCAACACTCTGAGCTGGCATCTACCCCTGCTCTATCCTTTGGCATATATTGCTCGGGACCTCAAAGCAGGCTTCTACACCTACCCTATCTTCAAACACAAACTTTAATGCCGGCATGATCCAAAACCCTGCCCCTCTCACCAGCCTTCATATACTGTTGGTGTCAGGAGCTCCTAGGCTCATCTTTCTGCTGTCCATGCTGTACCTGGTATGTCTGTATTGCTGTTGCCAATGATGTACATGTTGTGGGTGGGAAAAAACATGCATCAATGGTATTTGATGTGCTGTACTGGTTTTGTGTGTTTTTGGAAGGTGCAAAGCTGTTACTACATGTCAAGTAGCATTTCATGTTTAGAGTGTGGAGTGGGGTAATGTACCACATAATATTGTGGTTGCACTACTACCTTTTATTTTAAATCAAGTTGCTGGCAGGGAGCATTGTGACCACCTGTCATCATGCATCCATTCCAGCTGGGTTGTTCTGCCTTAGTGGGATGTTTGTTTGATGCAAATAGCACTTGCAGCTTCCCTGAGAGAAACTTTCTCCCACGTTGCTTTGTAGCGGGTCCAGTAGGCCAATATGGTGGAGGTCTGAGGTAGAAATGGATGAAGTGAGCAAAATTATTTGGGGGTGGGGAAGAGGGGTTGAGGAAAGTAATAAGGAAGATGAGTGCAAGTAACTGTGGCGGAGGAAGGGTAAGTGATGAAGTTGGGAAGGAGAGGGATGGGATGAGAATAGCTAAGAAGAAGTAAAGGAGGAAAGACTCTTTGGTGGATCTAAAGAAAGAAGACTGAGTAGCCCAATGGATAAGGGGAGATTGAAAAATGGAGAGGAAGGGCTAAGTGATTGCAGGATGACAAGCAGAGGATGAACTCAGAGAAGGATGAGGGGTGTGAGAGAGAATGAGAGGGAGTGACAGAGACTGAAAAAAGTCCTAGAAAGAGAGATCCAAGGAGAGTGGCAAAAACCTAGAGATAGTGTAAGACCGCAAGAAAGATACCCAGGGGGAGAGAGAGCGAGAGAGAGAGAGAGGAAAAAAAGGGTGCTTCAGAGGTAAAAAAAAAAAAGGGTTAACTTGGAATGTTAGCAGAAAGGACTTAAGTTTTCGTCACGGTTAGCCTTAAGATGTTATTTTGCTTATTTGTCTCTGATTGCCATAAGATGATATTTTGCTTTTATGTATAGCTTTTTAAGCCATCATGTAATCACCTAGATGCACATAGGGAATGATTGAGAGAAAATAAGGAGAGAGAAGGAAGAACATAAAGCAGAAAGCCTTGTATATGAAGTGGGCATTCTTTAAGACATTGGTCTCTCGCCAGACAGGCAGCAGTGCTTTTTGGGTAACCAGCCTTAAGCATCTGACCAACAGCTATGCAGTACAGAAAACTAGAAACAATGAGTGGCAGGAGGTATCAGTTGTGGATGTTGTTGGAGTGATAGAAAAAAGAATCAGATATTGACAGAGCTTTGTAAATCTTACAGAGATAATTAGGTAGGTCAGCTAGAGACCCACTGAGGCAGGAAACGTTCCAACCACTCATGATTCCTACAAATAGTCACATTTCATTGTGTGCCCACTGTTGAAGAAGTGTTGGAAGAAGATCTGACTTGAGAGGACAGAGACCATTAGTTTTGGAGAATATAGGTCATTAATATCTCATTAAGAGGTAAGAGGAAGCAGGTTCGCTTCGCAAGAGGGGTCGTTCAAAGTGCTTCTATTTATCCAAAACCATATTCTCAATTGTTCTAATTAACTGCATCACTGCTTTAAGAGGCCGGACTACTATTTTTTCTAGAAGTAAATTATGTTTTCACTTAGCATTACCACAAAAAAATCATATTTTATAATCCTTTTGCTCCTACTCAAGGATTTCAATTGAACATATAACCCATGACAATAAAGTTCCTCCCTGAGCACTCAAATTTATCAATGAAAAGTGCAGCAGTAGTAAAGTCTCTTATTGTACTTTGTTCCACTTTTTTTCTTGTTCAGGTACTCAGCATCCTATGTTCAAATATATAGTGTCAATCAGTACACAGCTTCCAAAATGTTGATATGCGACAAAGCAATCTTCAGCCAACACGTGTTTGACATATTGCTTACTTATGGCAAAATATTCATATAACGTTGTTCACTAATGTACCACACACTGTAAGTTCTGGTAGGGATGTTTGTGGGGCGCAACAGGGGAACTTGAAAATAAAAGGCTTTTTCCATTTCGCTAGTGCTAAAACCATCCCCTATCCAATCCTACCCCCTTTCACTCCTCCTCGCAAGTTGAGCTCCTCTCCGTCGAGCTGCTGAGATCAGCGCCATTTGTTTTCACGTATTGGGTTTAGGCGGCACATTTCCTGGAAGGACATTATGTTTTTTTTTTAAAAGGCGACTGTTTCCAAGCTGCAGTGGCGTCACAGCTGAATGTAAACACAAGCGTGGGTCAGGGGGGTAGGCTGTGCGTGTTTGTTTTCACCAGAGAGCTGTGTGTGTGGTCTACTTCTTCCACTGACCATCTGAGTGGATGGATTGTAGTCATTTAAAACTGGATGGCCAAGAACATTTAAAGATGAAAGGCGATAAGATCCTGCTTGATCTCTCCGCTGCCTTTGACACGGTCCATCATGGGGTTTTGATGGATCGTCTATGGGGTTGCGGAGTTAGAGATAAAGCTTGGTCTCTCCTTAAATCCTTCCTCTCAGATAGAAGCTAGACTGTCTCATTAGGTGAGTTTGTTTCCAAACCATTCTCTCTTCCTTGTGGGGTGCCTCAGGGGTCTTCCCTGAGACCAATGCTTTTTGATATATATGTCTCCTCCCTGGCCCCCTTGATTGAATCCTTCAGCTTTGGTTTAACATCATACGCCGATGACACTCAAATTGTCATCTCTCTGCAACCAGGTCAGGAGGAGGCAACGGGTGTGAGGCTTCACGACTGTGTGGGGGTAGTGGGAGACTGGATGTTGCACAACTGTCTAAAATTGAATGCTGGCAAAACAGAAGTGATTCGGTTTGGGAACAATGTTAATCTCTGGACCCCTGGTTGGTGGCCTGAGGCCATGGGTACTCTCCCAGTACCCTCCAGGAAAGTTAATAATCTGGGGGTGGTGCTGGATGAACACCTTGACATGCGTGATCAAGTTAGTGCCGTTGTCTCTGCTACCTCCTACACTCTCAGGACCTTGAGGAAAGTGTTGCCCCTGTTGCCGGCAGACTGCAAGCGGACAGTGGTCTCGGCCTTGATCAGGTCAAGACTTGACTACTGCAATAGCCTCTACTTAAATATTCACGAACGCAGCGTACAAAAACTTCAGATGCTCCAGAATGCAGCTGCTAGGTTGCTTACGGGGACTCCGAAATTTGCTTCCATCTCGAGTTCAATAAAAAAACTTCACTGGCTGCCAGTAAAAAAACGAATACTTTTTAAATCACTCTGGTTTTTCGAGCTCTCCATGATATAGGCCCATTCTATCTGAACCAACAATTCCAATGGTATGTGCCTGGAAGATCTCTACGCTCATTAGGAGCCAAACTCACTGTAGTGCCCACCTCTACAAGAGGGGAGGCAGAAGCTTTTCCGTTGGGGCAGCCAAGGCCTGGAATAAACTTCCTGTTGGCCTAAGAAACTGCAATGATTTATTTAATTTCAGGAAGGCGCTTAAAACATGGCTGTTTTAACTTTCTCTGGCCAAATCTTAGGAGGACTGTAGCAAGCGCCGGGACACCTTTGGGTAGCTGTGCGCAATATACGTTTTTCTAACATAACATTTTCTAACATAAGACCATTCATCTTGTCTTTGGCTCACAATCAAGTGTGGTAGCCACGTGTTGGTCCTGACATCACGAGGAGTGGGGACTGAACCCTAAGTGGTTATGAGGGGTTCTTTCTGGAAAGGAGTGAAACTTTGACTACATTTTGATGAAGTACCATACCTGATATGAATCTGTGGAGGTGACTGTATGTGATATCTTTGAAAGGGAGTTTAGAAACTTACAGACACTGGACGTATGTGGGACATAGATAGACCTTGTGAAAGGGGGTCCTCGTAAACACATGCTGACTGGCTGTAATTTGAAAATTTGATGATTTCATTTGCACCTATGGAGAAGAGTACCAAGGAAAGACTGCACATCTTGAACTTTTAACTAAGAAGTGCATTTGGATTAATTAACTTTGATAGTAGATTTATGACATTCGACATCCGGTGGCGGTCACTTTGACAATATCCAAATAAAGACAACATAAACAATTACTGAATGAAGAAATGAGAGCATAGGCATGCACTTTGTCAGCTCTGCTGGCATGGTAACAACCATACAAAAAGAAGCCCATTGTCACCTTTCGATGACTATATATTAACCAGGGGTCAGTTATTAGGCACAAAAAACATTAACATTTTCCTATAAATGCTCAGGACATCACTTCTTCAGATTATTCTCAGCTAATCGCTTGCTAACTAACTGAACTATTAACACTTTTCTGCAAATGATAATTCTTTATGCCTGCATTCTTCTAGATAAGAACTGTATATCTCAAAGTTCTTCCACCTCTAGATGCAAGTCTTAAAGCATAAGATTCACGACTGCAAACATTCACCATCTTTATCATGAATCGCGTTCCAGTGTTAAAAATGTGCCTTTCATTCTGCACGTTAACTTTTAAAGTATTGCAGACATGATATGCATCACACGGATTTGGTTCATCACAGATATCAACCCTATAACAATACATTTAGTCTCGCAGCAGAATGAAATTTACACGCAATAAGAAAGTCTAACTTTAAATGTGGCCGTTTGAATTTTCTTTTTTCAAAAAAGGATATTTTCTCAGTCTTAAACTTTCTATTCGGTTTCTTGAGCAATCATTTCCAATCCTTTTGTTATCAATGTACACGTTCTGCTGATCTATCCAGGCACAGGAACTGCATCAGAAAACTAATTAACTGAAATCAAATTAGTATCAATCATTTGTTCCATGGTCAAATTATACCTATTAAAAACAAACCAGACCAGTCAGATTTTGACACATGTCAACAAATGCATACGCCAAATGAACAGTTTTTGTTCAAGCTAAAATGGAAGGGTGATAGATAGTTAATGTCAGTCAAACTCAACGTACAGTAATTTCTTATTAGAAATCAGGTCTTTAATTGGCAAAGGTATGCACTCTGTTCAAGTAGGGACCATAATTCTGGTCCAGGTAAGTCAGTCACACACTTAAATCAGCCCCCTGCTCACATCTGGTAGCTTGGCACAGAACAGTCAGGCTTAACATAAGAGGCAATGTGTAAAGCAGTTGCGCATACGTGGATACAGTAACAGAGTGAAAACACCACAAAAGATACCACAATGAGGTATGAAAATAGTATCTCTCTTACTTTTCAAAACAAGATAAAAATGATAGAAATCCAATTAAAGCATCTCACGGTACAAATACTTCAAGAATGTACAATGCTTGTTTTGCTTTAAGAAAATGGAACCGTACTGTGGGCATGGAGCTGTGAGGCCTGCACCATTGATCACTCCTGTCTTCCTACTGGGCACCGCTGAGAAAGTTTTTTGCTGTATGTATGTAATATGCTTTTGATGCTCTAGCGGCCGGCCGTGTGGTTGTAGGCCCATACCTGTAACTTCTATAAACTGCAATAAACGGTTTCAAAAAAAAAAAAAAAAAAAAAAAAGAATGTACAATGCTGAAGAAGCCCTTGCGCTTTCAGTAGGTTTTTTATGCTTACTCTGGGGACATGACAGCGATCTTTGCTGTGGATCAGGAACAGACTTTCTCACCGGGTCAGCATGAAGCAATGCTTCCAAAGTTATTACAGTTAAAATGCAATGTCAAGTTTGTGGGAGACTGATCTACTCAATCCATTCGGGGCCGCCCACGAAAGCACTGGTGGGCGGCAGGGACCTCGTAAGTCCTGGAGTGCACAGTACCTTTCTCAGGGGATTGCAGTAGTGTCGGTGGCCTCAGGATTGGTAACCAGGTTGCTGGAGTCTCCACTTGCTGGATACAATATGGTAATGCGAGTCACGGAGGACAGATGCCCATCTTTCCTCGATGCGTGCAGAGTGTGCCCGGTCGTGCTGGACTGCCTTCGGGCGTTGCGGCTTTGGCGAGGTTAACAAACATGATGGTCTGCACTTGAGCAGGTAGACACCGCAGTGCACTGCGCTTATGTGTGTGGATGCCCAAACGTGCCTGCCGACACTCTTTGAAGGCCCAGGACTGGTTGAGCGCAAGGCAGAATCATACCCTGGATTAACAGAGCCTAGTAGCTGTCATTTGTGCGAATCAAATCTTTGATGGCCCAGAGATTTCCTGGACAAGAAGCAAGCCAACAACCCCTTGGAGTTATTTAGGTTTCAAACGGTTTTAGAGAACAGGTCCAGTCCTTCTCAGCACCCAGGTAAGAGGCAGCAGGCCAACATAGCAGAGCAAGGTAGCAGTCTCTCCTGTAGCCCAGCAATTAGCAAGACAACAGAGCAAAGCAGTTACCAAAGTGGCAGCCCTCCCTGTAGCCCAGCTCCTCCTCTTGGCAGAGTCCCCAAAGTGAACTAGTGAGAGGGGGTCATAGACCCAATACTTCCACCCAAATGTGTCCTTGAAGTGGAGAGGACTACAAAGCAAAGCCTTTGTGGTGCACAAGTCTCCTCTCAGCCCAGCTGTCTGCCAGCATATCTGTGAGGGGTAAATCAGTGTTTTGTGTGAGGCCAAGGCACTACCTATTCAGGTGTACGTCAGCCCCTTCCATCCCTCTTTCCCAGGAAGACCCATCAGTAGACAGATAAATGCAGATGTAGCTTAGTGTCCAGTACTTCTGGCTGTCTAGAGGGAATAGAGTGTAGCAGTCACCCTATCCCAGACATGTATTGGAGACAGACTGTGAGGCACACAAGAGAACTAAGGGCATATAAATGTATATTTTTCTAAAAGTGGCATTTCTAGATTATTAATAACAGATCCGACTTTACCACTAAAGAGGATTTGTCATTACCAATCTAATGATATAAAACATAAAGAAACTACTACTCTGCAATCAGGAAATACACATAAAAAGGTATTTAAGGAATTCCCAATGTTAACCTATGAGAAGAGAAGGCTTCACAGTAGTGAAAATAACCTTGGTTGGTTGTCACTACCAGGACAAGTAAAACAAAAGGGTACATGTCCTACCTTTTATTCTGCCTCTACCAAAAAAACATTGATGCAAACTCTGGTACTAAGTCGACTGGATTATTGTAACACACTGTTAGCATCGGCCAACGAAGCCTCCTTAAACAAGCTGCAAGTTGTGCAGAACACGGCTGCCCGTCTTGTAGCAAACGCCCCACCTAGAATGGCTTCCATTCCCCTCCTCAAAAAACGCCACTGGCTCCCTGTGAGAAAGCGGATAAAATTTAAGATAGGCTGCACTGTCTTCAAGGACCTTAATGAACAGGGGCCTTCCTACCTTTCTGCTAAACTTATCAAGTATACCCCCTCACGACCTCTTAGATCAGGCTCTAAACTCCTCCTCTGCACCCCTAGAATCAAAAAGGCATGCAGCGGTGGCAAAGCTTTTTCACACCTTGCCCCTGCTTTCTGAAATGAGCTTCCCCTCCAGCTTCGCAACTGTCAGAGACTATCAATTCAGGAAGTTTCTAAAAACTTACCACTTCTGATCCCCTTGTTCTGGCTGTTGCCCCCGTCCTAAGAGCAGAGATACCCCCTCGGGGTGATTCAACGCTATATAAATTATTAATAATAATAATACTTGCACAGCACCCTGCCCTTAGGGATACCCAGTGCCTACCTTAGGAGTAACTGATGAGTAATAAAAGGGGAGTTTAAGGCTTGGCAAGTAGATGGAATGCCAAGTTGAGGTGGTATTAAACTATGCCCACAGGCCCTGAAGTGGCAAGCCTGCGTCAGGTTTGAAAACGTACTTCTGTGGATGGCACAACCAGTGCCGCAGACCCACTGGTAGCATTTGGTTTACAGGCCCTGGGTATATGGTATACCCCTTTACTATGGATTTATAAATGAACAAAATATATCAATCATGGATAAACCAATTGTCATCACAATTTAGATAAGAGCACATGGACTTTCGGGTTAGATGGAGCAAGATGGCACCTGAGTAACACTCCGCTTCCCCGCCTCCCGAGCCACGAGTAGTTTTCGGCCATTGGCTATGCCTCCTGGATCGGGGACGCCGCTCCACAAACTCCTGCTCCTTCTTGGAAGAAGCCGTCACCGTTTCTTAAACGGGACTTGTACCGGTGCCGATATGAGCATTTTTCATCCAGATACATCAGATACACCAGATTGCTTTTGCCTCTGGTCTGCTGCCGCTCTGCTTCTTATTTGCTCCGTGGCCCCCGCGTACAATCTGTGGACTCTGCAGAAAAAGACAGGCTGCGATCTAGGGCGGAGTATGGTGGCCTGCGATGTGAGGGGGACTAAAACAAAGACTGCCTCAGCTAATACTGGAATTTCCAGCACAGGCATGTTGGCCTCTGACCCGGACTCGGCTCTGAAAGGTAAAAGGGAAGTCGAGGCAGCAAAAAACCCATAGAGAAAGTTGCTGCTGGGGGGGCGCAAAGAGCCTTTTCTGTGTTTTTTGGCAATTATTTACTCAGACAATTGGTGTATGAACATGCTCGACCAAACTCACAGAAAAGGTTTGAGGTGTCTTTCTTTGCTAAGCAGGATTTCTGCCATGCTACGGTTGAGCGTAGATGGCGTCTTCGTCAACTATTTACCCCTTTTCAGCAGCTAGGCGCACAAGTATTCCTTATGAACCCTGCTAAACTGAAAATCAATGTGAATGGTTCTTCCCATATCTCTATGTCAGAAATCAGTGCCCAAGAGTACCTCAATGAAATCAAGGCCAGGAAAGGGTAGAGCTAAATAATGTAATGTTTTAAGGTTTGACAGTCTCAGTCTTCTCTTAGCCCTTACTTTCTAGTTGAAATGTCTGAACGGGGGCTCTTAGAGGGCTTGGAGAAGGAAGGAGAGGACGTCCCGTTATTAGTGGGTTAGTGGGTTCAAGTTTTGGATGAGTTTGGGGGTTCTGTTTTTGTTTGTTTAACTTCTTTTTTTTTCTTTTTTTTCCTTTCTCTTGCTGTTTTTATTTATTGGTCTAAAGGGTTAACAGCCTTGATTGAGTACGCGTCGGGTCGGGTGGCATGATCTTACTATAGGCCTTCATCATTCAGGTTAATCCAGATTGCTTTATTGTGTGTGGGGGTCGGTGTTTCAGGAAAGGGAGGGGCAGAAGGGAAGATGAGTGGGTTGGGCTTTGTTGGATCCTTCATGTTTTTTATTCAGGTGCTATTAGGAGAATGTACTTCTGTCTTGATCTAGAAAGTGCACGAATTTGGTATTGTTGTATTGTTAGATTTATGGTTTTTTGTTGTCGGGGACTTTCTTTTTGGTATGTTCTTGATGTGTGTTTTTTATGTATGCTGCTTTATTGATGACATCAGTATGGAGCTAATATGGCGAACGTAATGCACTTTAGAATTCTTTCTTTTGAATGTCTGTGGTCTAAATGATGCATGAAAGAGGCAGAAGTCTCACAGGGCTTCCGCATGCTGGGGGCTGACTTAGTCTGCCTCCAGGAAACACACATTAAAGGATCACAGACAAACCTTTTAAATACTATGGGATAGTCCCTGATTGGAGGGACATCACAGGGTGTACATGTAAATATCTTGACATAGCGCAATTGTCTGTTTCAGACCATCCAAACTAAATCTGATCCTCAAGGGAGATGGGTTTTGGCAGAATGTAGGTTAGCACCTAAGTTTTCTTTTACCCTATGTTCGATCTATGGGAGTATAGCTGATGATCCCGGAGTAATTAACTGGCTTTCCGGAGAGCTAGCTCATTGGCCTCTCCCTGTTATAATACGTGGGGACCACAACATAAACTTACCCTGCGACTGGAATATAAATACCCATCGTGTTCTACAGGTCGAAATGAAAGGTCTTGCAGTCCTTAAAGAACTTATTGTACACACACGGCCTGGGTGATGTCTGTTCCTGGTTAAAACCGAATCAACCAGGGTACACCTACTATTCTGTGCCCCATCAAACACTTGCCCGACTTGATTTTGTTTTGGTTTCCCCTTCTTTGATTCAAGATATTAGTATTGATATTGTTCCACGGTTCATGTCGGACCATAATCCTTTAATTTTAGATGTTAAGGGAATATCTTTTTGAAAGGATGCTTCGACTTGGAGCTTTGAGAGGGCGTTGTTGTTTGATAAAGACTATCAAAATCACATGAAAAGCTGGTTACAGGACTTTCGAGAGGAATATTGGCTCTGCTTCAGTTGAGGTTGTCTGGGACGCCTTGCAGGCGTGTATTTGAGGAGAGACTCTGCAGTTTTCTCTTAGAAAGAACAAACAGGAGAAACTGCAGACAGATCTTGGAGCTTCAAAAATAATTAGCAAAGGCAGAGAAAAAAGTATTTGTGCCATCCAGCAGGGGGAGGAAATTGAGCCAGCTCAATTAGAAGCAGCAACAGTAAGAGCAGAAATTGGTGCAATTTTGGCCGAGAAAGCTGCCGCTGAGAGGGCCGCTGAAAGCAAAAAAAGTATGAGCAACTCGGTCACCAGCTAGCCCTGAGAACTAGCCAATACCTCACGAGCAACGGCATACATTCCATTCGCTTCCTGTCAGCGGGGGATTACCAGTGAGCCGAATAAAATTCAAACAGCTTTCCGCCAATTTTATAAAGATCTATATAATGAGGAAGACACTGGCTCGCAAGCTGCTAGACAAAAAGCTATTGACAACTTTCTAGACCTGGTTTTGATATCACGCCTTAGGACAGAGGATCGCGATCAACTAGTGGTTCCTCCCTCCTAAGAAGAGATCGCCACGGCAATGTCCAGCTTATCGGATGGTAAGGCAACAGGCACTGATTGTATACCGGTTGAATTTTATAATGTTTTCTCTACGCAGATTAAAGATATTTTTAAAGACCTTTTGGTCCAAATTTTTAACGGCGCGACCCCACCTTCATCTTGGTCGACAGCCAAAATTATTATCTTTCCTAAAAAGGATAAATCTCCCTTGGAAATGGGCTCTTATCGCCCTATAAAGCTTATCAATGGAGATTCAAAAATTTACGCCAAGATCCTTGCTTCCCGGCTATCTACTAGTATTGAAAATCTTGTTTCCAAATGGCAACATGGGTTTATTAAAAAAAAAAGTACTACCGACCATATCCGTAGTACCATTACTCTGTTTGACGTGGCACAGTGCACGGGAGAACCGATGGCGTTATTACTTCTCGATGCTGAAAAACCTTTTGATCCGGTCTCCTGGCTGTTTCTGTGGAGCGTCATGCAGAGAATGGGTTTCGGGCCCGGGCTATTCAGGGCGTCAAGGCTCTAGATATAAAACCTACGGCTAGGTTGCTGATCAATGGGCAACTGACAGAGCAAATTGTAATAACTCGCGGGACTCGCCAGGGGTTCCCTGGTCTCCGTTGCTCTTTGGAATGTAAATTGACCCTTTCATTAAAAGACTTGCAAACAACGAAGAAATCCCGGCCATAGATAGACACGGCTTTGAAACAAAAATCATGGCCTACCTGGGTGACCTAGCTTTTGCGACCTCGGACCCTGGCCAAGCTATAGTGGCTATAGAACGAGAGACCCAGAGTTTCGGGGAGGTTTCTGGGTATGCTCTAAATAAAGGAAAGACCCAGATAATTGTAAATAATAAAAATCAATTGGATTGATAATAGAGTTGTCACTAATGCAAGGTATCTTGGGGTGAACATTTTGGCTGAAACAGATTTGATAGTCAGAGAAAATCTAGTCTTGCTAGGCTCAGAGACAAAGATAGCATTGAATCTGCTTAATAATTTACATCTGTCCATGGTCGGCCGGTGCAATGTACTCAAAATGATTTTTTTTCCTAGAATGTTATACTTCTTTAGAGCTATCCCCCTCGAATTTACTAATTCAATGCTAAAGTAGTTTGATGGTCTTTTCTCACGATTTATATAGGCCTATTCACAGCCAAGGAGAGCTCTTAAATACTTATCACTTCCCCGTGAGAGAGGTGGTTGGGCGCTTCCAGACCTGAAAAGATACCTCATCTTGTTCTTTGTATTGCCTGTGAGTGTCCATTCTGTAGCTAGTTTCATCTTCAGGTCCTCTTATGTTCTCCAGGTCCATGAAAATCCAGTTGTAACACATACGTAGTCACCAACTCGTCGCCAAATAAATGTAGTAACAAGGTCTATGCAGGTAGATGTAGCTCGAGATGTTTTATTGTAGATAGTTACAGGATATGTAGATCAGCCCCACCAGGAGCAGCCAGCATGCTGCTCAGCCCACTCTCAACTGTGACTTCTCCTCACAGGCTCATAACATTCCTAAGCGCATCATCACTGCAACATTCCACTGGATGAGTAGATGGTTAAAATGGTATGACATTAACATGGACAAGATACTAGGATACTACAAGTACCTACAACGGAACTTCCGTCTCCATTCGAACTATTACTTGGGTCAGACGCTTTGGGGTGCTTTTGGCGCCAGCTCGAATTCTGGTATTACAAGAAGGTAAGGTTCAAGACCCTAATGGAAACCTAGAAGGTTTTTACCGCCGGGCCCAAGGTATTGGGAATCGGTAGACTGAACTATTACACCCCTACTAGTAACAATGAGAACCTACCAGATATATTTGGGGGATTTTATTTTCAAAATTGGCTCAACTCTGGAAATAATAAACTGGGGGTCCTGTATCCGATCAAGGGCATCCTGGCAGTTGAGGATCTTAAAATTCAATTTAGTTTGAGCCATAAGGAGGCCTTTAAATATCTAGCTATCAGGAACTTTTTATCTCGTAAGGCAGGAGGGCCCTCGGGGTTCATGAAATGCGAACTATCTATCTCAAGATATCCTGCTCACTACCACAAAAGTTCTACTGGGTGTACAAGACTCCTTAAGAAAAGTGGAGGGGCTCTAATCTTTATCGCTATGGCAATTTATAGGCCTTGTATAACATCTGCTTGGGTAGACCCCAATCCCTCTTCCTTTTCACAGTGGTTGGCCCGGTTGTATTCAATATGTAACCTTGAGAAAGCTATCTATGCTAAGAAGGGTATCCGGGCCAAAATGAAAGGCTTGGGTATTTGGGAACCTTTGTCGAGCTGGCTTTGTAAGACAAACCCTCAAGAAACTTAGGGAGCGGGGCAATGCTACCTATTTCCTGAGTTTGTACAGCAAACCGATAGAGGGGCGGATAGCTTATTTAATTGAAGACTAGAAGAAGGGCTTTGCCATGCTATCTTTATGCACCTTCTGTATTTTCTCCAAGCAATTTGCACTTTCGCATGTGTCACTTTATATTTGTGTATGTATATTTAAAAACTGATTAATTACAATTTTGCACTTTAAGAATGGTTGGGGCCTGAAGGATGGTGCTATGATTAATGTTTTTTACGTTCTTGATGGTCTAATATTTTGGATCATGCTTTAATGCAAAATGGATTACTTGTTTTTCCTTTGGCTCATGTTGAACCGGGAGAGTAAAAAAAAAGAGAGCACATAAACTTTAGCTCTGGTCAGCAGTGGTAAAGTGCCAATACTCCATAATCCAGCAAAAACGAATTCAAAAACATGAGATCAGAAAGCAAAACATCAGGGAAAACCATGCCAAAAGATGCCAGGTCTAACGCAGACCAAGCATATTATCAGACCTTCCTAAGCCAGTACTCGTGCTTAGAAACCTCAAGTTTCCAATTGATGTGAAGCTACAGTTATTGTCCCCTATTCAAACAGTTTAAAAATGTGATTCTCCCAGATTAAATCTCTGAGGATAATTTTGTGTTTCCTCTTTTTGGCCCAAGGTCATGTTTAGAAATAGGTTTATTATGCTATAGCTCCTTGATTGTAATGTGGCTTACCAAGGTCTCCCAAGTCCTATGTTAACCAGCTCCAACGTGAAGATACTCGCATCTTTCTAAGCTGAAGGTTCGGGGACCACTGTCGACTTGTCTTTGAATCTTTGCATGGGTTTTCTTTTGAGGAAAAGATTAAGCCCCAAGTCCCTCTTTAACCCAGAAAGCACTTTAGGACAGTAAATCACATGTTCAAATTCAAACTAATCCTTTGCACCAGTGAATGAAAGCTATGTTTGAAAATTAATTGGATGAGAGGCAATATGATGACACAGGTAATCCAAGTAAACAATAGTGTTTCAACATAAAACATATCACATATGAATGTTTTGTATCTTCCGTCTTTTTATTTTCCTTGTTGCACTTCATAAAAAACAGCCAGCCAACGCGTTTCGCCCAAACATGGGCTTCTTCAGGGCTGTAATGGCATACAATATAAAACCATTTGTAGAAAAAGCAAAGCAAAAAAAAAAGGAAACAAAAAATCATTCTTAGAATGACTATACATTTGTGGTAGGATGAGAGGAAAAAATAGTAAAAGACCCAAATGTATCGAGCCAATAGTTATGTAACAGACCACATTTCAAAAGCAAGAGTGATATCAACCCAAAATAGGCATAACTACAACACATCTACAGTGGCTAGTAAACCTAGCTTACCAAGATAGTATGAATGTAAGGTGTGTCTTCTGGCAAGCGAGTCAACGAACAATTGGACACGAATTCTGTCGAACTATATCAGTCAGAAAAACTATTAATTAATAAAAATGTTCGTGACCAATTATAAAAAGAAAAGCACAGACTGAAAAGCAAATGTAAATGCAAACATACCTAAAGTATGATGAAATGGCTCACAATGAGACAAGAGTATTCAACCAATGTCTGTGGATAGAATTATCTGTAAGGAGAAACAATCTCAAATAAGGAGACGTCCTAAGAATTACAAAAAAGCATAGAAAAATTCCAAGTAAAAAGATCTGCCCTTCTCATTAAAGGAAACTCCTGTATTGCACGTATCACTCTACTAAAATAGCACAGGCACATGTCTTCAGCAAAATCGTACAAAAGAGGAAGAAGAAAAAAGACTGCCATCATCCAAAAGCTATATGCATAAGAAACGACAGTAAAGAGTAGAACTGTTAAGCAACACGAACGGCTACACTCCCTAATATAAAGCGTTTGTCTCAAACAAGACGTACAATATGAACGCACTATTTGTGTAAGCATCAAAATATGTCATAATAAAATCCAACCTAACATAGTGATGACTCTCCATTTATAGATTCTAAATTATACGCTACATTGCATCTAAAACAAGAATGAGACTGTAGCCAAAACGAATGGTGTAGGTAAACCACCAGTCTACTAACACCAAAAGGCGGGCCCACAACCAAAAGGCAAGAGGCATCCGACCGAAACCAGCAAATGCCCCCGTCTGTTCTGCTATACTCTATGCCGCACAACAACTTTTACAGACAACGGGGGTTTCATAGAAACTAATAGTTACGAGCTATACCACGTGCCCAGTAAAACGGTACAGCCAGAGTCAGGGTGTCAGTCCAAATAACTTTATTACAACTCGTCAGCCAAATCGGTGTAAGCCGAGGGGCTGTCGAGAACAATCATAAATTTCAAAAACTATGTGTAATCAACTTACTGAATGTCGGTATTGGCCACATCCAAGAGACTGTCAGGAGCCGTCTCCGTCTACGGCGTCCCGTATCCGGCTCGATAAACAAGAAAGTGTGCATAGCGACTAGAAAGCCCTTTAAGGCGTCAGCAACCCCCGGGCCGCTACACAGGAAGTGAATGTGGCAATACCCTTCCGGGATCAAAACGTGAGGAAATGACAACTAGACCGAAAACAAAGGGGCTGGCAGCAACTCACTTCCAGTTCCATGCCTCCATCAAAAGTTGGTCACCATCTCATAATCGGCGAACGATTCAAAAACACCAAGGGCCATATGTAGGTAGCTAAATACCGGTCGGTAACGGCCGAAATTCGGTAAATATCCCATTACCGACCGGTATTTAGCCAATTGAGTTGTAGGAGTCCAAAAAGAATGAATCGGTAATTATGAATCGGTAGATACCAATTCATCTTTACCGAATTCTAAATTTCCGATTCATAATTACCGAATTCATATTTACCGATTCGGTAAATATGAAATGGTAAAACGAGAAAAGAGATGTAGGTAAATTCGGTATTACCGAATTCCATGAAATTCGGTATTTAAGAGTCGGTAATTAACACTGAGTGAAAGCAGGTGGTAATCAGCCACAGTGCATATAAGCAATCCCAAAATGCAACAGCGTGAACACCATGGCAGCTCTGTATGTGATTGCAAGGCGCCTACGTCTACAGGCAGCAGGTCTGAGGATTTGGAGACGGGAGGAACGCGTTTACAGACAGCGCATCACACTCTTTCAACAGACTGAGGTTGAGATACATGAAAGGTACAGGCTACACCCCCAAACCAACATGGACCTGATAAGGGACCTGCACCCACTCCTGGACCATCCAACAACAAGGGCGCATTCCATACCACCACATGTGCAGGTGCTCTGTAGCCTACATTTACTCGCATCTGGCAGTTACCAGGGAGTGATAGCTGTGGTAGGCGGGGTATCCCAGAGTTGCCTGTCCCGTTTCTTCAGGAAGTTCCTGGATGCCATGATGCAGAGAATGCAACACTACATTAGCTTCCCAAACACACAGGCTGAACTGCTGAAAACAAAGACCGACTTTTACCAGATGGCACAGTTCCCGCATGTCATAGGCTGTATTGATGGCACACACATTCCAATCTGCCCACCAGCAGCCACTGAGCACATCTACAGGAACAGAAAGTCCACCCACTCCATAAATGTGCAGGTAATCTGCGATGCAGGCAACATAATCACTGATATCGTAGCTAAGTTTCCTGCGAGCACCCACGACTTCTACATCTTCCAGAACAGTGGGATCTACACACGCCTGGTTGCTGGATAATTTGGAGAAGGATACCTGCTAGGTAAATCACTGTGACACTCCCTAATACTTACCGCATATGAATGTGTATTGAGGTATGTGACTAATGGTACTCTCTTACTCACCTAGGCGATAGTGCATATGCCCTGCGGTCATTCATCCTCACTCCCTACCTACACCCATCAACCCTGAGTGAGAGACGATATAATGTGGCACACAAATCAACACACAACGTGGTGGAGCGCACGTTTGGACTACGGAAAAGCAGGTTCCACTGCCTCCACAAAAGCGGAGGCGCACGCCAGTACACACCCATCATCTGCTGCAAGATCATTGCCACTTGTGCAATGCTGCACAACCTTGCCACAAAGACAGGTACAGAGGTGGAAATAACAGATTTTGAGGACAATGATGATGAGTTTGCACAGCCTGAGCCCAATGCAGCAGGAGTGGCAGCAGCAACAGATGGGAGAGTGAGACGGGCAGAGATCACATGCAACTATTTCTAAGTAAGGGGACACAGCCAGTAGTTGGATGCCATGACGTAGTTTTAATTAGCCGGCACTACGCCACAACACAACGGCAAAACTGGCTTATCACATTGATGACATCCATAGTTGGAAGTCAAGGGTTTCTTCACCCAACTGTGTCCTGTAATTGTGTGCTGCATCAGCGTCTGCGCCCACGCACTACAGTGCGGGATGCCAGTGATTGAGTGTCCTCACTGGCTGTGGGACCAGTGGCAGCCCCATGCCGTCTGATGGTCCTCCGTGTGTCTGTGACAGGGGGGGTATTGCTGCTCCTACTGGTGGTGTCCTCGCTGTCCCCAGCATCCACAGCACCAGTTGTGGCAGACTGGCTTGTAAGCAGCACCTCAAGTGCACTGGTCACCTTCACCAGCCCCCTTGAAACATCATTGCTGCAGTGCGCAAGCCCCTCCTGCATTGCCACGGAGCGCCTGCAGAGCAGAGAAGTGGCAGTTGCTAGGCGGTTCACTGCCCTTGTGTGGTGATCAATTTTCTGCCTCTCCCTTCGCTGTGTTGCTCTTTCCTCATCCATCTTTGTGCACAGCAGCATGACGGACTGGGACATGTCCCGCATTCCCGCAGCCATCTCCCTCATGCCCTCAGCCATTGAGCTTATGCCCCTGTCAATGTTGCCCATTGTGTCATTGAGGCCCTTCATTTGGCGCTGTACTGACTGGATTGCCTTGCCTTGTAGGCACTGCACCTTCACCATGGTGGCCTCCAGCCCTAAGAATACACCATGGCTCTCACCCTGTGGTGGTGGACTGTGCACCCGAGCCCTGCGGCGGCGTCCGGCACCTGTGTGTGCTCCCTCAGAGGCAGAGGGCAAACCGGCATTGCTACCATCCAGTGGCACAGTGGATGTTTCCGCCCCCCTCGAGTCTTCTGATGAGGACTCTGACACATCCAGTCTGGCAACAGCACGCCTCCTAGACCTGACCAATGCAGGTGGTGTTGATGCGGGTGAGGCCAGCAGGAGTGGCGAGGCTGGATGTGGTGGCGAGGCTGGCTGTGGTGGCGTGGCTGGCTGTGGTGGTGAGGCTGGCTGTGGTGCTGTTGTCTGCCCAGCACTCGTGGTGGCCTTCTCTGTGCTGTCCTTCCGGGGTGCCCTCTCTCCCTTCTCCTGAGCAGTCCTGCGTGAAGTATCGCCTGTGGACAGAAATTCAACATCAGCTCAGTGTACCTGCAGCCCTGCATTGCTAACATCATAATACATTTCTGCAACACTATCTCATTGTCCTCTGCCTGCTTATCGCTGATGTGTGTCACATGCCTTGTTGTTCTGTGCTATTCTTGTCATGATAGGGGTTTCACAGACTACATCTCCCATAATGCATTGCTGGTATGCACAAACACCTGTACTGGAGTGGGATTCACATTGCCCAATTGGGGATTTGGGATAGGGGAAGGGGGGGCACAATGCTGTGCATGCGTCTTACCTTGTTTGGTAGCAGCTCTGGCAGAGCTGTCTGCATCCCCAATCCCAACGACACTTTCGGGCTCAATCGTGGACTCCACGAGCTCCTCAGGTTCAGTCAAGGCAGGTGCCCTGTTCCTTCCTCCTCCTATCCTGCTGGCCTGTTTCTTCAGATCAGCCATCTTCCTCTTTGTGATGATACGGATGTCGTACCACCGCTTCTTCAGCACAACAATGTCCCGGGGGGGTCACTCCTATGGCATTTACCTGCACCTGGTTTCCAAGCCAGATCCTCCTTTTCTCTGATTCTGCCACTTGCAGGGACTGCTTTCCAAACAGCTTATTGTGCGTCTTCACCACCTCCTCCTTTGGACTGAATTTGAGTTTCCTCTTCCTTTCCCCTCCATCTCTCTCTGTGTCCTGGCTGGCCATTGTGTCAGGTTTCTTGTGCAAGTTCCAGCACTGGCTCTGTTGCTCTCCTCTGCACTCCCAGCCTCTCCAGAGTCTGCTGATTGTGTGCACCTGCCAGGGTGTGGCCACTTCCTGGTTCGGTGGGGTGGGGTTTGCACAGGATTGGCTGATTCCTCAATTGCTGTTCATTTGAATTACCGATTCGGTAAATTCCGAATCGGTATTTACCGATTCGGTAAATACCGGTTCGGAAACACCTGTCGGTATTGTGGATTCGGTAAACATTTACCGATTTTTACCGAATCGGTAAGAGTTACCGAAAAATTAGGTACATAGGAAATACCGATTTCTAAATACCGATTCGGTAAAATTCGGTATTTAGGAATCGGTATTTCTAGGTTACCTACATAGGGCCCCAAGTAACTAATACAAAATTTTACATGCACATTGCGTTTTCAATGACAAGGAAATGAATACTAAAAAAAAAAAAAAACTACCAAAAAACTCAGAATAATGAACACCACAAGTTCCTCACTCCTTAGTTGAATGACAGTGTTAGCAGCACAATAGACACCTTACTATAGAGAGTGCAATCGACAAAGAACAACACACAATATACTCACCACTAAAAGCAAAGAGAAAATTATTTATCATAGTGAAATGTATATGAATGAAAAGAGGAGAGACAGAGCAGAACCAGCAGAAGCGTCACATTAGATTCCGTCGATAAAATTAAAAAATTTAAACATTTAAAAAATGTAGGACTGTGGCCAATATTAAGTGATGATTAAAAACTAGAACCCACTATTGTGTATTAATTCCAGAAAGTAGAAACAGAAAAGCACATTGAATCAAGAACAATACAAGTTGTCTTCCACAGAGCTGGAACCCACAGTGATGTGTGCATCAAGAGTGTTCAACCAATGTGTTGTGTGGATTCCAGTAAGTAGAAAAAAAGAGCTCATTGGGTCAAGGACAAAGATGCGGTAAAACATTAATTTCCACATAGTTGGTAGTTGAGTTACAAATCCATTTGAAAAATCTTGTATCAATCAGTGTTTTTGAGGTACATGTATAAGAATGAACAAGAGAAGGTATAAGGACAACACAGATCACAAATGACAAAAACCCTGGAGCAGTAATCTGACATTAATCAACGATACACAAGTGGACACATCTGATGGGGACATAACGTTCTAATGACGATGGCCACATTATTTAGAGAAAGTAATGTAGTTCCCTATCAGCATTCAGGCCCTGAGTTGAGGAACATAATGTACAAATCCATCTAGCCTCCAATTGCCTCAGCATGAGTGCCCTTGTTGAATACAAGCCCCAGCTAGGCCCGCAAGAGACAAGGGTTCGCTCTTCTGTAACGAAGTCTATAAGGAAGTTGGCACGGAAACTGCAAAGTACAAAAACACTGTTTATTAACCCTTAAGGGTGGTCCTACAATCCACACAACACTCTTCAGTATTGCAAGGAGTAGCACAAAGAACTTGCGTACATTGTCCCCTTTTATACACTACAGAGGGGCTCATGAGTGGGTGGATACCACATGAAGTCGAAGAACATTACCATTTAGGGTCATTCTCGATACCAATTCAATACATGGGCGGAGCTAACACACTCCTTGGGCCCGCGAAAACACATGGTCAAGCAAAGCTAATTATAACAGATGTGGTCAAGTCTGGGCATGCGCCAGATGGACAAGAGGGCTATTTATAAACTGTTGCTAGGCAGATTACAAGAGCAACTAACACAGAGGTCGGACTCTCCTCGTGGTGAGCACGTGGCAGCATGTCAATACAAAATGGAGTCCGGACTTCGGCCAACATAATGAGGAAAACACGATAAAAGGGAAACACTAATGTTTTCAGTGAATGCTTAATCACATTCTGCCTTAATTTACAACAGACGACCCTTTCAGCATTTACTGAAGACATCCGGTTTCCAAGAATAATCATCATATATGTCAATTATCATCATTCCTTTAACCTCTTTAGCTAGACCCTTCTGGCGGGCAACATCGGCAATAGCTTTCTTATCTGGAATGCAAAATGAAATGCATACGGAACAGCACAATGGTCCACATTGAATACACATACAGAGAAGGAACAGAATTGCTACAATAATGCAGAGACCAGTTAAGACCTTCCATCCCCAGGCAGTAACCAACGCCCAAAACCATCCAGAAAAGGACCAAGTGCCGTTTTCCGTGTGGATTTCAGCTGCTATTTTATGCAGCTTATTAATGGCATTATAAACGGATGGCGTATGATCAGGGATGAACACACAGCAGCTACTTCCGATAATTTTACAGGCTCCTCCTCGATCAGCTAGCATCACATCCAATACCATACGATTCTGTAATGCAACAATCCTGGTAATCTGTAATTCTTCCGTAAGATTCCCAAGAGCAGCAGCAGTCTGATTAGTCACAGCTTCTACCACTCTCGTTAATCTCCGGATCTTCCTACTATTCAAAGCAGCTCCAACAAAGAAAAACAGTCCTAAGTTGAAATCAATATACTGTTGCAAGCTAGTATCAGTTTGATCCACCTCATTAATAGATAGAGTACGTTTATATCTATTTACAGTCACATTATTCAACAACTTCAAATCCTTATGATATGACGCGGGTGCTAGAAATACAGGAGGTAATAGGAATGATACATAGCATACCCCAGACCATTCAGCCGGCAAACGGTAATAACCTTTATTTCCACATACGAAATAGGTATTATGGGATGCTAGGAAGGTGCTGTTGTTCAGCCCATCGATGTTTAATACGGTTATACAATCACTGACACCAACAGGGATAAAACCCACACTCTGGACGCACAGGTCCGCTTGGGCTTGGGCCACTTGGATCACAAATTTTTCCTTCCCCACAGTGTCTCTGGTATTCGTGAAGATATAGGGAATGGATTCATTGTCCGGTCGGTACTCTTCCCATTCCCAAATTGTCCCATTCGCTTGTGGATATCCATTCTTGTCCTGATGGCATTCTTTATTAAGTCTGAAAAGCAATCGTCCCACTGTCGGTTTTCGAGTGGCAAACAACAGAGTGTACCATGCTCTACAAGAGCCATTATGAGAGAAAGGAAGTGGTATGAATGGCGTACCTCCTTTCTTCTGATGGGCTGGCATCATCCCACATATCCAACAGTTCGTAGCGTTCGTAGCAACGTGGGTGTGATGCAGCATCTGAATGAAAGTGTTATTCAAATAGGATTGTCGATGCTTCAACTCTTGGTATGGCAATGTATAAAAGTAGTGCTCCGCAGGCACTGGAGTCGTCAACACAAGTGTCTCTCGGGCAGGAGTTGCCTCCTCCACAAACCATGTGGTTATACCAACGATAGCTACTGTTAGCATGAACCCCAACGCACAAAAAATTTTCTTCTTCTCCATGTCAAAGGAAACAATACCCTGATGTCTTCCTGAAACTAAAAAGTCTGTCAGAACTCTTCCCCTTGGGCAGCGGTTGATTTCTTCACCAGCGGGCCAAGACGGGTGTCGCTACACTAATGCAGGGCTGATCCCCCCCCCTTGCCTCATCGGCTCTCCGTTTCACTAACCCAAGGGCCGTTCTGACAGTATGTCCCGGTACTGGAAACCTCACTTCCTTGGTCGCAGATGATATCGCCTTCCTCCAGAAGTCGTGTGGTCCGAAAAGAGCTCCTCAGTGTCGTTTGGCCTCGCAGCACGGCCTGTCTCTGCTGCTAGGACTTCTCGTTGATCGGTCAGCACGGCAGACTCCACCAATCCGGGCGGTACCTTTCGACAGTGCAAGGAATGGATCCAATTCTTCCTATTCGAGACTCGCACTGCCGTCCTTGTTGCAAGAAGAACTTGCTCAGGTCCGACCCATCTCGGCTCCAAACTGTTCGATCTGTCGAAGACCTTTATCATCACATGATCTCCGGGCCGGAGACCATGTCCTTCGCCAGTGGACCGATCAGGGAGCGCCTCTCGGACCTGTTGATGAATAGAAACCAAGTTATCCGTTAACTGTGCCAGATAATCACTCATCATCACACAAGGTACATCATACACAGCCTTAGGTCTTGGTGGACCCCAAATATTCATTGGGCGTCCAAATACAATCTCATAGGGTGTAAGGCCGGTTCGAGAGTGTGGCACCGACCTAATTGACAATAACGCCAGTGGCAAAGCGTCTGGCCAAGTCAAAGACGTTGAAGCTTGAATTTTGGCGATCTTAAGCTTCAGTGTACCATTATATTTCTCGACTAGTCCTGCAGACTGAGGGTGGAACACGGCGTGGAACTTCTGGGTGATGCCTAGGCCCTTCAAGACATACTTTATAACATCTGCTACAAAGTGAGGGCCATTATCACTCCACAGAAGTCTACAGACGCCGTATCGGGGGAAAAACTCTTTCAGCAATAGCTTCGCTGTAGTCATTGCAGTATTGTCTTTCGCAGGGTACGCCTCGACCCATTTACTAAAGGCGCAAACCACTACTAGAACATACTTCAAATTGTTACAGCGCTCAAGCTGGATGTAATCCATCTGCAGAACCTCAAAGGGTGCAGTGGGTGTCGCAAATCCTCCTGCTGGAGTTCGCGTGCCTTTCCCTGGGTTATACTTCAGACAGATCATACAGGTCTGCACCACCCTCTTTGCCGTGCTAGCAATCTCTGGATGCTCCCAGACTTGGGTAAGCAATTTCACAATTGCGGAAGCTCCAACATGTGCTAGCCCATGTGCCATCTGGACCATAGGTTGTACAAAAGCCGTGGGTAATTTCCATCTATCCATCTGCTTATTTCTCCAGCAACCCTCGTCATCCAGTTCTCCTTCGCTAGCCCATTGTTCCCGCTCTTTGTCAGAAGCGGTCTTTTGTATTTCTCGCACTTCCTCCTTCGCATCATGCCATCTCTCCACCTGTGACTTCACTACATACATGGCAGTAGTACCGGGCTGCATCGCAGTCTCCCGTGCTACTCGATCCGCTAACGCATTCCCTTCTCCAACCTTATCAACCACTTTCCTATGGGCACTACACTTAACAATGGCAATTTTCTTTGGGTATGTCAATGCAGTTAAAAGATTGTGGACTAACTCCCCATGCATTATCTGCACCCCATGTGACGTTAGAAACCCTCTCTCCTTCCAGAGTAGGCCGAAATCGTGCGCTACTCCGAAGGCATAGCGGCTGTCTGTGTAAACATTCACACACAATCCTGTACTAAGCTCACACGCTCGTGTTAACGCTATCAGTTCCGCTGCTTGGGCTGATTTCTGTGGTATGCGTGCTGTCTCCACTATCGTCTGTAACGTGGTAATTGCATATGCTGCTGAAGTCGTACCATCTGGTAGCTTCAGGCATGATCCATCTACCCACAACTCTCCATCTACATCTGAAAAGGGCGTATCCTGGAGATCAATACGTCCCTTTGTTTGTTCCTCAGTCACAAGAATACAATCATGCGCTTTCTGTGCCTCAGGCTGTGTCTCGGGGTATGGCAACAATGTGGCCGGGTTTAATGTCACGCACCTTTTTAACGTAATATGAGGAGCCAAAAGCGTCAGCTCATATCCCGTTAAACGGGCACTGGTCAAATGCTGCGTCTTTGTTTGATTAAGCAGAGCATCCACAGCATGGGGAACTAACACCAACAGTTTATGGGACAATACAATTCCTTCACTCTGCCGTATTGACACAGCTGTCGCCGCAACCGAGCGAAAACACCCTGGTAATGCTCGGGCGACAGGATCAAGCACAGCCGAAAAGTATGCACAAGGGCGCTGCTTATCACCATGCATCTGTACTAAAACTGATAATGCACATCCATCTTTCTCATGCACATACAACGAAAAAGGTTTTGCATAATCAGGGGTCCCTAACACTGGTGCTGAACAAAGGGCCTGTCTCAATTGCTGAAAAGCAGCATCACACTCATCTGACCAAGGGATTGGGATAGGCGTGTCTTTTGTCAAGAGCGCTAGTAATGGCTTAGCTATGTGTGAAAACCCCAATATCCACTGTCTACAAAAAGAAACGAGGCCCAAAAATGCACGCACATCCTTCTGCGTGGATGGCCTTGGTGTGTCCAAGATTACTTGGATACGATCTGGTGTGAGTGCACGCCCCTCCTTAGACAAAAGGTGACCCAAATAAGTCACCTTTGGTCTACAGAATTGCAATTTCTTCCTAGAGACCTTGTGATTGTGGGATGCTAAAAAGGAAAGTAAGGCTATCGTGCTTTTCTCGCACAATTCCAGGGTGTCAGCCGCCAACAAGATGTCATCGACATATTGAATGAGGGCGACCCCCTCGAGTAAGGCAAAGGAATCCAACTGTCGCTTCAAAGCCTGACTATAGATACTAGGGCTTTCTGTATAGCCTTGGGGAATTCTACAAAAACGATAAGATCTATTGTTTAATGTAAACCCAAAAAGAAATCGGCTATCAGGGTGAATGGGAATAGAAAAGAAGGCATTTTTCAAATCAATCACTGAGAACACGGTCGCCGTAGGCGGGACCAAGGTAAGCAACGTCGTGATATCGGAAACCACCGGGTACTGAGGTATCACGATCTTATTTACCTCCCTTAAATCAATTATAAACCGATAGACTTTTGCATCCGTGTCCTTTTTCAAAATTGGGAGAATCGGACTGTTACAGATAGTATAGGGAACTTCTTCCACTACTCCCACTGCGATCAAATCCTGCACAATCTGTATGAGAGCTTCCTCGCCCTCCTGGGAAATACGATACTGTGGGAGGCGTGGTAGCACCGCCCCCTCCTGAACACTAATGTGGACCGGGGGAATCACCATTTGTCCGACATCTGTGTCCGAAGTCGCCCATAAAGCTTGGGGGAGGGTAGCCAACAACGCATCCTCTGAGATCGTACACATCCGCCCAGATCGGGGGTAGTTGTCATTTAAAATCACCCTCACACCCTCAGGGGAACAACGAATTGTAGCCCTAAAGTACTTTAACATATCAAGGCCCATAATGTTATCCGGTGTGTACGGAGCAAGCAGAAACGGACAAGGCGCAGAAAGACAATCAACTTTAAATGCAAGGGGCTGTGAAAGAGGGCTTCGGGAGAGTGTACCGTCAAACCCTACCGATGTAACTATTGAGCCGGATGGGGGAGCCCCCGGAACCAAGTACCTAGACAATGCACTACGTGTCGCTCCTGTATCCACTAGGAACTGATCAGTAGAACCTAAAACCTCAGCCGATACATAAGGACCCGTCTGATCGACCGGCACCTCAACTGATTCGGACCCCCATCCTACGCATTCCTATGCATGCTGAGAATCATGATATCCCGAGTGATCGATGTCCGATACATGATACTGATGCTGGCGATCGAAAACGTTTGAGCTATCTCGGTGCTGTCCAGCAGTGTCGAAACGGACATTATCGTTAGAATTCCCTCTAAAGTTCAAGAAGCCCCCTCTACCTCTCTGGCCACCCGGAGTGTGCCCCTGCCGCGAAGCACGCAATGCTGGGCACTCCCTGGCCCAATGGCCCAACTGCTTGCAATACGCACACTGGTTCTTATTCAAATCAGATCGGCCCGAAGGGGGACCATAAGATCCGCCCCTTCCCCTGTTATTATTACCCCGGCGGGGCGGGCCATATACTTGTGCTAACATCACTTTGGTTTTGAGATCTTTCGATTTCTTCTCCTCCTGGCCCTTCGCCTCGTGCTCCTGACGCTCATAATACTGAGCGATGGTCAGAAGGGCCGTCGGTGTCGCGGAGGACCAAGAACTCTCACTCGCTTTCAACCGGGCCGCAACTGCCGGCAGCAGATTGGCCACATATTTGTCCGCGAAAAGGTGGCGGCCTGTGTCGTCGGTAAGCGACTGGCCACTAAAGTCATGGAACGTTTCTTCGAAGCGCGTGAAGAAATCTGCAACTGACTCATCAACTTTCTGCTTACATGCCGCTAACATATTCCAGTCAATCTTTTTAGGGGGGATTATTGTTTTCAATTTAGCCACAATAGCAGCAGGGAGATCTAGAATATTCTGGGGTGGTTTCTGTGCAGGCTTCCGCTCCCTATCCTCATCCTCAAGGTCAGACCACCGGGCCTTAAAAGCAACTGCATCATCCACCTTTCGGACAGACCGCCACGTGTCCGGTGGTAGAATAAGGCCAAAGAACAGATCTATATCCGCTAAGGTCATAATGCAAGAATTCAAGGCCCCCTCGACTTCTTCATAGAAGGCCGCTGGATTCTTGCGGGGGTCAGGCAATGCATTCTTTAACGCCATAACATCGGCCCTATGCCAAGGAGTATAAACCCAATTATACACAAAATATCCCCTAGCATCGGCGGAGTTAATGTCCGAGCTAGTCCCTGCTCCTTTCGGAGGGACATACAAAGGTGCCGCCTCTCGCATCGGTTTAGCATGCACTACATTATCCTTATCTGACTGGGAGGTGGATGGGTGGCCCCCTGCCGCAACTGAATCCGACCGCTTCTCCTCCTCCGCTCGTTGGCGTGCTTTCTCTCGAAGGGCCAGCACCTCGTCCCGCAAGGCGAACAGCCGCCGAGCCGCCTCAGGAGCCTTAGAGGGAGAAAAAGCACCGTTACGTATTGCTCTGGCATCCGAAGACACTTCGTCAGGCTCAAAAACATGAGAATATTTTCGGAAAGCATTAATCACTTCATCCGCGAAATGACCCAGAAAATACACTTTATCTCTCTCCTGCCATGGCCCCCAAATTTGAAATAATTCCTCCATGGATACCTTGCCTTTAAGCGCACGGAAAGAAATTTGCCGAAGCTCAGCCATTTGCTCGGCCGGCAGCATGGACCGTGTGTCTACCTTACCCGAAGCCGGGTCAGAATCTTGCGGCCGTGGAGCGGATGCGCCAACATAAGGGGGCGGAGAGCGATCTAGCAAAAAAAAATCATCATCAGGATTATTAAGGACAGGATAAAGCGGCTGGCGAACAACATATTGACCCGAAACTTGTAGCCTACGCTCTTTCTCTTGTCTGTCCGTTTGCTCTTTGTCCTCCCGATGCTTCGCTTCCTGCGCTCGCATATGATCATTCTTCCGTTGTTCCTTATCAAACAGCGCTTTCTCACGTTTCTCTCGCTCACGCACTTCCTTCACCCATAATCGCACACACTCAAACATATCCTGACGAGCACGTCGCTTACACATACACTGTTCCACATACTCAATCTTACGTATATCAAACGATCCATACAAAGGCCATCGCAACTCAGGATCCTTCTTGGTATATTTCCTCCACAACGTGCTGTACATTATGGAAGAAAGACCATGCTTCACGTACATATCCCTATTAGGAGTCCCCTCTGGGGGAGCTGGAGCAGATTCCTCGAGGTTCAACCGGTTACCCAAACAGCAGCACCACTTACGGAGTGCGCTAAAAGCAGGCATGCTAGGAATAATGCAAAATATGCAGTATTATCAAGTAAAATGGCACTTAATCGTTGCGCCGTTCCAAGTTTACACAGCTCCGGAGAAATTTCTCCACATTACCTGCCTATATGTGTTGCAACGCATATATTTTCACAAAGACAAATTCAAAATATGACTAGTCACCATCAATCAAACTCAAATAGCCAGACCAGGCTTCAAAACTCGGAGCAAGTACCGTACAACGGTTCTTACCAATCAAGAGTCCAGGTTCCAACTGCCAAGCTCCACAATCGCCCAAACGGCTCTCACGGCAGGACCGACAGAAGAGGTCTCAGTCGATGACCGGCGCCACCCAGATGGTCAGCTCGGAAGGGAAGGAAGAAAAAACCTCGGGATGCCAGGGCTAAGACGCCGCTGGCAGTGATCACGTCCCCGGCCAAACTCCTCACCTTCGTCGCGACCAGTCCTTCGAGCATCCGAGTCGCCGATGAGCCCCACGTGACGGGCGCCAATTGTTGAATACAAGCCCCAGCTAGGCCCGCAAGAGACAAGGGTTCGCTCTTCTGTAACGAAGTCTATAAGGAAGTTGGCACGGAAACTGCAAAGTACAAAAACACCGTTTATTAACCCTTAAGGGTGGTCCTACAATCCACACAACACTCTTCAGTATTGCAAGGAGTAGCACAAAGAACTTGCGTACATTGTCCCCTTTTATACACTACAGAGGGGCTCATGAGTGGGTGGATACCACATGAAGTCGAAGAACATTACCATTTAGGGTCATTCTCGATACCAATTCAATACATGGGCGGAGCTAACACACTCCTTGGGCCCGCGAAAACACATGGTCAAGCAAAGCTAATTATAACAGATGTGGTCAAGTCTGGGCATGCGCCAGATGGACAAGAGGGCTATTTATAAACTGTTGCTAGGCAGATTACAAGAGCAACTAACACAGAGGTCGGACTCTCCTCGTGGTGAGCACGTGGCAGCATGTCAATACAAAATGGAGTCCGGACTTCGGCCAACATAATGAGGAAAACACGATAAAAGGGAAACACTAATGTTTTCAGTGAATGCTTAATCACATTCTGCCTTAATTTACAACACCCTGTCTCCACCGCTACTGCTACTGGTGATAGTATCAATACCATGGAACTTGAACCGAGCCCGGTCCACAGCCACTGTACTTTCATGCGAGACAAGGGCATATGAGTTGTCCCCATTTAAGGCAGCTCTACGGTGTTCCTGTATTCGAACCTTCAATTGTCTGGTCGTGCTGCCTACATAGATTTTACCACAACCACAGATGACAGACAACAAAGGTAGTAAGACAATTGATGAAATGTTCAATCTTATGTTTAGCATTACTGTTATAACTAAACGTTGATGTTTTGTTACATCCCAAATGACAGATATTACAGGTACTGCATGTATAAAATCCAGTGGGTTTACTCAACTTTGAATGTTGTTTGGAGATCTCCTGTAGGGTATAGCTAGGGCATAACACATCCCTAATCGTTCTGCTTCGTCTGAATGTCATGGATGGTCTTTCAGTAATGATGTTATCAATTCCTGGTACCCCTTTCAGCAGCGCCCAATGTTTACCCAGAGACTTAAAAACCTCATGGTTTAATGTTGAATAGGTAGTAATAAAGGACAATCTCTGTGTCTCATGATCAGTTTTCTTTTTATGGCAGGTTAACATGCCCTCTCTTTTGATGTTCTGCACTTTACTAACGGCAGTCTCAAGTAACTGTGCATGATAGCCTCTTCTTTTAGGTCTATCTGTGGTCTTTTTAGTGTGTTCAGCAAAATTACCATCCTCACTACAGTTTCTGCGAATCCGCAGAAGTTCCCCATAGGGGATTGCTTTCTTTGTAGAAGGAGGATGTGAGCTGGTAAAATGTAGAATACTATTGACTGCTGTTTCTTTCCTGTGTAAAGTACTGTGGATGGTCCTCCCTTTAATGTACAGTTCCAGATCTAGAAACTGAATTTTTATTTGGGACATTTCAAGAGTAAACGAGACATTCAGTGCGTTGTCATTGAGGAAATTGTGATATTCCTTAAGTTCAGTGCCTGTACCAGTCCAAATGATAATGATATCATCAATGTAGTGGCCCCAGAATTGGATATGTTTAGCCCAATCTGAGGCCGCTGCAGACCATGCATGGGTACGCTCCACCCACCCCATAAAGAGGTTGGCATACGAGGGCGCAAATTTAGAACCCATAGCGGTACCCTGCTCCTGTTTGTACCATGCGGTGTTGAACATGAAAAAGTTATTATCAAGGATTAAATCTATCATCCCTAATAACATCAAATTGTGATCAAACAGACTGGCATGTCTACTGAAAAGATAAAAGTCTACAGCTATTTCGACAAATTTGCGTTTAATAAACCCCATGTTGTCATCTCATTCCAGATCTGAAAAGTTGTTGAGTAGGTCAGTACTGTCCCTGATATACGAGGGCAAATTAGTGACTAATGGCTGCAAGAATGTATCGACAAACTTAGCCAGTGCCTATGTCATAGTGCCAATACTTGAAATGATAGGTCGTCCCGGTTGAAATGGCATTTTCTTATGTACCTTCGGGAGCAGGTAGATGCAAGGGTACCTAGGGTTACTTATGGACAAGAACCTGTGTTCTGTGTCGGATAAAAGACCAAACTCTTTCCCATGTGTTGATTGCATGTTGATCTTAATGGTGGCAGCAGTGCAGGGGTTTTGAACAAGCTTAGTGTAGTGTGTGATGTTATTGAGTTGTCTTTCAACCTCCTTCTCATAGTCAGTCCTGTTCATAATGACAACGTTCCCTCCTTTGTCAGCCTCTCGTATTATTATGTTACTATTTTTGCGTAGATTCAGCTATTCTCTCCAATGATGTAAGGTTATCTGGCAAATGTTTTTTGAAACTACTAACATGTTTGTCTTCTAGGTTGTATAATTCCTTAGTAACTAACTCATGGAAAACATCCAAGGTACTTAAATGTGCACCCTGGGGTATGAATTTGCTGGTATTATGAAGACCACTATCACATGTATAGTCTTGGGCAATATTCATACTTGCCAACACATGTTCATAGGAGGAATCATTATCACTATCCAATGATAATAACGTCGCTACATTTTTGACGTGTGAAACAGTAACATCAGTGCATACTGCGGGTGCTGGCAAGATATAACGCTCATAGTTGTTGACAGAAAAATGACATTTGAGTTTGGCATGTCTTGCAAACTTGAATAGGTCAACATGCAAATCCGTGAACAACCCCCCATACACGGGACCAAATCCAAGACCTTTATTCAAAACATTGACTTCATGTACATTCAGATTGTAATCAGAAAGATTTATAACCAAGTTGTCAACCTTAGAAGTTTGGGCAAAATTGGACAACATATCATGTTGATTTAAGTCTCTGGGTAAACATTGGGCGCTGCTGAAAGGGGTACCAGGAATTTATAACATCATTACTGAAAGACCATCCATGACATTCAGACGAAGCAGAACGATTAGGGATGTGTTATGCCCTAGCTATACCCTACAGGAGATCTCCAAACAACATTCATGGTTGAGTAAACCCACTGGATTTTATACATGCAGTACCTGTAATATCTGTCATTTGGGATGTAACAAAACATCAACGTTTAGTTCTAACAGTAATGCTAAACATAAGATTGAACATTTCATCAATTGTCTTACTACCTTTGTTGTCTATGTCATCATCTGTGGTTGTGGTAAAATCTATGTAGGCAGCACGACCAGACAATTGAAGGTTCGACTACAGGAACACCGTAGAGCTGCCTTAAATGGGGACAACTCATATGCCCTTGTCTCGCATGAATGTACAGTGGGTGTGGACGGGCTCGGTTCAAGTTCCATGGCATTGATACTATCACCAGTAAAAGTAGGGGTGGAGACAGGGCACTCATGCTGAGGCAATTGGAGGCTAGATGGATTTGTACATTACGTTCCTCAACTCAGGGCCTGAATGCTGATAGGGAATTACATTACTTTCTCTAAATAATGTGGCCATTGTCATTAGATTGTTATGTCTCCATCAGATGTGTCCACTTGTGTATCGTTTATTAATGTCAGATTACTGCTCCAGGGTTTTTGTCATTTGTGATCTGTGTTGTCCTTATACCTTCTCTTGTTCATTCTTATACATGTACCTCAAAAACACTGTTTGATACAAGATTTTTTCAAATGGATTTGTAACTCAACCACCAACTATGTGGAAATTAATGTTTTACCGCATCTTTGTCCTTGACCCAATTAGCTCTTTTTTTCTACTTACTGAAATCCACTCATCACATTGGTTGAACACTCTTGATGCACACATCACTGTGGGTTCCAGCTCTGTGGAAGACAACTTGTATTGTTCTTGATATAAACGTGATTTTCTGTTTCTACTTTCTGGAATCAATACACAATAGTGGGTTCTAGTTTTTAATCATCACTTAATATTGGCCACAGTCCTAAAAAAATTATTTTATTTTTTTAATTTTAACGATGGAATCTAATGTGATGCTTCTGCTGGTTCTGCTTGGTCTCTCCTCTTTTCATTCATATACATTTCACTATGGTAAATAATTTTCTCTTTGCTTTTAGTGGTGAGTATATTGTGTGTTGTTCTATGTCGATTGCATTCTCTATAGTAAGGCGTCTATTGTGCTGCTAACACTGTCCTTCAACTAAGGAGTGAGGAACTTGTGGTGCTGTGTCATCTCGTTTATTTATGTTTACAGTTCCGATTAATTCTCGTTATTCTGAGTTTTCTGGTATTTTGTTTTTTTTCTAGTATTCAGTTCCTTGTCATTGAAAACGCTTTGTGCATTTAATATTTTGCATTAGTTACTTGGTGTTTTTGAATCTTTTGCCGATTACGAGATGGTGACCAACTTTTGATGGAGGCATGGAACCGGAAGTGAGTTGCTGCCAGCCCCTTTGTTTTCGGTCTAGTCATTTCCTCACGTTTTGATCCTGGAAGGGCATCGCCACATTCACTTCCTGTGTAGCGGCCTGGGGGTTGCCGACGCCTTAAATGGCTTTCTAGTCGCTATGCGCACTTTCTTGTTTATCGTGCCGGATACGAGACGCCGTAGACGGAGACGTCTCCTGACAGTCTCTTGGATGCGACCAATACCGATATTCAGTAAGTTGATTGCACATAGTTTTTGAAATTTGTGATTGTTCTCGACAGCCCCTCGGCTTACACCGATTCGGCTGCCAAGTTGTAATAAAGTTATTTGGACTGACACCCTGACTCTGGCTGTACCGTTTTACTGGGCACGCGGTATAGCTCGTAACTATTAGTTTCTATGAATCCCCCGTTGTCTGTAAAAGTTGTTGTGCGGCATAGAGTATAGCAGAACAGACAGGGGCATTTGCTGGTTTCGGTCGGCTGCCTCTTGCCTTTTGGTTGTGGGCCCTCCTTTTGGGGTAAGTAGACCGGTGGTTTACCTACACCATTCATTTTGGCTACAGTGTCATTCTTGTTTTAGATGCAATGTAGCGTATAATTTAGAATCTATAAATGGAGAGTCATCACTATGTTAGGTTGGATTTTATTATGACATATTTTGATGCTTACACACATAGCGCGTTCATATTGTACATCTTGTTTGAGACATACGCTTCATATTAGGGAGTGCAGCCGTTCGTGTTGCTTAACAGTTCTACTCTTTACTGTCGTTTCTTATGCATATAGCTTTTGGATGATGGCAGTCTTTTTTCTTCTTCCTCTTTTGTACGATTTTGCTGAAGACATGTGTCTGTGCTATTTTAGTAGAGTGATACGTGCAATACAGGAGTTTCCTTTAATGAGATGGGCAGATCTTTTTACTTGGAATTTTTCTATGCTTTTTTGTAATTCTCAGGACGTCTCCTTATTTGAGATTGTTTCTCCTTACAGATTATTCTATCCACAGACATTGGTTGAATACTCGTCTCATGGTGAGCCATTTCATCATACTTTAGGTATGTTTGCATTTACATTTGCTTTTCAGTCTGTGCTTTTCTTTTTATAATTGGTCACGAACATTTTTATTAATTAATAGTTTTTCTGACTGATATAGTTCGACAGAATTCGTGTCCAATTGCTCGTTGACTCGCTTGCCAGAAGACACACCTTACATTCATACTATCTTGGTAAGCTAGTTTTACTAGCCACTGTAGATGTGTTGTAGTTATGCCTACTTTGAGTTAAAGGCAATTTTCTTTTCTTTTTTCCCCCTTTTTCCTCTCCCATCTTATTTTTATTTCCTTCTTCACACTCTTTCTTTTACCTGGTTCTCATCACGATTTTCCCTCGATTAAAAATGTTTTACTGTTTAGGTATTTTTATTCTCACGAGTGAATTTTCAGCCTAATGGATCTTTTTGATATCATTCTTGTTTTTGAAATGTGGTCTGTTACACAACTATTGGTTCGACACATTTGGGTCTTTTACTATTTTTTCCTCTCATTCTACCACAAATGTACATTCATTCTAAGAGAATGATTTTTTGTTTCTTTTTTTGCTTTGCTTTTTCTAAAAATGGTTTTATATTGTATGCCATTACAGCCCTGAAGAAGCCCGTGTTTGGGCGAAACGCGTTGGCTGTGTCAGGACTGAAGTGGGCGATACTAGATTCCCGATGTTCAACATACACCCCAGGAGTCAGGCTTGGCGTTTGGTAGGTAGGCGAAGAAGTGTTTCTGTTAGATCGCTCACTGCCTTTCTGCGATCCTTTAGCGTTTAGGTCCTTAGTTCCCTCCCCTCAAGATGGCCGCTGGCTAGTCATCTACTTTCCTTTCTACTCTGGTGTGTGCAGCGGTGTAGTTTTTTTCCCTGGTTTGAAGTGCGCGCGCGCGTCCTGAGCGCGGCGCACTTCAACCGTCAAATTTTCAGTGACGAGACGGAGTTTCCTAGTGCTCCGTAATTTTTCGCAGTTTTCCAGTCATAGAATCACCAGTCACTTAGGAGATAACCTAATTCCCCTAAGTTCCGATTCCAGTTCTTGGGGTCCTTAGCATTTTCTTTCTCACCTCATGTGGTGCAGGTTCGAGTGCAAGGGACTGCAAGAGAGTGAAGAGGTAGTGACCTCTTCGTGTTCCTCGGCGCCTCTGCGGTCAAGGAGAAGGTAGAGGCAATACTAGAACTTACTCAGCTCAGAAGTAAGTGCTTTCTTTCCTGTAATCTCGTGAAGCCAGCGTCCACTGTAAGCAATTGTGACTTTTATTATTATTGAGAAAGAATCCAGTCAATCTCCCTGCTGGCGAAGTTATAGCGTATGAGAGAGAGAGAATCTTTATAACGAGACTTCTATCTGAGTACAGTTCGTAGCAGGAGCAGTACACGAAAGAAAGAAGACTCAGAGGAACTAAGTAAAGAACTTCATGAGAGATCAAATGTAGATGCAGCGGTGCATATATAATATATATATATATGAATACGAACTTTCAATTTCATTCTTTTGCAACGCTTTGGAATCTGAAGAAAGAATTGTCAGCAATATTTACGTGAGAACATTAAATGAAAAGATAATAACCTACTAGTTTGTAGACAGGTAATGAAGGACCTCTTGGGTTGGTTGAGGGATTTCAGGCAAACAAGGATTACATGTGCTTCTATTTGCAGGAGTCGTTACCACCCAACAGTTCCACTCCTAATCCACTAGAAGGTATCCACTAAGCAAGAGCAGAGAGCAGCTACCCACTGTGTCAGGACAGGTATAGTTGGTAAAAGCTAATGCCTTTTAGAGCTTAGACAGTAGAAGTATTGTTGCTAAGTAACTCTCGTTGCAGGAATCGGAAGAAGAAGTCCCGAGTCCAGTCCAGGAAGAAGACGCAGTGCAGTCTCTCTTTTCTGTCCAATTCCCCTTTCCCCCTCTCTGCTGCTCGCGAGCTCTCTAGCTCGCGGTAGCGGAGTGGAGGAGTGGAGATCAAGCATCGGCTCCTGTGGAAAAGGCACGTTCAGCTCAGGTACTTGATAGATTGAAGTGCCCGCAATTTATTTCCACCCGAGCACGATGGCTGAGGGAATTGATGTAAAGGCTCTTGCTACTGTGCTAGATAGTATACAAAAACAGCTAAGTGATACCTTGGAAGATAACAAGTCCCTTAGAGAAGAGGTTAGGAAGTCCGCCCAAGAAGCTTGTTATTTGCGTCAGCAGTTTGAAGAGTTTTCCGGGGGTCCTCATCCAACAGTAAAGGAAGATAAGCCTCCCTCTTTTGCTCCTGCCCCATCTGCTGCAGAACTCACTACACAGGTAATTCATGCTATCTCCCCGACTATTCCATTGGCAGCTCCAGAAAGATTTAGTGGGGACCCAAACAAGGCCCAAATTTTCCTCACACAATGTTCCTTACACTATCTCTGTCGGCCCATCATATTCAAGGAAGATCAGTCTAAGGTGGCTTTCATGCTGTCGTACCTGAGTGGAGATGCTGCCGCTTGGTCCATGCCATTGGTGAACAACAACGATCCCATTTTGTATGAATTTGAAGGATTCAAGAGAGAATTTTTGAGGATTTTTGACAGAAGATCCATCTCCCAATCCACGGACAATGAGCTTTTAGATCTTAAGCAAGGGAACCGTGAATTAGTGGCATACTTGGCTCAATTTAACAAACTGATCGTAGAAACAAGTTGGCCGGAGGCAAAGCGAGCTGCAATTTTCTATCGTGGTCTTAAGGATGAGCTAAAGGATGGTCTATCTCAGATTCCGAAGCGTCCTACAGAGGTTTCTGAATTAATTGACTTGGTTCTTCAGATTGATCAGAGACAAAGTGAAAGAAAGAATGAAAGACGAAAGGAAACTAGGGATGTCCCGCCTCGGTTTGACAGAATAAGATCAGAAGGATCCAAGCCAAAGGAAGCTGTGTCAGAAGATGAGCCTATGCAAATTGGTTCTGTAGGAGGACCTCTAACGAAGGAAGAAAGGGAGAAGAGACGTTTGGGCAAGTTGTGTATGTACTGTGGGAACTCTGGTCACTTTGTGCGGGAATGTCCAAAGAAGCCCAAGAGCAATTTTGGGTTAAAAGATCGGCTCCACCAGTAGAAGGGGTTGCCCTGGTGGAAGCGAAGGAACAGTCAACTCCAGATCCAAAATTAGTGGCAAATACCTTGCAATCATCGGCGCCACATTTGATTCTATCTGTTCAAATAAGATTTGGAGGTCGGATCAAGGAAGGGATTTCTGTCCTGATTGACTCTGGGGCTACAGGAAATTTTTGCGATATAGGTTTTGCCAAGACTCTCGGAATTACCTTTTTGAGGAAGGAAAGACCTGAGCCGGTCCGCGCAGTGGACGGAACAAGTTTGTCCTCCGGACCGATTGTCTTTGATTCCGAGGAAATCTTGTTTTGTGGACCCGGTCAACATCTTAGTTCTTTGCAATTTAGTTTGATCGATGCTCCGCAATTTCAGCTGATCCTGGGTCTGCCTTGGCTCACCGAGCATAATCCTCTTATTGATTGGGCCAAACGTTCGATTCGCATGAACTCTGAGTATTGTCTACGTCATTGTTTTCACTCGGGTCCTGATCCACCAGAAGTTTCGCAATCCCAACTTTTAGCAAGCTTCCCAAAGACAATTTGTGCGTTAGACACAAGAAATTCCACAAGAATATGAGGATCTTGCCTCGGTGTTTGATGAAAGAGAGGCTGAACGTTTACCTCCCCATCGAGAGTATGACTGTCGAATTGAGCTGAAGCCTGGAGCCTCCCTCCCCTGTAGTCGAATTTACGCGCTGTCTGAAGCGGAAAATGTCCATCTCAAGGAATATCTGAGCAGATATTTGGCCAACGGGTTCATACGCCCTTCCCAGTCACCAGTCTCGTCCCCACTCTTTTTCATCCCAAAGAAAGATGGTCAATTGAGAACTTGCATAGACTACCGCGCCCTTAATTTGGTTACCAAGAAGAATCGTTACCCTCTCCCTTTGATTTCTGAGCTCTTGGACCAGGTAAAGGGAGCGAAGGTATATACAAAATTGGATTTGAGAGGGGCTTACCATTTGGTACGCATGGCTGAAGGCGAAGAGTGGAAGACGGCCTTTCGTACCCGTTTTGGTTTGTTCGAATACCAAGTCATGCCATTTGGTTTATGCAACGCTCCGGCTGCCTTCCAGCACTTTGTAAATGACGTATTGCGAGAATTTTTAGATCGTTTCGCAGTGGTTTACATTGACGACATCCTCATTTTCTCAGCCAGCGTGGAAGAACATATCCAGCACGTTAGGTCCATTTTGAAGAAATTGCTTGAGAATCAACTTTTTGTCAAACTGGAGAAGTGTGTTTTTCATACGACTCAAGTTGAGTTTTTGGGGTTCGTTTTGTCCTCAAATGGAGTATCTATGGATGAATCAAAGGTGCGAGCAATCAAGGAGTGGCCCTCTCCGCGTTCGGTAAAGGAAGTTCAGAGTTTCCTTGGCTTCGCCAATTTTTATAGGCGATTTATCATCAACTTTTCTGAGCGAATTTGTCCACTCACGAGATTATTGAGGAAGAAGACCAAATTTGAGTGGAATGCAGAAACGGAATTAGCATTTAACGAGCTCAAGAAAATTTTTGTATCTTCCCCAGTCTTGCTCCATCCGGATCCGAGAGAACCATTTTTTGTGGAGGCTAACGCCTCCAACTTGGCCATCGGAGGGATTTTGTCTCAGCGCCATAAGCAGACGGGTCAGCTACATCCAGTAGCCTTTCGTTCGAGGAAGTTAACTGTGGCTGAAATCAATTATCCCATTGCGGATAAGGAACTGTTGGCAGTCAAGGATGCCTTCTCTGAATGGAGACATTATTTGCTGGGGGCCAAACATGTGGTGACGGTATTTACGGACCTTCGGAATCTCCAGTTTTTTAAATCCACCCGAACACTTACCCCACGCCAATTGAGATGGTCCTTATTTTTTGCAGATTACGATTTTGTTTTAACTTACAAACCTGGATCGGTGAATGGAAAGGCAGATGCCTTATCTCGTCTGAATGTGAGCGCCGATGTCAAGACTGCTGAAAAAGGAGTCATAATTCCTGTAGATCGGATTATCGGAACTCTCACCTACTCCGACATTGAACGAAAGCTACCTAACTTGCGGTCTCCAGAAGAAGCTAGAGATTGGACGGCGAAAGGGAAGGAATATCAAGTCAAGAATGGTAGGCCCTTCTACCAAGACAAGTTGTTCGTGCCAAATCTGGATTTGCGAGAACAAATCATAGAACACTTCCATGACGAGCCGCTGGCCGGACACAAGGGTGTGAAGAAAACTACAGAGCTGATCCGAAGAGAGTTTTGGTGGCCTGCAATGGAAGCTCAGGTGCGGCAGTATGTAGCCACTTGTGAGTCATGTATCAAGGGAAAGACACCTAGAAGGGCTCCCCAAGGGTATTTGCAGCCTATGCCCCCCGCCCCGTACCCATGGCATACTATTTCCATGGATTTCATCGTGGATCTTCCGTCTAGTGAAGGTCTTTCAGTCATTTGGGTGGTGGTGGACCATTTCTCCAAGATGAGCCATTTTATTCCTTTAAAAGCCCTCCCAAATGCTACACAGCTGTCCAAACTGTTCACACAGCACATTGTAAGGGCCCATGGTGTTCCAAAGGTCGTTATTTCAGACAGAGATCCTCAGTTTGTCTCTCGTTTTTGGAGATCCTTTTTGAAAAAATTGGGTGTGGACTCCCGTCTGTCTTCCAGCTTCCATCCAGAGACGGATGGACAGACGGAAAGAGTAAATCAGGAGCTGGAGCAGTACTTGCGCCTGTTCCTGATGGACCAGGAGGGAGAGTGGCCAGACCTGATTTGGGCAGCAGAGTTCGCTTATAACAATGCCGAGCATGCTTCCACTGGTTACTCTCCGTTCTATTTAAATTCTGGTCGACATCCAAATGCTTGGGTAGATAATGAGACTAGTGATGTTCCTGCAGTGGAAACAGTGGTACAGGATTTACATAAGGCTTTTCAATTAGCTTCCAGAAATCTGTCTAAGGCTAAGGTTTCCTACAAGAAGCAGGCAGACAAGAAGAGACGTCCAAATCCAGTTTATGAAAAGGGAGATCTAGTCTGGTTGTCTACTAGAAATTTACGCCTGAAGGGGAATAGAAAGTTTCAGCTGAGGTTTGTGGGCCCCTTTCAGGTAGACAGAATGGTGAATTCAGTCAGTGTGAAGGTTTGTCTTCCTCCTAGGTTGAGGATACATCCAGTTTTTCATGTTTCCCTGCTTCAGCGTAGTCCAAAAGGGTTTAGGGCCAGAAATTCACCCTCCCCAGTCTTAGTGCAGGGGCAGGAGGAATTTGAGGTGAAAAGAATACTTGATTCTAGATTTCAAAGAGGGAGAATATTCTATCTAGTAGATTGGAAGGGTTGCGGGCCGGAGGAGAGATCTTGGGAGCCCCAATCCAATATCCATGCACCACGTTTGCTTAGAGAGTTTCACCACACACACCCCACTAAGTCCAAGGAGGTTGGGGGGGGTTTTGGTGGGAGGTACTGTCAGGACTGAAGTGGGCGATACTAGATTCCCGATGTTCAACATACACCCCAGGAGTCAGGCTTGGCGTTTGGTAGGTAGGCGCAGAAGTGTTTCTGTTAGATCGCTCACTGCCTTTCTGCGATCCTTTAGCGTTTAGGTCCTTAGTTCCCTCCCCTCAAGATGGCCGCTGGCTAGTCATCTACTTTCCTTTCTACTCTGGTGTGTGCAGCGGTGTAGTATTTTTCCCTCGTTTGAATTGCGCGCGCGCGTCCTGAGCGCGGCGCACTTCAATACATTTGCTTTTCAGTCTGTGCTTTTCTTTTTATAATTGGTCACGAACATTTTTATTAATTAATAGTTTTTCTGACTGATATAGTTCGACAGAATTCGTGTCCAATTGCTCGTTGACTCGCTTGCCAGAAGACACACCTTACATTCATACTATCTTGGTAAGCTAGTTTTACTAGCCACTGTAGATGTGTTGTAGTTATGCCTACTTTGAGTTAAAGGCAATTTTCTTTTCCTTTTTCCCCCTTTTTCCTCTCCCATCTTATTTTTATTTCCTTCTTCACACTCTTTCTTTTACCTGGTTCTCATCACGATTTTCCCTCGATTAAAAATGTTTTACAGTTTAGGTATTTTTATTCTCACGAGTGAATTTTCAGCCTAATGGATCTTTTTGATATCATTCTTGTTTTTGAAATGTGGTCTGTTACACAACTATTGGTTCGACACATTTGGGTCTTTTACTATTTTTTCCTCTCATTCTACCACAAATGTACATTCATTCTAAGAGAATGATTTTTTGTTTCTTTTTTTTTTTGCTTTGCTTTTTCTAAAAATGGTTTTATATTGTATGCCATTACAGCCCTGAAGAAGCCCGTGTTTGGGCGAAACGCGTTGGCTGTGTCAGGACTGAAGTGGGCGATACTAGATTCCCGATGTTCAACATACACCCCAGGAGTCAGGCTTGGCGTTTGGTAGGTAGGCGAAGAAGTGTTTGTTAGATCGCTCACTGCCTTTCTGCGATCCTTTAGCGTTTAGGTCCTTAGTTCCCTCCCCTCAAGATGGCCGCTGGCTAGTCATCTACTTTCCTTTCTACTCTGGTGTGTGCAGCGGTGTAGTTTTTTTCCCTGGTTTGAAGTGCGCGCGCGCGTCCTGAGCGCGGCGCACTTCAACCGTCAAATTTTCAGTGACGAGACGGAGTTTCCTAGTGCTTCGTAATTTTTCGCAGTTTTCCAGTCATAGAATCACCAGTCACTTAGGAGATAACCTAATTCCCCTAAGTTCCGATTCCAGTTCTTGGGGTCCTTAGCATTTTCTTTCTCACCTCATGTGGTGCAGGTTCGAGTGCAAGGGACTGCAAGAGAGTGAAGAGGTAATGACCTCTTCGTGTTCCTCGGCGCCTCTGCGGTCAAGGAGAAGGTAGAGGCAATACTAGAACTTACTCAGCTCAGAAGTAAGTGCTTTCTTTCCTGTAATCTCGTGAAGCCAGCGTCCACTGTAAGCAATTGTGACTTTTATTATTATTGAGAAAGAATCCAGTCAATCTCCCTGCTGGCGAAGTTATAGCGTATGAGAGAGAGAGAATCTTTATAACGAGACTTCTATCTGAGTACAGTTCGTAGCAGGAGCAGTACACGAAAGAAAGAAGACTCAGAGGAACTAAGTAAAGAACTTCATGAGAGATCAAATGTAGATGCAGCGGTGCATATATAATATATATATATATACATATATGAATACGAACTTTCAAACTTCATTCTTTTGCAACGCTTTGGAATCTGAAGAAAGAATTGTCAGCAATATTTACGTGAGAACATTAAATGAAAAGATAATAACCTACTAGTTTGTAGACAGGTAATGAAGGACCTCTTGGGTTGGTTGAGGGATTTCAGGCAAACAAGGATTACATGTGCTTCTATTTGCAGGAGTCGTTACCACCCAACAGTTCCACTCCTAATCCACTAGAAAGTATCCACTAAGCAAGAGAAGAGAGCAGCTACCCACTGTGTCAGGACAGGTATAGTTGGTAAAAGCTAATGCCTTTTAGAGCTTAGACAGTAGAAGTATTGTTGCTAAGTAACTCTCGTTGCAGGAATCGGAAGAAGAAGTCCCGAGTCCAGTCCAGGAAGAAGACGCAGTGCAGTCTCTCTTTTCTGTCCAATTCCCCTTTCCCCCTCTCTGCTGCTCGCGAGCTCTCTAGCTCGCGGTAGCGGAGTGGAGGAGTGGAGATGAAGCATCGGCTCCTGTGGAAAAGGCACGTTCAGCTCAGGTACTTGATAGGCTGGCTGTTTTTATGAAGTGCAACAAGTAAAATAAAAAGACGGAAGATACAAAACATTCATATGTGATATGTTTTATGTTGAAACACTATCGTTTACTTGGATTACCTGTGTCATCATATTGCCTCTCATCCAATTAATTTTCAAGTATATATTTACGTTCTACAAGCAGCAGAACGTTTGAGGGGGGCAATACTGCATATTGCTAGTGACTGATTCTGGTGGTGCAGTCTCCTTTGACCCGGCTGCTTCTAATTCTTTTCAGTGAAAGCTATGTTCCTGGAGTTTATTGTATCCGACTATTCCAAGGAATACATTGTATCAGACAGTCCCAACATGTAACATGCTCAACAGGGTGGTAAATCCGAGTCAGTACTAGATCCCTCTTTGTAAAACATCGTTCTGGACAATACCAGAATGCATATAAACACACAGATGTATAACCTGGCTGTACATCAAAATGTGTAGTTGTTTGTAATGTCCAACAGTTCCAGCTTCATGAAGCATTCATGCAAACGTTAAGGTTTAAAAGTGAAATATCATAACATGAAAATAGAGATTGGGACACTTTTATTGGGTGTAAGTATAGAATGTTAAACATGAAATACATTCAGTGTTCTTAAGCTTTCAGGCATGGATGCAACTCCAGACCAACTCAGTGATGGCATACGAATGTGGTTTATGAAAATCTTTGTGTACTGTACACTAGAGGGGGGCCCCTGCCTGCACAGACATGAGTTGAACACTACAAACCCTACACATAAATTACTACCTGCGAAGAAAACCCTAAAGGGGTTATAAAATGACTGTCACCCATATGCTATGTGTGACATACTTCATCATCAAAAACCTCATCCAGAGTGACAGTGCATCTGGATGGGTTCAACCTTTCTGAGGAAGCTCTTGAAATTGATATGTTCGGATCTAAAAAAAAAGAGAGAATATTACCTAGGGAAGATCATGTACGATTTTTTTGTTTATGGGTTTCCCGGGTAAGATTAAAAAGAGTGATAGGGAATCTACCAAAGTGGCATAGGGAGCTGAGTAGTGTGCCATTGTCAAGGAGTCTACACATTGCGGTCGTTCATTACCTCAGTCGGCCTTCATCAGGACGAAGGGATCCGTATTCATTTTGAGTAAATTAATTCAGTCATGAATCATGAGCCCCTGCTGTTTTACCTGCCTACATCGCACTCTGCACTTTATGGACTCCAGGGTCCACAGTGCCCTGCGGCAGCAGCCGCCTTTGAACCTGGGAGGAGCGCACCAGGTTTTTTAAAAGCGCGACCGTGTTCCCACAGTGCAGGAGCCCCTGCTGTTTCACCTGCCTACATCGCACTCTGCACTTTCCTCACTTCAGGGTCCACATTGCCCTGCTGCAGGAGTCGCCTTTGAACCTGGGAGGAGAGCACCAGGTGCTCTAAAAGTGCCACTGGGCTCCTACAGAGCGGGACGCACACGGGCGTACCCGGGCCACGTCTGGGCAAAGCCCAGGCCAAGGGCGGGCCCATCCATGCACGTCTTCGCCCAGGAGAGGCCTGGCTGGGCCACCCCCCAACATTCAGGACCCCACATCGTGCAGTGATTCCCCTTTTTATCCCAGGTGGCCAAAAGGAAAACTAAGGTGGTGATGGAGGAGACAAAGTTACTAACACCTTAGATGCCTTTCTCCTGAGAGCAGCAGATGTTCTATCAAAAGAGATTGCAATCACAGAACGGTGCCTCTCACTAGAAGAGGTAAGATCCTGTCCGGAACTCTTTAGTCAAGGTCCTTTGCTTTCCTCTAATTCTGTAGTCCCTGATTCTGCCTTATCCTAAGAAACTGGCTTAGAAACTGCATCATCACCCCAAGATAGCCCACTGACTGAACCCCCTGAAAAAAGAAGGGGAAGCCTCAAAATCTGCTTCTAAACCTGCAAAGTCTTCGAATTCTAATGTTAATGGCCATGGCACCGGCACCTTTCCCGTGGCTAATGGGGGCGCGGGGGGCACCGCTATCACTACACGACTTATGCAGAAAGTTGGAACATTCCTTTTCTCGTCTTCTACAACCGCTTATAGCAAGACTCGAAAAAATTGAGGACACGATTACTGTGTTGTGTAATAACTTACACTCTGGTGTGGTAGGAGTGGAGGGCGAGGGGTAGTATAAGACAGGTACCAACAATCGCTCACAATGATTTGAAATCCTCCCTACCGACCCCAAATTCAAATCATTCAACATCTTCTAATGCTTATCCCTTAATGTCAGGAGTCCTCCCCAATCCACCTAGTGAGCGTAGTAATCCTAATAGGAAAGTTCACGAAGTCACAGGTGACTTGAAGCAGAGATGTCCTCTGAACGTGCTTTACATTAACCTTCAGGTCTATCATATCCGGTATCATATCCGGTTTTGTTAGGAAATGAGAATGATTATGTTCAACAACCTTTAACCCCTTCCCTGCTCATGACGGAACCACTCCGTCATGAGCCACGTGCGCCGTGTGCTCATGACGGAGTGGTTCCGTCATGCTGCGGCCGTTGGCAGCCGCTCCGCCCACGCGGCACTGATTCCCCGCCTGTGCGGGCGAACAATGCAAGTGGGCGGAGTCGTGACAGAACCACTCCGTCATGAGCACAGCGCGCCCGTGGCTCATGACGGAGTGGTTCCGTCACGAGCATGGCGGCGCCACAAACACCCCAAACTCCCCCAGCGCCGCGGCAAAATTCGTGCCGCGGCGAAGGGGTTAAGTGATACAAATGTTGTTGCATTGAAAGGTGGTACCTTAGGTTCTCACTCTGGGAGGATGGCTAATAATTGATCAGCTTACGCAACAAAATTAGGAGTAACCCTAGACCTTCCACCAGCCGCCTGCCCCATGTTATAGTGCTAGTTAATGTGCAAGAGCTAAAAGTGAACCAATATGAAACTACAGAGCAACGAATTCATAAAGCCCAGCACTGGCTCTTTAAGTATACAGGGGATAATTTCAATTTATACAAACATCTTATAATGGCCAGAAGGGTGAGTTGGGTAGGAAGGGCCCCTAAAACCATCAAAGGGGATTGTATCATCATTAATTTTGATAACCACCATATGGTGGGTGAGCTACTAAGGCTTCTACCCAGTACTCCGACCCTCTATTCTGAAATGTGTGCACTCCTTCTTGGCTTTTTTTATAGAGCTTGTATGCCACTTCAAGCTACACTCTATAATTCGAATAATGGCCACCTGCCTTTACACCCTCTTAATCCATGTCCCCCACAATCCATCTTACCCTTACCTCTCAGTAATAGATTCACCTTGCTGGAAGGTGAGGTTGAATGCGAGTGACTCGATGAGCAGAACACCGTAGTCAATAATGATGAGTATCAAGCGTTACAGGGGGGGTCTCTTGGAATTTCTTTCCCCCGCGTAAGCTGTCAATCAAATATAAGTTTGCATTCAGGTAGCTTAGTTCTCCCTCAGAATCTGATACACACTGAGACAACTCCGGATTCTGTCACAGTGATCCCTTGGAATATTGCAGGGTATAACCAAAAGAAGTTAAATTTGGGCGGGCTGTCTTTGTTGATGCCTTATAACATCGTGTGTTTGCAGGAGACGTGGGAAGTTGACCCGATCCACTTGAATGGCTATCGTTCATTTTGCACGCCTGCCATACCCTCAGTATCCGGTCGTGCAAAAGGTGGTCCATTGACACTACTCTCTAACAGCCTTCCTCTAAAGGTTAAAAACTTTTTAAACAGTCCTCTTTTTATTATAATATTGTCTAAAAGCATTACACAGAGAGATACTGGTTACTCATATATTTTTATAATAACAATTTTGATGGTAATTATGCAGTGATTCTGGACCCTCTAGTTGGAGATATTGCTAAATTGGAGAAAGCATTTAGTAAACCATGCGATATAATCTGAATGGGGGACTTTAATGCCCACCCTTGGAAAAAGATTAATACATCAGTATGTGGGCTAGTAGATGAAGACGGGGACTCAGTAATCCATTTTAAACATTATGATGATGGTAACACCTTAAATAGGCTGCTAATTATCAATAATATTACAATTATAAATACCTTTGAACCCCTAATTGGCAAGCTAAGCTTTACTTTTTCTAGTCACTCCTATTATTCGACTATCGATTATGTTTTGGTCTCTGATACCATAAAGAAGGTCTTTTCCCAATTTAAGACTAACTTCTATGTCTTCAGTGACCACGTTGCAATCACCTTTTTCATCCCTTCTTTAGCAAGAAATGAACATACTGTTAATCTACATATAAACCCAGTGATTGCTAGAGAAAAAGGGGTTGCATTGAAGTGGGTGAAAGTTGACAGTCCGAAGTTCGTGGGTAATATAGTTTCCAAACGAGCAGCAGAGATAATGACATGCTTAAACCCAATAACTGATGATGGCACAATTATAGCATTTGAACAAATCCTATTGGAAATTTAAAATAATTTAATACGTTTTATATGTAACGGCCAGCGTAAGGGCCCAGTGTGGTTCAATGATGATTGTGCCCAATCACTTAAGAACCTCCATATGGCTCTAAAATCAAAACCTAGAGACCAAATCTTGGTCAAGCACCTATGTTAGGTTTATAGGAAAGAAAGGCTATCAAGATTAAAACTTTTAAAGGAGGATTGGTGGGAAAAATTGCAAGGGGCCACCTAATTAAATAATTCTCACGCTTTTTGGTCACTGATTAATGCCCCTTTCCTCAAAGATGACAAAAGAATGACATTACACACTCATGTAGAGCAGGAGGCATGGGATTCTCATTTTGAAGGCCTATCTGGAAGTACAATTGTCCAACCTCCACCTTTTAGTTTAGTTGGTACAGGAAACAGCATCATATTCACTTTGGAAGAAACTAAATACGCCCTTAATCAATGTAAAAGAGCAAAGGCACCTGGACCTGATGGTTTTGTTAGGAAATGAGAATGATTATGTTCAACAACCTTTAACCCCTTCCCTGCTCATGACGGAACCACTCCGTCATGAGCCACGTGCGCCGTGTGCTCATGACGGAGTGGTTCCGTCATGCTGCGGCTGTTGGCAGCCGCTCCGCCCACGCGGCACTGATTCCCCGCCTGTGCGGGCGAACAATGCAAGTGGGCGGAGTCGTGACAGAACCACTCCGTCATGAGCACAGCGCGCCCGTGGCTCATGACGGAGTGGTTCCGTCACGAGCATGGCGGCGCCACAAACACCCCAAACTCCCCCAGCGCCGCGGCAAAATTCGTGCCGCGGCGAAGGGGTTAAGTGATACAAATGTTGTTGCATTGAAAGGTGGTACCTTAGGTTCTCACTCTGGGAGGATGGCTAATAATTGATCAGCTTACGCAACAAAATTAGGAGTAACCCTAGACCTTCCACCAGCCGCCTGCCCCATGTTATAGTGCTAGTTAATGTGCAAGAGCTAAAAGTGAACCAATATGAAACTACAGAGCAACGAATTAATAAAGCCCAGCACTGGCTCTTTAAGTATACAGGGGATAATTTCAATTTATACAAACATCTTATAATGGCCAGAAGGGTGAGTTGGGTAGGAAGGGCCCCTAAAACCATCAAAGGGGATTGTATCATCATTAATTTTGATAACCACCATATGGTGGGTGAGCTACTAAGGCTTCTACCCAGTACTCCGACCCTCTATTCTGAAATGTGTGCACTCCTTCTTGGCTTTTTTTATAGAGCTTGTATGCCACTTCAAGCTACACTCTATAATTCGAATAATGGCCACCTGCCTTTACACCCTCTTAATCCATGTCCCCCACAATCCATCTTACCCTTACCTCTCAGTAATAGATTTACCTTGCTGAAAGGTGAGGTTGAATGCGATTGACTCGATGAGCAGAACACCGTAGTCAATAATGATGAGTATCAAGCGTTACAGGGGGAGTCTCTTGGAATTTCTTTCCCCCGCGTAAGCTGTCAATCAAATATAAGTTTGCATTCAGGTAGCTTAGTTCTCCCTCAGAATCTGATACACACTGAGACAACTCCGGATTCTGTCACAGTGATCCCTTGGAATATTGCAGGGTATAACCAAAAGAAGTTAAATTTGAGTGGGCTGTCTTTGTTGATGCCTTATAACATCGTGTGTTTGCAGGAGACGTGGGAAGTTGACCCGATCCACTTGAATGGCTATCGTTCATTTTGCACGCCTGCCATACCCTCAGTATCCGGTCGTGCAAAAGGTGGTCCATTGACACTACTCTCTAACAGCCTTCCTCTAAAGGTTAAAAACTTTTTAAACAGTCCTCTTTTTATCATAATATTGTCTAAAAGCATTACACAGAGAGATACTGGTTACTCATATATTTTTATAATAACAATTTTGATGGTAATTATGCAGTGATTCTGGACCCTCTAGTTGGAGATATTGCTAAATTGGAGAAAGCATTTAGTAAACCATGCGATATAATCTGAATGGGGGACTTTAATGCCCACCCTTGGAATAAGATTAATACATCAGTATGTGGGCTAGTAGATGAAGACGGGGACTCAGTAATCCATTTTAAACATTATGATGATGGTAACACCTTAAATAGGCTGCTAATTATTAATAATATTACAATTATAAATACCTTTGAACCCCTAATTGGCAAGCTAAGCTTTACTTTTTCTAGTCACTCCTATTATTCGACTATCGATTATGTTTTGGTCTCTGATACCATAAAGAAGGTCTTTTCCCAATTTAAGACTAACTTCTATGTCTTCAGTGACCACGTTGCAATCACCTTTTTCATCCCTTCTTTAGCAAGAAATGAACATACTGTTAATCTACATATAAACCCAGTGATTGCTAGAGAAAAAGGGGTTGCATTGAAGTGGGTGAAAGTTGACAGTCCGAAGTTCGTGGGTAATATAGTTTCCAAACGAGCAGCGGAGATAATGACATGCTTCAACCCAATAACTGATGATGGCACAATTATAGCATTTGAACAAATCCTATTGGAAATTTAAAATAATTTAATACGTTTTATATGTAACGGCCAGCGTAAGGGCCCAGTGTGGTTCAATGATGATTGTGCCCAATCACTTAAGAACCTCCATATGGCTCTAAAATCAAAACCTAGAGACCAAATCTTGGTCAAGCACCTATGTTAGGTTTATAGGAAAGAAAGGCTATCAAGATTAAAACTTTTAAAGGAGGATTGGTGGGAAAAATTGCAAGGGGCCACCTAATTAAATAATTCTCACGCTCTTTGGTCACTGATTAATGCCCCTTTCCTCAAAGATGACAAAAGAATGACATTACACACTCATGTAGAGCAGGAGGCATGGGATTCTCATTTTGAAGGCCTATCTGGAAGTACAATTGTCCAACCTCCACCTTTTAGTTTAGTTGGTACAGGAAACAGCATCATATTCACTTTGGAAGAAACTAAATACGCCCTTAATCAATGTAAAAGAGCAAAGGCACCTGGACCTGATGGTGTACCAATTGATTTTTTTCTAGATAACCAAGATCTCTGGGCACCACTTTTAACAAATGTTTTTAATAAAATTGCTCAAACAGGTGCCGCTTCCTCGCGGAAAATGACTGTAATTGTACCTATTTATAAAAAAGGGGGATAAAATGCTTCCAAAAAACTATAGGCCCATATCTTTATTAGATTCCACTGCTAAATTAATGGGCTGGTTACTTCTAAACAGACTTGAGGAATGGGCCACGGAAAGGTATATTATTATCCCATGCCAATATGGCTTTAGAAAAGGAAAGGGCACAGTGGACCAGTGCCTGAACTTGAATTTAATTATAGCCAAATATACGGCAGCTAAGAAAGGACACTTATACCTCACCTTCATGGATCTGTCCACAGTCTTTGACTGTGTGGCACAGTCTAGACTGTGGCAGATCATGGAGGCAATGGGGATTGATCAACTGATTATCACTATAATCTGTGACCTGTATGCCGGAGAAATTGCCTGTGTCTGTTTTGGTAAGGGAGGAGAATGCACTAGACACTTTACAATCACTAGGGGTGTGAGGCACTGGTGCATCTTTGCCCCCTTTTTCTTTGCGCTGTATACAAATGCTGTAGAATCCACTTTGGTAGGGTCCACCCCAGACGGTACCCGCATTAATTCCCTCCAAGTACCGATACTCCTATACGCGGATAACGCGGTGATTTTGGCACGCACTGGTAACGCGTTGCGTAGACTTGTAACGGAGTAGGTGAAATTTATGAGTAACTTGGACCTGAAAATTAATTATTCTAAGTCCTTTGTCCTTGTTGCAGGTCTAAAACAGCGGAAATTACCATATATTTGTACTGAAGAGGGGAAATTAGGTGTTGTGGACTCTTAACTATCTAGGTATCATGTTCGACTGAGACAGTAACTGGCGGAGTATGGTCTCTAACAGGGGTTTATTATTAGAAAAAAATATTGGGGCTATCCTCAAATTTGCGAAAAATATTGGGACTAAACCTATTGAGGTGGTAAAGAAAATCTATGAAGCTAAAGCTGTCTCTGCCGCCACCTATGGGGCAGCTGTTTGGGGCATCTCAGATTCTTCTAAATTGCAATGTATAGAAGATGCTTTTTTGAAAAACGTAGCTTCCTTACCCCAGTCGTGTTCCAACTTTAACTGTCACACAGAACTAAGAGCATCCTATATTAGTGCCAAAATTCGCATTGCACCCATTCTGATGTGGCACTCGGTGTGGCGTACGGAGCCTCTTTCATTGACCAGGGACATCATAAATGATGTTTTGAAACTAGAAGGTGTGAACAATGTCAGTTGGCTAAAATATGTTGAATCAAACCTTAAGATGGTTGGGCAACACCACCTTTATGAAGACACAATGATGTGCTTATCTATATCCAAAGAAAAACTTAAAAACCCAGTTATTGATCGAGTTGAAAGCAAGGAGGCAGGACATTAGTCTCAAAATGTCGACAGTTAGAGCATATTATGCTGCCCCAAGTCTAGCATCGATTAATGTAAATCTAACCTATCTAACATTTGTTACAAACTTGCAGCATAGATACATCTTAATTAGGTTTCGTTTAAATTGTATTCCGCTGATGTTAGGTCTTCCTTTTAAAATCTATGCGATTTCTGAGCTGCCACCTTGTCCTTGTGACAATAGATCTACCTAGAATGATCTTCATTTCTTGTTCTTTTGCAAATTTTATGTTCAAGAAATGAAAAGATTTATTGTTCCCCTCATCCGCAAAATGAATTTTAAACAGTGTTGTGTGGCTTTGTATTATCTACATTTATTGTCTGATCCTTTTATATGTTGTGCTCTGGCCTCATTCTTTTTGTCTGCTTTGAGGAAAAGAAGATCATATCTCCAACTTGACTTTTAAACTGTAATCTATGAACTATGTATTAACTCTGTGTATGTTCATGATTTATTACTCATTTTAAAACCAAAATCTTTTTTTATCTAAATTTGTGTGATTCTATGTAATTTTAAGCTATAATATCAATGAAATGTATTGCTTCTGTAGAATACTTTTATGCCATCATTGTGTTGGCGAAATAAAGTTGTCTTGATTGACTGATTTAATCATGCTAATGGATCAGCATGCACACATTCGTGCATGCATAAATATGTTCCATTTTTGCAGGGGTGAAAGAAAGGACACAGGTGAAACAGAGAGCTGCTGTCTTTGAGGAAAGTGTGACTACAAAGACAGACCTTTCAGGGACAATAACCTGGTTAGCAAAGAGTTGAATTTATAAATGTATGAATGCTGATCCATTTTCACTATAAATCATGGGAAATGACAGAATTTATTTATATAAAATTGATAGGGATCTCTTGGTCTTGATGAAGACTGACTGACCAAAGAGACAACAAATCGCCGTAAAATGTAGACATCATTTGCTGTGAGCTCTCTCTTATTGATTCCATAAATAAACAATCTGATCATTTTATTTTATAATAAATTTGATTGTTGCCCTATATTATTACCACAGGTATCTGTTGCAGGGGAATGTTTTATTGTAGAGCAGAGACTGGGAAGGTAGAACAGGTAAAATACATAGGGGTTCATGAACAGAATAAATGTTAAGGAGTTTCCTTTACGCCTTAGCAATGGGTTCTATTGCATGCTGCATGTCAGTAGAGAGATACCAGTACGTACTGGAGATCAGGGTGAGGTTCAGTCTGAGTGCTCAGTTCTCCCATTAGTACTAAAAGGGCAAGGTAAGGTACCATTTGGATCACTTTGCTTTGTGATATTTATTTTGCTTTCCTAAAACATAAGATTGCAGTGCATGGTGCAAAACAGAAAAGATGTGTGTTACAAGACCTCTGTAGATACCTCCTGTTAGAAATGGGAGTCTCTAGTTGGCAATGGTTTGCACTGTTGTCCAGATAGGGACCCTTCTTCCTAGTCAGGGTAAGGGGGATACACTTCTAAAATAACCCCAGCTCTCCCTGGTAGCTTGGCACGAACAGACAGGCAGTATGTAAGCATTTGTGCCCACATACAGTAATACAGTGAAAACACTACAAATGGACACCACACCAGTTTAGAAAAATAAGTAATCTTTATCTAAACCAAACAAGACAAAAACGACAAAAATCCACAATATCCACAATACATTAATCAAAATATGACTTTTAAAAGGCGAAACAGTTCTGCCAATAGTAAATTATAGATGCAACATTTTCAACACAAAGTACCTTAGATGCATCAAAATCAAAAGCAAGAGCAGCCGCAGGGAAGGTGATGCATCGGTTCCTAACGTGCAGGGAATGTGATGCATTGGTTCCTTACTCCAGGGGAGGTGATGGGTCAGTTCCTTATTGCCACGCAGGGGATGTGATACATCAGTTCCTTACTGTGCGGGGAGGTGATGTGTCTAATTCTTACTGTGCGGGGAGGTGATACGTTGGTTTCTTACTGCGGCCCCGGTGTCCTTGTAGACTTGATGCCCCGGTGCAATGCGTGAGAACAGGGGATGCACCGGTTTTCGATGAGGTGGTGGCAACAGCACTGGGTTTGTTTCTTCCGCCGCGGTTCCACGATTCATTGGTTCTTGCACCTGCACAGCTGGGCCTGCGTCAGAATCAGTCTGGTGATGGCAGACTTTGTCGATCGGTGCACTCGATGAGACGTGCGGTGATTTCTCCCGTGCAGGCGTTGCGTCGGTTTCTTCGGCGATGCATTGGAAACAGGTGAGGATGTGTCACGCTTCTTGTCATTGTATTACTTTTCCAGCTCCCAACAGCAGGAACAACCTCCAGAGGCCCAGAACAGCAATAGGCACCTCTTGGCAGGTCAGAACTCCCAGCAAGGAAGTTCAGGGGAGCTGGGGGTAAAGTCTTTGTATCCCCGAGACTTCAAAACAGGAGGCAAGCTCTACTTCATGCCCGTGGAGATCTTTCTCCAGCAGGGTACTTCAGCACACAGCAAAGTCCTTGTCCTTTCCTTGGCAGAAACAGCCACTGCAGGCCAACTCCAGACAGCACACAGCAAAGGGGCAGTATTTCTCCCTCAGTTTCACCAGCTCTTCTCCTTGGTAAAGGTTTCTCTTGAATTCCAGAAATGATCTAAAAGTCTGGGAACTGGGCCCCACTTTTTATAGCACAAATTAATTTGTTCTCTGGTGGCAGAGAAGCTCTTTGCCCAGCCAAAACCAGTTCTGTCCTCTCTGCTGCAGCTGCCCGGCAGGAGGTGGAGACAGCAGTGTCCAAGGCAGACCAGGCCCATTCAGACGTGAAAGAAATCTCATTCAGGAAAGGCAGGACACACATCAGCCCCCCAGTGGCTGTCTGAGAGATTGCACATCCCCTGCCCAAAGCCTGTCAATCCACAAACCAGTGGAGGAACACAGGATGGCTAAGCAAGAAAATACCCACTTTCTTGAAGTGGTATTTTCAAACACACAATATAAAAAATGTATTTACTAAAAAGAACATTCTTATATTCTGAGTTCAGGCATACTAAGCTCCTTCTTTCCATCTTGTCCCAATGGGAAGTTATACTTATAAGATGTTATAATTAAACTCCCATTCTATCCTATGGGACAGATAGCCTTTCAATAGTGAAAATGAAATTGGCTTTCAGGGCATGCCAATCACATTAGGGCAAGTCCTACCTTTCACATACATTGCACCCTGCCCTCAGGGGTACCTTGGGCCTACATTAGGGGTGACTTACATGTAAGAAATGGTAAAGGTTAGGGCCTGGCAAGTTAGCACTTGCCATGTTGACATGACAGTGTGAAACTGCACACAGACACAGCAATGGAAGATCTGAGAACCTTTTTCAAGGCTGTTTGTGTGGGTGGCACAATCAGTGCTGAAAGCCCACTAGCAGCCTTTGGTTTACAGGCCCTTAGTACACACAGTGCACTGTACTAGGGACTTAACAGTAAACCAAATAAGTCAATCATGGAAACACCAATCCATATTAACAATTTACACCAAGAGCATAAGCATTTTAGCACTGATCAGCAGTGGTAAAGTGGCAGAGTCACAAAACCAACAAAAACAGGGGGCCAAAAAGAAAAAAGTCTTGGGATAAACCCGCTGGAAAAGCCAGGTCTAACACCTCCAAACTGCGATAGAGTTGCAAAGCGTTGGTCTGGATTCATGTGTAATCAAAAGGAAAATTCTGTTATTGCAGTACTAAGATAGCACTGAACGTTCATGAAAAATTAAAGGCCTGTGTGAGAGGATGTTTCAGACTGACCTTAGATAGCACTGTAGCAAAGACGTTTTAAGGCATGGGGAAAGTGGGCTCTGGCCCAGAGCCCCAGCCTTTCAGGGGCCCCCTGATGGAGCTAGCTCTGTTCTACAGAGATTCTTGCCCTGATGACCTTGAATAATTCTTATACATATTGTTTTAGATACCATTTTTCCTTAACTTATTTTGATTGTAGGTGATGTGTCAGCCTGTTACAGACATTTTGCAGAGAAATGTGTTTATGTTTCATGCAACAGTCATAAAAAAAAGGTTATTTTCATTCAAAACAGGACCTAACATATGAGAAATGAAGGGTGTCATCTAGATATTTTGCAACATTAGTGAGGTGCTGTTGTGCTCCAATGTTTAAAACACGCATCACTATAAGTGAATATTCAATGTAAACACATTTAGAATGTGGACGAGTGTGCCTGTGCACTGTCAGTGACCTGGCCAAAGAGGGAATGAAAGAGCTGAAACTGGATCATAAATTCAAAGCTGTTACAAACAGGGGCCCAGTTAATACGCTTGGCCCTGGGCTTTCAAAATCCTTAACATGTCACTGCACTGTAGATCACCTCAGATGTGCATTTTATGAGGACTGCTGGCGCATACTGCAGCTCTCAGGCAACCAGGTGACTCCACCATCAGGGCAAATTTTTTACAGATTTTTTCTCTCCTTTTACACTTCATTGTTTTCAAGTTTATAAAGCCATTTGAACAGAAGAAAGACTACCTCTCCCAGAATGTAATGTTCTTTAAATGAAAGGTCAGCTATGGTGCTGACATGGAGTCATCCAGTAATACCATGGAAGTCTGGATAGATGTGTGTTTTGAGAGCTCTGAAGATGTCTCTGTTCTGAAAAAGTGGGACATATGAACAAAGAGATGCTGTCCAAAATCAATGCTTGTGCCAATGTTGGCATTGCAAAGCCCAGGTATAAATATAGGTTCATTTTGTGAATCTAGCAGAAGAGGGATTAAACTATTCACTCAATACTATGTAAATATTCACGTCTACGTGGTATACTGAAAACGCATTGTTCATATCATCTTTCTATTGCAGTTACAAATGGCATGTGCCTTTTGCTCACTTCTGTACATGATCATCCTCTTTTACTCTGGTGGTGAATTGCAAAGCAATGCATTTTTGTTACAGCTGATGGATCTGTAACATAACTAGGCAACTTTCAAAATGTAATATAGGGCTGTCCAAAAGCAGGGGTTTAAAGTGTCCACGTTTCCCATCTGCAAAGATTAAGTACATCTGACACCATGTGACCACCTCCTCCAACGTTTCAACTCTAGATGTCCCCATTTCACAACAAGGATACAGCAACGTGGGGAAAAAGTAAATGAGCACAAAGCTTTTGAACAATTCCTGTCCAACATCTGGTCCTCCCTGCAGGCTTACTTGTCCTTCACCAGAGAATTTCTCATTAAGGGACAGGGCACGGCCTGCCTACGTCACCTGGTAACCTGGTAAAATGTCTGACCGGAGGGCCAGTAGGTCAATTGAACAATGCTGGTGCCTACGGGACCAAAATAAAGCAGAAATCACAGGCCAACATTAAACATATTTTCTTAGAGTACTTCATTGTCAAAATACTGTTAAATGACCGATCTGGTGCATTTTGTGGTTTTGAAACTGCCATCGTAAATTAGCAGATTAATGCACGCCATGACAAACCACCAGAAAAACAATTTGCAAAAGTCTTATCTGAGGTTGCTCGCGTTTTGCTAATTGTTCAGGCCCATCTGACCCTTGAGCAGAATTCTTTAGGCAGTTTGGAGCGTGGAACGGTGATCTGGTATGGCGGGCTGTCATCAAGCCGGCGCAGGTTTCTTCCTTGTTATTTCGGTAGTTTGCATTTCATAAGGCAGTTTTGAAGCAAATTGCCACTTTAAATGTTTCATGGCAGCGGCGTATCGCTCTCTTTTCTTTCGGGGGTGACACTAGCTCCCGTGAATAATCATGAAATAAAAAAGAGATAATTAATATTTAACTTTGCCAGAGGGAAGTACTTGCAAGGAACCATCTTTTAGTAAGCAGCAGCTGATATTTGTCAGCTGCAGGGCAGCTCTAATTAGATGCATCACGCAGTGGTGACACGAGCTTGGAAACAGCTTGTCATCTTTGAATTGACCTCTTGCAAATGATTAAATATAAAATGTTTTGTTCCGTGCTCTCTCGCTCTCACGCGCAGGTGCGCTTCTTGTTTTCCACATACCTCCCATTCCTTTTGTTCCTGTAAAGCACTCAGATAGCTGAACAGGTGTCGCGCAGATTTCTTGCTCATCGTCCTCCTCAGATTAAGGCATGCTTCTGTACAGAGATTAATCTCCTCTGCTCAGCTCTCTGAAAATGGTGGGGACCGCCTTTCAACATAGGTCGGTGAGTAAGTCCAGCCAAGCCTTGGCAACATGGCGCCCGTGGAGAACAATCACTCTCGGGTCGTGAGGGTCGCCTTTAGACAATCTTGTGTAGTTTTTAAGCTGAGAGCACCATGTCTGTTGCAGCGTGTTGGCCTTTGGAGAATGAAAGTACTAGACCAAGAAACCAAACGGAGAAAGAATGGGTGCATGTAAAACAAATTGGCAATGAGCCATCATTGTCAAGAGCAAGGTTCATGCTCTGTTCCAGCACAGTTAGAAGGGTTGCCACATATTTGTGTTTGTGGTGATCTACTCCTGTCAGAGAGAAAACCTGAGCTGTGTTTCTGGGTCTGTGTCAATATTTGCTGAGCCACCCCACGGGCGGGGTGACATTTTCAACCAGACTGGCACTTTAGCAAACAGCACTTTGCATTCTTTCACGTTCAGGGGAACACCTTTATAGAGTGGACTGCATAGTTGTCAACTGCTCTATGCCACGAGGGCAGCTTTACAGTACTCCTGTGTTTTATTAATGTATTTATCTAAAAACACTAAAAGATGTTAGGAATAGTAACACTGTGCTATAGTAAATATTGACCATCAAGAAGGGAGCCTGCCAGCTAACTGCACAGTACAGAATTTCCACAATATTCCAGCCTTAGTGGAATGTGAATGCTTCCATAACATTCTTTATTCCAAAAAAGCAGAATGTTACACCTCTTACTTCCTGAAGAAAAATACAATAAATAATCTCTCTCTTTCTCTCTCACACACACACGCCCACACACACACACACACACACACACAGTAACAGATATTGGACAAAAAAACAATTTTAACGTAGAACCCCTCCGTCCATGCCTGGACTGGGCCAAGTGCCAGGAACCTTGGTCTCCCCCCTCTTGCAGCTAACATGCCACAACCCTCTGCACCCTCAACCGCCGCATCACACGCAGGTGCCTTTCCGCATCAGAAAACACTGACGGAGCGTTCACCTGCATTTCGTGCAAGTTTTCATGCACTTACCCACACACAACAGTCACCACATTCACACCAAATCCACCCAACACCCCACTCTCTCACTCGCACAGTCCTGCAACCACCCACACAACACTCAGCACTCGCATGTATGCTCCTCATTACCCACTCACTCAGCAAACACATTATAGAAATCCAGGACCTACTGCATTGCAATGTACAGGTTATACTTTTCCTCCTGAAAACCTGACTAAACTCCACATCAGTAATAGACATCACCACAGCCATCTCCCCCTGCCACAAGATCGCCAGGCAAGACAGACTTTACAAGCTCGGAGGCCGCATCACCATCACCATCATCGAAAAGAAAAGAATGTCCTCAGCTGCACCACCTCCACGGACATATTCTTTTGCAACATAGAATACCTATTATTCAAGTTCCATGTGTCAGCCAACTTCGCCCTAAACAGCACTCATCTACAAACCACCAGAACGGTGCACCATCACAGACTTTGTCACACCACTCAACTTTGGCACTAGCAATTACATCCTGCTCGGAGACCTGAATTTCCACCTGGAGGACCACAGCCAACCCCATCTCAAAACAACTCAAATACCTTGGAAGCTGGGGCCTCAACCAACAAGTAAAGGGACATACCCATGTCACCTGAAACCTCATGGACTCTATTTTCACCACCTTCGAAAACATCCAAGCGGATAAGCCAACACCAGTCTCCTAGACAGACCATGCCTATGTCGATTTCAGCATCAGTTTCCCGGTCCAAAACACATGCACTACCACCTGATCAGCCCGCTGAATCTGTGGCAGCATCTCTGACATGGACTGGAATGCTGCTCTCTACATGCATTGACCTAAACACAGCAACAACCTCCCCAAAGCCATCAAGAATTTCAACAATTGGATCACCTCTTATGCAAACTACTTGGACCCCCTCAAACACAGCTATACAAGATCTAAACTCCAGGCCAGTTGATACACAGTGGAACTCAGACTGATGAAATACCACTGCAAATAACTGGAGCAAAAATAGAGAATGAACCAGGACAAATGCAAATAAGAGCACATTCAAACTGCCCTGAGATGCTACCACCAAATGATCTAGACCACCAAATGCAACTCTCTGGTGAACCGTATCAATGCCAACACCAACAGAAGCAAATACATCTTTGCCCTTGTGAAGGCTTTCACCTCCCCAGCAGCCACCTCCAGCTCAATCACCCCATTGCAGGACCTCTGCAACAGTTTCTCTTGATTCCTGAAATAAAAAATCACTGCCATTTACTACAAATTTGACCCACAACCAGGCCTGACAGACCTCACCAAAACACTCCCAATCGTATTAAAAAGACTAATGCTTATCATATGGTATGTCATCATACCCCCAAAAAACGGCTGAAACCATGAAGTCCATCCTTTCAGGGGCCCCATTGGACCCTTGCCCCCACCACTCCTACCCCAGAAGATTGCAACCCATTCTGAATTACTCTAATTGTTCTGCGGCCTTCCCAGACACTTGGAAACACGCAACTGTCACTGAAGAAACCCTTTGCTGATTCTTCAACATTCGCAAACTACAGACCTAACCCCCTGCTATCAGTCGGCCAAGGTCCTAGAGAAAATCAACAGATGCCTCCCAAACACCTCAACTACCAGCCATTCCACAATACAACTCAGTTTGGTTTCAGACCCAACCACAGCACGGAAACTGCTCTGATCGCCACCACGGATGACATCCATATCACTTTGGATGGAGGAGATACCGCAGCTTTCATCCTCCTGGACCTCTCTGCAGCATTTGGCATGCTCGCCCACCCCATTTAATACCTACATGACATTGGAATCCAAGGACACGCACTCTGGTGGATCTACTCCTTACTGACTGGAAGGACAAAGTCAGCCTGGCACTGCACACCTTGGATGCCGGCAACCTCTTCTGCGGAGTTCTGCAAGGATCCTCCGTTAGCCCAACACTCTTTAATGCTTAAATTGTCCCTCTAGCCAGCATCATCTGCTCCCATGACATCAACGTCCTCTCCAACATCCCTGAAACATGCAACTCATTCTCTCCCTCATGGACAAGATGCCCGGTACCTGGATCAAGTTCAGTGCCTGGATGACTGAAATTGCTCTCTGGATGAAGACCAACTGTCTAAGCTGAACACCAATAATACCGAAATTGGGAGCTTCAGGATGAGCACTTCACTGTTGAACTCCACCTGGTGGCCAACAGAGCTAGGTCCAACACCGACCCCCACCACCCACAACAAGAACCACAGGATCGTCACCGGCCGCAAACTCCCATTACTGTCACAAGCTTCCATAACCTGAAGATGCTGAGGAAGATTTTGAAATGCCTCCCAATCAGTACCTGGAAAACTATTACTTAAGTCCTTGTCACAAGTAAGCTGAACTACGGAACACACTTTATGCCAGGATCAACAAAAAACTCACCAGAGGCCTGCAGACCATTGTGAATTCAGCAGCCACAACCATTCTCAACCACCCATGCTTCACTCATGTCACACCACATCTGAAGGAGCTCTACTGGCTCCCCATATACAATAGAGCACAGTTCAAACTCCTCACCCACACTTCAAGGCACTACATTACACTGACCCAGCATACGTCAACATTTGCGTGTGCTTTCAGAAACCTTCCAGACACAGCCACTCATCCAGACTCCTTCTTGCACACATCCCACTGATACGGAATACTAGATCCGGTGGTCGAGCCTTCTCCTACATTGCTCCTAAAGCGTGGAACTACCAGTCGCTACACAGAAGAGACTCCTCCTCACCTCAAGAATTCTGCAAGAAACTGAACACCTTGCTCGTTTATTAGTTGGACTAGGCCCTAGATTTAGGTACACTCCCACCTGCTCAGCACCAAGATATCCTCCCGGATGATAGTGCGCTCTACAAATCTACATAACATAACACACACAATGCATAAAAATTAATATTCTGCAAACTGAATTCATTTATAGCACATTTATAAAAGTTATTAAATGTCAAAATCTTCAAACCACTGAGGAGTCTTCCTTGCTCTTCCTCGACATACTTATGGTTCCCTATTCAATTTTACCACCTTGTCATCACTCATTCCTTGTGTCAACACTTGGGCACTATCACCACTTTCTTCTTGTTCCATGCATTTCCATCACTCAACATGCATTTCCATCACTCAACAATATAGAGGTCAATTCTTTTCACTTGAACAGGCTGAGAGAATTTTGATGCATACTTATCCACCCTTTGACACTTTTTCACACATTTCTAGTCTCGGATTTTCAATTCCACGTGATCTTTCCTTGGCATCACAGTATCTTCATTCAACTCTCTTTTCCTCTCCACACCTTTAGACAAAAACCCAACCAACCCCACGTTGTTAGCATCAGTACGGATGATGGTTTTGTCTCCTGTATCAAATGGTTTTAATGAAGGGGCCAGTACAATGCTTCTTCTTAATTTGCAGAACTTCCTCTTACACCGCGCACCTCAGAAATATCTCATTCTATAACATCAGCTTCCGCGGGCTCTTCTTATATGCAAACATTGGGAGAAACCCGGAATAATATTCCGCAAGGCCCAAGAAAGACCACAGTTATTCATTAGACAAAGGCGAAAGTGTCTCTTCTATTGCTGTTATAGATTTGAACTTCGTTGATATCCCATTTTCATCCAACCAATGGGCCAGATACTCAACTCCCTTGACCCCAATCTTGATTTAATCCTTCTTGATCATTATCACACTGTCTTGGAGAATTTCCAAAACAGCCCCTTAAAGCTTTGTCATATATTTGAAGAATTTCTCCAAATTTCAAGATATCAATGTGGAAATAGGTGATGTTAGACGATTATTTGAAATGGTGATGCAGCTCTAATTGGAAGATGGGCAAGGCTGAAGCCAGTCTAAATAGCATGCGCTTGCACCGGTATGCCTCTTCAGTCGTGATGAAGGATGTAAGACTTCTGGAATCAAGATGAAGAGATATTTGATGGTGCGCTGATGACAAGTTCAAAGTTGAAAATATTCTTGCTTCCTTGATTGTCATCAGCAGCTCACCAATTTTGGGAAAAGGATGCCTATCCACCCAAATGACAGAATTCAAATCGTGCAAGTCTACACTTAAATGTATCTGTCCATTACCATTCCAACCAAAACTATGGGAGCCAACCACTCAGATGCCTCCGTTTCTTCCAAAATGGTTTGCTCAAACACCCTTCGCAACTTGTTGCGTAAAGACTCTCTTATAATCATTGGTACACCTCGGGCTTCATGCGCTTTTGGTATTGCCTCATCCTTTAGGATGGTCTTGTGCACAAACCTGGTAAGTAATCCCAAGTTTTCACTAAGAGCTCTAGGAAATGTATTTTCCCATAACTCACTCCTAAAAATATTTACTTCTATTTGTGCTTCTAACACTTGATCAGGATGATTGGGATTTAAGCATATGAGCTAATCACTTTTTTGAGTCCACCCCAAAAGACAGGAGCCATCCATAGCTATATATACCTTAGATGGAAACTTGACCACATGAAACTCAAGAAGGGCTTCGCTGTAGCCCATTAAAGCAATAGGCTTGTTTCCTTATAGCACCAGTTTAATGTCTGATGCATTTAGTTCATGCCTTAGAAACTTGGCAAGATGTTTTTGCACAATTAATATTTATCAGGCACCAGAGTCTGCCATAATCCACACTTGTTCTCTATCAATTTTTATAGTGCAAAATGGATTGTCCCTTCCAATACCTCCCACCTAACTGACAGGTAGTATGAATGCTTCTATTCCATGATCTGCTTTCTTTTGTATTTATGCTATTAACAGCAGATTTTGGTTTCCTGGATACTCTCATTCTGCCCCTGCACACTCTAGCAAAATTTCCTTTTAGTTTACGTTTCCTATAAGTTTGACCCGCTGCAGAGCAATTTTCTTCAGTGGCGATATCGGCCTTTAGTCCACACTTGTAGCAACTAAAATGTCTCTTGTCATTGGATACAGCGAATGCTGATGAAAATGTTGACCCTTACACCTAAAAATTAGTTTAATGACTAGTTCCTTGCACTACTTCCACTCTTTCAGAATTTCTTGATGTCATTTCCCTTAAACATTCTTTGGTGTTCTCTGCTATTTGCACAGTGTCAATTACTCTTTGTAATGTCAATTCTCCATGTTCAACAGCTAGTCATTCACCTTAATGCTGTTGGCTTTCTTTACCAACTGATATCTTAACATCTATCAAGGAAACGTTTGTAGTTACAATAAGCCACTAATAGTCTCAAGGCTAAAACTTAGTTACGTACCACCTGATTCTTGCACTTTTACTTTGGGGGGCAACTTTTTACTGGATTTTATATTATTCTCAACAATTGTTGGTGTGATTGTACTTAAAGGGAACTCAGCTCTCCAATCCGCAATATAGCGGAGAGAAAGTTTTCTTTGGTCAGCTATTTTTGACTTAAGGGCCTTTCTAGTGGTTGATATGATATAATAGGCAATTTATAATGTGTGCAGCTACTCTGAGGAGTGTCCTGGTGCAGACATAGAGAGGTCAGGCGGATCGCAGATTTGCACAAAGAGCCGGGTGTTCAGTTTCTTCCTGAATAGCAATGTGTTACTAACAAAGCGTAGCTCCATCGAGAACTGGTTCCATGCTGAGGCGCATAAAAAAGTCAGTGATCTGCCTCCTGATCTTTTGAGCTGGTACTTTGAGATCACAGCTAGCAGGTTTATTGGTGGAGCGTAAACTTCTGGCTGGGCTAAAGTATTCGGGGCCCATCTGATACAGAGCATCATGTACCAGTATCAGAGCCTTAAAATTAATCCTCTCCCTAATGGGCAATGAGCAATGAGTGAAGTCCCCGTAGATGAGGCCTAAGGTGTTGTCTTTTTGGCACATTCAACAGAAGGCGAGCTGCCGCATTCTTAATCAACTGCAATTTGTCCATAAAATATTCCGGTATGCCCAAATAAAGAGCATTACTGTAATCCAGTCTACTGACTCGTGCCCGAACAACTGTTTTCCTAGTGGAACAGGAGAGCAGGGGCAGACATTTCTTTAGGGACCTCAAAATTCCAAAGCATGTACTCACATGCTTTTTGACCTGCGGACAAAAGGATAGTTTATTATCGAAGGTTATTCACAGACTTTTAACCGAGTCCTTTTGAGGACCAGGTGGGAAAGCATCATCTGGCCAAATAGTTGACACTAAGTCAGGCGGGAAAGTCCAAAAGAAGAGAAGTTCTGTCTTATCTTCATTACATTTAAGTTGAGCTTTGGATAGCCAGTAAAAGACTGCAGTAAGGCAGATCTTAATTTGGGAGCCATTTGGCTCAAACCCCTTACTCCAGGAGAAAAGCAATTGAGTGTAGTCTGCATAAGACAGCACCTTAGCTCCCAGTTCTTCTGCTAGAAATGCTATGGGTATAAGGTATAGGTTGAAATGTGTTGGACTTAGGGCCGAGCCATTAAGCAAGCCCTTTAAAAGAAAGGCTGCATCGTGGTTAGGCAGTGGGGGCACTGCTGGCACACTGAAGACATACCAAAGGCAAGCCAATGTACACCCATCTGGGTCTGTTCTGGTGTGAGTGCCAGCCATGCTGCCAATTACAATGCAGGTTCTTTACGAAGAATATTCTGTACCACTAAAGAGCGTATGTGCCTTGTCGCATCAGGTAAATGTGATATGAAGTTACAGGCAGAGCACCATGGTGGAGCACATTCATATCTTAGATGCTGAAAGTATCATGGGGTGAATCTGGATGGGAGAGTCCTGCCGGATTTAGTAAATGTACGATTGAGGATAGGCAAAAACACAACATTGAACTCTTGCATTCATTCACAGGGTGTTTCATCAAAGCATACTCCTTACCAAAGCATGCTTTGGAGATTTTCAACTTGATAACAGATGAAAAGTTGGATATTATGGTTCTTACGGAATCATGGTTCAATGAATCCCCATAGCGGTACTGGGAGATTTCAATTTACATATTGACAATTCAAATAATACCCTATAGCAGGCCCTTTCTCATACATTGTTCGCTTTCAAACTCCCACAGTTAATAACTACTCCTACACACTTTAGATCTTATTTTCTCTAACCAGCAGTCCATTACAATTGGTCTGCCTGTGGCTGTTGTTTGGTAATACCATTCACTAATTTCTTTTAGTTGGTCCTATAATAATTGTATTTTGCTAGAGAGGCCTAAAGCTATAAACAAAATCTACCAGTGGAGAAAGATCTAGTTAAGGTCCTGGCATAATCAACACCTATAGTAATGGGTCTATTGGGATGGATGTGGAACAAATTAATGGATCCCTAACTTCAACAATGGATCAATTAGCTTACATTCAATTCTCCTTCATTGCAGGGACACTGTCCTCACACTCTCTGGTTCTCCTCAGCTTTAATAAAGGTAAAAAAGGGTTTCTAAAAAACCTGGAAAGACAATGGTGGAAAACTACTCTCTGGAGGACAGAGGCATATAAAGCGGTGGTACAAAAATATTGTAAATCAATTAAGACAACCCATGCAGACTTCTTTGCAATAAAAACTGATGCAGCCAGTAGCACCATGGAAAGACTTTAAAATAACTAAATTAGTCCACCAATGTGAAAGGTTGCAATTTTAAGGCAATACAGTCTTTAGACTTCTGTGGGAGGCCCTCAGATTTTTTTTAAACAAAAGATTGCAACTATTCATGCAGACTTTACTGATACCATTCTTGATGGAACAAAATGGGAACTACCACTAGTCTCTTTTTCAACTGTGAATAGTATGTTGTCTGAGTTCAAGCATATCACTCTAGAACAATCCCAACATGCCATCCTTAGCTGTAAATCAGGATCTCTAGACAATCAATCCATTTCCATTAGGTGTGCTAGTCAAAGCACTTCAAGTAAACATTCAGGTTAATATTACCTTATGTAACTCCTCTCTGCATTCTGATTTGGCTCAAGGAGTTTGGAAACAAACGGACAAATCCATTTTGAAAAAACCTTTTGTGGACCCATTTATCCAATTCAATTTTAGACCTATTTCTCTCCTCCCAGCAGTTTCTAAAATGATGGTAAAATGTATTAACACCCAATTGTCAGAATATCTTGCTCAACTTGGTCTCTTACATCCATCCCAATCAGGCTTTAGGATCAAAACAGCACAGAATCAGTGTTATTGGAAGTATCAGAATTTATCAAAGTACCTCTGGCCAAGGGTCAGAACGCTGCTCTAATTCTTTTAGACTTATGAACAGGGCTCAACATGGTGTCTCATGCGCTTCTTCTGTAATGACTAGCTAAAATGAGAATCTCTGGCCAGGCATGAAGATGGCTACAGTAATTTCTCTGTAATAGAGAACAAGCGGTGTCTGTTTCCCCTTCTACTTCTGGAAGCAAGATATTTAAATACAGGGTCCCTCAGGGATCCTCTTTAAGTCCTACACTGTTTAATGTATGTATTGCCCCTCTGGCAAAACTGATTGAGTCTTTGGGATTAAAGCTGTATTGTATGCTGATGACACACAATTGATTTTATCTATTAACAAAAATTCAGTTTCCACTAAAGAAATTGCAAAGCCGGCCTTTCCAAGGTGTTTGAACGGATGGAACAGTCACTGAAATTGTAATTCACATAAAACTGCCTTCCTACTTTTTGATATCGCCAATGGAATTTGGTCTAATGAATGGTGAGCCACTGGGTTAGCAATTCCCCAATGCCCCCCACCCCCCGTCGCCTTTCACAGTGGCTAGAAATGTTGGCACAAAATTTGACAAAGATTTTGCCTTCAAAATCTGTCAGTTGCAGGTACATGTTTTTCCAACCTGCACTCACTAAAGAAATTTCTGGATATACTCCTTTGGAATCCCAGAAAATCGCAGTCCATGCACTGATTACTTGTAGGCTGGATTACTCTAAAAGTCGGTACCTAGGACTTTCCCAAATACATAGTCAATCATTTGCAAGTGGTGCACAATGCAGCAGCCCAGTTAGTTCTCAAATTACCACATTGATCCTCAGCTTCTCACTACTTTAAACATCTTTACTGGCTGTCAGTGCACATGCATATTCTGTACAAATATCTGGCTTAAGTCCATAGAGCACTCCAAGATACTGGTGCCAAATATCTTATTGACAGAATTCGGCCCTACACTCCATCCAGATGTTTGAGATCTACTATGCTAGATGCTAACCTGTTTAATAAGGTCAGGTACGTAGGGAGAAGAGGTTGATCCTTTTCCTATTTGGCAGCTAGGGCATGGAACAAAATGCATCCTGATCTTCATTATACTATCAGTGAGAATAATTTTAAAACACAACTGAAAACTTGGCTGTTTTCAATACTAACTCTGCAGATGGTTGGGTCACCTTATCATTGGTTGTGCTGAGATGTTGGCATGGGCTCATGGCAAGCACCATTGGCATCTATAATTTGTAAAATGCCTATCTTGAGACTTCTTTAGCACCAGCAAAGACACTCAATAATGCTGCCTGCTTTCATCTCTCTTCTTCTTGCTAACATTGATCTTTTAACAGCAGCCATCAGACAATGAGTGGAAGGGAGAGGCATCTCTCCCCCCCCCCCTCAACAGGTGGATCTACACTACTTCTTTATGCAGATAGTGTTTTGTTGATGTTGTTAGAACCCAAGACTTTATACCTCCACTACTTCAACTTGTCTTGATATTTTTTAGATTCTTAGAGTACAAAATAAACTTGTCTAAAGGTAAGGTAATGCCTCTGATGACTGATACCACAGAACTCTCACTTGGTGGTCATCCATTATGATGTCTCCTCAAAAAATGATGAGGTATTTAGGAACCGTGTTAAGTCTGAACTTTACTGATCTCGTCCATGACAATGTCATAATGCTACTGGACAAGACATTACAAGACTCTGCTAAATGGAAGAAGTTACAACAGGTTCTCTGGAGAAATCTAGCCTCCAGTTTTAACCAGCTATTTGCAATCCTCAAAACATTTGGTAAAAACTGACAAAGAACTGAAGATTTTTGTCTGGGATAGCAAATCTCTGAGGTTGAAAATGTCAAAGTGATATACTACAACGGGCTCCAGAGCATTGTGCCTCCCACATACACCATACTATTATAAAGCTCCTGGCCTATCACTTGTCAAAGAATCTTGAAACCCTGGACTGGGTTTTTATTGAACACTAGTTGATGAATGGCCTAACTTGATCAGTAATTTTGTGTGGACGAAAACCATTATCTACCCAATTCTGAAGGAAATAGATAGAGTATGGGTCTTGGTTCATAAATAAATGAAGATGAATGGGTTCCTGGACCATGAAGCACTGATTTGAAAAAATGCAAGGTTCTGAATGGAGGCTGTTCCATTCACTGGACAGAGCGGTCGTGAAGGGGTATTATAGCCATAGGACATCAAGTGGAAGGCAAAGCCTTCAAATCTTTCAATAAGTTATGAGAGGAGTTTGGCATTCCCTGTAGCCAACAATGAAAATGCATCTAACTGAGACATGGCATCTTGGGCAAACAAAGTATGGGACTGGTAACTTCTCAAGTCCCATATAATCTATGTCTATTTTAAATGATGGAATGACTTTAAAGAAAGCATATCTTGAATTGATGGTGTCCTGATCAAGAAACTGTATTATGTTCCCTTCAGGTGCACTCTCTTGGACAAATAGCAAGTCTGACGAGCAAAAGAACAAAGAGAAGCTGAATGGTCAGATTCGAGGAATCACATGGCGAATGCCCTGTAAAAGCACTTCTAAAGTTTGGACTTTTCAAAATTTCACCAAGACTGGGCTAAGTATAAGTGTCATAAAGCAAACCTAAGTCTGAATTATTGCTCCCTAACATACAAGTAACCTGATGTAAATATTGTATATCTTTTGTAGTCATGCAAGTTGTTAGTCATAATCTGGAGAGAACAGGTGTTTGTCTCATCACATTCACTGGAATTTGCAAGACGTCCTGGAAGTGACTGGGATTAATGACTGCCTGAAATGATGGCTCAATACCAGCTCACTGTGGCAAAAGATGTGTATACTTTCCCTCTGGAAAGCAAAAGATACACCCACACAGGATGAATGGCAAAAAAACCAAAGACAACGCCTTTCTACAAATCAATCATTTACAAGGTATTTGACCAGCTTCAGGTGTTCAAGAAAATCTGGGGCCCTTTTATATTGACTCAAATAAACTGCTCCCTTGCATAAAGCATCTAACTAGAAATCTGCACCTCACTGGCCTCTGTGCTTCAGAAAATATGTTGGATGATTACCCCAGCGGCTACAAGTTGCCTCTTCATCATTTTTTATACACCTAACACAACCTTTTTTCACTGAATAATTGACTAAAGTTATTTACTGCATTTCACCATTGAATATTCACTAGAGACTTAAGAGCTTCTTATGATGTCAGTCGGAGTTGCCTCCCACGAAACCGTTTCAGACTCGGGACCAACAGACCTGATGTCAGCGGTTCCGACCACCTGATTACGATGAGACCGAACACTGTTCGGTCAGATTCTCACTGTTCTCTATGGGAGCTTGTGTCACAGCCCTTTTATATTGACTCAAATGGGAGTGTGTGTAAAACCTTGCACCCTGTGGCAGGCACCCTATGGTACCCCCTCGACCACCGACCATAGATCGCAGAAACAAGGGGGCCCTGCAAGGAGACCCCAAAGTCGCTTTCCAACAGCCTTTCCATGTCGAAAGGCCGGCACAGAAAGGCTGTGCAAAACCGACATCGTAATCCCGATGGCAGAAACGCCGTCCATAGGGGATTAAAGTGTGGTTCCGGCCAGCTGGAAGACCCAAGATCCAGTCGGAACTGAGTCAGGATGACCGGCCGGTTTATGTTTTCACAGCCAAAATTGTAATCTGTCAGTCTGACCACAATTTGACCAAGTCAGTCGGAAAGCCTCCGATTAGCAGTCGGAGGCTTTCCGATCCACATCGTAATTGGCCCATTAATATTTAAAAAATACAGAATGAAATATCATTTTGTTTATTTTGAGTGCAACTTCCCTGGTATAATTCATTTTAATCTTTATCAAGGGAAGCATGGTTTGCTATATAAAGTGACAACAGAGACAGCATATTTGAGAATAGTCATGTGTACTCGGTGCTCTAAAGTGGTTCCCTGATTTTCATCTGGTGTATTACAAATGTCCTATGAATAAATTAACGTAAGGGATTTTTTAGGCAGTTCTACCTTTTAATGCAGGAGCACTGTTCATGCTTGGAAACAATGCCTAAAATTAGAAGATCAGTGAATACCCAATGTCACACAGTGAGCAGCAAGAGAGCATGAAACTATTACAAAGAGTAGATTTCTGGTCAAGATTCTGCGTTTGTGAAATTACAGATTTCACCACATCCCCCGAAAGTACATGGGATGTGGCTTCAGAAGTCCCTTGTGCTTGTTTTTTGCGGCCTCACCACTCCAAAGACTTTGCAGGAGCTCAGGCTGTGATGCCCTAAAAGACCTATCCCAAGCAAGCTACTTCTCCCTCAAAAAGTGAGAAATGTTTCCAAGATGTCAGGCCTGAATTATGTTGAGAAAAGTGAAACTACTAGCCTTAGAATACAAAGTGCTACTGGGTAAGAAGATGGGACCGGCTGAAAGTGTCACACATGATATGGTGTCTTCCATGGAAGTATCAATTAATACTGCAGTGGCATTGGGGCCCAGTGTACCTCTGGTTTAGGTAGTTTGTTTTATGCAACCAGGAGACTTTTCTTGCATTGTGGCCCAGAGCACCCTCCCTTCGCTGCTGGGCCTCCTGGCAGCTATGTAGGCTACAAAAGGTTTTGCCACCTGGCTGGGTTTCAATCAGCCTGCCTGTATTTTTAACTATAGACCAATAAAAACCTTGTGAAAAGCAGTGAAATTTGGTATTTTGACCACTCTGAAACATCAAGCTAAATACAGCAAACAGATAAATAAATCAATTCAAATGTATTTGAGAGTTGTCTAAAACGTTGCAGAATAATTATTAGAGCAAATAAAGGGATAATTGGCATGTTACAAAAGAATCTTGACAATTTTACACGAGTTGTCTTTCACCTAAGAGCTCATAGCGGTTTCAGACTAGCAAAACGTAAACAAATGGTCGGGATTTATTTCTAAGAAGGGTGGCAAGCCGACAAACAGCGTGAAAGAGTAGCAGGGAGGAGAGCTAGACAAAAGTGAGAATATAAACACAAGAACATTTACTTCATTAAAATAATCATATGACTGAATAAAGATTAATGGGCTGCACAAAACACTGAGGAAATGCGAGTATTAACTCTATCTAGCCAAAGGGTAGAACAATTTACTGCTGTAATAAGTGACATATGAACACCTGAACTAAGAATGCCCTAAAAGCTCATGGCAAATTGGATCAAAATGTTTAGAGTTTTCAAACCCTTCAATTAAAAAAAAATAGCAGTGTGTAACAATTCTTAAAGAGTCTGCTGCAGAGAATGAAGTTTATGTGGCTAAAGCACCCATTCGCTTAAAAAAAAGCTGGAAAGAAAACAAACATAAAAACATGTGCTAGCCTCCATTTCACCCATCTGAAAGCATACTGGCTCCAAAAAGCCGTTAAGGTAATGCAATCCAGCTGCAGTGGTTTTCGGTCGAAATGGGCCTTGCTGCTAGAATCTTTTTATTCAGAGATGAATTCGAGACTACAAACTCGTCGCGATTTAAAACAGATTCACTTTGTTGCGAAGTCTGTAACAGCGTCGTCTCGTCACCTCACAAACCCAGTCACAATAGGAAAGGACTCTTTACAAAAACTGCGACACCAACGCCCTTATCTGGGAACCGCGTACGGAACGGCGCACAGGCAGAGGCGAGGTGTGATCCGGTGTCAGCGAACCTGAGCAGCAGAGGTTGCAATTTCACTTCTGAGGCACGAAAACAACCACTACAGGTGATTACCCTCCAGCCTATGTGCTCTTCACAAAGAACAAAATACAAGATCTGCCTTTGGGGACAAAAGGGAGAGAGAAAAACATCTTGAAATTGAAACACCTGCTTGCCGGGCAGACCGCTGTAGATTGCACGTTATTTATGACATGAAAAGTGTAATTCTTTGATAGGCACACCGGTGTTTTTTTTTCCTTCCTGCAAACCCGTATGGCCAGACAGAGCTGATCTGTTGTCAACTGCACCATCTCTATTGAAACAAAAAAGCCGAACCCATTGCATTGTTTACAGTCCCATTTTTATAATTTGGCAAAAATTATGTTTTTCTTTCCAAAACACTTTTCAACACGCGCCCATGTTTTAGATCAGCGAAGACAATGGTAGGCGCACACCTGCACTCCATTCATTATACCTCCAAACACTTGAGTGCAGTTTCTTAATTGGTTCAAATGAATGAGCGTCTCACACAAAAGAGCTTTAAATATGATGTTGTGTTAGCCACGTGAAGAGAAGCATTGTAGTACCTACCATCTGAAAGCCACGAATGTCTTTGTAAGGCACCCATATATTTGTCGTTGAAATTTGCGTTTAAAATCCTATAAAACATTGGGCAGCCGAGTTAATAGAGGAGTCAGTCAAAATAAGCATCTACTCCGGTTTTTAAAGAAATGTTTGGGGCATATCAGCAACAACCGGCGATAATTATCGCTCAGCACTCTTAGCGTGAGGATAATTATCGCGTGGATTTTTATCGCTGAGATAGCGTACTATTAGCAACCCTTATCTCGTCAGCGATAAAAATCCTCACGCTAACTGCCTAACGTGAGATTATCGCTGGAAGTGTGGCGTTAACTTGTTGATAGGGACTCGCAAATTTAGCCATGATATCCACCTTCCATAGGATATCATGGCTAAGTCAGTCCTGAAGCAGGCGTAAGGAAAGTAGCGATAACAGGGGTTATCGCTACTTTTCCTGACGCTATGCTTCATAGCGTGGGGCTTGATGATAGGAGAAATGTCGCTTAGTGACATTTCTCCTGTCATGTTAGGTCATGTTAGGTCATGTTAGGTCAGGAACGCCCACTTTGCATCTCATTAGAGATGCAAAGCTGGGCGTTAGGAATTCCCACGCTAAAGCAAGGTTTCACGCGCTAGCGTGACCTTGCTAATTAGGCGATAAAATTATCGCCGCTTTTCGGCCGAAAACGGCCGCAAAAGCGGCGATAATATTTTATCGCCAGCTTGTAAATATGCCCCTTAGTTCGTTGCCTTTTAAATAACCTCATGTCACAAGGGTACCAATCAGTTTTGGTTACTCAGTGAACAGTACTAAGAATTCTGGGATATGGAGTTTGACGTTTCCACTGATAAACATTGCCCTACAAATCCCATGATGCACAATGTTTGTGGGTACCTGAAAAACCACGACTGGCAGAAGGCACCTTAATCTCACGTGCTACTGTGAAGGCAACTTAATCACACGGGGTACTGTGGTACGGCCAGAAAATTATGAGTTTGTGACGATTTAATATTTTTTTCTCGTCTGTACAAGGTTACGGACATTACTATTTAACCCTTTAATTGCCAGCCCCTCCCCCCATGCTAAGCCTTTTTATTTAGCTATTTGGGGTAGTTTGTGCTTAGGCCCTTGTAACTTTTTGTCCACATAAGGGATCCATGCCAAATGTGCGTCCTTTTCTTCCAACATCATGGGGATTTTAAAGGTACCCAGGTAGACAGTCCAGGGAAAACTCAGAGTCGAGGGTACGTTCTGTAAGGTACTTTGGGGCATATCAACAAGGCGGCGATAATTTTATCGTCTTATCAACAAGGCGACGCTGACCCCTGTTAGCGTTACTTTTTCGGTGATAGCGACCTGATTTTTATTGCCTTTCAAGCCAGCGATAATTATCGCTAATGACATGCAAGGTAGGCGTTCCTGACTGAAATCTCACGAAAAAAGTCGCTAACACAGCTGCTCCCTATTAACAAGGTTATCTCCAAAACGCTTAGCTACAAAAAAACGCACGCTAACTCCCGTTTTTAACACCTGATAAAAACCTGACTTAAACTGGAGATAAGTGAGTGTATATAAGGGAGAGTTGGCTCGAGCCCTCCCAGAACAGCCACAGAAGCCATGGAGATAGTCATCATGCAGCTTGGAGTCCCACCAATGCAGCAGCAACAACAACAACCACCGCCAATGCCACCACCACCAGGACCACCACCACCCATGCAGCGACGAAGAAGACAGCGCTCACTGCGCAGACGTGTCTACCTCACAGACTTAAGGCCAGAGGAAGTCATAGCCCACTACAGGCTCAAAAGGACATCCATCCAGCACATCCTGACCCTCATTGCCCACAGGCTGACGCCACAAAAACAGCGGACAACCAATATCCCTCCGCAGACATTCCAACCAACAACAGCCAGAGTCGGTGGCGTATCACAGGCATCCTTCTCAACCTTCCTCCCCACTGTCTTGGATGCCATACTCAGCCTGATTCCTCAGCACCTATACTTCCCCAACACTGTGCAGGAGCAGATTGCCATCAAGCAAGGATTCCATGCCATTGCTGGCATACCACAGGTGATCGGTGCAATTGACTGCACACATGTACCATTTGTGCCCCCTGCGGACAGCGAACACATCTACAGCAACAGGAAGCACACCCATTCAATGAATGTGCAGGCAATAGTGGACCACCGCGGACTGTTCACAAATGTCGTTGCCAAATTTCCAGGGAGTGTGCATGATGCATTCATCTTCTGACAATGCATCATAAACCAGCGCTTCCAGGATGGCATATATGGAAATGCATTGCTTGTCGGTAAGTACCAACTGAACACACCACATGCACAAAAACACAATCATGTTGACCCATCTAGAGGGAGGATGTAAATACATTGCCTAGGTACTGATTGGGGGGGTGCACAAAATGCATGGGCACATGTTGATGTATTGTGTATGAGGATGAGGTATACAGGCTCCACTGTGTAGAGAACGGCTACTCATAGTATGGCCCACATGCTGCCAGCGGCCTGGCAAGACTTTCTTGTTGGGCCGTGGACCTTGCAGACATTGTACCTGTGTGCCATGTCTTCAGATTTCATAAGAGTGCCACCAAACACTGCCGCAACAGCGCGGACTCCGAGAGACTATGCACCATGGGGGATGTGCGAGTCCAGCGATAGTCAGAGTGGAGATGCTTGTGCACCAAGAGGTGAAATATAACAAAAACTAGTTAATGAAAGACCTGTAAAGTACTGGGGTGAGGCTGGGTGTGTGTGCCCAGGAAGATGACCCAGTCCAGGCTGCCAGGGGGGGAGGTGACAGAGGGTGACAGAGGGAGAGAGAGGCAAAGAGACACAGGGAGGGAGACAGAGGGATGGTGACAGAGGGATGAGGGCGACAGAGGGAGGGAGACAGAGGGAGGGAGAAATAGAGCAAGGGAGGGAGAGACAGAGCGGGGGAGGGAGAGAGAGGGAGGCAGAGAGAGAGACAGAGAGAGAAAGAGAGAGAGAGATGTGTGTATGCCAGGTCTGGTGGCTCAGTGACCGAGGGTGTCCACACCAGGGGCCTGTGTCCAACCACATGGTCAATTCCCTTACTAGCCCTGCCCCCTTCCCCACTGACCCTGCCCCCACCCCTGTGGCACACTGACACAAACCACACAGCAAATTTGGGACCAGAGAGAAAGTATGCGAGTACCCATGGTGTAGAGTAACCCCCAGTACCTGGCTATCCATTAACCTTATTAAAGTCATCCGGACTGGTATCCCAGTCCGGTGTGTGGTCGCATGGTTGATGAAGATGATCATGTTGCAGTTCTTGTTGCCGGTGACCTATTAGGGTGACCCAACGTTTCACAAGTACTCACACATGTACAATCAGTGTGTCAAGTCTGCGGTCTGTCGTGAGCAAGGTTGTAACAATTCACTTTGATTATAGGAAATGCAGAGTGTGGCAAATGTGCATGCATAGGCCGGAAAATGTGTCATGAAACCACCATACAGCGCCATTGGTGTTGACTGCAGTGTTGTTGGTGCTGCTGTTGATGGTGTCTAGTAGCATCTCCCCTCTCACTCTGCCACACGTATTTCTCACTCTCAACCCTGTCATATGGTGTGTCATGTGGTTGCCCGATGAGTAAGTGGATGTGTATTCGGTCACTACTTGTGTGTTGTAATTGAACTTTCAAATGCTAATCCATTACAAATGCTAAGAAGTGTGCAAAGGTGAGCCATACCATGTGTATCAGCGTGGGGAAGTGAGTGGACAGTCTGATCTTGTCGAATAAACCACATAGTGAAAATGATTGTGAGAAGTTGTGTCATGTGAGTCTGATGCTCTGCTAGTGACAGATGACGCAGGCCAGTAAGTTTATGTTGTGTCACAAGTTATTGTTGATGGTGTGTGCCAAGCTTCACTGTCCCCAGTGGGCCCTGCAGGTGAGGTGGCCGTGGTCTGTTCCTCCGTTTTAGCTCTGGGCATACAATTGCATGGCTTGTGTGGTGTCACAGGTCTGCCATCAGCATGAGATGCATGTCTGAATGTCAGTTGTGCCATGTGTGGCCTATGTCATTTGAACATTCACATGGTGGTGACTGCAACGAGTGTGGAGCAGTGCCATGGCTAGATGTTAGAAGAACCAGACTGCCTGTCGGTGTCTGTGGTTTTTGTGCAGGTATCATTCCCATTTTGGACACTTGTAGTGACACTTATGCAACCGTGCAGCAAACACCAGCAAAAAGGATGGTTGGAGGATCAACCTTGAGGCAATGTATTCAGCATTGATGCCGAGAAATAGCCAGAAGCAACACATGTCTAACCTAAGTCAAAAAATAGCAAAAAGACCAATCGCAAAATATGTCAACACTGCCAACATAGTATGCTTAATGAATCATGTACACATCTCCCTATTACATCTCATAGGTGATCAAGGATATGCTCTCTGCCCGTGGATGATGACACCAATACGAAACCCCACCACCCAGGCACAGAGGCAGTACAATGCTGCACATCGACGCACACGTGGGATCGTGGAGCGTACATTTGGGGTGCTCAAGTCACGTTTCCGTTGCCTGGACATTACAGGTGGCAAACTGCTGTACATCCCTGAAATGGTCAACAAAATAATACTAGCATGTTTTGTATTGCACAACATTTGTGTCCGCACAAATGCTCCTAGGATCGAAGTGCCTGCAGCACCGGCCAATGACCAAGATGTCATAGTAACAAGCCAAGGATCCTATGCTCAGAAAATTGAACACCATAGTGAGGGGAGAGGGACTAGGGGCCATATTATCAGGGTCAGCATTAAAATGATCGCGGCTTTAGTGGCAGGTAACTGACACTAAAGCGTCTGTGTTGGGCTTGATGATAGGCCCTGGTGAATTCCCATAGAAGTCCATGTTCTGGTGTGAACATGGGATTCTATGGGAATTCACAGGGGCATATTATCAAGCCCATTGCTGCCACAGCGATAATTTCAACGTTGATCTTGGTAATATGCCCCTAGGTTGGCACAATTGTTAGATTTGAAGATCTAGCTTTCGCAGACATGAAGAGTTTTTAAATTTGCAAGAGAAAATAGTACATGCCATGCGTTGACGTGGGGCGGGAGAGGGTGGTGGGTATTATGGACAAGGATATGTGTGAATGCAGGTAAGTTGCCTTTGGATGACTGAATGGATTTCATGGTGCGCCCTGCATCGCATTTTGCAATGGAGGGCACATGAATAAGGGGCAAATTATCAGGGACGGCATTACAAATGTTCGGCACTTGAGCAGCAGAGAACTTCCGCTTAAGCGGCAATAATGGTCTTGATAATATGCCCTGGGGAATTCCAATAGAAGTCCATGTTCTGGTGTGACCATGGGCTTCTATTGGAATTCTCCAGGGCATATTTTCAGGGCCATTATCTCAGTTTTAGTGGCAGTTTTCTGCCGCTCAAGCAGCTATTATTTTAACGCCGTCCTTGGTAATATGCCCCATAATCCGTATTTTTGGTGTGACATTGCATGTGTTGTCGGTATGCAGAGTCACTCATTACTTTCTCATCTTGCTGTACAGAGTGCTACATAGCATGTACAGGCAAGGGGGCATTTTTGTAGTACAGGCATGAGGTTGTCACAATGTCCCCCTTGCCTCATCACCACACTTATCCAACTCTTCTTCAGAAGTCCGCAACTCCCATGTGCCAAAATGAGTATGCAGTGTGAATGTGAGTGGTCATGTGCACGAGTAAGCATGCCAGCGACAGGCTCGGCACACCTGCAACATTGCACATGTGTCTGGTTCGTGTGCAAGGTTGTGTGTGGCCCTCTAAGTCACACTTGTTGGCCATGCACATCCTTGCACACAAGTCGAGCCACATGTGCTATTTTGCAGGTGTGCTGGTCTTGCTGTTGGCATGCTTACACATGCACGTGATCAGTCACATTCACACTGCATGCTCATTTTGGCACATGTGAGTTGCGGCCTTGAGGAGATGATTTGGATATGGGTTGTGATGGTGCAAGGGGTGCATTTTAGCAGCATGCTGCGTTTCTATGTGATGTGGCATTTTGGTATGTGATGTGGCACTTATTTTGTGGTCTGATGATGTAGTTAGACTGTGTTTTTCTGACGTTTCAGTGCACATTTCAATGTCAGTGTGTCCGTCAAAGTGTGTCTAGCAATGTTTATGTGTGTCCATGCCACCATGCACAGGGCTATCTGGGACCTGAACCACAGTAATTGTGGCTATGCAATGCTATTTATTGTACATGTGTGCCATTGTGGCCATCCACCCCGTCCACCCACTCCATAGTTTGTACTCACCCTGTGGTTGTGTCTGTTGACCTGCAGCGGTGTCCCGACCCGGCACTCCAACCACCGTCTCCTCAGTGATGACTTGCGCCACCATTCCCTCCTGCTCATCCAGCTCCAGCTGCGGCACGGTGTCAGGTATGCCAAGCACTCTTACCTGAGTTCTCCAACTCTTACCTGTAAAGTGCTTGGGATGTTTCGCAGAGACGCTATGGGCCAAACTCCCTATAACTCTATTCAACAACCCTAGATATCACTTATACTCTGTAGGTTGAGTATAGGATTGAGGGAGGAGGGCCGGAATCGACGCTACTGATGTTCCTGTAGTCGACCTGCGAGACAACAAAAGATTCCTTAGCGCAGGTATCCTAAAGATATGCTACTGTAGCTGTCCTAGTTATGCTATTTTGCTTTTGTACTCTCTATTAGGTTCAAGAGTCCTACCTGCGATTCTACAGGGTTGGGCTTCACGTCCAGGAAGTGGTTGCGAGGTGAAGATCTCCGAAGTTCTTCCCCTGTTCTTTGTTAGGTGTTTTTTAGCAGTAAACGTGAAAATCTATAATTAAACAATAATATCACCATTAGCCATTCTGCACGTTCAAGCACTCATAACTACCTTTACACTGTTGACATTCTCTTGATCCTATACACTTACTGCGCAACCTTCCTGTTCTGTTGACTTTTTCTGACAGCTTCTAAATCAAAAAGGTATGAAAACATTGCGATATACACATTGCACTTTCTATACAGTCTGTAACACTACATTCATTAGAGGTTTTCTTCTCAACACGCACACTTGTTTTTTCAAATAAATATCCAAAGTCCCTTGTTTCTTATTTCACAAGATGTCCAAAAATTAGTCTTCTTTAACTGTCTCTCTTGCGATGGGCGCCAGAAGTTTAAAGAAATGTTACTTAGCTTTCTTGTCCTTGCTTTTCAGGTCACATCTCGCTGCAGAAAGAAACGATGAATTCTCAAGGCAGACGATGTAGGAAGAAGAGCGTAGGCGTGAAGCTTCAGGAAGGAGCTGAATTGAAGGTAGGTGAAGGTCTAGGGCGGAGCAACATCGGCGCGATGTTTCCTGCAGGGTAGTCGGAAGGCTAAGCACCTTCCAGAGTCTGGGTGTGGCTTAAATACTCAGCCGCACCCAGACGTTTGAAGAGAGCGCGTGTACGTGCCCTTGCCCGCGTTAACGTCACTCGAGGCACGCGAGGCACGTTACCAAGGCAGGCAATAATTTCTTGATCCGGCGCGATGTCAACGAAGCCTGACAATGCTTCCGCACCGCTCCTCACAACATCCAAAAAGGTCATTGCTCAGTCTGCAATCAGAGCCCCAATACCGTTTTTTGTTGCAGAAAAGCAACGTTACAGTGACAAATACATCGTATCAGCATTAAAGCAATCACAGTGTACATCCTAACAACCATGACAATTACAATGTTAAATCTTAACAACCATACATCACGGAGTGCAGGATGAACGGGATAGGGGTGGGATTTCAGTGCGAGGGAGGAACGTAGATTCATGACACACGGGGCTACCACCTCCGGTGGCCATGGCTGCCCTCCGGTTGGCGGCCATCTTCTCCTTGGTGTTCTTCTTGTTGTCGTTCCAGCGCTTTTTTACCTCCTCCACGGTCCTCCTCTTACTCTCTCCCACAGCATTGACCTTTAGCTGTGATCTCCTCCCAGATGTGTTTCTTTCGGGACAATGGCACTGTCCTCCGTATAAACAGCTCCTGCTGGTGTTCAGCCACCAGGCTATACAGGACCTGATTCTCCTGGTGGCTGAACATGGGGTTCCTCCTCCTCTTTTCCTTCCCCTGGCTTTCTCCCTGCTCCTCCTGGCTGGCTGTGGGGTTCGCTGTGGTCTCTGTGCTTGCCCAGCTTCCTCCATGTCTCTGGTCTGGTCTCTGGTCTATGGAGTCCATTTTTTTTTGCCTGCTTGGGGGCCTTTTATAGAGCATTTTCCCGCTTGCTGCGTGCAAAATGCAGGCCTGTTGTCAATTGTCAGGCTGATTTTGGAGATAATTGTCTTATCTCTGCTTTTCGCGGCTTAGCGTGCGTTTTTTTATCGTTGGCGCTAAGATTTTATCACCATCCATAGGCGCCGGAACTGATTGTTATCGCTGGCTAGCGGCGCCTTGTTAATACGTCACTATGGCGGCGATAAAAAAAAGACTTCGCCGTCGATAAGATTATTATCGCTAACAGCGCTTAGCGATAATTAACACTATTTGTTGTTGATATGCCCCTTTATTTCTCTTTCTCAAGTTGAAGTATTCGACCAGCAGAGCTAACGCCTCAGCAGCAACAGCAACATTCCGACAGTCAAGCGATAACCCGGTGCGGTTGCCAAAGTGGCACCCGCCACAGCATTGTAACTGAATACCCAACACATCTCCCCCCCACAATGCCCTCAGCATTGAACCAGCATGTGGCATTAAAACAACAAACTCCAACTGGGATAAATAAAACATAAAAGCGAAAAGAAAGCTAATAAAAACCTGGACATAAAGTAATAAGGGAATTACTCCAAAACATCAATTAGTGGACAGTAAGAATTGCAGAGGACATCCCCACATACAATTCTCAAATCATGATATAATCATTGAAACAAGACGGTGGCCTTTTAGCTCTCACAGGTCTCCCTGAGCTAGTACCAAATTGGGTCTGTGTGGTCCCCAATGTTTCTCTAGTCTCTCCTCCAACACTCAAAGCATTCTTGGGTTCCCTACTTGGTACTGCTCCTTTAGTTGTCTACTTAGACAATTTCTCTTTATTCCACCATTTACCATCACTCAACCTCACCACTCTTTCCTTAACTAGCTCAACTTTAGGTAGTTAAGGAAAGAGTGGTAAGATCCTTTTTTTTTCTCTTTCTCAAGTTTAAGTATTTGATCGGCAGAGCTAACGTCTTAGCAGCAACTGCCACATTCCGACAGTCACGCATCCACCCGGGGCGGTTGCCAAGGTGGCATCTGCCATCACATTATAACTGAAGACCCAACACCAGGGTTTGTGGATTCCCCTGGAGGGGACCCAGAAATTAGCCAAAATACAGCTAAATTTTGTTTTTTGGGGGGAATAATGGGGAAAAAAGTGCTGCTGAAGAAAGCGCCTGGGTTTTTACCCTGCAAATTGTATAAACAAAGAGTTTGTGGTACTGAAATCATCAGCTTTCAGGGACAGGAAGATTTTTGTCAGAAAACCCAAAGTTTCTACACAGTTTTGGCATTTTACTGGGACATAGCCGATTTTGGCTACTTTTTGTGCTTTCAACCTCCTTCCAGTTAGTGGTAGAAATGGGTGTGAAAGCTATAATGAATCCCGGAAAGCTATACATTTCTGAAAAGAAGACAAAATTCTAAATTCATCAAGGGGTCATTTGTGTAGATCCCTCAAGGTTTTGTTATTGAAATTACCAGTTAGAAGTAAGAAATTTTGAAAAAAACAGCCATTTCTGCCAACATTTTCACCTGTAACTTCTTCTAAGTATGACAAATTGTTTAAAGCAATCTACAGTTACAGCTGGACCCTTCTGGTTGTAGGGCTATATAGGACTTGTAGGTTCACCAAAAAGCTGAGGAACCCAGAGCTAATAACTGAGCTGTGTCTTGCAATGTTTTTCATTGTGTACCATGTATGTAGCAATTCATTTGGTAAAATATAAAGAGTGAAAAACAGGTATCAAGGACACCTATGTATTTCCGAAATGGGAACAAAATATAAAGTTTAGAAGCAGTAGCTATTTGACCATCTCCAAACTTTTGTGTATTCACACTAGAATTTGAATTATAGGAAAAAAAAATAAAGTGACTTCTTTTTTACACATTGTCTCACATTTGGAGGGCAGAAATGCATAGAAAGTGTAAATGTAATAACAGTTGCTCAATAATTCTGTGTTTCACTAATTTTCCTGATAAAAATGGTACCTCACTTGTGTGGGTAGGCCTAGTGCCTGCGACAGGAAACGGGCCAAAACGCCATGTGGACACACCACAGTTTTACAGTGAAAACTGACAATTTTTTTGCAAAGTGCCTAGCTGTGGATTTTGAACCTTAGCTCTGCCAGCACCTAGGGAAACCTAGCTCACCTATACATTTTTTAAGACTAGACACCTGGGGGAATCCAGGATGGGGTGACTTGTGTGGCTCTCACCAGGTTCTGTTACCCAGAATCCCTTGCAAACCTCAAAGTCTGAAAAAAACAAACATATTTTCCTCACATTTCTGTGACAGAAAGTTTTGGAATCTGCGTGGATCCACACAATTCCACCCACCCCGCATTCCCCAAAGTCTCTTGATAAAAATGGTACCTCACTTGTGTGGCTAGGCCTAGAGCCTGGGCCAAAACACGTGGACAAACCACATTTTTACAGTGAAAACTGACCTTTTTTTTGCAATGTGCCTAGCTGTGGATTTTGAACCCTAGCTCAGCTGGCACCTAGGTAAACCTAGCAAACCTATTCATTTTTAAAAACTAGACACCCAGGGAAATCCAGGATGGGGTGACTTGTGTGGCTCTCACCAGGTTCTGTTTACCAAGAATCCCTTGCAAACCTCACACTTTGTAAAAAAAAAAAAAACATTTTCCTCACATTTCTGTGATGGAAATTCTGGAATCTGCATGGAGCCACAAAATTCCACCCACCCTGCATTCCCCAAAGTTTCCCGATAAAAATGGTACCTCACTTGTGTGGGTATGCCTAGTGCCCGTGACAAGAAACAGCCCACAAGGCAACGTGGACACATCACGTTTTTCCAATGAAAACTGGCCTTTTTTTTGCAAATGGTCTAGCTGTGGATCTTGAACCCTAGCTCTGCTGGCACCTAGGGAAACTAGCAAACCTATACACCCGGGGGAATCCAAGACGGGGTGACTTGTGTGGCTCTCACCAGGTTCTGTTACCTAGAATCCCTTACAAACTTCAAACTTTGTACACAAACAAATTTTCCTCAAATTTCTGTGATGGAAAGTTCTGGAATCTGTGTGGATCCACAAACTTCCACCTACCCCGCATTTCAGAAAGTCTTCCAATAAAAATGGTTTGTCACTTGGGTGGGTAGGACTAGTGCCCGCAACTGGAAACGGACCAAAACGCAACGTGCATACACCACATTTTTACTGTGAAAACTGACCCTTTTTTTGCAAAGTGCCTAGCTGTGGATTTTGAGCCCTAGCTCTGGTGGCACCCAGGGAATCCTAGCAAACCTATATATTTTTGAAAACTAGACTCCTAGGGTAATCCAGAATGGGGTTACTTTTGTGGCCCTCACCAGGTTCTGTTACCCAGAATACCTTGCAAATCTCAAACTTTGTAAAAAAAAAAAAAACATTTTGCTCACATTTCTGTGATGGACAGTACTCAAATCTGCGTGGATCCACGAACTTCCACCCACCCCGCATTCTCCAAAGTCTCCCAATAAAAATGGTATCTATCACAAAACGACATGGTTTCGCAAGAGGGGGCACCTGGGTTTTTGGCCCCAGGCTCGGCAGCCATCTAGGAAAGCCTACCAAACCCACACATTTCTGAAAACTAGACACCCAGGGGAGTCCAGGGAGGTATGGCTTGCATGGACCCCCCCCCCCCCCAAAGTTTTCCTACGCTTAATTCCCTGCAAACGTCAAATTTAGCTGAAAAAAAATCAAAATATTCTCACATTCCTGTGTGGGAAAGTTGTGGGATCACCGGGCTGTCACAAACTTTACACCACCCAGCATTCCCCCAGGTCAGCCGACAAAAATAGTACCTCACTCGTTTCAGTGGGCCAAGTGCCCGCGATGGACAAGGGCCCTAAACATATTGTGGAGACATCAAGATTACCTATCACAAAACAACCTAGTTATGCAAGGGGGGCACCTGGGTTTTTGGCCCTGGGCTCAGTGGCCATCTAGGGAAACCTACCAAACCCACACATTTCTGAAAACTAGACACCCTGAGAAGTACAGGGAGGAATGGGTTGCGTGGATCCTCCAAAGTTTTCTTACCCAGAATTTCCCGCAAACCTCAAATTCAGCTGCAAAATTCCAATTTTTCCTCACATTTCTGTGTGGGAAAGTTGTAGGATCATCGGGCTGACACAAATTTTCTACCTGCCAGTGTTCCCCCAGGTCTTCCAATAAAAATGGTACCTCACTTGTGTGAGTGGACCAAGTACCCACGTGAATACATCAAAATTACCTAACACAAAACGACCTGGTTTTGTAAACGGGGGGCACCTGGGTTTTTCCCAGATGGCTGCTGAGCCCGGGACCAAAAATGCAGATGACCCCCTTGAAAAACCAGGTCATTTTGTTATGGATAGATGGGCACCTTTGTTTTTGGTCCTGGGTTTGCAGACATCTAGGAGAACCTAAAAAAGAACAGAAATGTCTGAAAACTAGACACCCATGGGAGTCCAGGGAGGTGTGGCCTGAGTTAATCCCCCAACATTTTTCTTCCAAGAATCCACTGCAAACCTCCAATTTAGCTAAAAAGTAACATGTTCCTCTAATATAAGTGGGGGAAAGTTGTGGTATCACCGCACTGCACAAATTTCCTACCACTCAGCATTCCCCTCAGTCTCCCGATACAAATGATACTTTACTTGTGTGGATAGGCCAAGTGCTTATGACATGGAAATGCCAAAAACATGCAGAGATTGAGGGGAGCCCAAAGCGGGTTCAAAAGGGCAGTTTGTTTATACATTTTTAGGCTGACGCTACTTTGGGCACGCACACAAGTGAGGTCTCATTTTTCTCAGGAGACCAAGGGGAATGCTGAGCAGTAGGAAATTGGTGCCTGCTCAATGATCCTACAACTTACCCACACAGAAATTTGAGGAAAATTTTACTTCGTAAGATAATGTGAGGGTTGTGGGGGATTCTGGATAAGAAAACACTGAGGGATCAATGCAAGCCACACCGCCAGACAAGAGTCAGTACACGCACACCACCATCCGCGCACAGCTCCAGCCAAGTGCCATCCACACACACACTGCCAGCTAAGCACCACCCACGCACTCTGCCAGCCAAGCGCCATCCCCGCACACTGCCAGCCAAGCAGGGTCAGACTGGGAACAGCAACCAGCCCTGGAAGATTGCTGCTTGACCTGTCCTGGGAGGGGCGGGTGTGCTAGTAAAAAGCACCACTCCGCTTTAGTTACAGTGGCCCGATATTGCAACACTGCTGCAAAACCGGCCCCCAGTGACAAAACCACCCCCCTTGGCCAGAAAACCAGCCCCCACAGCTCCAGCCCACCGGGGAAATGCCCGGTGATAGTTACAGCCAGTCCGGCCCTGCAGCCAAGCACCATCCATGTATACAGCCAGCCAAGCACCATTTCAGGTACACCGCCAGCCAAGCGCCACTCCACACACACCACCAGGCAAGTGTCAATTTACACACACCGTCATCAAGCGCGAGTCCACCTACACCATTAGCCAAGTGCAGGTTCACACACATCCAGCAAAATGCCAGCCAAAGGTCAGTACACGCAGACCACCAGCCAACCTCAAGTTTACACACACACAATCTCTCCCTGGTTTCTAGTGGTTTTCTGCCCATGCTTGGGTGCAGATGAGAATAAAAAGATCCCAAGCAGCCGAAATGAGTCCCTAAAAAAAAGGAAGCGACCCTTGCCTATGGGACTTCTCACTGGCATGTCCATAAACATATCACTGGTGCCTAGTAGGCTTTCTGCCCCCTGTGGGGAAGGTAAGGGGCTATTACCCCGATCTGCCTTCTAGGGGGGCAGAAAGCTTTTTTTGGTGGTGGGGGCATTAGCATGCCCATTCTCAGCAGCCCTCACCCCTATGTATAAAAAACAGCAAAATCCCAGGTGCCTAGTGGTCTTTATGCCCCCTTGGGGCAGATTAGGGACTATTACCTCCATCTGCCTTCCAGAAGAGGCAAAAAAGCTGTGGCAATTTTTTGGGGGGAGGTGGGGACATTTGCATGCCCATTTTGACCACCCCACTTCTCTCTATTAAAAAAAATCCCTGGTGCCTAGTGGCTTTCTGTGGCCCCGGGGGGGCAGACCAGGGGGCCTCCAGTGTGGCAGAAAGACTGGGGTTTTGGGGGGGTGGAGGCATTGGCATGCCTATTTTGGACAGCCCCTATATACATAAAAAAATCCCTGGTGTGCTTTCTGTCTCCCCCGGGGGCAGATTGGGGGCTATTGCCCCCATCTGCCTCCCAGGCGGGCAGAAATATTGTAGAATTTTGCATGGGTGGGGGCATTGGCATGCCCATCTCTGGCAGCCCCCACCCCTAAATACAATAAAAAAAATCCCTAGCATCTTTTGCTCTTTGGGCAGATCGGGGGTTATTGCCCCATCTGCCTCCTGGGGGGGCAGAAAGACTAATATTGTGGGAGTGGGGGCATTGGCATGCCGATCTCGGGCAGCCCCCACCCCTAAATTCAATATAAAGAATAATCCCTGGCATCTAGTGGGCTTTCTGTAGAAAGACTGATATTCCCCAAATAATTTTGGGGGGAACAAAGGCCCAAGGGGCTGCTCCCACCTCCCTAGTTTCCAGTGGATGAATCGCTGCTTGGGGATTGCCCACCTGGGGTGATCTCTAAGCAGGAATCCACTAAGGAGAAGGGGCGCTAGGTGGCGCACGACCAAGATGGCTGCACTGAAGTGAGACTCTTGTTGCCTGGCGGCATAATCCGACCCGATATTCTGCCCACAAGCAAAAGAATCGACACTAGACATGTGCCGCATACCTGTGATACCCTCTACCTCCCACTGATGCCCTTTCAGCGTGACCAAGACCTCCTCAGCCGCAGCGCCGCTCGCGGTTCTGGCAACGCGGAGATCACAGCGTGAACTGCTGGAAAGGAATTCAGCATCCGCAGCTAATTGAGCCCCCTAGCGCACACGCGGTAACTAGGCTGCTCCAGAAGAATTGCTGATAAGGAGACGCACACCGCCCTACAAGTAAGGCTGGCGACCGACCCCCTCACTGCACACACTTCCACGCTTTAGGATATCACTGGAACGGCTTGCTGGGGTAGTGAGACGGGGTCGGGAGACAAGGGTGGGCACACCTACTAGAGACCGCGACCGCCGCCGCAGCCATCTTATGCAGTGCCGCGACTCCTGACTGAGAAGCGGATGGCTTGGCTTCTGATGCAGGGGAGCAGAGAAATGTTTGGCTCCTCTTTATATATCCGCATACGCAGCAAACAGATGCTGGTGGCGATACTCAGGGGCTCAGTACAATCCGAGAGCTCCATATTTTATTGCGGTGCAAACACCTGAATGACTAGGTTGTGCAATACCCCAGAGTTCACCACTGTTTATATGTTCCAAATGGCAATAGGCGTGGGGGCTGCTGCGCCTGCAACGTAAAGGGTCATCCTGTACTTCATTTAGTGCCAGTCCACAGCACCTCATTGCTATCGAGGGATCTGCCCTGCTGCAGCCAAGTAGAGACAACTGCTGTTTGGGGCTTGAAACAGGAAAGTGAAGAGCCCATAGGCATAAAGGACTACTTCTGGCTTGACAAATGCAGCGTGCATGTTCTCTACATACTGGATGATTGTGCACACAGTGGCTCCCAGAATAAATGCCTGGATAAAGTGGATAGGCTGCACGCAAATACACTGGCTGGAGTGAACATAGTGGCGTGGCACCGGTGCACTAAATCCTTGCTGTTCTGAGCGCAATAGCTAACCCCAAGATCGCGATCACTGCAGATTTTAGGCCCCCCTCAGCTTTGTTGAGACATATTTGCAACCGCAGGTAAATGCATCATACCTCACTGGCAGAGTCAACAGTAGGGATAGGACACTGCTTTTTACTCTTAGTTACATACACAACAAAAAACAAACAAGCGGCTCAACACACACACCATTTGATCGGTCTGACCACATCAGCACCAAGCTGGGCCTATCATGGGAAAAACAGACGGCAAGCTGTCAAAACTGCCCTTCGAAGCCAGAAAAACCACCATGCGTTCAAATGCCGATGAACCAGACTACGCAGGCACAGAACGTGCACAAGAACCAGCAACTTCCCAGGAGGATGATGTCAAAAGTCTCTTGCTCGCAATGCAGCACAGCCTAATCTCCATAGAGACCAAAATGGACTCAATGACTACTCGAATGGATTCCATCATTCATAAACTGGACAAGCATGAAGAGGGATCCACTAAGGAGGGGTACCATTGGAAAGGGGAGATCCTCCCTTTGCCAATGATACTGCTCCTGTTTTTCTACATGCTCGGGCTGCTTAGATAGCCCCCTGAGCACGTAGCAAGTGAAACTGAAATGAACCTATTGGCTCATTTCAGTTCCGGTTTCTGTGCAATGACATCAGCATGACGTGCGCGCTGCTAGTCATTGAACAGAAACCAAAGAGACAGCGTCAGGAGCTGGGGAAGCCCTTCCCCAGCTCCAGAGGCAGTTGGGGTGAAAAGGGAATCCCTCTGTTGCCCGCAACAGAGGGATTTCCAGTGCCTCGTGCGTGAACGGCCAGTAGCCGTCCGACGCACATGAGCACTGGTTCGTCGAACAGTGCCCGGCCATCAGACGCACCAAAAGGGTTAATATGCTCATATTTTATGTATATCGATTTACATTGTTTTAAAGCTGCGACCATTTTATTGAAAGCCTCATTGGCTCATCTATCCTGCAGTAGGGAGGACATAATTCAAAGCATGAATTGTCTCTTGATAACTGTATGAAACACTGCACTACCAAAAAAGTTTAGACTTGTCAAGTGGTTCAGTTAGGTGTGAGATGTTCCGGAAATCCTTTAATTTTTCGGTCTGGTGTTAGACAAGACCTTTTGATTATTTGTTTATTTATTTACTTACACAAAGAGCTTGCGAAAGGCCCAATAAGTAAGCCAGATCCGTGTCATCATGCAATTAAAACAACTACACAACAAACCTTTATTAGCAGAAATGTCCACTTTATTAAGACGGGTTTGTTGATTGTAAACTCAATAATATACAAATATATAATAAAATCAACCTCACCAATACATTTACAATTCTGACAATCTCCCCGCTTAAAAATTCCCTAAGGTCTTAAATATTACCCATAGCCCCCAAAATGCTCTTCTTCCATTCAAAGCCCTTCATTTGCATTCCCTAGTCTATCTCTTACACACTCTACCAAGCATACCCAAGTCAACAGCTGCTCCAAAGCCCAAAACTTACTCTCAGTCCACCTGACTCTCATACCCCCCCAAAAAATAAATATCTGTCACCTTTTCGAACCCCCGTGCCTCCAGCGTATCACCTACCCTTTTCTTGTGGCCCAAGGCAATTGCACAAAGCCACCTAGGGGGGGGGGGCTGACTCTGGCCCTGCTGTCCCCCGGGACCAGCATTCCCATTTTCTTCTGCCCACTACAACATACAACATGAGGCAGTGTCTAACTTCCCTGTGAATGAGGGCTTTCTTCCCTTTCACAAGGAGTACGTCCACACAAATAACTTATTTTCAATGCCAGCGGATACTGTGGCAATGTGTCTATTTGGAAAGCAAAAGAACAAACAATATATTTATACTTTTATCCTATGTTCTGTGTTTTTTTCTTATTGCACATTGATGGGGACCTGGCAGCATCCCTAACAATAAAGGTTTTCAAAAACCATGACAAAATAAAATAAGCATTGACAAAGACAAATGGCTGGCCGCTAACGCCAGACCCACTGGGTTTTCCAATGCTTGTTTATGTTCCTGTGGAACACACAGATCGGTATTTACAATGCAGAACGTAGTTAATTTTAAGTAGTGTGATTTAGAAGGCAACAACTGATTTATATCTAGTGCCGAGCATTGGACAATTTGCGATATCGGCTTCAGAATCAAAGAGCAAAAGTATTTATTTTGCCCTTCATTCTATTAACAGCATTATGGGGTGTAAGTGGTTATAAACGACTGAAGAGAGAAAGCAATTTTCCCTAAATAGCTCAAACTCTTAAGACTGAAGTCTGGGCCAGAAAGTAACCTCTGACTACATAGGCCATAATGTAATCCCAGCTAAAAAAAGAAAATGAGATATCACAATGGCAATGGCTAGCAGGGGCATTGAATAATGACACGATTTTAGAGCAAAACCTTTGAGGCGGCCTACTTAACAATGCAACCAAAATCCTCTACAGGAGCTTAGCGCACTGTACGAAAAATGTATAGAAAATCAAGAACTTGTATACCGTAAATCCAGGAAATATATGTCTACAAGAAGCTCTGGTCAACTGGGCCATTTGAAGTAGATGATAATGTTGTTGTTAGTAATCCAGCTACTAAGTCTAGGAGAGGTAATGCAAGTAGAGGTCTAGCTATACTATTGAGTACCAACTATTCATGGGCATACGAGGGACATTATCATCCATCAAATGTATTGCATTGTATAGTATTCTCTCATTAGAAGTCAGGACGCTGCCCAATGACCCTCCCCCTTATTTTCTGCTTATATATGGCCCCTTGCCAAGAGATTAATTTCAGACTGAATTCATTTTTTCAATGCATAAAGACTATTGCTGCTCAGGAAAACGTTGAGGATATTTTAATCATGGGAGACTTCAATGGGACATTCTCTAATCACGCTATAGCACTTTTCTCTGATCAAGAACGGGAAGAGGCTTTGAATAGCCTTACTGCAATTTTTCCGGCTGGTGCCAAGGTATATAAAAGAGGAGTGCTATTGTTGGAGGCATGTAGGGAATAAAAGGTTATCATAGTTAATAGCAGACTGGACAGTGATTTTCCAGCCCACTCTACTCATACTGTAGGTTCCTCAACTACGATAATTAACAATGTGATAGGTTCAGATACGGTCTTTCGATTGCTTAGGTAAATTAAAGTAATAAATAATATCATGAGTGACCACAACATTATATCTCTCCCTATTAAGGGCAAAGAGACCATACCTTCCTGGCAGATAAATGAAATGGATGAAGTTTATCTTAATTTTGTCAATGGAAGGGTATCCTGGAATACTCAAAGCAAGAAGATCCTTTTGGTAAAGTTAAGAAAAGCCCTAGAGGATAGCGTCACTAATGGATGGATATCTGTAGATACTTACGTAAAAGACATAGGGACATTTGTAAGAAAACTCCTAATTAATTCTCAGGATGGAACTAGGAAACAAGTGGAATTTTTTACAATTAACAAAGCTTTTATTTTGAATACATTGATAAATAAATTACAAAGATGGCAATTTATATATTACTCAAGAGAATGAAAAAAGTTATTAAGCTGATTAAAAAGAAAGAGAGCCTGGTGCAAGTAAACAAAGTGCAGGCTGATAGAACGCGGGTTAACATTGCAGATGCTGTGAAACAATTTTTTATTAACTCTTTTGGAAGATTATTGGGGAATGTAATGGCAGCACCACTAAACCTAAAGGCAAGAATAGTCCTTCCTGTGAATGGTGCGCCTACATTTCCTCCTGTTATGCTTTAAGTAATCCCCCAAAAAATTCCATGGATAGAGCCTTTTGTAATACTGGGCCCAGAGATATAAAAACTCTTACTACTCTCTGTCCAACAAGGCCTCTTGTGAAAGAACTTCTTAGTAATGCTGGATATACAGGTGCAAGAGGCCCTGATCAGTTGGCGATTACAATCTTAAAGTTACAGCTTGATTTATGGGTCAGATATTTGAAAGCATTATTTATATGTTGCTTCCTAACAGGAGTGATGACGGATTCTTGGCGAGAAAGCCTTATCCTCTCTCTACATAAAAAAGTCTCCATCACTGTCCCAAGTAATTATAGTCAAGTTACGTTGCTAGATGCCGCTTGGAAAATATTGCTCCACTTTGGATAATATAACTGCACTACGGCTAATTCCGGGAAAGTATGTACAGAGAAGAGGTATGCCTTTCTACGTGGCCTTTATTGATTTTTCCACTGCTTTTGACTGCGTGAACAGGCCTTTTCTGTTGAGGAAACCTAGGGCGATGGGAATCCTGGAGGGTCTTCTGAAGCGTATTATTGCCCTACACACTTCCACATGGTGCCATTTCATGCTTAGAGGCAAGCGTGGCATTACGATAGATACTAGGAACGGCTTAAAATAAGGTTGCATTTTGGCTCCTCTTCTGTTTTTTTCATTATACATTGCGGACCTACCAGAATTCATGAGCCAGGTAGGCCATGATGCTCCCAAATTAGGTTCTTATCCTTTGGGCACCTTATTACATACAGACAACCTCATCTTATTCGGACCTGAAAAGGATTGCAGAATCGTTTACATTTTCTATCTGCTTATGTCTTATCCGATTTTTTAAAGGTGATTATAAGAAAAAGTAAGATCAGGAAGTTGCCTGCAAGGGGCTGTCATGCTGCCATGAAATACAACTGGCATCTAGGTAATATTGTACTGGAAATTGGTAAATCTGAACCCTACCTACAGAAAATCTTCACAGCCAATATAACCGATAATGAGCACATAGCACATTTGATAAATAGGATAACGGCCCATGCAAATGCCCTTAAAGCACTTTATGGAGCAATGGGTCGAAGATATTTTATGTCAAAGATCTTTTTATTCAATAAGACTTCTGCAGGAAATATAACACATTGCAAATTATACAGGACTTCCCGTGTGTATTATCAGCTAATACAGATTCAGTTTCTGACCTTGGAAAGTCCCCTTGTCACCATCATGCATTGCGAGTCATGTACAATTTACCAAATCAAACATTGGGGGAAACACCCAAACAATTCAAATAAATAACCCCCCCAACCCGCCCTTCCCTCCCTCACCCTCCCTGGTGATGGTGTAGCATCGAAGGTAAGTGTTTGGACAATCAGTTTTGTGCCATATAGAGGGGTGCAGCCGCGGTCGGTAGTAGGAGTTCCTGCAGGGCGGTGACGTGGGGAGGGGGAGGGGCAGGGTGGGGGTTAGTAAACTATGAATTACGGAGGTTTACAGGTAAGTAAACATATAAATTAATAAAACGAATTTCGTTGCGTGCACTGCATCGCATTTGGGGATGCAGTGCACACAACGAAATTCATTTTATTAATGTATATGTTTACTTACCTGTTAACCTCCGTAATCCATAGTTTACTAACCCCCACCCTGCCCCTCCCCCTCCCCACGTCACCGCCCTGCAGGAACTCCTACTACCGACCGCGGCTGGAGGGGTGTTACCTTTCTCAGAGATCTCTTGCCATCCTTAAAAGAAAATTGGGTGCCAAAACGGGCCTGGAAGTTAGTCAGCTTAAAACTGAAAGAGGTGCATAGCTCTCACGGAGGGGGAACATACCGCCGAGGCTGACGCTGGAAGGGGAAAGTAATCAACGGACCCCATTTGTATTCAAAGTTTTTGTATTGGTCTCTGAAGATATCCACCATCTGTTCCATGGTGAGGATTCTCCAGAGACACGAGTGCCAAAGCGACAGAGCAGATGCCTCCTTCTTTTTCCAGGCTGCTGCTATAGTAGTTTTGGCTGCCCCAAGACACACCCATAGGATAACCTTGTCTGCCCTCGTCTGGTGCTCAAGGTCAGGGTCTCTAACGCCCAATAGTACTCCCTCTATAGAGGTTGGTATGGGGTATCCCAGCATATCATTAATGTGTGATAAAATCTCTTCCCCAAAAAGCTCGATTTGCAGGACAATACCACCATATATGACGAAAGTCCCCCAGAAGGCCGCAACCTCGCCAACATAGCTCGGAAGTGTCTGGAAATATCTTTTTGAGTTTAGAGGGGTATAGGTACCAATCAAACAGGGTCTTGTAGTGAGCTTTCCTTAATGCCACTGAATGATTATGCTTGGAAATGTTCGACCATATGTGACGCCAGTCCTCTTCTGCAATGTCCCTCCCCACTACTTGTTCCCAGAACGATTGGTAGGGTTCCCGTGGTGCATGAATTGTTGATAGTAACATTGAGTAGAGTGCGGAAGTCACCCCCTTCGCTGAGCCCGCCCTCTGTATCCATTGTTCTATCTGCATACGCTCTCTGGTGGCGGCTTTCCTCATCTGCAGTTGGGATACCCAGTGTTTGGGTTGGAGGTAGTGGAAATGTTCGCTACTCAGAACCGGAAATTCCCTTTGGCAGCTCGCAAAGGTTAGCACATCAAAGTTGTGGAACAAATCCGAGACCATCAAGCATCATCCCTCCCGCCACCCGTCAAATGAGCCTTCCCTCATAGCTAGGGGAAAATCTGGGTTAAAGTGGATGGGAGTGTAAGGTGAGGGGAAGGTAGTCCATCTCTCGTCTTTCGTGACCTCATTCCAGACCTTGAGAGTGGTACGTGCTGATGTAAGTGTTGGCCGGTCTGGCTTTCTTCCATTTCCAGCACATCCCAATTTGACCTTCCCACTATTGCCCTATCCATGTGGAGCCAGTGTTTGTCGGACTCTCTTATTGACCACTCTACCATCACTCTTAGTTGTGCCACTATGTAATATAGTGAGAAGTCTGGAGTCTGGAAGCGCTACACCCCCCTCCTTCTTGGGTCATCGTAAGACATGGAACGGAAGACACGCCCTGCCCCCCTCCCATATGAATTTAGTAATAAGGGAGCAAAGCCGTGGTAAAGGTTGCAGTTTTAGTCGACTGGGAGTGCCTGGAACAGGTAGAGCAACTTAGGAAGTAGTAGCATTTTAATGGCATTTACCCGTCTGAGCCAGGAAATGTATCGCGGTTTCCAGCGTTTAAGCTCTTGCTGGATCTGGGACAGAAATGCGGGATAGTTGGCTTTAAACAGGTCTACAATCTTCGGTGTGAGCTGAATGCCTAAATATTGCAGGGAACGTCTAGCCCCCTGAAGGGAGGTCTGCCCCTGGAGCTGCAGAGCCTCTCTCAGAGATTGTAAGGTTTAGAATGTAGCATTTTGACAAATTGACCTTAATGCCCGCCACCCCTTCGAATTTACCCAGTTCTGTTTGTAGTGTCTGAAGTGAGGGACCTGCATCTGTGAGTGTCATCAGGACATCGTCCACGAAGAGCAAGGCCTTGTGTTCTGTTCCCCCAAAATGAATGCCCTTAATTCTTGAGTTTGCTATAAATCGGGTAGCCACGGGTTCAATGCTAAGGGCAAATAAGAGGGGGGAGAGTGGGCAGCCTTGCATCGTGCCCCTGCTTAACTTGAACGGGAGAGATGAAACGCCATTGACCTGGACTCTGGAGTGTGGGTGCCGATAGTTAGCCCTAACCATATTAAGGAATCAATCCCCAAAATTGATCTTTTGCATGGTAAGGAAGAGAAATGACCAATCCACCCTATCAAAGGGCTTTTCTGCATCCAAACCCACCAATATCGCTGGGATCTTAAATTTGGAAACCTTTTCAATGTTTTGTCCTCCGGATGTTGTCATGCGTCTCTCTGCCTTTTTTGAAGCCGGATTGATCAGGGTGGATTAGTGCGGGCATTCAATTTTCTAAGCGTGCAACCAATATCGCTGATAAGATTTTGGTGTATAGGTTTAACAGCGCAATAGGCCTGTATGAGTCGCAATTCTGGGGATTTTTCCTGGTCTAAGGATAACCGTGACCACGGCCTCAGCCAAAGAGGTTGACACCATGGAGTGTTCTGCTATAGCATTAAACAACACTAAGGTGTGGGAGAAGCTCCGCTGTATAGATTCTTTTAAAAGTGTGCCGTCAGGCCATCAGGTCCAGGGGCTTTGTGGATTTTTAGCTTCGCGATTGCCTGCCTCACTTCTTCGGCCGTGATAGGCTTGTTTAATTGATCGCTCTCAGCCGGCAATATGTGGGGGAGTTCTAGAGAGTCTAGGTATTGTTGTTGCCTAGATGTGTCTGAAGTTGAGCCAGTGTAACGGTCCCTATAGAACTTTCCGAAGATGCGTGCTTTGGACTCATATGAGTGAGTTATTGTACCGTCCATGTCCTGTATGCCCCAAATGTATTCTCGCTGTCTTTTTTCACGCAGCTGTCTCGCTAAGTGGGAGCCCACTTTACCCCCCTGTGTGTAGGCTATCTGCCTGAGTCTCAATAGTGTGTATTCAGCCCTGTTCGTATAATTCGCCTTGATTTTTCCCTTCAGTGCACTAAGCTGGCACTGTAATACTCAGGATGGTGCATTCTTATGGGCCTTCTCTACCTTCTCTAGTTCCTTCTCCAACTCTTCTTGTTCCTTAGCCCTTCGTTTATTTAGTGTGGAATTCAATTGAATACATTTACCTCTGAGGACTGCTTTAAAAGCACACCAGTTATTCTGAGGAGATGTGGCCTGGGGTTGGTTTAGTTCAAAGTATTCTGAAATGACGGCGCGTATCTCGTCCCACAGTATCCTGTCCCTAGTTACGGAGATTGGGAAATACCATTTTTGAGTGCTTTGCCCACCGCAACCCCAGGAGAGGCTGATAGTCACTAAGCTGTGATCTGAAATCGTAATTGGGAGCATCTTAGCCACCTGTAAGGAGCCTAGCATAGATTGACTTACAAATATTTGGTCTAGCCTAGAGAAGGTCAAATGTAAGTGAATAATCTTTAGTAGTGGGGTCAAGCGTTCGCCGGGCATCTTTCAGACCCAGGGCCTGCGTTTTCTGCTTGAGTCCCTTTGGGAAATTGCTAGTAGCTGCCCTGTGCGGATGTGTACTGTGTAACTTGGCGTGCCACGTAAGGTTAAAATCTCCCATAAGCACCACAGGCCCCTCCGCAAAGTCACTGATCAGATCTAAAAGAAAGGTCAAAAACAGCGCCTGTCAGGTGTTTGGAGCATAGGTGTAGATGAGTGTGAAAAGTCTACCTCTCAGTTTCCCCTTCACCATATTTGTCCTACCTTCCTTGTCTGTCTTTATGGCTACAGGTTGAAATTTTGCAGCACTTTGAAATAGGAGTGCAACCCCTCTCTGTTTGGAGTTGGCAGATGATCTATAAATTAGGGGATAGTTTCTGACGGAGTCTATGTTCTTCAGTCTTTTTAAGGTGCGTTACCTGCACCGCTATTACATCAAACTGGTGGTCGACAAGATATTTCCAGCCTTTTTGCCATTTAAGGGGCGAATTTAATCCTTTCACATTCCAGGAGCCTAAGGAAACCATTTTATAGATATTTGTCTACTGTGCCTCTCCAGACTACACACCCATGTCTTTTTCCATCCATCTCGCCCGTCCCTCCCCCATACGCCCAGGTGACCTATCTGGCTCTGGATGGAATGCCTGAATGCCTTCCCGAACCACCACCAGGAACCCTCCCCCCTCAAAAAGGAAAAAGTAGTATTTCCCCTTAGAAACCTTACGTTTTAGAGCCAACGGGCTCTTAACAAGTTCAAACTTGAAGGACAACCATATGGTAACGGGCGACATGGTCATAGCCCGAAACCCCGGCTGCCAGTTGTTTCATGCAGAAAATAACCTCTGGGAGTGGTGTGGAACGGAGGCCACCGCAGCAAGATCTTCGTGATGGTGGAGTAGGAATTCCTCTGGCCGTAGTCCATCTCCTTTTGCACGTGTATCGACGTGGTGCAGCAACAGAATTAAAGAAAGAGTCTTCTTTTGTTTAAAACCTGCGCCGCTATGTTACCTTCATTTGAGCTAGGTTTGCCTTTGGAGATCGTGCGCCACTCTCTTGCAACTCCTTGTGTTGCCTCTATTCCTGTCGTAGGGCTGTGACTGCCAACCTCGTCTGGAATCAGTAGACCCAGAATGCATTGACCTTCTTCCAGATCTATGATGTGTCTTGGTTGGTTGTTAAATTCGAAAGTGAGTCCAAAGGGAAAAGTCAGTCTATTGCAGATGTTGTCTTCTCGCAGTTTCGTCATTATTGGATGTAGTTGTTGTCTGCGTACCAACGTGAGGGGGCTAGATCCTGGAAGAGTGTACATTTACAGCCTTGAAAGGAGGTCTCCTCTTTTTTTCGTGTCACCTGTTTGATTGCTTCCTTCATCGTAAAAGAGTGTAACTTGACGAGTATGTCTCGTGTGCGTCTCCGCCCTCCCATCTGTTGGTTCCCCACACGATGTACCCTGTCGATCTCAATCTTCAGCTGGCGTGGGCTCAGTGTCTCAGGGAATAGACCCTCCACAAAAGCTCCCAGGTCTGGCACCTCTGCTCCCTCCTCCAGGTCCTGCATTGGGATGTTCTCCCGTCGGGATCTATTTTCAAAATCTTCCGCTTTCACGAGGACCTGATGGAGTTGCATCTGGAAATCGGGCTGTTTTTCCTGCAACTTGAACATGCAGGTATCAAGTGCTTGAGTCTGATCCTCCAATTCTAGCACCCTGGACCCTACGGCGTCTACATCTTGCTGGAGAGTTGAAATGCATCGGGAGAGGGCCGCCTTCAGTTGGTCCAGAGAGACCTGTAGATCATGCTTAATCTCTGCAGATAGTTCTGTTTTAAAGTCTCTTAGCGCGGCCACTAGATCCTCTCTAGTAAGCGCCATCGTGGTAGTCTGCCCCTCTTCGTCGTGTGCTGGACCCTTTTCAGTGGAAGTGAAGTAGTTGGAGACCTTATTCAATACTTTTTTGGGTGGCATAGGGGCAGCGGTGTGAGCCTTTCCCACAAGGTGCGATACTCCCCCTCTGGTTCGTGAGCACCTCGTGTAGATTTGAGAGAGGCAGTGGTTTTCTACTGGGCTGTAGCTAAACTGGAGGCAATGCTTTCAGGAGTCAGGCTGGGGAAGCCATCTTAAAGTCGGGCATTCAGAATGAGCAGGCCTGAGATAGTGTGGCACTCCACAGCCCTATCGTTTGGCTTTCTTGGTAGGGATTATACTGGAGAAGAGCTGTGTGGGAACCATTCCCCCTGCCAGTCACTGGTGCTCTGGTGCCCCCTGTTTTCATAGGTTAGTGGTAGGTTAGTCCCGTTCTGGGTGCCATTTTAAAGCCAGGCATTGCCTTTGCCTGGCCTTCCAGTGTCTGTTTAGGCCTCATTACTCCCCCAGGCAAAGGCTCTTCTAGTGGGGGTCTTCAGGGTCACTCCAGCAATCCAATTTGATGTGCCCTGGTGCCTCGCTCACCTCCTTAACTCTTCGGCGGGGTTGGGGCAGTCCTCTGCCGCGGCTCTATTCTCCACGACTACTTGTACCTCACATCACCAGGGAACACAGCGCGGGAGCAGGAAATTTGCCCGGCACCACTGATCGCTGGAGTTAAAGTCTGTAGACGGCTCCTGTCACTGCCGGTGCCATCTCCACAAGACTATGCCATTCCGGGATCCTGCTCATGCAATGGCTGCAGCGCCTACTTGCCTCCGTGTTCAGCCCCAGGCCACCCTGAAGAAAGCCTTAAAGAATCCAAAATGCTGCAGTGAAAGTGTGCGCCCAATCGTCCCACTCCCTCACACCACCATCACGGCTCTATATCCGTGGTTTTCAAATCATCTGCTCCGAGGAATCACCATCCGGCAGTTCCGTGGCTCCAGAGATGAAGTGGATCACGTCCAGCCAGCTATTTTGCCTCAAAGACATTTTAACCATCTTTTAACGATCTATAAAATTGCAAAATCCCTCCGACTATGTTATACGGTATAGAGACAGTAAAAGTAGATTGCAGGCACTTTATGCAGAGGGTCGAGGGGATGACATTGCATTCTATTTGCACAATAAATACGATGGTACCAATTGAGGCACTATGATGGGAAATGGGTTTAATTAGCGCATTTCTAATAGGTTTGGCAGCTGTAATTCGTTGGGGTTATCATCTGATACACTCAAATGAGGACACTCTCAGGAAGCTATTAGCTACAGAATGTTTTACATCTTCAAGAGAGGATGGTACATTAATAACGAAATTTCGTTACGCACTTAAGCACTTTAACCTTAAAAGGAAGGCCTACAAAATTTGAGGTAATATCAAGGTAAACATTATTTAGAAGTATTTATGAAACATAGCTCGATGGAAAATATTAGACTATGTGGTAAAAACCAGAGGTTAAGTGATGTAATTCAGTCCAGTCGAGTGGCAGTGGCACAACCTTACCTAAACTGGAATTTAGAACACAGAGTTCACAAATGTATAGTATTGTGCAGGTTAAACTATTTGCCTCTTACTAGTGTGACTGATGCTTGGCGGCATGTAAAATGGGAGAACAGAATATGCATTTAATGTAATGAAACTGTGCAAATGTAAGAGCATGTTTTATTTGTGTGTTTTGCCCTTAAAACACCTCCATATAACTTTTTAAAACCGCTTTTTATTAAAAAAATGGAACCAGAACAACAAAACAGGGGTTCATCCAATGTATTATCCAGTAAGTGAAATCAATGTGTTGTAAATCCTTTGAATATTGTAGCTCTTTTTTAACAGTGGTAAGAAACAAAATGAATTTTTGAAAACAATTGGAGGTGCTGTAACATTTTAAACCTTTCTCTCTTTAAATTCACTGAGCTTTGCAATGTTTGTCTTATACTGTTGATCTCATTATAAATCTAAATCTTTAATAAACTAAAAGACCACAAGCACAGTTCTCCACTTTGCCTACCACCACTGCTGCAATGTAGATCTAATTGGATCTGGCATTAGTATTTCCAGGTTGACTTGCTCGGGTACCATTGGACACCTTAAAGATATGTTATCATTTTGAGTTCTTCTGATGTTATGCTGATTTAAGCCGGTGCTTCATAAACTGTGTGCTGTTCTTTCAAATCTCTAATTTACTCAGATTGCAGGTTTTGAGACCTGGAGGATCCCACAATCCACTTACTGCTGGCAAAATAGTTTTATGTGTGCATTGCAAAGCACGGTCTACATGAGGGATTTCCATCATAAATTCTGGATTAACAGTTGTGCAATGCCCAGTTACACAGCCACTATCTAGTCAAGGAGTCTGGTTTTGTCCCAGTCACTGCCTATAATATAAAACAATCACTGCACATATTGATTGATTTTTTTAGATAGCTCACCTGCCAGGAATGGCCTACACCATAATCATGCAGGTGATACATTCTTAAGTGAGGCAAGCACACTGTGGGACAGCTCATTTTGATTCACAAAATGACAATGAGCCCTCCAGCATGGCCTCACCATCACTAGCATCTCTATAGATTGGTCTGATGGGGCTAATGCCCTAGCTCTTTTTGTCCTGCTGCCACCTGGAACCATCAGGACAGTTGTTGAATTTACCAGGAGGCAGCAGAGAACTGCACCTTGACAGAGCGATTCATTTGTCCAACTGCAAAGCAGCATTGTTTTGCTTAAAATGTTTAAATTTGACTTTATATATATTTACCTATATATACACATGTAGAGGTATCGATAAATACACACATACATACAAAGTCAAATGTAATTGTATATAAATCTATATATGTATTCACTGAAAAACCAAAGGTTAAAGTAATGTTATAGTTGGGTGGATTTCTCAGTGACAATGTTAGCGTTTTGAACAAAAAAAGCCACAGAAATTCAGCAGTTATAGTTAGCAGCACTAACTAGACCTTGTGCCCCCGTCCTGCTTATGGTCTCACACATGTCATCACTCATAACATGTTGTGTGACATCATTTATAACATTAGTGATGACATCTCAAGTGACATTGCTAATAACATCACTAATGACATCATTCAAGCTTCGTTTTATCACATATTGCTGTATAAAATACTATGACTTTACACGTACTAAGGTTGGGATTCACAAACAACTACCGATATATGGGAAATCCTTATTCAGTATTGTGTTCAATCTGTATGCAGCTGTTCAGAGATAGCCACAATAGTGAATGCCAATTCCAAAACAAATGCCATGCTATGGACCGCTTTTATCTTTTTCAGACTCTTAACACACACCTAATCTACATTAAGAAATCAAGTTGATATCAGTAGAGAACGGAGTACCGTAACAGTATTTACTCCAAGGAGAGAGTTCTCTTTAAACCACGCTGTTTGCAAACATTAAAACTCTTCTGAGAAAAAGACCATAGAGAATTGAAAAGAATCTACTAAGAACAGTGTATATTCTATTCAACAGTTGTCAAAAAATGTTATTTGCTAAAAATAACCAAGATCTGAAATTGCCAAAGATCATACTACCTGCAGTCTTAATACTGTAGTGAAAACTTTACAGATAGCCATTCTTCTGAAACAAAGCAAGCATGCATACATAGGTTAGTATCTGGTGCACACATTCTTCCATGTTAAGTATAACAGTGACACGATTCTCTCCAATAACTCAAAGCTGCTTAGAAATGCTAGTATCTACTAATTAGAATATTTCTCCTTTTGGAAACCTTTTTTGCATAACCAAAAAGTTGTGTGGAGCATAATCAACACAAGTCAAATGTGACTTGCACTGAGAGTTACTCATGAATGCAAACATTTACAATGTGTTCAATACCTCTACACAGCTATGGTGCATTAACCCCTTCGGTGCTCATGACGGAATGGTTCCGTCATGACCCACGGTTGAGCTGTGCTCATGACGGAACCATTCCGTCATGACCACGCCCGCGCAAGATTCCGCCAGCACAGCGGCGGAATCTGCGCAGCATCGAAGGGGTTAAGAGCACATGCGTTTTGTAAACACTTACACCCGTTAGCTTCATCCAAGCTGTACAAAATTACATAGAATTATTATGGTAGTTACTTGCCGTTAACTAAACTGTGAAACAAACTAGCACACTCATTGGATGATGTCATGAGTGATGTTATGAGTGATGTCATAGAACATGTCATGAATTATGTCATATGTGAGGGCATAAGCGGTGCATGGCGCAAGTTGTTCTCAGTGATGCTAATTATAACTGCTGAATTTCTGTGTTTTTTTCCATCTGAAAACATTAACATTGTCACTGAGAAATTCACCTAACTATAACATTACTTAAACCTTTGGTTTATTCAGTGAATATCTAGGGATTAAAATTATATATATATATATATTCCCAAATTAATAATTGCCACGACCACCACAGGGCTTATCTTTCACCAGATCTTTTAATTTTGGTAACGCGTTTCACCTGACACAACAGGCTTGTTGTGTCAGGCGAAACGCGTTACCAAAATTCAAAGATCTGGTGAAAGATAAGCCCTGTGGTGGTCGTGGCAATTATTAATTTGGGAATTTGGAAGTCGGCGCGCTCGGCCGTCATCGGACGACCTGCCTGCTTTGGGCGAGGGGAGGCAGAAGGAGCAAAGTTTGGAATAATATATATATATATATATATTTATTTAAAAATACATAGATACTAAGTACTCCAACAAGGTTTGCTCTGAGGATGTTCAACTTCTTAGTTTTTGTAACTCACATATACAGAAAGATTCCCAGCACAGTTTTCATTGTCTTTGTATGCATCTTTCCCTAAACTTTAGATTTATAAAATAAGCTGATCAGTTATACATTTTATTCAAATCTGTTGTACAGAGTTCTTTTTCACCTTCAAATGTTATTGAAAACTAATGTTTAATAACAGAATCAATACAGTATGTATATTGTATTTAATATTTTGTTTACAAACTTACAGCTCTCTAGAGATGATCGCAGGAACCGAACACACAATCCCCTGCATGCATTACGAGGGGGCTTTACTTCTTGTCTGGCTCTCACAATTCGCTCACAAGATTGTACATTTGGAATTAAGTTCATCACAGTGTATTGCTGTAATTTAGAAGACAGTAAGGCATGAGAAGTATTGTTTAGAGTCCAAAAACAGTTGATGTATTGCTGCATTACAGATATCAAGAATGTTCTCTGTATGTGACGATCTTGCTGCCCTCTCACGAGACACCTGCAAGACACCCAGGAGAAGAAAGATATCACAAGGAAAGATTGTGATTGGTTCATATGGATGACTTTATTTAGCAAAGAAAAATTCCTTCCTTGTTGCATCATGTGCCTATTGGGTTGCACCTTTTTGACTACCTCTCTGACTTTGCCTATTTTCTATGATCAGAATGTCATCATCTGATTGCAATGAGAACCCTACTCCTGTTCCTGCAAGTCAGCCACCTCAGTCACCCAGGACGTCCTTGGTCTGGAACTTTTTTCAGATGAGGCCTGGTGTGAAGAAAGTGTCTAGCAAAAATTGGTCCTCACTACGAGCTCCCCACTAACACTGCTTAGGATGGATCTAAGGATTAGCCCTATAGCAGATGTAGTCTCCTCTAGACCTCTTCTATACTGGCGACGCCTTTGGAGTACACCCGAATTGGCCGAATACAGAGAGGAGCTGAAGGATGTCATGCGCATCCAAGGTACAGGGAAACTCCCTTGGCTAGCCTATATTAGGAATACATGCCAGGCCTTAGGGAGGTCAAATATGTGGACAACCCCAGATACGTCATGTCCAATAATTGCCAGAAGGACACTACTTGATTTCTACAGAGAATTTAAACTGGTCCTAATATGGCGGGGGTCTAAGCCCGGCTGTTTAACCTCAAGGTTCCTGGACATTAAGCAGCAATACAGGACCATATTCAACTGCTTCTAGCCCAAAAACGTTATATCCAATTCAGACATGGGGCGCTCCCGCTCCGAGCATTCACAAATAAATGTCAGGGAGCCCACACTCTAGACTGCCCTGGGTGCGACCAAGCTTAGGAAACTGAAATGCACGTCCTCTTCTTCTGCCCTGCATATGGGAAGCCTAGGTCACGTGGCTTTTACAACTGTGTAGAAACATGGGGATCAGAAATTGCAGAGGTGCACAGGCTTTTTAAAGTACGAAACCGACTCACTTATTGTGTTTACCATCTAACGGGTTATATACTCTATGTGGTGCACCTGCAGAGCTATCCTTAAGCAAACTCCCCTAGGAAATCCGTAGCTCCCTAGTAATTTCTACATACATATGCTTTGCTAAGTCATGCAATAAATGAAACAATACGGTTTCTACACACCTACAGTATGGTTATCCCCACTGCAAATTAACCTTCTTTGATGGCCTTTTAATCATATAATTTTATCTGTTTTAACTCGGACCCTTTTTAACACCTGCTATAAATATCTTTTAGACAAAGTCAAAATGCTTTTAGCAATCGATAGGCATTTTATCTATCAATGAATTAGCTATTAGCCATAATATGTGCTATTTTATTTCATCTAGTAAACAATGCATTTGTAACATATGCAAAAAGGAGTTCAGCAGGGGCAACTGGCACAAGCAATATTTCATGAGTACCACTAGGATGTGGCGATATTTGAGAGGTATACACCCTGAACGCCTTGGGCGGGCTGAGTTAGCCCGTGCTGCAGAGCTTGATAACTCCTTAGGGGCTCCCACATCTTTACAAACTGGTGACAGTGGGCATGCCCAGGTACTCCCTCTGGAAGCAGATAACAATCCGACATATGTGAACAAAGCCTTTTTTTGTGGTTTATGTAAAAAGATTTTTTTTTTCTTCTGAGACAAGCGGGAGGGCATAGGACAGGCTTGTCCAGGATCATAAATGTCCACCAAGGCAATATTTTGTTTTCTCTACATTTTTACCCTCTTTGTTTTGAAGAAGGTGTTTTTTTTCCCTCCCAGTTTCTTGTTTTTGTTCTATCCCTTTAAAAAAAATACAAAAAGAGTTAAAAATAAAAGCAAACATAAAAAATACAGTTTTTGAAAATGTTTTTTGAAAAAGCCCTTTTCAGAGCTACCCTATACTTTCGGTATGTATGATGTTTGTACTATGTACCCCTTTTTTCCCTCCTTGATGACCCTTGCTATACACTTGAAAGAGCCATGATGCTCTCAAACACAGCGTGGTTCACTCTTGCAAGCCTCTTGTGAGAACCAGGTGCATAGTCCCCCACATCTACTCTGAGGGGGCAATGTTTGCTGCTTCATGGTCGAGAGTGCTTACTTTTATAATGGAATTTGCTTTTTTACTGAGCATATCCTGTTGTAATAAGTCTAATTTATATGCACCAGATTTTCACTACCTCCTTTATTTTTTTATACAATCATGCAAGAGTCTCTTTAGATCGTAAATATTTTTGGGAAAATAGGAATTAACCATCTACTCATCACAGTACTTATCTCTTACATACTTTCTCTCAAAAACAAGAACCACAATATGCATTAAAACTAATGGAGTATATGGTGAACTCATCTACTCCTTTTTACTACTCGCAATCCCACAAATTTGTAAAAATGAGTTAAAAACAATATACATTTATTTTCTTCACAGTAGTTATCTCATGAGCATCTCCTCTCTAAACGTAGGTGGACAGCATGCCTTTCTGTTGCCCTTTCATATAGTTTTTGTATTAGATTTCCACAACACCTCAAAATGTTCACAGTAAACAGTAATGGCTGCCATTTAATTTCTATCACTCCAACAACCAGCCAATCGGAGCGCCCTGAGACTCTAAGGAGCTTCTCGCTCCTGCAAAAGCATGAAGGCTCACAGGAAAAATTGTCCGCTCCAACAATCACAGGCCTGCATTTTTGATTTTGTGCTGTCACAGGACTCCCTCGTGCCCAAGTGCCCCCAAATATACAATTATTTTTGGCCCGTAATATCTAAAAAACTCCTGAATTAATTAACACCATATCACAAAAAGCACAATCTGCAGGCAAAGATCTAGCTTCCTGATGAATTTGGTTTCATTCTGTTCATCAGTTTTTGCTAAAACCTATCTTACAGAAGTCTCTGGAAAATGCATGGAGATTTAGCATTTAGGGACACCCTTTTTTCACAGCCCATGATGGAGGGATCACCCTAAACCTTTCCAAGAAGGAACTTAGGTGGATGGCCTTTGTTTATGGAAAGTTTCATGAAGATTCGTCAAACTGGGCGAAAGTTATTAGCAAACCAAAAAACGTTGTCTATGGAAAAGCAGACCTAATTATAACTACCTACTAGTGACCCCCAGTAGGAAATGTATATATTCACTAAAAAATACAAAGGTTAAAGAGACATTATACCTAGGTTCAGATTTTACATATACAACACCATAGAAATTCAGCATATATAGTTATAGTTATCTCAACTAACTATAACTCATGCCCTAAGGTAACTATATTTTTAACAATTCACAATAGTGAAAAGAATATTAATAGTGGGTATTTCATACCGATTAAATTAACAATGGAATGCAATTCATCAAATTGACAGTTTATCAAAATTGATCAAAACTAAAATAAGCATATTAACTCCAATTCTTGTGCTCATTAGGTATGTCTCAATCATGACCACACATTAAAACTGTCTCAGTATGTTCTGTTCTTCCACCAGGTTATCCCAAGTGGGCCTATTCAAAAACCTCAATAATGGGACAGGTTATAAAGTAACTACCGTGATTCTAAAGCCAACATTAAGTGAAAAAAGAAACAAGAAACTGAGCTGTCAAATATCTAATTGGTGAAGCCTGAAATTATAGCAGCATGTTTAAAAAATTCAAATAGAAATAATAAACTGGAATTGTAAGATGTTGAAAGGAAATAGAAAGGAAAATAGCTTTTGTTTTTAAATTAAGTTTTACTTAGGCATGTATTTGTTCAGGTAGTTGGGTATGGCAGGTTCAGTATGGTTAGTAGCATTTGTAGGTGTAGTAAGTATGTATGATAGGTCAGATAGTTTAGCTATGGCAGAAAGATATGTCCGGTATAATACAGGAGTAATGTGGAGTGGCTAAAAGTTATGGAATAGTATTGATAATGTTATCCCAATAATATTGTACTGTAAGGTGGTCCAATAGCAAAACAAATCACTGAACAGATTCTAAAATGTGTATTCACCCAACTCCTTTATTATTGCCATTAATGGACATTATAAAACACCGCAGTGTTTATTAAAAAAATATGCTATAATAAGACCATACATCATGAAACGCCTCCTTTGTTTTGTATTCTATTTTCAAAGCGTTGTTCTTTAAATAAAAAGTGAACTGATTTATCTTTAAGTCTACATGAGTTTTGCTGAACTAAAAAGCTGTATATCTAACATCATGTTATCATGTAATATTGTGTATTTGTAAAGTGCACCCATGAGGATACTCTGGCACTGAGCAGGTGCGTGTATCTAGTCCCGTCAAGGGCAGGTTGGTTAATTGAAAAGCCAGGGCTTCAGCTTCTTGCGAAATTAAAGATAGGTGGTAGCTCTGATGTGGAGTGGGAGGGCATTCCATGCTTTAAGAGCAATGTAAGAGAATGCCCGACCTCCTAAACTAGTTTTCTTTATGCGTGAGATGTATATGCGTACGAGTCCTGTGCTGTGGAGGTGTCTGGATAATTGGTAGATGGAGGTGTTAATGTTTAGTTGTGTAGTGCCATGAATGTGTGTGTGAGGAGTTTGGAATGGTTAATTGAAAAGCCAGATCTTCAACTTCTTGCAAAATTCAAGATAGGTGGTGGCTCTGATGTGAAGTGGGAAGCAATTCCATAATTTAGGAGCAATGTAAGAGAATGCCCGACCTCCTAAACTAGTTTTGTTTATGCGTGAGATGTATATGAGTAGGAGTCCTGTGCTGTGGAGGTGTCTGGGTAATTGGTAGATGGGGGTGTGAATGTTCAGTTGTGTAGTGCCATGAATGTGTTTGTGAGGAGTTTGGAATGAGTGTGTTTTTGTGTCAGGAGTCAGTGGAGCTCCCTGAAATGTGTTGTGAGTTCTGTGTGGGAGGGCGAGGATGAGTCTGGTTGCTGAATTCTGGATTGTTTGTAGTTTTCTGGTGAGTTGCATGGTGATACTGATATGGAGGATGTTCCTGTAATCCAACTTTCTGCTGACTAGGATGTGACTGACAGGTTTTCTGGTGATGCTTGGGAGCCATTTGAAGATCTTCCTCAGCATCTTCAGGGTCTTAAAGCAGGATACAGTGATGGCGAAACTCCTGATTTAGGTTTGGTTCTGAGTTCAGTTGGCCACTATTTGGAGTCCCAGTATTCTTACTGAAGATCACTGCATGCACCGAGAGAAAGCGACTAAACAGAGATATTTCTGTTACTATTCACCTAGTGGAATGATGTGGCTCCAGCTATGTTTTCTTACCCATAATATCCTGCAAACATCAAAATGTTGGCTAAAATTAAAGGGTCCGATTCACAAAGGTAAACTTACAATTTTGTGTAAGATTACTTATTTTCGGTATTCACAATGGTAAGCTTAGACCAAATCTTCTGTGTTGTCAGTGTTGAGCTTGAGAGAGGTGCCTTTCATCCAGTTAGCGACCTCGATCCTGCAGGCAGTGAATCTGTTTTTTGTGTTGAGGGTCTTGTCCGAAAAGAAGAGTATAAATTGCATGCCATTAGCATAGGAGATGGTGTTGAGGCACGATGGATGTTTTCCAGAAGCACCATGTATTTGTTGAGGAAGGTGGGGCTGAATCTAAAGGCACTCCGCAGATGAGTTTGCTGGCTTCCAAGGACTAAGGTGCAAGGCTGACAGCTTCTGTTCTGTCCATTAAGAAGGAGTAAATTCAGCACAGAGCAGGCCCTGTGATTCCAATCTCATGCATGTGTCCGAGGATGGGATGTGAGACTGTGTCAAATGCTGCAGAGAGTTCCATGAGATTAAAGGCTGCTGTGTCTCATCAGTCCAGGATCATGCACATGTCATCTGTGGTGTCAATGAGTGCTGTTTTTGTACTGTTGTTAGGCCTGAATCTGGACTGTGTGGCGTCAAAAAGCTGGCAGTTGTAGAGATAGCCGGTGAGACGTTGGTCATTAGTTATTTCTATGGTCTTTCCTGGATGTGGTAGAGAGATGGGTCTGAAGTTGGAGAGGGTAGCTGGGTCAGCAGATGGTTTCTTGAGCATAGGTGTGAAGGTGTGCTTCCAGGTGTCCAGGAATGTGCCTAAAGCGATGGAGGCATTGAGGATGGGTGTTAATGCTTCACTGATCAATAGGAGTCCTTTGGTGAAGGTGCAGTGGGGACAATGGTCAGATGGGGTCTCCTTGTGGCAGGTTTTAAAGATAGCAGCAGTTTCCACACTGATGATAGTGGTTCATGAGATCAGGGTTTGTTCTTTAGGTGTAATGGGAAGTCGGGTTGTGACTGTGATGGGGCCGGTTGAGTGTCAAAGTTGCCATATAAGGAGGTGGTTTTGTTACAGGAAATTCTTGAGAGCTTGTTGCAAAGGTCTTGTGAGGGGGTGATGTTGGTCGAGGCAGCAGGGGTTATGGTGAAATCTTTGATTATGATGAAGATTTCCCTGCTGCTGTTTATGTCAGTGTGGTCTGCAAGTGCTGTGCCCTTAGTGTTCTGTATCTGCTGTTGGTAGTTGCCTGCGGGTGGATTTGAAGATGTCCTTATATCATATGTGGTATCATGGCTTGTTCTCCATTTGTGCTCCAGCTGCTGGCAATGGCATTTTGTCATCTTCCCTGTGTACCAGCTGGCCTGTGGTTGGACTCTTGCCATTGTGTTGCGCCTGAGGTGAGCTACGGTGTCAGCACATGCAGTGATCCAGTTGATGAGGTTCTTGATGGCTATCAGCAAGTTGCTGGTGAGCTTGGGCTGGTTAGCGGAGAGGACAGAAGCCCACTTCTTTTCTGTGATGATTTTCCTGCTGCGGCAGGCTGGTCCTATAGTGGTAGATCTGTGGTGGTGTGGAATGGGTATGCTGAAACTGACACATGTGTGGTCGGCGCAGGTCCTAGTTGCTGGTTTCCTACTGTTATGTTATTATTGAGGAGAAAATTGGGTCCAATAGGTGTCTGGTATGGGTGAGTTTGGAAATGTGCAGGGTGAGGCCTAAGTGTCTGACTTTTTCTAGAAGGACTGTAGAGTTTGGGTTTGTGCGGTCAACTAGGTGAAAGTTAAGGTCTCTCAGGAGGATGAAGGTGCTGGCATTGATGGAGGCTGACAATATCACTGGCGAAATTGATGTGGGGTCTTTGGTGGTCTTTATGCAAGGATTCTGCACAGGGAAAAGGTGACTGTGATGCTTATCTTGAATGTGAAGTGTTCCATGTAGCTGGTGGGGGTGTCCGTGTAGGTTGTGCAGCTGATGGTGGTCTTTGAATATGATGACAACTCCACCTCTGGGCTTGTGCTGATGGTGATGTCCGGTGCAGAGGTTGGGTTTAGCCATATTTCCGTGAAGCAGAGCGGGTGCAGAGCGTAGTCATGAAGTAGGTCCCATATCTCTGTGGCATTTTTGGTAAGCAAGCAGGTGTTGAGGAGTATATTGTTACTTGAGGGAACTATTATCCTCACAGTAGGAACCACCTTTATAGAGTTATTTAGCTCAAAATGCATATGATTATTTACTGAAAATAATGGACAGATCTCATATGGGCCAGTTGAAAAACTAAATAGGCCCTGCGGACCCCAAGGGGTCTGTGGCCCACAGAGTGGGAACTGCTGCTCTAGATTATTGTCTGATTTGCGACTTCACTATAAGCCCAAAGACATCTTCAACCTCCTGGTTACCTATCAAATGTTATTTTGGTCCCTGTAGCTGGTACCAGAGCACATCAATTAGTGAAATAACCTGACTTGTGGTGGCATTGTCACTACTTACTGCCTGTGTGCCATACTCAAAGGCCAATAATATACCTAGTGTGCTTGATTGGCCCTTTCAAATATTTACGAGCTTTTAAAGATCAGCTAAAATATCACACATTTTGTGAGGCACACTTAGCTGACAAACAGTGCTTCATTGTCCATGAAATCATGCACAATGACGCTCAGGCAATGTGCAAAATAGAGCATGTGAAAGTGTTTGCCATTTGTCAGAGTATAACAAATATTGCCACCTTTGTCAATTGCAGCAAAACCAAAATGAAACTCCTACTACGAAGTCATCCAATCACTTTTGTGTGGAATTCCATCAGTATGTTTTCAGCTGTGTGAGTGTCTTGCCTTCTGAACATTGTGATGTTTCCAAGATAAAGTTCTCCATTTAGGGCAGTGTGCATGATCATTACTTTAGAGTCTGTCTAAGGCAAGCACTGGCCTGCGCATCTCTGAAACAGTGATATTGAAATATATCTGGCTTGAAACCTTACATTTTGAACTGAAAGCATCTATACATTCTAAGAAACTCTTTCCTTCCATCAAAGGAATTTACAGGGATAAAGCAGCGACATGTTGGCCACCTACACTCCGTAAAACAGCCTAGTGGATGGTTTTCGTGATGCTTTTGTTTCCAGCTGAACAGCATTGATTGGAGTCTGTTTTCTAGCAGCTGCTACTATTGGCTTCACCATGTGAAGTGTCTGGAGGTCCTACTTTGACTGACCATGAAAGAACCTGGTCTTTCCTCCCTGTGTCTCTACTTGCATATTAGGGGCAGGGTTGGGTGTCATAAAATCTGGTTATGGTGTGCATCCTTATGTACCATCATCATCAAATCTGCCAAAACAAAGGTGCTACGGCTACAGAAGGTAAACACACAGCCACCCCAATTTTCTGATTCTTTAATTAAGCTTCCAACTGTATTGATGCTTTACTTTCTAGTTACTCTGTTGGCCCTCGGTGCCAAGGAGTTCTCACAGCTTCTCAGATTGCACTTTGGTGTTGCAAATAGTGCAGCTTGCAGTGCGAATGTGGTCAATATAAGGGACAAAAAATACCAGAGCAACAATACGTTCATTCTCGCTGTGTTAAGTGAACTGAGTACTTCATGGCAGACCCCTGAGTCCTAGAGGTTTGGTGCCAGGTTTGGTGGTACTGTGCCTGCAGGTGATGTTGTAGTTCAGCATTTCGATTTTTTGTTTTCTGGCTAGAAAATATAGCTCAATGGGCCAACAGTTTGCCCTGGCATCCCTTAACTATTCTCAGTCTCTCTAATCACATGCTTGGAGAAATATCACCATCGTCTTTAAGACGGATCGCGCCGCCTCAGACCCCCCCCCCCCCCACCATGCCTTGAGAAGCCAAGCTTTGCAAACCCCGATTGATTGAAACCTCTGTTTTCCATTTCTACCTTGTCACTCAGGGGACACTCCTTGTCACTGCCATTATTTGAGGAGTTTGGAGAACTTGCAGTCTACTTTTCTGAGGGTACAGGGAAGACTTTGGAGAAGAATGGGTGCTATTTACCTTTTCGACCATTCCCACCTTTCACAGAAACAAGTTCTGTTCTGATACCGGGGTCGGGGTGGGGGGTGTTATAACTTCTTGTTCAGATATCACTGTTTTATGATATTCTCCTGAATTACGCATCATGGTGGTTACCAAATAGCAAGTGAATGCACCATCTCTGCCATACTATGTACCTCATCCAATGAATACAGAGCCGTTATCCCAACTTGTGATACATTGGTGATCTTGGAGGTGGCGTCACTGGCTTCTACCTTTGCAGCTCTAGCTTTTAATGTGACCTGAACAGTTGAGCAAATTCCTGTAATATATGAAAATGAGTATATTAATGTGCTATATGCAGGCAACATACTTTTGTTCTATATGCTGGCAAGAGGAATTAGGAAAGAAGGCACTCTGTCATATTGGGACATTACCAATGGAAAACCTAAAATGTAGACATACTCCAGAATTAGTCTAATATCTGTTTCATCCAGAAAACTGCATGTACTGAATGCTAATTATGAGAGGGAACCTTTGCGTACTCAGCCAGGTTAGCCTGGCGAATAAAGCTGTGTCCCTTCTTAAACTCATCTGATTGCAATTCCATCAAAAAGGTGCAGACAACTGAGGAATTCTCTTCCAAAGGACCAGACGCTCATCACAGTGATGGTACATAAGGCCCAAATAATCAAGGGAAAACGTGTGATCATCCCACATGCCACAGACTCATAGCATAGACAGCAATAAAATGTGAGAAAATTGAGGAATATTCGTGGAGCATTCCACAGTAGAATGGTACACAATGGCAGCTTGGTGTAATTGCACATACAAAGAATAGCCTATTGGAAAAAATGACTGCCAGGCACAAGGACAGAACCTTGAAACTGTGCTCTTCTCAAGCTTAGAGACATATCCTGGCTATTGCCTCATGCAAAAAATAAAAATACCAAACATTCAAATACAATTCTAGGTGAATTCACCACCCTTACAGTAGTTCAGGATCTGTAGTACATAGAGCAAGAAGCCAAAACCGTATGTGAAAATTGCACACTGTTAGAAATGAGATTCCTGGTTGGCTGAGATATGCACCTGGGCATGCAGGAACCACCACTCTAGTCAGGGTAAGCTAGATACACACTAAAAGATAACCTGTGCTCACCCTCTGGTAGCTTGGCGCAGAGCAGTCAGGTTTATCTACAGAGGCACTGTGTAAAGTATTTGTGCAACACACACACAGTAGCACAATGTATTTACCACACAAAGACTCCACACAAAAATAGAGAATATTTATATGAGGAAAATAAGACCAAAACGAAAAAAATCCAATCAGTATAGGTCGAGATATGAATTGTTAAAGATTAAATGCAAAAATAGCGCTTAGAAGTCACTAGCGGTCAAAAGGTTACTTGAGGTTGTGAGGGACTAGTGCAGATCCAAAGTTCAGGCCGATAGCAATGGAGGGCAGGTCGGCTACAGGACCAATGCAGGACCCACTAAGAAAGTACCTTGCATCGAGCAAAGCATCGACCTGAGGGCTTGATGAGTCGATCTTTTCCACGCATGTTTACTGGCTTTAGTGGTAAACATATTAAGAAAGTACATTCAGGGGGAAAATGTTCAGTTGCAAATTCACTTTCGGTGGATACTCTTTTTTTACCAAGTCCTCTCTGAATAGAAAATGAAGCAACCGAGGACCGACTTAATCCTTATTAGGGCTCATCAGCCAGGTATAGCTTGGGTCCAGTGGCACAGAATGCATGGGACCCACGTCTGGGCATACCCATACCACTTAAGGCTTCGCAACTAAGTATGCAAAAAAGGGATGGATTGAATTCTTGAATTAATCTCGGCCACTGTGCCAATGGAGCTAAGCTATATCTGGCTGATCAGTCCTAATAAGAGCAGTACCGGTCATAGGCTGCTTGTGTTCCATTTCAGGTTGGACTTGGCCTGGACTGATTTGCATATGACTGAGGCGGAAAGGTGTAATAAAGTGGTGATGGGCAGGGATGCGGCCTGAGTGATTACTAGTGGCTGAGATTAATTGGGAATTGCATCCATCACTTTTTGTGCACTTCAGTGTATCGTCCTGTGTAGGACGGGTGTGCCCAGACATGGGCCCGTGCACACGGTGCCATTAGAGCCAAGGTACGCCTGCCTGATGCGTCCTAATAAGAGCAGGACTGATCCTGGGTTTCTTGAGTTCTGGTTCAAAGTGGACCTGGCCTTACAGTTCAGGCTGAACTGTTCTCATTGGACCAGGATCAAGACTTATTTGCATATGGCTGAGGTCAGACTGAGGTGGCGATGTATGCAAAGTAGCAATGGGCTGTGATGCGGTCTGAGTAATTACCAGTGGCTGAGATTAATTCTGGCATTCCTTTCATCACTTCTTTGTATACTTTAGTGTGTAGCCCTGGGTGGGACTGGTGTAACGTATGAGAAAGGTGATTAGTGTTATTGTTGTGAAAGTGCGGCATAAAGTGATGGTCAAAATTCCCTGGCAATCAGAGATGTTGCTCAGCATTTTGAAGACATGAGCGTACTGTATTGTGCTGAAGCAGTCACATAGTGGTTTATACCATTGAGAGGGTATCAAGGATGACCAAAGTATTCATTAAATCTATCAAACACAGGAAGGTAAAGTGTGAGAAATTGAAGATGTTTCAGTGTGAAGGTTTAAAGAGTAGTCACTGAGGACAAACAATGTGGAATCTAATTGTTCCACATTGTTTGCACTCCGAAAGCAATGTGTTATTGAGTGAGAAGATTTTTTTGTTGTCAATAAAAAAAGGAATATGTAGCGTTGAGAGTGTGCGTGTGTGGATGGTACGTGTGGAAGCGTTTAGAATGACAGCCCCCGGGGAAAGAAGGGCGCAGACTATTCTTTCCCCGAGGGTATTCGTACGTAGACAGGACATGGTTGCGGATAGGTCGTATGGAGGAGGATGGGGTGGGTCATCCGTTTTCTACTTAAGGGTCCGGACCCTGTGCATCACCGGGGTAGGAGGTTTAAAATAGGTAAGAATTTAGTTTCTCCACCCACCCATCCTACATTTCGAGAGGGTTAGAAGAGTAGGGTTTACACGTCCCAAAAGTTGTTTCATGACAATATTGGGACGGGCTGCATCTTCAGCACACAGGCGGGCGGAACTCTTCGGGGGTGACAAAGTCACATGCGGGCTCTTACACACCCTCGGGGGGAGGACGGTGCGAAGGAGAAAAAACCAGGGGCAGTACCTTGTCTGGAAAGAATGGAATGAGAAAGGACAGTTGGGGTTGGAAGTTGCTGTGAGATGCGTTTGGATGTGTGATGTTGGGGGTTGGTTGTTGTGAGTTATAAAATGCTGTTAATGGTTAATTAAGTTATCAATGTGCAACCATGTCCTAATAAATTTGGCCTTTCACACTAGCCTTGGGGTCATGGAGTGTTTAATATTGCACGATGTGAAAGTGCGTGACAGTGTAATTTTACGTTCTGTAGGAGACATTTGATGGACGTTTTAGGTTAACTGAGGTGAACTGTGAGGGTGAACGTCGTGTGTTGGTGTTTGAGGTTTCTACAACGGATGCTTACTACCCGCTAGTAGAAAATGAAGGTGAAATTGTTTACAGCCGTGTGTGCTGCCATAGTTCCTATCCTACTGTATGTGGGGGAGAACTTTACTCTTATGTTTGGTACTAACTTCTCACATAAGCGGAAACATTCAGGCTTGCTCAACCCTACAGTCCTGTCTGTGAACAGGGTGCTTGGCCAATTAGAGCAATTTGCCACATAACTAGCCCAATCATAGAAATCTGCCCCATAACTAGTTGTAGGAAGCACAGCAGTGCAACCATTGAGTATTTTGCTACTGCGTGATGGAGAACACATTAATACACATACATCTGCATTAAGCGTATAACTGGGAAAGGAAGCTAATAGGCTTTGCATTCACAAACATCCCATACCTGTAGCTTCTTGGAACAGCGATTTTGCTTCTCCTGAAGCCTTTGAAGCGTTTTTGTCTTTTTTTTCTTGCTGGTGAGCACTGATTGGAGAGAGCCGTTCTCCTTCTGTAGAATATATCAGGGAAAACATCATGCTTCATTATTAGCTATAAAGTACCACAGAAAGGCTTTGTGTTATCAGTAGCTAACAGGCTTTTGAGGAAATACGTTATTGCAAATCCAATACTACCAGAAACCTAGTGCTAGGCCAGCTTATGGCGTGTTTTAATTAAAGTGCATCTTTCAGTAATGATAAGCCTGCAGCATTTTGCTACCTAATTACATTGAGAAAAGGATGCCAGTCCTGCAGACACCAAACTATCCTCCTAATTAGGGCTAACCGAGATGACCACTGCATTCGCATTTGTCAGTCTGATGGGTTCTCACCAGAAGCGAGTGACTTCCGCAGCCAAATCACCTACTGGGCAGAAAGAACGTCAACAGAGGGGGCCAGAGCAAGTGCCGATATTCCCACACAAAGGCTTGGCTACCTGTTTAATCTTTCTGCAGCTATGATAGCATAAATCAGAGAACAGCTGAAAAATAAACTTACATTTTTCATATTGCTGAAAGCATCTGCTCACCAGCTATAATTACAGCAGGCAGAAGTCCACTTGGGTAGTGCCCTCTGCTTTGGCAAAATTGAATTTAGAAATAATGAATTTTGTTAAAAAAGCTGCTGGTTTATGCACACTTTCCAATCTATTCTCCCCAATACTAGCTTACACTGGACTTTTGCTGCACACACAGGCTACAGCTGAGTATCTGCCCTTTCATAAAAGAGAGAACATGCAGTCGGCAGAGAGCTTATGAAAGAATAGGCCAGATACTAACACATGTAATGTATGACGTGCCTCTGCGTGTGAATGTATGTATGCAGTGGTTCACATATCCCCTCTCTCATTCAAGCGGACTATTCTCCTACGAAGCCTCACATCAGATTGGAGGAAAGACAAATACTGGTGAGTACAACCTCCTCAGCCAGCATGTCCGTCGCCAGTTAGACCAATGACACTTCGAACGGATGAACAGACACTTCAGGAGAGAAGAAGGGAGCATACATGCGTACACGGTGCATACTCCGGGGGCAGAGGTGAAATAATTGCAGACTGATCCACGTGGATGGTGGTCACATGAAGCCAAACAAGCTGATGCGGTAATGATATGGCACCACGTAGGCTCCAAGAGAGGTCATAGCCATGTCATCATCAATCTATGCCATGACAACAGTCCACATCACTGATGTTGTTACTACACAACTTTTCTAAGTTGACGGTGATGCTGACAAAAATAGAGGCATGCGAAAAAGATTACAGGGCAAATATGCAAATCGTATCCCACAATAAGAATCTAAAATATAGGAATTTTCAATTTATCTGAACATCATATCATAACATGGGCCTTTAGTGGTTCACAAGACAGGAAATGCTCAGCATTTGTCTGTATAATTCACTTTGAAAGACCTAAACTGTTCTTTGGAACAAATGTTCACAGGAGTGCCCTCTAAGTCTAAGCTAAAACCTCAGATACTCTTACATCAGTGGGAACTGGGGACATTATTATTATTATTTTTTTAATGCAGATTTAAATAGCGCGAACTCGACCCGAAGGTATTGGAGCGCTTTACATGAGCACCGGTTACATTACACATTCAGGCACGGGGAGATTAAGCGATTTGCCCAGAATCACAGGATATGGACGTGGCCCCGAGGCTCGAACCTTGGTTTCCAGCACCAAAGTCGGCAGTGTAGCCAGCAGACCACATCCTCTCCCCATTACATTACAGCCTGCACTACAGAGAACATAAACAATAGGTAACTCGGAGACAACGTGATACTTCTTCTTTGAAGACCCTGAAACATTGATCAAGGGGGATAGCAAGGACTAGAGATAACTGTGTAGCTCTCTCTTGGACCTTTTTCTATAGTCTGTCTTGAGAGTATTGCTAAAAAGGACCGACACAGAAATCAAATTAAGATTGTAATCGCGCATCATATATTTAGAAGCTGACACCAGATTGAGTTTAGAAGAAATTCTGCTATGCCCCCAACAGAAGACTAGAGCAAAATAGCTATCATCAGCCAGGCAAACCTGTGGGTGGATATCCAACGCCATTCCACTCGCACTGCTAGCAAAACAGGTGGTGTCCACCATATAGGAGCTCGGATTCACTGCTGCACTACAATGATATTAGCATACTTGTATGACACCACAGTGCTTCTTAAAACATCTAAGTGCATGCAAGATATATTGTGCCTGCCGGTGTATCCTTCCGCCATGCTAAAGTGCAGTGGTATTTTCTCTCAGGCTCTGAGCAGTACCAGTGGTACCTCTATGAACCCAGACAGGTGTCTGTGTATCATATGTACGAATGCAGCCTGTCTTACGTGACGTCCTATGAAACAGTAGCTCGCTGACCTGGGAGGAGCACTACAAGTCCAGAATGGCCAACTAAAAGTGTCCATTTGAGTTTCTTTGTGGTTGGTGATCATCAGTATATTCAAAGATGATCCAAGATGAGGCAATGGAATAAAAGGTGTTAATCACTAAACTGATCTCTCAGCTACTTCCTCTCTAGTAAATTCAAATGAAAATTGTAACATATTTGTAAAACATTTTGCAAATAAAATATCTACCAAATGCAAAAATCTAAGCATAAAACTGATAAACACAAAATCGCCCACCCAATCATCCCTAAGAACACTTCGGCTCATTTTAATCAAATAACTGAAATACAATTAGAAAATGTAATCAACATACTGCAGCTTACATTCTACACTGATGATCACATACCAGCATCATTTAGTAAAGTAATTCCAAAGACCTTCTAAAAAATGCGATGGCCCACTATCAGTGCTTCACTTACTGAAGGCAAATTATGTTGATGCCCTGAAACTGGAACATATGTCTCCTTTACTAAAAATCCAGATGGAGACCCACACTTGTTAGTCAACTATGAATGAATCGGACATTGGCCACAGCTTATCAAAGTGATAAGAAACTATGTAGCAAACCAATTAAATGAGTATGTCTAACAAGAGAACCATCTAAAGAGTCACCAATTGGGTTTCCACAAAGGTTGAAGCACAGAATCCACCAGAGTCAAAATCGAAAAGTCCATCACATGTTTGACAAGAGGGAACTTGACTACTGATCCTGCTAGATCCACTGGTAGAATTGGACGCAATCAATCTTCAAAGACTTATTGAGACCCTAAAAACTTGCATGGGTTGTGCAGAAACCTTACATACGTGATTTGTACCACACCTAATAAAAGAAAGCAATTAGCAAACATTGGAGACTCTTGTTCCATCCTCACCCATACACTATTCACTCTTTATATGGAACCACTTGGTTGGATCCCAGGTGACAGTTTTTGAAGTGTTCATTCACCAATATGTGAATGACACAAAATTATGCATGGAAATCTCGGATTTCAGCAATGGCACGTCCATCTAAAAAAACCTCAATAATTTTAAAAGACTGAATATCAGCAAACTTGCGGATATTAAATACAGAGAAAACACGATTCATCTTGCTCAGAAAACATTTGCCTCCTAAAATGAATGTGAACTGACTAACTGAACTAAGGGCCTGATTACGATGCTAGTCGGAATCTCGTCCGACTGGCACTGTGGCTGAAGCAGGACCGCCTGCTAGAAGTTGTCAGTCCCACTGCCCTGATTACAATGTGACCACCTTCAAGGCAGTCGCAATGTGATATTTTCTATTGCAGAGTGTGCTGCGAGCTGCAGCACACGCCCCAAAGGAAAATAAAAACTATAAAAAAATCCCTGCACCATGTAGCAGGTACCATGCAGTGCCTGAAACATGGTGCAGGGATGGTTAGGGGGCGCTAGAGATGCCCCCCAGTCCCCATAGCAGAGGGCCTGGGGAGAAGAAGGCCTCCGAAATTACTTTCTGCCTGCTTTTTCATGACGGGGAAACCGCCATGCAAAATCAGGCAAAAAAGGACCTTGTAATCCCTAAAGCACTGCCTGAGTAGGCACCGCCCTTATTGTAGGGATTACTGACCCTCCCATGCACCAACAGGCTCCTTGAGCCTATCGGAAGCGCGCCTGTTGGTCCCTCCACCCTATGCCTCCACCTGCCGCATCGTAATGCGGCGGGCAGACCACAGGGGCAGATGTCAGTGGGTCCAACACAGACGCGCCGTCGGTGTCAGACCCACTGACATCGTAATGAGCCCCTAAATTATGAGAGCTTCATGCCAAGTTTAAAGCAAGATGGTAAATCCCTGATTTCTGGATTCAATCAACATTTTCCTTAAGCTCACATTGATCACACCCCTAAATCAGCCTGCTACGACTCTTTTCTCCCTCAAACATACTAAACCTATCCTTACGAAAGGAGATTTTCATTCAGTGGTACCAGCAATTGTCACTCAAAAATAGACTGAGGAAATATGATGCTTACAGGTGCCACAACAAACTTGTTGCCCCCACTAAACGTTTGGCTGCTTGTTTAACAACAAACACCAGGAAATTCAGTCACATCTCACCAATATTGAAACACCTCCACTCTCTTGCTCTTTCTTCAAGTTCTTCAAGTTTGTGGATTGTATTTCGGAACAATTAATAAGGACTAATGAACTTGTATTTTATCTTGTGGCCTGACTAGTTGATACATTCTTTTATATTTTTAAAGATATTTGCCTGATTAATTGATACATTCTATGTCTTATAGATATTGGTGATGCACAAATATTTCTTCAATTTTTGACCTTTAAAGATCTAACTCAACTGTGCAAGATGTCCATGTGGACCACACTTTGGTGATTGCTCCATTATAATTATGGGTATCTAGTGTGTATGCTATGGGCTAATCATGCCTTTGGGTTTATTTGATTGGGGCATGTGAAAAAAGGGAACAACCCAATATGGGAACTGTGGAATATCAACTTTCTTTTGATGGATCACTTTCTTTGACTCTAAGGAGAATATTGTGGCACAAGGGCAATGCTTGGACAGATCTGCTTATGAATGATCCTCTTAACATTTTAGAGCATTATGGACTCTGAGGTAACCTGCTGGTCAGAACTGGAGTCCCAACTGCCATAAAAATGCAGTTTGGAATCAATAGGGGGGATTTGAAGGTATTTGGTTTATTGTAGGTAATGATTTTAATTAATCAAAAAATGTCCATCTCTCTATCGCTGTCTTCATGCAAGGATTGCATTTAACCTCGCCTGCCTGGCCTTCAAAACCTTGAAACTTGGCTAACCATCCCACCTTCATTCTCTGCTTTGCATCTTCAGTGAAGAATGAACATTGGGAAGCAAAGAGTCATTTCATTTTAAATGCAAGAAATTTAAATCCAACAGAACTTTTATCTGACATGAAAAATATTAGGCTGCACCCCGTAAAAAATAAAAACCATTCTTTTCAAACAATATTTAAATCCTCATCTTCTACAATGGCCTACATCAGTGGTTGCCAAACTGCAGTCCAGGGCCCCCCGGGGGAGGGCAAAGCCTCCTCAGGGATTATGCGACCAGTTTGAGAATTAAATAATATTTACAGATTACTAAAGTGCTAAAAAAACCTTCGGGGAGAAAAGTCCGTCTTGGCCAACTGCAGGCCATTTCTTTGTTGCCAGCATTTTCAAAGATTCTCGAAAAACCAATTTATATCCAACTTTTCTGTTATCTCAATGTTATTCAGTTGTTGCATCCATCGCTATTGGGTTTTTGGCCAGGATACAGCACTGAATCCACTCTGGTAGAGGTCTCTGATGCTATTAAACTGCCCATGGACAATGGGATGAAAGTCGCCTTATTGTTCCTGCCTCTTGGCGGCGCTGGACATGGTTTCCCACCCTATCCTGTGGGACAGCCGGATAGGTTGGATTGCGTCTGCCAGGTTGGGCTCCTTCTTATCGAGCAGATGTCATCCTATGTGGATGCCGCCATTTGCACCGGACTTCAAACCCCTTAAGTTTGGGGTTCAGCAAGAGCTCTACCCTGAGTCCAACATGGTTTAATGAGGACACGTAGAACCTTCTAACTTGGGATGGGAACATCTCCATTGCCCAAAATAGAATTAAAGTGTACCTGTCTGCAGTGTTTCAGTGGATGTACTGGAGTAATCTCCAGTGCAACGTGAGTAAGATAGAAGTGCTCGTTTTTGGATTACACCCCCCCCCCCTTCGTTGGGTGGTGAAGTTCATCCTAGTTCTGCTCCATTTCCTCTGACTCCTGACACAGTGGTTTGGGATCAGAGTGAAGTTTGATGACAACTTTGTCTTCAAAACACAGGTGGAGAGTGTAGTTGGGACTTGTTTGGCCTTCTTCGGTTCGAGAATGTTTTTGTTTCTGCTCCTGGCTCTTTTTCAGAAGATGGTAGTCCATGCCCATATAACATCCCGGCTGGATTATGCCAATGCATTATACAGAGGTTTCCCTTTGTGCCAACTCAAGAGACTTCAGTTGGTGCAAAATGCTGCAGCACGGCTCCTGCTTAGCATCCAGAGGATCAGCCCTGTCCTGGTCCATCTCAAGGAGTTGTACTGGCTGCCTTTTCAGGAGAAAGTGAAGTTCAAAGGACTTGTGTTAGTCCATAGAGCTTTCTATGGCCTAGGTCCCAACTATCTAATTAAGAGACGTTCTCCCTATCGCCCATCAAGAACTTTAAGTTCTGCTGATTCATTTCTGGCGGCGGTCCTGAAGAGGAAGAGATTGGGAGGTGGGGAGGCCCCTCCTGGCTCCTGTGGGCTGAAATGCTTTTCTCTTACACCTTCGTGCTTCTAAGGATGTTGGCTCCTTTAAACGTGGCTTAAATATGTGGCGCCTTTTAACTTTTGCCCCTTTCTTGTGAGATAAGTGGTTAATGAACCTGTAGCGGCAGGACACTCTATAGAGTAATCAAGCGCTTTACAAGTGCCATTTGATTTGAGTTAAAGGTGTAAATAAATAAAGAAGCTAAATGTACTATTGAAAATGTTTAAATGTGAAGGAATTTGAAACTGGAGGCTAAAATGAAATTAGTACCTACAGAATGATTTGTGGGAGCAGTGCAGGTGCATCAAACATAATATAGTATGGATCATGAGTGGCCTCAATTGAATTCAGCCAAGATTCAACCATTCAATTAACATTTAATCTTGATTTTTGTTTTATTTGTGTGTCACCATTTGTTTATTTTTTGATTAATATATTTTTCAGTTTTTTGTGTGTATCGTTTTGTGGTTCAAATCATCAACAATGCTTAGGCCGGGGTTCCCGGCTTCCAGTAAAGACTCATTGAAGGTCCCTGGATTCCAATACTGATTCAGGGGGGGTCACGGCCAAGAGGAAGAGCTTTTGCTTGCAACGCATCACCTTTGAATAAAATTATTGGATTACTGCAGAACTGTGGAGTGCAAGTATCTGTATCTTATCTTTGACACTTTGTGCTTCTGAGATGCAGATATATTTTCTGTGAAAAAAACAAAGGTTATAGAGACGTTAGTTAGCTTGCTATTTTACCCAGACAAAACCATAGATAGTTATAATTATAGTTATATTTATGTTAAGAAACTACAACGCATGGCCTAAAGTTACTTAACAGCCTGAGTTCTAGTTTCTACAGATAAGTATAACTAGAAGTAGAAATATAACTATTGAATTTCTATGGTTTGGTGTGGGTAAAACATCAACCTAACTTCAAGTACCTGTAACTTGTTTTTTTAGTGAAGTTCAATGGTATGTTTTATGTAAACTAATATATAATCACCACACGTTGATACAACAACCACTTGCCATGGCCTTTGGGCGTGGGGGTTGGCCACAGCCTGGCTGTGGCCAGGCCCTGAAGCCAACCCCCTGCATGCACCAAACCCTAGGCATGGCCTTGGGCCATGCGCAGCGGGGGTTTGGTGTGTGTGCGCGAGTGTATTTATTTTTCCCCCACATGGGATTCCTGATCCACAGATCTGGTTTGGTGTTATACTGGGGGCCTTGCTGAGCACCACGATGGATCAGCGGTTCAGCTGGAAAAAGGTCAATTTGTTGCTCATGAGGGGCCCCTCACTGACCACTCCATGTGTCCTATAAGGGTCAGGATACCTCTATCCTGACCCCTTATGTAATGTTTCATTTTTGTTTCGCCTTCCAACCTGAAACTTTCCAAACAGGAGCTGAAGGAACGTGTACACTGGATTTGACAATTTCAAGAAGATGATTCATCAAATGGTGCCAAAGTTATGAGCAAAAACAAAAAACTCTGTCAGTGGTAGAATTGAATCATAGCTAAACTACGCACTGGCTGCTGACTTACTGGAGGTAACAGGAGGGGTAGTTGGCCCCCAAGGACGTTCTTGGGGGCCAACTACCACTCTTGTTACCTCCAGTAAGTCCCACAATGCAGGATTGCTGAGAGTTTTTCGGTGGCCAAGCCCCCTTTCTACGCCACTCTGCAAACACGCCTCCTGGAGCATTACTAGTTGAGTGGTGAAGTCCCCTTTGCTCTTGAGGGTCCTTGGGGGCCAACTACCCCTCCTGTTACCTCCAGTAAGTCCTACACAGTGGAATTGCTGAGAGTTTTTCGGTGGCCAAGCCCCCTTTCTACGCCACTCTGCAAACACGCCTCCTGGCGCATTACTAGTTGAGTGATGAAGTCCTCTTTGCTCTTGAGGGTCCATGGGAGCCAACTACCATTCCTGTTGCCTCCAGTAGGCCCACACAGCTGGATTGCTGAGAGTTTGTCAGGGGCAACACCCCCTTTCTCTACCACTCTGCAAACAAGCGTTCTGGCACACTACTGGTTGGGGGAAGAAGTCCTCTTTAGTCTTGAGGCCCGCAGGAGGCAAGGAGATGTCATTCCCCCCTCCAGCAGTGCACCGAGATGCGCGTTTGCAGAGTGGTTGAGAAAGGGTGTCTGACCTCCGACCACCTTTCAGCAATCCACCTGTGTGAAACTTACTAGAGGTAATAGGAGGTCTTGTTGGCCCGTAAGGACCCTCGGCAGCCAAGGGGACTTCATCCCCCAACCAGAAGTGCACCAGGTGGTGCAATTGCAAAGTGGTACAGAACAGGGCTAGGCGTCCAGCATAGTGCTGGTAGCATTTTCTTTGGTTTTAAATTATAAAGGAAGGATGGCCGTGAGCCCCCCATCCCTAGGTCGCCCTTGGCCCCAGGGACTCCATCCCCCGGGTCCAGGCATTTTTAGAATGGGGAGGGGGCCGCGCTGCCTCCCTTTCGACACTGAGGACCCCATCCCCTGGGGCCTGGCATTACTGTTTTTTGTAATAAAATTTGTTTTTTGAAATTAAAGGAAGGGGGGGCGTGTGGCTCCCTATCCCTGGGCCGACTTTGGCCCTGGGGACCCCATCCCCTGGGGCCTGCCCGTTTTTATAATTTTTTTTAAATAAAAGAAAAAAAAGGGATGGGGCCCACACGCCCCCCCCCCCCCCCCCCCCTCTCCAGGACCTATTTCAGTCCCAGAACCCCATCCCCTGGGGCCTGGCATTTTGTTTTCTTTTTTATTAATAAAGGGCATTTTTGGCATCCCCGGGGCCTGTCCCTTTTTTTAAAACTTCCTGGCGCGATTTCAGCCCCGGTGACCCCATTGCCTGTCAGGGACTGTCCGGGACTATGTCAGGAACACAGTCAGGGACTTGGGCAAGGACTGGGAACAGGGTAGAAAACGTACACAGAGGAGTACAGAGCTGCCCAGAATCACACTGGAAGTCAGAAGAGGATAAGGGATCCAAAAGGTAAGCCCGTACAAGTGAACAAGATCGCTAAGACTCAGAAAGGAAGGGCACTCACAAGGCAATTTAGCATCCAGACTAACTACACCCAGGACGGACATGCAAGACATATATATAATACAACTTTAACAATAAAGGGGAGTGTGGGTAAAGCCCTCAGGAGCTCCACACAGTAAGACTGAAGCTCAGTAAGTTTCTCACACACAATTGCTGCTACAGATACTGACTGCAAATACCCACAAATAGGATTTGTATGCAAAGGCAGGGTCTGTGGAGCTTATACCTATGGTGATGTTATAAATGCAACTCAAAGACCATACTCACAGTGAACAAGAAACACCACCTAGGTAGTCAGCTGTGCCCACGGATCCTGGTGATCAAACAGGGATACGCAAGGCAGGAACAGCAAGGGGGTAGAACTAAACAAAAGCACAATGGACAAGGAGCTAGCAAGGAGGAGTGTTTAACAGAAAAGGAAGGAAATCACAGGGCATAATTGCCAGAAAGCAAGTAGCAAACATACAATGTAATAGAAGCAAGACAGCAGAATAGAAAGACAGCAAACTAGGAACTGGAACCAAGGAAATGGGAAGAAAGGCAGGGACTCGAAAAGGATATACAGAAGGGGAGGCTACAAGGGTATACTTAAATAGTGCAGGTTAAGGAATCAAGAAAACAAAATAGCATAGAACGCAGTGCTGGGGCAGGAACAGGGAATTACTAAAGCTTCGGGAGTCATGGTAGCACAGTAGGCAATGCTAGTTCAGGAACAGGGAATTACTAAGGCTTCAGGAGTCAAGGTAGCACTGCAGGCAATGCTAGTTCAGGTACAGGGAATTACTAAGGCTTCAGGAGTCAAGGTAGCACTGCAGGCAGTAAAGGTTCAAGGAAACAGGAAATAGCTACAGCTCAGGAAACAAGGAGTCATGAGAGCACTGCAAGCAGTGCAAATCAGGAACAAGAAATAGCTGAAGCCCAGGAACAGGAACAAGAATAACTATAGCTCAGGAACTCGGGAAACAAGGCAGCACTGCAGGCAGTGCTAATTCAGGTACAAGGAATAGCTATAGCTCAGGAAACAAGGAACAAGGATTAACTATAGCTCAAGAATCAAGGAATATCAAAAGCTCAGGGAGCACTGAAAACAAGGATCGGTCTCACAGGTACACAGCTACAATTACCAACCTTGGCCTGAAGGGAGCTGGAGCTTAAAAGAGCTCACAGTAATTACATGCATCAGGTGTGAGCAGGCTAGCAGCAGCCAGCCACAGGTGTGCTAAATTCCACCACCCATCCTTGGCCTGGAAGGGTGGAGACGAAGCAGTGAGCAGGGAATTCTAGGTAATGGAGTTTCAGGCATGAGCAGAATGGCTTCCACAAAACCTGGCATGGATTGGGAATGGATGTCAATTTCCAAATAGTGTTCAAATGGCTGGAAGTCAGTGTGGTGGATACAAGAAAGCAGGGGGCAAGTTGTGACATTCCCTGGGGCCTGGCCTCTAGTCTGGATGCCCTAGTCCCACCCAGGGCACCCAGACACTTTGTTGGGGACTGTGGGGGGAGCCGTCCTGTGGGAGCTGGCATTGCTTTTCAACAGAGAGCCTCGCGGCCCCCCTCTTTCAAGTATTTAGCCCCGGGGAGGTGGTGGTCCCCGGCTTTAAAAAAGCCTAGGAGGTGGTCTTGTGAGCCTCCATCCTTGATTACCCTCATGCCCTCTGGGTTTTGGCCCACCGGGGCATTCTTTTTTAAATTTTGCCACACATTTGTGTTTAGAAAATGCTTTTACCCCCAGTGAGGTCTCTGTGTGACCCCCCACCATCTCTGAAGGGTCATGGTATTCCTACCGTGCCCCCTTTTCTTCATTTTTTGCTTTGCTTGTGAAACTCAGCTTCAAGCCAGAGACCCAAGATGGCTGCAAACACTTCCTGGTGTAAGTGTTGGCAGCCAATCAAATTTCAGTTAGGTTTGAATAGGCTGTTGGGCTCACAGATGTCTATCTTTTTTAAACTTAAATATCCAGGGCAAGTGAGGAGAAGCCAGGGCCTCTGCGCATGGAGAAGTGAGGCCCAGAAGGAGAACCAGGTGAAATGCTGGCACAGGGAGCCAGTGAAGACAGCTCCCTGCTGAGTTCACCCCCTTAGAAGTCAGCAGGGTGGTAAACAGTGCTCCAGGTGGCTGAGGCTGGCCATCCGAAACGACAAGAGGCCAAGATTATGAAAATCGGCCCCCGGGGGGCTGAGATATGCCCCCCGGAGGTAGGCGTCCTTTGACTTCTAATCAGACCGACGACGAAGCGCGTGGGGCTCCGCCGCCGGTCTTGGATGTGCCCCCGGGGTAGGTCAGGTCCCATGCTCTGCTCCCACAAGAAAGTGGAGCTGAGGAGCCCCATCGCGCCCCTTGAAGTGGTCTGCGGGGGTGCCAGGAGCCCACCCAGGCCCCAAACAAAAATAGAGGCAGGGGAGTGCCGTCATGCTCCCCTGGACACAGTGAGAGTGCCCCGGGCCCCCCAACTCCAGGCCCCGCTAAAGTCGGGGAGCGCCATCGAGCCCCCGTGAAGAGAAAAGTTGGGGTGCGCCATCGCGCTCCCCGAGAATATGGCCCTGGGGCCAGGGACCCCAACTCCGGGCCTGAAGAAAATGCAGAAGTCCCGTGAAGATTGATCTGGGGGAGGGGCCCGGGATCCCCAACTCCAGACCCCAGTGCAAGGGGAGAAGAGGGGGAATGCCGCCGCAATCCCCCAAGACCCCGGCATCATCTGTGTCTGCCTGCCGTAGCAGGCCGACCGGAATGAAGAGCCAGCTCCCGCGGCAGCATGCAAGGGTGCTGGCCAGTCGGGGGGCAGCGAGAGCAGCCGGGGTGGGCTCCCTAAGCTGCTCTATCATATACCTGCTCGCTAGCGGCCCGGGTGGGACCGGGCCCCCAAAGAACTGAAGTCCCGGCGTGGGGCCCCAACAAAGGCAGTGCAGCTCGGCCTGGAGCAGCGGGAGAGCTGCTTCTGTAATATGCACGCACTGGAGGAAGCACGCCCCATAATGCTTTGTAGAGCTTGGGAAGGCAAACAGAGAAACCCAGCTTGTTTTCCGCGTGCAGTGGCCCCAGGAGGACGGGGTTACCACCAGTTGTGTGACAGTGCAGGGGGAGCTGCAGGAGCAGCGCAAACTCCCCCAGCACAAAAGAGAGGAAAGTCCCCCTTAAGTCTATGGGGGCTTAAAGAAAACAACCCCTCATGGACTCAGCAATGCTTCAACACCAACCTTTGGCTGGAACTTTTGTTCTGCAGCTGGGTGTGGGTGTTTGGGACTACACCAAGGTGTGAAGGGGAAGCCTTTGAGAGACATCCCCCGGAGGTGAAGAGGTGCAATTGCACCAGTGGTGCATTTACATGATGTTGTTTCTTTTGGGGACTGAAAGTCACGTGATTTGTCAAAATCATAAGCAAAGTAGTGTTATGTTGCTAGGCATTCCTGCTAGGGTGTCTGGCCGTAAATGATTAAACCTGTAATTATACCTGTGATGCCTTTTAGGGGCTTAAATTGCATTGCATTATAACTGTTACCAGATATGATAAGTACTGTCATTCTAAGTGATGCCTAAACATGTATTCTTGCTAATGCATTAGGTGAAGAACAACCCAGACTGTTAGCCACTAAGATGTAGAGGTGTGTATGCTGTATGGTCAGTACGAGTCGCTTATTATTATTAGGGAAGTTTATAAAGCACATGGTTACGCTAGAAAGCGTGTCCCCGCGCTACACCTGAAAACTCAGAGCAGTAGTGAGGAGTCGGCTCGATTATCTTGAGAAAAGGAGTGTTTTTAAGTTCTTCCGGAAGCTGGATTCCGATGGGTCTAGGCGGAGATTAAGAGGCAGGGCGTTCCAGCGCTTCGCTGCCAAATGGCGAAAAGAGCGTCCACCCATACGGGCCTTTCTGATCCTAGGGACCACAAGTAGACCTCCGTGTGAAGAGCGCAGAGCACGTGAGGGTGCATACTTGGTGACTAGGTTCTGGAGTGGTGAAGGTGCTTTCCAAGCAAGAATACGGTGACAGGTACAGAGGGCCTTAAATTCCACTCTGCTTCTTACTGGCAGCCAGTGGAGAGTGTGATGGGCAGCTTTAGAATCCGATCTTTTAGGGACTTTTAGGATGAGGCGGGCTGCCGCATTCTGCAATACCTGGAGACGGTTTATTGCCTTACAGGTGGCACCCAGGTACAATAGGTTGCCGTAGTCTAGGCGCGATGTCACGAGGGCGTGTACCAGTGTTCTCCGGGCGGACAAAGGGAGGAGAGCAAGGACCTTGCGTAAGATTTTTAAAACGCTGAAACAAACACCCGCCACTCGGTTTATTTGGGGTCCAAAAGACAAGTCAGCATCGAGCCATACGCCAAGGTTTTTGACTTCATGACGGGGCATAGGTGCCTCCCCCAGACAAGGGGGCCACCATGCCGATGACCAAGCGGAAGGACTCCCCCCCCACCACGAGCACCTCTGTCTTGTTGCCATTTAATTTAAGGCAGTTGGTGGACATCCAGGTAGCAAGGTCTTGCATGCAAGCCTTGAAACTGTCCGAAGCAAGTCCGGGTGCTCGTGAGAGGGAGATAACCAACTGCGTGTCATCTGCGTATGACACAATTTTCAATCCATTACTCACGGCAATCGAAGCCACTGGGGAGACGTAGAGATTAAACAGAGTTGGGCTCAGGGACGATCCCTGGGGAACGCCCTGTCCCAAACCCATGTCTCTCGAGTAGTGATCACCCAAGCGGACTTGAAAGCTTCTCCCAGTCAGGAAGGATTGGATCCATTGGAGTGCAGCTTCAGATATTCCTCCATTGTTCAAGCACTGTAGCAAGTTGGCATGAGCTACAGTGTCGAATGCTGCACTCAGGTCCAGTAGGATGAGGGCCATGGTATAACCCTCATCCGCCCCCTGACAAAGGGCCTCCACCGCTGTTAAGAGTGCGGACTCTGTAGAATGACGGGGACGAAAGCCGAATTGAGTGTCATGTAATAATGCCGCTTTTTCAACGAAGTCCATCAGTTGTAAGTTGACCAATTTTTCGGCTACTTTAGCCAGGTATGGGAGGAGAGAAATTGGACGCAGGTTCTCTAGTTTCTCGAAACTAATGGTTGGTTTCTTCCTTAGGGGTAGAACCACCGCCTTTTTCCAGTCTTTAGGTACAGTCATGGTACTAAAAGACATGTCTAGTAGATGTCTGATGTAAGGTTCTAATACCACTAGACTATACCACTAGACTATCCGCCAGACGTTTAGGTGTTAGTCTGGGTTATGTGTCACCATTGCAGGTATTCCTGTTATAAATGCTTGTTGAGATAATGGGGTAGGTCGCCACTGGGATGGTGCCAGTAGGCAGGGCCCGCACTCCAGGTTATGGTCAACCTACTGCATTAGGGGGCAAGGGATAGTGGTACTAGACCTCACCCCCCTGCGGGAGGGGTAGGAATGTTATGCAATGTCACAAAGTAATTCAAACAGCTTATGCACATTTGTAAATTGTTGCATAGTATTGAGTAATGTGTGTGTGTGTAATAAATATACTCATCCTTTTTATAAAGAAAGTATATACTGGACAATCAATTATTGATTGTTATTTCTGCGTAATTGGTAAATAGCGATTACTAGCCCACACCACTTCCCTTGAGTAAGCCTTAGATTGCTCTGCAATGCTACCCTCTGATAGTCAAGCGCTACAATGGGGTGTTTGGTTCCCAGTGAAGTACAAAAGTAGACATGTTATTTGTGTAGGCCTCACAGATACTGCCTCGTTTTCCATTATTGGTGTCTAGCGGCAGGATCCCATTCTGGTACGCATTTATAGCATTTGATAAGTCCAGTTTTGACACACATTACCTAGGCAGTAATGAGCAAGTGATAGAGCACAATGCTCTGAGAAGGGGTCAAAGGTTTGGTTATGTGAACTAAACATATGGGAAAGGAAAGCCCCGCACACATATATGTAATTAGAAGATATTATGGTTTAAATGTAAGCTGTATTGATATGACTCAGTTTGGTTGATTATCATGTGATGGTGGGATGGTGCTTTCCAGGAAATTATTGCATACAAGTGTTCTAAGCCATATTATACACCTTTGAACCCTAACACTACACACACTACAACTGAATGAGCAGGGTTTCTTCTCAAGAGGTATAGGAGCAGAAACTGATACCCATATCACAGATTGGGGTGTAAGGGTGGATCGGACTTGGGGGGGACAGGAGAAGTAGGGGGTCCTGGGAAATTCCCACGCTTTTGAAGGGCAGGGAGGGTTTCCACAGAAGGGGCCCCAGATATCCTTCCCCCGCTGAAATTCTTCTTGCCATTGGCATAGGCAAAAACCACTGGAAGGGTGGGGCAGGAGGTTTATTAACCTCGGGAAGTAACACCCCAGGGGTTCCCATGGAAGGGGACCCAAAGAAACGTTTCCCATGGTGGGAGGAGGGTGCGGTGGAGTTGTGTGTCAGGCAGGCCCCCCAGGTTAACTGGTGGTGAGGGTGAGCAACCTAGGGGTGGCCCATGGTAGTAGGTGGCCCCAATGGAGGGTAGTTCTTGAGCTAGGGTGTGTAGTGGAAGCCCCTAGGTATTCTAGGTGGGCTAGGTAACTGACCCAGTGGAGATCTGAGGGGGGTAATGGACTCCCTGGATTCCAGGAGAAGGGTTAGATGTGGACCCTGAGGTGTCAGGGTAGGGTAGGTGGTTCAACATAAATAACTTAATAGTAGATGTCAAAATGATGTACCTACAAGACGAACACTTTTAAGGAAAAGGCCAATTTATTTACATTCGTATTGATCAAACCAGTCTCCTCCTCGGCCTATCCTGACGATCCCACATCACACCACACCTAAGGCAGCTCCACTGGCTCCCCATGGAGAAGAGATACCAATTCAAGCTGCGCACCCACGCACACACAGCTCTACACAACCAAGGACCTACCCACATTAACCACCATCAGAAATGCCACCATCAGTCGAGAAGACTACGCTCCCCCTCCCTATTAATTGCTGGCTCTCCCCACATCCACCTAAGCAGAAGCAGAGGATGATCATTCAACCACATAGCAGCAAAAACCTGGAACAGCCTCCCCATACATCTCCGGGCCATCACCTCACTTTCGGAATTCCGGAATGCCCACAAGACCTGTCTGTTCGAATGAGCCCCGAGACCTGCAAGAGCCTCGACACTCTTGTGGGTGATTAGCTGCACTTTTTAAATCATATTTAATTTGATTAATTGATAGTCATTCCGAGAATGCTGTAGGATTGAAGTGCTTGCTTGGTTGGTGATTACTTACCAGTCCTCTGCAGGAATTATCCAACGCCAAATATATGCACTCTGAACAAACTGATACTAGGATGAAGTTCATTTGATTAGATGTGTATTGGGATAAAGCAGTTTATAAGTAGAATGAACTAACAACAGTATTTGTAGACCTACACCTACTGACAATAATAATGGACTATGTAAATTTATATTTGCTTTACTATCAGTCACTAGCCAGTTTTGACCCTGTAAATATATTGATGAATGGTTCGATATTGACGATCTGATACCGTGTAGGAAATTGAGAAAACAATTGGGACAATGCTTTTCATTTGAAGATAAATACAACTTTGGGCAGTTAAAATTTGCTTTATTCACTTATTCAATGCTGATTATCTCTAAGAAAATAAGGCCTCTAGTAGTGCATGGGATTTTATGGATATGACTCTGTTCCTAGGGGAATCAAGTGCATTTTGCGCCACTGTTATACAATCCATCAATCAGGTGGTTTAAAAAGCGTGACTACTTACCCGTAAGGGTCTCAAGGCGCTGGAGAGTTTTGGGGGAGACTGCTGGTCTGTCAAAGGCACTGTGGTTCAGTCGAAGAGGCAGGTATTGAGGTCCTTCCTGAATTGAGGCAGGTGATTGTCTGAGGTGGAGATGTGGAGAGGCAAGGTGTTCCTGGTCTTTGCTGCAAGGTAGGAGAAGGATCTTCCTCCAGCCTTGGCCTTGCAGATGTGTGAGATGGTAACCAAGGCCAGATGGGTGGAGCAGAGGTCTCTGGTGGGTGCATGGAATGGGAGGAGGTTTTTAAGGTAAGAAGGTCCTGTGTCATGTAGGACTTTGTAGGCTTGTGTGAGGAGCTTGAATGTGATTTTTGTGTTGATTGGGAGCCAGTGGAGGTATCTCAGGTGGCTGCTGATGTGGCTGCGGTGGGGAATTTTGAGGATGAGTCTAGCGGAGGTGTTCTGAATGTTCTGCAGTTTCTTAAGGAGTTTCTAGAGTGCGTTGCCGTAGTCGATTCTGCTGCTGATAAGTGCGTGGGTGACCGTCTATCTGGACTCGGCGGGGATCGACTTAGACATCTTTTGGAGCAGGCGTAGCGTGTGGAAGCAGGATGATCAGACTGCGTTGATCTGGCAGCTGATGATGGACGAGGACTTCAGGATGATACAGAGATTCCGTGTATGGTTTGTGAGTGTGGGGGGGTCCAAGTACTGTGGGCCCCCAGGAGTAATGCCAGGCAGATGGGGTTGAACCCATGATGAGGACTTCGGTCTTCTCTGAGTTGAGCTAGAGGCAGCTGTTCTTCATCTAGGTGGCGACAGTTCCATCCTGTCGTAAAAGTTGTTCATTTTTCTTGTTTTTTTAAGAGTTTTATATAGCTCGAATTAGACCTGAGAAATCGGGTATCAGAGTGCTTCACATGACCACCAGTTTTGTTACAGATGGACACAATAATTTTTTTTGGGCACGAGGAGATTAAGAGATTTTCCCAGAATCACAAGATGTTGGGCGTCATTGCCGAGACTCAAACCAGGTTCCCCAGCTTCGAGGTCGACAACTCTAGCTGTAAGGCTACATCCTCTCCCCTAAAAACTGTGTGTTTGTTGGTGAGGGAGAGAATCAACTGAGTTTCATGGGCGTAGGAGACGATGGCTGCGAGCGGGCCATATAGCTGTTGAAGGGAGTGGGGCTCAGGTAGGAGCCCTGAGGCACTCCGAAGCTGATCTCTGTGGGTTCAAAGTGGAATGGTGCTAGTCAAGGGTATGCTTTTGGTAATGCTCTGGATTCCTTGCCATTGCTGAAAAACTAGGGCCCCATTTCTGATTGACCCTTATTGGGCACTAATAACTGCTGCTAGTGTATGGAGCTGCTTTTGTACAGAGCTTGAAATTATGAAGAATTTAACAGCCCCTAATTTGGCCCTTACTATTCGATCACTTAAGAATAGCTGTGCAGATGTACTCGATGGATTCCAAATCAAGTTTGAAAAACAGATGCTAAGTTTTGAGCAGCCATTCATTTACCTTTATTTCAGTACGTGGCTGTCACTTCCAATTTACCTAGAACAAGGACGGGTTTTCTTAATTGGAAAAACAATTAGAAAAAGTATTTGTAAGAAATTGGGTCTCTAGTTGGCAGAGGTATGCACCCTGTCCAAAATCCTAGTCAGGGTAAGTCAGTTACACACCATAAATTAGCCTGTGCTCACCTTCTGGTAGCTTGGCACAGAGCAAGCAGGCTTAACTTAGGAGGCAATGTATAAAGTATTTGTGCAACATTTATTACAGTAAAAAAGTGAAAACAGCGAAAACACCACATAAAAAGAGGGTAGTTGTCAAATTGTATGTCACAGGTCTACATTGTAGCCCACTGTACCAAACAGACATGCAATGCGTGTGAATTTGAGATGCTTGCCTTAGTGGAAACTTCCAGTCATGGTATAGGTGCTCTCTTTCACTGGAAGTGGGTCATTCTTTGATAATTGCAGTCTGTACTACAGTGAATATTTTCTCAATCGGAGCAAATTGCTCCTCTGCAGAAGCGTATAAATGTTACTCATATGTAATAGGTATGGTCTGTCCTTTATTGTACACAACATATGTATATCCCGTTTGCCTAGGTACTATTCTAATCACTAAAATTAATGTGTTATGCAGTGTCTGCAAATGTAATGTAGCAATTATATATCTCTGTAAGTCTTTGAGTATTTGTGTAGGTTCCTCTTTCCAGTCCTTTCTGAAATTTGTGGGTGTAATCAGCTGATATAGATTATTACTCTGTTAGTATTAATTGGCAAATGTGTCCTGCCAAAATTCAAGAAACCCATCAATGCTTTTAATTCTTTTTGGGCATTATGGTGCTCAAGTGTCATGCATTTCTCCAAGTGTGTGTCCTTTCCCTTTACTGGTTAATTCATATCCTAGAAAAATTCCATTCAAAAAGCTTATAGCTTATTTTGGATTTCTTGAAATTCAATTTGTCAACTGCTTCTGCTAGCACAGTAACTATAGTGTCCCCATGTTACAAATGTTCTTCCAAATCAATATCTGTCATATGTTTGTTACTGGCATAGGGGACTATACCACTTAAAGTGCATAGCAATATCTCTATTGTCCGTGACGAAAACAGCCCTGCACTCTACTTTATTTATATCATAAGGAAGTTGGGCAAAGTCAAATTGAATTCCTCGCTGGGTAAATATGATGCTGGTACCAAACTTTGTGTAAAAAATCAATTCGCCATGTCTAATGTCTTTTAGTGTGTTAATAGCATTATTAGTCCTGTGCAGTGTGTATTTTGTACTGCATAGGTTTTGCAATATGAATTCAACTTGTGATAATCGAATACATTTCCCCAAGACTTATCTAGCTTCAAGATTGGATAAATGGGAATATTCATTGTTGATGGACATAGCACTACTATTCCCTGGTATTCTAATTCACCTCTATTTTCTTTAAGATCCTTCTGAGCCTCTGGGTTTATTTGCTGTTGTTTTTGAACCTGTGGTTCATCTCTTAAAATAATTACATGGGGTAGTGCACCTTTATCCCACTGGGAACCCAACACAGAAAATAGTCCCATTATAACTGCATCCCCTAATGGTGCCAATCCCCTTCCACTAGTGTTTATCATAGGAATCAATTGAGTCCTAAATATTATTGAAATTGTTCTCTCAATCGCCACTGCAGTTTGTATTCAAACTTTGTGCAATAAATCTGGTTCTTTTAAAAACCCATCCTCTGTTTCTATTTGTACACACTCACAAGTCTCCTCCACAATCAAGTGGGGTTTGAATTTCTGGTGAACTATGGTTATTTTCGATGCTCCATCTGGTATGGCTACTGTCCATGTTCCATTATTCAATTAAACTTTCTGTGATTCATCTTTTTTTCTTGCTACCGCTGCTTTTCTCTTCTGAAAAAGTGATTTTGAGGGTCCTGGCTGTCATCTGTCTTCTCCCTGCAGATAGGTCGGTCCCTTATCAGGTCCTGGGAAGAACCGGCACCTTTACTTGCTTTCTCATTTCCATGATACTGTGAACATAAGAATAGCATTCTTCAGAAGACTGATATCTCTCTGGAGCCCTTATTTCCTTCTATCTCTCTTTTTAAATCCTCTATGTACTTCATCTTTTAAAATAAATTGTTAATCCTTTTTAATCCTTCTTAAATCCACCCCAGAATATGATAATCTCCCCTCAGGATCATCGGTGTTCTGGCTTCATTTCTTTCTGAATAGTCTTATTCACTGCCCTTGTTTTCCATTGGGGTCTCTGCGGTCTCACCTGTAAGGTATCCCACCCTATGAGGTCACAGACCTCCATCTGATCATTTGGAGTTGCAGTATATCTTTGAAGAATTGTCAATAATGATGCTTCACTTTTAATATAAGAACTATCTCAGCTACTGTGTCTATATTCCTTGCAAGATTCCTCCCTAACGCCATTTCAAGTGAAGCTTCATTCTCTTCCTGACTCTATTTTAACACTTCTGGCAACTCTGCACTGAGCACATTTTCCCATGACTGACACTGTTGTATATTTGGTACCACACCCACTGGTAATTTTCAATGTTTGTCCTGTGGAGTAGAATGGCGAAACATTGCTTGTAGCTGGTAGGTTTTTCTTACTAACCAAAATTATATTTTGTTCCATTTGATTGGCTAACACCTCATTACTGCATTTATCGTTAGTGGTTTAATAGTAATGGCTTGTATTTTTTTATTTGTTTGCACAGTCACCATCATCTTGGTACCTCAGTGTTGTAATACGTGCTGGCTTAATTGCATGTGTATATTCTTAATCTCAGTGAGCATTTCCATAGGTCTTGTTCTGGATATGATGTGTATGTAGCTAGAATATACCAAGTTTGCTCTGGCATTGCAAGTGGTCCTAGGAGTACCCTTTCGTACGACATAGGGGCGTTTCCCTGATACAAAGTTACATTTTAATGTGTGTAAAAGGCACATCAGTATACACAAATGCATAATACTGAGATGGAGAGTCAATCTCAACATACTTTGTGAGTAGCCCTCCTGCATCCAAACCTTCAAATTCAATTCAGCAGTAAAATGCTGCCATAGTTTAGTCTGGATATGATCTAAACACTAATTCTGCTTCATTCCCTTTTAATGGGAATCTCCTAACTGTCAAATGAGCAGTAAAGACTTGAGGTAAATTTTCTGGAATATCTACCATCTTTACCTCAACCTCCTCTGGATCTCAAGCCGTTGTTTAAAAAGATTCAAACATGGTTCTCACAAAAAGGGCTAACCCTTTGCATGTGTTAGGCGCCTAACAAATCTCAGTGGGATTAGGGTACACCTCTTTAACTTTGAAAAGGATCATATAACATCTTAACAACGGATGTCTCTCAACTACTTCCGGGTCTTAGATTTTCAAAAGGTTCCTACATTTTGAGCCACACACCATGTTGTGAACCACCTCAAATTAGGCATGCACATCCCAGAAATGTGATTTCTGGTTTTACTCTCATGACAGAAAAAATGTAAACAAGCATTGAAATGTATAAACCTCACACTAATTCTGGCCAAGTGCAGAATTTACACAATGTGAAAGTCAACAACTGTCCCACGCATAATAACTTGGACAAGAGATTTGAGAACCCCACAAATCAGATGGCATATCTGAAAAGATTTACTTCCACCCAAGGGGTCTTGCTTTTAGCGTCCCATTCAGAGAAGAAGAAAACGGACAGGTGTATCTCACTCTTTTATATGGCAAGTTAGGCTCATCTAGATCCAGAGTGTTGTCAGCAAGGCATCTCATCTAGATCCAGAGTGTTGTCAGCAAGGCATCTCATCTAGATTCAGAGTGTTGTGAGTAAGACAGCCCTGCAAGAGAAGCTTATAGCTGTAGGGGTAATTTCTAGATGCATGAATACCTGGCCGGATACCTGAAAGAGTGAAAACACACAGCAGTCGATGTTTTATAATAATGGTTTAGTCATTAAGTACATTGTGATAGTGTATCAGAATAGTGAAAATTGTAATGTCACCAGCCATAATATAGAATAAGATGAACATTGGAAAAACCCTAAGCGTTTCATATCACATAGCCCAGCTATCTGTAATATTAATGTGTAAACTCTACTATTGCCTATATTATCATCCACCTCACCGGAACAAGACCAGACTCTGGAATAAACCCTGATCTGACAAGAGACATTACTTCCCAGGATCATAAGAGCCACTATTAGTAACAATTTATTTGATAAAAGAACAAGGCAAGGTATATGTGTTTTTAGAAAGAGATTATGTTTAGTTCGATAATGTAATTAGAAGGAGAATGTGTCTGAGTTAGTCCGTAGCTAATTGTGTATAACTGTTTTATAGAATTTGTGAGAGAAAATCCAATAGAACTGGAATAAGCATGACAGAACACTCCAGAGAACCACTGTGCAGAGACACTCTGTTTGAAAGAGGATCTCTACTTTTCTTTCTCATTCTATTCCCCCTTTTCCATTCTGCGTCATCATGGTTGAGTATTGTTCAACTCACTCTGGAAAGTGCAGTCAGGCATTGGAGGTCTAGCAACATGCATTGCTCCCGGTGGGCCAAGTAATCACAGGTTGGTCAATCTGAGTGCCTGTTTTCTAATGTGTGCCTGACGGTGAGTAACCTGGCCAAGTAGACCTTCCACACTTGACTCTCAGTGGTAGTGAGGGTTGAGTAGTCCAAGGATTCTCAGGGAGGAGGTAGGTGTAGGGTGAGAGCAGGCTTACCACTCAATATACATGCAGCAGCCACAATAAATCAATGTCCAGCCACATGCTCAGTTTTATAAAAAGTAGAATTTATACATACACAAAATGAAATAGGGTACACACTAAATAATAGCACACTCTTCATAAATTCTGTATTCTAGCGCTTCCCAGTGTGGGCTCCAGCGTCCCGCTCTTCTTACTACAGACTGGGGTTATTGCTCATTTACTTGAAACAACATTCAGGCTAGGCCCGGATAAAGAATGCGAGTTTTAGAAATCCCACTATGGTTATTTAAAGTCAAAAAGTATCCCAGTTTCTTCTGCGCTTCAGTCAGAGCAGACTTCCACCAGAAAGTAATCTGTGACTCGAGGTGCAGTCCTACCTGCTCAGACTGGAGACGAAATAGAAGGCCCAGGAGCGATAAGTGGTCGAGTTCAGCTTGTATTGGAGATGAGCAACAGTCTTATCATGGCCAGCATAGGGTCTGAACCTCCATGGCGCTCCTCCGTTGTTGCGGTAAGAACTGTCTGCATCCAATGGCTTATAGGGTTGCTACTCCAGTAGTAGCTCTGGTCTCATTTGCACACAGTTCACAGGCAGCAACCCTGAACTTCCTCCCCGGCCACCATCTGGTATACGGGTTCACACCCTAGGCACTCAAGGTAACAAGCCTCATAATATTACAACACTTCAATCAATCAATCAATCAATCAATCAGGGGCTTATAAGGTGCGCTACTCACCCGTGAGGGTCTCAAGGCACTGGGGGGAGAGGGGGCAAGCTCCAGGATCAGTCGAAGAGCCAGGTCTTGAGGTCTTTCCTGAACTTGTGCAGGGTCGGGGAGCGTCTGATGTTCACGGGGAGCTAGTTGCATGTCTTGGCTGTGATGTAGGAGTAGGTTCTCCCGTCTGTTCTGTTTCTGCGGATGCGGGGGACCTCAGCCAGGGCGAGGTCGGCAGAGCGGAAGTTCCTCTTGGGTATGTGAAAGGATATTCTCTCATTGAGGTATTCGGGTTCGATGTTGTTGAGGGATTTGTAGGCGTGGGTGAGGAGTTTGAAGGTGACCCTTTTCTTGATGGGGAGCCAGTGGAGGTCTCGTAGGTGTTGGGTCATGTATTCGTGACGTGGTGTCTCGAGGACGAGTCTGGCAGCAGCGTTCTAGATGGTTTGGAGTCTGTGTAGTAGAGTTCTGTTGATTCCGGCATATAGGGTGTTGCCATAGTCCAATCTGCTGGTTATGAGCGCATGGGTGACGGTCTTTCTGCAGTCGGGGGGGATCCACTTGAAGGTCTATCAGAGGATGCGCAGGCAGTTGAAACTGGTGGAGGTGACGGCGTTGATCTGGTGGTTCATGGAGAGGGAGGAGTCGAGGATGATGCCAAGGTTTTGTGTGTGATCTGTAGGAGTGGGTGGATTTCTGAGGGCGGAGGGCCACCAGGTGTCATCCCAGGCAGAGGTGTGGGGTCCGAGGATTAGGATCTCGGTCTTCTCAGATTTGAGTTTCAAGCAGCTGTCCTTCATCCAGGCTGCCACATTCTTGATTCCTTCCTGGAAGCAGAGTCTGGTGTCTTCAGGATTCTTTGTGAGTGAGAGGATGAGCTGGATGTCATCGGCATAGGCTACAATGCTAAGTCTATGCTGTCTAACGATGGCGACGAGGGGGGCCATGTAGATGTTGAAGAGCATCGGGCTGAGCACTGATCCTTGGGGTACTCCGCAGTTGATGTCGGTGGGTTCGGAGAGGAAGGGAGGTAGGGAGTCTAATCCTCTGGGTTCTGCCAGAGAGGAAGGATTGGATCCAGTCGAGGGTGGCTCCTTGTATCCCCGCATCGTGATTCGTGAAGTCTGGCTGCGAGAGTGCGATGAGAAACTGTGTTGCAGGCTGCGGAGAGGTCTAGAAGGATGAGGATGTGTGTCCCTGGTCGATTAGCATGCGTATGTCATCCGTGGCGGCGCGGAGGGCAGTCTCGGTGCTATGGTTGCCGCGGAATCCAGACTAGGAGGCGTCTAGGATGGAGTTCTCTTCGATGAAGGTGGTCAGCTGGGCATTCACGAGTCTCTCGGTGACTATGGACACGAAAGAGACGAGAGAAATGGGCCGGTAGTTTTTCAGGTCAGTTGGGTCGGCCATGGGTTTCTTGAATAGGGGTTTAACGTCCGCCTGCTTCCAGTCGTCTGGGAAGATGCCGCACATGAAGGAGGTGTTGATGGTCAGTCCTAGTTCGGAGGCAATGGCGGCGGCGGCCCTGTGGAATATGTGCGGTGAGGAGAGGTCCATTGGGGCTCCTGAGTGGTTTTTTTTCAAAGTGGCGGTGATGTGTTCGACGGTGGCGGGTTTCCAGGCCATGATGGTTGGCTTGTCGGCAGCGTTGGGGGGGGTGTTGTCCGTCATCGGTTCGCTGAAGTTATCGTAGAGGGCCTTGATCTTCAGATGGAAGTATGAGCTCAGCTTGTCGCAGAGTTTCTGGGAAGGGGTGATGTCTGTGGCTTTGCTGGGGGGTTTTGTGAACTGTTGTATGACGTTGAACAGCTCCTTGGCATTGGTCTCGTTGGTCTGGACTTTGTCTCTTATGAAGGTCTGTTTGGTGTCTCTTATGCGCTGGTGGTATTCCTTCAGGGCACTTCTGTGGTTGTTCCGTGCTTCCGTGGTTTTCTGGTTTCGCCAGGTTTTCTCTAGGCGCCTGCAAGAGCATGTGGCTTTTTGTAGTTCTGTGGTAAACCAGGCGACCTTCAGAGGGCGTTGTTTGGCGGGGTGGTGGAGGGGTGCGAGCTTGTCGGCGCAGCGGGAGATCCAGCAGTGAAGTGCTGTGGCTGTGGAATTGGTGTCGGTCATGGTGCTGGGGGGGGTCTTGGAGGAAGTTGGAGCTGAGGAGTTTCTCTGTGACCTTGCTCCAGCTCCTTCGTGGTGGTCGCGATGCGGGCTTGGGTGCGGAGGTGGTGTTGAAGGTGAAGTGGACGGAGTGGTGGTCTGTCCAGGGGGGCTGAGTAGTGTGGCTGAAACAGATGTTTGTTCCTTGTTCACAGGGAGACAGCTCTATCTTTACCTCAGGGCTGCGCCAGTGCGACCGCCCTTTAGCTTCACCACAGCCCCCACCTGGTATACAGGGGACGCAAGCCACACACTTAAGTAGGCGTCCCTCTTCGGGTCACAGCACTGCAAAGGGCAACAGCCCTATCTTCACCACACTGCTGCATCAGGGCGACAGCCCTTAAGATTCAATCAGCGGGATCCCCACCCCTTGTCCTCACAGGGTCCTCTGGTCTTGGGCCAGGCATAAGCTGGTGCTCCAGGCTTCGGGTGAGTGTTCTTTTTTTTTTTAATCTTCTGGGTTATGTCCCTTCACCAAGAATGGGAAACTGCCAGACCCTCAGTCCCCAGTTCCTGTCACAACCATCAGAACTCCTGCTGAGCTGCTCTAACATGAGTTACATCTTCAGTGTGACAATTTGGGAGTCTCAAGCTCTATTTTTATAACCCATTTACAGACACAAATATGATATATTGTCTCTGAAGTTAATATTCTGGGGGTTGCCCATTTTGAGGTACTAATTCCTCTGCCTTTCTGTTGTGCTCTTCCTCCAGAAAGAAATCCATCACAACATGAGCTGTCAAATTGTTTCCACTTTCTCAGTAGGAACTGTATGTTTGTTTGGAGGACGTAAACATTGGGATGGTGCTAGACTGATTCCATGCACCCCTTCTGGATATGTTGTACGAAATGTTCTGCTAACTCACAGTGACCCCATGATTACCCCTAAACCTAGACAGGTAACCAGTGGTTTGGGCAACCTCAGAACATGGCAACAATGACTTCCCAAGGGATTGTGGTAACAGATATAGAACCCTTTTGCTCAGTCACTCAAGCATACTCAGGAAGATATCTAAGAAATACACAAAGGGGCGTTTCAATATTTATTGAACCATTGTGATTCTTGGATAGAATACTTGTGCTGCAATTATTAATAGATTGAAGCATATGAAAGTGATTAGCAATATGAGGACAGTGAAAAGGATAAATAATTCCACCATTGTGATGAAGCAGTATATATATGCTGCCATATAAGTACTGTGTATAGTGTACATGTACCATGCGCAACCTTACTTCGTTTCTTAGGGAAGATGTTCTGCCAAGAATCCCCTACTGGATGATCTAACTCCCCATTACATGAAGTTAAATGTGTGCATGTCCCCATCTTGGTCACAAGTTGGACCTCCTTCCTCGCAGAAGGTAAACAGTAATCAGCTGGGCTGAAATTCCGACAACAACGACCTCACAATGATAGCATAGTGCTCCTCTGATTTGAACACGAAAATGCCTGTTTATTTATAATAACCGTATCCATGCTTCTGTGTCGAGCCTTCAGCCAGGCTGACATTGTTTATTCTCTTGTTATAGCCATGTTGCCTCCTGGACAAATAATAAACAATGATATTTGCCCAATGCGTGTTCAGGCCTTTTTCTAAGTGTTCAAGGTGTCGTGATAGTGTACTTACGAAGTGGACTTTGTAAGTAATGTGGATTCAGAGAAAGTAATTCTGCACTGCCACGTAAGTAAATGTGTGTCAAAAGTCACTGTGTAGGAAAGAAGGCAACTTAAGAAACGTGTGCATGTAAAATAACAGTGATTCTTTCTGAGCCAAACCTAGCCACATTACGAAGTGTCTCCAAATCTGATAGCCACAAACACAGGCCACAGGAGTAACTAGAGGATCAGACCAGGATGTCAGTCTTGGTGATATGTGTAGGGCTGCGTGCTCCTGGAAACCTTTGTCAGTTACTGCAGCCATATTGTTTGTCCTGAATTTTTTCCTGTTGTGAACATTAAGATATATAAGGAATTATCCTATTCTTACACGGTATGAGATTGGTGTTTTAAGCCCCTAAATCCCTTGGTCCTTACGTTAGCATTTTTCTTTTCCACCTATTTAAACATCAGAGATATACTGTTGAGCTGCATTGCTGTTAGCACCCCTTTAGGAAAGAAGTACATACAATCAGTTTGACAATCCCAAACTCCCTTCTAGTGTGTAGTACCTTTTCCCACCAATAACCTTTTATACTTATTCTAGAGATTGGGGAGGTTGTGCAATGACTTATTCACTCTTGACATCTTGTTTTCACAACAATTAATGTTTTCTATTTCACATTCAATAATGTAGTTCGTTAAGTGCGCTACTCATCCGTGAGGGTATCAAGGCGCTGGGGGTGGGGTACAAGCAGCTCCATATGTCATCCAAAGAGCCAGATCTTGAGATTCTTTTGGAAATGGCCGGGCTTTGTCTGATGCAGAGGGGTAGTTCGCTCCAGGTCTTGGCAGCGATTTAGGAGAAGAATCTGCCATCTGCTCTGGCCCTATAGATGCGGAGGGCCGTGGCTAAGGCTAAGTCGGCAGAGCGTAGGTTTCTCTTGGGGTCGTGGAAAGAGATTTGTTTGTTGAGGTATTGGGTTCCGGTGTTATGGAGGGCTTCGTAGGAGTATGTGAGCAGTTTGAAGGTTATTCTTTTTTCGACGGGGAGCCAGTGGAGGTCGGGGAGGTGTTGGGTGATGTGGTCATGTCGTGGGATGTCGAAGACGAGTCTGGCTGCGGCATTCTGGACGGTATGGGGTTTGCAGAGGAGTTTTTGTTGATTTGTAGTGTTTCCATAGTCTAGTCTGCTGGTGATGAGTGCATGGGTGACGGTCTTCCTGGAGTCGGGGGATCCATTTGAAGATCTTGCAGAGTATACGGAGGGAGTTGAAGCAAGTGGAGGATACAGCATTATCTGGCAGTTCATGGTGAGTGAAGAGTTGAGTATGATGCCTAGGTTGCTAGCATGGTCCGTAGGGGTGAGTGTGTTTAGAGGGTGGGGAGCCACCAGGTGTTGTCCCATGTGGAGACGGTGAAGCTGAGGATGAGGACTTCGGTTTTCTCTGAGTTGAGCTTTAGGCAGCTACTGCTCATCCAGGTTGCGACGTCCTTCATTCCTTCTTGAAAACTGCGTCTGGTGATGTTGGGTTACATGGTGACGGAGAGGGTGAGCTGGCTGTTGTCGGCTTTTGAGACTATGTTGAGTCCGTGTTTTCTGACAATGGTTGTAAGGGGGGCCATGTAGACATTGAAGAACGTGAGGCTGAGGGAGGACCCTTGGGGTACTTCGCATCTGATCTCTGTAGGTTCAGAGAAGAAAGGGTGGGAGTCTTATTCTTGGTATTCTGCCTGAGAGGAAAGATAGAATGCAGTCTAAGGCTGTTCCCTGGATGACGGCGTCATAGAGTCTGGCAGCTAGTGTGCAGTGGGAGATGGGTTGAAGGCTGCTGATAGGTCTAGGAAGATGAGGGCTGCTGTGTGTCCTTGGTTGAGGAGGGAGCGGATGTTGTCTGTGGCGGCTATGAGGACAGTTTCTCTGTGCTGTGGTTGCTGCAGAATCTGGGATGAGAGGTGTCGAGGATGTTGGTTTCTATGAAGTGTGTGGACGACTTTCTCAATGACTTTGGCAGCGAAGGGGAGAAGAGAGATGGGCAAGAAATTCTTGAGGTCAGTCAGGTCTGAGGAGTGCTTCTTGACAAGAGGTTTGACTTCGGCGCGTTTCTAGTCGGCGGGGAATGTGTCGGTCTTGAGGGAGCAGTTGATTGTTCGTTGTAGTTTGGGTGCGATGGCGGTGGTGGCCCTGTGGAAGATGTTCAGTGGGCAGGAGTCAGTAGGTGCTCCGGAATGGATGCTTTTCATAGCCTTTGCGGTGTGTTCTGTGGTGTGAGGGGTCCAGCTGAGCAGGGTCTGCTGGATGGCATCGCTGGTGGGGGGTGTTGGGTCAGTGCCATGGTCTTGGTTGTCAAAGTTATCGTAGAGCATCTTGATCTTGTGGTGGATGAAGGAGCTGAGTTTATTGCAGAGGTCATGGTAGGGAGGGACATCTGTAGTTTTGCTGTTGGGTCTGGTGAATTCCTGTATGATGACGAAAAGTTCCTTGGAATTGTGGGAGTTGGAGAGGATTCTGTCTTGGATGAAGTGTCTCTTTGTTGATTTAATGAGTTGGTGGTGTGACGTGGTGGCAGCCTTGAAGGCCGAGCATGCTTCTGGGGTTTTGTTGTTTCTCCACGTTTTCTCCAGTCGTCGGCAAGAGCACCTGGATTCTCGGATGTCAGTGGTGAACCAGGTGGCTTTCGCGTTGTGTTGTCTGGCGGAGTTCTGGAGGGAGACGAGAGTGTTAGTGATCCATTGGTGGAGGTTGTTTGTTGCTATGTTGGTGTCTGTCGTAGTAGGGGGAGGAGTGCAGCGGAGATGAGGTGTTCTTTGGTGATTTTGTGCCAGTTTCTGCGTGAGAAGCGTGGCGTGCACTTGTGGGTTTCAAGAAGAAGAAATGGACGCAGTGGAGGTCCGTCCAGAGCGGTTCCGTGGTGTGGCTGTAACAGACATTGTATTGCTACCTACAAATGGGTTGAGCGGGGAACCGATTTGTGATTTTATAGTTTGTCATAGTTTGAGTCTGCTCTAACCCCCTTTGACAAACTGTGAGAATTCATCCAGTAACCCACAATTTGGCATGTGTGAATGTTTTAAGCTGGATAGACCAAAAGATATTACCAGCTCTGCAACCAATTTATAATTATAGTGCGGGATCCTCACTGGGGCATTTGGTTTTCGCACTGGGGCTTGTTTTAAACATGTTTGGTGATAATATTGTAAGTCGATAGACAATATTCAACGTGTGTTCTCCCTGATGTCCCAATTCAAAACATTATGTATGAGAATGTTGCCGTCTCTGTCCTGCGACCTTTCAATTGTTTGTTGCAAACCTGCTATACATACATTTGATAAATTAAACAAAAGGAGAATGGAATAAAATGCAATTAAAGGCTGGTGAAAATGAAAAACATTTTAAGGGGCTACTAAATTACATTATGAAAAATGTGGGTTGGAAATTGTGTTTTCTCTCTTTTTACTTGCCACGTTTAGTGTTATTTCACTTCAGCACCAAGTTTTTCCATGTACCTTAGAAGATGTGTAATACATAAATCTCTTTCTGCATTTAGGTGACACAATTGAGAATGCAGGATGGCACTAATAAATGTCAAAACATTTAAGGTTGAAGGGTAACTTTGCATAAATGCAGGCCTATAACAATGATTTATTTTGATGATATGTTACACGTTACCCCAAGTCTCTAATCATGGAATCCTTAAAAGATAATATACAAGCTTCTTGTAGCAATGCACCACGAGTGACTCGGGGCCTGGGGCTCATTGCCTGATGCCCACTTGGCCTCTCTACCGCATCTCACTCACTTTTGAATAAATATTGTGGCCCATACAGTATTGCTCGGATTAAGACAACCCAATAGTGAATCATTCCCTAAATCCACTCGCCCTCCTTGTAAATAACATTACACCCAAATCAGTATCAGATTTGTGGCTATTCAAGCTAAGGAGAACCTTAAAGGTAATTAGACCTGCGATCGTGCCACCTGTGTTTAGGACAAGGCAGTGATGGCCCTATGCTCATGTCTATGCTTTTCTTACTTCCACTTTATTTAACACTACATCAAGTGTTCATAATTCAATTTCTGAAGACTTTCAGGGTGTCTTTTAAAGTGGGTGGTGGCCAGATTTGGAATTGTATTTTCAGTTAAGCAAGTCTCCGCTGTCACTACTGTGTGCACCTCTGGATCAAGTTAGTATCCTAGGCTATGCATTTTATGCCATAGCAGGATGGGTCACCAAGAACCTGGCTGACCGGACAGCAGGTAATGAGCCAAGGATTCAGACACTGTTCCATGGTATGGTTCAAATCACCTATATTATGGCCTCTAGTAAAATTGTGATATCAAGTTTATTGTTTTATAGGCTACCTTCACGCAGCCAGTTCTTTGTTAACAGTTCAGATACTGACAATACAAACCTCACTGGACTCGATATTAAAACTAGTTGGTACTTAAGCAGTCCTCAAATGGCATCTGCTCCTAGAGCTTGTCCTCTACATCAACTGGTATGTCTGCTGAAGGTCACACATCACACTCTCCACTGCAACTATTAGTCGATTGCATTTATTTTCCCTACAATTGGCATTTTAAATTCCTTTGCTAAATCTATTTGTGCCAACTTCTGTCAGTACACATAAAATGAGTAAAGTTGTTTGTTTACTGTTTTCCCATCACTGTCATAAAAAGCCAAGAAAGTGGTGCTATATATCTACCTTATGAACTGAACAAGACTGGCAAAGCCAATAGCTTGCCCTTTTGAGAGCTATTTGCTTTGACAAAGCCTTTTGGAGATATTCTGTTCAATGACCAAAAGGGTTTTTTTTTAAACCAAGCGAAAAAAGGCACAACGACACAACTGTATTATTTTGTAGAAACATGCTTGCCAGTTTAACATGGATCCGTAAGTACAAAAATAAAGTAAAAGATGTGTCAGGCAAGGACATTGTGTTGGCCTGGTATATGCTGTCCACTAGTTATAGTGGGCACCTTGCATCAGTCTAAACAACCCCTTATTGATGAAAGGTTAAAGACAACCTTTATTGAAAGCTATCCTAGCGGTAGCTATGGAGAGCAGCCTTCAGGCTAAGTCTTGAAGGAATGTAAAGCAGCTTGTTTTACCAGTCTATAATTTCTTGAGTCACTAAATGAAAGGAGACCACACCAGGTATATGTATAAAATATATGTATTTATTACTAAACACAAACCTCTAGTCTCTTTATGAGGCTAGAGGCAAATGCACATAAGTTACACTTCAAATAAACAGTAAAGTAGCACGAAATACTCGTTAGGCCCTAGGGACGAGCCAAACCATATACTAAAATAATGGTATAAGAACCACAACTTAACTAGACACAAGGCCTAGAGCCTGTAGAATCGCTGGGACCCCAAGAAACCACCCAAGGGGGTGACACAGGGGACCCACGGGGGCCGTGTGCAGTGTGAGAACACAGCCGCGAGCTCCCGTTAGCTTCTATGGGGAAAGTCGTGGTTAGATTTTTAAAGTTAAAGGACACTTAGAATTGGACTAGGACCAAACCCTTTTGGACTTAGACAGTTCTAGGGTCAACACCCACGGAGTACTCAAGTTACCTCACCCAGGGAATCCGGGTGCATAGGTGTCAAATGGTGTCGGGTCGCGTCGTCGTTTTCAATGGAAACTGGCGAAGAAGTGCTGCTGCCGGGAAGATGCGAAGAGTCCAAAGAGATCCAAGCCTGGATCAAATATGTGAATAACCTGAAAGCAGAGGGGACAGGGTCTGGGTCACTTGCCAGTGACCAGGGGCACGATAAACAAATGCCCACCGATGTCGGGTGTTTCAGGTGAGGAAGGTGATGCTTGACTCTTCAGCCACGAGGACCAGGAGGCATTGAGGACAACCAGGAGCTGGATTTGAGCTGTCCCACAAAGGATGTCGAGTGCTGCAGCATCGGTGCCCGGATTGGACATAACAAGCCTTAGCAACAGCAACCCATGCAGAAAAGAGAAAGATGCTTTGGTGCGGACCAGCAAGTTCCGAGGGACTCCCCCAGCAAGGAGGAGTGAGGGCACGTCTGGAGCAACCAGGGAAGCCCAAAGAAAGTCAAAGTTACCTTTACAGGGACCCACCAGTCGATGGACCAGGGATCGTGAAGGGACCTCAAGAGGAATCACAAAATGGTGGCCCACGGGTCTCTCGGGGTGACTAGGCCAACAATCTTTGGTGGATTCTCTGCTCGGGGTGTGGGCTACAAGTAACCCAATGCACAGCCTCAGGAGACGTTGAGAAACTGATGCACTTGTGCATGGTTTCCAGGGGTTCCCGTTCCATGGTACCCACGAGGGCTACGAGTCTCAGCTTTGCTGAGGACTCGGTTCGGCCTCTGGGAAGTCTGGAAATCCACCTATGGTGTTGCAAAGTCTTTGGCATCCAGCAGGAGCTTCAGAGATGCAGACCAGACAGCTGCATCTTTGGTGCCTGCCAAGCAGGAGAGTAACTCCTTTACTCCAAGGGACATTCTTCAGTCATCTGGCGTTGTACAGATCGTCAAAGTTCCAGGATTCAGTTTCAGAGTTTCATCCAGGGATATCTGAAGTCCTGTTGCCAGGGGTTCCTATCTTATACCCAAGGAAGGGGTTGGACTAACTCAGGGGACCCACCTATGGGAGGGTTTGGAAAGAGGGGTGGCTACACCCATTTCCTTTGTCCAGTTTCATGCTACAGCAGGGGCTGGTAGCCCCTGTGACTGGTTTGAACTGGACTGCACAGGGACACCAGATGTGCCCTCAGTGCAGGACTTCAAAGCACTCTCAGAGTGCACCCACCCAGCCCCAATTCACTAAAGCCTGTCTGGGAGGTGGTGACACCTCCCTGTGACAGGAAACATATTATCCAGGCCTCCCCTGCCGGAGTTTCGGTCAGCAGAAGGAGGTCAGACTCGTGTCTGTGGCTGCAGCATCCGTTTTGTGATGCCAGGGCTCTTTTAAGTTGGTACCGGGTATACCGGTGCTCTCATGTCTCTCCCTCTAGAAGGGTGGGATCATACTCCCACACCCGTTGCTTGTGTGGGGGTATGATTCCAAGGTGTTTGACACCAAACACGACATGTTTCCGTGCAGCCAGTCCAAAGTTAGCATTTACCGTTGGGTTATAATGCACTTAAGAGTATATGGTCAGGCTGCATCACAGACTACCCTGGAGAAGAGATTCTGAAGGCTGCAGAGGGGCTCTGCTCATGCATGGGCACCCTCTCACACAAAACCAAGCACCCCGCCTTCAGGATTAATAAGGCCTGCCATAGGGGTGACTGATAGGTTTTTATGTGCAGTGATAGCTGAGATATAGTGAACCTATATCTCAGTAAGGGCTGCATGCACCACCCTACCCAGTCTGCAGTAGCAGACCTGTGGTGTTATTTTGGAGGGCTTCCCAGTGGTGGCATAATACATGCTTCAGCCCCTGGTAGGCCTCTGGGGTACCTATGCCCTGGGTACATATTATACCATATACTAGGGACTTATAAGGGCGCCCCAGAATCCAATCTGTGGTGTACCTAAGGTACTAGGAATCAATTTGGAGAGGAAGCAGCTAGGCTGGGGTCCTGAATAGCAGGGCCCCAGCCAGACTAAAGTCGAAAAACAGTGTCACAGCAGCAAAAAGTGGGGGTAACCATAAGAAGCAGATCTTACTCTCCTACAGACATCATAAAGAGGTAGGTGACAAGTATTCACAGTAATCCTGCTTAATCAATATTTATAAGGTATGTGCATTCCACTTTGCAAATCCTTTTCACCATCTGCAAATGCAGAGATGAAAGTCTGCACGTGACAGCAGGCCTCCAACTCTACATTTGCATTCACAACGTGCCAGGGGTTGCAATTTCATAAAAGTGGCACTTTGAAAAACTAACTTCCTGGGAATCATGTAGCTCTCCAGAGGACCTCTTACTGCTTCCCCTCATGCCCACACCTTTCATCCACACCAGAGATGCTGCCATAATGAACAATCTCCACTCTGCAAATGGTTACTGTATGACAACTGCTGTAGGTAACCTTTCATTGCTGTGCCACCTCTGGGACATTCACAAACTGTTGGTACAGTTCCTTGTGAATCGTATCAAAAGGATGAACACCTCTTTGCAGCTCCTCTTGCCTTGCGATTAAAAAAACACAATGTAGACAACCCAAGTCACAAAGACATTTGATTTGATTCGATTAGTTTTTTCATCCTTACAAACCCTGATGCTCAGCTGATTAGCTTTCGCAAGAGGGAAAACATTGGATTCCCAGGTCTGTGGATATTTACAAATGATGATGGAATTTACACTGTGGAAATCAGCAAGGTGACTTGACTTTCCACATTTACAAGTTCAGATGATAAAGCAAAAATGGGAGTTCTCTGGTGGTGCGCTGGGCGTGGTGACTTGGTATGTTGGGACCAGTCAAAGAGTCTGAACTATGAGTATTCATAATCAATATCAATCACTCTCCCCACCTTCTATGGAAGCTTAAATTAGTCCAAAAAAGTTTGGAATAGAGCCAATTTAGGGCCCATACACTCCCATTTAGGGCCCTTACACTCCCATTTAGGGCCAATACACCCCCATTTAGGGCCAATACACCCCCATTTAGGGCCAATACACCCCCATTTAGGGCTAATACACTCCCATTTAGGGACAATACACCCCATTTAGGGCCAATACACTCCCATTTGGGGCCAATACACCCCCATTTAGGGCTAATACAGTCCCATTTAGGGCCCATATGCTCCCAATTTTGGGAGATGTAGAAGAAGGGATTTCTTCTCTTTTAAAGTTGTTTTGAGTGCAGGTTGACTTCGGGGAGCAGGACTGGGAAGAACGCACCACGGGGAATGCCTAATCCGATTGAAAGGTAGGTGACATTTTCGAAGGGGCACACGCCTTGGTCCTGTGCCCTTGTGTTTGCTCTGGAGCGAGGAGGTCATACAGATTGCCTTTGGATTTAGTTTTTAGGGAGAAGGGCCAGTGACTGTGTTTGTATGAGTGCTGAAGGGAAGCCGGAAGACCCAACAAAATCCGAGATGATCCATGCACTTTGGAGGGGTTGATGGTGGACAGGAAGAACTGGAGCTGGATCCAAGTGCTCTTAAGTCAGGAACAGATGTTCTTACTGTGCACTCTAGGCATGTTCCCAGACGCACCAGTGACAAGGGAGCTCGAGGCCATAGGTATCTCAAGTTAAAAACACTGTGCTGGCGTGGCATGTTGGTGTCCCAGAGGTACCACCGCAGAGACAGTAAACGCAGTAACAGTGTATCATCATGGGCAAACTGGGGGTGAAATGTGGACAACTTCATTTAAAGGGACCATCCAGTGAGGAGAAAATGAAACTGTTCTCTAAACTCAGTCCTGCATCCCTGACCAACCCCAGCAGTAAGCATTCTAGAATATGTGTTTATTTGATGATGGCAGCAGGCTTTGAGCTCTGGTGAGACATCATTCACCGGATGTCCATCTACTATGCCTCGAGTGGTGGTGAGGGTTATCCGGACCATTCAGGCAGTGTCTGTGTATGCCTCTGGGCTGTGATGAGAAGAGGCAGAGTAGCAAGGGATGGAAGGCTCAGTGATTCTTCCTTCTGTCAGGTTTGCGGTGCACTCTGAGACATAGCAGGAGCGGCGGCGAAGCAAGAAAGGAAGAGGGGCCCTTTGCCAACGAGTGAGGAAGTATAAGACAAGCCCTCACGCTTCAGTGGCCTGGTGTCAAAGATGCACCAGGGGGGGTGTCACAGACAGCTTTCATCCAGTTGATAGGCAGTGTTCCCCCTTCCAAAAGCATGTGGCTGTGGGCCACAAAGAGGCTAGAAGTCTATGCCCAGCCTTGGGGTTCACCTGTGCTTGTACTCGGAGTCTTAGTCAGATGGGAGCTGCAGCTGAGTTAGTAATTCAGTGTTAAAATCTCACAACTTGCTTAGGGAGACAATTGCGATGGAAGGAGTGAGTGTCTTCGGACCGACTTCACATGTACATGCATGTAAAACTGGTAAAAAGGGCTCTTCTCTTCTTCATTCTCTCTTGAAATAATAGCCTCACTATTTACCAGGTGCCCAAATCAGCTGTGGCTAAATTATTTGAAATTGCCAATCAGCATAAGTAAAAATGTAATTTAATGCGAATACAATCATACAGATTAAAGTTGACCCTACCCATCAGTTCTCATACTTTCCCAGGAAATGTCACAAACAGAAAACCGTTGTCACCAGAAGAGTCCACGTGACTAAATCATGAAAAGTGAAAGCTTAGAATGCATGCCTAAAAACATTACTATCAACATAAACTCCTGGCAATTTTAATTGCAGTTCTTTGAGTGTATTTTATGTCCCCCCCCGGATAGTTCTGTGACCGAGAGAGTCACACGGTTAGCTGACATAACACAGGCGACCATTGACAAAATGTGGCTGTTTCAGAGTGACATGCCTATTCTGGAAAGCATGAGAAAATATCATTTTCATACTTAATGACTTGCAAAAAAAGATGAAAGGAATGAGCTATGTGCCTGCGGATCACAAAAGGTTAACTATCGCCAGTGGGCCTCGGCCTATCTGACTGAGCTCGCTAAAAGACCAGTAGCAGCTGGCAGGAAATGGGTAGGGAAGCTGACCACAGATAAACTGTAGGAAGCTGCAGCGCAGCAGAAGATATACTCTGGGACAGGAAGTCGAGCTGTCAGGCCACAGAAGTGTGCAGCCGCCCCTCGCGCTGCTATTGAAGAATGCGGCCGTCGATAATGGCCAGGGGACACAGCTGTCAGTGTGCGATGAAGTAACTCCGAGGAAGCCTCGCGCCCATTGTGGTGGCGCGGCGGATGTTTCTGCTGCTGTGGGATAAAGACGGACTCACACACCAGGGCTCTGATACAGAATTTCTTCTGTGATTAAACACACGTCCAGCCCTTTCGCAATGCCAAAGTAAATTTCAATAAACGTCCAGAACAGAAAACGGCTTCATAGTGCTGCTTCCCCTTGCCGCCCCCCTTACGCCGCATTTATAAACAGCATCCCGGAGGACGTGTGTACCTTGGGCGGGAACCGTCGACGTGCCAGTGAGCTGAACCTGTTCGGAACCGGATAGGTAGCCCGCAGTGGGCGCGATAACCACACCTCGTGGCAGGCAATAACATCACCTTTATTGTTCCTAGAAATCCGTAATTGGGGGCAGCTCAGCGTGGGCGACTGTGTGTCATCTCACAGCAAACAAATATTTCACCAAACCGGTGCTTGCTTGCAAAGCTGGGCTCTCACCGAGTGCAATGCGCTGCAGCACACATAGTTATCAGGTCAGGGTCTGCAAATTCCAGGGACGTTTTTAGATTCATTCCAGAATCCAGAATAATAATCTGCATATGCTGCCTCGAATTTTTAATAGCTAAGAATACAAACGTGCACAGAATGCCAGGACCAAAGGTCTCCTAGAAATTGTGTCAGCCAGCCTTGTGTTAAATGCGGTCCTTTTTTGGGCTATGGCAGTGATTCCGGTAGGGTGGGCACTACCGCTGCTCAGCACCAGCAGTAATAAACTGACATCGAAATCGGTCACTACCGGGCCCTGCCCTACGTGCAGGCCCTTAACTCTAGGAGGGGAAACTCTGATTCATTTCTCATCATTGATTTGAAGGACCCTTGAAGTATTCCAAGACAGTGGTGCTGTCACTGTTCACATTTCATGTTTTACTTCGTGTTTCATGGCATATGTGATCCTATTTCCTAATAGTATTTCCTAGTCCCAGATGCTGTGCTTTTGTAGTTGTGTTTTTCATGCAGCAAGTGATTCTTGTATAGCACATACTGCAAAAGGAGAGGCCAATAGGGTGTCTGGATTGGTTCATTGTATGGATGATTGTTCATGTCGAGGCACAGCTGAAAGTTCTGGAGCTGCAGGTACAGCGCATGTCTCACAGCGCCTGTCAGTGGGTCATAGAGATGTTTAAGCAACGTGCACTTTCATTCTTGGCCTGTCTGCAGAGCGCACCAAGCAGTGGTCACATATTAGCCAGTTGTAGTTGCTACTATATTGGGAAGTGTCTAAAGCAGTAGAGGAAATGAGGGGGTCCAGCCACATCTGGTAGCTACTATCGAGCTGGACCGATCCAGCGATCAGGCCTGGCCCCAGTGAAATATACTGAATTTGTCCTGTTGTCATTTGCCAACACTGGGACACATTCAGCAGTGCCTGCAGGTTGTCTGCCTTCAGTTCCCAGCAGCAAGCTGTGGGTGTGATTAGGGGAGGGTTTTCTTACTTTCACTTCCAGCTGGACCCAACACAAAGGCCCTATATAAAGGGCCATCAACCCTCCTTTTGTTTGACTAGCATGCTGGCTGGGAGGGATCTGGAGCCCAACACCTTGATGCCAGTGCTATGGAGGGAGACAAAGGCAACTCAGCTTGTTATCACTTCACAAGTACTTAAGAGAAACGATGACTTGTTCAACCCCTGTATGTACGACAAGCATGAATTGATATATCTGTCTTTTTGAGCATTTATACAAATAACGATTACATATCACTTACTAATTTAGTTATGTGTTTAATTATTCAATTGCACTGCTTTTCCCAATGTAGAGTGTCCGAGTGCTTTACATCACCCACACATTATACAGAGACAAAAAATCATACAATTATGTAAATCAATGTACAAGAAATATTACAAAAGACATTGAGAGTGTTGGAGGGAGGACCACCGGGGAGTCGGGGAGACTACTCCGGGGCACCTTCCTACCGCAAAGTTACAGCCGAGCGCCGCCGAGAAGTCTCCTGGGAGAGGTCCTTCTCCTGTGATCGTACTAGGCCCAGTAACACCACTACACAGGACTCCGTATCAGTTGCTTATCTTGGTACTTTATCAAGGGTAGCACATTCAATATTTACAGGGGAATCGAGTGATCCAGAAGAGTCTCAATGTCTTTGTGGGGGTAGGGTAGCGGGACAGTCTTAGTACCAGCCTGGTACGGGGAGGTTCTGCGCCAGACCTTGCGGGCTGGTCTCAAAGCAGCTCGGCCGTGGGGAGCCGCGACGGTGTCTGCAGGGCTCGGGTGGTAGTTCCGCTTGGGTCGAGCCGCGACACAGTCAGCAGGGCTCCGGTGGTAGGTCTGCTTCGGTCGAGCCGCGACGAGGTCAGCTGGGCTCTGATGGTAAGTTCAACAAGGTCGGGCCGCGACAGCGTCAGCAGGGCCCCAAAGGTTCGTGAAGGTCTTTTAAGCACGATGGAGCCGCGACGTCGTCAGCAGGGCTCAGAGTGTGGTTTCAGGATGAGTCTTTCTCCATAGGGTCAGCCGCGATCTGATCAGCAGGGCTCTTGACTCCGGGATACAACTGTTGTCTTGTTGCCGTGTCGCCCCAGATATAGGTCTGGAGCCCTTTGATGTCCGGACCCTTGCGCCCGGGGGGCGCAGAGGCCGGGTAGGAAGCGGCCAGACGCCCAGCAGGAGAGGCGCCAGGCCCCAGAGAGCTGTGGGGCGATCGCACCTAGGTGTGGAAGGACGGTTGGGGGTCCCATCGATACTGCCCTCCGCCGGGAGTGGGAAGGGCTCACGTGGTATCCCCCGGGCCAGGGGTTGGCGCCTCGATGTCGGGCCTCGCTGGGACCGAGGCCGGGTGGAGCGGGGTCACGTAGGTGGTTACGTAGAGTCACGTATAATCCAAAATGGAGGAGCCCCGAGGTGCATGGGACCTCGTGCGGCTTAGCGAGGGGGAACAGGACCACGCCACGAGGCCGGCTCCAACAAGGTGTGGGAGTCACATATCTATACTAGTAGGCAATATATGTCAAAAGGGCATGGTCGTAGAAACACAGTCACCATTTAAAACTGAACGAAGAGGGTGTGGTTGTCAGTACTGTTACGACCTATTAACTACCCAAAGGAACACTTTTTAAGCAATCTTAGAATAATGACCGAATTGAGAAAAAGAAATAAGGTTTGTAAACTCATTGCTTGAAGATGCACACAGTTCCCTGAAGCCGGTTCATAGCTCACTGTGCAGTATTAGAATTGCAACTTTTGAACTGCAAGCAACACACGGATCTTTGTGTCAAAAGCAGTAACCCACTGAGCTATCCACATAAAATACAAATCTGTGACCTGCATGTAACACCGTGTGGTTTGCAGTAGGCACATTAACCTTCTATGCTACTTTGAGTCAAAACTGTAAACCAGTAAACCACAATAGGTTCACTGTCACATTTGTCCTTGTTGCCTATTTCTTTGCATCAGCGCTGTTCATGGGCTGCCACGCCTTGACCACCATAACTGCCAAAATGCTGTCGACACCAATGAAAAAAAAATGCACCATTTACAGGTAGAGAGCACGTGTCTGTGTGCGGTGTGATATGAAGTGGAGGGGATGAAAGGAAGAACTCCCTCTATCTACCAACTCTCAGAGAATAGCAGCCTGAAAGTGTTAAAAACATGCTTACATGTCGCCTTCTTCAAATTCTATCCATATAAAATAGCTTCGATGGCTAATTTCGCAGGCCCTGCTTTGCTTTTTATTCACGTTGAATCCAGCGCCCAGAAGTCCTTGTGATGTAGCAGCGCTTTACCACTTTACAGAACATTACATGATCCCACCTCGCTGCAGTGCCTTGTTTGGTGCGTGGATTCGCCAGGATCTGAGCATTATATGAATGCATAAATAATCAAGTGGCGCACGAGGAGGTCTGTGTAAGGCAGTGTCTCCTCTGGGGATCACCGTGCCATGTTTACACACAGCAGCATGCAGTGTTTGCTAACATTGCCGGTGTCACGGGAGAGAACGCCCGGGTGGAATAGAGGCGCCCTTCCAGTGAGCTGCAGCTCGCTGTAATTACACTACGGCGAAAACAGCCGAGGAGCGCGTTCAGCAAATACCAGTTCACTGGCAAATACATCCGCCTTTTTAAGATGACCACTGTGCTTAACATACATTTCGAGGACTGGTGGGGGTCGGTAGTTTAACCACCTGCATCTGAGCAGCTAACAGGGAGCAGAACGTCCTCTCTGTGTGTGACTCTGCCAAGCCCGGTCATCAGAATGGCTCTGTTGTCATAATGTTTGCGCAATCTGTTTATACAAAGCTCCTGTGAAGTAAGAGGGCGAGCGAAGCCTCGCACCTGCAGGCCCCGCCGTGCATTCCTCTCCGGCGTGCAGGATATCGGGGTTAACAGTCTGAGGACAGCTGCGCCACTGACTCACGGCTTGTTCCTGGAACTGCGCGAGGGGAGAGAGGATGCTGTGGGCAGGCGCTAACTGTATCATCTGGGCAGGGGCCGGCAGCAGATGGCCCCCCTCGGAATCATGCTTCCACGTGCATTGAAAATAGAAACAGCACCCACAGTCAGCTGGAGGGAGAATGGCCAGACTGTCATCTTCTGATGCCTCATCAAAGACTGTGGCTCGGAGGAAATGAAACTTTTAATCCGGGCCCTCTTTTTTCGACTTTACCCATCATTTTTTAATGAATGTTTTTGCCCAGCTCGTTTTCTTTCAGTGTCCAGTCCAAATTCAAACCAAATTTATGTTCAAGAAACTCCTAAAAACCTGGATTTTTGCTGCCCCAGATCACACAGTGCTATCACTCATCTGATCCCTATACTCTTCTGGGCTCACTAATTTTCTATTCTCAGACTTCCCGGTTTCCTATAGCGCCAAGATGCTCATCGGAGAGAACGATGCGCTTTATAAATACCTCTTTAAATACTTTCATTTATTCATTCATTCAAACCCCAAGCATCTAGGTACGAGCTTGATGCCATGTTTGGACTGAGTGTGTATCCACTTTCAAAATAAGATGCAATGCGTTCTCTTTCACTCTGTGTATTAAGCGAATGCTTCGAGCTAATTCTACGATTTGTAAGATGGCACGAGTTGCCCAAATGTTGTTTCCTTCCCCTACAACTCAACCGAGGTCAGAGCATGTATGGCAAGGAAGATCTTCGAGTGCTGCGTTGCAGCCAGCACTAAAATACCGTGCCCTCCAGTGTAACGTGAGGCTGTGTGTTGGCTGGGTGAGTGCCACCCATGGAGTTAAAGAGGCGGTGACAGGAAAGTGATCAGCAGCTGGTTCCAAGATTTCTGTGTGCCAACTTTCTGATGAATGAGTAGTGAACAGTACTGGATGTCTGACTGCAGCCACGGCAAGGCGTACCAGGCATCATGACCTCAAACTTTTTGGCAGCTGATTCACCGCCTCAAAATGCCAAATAATAAAGCAAAGGTTTCTCAGGGCATTGTGGAGAGCATAAGCAAATAAAGTGCTTTGCACCAATTCCCAGCCAAACTGGGCACTTTGATCAAGAGGCATATCTTTTCAGTGTGATTTGTAAAATGTATGCAGTGTAAAACACATTTAGGGGCCTACTCACAATCTGCATTTTATTGAATGCTTAGTAGCACTAGTACTACTAAGGTACTACAAAATGCTGTTCACAAAATTACATGCAGATGTTTAGGCCTCAGCCCCTCCTACTTTTTATTCGGAGATCTCTGCCGCGACTGCGGAGATCTCTACACACTTAAGTATATGTTTTAGTAATAAATGTGGGTGGAACTGGAACAGTGGGGAGATGCTGGAAAATAGGGGATAGTTACTAAAAATGGGAGGGGTCAAGGGAGGGACATGCGCCCTTCCACAATAGAGCAATTCCATTGCTATTCATAATCTGCACTTCTATAATTACTACAGACAAAAAGGACCAAAAACAGTAGTAAATGTACTCCACGTCAGAGCTGGAGTAAGTCTAGCAACGCATATGGCCAACAACTGCTACTGTAACAGCCTCCAACAGAAAATAATGTAAGCAGCGACTAAAAATAAAAGGCCATAGGAAGCAATATTACATTAAATTAACTTATTTTTATTTGTTTAAATATACATTTAAGTTAATGTTAAAATTATATATACATAAAAAATAATTATTTGTTTATTATAAAATATATCAATAGCCTTTTTAATGTGTAAAATCTAATGTAATTTTATATTTGATAAAAAAATAAAATTCATTCTAAACATACATTTTAATAATTGTATTACATAATACATAAATATAAGTGCCATACTTTAGGTCAGAGTTTTTAAATTTAAATCTTAAAAGATACTTTTATTTTAACAAATTTACAGTAATTAAATATTTAATTCAACATTTGTTAATGCTGTGACATTGATTTAGTTTGTTCTACATTCAAAACAAATACTGACATTAATTTGCATTTGTATTTAAAGTCAAAATATTTTAAATATTTTTATAAAATTTGAACCAACTTTTAAACTTTTCCCTCTACTCCAGTGGCAGAGACCTCCACATACATGTGAAAAGTTACAATCAGTAAATTTACACTTGACTATTAGCCCCACCCGCTGAATTCAGAAGATGGTGACATGTGAATGTATACATGTGAGTAACTTTAATCTCGTAAATGGAGAATCGCGAAAAGTAGTAAAGTTTCTCAAAAGTGTATGAGTAGATTTACTTGTAGTAAATCTGCATGTGTAAATTTACTTTTGTAAATAGGGCCCTTTATGATTATTTCCTATTGTGTTCTAACTTTGTTATGTAAATCTGTAGAGTGCGTATCTCACCCAGAATGGTATCCTATTTCTAAGAGCAGTAGGACACTACTCTTTAGGGGCCTATTGGATGCACCAAGTTTTTAGTTTCTTCTGGATTTCTAGTATTGTGCTGGCAGTGCCGATGTGAAGGGGGTGAACGCTCCATGCTTTGGGAGCCAGGTACGGAAACACGCATTCTCAGCTCTGGCTCTTTCGATGTGGGTGAAAAAGGCAAGTAGGAGATTGGCTGAACAAATGTGTCTGGCAGGGGTGTGGAAGCTGACGTGGCTGTTAAGGTACATGGGATATAGGTTGTGCAGTGCTTTGTATGTGTGTGTGAGTAGTTTGAAAAGGGCATGTTTGTGTATGGGGAGCCAGTGGATGTTTTTGCGGGGCATAGAAATGCGGATGCAGGGAAAGAGGTTGAGCGTAATCCTGAATGCTGCACACTTGATTACATGGAGCCTTTTGGTGAGTTGAGCGGAGATTTCCACATAAAGTGTGTTGCAGTAGTCTAAATTGTTGGTGATTAGAGTTTGGGTGATAGTAGGACTGGTGTTGAGGGATGCCATCTGAAAACGTTCCTAAGAAATTTATGGGTGTGGAAGCAAGACGAGGTGATTAAGTTAACCTGGTTGGAAATTGAGATGTTGCTGTCGATCACGATCCCTAGGTTCAAAGCTTGATTAGAGGGGTTTGGGGTGGTGTAAGAGAGTAGGATCTGTTTCTTATAGTTACCCCCACTTTTTGCTGATGTTTCACTGTTTTTCGACTATAGTCTGGCTGGGCCCCTGCTATCCAGGGCCCCAGCCTAGCTGCTTCCTCTCTAAATTGATTGCATGTACTTTAGGTACACTCCAGATTGGATTCTGGGGTACCCTTATGAGTCCCTAGTATATGGTATACTATGTACCCAGGGTATAGCTACCCCAGAGGCCTACCAGGGGCTGCAGCATGTATTGTGCCACCCCTGGGAAGCCATTTAAAATGACACAACAGGACTGCTACAGCAGCCTGTGTAAGATGGTGTATGCACGTCTTACTAAGATATGGGTTCCCTATATCTCTCCATATCACTGCACATATAAACCTATCAGTCACCCCTATGGCAGGCCTTATCAATCCTGAAGGCAGGGTGCTCGATTTTATGTGAGAGGGTGCGCATGCATGAGCAGAGCCCCTCTGCAGACTTCGGAACCTTTATTTCGGGGTTGTTTGTGATGCAGCCAGACCATATACTCTTAAGTGCATTATAACCTAGCAGGAAATGCTAACTTTGGAATGGCTGCATGGAAACATGTTGTGTTTGGTGTCAAACACCTTGGAATCATAATTCCACACCAGTAACTGGTGTGGGAGGTATGATTCCACCCTACTAGAGGGAGAAATATGACATCACCGGTATACCCGGTACCAGCTTTGCAAGCCCTGGCATCACAAAATGGATGCTGCCAGCCACAGACACGAGTCCGCCGTCCTGCTGCTGACTGAAACTCCAGCAGGGAAGGCCTGGACAATAGGTTTCCTGTCACAGGGAGGTGTGACCACCTCCCAGGCACGCTTTAGTGTATTGGGGCTGGGTTGGGGCACTCTAAGAGTGCTTTGAAGTCAGCACAGGGGGCACATTGGTGTCCCTGTGCATAGTCCAGCTCAAACCGGTTGCAGGGCCTACCAGCCCCTGCTCTGGTGCGATACTGGATGAAGGATATGGGTGTAGCCACCCCTCTGTCCTGACCCTCCCATAGGTGGGTCCCCAGAGTTTGCCCCACCCCTTCCTTGGGTATAAAGTAGGAACCCCTGACTACAGGACTTTAGATTTACCTGGACGAAACTCTGCTACAGAATCCCAGAATTTCTACTATCTACACGACGTTGGATGACCCAAGAATCTCCCTTAGTGTAAAGGAGTTACTCCCCTTCAAGGCAGGCACCAAAGACGCAACTGTCCGGTTGGCAACTACGCAGGTCCTGAAGGACTCTGAAGTTTTTGCAACACAGGAGGTGGGTTTCCAAGCTTCCCCGAGACCGATCCGTGCTCTCAGCAAACCTGAGAGCCAAAGCCCTCGTGGGGACCGTGCAACCAGAATCCCTGGACACCGCGACCATTTGCAGCAGCATATGTTTTTTGGCAATCCCTGAGGCTTTGCTTTGGGCTACTTGTAGTCCAGACCCCGAGCAGTAATTCCACTGAATATTACTGGCCTACCCTCCTCGAGTGACCTGTCGGCTGGTATTGAGTGATTCCTCTCAAGGTCCCTTCACAATCCCTTGTCTGTCAACTTGTGGGTCCCTGAGAAGGGTACTGTTACTTTCAGTGGGCTTACCTGGTTGCTCCCGACGTGCCCTGACTCTCCATTGCTTGGGGAGTCCACAGAACCTTGCTGGTCCACACCGCAGCCTTTTTCTCTCACTGCGTGGGTTGCCGTTGCCAAGGCTTGTTGGTCTCCAATCCGAACACCGAACCCCCAGCACTCGACATCCTTTGTGGGACAGCTCGCCTGCAGACTGTGGTCATCGTCGACGCCTCCTGCTCCCCGTCGCAGTGGAGTCAAGCTTCACCTCTTCGCACCTTAAACACCCAACATAGGTGGGCATTCGCCTATTGTGCCCCTGGTCACTGGCAAGTGACCCAGACTCTGTCCCCTCTGCTTTCAGGTTCTTCACATCTTCGATTCAGGCTTGGATCACATCGGACACTTCTCCTTTCCACGGCAGCAGCACTCTGCAGCACATCGCCATTGAAAACAACGACGATTCCCAACACCATTTGACACCTATGCACCCGGCTTCCCTGGGTGAGGTAACACGAGTACTCCGGTGCTCCCGTGGGTGCTGGCCCTAGAACCCTCTGAGTCTGAAAGGGTTTGCTCAAAGTCCTTTCCCAGGTGTCCTTATTCTTTAAAATTCCAACCGCAACTTTCCCATAGGATTGTACGGAGCTCGCGGCTGTGTTCCCACACTGCACGCGTTCCCCGTGGGTCCCTTGTGTCACTACCTTGGGTGGCTCCTTGGGGTCCCAGTGATTCTACGTGCTCTAGGCACTGTGTCTAGTTAAGTGGTGGTTCTTATACCACTTTCTTAATATATGGCTTGGTCTCCCCCTGGGGCCCATTGTATATTGTGCTATTTACTGTTGTTTAAGAACTGTATTATTGTGTGCCTTTCTCTCTAATCTTATAAAGGGGTTAGTAGAGAGTGTTTAGAAGTAAATACATATATTTTATGTATATACCTTGTGTGGTTCTCCTTTCATTTGGTCATTCAGGAGGTTATAATCTGGTAAACCAAGCTGCTTTACATTTCTTCGAGACTTAGCCTGAAGGCTGCTCTCCATAGCTACCACTAGGATAGCTTTTAATAAAGGTTGTCTTAAACCTAATCATCAACAAGGGTTGTTTGGACTGGTGCAAGGTGCCCACTAGAACTAGTGGACAGCATATACCAGGCCAACTTCTCACATTGGTGCACAGCGGTTGGGATTCAAGCTTGCTATTGCTTTACCAAATAATCTCATTGAGTGACTAACTGAAAACCAGTATAGGTACATAGGTACATATGAATCAAGTTTAGAATACAGTAAGTTCTACTGAACTTAGAGTTGTGTGTCAAGGGCTTAGCACACCCTTTCTACAACTCAAAAGAGTTTAGTAGTTCCCACTAGGTTAGGTAGGTGCAACACCTCACAACACTAGTATGTCTTCAAGACCAGAAGTCAGTGGCTCCTTGCTGAATAGGTATGACCACCTCTCATTTCAGGAATTGAGAAATATGTGTGCATCCAGAAAACTGAAGACAGGGAAACACGCTAGGACTCAAAGCCTCATAGAGGATTTGGGTTTAGATGACCTCAGAAAGACCCCAGGATCTGATGAGGCAGGCAAGTTGGGTGGGGCAGCAGAAGAGGAAGGAAAACATCCAGGACCTGGACTCTGAGGATGGCCAGGAGGATCAAGATAATTCTAACCTGGACATTCCAATCTGTCCTGAAGGTGAAGGTGAGGGAGAAGGCATTAATGGCCCTCTCTTTACCCCACCTGGAAGGGTTAACAGTTTACCAAGAAGATCTAGATCCCCTTCTCAGGAATCTAATCATTCTGGTACATCTGTAGGGACCTCTGTTTCTAATTGGTACACTACCTCACATAAAAGAGAGTCCTCTTATGACAGGAAGTGCAGACTGCTTGAGTTTGAGAAAGCTAAGCTTAGGATCAAGAGAGAGCAGTTGGCCTTTGATAGGGAATCCCCGGAGCTCAAGAGAGCTTCACAAATATGGCGGCTAGAGCCCCATGGTGGCAGCAACAGTGTCCCTAGAGGTAGAGAACATACTCATGACCATAGGAACCTGAACAAGATTGTCCCTCCCTACCAGAGTGGGGATGACATCCACAAATGGATAACTGCACTTGAGAGAGTCTGTAAAGTACAGAGAGTCCCTCAGGAGCAGTGGGCAGCAATCTTGTGGCTCTCCTTTGCAGACAAAGGTAGAGACAAGTTCCTCACTGTTAGAGAAGAGGATGCTGATAATTACAAAGTCTTGAAGAGTGTACTGATTGATGGGTTTGGCCTAACCACTGAACAGTCCAGGTTGAAGTTCAGAGATACCCAAAAGGCACAGACTCAAGACTGGGTTGACTTTGTAGATTGTGCTACTAAGGCTCTGGAGGGCTGGTTACGTGGCAGTAATGTGTGTGATTTTAAAGGGTTGTACAACGTAATTATGAGGGAGCAGATCCTTAATAATTGTCAAAATAAGCTGTTGCATCAGTACCTGGTGGACTCTGATCTGACCTCTCCCCAAGAATTGGGCCAGAAGGCAGACAAATGAGTCAAAACCAGAGTGAGGCAGAAGGTTCAGAACCAAGGTGGTGATTCCAAGAAGCAGGATTCCAAAAATGCTGATAAGGGTGGGGAGAAGGGTAAAGACCAGAAGTTTTCTCAAGGGCCCCAAAAATCTGCATCTGGTGGGGAGTCCCAAACTAACAAAGGAAAAGGCCAAAATAAACCATGGTGTAAAATCTGTAAACAGAAAACCCATTGGACAAGTGATTGTACCAAGTCCAAGGACTCAACTCCAGCCACCATTGCCCCTAAGGCAACTGTTCCCCCTAGTTCAGCTCAAAGTGGTGGTACTCAGAATAAGGGTGTAGTAGGGTTAACCCTGGGATCTGAGATGGACTCTGGCCTAGTCAGAGTTCCAACTCATGCTGTACTGATCTGTGATGGAGACATGGACATGTCCTCCTTTGTCGGCTCCAGTACTCTGGGCAAATACAGACAACAGCCTTTGATAAAAGGAAAAGAGGCCTTGACATTCAGGGACACAGGAGCAAGTGTCACAGTGGTGACAAAAGATCTTGTGGCTCCTGAGCAAATCATACTTGGTGAGATGTACCAAGTGACTAATGCTAGCAATGTCAGGACAGACCATTCCTTGGCAGTTGTTAATTTCACCTGGGGTGGGGTAGCTGGCCCTAAGAAGGTTGTGGTAAGCGCAGACCTCCCTGTTGAATGCTTGCTTGGCAATGATTTAGAAACTTCAGCTTGGGCTGAAGTGGAGCTCAGGACTCATGCAGAAATGTTGGGCATCCCTGCAGATGTGTTTGCTATGACTAGGTCACAGGCAAACATGTCTTCCACTGAACAGGCCCTGGATCCTGGAATAATGGACCAGGCGCCTTCCAAGAAAAGGGGCAGTAGGGGTAAGGCAGTGTCTTTCCCCCTGACTCAGAATGCAAATAAGTCTCTTGAGGGAGATGATCTTGGCCCTAAAGAAGGAACTGTCACAGAGGAGCTTGAACCTGATCAGGTTGAGTTCTTGGGGACAGGGGGCCCTTCCAGGGCAGATCTGAGCCAGGAGCAGCTGAGCTGCCCTTCTCTTGAACCCCACAGCCAGCAGGCTGCTGCTGAGGCTGCAATGCTAATGGAACTAATAGGATCTATTGGGGTGATGGCCTCCTATACTCAGAGAGTAGAAACCCCAAGCCTGGAGCCACCAGGAGGTTGGTTATACCTCTGAAGTTTAGGGGATGCCTATTGACAGTAGCCCATGATATTCCCTTAGCATGTCACCCAGGCCACAACAAGACTTGGGACAGAATTGTCCCTCACTTTCATTGGCCTCACATGTCTGAAGACACCAAGGAGTTTTGTTGCTCCTGTGTCACCTGTCAAGCCAGTGGGAAGGCAGGTGGTACCACAAAGGACCCCCTGATACCACTACCTGTGGTGGGGGTTCCCTTTGAGAGGGTTGGGATTGATACAGTTGGTCCCATGGATCCTCAGACAGCATCTGGGCACAGATTTATGCTGGTGGTGGTGGACCATGCCTAGGTACCCAGAAGCCATTCCCCTTAGGACCACTACAGCACCTGTGGTGGCAAGGGCCCTACTGGGAATATTTTCCAGAGTGGGCTTCCCTAAGGAGGTAGTATCAGACAGGGGTGCAAACTTCATGTCTAGTTACTTAACTGCTATGTGGAAGGAGTGTGAAGTGAAATACAAATTCACCACCCCTTATCACCCGCAATGCAATGGGTTAGTTGAAAGGTTCAACAAAACCCTCAAGAGCATGATCAAAGGTCTCCCAGAAAAGCTTAGGCACAGATAGGACATACTTTTGCCCTGCCTTCTCTTTGCCTACAGAGACGTTCCACAGAAGGGGGTTGGTTACAGCCCATTTGAGCTTCTGTTTGGTCATCCAGTTAGGGGTCCATTGTGTCTAGTGAAGGAGGGATGAGAGTTACCTCTCAAACCCCCTAAACAGGATATTGTGGACTATGTACTTGGTCTCTGCTCCAGGATGGCTGAATACATGAAGAAGGCAACTAAAAACCTTGAGGCTAGCCAGGAATTACAAAATGCCTGGCATGACCAAAAGGCCGTGCTAACTGTTTACCAGCCAGGTCAGAAAGTATGGGTGTTGGAGCCTGTGGCCCCAGCAGCCCTCCAAGACAAGTGGAGTGGCCCCCATACCATACTTGAGCAGAAGGGAGAGTTCACCTACCTGGTGGACCTTGGAACTCCCAGGAGCCCCCATAGGGTGCTCCATGTCAAAAGGCTCAAACCATATATTGACAGGGCTTGCTCATGGCTACTGATGAGGCACAGGAGGAAGAGAGTGATCCACTCTCTGACCTGGTCTCACAGAACCCCGATGATGGTTCAGTAGATGGTGTAGCCTTGGCAGGCAGCCTCACTGTCCAGCAACAAGCTGATTGCAGACAAGTTCTCAATCAGTTTAGACATATGTTTTCACTGACTCCAAGTCAGACTACCTGGTGCACTCATGAAGTGGACACTGGGGACAGTCTCCCTGTTAAAAATAAGATTTACACTGCATCAGGCTGAAGTCCAGAAGATGTTGGAATTGGGAGTTATTTAACCCTCAGATAGCCCTAGGGCTAGTCCAGTAGTCTTCCTGCCTAAACCTCACATCAAAGATGGCAAGAGAGAGATGAGGTTTTGTGTAGACTACAGAGGTCTCAATGCAGTCACTAGGACTGATGCCCATCCAATACCTAGGGCAGATGAGCTTATAGATACTTTAGCCTCAGCCAAGTTTCTGAGCACATTTGACCTAACAGCTGGCTACTGGCAGATCAGATTAGCTGATGATGCAAAGCCAAAGACAGCATTTTCTACCCCTAGTGGGCATTACCAATTTGTGGTGATGCCATTTGGTTTGAAGAATGCACCTGCCACTTTTCAAAGGCTGGTGAACAAAGTCCTTACAGGTCTGGAAGCCTATAGTGCAGCATATCTAGATGATATTGCTGTCTTTAGCTCCACCTGGGAAGATCACCTGGTTCACCTGAGAAATGTTTTGGAGGCCCTGCAGAAAGCAGGCCTAACTATCAAAGCCATCAAGTGCCAGATAGGGTAGAGTCAGGGTTTATACCTGGGCCACCTTGTGGGTGGAGGCCAGGTTCAACCATTGCAGAGCAAAATCCAGACCATAATGGATTGGGTTGCTCCAACTACCCAGACTCATGTCAGAGCTTTCTTGGGCCTGTCTGGGTACTACAGAAGATTTGACAAAGGTTATGGATCCATAGTGACCCCTTTGAATGACTTAACTTCTAAGATAATGCCCAAGAAAGATTAGTGGACAGTCAGCTGTAAAAAAGGCATTTGATGACCTGAAGCAGGCCATGTGCACTGCTCCCATTCTGCAAAGTCCTGACTACTCCAAGCAGTTCATCGCCCAAACAGATGCATCTGAGTTGGGGGTAGGGGCTGTGTTATCACAATTGAATGATGAGGGTCAGGATCAGTCAGTAGCTTTTATTAGCAGAAGGCTGACCCTCAGAGAGAAACGTTGGTCAGCTATTGAGAGCGAGGCCTTTGCTGTGAATTGGGCTCTGAAGAAGCTGAGGCCATACTTGTTTGGCACTCACTTCATTGTTCAGATAGACCATAAGCCCCTCTTATGGCTAAAACAGATGAAGGGTAAAAACCCCAAACTTTGAGGTGGTCCATTTCCCTACAGGGGATGGACTATACAGTGGAACATAGACCTGGGAGTAACCATGCCAATGCATATGGACTCTCCAGATAATTCCACTTAGAGCATGAAGACTCAACTGGTCAAGGTTAGTTTAATGTCCATGCGTTGGGGGGGGGGATTGTGTAGGAGAGTAGGATCTGCTTCTTATAGTTACCCCCCTTTTTGCTGATGTTTCACTGTTTTTCGACTTTAGTCTGGCTGGGCCCCTGCTATCCAGGGCCCCAGCCTAGCTGCTTCCTCTCTAAATTGATTGCATGTACTTTAGGTTCACTCCAGATTGGATTCTGGGGTACCCTTATGCGTCCTTAGTATATGGTATACTACGTACCCAGGGCATAGGTACCCCAGAGGCCTAACAGGGGCTGCAGCATGTATTGTGCCACCCCTGGGAAGCCATTTCAAATGACACAACAGGTCAGCTACAGCAGCCTGTGTAAGGTGGGGTATGCACCCCTTACTGAGATATGGGTTCCCTATATCTCTCCATATCATTGCACATATAAACCTATCAGTCACCCCTATGGCAGGACTTATCAATCCTGAAGGCAGGGTGCTGGGTTTTATGTGAGAGGGTGCCCATGCATGAGCAGAGCCACTCTGCAGCCTTCGGAACCTTAATTCCGGGGTTGTTTGTGATGCAGCCAGACCATATACTCTTAAGTGCATTATATCCTCGCGGTAAATGCTAACTTTGGAATGGCTGCATGGAAACATGTTGTGTTTGGTGTCAAACACCTTGGAATCATACCTCCACACCAGTAACTGTTGTGGGAGGTATGATTCCACCCTACTAGAGGGAGAAATATGACAGCACCGGTATACCCGCTGTGGTAAATATTCTTTTTACCGAAACTGAATTTCATACGGAATCTTTAAAAATAAAGTAAAATAGCTCAGAATAACAAGAGGCAGAATCCGTGGTATAAGAGGTTTCTAAATGGGCTTTATTCCATCCAAAATGGCCGACTCGAGTCGCGGCCTTCAGGTTCCGTCACCACGAGGGTTCAGGAAGTGAAGTACAATACTTTATTGACAAGAAGTAACTTTTATAGGTCATACATTTACAATGAAACAAGTGCAGAAAGGCGTAACAATTGATAAGATAAATTAACATAGTGATACGTAATTGAAACTAGGCGTAATAAGGAGCAAAAAGAAACATGATTGGCTCTCATTATCTTACATAGGTGGATCTATACGATAATACTTAACATGGATGCGTGCGCAGCAGCATGACGTGTGATTGACGTGCAACTAGGGGGTGAAGGGGACTTGACATTTAGCTCTACATGTGGAGACGAGAAGTCTAGGGGGTCATGTCAACCTAATCCCAAATCATATCTAACATCCTATGTTTAGAGAACTATGTTATCCACAAGGAAGGACTCTCGGACAGAATCTATTCTATACTAACTGTATGTGCGTGTACAAGCGTCTAAGTGTCTATATGAGAAGCGAGGGGCAGAAAACTTTCCATGGCAACAGGGCTATGAATCACTTGCAGGAGGACGGAAAGGCTGAGTCCTTTGCTTGTGAGCTAAAGGAAATGTTTACCTAAATCACTAGACAGGAATGCATCGGCTGAAGAGCAAAATAGATAATTCGAAGGTGAAATACAGCTTCTTGGCAGGCAGGCGAAAACTGGCCGAGGCAGGCACCGTTAGCTGCACAGGGAGTAGGACAAAGTTCATGGATACAGATGCGAGCTCAAGCTGAAACTGTCAGAGACAGAGAGCAGGGAAAGGCTTTGAGGAAAGAATCGGGCCTACTTGCCTGAACTGTAAAAATGGAGTACCTTAGCCATATAAAGTCGGTGGCTTTTCATACTTAGGAATTGAATATCCAGCCCATTGATGGCGGATCTGACAGAGAACATGTCGACGGTAGACACACATATGTTTGCGTCTTGGAAACTGGAACTGGAGGGAACATACATGTACTTGTGACATGCACATAGAATCGTTGGGGTCCAAGATAGGGGACATAACTGATCAGGAAAATCCACATTTCCACATTCCCTCCTTGTCCCCTACTTGCCCTTCAAGAGATATCAATCTTCATTATTCCATCGATTTGCTCATGGAGCATCATTTCTTCTTCCTTCTTTTTCCGGCATTTTGAACGAGAACTTTGATATGGAATGCATGATGTGGCACACAGACCACAAATCGCTGGTCCACATTGCAGGCATAAACAACAACTGAAGAGCATAAGAAGGCCAATACCTAGGAAGGATAGAACTCTCCATCCCCAGGCTGATATCACACTCCAAAACCACCCGGACCACGTCCAAGTGCCTGGATTCTCGTGTATCTGGCTTACAATCTTATGAAGGCGTGTTATAGCTTTATATACAGATGGCGAATTTTCTGGTATGAATATGCAGCAGCTGGATCCGATGACCCTGCAAGCTCCGCCCCTATCGGCCAGGATGACGTCAAGGACAAGACGATTCTGGAGAACAACAATTCTCATCACTGATTGTTCCTCTGTCAGATTGCCTAGGGCGGTTATAGTCTCGTTTACTACAGCTTCAAGAGTCTTGGTGAGTCTGCGTATCAGCTTACTATTTGATATTGTACCTATATAGGGAAAGATACCTTTATTGAAATCTACATACTTGTCCCATGCCGTCTCAGTATAATCGACAACTGGGAGATCTCTACGCTCTCTTTTGTGTACTAAATGAACATTTCGATAATAATCAGGGGGAGCTAGGAAAACAGGTGGCAAAAGGAATGCTATGTAACAGGTACCATCCCAATCTAGAGGCAGACGCATATATGCCGTCTGACCACATATAAAGTAAGAATGGCGAGAAGCTCTAAATGAAGATTTCCCTTGATCACTATATTCTACTGTAGTAACGCATTTGCTATGGCCCATGTGTATGGAACCAACTTTTCTCACACATAATTCACCCTTAACTGGAAATACTGACATAGTGGGCAGAATTAATTCAACTTCGGATTTGACGTTCAAAATCATGAGGTTAGGCGTAAAATTACCTAATTTATACACTTCATTTTCTAAATCAGTTCCTGTTCTACTGGGGTGACCCTCCTTATTAGGGTGACAGACTTTGAATAAAACTAGATTCAGATTTCCCCATATCCAATGTTGTTGATAAACTGCTGTGTCTGGGTCTATGGAATTTAGTAAACTAAACCATGCTCCACAGGAGCCATTGTGTGTGAACGGATGTGGAAAGAAAGGCAGAAATCCTTTGTTATTCTGATAGGGAGGGAGTCGGCCACACACCCAACAATTGGTGGCATTACTAGTCTGATGGGAATGATGTAACATACTAATGAAGGTGTTATTGCGCAGCGCAAGTCTATAAGATAATTCATGTAGCGGTAGGTCGCTAAAAGAATGTTCAGCAGTAATATTATAAACATGTCTAGAAATAGGATGATATATGTGCAAAATCACACTCGTAATGATTATTAAAACACTCAATAAAAACAGAATTAATAATGTCCTCACACAGTAGCTACGCAGTGATTTACAATACGCCTGTCGTTTCAACATTTCTCTGGTATTTTCTCTACTCAGGTCCAAGGGATACATGTCAGAGACAATTCAACCGCTTCACCTTGGAGAGGACTTAAACAATCAAATTGCTCGACTGTTTGGGCCTAAGTTTTAATTTATAGTTCTGAGAGTCATTCCTTTCAACAAAGGGAAGTTTTGAATCAGTCTGTGAGGGAGTGCAGGGCACAGTGTCTATATCCGAGGATAGTCCATGAAATTTCTTAACGTGACTGGAATGTATCCATCCTTTGCGGCCCTCCACTTTCACGGCTGTTCTTGTGGTCAGCAGGACTAGCTTCGGTGTTTTCCACCTGGGCTCCAATTGGGTTTTCCGATCGAAATTCCTCACAAACACCAGATCCCCCGGAGCAACGTCATGGGGTTTCACCTCAGTGTTGTCAGGAAAAGCTGCAGCTACCTGTGAACGACAAGATCGTAGTGCAGACATCAAGGAAGCCAGGTAATCTGTCAGCATATTACAATTAACATCAGTTATTTTACGTGGTACAGGCGTCCCCCATATATTTGGTGGCCTTCCGAAGATCACCTCATACGGGGATAGCCCTGTTCGAGAGTGTGCTACCATTCTTATGTAAAATAATGCAACTGGTAAGGCTACTATCCAGTCAACACCTTTCTCCTTACATATTTTAGACAATCTGATTTTCAAAATTTGATTATGTCGTTCCACGAGACCTGCTGCCTCGGGGTGTCGGACACAGTGGAACTTCCACTGATATCCCAACAAAAGTGAGACATGTTTCATTAATTCGGATGAGAAAGGCTGGCCGTTATCTGAATATACAACACGTGGTAGCCCGTACCGTGGGAAGAATTCTCGAACTAACTGTTTGGCAGTAGTCGGGGCCGTGTAATCTGATACTGGGTACGCCTCAGTCCATCGGGAGAGAGCGCAGACAACTACAAGAACATATTTGAATCCTCGACATCGTTCCATCTGGATATAATCCATTTGGAGCACTTCAAAAGGATGATCAGGAGTCTGGAATCCACCCTGTTCTACGGGAACACTTTTTCCCGGGTTGAACTGACAACATATCATACAGGTACGGACCTTTTGTTTAGCTGCTGCTCGTAAATGTTTATTGAACCAAATGTGTTGAATGCTATCTAGCATAGCTTTTTCTCCTAAATGCGCCGGGCTGTGAATTGTAGCTATAATGGCTTGGACCATAGAGTCAGGAAGAAACCATACAGATTTCTCCTTCGTCATCCATCCCTGATCTGTCTGGATCCCTCCTAGTTCAGTCCATTTCTTTAATTCTTCTGCAGTAGCATGTGTCTGTATGTCAATTACGTCAAGTGCGGGATCCTTAATTGTCATACACTGTGTTGGTGTCTGAACTATTGGCTTTGTCATGTCTAATGTGCGATTCTGAGCAGTCTGTTTAGCTGTTCTGTCAGCTAAATCATTGCCTTGAGAAATGATATCAGTAACCTTCGTGTGTGCTTTACATTTCATAATCGATATAGCAGTGGGTAGATGTATTGCGTCTAACAAGGCATGAATGAGGGGTCCGTGCTGAATGTGGGCACCATGGGAGGTTAAATAACCTCTCTCTCGCCACAGTACGCCGAAGTCGTGTACAACTCCGAATGCATAACGTGAGTCAGTGTATACATTAACTTTCTTATTTGTGGCTTGAATACAGGCTTGTGTTAGAGCAATAAGTTCTGCTGCTTGGGCTGACAAAGTATCTATACAATTTGTCTCAATAACTTCAGTGTCTGTTGTGACTGCATACGCGGCCACTAAATCTCCTGTACTTGTTCTCATGCACGATCCGTCTACATACAACGTCAGGTCTGGATCTAACAATGGAACGTCTGTCAAGTCTTGTCTAGGTTTCGTCTTTATTTCAATGATTTCAACACAATCATGAGCTAGTGGGTCTGTTCCAATTACAGGTAATAGTGTAGCAGGATTCAATGTATTACACCGTCGGATCTCTATGTGTGGTTGAAACAATGTCAGTTCATAACCGGTAAGTCTTGCTATGGTCAAGTGTTGTGTTTGTGTTCGGTTCACAAGAACCTCTACTGCATGTGGTACTTGTACTGTCAATGGATGTCCTAATACTATGGCATCGCTTTGTCTGATTGCTAAAGCTGTCGCCGCCACTGATTTCAGGCATGCAGGCAAAGCCTGAGCTACGGGATCTAATGTACTGGAAAAATAAGCACATGGCTTGCGTGATCCTGCTTGATCCTGAGTGAGTACTGACAAGGCAGTACCTTCACGTTCTGTAACAAAAAGTGTAAAATGTTTGCTATAACATGGTGTTGCTAAAACAGGTGCTTGACATAAAGCTTCCTTTAGGCTTTCAAAAGCTTGTGTATGTTCCTGAGTCCAAGGGAGAACAGTCGATGTGGCTGCCTCCTGTGTGGTTAGCTGAATGAGTGGTTTTGCTAGAAATGCGTACTGAGGGATCCACTGCCTACAATATGAAGTGAGGCCTATAAAAGCCCGCACTTCCTTTTGTGTCTGGGGTATTGACATGTTAGCAATTAACTGGATGCGATCTGGTGTAAGCTGCCTTCCCTCCTTGGACAGCGAGTGACCAAGATAAATAACTCGCTGGACACAGAATTGCAGCTTAGAAGGAGACACCTTGTGCCCCTTGTCGGCTAGAAAATGTAAAACTGTCAGAGAAGCCTTTTCACATTCAGGTTCGCTTCTCGCGGTGATCAGCAGATCATCGACATATTGAAGCAGTGCAGTATTGACTGGCATGTGGATACTGTCAAGTTCTCGTTTCAGTGCTTGGCTGTAGATGCTGGGGCTTTCTGTGAATCCTTGGGGAGCGCGTGAGAATTTAAAGCTGCGCCCATTTAAACTGAATCCGAACAAATATTGGCTTTCCGGATCTATTGGGACGCTGAAAAAGGCATTCTTGAGATCAATTACAGTAAAGAATGTTGCTTCGGAATCAATTGCTGTCAATAATGATGATATATCAGGGACCACAGGAAATTGTGGTACAATGCACTTGTTTAGTTCACGCAAATCAATAACCAATCGGTATACTGGTGGGGCAGTAGGATCAGTTCGTTTAAGAATCGGAATTATCGGTGAATTACATACATTGGAGTCTGTTTCTACAACTACTCCCTGGGCAATTAGCTCATCAATGATTTTCAGCAAAGCCACTACAGCATCATGCGGTAACTTGTATTGTCGCATTCGTGGTAGTACCACTCCTGCTTTCAATGTGACTCGGTATGGTGTAATGTTCATGCAGCCAACATCCGTAGGGCCTTGTGCCCATAGATGTACTGGTAAAGTCTGTAGTCGGGGATCCATGTCCCTAGACACATAGTGACCTTTAAAATCACGTAGAAACAACCTTACTCCTTCCGGAGAACAACATATTATGGCTCCTAGTGCTTTCAGAGTTTTAATTCCTAACAGATTTTCTGGGCATGATTTAGTAAGCAATAAATCTGTAGTTCGTGTCAAAGGTCCTATCGTAAGTGGGAGAGGCTGTGATACTTCATTAACAATAGGTTTTCCTGAAAAACCAAGGGAAACATTTTGAGAGCCTGAGAGGGGTGCCCCTGGAACTTCACTACGTTTTATAGTTGTTCGACTTGCCCCTGTATCGAGTAAGAATTTTCTATCTTGACCTAATAATTCACTATGTACATACGGTCCTTCTTGATCTACAGGAATCTCGATGAGCGGTAAGTCAACTTCCCTCTCTAGGCTTGTTCATGCGTAACGCTGATACTCAGGATATTCATATTGTGCAGTCTGATACATTTGTCGTGTTGTGGTTTGTGTGGCAGTAGCAGGCAACGGTGGTGCAGCTGGCACAAACTGTATGGGCTGCTGTGAGGCTGGCATGGACTGTTGCTGAACTGGCATGGACTGTTGCTGAACTGGCATGGACTGTCCATGCTGCATAGCTCCTTGTTCATTCTGATCTTGTCTAACTAATCGTGGTCTCTCTTTTGCAATACCTGTAGCTATATTACGTTTCAGGACTGGACAATCGTGTACATAATGGCCTAGTTGCTTACAGTAATTGCAGGTTCCTTTTACAGGAGCTGCAGAATCACCAGAATGTGTCACACCCTTTTTGTGACCCTCTGTTGGTACTGTCTGAGAAACTAGCATTTTCATTTTTGTATCCTTCATGCGTCTATGCTCGTGTTCTTGTTCATCCCTAATTCTATTGTGATGATACTGTAACATTTGTAGCATTTGTGACGGAGTGTTACTTTGCCAGGTACTCTCGAATTTCAATATTCTATTCTTCACTGGAGGCAATGCATTTTCCACTAATTTTGTCACAAATAAATGTGGATATGAGTCACTACTTGCTTTTATACCACTGTTTATACCAAAACATTTTTCAAATCGAGCATAATAATCGCTTGTGTCTTCATCTTGCTTTTGTTTGCAGGCTGTGATTGCACCCCAATCTTCCTTTTTTGTAGTTAATAGACGTGGCAGTACCTGTACTAGTAAGCCTGGTAACAGTTTAACTTTATCCCCGAGCCCTGAACCTGCAGTTCGGGCCCTTTCTTCCTCTGCTAATGCTGTCCAGTCTATCTTTTGGTCTCCCACTTCCCACTCTTTTTCTTTCAGTTTTTCATAGATGCCAGCAGGCAAAAGCACCTTTAATATCGTCATAATATCAGGAAAGGTGTACTCTCCCATTAGTAACATGTCTTTAATTTCTCGGTGGAAACCCGCTGGGTCTTTGTCATGACTAGGTACTACTTTCTTCATTTCTAATAATTCCATTTTTGATATGGGTGTGTAAACAAATACACGGTGAAACTCATTGTCTTCGCCTTTTATTGGGTGCACTTCTCGTAAAGGATTTTGTCTATCCATATAGTACGGCGTTCTTTCTCTGTGGGGCAGCGAGAGAGAATCCGGATTTACAAAAAGGACATACTGTTTACGTGACACTAATATCTCTTTAATTAGCTTGTTACTAGAACCTCTCCATCTGTTCGTGAGTAGTTCCGTTAATATATCAGGTAAAGGACCAGGGTCAGCATGTTGGCTCTTATATAATATAAGGAGTTGCTGAATCATATAGATTCCAGCTAAACGTTGTTCATCTGCACTGAGATTAAAAAACGTGTGTGCTACGGTCTCATCACCGTATATTTCAGGACTGTCAATCCAGTGAACAGCTGATCTGGCTAATTCTTGCTCATCCATGGAATCGAGGAGGTGGTAACCCCTTCGTTCTCGTAGTATTTTATCTGCGGCTTGAAACAAATGTTCAGGAGACTTCAGATTTATTACAGGCGTCGGATACGTTCTGCTATTATTTGGGCATACAGAGTGTATGGGATCAGAAAAACATCTAGCATTATCACAGGATCTTCCTCTGCCTACATAGGCTATGGTCTCTGACTGTCTTGCGGAATTCCCTGATTCGGACACTTCATCTTGCTCGAACTCGTCTGTTCCCAATCTTTCTTCATGAATACGCTCTATTTCTCTACGGATTTTTCGGCACATGGCTATTATACAATTTTGCTTATCGTGTCTCCCTTCTGATATATTCTGGCTCCATCTTGTAAGAATAAGCATTGCATTCGGGTCTACCCCCGGACGGTCTTGATTTCTGATCACACAGTTTATGAGGAAACGTAACAGTTCCCCCTGTATCTCTACTTTCTGGAATTCCATAGCTCTGTTAATACATCCTGGATCTCGTCCTGTTTGAACAAAATGGTATATGTTATCTAGATGCGTAGTCATTCCTGGTAACCTTGCTAAATACTCTGCGGCTCGCCTGATGCGTAATGATGCCAGGACCATTTCGTCCTCTTTACCAACCACCGGGTCATATCTACAATTTACAAGGAGTTCCTTAAGCGTACGTTCACTTACGAATTTAGGTGTACGTGAATGCGCTGATTCTTGAAAGACAAGTTTATTTATTCTGGGTGGTGTAAAGGTATTGCTAGCACCTCCCGTGGCCCCATCTGGGGCATCGGGTGTGAATGGGTTCGTTGAACGTGACACAGCAACTATGGGTGTCGATACCACTGTAGAATCGACTGCGGGGACAGATGTGCTTGCCGAAGCTTGTATCGGGACTTGCTGTTGCACGGGGTCGGATACCTGATCCTGACGTTGAACCCCTCCGCCAGACGGTCTTTGTAGTGTGGCGTTAGTATACTCGGGAGCTGTGTCGTCTAGATATGAGGAAAGAAAAACATCTTCTGCGGTTCTGGGATGCCCTTTTTGATGTACCTTAATTGGAAATAACGGGGGTGGCAAGTCTTTTGGCATCCCTGGAACAGCCTTTGGTAGTCCTTCGGTTAGAAGGGGATACATACCATTCATAAGAGCATTTCTTTGTCTATTTACTTGTTCTGACTTCACTCGGATACCTTCCTCAATTAATAGATCTTCTTGAACTTTATTTGAACTTTCTTTACTCCTCTCTTCTTGTCTACGTGCTTTTTCTGTACGTCTATGAGATTCTTTACGCCATAACTCAACAGCGTCTTTCTGTGACTGTCTGACCTTTCTTTTCCATAACTCTTCCTCCACTTTCATGATGCACTCTGCATCCCAGGTTCCCGCTGCGGGCCACCTTTGACTTTCCGGCAATCCCTTGGTATAATCTACCCATAGATCAAGAAACAATATGGCATCTAAGCCATGCTTGTGGTACATAAAATGCCCTGGAGTGTCCCTAGGAGGAATAGGAACTGCTTCTTCAAGCACCCCTTTTCTGGTAGTAATCTGTCTTAACTTCGAGAAGAGCGGCATATTGACAACTGATCTGATACTTACTCTTGAATTCACTTAATACGAAAAACACAATAATGAACAGCGAACAAAGAACAATCATTCATACCACAATATGCAAGACATTTGAACACTTTAAACATTAAACATTAAACATTTTAACAATAACCGACAATGATGACAGTCTGCCTAACTAATCACCACGCTGAATTCTTGACAATAACTGAATACTTCGGAATACTTGATATACTGCTAAACAGTACATATACACTGCTAAACAGTGCAGACCGGATTTGTGTACCCAAATCCGTCTTGACCGGCACAACCTATGTGCGCGTCAACACGCCTCCTCGGCGATGGTACTCACCGAGTAGCTCCTTGAAACGGAAGGCCTCAGAGAATGGACAGGACTCGATGACTGCGGATAGCGGACCCTCTGGACATCGGGATTTCGAAAAACCTGGTGGGCTTCTGTATACCTCGGATCTTGCTCTCTCAGCTAGGCTCTGGTCGGGATACTTCGCACTTCTCACCGCCTCGTCTGGGTTAATCGCAGCCTCAGTCGCCCCCGCTTGACCGGAGGGAGCTTACAGGAAATCCTGCTGGTACGCGTTTATGGTCCGTCCAGCTGTGGCAGGAGACCGGGCCTGCAACGCACCGCCGGCGCGTGAGATGAGAAAGTGTCCCTGTTCGGGCGCCATTATGTGGTAAATATTCTTTTTACCGAAACTGAATTTCATACGGAATCTTTAAAAATAAAGTAAAATAGCTCAGAATAACAAGAGGCAGAATCCGTGGTATAAGAGGTTTCTAAATGGGCTTTATTCCATCCAAAATGGCCGACTCGAGTCGCGGCCTTCAGGTTCCGTCACCACGAGGGTTCAGGAAGTGAAGTACAATACTTTATTGACAAGAAGTAACTTTTATAGGTCATACATTTACAATGAAACAAGTGCAGAAAGGCGTAACAATTGATAAGATAAATTAACATAGTGATACGTAATTGAAACTAGGCGTAATAAGGAGCAAAAAGAAACATGATTGGCTCTCATTATCTTACATAGGTGGATCTATACGATAATACTTAACATGGATGCGTGCGCAGCAGCATGACGTGTGATTGACGTGCAACTAGGGGGTGAAGGGGACTTGACATTTAGCTCTACATGTGGAGACGAGAAGTCTAGGGGGTCATGTCAACCTAATCCCAAATCATATCTAACATCCTATGTTTAGAGAACTATGTTATCCACAAGGAAGGACTCTCGGACAGAATCTATTCTATACTAACTGTATGTGCGTGTACAAGCGTCTAAGTGTCTATATGAGAAGCGAGGGGCAGAAAACTTTCCATGGCAACAGGGCTATGAATCACTTGCAGGAGGACGGAAAGGCTGAGTCCTTTGCTTGTGAGCTAAAGGAAATGTTTACCTAAATCACTAGACAGGAATGCATCGGCTGAAGAGCAAAATAGATAATTCGAAGGTGAAATACAGCTTCTTGGCAGGCAGGCGAAAACTGGCCGAGGCAGGCACCGTTAGCTGCACAGGGAGTAGGACAAAGTTCATGGATACAGATGCGAGCTCAAGCTGAAACTGTCAGAGACAGAGAGCAGGGAAAGGCTTTGAGGAAAGAATCGGGCCTACTTGCCTGAACTGTAAAAATGGAGTACCTTAGCCATATAAAGTCGGTGGCTTTTCATACTTAGGAATTGAATATCCAGCCCATTGATGGCGGATCTGACAGAGAACATGTCGACGGTAGACACACATATGTTTGCGTCTTGGAAACTGGAACTGGAGGGAACATACATGTACTTGTGACATGCACATAGAATCGTTGGGGTCCAAGATAGGGGACATAACTGATCAGGAAAATCCACATTTCCACACCGCTACCAGCTTTGCAAGCCCTGGCATCACAAAATGGATGCTGCCAGCCACAGACACGAGTCTGCCCTCCTGCTGCTGACCGAAACTCCATCAGGGGAGGCCTGGACAATAGGTTTCCTGTCACAGGGAGGTGTGACCACCTCCCAGACAGGCTTTAGTGTATTGGGCCTGGGTGGGTGCACTCCAAGAGTGCTTTGAAGTCTGCACTGGGGGCACATTTGGTGTCCCTGTGCATAGTCCAGTTCAAACCGGTTGCAGGGGCTGCCAGCCCCTGCTCTGGGGTGAAACTGGACAAAAGATATGGGTGTAGCCACCCCTCTGTCCTGACCCTCTCATAGGTGGGTCCCCAGAGTTTGTCTCACCCCTTTCTTGGGTATAAAGTAGGAATCCCTGACTACAGGACGTCAGATTTACCTGGATCAAACTCTTCTACAGAATCCCAGAACTTCTACTATCTACACGACGTTGGATGACCGAAGAATCTCCCTTGAAGTAAAGGAGTTACTCCCCTGCAAGGCAGGCACCAAAGACGCAACTGTCCGGTTGGCAACTACGCAGCTCCTGAAGGACTCTAAAGTTTTTGCAACACAGGAGGTGGGTTTCCAAGCTTCCCCGAGGCCAATCCGTGCTCTCAGCAAACCTGAAATCCAAAGCCCTCGTGGGGACCATGCAACCCAAACCCCTGGACACCGCGTCCATTTGCAGCAGCATATGCTTTTTGGCAATCCCTGAGGCTGTGCTTTGGGCTACTTGTAGTCCAGACCCCAAGCAGTGATTCCACTGAAGATTACTGGCCTACACTCCTGGAGTGACCCGTGGGCTGGTATTGAGTGATTCATCTCGAGGGCCCTTTGCGATCCCTTGTCCGTTGACTTGTGGGTCCCTGAGAAGGGTACTGTTACTTTCAGTGGGCTTACCTGGTTGCTCTAGACGTGCCCTGACTCTCCATCACTTGGGGAGTCCACAGGACCTTGCTGGTCCACACCGAAGCCTTTTTCTCTCACCGCGTGGGTTGCCATTGCCAAGTCTTGTTGGTCTTCAATCCGGACACCGACTCACCAGCACTCAACATCCTTCGTGGAACAGCTCGCCTGCAGACTGTTGTCATTGTCGACACCTCCTGATCCCCGTGGCAGTAGAGTCAAGCTTCACCTCTTCGCACCTGAAACACCCGACATCGGTGGGCAGTCACCTATCGTGCCCCTGGTCACTGGCAAGTGACCCAGACTCTGTCCCCTCTGCTTTCAGCCTCTTCACATCTTCGATCCAGGCTTGAATCACATGAGACACGTCTCCTTTCCACGGCAGCAGCACTTTGCAGCACATCGCCCTTGAAAATAGCGACGATTCCTGACACCATTCGACACCTATGCACCCGGCTTTCCTGGGTGAGGTAACACGAGTACTCTGGTGCTTCCGTGGGTGCTGGCCCTAGAGCCCTCTAAGTCTGAAAGGGTTTGCTCAAAGTCCTCTCCTAGGTGTCCTTATTCTTTAAAATTCCAAACGCGACTTTCCCATAGGATTGTATGGAGCTTGCGGCTGTGTTCGCACACTGCACGCGTCCCCCGTGGGTCCCCTGTGTCACTACCTTGAGAGGTTCCTTGGGGTCCCAGCGATTCTACGTGCTCTAGGCACTGTGTCTAGTCAAGTCGTGGTTCTTTTACCGCTTTTTTAATATATGGTTTGGTCTCCCCTGGGGCCCATTGTGTATTGTGCTATTTACTGTTGTTTAAGGACTGTATTATTGTGTGCCTTGCTCTCTAATCTCATAAAGAGGTTAGTAGAGAGTGTTTAGAAGTAAATACATATATTTATATATATACCTTGTGTGGTTCTCCTTTCATTTGGTCATTCAGGAGGTTATAATCTGGTAAACCAAGCTGCTTTACATTTCTTCGAGACTTAGCCTGAAGGCTGCTCTCCATAGCTACCACTAGGATAGCTTTCAATAAAGGTTGTCTTAAACCTAATCATCAATAAGGGTTGTTTGGACTGGTGCAAGGTGCCCACTAGAACTAGTGGGCAGCATATACCAGGCCAACTTCTCACAGGTGGGTCCTAGTTCTAACAGCCACCAGACTGAAGGCCAGCCCAAGGTGTCTTTTCCGAAAATTACAACGTCTGATTTGTTCGATTGTTGCTTCGGGCAGTTGGTCTTCATCCAGAGGGCAATTTCTGACATGCAGTCGGTGAACTTTGCTTGGGTGTTTGGAATGCCATCAGAGAGGGAGAGGAGGAGCTATCTGTAATCGGCGTATGAGATAATGTTGAGGCCATGGGTGTGGATGATGTTAGACAGCAGAGCCATGTAGATATTGAATATCGTGAGGCCGGGAGACGTGAGGACGAGATCAGATTTGAGGGTTTGGAGGTGTAGGGGGTCAGGCCGACACTCTGTGTGCGACCTGAAAGGAAGGACCTAATTCATCTAAGAGCTGATATGAAATCTTCTAATTTGTGGTGGTGTTGTATGAGGATCAAGTGGAAGACAGTATTAAAAGCTGCAGAGAGGTAGAGTTTTTCACTTTTTGGGTGAGTTCAAGTATGTTCAGGTTTTCCAGGGGGTTAATGGTGTTTGAGTTGGTGTGGTCCTTCAAGTGGAAATTGAGGTCACTGAGGCGGATGAAGGAGATGGAGTTGAGTACAAAGGGGGCGATGGTGTCTCTGATGGTTTTCCAAAAGTCGGACTTGATCCAGGTGGCTGGTAGAGTAGGGCTCCTCCCATGGTGCTGCTGTTCAAGGAGAACACACCTTTGGTACCAGACGGTGTGGCCTGACATCAGTACGGGGAGAAGCAACCTGGGTTCAGGGCATAGAGGGCTGCAGCAGAGTAGCATCTAGGGCAGGTCTGGGATGTGGGAGGACCAGAGGCCTTGGCACGGGGCACAGACAAGTGCAAACGGGTACAGATGGACTTGCCTGTGACACACCTTCCTTCCTTGCACCATAGGCACAGTCGCACTGCAGCTATTAGTAAGAAGATCCAGGAGGGAGAGGAGATCTTGGGCGTGGGTGGTGCCAGTGCATATGGTGGGAGAGTACGCAAAAGCAGAGTTGGGAAGGAGCAGGTGAGAACGCAGCATGGGGCACAAAGGTAGGAATAATGGCAATCGAGGCAGAAGAAAGGAGCAAGAAATGCTGACACTGAGAGAAAAAAAGAAGAAAGGGGGTAACGTGAAAAAAGTAGAAACAGAAGCAGAAGGTCAAAGGACAGGCAAAGTGGCAAAGCAAAGAGTGACTCAAGAAATGGAAGGGGTGACAGTGAGAGAGCGAATGAAGAGCGGAGAGGGCGATAAAAAGTGGGGCAAAAAACCCAGAAATAGAGACAAAAAGTGGCAAACAAAGACTAAGAGGTCAAAGAAGACCAAAAGGTGAAACGTGAAAAGAGAAGAAAAGTCGCAAAGCACAAGAGGAATAGGTAGCAGGAAGGAAGTCAGGAGAAAAGAAGTGGGCAGGGGGCCTCAGGAATTGGTGCAGCAGAGTCTGAAAGGGCTGGGCTTGACCAAAGTGCCATGGCAACGGGTACGGCATCATGCAGGACCACCCAATGCCTTCTTAAAGATGCTCTCTCCACGTACTCTCACCAAAGCGTTCAAAAGTTGGGTGTAAGCAGGAAGATAACGGAAAGAATATACATCTAGTGAATACATCTATATCATGTTGTTATAACCTGCTCCCTGTGCGTCTATCCTCTGTTCTGTGTTGCTATGTTACGCATATTTAAGAAGCACAGTGACTGCCAATTATTTTGCCTCGTGGAACTTCATGGGACAGAACTTCGCTCTGCAGGTGTCACAGACACAGTCTGGGTCTTATGGCCCACCATCTGAGCCGAGTCCGTTCTGGTAATGTTATCTATAATCATTTTCAAGTGACTCCACTAGGACCTTGATATTCTATTGTCAGAGGGATCGCAAAGCAGTCAGTGTTTTTGCGCACCAACTATTTGCGAACGCACCATCATTTGGCTCTATGACTGAGGTACTGATCACCGGCAGCGCCAAAACCCAGCCTCATTAATATGTATGAGGCAGGAGCAATTTTGAGACTGACTGGGAATGGCTTGGAGTACAGAGATGGAAGCATGACAGGGACAGCTGACCCCCATCCCCCCCCATGTGCATACACTGCATGCTGACCTTTTTAAAGCATACTCTGTCCCCTAAAGGCACAGGGCATTCAGTTGAAATTCAGTGAATGGCATTTGAGGAGCCAGGCGGCAGCAGCCCCTGGACCACCAGTGCCGGCAGCTCCCATTCACACAGTGAAACAGCTTTAGCTTTGCAGAAACCTTGCTGTCCCCTTTCAGGAGGTGGCAGCAGATCAATGGTTTGCAACTACAATTGTGGTGAGAAAGGACTATTACACTGTATAACTAATTGCAACGAAGAAGACATTTAACACACCCGTCCCTTTGCAATTCAGTATAGGTGCCCTTTCACAGCCGGAAAGACGTTTCTGACTTGCAATAAATGACGCCCTACGTTTTTGCACTCATAAGCCTGTGATTTGGTAATTCGCAGAATTTTTCAGTTACAAAAATACTTAATGCATCAAGCCCTTATGACCTTATGTGCGGTCTGTGTGGGTGCGTGCTATAGAAGTTGCAGTGAAATGTTTGAGGCTGAGCTGTTTCTTGTCGTTTTCTGTTCATCGTCACTAACCTAGGATCGATGCATTGAGCCTGCCTTGATGGCTTGTTCTTGTCTCCAAGTGCATGGAGCTCTGTCACCATCATTCCTGTCTATTCCATTATTCCAATGGTCTGTGAGCTTTGTAATTTCCGCCTTCTGTCACTTTAACGAGGGTCTCCTTAGCTCCTTCTCCACTGTCCCTGTATCTCTTGTCCTCAATGTTTCCCATCTCCTATTACACATCGCCTCTAACATTTTCAAATACCCAAACACTACTTATTTGGTTTCCACCCCCTGATTCTCCATGCCTTCTAGCGCCTTTCACCAGGCTGCACTACCTTATATGTGGTCATTCCTTGGGTCATTTGTAACACAGGTCTCTGTCTTTGAGATTCAGATGACCAAATATTCTTCCAACAGTAAACAAATCTAGCCCGCTTCGCAAAATCGAGGTGAACTGGATGTCTCTCTTTCCCCCTCTACATCCGGTGTAACACGCACTTAGAAGTTACGCATCTTCAATCTTCAGCGGTTTCCCCATCTTACTGAAGATCAGTACAATGAAGACAGCAACACCTACTCTCAGCATTTGTCGTGGCTGGTTTCAGTATCATGAGCGGACCTGAAGTGAAGAGGAGGAATTAATAGAGGTCTGCTAAATACAGTAATATACTCAAAAAGACTCATGCTTTCAACATGTATGGGCAACCCGCACAGAAACTGGCAGCATCCGTGGCCAACTGTCTTGCACCTGTGGACAGACCATGAAAGGATTCATATTTTTAATATTTCTCAGAAGATAACCTCCCAATGGTGTCACAGTTCAACGGAGTGCAAGTGGTACTTATGAATGAAGATGATGTAGGCTGGTCATTATAGAAAGGACACCAGGGCAAAAAGGAAGTGGCATGGTCCTGTAGGCTGAGGTGTGGTGATATATTCATGGAGGTAGCATGATAATGTCATTAATATATGGTAAACTTTGTTGTGGTGTGAAATGGAGCGATATGGTTTGGGGTGGGGAGCTGCATTGGGAAGTATACCATCACATTTGAAGACTTTTGTAGTGTTGTTGTATTGTGTGGTAATGGTGTTGTGAAACAAGTGCAGGACAGTAAGGGTAATGTATTATTGGTATGCTGTGATGAGGGATCTTGCTCAATGATGTGATGCGATCTAGTTCGTGAGGTTTCATTTGTTGAGTGGTTGGCAAAGATTTAATTGTTGTGTTTTTTGGACATGGTTGATGTGAGTAGTGGGTGAGCTGCAGTATGTTGCGACTGCTTGTGTGTTGGTAGCATGGCATTTTAATAGTTTGTTTTGTGCTGTGAAGTGACACTTTCGAATATAATGCGACTCAATGGGCTGTGGGTAGTTATGCTGAGTGGTGTGGTGTTATATAGTATGGTTTACCTAATACAATACATTGTTTTGTGGTGACGTTTGATGATGGTTACTCTAGTGCATTATGCTGTTTTGGATTGAGACACAACGTGAAATGGGAGTTAGGTTCCTTTGTGGGGTAGGTAGTAACATGGATGGTGTATTTTTGTTTCTGGAATCACGTTGCCAGGTGTGGTAAAAATGTGATAGGGTGTTATATGTTGATTGCAGGTTGTAGTATTGTATTATTTGCTACTGGTATTGTGAGAGTATTATTCTGTGCTGTGGTTGTAGTGTAGACAAAAGTTCAGTAGTGTGAAGAGTTTTGGTCAGGTACAGTGTCTTCTGAAAGCATGTGAAACTCTTGGATGTTGAGTTGTATAATTAGGTATGGTGGCTTGTGTTATTCTGTTGCCACAATAGATATTGGTTGGGATTGTGTGGTACATTTGGTTTGATTTAAAATCGTTTAATGATGAGGTGTGTTGAGGTGGTGTGGGTTTTGGAAAGGTGTGAATATTTGTTGAGGGTTTGATATTGATAGAGTGTGAAGGTGTGCTTGGATGGGTTGCTGTATGGTGTTGAACAGTTTAATGTGGCATTGATCGTTGCAATCAATGGAGTATGATAAAAGCAGCGTGATGGGTTATTGTGGGAGGGTGAGAGAATATAGAGTGAGGTGCATGGAAGATAGGATGAAAGGAAAGTGGGAATAGGGCGGAAAAGGGCAAAAGAGGTGCGAAATGGGGAAGAGACAGGAGAGTAGAGAATACAAAAAATAGTTCAGGAGAGTAGAGAGGTTGGATAGAGAAATAGGGAAAAAGGAAGAGAGGAGCAGAAGAGAGAATGGGGAAGGGTGAGAAATTAGGAGAAGAGAGAATTGAGAGTGGGATAGAAGAACAGAAGCGTGAGAAAGCTTGAGAGGGTGGCGATTGAAAAAAGATAAAGAAAGTGATAAGAGGTGAAGGGGAGAGGGAAGGAAAGAAGTAGAGAGATGAAAAAGGGGATTGGAAATGGGAAGGGGAAAGGGGAGAACACACAGTAGTGAAAACGTATTAAAGAGAAGAGATGGGGTGAAAGTAGCTGGCAAAAACAAAACATGGGATAAAACTGAGAGAGATGAGAAGGATAGAAAGTAAAAGAAGTGAGAGCATAAGATAAGGGAGGATGAGTAAAAGAAAATAGAGGAAAACCTGTGTTGAGTTGCGATGAGGTGAAATGGGGCGATTGTCAGTAATGGCTTTGAGTGTAATATTGGAAATAATTAAATTGCTATATATTTAGGGCCGGGCTATGAAGCATTTTATGCAGTCGCATATGGCCTGATTCACAGAATCAGGATGGCTGCAATCGCAAAAATGCATGTTCTTATGTAGAGATCACAGAATGCAATTTGGTAACAACTTGCGACAAGTTACCGAATTGCAATTTGGATTCACAACCCAATACCAATTTGGTATTTGGAAAGGGCGTGTTTAGGGTGTCCCTTTCAAATGTTGAATTGAATTGGGATGTATTAATTGTGACTAAATTCATTTTACCACCTTCTTAAAGGAGGTGGTATGCCATTTGCAAATGGAAACGGGTCTCAAAAGGATCCCCTCAAACTTTGTGAATGTTGTCAAAACATTTTTTAGGCAGAAGCAGTGGTCCGATGGACGCTTCTTTTAAGAAACAAAAAGCTTTATTTAAAAGCAATCACAGACATAGTGGTCTGCTGACCTCAGCAGGCCACCATCCCTGTGATGGTTGTGATTCCTGGTGGGTCTCAATCTGCGACCTATCTCATTAATATTCATGAGGAAGGTTGAATTGCTACCCATTAGGAGTCCGTAATTTGTGAACTGACCTATTAGTGCCTAGGTCGGTTTGCAAATTACCATACTAGTCAGAAAAATACTGGCCACAAACTGTGACCACTATTTTAAGACCAGTTCTTAGTTCATCTGGCCCATCTTGCTGAAGTTAGAGATACTGTGTTTTGGTGAGATGATTTGTGCTATTATAAAGAGGCAGGTGTGCTGCTTCCTGTTGTATAACGTAGGGATTGGCGGAGGAAGGATATTTAGTAAAGACAGTTATGAAGTGGCTATATCTTAAATGGGGTGAGCGGTGTGGTGTTGCATGGTTCGGAGGGACAGGTTAAAGATGTATTTAGGTGAGATGTAAAATAGGATGGTATGATGGGTTGTATTTTGCAGTATCATATACAGAAATATTGTCTGACAATATCATGTCCTAAATATTGTTTACAAAAATATTGTCCCAATGGTTGTAGATTTTCTATTAATAATTCCAATGGACAATATTTTTGTAGACTATCTTTAGTACACAATATTTGTGTTAGACGACCGTCTGACAATATTTTGCATTCATAGTATGCAGTGGAATTATCTAGTAATGGGAGGTCTAGTGAGGCTTGGTGAAGTGTGTTGCGGAGTGGTGTTCTGGGAGTGTTTTGGTGGAGATAAATGTGGTGAGTTATGGTATTATATGGTGGTGAAGAACACCATGTATTTATGTTGTGTGGTGTTAAATGATGCAATGTTATTTCCTGAAGATGCATGATGATCATGGCATCGTGTATAGTAGTAATAGCACGGTGTAGACTGTAGAGGCCTTTATACAGGACACTATTTAGGGTGAAGTGTTGTCATCTCCAATGGTTATGAGTAGTATATAGTGGCCTTTAAATGCAGTGCCGTGGTGTTCAGTGATTTTGTTGTGAAATGAGTATTACAAAAGAAAGATTTGAAATTCCAATTTATTGGTAACCGCCACTTTTATACATGCCACAATTTCACAACTTCCATTTACAGATTATGGCCACTACTTGCCATGGTCATACAGGCCACACTTGGATTCTTGGCTTGAGCCCTGAACGCACCACATGAATTCTTGCTGGCAATATACTTTCGGGCAAGCCACCAACAGTTTCCTGTCCCATTTCCAAACCTGGATAGTCCACTTCATACATGAGGCTATACTAAGACCTAATACTGGACCTTTCCTGGATGAGCCAAAGAGATGACTCGAGGATTAAATGCTCATTGTAGATATCTTTTGACATCTGCTGGTCACATATCTGGATCCGTGAAGACCCACTCAGCCTACTATCCCTCCAAGGTCATAAACTGATTAGCATTAAATTGGGTACAATTAACATTTGCAATTTACATTACTTAGAAAAAGAGATGTGTGAGTCCTTCACTGCTCTTAGGTATATGTGGTGCAAGACATGGCATCACCAGGTTTCTCATCGCCCCTGCATTGTCTCTGCTGGAAAGAAAATAATATTTCAGCAAAGCATAATTTGAAATGGCCAACAGGTTATCTGTGAAAAATTATTTTTTTCGCAGTACTTATCTTGTTACCATAAGCTTTAAAATAAAAAGGAGGACAATCCCCACCCAAAGTCATGTGACCCACACTGTTGGTACCTGTTTTCATGTGCACAGTATGTTGAGGCGAATCTTCCCTTTCATCCCAGACTCTACACAGAAAACCCGTATCCAGGGATTGGTATTAAGCAGGCTGGATTACTGCAACGCTCTGCTGATATCAACCAATGAGTCTTCATTGGGCCGTTTGCAGGTAGTCCAGAATACCGCGGCATGACTGGTTCTAAATGTCCCCGCCAGAACCGCCTCTCTTCCTCTTCTCCAACAGCTTAATTGGCTTCCGGTGCGTAAACGCATTAAGTTTAAAATCTGCTGCACTGTCCATAAGGTGGTGTATGGTATGGGCCCTGCCTACCTCGCCGACAAATTCAATCACTACACCCCCACTAGGGATCTACGCTCAGGAACAAAATCCCTCCTTGTGGTTAAGAAAGCTAGGATGGGTGGGAAAACATTTTCGTATCTCGCTCCTCTGTATTGGAATCAGCTTCCCTCTCTGTTGAGGCAATGTCCGGATCATCTCCAATTCAGAAGGCTTCTTAAAACTGTTTTGTTTTATACGCTCTGTGTCAGCTTACTTCCGCATTTTCCGCAGTGCAGAGATACCCCTTCGGAGGGGATTCAGGCGCTATATAAAACTCATAAATAAAATAAATAAAAATAAATACAATTTTTAGGCAGGGTCGGACAGCCTGATTCCAGGAAAATAATCTGAAAATAAGAATTTCTCCAGCTATGTCTGCAATCTTCGACCATCTGCCTGCTTTCTCCACAATCTCTCAAGGCATGTATTTATTATCCATGTCTTGCCAACGAGTTCATTAGCCATGTTACACACAAATGCCAAACAAATCTCGTTTGCAATGAATACCTTCCATTCCCTTGCCCATGCCTCTTTCATCATCCCTCCAAAGTCATCCCTCCCATATTAATAGTCGCAAGGAAATGACAGGATAGGAAGCAGGAATAGAAGTGTATAGCCATCTATGAATTAAAGCAAAACATCCACAACACCCACATTAAGCTAATGCTGGACACTGATGAGTGAAAATTACTGTAAGATGCCTTTGGCCATGAGGCACAGGTTGTGGAATGTCAAATCGTCACAATCCTCTTGTACCGAAGGAAAGTGGACAATGCTGCTTTCTCAGGATTATTGCAGAGTGTCCATCTTTGCTAGAGAAGGAGTTTTAGTCATGTCGTTCTGCTGACCAACTGAGCAAATAGACCTGTCTTATTCTGAAAGTCTCATTAGCCTTGAGAAGGACTCTCAAATAAGATAGTAGTTGGCTAACAAAGGATGATTTGAACCAAAAAAGGTTCAGTTTTAGGTCACTGACCTGGGGTGGCATCTGTATCTATTTGATTGTGTTGTTTGTCTAACCTATTTATGTATCAATTGTAAATGACTCTAAAATGTAGCAAATAAGGAGTGGTGTCAAGGACTAATTTGAAGTATATGCTTATGGATTTATAGAGCGCATAGCTGCCCGTAGGCTTCCCAGCGCTAGGAGAAACATGACAACGGTGAACTTGGTCAGACCGCCAAAGCGGGGGTTTAGGGAAAAAGCAGTGTTTTAAGTCTCTTCCTGAAAGCTACTTCGTTGGTTAACATGCGAACATCTCTGGGCAGTGAGTTCCAGATTTTGGTAACCAGGTGCATGAAAGATCTTCTTCCCCTTCTTGCTCTTTTTATTCTACCCTGTTGCATGAGAAGATCTGCTGAGGATATTAAGTCCCTACTTGGAATATAGTGGGCAACCAGTTTTTTTTATTAAGGCAGGTCCTCTATCACTCATGGCTCTGTGGGCGATACAAACTGCCTTAAATGTAATCCTAGCCTTGACTGGGAGCCAGTGTAGTGTCTTCAGGGCTGCCCTGGCAGATTGCGTTCTCGGAATTTGGAGCAGGGTTCTTGCTGTGGCATTTTGTACTACTTGCAGCCGGTTAACAACATCTTTGGGTGCACCAAGATACAAAGAATTCCCGTAATCCAGCTGCGACATAATCAACGCTTGGACCACAGTTCTGCGGGATTGTACAGGTAGGATAGGGAGAATTTTTCGGAGCATATGGAGTAATCCAAAGCATTTGCCTGAGAGTGTCTTAGCTTGGGTCTCCGTACTTAGATTTTTGTCTAGCCAGATTCCCAGGTTTTTAATGGCCATTTTGGGGGTTGGGGGTTCTTCCAACTGAGTTGGCAAGCTGATGGTGTTCCTGGGTACTGTTTGGTTTTCCAAGAACACAAGCTCTGTTTTATCCCCATTAAGTTTCAGGGAGCACTTACACATCCAATCAGCTATTCTTGACATACATGGACCCAGGTTGTTGTGTAGGGAGTGGGGGTCATTTGTCACTGATAATACTAGTTTCTGTATCGTCAGCATACGACACTATGGACAGACCAAATTCTTGTACTATCTCTGCCAATGGTTGCATGTATACATTGAAAAGTGTAGGGCTTAGTGCGGAGCCCTGTGGGACTCCGCACGATAGTTGGAGGGTGTCTGAGAGATACTCCCCTTCCAACAGTTGGAAGGACCTGTCTTCCAGAAATGAGGTTAGCCACTTTATCGCCGTACCTGTGATACCTGCTTCCTTTAACCTACTGGTCAATGTGCAATGTTCTACCATGTCAAATGCGGCGCTCAAATCCAGGAGCAGGATAGCTGCTGTACACCCCTGGTCTAAAGCTTTCTTCAATTCCTCGGTTACCATCAACAGAGCTGACTCCGCGCTATGTTGGGATATGAATCCCATTTGTGTATTGTGAAGCCTTTGATTGTCTTCTAGATATTGGGACAGAGTTTGATTCACGCTTTTTTCAGCAATTTTGCCTAGCAGTGGTAGAAGTGAAATGGGTCGGTAGTTTCCAGGTTCAGCTGGATCCAGCTGTGGTTTGTTTAATAATGGCCGTATGATTGCGTGTTTCCATGATTTTGGGATCAGACCTTGAGACATGGAAAGTGATACCAAGGCTGCTGTGGTTGCTTTTGCTATTGTGCTGGCCTGTAGCAAGATATCTGGCATAATTGGGTCTTGGGGAGAGCAAGACTTGATCCTTTGCAGAACAGAGGTGAGATCCTTTACCTGTATCGTCTTAAAATTATCTAGTCCCCTTCCTATTTTAATACTCAGGTTTTCGTTCATGTTTGGGTTAGAATCAACTTTCATGGTGTTTTTGTTTTTGTTGCAAGTTCTCATACAGTATTTACACCTTGTTTTAAAAAAAATTCGCCATCTGATTGCGTCTTTCTTTGGATGAAGATTGGAGGTTCATTTCTTGATTGGTGGATGTTGAGGAGCGCACTACTTTGAATAGTTCTTTTGAACAATTATACGCCCTGTTAATTTTATCTTCAAAGTATTTGGCCTGAGCCTGAATCATCTCCCTATGATATTGCCTGATAGCCAATTTATATTGGTTTTTGATGGAGTGATCACAGGTTTTCCTCCAGTCTTTCCATTTTTTTACAGGATTTTTTTTATCAGAATTAATTGCTCATTCAACCATGGCACTTTGTTCCTCACATATAAAATATCTTTCAAACTAACTAGTGTTGTTTTCTTTCAAGTGCTGGCAAAACCTCTCTCCACAAAAGTAGCACAGACCCAGTACCCCAGAATCGTTAGCACAGTCCCTAACACAGTGTCAGGAGGTAAGAGGCTAGGAAGGGCACTATAGGGAGATCTTCTTGACAATAGGTGCTGGATCACTATGCCTTCTTGCTTATGGCTGACTTTGAATCATGCACCGGGATGCAGAATAATAATAATTTTTTTGCTGCTAATCTCTAGATTGCAGAGTTTAGAGTTTATTTTTAGGTGCTTTCAACTAATAGAAACTGCCTTTGGTGAAAGCATAATTGCACCACAACCCAAAAAAAATAAGAAATAATTTAAAACTACAAACAGAAGGTTTGCCTTTGAATGCATCATTTACAAGGGCCTTGTAACCTTGGCTTGCAACATGCAAATAAGCATAGCCTATTAGTTAGTCTAAATTTATGGAGGAGAGATGCTGGGGGTGGTACCTTGAGTCAGTCAGGCTTATTTCTCAAGCTCTTTTTAAATTCTTTTCTTTAGGTGTCCCAACCTTTAACTAAGTATCTCCCCACACCCATCCAGTTACCTCCTTAAAGATGTTACTTAATGGGAAAAGGTTGTCTTCATCATCAGATTCAAGGTGTTTATCTAAGACATGTCTGATATTGCTTCTTTCTGACGTTGTTGCAGTAGGTGCAAATTAAGTATTCCTTTTCAGGTTATTCCCTTAGGTCTCAACTTTTAGCCTGCCTGTTTGGTTACCTCCTTGGAGATATCACTTAGAAGATGTAATCATCATCAGATTAAAGGTGTTGTTTATATTGCATATATCTGACGGCCTTTCTCCTGATGTTATCATGGAAAAAGGGCACCTTAACAGTAAATCCCAAGATGTGTTAGGTTTTACTGCAAAAACAGCTTGCAGTGTGAGATTGTTTTCTGTTTTTAGCAGATAGTTCAACCGAGGAGTGCTGCTTTCAGTTAGTGCAAAAGGCCTGCTCTCCTTGTGGTTTTTGTGTTATGATTGTACGTATGGTGAAATATCGAACAATTCAGCTCTCTCTGTTGGGCGAAAGTTCTCCAGGGTCTGTTTCAAAAGTAGTAAATTGTCTGCAAAGAGTCCGGTTTATTCTTTTTATCTGAAAATTTGCTTCTTTTTTCCAGTGGGTGACAATCACAGATTTTTGGCAGCATTTGAGGTGTTTTTGCTAGGCTTTATCTATTAAATTTGTTTCAAAGGAGCTCATTCTTTTTGGACGGTACTTTGTTTGAGACATTTGACATCTTTTTAGGATGGAAGTGTGAAAAACATCTACCTCTCCCGCAACAGTAGAAAATTCCGTTGGTAGTATCAGTAGACTTTCCCAGAATTTCCTTTTGATGTGTCTTAGTTTGAATGTTTTTGTTAATCCCAGCCCCAAAGTGTGGCTTCGTAGGTAATATGACTTCCAGCCTTTGCCTGAACTACTCTGTCGAGGTGTGCTGAGAATTGTTGGCTGTGGATACAAGCCATTCTAAGGATTGCATTTATAGAAGGCGCAGCTTTCTCTATCACCTTTTTAAAGTGCAAGTCCCACTGAATGTTGTGTACTTCATCAAACTTTGTGTCGTTGATGTAGAAGACTTTGGTGTCTTTACAATTTTTTCTAAAGACCATTTTTGTTGTTTTATGGGTGCTTATTTTCAGGCCACTCACTTTGCAGTATTCTGCCATTGATGTGAGTTGAGCCTGCAATGCTTTCTGGGTCTAGGCAAACAAGATCCGGTCATCAGCATACAGAAGTTCCAGGACTGGAAAGTGGTCTATTGCTTGTACGTTTGGGGCTGCTTTGAGTACTTCACTATATGTCATTTGTATAAAGAGAAATTAGCGGGGAGCTAGTAGGCTCTCTTGTTTCTCTCCACCAACTGAAGCAAATCATTTGCTGAGAATCCCTTTTTGGTTTAGCCTAATCTGTGAGGTAGTGTCCATGTAAACCATTCTTATTAGCAATAGTAGTACTGCCTTCACGCCCATGCTTTGCAGCTTTTTCCAGAGTCTACGCCTGGGTAGCAGGTCAAAGGCTGCCATGAAATCCAGAAAAACTATGTAGAGGGACATTTTTTTGCTGTTCTGTAATATGCACTATGGAGAGAAAGATGAATATCTGATCTGTGGTAGAGAGGCCTTCTTTAAAGTCTCCTTGAATTTGATTTATGTTGCTTACTTTTTGTATCCCATCTTCTATGGTTCTAAGTATAATCTCAGTGAAGATTTTGCATTCGAAGTCTATCAGCCTGATGGGTCTTTAGGATCTTTGGTGTCTTTTTTTATACTGAAGTCTGATTACATTGTTTCACCAGGAAGAGAAACAAACACTTGACAAGGAGATCTCTACAAATGTTGGCATTCTGATTTTTTGCCACCGTTCTGTGGAATGTTTAAATACCTCCGCCGGTATCATGTTCGTTCCCAGTCCTTTCCCCTTTGCCAGTTCCCTTATAGCTGTCTGTATCTTACCTCCTCCATAAACGTCCTCCGGAAATGCTTTTCTGGCTGTTGGGTCTGTCAAAGTCATAGTTGAGTCCTGTAATAGCTGAAAAGATGCTCTCGAATCATGCTCAGATGGTTGATTCCAAAGATTTGGAGGGCACATCGGCGTGCTTGGCGTCTGATGTTTGTGTCTGAGACAAGCGGATTCGGTCGGCATACCAGCCTATGGGGCTTGCATGCTCTGCACGTTCCACATACGATTGCCACCGGCCTATTTCAGTTGGCATGAGCCTGTGCCACCTGGCCCCCGCAGCCGAGTCAGGCAACTTCAGGTACCCTTTAGTGGCTATACTTTTGAGCCTGCTACAACACTGAGCAATAGCCAAGCTACAGCTAGGCTCGACAGCACTGAAGCACCAAATGTTGGCACCCATATCTAACCCCAATAGAGAGGATCAGGTCACAGCCTTGCAGTCCGAATGCCCCTCCACTGGTCTCATGGCTAAAGAGCAGGTAAATGGTACAGACAACATCACACCAGAATCCAGGCACTTAATCGTGCATTCTGCTTTTTCCTTGACCCTGCGCTTAAAAATGCATCAAGGGAAAGAAGTGAGGTGAGTGAGTGCAATATGAACCTTGGTTTTTCCCAACGTCCCTAATACCTTCTCACTCACCAGAGGGCACCTGAGAGGGCTAAGAAGCAGCCATACGAGGAGTTAGGTGCTTTGGTCTCTGTGTATGGGTTGTATGATGATTGAATGACAATTGCATGACCTATGAAACAAAATTCAAAAGAGTGGAAGCTAGGATGGCTGGAGATGGTCACAGGAGTGGAGGCCAGATCCTTCAAAGCACTCCATAATGTGCCAGCCTTCAGGCTTCTTCGCGCACTCAAGACCTCGATAGGTGAGTAAGCAGCACCAGTAGAAACTGACTAATGGAAAGGGGGGCCTGAGATCTTAGGAAGCAAGCAACAAGGATAAAGGAGCACACATCACAATCTGTGAAATCAGCTGGAAAAACATCACAAGTGCCAATCCATACACATAAGCAAAACACATACACGTGCATAAGCTCTGGAAATACGAATTAAGAGACGTCTAACTTGACTATACCCTGTCCCTGGCTACACCAGGACATAAACGAACAGCAGTTGGGAATTTCAAACCTTAAGAATACCACATACCCAAAAATTAAGATACAAAAGTTCCAGATGTGAAGTATTTGAGACAAACTATTTTGCAGTTTGACTCAGAGTGTCAACTCTCCAAAATAACTTCTATGTCTAGACAACAACGGTTATAGCCTTGCTAATCAGTCACCCAATAATGTAAAAATATTGCCTCATTGGTTTTCACATTGACTATGCCTCTGTTCCATAAACCATGAGCAACAAAAAAGACTCTGACGGCTTAAAACATTCATGCCTCCCTAAGACACCTGCAAAGGGGAATAAAATGAAAATGACTGAGTATTAATCATTGCCAAAAGAGTAATATGAGAATGATCTCTACAACTAATCTAAATGTTCAGAGACCCAAATAATAGGGGTTCCCTTTCAGCATGAGTTCACAATATACAACTACCACATATATACATAAAATTATAAAACATACATGCATACCAGTCTCCGACTCCCAAGGAAAAAGCTGCAACATAACTGTCTTTATCAAACACCTGCATAGAGAAGCTAAGTGTACTACAACACTATTTACAAGCTGAGCAGCAGGATTCCCAGGACAGATAATATTGATGCACAGGAAGTTTGACAGTTCACCTTGGAGATCAACTGTTTAGTGTGGGGAACTCTTTTCAGGAGTGCCAAGCATGTGGGCCAACACAAGGCGGAAAATCATTTTCCAAGTGTGAGACAGTGGATAGGATGTCCAAGATAGCCACTGACACTCAACACGGACAGACCAAATAAAAAAACAGTTAACCTTTATTAACAAAATGGGCAGCACCAGAGCAATGATTCAGATTTATTTAGTGTACAGCATCATACATTTTCGCTGCATAGCACAACTTCAACCTGAGCCATTCAGGGTTGCACTAAACTTCCAATGGTTGAACCTGTCATGGCCTTGACAAGCACCAATGATTAGAAATTGGCCACGTTACCTATCACACTTCGAACTACTTGCATAATTGTCACATATTCGGTCTCTTGGGTAACAACTTTTGATGCAAGTAATCATAGTTAACTAGCAAAGTATTGCCCGTTCTGTAAGCTAGTTAAGGGATATGTTGAGCTGTACACACTACAAGTAATCAAGGGATATGTTGACGACAAGACAACCATAAGAGGCACCCTTCCATACCAACTCCCAGTCCCATGCTCTAACTTCTGCAACACCCTTGCAGTTTTCATTGTGCCCCAATCCATGGACTAAAAGGACTACATCTTCCTTGCTATCTAAATTTCCACATCGGTGACCTCAACAATACTGCTCACCTTCTCAACAGTATGAGCAGCCTCAGATTGACCCAGAACATACATGACCCTCCATACACTGAAGGACACACACTGAACCCAACTTCCACCTCCAGCAACTGTGTCAATTAGAACCATGTCACAGAACTCAAATGTACCAATCACTCCATTGTCCATTTCAGCATCTCAAACCCGCAAACTTCCACCCCAAAGTGACCAGTGCCCCCCACCAGAGTTGGAACAAAATCTCAGGGACCAGCTGGATGGTTTCCCTCAACACCTCCAACCCTGCTACCACCACCAACTTTATATAGGGAGTGAAGAACTTCAACAACTGGATCACTAATTACACAGACAGCATCGTCCCTATCAAGAGCAACATCCAGACAAAACCCTCCAAAAAGACCCGCTGGTACACCCAAGAACTCAGAACAGTGAAACAAGACTGCAATCAGCTGGAGAGGAGATGGAGCACCAGCAAGGACAACTCCAACTGGGCAGCCTTAAGACCTCCCTCAACCTCTACCATCACCTGCTTAAGGCAACCAAGAAGATAGTTCTAGCCACATGCATCAAAACCAATGCCAACAATACCAAGTAACGTTTCAACATTGTTAATGAATTCTCCAACCCAGCTGCCAGTGAAAACAACATAACACCCTCACAGTAGCTGTGCAACAACCTCACCTACTTCTTCCACAGCAAGATCACAACCATATACAGAAACTTCGAACACCAACCCACAACTACGGACTTCCTTGACAGATACACCACCACCACAATCAACACAAACCACAGACTAAACATCTGGAATTTCCTCTCCACCCAGAACACCACCTCCACCTTTAAATCCATCCACTCGGGAGCTCCCACAGATCCATGCCTGCACCACATCTTCAACCTCGGAAACCAGAGAATCAACCAGGAGCTCACCACCCTGCTCAACACATCTATCAACATCGTAGCTGGTCCCGATGCCTGGAAACTGGCCAAAGTCAGACCACTACTTAAAAAGCCCTCTGCCGACCCCAGAGAACTCAAAAACTACCGGCCACTCCCTCTGCTTCCATTCCCAGCTAAGGTACTGAAAAAGATCATCAACAAGCAACTCATGACACTCCTGGAGTAGATATTTCAAACATAAACAGGACTGGGGGAGCATATAGGTCCAGCATACATGCTCCTAGGGTATAAGTATTTGAACAAGAGAATGCAGTTCCTTGTAGATATTGCAGGAAAGATAGAGGACAGGTTGTTGCAAATAAAAGTCCAAAAGGTGGAGAGGGTGTCTTCCACTTTAGGATCTAGGGCCCTCACAAACCTTGCTGGGTGTCATGCTTAATCATAGGGCATGTTCCTCGTCAGGCCAGCGCTGCAATGCCTGACAGGCACCTTCTGAGGGGCTCTTTGTCAGAAATCTTTTATTCCCAAAGCCATAAGGTGCTGTGCAGGTATAGGGCCTCGTGGTGTAAATGAGTGTAAAGGGTGTGAGGGGAAATGTGAAGGGGATTATAAAATAGGACTCTGTGGTACTCAAAATTAATTTTAATCAGTGAGACCACTTATCCCAGGTAAAATTTAGAATGGCACAAAACGTATGTAATGTTCAGCGGAGGCTACAACACCGCTGAACACGTTTCTTGCCTAGGTTGTCAGAAAGATCAAATGGCAATTCTTCAGGACCAAGAAATAAAATAAACTATCTACAGAGTGGTTGGTTTCCTTATTAGTATCCAGGGTAAACCAAACACTCAAGCAACCTAACAATGACGCATCTTGTTTTAATATCGACCCATCTGGGGTGGCTCACCAGCTGCATCGATGCTGATCAACGCCGTCTCCTCCACCTGCGTCTCTACTCTGCACATGGTATGTAAGATCTTCCAGTGGCTACCTCTATACACGAGACACACTGTGACACAGGCCCTCATCACCAGCTGACTGGACTATGGCAACGCCCTCTATGTAGGAATCGCCGCACACCTCCTGCAGAGACTTCAGACCATACAGAACGCTCCAGGGATACTCATCCTCTGCCTTCCCCGATGAACCAACATCACACTCCACCTCAGGCAACTCCACTTTGATTCTCATATATAAGAGATACCAATTTAAGCTGCTGACCCACGGACATAAGGCTTTACACAATCAAGGACCCGCCTACATAAACCACCTCCAGAACTTCCACCAACCGTCGAGAAGACTACCCTCCCTCTCACTTGCCCATAGTCCCTGCCTCTACTGAAGCAGAAGTGGATGGCACTCCTTCTCGCACATGGCAGGAAAGATATGCAACAGCCTTCCCACGCAACTGCGGACCATTCCCTCACTTTCGGAATTCCGCATGGCCCTCAATACTTGGCTGTTCGAATAAGTCTCTAGGACCTGCCAGTGCCTGGATACCCTATTGGGTGATTAACCACCCATTATAAAGCCTGATTGAATAATTAAATGTGAATTGCAAAGGTTACTTTTATGTTATACTTGCTTTTATTACTTCTGTGCAATTCCGAACACTCTGCTGACTTCACGTTCCATAGAGCATGGAACGCGAACCCTGTGGAGGTTGGACAGGCAGTTAGAGAGGAGACAGCCAGCTGACCAGTTGTGCTCTTGTACTTGCCTGCTTACATATGGAATAAAGCTTTCTTGAAGATATATCCTCCAGTGTCTTACAAATGGCGACGAGTGGGATTTTAATGGACCAATGAAGGAGGACATCATTTTCTGAAAGACACAGGCAGAGTTAACGCAACGGCAGAGTGATACATACTCTGCAGGAGCTCATTAATGCTGAGCTGAAGAATTGACACGAAAAACAACAACGTGGCTTCACCGGTGAGCAGCGCATCAAATAATTAAGCTTTATTTAATTTTGATTTAAGCTTACTTCATTCTAGGCCTCACCGTACAACGTTGGAACTCCCGAAGTTCAAACGGAAGCTGCCTAGCAACGCACATCGTAATCGCTGCTCGCGATCGTATTACGTCTGGCCGTTCAAGCTGCTCGTGATTCTCAGAGTATTCATGGATAGTGACATAGAAGCTTTTGTATGAGATTGTGAGTTGTGCAAAGTTGCTGATAAATCTTTGGTCACTCTCAAACCTTCTTTAGGTGTCATGTCTAGACCTAGTTCATCTTGGGAACATACTGCGATTGACATCATAGGTCCTGTTGGAATTGAGCAGAAATACATTTTGGTACTTATGGATTTATTTTCAAGATGGCCTTTTGTCAAAATAGTCAGCAAAGCAGACACTGATACAGTTCTTCATTTCCTTGACCAATCATTTATAATGGAAGGTATCCCTTTTGTTCTTTTAAGTGATAACGGTGTACAGTTTATGTCAAATAAAGCCAAGGAATATTTTAACAAACTGGGCATTAAACACAGAACTACGTCATTGTACAACCCGAACAGCAATGGTATGGTGGAGCGCTTTAATAGAGTTATAAAAAACACTAATCAGATGTCTGCTAAAAGTGGTGATTGGGAAACCCAGGTATTGAAAATGGATTGGGCTTACAGAGTATCAATTTGTGATGCTACTAGGTATCCACTTTTTGTTCTTATGCGCAGTAGGAATCCCAGAACAAAGTTTACACCTGGTTGGTTATTTAAACCTAATATTGTGCACTGGTCAGAAGACACTGTAAGAGAAAGAGCAGACGCTCTTCAAACCAAAAGAAAAGAATGGTACGTAATATTCAGTTCCGTATTTGTGGCAAAAGTTGGCTGAATGAATCAGGAAATCCAGGGCACAGTGTGATTTTTACAACTGGAGACGATCTTATCGACGTCCTTACTCCATCGCGGTAGCAGCCACTGCGATGGGGTAAGTGGCTGCCACAAATACGCCACAAATACAGATCTGAATATTACGTTCCATGGATGGTTTGGGCACCATCGCCAGGGTCTATATCTACTGAAGAATGGGAATTGTCCTTAGCTGGCCCTTGCCACGTTACGGGCATTGGTATAACCAGATTTTGGACTCCAATTGAGCATTGCAAGAGTGATGAGGGTCACTTCACCCGTCCCCTTGTCCTGAGGAAGATCCACATAGCTGAGGTATTAAGTCCCTCTTTTGCCGATAAGCCGGATCGAAATGTCGACGCTACCCCCTACCGCACCTGGACCAATTTCCCCTTCCCCATTACCCCTGTTTACAGCCTTCAGGAAACTCTCCTTACATATTCACATGAATAATTTGCATGTGGCCAGGTTGCATCTAACTGTTTATTGATTATCAGTTTTGTACAGTCTTGTAAATATATGCCCTTTACTTTTCTACACACTTTGAGCTCTCTTGATTCCTATATATACACTTGAGCACTCCTTCTAACACGTTCCCTAGAACATTTTCCTACCTTCTTGACTCTCTAATGATTGTTCCTTTAAATGACTAAATAAATATATTGGAATAATACTTAGTGGTTTTTTCTGCACATTTATTTTCACGATTTACAGACGTTTGGGAGCTGATTAATGTAAGCTCAAATAAGTTGTTAATTCTGTTAATCTAACTCTTCCTCGAATAATTGGTCCAGGACCACTGTTTCTTTATAATAACTTCAGAGTTTCACAGCCCTTGGATTCCAGCAGCAAGGCAGTAATATGACCCCACATATGAAGCAGAAGGATTTTCATTATTGCACTGATTTGTCAGATGCAAACAGCCCTCTTCTAGAAGTATTCGTCACTAGAACAAAAGTGTTGATGTGCGCCAGAATCTGTTAGTTGAAGTGATGGACAAGGTGGCATTCTAAATACAAATACCTAAACATGAGTTTTAGGATTTCTAGTTTCTAATTGGACCTATTAGGTTCTACCTTTAATGTAAAATGTACATATATTTACAAAGGAGTAAGAGAGGCAAATCGAATAATGACATGTGTTCCCTCCTTCCGAACTCGCATGTTCACTTCCTTTCATAAACCACGACTGATGGAAGATTATTCTTTAAAGATGTTGTACTAATATTTATCTTTTCTGATTGCAGAAAAAAATATGTTGAATCCCAAGGCTTCCTGGATGGACAGTCTTCACCCCTATGCTCTTCCACAGTGCTTGTAAGGTGTTTGAGAAGCAAATATTTAACAATCTGAAAATGGAAACCAAAGACATAGGCACCCGTCTATATCCAACGTGAATCCTGAAATTGGTGGTCCTATAATCATGGTACATAACATGACTCTCTGAGCAAAAAGAGACTTGCAGGACACCACTTATGAATGTAGCAGATAGTAAATTCAATCACTCACAAAATTCCTCTCTAGTGATAGAATTTTAATTTTTCGAAAATAGTGTTGAATTTTCAAAAAACAACACAAGTTGAGTTATGGGAAATCAGTTGTCACGTGTTTCGCTCAGGCAAGTGTGGCTCATAAGCTTCCTCATGCAAATTACAAGTCAGATTTTTTATGAGTCCAAGTATCTTCACAGCAAGGTCAGTGCTAGGTGTGGCCCCCTAGACAGCTGTAAATGTAGGCATCAGGCAGGGTAGTGGGACAGGTCCACTCATTTTTATTTCCCAGGAACTTCACTTTTCAGTATGTATACATGTTTAGACCGTGTTTCTTTCCTTCTCAGATATGGCTTTTCAGAACATATTGGTTGCTGCGGGCTACAAATTGGTAGAATGCCATCAGCGGGCTAAAGATGTATTTCTATTTGAAACAGTTGGCTTTTTGGAATACATAGAAGGCATTGACAGAGGTTTGTGAATCCCAAGAGAAAACACATGTATAATAATTGTAACACCATTTTAACAGAGATGTTTTCATAATGCAGTGCCAAACAATTTGTCATTCTTAGCAAAATTATGGGTGACAATGGTCTTCCAAATCAAGTAGTCAATGGTCGTGTCCCACTTAAGACTTTAGTTTTATTCCCTTTCCTTACCAAAGCTTGTGCAATCTGTGTATGTTGGCCATATGATTTTGTTAAAATGGCTCAACATCCACAAGAATAATTGTAGTAACTGTATCGTCTTGTAGTGGTGATTCATGGATGTGAGGTTAGGAAAAAAAAGAATACTTTTTGCTTCCAATGTGCTAAGAAGGAAACAGATCTTTAAATTGGTAAACTCAAGCCCCTCACTGATAACACATTGTACTAGATGATGGTGTGAATGAAAGCTCAGTAGCCCACTTTGTAGATGTCACAAGGGGACATCCTTTGAAATTGTTCCAGAGAAAAAAATATGCTGCAACTGCTGCATTCTTGAAAGTTCCTTTCCAAGGGGCTCTCATCCTCTCTGTGTGCTAAATAGGAGGCAGCTAAATTAATTAGCCGAAGTCACAATTTGAAGGTGTCTTGCCCCTGCCACTCAAAAGTGACAACGAGAGACTAATCTTTAAAGAAAAGGTGTAAGCTTGATTAAAAAAACATAAAGTAGGTGGTAGTGTGGCAGAGGGATGTGGTCCGATAGGCAAATGTGGAGCTTTCGGTTCCCATAGATACCAGAGCTCGGGACAGGAGTTGTAATCTTATGGAACAATGGAATGAGTATTTGACCAAAATGAATGCTATCCTCGCCCCTACTGAACGCAATAATGTATCTCAGCTGTGAAGCCTATTGTTCAATTTAATTAGGGGTTACTGCTAATCACTGTGGTGATAAGAGATATAGTCACTTGACTTAATCTGACAAAGGGAAGGGGAGAGCGGGGGACGGGGGGACAAGCAGAGTTGATTGTTTTTCTTTCTTTAATATGTGTTTCATTTCCACAATGACAGACGGTATGGGGCAGTGATCGATGGTACTCCCTGAAGCCTACTTCAGCTTTATTCATCTGCAAGTTACTGCGATGATACATAGGCTGACTGAACTAGATTACCCACATCCCGGCGCTGTAATACCTCTGATGTTGAAAATGGATACTGCAATTGAGATGTAAAATAATTGTTAATAAAGTTGAAATAAAAACCATAAAGGAGGTTTCATGCATGAAAAAATAGATGGATTGTGAGATTGATGTGCACATATGGTAAGTTCCCTGTTGGCTTATTCTATGCACTTTCTAACCACAGTCGAAGAAACTACATAGTTACAAAGTTAGAAAGTGCATAGAGATATGGAACGATCAGCCAAGGCAGATGGTGACACTGGGAATGAAAAAGAGAGTCAACTGCTAGACTGCAGAGGGAAGAGGGCAGGAAAGCAGATTGTACCTGAGCAACAAGGAACTGTCCACAAGACTGCTTCATCATCATAAATCTTCACCATGATCCTGTAGATCTAAGTAGAGAAAAGTATAAATAGGTCCAAGAGTCACTGGCACAGTAGGGCATAAGCCCTCCCTCCCCCTGGCAGAGGGAGATAGCATTACTGAAATTCAGACTGATAGGAGATGCATTTTGTCACGCCATATATATTCTTGAAGAACCAAAAGATAAAGGTAGAAGTTGACACAGATGGAGTAGAATCTCTTTAGCCATTCCAATAGCCCATCTCATGTCCCTTACAGATATGCTGCTGCTAAGTAGAACAGATTCAGATTCTGTGTTCTCTACCAAAGGGAGAAGAGAGACAAGGCCACTCCCTGCAAAACAGAAGGCATCTAGCACACCATTTTGAACTTGGTTAATTCAGATGATGCTGAGACCAGAACTCCATAGTCCTCCTGGCAAGGGAATAAATATATCAGTAGATCTTGGAGCTGTGACTGAAGATGTAGATGGTCCCATGGGCCTACCAGGGTATATAGAGGCAATTCCAGATTAACCTTCAGCTACTCCTTGGTCAATGTTCCATGGTTCTCCAGTAGAAAAGAAAGCCAGCATTGTAGTGCCACCAGCCACTAAGACGATAAAAACATCCTTCCCAGAACTGGATGCAATGACTCTCCAGAGACGTCTTCTGCTGTGGTTTTCCATTCATGGTCAAGATGCCTTGCATCAATCAACACAATAAACGTTTTAGCTTCTTCATGTTTAGTTGGAGGAAGAGTAAAGATCAGGTAATTAAACCACATATGGAAACACCAGAATCCCTTTGGTGTGTAAAAGGTGCACCAATGGAGCTAATACGTCATTGAAATCGGAATGTGAAGCTGGAATGTGGACCATCCAAATCCAAGTAGAGAAACTGCTGGTTTGAGAAATGATTGGGTACATGAAAAAAGGTGTCCTGAAAGTCCTTTTGATGTAATGCAGTCACCTGATAGTAGTATGGCTAGTTATGTCACATTTTTCAAAAGCTGATGAAAATGTAGTAGCTCACAGTCTTATCCATTTTAGCAATGCAAGGTGAGGATGTGCAATAATGAGATATTGAGCCACTAACGTGATCTTGATGTTAGTTGCTGATGGGGATTGTAGAAATTCCAGTTGGTGACTGCTTCTCACTATATCCCGGTCACAGAGAATAGACACTGTGGCTCTCGATCCTTAAAGGTAAGGTGAGAGAAAATTGACAGATAGTAGAATTACATATTAGTAGCAATTGGTGGGTAAGTTATTCCTTTTTCAAAAGAAAAAGCAGAGGTTAAGACCAAATGTCTTTGTGAGAAGGGTTTTGAACTCAAAAATATGCATCAACAGCAAAAGTACAGCTTGGACGAAATGGAGACCATTCTCTAAAGCAGGCCCTTTACTGGGGTCACCACTTTCTGCTCCTCATTGGATTTTCTGGTCAAGTTGGCTTCAAAACATTTTCATCATCATTTGATCTTTATTTTGACGTTATTTCAGCCATAAAAGATTTACAAGTTAAAACAGACATTGCAACACATAATATAAAATTGTCAATTCATAATATACAATAAAATTCCATAAAAACTGAAATATACAGTAACCCCTGGCTACTATTCGCAATTATGAACCACATGGCTATCAGAAACTTTTATAGTGCAAAGACGATATGCCCTGAGGTGTCGGTCTTAAGAATTCTCATAGCAACCGAGCATTTGTCAAAGCCCAAGTTCTTACATAAAGGTACTAACCAATACTTCCTAGCTTTACTGTAAGCAGGACAAAAAAAGAGTATGTGGAGTTCATCCTCTTGATCGGCACTGCATCCTGGGCAAGATTCATTCAAAGAGGAGGGCCATTTGCTTGTAAAGGCCCTTAATGGTAGTGTACCATACCTCCATTGAATATAGAGCTTCCTTGCTGCTACTGGATAGATAACATTCAGGAAGTCCTCGAACACATAGGCAGTCTTGTTATTTAAAAATAGTTTTGTCAAAGTGCCAACTCGAGAATCATGCAGCCATATGTTGCGTTTATAAACCCTGAAGGACTTCGTAAGGGATTTACCTGAAACCTCCCTGCACGCCTGTTCTGGTTCATACCACAGGGCAGGTAGTCCCATTTTCTCCAGTTCCTATTTCACAAATACAAGCCAGGGAATTTCTGCTGCTTTACTATGGCTCAGTACGACCTTCAATGCCAGCCTGTAATTTAAGAGTTCTGGCGTTATCCAGAGCCTCCGCCAGAACCTGAGAGGTTTTAGGGCTAGCTCATCCTGGATAGGACTTAGTCCTAGATCTAACCTTAATGGTAGGAGGGGTGTACTTTGGGGGAGGGCCAATAGCTGTCTCATAAATTTATTCTCCACGTTTATGATTTCGAGCCTGCAGGAGTGCCCCCAGAGTTCCCCCCCATAGAGGGCCACTGCCCTTGCCTTGACTTTATAAATCTCAAGCGCGGGACTCACTGGCTTGAATGTCGATGCATTTGACATCTTAAGGATGCCCCCCGTTAGTTGAGACAGTTTGAGTTGGGACTTAACCTGTTGGGGGCCCCACGAAAGATTTTCATTTATCGTGACCCCTAAGTATTGAAAGGTCTGTACCCTCTCCAGTCTAACCGAGCCCAGGACAGGTGCTGGGCGGGTGGATGCAGGGGGATTAAAAATCATAAATTTAGTTTTTTCTGCATTGATTTCTAGGCCACGGCATTGGCAAAAATCTATAAACCCATTCAGTACGCGTTGTATCCCCATAGGGGACTTGGAAAGCAGGAGGGTGTCACCCGGCAAACATTATCACAGGCACCCTCCTGCCTGCCAGTCTGGGTGCGTCATTATTGGGGACTGCGTCCAGGTGTGATATTACACCGTTCACATAGAGGCAGAACAGGGTTGGTGCCAAAACACACCCCTGCCTAACCCCCTGCAAACTGGAAACCTGGAAGACAGTACCCCATTTCTATCACATCTGACCTGTGCAAAGTTCTGTACATGCAACCTCATCAATACCCCCAATATTGCATGTGGGACTCCCATGTCCGAAAGCACCGCCCACAATTTCCCCCTAGGAACCATATCAAACGCGGACCGGAGGTCCACAAACACCATGTGGAGGCTGCCACCCTCTACTGTGACTGTCCTCCAGTATAACAGAATTAAACGGAAGATCTGGTCCATGGTGGATGTGTTCCTCCTAAATCCAGCCTGAAATGGGCTAAGAATATCGTGCTCGTCCATCCACTCCTGTAAACGATCTAGGATTAGTCGAAAGAAGATTTTTTGGGGGACGTCGATGAGGCAGATGGGCCTGTAGTTAGCTGGGAGCAGAGGAGAGCCCTTCTTGAAAATCGGGATAATCTCTGCTCCAGCCAAGTACCCGGCACCTCCATGCCTCCCAGGATTGCATTAAATAGGGTACAGAGGTAAGGAGCCCAAATCCTTGGCTGATCCCTAAAAAGGTCGCCAGGGAGTTTATCTAAACCGGGAGCTTTTCCCGTAGCCAATTTCCCTATGGCAATATAGACCTCCTCTGGTGTAAATTCCAGTTCATCAAACTCAGCAACTGGCAGTGTGTATAACTGTATGCTGTCTAGGCCAGTAGCTGCTGCATATAAGGTCTTAATATGGAGTTCCCAAACCCTTGCCTCAATATTGGGTTCAATCGCAGATCTGGGCTCACCTGACCCCGTGCTGACTATTGCCCAGAATCTACGCGCATCTTTCATGTCTAGGGAGGAGGAGAGATTTAACCATCTTTCCATGTCCCACTCTTTCTTCGCATGATTCATTGTTTCTTTATATAGTAACCTTAAAGAGCGGATGTTTGGTTTATCTCTCCCATCTTTTACAGCCTCCATGAGCTTTGTTTTTACCTTCCTGCAAGAAACATTATACCAGGAAGATACAGGCACCCTACTCCTCCTGCTAAGGCTAAGCGGGTTAAAAAATTTCAAAAGACAGTCTACCAAATCCTGATGCACGGTCAACATGTTTCCAAGGAAATCTAGTGCCAAGGGCTGAGCCACTATATCACTGGCCTTCGTGAGGAATGGTAAAATTGCGCTATATAATTTAGGTAGTGCATCTTGGGAAGCCACCAATTTGCCCCACTTGTCCCTACGTCTATTATTTGTGGTTATCAACCCATCTACCATATCTGGTGCAACTTCATTCTCATTCGCCCTTGGGCGTGGGAAGTCCATCAAAACATTTTAGCCATGATGAAGGGGATTCTAAACAACATGATTTTCTGAGCTTTATCATACTTTAAAGCTCATGTTTGGCTTTGATATCACTGCTAATACACAGGGCGATCAAATGAAATGTTCAATAGGAATCAAATTTGATGCTCCATGAGCCTCAATAGTTTGTCATGAGTCCCAGTTAGGCCTAGTAGGAAATGTTAGCATTTTTACATGTACATAGATCTTTCCTAAAGTTGCCCTCACTTCTCACATCGACCTTTGACACACGTTTGTGACACTTTGGGTTTGTTTCCAAAAAACACAGACCTTGCTTACACGAATCAACTTCGTAAGAACACTATCATATTGCCTTGGTATTGTGTACAAGGCATACATGTACATTGTGCAAATGTATTTATTATTTACGTCCGTATGGTGACACGGCTATCTGTAGAATACAAGCAACGGCAGCTTGATCACGATCTCAATCCAAGGCAAGGATGTCTTTTTTCTTTATATAAACATCTGTTTCCGGTTAAAGTCATTGGGGGCACTGCTGCTGACTTCGAGGTCTCCCTACTTGCAGAAGCTATTGCCCAGCAGCTGACTGACATTTCCATGAGGGTTGTCCAGCTAGTGACCAAGACTGGGTCCAACAGTCTTACCGACCAGGTAATGGGGTTGGATCATCCAGTAACGGGTCTGCTTAGTAGGAGTACACCAGATAGTTATATTATTTTATATGCTTGCACATATACACTGTCTCAGCAAGATGGTGGAACTCTTTATTCTGTACACTGTCCTGACACTTATTATAAGTTTTGTCTGCTTCTGTCTATTGATCATTGCAGCACATATTTTCTATACAAGAATCACTTCGGTTCAATAAACATTGAAAACGTCTCTTTGTATATTTCTCTGAGCAAACAAGAGCATAAGTGTATGAGTGAAAGGTTCTAGGTCTGTCACTACAGTTCCTGAGGGAACAGGGTTGTCATGTTCAGTGGTTGCCAGAACTGTTCGCTCCCTGTCTGGGTTTAGGGGCGGCTTATGGTGGCACTGTGAGCTAGCTGGTCCAAGGGACAGCATATCGTTCAGGGTTCACGGAATCAGTCTGGCACCATCCCAAAGTCTATGTCGTCCACAAACACGCAGATCCTACTGGTTAGTGAAAACTACACAACAGGTTCATAACAGCCTTCTCTGACTCAACCAGGCCTGGAAGACCTTGACTGAGGTCTGATACATACAGGTGCAATAGGTACTTCACCGGATGGCAAAAAGCATAACCTAAAAGTCTTTTTAATAGCATATCTTATCAACAGGATCTGGTGGGGTAGTTCATTCGTAAATGCTAGATGATCAAGCCCTGGAGGGCCCTGAACTTGTGAGCATGCTTTGAACTACTGGTAAAAATTCTTCTTCATACCCCTCCTATGAAAGATTTCCGACAGGTAAACACATTTGGCTGGGTCCAAACTGAGGTGGCATTGTGTGCAAAATAACCATGGACTGAGATGCGGCCATGAGTAATTACCAGTTGCTCAGATTAATTCCAGCATTCCAGCATTCCATCATTTGTTTTTATACTTCAATGCAATGCCCTAAGTGAGATGGGTATACCTAGACTTGGGTCCTGTGCACACTGTGGCAATAGAACCCAGCTATACCCAACTGAGGAGTGCTAATAAGGGTGAAACTGGAATTTGGTTACTTGTTTTCCAGTTCAGGAAGAACCTTACCTAGGAGTTCGGACTGAATTGTTGCTATTGGAACAGGGTCAAGACTGATGTGCATATGGCTGGGTCCAAACTGAGGTGGCATGGTTGGCAAAATAAAGATTGACTGGGATGCTATACCCCCATTTGCATGGAGTTCAGTTATAGGTCCCCAACTTTTCATTTTTCATTTTTGACAGCATTTCTGAAACACATTCAATTTGTCCCTACTTTTGGCCTTGAAGTCAGTGAGTTCCACAGACTAGGGCCCTTGATCCACCAGCTCTCTTCCGCCTTTCTTTAGCCAATTTAAAGTTCCTTGGGTAGTGAGATGTGCCATTTGTGAGAAAGTGGATTATCAGTTGGGGTGGTAGTGAGACCTTGCCAATTAGTAATGCCATAATTCTGTATTAGGTCCAGTTAGATTACTTTAATTATAACCTTAGCTCAGTCCTGGGTAGCACGGGCACAGAGCAGTCCAGCTTAATTCAAAGGAAACACGTGTAAAGCATTTATCAGTACCAGTATGATGTAAGATCTCACTATGTCGATATTGCAGTTTTCACTACCTTAAACCTATAAAATGGGCCCTTTTTGGGATGTGTAGCAGACTTTTCTTGTCTTTGAAACTCAGCAGTTTCTATGTCATTCTGCTTGATGATTTATACTTGGACTTTACTTGGCTTTGAGCTGAGCAGATGTGTTAGTACTCTTGCTGTACTCTACTTTTGTTCTGGCTATTGACCCTAGTTCTGGCTATTTACTTGCTTTGGTGATTGACCATATATTTTCCCCATGCATCAGCATTATTTGATGGATTATTGATGCTAACTTGAATTTCACTAAGTACGTTTTTGCTTTCTGTAATGATTCTTAAATTTGAATAAAACATTATGGTTTTGACTTGGAATTTCGTCTAGTGGAGGAATTCATATTAAATGCACAAAATTGAAGTCTATTGAGATTCACATGGCCTGATCCTGTGTTTCAACTCAAGTGCAAGTTCCAATTGGGGGGCATGATGGGCCAAAGTTTTTTTTAGTATCTCATCTTTTTTCCAGTAGAATCAGAGGACTTTGAACTGATGCTCAAGCCCACTGGACCCTTATGAAGAGCTTTCAAGCCTGGTTTGATATTTGTGTCTTCTTGGGTTCAGGTATGTTCTGGCTGTTATTTTGGAATCTTTGAAACCTGTTAGTGAGATTTTTTAAGTGCCTTGTAATCAAAGTTGTATTAGTTGAAACAAGCAATCATCAGGGATATCTTTAACTCCACCCGGTTAATGATTTGGAGGATCTTCTATAGGATTGAGAGCAATAGATTTATGTCCCTGGCCAATGCACTTAGGGCTTAGGGAACAAAGGACATTAGAAAATTGAATACGAATTATGGTGTATGGTGGCACACACAGGCCAGAAAGTCATTTGAATGGGATTGAGTTGGATTCCATTTAGTCCAGCAACAGGACCTTGGTTTTCATTCAGTTCAAGAATTTGAAACTCTTCTCATCATGTGGGAAATGTAATTCAAACAGGTAGTATTGTTAACCTGGTTTACTGCTTTGTTTTTCAGATGGATAATAATTTCTGTCCATCAGCATAGACTTGGAAATTCACCTGATATTGCTCAAGGAGCTATTCTAAAGGCAATAAACAGATATTAAATTACAGACCTCTTATTTCAGCTCAATTTTGGATTTGGTCAGAAGGATGTCATACTCTTTGTTGATGTAGGTTGCTGTCAAAGATTATAACAGCAGAGTTTCTTTTACTGTCAAGACAGAGCTGGAGCTCCTCCCTGATGTTAGCCAGGGCAGTGTGGCTACCTGAGTCCGACATGAACTAGGCATGATAATCTGGCACATAGTGATTGTTAGACTTGGGGGTCTCTAGTTGGCACAGGTATGCACTTGTGATAAATAGGGACCCTCTCCTCTAGTCAGGATAAGGGGTACACTCCCAAAATAACCCCTGCTCACTGCCTTGGTAGCTTGGCACGAGCAGACAGGCTCATCTCAGAGGCAGTGTGTAAAGCATTTGTGAACACATACAGTTATCAAGTGACAACACTACAGATGGACACCACACAGGTTTTATATCAAAAATAAGTATTCTTTATATAGATTTATCACAAGACCATTAAACGACAAAAACACACAATCCTGTTACTTTAGATGGTAGAATTTAACTTAGTTCTCTTAAGTTCTTAGATGCGTCCCTTTAAATTAATGTATCTTTTAGATGCGACACGCAGGGCAACAAAAGTGTTGCTACGATGTTGATGCAATGAAGTTTTTGGTGCAAAGAAATAAAGACGTGAAGATCTTCCAGATACAGCATGCTTCTCCGATGTTGCGAGAAGACTCGACTCGATGCTTCAGCTGCAGCGGCGACACACTTTACGCGAAGTGACGACAGCGGCCTTGGCAGCGGCACTCTTCTCTGACGTTTGCGAGATGCTTCCGCTCGAGGCGATGTAGCAGCGGCGACACCCCTTTACGCGATGCGACGACAGCAGCTCCGACGGTGGCGCGCTTCTCCGTGGATGCGAGGCGCTTTTCTTGATGCGGTGCAATGCGACAACTACGATGGCTGCAATGGCGACACGCTTCTTCCTCGATGCGAGACTCTTCTCTTGATGCGGTGCAATGCGTCAGCTACGATGGCTGCGATGGCGACACGCTTCTTCGGCGTTGCGAGACACTTCCTGGATGATGCGATACCCTTCCGCTCGATGCGATGCTGCAGCTCCGACACACTTTACGAGATGCGACGACAACAGCTCCGACGGCGGCACGCTTCTCCTTCTTGAGTTGCGCTTCCAGCTCCTTGCGATACGCAGTCCCTCAGAAGGCCCAACAACAGCAGCAGGCACTTCCAAAGAACTCTGGGGAGCTGGGGGAGAACTCTGTTGTTCCTGAGACTTCAGCAGGAGGCAAGCTCTTTTCCAAGCCCTTGGAGATCCTTCACAAGCTGAGCAAAAGTACACAAAAGTTCCTTTCTCCTCTCTTTGGCAGTAGGCAACGCCTGCAGGCCAATCCCCCAGTTTCAGGGATAGTCTCTCCTCAGTTTCTTCTTGGTTCCTCTCCTCAGCAGAGGTTCTTCTTGTTTCCCAAAGTGATCTAAATTCTTGGGATCAGGGTCCCAATACTTATACCCCAAAATCCTTTGTCCTCTGAGGGGAGAGGGGCCTTTGCCAAGTCCAAACCAGTTCCTGAGCACTCTGTTTACCAGACTTCTCCTTTCCTTTCACAGTCTAGGGCAGAAACATCAGACGCCCCACAGGAGTTGGAGCCAGCATTGTGGAAGGCAAGTACAGCCCTGGAGCACTTTGTTGACAGGATTCATTCTCTTCATTCACTGTGCAGGGCAGAGACATCAGCCGCTCCCCAGGAGGTGGAGCCAGCATTGTGGAAGGCAGGCACAGCCCTATTCAAGGTTCAGGTGTGACCCGTCCCTCCCATCTAGATGCAGATCTCTCTATTCACCACTGGGCTGACTCATCCTGTCTCTTGGAATCCCCCAGCCCTGTCACTCACAGAAACCAGACAAAGGAATACACAGCCTGGCAGAGGCAGGTTTGAATGGTTAGACAAGAAAATTCCTACTTTCTAAAAGTGGCATTTTCAAACACAGAATGTTAAAACCAACTTCACTAAAAGATGTATTTTATCATCCTGAGTTCAGGCATACTAAATTCGAATTTCTACCATGTTCCCTGAGTCAGTTAGGATTATAAAATGTAATAACCAAACTGCCCATTCTGGCCAATGGAGAACAGGTAGCCTTGCAATAGTGAAAATCGAAAATGGCTGTAATTCACTATTAGAACATGCCACACACACCAGGGCATGTCCTACCTTATCCTTACAATGCACCCTGCCCTTGGGCCTACCATAGGGGTGTCTAATATGAAGAAAAGCGAAGGTTTAGGGACTGGCAAGTGGGTGCACTTGCTCAGTCAGCATGACAGTACCAGACTGCACTCAAGCTCTGCAATGGCAGACCTTAGACACATTTTACAGGCTGTTTCTGTGGGTGGCACAACCAGTGCTGCAAGCCCACCAGCAGCATTTGGATTACCAGCCCTGGGCACTCCTGGTGCACTGTACTAGGGTCTGACAGGTAAACCAAACCAACCAATCATGGAATCACTAATCTTTACATCAATTTACAATAGGGAGAGCATATGCACTTTAGCACTGATCAGCAGTGGTAAAGTGCCCAGAGTCATAAAACAGCCAACAACAGGTCAGAAAAAATATAGGAGGAAGGCTAAAAGTTCAAAGATGACCCTGAAAAAAGGGCCAAGTCCAACAATGAGAAAGTTCCAGGTGCTCTATCTGCTGTCTTTCAAGCTAATTTTCCATTATCCTGTTGACTGCGGTAAAATGGAAACTGGGCAACAATTGATCATATTATTTGAATCTGAAGAAGAATTTCTCATTAGAGGTGTCATTATGGCATGTTTTAGAGCACTGGTGATGATCACACTGAGAAGTAAAACATTTATCTTTCTTAAGTGAAGCGAGGATGTGCTTCATAAATGTGGTTGTGGATCTCTGCATATTGATAGAAGGCTTTTGGGGAACTCTACCAACTCTTGTCTCGTCTCTGACAAAGTAGAAGAAAATAGTCATGGTTTAAAACTTCAGATAGAGCATGAAAGTGAAAGCTGTCCCTCACAGGTTGCAAAGACTTAGCCGGATCTGCATCCTGAACAAATGTGATTCAGAGCTTTGGTTCCACTAAGAGATCTAGAAGAACATCCTTTTAATTCTCATGCATCCAAGGGTGTTTTGTTGGGGGTAGCCACTCCATAGCCTGTAATGCAGTGACTGTTGTTGTGTCAATTATTTTCTCTAGCAATTCCTGCAAGACTACATGACTGGAGCAAGACGATTGTCTGAGGCATGCCCATCATCTTGTGTCTGTTTGGAGAAGATGGCTTTTATGTATACGTTCACCCACCACTGTGTCCAATGCAAGCACACAACAGGAGCAAATCTGTTTTGAAACTCCTTTCTGTGCACTAATTATGCTTTGCAAGTGGACCTGGCAACTACTCACCTAGGCTGAACACAGATCCTGGGAAATTCGTCACCATTAGAGGTCCAGGTGTGGTCTGTGAAATGGTCCTGTGGGTACGAAGAAGGCTCTGCCAAAACCTGGGAAGCCAATCACCCATCTAGGAGAACCCACCACAGTCTTTCCCCACAAACATCTTACTTGGTATGGGAATTTCTATAGGTAATAACTTGATGCAGGAACAACCGAGAGGGATCAGACGAGGGAGGTCAGAGCAGAAACTGGGATGCAGCCACAGGTTCCCCCAGGTTTATCCCACAGCTTCATTCCCAACTAAGTAATTCATGACTAAGATGAGAATCAACTAAAGAAAAAATAAACCGCTCTTCTAATGGGTGACTCTGGAGAGTATAATCTATTTATTCGACCATCCTGTGTCTGTTTCGGAGTCTTTTCTTCACCATGCCAACCTTATTGAATGCATATAGGGTAATTTACTCTGATTTATGGCAAAACTAAACACTAGCTTTTTAATGCCTAGAGCAGTAGGTGAATATTCTGCCATTAACAATATGAAGTTTGTACACACCCTATAAATTGTTTCCTGCATTGCTTTCCTGACCATTAAGGCCTAGATTATAAATTATGCTGGGGGGATTTCCTGAGTGGAATTCGGCTCCGGACTATAAGGGGTCAAATGTTCCAGGGTGGGAACACTAGACCTCATTTTACCAGCCAAAAGTAATGGGAATTAATGTCTGCCTGAATTAATCCCCTTAAAAGAGGGAATGCGATTCAAAATTCTTCTCTGGTGCAGCACAGTTATTCCCCATTCCATATTTTGAGAGGTTTAATTCATAATTGCGGGAATACATTGCAGAGATTTCAAGCAATAATGACAATTCTGGCCAACCGGAATCTCTGCATGACATTCTGATCTACTGAAGATTGTGGCCTAAATGAGAGCAGAGAATGAAGGGTGCAGGGACAACCTCTCTAAAATAAAAGGCAGCACAGCCAAAGTGGCTACATAATAGAACATATTTGCAGGCCTTGGAAGGAATATAAATTCACCCTAGATCTGTTTGTGGCCAGGTTCCCATTTGTCTCAGCTGAGAAAATAGTAGTTTCTTAAGGTCAGCAAAGTGCTCAGTCGTGTGGTAGTTGTACTGAGATTGTGATGTACTGAACCTATGTCAAAGGAAGACAAGTACAGTAAAAAGAAATGAAGGAAAATATGACATAAAAGACCCAAAAATATCCAAAGATGTATGGACCATGTAAAAGAGAAAAGATTCTTGATTTGATTAGGCATGAAGGGCAGCCCTGGAAGCAGCACATTAGTGAAAGGCAAATAGGCTGTTTGAAGTAGGCAGTCCACCTTTCACTGTACAGGAGGCAATGCAGCTTGCTATTAAAAGAGGAGCAGAGGTCCCCTGCAGGCAGGTGCAGTGGGTGTCTACTGGGACCAGGCGACATCACACCCATTTACCGGGCAACCTCCGACTGCAATACCTCTTTATGACAAACTGTCAGTTCTCCCCCTGACAGCTCCTCTGCATCCACGTCTATAATACGGTACAGGCGCAAAGGCAAAGTGATCCCTCATTTGCATGGAGCCACCCCCAATCCACATGTAGCACTGGCACAATATGTTTTACAGAAGGAGCTGCACAAGCATCTGCACTCCCCCTTGTAATGTGAAAGCGCCATGGGGGCTGAGAAAGCGGGAACACACACCTTTTGAGCCCCCTGGGCAATCACTGAAAAACGACCCCTGGTACAAAAGGCTACTTCATAACTCTGGGTTGAGAAATCCTATTAAATCTAGATCTGTCAGGTTTTGTGGTAAGGGCCCTGCTCAGAAGCAATGCAGTAAGTATGTTGGTCTTAGTGATGGGACAAGAGAATGTGTATGTGCTGGTCGATTTCTAGAAGGAGATTCCATAATGGCGGGTGTTTGATCAGTACTGAATCTCCCCAGGGTGATATTGGAAAAATAATACCACATGATGGAGAATTTGTGTGCTTTTCAAATAATGCCTTTTTTTTACATTTTTGCCACAACTGCACACTGCTGTTAAAAGTCCTAACGAGAACTTGGGTCCTACAGAGAATTTAGAGTCCTGTGGGTGTGGGTTGGTTGTCTCCACCACTTAGCCAAATCAAGGCCATACCAGTTCCATGTCTCTTCGAAATGTTTTATTTCAGTTCAAAGGTATAAGGACTCTACCCCACTACCTGTCTCTGTCAGACAATAATTTAAACACAGTCCTGTTTTCCTACAAATTAGCTTCTTTAGTTTGCTTTCCCCTCTCTAGGTTTCTTTTTACCATCGAACACAGCTTCCTCCACCACCAAGATCCCTTGATGCAACAACGGATACGTGTGAGTAAAGAAACCTATTATAACTTCTACGGTTGTTTGCCCTTCCTCCCTTTCTCTTACCCTTACCTCATCTTGCTTTCCCTGTCACCCTTATTTTACTGTAATTCTCTCTGTATTCTCCCTCTCCTTGGGGTACAGGTGCAGGTTCAGTGATAACTAAAGGTACAGATGTTCTTTCTTAGCTTTATCTTCTTATTGAGTGACTTCCTTGTTGAGACCCTCGTCTCCTCTCTTATTGACTCGTACCATCCTGTGTCTCTCCTTCGATACAGAAAGTTTAGTTTGAATGAGAAGTCTGTTTTTATCTGAGACCTTCCATAAAAACCACCCAAGGATGACGAACCTCATCACTCGCCTTTAAATGTTTTCACCTCCCCGTTCTCCCGTCAGTCTCTGCCGTTTATGTTCGAGAGAGGCCAGCCACTCTTTTTCATGTATACGTCCCACAGAAAGGGATTCTCCTTCTGAACCATGGTGGGAGTCAGAGCAACAAGTAAAAAGCTGGCACCCCCCCAATTGGCTTCTTCTTGTTCCAAGGTCTGTAGCTCTATGCAAGGTTCTCAGATTATATATGAGCATCTGTTTGCCCCCACCACAGTGTATCTAGAATTCTGCCTGTTGTATGGTTTTGGGGTCCTCCTCCTGCCTGGGGCACTGGTTCCTAAGATGTCGCACAGGATCATCCTGGAGTCACCCCTGGCATGCTGAGTCTCTTTAAGGAACACAGTTCCCCGTGGTAGAGTCCATTTTTGTATCTATCCACCTGCCTTCTCGTTAGTCCTTCTTTTCCCATTCCCTTCCCCAAAGCGTTCATCTTTACTTTCTACTCCTGGTTCATAGCTTTCTTTTCTTTCTAACCTTTTGTTCCTCAGACTCCTGTTGTCCTGCCGGCTGATACAGACATCATGGGAGAGTCTCATCACATCCAGGCAAGTGATTCCTCACTTCACAACCCTCTGAAAAGTATTGGTCGCTCTGTTGGGAGAGAAGCACTGATTCAGTTTGGAGCAGAAAAACCAGGGGAGAATAACATGTCAACAACGTCATATCTCTGTTTGTGATTGGTGACTTACAGTACCCTCACTTTAATCAGCTGGGCAGAGCATCACTACAAAAATGTAGAACCAGGGCAGGAGTTGTAGTTCTATTGTCTTGCCTCTGATGCCTTTTGCAGTTCAGTGTATCACAACAGGAGCAAGTTACAGTCAATTATTACATAAACCTCAGAGACAACAGATCCTGTGTCATGCTCTGTGATGCTCCACTTAAAGGGGTGGGTTAGATTTACTCTACTTGCTATCTGCTCTTCTTCAATCATCTAGCACTTGTCAATGTCTATCACATGTGCACTAGACCAGCTGGATTTGTCAGACCCACTGTATCCCTACTATATCCCTACACATCCTTGGTGAGTGCATAACATGACCGCGAGTATCGGCTCTTTTACACAATGAAGATGGACATGAGTAAACTTACAAAGCTCATATGCTACCTTGTGGGTCGAGAGGAAGCTGCATATAAATAATTGTTCCTCAGAACAGAGCATGAGGGGGTGGTGGAGACTACAGTATTTCTTACTGTATGGTGTTGATTTTTTTATGCTCTCCTTAAAACAAGTGTCAATGATATTACATCGCAGTTACTTCGACAATAAGGTAAAAACTACACTTAATGAACTACAAGAATTTTATCAGCTGTGAATACAGCATGTCTAATTACAATACAAAAGGAAAATCAAAGCCAATTCTCTATGGAAGGCGACTATACACAACAATGTAGAAATGAGTAAGGAATTTAATATATTTAAGTATCAGCATATTAAAGCATCATAAGGTATCTGTGTTGGAGTTAGAGTCCCGGTGGGATGAAACCATTAAGATGAAAAGCAGATAATTGCAACAACATGCAACATGAAGCCTGGGAGTGTGTAAACTAATACAAGGAGAGCAGACTGGACTAATACAGCACCTTGTTAAGGCTTGTACTTCTACTGAGGGCAGACAGGATGGCCTGAGGCAGTAGCAAACAAAGGTTTAGAAAGCATGCAAGTGTCAAAGTTAAGGGTTTGTTGGGGAAAGAGAAGCTGAAGAAGGCAAGAAGGAATTTATACATCATTAAAGATTAATGTTATTGCAGCACCATCAATTAAGTGTTAAGCCTATTAGGCTTTGGAAATGTATATGTTTTATTTCTAAGAAGATCTCACCAAGAAACACTGAGATGTGTATGTGCGCTGCGCAAGAGCTACATGGCAATAGGTTAGAGAGAAGTGCAAGAAGAGTTTTAGGGCCTGATTTAGATGGCGGTTGGGTCACTCTGCCACAAACGTGATGAATATTCAGTCTGCGATATTAGAAGTGGATTATATCTAACGCCACTTGGAATATGATGGGCGGATTATCTGTCACGTTTGTGACAGAGTAACCCATCCACTGAACTCTAAATCAGGCCCTTTGTATCTTTCAGTAGTGTTTTTGATTATTTTTTTAAATGTAGACAAAGAGTTATTTTATGGGGTTTAATTAAGTGAAGAGGGACACGTGTGGTGTAATTATGCAAGGAATTATGCACCAGATGGTGTGTTTTTTATTTGTTTAATGGCTTATCAAAACTGTCAATGAGATTCAAGGGGTCACCGAAACAAGCCTCGGATGGTAATTGATTAGAGGTTCATCCTAATAGAAAACCCGATGGTAATGCCTGGGAGAAAAGAGAAAAATGCTTTTTTATATGGTGTTAAATTGGAGTGGACATCCTCCTGACCTACATGAGGAGTACTGAAAATATGGCATACGGAAAAGACAGCATTAAAGGCTGCACTTTGGAAGGGTAGGATATTTCCAAATCACTGAAGCCTGGAAGGAGATGAGAGAAGGGTTTAGAGTTACTGTAGACCTGATCCAAAGGAAACACCTCAAAAACATCACGAACCTAAAAAATGAAAACGATCCGATTAACCAAGGCTAATTTAGATTGCCTCAGATATGCCTTGCATTACAAGAGCAGATAAACAATAAGAGATTCCACAAGAATCTCTTTAGAATGCATCATTCTGTCGCCCCTGATAGTGGGTGGCCCATTGAACATTAAATTGGATTATCCTATCAGTCATGGTGTTGTATGGTTCCTACTAATTAAGTAAGACTGTGCGTTTGGACAACATATACGTCAAAATATGGGGACTCAGTCCATGCATATAATAAGAATATTTTGGCCCAATTCCTGGCTGGCTCACAGTGCGCCATCTGGACTCCTAAACCTGACAGGGTACCGGATGATGTCTGTAACCTCAAAACATGACCACTCAATTTACCCCAAGGAAATAGTGGAAACAGATATACCCTTTCGTTGTTACCTCAGACATGCCCAAGGGTAGACACAAAAAATACACAAATTGGCATTTCAAACATTTATTGAAGCAATTGAATTATTATATAACATACATGAGCTGCAATTATTAGTAGAAGGTAACAAAGCATTGTTGCTAGCGTTACAAGAATGTTGTAAAAGATGAATAATTCAAGCATTATATTTATGGCAGTGATTATGTAAATATACGAATAGATGTCATAATGATGCCTAACACTACCTATCATATAGAAAGCATAGTGTGAATACATTCTGCCAGATCGCTTGGGGCAGCCTAACTCCCCATTTACCTCTGTGTAATGTATCAGGCAGCCGAACTAGTGCAGAACAGGCCACCGTCCTTTGCAGGGTAGAGATGAGAGTCAGACAGGCTGGAAATCAGTCACAGACGAACGTCGAGTATAATCCATGGAAGTGCTCCTCTGGTCAACTAAAGCTCAGAAGCAGTTTATATAACAAAAAAAGTTCTATTCACACTGTGTCTTAGGTCTATTGTTAGTGTCATTGTCTGATTCAGAGTTGTCTCCTAATGGACAACAACATGCAAGGGCAGCATGCTCAGTGTGCATTAACCTTGAACAGAATGTACAGTGTTGTGATAAAATACTTATGAAGAAATGTGTGGTGCAAGCAGAAAACGTTCTGAGTATGTTATCATGTACGTGCAAAGCATATTAAAAGTCACCATCTTAAAAGATGTCAAGTTTAAACCTGAACTTGCAAAATGGAAGCTTTTGTGCACGGGCCCTAATGAGCCTCACTACAATGGATAGACTCTTAATAAAACAAGGAGGAAAATGGACAAGCAATGTCGGAGGAATAATAATCTCAAGCCATACTGTTCTGAGAGAAGTGGCCGTAAGTTCTAAAGGCTAGTAAAACTCGACTTTATCAACAGAACATAGTCTTTCGGAGAGATAATCAACAAGATTGGATCCAAACCAATAAAATCGAAAACATTAAATGGCTAGTATGCATGGTGGCAAAGGGCAACTTCTTTCACACAATATGGTCGAATGTAGACATTAAAAGGTTATGAGCGGATGGGCTAAATTGGCTTTTAGGTGTAATATTTCTGTGGAGACTTAAGATATAATAGGTGGTCAAGTCACTGAAAAACATTGAACTAATAATGGCTAGGCCAAAAACATGCATTGACTACAGGCCATGAATGCGTGGATAGGATTTGAGGAAAAATGATGTACAAAATTAGTGGTTGACTGAAAAAAGTTCACAATATATGAGGTAAAGAATGCCAGAGCATATAGGCAGAAAAGTTTAGGGAATGAGATGGACAAAGAAACAGTATTATAAGTTCTCAAAGTTATTGAGTGACTACAGGCCTAGTTTTGTGTTTTGCAGAAAAGGATATCTGTCAAAATGTGGGGAGTTTTATTCGGAGTATTTACAGTTTATTCGATCAAGAATAGAAATATATTGCAACCCCTCTTATTCCACTGTCAACTCCAGAATTATTTGATGTGCCCTTGTGATATAACATGTACAATGTATTTCACTTCATATGTACTTATGGGCAAAGTATATATGTTTGTATTGTCACAAATTGCTTTCATATTTTCATCTTCTATCCTGACCTACATATACTATTTTGTATATGTGCAGGGATTACTACGTTGCAATCAACCAACATATTTTTTGTACAGGACTCAGACACCCAAAGGTATGGTTCATGTTATATAAACCAGTTAATTAACATAAATAAATGGAATACAAAATGTACACTTCAGGGACGGCGCTAGGCATGGGCAATGTGGGCAGCTGCCCAGGGCCTCGCACCATCAGCATGGGGCCCCGCATCAGTGCAACACACAACAGGACCACTTGTAACCCTGTCCATCCAAATGGTAGAAAGTTGTCTCCTTGCGATCGGGCCCATAGGAGGGGGCCCCCCTCCCCGGGCCTCGCAGGGATTGTGTGGGAAGGTCTAGGGGAGGGAGACACTTCCTCTTGTCCCAGTTGCAAGGAGATTCATTTTGCAGGTTTGTCTTGCAATTAGACCTCCTGCCGGCTGCCCATTCAGAGACACAGCAGGACTGCCATTGTCAGCGCCTTGGCATCGCCACAGTTTTAGCTCCCAGCCCCCAAGCAATTCTCACACCTTCAGCCCAATATGAGCTGCAAAAGAGCTACGTGCAGGTGGCTGAGAGGAGAAGCTGGGCCTAGGAGGAGTCTGCAGAAAGCAGCTTCCAGAGCCCTGAATGTGTCATTTATGTAAATTAGAGGGGCCTCGCAGATTCTCCTTGTACCCTGGGCCACGAAAATCCTAGAACCGGCCCTGGCACACTGAGGGTAGTTCAGATGCGGCACATTTTTGAATGGGGGGAAAGAGACAAGCAGGTGGCTCTCTCAAACCACATGCTCACACACGCACACACACACACACGCACACACCCACACGCACGCACACACACATTTCATTCTTCAAAAGGGGTCAAATAAGGTGCTCAAAATCCTCTTTAGTTCTTGACTTATCGAACAAATGCTAGACATTATGGCAATTTCCTAAGTGCATTTTATCTGGTGCCAAATAATATACAGTGTCTGCTATTCATTTGGATATTCCAAATGCAATCCTGTGGGTTTTAGCCAGGCAATTTGCACACCATATGTTTTAAAACTCCAAGCAAGCTGAAAGAATTTCAACCTGCAATATCACATTTTTAGCATCTAATTTAGAAAAAAAAAGTTACAGAAATGAAACTTGCGAGCTGAAAGAAATGGAGTGCATTTTGCCCTAACATTTGTTTGCTCGGAGGAACATATTGAGACATCTCTATCTTGTCCTGGAGGTCCAGAGGCAATTCTGGCGGAACAGATGTTACATTGCAGAAACAACAGACACCGCGTAGATTTACAGTGCTCTTGGAGGTGCGTGATGCATTATGTGTAATGTGAAGCCCACTCATCTGAACACAAAAAAAGAAATCATAAAACTGTAGCCGTGGATTGAAAAGTTATGACAATGTGTTATATGGGAATGTACAACGGAATGTGTCTTCACAGATCAGAGACTCTGCGGCACCTCCCCAGGCCGCAGGTGGCCCCGAGAGATGTCCTGATGTGTTGGAACAGAGTGTTGCTCTGCAGAGAAAAACGAGCAACATTGCTGTCGTTTCCATGCAAAGGGCAAAGAGATCCACGTGCATTGTCTTTCATCAAAAGATGGATTTATTCCTGATTACCAATTGCTAGCACAGTGAGTAAAAACGATACCTGATATTAGCAAAATATTGACTTCAAGTGTTTTCATGGGTCGAGTTTATTTTCCTGCTGCTCTGATCTTCTCTGTCATCTGGAGAGGCTTCTGTTTTTCAAAGTATATTTCCATATATGGAAATGCTCAAAAAGCGAGCAATTTCTGCTTATCTGTACCTCTAAAACAGCTGTACTATTCTGATGAGATGCGATGAAACCGATAACAGCGTCAACTTCGTGTTTGCTAACCACAAGAACTTTTGGGCCACCATTTCCGCCAACCACCTGAAGGTCCCCTAACTCTAAAGGAGGCGGGCGGAACTTCGGAAAACATGGCAGTAAGGGGCAGTAAAAACATTTACCTCCGTCAAACTTATAATGAAGTTTCAGGAGCCACAGATGCCCTCAAGGACAGCAGAAATCTCTAAACTCAGCAGGTGGAGCACCCTCACCATGGCATCAGCAAAGTACTTCGCCATGGCAAAGGTAATTTACTCCATCCAAGAAAATATAAATCAGTCCTTTAGTCCTGCATATGGATCTGCAGTTTGTTGTACTATTTATCCCCGAGTTGTCACACTGCCATCTGTCATGAAGTCTGTCATACAATGGTTTAAATAAAGTTGTTACAAAATGTCATGCCATCTGATATGCAATACACCTCGAGGTAGTTGTCCAATCAGCCATACTGGTGGTCCTGCATGCAGTAGGGTGATTTATGGAAAACATTTAATTGCAATCCAGCCACAACAGACTTTGCCACATTGTCAGTGTAATAATGTATTGCTTGTTCTATGGTCTCAATTGTGAGGACATTCATTTGGACATCACTCATTTGGTTTGGTTGCTGCCAGCCCCTTGGACAACATTTCAGTCCCTCTCAGAGCCTCTCATTGCACGACCGTTGTGTGTGACTTGTGCCTGGTACTGATCTGCAGCATCATCCATTCCCTGGTGAAATGATGATTTTAGCACAGACATTGCAAGTGTGTTGTACATTGTAGCCTGTACAGATATCGGGCACTATAGTTCTCGGGCGGCTCCTCCGTTTGAGCGGAGGAGCGTCAGCCCACAAAGAAAAGCCCCAGGCCAGAGCTGAAAAATAAAATGGTAATAACGTTTATTTATGGCCAAATTATTTTCAGGCAGCCAAGTTGTCCCGAACTAAATGACAGAATGGGGCGGGGCCAGTGCTGCTGAGTGGCAGCAGGGAGCTGTGCGCTGAAGTTTAAAATGCTCCTGTCTCTTTGGAGCCTCCCTTGAGAGAAGGTCAAAGGAGGAGGACGTCGAGTCACGCCTTAGTGTAAAAGTTTGGGCGAATGAGACATCCAGGGTAGAACCAGGTCTTCGCTGTTCTCCCGAAATCCTCTTGGTTGTCAATAGGTCTTATCCTAGCCAGAAGTGAGTTCCAGAGTTTAGAAGTGGGAACAGAGAAAGAGGTCTTTTTTTGTGCCGGAAGGCGGGATGATTAGTTGTGGCCCCTGTCAGTATTGCCTTGTTTTTTATTAGAGTATCACTTCATTTACTTGCAAGAAAACTAGATCTTCACCATTGATAGCTCTATGTATAATGCAAACGAATCCGAAAGAAGATTTCCTGGGAACGGGAAGCTAGTGAAGGACTTTTACAGCCATTGAAAATGTGGCCACGTGCCCTTATGTGTAGGAGTTGTATCATGGCTAATAAACAGAAAAGCAAACATTCTCATGAAAGAACATACATGAACAAAATAATAACATGAATGGAATTTACCCTCCCACCATGAACCACAAGGTATTGTTTTGGTTTCTGTTTTTCTATTTCCTTCTTTGCACGAGTACATATTGCACTGAACTTACCTTAAACAGAATCCATGTAGAAAGATAATGACATGGGGCCTGAATATATTGTTTTTCAAGGGAAGGTTTACTGTCCGACAGCTGGATGTGGTGTGGTGTGGTGGCAGAGGTAGACTTCCTGGTCATTTATATTTGGAGCATAAGAAAAGCTCTGCTTTAAATATAGGCCAATGGCGACATGGGCATCCATCCCCTCTATTGAAGGTTCCGTCGTGCAATTATAAATTACGTTCTCCGCACAGTGTAAATAGAGGAGGTAACAGACAGTGAATGTTTTGTTAAACGTGACGTATCCATACAAAATGTGGCTTTGCCCAGGAATGTGGAATTTCTAAATTTCTCACTGTAAACGGCATTTTCTTTTCGGAAAGGCAGCATATGAAAATGGGATGATTTCAGAATTGTTTTATGGTTTCATTGTCAAGCAGTGGAGCAAATTAAGAAAATTAGGAAAATGTGCGCTGGAAGCTTGGTACTCTGCCTCGCCATATCCATCAGAAGTATCGGGAGGAACCCCTCCCTACGTCACTGGCAGCCAGGTAAAATAGGAATATAAGTGTGAGCAGAGTGGAAGTGCTCAAGGGTTTAACAAAGGGTGTGTAGCTCAAAGGCCAGAGAAAGAGCAAAGCCACACAAAGATAAAGTAGGAAGGGTGTGCAAAAGATTTTCCCATGATATTAACAGAAAGGGATGAACTCTGGAGTTACTAGATAAAGAATCATATTGAAACAGATGACACCGGTTTCACAGCTATCTGGAAAGGTGACCGCTTGAAGGCAGGAGCAGAGTTGTCATTAGTAATGCAGGTGCAGTGCACTTGGGCCCAGAGGCCACTGCACCTTAATTATATATGTCTTCAACCACTTCAATCAATAGTTTTTTTTAATTGATTTAGTTAGTTGAAAGCAGAACAATTATTATAACAAATTCAATCTATAAAATAGGAATACATTGTAAACATACAGACTCTATAGAGTGACAATAGTTAAAATAAAAACAGACAATACTAGGAACCAGTTCCAGTTAAAGGGCAAATATCCCAGTCGTTCATCCATCCCTTTATCCACCAAAGGTGATTGTCTTATAAAGGTGTAATTTTTTAAGTACATGTGAGATGGGAGCCATTGTCACGAATTTCCCCATTTTACAGTTTAATTCCGAGTCATCTGGGTTGAGGCTCGCTATTATTGCTCCTCTACGTGTTCGAACGCCTAGGTCATAAAAAATCTTTTTAAATAGTATTGATCGAATGTTGTGCAATTTAGGACAGGTAGAGGCTAGATGGATAAAATCCTTATTTTTTGTTTTAAAAGGTCTGCATTCTGTGGGTCCACTATAGTCCCAGGCTGGTCGATTAGCCAATGCTGGCAATTTGCCAAAACACAGGGCCATTAATCTGTGCTTTATATGTGCTGGAAAGGGGATGGCTAGATAAGGCACAAGGTGCCACAATACACAATATTTTAGCACTATCCAGGAGTGGGATCGAGAACTAAATTTAATTTTGGTCTGCCAGGCTCGATTGAAATTTTACTGCTTTGTTTATCGCCCTTTGAAACACGTCAGAGGACATGTTTGCACCCCACAATTCAGTTAAATCCAGATGTTTGATGGAATTTTCTAGGTATTTGTGGTAGACTGAGTGTGGGTCACTTTGTAGGGCCTGTGATGTCTTATGAGTTGGCGATTATGGGACCCTTTTGGTTCCTGATGGACTCTTTAGAACTATGACATAGGTGTTCTGGTGTGTGGAATAGAGTTTATATTTAGAACATTGAGTTTGCAGTTATACACTGAGGAATAAAGAGGTGTAATACTGAGCTCAGTGTGTGGTGTATTTATTTACGACTACCCAGGCTGGGGAGGACGCTAAAATTGGCGATGAGATAGGGGATGCCTAACCTGAAGATGGACAGTGCTCTCCCAGAGTGCTTGCCGTGGTTCAGCAAACTGCTTGTGCGTGCCACATGTGTCTCAGTTGAAGTGAAGAGTGACATTTGGCCTATGTGGAGTCAAAGTGCCACTCTAGCCACTGTGGAGCATTTGACGATAACAAAAGCCTCACTGAGAAGTTTACTCATCATTGGCCATAAATTTGCTACTAAGGCTGTGAAAGAGGTACTGCACCACTATGCAACACTGAGCTATAAATCGTATGGAACGATAACGCTAATGGTGGAGACAACCAGGTAGAGCAAAGCGCTGGAATCAGTGACAGATAAGGGCGAGAATGCACTAGCAGCTGCAATAGCCAAATACAGAAAAGCATCAAAGGTCGTGAAACACAGGTTGAGACATTATTGTAGTACTTACACAGTAGTTGAATAAAGAGGGACATCTCACCAGCGCTGTGAGCACCACGAACCAAGTAGAATACCCAAGGTTGTGAATACAGAGTTGTTGATCCCTAAGGTGGACATCACCAAAAGTACCAGGTGCATTCCACACAACTCGAAAGACTTTCAAGAGTTGAAAAGCTCAGATGGCCACGTGAAAAGCACTTCCTATTCAGATAAACAACACTGAAGCAAGCATGTTGCAAGGAGCTGCCGATGGTATTAATGGTGCAAGTCCTAGTGAGCAGCATAGACTCTTAACGTCAGTAAGTTCCACAGCAGGTTACGCAGCCGCCACCTTCCTGAAACCACCACCGTCCAACACTGCTAAAAAGCAGAATATTGGTGACAGATGGACTATTTTGATAGACGCTTTTGATGACTTCATCAATACACTGGAAGAAACAGATAACAAAAAGATTGCCAAATATCCCAAAAATCTTGCCACTGAAGCAGTAAAAGAGTTAATCAAGAACTTATCGTGAACTGACGAAGTCATATACCGTCAAATAAAAGACGCATTAAAGCACAAGTTCAATCCAATGCCAAATGTCGAATATTGAAAGATATATTTTCAGTCAGGAATGACGGTAAGCTGGTGAAACAATTTACTAATTTGTTGAGAGATTTGTTACGCTCATCAAACACTGTAAGTTCAATGGATTCAATGATGAAGAAGCTATAAGTCTCTGAGTTATCGACAGATGTCTGTCAGATTAATTCAGATGACCAACGCTGAGAGAAATCCTTAGTCTAGAGTGAGTTCTCATGGCTCCTAGAGCTGAGGAACATGCTGATAGACAAGCTGTTGACATGGAGGTTAAAGGTGTCCAGAATGAGTCGATTATGAATATGACATGTAAGCAGAAACACAAAGCTGAAGGGTGCAAAGTGATGTCCTTAATGAAAAAGAAACTGTGTTTTAGATGTGGATTTTCATTTTCACATGTAGGTAAATGTCCTACCATTGGACAAGTCTGCAAAGACTGTGGGAAGGGGAACCATTTTGTTACGTTTTGCAAGGCAAAGGTAAAGCTAAGTGTGTCATGATGAAGAAACAAAATGGGTGCCCGAATGTTTCAGAAGCGACGTTCTATGCACGTCAACAAGGCCAAGTAGCATCATCTGCTGAGGCAAATTGACACTAAACGAAGTTAATCGTCATCTAAATATTTGTTCAAGATTTCTTCAGTTCCACTGTCAAGCGACAGTGAGGAAGACGGATGTTCGTTGTCGATGTTTAATTCAGAATAACACGTGAGCATGTTGGACTGGCAGCATGCAGAGAAGAACAGTTGACAAGTAAAATCACAAAAGTCGTTCAAACATTGTCCGAATATTACACTAATAGTAAACAGTTGCTCCATACCTTTTATTAGTGGTGTGTCGATAAACATCATGCCTGAGGAGAAATACAATGGACTGTATCCATTGCCCCGTCTCCCACCATCAAATACTAAAGTGTATACATGGGCTGCATCTACGCCATTAAAGAGTCAAGGTTCATTCGTAGCAACCATGAAACACAAAAAGACAAAAGTACAAGCATCCATTCCAGTACTGCAAAGTACTGTGCCAAGTGCCTGTTTACTCAGTTTCAATACTGCTGCTGATATGAGACTGATATCTGTGAACTACAACATGAATGCTCATAACGAAATAGTAAGTCAGTTCCCGTTGTTGTTTCATTGATTTGGAAAACTTAAGACCATGGAAGTACAACTGCATATCAATGAGAACGTTCATCCTGTTGCTCAAAGACATAGACAAATTGCATTTCAACTACAAGAAGCTGTTGAGAAAGAGCTTCAGAAATTATTAAAGCATGATTTCATTGCGCAATCTTTCGGGCCAACTCTGTGGGTTTCGCCCATAGTGGTAGTACCCAGAAGGACAGTGAAAGACCTGTATGCATTTGTGTTGATATGCATGAAGCCAACAAAGCAATTGCAAAAGTACAATATCCCAATCCACATATTGCTAACATGATCACTCAGCTAAATGGTGCCATGGTCTTCTCTCGCCTTTATCTGAAAAAAAGGGTATCATCAATTCGAACTAGAAGAAAAATGCAGGTATATTACCACCTTTTCTACCCTTATTGGTTTGTTCAGAAATAAATGCTTAAGTTTCGGGGTGTTATCAGCTGCCAAACTTTTTCAGGATGTCATTCGACGTAGCACACAACCTGTCATAAATGCCTCCAATTACAGTGATGACATATTAGTTTTCGGAGCTACACAGAAAGAGCATGATAAAGCTCTTACACAAATGTGTAATTTACTTGTAGATGCAGGTTTAAATTTAAATGCTGAGAAATGTGAGTTCCACAAAACAAACATCAACATTTTTGGACCTATCTGTTCTGATGGGGGCATGATGCCAGACACAGCTAAAGTACAAGCTTTGTCAGCCACCAATTCCCCACAAGTTGTTACCATGGTACGTTCATTCTTTGCCATGGCCAGTTACTGTTCCAGATACATACGTGACTTTGCCACAGTAAGTGCTCCCTCGAGAGACTTAACAAAATGAAATGCTTCATTTTACTGATCACATGAACATGAGCCAAATTTTAAGAAAATCAAGCATGTACTTGAGAACAGCACTGAAATGGCCTATTTTAATACAAAGCTCCATACTGATGTTGTTGTTGAAGCAAGCTTGGTTGGGTTGGGTGCGATCATTGTCTAACACAGTGGATACCAAAATGCTTGAAGGCATATTGTGGCATATGTAAGCAGAAGTTTGTCACAAACTGAACCGGCCTATTCGCAACCAAAGGAAGAAAGCTAAGCAGTGATGTGGGCATGTGAACATTTCCACGTATTTCTCTATGGAAAACCTTTCACTCTTGTATATGGATCATCAAGCATTGATTACCATCATTAGCAAACCAAAAGTCAAGATGCCTCCTAGATTTGAATGTTGGGGTTTGCGATTACAGAAATATGACTAAACTGTCGTACACCAACCAGGGAAAGATCAAAACCCTGCTGACTACTTTTCATGAGTGCCAGTACAGTGCCCTGGTACCTCTTCCAAAGCATCCAAAGACTACATTAACTTCATTGTTAGGTCCAATATGCCTGCTGCTATTTCATTAGAACAATTCAGTGCTGCAACGAGAAAAGATACGTACTGATTGTAGGAGGCTAGCTCAGTATATAGGGGCCACCTATGGTGGGGCATTGTGCACTGAGTTCGAGCACCCTTAGTGATAGTGTTTTGGTCCCTGAAAACCATAGCTTTCAAGGGAGAGCAGCTAAGGCTTATTCATGAGGGTGTAAAGCAAGTGCATTTACTACTATAATCAGTCAGTAAGCTTTTCTACACAGGAAAGAACCACACCAGGTGAGTATAAAAATACTTTGTATTTATTGGCACACTCTAGACACTAACTTGGTATGTCTCTCACCCGGGGATATTACACACAAAAATTGCCTCAGAGATAGGTAAATAGCAAAAAAAAAACACATAGGGCCCAACTTGGGTGCTAAACCATATACTAAAATAGTGGAATGTGAGGTAAGTACCAAAACGGGACAAGTACCCAAGGATGGAGAACCCCAGGGGTAACATTGAACCACCCAAGGTGAGTAGCCAGGGAGCCCAAGGCGCCTGGGTGCAGAGTGGTTACACTGGGTCAAACGTCGATAGGATAACATAGGGTAAGTCATGGTTGGATTTTTACAGTTCCAGGATCCTTTCCAAAGGACTCCGAAGGAACCACTTAGACCAAGGAAGGTTGGAGAGCTACCCCACCCATCGATACCCCAAAAACCAAGATACCTACACCAGGGAGCCCAGGTGTATAGGGATGAAGTGGTGTCGGAACCACCCATAGACTCCAATTGAGGTTCTTGGAAGATCAGCAGCTACAGTGTCTGGTGGATCAGCCCAGTGGAACCAGAAAATTCAGATGAGAAGAACCTGAAAGCAGAGGGGACAGAGTCCAAACCACCCAGAGGTGATCAGGAGGCGCAGGAGCACAATACCAGCCTTTGTCTTTGGTTCTTGCTGTAGCATGGAGAGGATGAAGCAGCAGCTGTGGAGCCCAGGCAACAATGCAGGAGCACTAAAGCCTTCGACAAGCTGTCTCATGCCAGTCAACGAGGGCAGGAAGGTCAGTGGCCGGCAGGACCACAAACAAGCCTTGGCAAACATCAACAATGGATTGTGGGTGAAGATGCTGTATTGCAGACCAGCAAGGTCTGTGGGACTAACCCAGCAAGGGTAAGTCAGGATGGGCCCTTAGCAAACAGGAGAGCAGAAGCAATCAGTGGAGCCCCCTCAAGGACCCTCTGGCAGCAGGTACAGTGAGTCACAGAGAAGCCTCAGCAGCACACAGGAGATGAAGACCCAAAATTCAGAGGATGCAGACAGGATGTTGTTCTTGGAGCTGTGTAATGCTGGAGGCAGGGACTTCTTGGAGCTTGAAGAACTTCCGTGAAGGGAGCCCACAAGCCTTGGTAACGGCAAACAGATGCGGAGCACAGGGAGGCGGTTAACGTTGGCTGGAGAGGAATTACAGTCACTCCAGTTGCAAGGAGGACTGGTCAGGTCTCTGGAGAGCCAACAAACTACCACCTGTGTTGCAGAACCAGGCGATGTCCATGGGACAACAGGATCAGCAAACCGTTCATCGTCATAGAGATGCCTGCGGATGCAGGGAAGTGACTCCTTCACTTCAAAGGAGATTCCTTCTGGCTTGGATGCAGGCTGAGTCCTTGGTGACTCGGAGGATGCATGGCCATGGAGTTGCAGAACTTGTCGAAGCTCAGGGACAAAGATACAGCAGGAATCTTCCCACCGAAAACAGTCTTGCTTTGCCCAAGATGTCCTGAAAGGGGTATGTCATGTGCTAGGGTCAAGAGGAGCTCTCCAAACTTCTTAGGAGGTAGGGGCTTCTTGGAGCTTGAAGAGCTTCCGTAAAGGGAGCCCACAAGCCTTGGTAATGGCAATCAGATGTGGTGCACAGGGAGGCAGTTCACATTGGCTGGAGAGGGATTACAGTCATGCCAGTTGCAGGGAAGACTGGTCAGGCCTCTGGAGAGCCAACAAACAACAAGCTGTGTTGCAGAGACAGGCGATGTCCGTGGGATAACAGGATCTGCAAACTGGTTGTCATCCTAGAGATGCCTGTGGATGCTGGGAAGTGACTCATTCACTTCAAGGGAGATTCCTTCTGTCTTGAATGCAGGCTGAGTGTTTGGCGACTCAGAGGATGCCCGTCCATGGAGTTGCAGAACTTGAAGAAGCCCAGGGACGAAGGTGCAGCAGGAATCTTCCCACTGAAAGCAGTCTTGTCTTAGGTCCTGGCCCGAAGAACAGCAGAGTTCCAGTGTCCACCAGAAGAAGAGTCTTTGAACAGTCTTCAGACAACAGGCAGTCGAATCTTGAAGTGCTTGTTGGGACGAATCTAAGGACCTACCTTCAGGGGAGCCCTTAAGTAACCCTAAAAAGAGGACAGGTCTCTTCTGTGGTGACCCGCCTATCAGAGGGAGTCAGGGACTCTACTCAGCTGGCCCAGCCAGTCAGATCCTCCCAAGGATCAAGATTCAACATGGCAGAATCAGGTGACCACCTGGAGGAGCTCTAGGGACCTCCCTAGGAAGTAGCTGGGCAGGGGGGTGGACACTCCCCTGTCCTTTAACAAGTTTCGTGATAGAGCGGGAGCCAATGGCTCCTGAACTTGGCAAAACTGATTTATGAGGACACCAAGTGTGCCCTTCAATGCAGTCTGGTGGCGCTCAGAAGTGCTCCCCACCCTACCAATTTCTAAAGGAGAGGTGGTCACACCGCTCCTTCGTAGGAAATCCTTTGTTGAGCTTCCTCTGCCTGAGTTAAACTCATCAGCAGGGGGGCAGAACACTGTCTAAGTTTGGCAGCAGCGTGGGCTATCAGGCAGACCCTGTAAGGTTACACAGGTAGGTTTTAGGAGGTCCTCTAAGGAGCTTCCTGGGACATGGTTTCATGCAACTAACACTTGAATCGGTGTAGTTGCATGATTCCAACATGTTTGATACCAAACATGACCAGGTTCGGGGTAGCCATTATGGAGTTGGACATCTCGACTTGGCCAGTGTGCACTACATACCTTATAATGGCTGTCCCATACTTACAATGCCCAGAGAAGGGAGTCCAGGGTGTGTAGGGGCACCTCTGCTCATGCAGGGGTACCGACACACTTAAAACCATGCACCCTGCCCTTGGACTGAAGGGCCTACCTTAGGGGTACTTATAGGCTAAAAGTGCAGTGACCGGGATATAAGAGAAACCTTATATCCAAAGTGAAAAGTGCAAGCACCATTTCACGCAGCTCTGCAGACACAGTTTGCATGGGCTCCCATGGGTGGCATAATACATGCTGCAGCCCCTGGGAGACCCCTGGTGTACCAATGCCCTGGATACCTCAATACCATATACTAAGGACTTACAAAGTACTTATCATAAAATGTGGAGGGAGAGCACTGCCACTGGGGTCTTGATTAGCAGGATCCCAGTGAACTACAGTCAAAACACTCTGCTACCAGGCAAAAAGTGGGGGTATCTATGCCAGAAGTATCCTAATTTCCTGCAATGCTAAAAGACATTATTGCACACCAAGCCTGGAAACAGCACACTCGACCTGTCATACGTGAAAAAGAATATCAGAACTTCAATAATGTGAAAGATGAACTGTCTGTTAATCAAGCAGGTATTGTCTTACAAGGTTCAAAAATGTTGTCATACCGGAGAGTCTGAGACAAGGAATTGAAGTGGCCTATGAAGGACATCTTGGAATTGTTGCCACTTAACGAGATCTCCGAGATCGAGTTTGATTTCCTTATCTTGACGAGAGAGTTGAAAGAGAGTTGCAGGTCTGTCATTTGTGCAATTGCTTATCTCCCAAAACCACTCAACATGCCTTGAATAGGTCTGATTTGCCAAACTATGTATGGGAGAGAATCACTGTTGATTTCTTCGGTCCTCTTGACAATGGACATCACCTGATGGTGGTTATCAATGAATACTCTCGTTTTCCACTGGTAGAAGATCTCTCATCAATCACTCAAGAAAGAGTCTTCGAGAGGTTAGATGGAATTTTTGCAACAAGGGGTGTACCTTCAATTCTTAAAGTCTAACAATGGCCCACCGTTCAACAGTCGAGAATTTTGATACTTTCTTAATCATCTCAATGTAAAGCATCAGAAAAGCACTCCTCATTGGCCACAAGTAAGTGGCGTTGTTGAATGCTTTATGAGCACACTTAAAAAGACTGTCCTGCATGCTACTTTGCAGAAGCTAGATCTGACGTGTGCTCTCTGTGCTGCGCTTCAAGCTTACCGGACGACCCCCATTCATTGACCGGTGAAAATCCTGCCACCCTGATATCCAGGAGAGGCATGACAACCAAGTTACCACAATTGACTAACAGAAAATCTACAACAGATGGTGAACTTCATCAAACAGACTTGTGCCATAAGCAAAAAGATGAAAGTATATGTCGACAAGCGTCAATGTGCCAAAAACATTACTTTCACTAAAGGTGATCGAGTATTGGTGCAACAACTGAGAAACTGCATATCGGATACTCCCTTTGATGCTGAACCTTTCAAAGTTGTGACTAGTAAAGGACACATGGTGACTGCCCACCATCCTGAAAAGTCCTTTATGCGAGATTCCTCGCACTTCAGGCATCAACCTCATGATTCGCTAGTACCTGATGCCAGAGATGAGACTGGTCGACTGAGACTGTAGAGAACACCTTGACTGCATCTGACCCTACATCACCAGTTCGAGTCATGGACGCTTCTGTTCTCCCTTCGCCGCCTTAGAGGACATGATCCGGGCTTTTGGTAAGAGCTCCACGACAACTTATCAAGGAGTTTTAATGTATATATGTCTGTAAAAAATGTTTTTTTTATTTAGCAATGAGGTAATGCAGTGTCTTGTGAGTTAGCGATGACGAGACCCTTTTGGTTCCAGAATGGACTCCACAGAACTATGACATAAGTGTTCATGTCTGGGGAATAGAGTACATGTTTAGAATGTTGAGTTCACAGTTACATGCTGAGGAATAAAGACATGTAATACTAAGCTCAGAGTGAGGCATATTCATTTACCAGCATCTAGGCTGGGGAGGATGTTACAGGGCAGACCATAAAGCGCTATTTAATGGGGCGTCTTGTATTTGCCGTATCTTATAACAGCATTTTATTGTAGTGGATCTTCTACCCAGGTCTTTCTTTATAAGTCTGAACTCATGCCAGATTTGTGCTGGAGATGATGTTTGAGGCAAAGAAAATGCTCGCCTGTAGGCGTTGGACTGTTGTTTTTCCAGTAAGACAGCGTCTTGTCCTCTCATGGCTGCATTTGCATTTGTGATTGTTGGAAGTAGCTTTGCAGAGATTACTGCTAATAGCGGCTGAAAAGCGGGGCCATCCAGTTGTCTTGCTAACATGCTGAAAGCATGGATTAGGGCATTTCCTTTCTCCACCATATGTTGTTTCGGGTGGGAATATTTGCCTTTTGAGTCCTGTACGAAAGTGGCTCTGTATATACTGCACCAAAGTAAGGTACAGTGTGCACAGAGTCCACAGTCCCCAGAGGTTTGGCAGAGGCTAAAGTTAGATATAACCTTACTCTCTAAAGTGGTAGCTTGGTCGAGCAGTAAGGCAGTATCAGAGGACAGTGTAAAGCATTTGTTGTACACACTCAGTCAGCAAATGGTCTAAAATACTCAAGAACTGAACTCTAGGCCAATGGTTTGTATATAAAAATATATAGTTGTTTTATTTTAGAACCACAAGTAGGTATCAAAATATACTTTCTCAGAATGAGATGCTTTAGTTAAATACTTTCAATAGGCAATAGACTTTTGAATGCAATAGTTACAGTTGTTGCAATAGGCAACACAATTCAAACACAATTATAACATTGAGCTCAATGGGACTTTTTAAGTAAATGCAATTTCAGTTACTTTGCGTGTGGTGCATTTCCTGTAAACAGTTGAAAGAAATCGTTTTTGTTACACAGGCGATTTTAAGGAATATTTGTAAGTTTCAAAAATCGACACTTAGAAGAATTTCTGGCAAAAACCAGGCAATGTTACCCTATGGAAGAAAATCAAGTTATCGGTAAGTACGGTTGTAATTACTTTTCAGGGTCAGTGCTGGGCACCAAGATCAAGCACTGGGATCTCTCCTGATAACAGGTGAGTAATTTCGTTTTCGTTGATCGGCTAATTTTTAGTGAATATTTTAAAGTTTCAAAGCTCAACACTTAGAAGAATTTCCAAGTGAAACCAGACAATGTTACCCTGTGGAGGAAAAGTGAGTTATCGACTTTTGGGTAAGTACTCGACTGGCAGAGTTAAGGTTCTGGGCATAGACTCAGGGGTCTCCCAGCGTCAGGTAGGTACAGTTGTTACACCCTCAGCCGCACAGGGGCAGCCGGGTGCAGAGAGAGTAGGGCAGGGGGCCTTTGGTTGGTGGCTCTAGCAGGCAGGCCACGCAGCTGAGGGAGCTGGGCTCCTGGTCACTTACTCAGGGCTAGTGGGGAAGTAGATTAGGATAGATGTTGCACTCCCAGGGGCACTCGGTCAGCTGGGTGCAGGGTGGTTTTGAGCAGTCGGGCGCTCAATCGATTTCAATGAAGAAGCTACAAGACGAACAAAGGCTGCAAGCTCGGGGACGAAGATTCTTCAGGTGCGACCATCACTTCGAGAGGTAAGTTGGGAAGCTGTAGGTTAGGTAGGCACCCAGGAGCTGGGCATAGGGTGCCGCAGGGTGTCGGGTGCAGGGGTGTCTTTTCGCGTCGGGAAATCTTACCCTCTGCTGGTCGCAGTTGGGGGGGTCCCTGGTCCTGAGGCTGCAGGCATCATCAGGAGCGTCGAGGTGGGTTCTTGGGTGCTGGATTCTTGGTCACAGTTGCCGGGGGACGTCCTCGGGGTCTTTGTCCACTCAGGCACAGGCCGGGCTTGGCGGGTGCAGAGTGTGCAGGAGTCGCCGTTCCTGGTTGGCACCAGGTGTTTGTTACTTGCTCGTGGGAGTCCCAGTCTTTGTAGATAAGCAAGGCAGTCAGGTCCTCCAAGGTTTTTGAGGTTGCTGACCACTGGAGATGCTGGGTTTTAGCAGGAGCAGGTTCGAGGGTCGACAGGCCTGTAGCGCTGGGGCCAAGTCAGTTGGGGTCGTCCTCTTGTTAGCAGCTGCAAGGCAGGTCTTCTTTCTTCTTGTTCTTCTTTCTAGTTTCGGATTCGGGATCTGAGGAAGGAAGGTTTAGGGTGCCCCTAAATACTAGATTTAGGGACGTTACAGGTAGGTAGAGGTCAGGGACCAATGGGTCCCATCCCTGGGGTGGGTACACCCCCTAGCCTGCCACTCTCCAGTGGGAGGGGGGCAGAAGCCTAGTCCTGATTGGGTAGGGATTCCCATCCTCAAGATGGTGAGAGCCCGGAGTTTTGCTTCACCTCGCCTCCCCCACCTGAGGGGTGGGGTTGGCAGAGGCTCGCACAGCCCCTTTCCTCACTTAGGTTTTCCCGCCGATCTTCCCTCCAGAGTGGGGGTCAGAACCGGTGAGGCCAGTTGCTGAGTACAGCAAGTGGCCTGGAGAAGCTCATAAAGGCGGCATACCTTTGAAGCTTTCCCTGCTCATCCTGGGGGAGGAGACCTAGCACCTCGCCCAGGATGTGCATTGTTGCAGACCCACGAGAGCGGATGGCTCTCTACCCAGCGGTCCAGCAACATGTCTGCTGGGTGGCAGCCTAGTCAGCCTCTCAGTCAGGACGCTGGTTGTTGGTTAGTTTCAGAGGGCATCTCTAAGATGCCCTCCGTCGTGCATCTTACATTAAATCCCACACTGGAATCAGTGTGGGTTTAATGTGCTGAGAAGTTTGATATCAAACTTCTCAGTCTTCAGTGCAGCCATCATGGTGCTGTGAAGTTTGTAATGTCGACCTCTCAGCACCATATACTCATAATGGCAACACTGCACTTACAGGGCCCAGGAATGGACCTGGGCACTGTAGGGGTACAGGGCTCATGCACCTTTACCCTCACCACTGGCATGGTGCACCCAGCTAGAGGGGTGACTGAGGTATGCCAGGGCAGTGTGTTTGTGGGCATGGCACACAGGGATGTGTGCCAAGTCGACTCTTTGTTTTGTTCTTCACCAAGACACTCAGCCTGCAAAGGCAGTGTGTGTATGTCAGGGCACAGGGCCTCTAAGGGTGGCACAATAAGTGCTGCAGCCCTTAGGGGCCTTCACTGGTCATAGTGCCCTGGGTACCTATGGTACCATTTACCAGGGGCTGACAGGTGGCCAGAGATGCCAAGTGGGTTTAGGCTGTTATGCAGTTTTAGGGAAGGAACACAGGCCCTGGGCACCTGATTGGCAGGAGCCCAGGGCACACCAAGTCAAAGAGCATCAGTAGTCTAGCAAAAAAGAAAGAAAAAAGGGGGGGGGGTTTACTGCAACAGAAACCCACTTTCTTACAAGTCCATATACAATACCATGTATTTGTAGTAGCCTACCATATCTACTTTTGATGGTCTATAAAGACCGCTTACTGTTTCCCAGAGTTTCCTGGAGTTTATGTGCCTTATGTCGAATATCAGATTTATCCAAAAGGCCTCTATGCAGGCTCTCCTCCCCTCCCAAAGTTGTTTTCTGTACTATTTCTTTAGCACTCTTACTTTCCCCCAGACTGCTGAGTTCCTATTCTCCGATGTCTGACTGCTTTCTTTAACTCTTCTCTTAGAGCAGAGCATTTGGCCGAGAGAGTTGTTGGCTGACATCTCGATGTAGGTGGTACTGGTTACCGGTTGCAGCTTGTGTTAACAGGTCAATAGTAAACTTTTTTCATGCGTCTATTAGGCTGTTGCTGGTGTTAATGCTGCTGATCATAAGGATTCTGGCCAGGACAGCAAGACCTCTATTGATTTGAAGTTCCATCTCAGATGCTTCAGGTTGGTTGAGTACAGAGTGCCTGTTTCCACCAGAGCCTGTAGGTGGATTTGGGGCATTAACCCTAGCGATAGCATCTGTTATGAACGATCGCTGTCCGGTGTATATTTTGACTTTATATTGTTGGAACAATGAAATTAATGGCAATGAGGCAATAGTGTAGTCAATAATAGATCTTCAGTTCGGGCCGATGTAAGTGTACTTCGGGCGTCTCTTCTGGGAGGGAAACAACCTTTACAACACAGTCATTACACCGCGATACCTTTACAATGCGGTTGTTACAACGACCGCTTTGTTAGTACGTAATGCATTTACATCGCAAGTCTTTACAACGAATTCCACTAGGGGGCGCTGAGGTATTGGAAATGAACTCCAACACCTTACCCTACTGTTGCGCAAACTGGAGTAGGAATAGTAACTAATACTATTCCTCAGTCCAGCGCGCCCCCTAGTGGAAGTTGTTGTAAAGACCAGTAACAACTAGGTAAAATGACAACGAGGTTGTTGTAACGACCGCATTGTAATAGAGTGCGATGTAATGCATCGCGTAGTAAAGTGCTATATTTCTTCTGGTAATCTTCCATTCAGCACCCTCATACCTTAGAATTCCACTGTTGTCACAAACCTTTCCCCGATCGGATCTCGCTGTTTGACTGCAAGCTTTGTCTGTGTTGGGAAGTGCCAAAAAGAGTTCTCCACAGTCAACATGTCATCTTCATCCGCAGAATAGATTACATTTGTGTTAAAATCCCCAGTTAGGATTACGTTCCATGTTCGGTTTGCTTGCTTATAGTTTATTATCCTTGAGATTATTGTCTCCAAAAGCTCATTTTGGCTGAATTAGGGTGAACATAAATGTTGAATAAACGTAATTGTAGTCTATTGTCTTTGGCCCATTTACTGAACTTAATTATTTGGAGGCTTAGGTTTGCAGAGGGTATTTCTTCAGTGGAGATATCTAAACTAAGAGATATGTATACTGCAATACCTCCTTTAGACCTTTCATAATGTTGTGATTTCGTAGCCATGATTTTGTAGTGCTTGTAGCCTACTACTGGAAGGACTGCCATTAACCAGGTCTCTTGTAGAGCAATGATGTCGAACTTATCCAGTTTTGAGGGGGGTGCCATCTAGGAGTAAGATATTGGCCCCAGCTGTGTTCCAAGTCCAAGGCCCTGGGCTCCAACCCAGTTTTTTCCGGGTGACTAATTCATGGACTCCTTGCGGCATTTAGCACTGTGGGGATCCAGTTCCACTGTGCCCTGGTTGCATTGCTTGGCGGCCCGTTTGACACAGCCCCTCTTTTCTATCAATCAAGTTGCTTATTATGCCCCTCCACACTGAATAAGCAGGGGTGATGACTACCATGGGCTGGGCTCTCTTTTTCTGTGACAGAAGAAATGAGTACCTGGGCATGCTGTTTCTCTTTACTAATATCCCTAATTTTTCAAAGGTGTTGGCAGAGGCTAAAATTGATGACAATATATCCCCTGTACTCCAAGTTGTTAATGTGAGTTCTGGTAATCAAGGGTTATTGTTTAACAGTAATTCAACTGATAGTAGATCTGGGGAAGTTATGTCTTTCAGCTCTGGAATCTCTGCTCGTAGCTTCAGAATATTTACTCCATAAAGGATGTCCTGTGGGACTTGTGAGGTGTATTCTGTTTCTAGTAAGAGTTGGTTGCTGCACGTCTCCTGATCTGGCAGGCATTCATGTTGTGAGAGAGTTTAGAGGTGCTAGGTTTGTGATACACTGTTGCTGAGATTGACAGCGTTCTCTGCTTATTCACAGAGGCTAATGAGCACTCTACATGCCTCTGCCATCTTGGGGTTTGAAGAACCAGAACCTTTTGGGCCTGGCGGCGCAGGGTACGCCTTAATCTCCTGGGTTCTCCTGCTTCAGCCAACAGACACACTGGGACACTCTGTTGGCGTAAAAGATCAGATTTTATTAGCTGCAGCTAGTACAGTTGTCCTAGAAGTACACACGGTATGTTCTCAGGAGACTGCCACTTCACTCCGTGGCGCACAATCTTTTATAGTACATAGGTGACATATACATTAACGAAGGACACACCTAAAACATACATGGAAAACCAGTAGGAATAGTCTGAAAGAAAGTCAGAGCCAAAAGAAAAAGTCGGAAAACAAAAGTATCGAGTAACTCGAAGAAGCCTCTCCTCCAACTGTGTTTGCCACCCCTCCCACAGGTTAAGGTATTAACATGTCTGTAACTGACTTGCAAGTGGCGAGATACGTTTGTGTGTTTTGGAGGACAGTTGTGAAACGAGAGAATACGAGCGGAGGACAGTGAAGGCCAGAAGATGAGATAAGGTCAGAAGAGAATAGTGTGAACCAACAGATAGTTAAAACAGGGATTAGAAAAACCAGACAGGGATTAGTGTACTTGGCCAGTCTCTAACACCAGCTTTGTAAACAGAGGTACAAGGCTATTTTGACACAATATTGCAGGAAAAGCAGAAAAGACTTCGTTCATCGTGCTGCCTGAGTGAGGGCAACACAAAATGGTGGCGGAGAACAAAATGGCGGCTCAATGCGATCGTGATTGAAAATCGAATTTCCTCAGACCCTCCTTTTGCCAGAACTCAGGCAAGATACACAGACTCACGTCAATCTGAGTCGATGTCGATGGCCATGAGGTCATCGAGCTGTTGCTGTAACATCATTCTAATATTCTCTGTTCTTTGTGTCTTGGGTTTTGGGATGCACATAGTAGCACAAAGGTCGCAGATGGCAGGACCACAGTGCATACAAAGACAACAAGAGAAAACGATGGCTAAAACCATACCAAGGAATGTTAGCACTTTCCAACCCCATTTGGACAGTAGTCCCCAAAACCATCCCAATAACGACCAATCTCCTTCGTCTTGATGAATCGACTCGGAGATTATATGTAATTTAGAGATGGCCTGGTATACTGTCGGAGCGTCATCAGGTATATAAATACAGCAACTCGATTTGATCAATTTACAGACTCCACCACGATCTGCAAGAATAACATCTAAGGCAACTCGGTTCTGTAAAGTCATAAGACTTCGTTCGTCGTGCTGCCTGAGTGAGGGCAACACAAAATGGCGGCGGAGCACAAAATGGCGGCTCAATGCGATTGTGATTGAAAATCAAATTTCCTCAGGTTCTTGATGTTATGTTTGACCGCTCAGTGTGTTGTAACGTGATTCTCCGGTCAAGCCTGGTATCACTAGTAATCTTGATTTGTGGCTTCATATTATCTGTTAGTTCGGGATTCATGTGTTTTCTTGTTTTGGATGACACCTGCTTGACGTCATCTGGAGGAGGGAGGATCTCATTTAGAGTAGGGCCCTGCTCAGATATGGAGTTTGTGTGAGTTGGTGACCTAAGGAGTGCTTCTTTTTCCTGTGCATTGCAAATGTAATTATTGAGGTCCTGTTGTTTGTGGCTTTGCCTTTGGCTCTCAGGACTTTTGTAACTTCTTTCTGCTGGAGTGATGTGTCTGGCATTGCAAGATCTGTGGTGCCATTACGTCAATGAGAGTGTCAGGTGTGTTACTTCTAGGACGACCGCCATTGTCATTTCATCTTGCCCCAGATATTGGGTAGATCCCCATAGGTTCAGCCTCCATGGGTGGTTGTGCCTTGTTTCTTGCTTTTCTGGCATGTTTTCACTGTATTTCGGTAGGTTTGGGAAGAGGGGCCCTTTCCTTGCTCACTGCGGAAAGTTCCTCCGAAGCCGAAGTTTGGGATTGAACTTTTTTGTGCTCCTGTTTGTTGGTGGTATATATAACATCTTCATGAGGGGTGTTTGTTTATACACTTTCGAGGTTGCTTTTCCAGTCTTGGTCTTCACAAAGCCCATGTAAGACTTTCGATCGGGGTAACTGTGTTGTGGTTGTTTGCCAGAGTTAGCCTTCTGGAAGGGTGTTCAGTTTGTCTGTGAGCGGTCCACAGGTGCACTTTCTCGAAGATGAAGAGTATTCAGCCTAAACCCTAGTTATTAGGCCTGTTAGGGTTTCTAGTTTAGGGTTTATTCCAGAAATGTGTGAGGCCATTAAGCTCATAAGGTCTATCTGGGCATCAAGTTTGTCTGACTGAAAGTTTAGGGCGTCTATTGAGGTTGTAGCATTGTTAAGAGTGATTCCCACACACTGGGGCTCTGCCTGATTGTTTGCCCTGGATTGTTGAAGAATTGTGGCCTGCTACCTCAGGGTTGTTACTGCTGACCTGTTGTTTGGCCTTCTGTTGGGCAGTATATTTCATTACCTTCTGGTACCTCTGGCTGCTCCTGAGAGGTGTGATCTTTTGAATTTTTGTTTGAGTGCAGTACCTCTGGAGCTCCCTGACTGGGATATTTAGTTACTAAGTTTGTTTTTGTGTTTGTTTCCTTTTTTTGTTTTTAGTACTTAGTCTGGTCTGGCACTACTATCTTTGTTTTCCGACCCAAATTCCATTATGCTGTTCTCGGTTGCTAGTCCAGTTCTGGGGTCCTGAAGGTTGCCTAAGATTAGTGTTCTAACTTTCAGTGCCTGGACTAGGCCCATATTGTCTGAGATAGAAATCGAACATGACCAAGAGTTGTTTGTTGCTTCATCGATGGCCTCCTCATTGGCCATGACTTTGCAGTTAGTGTTCCATTACCTTCCTTGGTCTATGTTTTTCCCAGTGGTTGTATGTGGGGTAGAGTGTGATTGGTTTGACGCATGAACCTGAGCTTCGACCAAGATGGCGTTTGATGTGGGCTTGAGCACTGATGTGTGGGACTTCCAGCAGTATACACAAACATTTGGATGGATTTTTGTCATAGAGTTAGTTGAGGAGCAGCTGGTGGCCCTATTTCACTTGGTGAGCCAAGCAAACGCCTTTCGACCCCTTGATCCTCAAGTCCTTACCACTTGGCGAATGGGGACCCAGGTTTCGTGCCTGTATTAGGGTCCACTGCACTTTTGCTACACCACTGCTAGTTATTATGCTTATATTCATTTTGTTCTTATTGTTATCTGCATAGCTCTGAAGCATCCTGGATGTCACCTCAAAGAGCTTTTGAGGGGGTCAAAAACACTATTTTGGTAATAATTATTTGGGATAATGTCAGATGCAAGAAGATGGTCTCCAAAGTTGTACTTTCAGCAGTGGAGCTACCAAAAGGCTCATTGGAACAGTTGAGTTTGTAGGGATTTTCTGAACCTGTGGTGGTATCTTGCTCACTGAGGGATGGAGGAAGTTCCAGAGAGAGCAGCATTTAGTGTGAAAAGATCTGTCACTAGATTGTGTGTTTCTTGCTGATTGCACGGCAAACTGCTTTTGTGAGTCCAATCTTAGGCATCTGACCAGTCTGTAAGGCGGCAACAATTTGAATGATGGAGCTTAGAAGTGATAAAAAGACATATACACAAGGAACTCAAAACTTTGACCCTGATCCAACGAGAGATGCAGTGGTGTCATGGTGCTATTCCAACCCACCAAGTGACCAGGAACCGCCCATTCAACCTAAAGCTGTTAAGAGACTCTGTCTGTCTCATTCTTCTCCATCTCGCTTTCCCTTCCCCTCTCCCTCGCCTATGGAATGGCATGTTTGGCATGGCATTTGCTCTTGCATCTCGATCACTTTGATCCCGATTCACTGCAACGTTTTCCTAATCTGTGCTAACACAGATTGTGGAAAAAGCATTCTGCATGTGTGCTAATTTACACCCATCTTTTTGAACGTGTAAATTGCACTGTGCCAGAAAAGATATTTTTTCAATTTGAAAGCTCCTATCTCTGTGCTTCCTCTCATTTACAATAATTAAGGCAATTCTACTTGGCTGCCCCAGGCCTTTTTCTGAATTGGGGACCCCCCTACTTAGCTGGCCATGTACTGCTTAAACAGTGAAGTATTTTGAGATACAGTTCTTACCCTAAAAGGGTTTTTAGGCTCTCTACATGTAAATGTGTGGCCATGGGCCATGGAGTAGAAGGAACAGGATCATGCTTACATCTGTAGGCCACGACCTTTCTCCCATCTGAGGCAATTGATCGTAGACGCAAGTGTCTTTTGCTCTAGTTTGCAAGGAGGGCCTGGGCAGTAAAAGCAGGAGCAGGGCATTTGCTGAAAGACTGTCCCACCACCAGGCCTGAGGATCTGTTTAGGACTAAAGAAATGCACACACTCATATGGAAAGGACAGACACCCTTGCCACTTGAAAATATTCAAACATTTGTTTCGGAATCAGACACTATGCTTTCTTTCTCTGCTTCCCTCATCTAATAATATGCTGCCATTGCAAATCGTAATTGATACTTCCTCTCAGATAGATACACTTAGCATTGTTCCCAGAAACTGAACACTTGTAGGAACCGATCACGTGTTGACAGTTTCAACAATAACTTGGACTTCTTCCCACAAATAGACATTTAAGAGTGTTACGAGAAACTACTATTTGATTTTCAATCGGCAATTAAACTCATATCTAAACAGTTTTTTCCTAAATGTTGACTTTTGGCAGCTGACAAATCGTCATAGCACAGTTTAAATTGGTTCTCTGACAAACTCAACAAATCATAAAAATATACCAAAAAAACAAATTCCGACGGATCTTTTCCTAACTATTGATGGCTAAGGACACACGTTTCATTAGTTACCCACGCCTTTCAGATGCCATCTTCTCCGATCCGATCCCCAAGCACAGAGGATTGCCAGACATCTGCCACTAAAGATTAGCCAGCAGTGAATGGCGTGCTCCTGATCTCAGAGGCTGCGGCGTTGCGTCATCCGCCCCCCCACTGGGACGGCACATCAAAATTCCACCTCCAAACCTGAATCATGAAATGTGATGATGGAAGCAAGGTGCCACCTAATACATTAGCCGAAGGAGCCAACTGTGTGACTTGGAAGCCAAAGCTTTTCAGGGACAGCACTTGCACAAAAATAAGTACACAGTAACTGAAGCCAAAAGACACATATTTCGTGCGTAGGATTCTACACTTTGGACATGATGTTCATGCTGCCAGGTTTGTTAACTAGGTTTCATCTGTTAAATAATCTGCCTATAACATTTTCTCCTTCCCAAGCTGAAAATCTTTGAATCAGCACAGTGTTTACTCGTACGTTTAGCAAAGCTATCGAAAACGTTGCATTATATGCTGTACTTATAACATTTTACCCATGCGTATTTACCTGGTGGAGAATTCTCCATTTCATTGCCTGTATCATGAAAAAGCAAGCATTTTTAAATACATGCACGATGCTGACTTTCGATTCACCCGCCGCTCCCTCCAGATTGTCTCATCAGGAGAGTAAGATAAGCAGCTAATACACTATTTCATGCGCCAGTGGTTTCAAGCCTGGGCCCTGGCTTCATTTACTCTGGTCACTTAATACGCTTCATCTGCGGAGAGCTCAGATGCAAGCTGTGATTTCTGGTTGCCTACAACAGCGACAGGCCGCGGTGTTCCTGAGCAAATCGAAACACATTTCAAGGTCAAGGTGCCAGTGCACACCTCATCTTTTAAATACAAGGTACGACGTTAAACAAATCAGAAATTCTATCAGAGACGCCTGTGCAATCCAGGACACCATTAGGAGTTAAGTGAAAAGCGTTTTATTGAAGAGTGAGCATATGGGGACTTATTAAAGTAAATAAATGCATATTTAAAAAATAGAAAAACATCTGCTCGAAGTCTAGGTATCTATTTAAAGCGATCGAAAAACTTAGAACTTGTAAAGCACTGTATTAAAAGCGCCAAATACAGTGCGATTTAATTTAAAAATCAATGCATTATTCAATGAAAAGCCAGTGTAATATACATATATTTACTTCGCTGGAGTTTGAAAAGCAGCATTGTTAAATATACATATTGTATCTCATTAAGTACATATACGTATTTATGCTTTCAAAATTAAGTTTGTCAAACGTTTTTTCCAATTTATACTCTGGAGTGGTCGATGGCATGCCTGCATAGAGTGCTCGGATGGGGCAAATATTTCTATGGAGCTGTCCATCCCTTTTGTTGTCGTGGTTTCTTCTTATCCAGACTAGGGTCTATGGAAACATAATGCTTTCGAATATAATTGTGTGACAACTAGAAACTTGTCGCAGTTAAAAATAATATAATTAACTAACTTCAATGTACATAACATAAATAACAAATCAGAAATTTCTTGTTTGTTAATATAGTTCCCTTCGGTTCCTTTGTTTATTAAATAAGTGCGTCGCTGAGTACCTCCTCTTCCTTTCTGCTTTTTTACTATATACCTTTCTGGGTCCAAGTGTACCTCTCAAGATTACCAACTTGTCTCACAGTTAAGTGGGAACAACCCCTGCCCTTCCTGTCGGCCATATAAGCGTGTAATGCACTATGGGGTAAACTCCGGGAAAAAGTATAGCGAGACCAAAAGGGAAAAGATAGCCTGTCTCATCTGTTTTCCAAAGAGCAGCTGAACAGCTGCGTTAGTGAAAGGCAGTATTCAGGGCTTTAAGTGTGCCGAGTCTTGCTGGTGCTCAGCACCGGGAGTTCTAAATAGCAGGTGCTGAGACTGGTCCCTATCGGGCTCTCCATTTCTGCCCTCACCCTCAGGGGAAAAAAAATCTTAACTTTGCAGCAGTACCACCCTTCACATATAGGTGGATGGGCACGGCAGTTCGAGCTGGACTGTTCCCATTGAGCACAGGGTCAAGACTGATTTGCATATGGCTGTGTTCAAACTGGAATGGCATGGTGAGCAAAAAAACAATGGATTTAGGCCCAGATCTCTGTACTGGGGTGAATGTATGACATTGTTCTGCATTCTGTCCATCAATTGTTCTTTTTGCATTTGTCACCCCGAGTGGGACTGGTATGCCCAGACGTGGGTCCCGTGCTCTCCACGCCACTGTAGTCAAGCTATCCTGGCTGAAGAGGGTGAAACCCTGAAACCGATCCTAGGATGCTTGTTTCCAGTCCAGGGAGGACCTGGCCTGGCAGTTCGGGCTGGACTGTTCCCATTGGGCACAGGGTCAAGACTGATTTGCATATGCCTGGGTTCAAACTTGAATGGCATGGTGAGCAAAAAAGCGATGGATTTAGGCCAAGATCTCTGTACTGGGGTGAATGTATGACATTGTTCTGCATTCTGTCCATCAATTGTTATTTTTGCATTTGTCACCTTGAGTGGGACGGGTATGCCCAGACGTGGGTCTCGTGCCCTCCATGCCACTGGAGTCAAGCTATCCTGGTTGAAGAGGGGTGAAACCCGGAAACCGGTCCTAGGATGCTTGTTTCCAGTCCAGGGAGGACCTGGCCTGGCAGTTTGGGCTGGACTGTTCCCATTGGGTACAGGGTCAAAACTGATGTGCATATGGCTGGGTTCAAACTGGAATGGCATGGTGAGCAAAAATAACGATGGATTTAGGTCCAGATCTCTGTACTGGGGTGAATGTATGACATTGTTCCACATTCTGTCCATCAATAGTTATTTTTGGACCTGCTCTCAGAGCAGGACAGGGGAAGAGTGGTTTGCCCACTCCAAGTGCGCATAAATGTTTGACCGACCCTCTCGGGCCGGCTAAACAGTCATTTGCACTTTGCATGTTCTCCACACAGGGTGAATTACAGCCTGGGTGGAGGACGTACCCATACCCCCAGTCCCCGTCTGAGCGCTGAATCACGGCGCTCAGACTTTGCATTGCAGCGTTGTGATTGGTCAGGGGAGACACAGCGACAAGGCATGTTTTTATTTTTTACATTCCCCCCTCCCCTCTGCCCCCTGCTCCGCCACCACCGATGTGTGCTGCCCACCAATGATTCTAACAGAGCTTCCCCTCCTCACACAGTCTGTCTGGCTGCTTGGCACATGACAGTTTTTGGGGTCTCAACCTACCTTTCTCATAGTCAACTTCCATACACCAAATGTGATTTAGGATCTGGGTCTTTGAAGTTTTATGTTGGGGTTCTCCTTCTTTTGAAGTACACACTTCTCTTCCTCTTCCTCTTGAAAGACTGTCTGTCACAGCTGATCGTCCCACAACACAGGCCATGAGAGTGATTAGAGTACACACCTGGATGTCAGCCACAATGATATATGCATCAAAAGAATGTTAATCTGGGGCTTCCAGTCCCACTCTTTATGATTCCCTTATCAGTCCTTTCTCCTTCCTGAGATGTGTCCAGGCCTTTTTCTTGTGATCTATCACTGAATCAAAAAGCACCCTTTGAAGTGTGAAGGGAGAGTCTCACTCTCCCTTCTCCACTGTGTCCCACCCTGCTCACAGGAATGCATCAACACACAAATCTTTCTGGGGGATTATTCTACCTCCTCATGTCTTCACCAGGCAGGCCTGGGCTTCCCACAATTGAACCCAGGGTCTATAATGTCCCCATTACAGTCCCTGTTGCACTTAGTGTTTGTACACAGCATACACACTGTTCAGCACTGTTACCTCCATGTATTGTTCCATCCACAAAAGGCACACATACATTCAGCGCACACATTCACTCTGCGCACCGTTCAGTAGTGTACCGTTCTGTATTGTGCCACATATAGGCACAGATGCAGCCGGCCCCCACTTTCACCATGCACAAGCTGCCCAACACTACACCCTTCATGTATTGTACTCCTTGCATGTACACACACACCCAGTACATGCACTTCAACATGCACGCACTGCATAGCATTATATATCTCATGTGCTGTACTCCTCACAGGTACACTTACACCTAGTACATGTACTTCACGATGCATGCACTGCACAGCACTGCTATAAACATGTACTAGAGCTTTCCCAGGCACACATACAAATAGTGCAGATTCACCTCTCCTGCACTCCACAGCACTTCACATCTAAATGATGGAGGCGAATGGCCGACTTAAGCACACAGTGGCATAACTTTAAAAAGTGAGTGAACCTGTAGGTCTCACTCCAGTGACACAGGTTTAAAAGGACATGTTCACTCCTACTGATCACTACATGGTATGCTGTCACTTCTGTGCTTGTGCTACTTAATTTCTGTGCAAGGCACATGGTATGCGGCCACCACTGTGCTTGAGTTGCTTAACTTCTGTGGGAGGCAGTAACCTGGGGAGAGGATGTGGTCTCACGGCTAGACTGCCGACTTTCGAGCTGGGAAACCAAGGTTCAAGCCTCGGGTCGACTCCACATCCTGTGATTCTGGAGAAATCACTTAATCTCCCCATGCCTACCAAAAAAAAAAAAATGAATGGGTCCTTGTGTAACGCAACTGGTGTGCATGTAAAGCGCACCAATACCTTCGGGTCGAGTTCGCGCTATATAACTCTGCACAAAAAACCCACCAACCACTAGGAGGATAGCGCTTTGCGAACCACTATCAGCCCAACAAAACTGCAATCCATGAGACAGGCCTATGTCATGGCACACACACATGATATATGACAACAAAAATCAGCATTAGGGATCCAGACAACAGCATGGTTGTGCACCGATGACAGGGGTACCCATTCATTTCCATGCAGAGGACATTTCCGTCCCAACAGTTATTATTACCTTTGTTGTTGTGTTACTTGTTTCTTTTTCATTTAAATTTTTTTGAATTCTAAATGTTTTTAATAAATGTATATATTCATGTTCTGTTTCTCGTTATGTAAAATTAAAAAAGTTTATCTGTAATATTTGTTATTTTTTCAAAGAATTTTAACATTGTTATATTTTTGTAAAATTCTAATAAGTATATATTTTGTATATAACTTTATAAACAGTTTTTTCTTGATAATTAAACTTAATTGTTTATTTTTTAATTAAAATAATGAAATGTAGTTAATTGTAATATTTTAATTGGTTTTAAATAAAGGTGTTTTTTTTTTAATTTGTGAACTTTTTTACACTGGAAGTTTTAAAGTTGTGTAATTTAATTTTATGATTTGAAACGTTACGATTTAAAGTCATTTGGTTAAATGATTTATAATAATTAATTTGAAAGTTATAGTAAATAGTTGTTCTTTTTTCAAAACGTTTGGTAGTACTCTCAATTTACATTTTTTTTGTGCAGTTGACCTTTTCTGAGATAATGAAAATTGATTTTTGCAATGTATTCTTTTAAGTGTAACGCCGATTATCATTGTGTTGCAGTATCTAATTTAGAAAACTAAAACTATAGCACTTTCCCTAATGTTGCTGTGTTTGGAGTGGGAATAGTATATTTGATCCCTCAGCCCCCAAAGTCCAACACTTTTCTAAATGTGGTCAAGATTGGTGTTGGAATAGTGAATCTGAACCCCTCAAAGTCCCACACTTTCCTCAATGTGGTTAAGTTTGGAGTTGGAATAGTTAATCGTAAGTCCCTAAAGTCCAATACTCTCCATAAAGTGGTTAGGTTTGGAGTTTAATAAAGGTAATCTAATCTGTCCCTCTCCCCCACCCAGGTGCAACACTTTTCCCAGTGTAATAAGTTTGGAGTAGAATAGTATACCTTCTTCAATGTGGTGAATCTTGGAGTTGGAATAGTCCAACATTTTTCCCAATGTGTTTAAGTTTGGAGTTAGAATAGTAAATGTGACCTCCCCCAAAGTCCAACACTTTCCCCAATTTGGTTACATATGGTGTTGAACCTCCCAAATTCTACACTTTCTCCAATGTACTATAGTTTGGAGTGAAAAGAGTAAATATACCCTCCTCCAAAGTTCATTTTCCCCAGTGTGGCAAAGCTTCAAGTGGAAGTAGTAAATTGGACTATCCCCAAATGAAAACAATTTCTCCATTGTGCCCAAGTTTTATTGAAAATGTCAAATGTGATAACTATAAACTGTTAGAATGTTGTTTGTATTTTTGATTTTGTACATTCAAACGTTATGTAATTTATAGTATAAATTAGTGGAGTATAAATTGCTTGTTTGTTTATTAAGATAGTTTTTTATAAAGTATAATATTTTATATTTATAGTTGCACACATTATCTAAAATATCTTTTTATATATACCACTTTTTACTGTTAATTATTTTTCAATAATTGCAACACATTTTGTGGAATACTTTTCTGTTTCCAAGAAAAATCTATTTTTTACCTCAGAATAATTACAATTGTATATGAAATAGTTATAGTGCTCATACATTTGTATTAGTTGTTATACAATCTGTTGTTTAAACATGGTGTACATTAATTTTTAATAAATGTGGAATGTTTTACATTACTTACATTTTAAACAGAAAGCAAAACAATTGAAAAACACTGAAAATAGTTTTATATTTTAATCACTATTCAGTGATAGGCATTTTTGTACATTTTGAAACAAAGTTTTCAGCAGTTTTACAATGTTTATTCTTTTATAGATAGACATGAAATACATTGTTTTCACTTTAGCTTTGTGGGATGGAAGCATTTAATAACTTTAATTTTCTGCAATTCTTTCCACTTTCTTTAATTCTGTAGTTTTTTGTTTGTTCACCATTTGGAATGTTTATGGAGTTTTCAGTTGTGTCTTCTCAGTGCTGGTGCCCAGTTCAGGTAATACTATTGTCTATTTGTGTTTTATCTGTTTATTCTATGTGTTTAACATTAATTTGAATGTTTTTTTACTGGCCTTTGTTTTACTCTAGGGTTTTAAGTTATTGGTGAGTTCATATGTTTTTCACCCTTGGACATCAAACGTTATTTTCAACCTGGATGTGTTTTATTTTTCTCAAGGGAATAGTGTTGGTTGTTTGTTTTTTGACCAAAATTACTTTCTAGGTTTTTCTTTATTTTTGGCTTTCCGGGAGCATTTATAATTTTAAAAAATTTCAGGTTTTGGACTCACAAGGGATATTCCCTTTTTCTTTCGTTTATTTTTGCATTGTTTGGGCTCCTCGTTATTGTTTTTGTAGTTTGTCATTTTACTTACTAGACCTTCACCTATGAAATTGTAAGTGTTATATAATTTCTTTCTTTATGTTATTGGGTAAACAATGTTCCATGGAAGGAATTGTGCCACACTGTGATATTTGTCTTTGCTTCCAAGGATATGGTTCTGTCATTCCACCAAGGAATGTGATACTTCAGTTGACATCTGTGGCCTGATTAGTGAAGGCGACCAACCCACGAATAATTCATTAGTGCACCTAATTTTGTTTCATGTTGTTGGTAGCAGGGCAATGCAGTTAGCATATCATAAGGTTTAGTGACTTGTGTTTCAGAAATGTCTATTAGCTATTTTATTTCATATGCAAATTCTAGGTTAGTCGCATATTCTATGCTCATGGAGAATTTTTGTAGGTGCCTTTATGCACTCTGGTTAAAGTGATGGTAGCACCCCTAAATTGCAATGTGTGGGTAGAGTTTAAGTATGGTCCAAATCATTGTCTGTTCAAAATCTATGTTTTTGTTGTGGCAACGTATTAGGTAACAGTGCATACACTAATTGAATGTTTGTATTTTGAGTTTGATCATGTATTGCGCATATCTGACTGAAAAGTGGAGGACTTTGAGTTATATTGCCATTAGATTAGTACATTTTTATTGGTAGATTAAATTATTATTCTTTTATTGTTATTGAGGATGCTATAAAGTAAAACATTTTTTTTATGTATGAATAGTAAGTGTGGGGGGTTTGTTTGTATCTTCGGATATTGTTTAGGTGCTACTGGTGTCTCTATGTGTTATAGCAATTCATATTTAAGGTTTAGTATGCCAGGGAGTCGGCCTGTAGCTTGATCAGGACCATTTGGTTAATATTTTTACGTGTTGTTTCTGTTGGCTCTTGTGAGCTTATACTGGCCTCTTTAGGTCCTGTAAAATATTTCTATTTCATTAACATTAGGACTATGGTTATGCAACCTCATGCTTTCAACTATTTCACTTTTAGTGGTAGCTCTGCCACAGCATGAAGTTGAGTAATATTTGTTGCATTTTTCATAGGTGGTGCTCCTCCTTCTATAAGTATATCATTCATAATTTATTAACATTTTCCCTTTTTGGGATTTGATGTATTTTGCTGTTTTTGGACATTTAATCGGTTGGTTTTAGTGTACTGAAATATAAATATTTTTGTTGAAACAATATATGTGATCTTATACTGATTTGACCAATTTTACATTGCAGGTGCACACTTTATCTTACATTCAGAAATTTGTCTACTTCATTGTAGTTGTAGATTTTGACTTTACTGGTATGTTTGGTGTTGTTTAGGGCACAGTTTTATATTGTTGCAGTATGTTGAGAGGAAAAATGTGTTCGTTATGTAAGCTTATTTTTTAATGCAGAGTTTAGTGAGTAGATTGTTTATTTTATTTGTTAAGTATATTAAAACATTATTTTTTTAAAATTTTTAGTTTTGTACTTTGGTTACAATACTTACTTTTGAGATGGTATTATTGTGCTTTGAGAAATTTGGTGTCCATGTCTTTGTTTTCTTTTCCTTTTAGAGGTCTTCCTTCTTGCAGAGGGTGGCATAGCTTTAATTCATACCTTTATGTATTTAATAATTTTGTTAGCTTTTTATTGTCAAACATACTTTTGTTTATAGTGTTTAGTGTTTTGTTGAAGTGTTGCAGTATTCTTTTATAGGTGTGCTATGTGACAGAGTGACGCTGTCATTCTTTAACCCCTTCGATGCTCATGACGGAAGGGTTCCATCATGAGAATTGGTTCTCCTGTGCTCATGATAGAACCATTCCGTCATGAGGACAGGGGCACGAAATCCCTCTGCTGCAGACAGCAGAGGGATTTCTTTTTTTCCCCCAAAGCCTCGTGAGCCCCGCCATTTCTGTGAACTGACGATCAGCGCGCACGTCGCGCTGATGTCATTTCACAGAAACCGAAACCATTTCAGTTTCACTTTCTACGTGCTAAGGGGGCTATCTCAGCCCCCTGAGTACGTAGAAACACAGGAGAGGTATCATTCCCCCAGGTCTCCCGATAAAAATGGTGCCTCACTCATGTGGGAGGCACAAGTACCCACGACAGGCAAGGGCCCAAAACATTTTGTGATAGGCAATTTTGATGTCGCCTCAATACGTTTTGGGCCCTTGCCTGTCGGGGGTACTTGGGCCTGCTACACGAGTGAGGCACCATTTTTATCGGGAGACCAGGGGGAAACGCTGGGTGGTAGGAAATTTGTGTCAGCCCGTTGATGCCACAATGTTCCCACACAAATATGTGTGAAAAAAGTAATTTTTTCAGCTAAATTTGAGGTTTGCAGGAGATTCTGGGTAAGAAAAGGTTGGGGGATCCACGCAAGCCATACCTCCCTGAAATCCCCCGGGTGTCTAGTTTTCAGAAATGTGTGGATTTGGTAGGTTTCCCTAGATGGCGCCCAAGCACGGGGCCGAAAACCCAGGTGACCCCCCTTGCAAAACCAGGTCATTTTGTGATAGGCAATTTTAATGTCGCCTCAATAAGTTTCGGGCCCTTGCTTGTCGCGGGTACTTGGGCCTCCTACACGAGCGAAGCACCATTTTTATCGGGCGACCCAGGGGAACGCTGGGTGGTAGGAAATTTGTGTCTGCCCGGTGATGCCACAACTTTTCCAGACAAAAATGTGTGACAAAAGTGATTTGTTTCAGCTAAATTTGAGGTTTGCAGGGGATTCTGGGTGAGAAAATGTTGGGGGATCCATGCAAGCCTTACCTCCCTGGAATCCCCCGGGTGTCTAGCTTTTAGAAATGTGTAGGTTTGATGGTTTTCCTAGAAGGCCACCGAGGACAGGGCCAAAAACCCAGGTGATCCCCTCTTGCAAAACCAGGTAGTTTTGTGATAGGCAATTTTGATGTTGCCTCAATACGTTTTGGGCCCTTGCCTGTCGCGGGTACTTGGGCCCCCTACACGAGTGAGGCACCATTTTTCTCAGGAGACCTGGGGGAATGCTGGGTGGTAGGAAATTTGTGTCAGCCCGGTGATGCCACAACTTTCCCACACAAAAATGTGTGAAAAAAGTGATTTTTTCAGCTAAATTTGAGGTTTGCAGGGGATTCTGTGTAAGAAAGCGTTGAGAGATCCACGCAAGCCATACCTCCCTAGAATCCCCCGGGTGTCTATTTTTCAAAACTGTATAGGTTTTCTAGGTTTCCCTAGGTGCCGGCAGAGCTAGGGTTAAAAACTACAGGTAGGCACTTTTTCTTGTTATTTAGTTTTTTGGGGCTGAGAACTACACAATCAGGTCTTTTCCTACAATGTGGGAGGAAGGGGAATATATTGTATACCCACAAGTCACAATAAGAGTTCCAATAGATCCTGCAAGGCTAGAACCCAGTTATCACCCCTTCTTCCATGGCGTGTTTTAATGGGCTCTCATCGGTAATCTGGAATAGTAAGAGAATGCACATGATATGTAAGCGGTACAGAATACGCTCCCTTTCTCAAATGTAAAGGGGTTCACATAGTCCCATATCATGCAAGTAGAGAAAGCCACACTTCAAAAGTGCTGGTGATGTTTGGTGTTCACTACAAATTATTCCTCATAGGCTAGGATAGCTGTGATGTGGGTGAGAGCAAGGGTCCTCTTTTAATTAGGCACTGTCATTGCAGACCAGCATGGCAGACATTTTCTTGTAGAGGGTAGATTAGATGGAGACCCAGTAGTGATAGATAGCAGACCAGCAGACATTTCTTAATCGCCAGTCAAACCAGATGAGTACACGTCCCATGGATCTTAGTGGGTGATTTTAATTGTGTCTTGTATGTTTCTCGTGATAGATCACACCCAGTCCTTCTGCAGGCCTCTATGATTCAGAAAGCAAAGACAGTATTGAGATGGCTTCAGCACTGGTCACTCACAGATGTATGGTGACACCACAACCTGGACCACAGGCTTTAATCCTTTTACTCCACTCCCCATTATCTCTTTGTATGCCTGGATAAGATTGTATGATTCTCCCAGATAGCCTCACTTCTCTACCCCTTCTAATACCTACATAGAGACATTACTGAACACAACCCTTTACTAATTACCCTTAACTGGAGTGAAACCCTACCCACATTCCATCATGGCAGCTGTAAGGAACCATAATGCATGATGGGGCCTTCTGGGGTATCATTTTAAAAGAATGAAGGAATACTTTGATACCAATGAAGGCTCTGCTTTGCCTCCATCTGCTGAATGAGAGTTGTTTTTAGGTGGTTCTGCAGGACCATTGTATTCACTTTCCAGTCGGTGTTCTAGGGCCATAGAGAGAGAGACTTAGAGGGTGGAGGACTCTTATATACAGGTTTAGAGTTAGCAAGTGGTTTAGTCCTGTCTTTGGGATCCCCTCAGGGCCCTAAGGGAGGACAAGGCTAGACTGGTGGAAAGGCTGTGATGCCTCGATTGCACTGCCTATACCACAAGAACTGATACTGAAGGGGATACAGCTGGTAGATTGCAAGCATGGTGATCAAACTAGCAGCATATACAAATACCTGTGATGTTGGGCTTTACCCTGCAGGGAACTCTCATCCACTCTCAGCATGCCATCCAATAGCCTTTTTTGTTACTATTGTATCCTATAGGAAGACAGACCTAGAGTAGAACATCTAGCAGTACGAACCTTTCCATGAGACTTACGCCTCCCCAGGGTACCCTCTGAAATAAAAGCAGACATAGACAGTCACATTTCACCAGAAAAAAATGAAAGAAATCATACAAGAATTGACTAGTGGCAAAATCCGGCCTTGATCATTACATTGGTTGATTTTTTTCACAATACTTTGGAATTGGGACTGACATCGGAGCGGGATTGGGAACACCCGACAAGTAGTCGGAGGTCCCACCTCCCAAATTATGATGTGACCACTGTGTAGGCAGTTGTAATCATTACTTTTTCCATTGAGCTTGTGCTGCGGCCCAAAAAGGACCACAGTACATGCTACAGTGGGAAAAGGGATGTTGTTAAACATCCATGTACTGTGTGCCCGCTACAATGTGGTTCCTGGCACATGGGGTATGGATGTTTGAGGGGCAACACCACAGGTGCCCCCAGGCCTCATAGCGGAGGCCAAGGGAGACAGGGACCCTGCTAGGGGCCCCCAAATTCCGTTTCTGACAGCATTTCCATGTTGGTCGAATCGCCATGGAAAGGCTGTCGGAACGGCACATCGTAATCCATACGGCAGGGCCTGAGCAGACACCATCCCTATTGTAGGCAATATGTTCTGGCTGACGGGCTCTTTGAGCCCATCAGAAGCGTTGGCCGGTCCCTCTAACCGATGAGGGTCAACCAACCGCATCATAACGGACTGCCACTGACGGCCTGTCGGTGGCGGTCCAAAGGACATCCTAATCAGACCCATTGTGTGTTATGTAATCACTTCCCTATCCAAACAGATGATCCTGTATTATGTAATTTATACTTAAACAATATTTGGTCGAAGAAGAATGCTCTTCACCTAAAGATTTTGCTTCTTCAAATTGAAATTATCCAGCAGGGCTCACATTAAAACCATCAACACCAATCCCTAAGAGTTGTAAATGGGCATGATTAAAGTTTCAAACCATAGGTGCAGTACTAGTAGGGTACCTGCTTTTATTATACTTGATAATGTTTTCAATTTCTACCCCAAGCCTTTAGATAACTGTAACCTTTAGTGAACAATTATATATCAGTATCTCAGTAATTGCAGGTTTGTACATCTTCTGTTAGAAATGCAACATAACTGTTAGTAGTTGGTCAAACCTGATGCTGTACAATTCTCTAATTGCGGTTAGCTGGAGGGATAACACTTGTGAAAGCTGACTCAGAAGTTCATGCTACCTGGTAGCACAGAATAATCAGGACAACAATGTGGCGTTCTAAGACATCTGAGGTACAAGGATTTTATTGAATTTTAGTTTATTTTCATCTCTTCTGCTTCCAGGAAACATGAGCCTATGATCATATTGATTTGCATGTTGATTTGCTGAATTGCGCAGAAGTATATCACCCTGTGATTAAAAAAAGCTAAGCAATAGACCTAGTGGTGGATTGTCTAATTATAGCAAAACAAGTAGGTATCACAGGAAAATCAGCATAAACGCCTTTCTGAATGGGGATTGCATGTTGAAAATGTACTCACTTTAAATAAAAAAAATCGTAAATGGTTTAGTGTCAGAACCCCTTTCAGAGGGCCACAGGGCACGCAAGGGCTACTAGTCCCAACTGTGGTGGTTGAGGTCTTTTACTCGTGATATCCCGCGGCCTGGGCCACTATGGGTACTAAATAACTGAGCCAAGTACCACTTCAACACTTCACTCTCAGTGGTAGTGAGCAGTCAAACTCTCCCTCGGGGTGGGGGTAGTGTAGATCCAGATTAGTGAACACAATTCATAACTCAAAGTGCACTCAGCAATGTTAATAAATCAATGTGCAGTCAAAACTGTTTCGTATATGAAAAATAAGTATTTTATTTCTAACTGTATGCATTCAAAGAAATAACATTTGTAAGCAACAACACAATCCCCTTGAGGTCGGGCTTTAGTGATTATCTGGTAATTCCCTATCCCACCCTCTTCCTTGCAATACGGTTGGCATTATTCCCTATTCACTAGAGGCTGCATCCAGGGAATGCTCACTGGCAGGCCATGCTCAAGAGTTTCCCTTTGACTCTTTAGGAATTAATCAAAAGTATTTACGCTGCCACAGCACCTTCAGCACCAAGTCTCCCGGGCCCAACACGCTGATTCAAGTCTTACCCGCTACTGCAGCATGGAAGAGTTCAGCGTTTCATCGGGTGCCCTCGCCATGGCCACTTGCAAGCTCTGGTCCTGTTCGAAGTCATGTTGGTCAGGGGCAGATCTCGATCTGTGGTCTCAACCCACTGGTCACAGCCTGAATCTTTTCCCGAGCAACTGCCTGAATGCTTGGCAAAAGAAGTACTGGCCAGCCCCTCCAGGCATATGGGGTTGCTGTGACAGTTGAGGACACAGCGCAGACACCTCCAGTGCATTCACCCACACCACAGTTGCCCCTTCTTTGATATGGGTTTGCTGCTAAGGTGGTTATGAGCCTTTGTTGCACTTGTTGCTCAATCACTTCAATGGTGGCCTTCTCTGGCATACGGGGTCACCACAATGAAACGGTACAGGCTTGGCACTTAATGCATGGCTCAGTCTATGGTGGCCTTCTCCTTGCATGTGGTGGTCACCAAAGCAATACTATACACAAGCAACAACCTAATCGGTGCACAGCCATATCCTCACACCTCGCACAGGTAGTCCTCGTGGTGGAGTTCCCCATTGGACCTCGCACCCTCCAATGCTCTCTTCCTCACAGGGCACACTGGTCTTGGCAAGCAGGCAGGTGTTGGTGCTCCAGGCTCCCGGGCAGGTGGCCTTGGTTTCCCTAGGTGATGTCCCCTCACCCAGTCCTCAGTGATGGTCACAGACAGAAGTCTTACAGAGCTTCCACTTCTCACACAACCTGTCTGGCTGTTTGGCAGATGACACATTTTGGGGTCTCAACCTCCCTTTCATATAGTCCATTTCCGGATACCAAATGTGATTTAGGGTCTGGGACTTTTAAGTTTTATGTTGGTGTTCTGCTTCTTTTGAAGTGTACACTTTTCTTCTCTTCTTTCCTCTTGAAAGGCTCCCAGCCAAAGCAGGAGAGACTCTGAAGCTGTTAGTCCCACAACACAAGCCATGGGAGTGACTAGAGTTCACAACTCAATGTCAGCCACAGTGATATGTGGTTGAAAAGGTTATTTTTTGTTTTGTTTTGTATAGCGCAAACTTAACCCACAGGTATCAGAGTGCTTTGCATGAGCACCAGTTGCGTTACAGACAGACGCATTTGTTTTTTTGGGCACATGGTGATTATGTGATTTGCCCAGAATCACAAGATGTTGAGCGTCCCTGCCGGGACTCAAACCCGGTTTCCCAAGTTCGAGGTAGACTGCTCTAGCCGCTAGGCCACATCCTCTCCCCAAGGTTAATCCCGGCCTCCCAGCCCTCCTCTTTATGGTTCCCTTATCAGCCCCATCTCCTTTCTGACATGTGTCCAGGCCCCTTCCTTGTGATCTTTCATTGAATGAAAGAGCACCCTTTTGAAGAGTACTCTTTTGAAGTGTAAAAGGGGAGTCTCTTTCTCCCTTCATCCATTGTATCCCACCCAGCTCATAGGAATGTATCAAACCACAAATCTGTCTGGGGGTATTCCTCTACTTCTCATGTCTTCACCCACAGACCTGGGCATCCCAAAATGGAACCCTTGGTCCTCAATCCAATGTACCATGGCAGGAACTCTTACAATCATTATACATACACAGCCCACATGCTGTCCAGTACTGTCACCTCCATATATTGTGCCACCACAGACACACATACATTCAGCACACACGTTGAATTTGCATGCACTGTTCAGAACTGTAGCTTGTCTGCATTGTATTAGGGTGTGCTACTTTCAAAATCACACACTGCCAGCATACACACTACCCATGTGCGCACTGCACAACACTCCATCCTTCATCTTTTGTACTTCTTGCAAGCAGACATAAACCCAGCGCATGCTTTTCAAGGGCACACACTGCACAGACTACATCTCTAATGTAATGTTTTCCTCGCAGGCATAAATCACTCAGTACGTGCCCTAACCATACATCTACTGCACAGTAATGCTCCTATCCCTGTACTGTACCCTTCTCAGGCATACACACATCCAGCACAGAGTCACTACTCCTGCACTGCACTGCACTCTGTAGTTATCTGATGTAGGCCACGGGTAAGTTAAGCACACAGCAGCGGTACTTTTAAAAAGGTGAGTGAGCATGTAGGCCTCACTCCAGTGACACATGATAAAAAAAACGTGTTTACTCCTACTAATTACTACGCAGTATGCTGTCCCCACTCCGCTTCTGCTGCTTAGCTCTTGGTGAAGGCAGTAGCCTTCCACCACTAGTGGAGAAGTGTGGCTCAATGGTTAGAGCAGCAGACCCTGATGCAGAGTTCTGGCCCGGGACCAGAGTTCAATCCCCCGCCTCGGCGGGTCATGGATTCAATTTCCTCTGACCTGATAATTCTCGCCTCGGTGCCTATTCTAATCATGGGTCCCACGCTGCAACTTTGGGCAATAGCTTATTTAATCTCCACAACGGCCCCAGCAGCGCTGGGATGCCTGGTTTCACCATGGGGGTGCCCAGGAGTGGACATTTCACAGGGAAAGGCCAGGAAGGGTTCCACAGCGGTATGAGTAAAAGCGCCAGGATACCCCCGTTGGGGTGGCTGTGCGCTGTACATACACATTTACATTTACATTTTACTATAAGGGTAGTGCTTTGGGCCCCTCTCCTGGTCCAACAGGACCACAATCATCGAGACAGGCCTATGTCATGGTGTACACACGCAATCCGTGTTTGCCTAAGACAACAAAAATTAGCAGTTGGAATCCAGACAACAGTGCAGTTGGGCACTCCGGGCATGCAAACACATCTTTTACCATGAAGAAGACTTTTCTGTCCCAACAGATAGCGTGAATTTTTTATCTGCTATTGGACAAACAAGTTAAATTAAAGGAATAGTGCTGTAAATTCAAAATTATGGTTAGTGATGATATTCATACATATGAGTTTCATTTAATTTTACTTTCAGGAGGTTTCAATACAGTAATGTTACCCAATTATTCTGCCACTTATATGAAAAAACAAAGAAATTAGGTTTGAGGTTTGTCTCCTGTCTTTGTGGATTCTAAAGTAAAAACTAGGCCCAAACACATCCTGTTGACATTAGGAAAGCTCTACATTTCTGATGGTTGTTAATTTTGGAAAGGCCATTGACTCACTTAGTTGAGATCTTCTGAGTGAGGTGCTATATAAAATGCATTTTGGACTCTATTTTGTATTCTATGATAACATGCTCCACAACAGCCTGCTGGTGGTAATTGAAAAAAATTCTAGAATTTTACCGGGAAGCATCCTGACTACAAGTGAACTGGGGCATGACATTGTTAGTCCCTATTTGCGAGAACAATACTGTGACCAGCTGGCAGACCAAACTAACAGTTCAGACTTCTGATTTTAAATATCTCAATAGCCCCATTGCCCTCAAGGAGAAACGCTGTTGAGAGCTCAGTGTGACACCATTATAGGATGACATGAACAGGGATACTCAGGGATGCAATAGACTACTGATTACGATTTTGGGCAGGGTAGTGTTGTACAAAATAAATCTGTCCCCCTGAATTTGTTACATTCGCCAAAACAATCCATTCACCCGGTCAGCATACACAAGGGTGGGATTGGAATGGTTGACATACACCATTATTATTGGGCCGATCCTCTTGGTCGTTGTGAATCACTGGCTCTTTGTGGACAGGACGGACTTGGGGGCACATGCATCAAAGATGCATTTTTCGATTCCCAAATAGTGATTTTTACCGATTCGCTATTTGGGAATCGCAAAATGCTATGCATGTAGGAATCGCAAAACATTTGTGATTCCTTAACATTACCTAATAGCGATTCAACAAATAGCTCCTAGTTATTAGGTAATGTGACTCCATTCATTCCTATGGACCTATAGGCCCATAGGAAGGAATGGTATTGCATTCGCTAATTGCGATTACCAAATTGGTAATCGCAAATAGCGAATGCAAAGCCAAGGCTGCCTGGGGGCCTAAATCCCCCCTGAAGCACACCGAGAAAAATGCAAGTGTGCACATGTGAAGCACATACATGCCCTAAGGGAATGTGTGCGCCACATGGCACTTTGAAAAATGCATTTTTGTGTATTTTTCAAAGTATGCACATATTACCATCAACTTGAAGCTGATGGTAATTAGGGTTTAGTAAATGCACAGTTCGCATTTAGGAAAGGCTTCTTGCATCTGCATTAGGGAATCGCAAAATGCGATTCCCAATTTGCATTTGCAATTTAGGGAATCGCCAAAAATTGTGATTACGTATTACCCAAAAGTTACGAATTGCCCAAAAGTTACATGCTTCAGAAAAGGCCATTTTGCGATCGCAAACGGCCAATTTTTGCGAATCGCACTGTTTGGAATCACAAAATGGCTTGATGCATGTGCCCCAATGTCTTTTATCTTGACTGAGTTCTTCTTGGGGGTGCAGAAATACTGGGTTTTGTCTATGGAGCTCCTATTCCATGGGCATTCCCTCTCATGACCAGAGTTGTGTTGGAGTGTTATCACAGAGCCCTTCACTGGATGAGTTGTTGATCATAAAGTACTATAAAGTGCTAGATGGCATTGAGTGTCAAGAGAAGCAAAAATGGGCATCACCTTCAGCTAAGAGGGGCAATGCTAAACATTGGCAGACCGGATCAGTTCCATCACAGGATAAAGGGCTCAATTGGAGGAGCCAATTTAATGTATTTGACCAGAGGTTATTTCCATAAGTATAAGAAAATTCCACTGCCTAATGTAACACTATTCATGCTCCACAAACTGGATGTGCCAGGAAATTAATATATGAGAATGTGCCTTTATGTATTTCATGATACCATAGTGTTGAAGTGTAAGTCATGCACTAATGTTGTATGTAAAAAAAATCAATACAAATGTTTTTTTATTTTAAAAGATACGTTAAAATTGGTTTTCTTAATGGAAGGATTAAATGAGATATCCCTGCCTCACCCACTTGGTGGGATGGAAGCACACGTTCAATTTCTCTTATACCTGGGTGTCACACTACTCTAGTTTTCATAAAATTATTACGCTGCTGAGAGTCAAAAGTGAACACCTTCCCCAAATTAAGGTACTAAAAGGCTGACTGCGTCATTAACTCCTGCAATTGATCTATGGAGGGACATACTTTGGATGTTTGCACATCTTGGCTTACTATGTGGAGCAAGAATAATTTGTTCATCCATGGCTTCCTAGACCCCACGTTGGCACCCCTTGGGACAGCACATACCACAGCACGTCCCATCCAGGATCTAAAGAAATCTGATCTCATCACACCCATCCAGATGGAACTCCATTGGCTCCACTTGTCAGCCCACACCGTCATTTACATACTCATCACACTTAAAACCCTTGCTTATCTTGGCGACATGTTCACCATCTCTGATGGTTCTAGGGACACCTACAGTCTGGACACTATCAGACTGCACACTATGACAAAACAAAACAACAGCCTTTTCCACCTAAGCACCCAGCATCATGAGCAACATCCCCTCATCAATTAGGACCGGCCCAAAGCTGCTCCAATTTGGGAATGAGTTGAAGAATCACCTATTTAAAGAACACTAGATCACAACACATTTGCCGTCCAGAACTTAGCTTCCTCTCCTATTACTGGCTGACTTTAAGCTTGCCTTTGACCATGTGAAGAGCTCCTCTTACTTTTGGCTACATTCATGAAATAGAAATAACATATGCATACATACATTTATGGAGAGGCAAATAAACGGAAGGATTCCACCACATTTTCAATCGGAATTAAAGGGGCCTCATAATGAGAGCTTCATTGCAGTGCAACTTGATTTGCACATAAACAACTATTCCCTACTAAATCTTTATCAATTGTGTTTTAGAAGGGAACTTGGCACAGAAACAGTTATGCTGAAAGTTATGGATAGTGCCGTGCAAATCACTGAAGGGAGAGAGGATTGCCTTCTAGTCCTGCTAGAGCTAGACCTATTTTGCAGCATTTGACACAGTTGACAATGATATTCTTTGCAAATGCTTAGAAAAGGGATTTGGTGTTGGATGAACAGTACTCAAATGCTTTAAATAGTAGCTCAATGAATGCATCCAAATAAGTAAAATACTGACCCAATGTCTACACCCCTGCCATGCCATTCAGAGTATTAGAGTCCTATATTAACCCCCATCCTATTCAACCATGACATTAATACTTTAAGGGAAGCCATAAACCTCCTAAATTTTACTTTCCATTAATATGTGAGTAACACAGAAATCTACTTGAAAATAACTTACGTACAGCTAAGTCTAAATACTATTGAAGACACGATAACACAGAGAAAATTTAAACTATATTCCCCAAAACGTCTTATTTCCTGAGATCCCCACAAATGTCCTAATGGAACAAGAGCCTACAAAATGTGGGTCTTGCTTTCAAAACTGTCACAAAAGGCAAATCCCTTGGTATTAATGTTGACAGAAAATTGAATATGGATGCATACGTTAAATCTATACCTGGATCTGTCAGTCAACGCCTGTGTACTTAGATCAGCTAAATGCTTTATTCCAAAAGAGGATTTTAAACAAGGTATGCAAACACTGGTGATTTCACATCTTGAATATGGAACTGCCCACTTACTAGTCTACAATCAAGGTGCCTTGCCTCCTGAAAAACGTCATTACATGCAGCTGCCAGACCGAGCTGAAAGATAAGGAAGAAGGAACACAGTATCACAGTTTTAAGTAACTCGAATGAAATTGTGCTCTTACAACACCATGCATCACCTTTAACACTCTAAGGCTCAACACCCCCAAATACTTGTCAATTAAACAAGCCCTGTTTGCAGGTAAAATATCTCTGTTCTAAAGCAGCTTACTAAATACCTGACTCAATTTAGGAAAAGCTCAACCCTTTCACATTCATTCTCCCACAATGCAGTCAAAATATAGAATGCCCTACCCAGTGATTCAGTCTAACCAAGTCTTTCCCAATGTTCAAATACAAACTGAGCAAACATGGGCAAAGCCAATAGGTCTAACTTGGATGAACTAACACATGCTACCAGCATATCATTGTGCATTTATTTACACGTTATCTAATTAAAGTAAGACCTGTTGGCTTTAGCAGTAACTGTGGTGGTGGTAATGGTGACAGGGATAGTGTAAAATAGTGGTGGAAATTGCGGTAGTAATGGTGGGGGAGTAATATGGTGGTGGTGACAGCAGTTATGGTGGAGATGGGAATAGTGGCGTCAATGATGGTGGTGGCAATAGTGGTAGTAATGTTAATGTGGGTAGAGATGGTAGTAGTGACTGTGGTAATGATGAGTTAGTGATGGTGGTATTGGTGATAGTGTAAATGTAGTTATTTTGGTGGTGGAGATAGTAATGTTAATGATGATGGTAGCAATGGTGGTAGTAACACTGGTGGGGGTAAGGGTGATGATAATAGTAATGGTGATGGTATTGATGATGGTGTACTAATGGTATCAATATGTTGTTATTGGTAATGGTGGTGGTACCAGTAATAGTGGTAATGGAGGATTGTCCAAGGAAGAGGGCAGAGTAAAAAACCAAACAGGTGCGCCTACTATCAGACTTGTGCTTGTTTTAGCACTGCATGGTAGGTGCAGCCCTGGACCAAACAGACAATAGCATGAAGTGAGAGATCCCTTTTACTCATATTTTAACAAATTGGTCACAGTGTTTCACTGATATATGTGCTGTAAAGACAAACCTAAACACCACCTATTAACCAAACATGCAGGAAACTGAACTCTCCCCAGGCCTTCTTCCTCTCACCCCTTTTGGTATCAAGTGGCCAAACATACTGCTGAACCAAAATCTCTCTGCCAGTTACTCTGCCAACCCTTTGAGATGAAACTGCACATACACTAACTGCAAAAACCCTGGCAAGTCCCCTCCAATCCGCCGCTGTAATTAATATCACCACTTTCATAAATCAATGGCGCTGATTTTACAAAAAGGATAATGCACAGTACAAATGCACTGACTTGTATATCTTCATACTACTTTTTGTAGTTACAACTTGTCTCCACTGTACTGTGCATATTCTTAGATGTAAATATGTTTGTTTTTACTTTCAGAACATGCATTTGTTTCTTCGTGTTACCTCATAGTCACTTGTGACGTCATCAATAACATGCAAATAAATCCATAGATAAAATGATTTCTGATGCTGATAATCTCACAGTCAGTGAAATTACATAACTTCAGGCACTAGCAACATCACACATCCGTTCGCCATGGCACAGATAATAATATTCTAAAATAAGTGAAATTTTCTAAAACTAATAAATGACGTCAAATTCCTATAGACGCGAATAAAAGGGAAATACGCCATTTGCAAGAGACCTTTAGAATTGCAGTCATAACTCTAGCCGTAGCCCATGCTTCAGCTGTGAGTTGATGAGCCCCTAAATTATCAGACCACCAATTCTGTGGTTCCTTAGGGAGACAGGAGGTGTACAGCTATGCCAGTATTTCTATTCCCAGAGGTGAGGAGAGGTTGATTCGCTCGAGTAAACCTGAGAGGTCCGCACGACTACCTTTGTCTCCTAGGTAGTGTGAAATAAAAACCAACATAATTTACAAACTGTGCACAACTAACGGGGAAAGGGAAGCCGGCTAATGGAACAAATGTTTAAGAAATGGCACAGGTTTATCTCTAGAAAGGACAAATGTTATTCAGAGTGGTCGTAGGCAAATATAGGAGAGAACGCGAGCACCTCTTGAACTAGTAATTGTAAATTCAAAACAAAAAAGAATGGTAATCCAAGCTGCATCATATCGAGGGTTTGCTTAGAAGGGCTGTGCTGCTGAACAATGGGCTTTCTACTGAATCACTTTTACATTTCATTTTGTAATATTTTTTTTGCTCAGGCACGCATATTCTACTGCACAAGATTCCACTGAAATGTGGCCACATTTCCTGTTACTTGGAAAGGATAACTGCATTTCCATACACACAAACTCTAGTGCAACTACAGAATTAGACGCATTCTTAGGTGAACCTTGTTGGGAATAGAACCTTCTGTCAACGGTGAATATGAGTGACGTACATTGTAGCATTTTGCAAAAAAAAAAGACCTCAGGCAAAATAAATGGAAATTCTAACCTGTAGCTATGCACCTGGTGTTTTTGTATTTTCCAGTAGCTATTACAGTTGAGGGAACTGTGCCCGAGCCTTCCGCAGCATGGTCTATTGACTGTATTTCTTTCAGGTGTGGCACAAGAGAGATCCATGTCATGATATCAATGACCCATTGACTGGTCTTATGAGAAAAGGACAAAAGTAGGGAATGTACTGAATGAAGCTATACATCCAGGGCCTGTTGTACTTCCTGTGCTTTGTGACATAACAGCAGTGCTTTAAAAAAATCAGGGCAGCGGCATCTCCCTAAGGGGCATATTATCAAGCCTGGCGATAAAATTATCGCCGCTTTAGCGGCAGAAAACTGCCGCTAAAACGGCGATAATAGGCTTGATAATATGCTCTATGGAATTCCAATTGAAGCCCATGTTAAATGTCCTTCACATCTAAAATGGGCTTCAATTGGAATTCCATAGAGCATATTATCAAGCCCATTATCGCCGCTTTAGCGGCAGTTTTCTGCCGCTAAAGCGGCGATAATTTTATCGCCAGGCTTGATAATATGCCCCATAGTTTAGCAAATCTACGAACATAGATGTAAAAACATAACTTCTGCTAAAAGAAATCAACATTTGAGGTGCTTAGATCGGTTTATTAATGAATATTATTTTTCTGATTCGTGCATCTTTTTGTGAGTACACTAGCCAGAGATTATTTAACAGTTACCAAAGTTGTAAAAGGCAGAAGTGAGCATTAATGAAGCACTTGAGGCTCTGTGTACACTTCAAAGGTTGCTCTTGGTTCAGAGAGGTCACTGGGAAGTGTCTTGGACACATCTCAGAAAGAAGATGGGGCGGATAAGAGAATCATAGAGAGTAGAGCTGAGGCCTTGGGAAAACCTTTTGATACACTTATCACTGTGGCTGACACCTAGGTGTGAAACTCTACACACTCCATTGGCCTGTGTTGTGGGGCTATCAGATTTGGGGTCACTCCTCCTGTGACACACTGCTTTCTGGAGAAAGAGAGAGTTGAGGAGTGGGTACTTCCAAAGGAAGCAGACCTCCAACATAAACTTCAAAGACTGAGACTCTAAATCACATTTGGTGTCTGTAAATGAACTATAAGAAGTGGAGTTTTAGACCCCTAAAATGTCAACTAACAAGCAATGGGCTGGCCTGTGCGAGGAGGAGAAGCTCTGGAAGACTTTTGCCTGTGACCAGGATCTGTCATTGAAGCCCGAAGCACCAGCGCTTGCCTGCATGCCAAGACCAATTAATCAATCAAACAGGACTTATAAAGCGCAACTAATCACTTGTGATGGTGTCTAGGAGCTGGGAACCCTGCTGCTATGGAGGTTTCAGTTGAACAGCAGGTCTTGAGTCCTTTCATGAATTCTAGCAGAGAGGATGAGATCTGGAGGTGAAGGAAGAGGTCATTCTCTACGCTTGCTTTGGCAGTTGCAGGGGTTCCAGGGAGAGGGAGGCAGAGTGCAATTGTCTGGTGGGTTAGTGGAAGTTCAGGTGGTGGTTAATGTATGCTGGTCCATAGTTGTGTAGGGTTTTGTAGGTGTGGATCAGCATCTTGAACTCACATCTCTTCTGGATGGGGAGCCAGTGGAGCTTCTTGTGGTGGGGGGTTATGTGGGTCAGCTTTGGGAAGTCAAGGATGAGTCTGGCCACTGACTGCTTTATGGTCTGCAGTCTCTTCAGGAGGTGCGAGTTGATTCCTACTTAGAGTGTGTTGCTGTAGTCCAGCTGGCTGGTGACTAGGGCTTGAGAGACGATTCGTCTGGTGTTGACTGGGAGCCATTTGAAGATTTAACAGAGCATGCGAAGAGTAAGGAGGCAGGTGGAGGAGACTGATTCGATCTGGCTTTTCATGGTAAGCTTTCTGTCCAGTATGATGCCATGGTTGCGGCATGGTCTGTTGGAGTGGGTGATGGGTCCCAGTTCAGAAGGCCACTAGGAGTATTCCCACAGGGAGGCGTTGTTCCAGAAGATCTGCACTTCAGTTTTGTCTGTGTCGAGTTTTAGGCAGTTGTCTTTTATTCAGTCAGCGACGCTCATTATGCACCTGGAAAAGTAGACCATCTTGGAGGAGGGATCGCCTGATAGCGAGAGGATGAGTTGGGTGTCATCGACATGGGATATGATGTTTAGTCCATGGTTTCTGACGATTTTGGCCGAGGGGGTCATGTAGGTGTTGTACAGTGTGGGGCTGAAGGATGAGACTTGAAGGATGCCACAGATGATGTTCCTAGGTTTTGAGGTGAAATGTGGTAGGTGGATTCTCTTGGTTCTTCCAGTGAGGAAAGAAGCGATCCATTTGAGGGAATCTCCTTGGATTCCAATGAGGTGAAGACTCTTGATAAGGGTGTGATGGGATACAGTGCTGAAGGCTGCTGATAGATAGAGGAAGATCAGGGATGCTCTTTCTCCTCAGTCAAGGAGGGTTCTAATGTCTTTGGTGGCAGTGATCGGATGCTTTCGGTGCTGTGGTTGCTGCAGATTCCAGATTGGGAGAAGATTGTTGTTCTCCAGGTGTTCCGCGAGATGGCGGTTGATGCCCTTTTTGAGGACTTTGGCATGAAAGGGGAGCAGAGAGGTGGGAAGGTAGTTCTTGAGGTTGCTGGGGTCGACGGATGGTTTTTTGAGAAGGGGTTTGACTTCTGCATGTTTCCATTCTTCGGGGAAGGTGACCATGGGGATGGATGTGTTGAAGATGGCTGTGAGCTCTTTGCTGACCATCTTGCTCCGATGGTTGAAGATGTGGTGGGCTCAGGGGTCTGTGGGTGCTCCTGAGTGGACAGAGTTCATGACGGCTCTGGTGTTTTGTGTTGTGACCTGGTCCCAGGTGGTGAGCAGGTGATTGGGGTTTGCATCTGTGGGAGCAAGGAGGTTGAGGATGTTGGTGGTGGGGGTTGGGCTTCAAAGTTCCTGTAAATGGTGGAGATCTTGTCATGGAAGAAGTCCACCAGGGTGTCGCAGAATTCCTGGGAATAGGTGATTATGATTTCGGTGGCTGAGGGGTTGGAGAATTCTCTGATGATGTTGAAGAGTTCTTTGCTGTGGTTAGAACTAGCTTTGATGTGGCCGGCAAAGGCGCTCCCTTTTTTCTCATTAAAGAGTTGGTGGTATTGCTTGAGGGATGTCTTGAATGTAGCTTAGTCTGTGGGCTCCTTGCTGATGCGCAATTTCACTTCAAAGACGCTTGCAGTTGCATTTTTGTGGTTCTCAGTTATATTGTGTATCAAAAGCCCTGTTTGGGGGATCTCTTGAGTTTGGTGGGCTTGACAGGGGCGACTCTGTTGGTGATCCTGGCAGAGAAGTTCTTGACAGCCTGTTATAGGTGTTCAGTGTGCCCTGTGAAGGGGAGGAGGGAGCGAGGTCCAGTGGAGGGATCCTTGTGACTGAATCGCAGTAGCAATTTCTGAGGAGATGGTTGTTGCACTGATCAGGTAACTGCCCATGTGCAGGTAAAAGTCACCCCTCACATGTCAGAAGACGGTCGCTATGAAGTGAGTTGTGAACTTTGCTGCATGAAACGGGTCATCACCCATATTCAGCCTCAAGTCAGCAACCCCGTGTGCCAGGTGGGGCAGTTGTGAAGATTGTTGCCACGCTAATTGAGTCAGATCCCATGTGCAGTATCCAGTTGGTGAACCCACATGCCAGGTGGGGTCACCAAACACCCCTAAATAGAGTATTGACGGATCCCCACAACACTAGACAGACAGATTTGACTTCCTGGGAACTGAAGGTGAGAGAAGAAGAGGCGACCCCGCGAGATCTAAGGACCTGCACCAAAATTGCTACCAAGCCCTACTTGGCTTCTTCCACCTTGACAACTGCAACATCTTGACTTGTCCTGCAGCTGTGCATCATCCCCATCCCCTGGTAGGAATGCCCAGCAAATCAAAAACCAGCGAACATCTCCCTTGGGGGGGCAGGACCAGTCTTCCTGCATCTGCAGGCACCAACCGCATCTACCTGGTTCCCTGTGTTGTTGACCATCGGGCCCACCAAGGGAGCAACACTGCAGGCGGAGGTTTTCATAACTCAGGGTGGTCAGCCCGATCTCTCTTCTGAGTTTGAAATGCTAGACCGTCCAGGAGCCCCCCTGCACCAATACACCGAGTACCAGAGCACCTGAACCAGCCAAGGCTTGTTTGTGTCCAGTACGGACACCACCAAGGAAAACCTACCTGCACGATGAGGGACTTCAACACTGATGAGATCCATGACCACAATGCCCTGCTGTCTTGTTTCTCCCTCCTCTGTAGAACCGACTGACAACAGTGACAACCTTGACTTCCAGTAGCCACCCAACCAAGACCCTCTGCACCCAAGCTCCAGACTCTGGGGCCGTGACTTCTAACTGTGTCCCCTTGGCCTAGGGTTCTCATGAACCTGAGCCCCCATTTGGGTTTACCCAGACATGTCGCCCTTTGCAAGCCTTTGTTTTCAGGTCCCCATTGACGCCAACGGTATACCGCTCGGGGCTACCATCCCAACCAGTACCTCAGCACCCAGAAACCCCAGGGCAGGTAATCACAAACTGCTGGTGGTTCTTTGGACCTTGTCCCCCTAGCATCTTAAATCCAACAGGACACCCCCAAACTTCGACTGCAAGTACATGTATGCTGTGCATGTTCTTCTTCCCAAAGGATAGCATTACTGTGCTTGAGGCTCATACTTCAAAAACCGTTATTCTAATATTTTTTTCTATTTACTTGTAAAAATCCATGTGTCCGAAAGTTATTTTTAGACCTGGCATCTTTTGGAGTTGTTTCCCCCTTACTTTTTGCTTTCCGACCTCCTGTCTTTTACTTGTTTTTTTGCTAGCTTTAGTGCTCTGAGCACTTCACTGCTTTCCCCCCTATATTTTGCTTTCCGACCTCCTGTTTTTTATTTCATTTTTTGCTAGCTTTAGTGCTTTGAGCACTTCACTGCTTGCCAGTGCTAAAGTGCATGTGCTCTGTACATAAAATGTGATGAAAATTGGGTAATCCATGATTAGCATTTTTGGTCCCTAGTAAAGTGCACTACCTGTGCCCAGGGCCTATGAATCATATGCTATGAGTGGGCTTGCAGCACTGTTTGTGCCGCCCACCTAAGTAGCTCTTTAACCATGCCTCAGGTGTGCCACTGCAGAGTCTGTGTGTTCAGTTTTAAATTGCCATTTCGACCTGGCAAGTTCACATACTTGCCAGGCCCAAACCTTCCCTTTTATTACATATAGGTCACCTCTAGAGTAGTCCCTGGACAGCCCATGGGAAGAGTGCAGTGTACTTAAAAAGTAGGACATGTGCTTTCAAGTTTTATATGTCCTGGTAATGAAATACTCTCAAATTCGTATTTCACTACAACAAGGCCTATCCCTTTCATAGGGTAACATTGGAGCTGACTTGTAACCTATTACAAGTATAACTTTCAATTGGGAAAAGATAGGAAAAGTAAGTTTGGTGTCTCTGGATTCACAATTTGAAAACACATCTTTTAGTGAAGTTGGTTTTTAAATTGTCTTTGATACTAGCAAACAATACTTAGATTGGAGGCTTGATCAAAGATCATGTCCTTGGAAATCGACATACTTCTTTGGGTGCCTGATGACTATTTTTCTGAGGTGGAAAGTATCAGAATTCACTACCCTTGTGGTGTGAATCCAAAAGGAGTAATGCACTCATCTGTCTCTAACTGAATCAACCAATGACTACATGCAACAACAATATGAAGGTCAGTTAGAAAAACAGAGAAAGGGATGTGGGATAAGAGAGAAGAGAGAAGACAGAGATAAAAGAGACCACCACTCAGACTCGTCACTCCTGCTGGGCATGAGATCTGCTGGTTGCAGTGGGTATCTTAAGTCAAGGTAATGAGAGATATCTTAGTAACCTGCTGTGGGAGTTCTGCATCTAACTGTAAAATCACAATATACTATGTTATGTTAAAGCATCTTGTAAAGCGCACATACACTGATTTTTTTCCTGGTGCTGATTATGGGATCTGCTGGAGCCTTTTTAATTTATTGTGTGCTTAAGTTTCAGTCATAGGCTTGGGTAAATAACCATGTCTTAAGGAGCTTTCTGAATTTCAAAGGGTTTGTGCAGGCTCTAATATCGGCTGGAAGGGAGTTCCAGAATCTGGGTGCCAGCACTGCACACCTGCATCCACCTTGGCGCTTCAGTTTCTACGAGTGTGTGACCAGAAGCTTCATATAGGATGAGCGAAGGTTGCGAGTAGCTATGTGCCTTTGAATAAGGCTGGAGATAAATTTTGGGCTTGTGCCATGCAAGGACTTAAAGATAAGTCAGCCGACTTTGAATGCTGATTGTTGTGGGATGGGGAGCCAATGCAACTTCCTCATAAGAGGGGAGACATGTTGCCATATCTGTATCTCTGTGTAACCAACTCTCTGTATTATGAGAAAAAAGTGTTAATCCTGAAAATAAAACATGCAAGAGATTAGTATACTAGATACATGTGCATGCATAATTCTCCCTATTAGTACTTCAACTTTCGTAACTATGTCCTATTATGAAGATAAGCTTATTTCCTCTTTGAGTCTTTGTGATGCTGAAATGTAAGTAAAATACATTAATATTCTGTAACTCTTTTCTTAGCAATTCATATATATTCGTCACTAGGATTGTTTAATACCTTACACACAATCAAATCTGAATATTATATGTAACATTGTCCTGTAATAAGAGTTATTCCTATTCCATCACAGAATATAACTCAAGTAAAATTCAACAATATTTGAAGTATTTTAAAATTCTGAATTTAAATTTCAAAATAGATCAAAGTTAGTTTTCTCAACATGACTTGGGGGCATATCAGCAAGGGCCGGCGATAATTATCGCTAAGCGTACTTAGGGCTAAGATAATTATCGCCGGCTATCGTGGAATTTTATCGCTGAGATAGCGTACTATCAGCAACGCTTATCTCAAAAGCGATAAAATTCCTCGCGCTAACAGCCAAAAGTGAGATTATCGCTGGAAATCCAGCGATAATCTCACACATTTTGGCGTTAGCTTGCTGATAAGGCAGGGCATACTTAGCCATTATATCCACCTTACATTGGATATAATGGCTAAGTCAGGGTGAAAGCAGGCGTAAGGAAAGTAGCGTTAACTGTAGTTAGCGCTACTTTTCTTATCGCTATGCCTGTTAGCGATTCCCTTGATAATTGGAGAAATGTCGCTTAGTGACATTTCTCCAGTTATTTTGGGACGGAATGCCCACTTTGCATCTCATTAGAGATGCAAAGGTGGGCGTTATGGGAAAGAGAGCTAAAGCAAGGAATCACGTGTTAGCGTGACCTTGATGATTAACCGATAAAATTATCGCCGCTTTTCGGCCGAAAACGGACGCTAAAGCAGCGATACGTTTTCATCGCCAGCTTGCTGATATGCCCCTTGATTCTTAGACTACATCCCTGTATTGCCAAATGTCCTCCAAAAACTCCCAAGGAAGCAACTGGTATTTAAATAAGAAAATCCTGACTGCTCATAGTAAGGTCCTGGCTGCATCAACTTTGCATCACGAATGCCTACCAAATATACGGTGAAACATAAGGAAAATTATACCTGATAATCCAAGCTGGCCGACTCCATCTCCAAACAACTCGAGTATTCAGGAACTACTGGGAAATGTAGTTTGGTAGGGTGTTGTCACATAGTGAATTCTGCCCAAAAGTGAAGCCTCACACTAGACCCTCTGCTCGCCACAGTCGGTGTTGGGCCCCCAACCAGCTTCCTACTACAGCTGACAGCTGTTAACATTTGCCGCTGATCCTCGCCTCTGTCTTCTCTCTCCGCTGCCTAGCTCCTCTACTTTCCCTCCTTTCCATCTCTGTTGCCACCTTTGTTGCATGATATTTCTCCTCTCCCTGTTTAGTGCCTCTGCTGTATTTCCTCTTGACCTCTGCCTTCTGCCTTGCTTTCTTGCCTAGGCCTGCCACCTTCTCCTACTGTTTTCTCCTGCCCTTGCACTCCCTGCTACCACTCCCGCCTTGCTGCTCTGTCTCCTGCTTGCACTGCCCTCTGCCTCTCAGTGCCCCTCCCAGGACCTACTTAATGGAGGCCGCAATACGGCACCATCAAGCAGGTCCTCAGGCCCAGCTCTCCGCGGTCACAGTCGGTCCCCTGACCAGCTTCCTATCACAGCTGCACGCTGTCTCAACCTGCCACTCATCCTCACCTCTTGCCTCTCTCTACGCTGCCTCGCTACTCTACTTTCCCTCCTTCGCATCTCTGTTTCCATCTTTGTTGCTCAATTTTTTTCCCCTCTGCCCCTTTAGTGCCACTTCTCTAGTTTCCTCCTTTGCATCTCTTTTGCCACCTTTTCTGCTCAAATTTCTCTCTTACATCTCTGTTGCAACCTTCTTTGCTCAATTTTTCTCCTTTGTCTAATTAGTGCCTCTTCTCTATTTCCTTTTGATCTCTGCCTTTTTGCCTTGTTTTTTCACACGCTCCCGCCGCCTTCCACCACTCTTTCTCCCGCCCTCTCCGTTACCGCTCCTGTCTTGCTCTCCAGCTTCCAGATAGCCCAACCCTCTGCTTCCCAGTGTCCCTCCCACCTCCCAGGACCTACTTAATGGAGACCACAGTGCGTCCACGCTGCTGGTGCACCCGTCTGCGTCAGTCCGCACCAGACACTGTGGCTCTCTGGACACCCACAGATACACCTCCGCATAACTCCGAGCTTGGGACCCAGGATGCCACAACAACGAACAACTGCTGCCTCTCATCGCCTCGATCAACAGTAGGCATCCATTGCCTCTTTGCCTGTAGGTCAGCGCCGCCGCCCTCATGGACCCCTTCACCACAGCTATCTCACTGACTGGTACTGCAGCTAAACTACTCCACTGTCTCATGCTCAACATCCGACCACTCTGTAAACACGCCACCAAAATGTGGGACACCATCTCCACCCTCACCCTTGATGTTTTCTCTATTACTGAGACCTGGCTCCACAACTCTGCCACCCTCGACACTGCCACAGCAATCCCCAAAGTTTACAAGATGATACACCATGACCGCACCAACAAACACGGAGGCGGCATTGCCATTATCCTTAGAGAAACCATCCACTGCACCACCATCAAAGACGACACTACACTAATCATTGAGCACCTCACCTTCCAACTGCAAACTGACGGCAGAACATACATCAAAGGTACCCTCGCATACACACCCCCAGGCCTATGCCCCAGCTCCAGCAGCACCATCCCCTAATTCATCACCCCACTCACCGTCAACTCCAAACAATACATCATCATCAGTGACCTCAACTTCCACTTTGATGACCTCAAAGACACTGACACCACTAACCTCCTAGAAAGCATAAGCAATACCGGCCTCTGCCAACTGGTCACTGACTCCACATACAGCACAGGATACACTCTGGACCCAATCTTCACTGCCAGCGACAGAGTCAAGTATAGCCATGTCACCGAACACACCTGGACCAACCACGCCATCATCCACTTTACCATCGTAGGAGCACCTTGCAGCACCACCAAGACCCCTAGCACTCCCACCACAGCTGGAACAAGTTGACAGCGACCCAATAGACGGACAACCTCAACACCACCCATCCCGACCCTGTGACCAACCTCAATCAGGCCGTCAAGACCCTCTCCACCTGGATCACCAAATGGGCCAACAGGGTTGCCCCCATCAAGCTCTCCAAGATCTGTAGATCCACAAAGCAAGCCAGCTGGTACACACCAGAACTCAGGGTCTCAAAACGAAACTACAAATGTCTATAAAGATGTTGTCACCGCAGAAAATATCCCACAGACTGAGCCGCCTTCAAATCAGCTATCAACATATACCATCAATGCTTAAATGACACGAAACAACGCGCCCTGGCAGACCGCATCAAAACCAGCTCCAACCACAGCAAAGAACTCTTCAACATAGCCAGAGAGTTCTCCTGTGCATCAGCCACCGAGAACAGGATCGCAGCTTCCCAGGAACTCTGTGACACCCTGGCAGAGCACTTCCACAGCAAGATATCCACCAACTACAGTAACTTAGAACCCCAACCCACAGACCTCCCCAGCCCCCTCACGACAACTGACGCTACCCACAACCTTCCGCTCACCGCATGGGGACAGTTCACCACTCAGAGCACCTCAGCAATTATGAACTCTATCCCCTCTGGAGCACTCACAGACCCCTGCTCCCACCACTTCTTTAACCTTGGAAGCAACGAAATCAGCAGCAAACCTACCTCCATTCTCAATACATTCATCACCACGGCCACCTTCCCCAATCAATGGATACACACAGAGGTCAGACCCCTCCTCAAGAAACCCTCCGCCGACTCCAGAGATCTCAAGAATTACCACCCTATATCTCTACTCCCCTTCTCCGCCAAAGTACTTGAGAAGGACATCAATCAACAACTCACCAAACACCTGGAAAACAACAACCTACTGGACACCTCCCATGCTGGCTTCTTCACCGACCACAGCACTGAGCCTGCCCTGTGCGTAGGAAGGCTGAAGGTTTCTTCGGGTCGCCTACAAGTCGAGGCCAATGGAATTTGCACAGAACGTAAGCGATGACGGAGGTCTGGAAGATGAATGCAGCCTAACTGATTGAATTATGAGCTTGCCTTAAAGAGCGAACTTACAACACTTTGGTAGACACCATCTCAAAAGAGCTCCTTTTTTTTAAAAAAACCTGGACGCTTGAATCCTACAGTACTGAGATACAGGCATAACCTTGCCATGCTTATAAATCAACTTCTTATGCAGTAAGAAGTATCCACACTAGGATTCTATTCCTGGCTGACAAGGAAATAGCAGATCGTAGGAAAAGAAAACTTCTAAAGTACTCAAACAGGATTCTTTCATCACACCTCTACTAGTGAGATTAAGAATAGAAAGTGGATGGCCCTGAGGAAGGTGGAGACTAACTAATTGAATCCACCGAAACGTACGTTGGCTAGATTTACTCCCGGCTGACGGCCACACCATGGATGGATAAATAAGATTTCCACCATGTAGTGTAGTAGCACGTCTTTTCAAGCCTGGTGGTGAAAGACAGGTCGAAAGTGTGCATGTATGTCTGGTATGAGTGATGGCAGAATGGAATGAGAGGTGCGGTATGCTTTGATTTTTCGTTACAAATTTTTTTTGTTTCTCTTGAGGGGGACAAAATAGATAATTATTATATCATTGAAAGTATATTTATGTGTATTGATATTCAAACTATGACATGTGCTGTTTGTATGTTTGTCTTGTACAAAATTGTATATATGTAAAAATATTGCTTCTCTCTTTATTTACAAATAGGATGTTCTATCATGTTTTATTTTTTTTTAAAGTGCACTATAGAAAAAAATATTAAACACACCAAAAAAGAAAAATATGTTCTGAACAAAATATGTAAATGAAAAAACATGTTTTGAATAAAATATTTAAATGAAATCTTGTGGTAGGATTTGATCTGCAAAGATTAGGAAGTCCACTGGAGCTTGTGACAGCCGCAATGAAATCACTATAGGTCGTGTGGGAGTTTTTTGTAGTATTTCTTGTTGTTTTTCCCCTTCTCCCAGACCTAGAAGTACGTACAGGGGGCACCTTATCATTGATAAACCTGCCCTGATCACTGCCACAGATGACATTTGAACACTCCTTGATCGGGGAGACACAGAGGCCCTGATCCTCCTCGACCTCTCAGCAGCATTCAACACTGTATCCCACCACACCCTTATCCAGGTAGATGCCCTCAAATGGATTGCATTCTTCCTTACAGGATGAACCCAGAGAATCAGCCTACCACGCTCCATGTCAGTACCCAAGAACAGCATCTGCAGTGTCCCACAAGGTTCATCCCTCAGCCCCACACTGTTCACCACCTACATGACACCTCTGGCCAACATCATCAGAACCCATTGCCTCAACATCATCTCCTACGCAGATGACATCCGGCTCATCCTCTCGCACTCAGAAGACTCCGCCACCATCGGGTCCAACTTCCAAAACCGCATGACGAGAGTCGTCGAATGGATGAGGACCAACTGCCTGAAGCTCAGCAAAGACAAAACAGAAGTGCTGATGAAAACTGGTGCCCCTACAAGCTAGGGCCTACATCCATATCGACAGACCACACCCGCAACCTTGGCATCATCATGGACAGCAAACTCACAATGAAATACCAGATCAAAGCATTCACCGCTGCTTGCTTCCACACCCTTTGCATGCTCCGAAAGGTCTTCAGATGGCTCCCCGTCAACACCAGGAAAACCATCACCCAAGTCCTAGTCACCAGCTGACTCGACCGCAGCAACATGCTCTGTGCAGAAATCCCCTCCAAACTCCTAAGGAGACTCCAAACAATACAGAACTCAGCTGCCATATTCATCCTCAACCTCCTTGAATGGACCCACATCACCCTCCACCTCAAGAACCTCTACTGGCTCCCCATCCGGAAAAGATGCCAATTCAAGATACTGATACATGCCTACAAGGCCCTCCATGACCAAAGACCAGCATGCATCAACCACCACCTGACCTACCACCAACCCTCCAGACACCAGCGCTACGCCTCCCTCGCTCACATTCCCTGCATCTGTTGAAGCTACAGCAGAGGACGCTCCTTCTCCTACCTCGCTGCCAAGCCATTGACACACAAAAAGTAATTCCTTTCAGTGCCAGGAAATACTAATGTAATGTAGCTTTTAGAGGCCTAAAATATTTGAGCATTTAGCCAATGTCTTTTTAGATTGCAGCGAACTCAGAAGCTTTTCCAACAATTAAGTTTTGCAAAAACAAGAAGAAAACAAAGCCCCCAAAGGCTGGTGGTCAATGCCGGACCTATAGGCTTTGCCAATGCCTGTTATCTACCTTACAGGTTTTATGTAGTCTGGTTGCGGTTTGCCTCGTTCTGGACTTTCGTGCCCTTTTATAAACACTCCCCGTGTAACGCGGTATAAACTGATTTCATGGCAAACTGAAAATGCCCTCCCAAGACAGAGGGGTCATATGCTTTGATACATTCACCATATTTCTATGAGCACTGTGAGAGTTACACTGCCTGTGTTCTCATAACTGCATTCTTGAAATAGATGTGAAACTTGCATACTCAGACCTCTGTTTCAGAATACATTTGCTTTTCTTTATGCTTGCAGAATGGTCTAGGTTATAATTATATAGTTATACTGCTGCCTCATTAACTATTACTCCAACCCCAGGGCTGTAAGTGTATGTCAATATACATAAATAAATGTAAGTGACACCTCAATAGAATCTGAGCTTACAGTACAAAAGCATCTGTGTACATACACACGTTGACAGTGATCTGTAACAATGTTAGCAAGTCGCATATCGCCACTTCGTTGCATTACATGGATGTAAATATACTCGATATGCTCAGTGGAAAAGCTACAAATTAGCTGCCCTCTCTTCAAGTTGAACTCGAATTGATTGTATCTGGATATGCGTCAGAATCACAACGAAAATCCACATTTCAGTTTACTAGGGTCATGCACATTTTATTTCTCTTATGAAGCAGATTTTATCAATTTGAAACCTTAAGTATATTTCAAATATGACGCACAGGCATGTGCGATAGCAGTCAAGAAAAGGCATCGTTTATATCGTTTCCATGTGTAGCCACCAGTACAATTGCACATTAAATATATTAAAACGATTCCACCATTCACCCCAACATGTTTTTATGTTTACGAGGGCATCCTTTGGCCTGATAGAGTGGCTCTTTCTTCTAGGAGCACCAGTCCATGGCTCTTATCCAGTCACCCACCGATGGTGCTGTTGAGGATCCAATGCTTGGCAAATGCCTCTTGTATCCAGGGTTCTCTCTTCACGACGTCCCTCCAGACCATTCAGGAAGACCAAAAGTCTGATTACGTTCCCATGTCACGTGAAAGAAGTCCCCTTGTTCTGAATGGCACATAGTGAACACTGGTGAGCGTATTTTGCCCAAGCTCCATAGTCGCTCTGGGTGAGGTATTTTTTAAAGTAATTAAGTTGGAGCAATTTAATTGTACTCTTCAGTCACTGACGTATAGGGCACCTAGTTTAGCTTTCCACCTTGCTTTGTGGTCTAGTAAATGTTCCAATGTTTTAGCTATTAAGAAGCTATATAGCCTGGAGACCCCTTCGTTGCCCTTACATCCCAGGACTAGTTTAGCCTCTGAGAGATTATTCGCAGGGGGTCTACTATATCTGCTTGGCATGAAACGAGGGCATGATTTGGCTGCAGGGATTTGTGTAGCTCTACTTGTAACAGGGAGAATGATTTCATGTGGTTTCCCTGTGATACAACTCCCAACTTGGAAATCACAGCAAAGTCCTATTCCTTGATTCTGGAGTCTGACATTATGTATTAACCATTTCCTGCACCATAAAGGGCATCTCTCGAGTGGGCTCTCTGTACCATTGAATCTAGTGAAGGGCCTTGTGACAGCATTCTATAGCCAGCCTTGTCGTGACCGGGAGAGTCTTGGAATAGAAGCCATCTAACAGGCCAGTGAACCCAACGTTTAGTAAATGCTGTTAAACAGTGAATGCTGGATCTTCTCAGTTTACAAAGATCCACTCATTCACAATGGAGGTCTGTGCAGCCCAGCATTGCAGGCATACATCAGTCATTCCCATTCCGCCCTCATTTTTGGATTATGTGCATTTGCCAAATGTTATCCACAGTCACATTCTCCATACTAAAGAAGTATCAAAACATGTATAAAACAAAATAAATTATCCCCTTTGCTGAAATATAAATATGAAAGAGTCCAATAAAAGCTATTTCCTTTTTGCTCCAGTTTTGTCGAGATAGGTTGTTCAGAGCAAGTGAGTTGCCACAACTCCCGGGAACCCTCCTTTCATCACTGCAAGACAATCGAGACTGGATGCAGAAGAGGCAAGAAAAACTTTAAGTTCATTGGAACAAAGAAGAGGAAGAGTCGAGCAGGTCTAAGTGGACCGGAAAAAAATCACCATTCAGAGCTAAGTTGCATTGCCATCACACACATGAGAAGCAAGACACCTGAAACAGCCAGACCTGAAACTGTCACCCTACCTTGGGTGGCAGCCTCGGGTGTGGCTGCTGGGGAAAATGTTCCCTGCAATGGCAGATCAGGCTCGAAGTAGAGAAGCCAGCACCAGGAGGATACCAATGAAAAGGGGAAGGGAGGAGAGCAACCCAAATATGTCGACAGCGAGTAAAGGAAAGATGTGAGATTAACTCATAGGCAGGCATGCATTGTTCAGAGCAGGTGCTAACTTCCTCCTCCGCGACCCGTGGAAAGACTTGCAAGTTAGCCGAAAACTTTGCACTTCTCTTTCTGTTCCCTAGAACCCTTTTCTTCCTAAAATGAGAAAGAAATACAAAGAGCTGCAGAGGTTCGAAAAATGGATGCTGCCCCTCCAGCCCTGGTTAAAAAGAGTTTCAAAACGAATCTCTTTAATTCTAATAGAAGGGCGGGAAACGATTAGGATTGAAATATAAAAGTTCGTAAACCCTGAACCTGCTGACATTTACATAAGCTTCGAAAAGGAGAGTTTAAAGATGAGTTACCGGAGCTCTGGCGATTCCTGGCTCGAGAATTCCTGTGATGCCTTCTGACATCCATCAAAATCCTGAAGGAAGGTTCTTCAATATGTTCTGGCCCCTCTGAGCCCCTAGTTAGGGAAAAGGGCAAAAGCAGAAAACGAAAGACTCTGGAATCAAAGGGGAAATTAGCAACCAACACCATTAAATAACGAAAGAGTTTCACACTTCCAAAAAGTAGGAGCCAGAAGATCATTATGTGTGTGTTGTTAACACACAAATGCAGACAGATTGGGAGGCTATGCAGAATTGATCACATGTCCTCCACCACGAGACCTGGCCCGACAACAATTTTATTCAAACCCCTACTCATGGTACACAAGACTATCTACAAATATTCTGCAAGCTTCTTTGCTTGCAGATTTAGATGGCATAAACCACAGTGGACCCTTACACATGTCAATCTCTGCCTTTTTGTCATTCCCTTTGGTAGATCTGACGGAAGCAGTGGCAGGGATTTATTGGTTGCAGTGGCTAAACTGTGGAACTCGCTCCATTTTTTTCCATGAAAGAATCTCTGTTATCGCTAAGTCACTGAAGAACCTGAATGCTCAACTCTTTCCTCTGTAGCTACTTCTGTGGGATTTGACAGATCCACTTTTCTTTATTCCACTAACATTCAGACAGCAACATGAAACGTCTGCAGACATTGCAATTTATAAACATCTTAACTTAAGAAAACAAGAATATGCAGTCATGGGCTGTGTAGGAAGGTACCTCTTGGAGAACACCATAGGAGCACCCTCAAGGTATACAACTTTTCACCAGGTTCTCTGAGACACTAAACATTGTGAAGATGCAGTGGGAATCAAGTACAATATACTATATGAAAACTGAGTAGCATACATTTTTTTGAAGATAATAAAATAAGCCAAGTAACAATGCGAGCAATAAAGGACAGACTTTCAGCATAAAATGTTGATAGAATCTAACTGGCCTATGTTTTAAATGAGCTACAGGCTTTTTTATTGGGTGCAAAGTGAAAAGGGCTATGACAGGCAATATTTGCAAGTACAGTCTGCGAAGTATAGGGTAGGGAGCAATGTTTCATATCGGCATCTTTACAAGTTGTCCACTTTCCAAACATTGTGTGGTGAGGGCTCTGTACTGCACACCTGAAAATGTTATAGATCGATACATCTAAATGAGTTGTTATGCTTTCATTCCTCTTGGACCATAGAATGTGATACATCGTATTAGTCTTTCTTCTTTGTCTCTCGCAGGAGCTAGTTTTGGTTTTGAGATTCTAGCCACCCTACATGGAGGTCAACGGGCTGCTTGGAGGTGACTCCATTGAAGACTGTGGTATGCACTTAGCAGGTTGATAGGGTGAAATAATTATAGGGATGATGACACAAATACTTCATAGATACACGCTTTGATCAAAGTAGCATCGTGCCGGGAAGAATAGATAGGAAAATCTAAAGCATGAAACACCAAAGTCGGCGAGTTCTAGCTGTTGACTATGTAGTATAATAAACAATATTTAGAATAGGCATAGAATATATGCAGAAGAAAACAACAAAAGAGTGTGATAATAACAGGACTAGTGATCCCTAATAACAAAACTATCGTGACACTGCGAGTCAATCTGAAGTTGTTAGTGAACCCTCACTCATCAACATAGTTGATGACATGCTTCATCATGGGGTTCTCCTGGGGGTACCTTGTGTACCACCAGTGTGCTACGATGCTATGTTAGGGCGGAGCAACAAGAAAAGACTAAAAAGTGCGTGATAATCAGTGAAAATGGTGAAAAAAAAAAATAATTTATTTAAAATGTCATGATTCATCCACCATTCAATTTAATTAGGATGAAGCTTAGACGTTAAAACAGTGACGGATGTCTAATCTCGACTATTAGTGAGTCAGAAACATCCAGTGGTGGTCATCTTGGTCGACATGTTTCAGCTTCTTATGTATGATTTACAGAGCTTTCATCAGGACCTAACCAGAAAAAAGAATGCACCAGGGCGGTATAGGCTTACTAAAGCCCACCCTAACCTCAGGTGTTGGAAACCGATACACTCACGGTTCTCGTTGTGTGCCTTCCGTGATCTCGAAAGGATACCTGTATGGAAATAATCACATAGAGTGTAACACATCAATCAATGACTCTTAATTATGTGATACTGTCTATTATAAACAGATTGAAGCAGTGTTATGCGTGGAACAAAAGAGTCCATTTGATTATGTTGCTCCCACAAACTATACTCTAATATTAAGTATGACTGAAAAATTAAATGCTAAATGCATATATACCCTATTTCAGGAGACTACTCAATTCGATGCATTGACCAACGAGTTTTTACAAAATATACCAGACCAGTGTTATTGCATTAAAAGGCACTTGTAACCAAATGAAAATACGGCACTCACATGTAAAAAGAAAGAGCTGTACTCCTTAGGCAGACGGTGGATGGCGGGACTACAGGACAACTGTCGGGGATAAACGGGAAGAGTATAAGTAACCCGAAACCCAAGTTAGTCCGTCATGTCAGTTTACGCGACGAGCCAGAAGGAAAAAGGAAAAAGAAAAAAAGGACCCATCCTCGGTACTCACATCTTCCAAGTCACCTGCCTGGCTCGTGAACCTATACGAAACCACCTCGCCTGGAGTCAGCGTCAATACGATCTTCGCGGTAAAAATAGGCGAGATCCCCACATTAACCGGAAATCCGGTTTGTGTAAGAAAACAGGAAACAAACAACGGACTCATAGAAGGACTAGAGCGCTGAGTGTTTTCCTGTGTTTGAAATTTTTTTTAAAAACTTTATGCGTCGATAGAAAATGAACAGACAAATCACAACTGCAGACTCGGGACATTAACTAATCAGATGGTTTTGGTGAGTAATCGGTATTTCAAACGACAACCCAGCATCTAGTTAACATCAGACCAGGTGATGTATAATATATCATTTCTATGCTAAACCCCGATTGAACTGATATTATGCGGTGCGCATCTGTTAGATATTCTAATCAGCACCTCGGTGATCAAGGGTAGCATATATACTGAAGTCATCGTTAAGCTCAAGAATAGGATTAGCCTATATTTAACTACCAGGACCACTCATTTGCGTCTTAAAACGGTGCCCCATGGGATATTATCGTTAAGACCAGTTACATGTGTAGAAAGACGGTAAATCCAACGTTGCTCCTTCTCGAACAAAATCGTTGGATTAGCCTGTTCAATAATAGTCCAATGCAGATCATCCACTGTATGGTTAAAACTTAAAAAGTGTTCAGTAAGTTTAGTAGTACTTTTCTTGCATCGAATGTTGCTTCGATGCTCACCAATATGTAACTTCACTTTACGTGTCGTCATTCCCACATATCTTAGGTCGCAAGGACAAGTAATTAAGTATACTACATCAGCAGTATTACAGTTGGTATGACTCCTTTGCGTCCAGATTTTCCCTGCTTCCAAGGGTAAGATTTTGGTTGTAGAAGTAAGATAACAGATGCTACATGACCCGCAGGGAAAATGGCCAAAAACAGGTGGAAGGCCCCAAGCATTCAGGACAGACCTGTCCGTGGGTATATCGGAATTTCGTGGTCTAGTGTGGACAAGGGAATCCTTTAGGCTGGTCGCTTTTTTGTACGCAAATAGAGGTTTGTCCCATTTGATGTTGTTGCTCTCCAAAATACGCCAATGTTTCTTGATGGACTTAGAAATAGCATTGGAGGCAGCATTATAAGTTGTCACACAGGTAAGTGGAACAGTTTGAGATGGTTTGGGATAATCACAGAGTAGATTCTCACGTGGTTGATTTCTGGCCCTCTTACAACTGGCTTTCACGATCTTATCAGGATAACCTCTTTGGTGCAGTTTCTCAGAGAGTTGCTACTTTTTTGGCACAACCATGGAAAATACAGGCCTCTCATACACAGATGCAGAGGTGGACGCACTACTTGCGGACCCCTCTCTCTTTGCCGATTCGTCGATAGCACAGACCATATCACAGACTAATGAGTGGGACAAATTAACTGAACAAAAACGTAATCGCATTCGTACAATCCTTCATGGAACCATACTCACTGAGTACTTACGCAATAATGTGGCCCCTAAAGGGCTACTGGTGACGAATGCCCCTCGGATCTTTTTGGAAGACCCAGTTTTTAGAAGGGATTGGGCACAGATCGCGTGGCACTGCACGCGCGACTGGCTCGTCCTTATTATTAAAACAGCGTTACGTCTTTCCGAGGCCCTTATGGTGGAAATTCAATTATCTGAGACACATTTTCGCACTACTTTGACTGGCTACAAAAAGAAATTGGATGAACTTAATAAAGAGATTAATGAATATAAAGACACATTAACACAGTCCAAAGCTTTGAAGTTTCAGAAGGACCTGAAACGTTTCTCTTATATTAAGATTTACCCATATGCCAATCCAGACTATACAGTGCCGGTGTCTACCAATGACCAATCTGAGACCACTGACGACAATGACTCATTTTCAAGTGGGTCTAGTATTGACAGCAACAAGTCCAGACAGCGGGGCAGAGGTAGAAATAGACCTTACTCATACCAACCTGTGTGGCAACACCACCCCCCCTCTAATCAGGGCAATTTGGGTTATCACAACCATTTCCAACAAGCACAATTCCCAATGATGGGTTGGAACCCAGGCTTTGTACAGCTCCCTCCTTACCCTCAACCTTCATTTCGTCCTCCTTTTTTGGACAGACGCAGACGCGGACGAGGGAGAAGAAGAGGACGCAATCAGGTTCATTGGGAACAAGAGGAGAATATGGGGAACAACACACGCAGCAAGGGCGCAGCAAACAACATACAAGTTTAGTTACTAATTTATCCTCTGTAGTTCTCACTCAGAGTGAGAGTGATGTCCTTGAAAGGGGGTTAGGATTTGTCCCTACTGCACGTTTTGACCGATTCAAGTTACATTGTGAACTATCTGAGTTTTTTAGAAAACTGAAACTCAAATTCTTTTTTGAAAAAAATCAATCTGAAGTCCTTGCAGATCATTCCAGTGATACTGGGTTACGCTTGAAATCAACCTTTGTACCTCCACCACACACAATACCAGCGGAGATAACTGCGTTCGAACAGGCAGTTTTTAATGATGTGGAAATCTTCCAAAACCAAGGGACCTTTAAAAACATGAGTTCCATTGATTTTCAGGCTCTTCAATCACTTCGATCCAATACCCTTATCGTGATCAAACCCGCAGATAAGGGTGGTGGGATCGTAATTCAGAACAGTACTGATTATGACCTGGAATGTAAACGTCTACTTGGCAATACTAAGAACTACATTCCATTGACCACTGATCCCTCATCTTCGTTGAAGGCCACTATCTGTAATCTGGTGGAACATGCTGAATATAACGGTTATATCAGCAAACAGGAAGCAGATTTTTTGTCAAAGGGTAAGGGGATAGTGCCCTACTTTTATACCCTCCCAAAGACACATAAGAACATATCACCTCCACCAGGCCGCCCGATAGTATCGGGTATTGGCTCTCTTTTAGAGCCTCTTTCAATTTACTGTGATTATTTTTTAAAACCTATAATCCAGAAGACGGTCACTTACCTGAGGGATACAAAAAGTTTTTTGGCATCCCTTCAAGATTTATCATTTGACAATGACAACACCATTCTTGTATCATTGGATATTGAGAGTCTTTACACCAGTATTCCCCAAGACGACACCATCAAGGTCATTGGGGAAGCTTTAGACTCTATTGATTGGACTTTTCAAACATCCAAAAGCTTTGTGATTGACTGTGCAACACTGGCCCTGAAACAAAATTTTTTTGAGTACCAAGGTGCATTGTATCTCCAGTGTACGGGGACTTCTATGGGCAGCACATTTGCGCCTAGTGTGGCGGGACTATATGTTTACGATTTTGAACGCAAACATATCCTGGACCCTACCAATCCGTTCTCTTCGTATCTCTCCTTTTGGAAGAGATACATAGACGACATTTTCATCGTCTGGCAGGGCCCTGAGAATATCCTACGCGAATTTTTTGTATGGATTAACACACGTGATCCCAACTTGCTATTCACTTACACCTTTGATAGCCATGAAATGATATTTCTGGATGTGATTGTGTCCAAGGTCAATGGGACGCTACTGACCAGAACATATCACAAACCTACAGCAAAAAACAATCTCCTTACATTCTCCAGCTTTCATCCACGTCCGTTACGGGAGAATCTACCGTACGGACAATTTTTACGGATCAGGCGTAACTGTAGTAATCTGTCTGATTTCCGTACGCAGTCTCGGGAACTCTCTGAGAAACTGCACCAAAGAGGTTATCCTGATAAGATCGTGAAAGCCAGTTCTAAGAGGGCCAGAAATCAACCACGTGAGAATCTACTCTGTGATTATCCCAAACCATCTCAAACTGTTCCACTTACCTGTGTGACAACTTATAATGCTGCCTCCAATGCTATTTCTAAGTCCATCAAGAAACATTGGCGTATTTTGGAGAGCAACAACATCAAATGGGACAAACCTCTATTTGCGTACAAAAAAGCGACCAGCCTAAAGGATTCCCTTGTCCACACTAGACCACGAAATTCCGATATACCCACGGACAGGTCTGTCCTGAATGCTTGGGGCCTTCCACCTGTTTTTGGCCATTTTCCCTGCGGGTCATGTAGCATCTGTTATCTTACTTCTACAACCAAAATCTTACCCTTGGAAGCAGGGAAAATCTGGACGCAAAGGAGTCATACCAACTGTAATACTGCTGATGTAGTATACTTAATTACTTGTCCTTGCGACCTAAGATATGTGGGAATGACGACACGTAAAGTGAAGTTACGTATTGGTGAGCATCGAAGCAACATTCGATGCAAGAAAAGTACTACTAAACTTACTGAACACTTTTTACGTTTTAACCATACAGTGGATGATCTGCATTGGACTATTATTGAACAGGCTAATCCAACGATTTTGTTCGAGAAGGAGCAACGTTGGATTTACCGTCTTTCTACACATGTAACTGGTCTTAACGATAATATCCCATGGGGCACCGTTTTAAGACGCAAATGAGTGGTCCTGGTAGTTAAATATAGGCTAATCCTATTCTTGAGCTTAACGATGACTTCAGTATATATGCTACCCTTGATCACCGAGGTGCTGATTAGAATATCTAACAGATGCGCACCGCATAATATCAGTTCAATCGGGGTTTAGCATAGAAATGATATATTATACATCACCTGGTCTGATGTTAACTAGATGCTGGGTTGTCGTTTGAAATACCGATTACTCACCAAAACCATCTGATTAGTTAATGTCCCGAGTCTGCAGTTGTGATTTGTCTGTTCATTTTCTATCGACGCATAAAGTTTTTTAAAAAAAAATTCAAACACAGGAAAACACTCAGCGCTCTAGTCCTTCTATGAGTCCGTTGTTTGTTTCCTGTTTTCTTACACAAACCGGATTTCCGGTTAATGTGGGGATCTCGCCTATTTTTACCGCGAAGATCGTATTGACGCTGACTCCAGGCGAGGTGGTTTCGTATAGGTTCACGAGCCAGGCAGGTGACTTGGAAGATGTGAGTACCGAGGATGGGTCCTTTTTTTCTTTTTCCTTTTTCCTTCTGGCTCGTCGCGTAAACTGACATGACGGACTAACTTGGGTTTCGGGTTACTTATACTCTTCCCGTTTATCCCCGACAGTTGTCCTGTAGTCCCGCCATCCACCGTCTGCCTAAGGAGTACAGCTCTTTCTTTTTACATGTGAGTGCCGTATTTTCATTTGGTTACAAGTGCCTTTTAATGCAATAACACTGGTCTGGTATATTTTGTAAAAACTCGTTGGTCAATGCATCGAATTGAGTAGTCTCCTGAAATAGGGTATATATGCATTTAGCATTTAATTTTTCAGTCATACTTAATATTAGAGTATAGTTTGTGGGAACAACATAATCAAATGGACTCTTTTGTTCCACGCATAACACTGCTTCAATCTGTTTATAATAGACAGTATCACATAATTAAGAGTCATTGATTGATGTGTTACACTCTATGTGATTATTTCCATACAGGTATCCTTTCGAGATCACGGAAGGCACACAACGAGAACCGTGAGTGTATCGGTTTCCAACACCTGAGGTTAGGGTGGGCTTTAGTAAGCCTATACTGCCCTGGTGCATTCTTTTTTCTGGTTAGGTCCTGATGAAAGCTCTGTAAATCATACATAAGAAGCTGAAACATGTCGACCAAGATGACCACCACTGGATGTTTCTGACTCACTAATAGTCGAGATTAGACATCCGTCACTGTTTTTAACGTCTAAGCTTCATCCTAATTAAATTGAATGGTGGATGAATCATGACATTTTAAATAATTCTTTTTTTTTTTCACCATTTTCACTGATTATCACGCACTTTTTAGTCTTTTCTTGTTGCTCCGCCCTAACATAGCGTCGTAGCACACTGGTGGTACACAAGGTACCCCCAGGAGAACCCCATGATGAAGCATGTCATCAACTATGTTGATGAGTGAGGGTTCACTTACAACTTCAGATTGACTCGCAGTGTCACGATAGTTTTGTTATTAGGGATCACTAGTCCTGTTATTATCACACTCTTTTGTTGTTTTCTTCTGATTGACTTAGGGGGACTAAGAGTGTGTCTTGACCCTCTCTCTCTTGTTGTTCGCAATTATTCTAGGCAGCGCACAGCTGTGAGAGCACAACCAAATCCAGTTTTGCTACTTTTTTGGCACAACCATGGAAAATACAGGCCTCTCATACACAGATGCAGAGGTGGACGCACTACTTGCGGACCCCTCTCTCTTTGCCGATTCGTCGATAGCACAGACCATATCACAGACTAATGAGTGGGACAAATTAACTGAACAAAAACGTAATCGCATTCGTACAATCCTTCATGGAACCATACTCACTGAGTACTTACGCAATAATGTGGCCCCTAAAGGGCTACTGGTGACGAATGCCCCTCGGATCTTTTTGGAAGACCCAGTTTTTAGGAGGGATTGGGCACAGATCGCGTGGCACTGCACGCGCGACTGGCTCGTCCTTATTATTAAAACAGCGTTACGTCTTTCCGAGGCCCTTATGGTGGAAATTCAATTATCTGAGACACATTTTCGCACTACTTTGACTGGCTACAAAAAGAAATTGGATGAACTTAATAAAGAGATTAATGAATATAAAGACACATTAACACAGTCCAAAGCTTTGAAGTTTCAGAAGGACCTGAAACGTTTCTCTTATATTAAGATTTACCCATATGCCAATCCAGACTATACAGTGCCGGTGTCTACCAATGACCAATCTGAGACCACTGACGACAATGACTCATTTTCAAGTGGGTCTAGTATTGACAGCAACAAGTCCAGACAGCGAGGCAGAGGTAGAAATAGACCTTACTCATACCAACCTGTGTGGCAACACCCCCCCCCTCTAATCAGGGCAATTTGGGTTATCACAACCATTTCCAACAAGCACAATTCCCAATGATGGGTTGGAACCCAGGCTTTGTACAGCTCCCTCCTTACCCTCAACCTTCATTTCGTCCTCCTTTTTTGGACAGAGGCAGACGCGGACGAGGGAGAAGAAGAGGACGCAATCAGGTTCATTGGGAACAAGAGGAGAATATGGGGAACAACACACGCAGCAAGGGCGCAGCAAACAACATACAAGTTTAGTTACTAATTTATCCTCTGTAGTTCTCACTCAGAGTGAGAGTGATGTCCTTGAAAGGGGGTTAGGATTTGTCCCTACTGCACGTTTTGACCGATTCAAGTTACATTGTGAACTATCTGAGTTTTTTAGAAAACTGAAACTCAAATTCTTTTTTGAAAAAAATCAATCTGAAGTCCTTGCAGATCATTCCAGTGATACTGGGTTACGCTTGAAATCAACCTTTGTACCTCCACCACACACAATACCAGCGGAGATAACTGCGTTCGAACAGGCAGTTTTTAATGATGTGGAAATCTTCCAAAACCAAGGGACCTTTAAAAACATGAGTTCCATTGATTTTCAGGCTCTTCAATCACTTCGATCCAATACCCTTATCGTGATCAAACCCGCAGATAAGGGTGGTGGGATCGTAATTCAGAACAGTACTGATTATGACCTGGAATGTAAACGTCTACTTGGCAATACTAAGAACTACATTCCATTGACCACTGATCCCTCATCTTCGTTGAAGGCCACTATCTGTAATCTGGTGGAACATGCTGAATATAACGGTTATATCAGCAAACAGGAAGCAGATTTTTTGTCAAAGGGTAAGGGGATAGTGCCCTACTTTTATACCCTCCCAAAGACACATAAGAACATATCACCTCCACCAGGCCGCCCGATAGTATCGGGTATTGGCTCTCTTTTAGAGCCTCTTTCAATTTACTGTGATTATTTTTTAAAACCTATAATCCAGAAGACGGTCACTTACCTGAGGGATACAAAAAGTTTTTTGGCATCCCTTCAAGATTTATCATTTGACAATGACAACACCATTCTTGTATCATTGGATATTGAGAGTCTTTACACCAGTATTCCCCAAGACGACACCATCAAGGTCATTGGGGAAGCTTTAGACTCTATTGATTGGACTTTTCAAACATCCAAAAGCTTTGTGATTGACTGTGCAACACTGGCCCTGAAACAAAATTTTTTTGAGTACCAAGGTGCATTGTATCTCCAGTGTACGGGGACTTCTATGGGCAGCACATTTGCGCCTAGTGTGGCGGGACTATATGTTTACGATTTTGAATGCAAACATATCCTGGACCCTACCAATCCGTTCTCTTCGTATCTCTCCTTTTGGAAGAGATACATAGACGACATTTTCATCGTCTGGCAGGGCCCTGAGAATATCCTACGCGAATTTTTTGTATGGATTAACACACGTGATCCCAACTTGCTATTCACTTACATCTTTGATAGCCATGAAATCTACCGTACGGACAATTTTTACGGATCAGGCGTAACTGTAGTAATCTGTCTGATTTCCGTACGCAGTCTCGGGAACTCTCTGAGAAACTGCACCAAAGAGGTTATCCTGATAAGATCGTGAAAGCCAGTTGTAAGAGGGCCAGAAATCAACCACGTGAGAATCTACTCTGTGATTATCCCAAACCATCTCAAACTGTTCCACTTACCTGTGTGACAACTTATAATGCTGCCTCCAATGCTATTTCTAAGTCCATCAAGAAACATTGGCGTATTTTGAAGAGCAACAACATCAAATGGGACAAACCTCTATTTGCGTACAAAAAAGCGACCAGCCTAAAGGATTCCCTTGTCCACACTAGACCACGAAATTCCGATATACCCACGGACAGGTCTGTCCTGAATGCTTGGGGCCTTCCACCTGTTTTTGGCCATTTTCCCTGCGGGTCATGTAGCATCTGTTATCTTACTTCTACAACCAAAATCTTACCCTTGGAAGCAGGGAAAATCTGGACGCAAAGGAGTCATACCAACTGTAATACTGCTGATGTAGTATACTTAATTACTTGTCCTTGCGACCTAAGATATGTGGGAATGACGACACGTAAAGTGAAGTTACGTATTGGTGAGCATCGAAGCAACATTCGATGCAAGAAAAGTACTACTAAACTTACTGAACACTTTTTACGTTTTAACCATACAGTGGATGATCTGCATTGGACTATTATTGAACAGGCTAATCCAACGATTTTGTTCGAGAAGGAGCAACGTTGGATTTACCGTCTTTCTACACATGTAACTGGTCTTAACGATAATATCCCATGGGGCACCGTTTTAAGACGCAAATGAGTGGTCCTGGTAGTTAAATATAGGCTAATCCTATTCTTGAGCTTAACGATGACTTCAGTATATATGCTACCCTTGATCACCGAGGTGCTGATTAGAAAGTCTAACAGATGCGCACCGCATAATATCAGTTCAATCGGGGTTTAGCATTGAAATGATATATTATACATCACCTGGTCTGATGTTAACTAGATGCTGGGTTGTCGTTTGAAATACCGATTACTCACCAAAACCATCTGATTAGTTAATGTCCCGAGTCTGCAGTTGTGATTTGTCTGTTCATTTTCTATCGACGCATAAAGTTTTTTAAAAAAAATTTCAAACACAGGAAAACACTCAGCGCTCTAGTCCTTCTATGAGTCCGTTGTTTGTTTCCTGTTTTCTTACACAAACCGGATTTCCGGTTAATGTGGGGATCTCGCCTATTTTTACCGCGAAGATCGTATTGACGCTGACTCCAGGCGAGGTGGTTTCGTATAGGTTCACGAGCCAGGCAGGTGACTTGGAAGATGTGAGTACCGAGGATGGGTCCTTTTTTTCTTTTTCCTTTTTCCTTCTGGCTCGTCGCGTAAACTGACATGACGGACTAACTTGGGTTTCGGGTTACTTATACTCTTCCCGTTTATCCCCGACAGTTGTCCTGTAGTCCCGCCATCCACCGTCTGCCTAAGGAGTACAGCTCTTTCTTTTTACATGTGAGTGCCGTATTTTCATTTGGTTACAAGTGCCTTTTAATGCAATAACACTGGTCTGGTATATTTTGTAAAAACTCGTTGGTCAATGCATCGAATTGAGTAGTCTCCTGAAATAGGGTATATATGCATTTAGCATTTAATTTTTCAGTCATACTTAATATTAGAGTATAGTTTGTGGGAACAACATAATCAAATGGACTCTTTTGTTCCACGCATAACACTGCTTCAATCTGTTTATAATAGACAGTATCACATAATTAAGAGTCATTGATTGATGTGTTACACTCTATGTGATTATTTCCATACAGGTATCCTTTCGAGATCACGGAAGGCACACAACGAGAACCGTGAGTGTATCGGTTTCCAACACCTGAGGTTAGGGTGGGCTTTAGTAAGCCTATACCGCCCTGGTGTATTCTTTTTTCTGGTTAGGTCCTGATGAAAGCTCTGTAAATCATACATAAGAAGCTGAAACATGTCGACCAAGATGACCACCACTGGATGTTTCTGACTCACTAATAGTCGAGATTAGACATCCGTCACTGTTTTTAACGTCTAAGCTTCATCCTAATTAAATTGAATGGTGGATGAATCATGACATTTTAAATAATTTTTTTTTTTCACCATTTTCACTGATTATCACGCACTTTTTAGTCTTTTCTTGTTGCTCCGCCCTAACATAGCGTCGTAGCACACTGGTGGTACACAAGGTACCCCCAGGAGAACCCCATGATGAAGCATGTCATCAACTATGTTGATGAGTGAGGGTTCACTAACAACTTCAGATTGACTCGCAGTGTCACGATAGTTTTGTTATTAGGGATCACTAGTCCTGTTATTATCACACTCTTTTGTTGTTTTCTTCTGATTGACTTAGGGGGACTAAGAGTGTGTCTTGACCCTCTCTCTCTTGTTGTTCGCAATTATTAATAGAATATATGCAGGCAGAATATGATGTCATGTTTCAAGGATTAACAAAGTACTCAATTGCGAGCATATTTCCAGGAACTATATGATGAAGATTCGGCCAGTCATGAGAGTTGAGCCTCCATCTCTCACTTCTCATGGGATCATTGTTGACCGGTGCCAAAGAATACATTGGTTTGTGTTTCGATAATTTATCTTGGATGCAGACAAAAACTTCTCTGTGCATTTCTATTGTGAACTGAGAAAAAATCTTGTCATTGGTGTGTTGAGCTAAGAGGATTTTGTGTGACTCTTCAATTTGATCCTAGATTACAGTTTCTGCCTCCCTAATTATATGGGCAATAGCATTCTTATGGAACTGCTTTATCTTTACAATTCTGTTTTCTGAATAAGGAAATACAGTAACTTAGTTAAAGTAATAGCTCCGTAGGCTACCAGGCAGAACTGTGCCGGGACCTGTATGCATGTGGCTTTATAGCATACATTGTGCTGGAGACTGTGGCTAGTGCAAAAGAAGGGGAGAGCTTGTATACTGTGTGCGGAGTTACAGTGCAAAGGGAAGGGCGCTGGGGTCAACCTAGCAGGACAAGTGAGGCAGCGAGGAGAGAGACAGAGCTGTTGGCGGGAGTGGGATGAAATCATTAGCGGTCCTTATGAAAAACCTTCAGAGGTCAGTTTTGCTATGTCAAGGTGCCGCTTGATAAGACGGTTTTGATGTCCGGTAGGGTGTGGAGAAAGAATAGAGGCTGGCAGAAATGGACTTGGATTTCTTGCTTGAAGAGAAAGTGGGAAAAAATGGAAGGAAGTGGATCTGTGCTTACAGGCCAGAATAGAATACCAGATCCCAGGAGAGTAGCGGCAAAACACCTAGATTCTTGTTTCTTTCCTTTCAATGTTTCAGGATTAACATTCTGAGGATTCTTCTTCTGCATTTCATGGATACTCTACCAGTTGCCCTAATCTTGATCGCCAGCTGCAGTAGGGTGGCAGATTTGACGGCCTTCTGGAACTGCAATTAGTTTGCAGGGGGGAGTTCTCTGAAGGTGATTTTGATTGATGCTGATAAAGAACTTCAGTGATGTGTGAATCTTCATACAGAATGGTCCTTAATGGAATCAAGTGGTGCATCTCAGAGACGCCGAGCAGCAGAGAGCCGCCTCTGTTGAAAAGGGAACGCAACAGAGAATGCACGATTCTGAAGCCTGCTTCTATAAATCAGGTTATAAATAGTTTACTAACTAGAGAAGGGCCAGTTCATGGCAGATAGTCTTCATCATAAGCATGATGGGATGAAGTTGATATTGGTGTGGAAGCCCAGGGGATGGGTGAAAGGAAGCCATCGACATTTTTCTCAGTGAGGTATTCTTGTAGTTTGTAGGAGGCTGGCTTAGTATATGGTGCGCACTTATTTAAGTGAAGCACCTTGCACTAATCCAGACAACCCTTATGAGGATTTAGTGGTCTTAAACAAAAATAGAAAGCTCTCTAAATGGTAGCTGAGGAGAGTAGCATTCAGGCTAATCTTGAAGGAGTGTTGAGCAGCTTGTTTTACCAGATCTAATCCGTTAGGTTAAATAAAAAATAAACATACAGTGTATGTATAAAAATAGTTCCATTTATTACATAACACTCACTAACACATTGGTATATCTCCTACCTTAAGATATAAACTCAAATACACAATAATATTTCAATTGTAACAGGTAAGTAAGCACAAACTACAGCGATTTTCAAGGAGGACCAAACCATGTATTAGGAAAGTGGAATGCGAACTGCGACCGAAGTCTGGACTTGGAACAGGAGACTCATAGGAGCTGGGGACACAGGGAACCACCCAGGTTAAGTACCCAGGAACCCCACGGAGGCTGTGTGAAGAGTGGAAACACAGCCGTGTGTCCAATAGAAGTCAACGGGGAAGTTGCGGTTGCAATTTGGAAGAGGAAGGACCCTTCCCAGCAGACCCTGAAGAAACCGAGTGGAAGACACAAGGTTGGAGAGTCACCCCACCTGTGGATACCCCAGCAGCCAGGATATCTACAGCAGGGAAGCCAGGTGCATAGGTGGGAAGTGACATTGGAACCGCCGTAGACTACGAAGGAAGCCTTCAGGAAAAATGCCACTGGAGAAGACTGTACATGAGTCCTGTGGAATCCAATGGTGGATTCTTGAAGTGAAGAACCTGTAAGCAGAGGAGACAGTGTCCATGCCACTCTGAGGTGACCAGGACAAACGGAAGAGCAATACCCACTAAAGATGGACAGTTCAAGTGAGTTGACGGTGACCTTGTCACTGCAGCAGTGAGGACCAGGCGATGCTGAGGAAGACCCGGAGCCGTGCATGAGCTGTCTCATGTCAAAAGTAAAAAAAACAGGGGTTTGGTGTCTGGCGGGAGCACCAACAAGCCTTGCCTCTTTTCCGTCATAAAGCTCTCTCTTCCCGAGCTCCCTGCCACTGCCGTCCTTGTGCCCCACCCCCTCCAGCATGTTGCTACCTCTCTGGCCTCCATGCTGATCGCCCTCCCCTGACCCCTACTTAATGGCGGCTGATGCACGCCCGCGCGTTAGGCGAGCCAAAAGCAAGCTCATCTGCGCCCGTCTGCAACCTGACCGTGACATCCGACACTCTTCCGCTCCGACTCCAGCACCCTCCAAGCTCTCAACCCCGGAAGCAACAACAGCTGCCAGCTCTCAACGCTGAGCAACACCCAAGGCCCGATCTCCTGCCGACACGGCCGTTGCACCTTCACCCACCTCCAGACCTTAGCAGCAGCCCCCAGCGCACCGGACGCCAACGCATGCAATTCACTGAACTACATCCTCCTCAATGTATGCTCCCTGCCCACTCACACGGCTGACGTGACCTTCCTCACAGAGACCTGGACCGAAGCTAGCTCAGCATCCGTCATCGCAACCGCCATCTCAGATGAATGAAGGATCTTGAGGAAAGACTGCCCCACCCGCCCAGGAGGGGGCCTCGCCATCATCCACAAAACCTCCCTTCGCATGACAACCACCAACTTGGATGACACCTCGCCCCCTATGGAACACATCCACTTCCAGATCCAGACCAACCCCAGAATGATGATCCGCGGAACCCTCATCTCCCGCCCGCCTGGCCCCCGAGCTCCGTTCACCAATGTCATCACCCACCTCATCGCACCCCACACCCTCGCCTCTGCAGACTACATACTACGTGGAGATCTAAACTTCCACCTGGACAACCACATTGACCCCAACACCACCGCCCTCCTAGAAAACCTCACCAACATAGGACAGAAGCAACTTGTCTCTGCCCCCACTCACACAGGAGGACACACACTCGACCCCGTCTTCGCCAGAGGAAACAGCATCTTCTTCAGCCACACCAGAGAACTCTTATGGACTGACCATCACTGTGCCCACTTCTCCTTCATAAAACCAACCGCACACAAACACGCACTCCACCTCCCATGCAGAAACTGAAACAAAGTCTCTGAAGAACACCTCACCTCTGCCCTCACCCGCACTCCACCCCCAACTATGACAGATGCAAACACCGCGGCAAGCAACCTCCAGCAATGGATCGCCAAATGAGCCAACACACTTGCCCCCTCCAGAAGACTACAGGACAACACAACAAGAAAGCAAACTGGTTCTCCAATGCACTCCTAGAATCCAAGCGCTCCTGCCTGCCGAGGACTGGATAAAATGTGGAGAAACAGCAACATTTCGGAAGCATGCACCACCTACAAAACAGCCACTGCTGCTCACCACCAACTCATCAAATCCACAAAGAAGAATTTCCTCCAAGACAGAATCCACTCCAATGCCTACAACTCTAAGGAACTCTTCTCCATCATACAGGAATTTTCCAAACCCAACAGTGAGACAACAGACGTACCCTCTCCCAAGTCCTCTGCAACAGACTCAGTTCCTTCTTCCACCTCAAGATCAAGACACTGTACAATAACTTTGACGACCAAGACCTCTGTACCACCTCAGCCCCCACTCCCAGCAACACCACCCAGCAGACCCTACTCACTTGAACCCCACTCAAAACAGAAGACACCCAAAAGACCATGAAGAGCATCCACTCTGGAGCACCTTCAGACCCCTGCCCGCCACAGATCTTCCACAGAGCTGCCTCAGCCATGGCACTCGAACTACGTCGAACCATCAACTGCTCCCTCGAGATCACCACATTCCCTGACAACTGGAAGTGTGCTGAAGTCAACCCTCTCCTGAAGAAACCCTCCGCAGACCCAACAAACCTCAAGAATTTCAGGCCTATCTCGCTGCTTCCTTTTGCAGCCAAGGTCATCAAAAAGGCCACCAACACCCAGCTAGCATACTTCATCGAAGCCAACAATATCCTAGACAACCCCCAATCTGTATTTTGCAGCAACCACAGCACCGAGACCGCCCTCCTCGCCACCACAGATGACCTCCGCACCCTCCTCGACCAAGGCCATACAGCAGTCCTCATCCTCCATGACCCATCAGCAGCCTTCAACACACTTTCTCCCACCCACACTAGCCACCAGACTCCACTACGCCGGCATCAAAGGAAAAGCCCTAGACTGGATACGTTCATTCCTCACGGGCAGAACCCGGTGAATAAGACTCCCGCCCTTCCTCTCAGAACAGACAGCAACCAGATGCAGAGTTTGCCAAGAATCCTTCCTCAGGCCCACACTCTTCAACGTCTACGCTACATGGCCCCCCCTGCAACCATTGTCAGAAACCATGGGCTCAACATCGTCTCCTACGCCAATGACAGCCAACTTATCCTCTCCCTCACCAAGGAACCAGATGTCACCAGGCATAACTTCCAAGAAGGAATGACAGCAGTCGCAACCTGGATGAAGAACAGCTGCCTGAAATTCAAATCAGAGAAAACAGAGGCCCTCATCCTTGGCTCCAACCCCTCCACATGGAACGATACCTGGTGGACCCCACCCTCAGAAACCAACCCAGCCTAACAGACCATGCACTTAATCTCAGTATCATACTGGACTCATCGCTCACTATGAATCGCCAGATCAACGCCGTCTCCTCTGCATGCTTCAACACCCTCCACATACAATGGAAAACATTCAAACGGATACCCACCGACAGCCACTCACGCCAACATCACCAGCAGACTCAACTACTGATGCCGGAATCAACAAAAAACACCTCAGCAAACTCCAGACCATCCAGAACGCCGCAGCCAGATTAATCCTTGATATCCCACGACACAGCCACATTACCCAACACCTCCGTGGCCACCACTGGCTCCCTGTTGAAAGAAGAATAACTTTCAAGTTGTTCACACATGCCTACAAGGCCCTCCACAACATCGGGCCACAATACCTCAACAATCGCCTCTCCTTCCATACCCCCCAAGAGAAGCCTCCGCTCAGCCGACCTCGCCCTAGCCACCGTCCCACGCTTCTACAAGAACAGAACGGGTGGAAGGTCCTTCTCCTACTTTCGAGCCAAAACCTGGAACGACCTCCCCCTTCCACTCTGGTGAAGCGAGACACTGCACCAATTCAGGAAAGACCTCAAGTCCTGGCTCTTCGAATTACCCTAATAGAGCTCCATATACCGCCCCCCCTGGCCTTGAGACTGAGGAAATTTAGTACGGCCCCATCTTTCCTAGTAACACCATTACGCTGTTGCCCTCACTCATGCACCTTCAACCTTCGTAGCGTTTCTTTCACATTCTATACTGTTGCGCATATTACACGACCTTTCCTATTTCCCTGAGTTAAGTCCATTCTGAGACCCGGCTCGAAGCAACTAATCCCCGAGATAACCATCTATTGACCCTTGGTGACCGTTCTCGGCCTCTCCAGTTGTTTTACGAATCACCATCTTCAAACACGCAAGCACGTCCTGTCGTAAATTAATTTAACCAAGGAATGGCTATGCCACCTGACCTATAGGGTCGGGTAGAGAACACGACCTTAGGGAAGGAATTTCTATTACCCATTATCCTGTATCTTGTACAAAGAATGTTTTCTTGTGGATGATTTGTATTTTTATTGCACATTGTGGGGGTTGTTGCTTTAGGGGATTCAAGCACTACAAAAGACTGTGAGCCACGGATTGAAGTGGCAGTCTCCTGAGAACCTACCACTGATGTACTTCTAGGACAACTGTACCTAGCTGCAGCTAATAAATTGAAGTTCCTATGCCAGACAGAGTGTTCCGTGTCTCTGTAATTTGGAAGGCGAACTCAGAAGATTTCAGACGTACCCTGCGCCACCAGGCTTAATGAGCCCGGTTCTTCAATTGGTGCCCTCTGTGAGGCGTTGGGTCTTTGTTCTATTTAGGAGGGTGTCTACTGCATGCGGTACCATGACAATAAGGGTATTATCTAATACCAAGCTAGCAGACTGGCGAATGGAAACTGCCGCTGCTGCTGTAGCCCTCAAACAGCTAGGTAATGCCTTGGCCACTGGATCTAACGTGGCCGAAAAATAGGCACAGGGGCGTTGCTTGTCCCCAAATCGTTGCGTTAAAACTGATAACGCGCAACCTTCTTTCTCATAAACATAGAGTGTGAAAAGCTTACTGTAATCAGGAGTACCTAACACAGGGGCAGAGCACAAGGCAGTGCATAAATCAGTGAAACTTTTCTGACATTCCGCAGTCCATGGAAGCGGGTGTGGTGTATCTTTAAGAGTGAGTGCCAACAAGGGTTTTGCCAGAAGGGAAAAATTGGGGATCCATTGTCTACAATAAGAGGTAATACCTAAAAAGGCACGCACCTCTTTTTGCGTACATGGAATAGGCATTTGGGCAATTGCTTGGATACGTTCTGGGGTCAATCGCCGTCCCTCCTTTGACAAGAGATGGCCTAGGTAGGTAACCTCTTGGCAGCAATATTGCAATTTTGATGGTGAAACCTTGTGGTTGTGGTCAGATAAGTGGCGTAACAGTGAAATGGTAGCCTTTTTACAAGTGTCTTCAGAATCTGCTGCAACCAACAGGTCATCCACATATTGAATGAGGGTGGCCCCTGGTGGTAAACACAAAGTATCGAGCTGTGATTTCAATGCTTGACTGTAAATGGAGAGGCTCTCGCAATAGCCTTGAGGAGCTCGCTTGAACCGGAAGCTTCGGCCTGCTAAGGAGAAGCCAAAAATATCCCTACTTTCCTCAGCAATGGGAATGCTGAAGAAAGCATTTTTGAGGTCAATGACAGAAAACCAGGAAGCTGAGGCTGGTATCATTGTCAGCAGGGCATTAATATCTGGGACAACAGGGAATTGAGGTACCACAATCTTGTTGACCTCTCTAAGATCAATCACAAAACGATAGACAGGTGGCTGGGAAGGGTTGGTTCGTTTAAAAACAGGCAGAACAGGGCTATTGCATACATTTCCCCTAGTCTCTTCGACTACATCGTTTTGTACCAAATCATGAACTATAGTCAAAAGAGCTTTTTCGCCGTCACTGGAAATTTTATATTGTGTATTGCGAGGAAATTTAGTATTAGGCTTGAGTGTTACAATGTAGGGAGGAATCCGCAGGAGGCCCACATCATTGGGGCCGGTGGCCCAGAGGGTGGCTGGAAGAGATTGTAATCAGGGGGAAGCTGATCTTTAGACAAATACATCGGTGAGGTCAATTTCTTACCTAAGGTAAGACGTACACCAGAAGGGGAACAGTGTAATGTCGCATACAATCTCTTCAATAAATTCAAGCCCAACAAATTTTCACCACAACCAGTTGTTAAAAGGAGCGGGGCCTCCAATTTGTAAGGACCTATTGAAATGGGCAAAGGGCATGAAACTGGGTTTTGAACTGGGGCACCAGAAAAACCTACAGAAACATTTGTACAGCCAGACAAAGGTGCCCCAGGGAGTTTAGAGTGAATCATAGAGCTCTTTGTTGCACCAGTGTCTAATAGGAATGGATCTGTAACACCTAGTGCTTCCACATCAACATAAGGCCCGCTTTGGTCCACTGGAACTGATACTACTCCCTTACTTTGTCCATGGCAGTCCTAGCTAGGTTGGGAATTCTGACTCTCATCCTCAGTATAGTAATCACTGTTGTAATAGTTGGTAGACTGAACATTTTGCTGATCAAAATAATTCGTGGAGTTTCCAAGGAGCATGGAACGTTGGTTATTAGGCAGCGTACCTCGTCCTCTACCTCTTGGTGCTGACTGATAACCACCCTGGCCTCGTGACGCGGGAATACCGCTCGTGCGCTGTAACAAAACCGGGCAATTATACTTTAAATGGCCTTCTTCTTTACAGTAAGAGCATTGATTTTGGCCCAGTGGGGGTCGGGGAACGAAAGGCCCAGACCTCTGCAACTGTCTCTGGAATTGTGGAGACGGCTGATATTCACGTTGGGCAGGGCGAGGAGGATAAGCTTGTTGCAAAAGAACTTTTGTTTTCAACTCTTTGGTCTTTTTATCAAGTTTCTCTCTTTCCTCTTTATCCCTATTTTCATAATACTGGGCAGTAGCCAATATCTGGGCCGAAGATGAGACTGCCCACGCACTTTCGGAATTCTTCAATTTATTAGATATTTCCGGAACCAAATTTGACACAAATTTGTCTACAAACAACCGTTGGCCACCTTCCGTGCTCATATCCTGACCACTATGATCGATGAACGTCTCCTCGAAATGAGTGAAGAAATCAGAGACGTTTTCATCTGCTTTCTGCTTACAAGCTGCTAACTTATCCCAATTAACTCGCAGAGGGGGCATCATAGTTTTCCGTAAGGCAATGATCCTAGCTGGGAGTTCTGTAATTAGAGCCTCAGGTTTGGCACCACCCACTTGGAGTCTGTCCGCAGCGAGTATGGCAGCCCAATCACCTCCCAGTTCCCCCACATGGTCCTCCTTTCGAATCCTAGCCCATAACGGTTGTGGGGCCACATTACCCATTAGCATGTCTATATCGGCCAAATTCATAATACATGCATCAACAGTTTGGGACAACTCTTTGTAGTACCCAGCAGGATTTTTACGGGGGTCCGGTAAGGACTGCTTAAGGGCCAATACCTCAGATCGTTTCCAAGGAACGTGTACCAACACACGTTGAAAGTGAGCAGGTATAAGAGGATTAGCACCCTGAGCTGCAACCTCCTCTCTCCACACTGGGGGAACCTCTCTCATGGGATAGTGTTTTAATTTTCGCCTGACGGAGGAATCGCGTTTTGGCAAGGACCGGCAGGCAAGCATCATTCTAAAAGTTACAAGCGTTCCTACCGCATCCTCAATCTCTGCGCCCACAATCAGCCCTTTATCAAACTCTGCCTGTACATCGAGCAGGCCCTGAGGGGCTCGTCCCAATCACATATCCTCCCACTCTTGACTTAAAATGTTACACATAGTATCAAAAACATATCTCTGCGTTGGTGCCTCCCACTGCTGAAAGGTGACCATAATATCTTGCACACTATACTGGGGGCCATTCGTGATCCACCTTCGGGCTTGAAGATCTAGCACTTCCCGTTCCTCCGGACCTGGGAGCTGACTATGAGTTTGTCTACGAGGAGGAACAGGGGTCATTTGAAATGTCCCAAAGAGAGGGGACAAAAGGCCAGAAACGGTATCGATCATTCGCCTCCGAGCGGAGGGAGAATTCGTCATTAGGACAGGAGACAGAATATTAGGCGGGGCAGAAGAGGGAGTAACATTTACGAAGGGAGCCGAAGGTAAGGGAGAGCTCGGTAATACCGGAGAAAGCTGTGGTGGGGGTGCAGGAACCGATTGAGGAGCGACAGGTGGGACAACAGGCGGAACAGGCGGGGCAGGTGCTAATAATAAAGGTGCATTCGCTCCGGGGGCAGGCGGTAATCCAAAAGGTATATTAGCTCCCTGCGCATATGGTGGGGGTAATCACAACAGATGGGACATTAAAGGATCCTTCTCAGGGTCCACATTTTTCTCCGTAGGGGAAGTTGGCAACACTGGATAACATTTATCTACCGCCATACGATGTTGCCTATCTGTGACCTCAATCGCATGATCGGTTTCATTATTTTTAAACTGTTGCGCAGCTTGTAAAATAGACATATCCCTCCTATCTCTTTTAGCTTGTTTTATTTCTTTCTGTTTGGCCGCCATAAGCGAAAAGAGTCAAACATAGCCGGCCGGGCTTTTCGCTTAAACAAAGTGTTCTCCAAATTATCTAAAATATTGAGCTCAAAACTGCCGTTCTGTGGCCATCGTAAAACCCCATCTTTCCTAGTATAGCGAACCCATGCCTCATTAAAAGCTATGGGGCCAATACCATGTTTAGAATATACTTCATAAGTGGGAGTTCCGGCCGGAGGAATTGGACAAGAGTCCTCCAGTCGGGAAGCCCTATCGCTATTACAACAAAACCATCTTCCAAACTTACTGAAACCAGGAATCGCTACCACAATAGTTTCTTTACAAACTTCAAGGGGTTAATTAGTCACTTTATAGTACAAAAAACTGCACTCACCCCTCGGTTTCGGCTTTTGCAAAAGTCGAACAAAGACAAAACAAAGACAAAGGAGTGGCCACTATACTTAACTTAACCAGATGTTTTTGATATGTAATACCTTGAACCCGGCAACATTGCTGCCAATTCCAGTAGAAAATGACACTCAGGAGCAACACGACTGCTTCCTCTGCACGGAGGAAGAGACAAAAGGCAGAGTTGATTTAAAGGATACTCCACTCCCGGACCCGGATGGGACCTTATGGGTGGACGGTTCTTGTTTTAAGCTTCCCAATGGTGAAACGACCTTATACACTGTTGTAGAAACAGCGCGTATTATACATACCTCAGCCCAGGCAGCTGAATTGATAGCACTGACTAGAGCTTGTGTGTTGGCTGGAGGAAAAAGGGTGAATGTGTATACTGATAGTCAGTATGCATTTGGAGTGGCCCATAGTTTTGGCCGCCTGTGGAAGGAAAGAGGCTTTCTCACATGCCACGGCACTAAGATACAGCATGGCCAATTGGTAAATGACCTCCTTGAATCACTCACCTTGCCCACTCAGATAGCGATTGTGAAGTGTAGTGCACATAAGAAGATCACTGATGATGTAGGTCAAGGAAAAGCTTTCGCAGACCACATAGCGAAAGAGACAGCTAGAGACACTACAAGCCACATGTATGTTGCGGGCTCTGCTAGATGGGTTGCACAAGGAGGGATGTGTGAGAATACTGTGGACAGTGTGAAAATGATCCAGGCAGCGGCCACAGAGAAAGAATTGAGTACGTGGAAAGAAAGTATAGGAAGATTGGATGTGGCAGGGTGCTGGGCAGACTTGTCAGAACATCAACGCTGGTTGTTACCAGATGCTTATGTACTCCCAGTAGTTTCCATGGCACATGGTCCAGCCCATATTAGCGCCAAAGGTATATGCAAGCTTCTGGCTCCGGTATAGAAGAATGTGGGGATCCCTAAATGTGCAGACAATCTGGTTAAGCATTGCATTGTATGCTTGATGTATAACCCGGGGAAGGGAACACCAACACCAGCAGGACATTCCCCAACTTACCCTTTTGAGGTTTTACAAATAGATTACATCCTCATGGAACGATGTAACAATCTGAAGTATGTTCTTGTTGTGGTATGTGCCTTCTCCCGATGGGTAGAGGCCTATCCCCTGAAAGATAATACTGCTCTATCCACAGCAAAAGTCCTTTTGAAGGTGTTTCTGCCAAGATTTGGGTTACCGAGAATTATTTAGAGTGACAACGGAAGTGAATTTGTGGGTCAGATCATGCAGAAAGTATGTACAGGCCTTGGCATTTAGCAAAAGTTCCACGCAGCAAACCATCCTCAGTCAGCAGGTTTGGTGGAATGCTATAATAGCACCCTTAAACTTAAACTTGCGAAAATACAAGCCAGCACGGGTCTTGCCTGGCCTGATGCCTTGCCCTTGGCTCTCTTATCCACCAGAACAACCACCCATTCCCGTATGGGGCTTAGTCCTTATGAGGTTGTCTTTGGACGCCCTGCAAATGTTTGGGGAGTCCCAAGGCCAAAGAAATACTCAGAGATAGAGCATCCATTGTTGATTGACTATTTACATGATCTAACCACTAAGTTACGTGTCCTTCACCAACAGGTACAAGATACTTTGCCCCAGGCTTCAACGGATCCTGGTCACACCATACAACCGGGAGACTGGGTCTGCGTCAAAAACTTCCAGAGGTCAAAGAACTTGGAACCTCGCTGGAGAGAACCTCGTCAGGTACAACTGACGACGCGTACTGCAGTAAAGGTGGTCGGCAAAAAGAACTGGGTACATGGGGTACATTGCAAGAAAGTGCCCCTACCATTGCCTTATGATCAATGGGTTCATAAACGAATTAGCGACTCTGAAACCGGAAGAATACCAAGATTTGGACTATTCAGCAAATTGTACCTGGTTCCCGGAGGTACGATTTGAGGCCCAGACTGAACAAAAATACCTCAATGGTGCTTCATTGACTTTGTCTTTATCCCGATTTCCACATGATTGCAGGGCCGTGATCGTAAGTCTCAGAATTGTGACACAAGATGTGGCTCTAGGCCTGTGGGACTTGTAGGAAAGTATAAAGAACTACAGACAATCACAGCTGAGTGAAGCAACCTCCCATCATGGGCAATATTTAGAGCTGGAAATGACTGTTAACAAGGGAATGGACAAAATACAAACAATGAGCACGAAGCATTGTAAATTATTGCATAATCGTTTTATAGTGGCTTTAATAATATTGATTTTGATGTGTATTATATTGTCTTGTATAGGATGGGGACTACACGTAATTTTTACACAGCCTACTCCCAAAGTTACCGTTGAAATGCATACACATGTCACTCTACCACCTCATGTTGAGTCAAGAAGGAGTGAATTCCGCAACAACACATTTGTTTCCATGCTACACCAACATCAATTGGCCACTAATGCGACAAACTGTTGGGTTTGTGGTCTTCTGCCAAGTTCGGTGAATACTGGAATGCCATACATTACCCTTCTTTTTTCATTTAATGGCTCTTGTCGTGCATGGTGGGAATTGAGCGCCAGTTGGGTATTTTCTGGAGATGGGGATACTCGAGAAGTAAGGAGCTTGGGAGTACATCTATACCATTTATGTTGGCGGGACAGAAAAAGGATATATGGGACGGATAGTGAGAAGTCAGAATATGCTGATCGCCAAACCAAATGTAGGGATTTGTATTTTCTGCCCTCTAATAGAACCTCTCGAAAAGGACAAACTTTTCTAGTGGTACCTGGACAAGCACCATTCTGTATTAGGAAAGGAGGGTTAGAATATAAAGGTACAAGCAATTGCCAACATATTGTGACATTGAATGGGACAGATTGGCCTCGCATGGTTCCCTCACGTAATACATACTTCGTGTGTGGAAATAAGGCTTACACTTCTCTACCAGGTAACTGGAGAGGCACTTGTTATATCCCTTGGTTGTTGCCCCCTACATATATAGCAGATGCCAAGCATCATTTACAGAAAAAAAGGGTGATGTCTGACCAGGATACGTCAGTACTAGGCCTGGGCGAAAATTTCGTTCCGTTCGCGGAAATTGCGATAATTTGACATTTTCGCGTTCCGCGGAGAGCGCGAAAATGTCAAAATTTCCGCATTCCGCAGCTTGGCGATAATTTGTTTCTTGCTCGCGCTGTAAAATAATACATTCTCGCGCGCGCGATCGCCTTACCTGAATCCCTGCGTTCGCCGACAAGTTTTCTTGATCCGGTCGCGTTCTCCATGAGATGTTGTATTGTTTTTAGCCATTTGCGCTGTCTCGCGACAGTTCGCGCCCGCAGTGACGTCATGCGTCGCGCGATCACGTCTTTCTTCTCACGATCATGCACCGCGAGACAACTGAAAACAAGATGGCCGCGCCCCGTGAGCAACCACATGGGTAAGTTGGCGAGCCGCAACCATGCAGAAAATCTCGCGAACATGCGGGAAAAAAACTTCTGCATCTTCGCGATATTTCCGCGTATTTGCGATAATTTTTAACATTTTCACGATAATTTGCGAAAGTGGATTTCGCAAATTCCGCCCACCCCTAGTCAGGACAAGGAGTCGGGGATGTCTTGAAAGGACTCCTTCCATTCTGGGGGCCCAATAGCCAACAGTAGAGACATAAGACAACTAATTCGAGTTGTAGAAGCCACTGTCAATGAAACGGCTGGAGCTTTGAGTAACCTCACTGCAGAACTCGTTGCTGACCGCCTTGTCACGCTTCAGAACAGGATGGTATTAGATATCATCTTTGCTGACCGTGGGGGCGTATGCAGATTGATCGGATCTAGCTGTTGCATTTTTATTCCTGACAACACCCCTACAGTATACCAAGCCATCTCTAAGCTACATAAGATCGCTGAGTCCGTTCACCAGGATGAAGGGAATTAGTCTCTGATGGGATGGTTTGGGGGACTACTGTCTACATGGGGATGGAAGATTCTTACCTTTGTCGGAGCGACTTTGGCTATTCTCTTCTCATGTTGCCTTTGCCTACAATGTGGTCCAGGTTTGCCTACAGTGTGTTCCAAATCCGGTATCACAGAAAGCAGCGAACACAAAGATAATGCTGCAACAACAGCTTGTAGATTTCATGGCTATTGAAGTCGATTCAGATTAACAACAGCCTCTGGTTTCTTTGCCTGAGTAATGGCAAAAGGAGGGTCTGAGGAAATTTAGTACGGCCCCATCTTTCCTAGTAACACCATTACGCTGTTGCCCTCACTCAGGCACCTTCAACCTTCGTAGCGTTTCTTTCACATTCTATACTGTTGCGCATATTACACGACCTTTCCTATTTCCCTGAGCTAAATCCATTCTGAGACCCTGCTCGAAGCAACTAATCCCCGAGATAACCATCTATTGACCCTTGGTGACCGTTCTCGGCCTCTCCAGTTGTTTTACGAATCACCATCTTCAAACACGCAAACACGTCCTGTCGTAAATTAATTTAACCAAGGAATGGCTATGCCACCTGACCTATAGGGTCGGGTAGAGAACACGACCTTAGGGAAGGAATTTCTATTACCCATTATCCTGTATCTTGTACAAAGAATGTTTTCTTGTGGATGATTTGTATTTTTATTGCACATTGTGGTGGTTGTTGCTTTAGGGGATTCAAGCGCTACATAAGACTGTGAGCCACGGATTGAAGTGGCAGTCTCCTGAAAACCTACCACTGATGTACTTCTAGGACAACTGTACCTAACAGCAGCTAATAAATTGAAGTTCCTATGCCAGACAGAATGTTCCATGTCTCTGTAATTTGGAAGGCGAACTCAGAAGATTTCAGGCGTACCCTGTGCCGCCAGGCTTAATGAGCCCAGTTCTTCAAGACCCTGACGGGTGAGTAGTGCACTCTACAAACCCTGATTGATCGATTGGCAGCTGCAACAGGCATGGAAAGCAAAGAAGGAGAAATGTTGGCACCAGCAAGTCCAAGGGACTCACCACAAACAGGAGAGTCAGAGCAGGCCCCAAGCAAGTAGGGGAGCCCACTGAAGCAGGAGAAGACCCTCAAGAGGACCCATAGGCTGAAGGCACAGGAGTCACAGGAGGACCTCGAGCAGCTCACCAAGAAGGAGGGCCCACGGTGCAGAGGATGCAGTGAAGGAACTATACTTGTCAGGGAGAGATGATAGAGCTTCTTGGAGCCCGAAGATCTCTGGACTGCAGAGCCAACAAGCCTTTGCAACGGCAAATAGATGCTGTGCACAGGGGTTTGGTCCCAGCAGTTCCTACGAGGGACACTGGTCTCAAAATTGCAGCGAGCACAGGTCAGGCCTCGAGGGAGTTGTAGAACCACCGCCTGTGTTGCTGATCCTTTAGAAGTCTGTGGGACGTCAGGTGCAGTAGACTGATCAGCTTCATTGTGGTGCCTGCAGATGCAGGGGAGTGGCTCCTTCGGGTGTCCTTGATGCCCACAGGTCTGTTGAAGATCCTGGAAGAAGCAGAGACACAGACAATGAAGAAGACTTGCCGAACAGCGAGACAAGGAGCAGCAGGAGTCTTCTTTGATGAAGTCTCAGTTCTAGGCAAAGTCCAGCAAAGTCCAAGTGTTCAGTTGGTTGAAGAGTGACGTGGTTTCAGGCTTGAGTCTTTCTCCATAACGAATCCGAGGACCCACCCACAGGTAAGCACTTAAATACCCTAGGAAAGGTGTTAGGATGAGTCAGGGGTCCCTCCCAGAGGAGGGGCTGGACAGAGGGGATGATAATCCCATGTCCTTTGTCCAGTTTCACGCCAGAGCGGGAGACAAGGGCTCCCTGAACTGGTTCAAACTGGAGTATGCAAGAAGGGCACTAAATGTGCCCTTCAAAGCCGCCTAGTGTTGCTGGCAAGCACCCCCACCCCAGCCCAGTACACTAAGTCCTGTCTGACTGACTGACTGACTGACTGACTGACTGATTGATGTATTTATAAAGCGCTCGATTGCTGAGGCATCTTGTCTGGGGAGGTGGTCAAATCTCCCTGCGACAGGAAACCTATTCTTCTACCTTCCCCTGCTCGACCTTGGCTGAGCAGCAGGAGGGCAGAATCGAGTCTGTGGTCGGCAGCAGTACTAGATTGCTGTCAGATCCTGAAAGGCTGTAACCAGGAGTACAGGGGGCAGCCTAAGGGAGCCCCCCAGTACATGGGATCATACTTCTTTCAACACTAGAATCAGTGTTGGGGTATGATACCAAACATGACCAGGTTTGGTGCAGCTACTGTATAGTTAGGCATCTCGTAATGACTGATGTTCACTATATGTATGAAAATGACTGACCACACTTACAAAGCCTGGAGAATCAACTCCGGGGTTTGAAGGCGTGTCCTGCTCATGCAGGGTCACCCTCACACTTATAACTAAGCACCCTATCTTCAGAACTGAAAGGTCTGACAGAGGGATGGCTTATAGGTTTTAAGTGTAGCGACCTCAGATATAACGAAACATATCTGTTGTGAGGGGTGCTAGCACCCACACACACAGGCTGCAATGGCAGGCCTGCCGTCACAGTTTGAGTGGTCCCTCATGGGAGGCACAATACATTCTGCAGCCCATGGGAGAGCCCTGGAGAGCCCTGCAGACCTTAGTACCATATACTAGGGACTTACAAGGGTACACCAGCAGCCAAATGTGGAGGTGCAGATGCTTACCGTGGTCAATTTAGGGAGGAAGCACAGTGACTGGGGTCCTGATTAGCAGGATTCCAGTCAGACTAGTCGAAAAAACATAATGACACCAGCAAAAAATGGGGGTAACCATGAAAGTAGATCCTATTTTCCTACATAGTTGTTGATGTTTGCGGTCACTGGTGTGGGTCAGTATGCATTAGGTATATGACATCAGGATTCTATCTTTGCAAATTAATAATTCCAAGTTATTGATATCATAATAACTTGAGATAGAGCTTTTCATCCTGGTACTGGTGGATTCTGATATTGTTGCCAGTTGGTACGACTCTAACATGCAACTATAATGGCTGGATGATCGACCAAATGTAGATGCCACATGAAAGCCGGATGAGCACAGATCTAGGGGCACCCTGATTGACTCTATTCTTCAAGCATGACTGGACCGGTAGCAGGAATATGCAGTTGAAACCCATTTCATTTTTCATGTTAGGGTGACAGCTGGGACTAGAGGGTCAATTCTGTCAAACGCTGTATGATGTCTAGAATCATTCGGATGGCTGCCATCTCTTCACTGCATTGGGATCTGAACCAAGTTAGATAGTCTTTAAAGTGTGTAGCTTTTGGTCATATCATAGAGTTTGTTAGCGACAGTGTTCTCAATGATGTTACCCCTGTATGACTGACAGATATGTGACTAGTCAGTGATTTAAGAGGTCATGATTGTTCCAGTTTGACTTCTTCAAAATTTGGAGTTTTTTTTCTTTAGAGCATCTGGCAAAGAAACTTGACAATTGACAATAATTAGGGATGTCAGGGCAGCACTAGATATTGTCTTCACTGCAGATGATTAATAATGTCCTAATCATAAATAAATAATAATCATTTATGATCCCTGATGTAATTATTTTTAAATAGCAAAAGTGGTGTCTGCACCTACATACTTCACTTGCTCAGTGAATATCTGATTTATTTTAGCTCTTTGAGGCAGGTTGTCTGTCATCAAGGTAATCCTACTGAACACATCTCTGGCTGCATGGGGGTATATTTACATATCTTGAGGAATAAAGGTCCAAATATGATGTGGTCTCTTGGAAAATGGAGCTTTGTACATGTTGTGTTACATTGTGAAGTGCTAGCCCAGATAACGTCTTCTTTGTTCCTGTGACTAGAGTTAAATCATTTCAGTTGGTGAAAGAAACTTAGCTGACTGGAGCTGTAGGCAAGGGGCGTACAACCTATCTCTAGGAGGACCGGAAGCTTGCTAACTTTTCAGGATATTCTCATTAGAAAATGTTCAGGACCAAATTGGGCTGGTTCCTGTGGTATGTTGGCTAAAGACATGGATTAATACAGAACTGACACTGAATAGAGAAATTGTCAGGGACTGTTTAGCGCTGGACAATGTACGTAAAATCCAATGGATACAATATGCCAAGTCAACGCTGGGTAAATTGGGACGACCTGAACTTTTTGCCACCCAAGAAAAGATAGTGAAAGAGGACCTGGCATGGGTTAAAGTACAATTTTTAAACGTGCTGTCTGCAGAGAGAGAGGCGCTGGAGATTGTGAAACCTACGGTGAAAGCCCATTTCCTGTTAAAGACAGTCCCACGGATAAAACCGTACCTGACAATTGTCACAAAACCTTTTCACCGGTTTCTTCTAACTAGGTTCCGTTTCAATCTCATTCGTCTTTTAGCAGATGTACAGTGGTGGAGTAGGGTAAACGATTTAGGCCCCTGTACATGTAGCAACTTTTCAACACAGGATACCATACATTTTATAATGTTTTGTGAGCATTTTAGCTCCATGAGGAGAAAGTTTTTAAGTCCTATTTTAAAGGGGAGGGGTTTTGTGCAAGTTAGACCTGCCTTATTATATTTGCAGCTGTTAAATAACCCCTGGGAGATTTTTAATGTTGCATATTTTTTGGTGGCGGCAGTTAGACATAGGAAGAAAGGGTGCTAGAAATGTTTATTTGTTGATTGATTTTATATATTGATATAACTGTTTCTATTGCCTGATCAATGAATTATAAGTCACCTCTTTTTACAGGTATTCTTTTACTGTTTGTATGTGGTATATTTTATTGAACCCAAAATGTATTAATATGATTTTATGTACTCTTCGTATGAAAATTGTTGTTTGTGGTGTACTTTTATGGCTTTTGCTAGCCGAATAAAGTGGTTTAAAGACAAAGAAAGGCATGGGGGTATGTTTACACAACTTGAGGAATAAAGGTGTCAAATATGATGTGGTCTCTTGGAAAATGGAGCTTTGTACATGTTGTGTTACATTGTGAAGTGCTAGCCCGGATAACGTCTTCTTTGTTCCTGTGATTAGAGTTAAATCATTTCAGTTGGTGAAAGAAACTTAGCTGACTGGTGCTGTGGGCAAGGGGCGTCCAACCTATCTCTAGGAGGACCGGAAGCTTGCTAACTTTTCAGGATATTCTCGTTAGACAAATGTTCAGACAATCAATCGACATGAAATGTATTAAAATATTCAGCAATCATCCTGAACATGTGGCATGGATCTTGTACTCCATAAATGTTGGACACACCTACTACAGATGGAATAGTTTTTGGCAAGAAATACATGGCAATGCTGTCTCTTCCTGGAAGAGGAGTGCTCATGTGAAATTCGGGCACCTCAGATCAAACTACAATGCTCCCGAATTTCGAAGCTCTCATATAGTAGCCTTTTGGCTAGGTTTGCACTGTAGAAATAACATATACACACATACATGAACACACGGAGGTTGCTTTTCAATCCAGGGTGCTTGTGTGTACTGGAAGGCGTTGGCAACTGCTCGGCAATCATTATTCCAAAAGCTCAGTTTTAAATGAACTTGCCTCTCAGGAAATGCTTCAAACGATTTGTAAGTTGTAAAAACGCCTCTAGCAGTTCCTAGTGAGATTTAATCATTAAAATCTTAAGGCAACTAAGTCATGATTATAGATGTCTTGCGTTCCCTGCCAAAAAGTGCGGTTCAGGTCAGGCACGGCCCCTCTCGAGGGTCTCAAGGAAATGTAAAATGGCTTTCTTTCTTCTTTTGCCGCAATCGATAAATCTGTCTGTAATGCCATGCTAACTACATTGATACAATTTTCGGACAATGCACTCTTTATTACATATTACACATTTTGGAATCTAATTTCACAGTTTTGTCAATGTTCTCCAAAGCTGATCTGCAAATGATGAGACCACATTTGGCATTTTCTTTTACCTATTGTCCGATATTATCCCTTCTCGGTGTACACTACTTTGGTCTGCTGGGCATTACTGTCTGCAGTGCCATCACATGTGCTAAGTCTCCTGGGTTGTCTTGATAATTCTTCACTCATTTTCCTTGAACAGTCTTCTGCTCCAGGTGTGCCTCTTACCTTTCTGCTCAGTCTTCCTGTCTACTTTCATTCATTTGATGCTCTGCATCCTTGTAGACTCTGCTTCTCCATCTAATCTATTTTTCTAGGATCTCTGCTTCTTTGTTTGCAATGCGTCCCTGGGTTACCCTGCTCTGCATGGTTTCCCTGTTTATTGTCCTCACCTCTGTGCTTTTCTAGGTACTAATCAACCTCATCTGAATTACACTGCAGATCCCTTGCTAACAGCATCCGAAATCTCCAGGTGAAAGTCTGACCCAAAAATGAGGAATTAGCTGGGGGATCGAACCTAGAATTACAGATTCCGCCAGTAATTCCTCGTTTCGTTGTGGACTTTCAGGGTCCAACTCAAAATGACCAGGTTTTCTCCACTCGGGCAGTTACCTGTGCCTCAGGTACTGGAAACTGGAGTGGGAAAATGTGTCCTATTTAGCGGGCCACGCATAATGAGGGCTCTTGTGTGCTCTGCTTCCCTTGCTGCTTTACCAATATGTTTTACTTCTGTAGGAAGGTGGATATCTGACTATGGTTACCCCCAATTTTTTTGCCTAGTGTCTAGCTGGTTTTTCGACTTAGTAGGCCTGAGATCCTGCCATTCAGGGTCTCAGCCTATCTGCTCTCTCTTTAAAATGGACTCCATGTACCCTAGGTGCATAACCCATTGGAATTAGATCACCCTGTGAGCCCCTGTACTAGTGTACACTAGGTACCCAGGGCATTGGTGTATCTAAGGCTACCAGGGGCTGAAGCATGTATTGTGCCACCCCTGGACTGGCCTAACAAATTTGACACAACTGGCTGATCACTCAGCTGGGGTAAGTTGGTGTAACCACCTCTTACTTAGGTGTAGTATACCTATACCTAACCTTAAATGGGACACATGTTAACCTATAAGTCACTCCTATGGCAGGCCTTAACAATCCTGAAGGCAGAGTGCTTGGTTCCATGTGAGATGGTGCTCTGGCATGAGCTGAGCCTGTCTGCAGTGGTCGGAACAACTTCCTTCTACCGTTTCCAGATATCGTCATACCATATACTCTTAAGTGCATTATGAACCTCGCGGTTAAATGCTATCTTTGGTTTGGCTTTATCAAAACATGTCGAGTAAGGTGTCATACGAATTGGAATACTAACCCCTCGCCAATTCTGGCGACGGGGTTAGCATTCCACCCTTCTAGAGGGACACGACATGTACAGTACCTGAAACCCGGGTAAAATCAGACATAGCCTTAGCTCCACAAAATGGATGCTGCCACCACAGACACAAGTCTGCCCTCCTTCTGCTGGGAGTCCTTCCAGCTTGGGAGACGTGGACAAAGGGTTTCCTGCCAGGGGAGGTGCGTGCACCACCCCAGACAGGATTTTGTGTATTGGTCAGGTAGGGCTTGAAAGAAACCAGACATGCCTGAGGCTCACAAGGAGCCTCGGTGCATATGCCAGTTCAAACCGGTCCTGGGGCACACCAGCCCCGGACCTGGGGCGAGCTGGACAAAGGATTGGGGGTGTAACCACCCCCCTTCCTGGTCCCACCCTTAGGGAGGGACCTAGCAGGTAGTCCGGCCCCTGTAATCCGCTTAAAGGTAGGAGCTGTGTCCTAAGACTTCAGACATCCTGGAATCAACTTAACCACAAGAAGAAGACGGGAACTTCGACGCTCTGCTGCACAGAGGACTGAAGGAAATCTCCCCTATGGTCAGGGAGTGACCATCTTGCTAACACAAGCACCAACCAGCTATTGAACGTCTGCTTTGCCGCTGCCTCCTGCCGGAGCCCGAGCCCAGAGCCCGACAAGAACAGGACCTCCAGACCTCTCACCGCCCGATCCACAGTCCCTGGAAAGAAAGGAACCCGTGGAGGCACCGAGACACGTGGAGCCAGCCATCTTGGAAGACCGACGACAAGCTGCAAGCGCAACAACAGAGGCTCCCTCCAAGTTGTGCTTTGGGTCCTGAGAAGCCCAACACCCGAGCAGCATCTGCACCAAAGGTGAGCCCTCCAGCATCTCCACGATCTGCGTGGGGCCCCTCTGCACTTTGCATCTTGACGTGCCTGCCCGGTCCCTGGCCCGTTGGCTAGTGGCCATTTTGGCGATGAAACTTGAAATCAACGATGCTGGTCTGGTTGCTCCAGACTGGCCCTAGTTGCTCTCTAAAGGAGCAGCTCCTCTGACCTTGCTGGTCAGAACAATCAGCTTTCCTCTCTTTCCACGACTCCTGCCTTTGCCAAGGCTTGTTTGCTTCTTTCGAGTCGCCGACACCGCCGACAGCGAGAGCCTGCGTGGGACAGCTCGTGACTCGACTCCTGGACGTCGTCAACCTTCAGGGACCACGTGGCTGCGGAGACAAGCTACCCCTCATCACCTGTTTGCACCCGACATCGCCTGGTACCTACCTGGTGCCACGCCGGTCACTGGCTAGTGACTGTGAACACTGTCCCCTCTGCTTTCAGGTCTTCTACAACTCCGATCCACCCTTGGATCCAACGCAGCTCTTCCGTACCGACCGCCTGCAGCATCTTTGTCATCAGCCTCCATTGAATCGATAGAAGAAACCCGACGCACTTCGAGACCTATGCACCCGCTTCCTGTGGGTGAGGTAAAGCTGGCACTCCGGTGCCCAAGTGTAGAGAACCATCTCTAGTGTCTGTGTTTCAAATCTTAAGATCGTAGTCCACCCAGAAGATCCTTTCTGCAGTAACTTTCTAACTTTTACGCACCCATTGAAAACCTATGGGAGCCCGCGTGTAACTTTCCTCACTGCACACGCGACCCGTGGACCTCCTGGTCACTAACTGAAGTTAGCTCCTTGTAGGCCCAGCGATTCTAGAGGCCCTAGGCCTTTTCCCTTTCCTGTTCGTGGTACTTATACCACTATTTTAGTATATGGTTTGAGTGGCCACCAGGGCCCATCCATATAAAGTGCAACTTCTGTATATCATAACGTTGTCTTGTTTAACGATTTGTGCTCCTGTGCTCATAAAGAGTCTAGGGGATACTTTGAGAAATAAATACATATATATTTTGAAAATATATATCTGTGTGGTGTCCTTTCATTGGTATAAAAGGGGGTTACATTTGGTCGAACAGCCTGCTTAACACGCTTTAACGAGTTTAGCCTCAAAGACTACGCTACCACTAGGGCAGCTAGTCCGAAAAGGTTGACTTACAACCACACCATAAGGGTTGCTTGGCATGGTACAAGGTGGTCACTTTCACTAGTGAACATCATATACCAGGCCAACTTCTCACAACTTCCCTTTCTGTTCTGCTTCTCCTGGCACTCTGTGTTCCAATGTGGTCTTCTTGCCTTTGTTCTCTGCATTTCATTGTGCGCTGTTTTCCTGATCCTCCACCTTTATGTTTGCACAGGTTTCCTGAGCATGCTGCTTCTCTCTGTGCTTTGCTGCACTCTGTAATGTACTAACACTAGTCCTTTGTTTCCACGTGGATCTAGTGGATGTATACTCTACTTACCTATAAACTCTCTGATTCATTGATGGGGGTTTAGGTCAGCCTTTCCTTTTAAAAGCACAATCTATTCGCTTTGCCAATGCTTGCTGTTTTATAAAATCCCCTTTCAAACACTGACACTGATCAGCAAACTCCTTACATGGCAAAATTCCAATAGAAAGTTTAAGTTTTTCGGAATATGCCTAAATATAGCTGTATTCCCTAGAAAACCTTCCCCTGGGAGCTCTAAGTTGGAACCTCTTGACCACATGGGAAAAAATGTTTTTGTATTAATTTAATTGCGTGGTCACTGTTGAATAACTTGCCCCCTCGCTTGAGATTAAGATCTATGTTACTATAGAAAGGACGTTTAAACTATTTTAACATGTTTAATGTACAATTATGAATGAATAGCAATAAGCTTGTTTTTCGTTTTCCCTGGACTGAGGTGCTCCGAGGCGTTGGCAATAAAACATCTTATGGTTACCAAAAATTAAAAAATAAATTTATCTTGCTGGATTTTAGCTAACTCCATGCCAGCTGCCGGATTGCATAATACTCCCTACAGCTGCGGGTCTCTTGCGAATGCTTCCCCTAACAGGGCCTCTTGTTCATTGGCACTAGATGTGTGTTTACCTTTGCCAAGAATTAAGTTAGTTTTAACTGTAAAAGCATTCAATTACTGCTAAAAAAAGTATTGAGAGGAGATCTGTTTAACTTACATAATTTGCACACATATGAAATACTTCATGTTATTGTCTGGAGTGAGTACGTGTACTGCATGGAAGAATGTCTTAATAAGCTAGCACAAACATGCCAGTTTGTAGCTTTACGCACTACTTTATACTGACACCCCAGGATTCACCCCTGCATGTATAGAATAAGCTATTTTAAGATCCCAACAAAAGGACTTAATTATTTACCATGAATATAATTAATGCAATGTAATGCTCCTAGTCCTTTGGGTTAGACCATCCCAAAGATGCTGGCAACAATACTGCCCAGAGACAAGAGCAGGTTTTTGACCCACGATCTAATCTCACTCTTCTCAAGTGCGAGCCATAAAAGGCCAGGAATAGCCATAAAAGGCCTCCTCTCCATGGATGGCTCCTGTGTTGGCAACCAAAGCCTCTGAAAAATGAATCCATATGTCCACAATGGTCTATAGAGCTGCTGGCACAGTGAGACAAGAAAGATTCAATCATTATGATAAGAAGTCCAGTAAGTAACAGAGGACGGGAGTGTGGCTATCATTAGTGCATAAAGTGTAGTGGCACCAGGGCCCAGACAAAGGACTTTCATTTACTACCCTAAGGAGGAGCAGGGTCACTTTCTGTTCTTCAGCCAGGGCCCCTGTCACCCATTTCATGCCTCTTACCATGCACAGAAAGAGTCGGTAAGCAGTTTTATACACAAATGTAATACCTACTGCATCAATTAATAAGACAACACAGAGAACAGGACCCTGGAAAATCACTATGGTCACCCATCTCCAACCTGTGGTAGATCACAAATATTGATCAGATAGCCCTTGTGATGACAGATATTGACTGCGTAGCCCAACAGATATTCTCTAAAGATGCCCCTTGAGGCTAACTTCAGGAAATGCCCATGCCTCTTTTGGATCTTCCTATAATGCCATCTAAACAACTGACCTTGTTCTAACCATAAGGCATCAAGATTGCAGAATGACTACTAGCCCCAGATACCTGTGGAGTATTTCCAACCCCTGCCTTATTGAAACCACATTCACAAAGAGGCTGCCACTTTGACGAATCAGTGACATACTGGATAAATATGTCACACCACCCGTCGCACCTCCATTCTACACAACGAGGCATCTTTTGAAGATCCAATTAAGGAAGAGGAAAAGAAAGATTAATCTTCGTGTCTCTGCATAGTGAGAAAGACATATTTGGCACAAATTCAAGGCCATGTTCTAACTCCAACCTATTAAAAGGAATAGCACCAGGAAGAATGTCCTAAAAAACTATTCTTTGAGCGAGACCTCAGAGATAGCCTGACAAAGCATCACACACCTAAGGTATTTTCTGGATTTGAGATTGTTAATCTGAATATTGATGCATTTGTCAACAGAAAAGTACTAGTGTCCTTATTAATAGAATCACCCCTTCTGAACTCCACATCTAACTCAGCACGAAAGTACATGGTCAGACAGGCCCTGCAAACTAGGCCCGGTATTAGTGATTGATGGGTCACAAGTGGGAAGGTGCACAGCTGATAGGCAAACACCCGGGCCAGAAACTCTTGATCAATTCCACAGTGATATTGCAATGGTCAGGGGAAATTGCACCAATAAAGCACACATGGCCGGTGGGGGAATGCGCTCTCAAAAACACCATAAAGTCACATGCCACATGAGTTTGGAACACATAGCCAATCAGGGCCTACCACACATAGTGTTCACTTGCTCCCCATGTCGGACATCTGGACACATTTACCACTGGCCGCAATGTGTCCACACAGATGAAAAGCCACCTGTAGTAACCACTGACCATTAATTTATGACCCCAAAGGCAGTAACCAACATTCCTCACCATATATCCGGAAACCTTTCATTGCTGTTGTAATATTGTATATCAAGAAATCTTGAACTCGGTGTAAATTGAGACAGTCCTCAGCCTGTAACTGTTCTCCCGGCCAAACTGTTTAATTAAACAACCTGTTCCAGTTTTGCCAAAAACCTGTTGCCTTCTGTGTTTTTTAAGGAAATTCGAACCCTAGCAACAAGATGTAGCCTTATTCACCAGACATGTGAACAATTTGTTTTTAGTAATCCAAATAATACCCCCCAACTACTGATTTAAGCTCTGTCTGGTTTCTCTGGAAGCAGTAATAGGAAACGAGCTTCTATTTATGTTGCTAATTAAAGCCTTGTTGAAGTAATCGAAGACCTATAGTACAAATAACTGACAGTGGAACGCTGCAACACACTAGCATCTAACCTGCTGTCACGGTGCAGTCCACAACTGGACTTAACTAATTTTAGCAAAATACAGAAACAGATGGTGCACGACTAGAAGAGCATATACACTGGAATTATAGAGTCTGTGTCCAAAGGTATTCTTCAAGAACTTCCTTTATTTTCAATCAAATTAAAAAAATTCAATAGATGAGCAGAATAGCCAACGCGTTTCGTCCAAAGAGATGGACTTCTTCAGGGCAAGTATCAAAAACACTCCTGATAAAGCACGATGCAGTGTCTGGAAAGCGACGGGTGTGACCAGGTAAGCCAAAGTCTGTATTCAATTTCTTTGATAAAAAGACAAATAGTCGTGCGTGTTACTAATAACAACCGAACTCCGAAGGTATCCAAATAGAAAAAGTAATGGGGTCACACACACAGAGCAGCGGACCAGATAAGGGCCATCAAACGTCCCACACAATGATAAGCTGTAGGACACCGCTACCGAGTCTCACCTCCTAACACAGTGAAGTCAGGAGAGGAGAGCTAACTGAAGACCTATATTGTTTCAGCCCGAGAGGCCATAACTTTGATCTGTGCCATGATCACAAAGACACACACCAATGGCCCTGGACTACCGCTGTCAAATCCAATGACTGTCTGTAAAGATCCACTCCAACACAGAAGTAAAGTTGGTTGTCTTTATTTGGTAGATGCAGGTACATGTACCTCCAGCTTACTCCTCCAGATTCACAGCCTCAACTCCCTTACTTCAAAGAACAACATTCCATCCTAGCAACAAGCCTTACATTCTACCATTGAGAACACTCCACATATCTTTCCCCTTTACATGGAATAACAATAAAAGAAATGAGAGGGAAAGAAAAAAATTAACATAATACAAAACATTCCTACTCAACAAATGTGCAGAAGAACATTAATCATGTAAAATTACCTAAGGAGTCTGGCATTTAGAAACATTCCCAATACTCCAAGCAGATCCATCCGCTAAAATAAGAATGTGGAGAAGTGTGGCTCAATGATTAGAGCGGCAGACCCTAATGCAGAGGTCTAACCCGCGACCAGGGTTCAATTCCCCGCCTCGGTGGGTCTTGGGCTCAAAAATTCCATGGACCTGATAATTCTCGCCTTGGTGCCTAGTCCAATCATGGAGTCCCACTCTGCAACTCTGGGCAATAGCTTGCTTAATCTCCACAACGGCCCCCACAATGCTAATAATGCCTGGCCTCCACCTTGGGGGTTCCCAGGAGTGGATGCCTCACAGGGAAAGCCAGGATGGGTTCCACAGCGGTATTCGTACAAGCGCCTTGAGACCCTTGCGGGTGAGTAGTGCGCTATACAAGTATCAAATTTACATTTTACATTTATTTACAATGTTCTTCTTCACTGCCTTTACTTGTATAGGTTGTGTAAATTTACTCTCACCTTTGATGACAATTCCTCCTCTCCTTACATCAACCCAATCTCCCTCTTTTATGTCGGGATCCTTGACCCCTTTTTAGGTCTTGCCTACGCAGCGCGCATGCGCTGCATAGGAAAAATATCTGTAGCAATCGCTACGGTTTTTGTCTCAAAAACGTGCACGCGTTGCATTGCCTTCAATGGCAACGCGTGCACGTTTGGCGATTCCCTTGCTGGAGCAAGCTTGACACCATATGTCTGTCATATGATTAGAGTTCACAATACTCCTGAGGCGGAAAGCCGGGAGTACGGTCATTTGTTTTAAAATTGCGTATTTTAGAAACTATTGTGTTTATCTGTTGGGCACTAACCCCTGAGCACTCCCCCCACCTACCTGCATCAGAAATCCCCGCGCAGCCGATCTAAGCGCTGCCGCGGGTCGGAGTTCTTTTGCCGCCATTTCGTCAAACCCACAGGCCACGCCCACGGCCGTGAGGCCACGCCCCTTTCTGGACCCTATATAAGGCGCGCTGATCTACAGAGCCCGCATTAGAGGTCACAACACTCCTGAGGCGAAAAGCCGGGAGTACGCTCGTTTGTTTTAAAATTGCGTATTTTAGAAACTATTGTGTTTATCTGTTGGGCACTTCCCCCTGAGCACTCCCCCCACCTACCTGCATCAGAAATCCCCGCGCAGCCGATCTAAGCGCTGCCGCGGGTCGGAGTTCTTTTGCCGCCATTTTGTCAAACCCACAGGCCACGCCCAAGCCCGTGAGGCCACGCCCCTTTCTGGACCCTATATAAGGCGCGCTGATCTACAGAGCCCGCATTAGAGGTCACAACACTCCTGAGGCGAAAAGCCGGGAGTACGCTCGTTTGTTTTAAAATTGCGTATTTTAGAAACTATTGTGTTTATCTGTTGGGCACTTCCCCCTGAGCACTCCCCCCACCTACCTGCATCAGAAATCCCCGCGCAGCCGATCTAAGCGCTGCCGCGGGTCGGAGTTCTTTTGCCGCCATTTCGTCAAACCCACAGGCCACGCCCACGGCCGTGAGACCACGCCCCCTCCCCTTAAATCAAAAACAATGTGCCTCCCCCGGACGCGCAGCGGACGCGCGCAGCGGGCGCGCCGTCAGCGCGCCGAAGGCGCGCCAAAGGCAAGCCCGTCTGCGCCCGTCCACGCCAGGCCGGGACCAGGGGCCAGCCTCGTCGGCCACCCCATCTCATACTCATCTAACGCCCTCAGAGAATTGCAACTCCTTTACCCACCGCCTTCCCCTGCCACCATCAGACGAATCACCACAACCGGCCTCGCACGGCCAGACCCACCCCCCCCTGGCAGGAGCACACCCCCCGCTAAACCAGCTAGGAGCGACACTTCCATCCGGGTGCTGTACTTAAACACCCGCTCCCTGGTAAAACACCAAGTTGATATCTACATCCTCCTGTCCATCGAGAAACCAGATGTACTTCTGCTCACTGAAACCTGGCTGACCACAGACTCTCTCCCTGACATCCTGGCGGCCCTCCCCCCTGACTACTACATTCTCCACGCTGACCGCACCGGACTCCGTCCAGGGGTGGGGTGGCAGCCATCATATCAAAACATCTTAACTTCATCTCTACATCTTCCCTTACTTTCCCGGAAGTAGACAACCTAGTTATCAGTTTGAAAACTAACGCAGGAGCCGTGACACTCCTTCTCATATATCGGCCCCCACATTCTATGCCATCCTTCGCCACCTCCCTGATCGAACAGCTGTCCGACTTACTGACACGGAACACCAGATTAGCTCTCTTCGGCGATTTTAATTACTGGTTTAATGACGCCAACGCCGGCCCCCACGCCACCGAACTCTTTGAAGCCCTTAATAGCCTCAATCTGACCCAACTAATCTCTTCGCCCACCCACATCAAGGGCCACATCTTGGACCAGATTTGGACCCACAATTTAGCACTCACCCAGCCTTCCGTCTCCCCTTGCGTGTGGTCGGACCACCACCTAGTAGACACCATCCTCACCATCACCGGCAGTATCCCCGCTCCTCTGATGGCCGGCGGCCTTTCACAGAAATGGAACTCCCATGACTCCCTAGGTTTCCTCTCGACCTTAGCCGACACCCGCCCAGCCACCCACACTCCAGCAAATATCGATGCGCTGGAAAGTGATATTAGCACCTGGCTAAAGTCGGCCAGCGACCAATTCGCCCCCCTAACCAAGTTCCCCCGCACCAGACACCACAACTCTCACAGGTGGTTCTCCGGCGACCTTAAGCAACTTAAACTGAAGGTCCGCCAGCTGGAACGGACGTGGAGACGCAACTACTCTGAGCCAGACAGACTCCAATTCACCATAGCATGCAGAGAATACAAAAATGCAATCTCCCTAGCAAAATCAGAACACTTCTCAAACAGAATCTTGTCCGCATATAATAAATCTAAGGAGGTCTTTAAAATCATGAATGAACTCACCACAGACGATAGAACCCTCCCTACCCAGACCCCCACCCAAGAGACCTGCGATGCTCTCAATCTCTTCTTTATTGAGAAAATCAACAAAATCAAGGACTCACTCACCCCCCTCCCACAGGCATTTCCGCCAGACACCCCTCCCAACAACTCATCGACCTTCACTCACTTTCCCTCCCTCAATCCCATCTCACTAGCTGAACTTGCGACTCGAGTAAAATCAGGCTCGCCGAATGACTGCTGCCCCCCCCTCGGTCCTAGGGGACGTCTGCCTTAAACTATCCGACTGTATTTTACCTCTGCTGAACAGCTGCCTTGGCACCGGTATTGTCCCCAGCTCCTTCAAGGAGGTCATTTTGGTGCCTCTCCTGAAGAAAACTGATGAGGACCCAGCGGAACCATCTAACTACCGTCCCATATCTCTCTTGCCCTACTTCTCCAAACTAATGGAGGACTTCGTCACCCGGCACATCTCCAACTCCATCGAGTCTTCTGGCCACCTGGAGCCTAACCAGGCCGGCTTCAGGCCAGCTCACTCCACCGAGGCCGTTATCCTAGCAGTTTTGGACACACTTAGGAGGAACGCAGACACAGGGATTCCTCAGGCCCTCGTACTTCTGGATCTGTCGGCCGCGTTCGACACGGTGGACCATAACATCCTTCTTCACCGTGTCGAGCGAGCAGGCATCCAGGGACCTGCCCTCAAATGGATCCAGTCCTTCCTGACCGGCAGAACAGAAGCTGTCCGCCTGGGCCCCTATACAGCGGCCAAAACCCCCACGACTTGTGGAGTCCCTCAAGGTTCTTCCCTGTTGCCACTACTTTTCAACCTCTACCTCCAACCCTTGATTCACTCACTTCAGAGTTGGGACATCACAATATACAATTACGCTGACGACCTGCAGATCATCTTCCCACTCAATTCCCCGGATGCCGTTAATAGCTTCCAGTCCGCTATGTTACACATCCAGCAGTGGATGAACCACAACCAACTAAAACTGACCCGGGAAAAACAGAGCTCCTCCCCCCGGCTCCAGCCCTTCCTACTGGGGCCCGCGGTTCTGGGCTAACGAACTAGGCCTTCCCCCGGTTCCTGCGAAATCAGTAAAGAGTCTTGGGGTGACTATCGACGCTGAACTCTCCCTCAGATCACAAGTGGGCGCTGTGATCTCCTCATGCACGTTCCAGCTTTGTAAAATCCGTAAAGTCAGTCACCTTTTACCTCCAGCTGCCCTGGTCCAGGTTGTTATCTCCCTGGTACTCTCTCGCCTTGACTTCTCCAACTCCCTGTACTACGGACTCCCACAGTCACTGTTGCGCCGCGTCCAGGTCATGCAGAACCAGGCAGCCCGTCTCATCTACAAAACTCCCATATGGCAGTCGGCCAAACCCTTGCTACACAAACTGCACTGGCTACCCATAGAACAAAGGGTGGCTTTCAAGCTGGGCTGCCTTACGTTTAAATCCCTCCATGGCACCAGCCCAGCGTTCTTGAAAACACTTATCCCTCCATACCACCCCACCCGCAATCTCCGCTCAGCCCACCTACACCTGCTTGTTGCCCCTAAAACTAAAACCAACAAATTCGGTGGCCGCCGGTTTGCCCACCTAGCTCCCAAACTTTGGAACCCTCTCCCCCTGCCCATCAAATCCAGCAGTTCCCTCCTTCACTTCAGAAAACTGTTAAAAACCTTCCTTTCCCCCACCCCCCCCCGGCTAATCTCCGCCTCCTCACACTCCACACTCACCTCTGCCTTCTAGCGCCAGGAAACCCATGGTGTCAGTGCGCTTTACAAATTTCAGTTAACATAACATATGTTTGTAATTAACTTGCAAATACATGGTGCCCGTGGCTCGCTCCCGCAAAGGAAACGCTTTCACTTTTGCCGACACTTTTTTAGGTGCGCGCGCGCGCTTGTTGTATAAGCTAAGGCAGTCAGTGCTGTCTCTCGAAGCTCTGAGTAGCCAGCACTAATGGGATTCCTCTAGCACTCTACTAGTGCCCTTTAAGAGCTTCAGTGACGTCACGTGCACTACCTCCAGGGGCTGCACTTTCCTGGCACCGGCAGGCACTTCACGGCTGGGTGACAAGGTGACAGGGTGGCAAGATAACTAAGCCATTTTTTACATTCTGTAGGCACCCCGCATACAGATTTTACCCAATTCCAACTGTGCCAATAGAGAGCTGGTCTGTTGGACGGCTGGAGATACTCAGCATAATACTTAAATTAACTACAGGTGCCTAGAGATGTCAAAAACAAGGTGCTTTCGAACAGTGCTTTATGGCCAGCTTTGCACCCAGTCAGTGAACCGAACACTCTGAACTCCCAGGTTGGAAAAAGTAGCTCTCGGTTTCCAGTCCACAGATCTGTACATGAAACATTCTCGGCCTGGCATTTGGTAGCAGAACATTTCTAGGGCTGATTTTAATTGAACCTGGCTTGAGCTCGCTGGGCATCGACAGACATCATGATTGTTGACTGCTCCTGTAGGGTGTGCCTAGTGACATTTTGCAGCCTTGTCAGGATATAATTAGACTTTCACCTAGTTAAAATCATGTTTTTAGGCATAGTCCCTTTGTAGGAGTCGCTAGATAGACTGAGAAATAAAATCAAGCATGCATTTCCATGACTTAATGTAAAGGAAGCCGAGCGTTCAGGCTAGCCAACTCTTGGGTGTCCTTTGGAGTCTGTGTTTGGTTAGTGGAGAGAACAACAAGTGGTTAACCGCAGAGGTCCCACTGTATTTTCACTGAATTAGACAACCCAGACCTCTTACAGGTAATCGTGCCAATAAGAATCCAAGAGATATGTTTGCTCCGACACAAAGAAGCCGCTTTTGTATGGAGATTTGTCAAAATATTAAGATTATCTATTTGTATTGTTTAAGTGGCTGCAAGTGTTGCGAAACGAAAACACATTTCGTTACTATTTCTTTTGACATTGTTTCTCCCAAAGTGAATGTTACAGAAGTAGTTTTCTTTTTCTTTTCACTGTTTATAGAACTATATACATTTCGGGTCACATCATCATGGAATGGATGGCAAGTCCAGTATAGAAAGGGCTATAGCCTAGCACATTGGCATGCATGTCCCTTACATACATACATACATGCGTGTTATTCAATCAGATCATTAATCATGACTGCCAGACTAATGTCGGTAGAGGATGACGTGCAGGGGAGTTTAGCAAAAAAATAAAAAGTACAGTGCTTCCCAATGAAGCTTCTATGGTAGCAGATGTGCATGTGCTACACTAGAATTTTGATATTTTTTATCTGCAGGTTTTGTTGCATTTTATGGCTGCTTCTTACGACACCAAGCTTCCAAGGGTTAAGTAAATGCAGAAAATTTACTAGTTGCTGCTGGGAAGTTTTTCACAAAGCACCAAATATGGATAAAAACAGCTACCTAAACAAATATGGCTAAAGATGGTAAAGTCAAACCAAAATAACTTATTGCTCTATGTGTAACCCATGCTTTCAGAACAGTTCTTGCTAGGATGCACTTCAGTTATGCAGCACAATATCCTTGGTGCAACAACATTAACTGTTGCATGGCTAAGCACTTATAAGGTCCCAAAGGCGAGACCTATTGGCTATGCCAATGCTTGTTTAATGTTGTAATAACTTGCAGCGGCTTTTTGCTGTTTGACCACACTATCCTCCACTGCAGCACGATTAACCCACACACATTCCTTGTTTTTAAGCCGTCCAGCAACATCTTTCACCCCAGGCTCACGCCCTTTGAGAGAGACGAATGGAGATACTCCAGTTACTGAATGCGGCGTCACTCTATACGACCACACCAATTTTTTAAGCTCCTCAGACCATGATAAGCCATTAGAAATTGAGAGCTGAATATTTTCCATTATCATACGGTTCATTCTTTCAACAAACCATTAGCCTGGGGCCTGAACATAGCGACCCGCTCATGATTACCTCCCAATTTACAGAGAAACTCTTTCATTCTCTTGGAGACCAGTTGGACTCCATTATCCGATACAAGTGTTTTAGGTATTCCTTCATTCATGAATACTCTCTCCATGAATCCGATTACATTTCCAGTTTCAATGCAGTCAGTAGTTTCAACAACAAACTATTTAGAATGGTAGACCACAAGAACCATTAAAAACTTACTACGCAAACCAAGTTTGGAAATGGGACCAAGAAAATCAATCGCCACCCTTTCCCATGGACGCTTGGGAAAATCCACACATGCAAGGGGAGGTTGCCTTACGATTTTTGTCTTATCTCTCCTTGCTCACGCATATCACTCCTTAACAACCTCCTCTATGTCATTGTCCATTCCTGGCCACCAAAAAGACTGCCGGACACGCCTCTTAGTCATGTTCCTCCCAAAGTGCCCTTCATGAGCTATGCTCATTACTTACTTCTAAGATTGGCCGGTGGCACCAATTTGTTCCTTCTCCACAACTTTCCTTCACTTACGCTCAATTCAGTCTCAACATGGCAATAGCTTCTGAAACTAATATCTTGGCAATAATTCTCTCTCCATCCTCCTGACACACAATTCATGACTTGCTGCAATATCTCATCATTCAACATGGCAGTGTCCCACTCCTCCTTATCAAAGGCTTGTTCTTCATTACATCTGATCACATCCACCCCATCATCCAAATCCTCTTCAACAACATCCACCGCCATCCTAGATAAATAATCGGCCACCACATTTTTCAAACCTCTCATGTACTCCACTTCGAAATTATACTCAAGCACAGATAATAGCCACCTGGAAATCCTGGGAGTCACATTGCCTTCTAGGCCTCTACCTCCTTTAAACAAATGTACTAGAGGCTTGTGGCCGGCGCAGACCTTAAAAGGCAAACCCCAGACAAAATCTCAAAAATGCTTAATGCCCCAACAGCACGCCAGAGCCTCCTTTTCAATGACAGAATATGACACTTCCGCTCCTTGAAGTCTTCTAGATGCAAATACAATAATCCTTTCCACTCCATCATACACTTGAGTTAAAACAGCCCCAATTCCTACAGCACTAGCGTCAGTAGTGATAAAAGTCCTAGCATTAACATTGAAATGTCCAAGAGTGGGTGCATGGAGGATACAACTTTTCACACTTTTGAATGCTCTATCACAGATGTTGTTCCATTCAAATGCAACGCCATTCTTCATTAGCAATCTTAACGGTTCTATTATCTCTGTAAATCCATTTATGAATTTAGAACAGTATTCTGCCAATCCTAAGAAAGATTTCAGCTGGTCCTTATTGAGAGGAGTAGGAGCATCATTAATAGCCGAAACAATACTTTTTTTTGGCTTAATCCCTGCCTCAGATATCTCGTGCCCTAAATAGGTCACGCAATTCTTCTTCAATTGACATTTTTCTTTTTTTATAGTCAATCCATTACTTTCCATACATTTCAAGACCTCATTCAACAATTTGTCATGATGTTCACTATCTTTCCCTACAATTCGCACATCGTCCTGGAAACACAAAACATTTTTCATTCCGACAAAAATCTGTAGCATAACTCTTTGAAACACCGCTGAGGCAGATGCCAAACCAAATGGTATTCTACGATAGCGAAATGCCCCCAGCGGTGTCACAAATGAGGTAAGGTGTCTTGATTCTTCGTTAAGATCAATTTGGTGATAAGCCGCAGACACACTGAACATCACTCCTCCACCCATGCCAGTCAGCATTTCGGAAATGTTAGGCAGAGGTTGCCTGTCGACCCAAATATTTCTGTTCAAATCGCGCACGTCAACACACAAACAAATTTTGTTCCCACCATCTTTGGGCGCAACTACAATGGGCGCCAACTACTCTGATGCCTCGATAGGCTCAATAATACCTTGCTGCAAAAATGTATTACGTTCATCTTGTAGAGGACCTCTCATTAAATGAGGAACATTCCTTATCTTATTAACAACAGGCACTGCATTCTTGTGAGAAAAATTCAGAAGTTTTCCCAATTTGTCAGAGAAGACAGTGGAAAATTTCTGCTGTTTTCTCCAAAAACTAACGTCTGCTAAAATGCAGACTTACCTATCCCCAACATTGGGGTGGATTATGCTGATACGACCCTGTGGGTCGTATCAGCAAGGTTATCGCCGTTTTGCAGGGGAAATCGCTGTAAAACCAGCGATGTTCCCTGCAAAAGGGCGATAATCTCGCTATCTCTGAAATTTGTATTGTCCTGGACTAACGCGTTGTTAATAACACGCAACCAGGGCGATAAATTCCAGAGATAGCTTGCGATAATAAAATTATCGCTAAGCACGGCCAGCGATAATTATCGCTGGCCGTTGATAATAGGCCCCTTAGTATCTTGATAATTTATCCAGGGAAACGCTGAGTTCTTGAAGAATACAAAGTACATACCAGAACCTTGGTATCTTGGTAATTAATCCAGGGGTGGAGGTACTTGATGTCTGCCCCCTGCGCAGACGGGTTCACTCGCCGCCAATGTAAAGATCCACTCCAACACAGAAGTAAAGTTGGTTGTCTTTATTTGGTAGATGCGGGTACAGGTACCTCCAGCTTACTCCTCCAGCTTCACAGCCTCAACTCCCTTACTTCAAAGAATAACATTCCATTATAGCAACAAGCCTTACATTCTATCATTGAGAAGACTCCACACTGTCCCTGCCATTTAACCTCTGCCCTTTCAACTTCCAGGCTGATAATTGTATTTTGTAGGATAGTAGGAAGAATAGAAACAGAGGGCCGGATGCACTAATCAGGCCATTTGCTACTGCTAAAAAAAGCATTTTTTTAATGTATGAAGGCCCAATTTGCAATTCGGTAACCTATTACCGAATTGTAAATTTGATTTGCTATTGAGCATTAGGAAGGGGCGTGTTTAGGGTGTCCCTTCCTGTCACCGAATGACAATGGTATGTGTAAATGTTTGCGACCGAAATGCAGTCACAAAACTTCCGCATTTTACCACCTTCTTCCAGTAGGTGGTAACCCATTCGCAAATGGGAAGGGGTCCCCAAGGAACACCTTCCCCTATGTGAATGTTTGTTAAAAAGTTTTTTAGAGCAGGCAGTGGTCCCACAGATCACTGCCTGCTCTTATAAAATGAAAAGAAAACTTTTCATTTTTCTCTTTGAATAGCATCCCGTTTTCGTTTAAGGAAAACTAGCTGAATTAAAAAAAAAAAATTCCTTGATTGTTACAGACATGGTGGTCTGCTGACCTCAGTAGGCCACCATTCCTGTGGTTCAAATTGAGACATCCACTTCCCATAAAGGGCTAGTAATTCCCCCAGGACTCTTCTCTTCTGATCTAAGTCAGTACTGTGGACAGAAGGGGGAAATCGAGGAATAAATACCATAGTAACATTGGCCACGCTTTGCACTGCCCCCTTCTTTCTCAAGTTTCAAGCAGACAAGATGGGCATTGCTCCTGTCAGCAAACAAACAGGTCCAACAATGGGGTGTTCAAGCATCTTCACTGAAAGATTCTTCGTTGCTTGAGTGCTGTACACTGGTGAAATGAGAGACACCGCTCTATAACTCTTTCACGAAGTTCACTTCTCACTTATATCAGTCAGTAACAGGAAAAACAGGTGTCTATCTAAAAGACTATAGTCTGAAGTAAACACAAAGGGGTACTTTTCTCCTGTTCTTATCACCCCACTCCCCTATGGCCTAGGAGTTCTATCAGTCTGTAAGTACAATCCCCTATGTATGGTAATGCCCTGTCCCATGCAGAGCTGCCAGTTATGGAGAGAAAGAGGGGGGTGAATAAAAGGAAAGGTAGTGTCTTTATAGCATTGATAACGCTCATATACTTTCGAATTTATCAGAGAACAGTTTGCATTTGAAAACTGAATAGTGTATAGCATTTTATTGTTCATATTAAACATTTCTGTTTTGGTCTTGTTCAGAGTATTTGCAGAATTTCAAAGTTAAGGAGAAAACACCAACACTTGATTTGCCCCATTTGGCTAATTTGACCTGGGGCTTTATCATGGCTGTTAATAAGTTAATTAATTAAAAATGCAAATGGAGCTAAAAAAGACAACATTAGCATATATACACAAAAAAACATCACCTACACCATGCATACTATTATGTTTTCTTTAGCACTTGTGAGGCACAGCACACTTGTGTTGGAAAAAGCATGGAGATCTAGGACATGTATCGTTAGTGTGGTGTAGTATGGGTTGTTCAGAGCTGTGAGGCGTGGATGAGGTAGTTTCCGGATATTTCTTAGGATAATGGATCATTAGTTGGGGCTAACCAGATACTAAAAGGTAGTTTACCTTGAACTGTCAACCCTATCATCTCATCAATGGGTGAAATGGCAAGTTATCACTCAAACATGTTGAAATGGCCTATTAAAAAAGGGGAGGGGTTTGTGGGAGGTTTTCTCCATCAGTAAAAAAAAGCAGTAATTCGCAATATCCCAAAATGAGTATGGAAGGAATGAAGGGCTCGCCAGCTGGATGCAGACCAGCTGCCTGAAACTTAACTCAGACAAGACAGAGGTCCTCATCCTTGGATCCACTCCCTCCGCCTGGGATGACTTTTGGAGGCCGCCCGCCCTGGGAGCTTCACCCACACCCACCGACCACGCACGCAACCTGGGGTTCATCCTGGACTCATCACTCTCAATGACCCAGCAAGTCAACGTCGTATCCCCTCCTGCTTCAACACCCTCCTCATGCTCCGCAAGATCTACAGAGGGATCCCCACCGGAACCAGAAGGACGGTCACACAGGCCCTCGTCAGCAGCAGACTGGACTATGGCAACGCCCTCTATTCAGGGACCACGATCAAACTCCAGAAGAGGCTCCAACGCATACAGAACGCCTCCGCACACCTCATCCTCGACATTCCCCACCACACCCACATCACTGCCCACCTGAAAGTCCTGCAATGGCTCCCAGTCAAGAAGTGGATCACCTTCAAGCTCCTCACCCACGCCCACAAAGCACTAAACAACGCCGGACCAGCATACCTCAGCAAGCATCTCACCTTCTACACCCAGAAACGCCAGCTTCGCTCTGCCGACCTCGCCCTCGCCACTGTCCCATGCATCCACAGGACCTCCGCCGGCGGCAGATCCTTCTCCTACCTCGCTGCCAAGACATGGAACACCCTTCCCCACACAGCTTCGACAGACCCAGGACCTGCTGACCTTCAGGAGACTTCGCAAGACCTGGCTGTTCGAGCAGTAGCTGCACCCCCACCCCCGCTCAGCGCCTTGAGACCCTCACGGGTGATTAGTGCGCTCTACAAATAAATGATTGATTGATTGAATATGCATTTACCTGTGAGATAGCCTAATAAAAGTATTTGAAAGAAAATGTAATATAACAGAGTGGTGTCAAGTTTAGACCAGTCACAGGCAGTAACAAGGAAGAGAAGAGAGACCCGCCAGTAAGGGAGCACGCTCACCTGTGGAGGTAGAAAAGTGAGTTCTGAGTAAGTGGGTAAGCGCATGTTTGGGAAAGACAGCAGGTGCAGCCTGTTTCTGAGATAACATGTCCGGTCTATACAATAAACTGGGGGAATGGTCAATGGCAGGGCCGGCTTTAGGGCAGTGCGACCGGTGTGGCCGCACAGGGCTCCGGCCTGTGGAAGGGGTGCTGACCTCAGAAGGGGTTGCTGTGTTTAGTGATAACTTATGATTGAAGAGATGAGGGGCACTTTTGCCTGGTGGGAGTAAGAGAATCCGAGGAGGCGGTCATAGGGAATGGGGGAGCCAAAAAGGAATGCCGCACCGGGCACCACCCACGCTAAAGCCGGTCCTGGTTGATGGCGAGTATAAATAGTGGGAACGTCCTTAAATAAAGTGTGATGTGGATAGACTGGATGTATAGATCTTGTGCTGAGCCTGTTCATGGTGGCCAAGTTGGGACTTTAGGGAGAAATGCTAATGAGTATCTCCATTGGTATGAAAGCAATGTCCTCTGCCTCTTCTGTGAGGGGAATTTCCTCAGCTAAATTTAGTCAGGAATTAAAGCAAGTCTCTAAAACAAGTCTCTACGGTAAGGTAAATTAACATTCATTGGCAAAGCCAATATGTGTTGCCTTTGTGACCTTTTGGTCTTGACAATGGTTTCAGCAATGTTATTGCGTATAAATTGCATATTTTATGTATGTAATGACTTTGAATTTGTTAACATGTGTAATTATCTTTGATTTAATGCAATTTTGTATTGTAATTGTAATTGACTTTGCTAAGTATTGGCAAAGCCAAGAGGTCTTGGCTCTGAAAGGCCAAGCTATCTATGGAACGTGAGCTGAGTATTATTTAGGTGTCCGGGTGAGTTCTGGTTGTCAGAGAATGTTCACAAAGGGGCACAATTGGGAGTTCTAGAGCGGAGGCTGAGGACAGTCTGAGTAAGTGGGCCATGTTAGTGTTCACATAACTTGATCATCCCATCCTCGGCTGTATGGGGTCATCTAAATTTTTATTGGAAGCATAAATGGAAGATCAGTATATCCTGGTGTAGGTGGGACATGATTAACCATATGGCCTAAAGGCAAGACTGTATATATGTTTCTGTACTCAACAGTTAATCCAAGGTGTATAGTGGGGCACTGGTGCCAATATTGCATCTCTGCATTTAGATTCAAAATATTGTCAAGTGGTAATATTCATTCACTATCCCTTTTTATAAGGAAACGGTCCAGGCCATGAAGGGCTTATAGATTGAGCGATGGCTATAAACTTTCATACATGCTCATAAAATTTATTTGGAGAGAGGTTCACCAGCATCTGCTTTGCGTATATTACACCAGTGATCGTGTACCCTTGCTTAAGGGGAGGGATGGTGCTTACTATGTACTGTCTATTGCAAGAATAACTATTCATAAAGTCGACAAAAGTGCTTTTGCAATCTATCCACTTCTTCATCCAGTGTTTGTTGCCACTGTGTTCGGTGAAGATAGTGGTCGTGTGAGATACCAGTTTGCTAACGGAACAGTTGTGGAAATATGCAAATCTGCTGTTCTATATAGAAAAGTGTGTGGTCATGATATTCATTGCTCTTTAAACTCTGAGCTACACAGATTGTCCCTGAGATTCCTAGAACTTTTAATGCCCATTTTCGGTGCATTGTTTGGATTGATCCCAGTAATGCTGGGTTATCTACGAGCAGTGCTTACTTTGAGCCGGTGGTTTGCCGTGCTTGGCACTGGCACTTTATTGTCAACACCGGCTCTTATAACATCCTGCCAGCCACGTGGTTGTCTGTTTATCTGATTTTGTGAGGTGCTCAACAACAATTATTTAATAATTAAATATACATTAAAATCACTAATACCTGCCACCCAAAGCTATAAGAATAGCTTTGGCGGCATGTGTTAGTCCTTTTTAATGTATATTTAAAGTCTGAATTGTCATTCTTGAGTGTGATGATCAGTTGTGATGGTACTTCCATTAGCAGCGCTAGTGGGGTCAATGGCTGGTGCAAGCTGCAAAGTCCTTCTGACAAGGGCCCTGGCACTTATTTTTTACAAATAAAGGACTGTCTGCGAAAAGATTCCAAGGTTTCTGTAGTGCTCTCATGATGTGATGGAAGCCCTTGTAATGTTGTGTGGAGATTTTGATTGGGATGGCCTGTCTGATTTTTTGTTGGAATATAGGGGGTTGTTTTTCATCATGCACATGATGTATTTGTGCTGTTGATTCAAGATAATTTTATCATATCCGCTGTGTTCTAGTTTCTCAGTTGATACTCCGATCTTGAGTATGCATTCCTTCTAGTCGCTGCGGTTGCATTTAATTTAGTATCAAACCCCTTTCAGTACAAAGTTTATAGTAATTTTGGGGTGACAGCTTTTTGCCTGCAAACGCGGCTTGATCTCTGTTGTTTTACTGTGAGGGGTAGCTTTCAGTTTCGTGTTTTCAATGTAGATCTTTAGGTCATGCAATTCCACTTAGGTTCTTGATATATTAGAGATTAGTTTGATGTTCATTGTGTTTATGTTCACCCATTCTATGTATTGCTGTGGTAATACTATGTATTTTGACCAGAGTATGATGTGTGTCACATATTTTTGCAATCCTCAAACACCCACTGTGTATCCACCTATCCCATAAAGAAAGAAGCATACCGGGAAGAAAATGTGGCTTCCAGTGCAGTCCCTTGTGTTCCTAAGTATAAATCCTTGATAAAATTGAAACGTGACTCTGCAGGCATGAATATATTATCCCCAACTAACCATCCATTACCCTAACAAACATACTGAAATTACCCTCATCCTGAGTCACAGTAGAACACTCCTTACTATCCTACAAATGTCCTAGAACTCAAGTTTTTTTTCCTACAGTAAACACGATAGTTTGCATGGTGTCCAGGATGGGTGTAAGAAATTGGATTATTAGCTGAGATGGGTGAACGCCCCATTCAAGTAATAAACACAATCCTTGTCAGGATGAACCACAAAAGTCACTAAATAAGCCTGTGCATAACCCTCTGGTAGCTTGGCACAAAAGCAGTCAGGCTTAACGTAGAGGCAGTGTATAAAGCATTTATGCAGCACTCAAACAGTGGTAAAGAGAAAACACAACACAAGAAAAATCTCAAACCAATTAAGAAAAATAAAAGGAATTTTAATAAATATCATTGCACCAAAATGACAAAAATCCAATAAGTTGAACCGAAGTTATACATTTTCAATGTTTCAGGTGAATATTGCATCAAAAAGCACAAGTGCCACTCACTGTTATCTATGAACAAAGAAAGCAACTACTGTATAAACGTCGCACATTGGTACCTTCAAAGCTTGATGATGTATAACAAAGTCTGCTGCTCAGACACTATTGTCACATCTGCTGCCAAGATGTGTATCTGCCAGGTCACGGCACAGCCCAATGACTTTGGCTTGAGCTAAACAACAAGAATAGTGGCACACTCGTGCAGAAAGCATATATTCGGAAACAATGACACAAAATGTATTTGTAGCTCTAGTCTAAAAATGGTGTTTGCCTATTTAAGTAATTCATCATAGCAAAATAAGGAGTCCAAACTTGTATAGCATATACTTTCTCAGACTAGAGATGAAAGTAAGTTGGGTGTCATTGTTTCCAAATACATGCTTTGTGCACAACAAGTGTTCCACTATTTTTGTTGTTTAACTTGCTGTTATCCAGTCACTTTGGACCACGTCAAAGTCACAAGTTCAGGCTGACCACGGTGAAGCTCGGGTCGGATACAGGGACCAGGTTCCTACAGGTGAAGAGTTCTTGCAGATTTAAAGCAGGGGTGGGTGATGGACTCCGCTCCACCGGTGGAGTTTGCAGAGTTTTTGCCACACCGCTCTCCGTTTGGAGAGCAGAGTTCAGCAAAACTCCGCTGATCTCCGCGTGGCGGAGTTTATTAGCACACACCCTAGATTAAATTTCAAAGTTTGTGTGCTCCGTTAGTGACATCACAGAAATTATTGTTTTGTTGCTTGGTTTAAGATGGCCACCTCTTGGGATGTGAAACTAAGGAGCATGCGCGTGCATACATTCTTTGACTGCCGCTCCCAAGAGGAGGAGGTGGATGCTGCTTTTCTGCAGGTAGCTATGGCCAAGCTGGTTGGATGAACTGCTGGAATACATGCATTGCCTTAACTTCAGCCCCAGTGTGACTTCCGGGGAATACAGCTGCAGGAACTGGATCCCACTCTGTTCGAAATCGTACAGAACAGCCAGAGGTACAGTGTTGCTGTCACCCTCTAATGCTGCACCCTTCAAAGCAATCACACACCTGTAACCGCATTAGCAAGTCCTGCATGATTGTCAGGCTCACACGTGGCAGATCTCAAAGACATGTGATACACTTCAAGAGGCGCTCTTATGAAGAGGTAAGCTGACACTTTGTAAATGTGGTGTTTTCTATGAGGTGGAGTGGATGGTTTTGCATGGATACCAACTTCTGTGTCATGTCTACTTGTTGTGATCGAAACCCAAGATGTTTTTACTGAAAAGCTAACTTGCCATCTTCGCAATTATGTGGTACCTACAGGAGATGTGCGCTGATGTTCACCGCAGACGTGGTTGCAGAATTTTGCTCATTATGTAACGTTCACTGTGAGGGGTAAGGGAGGAGAGGCCAGTAATCCATCCTACATGGTGCAGGCTGCACTGCAATGATGATGCACCAGCATAAAGTAAACCCATACTTCCAGCGTCTGAGAGACTTCCCCTTTGCTGCTTTTAGTAAACTCTCTGGAGAATTTCATACCAACATACTCCTCAAATAAATAATTATAAATATAAATGTGTATTCGGAAGTTCAGGGTACACTCTCACTATGCTCCTTCAACTGTTTCTCCTATGGTAATCCTACTCCGCCTGTTTGCGGAACTCCATGGAATTTATGGAGTTTTTCACTAACTCTGTGGAATTCCACAAAGTGGAACTCTGCAAGCTCCGCACAATCCTAATTTAAAGAAAGAGGAGTACACTCTGACAACAGTCAAGGTTCTAGCTCTTGGGGGCCACCTCTTGGAGGTTGGGACTCACTCCAGCATAGGCCAGCAGCAGGGCTCTGGCTGTTCCAGTTGGTGCTGGTCAGCGGGGCTGTTGCAGAGAAGGTCTCTCAAGGTTCGTTGTGTCCTTGCAGCTCAACCAGGAGGCCAGTCAACTGACACTTGGAGTCACTTCTGGTTTCCTGGATTTAAGACAAGCAGGTCCTGTCTTCCTTCTTCAGACAACAGGGCAGACCTTTACTAAATTTTCCACAGATGTTCTTCTGAGAGGCTCTGAAGGTGCCACTTTTACACCCAGTGCCAACCTACATGTGGGGTTCCCTCTCTTCGTCTACCCCTAAATTGGTTCAGATAACAACTGTCCCTTCCTCTAGGTTTGGCTCCAAACTGTCTAGGGCAGTGGTTCTTAACCTTTTGTGTTCTATGGAGTCCTGCTAAATCATTACTAGAAGCCAGAGACCCTGGCGTAAATTCGATAATTTGAAACCTAAAGCAACACATACACATACAGCCTTAAGAATTCAGTAAACAAATATGCAAATTATGAAATGGTTGATTTAATTCAAAAAATGTAAAATATCTCAATTTTAATGAGAAAGCCTGGAGCTTTTCTAAAAATTCAATTGAGGCCACCCCTTTCCCATATTATACTCTGTTTGATGCACTTGCACTGCTACCATGAATAACTGAATCACTGACACAATATCGAAAGACTAAAAATCGACCTACAAATATATCGATACAAAATAATCGATCACATTATTATCGACATCATATACTTATTTAAAACATTACAAAAATATCGAACACACAATTTCGAACTAAAGAAATACAGGTACACAAAATATCGGCAACACAAATATCGAAATCCTAAAATATCGATGCTCAATAATATACATATACTTCATAACAAAATATCGTAAACTAAAATATCGACCACTAAAATATCTCCATTTTACTAATATCGACTATATAACATTTAATTAAAACCTAAAATCAAACTACATAAACACCAAATAATGTCTTTTATCTCTACACAAAATTATTATTAAACAATTATATATTTACTACATTTAAAAATGGATTTAAATAATTAACTCTTTACTAAAACATTATTAACAACCTTCCTACATTAAACAACTATATTATTAAATTATATTTTATCAATTCATGCATCCAATACATAATATAATGTTTAGAAAAATACATATAGAATAATACACCACAAAACCACTAATTAGCGTTTTCCTTATTAGGAAACTAACTACCAGAAAAAAAAAAAAAAAATTCGAACTAACCAATAAAAACACTCCGAATTCAAACTGACCAATAAAACACATATTACAACATCCAAAGCACTATAAAAAGAAGTTCAACTTCATTCACAGTCCAAAACCAAAAAAACGAAATTGAATGAAGAGGAAAATCGACTGGATTGCAACTACAGATATAAGAAAATCAACATAGAGGAAATGTTTAAAACTATCAAAAGTAAGTTAACTATATTATTCTCATGAAGACTCAAATAGAATAAATTGTAATTACAATATACATACACTATAAATAAATTAATGTCTTCTTTCTATTTCATGTTTTCACTACAGGAAACTCCAAAAGAACGTAAGAAAATACAGAACAGCACCAAAAAAGATACAACTAAAAAGTAAGTATTTCACAACCAAAAATCAACTAATAGATTAAAATACCACCCTAATTAAATCCCAATTGCAAATCCCCTAACCATTCCCTATAAAAATATAGAAACAATTATTACAACACATTTCCTTTTCTTTTCCAGACAAAGAAAATACTAGAGGAAAATCCCACAAATAAAGAATCAGGAGCATTCTACTCAAACACATCAAAACCAACTTTGTAAGTATATAGTAACTAAATCTTGTTTTTTTCTACTGAAAATTAATATAACATCATATATAATAACTATAATATATATTTTTCATAGATAAAGCTACATCAAAATGACTGAAGGAGCTGAATTCATAACAAGCCAGAAGGGAAAAATGTTACTATGCTATATGGGGTACACTTACACACAGGAAAAAGTGTATGGTTTAAAAGTTAACTGGAAATGCACTAAATACTACTCTAATAAGTGCTATGGGCGTGCTACAACACGACAAACAACAGTACTATACACTAGAGAACATAACCACCCACCAAACATTACTGAAATCGAAGTCAGATCTGCTTTAGAAACTATAAAGGAAGCTAGCACAAGTTCTCAAAAACCTACCAGTGTAATTTTAAAAGAGCAGCTTCCCAAAATTCCTAAAACTGCTACTACACAAATGCCATCTGTAACTTCACTCAAAAGAACTATTGCACGTACTAAAAAAACCACTACTACTTCAACCCCAATTCCTAACACATACAGTGAAGTTATTCTAAGTCCAGAACAAAGTATAACTTTAAACAAAGAACCATTTGTCATTTTTGATAATAAAAACAATGACAAAAGAATAATAATATTTGGAACAGCTAATAATCTCTGTAAACTACAAGAATCACATAACTGGATGATGGATGGGACTTTTACCATATGTCCCAAACCATTTTTCCAACTATATACAATACATGTCCTATATCACAATTGCAATATACCATTAATTTACACATTATTACCAAACAAACATAACTCCACATACACTGAACTATTAAATATAATAAAACAAAAAACAAATGACTTTTCCCCACAAAAAATAATCCTAGATTTTGAACATGCAATGATTAATTCTATATTAAAAACACACCCCCATACCTCCATACAAGGCTGTTACTATCATTTTAATCAATGCCTATGGAGACACATGCAAAAATCAGCCCTAAGCATTGAATATGCAACTAATTCATCTTTTGCATATCAAATAAAAAAACTCATAGCACTAGCTTATGTACCTGACACAGACGTAACAGAACATTACAACATTTTAATAGACAGCGCCTTCTACAAACAAAATGAAGAAAAACTAAGTTCACTATTGGACTATTTCGAAGATACATGGGTCGGCAGACTACATAGATCTGGCCACAGAAGAAACCCTAAATTCTTAATTCCCTGGTGGAACGTATACAGAAGCACCTTAAATGGAGAATCCAAAACTAATAACGCAGTTGAAGGATGGCATAACGCCTTCCTACAATCAACAGGCAGAACAAAACCAACACTAGAAAGATTTATATCATGCCTACAAAAAGAACAGAGTTATCAAGAGTTCCGAATGGAACAATCCATAACTCAGCTAACTCCAAAAACCTCAAAACAAACTAAACAAATGTATAAATATCTAGAGCAACAAGTAAAATTGTACCCTACTACCAAAGGCCTAGAATACCTAAACATCATAGCTAAAACACTTCTTTAAAGTACAAATACAAATAAATGACTAATTACCCATTTTCAATAATATCAAACACATAAAATATATGTATCTTATTACAAAAATAATTACTGTGTGTAACATATTTATACATATTGTCAAAAATATATTAACACACAATAATATTTGTAATAAAATAAAAATAAACAATAATATTAAACAATACCCACCCACAAGAAATAATAATAAATTAACTTACCACGTTTATTCCAAAGTCTGAAAAATCCATTTCCTGCTTACACAATCCAAACATAAAAAAAAAGGTTCCCAAAAAAAAATGCAAAAATACAACTGGCGATTAAATCCATGAGCCATTCACCAAATATCCTTAGAAAAACCATGAAAAACCCGAAAATAGCTAAAAATATTAAAAAACGATCCATGAAAACCGAAACATTTAAAGTAGTGTAAAAAACATATTGTTCAATAAAACGAACACACACTTCTTTAAAAAAAAAATGAGTCCATCCGAAACGAATAACCTAGAAAAGAAATAGTAAAAACAAAGCAACTGACATTCCCACCCACATAAAACAACACATAAACACTTACTAACAATAATACTAGATTTAAAACACTTCTAAATATACATTAAACACCTTAAACCTAACTTTCGAAACATGCCTACACATCGTTAAAAACACGTAAAAACACAACACGCAACTCTAACACATAACATTTCCAAATATAACTAATATATGTACAGCTACACTAAACATTATCTAACTAGGCTCAAAAGTAAATTTAAAACCATCTAAAACACATAAAACAAACCTTACCTTTCACGACGCGAAGTAACTCCCAACCGCGAGCTTCCCTTCAAACCAAATGACCCAAAACAACATTACCCGGTTACAAAATAGAGGTGCCAATTCCGATCCGGTAAAAACCGGGTACGAACCGTCGGACGGAGCCTTTTCTCCGTCCGACTCGTACCCGGTGCGAAATCCATCCGAAAATGCAAGTACGATTCATACGGAAACACCATTTCCGTACGAATCGAACAAAACACCGACCGAACAGAAACTAAACACAATTCCGATCCTGAAAGGCGCCGACGTGACGTCGGTACGCATCCAGCCTACGTTTCACGAACCAGGAAGTACGATTCGAACCGACGTCATCCCGCACGGTAAATATTTACCGGCTGCCAAAAACTGCCGGGTAATCAGGACGAGACACGCAAGGAGCAGCTGGACGCGACGAACAGACATGGACCCGAACCTACGTGCCATCCCTGCCCTCCTAGCAGTCCACCTGGCGTACAGGAACCGACGCAGACGCCGCAGAAGGTCAGCACAACAACCAGGGGCAAAGGGGGAGGCAGGGGCAGGACACACAACACCAACACATGGTACCAAATCACACATGGCCTGGACATACCTGACCATCAGGGCCTGGACACTGCCAGGGTGTGGGGGCGAGGCCAGCAACGCAAGCGTCCGCCACAACGGAAGTGGATGGTCACGCGAACCGGTACGTACCCTACCCAGGCCGCAAGAGCGTGGGTACGGAACGTACCACGCGTCCCCCTACGTCACTCCAACAATGGCGGTACGGCCCGTACCCACGTCAGAAAGGCCTTGGTACAGCTCGTACCAGCATTGCTGGGGTCATGTAGGGGTACGCGTGGTATGACCCGTAGCCACGCCCCCAAGGCCTGTGTACGGTGCGGACCCCACGGCACCGCAACAATGGGGGGACGCACCGTCACCACCCACCAAAGGCATGGGTACGGCCCGTACCCAGGCACGCAGAGCGTGGGCAGGGGTATGTATGGACCGTACCCCCACCCGTAGAAGTATGGCCCGTACCCCCACCCGTGCATGTACGCCCCGAACCCCCACCCGTGTATGTACGCACCCAAGCACCACCCGTGTATATACGCCCCGAACCCCCACCCGTGTATGTACGCCCCGAACCCCCACCCGTGTATGTACGCACCGAACCCCCACCCGTGTATGTACGCACCGAACCCCCACCCGTGTATGTACGCACCAAACCCCCAGCCGTGTATGTACGCCCCGAACCCCCACCCGTGTATGTACGCACCGAACCCCCACCCGTGTATGTACGCACCCAAGCACCACCCGTGTATATACGCCCCGAACCCCCACCCGTGTATGTACGCCCCGAACCCCCACCCGTGTATGTACGCACCGAACCCCCACCCGTGTATGTATGCACCGAACCCCCACCCGTGTATGTACGCACCAAACCCCCAGCCGTGTATGTACGCCCCGAACCCCCACCCGTGTATGTACGCACCGAACCCCCACCCGTGTATGTACGCACCGAACCCCCACCCGTGTATGTACGCACCGAACCCCCAGCCGTGTATGTACGCACCGAACCCCCAGCCGTGTATGTACGCCACGAACCCCCACCCGTGTATGTACGCCCCGAACCCCCACCCGTGTATGTACGCACCAAACCCCCACCCGTGTATGTACGCACCAAACCCCCAGCCGTGTATGTACGCACCGAACCCCCAGCCGTGTATGTACGCACCCAAGCGCCACCCGTGTATGTACGCACCGAAACTTCACCCGTGTATGTACGCACCCAAGCGCCACCCGGCCACCCGTGTATGTACGCAACGAAACCTCACCCGTGTATGTACGCACCGAACCCCCACCCGTGTATGTACGCACCAAACCCCCACCCGTGTATGTACGCACCGAACCTGCAATAAGAATGGGGTGTGCCAAACACCCCCAGCAGTGCCCAGACACAGGAGGGGTGGGTGCAGGGTCCTCCCAGCAGTGCCCAGACACAGGAGGGGTGGGTGCAGAGTCCTCCCAGCAGTGCCCAGACACAGGAGGGGTGGGTGCAGAGTCCCCCAGCAGTGCCCAGACACAGGAGGGGTGGGTGCAGGGTCCTCCCAGCAGTGCCCAGACACAGGAGGGGTGTGTGCAGAGTCCTCCCAGCAGTGCCCAGACATAGGACAATATACCCCATCAACAAGTTCAGTGACCTACAAGGGTGATACCCCAGATGCAGGCGGAGCCATCGCTGAGCCAGCATGGCTATATTGAACGGCAACCCTCACACATCCAGGAAATGTAGACACAGCACAGCACAGCATTTGGGAGACACCCTGCAGGGAAAATGGCCTGCTCCACAGAGGATGGAACACACCTTGGGACAATGTCACCATACAGTGAGAGCAAACATGACCAAATACCATTGGCAGAGACCTTTGTGATGGCACGCAGATGGCAGGGTACACCCCATGAGCAGCACACTCCAACATTTCACAGACCCCTAACACATTATCACCACCCCAACGCAGGGAGCACCAGCACCAACAGCAAGTCCAGGAAAGCATCAGTGTGCAAAACCAAAATAAAAGGCTTTATTCAGCAGGAAAATATATCTGAGAAAATGTCCACTATGTACAAGGGCCATGGGCCAGCCCAGCAGCAAAGTCCGGGGGGGGGGGTACACATCGGGACGTGTGTCCCCTAGCTTGCCTGCACAGTTCACAAGTCCATTTCATCCACAGAAGAGGGGGCATCAGGGGGAGGGTGGAAACAGGCACCGCAGGGACAGGAGGGGAAAGGGTAGGTGTTGTGGGTGCAGGGAGGGATGATTCTGCCACAGGGGGGGGTGCCAGCGCCAAAGGTGGAGGACAGAATGGCGCTGCACACGTCGGCAAGTTCCCCCAGCGACTCCCCCGCACCCAATCCAACCACAGGCCCCAAGGAGGGGGGCAAAGGGATGGGTCGCAGCGCCACTGGGGGAGGGTGTGGACAGGGTGGGGGACTCAACTCCCCTGGCCGGGTCCCGCCTCCACCGCTTGCGGGGTGGTGTCATCCTGGGGCTGGGGGGCACACTCGCAGTGGATGATGCTGTCACTGACTGTTGGCCAGGAGAGCTAAGGGGAGTGGATTTGGAGGGAGTGGGTTGTGTGGAATGCGGACTCCCACTGTGGCTGCGTGTTCTACGTTTCCCCCCCGACCCAGTGGGTGTGCCTTCCTCACCCTGTGTGTGCGTGACAGGAGGTGTGCGCTTCGACTTCCCTGGTGGTGTGGTGCCTGTGTCTGTTGGGGTGCGTGCACGCTGACGTCTGGATGTGCGTGGGACAGGCACGGGAGTGGGAATTGTGGATGGGGCAGGGGTAGGGGGTGTTACGCAGCGCTGCAGGAGATTCAGTGCTGCAGTCAGTGTGGAGTCTATGGACCTCAGCAACTGCCGTTGGTCAGACTGCGCAGCCGACATGCCCTCCATGTATGCCTCCATCTGGGTCAGCACCTGGGTGTGGGCATGGAGGACATTTAGCATCGCAGTCTGACCAACCTGCAACTGCCTCAGGATGTCCACAGACTCCGCACTCACCGCAGCAGTGGTGACAGGGGCAGGGGGTGCGGTGCCTGGCAGGAAGGAGACATGTGGGGACCGAGCACGGAGGGAAGGGCCACGAGCATGTGGGAGGCCGGTGATGGAACCTGAGGTGGCGGGGGGATGTGGAGGGCTGCCATCAGCTGGGGGGGCAGACTCCGCCACCTCTGGGAGCTCAGCCTCGGACCCGTCTGCGTCATAGTCTGTGTTGGCAGTCAACAGGTCCTCTGCCTCACTCCCTTCGGCCTCCGTGCCAGACAGGACAGCACTGCTGGCACTGGTGCTCAATCCCTCCTCCCGGTCCGTGCTAGTGTCTCCTTCCGTGTCCCCCGGCGATGCTGTGGGCAAGGTGAAGAGACAGGAGAAAATCAGACACCTGTACACATATGTCACATGAGTCAAATATACATAGGTCACATTGCATAGCCTGAAAAGCAACAGGAGTAACACCTACAAAACAATGTACACATGTAGGCCATGGAACACACAGTTTTTCGACCCACCATGCCACTGAGACACAATGGAGATCATGACACAACAGCAAATCACTGCACCTGAAATTTTAGAGAGGAGCCAGCCTCTGGGGACAAATGTGCACAGCACCTGCACCACACTGCGTCGTCAAAAAGGGATGAGCATGAATCATATCCATTTACTCTTGCCGCATGCTGCAAAGGCAATACATGAAACCAGGCCACACATGACAGGGTCACTGCACCTTGAGCGTATGTCCAGTCAAACATCACACACAGGCTAAACCCAGCAAGGAGGATGAAGCTTCTGACATGTAGGCCTTGTACGCACAAACCACCCACACCTGAGACAATCTCATTGAGACGGCGAAAGTATGTACACCTCTTACTCTGGGATGGAAACACATGGCCTCCACTAATTCATGACTGTACACACACAGCCCCTGGTGGCCATGTCCACACATCATTGACAGGCAAACATCATCAGATTGTCTCAACAACACACACAGGTAATGCCCACTGTGAGTATGCACAAGCAAAATGGGTCCCCCTGTACAGTGGACACATGTAGCAACCTGTAGGTCCTAACAGTTGAGCCCAGGGTACAATGCCACCCTACCCAACCCATGGTGAAGACACAGTGAATGGCCATATTGTTGGATGACGCACATGATACCTAGGAAGAGGTGCCCCAGGGCACAGTAGTGCCCACACTCCTCCATGGTCCAGGATGGACATGACTGCAAATTAAGCAACCGTCCCTGCACTTAGCAGGCCTCCCACTCAGGCACATCATGTCAGAGGGCACACAATTGGACATGCATGCTGGAAGGCTGTACATTTTGGAGACACACCCCTATGTCGTGATTCACAATCAGTGCCAAGTGACATGGACACCACAATGACTGAATTTGGCCATGGCACACGCAAGGTCCCCATACCTGTGGCACATCACCCCCACATATGATGCTGATAGCATAGGGCACCTGCATGAACTGCCTGCCTAAATAACCTTGTGCAAGAGTGGCTACAGACAGACCAGGGAACACATTGCAAGGAGGGGAAGGGAGGGAGTGAGAACAGCACTGTGCTACTTTGTGGAGAAGTTGACGCACTGCACAATCAAACCCTGGCAGTGTATCCATGCAACTGCACACTTACATTGGCTGGGGACACACAACTGACACACATGTACCTACCCCCTTCCTGCTGCTGCCTCTCCTGTAGGCGCCTGTCCATATCGGGGAAGACCACCGCCAGCACACGCTTCTGGATGTGGGTCAGACGACGGCGCCCACGGTTCTTACGGCTCTCAGGTGAGTCCCCCAGCAGGAGCCGTGCAATCCTCCTCGTCCAGCACCGGATGTCCTGCCAGCGTTTCCTCACCTGAGACAGGCTCCGCCTCCGACCCTCTGTACCCCTCACGGCACTGACGGCTTCCCTCCAGATCTCCCCCTTGGCAATGGCGCCTACCTGTGAGGATGCAAAAGAGAGAATACATTAATCCACATGAGCAAAGACACAGAGACACACATATAGAACAATCCTCATTATGAACAGGCCATGGTATGCATGCAACTAATTGCACCTTTGTCATAGGGACATTATCCACTGTGGAAGGCCAAATGCACTACGTGCCAGTGAAAGCACACGGGTGGCATGAGGGGTACCACACACTCAATGACCAGGGATCACACTGTGCCTCACAGGCTACACCAGAATTATGTACAGCACCTCACAGCAGTCACCTGCCCCAGCACACTGATGCTACCTCAGCAGAGTACACAGACACACACAGGTACAGGACAATCACATGGCATTGCCAACTGCGGGTACACACCTCACTCTGCCCATGTGCCAGTAGACGGGGGTGTCACAGGTGTGGGGCTGGCTCAGCACGGCATGCACACAGCACTGCTCCCTGCTCACATCGGATGGCCAGGCCATATCCATCCCTCATGCTGCTTGTGTGCAACACTCCCCATATGCACTCACCCACATGACAGGGGACTAACACACACACCAATGTGCAGGGGACGAACACGGCCTTTGGACACTCACAGCACAGGTACACTGAACAAACACACATCCATGGGTACTGACACCTGTCACACTGGGGGGAACACAGGATCACATCAGGACTGTGGAAACAACATCCCCAGGAGGAGTATGCAGGCAGAATGTGGCATGCACCTTGCATTCATTGTCACAGTAGGCACTATGCAAGTGAGGAGTGCACACAGGAAACACAGCATGCTCTGCATGGGTGACATGAGGCCTTCCACACCCTGGGACCCACTCCAAACAACAGTGCATGTCTGTCACACATGGACACAATGCCAGAAGTCACTGTCACACAAAAGGGGCACAGTCTAAGCTAGTGGAGTCTGCACTCACCTGAACCCCTGGTCGACCATACAGGCTCTGGAACTGTGGGAGGATCACATCTATCAGGGCAAGGTTCTCCTCCTGGGTGAATGGCTGTGACCTCTCCACAGTCCTGGACATGGTGCCAGAGGAATCACTATCAGCAGCAGTGGTCATGGATGAATGGATGTGCAGGCAAGTGCTCTCTCATGGGACCTGGCTGCCTTATATATGCCTGGCTGGCCTGTTCATGTATAGGAGTACAGATTGATTGGTCAGTCACATTAGCATCCTACGTTTCATCCAATCCCTTCAAACCTACCCCAGTGTGTGGCTTTGCATGGTTTCAGTTTTGATAATGATGTCAAGTCAACATCCACATTGCAACAATGTAGATTCTTTCAAACTGACTTCTGCTGTGCACCTGGTGCTCAAATTCAAAAATTTAACTCAGTCTCCATGGCAACCATCATGCATTTAGGCCCTTATACTTGTCCCTCATGTGTCCCCTATGTGTTTTCATACATTTACACACAGGTACGGTGCGTTCCACGCCCTAGGGCACCCCACAAGCAGTGATACCGACCGTACAAGCGCTTGTACGGTCCGGATCACAATATGGGCGCTGGCGTATGCGTACGCCACAGTAGTACGGACTGTACAAGCGCTTGTACGGTCCGGATCACAATATGGGCGCTGGCGTATGCGTACGCCACAGTAGTACGGACTGTACAAGCGCTTGTACGGTCCGGATCACAATATGGGCGCTGGCGTATGCGTACGCCACAGTAGTACGGACTGTACAAGCGCTTGTACGGTCCGGATCACAATATGGGCGCTGGCGTATGCGTACGCCACAGTAGTACGGACTGTACAAGCGCTTGTACGGTCCGGATCACAATATGGGCGCTGGCGTATGCGTAGGCCACAGTAGTACGGACCGTACAAGCGCGTGTACAGTCCGTACTACTGCGGCGTACGCATACGCCAGCGCCCATATTGTGATCCGGACCGTACAAGCGCTTGTACGGTCCGTACTACTGCGGCGTACGCATACGCCAGCGCCCATATTGTGATCCGGACCGTACAAGCGCTTGTACGGTCCGTACTACTGTGGCGTACGCATACGCCAGCGCCCATATTGTGATCCGGACCGTACAAGCGCTTGTACGGTCCGTACTACTGTGGCGTACGCATACGCCAGCGCCCATATTGTGATCCGGACCGTACAAGCGCTTGTACAGTCCGTACTACTGTGGCGTACGCATACGCCAGCGCCCATATTGTGATCCGGACCGTACAAGCGCTTGTACGGTCCGTACTACTGTGGCGTACGCATACGCCAGCGCCCATATTGTGATCCGGACCGTACAAGCGCTTGTACGGTCCGTACTACTGTGGCGTACGCATACGCCAGCGGCAATATTGGCCCAGGGACCCTATACACGCACTCCGAGCGTATGTACGGTGCGTTTCACAACTGTCAGTGGTGACAGGCGGCACACAGACAGGAATGGAGCGGACAGGTATTGCCAAGGGTGGACACCAATGCATTGTCTGTGCAATACCACATGTGTGTGACACAGGTGTGTCAGGATGTGATGTGGCACTTTACCCCTGAGGTGTGGGCAAAGCACATGTACGATGAGCTGTGTACACATGTCGTGTGTGATGGTGCGCATTGTACAACACATCCCCTGCACTCCTTTGACATGTGTGCATGTCGTACACACTAGTGGAGCCATGAGTCACTTGCATGTCCCAGTCACGGACACCCGCACCTGTCCCCTGATGCCAGGTACACGGAATATTACACATGACATGTGTATGGCTGCGTTGCACGCTGCAACCATGTCATGTGTGTGGCATGTCTTTCCATGATTTTGCTGTAGGTGTGTGGTTCAATGCATCAGCAGTTGCTGCTGCCAACATGTGTCTGTGTGTCGATGGGCATGGCACACTGTTCCGCACACCAGCCCACATATGTGATTTGCCATGAGGTGTGTATGTATGCAACTACACGGAGTATCAACACAAGTACATATCCACATGCTCCCTATGTATGTTCTGTCTCGACATGTACTCCTCAAAGGCAATGTGTGTGGCCTGTCCTATTCCTATGACATGTGACCAGTGCATATCGCATCCAACTACCTGTCTGTACCATACGCATACTACTTCTGCACATGTGTGGATGTCTGTGAATCCTGTGATGCGTGTGCATGTTCACTCACACTGGCCCACAGCTAGTCTCATGCCATGTCATCGTGATCTTGCCCCCCTCCGTTAGTGGCTGTCCCTTGGTAGGAGTGTCACCTGACTGGCGTACGTGTCCAGGAAATGTGGCACAGACCTGACTCACAACGTGGCATATGTGTATTGGCTGTGTAACATGTGCTCAGTGCATTGACGATGTCGTTGTACAGTGCTCACTCTTCGGTGTTCCTTCCATTTCACTGCAGGGCTCCGCCTCTCCCTCGACGTATGCCAGACATGGCTGCCCTGCATGAACGGGACTGTATACGCCGCTACAGATTCAGCCAACGGTTGATTGATGAGTTGACTGGCCGGCTGGAAGCACAACTCCTCCCGCGCCACAGGTATCCCAGTGCACTGACACCCAAGTTGAAGGTGATGGCAGCCCTACATTTCCTTGCCACGGGTACGTTCCAACATACCATTGCTGATGTCGGGGGCATGTCCCAGACGATGTTCAGCCGTGTTCTGCATGATTTCTTAGAGGCCATGTTGGTTCACCTGGATGAGTACATTAAATTCCCAATTCGTGAGCAGTTGACAGATGTCAAGCGTGAGTTCTATGCCCTGGGAGGGATGCCCCATGTCATTGGGTCCATAGATGGGACACATGTTGCGTTGGTACCACCACAGGCACAGGAGGTGGTGTATAGGAATCGCAAACATTATCACTCCATTAATGCCCTTGTGGTGTGTCTGTCCAACATGGTGATTTCACATGTCTGTGTTCGCTTTCCAGGATCAGCACACGATGCCTTCATCATGAGGCGTAGCAGGCTGCCTGAAATGATGCTGCAGCTGCGGAACGAGCGAGCATGTATTGTTGGTGGGTAGACTCTGGCAGTTCAGTGTTTGGCGTCATCTTCCAATCTCACTGCCTGTGCTGACACACTTCCGTCCATGATGTTTCCTTGTAGGGGACGCTGGCTATCCCAACATGCCATGGCTGATGACGCCTGTCCGCAACCCCAGCACGGCTGCCGAGCACCGCTACAACAACGCACATGGGCGGACCAGGAGAGTCATTGAGAGGACGTTTGGCCTTCTGAAGAGCCGATTCCGGTGCCTCCACAAGACCGGCGGAGCACTCCCATATGCCCCGGTGAAGGTGTGCAAGATCATCATCGTCTGCTGCATGCTGCACAACATGGCAGTGGAGGAAGCTGTTCCACTCATACTGGATCAAGATGACCAGGACCATCCACCCGTGGAGGATGAAGGCCTTGGTGACGGGGCAAGTGATGTGGAGGAGGAGGAGGCTGTGGAGGACATGCGGAGTCGGCTCATACGCAACTTCTTTGCTTAGTGGTGAGTTCCAGTGTCTGAGTGTGCACGCATTGGGCCGTGTGTGGCATGTGTTGCAATGTGTGTGTCCATCTGCATGTCTGCCAAGTGAGTCAGTGGTGTGTATTGAAGTGTCACTCAAGTGATGGCGCAATGGAAGGATGTTGTCTGAGGGTCATCATTGTCACCTGTCATGTTGACAACATGATACGTGTTGAGTACATGCTTGCGGATGTGCTCCTTTGTGCTGACTCCTTGTGTGTCTCTCTTCCACAGGTCCATGTGCATGCTGTCTGCTGGTGGCATTGTTGTGCTCCTGCTACTCCTCATGAACACAGCAACATGTGCTGATTCAGCGTCACATGCACGGGCAAGTGTTGAAATCTCCTTAGGGTAAGGGATGCCTCACGTCGTTTTTGGTGTGTGAATTGTTTGTAGTCTGTGTGCACTTCTCCGGTTCATGTGTGTTCCATTTGCATACATGGTGATCCTACATGGGGAACATGACATGGGGCAGGCTTCACCTGGAGCCATGGTCAGACTTGGTGACTGTCATGTGGCAGGGGATTGGGGATTGTGATGAGGCCATCATTGTGTGTAACACTGGCCTCGGAAACATACAGGTTGCACCGGGTTGACATGGTGTGTGATTGCCCCATCAGGGCCTCAATGGTGTATAGCGGCCTCTCCGTGGCAGCAGGGGGTGTTTAGCTGTTATCCGTCACTTGTGTGCCAGGTCAATGGGATACCAGCATCTGTGTTGCACTGGGGGGTGCCAGTGTTGCTCCCACATGTTCATCCACATGACCTGTGTATGTGTTGACAGAGTATCATTGTCATTCCAACACACATGACTAATAAATTTGTCCCTCTGTCTCCAAGGTGCCTCTTCCCTGTCAATGGTGGCCTGTTGCCACTGTGCGTGCGGCATGTCTGGCATAGTTTTCATAGGTGGTGCATATGTGTCTATGTGTAGAGTGACAAGATGCTAGGGGTTTGTCAGGGAGTGGGAACTGTATTATGCACAAGATGCACAGTTCCATCCACCTCAAGGCAAGAGAGACCATCCCCCAGGGCAACTACAACATCCGTGTCGAATCCTACCCTGCAGTCTACGGACATGTGCCTTACGACTCCCATGGTACTTGTCCATATCCGGAGTGCATCTGCACAGCTCTGCTACTGCGTCGGGCAACCAGGCCACATCAACGTCCAAACGGGATGGGGGGAATGTTTCACAGCCAGCTGCAGGATGACCTTCTCGATCCACGCCCACACTCATGATGCAGCCCACAACCCCAACACAACCATGTGGCACTGTGATCCTAAACTGCATTCTGGCATCTCCATGCATCCAACCTTGGCCTAGCCACCATTCTCAACATCCGCCTGACGCAAGCATGCTGCACATTGTAGGGACACATGTCTAGACATACCTGGGAGCGGCAAGCCAGGTCACTCCACATGATCCCTGACCTCTGCGCATGACTGTTGCTCCCCTGAATGTGTCTGTAGCCACAGTTGTGCGGGAACCACTCAGCTGGTTGGGCCCAGCACAGGTGAGTATGGTACTCCATGTCTGTATCAGATGATACATTGGGACCCATGTGTGTCCTGGGCAAGACTGCGACCCCACGGTTTGGATGGTTGGAGTTAATTCTGAGATCAGGCATGCTTTGACTTCACGACACACACATGTATTGTAATAATGCAGAATCACGGCATCATCTTGTAAGTGTGATTAATTTATTTGTGGTGGGGTACGGGTTTGTGGGGATGACAAGAGGTGCACAGCGGGAGTGTAGAATCCAAAGTTCACTGGGGGAGTTGGTATCCTTGCCGTAGCAAAATGTCAGAGTCCATGCCACAGTCTTCGTCAACATAGGTCAGACACTGACCAGCAAGTCCATGTGGCAGAGAATGTCATGTGCTGCTATTGGGCCAGAGGGCCAGGTGCCAGGCCAGGTGACCTGGGAGATGGTGATGTTCTGCTGACTCTCACAGTCTTTTTCGTGGACGACCCACCTTCCTGCGGGGACCCTCGGAAGCAGTCCGTGACGATGTCTGTGACGCTCCGTCGGATGAATCCTCCTCCTCCTGATCCCTCCCTGTGTCTGGTAATGGCCTTCGCCTGGTGCCACAGGGAGGGTTGCCCATGTTGTCGGCAATCCGACGGAGTACACCGGTCATTTGGGTTTGCACCGCCACGAGCTCAGCCTGTCTATCCTCCATCCTTCCTTGGTGTTGCAGTTGACAGGCATGTTGCTGGGACTGCAGGGTCTTCATCTCCTGGAGGGTCCCCTTGATGTCATTGAGGGTGGACGCAATCTGGTCCATGCCCCTGGTGTCACGCCGGTATGTATCCAGGATGTTGCTGACCTGGGACACTACCGGGTCCTGAGCTGCCTGGTCAGGTTCGCGCCTCCGCCGTCCTCCACTCCCGCCACCCCTGCCCACGTGCACCTGGCCTGCCGTTGTGGGTGCATCGGGTCTCCGGGACCCCTGAGGGATGGCATCTGCGTTGCCGCCTGCCTCCTCCTGGGTGCCCGGAGGACCGTGTCCCTCCTGGGCAGACTGGCTGGGTGGTCGTGTGCGGGCAGGGCTCCTGGACGTCTCCTGGGATGTGGCAGGAATGGGGGTGGTGGTTGGCACAGTTGTACCTGACGCAGGTGCTGCAGGTGGTTGGACACCAGAGGGGCCAGGTTGGTCTGGGTCATCCACGGAGTGGTGAGAGTCATCACTGGCGGTGGGGTCCTCATCCCGCGGAGCCTGGTCCTGTGAGACTTCCCCCCCAGTGTTGGGGGGTGTTCGTCGACGTTGACCTGTGTGTGAGAGAGACAATGTTAACAGTGTCAGATGTGGCATCCATGTTGCATGCATTTCTGATTTGGCACTCTTCCTCTGGGTAGTTGGATCTGTCCTGCATTCCTCTCACAGTGCACTTGTGCATGGCTATGTCCCTTGGCCACAGCTGTCAGGGCTTTACGCATGTGTGAGACACAATCTTAGTTGATGCATCTATTTGGGTACACAGTCAGCAGTGTGGTGTGCGGGCGTAGCGAGCCATGCAGAGGTGCCTTACGTGTTGCACTGTACGTGGCCAAATGGTGTTTTGCCAAGGCAATTTGATGTTGCAGGTAGGGGACTGAAGCATTTGTGACAGGGTTCTTACCGACACAGTGGGTGGGTATACTGGGTGTGTGGTTAGGTCTGTGCCTGCAGCACGGATGGACTCGTGCACAGATTGACACATGGACCGGTCTTCATCTACGGAAGGGGGGGTTGAGGCACTGCCAGACCTGGTCTGCATGCACACAGTCCACCGGCTGACGAGTGGACATGGCCACACCACCCAAGGGTGATTTAGTCTCCCTGTGTCTCCCTTCCTCCCTCCCTCTGTCACCCTCCTCCCTCCCTCTGTCGGTCTCCCTCTGTCACCCTACTCCCTCCCTCTGTCTGTCTCCCTGTCTCCCCCTCTGTCTCCTTCCCTCTCATTCCCCCTCTCCCTCCCTCTCTTTGTCACTCTCTGTCACCTCAGGCCAGCTTCCTGGGCACACACAGTTAGCCGGTCTTTGAATGGCCATTGGCTTGTTCATGTGAGTTAGTCCCTGTTCTCCGGGCACCCATTGGGCAGTGTGTCTGAGTGTAGGCTGCTGCTGTGGCGGTGTGTGCTGAGACTCTATCAGAGCGATGCATCTTCATTGTCTGCTGTTATGTGCAAATTGTGCCTTCAGACCCATGTCATCCTGCATGGCAGCCACCATTTGCAGGCAAGACAGTACTGTGTGGGTACACACAGTTTGTATGGCTGTGCCCTGGGCCATATGGGCTGAGGGCATTGTTGTGTGCTTGTGAGTTGCTCAATGTTAGTTTTGATGCCCCCACTCCCAGCATCGACCACATCCTGTGTTGTGTTGGTGTTTTGTGTGGCCTGTGACTTGGCATGGCCCTGATTGATGCATGGGGCATGGAGGCGCTAGTGGCATGTGTGTGTTTGTGGAGTGTTGTTGTGTCCGGTGGTGGCTTGGGGGGGGTGGCATGCATGATTGATTGTGTATGGCATCCCCCCCATGTGCGGTGAGTTGTTTGTGTACTCACCAGGGTCTGGGAGTCCTGGCAGTCCGTGTAGTCCCTCCACCGCCAGCGTGGACATCACCTTCTCCTCCCAGGGATGGTATTGTACCGGTCTGGGGGGCGGCCCTCCTCCAGTGATGTTCCCCTGGTTGTGATTGTCAGTCATCTTCCTCTTGACCGTCCTCCGCAGATCGTACCACCTGGATTGGCACTCGTGCCTGGTCCTTCTGGTGGTCCCAACAGCATTCACAGAATCGACGATCCTCTGCCACATGGCCGTTTTTTCGGATATGCTGGTCTGTCTGACCAATGTCCCAAAGAGCTGTGGCTCGACTCTGAGGATTTCGTCGACAAGGATCTCCAGCTCCTCCTTTGTGAACTTTGGATTCTTGGTGGTGGACATGGCGTGGGGTGTGGGTGTGGATGGTTGTGGGGGTGTGGGTGTGGATGGTTGTGGGGGTGTGGGTGTGGATGGTTGTGGGTGTGTGGGTGTGGTAGTGGAGGTGTGTGTGTGAATGTGATGAGGGGGTGTTTGTGTAGGTGGTTGTGTGAAGGTATGCAAGTGTGAGGTTCAAGTATGGTGGTGTGGGTCGTCTGTGGGCTCTGGCAGCAGTGGGTCTGTAGCAAAGGCTCATGGTTTGTGTGTGTGGTCCATTTTTATTGGTCCATTTGTGGGTGTGGCTGTGTTTGAAATTTGTGTGGGTGTGTTATGAGGAGTGATTGAGTTTTGGGCCTCTGTTTGGCAGTTTGGCAGTTGCAGGTGAGTGTATGTGATGTTTGTGGGGTTGTTGGGCATGTTTTCTGGTGTGGGGAAACTCTACTTGACTCTCCTTGTGTAAGTATGGTTTGTCCTGGTTCAGTACGTGTTTTTTTTGCGTCAGTACGGTCCGTACATGCACTGGTGGGGGTGCGGGGCGTACATACACGGCTGGGGTGGGGGTTTGGTGCGTACATACACGGGTGGTGGTTCGGTGCGTACATACACGGCTGGGGGGGGTTTGGTGCGTACATACACGGGTGGGGGTTCGGGGGCGTGCATACACGGGTGGTGGTTCGGTGCGTACATACACGGCTGGGGTGGGGGTTTGGTGCGTACATACACGGGTGGTACAGAACAATGTATGAAAAATTATTAATTTATTTTTGCATGAATGCTAAAATTTTATTTATGTTAAAAATATGTTTGTTTCGAAAACATTGTAAAAATAATTAATATTAATATTTTACATATTAATATTAATAAAAAAGGTATAACATGTTTGTACTACAAATATTAAAATGTTTATATATGAAAATATTTGTTAAAAGTTTTGTATAAAGATTTACAAAACCTATTGCTATGTTAATTTTAATTTAAAACACTACATTGTACAACATTATTAATAATCTTTATAATTTACTTAAAAATGTTAGAAAATATACTTTGTTCTGACCTATATTCAATATGTTTGAATGTAATTACAATGTAAATAATGCTATTTCTGAATGATCTTACTCAAATGAATAAACAATAACAAATTTAAAAAACTACAATAAAAACCATGTTCTTGTCTTATTAATTGTGTTTCTCTGATTATTAATATTAATCTTCTATTATGAATATTTAACATATAGAATAATTATTTTATAAAAAATTACAAATCAATCAATATTATAAAATTACAGAATGCCATTACCCATTATTCCAATACAAAATATTCATATATTTTTCCTAATAATAATATTAAATATTCCAAACATATCAAATTAAAAGGTTACATGTATATATTATCCTAAACTATAAATATAGAATTAATTAGTACAAATCCAATATATAATAATACAATACAAATAATATTCACTTAAATATATTTTTATAACTACTATATCAATGTAATTTAATTAAATTAAATACCAGACAGATTAGAGTAGTTGCTGGACACTGACCATAAACAATTTACTATTCCCACTCCACTCTATAATAAATAAAAGTAGATGCTTGACACTGACCATAAATAATTTACTATTCCCACTCCAGTCTATAATAAATTAGAGTAGGTGCTGGACACTGACCATAAATAATTTACTTTTCCCACTCCAGTCTATAAAAAATTAGAGTAGGTGCTGGACAGTGACCATAAATAATTTACTATTCCCACTCCAGTCTATAATAAATTAGAGTAGGTGCTGGACACTAACCATAAATAATTTACTATTCCCACTCCAGTCTATAATAAATTAGAGTAGGTGCTGGACACTGACCATAAATAATTTACTATTCCCACTCCAGTCTATAAAAAATTAGAGTAGGTGCTGGACAGTGACCATCAATAATGTACTATTCCCACTCCAGTCTATAATAAAATAGAGTAGGTGCTGGACACTAACCATAAAAAATTCACTATTCCCACTCCAGTCTATAATAAATAAGAGTATGTGCTGGACACTGACCATAAATAATTTACTATTCCCACTCCAGTCTATAAAAAATTAGAGTAGGTGCTGGACAGTGACCATAAATAATTTACTATTCCCACTCCAGTCTATAATAAATTAGAGTAGGTGCTGGACAGTGACCATAAATAATTTACTATTCCCACTCCAGTCTATAATAAATTAGAGTATGTGCTGGACAGTGACCATAAATAATTTACTATTCCCACTCCAGTCTATAATAAATTAGAGTAGGTGCTGGACACTGACCATAACTAATTTACTATTCCCACTCCAGTCTATAATAAATTAGAGTAGGTGCTGGACAGTGACCATAAATAATTTACTATTCCCACTCCAGTCTATAAAAAATTACAGTAGGTGCTGGACAGTGACCATAAATAATTTACTATTCCCACTCCAGTCTATAATAAATTAGAATAGGTGCTGGACACTAACCATAACTAATTTACTATTCCCACTCCAGTCTATAATAAATTAGAGTAGGTGCTGGACACTGACCATAACTAATTTACTATTCCCACTCCAGTCTATAATAAATTAGAGTAGGTGCTGGACACTGACCATAAATAATTTACTATTCCCACTCCAGTCTATAATAAATTAGAATAGGTGCTGGACACTAACCATAAAAAATTTAATATTCCCACTCCAGTCTACAATAAATTAGAGTATGTGCTGGACACTGACCATAAATAATTTACTATTCCCACTCCAGTCTATAATAAATTAGAGTAGGTGCTGGACACTGACCATAAATAATTTACTATTCCCACTCCAGTCTATAATAAATTTGAGTAGGTGCTGGACAGTGACCATAAATAATTTACTATTCCCACTCCAGTCTATAAAAAATTACAGTAGGTGCTGGACAGTGACCATAAATAATTTACTATTCCCACTCCAGTCTATAAAAAATTACAGTAGGTGCTGGACAGTGACCATAAATAATTTACTATTCCCACTCCAGTCTATAATAAATTAGAGTAGGTGCTGGACAGTGACCATAAATAATTTACTATTCCCACTCCAGTCTATAAAAAATTAGAGTAGGTGCTGGACAGTGATCATAAATAATTTACTATTCACACTCCAGTCTATAATAAATTAGAGTAGGTGCTGGACACTAACCATAACTAATTTACTATTCCCACTCCAGTCTATAATAAATTAGAGTAGGTGCTGGACACTGACCATAACTAATTTACTATTCCCACTCCAGTCTATAATAAATTAGAGTAGGTGCTGGACACTGACCATAAGTAATTTACTATTCCCACTCCAGTCTATAATAAATTAGAGTAGGTGCTGGACACTAACCATAACTAATTTACTATTCCCACTCCAGTCTATAATAAATTAGAGTAGGTGCTGGACACTGACCATAACTAATTTACTATTCCCACTCCAGTCTATAATAAATTAGAGTAGGTGCTGGACAGTGACCATAAATAATGTACTATTCCCACTCCAATCTATATTGAATTAGGATTACTATATATGTTAGATTTTTTCAAACAATTACTAATTTGTAAACACTACCCACCCTTATCCCCTATAAATCCTACATCACTCTTATTAAATGAATTATCTTCTTAAAATTGTTAAATGTTAATTAAAATAACATTTCTAAATGTAAATAATTTTTTATGAATAATAACATTTTTATATATTTATAAAACACTCCCCAACCTTATCCCCTATAACCCCAAAATACCACTTATGAAATTTATTTTATTATTAAAAAGATAAAAATTTTCTTTTATCAAGAAATTAGAACTTTGCATTATATTTTTCAAAAATAAAATATTACATATATTTTGAAAGCACTCCCCACCCTTATCCCCTATAACCCCCAATTCCCACTTATTAAATTTATTGTATTAGTAATTTATTGAATTTTAATTTTTAAACACAAAAATTAAATTTCTATTTTTTTTTTATAAAATATTAAATTTTTCTCAAAAACACTCCCCACCCTTATCCCCTATAACCCCAAAATCCCACTTATTAAATGTATTTTATTAGTAAAATGTTTAATTGTAAATTTTAATACAAAAATTTAAATTTTCATTTTTTTGAATTCAATGGGGGCTCCTGGGGGTGGCAATCGCAGATTGTCCACCCCCGGGTTGCTTCGGGCAATGGTATGCCCTGACAGGTGACGCGCGCGTTAGGTAGGGAGCCGGGGCGGCGCGAGCGCTGTGGTGACGTCATAACCGTCACACACAGCTCCTGAGGGTTACGGAGGTGGCGGTCGCGTTTTGAGGGCGGTCGTGTCTCTTGAGGAGGTAGCGTGAAGAAAGTATTTCCTTTGGGGGGGTTTTTGTCAGCTTGAAGTATGGATGCAGCCGCTTCAGTTCGCGAAGCGCTGCGTGTGATATGTGAGGCGGGCCGGGAAGATTTAGTCAGGCCCGGAGTGTTATCACAGGCTTGGGTGGGGCTCGATAGGAAGACACGGGGGGCGGCGGGAGGTGTGTCTGCGGCCGTGTTAGCATGCCTGTCTAGTGAAAGTTCCCCGGCTCCTTCGCTTTGTGGGGAGAATGCGAAAGATTTGTCCTTACCACAGGAGGGTGGCGCTTCGCTTCCTCAGGCTCAGGGTGTTGTGCCTGCAACGGCGCAGTTGAGGAGAGGGAGGGGCAGGCCGCGCACACGCGCTAATAAGGTCCTGTTACCTCAGCAACAGGTCACAGCAAGTAAAGGTTTGGTTTCCCTGAATTCAGTCGAGGGCTCGAAGGGGAAAGAAAATACGCCATCTGGTGGGCATTGTCAAGAATTACATGTGGCTCAAGGAAATAATCAAGCATTGGCGCCACATAAACATGACATTTGTATATTTAATAAAGAGAAGTTAGGTGGTTCAGTTTTCGCTACCAAACCTCTTGGGGAACGGAGTTTATCACCTGTGTTTTCCAGTGCAGGGGGAGAGTTATTGTCATGCTCAGGGCATGGAGAACGTACGGGTGGTACAGGTGATGCTGTGACGCAACATGGCAATGAAGGGGAGTCGTTTTTAGCGGGGAGGTCGGGGTTGGCATCTGGGGGGGGGGTTTCCTCACATGTTTACACCGGCGACATGGGGGGAAGCAAGAGGCAAGGCGGCCTTGAAGAGGCAGAAGAGGGTCAGTGGGTTTGGCTGCCTAAAGAAATTAGAGATACGGAGCGGCTCTCCCGTTTTAAAGGAGTTGGAGCGACAGCGGCTGCGGGGTCAAGCGCCTTGCAGCCCTCCGTGGGCGAAACGCTGCCATGCACAAAAAAGGGCAGTGGGAGTAGACCGACCAGGCTTTTGGCGTCCTGCAACGACCGAAATGGACGAGAAGGGGATTTTTTGGCGAAATTCCCCACGCCGTTGGATCCTAAGAAAGCGTCTCGTTTTGCACAAGGGATCAAATGGAGTGTTTATGATGGGGGTGTTGGGGATGGGGAGCTTCCTGGTTGTAGCTCACGGGGTGGTAGAGTAGGAAAGGATGGGGGTTTGAAGGACAAGTCCGTTGAATTTGACAATGTGTCTTTAGAAGAGGGGGAAATTGGGGAAGAAGATATCCAGGCGCAGGACTTTTCCTTGTTTCTTGGGGGGGGGTCTACTAAAGAGCTTTCCAGAACTTATTTTTCACAGGGAAATACACAGGCTGACGCGATAAAGGGGACCAAGTCAAGTACGGATTTCGCTGGGAGAAAGAGGAGGATGTTGCCGGATGACAGACAGGTTATACCTACAGGTGAGGCATTTGGGAAGTCTCGTTGTAAGATTTTGTGTGTTGATAAAAGTGTGGGCACGGCTGATGAGGCCAAGTCAACGTTATGTGCGGTTAGTCAGGTGGTTACAGATACAGCGGGCTCTGACGCAAAAAATCAGGGGCCTGTGGGTAACAATACGGGGGCAAAAGCGGAGGTTAGCACAACACAGTCATCCGTTTTGAAGCGCTTGCCTTACATGGGTCTCTCTATGCCATTGGGTTCTCACTTGTCGAAGGTTACGAAAGAGAAAATTTGGAAGGGGGAGTTTGTGGATGTACTTAAGTTACTCCACAGAGAGGTCCAGGCGAAAGAGGGCTCCAAAGAAGAGGCATGGGAGTTAGCCAAGAGGCCTAGGGTGCCCACCAACATAGATTCATGGACCTCGGCATTCCTCATTTTCGCAAGTGTATATTGCGAACGTTTCCCCGATAGATCAGTGGCAATTTTTAAATATATGGATACAATCAGGAAAGCGGCCATTGAATTTGGGGGGTATGCCTGGCTTCGGTATGACGAAGAATTCAGGGCACGATTAGTGCTGATACCCGAAAAACCATGGGGTGAGGTGGACAACGAGCTTTGGGTGCAATTGATGTATCCACAAAGGCCCCCGGCAGCCATGCATACAGCTAGTGGTTTAGCAGTTCACAATCGGCCCTTTCAAAATAAGCCCACCCTTGGGGGGGTGGGCAGTTGGAACAAGCAACAAAATTCCATGTCCGGCGCTTGTTGGAACTTTAACAAGGGATTTTGTAATAAATACCCCTGTAAATACAAACATGAATGCTCTCGATGTGGAGGTAGACACGCAGTTACTCAATGTTTTGGGGAACAGCAGCATTGGGAGGGGAGCAGTTTGCCAGGTAGGGGGAGGGGAGGAGGCTCACAACCTGGTATCAAAGGCTTTTACACCAATTAACATGGTCAGAATGGGGGTATACTTGGCGCATTACCCTGACACGCAGGAGGCAGCTCTGCTCGAGTGGGGGTTTAAAGAAGGGTTCAAGCTAGGGTATCAGGGACCCAGAATTCGCCGTTTTGCAAAAAATCTTAAGTCTGCTGAAGAGTTTCCACATGTGGTGAGGAAGAAATTGTTCACAGAAGTGGCTGAGGGTAGGATGGCAGGCCCTTTTGTTACATGGCCGTTGGAAGATCTTATGGTGTCACCTCTGGGTGTGGTCCCCAAGAAAGCGGAAGGCGAATTCCGCATGATCCAACATCTTTCGTGGCCACATGGGGCATCTATAAACGACTTCATTGCCAGGGAAGACTCCATGGTTAAGTTTGCATCAGTGGATACAGCGCTGGGTATGATAAGGCTGGCAGGGCAAGATTCAGAACTGGCGAAATGCGACATCAAGTCGGCTTTCCGGCTATTACCTGTTCACCCCTCAGATTTTTGTTTACTAGGCATTCATTTTGAGGGACAATTTTTTGTGGATAAGGCCCTCCCCATGGGTTGTGCAACATCTTGCAGGCTGTTTGAGGCGTTTAGCTCATTTTTACAGTGGTGTTTTTCATGGGTGACAGGTCACACGGGAGTAACACACTATTTAGATGATTTTCTTTTCATGGGTTCAGCAGGTTCCCAGCAATGTGGAAAGGCGTTGAAAGATTTTCAAACATTCACGCAGGAGATGGGTGTTCCTTTAGCACCAGAAAAAACTGAAGGGCCTAGCTGTTGCCTAACTTACCTAGGTATTGAAGTGGACACCCATAAAATGGAGGCTAGGTTACCGAAGAAAAAAGTGACCGAGATCACCAGGCTTCTAGAATATGCCATAAGAGCCGACAAGTTGAAGTTGTGTGAGGTACAGTGCTTGCTTGGTCATTTGAACTTTGCTTGCAGGGTGGTCAGGGCGGGCAGGTCATTTTGCAGAAGATTGGGGTTTGCCATGTCGGGCATCCTGCTGCCTCATCACAGGATCAGAGTCACGTCTCTTATAAGGGCTGATTTGGTGGTATGGCTGCATTTTCTGGAAGATTTCAACGGCGTCACAATCTGGTCGTTGGAGGCGGATTTTCATTGGGAAATACAGTTATACTCTGACGCTTCCGGTGCACATGGTTTCGGCATATTCTGGGAGGGGAAATGGTGTTCGGAGCAGTGGCCTCAAGCATGGATTACTGAGAAAAGGAGTATAGCTTATTTGGAGTTTTTCCCGCTTATAGTGGCCTTGGCCATTTGGGGTCCACAGTTGGCTAACAGGGCAGTGATTTTCAACGTGGATAACAGGACCGTTGTAGATCTGGTTAATGGGCAGAAGGTCAGAGACACAAAGTTGCTGAAGCTCTTACAAAATTTTATGTTAAGATGCCTGCAGTTAAATATGATTTTCAAGGCCAAACATATTGCGGGAGTGGCAAATAACATTGCAGATGCCCTCTCTCGTTTCCAGTGGGCGAGATTCCGTGGTTTGGCGCCCGGAGCAGACCGGCAGAAGACACCGGTTCCCCGGGAGGTCTGGGATCTGGCGAATTGACCACGCATCGTCTCATCGAGAGCTCCTTAGCTACCAGTACCAAGCTGGCCTACAGACGTGCTTGGTTGGAGTTTTTAGAATCAGGAGCTAAGTATAGATCCCCTCATGGGGCAGGTTTCAGACAGCGTAGGGATGACACAATCAGGTTCATAATGGGTAATATCCATAGGAACATATCTTCCACTACCATAGCCGGGAAATTGGCCGGGGTATCATTCTATGGAAAATTCTTTTGGGGCTATGAGCCGTCAGCTGGGGAAATGGGTCGGAGACTATTGCAAGGTTGGGCGAAAACGAAAAAGAGAGGCCAGTACCACAGAGAGCCTATATCGCTCAGATTATTATACAGCATTACAGGCGTTCTTGAGGGGATATGTTTTTCTCAATTTGAATATATGTTGTTGAAACTATGCATGATTTGGCTTTTCTTTGGGGCATTCCGAGTTTCAGAATTATTGGGCACTGCGCATGTTGAGGGCCTGAAAGTGCATAATGTTTCTCTCTCCCTTTCTTCTATTTCTATTTTCTTAGCACAGTCCAAAACAGACCAAGGTGCCGATCACGATCCGGTAAAAAATATCCCCGTGCGACTCGTATCCGGTCTTTTTACCGTACGAATCGTACAAGTGCCGTACGAACTGGCAATCACGATTCGCATGGTAAAAAGTCCATACGAACCGCATTGGGAATATTTCCCCACACGTCCTCGGGTCGGAAAATGTGTCCGACACGTCCTCGTACGATTCACCGTACAAACGTGAAAGGTGAAGTCCGACCGGGGAATCACGATCCATCCCGGGCGTCCGAATGTACAACCGTATGGTGAAAAGACCGTCCGCACCGAACTCCCATAACGACCACGGAGACGTCCAAACAGGTGCCCGGTACGTGCCGTACCCCCCCCAGCCCCCGTAGGTACGCACCGTACCCCCCCCAGCCCCCGTAGGTACGACCGTACCCCCCCCCAGCCCCCGTAGGTACGCGCCGACCCCCCCCCAGCCCCCGTAGGTACGCACCGTACCCCCCCCCAGCCCCCGTAGGTACGCGCCGACCCCCCCCCCAGCCCCCGTAGGTACGCACCGTACCCCCCCCAGCCCCCGTAGGTACGCGCCGACCCCCCCCCCAGCCCCCGTAGGTACGCGCCGACCCCCCCCAGCCCCCGTAGGTACGCGCCGACCCCCCCTGTGTGTACACCCTTGTACGCGTCGAACCCCCCGTGTATGTACGGTGCGTACCCCCCCCGTGTACGTTCGAGTCGTACCCCCACCCGTGTATGTACGGTGCGTACCCCCACGTGTATGTACGGTGCGTACCCCCGTGTACGTTCGAGTCGTACCCCCCCGTGTACGTTCGAGTCGAACCCCCGTGTACGTTCGAGTCGTACCCCCACCCGTGTATGTACGGTGCGTACCCCCACGTGTATGTACGGTGCGTACCCCCGTGTACGTTCGAGTCGTACCCGAACGTACACGGGGGGGTTCGACTCGAACGTACACGGGGGGTACGACTCGAACGTACACGGGGGGGTTCAACTCGAACGTACACGGGGGTTCGACTCGAACGTACACGGGGGGGTTCGACTCGAACGTACACGGGGGTTCGACTCGAACGTACACGGGGGGGTTCGACTCGAACGTACACGGGGGGGTTCGACTCGAACGTACACGGGGGGGGTTCGACTCGAACGTACACGGGGGGGTTCGACTCGAACGTACACGGGGGGGGTTCGACTCGAACGTACACGGGGGGGTTCGACTCGAACGTACACGGGGGGGTTCGACTCGAACGTACACGGGGGTTCAACTCGAACGTACACGGGGGGTACGCACCGTACATACACGTGGGGGTACGCACCGTACATACACGTGGGGGTACGCACCGTACATACACGGGGGTTCGACGCGTACAAGGGTGTACACACAGGGGGGGTCGGCGCGTACCTACGGGGGCTGGGGGGGGGGTCGGCGCGTACCTACGGGGGCTGGGGGGGGGTCGGCGCGTACCTACGGGGGCTGGGGGGGGTCGGCGCGTACCTACGGGGGCTGGGGGGGTACGGTGCGTACCTACAGGGGCTGGGGGGGTACGGTGCGTACCTACGGGGGCTGGGGGGGGGTACGGTGCATACCTACGGGGGCTGGGGGGGGGTACGGTGCGTACCTACGGGGGCTGGGGGGGTACGGTGCGTACCTACGGGGGCTGGGGGGGGTTACGGTGCGTACCGGGCCACCTTCTCTGGTCGATTCGCGCCGTACTTCGCTTTTGCGGCACTTTTTGGGTGCCGTGAAAATATTGCCGTCCGGACTGCTGTCGGTTCGAATCGTAATTCCTGGTTCGTGAAACGCTGCCTGAAAGCGTCCCGACGTCACGTCGCAGCATTCCCGGATCACATTCGTATGTATATTTTCGTCGGTCGGTGTTTTTTACGAATCGTACGGAAATGGTGTTTCCGTGCGAATCGTAATTCCATGTTTGTAAAGTTTTACGACCGGGTACGAGTCGGACGGGGAAAACGCTCCGACCGACGGTTCGTACCCGGTTTTTACCGGATCGTGATCGGCACCTAGGTGGGTAAAGGGTCAAAGGTGGTTTTGCAAGCAATTACGGGTCCATTATGCCCAAAGCAGGCATGGTTAGATTTCATGTCAGTGGGGGGGGCAACATCAAATTTTGTTTTCATACACCAGGATGGTTCCCGACTAACGGCCTACCAGACGTTAATGATTTTGCGCAGAGCTTTGGAAAGGGTGGGAGCAGACCCCTTTCAATTCGGGACACATTCTTTCCGAATAGGAGCGGCTTCAGAAGCCGCCAGGTGGGGTTTTTCGCTCAGTGATGTAAAAAAGTTGGGTCGCTGGACTTCTGATTGTTGCTTGCGCTACATTTGCAACTTGGAGAGCGATTTCCCTAAGTTACGATACTAATTTGCCTTTTCTTTTCAGGTGTTTGTGCCAACGAAACATTGTCTCAGCACCGGGTGTGGATCATTGGACATTCTTTCATTAAATGGGCCGCTAAACAATCGGAGAAAAGGCATTTTGGGAGGAATTTGGGGTTTCGTTCGGAAGAGATCCTGTTGTCATGGTTTGGTAAGAGCGGCATGAGGTGGGGTCAGCTTTTGCCTCTGATCAGCGAACTGTCTTGTAGAGGTAAACCAGCATTGTTACTGATTCACCTGGGAGAAAATGATATAATTCAATTGTCAGGTCTGGGTTTACTTATCGACATGAAGACAGATCTTAACATTTTGTTAAAGACATGGCCGGAAACACGGTTGGTTTTAACGGCACTAATGCCTCGAAGAGTCTGGAAAGGAGCAGAAAAGTTTTCTGCAGTTGAAAGATCAAGGCGAAAAGCGAATAGAGACCTTCATCGTTTTTGTCACAATGCTGGGATAGGTTGGTTGTCTCATGACTCCATTACAAAAGATGACTATCAGTTTTTTAGGCACGATGGGGTCCATTTATCTTTTATAGGTAATGAAATTTATCTGTTAAATATAAGGGAAAAAGTTTCAAAGAATTTCCAAATTGAAACATGGTGTTAGTTCACGATGTTTTAGCGACATTCGTTTCATGGATAAGATGAGTTATTTTGAGGCTGAAGTTCAAACAGTTTTTACCCATCCAAGTGTGTTTTCTTCTCTCTCCCCCCCCCTTTTTTTCCCCCCCCGCTTTTTCACAAAAGTTTTACATTTCACTTGAACCCCTTTTTTAGTGCATTAAGGGGTGGTAGGTGTTGCAATGTCCGGCTTGGGGGAAAGCAAACTTTGTCACATACGGAGGGGATGTTGGGTAATGACAAAGGTTGACAGAGTCTAAGAGTCAAACGATTGTTGTATAAATAAAGTTTCACCTGTTTGGCGACAGCGGTGGCATGTGTTCTCTTAACTGATGACAAGCGTCCAGTCAATGGTGAGTCGAGTTTGATGAAGGGGGGGGGGGGGAAAAACTCCTGTGTTAGGGTTTTTCCCGGTGGCAGAGTTGGAGGAGAGCAAGACAGGCAGGAAGGGTTGGGGGCATCAGGAATAGTTTCGGACAGAGGGAAGCAAGGGAGCGAGGTTGGAGGCAAGGGGTAGGCACGAGAGGTAGATAGGGGTTTGGGGAGGAGGTTTAGGCCGAACAACGTTAGGGGAAGTTGGTTGTTGGGGAAATTTTGTAGGGGTGGGGGGTGATAGGTCGGAATATGTATTTTGTGATATTGTGATTTATTTGCCACCTGTCCAATAAAGCGGCCTTTTACCCCACTTATTGGCTTGGGTCATTATTATTGCCCGATGGGGGCTCCTGGGGGTGGCAATCGCAGATTGTCCACCCCCGGGTTGCTTCGGGCAATGGTATGCCCTGACAGGTGACGCGCGCGTTAGGTAGGGAGCCGGGGCGGCGCGAGCGCTGTGGTGACGTCATAACCGTCACACACAGCTCCTGAGGGTTACGGAGGTGGCGGTCGCGTTTTGACCCACCCACCCTCCCTGTGTACATATGAGTTGTTATATTGTTCTGAATATGTTGATAGATATAAAAAAAAATAAAAAAAAAAAAATAAAAAAAAAATATGTATATGTGTGTGTATGTGTATGTATATGTATGTATATGTATATATATATATATATATATATAAATAAAAAACCCTTTTGGGTGGTTGTCGCTTGGCCAGGTGGCAGAGTTGGAGGAGAGCAAGACAGGCAGGAAGGGTTGGGGGCATCAGGAATAGTTTCGGACAGAGGGAAGCAAGGGAGCGAGGTTGGAGGCAAGGGGTAGGCACGAGAGGTAGATAGGGGTTTGGGGAGGAGGTTTAGGCCGAACAACGTTAGGGGAAGTTGGTTGTTGGGGAAATTTTGTAGGGGTGGGGGGTGATAGGTCGGAATATGTATTTTGTGATATTGTGATTTATTTGCCACCTGTCCAATAAAGCGGCCTTTTACCCCACTTATTGGCTTGGGTCATTATTATTGCCCGATATTAAATAATAAATATATATCTAAAACACTCCCCACCCTTATCCCCTATAACCCCAAAATCCCACGTATTACATTTATTTTCTTATTACAATTTTCACATTTAAATTTTTAAAACTAATTTGAATTTTTTTTATTTGTAAATATAATATTTCAAAAATTATATCATAAATTATTAAATTTTATTACTACAATTTTTAATTGTAAATTTTCATACCAAAATTGAATTTTTTTTTTTTTTATTAAATATGAAATATTAAATATATATCTAATACACTCCCCACCCTTATCCCCTATAACCCCAAAATCCCACTTATTACATTTATTTTATTATTACAATTTTCACATTTAAAATTTAAAAACAAATTTGAATTTTTTAATTTTTTTTTAAATATAATATTTCAAAATGTATATCCTAAAATATAAAATTTAATATTTATTTCCAAAACACTCCCCACCCTTAACCCCTATATACACAACATCCCACTAAGAATATTTTTTTTCATAATTAAAATTTAAATATTACTATTTTGTTCAAAATTTTAATTCAAATTCTACAAATATTTATTAAAATATATTATTTCTAATATATATTTTTAAAACACTCCCCACCCTTATCCCCTATAAACCCAACATCCCGCTCCTAAAATTATATATCAAAATTAAAAAAATTATATTAATAATATTTCAATAATTATATCCTAAAATATTAAATATAATATTTATTTCCAAAATACTCCCCACTCTTAACCCCTATATACACAACATCCCACTAAAAAAAATTTTTTTCATAATTAAATTTTAAATATTTGAATTTTGTTCAAAATTTAAATTTAAATTCTACAAAAATTTAGTAAAATATTTTATTTCAAATATATTTTTTTAAAACACTCCCCACCCTTATCCCCTATAAACCCAACATCCCGCTCCTAAAATTATATATCAAAATTTAAAAAATTATATTAATAGAAACAAAATTGTTATTTTTAATACACTTAAATAAACATTTGCTGACACTTCTAAACAATAATTTTTGACAAATCACAAAGTAACTTAATACTATACTTTTTCGATATTTTTACTACACGATATTATGTCTTTCGATATACTATACCTCGATATTTTACTACACATCACAATCTCGACATTTTTTACATCGATATTGTTGACAGAGATATATTGTTCCATCGATATTTTGACTTCGATATTTCTGTATATCGATATTACATTTCCGATATTTTGTCTGCTCACCGAATAACTCTGAGGACACCAGCTTAATTTTTAAACTCCAATTTCAAATTGCTTCACATTTACAGAATGCTTTAACATTTTTAATTTTACAATTTGTTTCTTTATTTCTATACACATTCTTTTCTTTTAACAACAGATTTTATTGAATTTTCAGCGTACCAGATGGGCGAAGCCCAACAAGAAAAATGCAAAGGAAGTGCAAAGGATAATGTCCCAGGGTACATTTTAAGAACCCCCATTAGTCTGCAGAACATCAGAACGAAAAAACACATGGAACCCCCATCCCCGAAATACGCAGCATACATACTTAAGAGCATTGCATGTAACTGCCAAGGAAATTCCAAGCCACGTCTCAGTAACATCAATACACCAGACAGGTAAGTTGTTCAGCACCAATTGTTCAATGGGATCGAGGATGGCGGACTGCAATATTGGAGGCAAATCTATACCTCTGTACGCGGCCCACCGAGACCAGATCTTTCCGTGTTTCAGTGGACACCCCCTCGCCCAAAACACTACAACCTCCGCTGAGATGCATCTGTCCAGTGCCTTTTTCCAGTTAGTGACGCTGGGTGGGGACGCGTCCTTCCAATGCTGCGCTATGTCACGCTTAGCCAAGGTGGGGCCCAAAAATAAAAGGTGTCTCTTGTACAGGTTCCCCACAATGTCCTCTGTGCTATGCAAGAGCGCCAGTCTGGGGTCTAACGGAATTTCCCACTCCAGGACGTGACCCAAGCAGTATGACACGCTGTACCAGAACCGCTGAAGCACCACACAACTCCACACCGTGTGCAAAAATGACCCATCGTCCGCACTGCAGCTGAGACAGCTCGGGACTGAATTGCACACAATCTCCATAGCCTATGACTAATGTAATACACCCTGTGGAGGTATTTAAACTGGATTAGCCTATATCTGGTAGACACGGCGGCATACCGAAGGCTAGCCAGCGCCTCTGCCCAATCGTTAACTGTGAGGGCGGGCAGATCAGCGGCCCACGCCTCTCGGGTTTTATGGATAGTGGTCCTGGTATGTGTATTGAGTGTCTGGTAAATCTGTCGAATTTTGTGAGCCCCAATATCCCCCATCAGTAGGCGGCCCTCCAGTGGGTGGAACTCTGGTAAAGACACCAACTGCCAAATCAGGGGGGTCACGGCGTGTCGGAGCTGGAGATAGCAATGGAACTGCAATTTGTGAAGATCAAAGTCTGATTGTAGTCTTTGAAAGGATTTAAGGGTGGTCCCTTGCATAATGTCACAGAGCGTGGATATACCGATGAGGTCCCACTTGCAAAATCCCTTGAGCGCCGAGACCGGGTGTAAATGAGCACCCTGCCAGAGGGGAGTGGTGCCCATCAGGTTACCCCACCAACCCGTGGACCGAACCACCCGCCTCCATGTCTGGATAACTACTGACAAGCCGGAGGGAGCGCATCTAGTGATACACTGCTATATAAAAGATGGAGCAAAGGGGTGCCCACCATGGCAATCCGCTCCACGGCGTAGGCCGGGTCCGTCTGAGATCCGTACCACCACTCGTTGATCACCAGGAGGTGCGTGGCAGAGTAGTACGTGCAAACGAACCCCCGCAGTACGTGGACGGTGTACACGTTGAGAGCGCCACGCTAATCACGCCCCCTTGCCAAAGGAATCTATTCAAAAGTGCGTTGAGTTGGGTGATGGGGGGATAGGATGTGGATAGTTCTGGAGCTTATAGAGTAAGCGCGGTAGGGACACCATCTTAAAAATCGTAGACATACCGTACAACGATAGAGGTAGTTGAGACCAAATCGTTGTGGGACACCGTGAAATATAGACCCCCAGGTACTTGAAGCCCGTGTCTGCGATAATCAACTCCGAAGCCCAGGCCTGGCTCCTTTGGTCTCCATAAATAGGAAGAAGCGTAGATTTTGATGGATTAGCGTAGAGACGGGAGGTCTCACCAAAGATACGGAGGATTTGGAGGACACAGGGACCCGAGAACCATGGGTCTGACATGAAGAACAGGGCGTCATCCGCGTAAAGCGGAATTCTATAGGAATGCTCCTGTGACCAATCCATTCCCCTAATTAGGGGGTCCCTGCGCACCCATGCGGCCAAAGGTTCTATCACCAAGGCAAATAGGAGCGGAGATAAGGGGCATCCCTGGCGCATACCCCTACGAATAGGAAAGGGGGCCGAGCAGCAACCAGCCACACAAACCGAGGTGGTGAGGTCCGTGTACAGCAGCTTCGCATACGATATGAACCGTGGACCCAGGTTAACAGCCTCCAGGAGTTGAAAAAGGTAGGTCCAACTCAGCGAGTCAAACGCCTTGTCAATATCAGCCAGTAGAACCGCCGCAGGGTGGCCTAAACTGGAGGCTCCCACGATGGCATTGTGGGCTCGCCTGATATTGTGTCTGGTGGAGCTCTGTGGCATAAAGTCTGACTGATCTGGGTGTACTAGATCTTGAATACAGGACCGAAGACGGTTGGCCAGAACTTTCCCTAGGAGCTTGGGATCAAAATTCAACAGTGAAATGGGACGGTAGGAGCCTGGGTCCTCCGGAGGATGACCCGGTTTAAGGAAAATGACAATTTCAGCGTGCCTCCAATCCAAGGGCAGAATGAGCTGTTCCAGAGCTTTGTGCAGTGCCTTGAGTAAGTGGGAACCCAAGGTCGCCATATGTGGGCGCAGAAAGTTGCTGGGGAACCCGTTCGGACCCGGAGCCCGGCCCGGGTGAATATTAGCCAGAGCCTCCCGCAGGTCATCCGTTGTGATAGGGCTATCCAGCAAATCACGCGCTTCATCAGACAGTCGGCAAGGGGGAATATCGGAGAAGAATTTGTCTATAAGGGGCTCGGCTATGACCTCTTGCTCCTCTTACAGAGCGGCATAGGAATGTCATTTTGTCCGGAGGATGGCATCACAGTCGGCGTAGTTGAGGAGCCGGGCGATCATGGGCCTTGGGCACTCCCCAGGAGGTGGCTTCTTAATCAAGGCGCAGTGGACCCTCTCAATCATGAAACAGGGGAACATGGCTTTGGGCGGCAGCAGTGCTTTAAGCCAACCAGAGAGGAAGTCGTCCTTGGATATGCCCTTGCATCCCTCTGGAAAGCCCACTAGGCGGATGTTGTTGCGCCGCGCCCTACCTTCTGCATCTTCGGCCTGCGAGGCCAGCTCCCTCGTGACCACGGTGAGTCTATCGACCTTCTTCTGGAAGGTGGACACCGTGCCCTCCACCGTGGAGACCCTGGTTTCTGCCTTAGTGGTCCGATCCACAGCTTTCCGTAGGTCCTGGCGTAAGAACGACACCTTGGATCCAACTGCACAACTGCCACGATCTGGGCCTCAAGCACGGTCCGTGATTGATTGATTGCCGCCAGCAGAGTTGCATTGTCAGGGGACTGGCCCTCAGTGCCCTCCCTCCCCACGGACGTGGTGGTATAATGGTCCATAGTGTTTTGTTTAGGGGCAGCCACACCCGGTTTGTCTTTGTGAAGAGGAGAGTTGAGAACGGATGACCAAGTCAGGTAAGTCGGATGAAGTGGAACTCCCTTCTGCTGCAACATCACCCTGTGTTAAACGGAGGGACTCTTCAGTGCCAGATCCACCAGGCCATCGCCACCAAGGAGGGACAGCCAAGTAGGCCCCCTACAGGGACCAGACTCGTTGCACCCCCGACCCAGACATCCACCCCGGCCGACTGCCACCAGGATCCCCAATAGCAGGCCCCGCAAGGGTTGCACCTCACCTCAGGCTGTCTTCAACAGTGCTGGAGCGCCAGCAAACTGCAGGAGCGAGAGACGCCGAGGAATGTCCGAGCTGCCACAGCATACCCCGTGGTCCCCACTTCTCCCGGTCCAAGATGCCTCCAAAGGTACTACCGGTCCACAGTTGGTGACAAGGAGGGAGACAGCGGGGAGTCCTATGGCCCAGAGTGGACGGGCCCCAGGGGCAGCATAAGCGTCCACAGGTTTGCTCTTGCCCTATGTGAGGTTAACTGTTGCCAATGTAAACCAGGACTCCCAGCACCTCACCTCCACACCGGGGCAGGCCGGCCCGACTCCCCCGGGACTGATGTTGCAGCCGTCCGGATGGTTCCCTCACCGTTCACTCCTATTCTGGCAGTGCACATGTGGCGCAGAGCACCGCGGGCTCCTGGCTGCCAGTGAGCACAAACAATGTAGAAGGCAGGGGGAACGACGGCAGCCGTGCTGTACCCAAGGCCCCCGCTAGGGCCAATGACTCTCGGGTGCCACAGCCCCAGCCGGGTGCCCAGTCAGCACGGAGCGCCCCCGGGGGGTCCGGTGGGCCGCAGCGCCCCACGGCAAATCAAAGGAGGAGGATAGGGAGGCTCACAGCCGGGGTGCCTAGGGGAGGCCAGAACCCGGTATCCAATCCCGCCCACTGGCCGGACTCCCCCCCAGCCACAAGAACTCACCGGCACCGAGAACAGCAAGCCCAGAAGATCAACGGCGGTCACCCAGGCAGGGCCCCATCGTCAGGAACTGTCGACCATGGCCTCTGCTCCTCAGCGTCTCCGCTAGGCTGCAGTCACGTCAGCTCTGGCCCGGGCCGATGCCTCTCGCCCCCGCCAAAAGCAAGCTGGCACAGGGGTACCGATGTCTGCCCCAATCACTTCGAGAGTACTTCGGTGTCTGGGGTCAGGATAAATGACAGATGGTGGCTAGAACGGGCTCAGGCTAGCGGAGCTCTACTGAAGCATGTCCACCATGCTTGGCTCCTAAGCCACGCCCCTCTATACACATTCTTAATCTTTTAATATTATTTAATTTTCCAAGCAGTCATAGACCCCCTGAGTAGTCATTGCAGACTCCCAGAGTTACCCGGACTAAGAACTATTATCTAGTGTGGCAAAGGGTAGGCAGGTCTAGGTGTCATTTGCATTTGTCATTGACAGGGCAGACAGCTTCAGAAGTCAGGAAGGTGTGGGCACATTTCTCAGGCTAGCAATTGAAGCTCAGAAAGGGCTGACTACAACCCTCCAGGCCATCCTGCTCAGGAGAACACCCTTCCCCACACCCAAGGCCCTTTTGTCCCTTGCCTGGAAGAAATACATATCACAAGGATACCCTCCCGGGTGATAGTGAGCTCTACAAATTTGCACAACATGACATAACATCATAGGAGAGCTATTATCAGTCAAGTGACCCTGGACAATGGCAGAAACACATGTTTGGTTAGGCATAAAAATGCCAACCTTCTAAAAGTAGCAATTTTAGTAACTTAGAATTATTTGACTTTACCATCAAAGAGGATTTAAAATTACGATTCAAACCAATTCAAATGATTGGAAGAAGCATTTCTCTATCAGCTGTAATGACTCTTCAAAAAACATTCCAAAAAAAGGTTATCCACTTCAGCTCCTTCCTGGAACATTTCGGGGTGATCTGTCAAGCAGGGACTGATAAAAAGAAGGACCCAAAACATGTTTTCACTATGCTATTTTCCATAGGAAAATTGGATGGAGATATTGCACAAATGGCTAAATGGAACTATACCACATTTGGCAGAAAGCTATATTTGATCCAGAAATCTTGCTTTTGTGATGTGGTGTAAAAAAAGGTTCAAAATGTATACATATCGAAATTCCCCCCTTCCCTTGCCTCATAGAGGCCATGGGAATCCAGTTCCCAGGGCCGAGTTGTACATTGTGGGGAGATGGGCATGCGGCCCCCTCCCTGAGTCATTCATTTGTCCCCTGAATGCCTTCCAAGGGACCCGATGAGTGGTGCAGTGTCCCGAGGACCCCATCCCTGGGGACACTGTTGTGTTCCCTGCCCAAGACAGTGCAGGCAGGGAATATAAACTTTATTTCCTGCTCGCACTCTCCCTGGAAACAAACACATCTTTGCCCCCAGTGGGAGTGAGCACAGAGATATGCTACTCTGGCAAAGAAATGAAGCTTGCTCCCGCTGCACCTGGGATGGGTGGTGACTGGGGAGTCGTCATGGGGCAGATTGGCTTTGGGGCTCCCTCAGTGGCCCCCTACATTTGTACATGTTGTGGGTGTCCTGGGTGGACAACAGGGCACCCACTTAAAAAAAAACTTTCCGGCTTCTGCCGCACCCTGCATAGGTGCTCGCTGGGGAGTCAGCAGTCAGGCCTAGGTGCTCCCCTGTCATGAATGATGTAATATGTGAGGTAATTAGCTGTGCATGATGAGGGCGTGATTTATACTTACTTTAAGGCGCAAGCTATAGTAACTTGAGATAATATGAACAGGGACTGGACATAGCAGGCATCAGGTGTTTCCCTGAAAGGGTGGGGGCTTGTTTTGTAGTGGTGGTGGCCTGTTTTGTTACTGGGGGGCTGGTTTTGCAGCAGTGCTACAACATCAGCCCCCAGTAGCACAAGCAGCAGTGCTTCACACTTCCAACCCTCCTGCCCCCATGGACCTGGTCCGACAAAGTTGCCAGGAATGCTTTGGGTTCCCAGTCTGGCCCTGAATAAGACTGGTGAATTTCAGTGGTTTTGTTGGTTTAAAATTGTATGTTTTCATGGACATGTTCTCCTACATAAAACATTCCTTCAGCCTTTGCTTTTTTCAATGAATTTCTAAGTTTTTTTTATGTAAGCAAGACATTATTACAATTCTTAAATATAAAGTCGCTTTAACCTTTGTTTTTTTCAATAAATTTCTATGTTTCTTTTACGTAAAGTAAGATGTACATCACTGTCTTGTGCATGGGGTTGGGTGCAGGGCCCGCGGCCAACACCCCCCTGCTTATACACCCTGTCACACACGTCTGACTACATCATGTAACAATATAAATGTTGTCATTTTAAGTCAGGCAGACCTACTGGCTTTGTCAAAAGGTAAAAATATAAAAAGCAGTGGGCCTATAGGCTTTATCAAGGGGTCAGCCCATCAACATATATAAAGCAGACCTATTGCTTTGACAAAAAGTCAACAGTACCTATAACCAAATGTATATTTCATAAATTCACACAATGCAATGTTAAATAATAGTGATTGTCACATATATGTTCAATAAAGCAATATTTCTTTTTTTTTAATGAGTCTTTTGTTAACATATATCAGGCCACACAGTGAAGCATTCAGCTGCAGCTCAACTGCTTAAAAAATATGATAAGCTCTCCTGGGGTCATGAATTAAATGACCTAAGAGACTTATGTGTTTTTTAATGTTGCTGGGGCTGCTGCACTCCTTGCAGTTCTCCAAAACATTAAACAAAAATGCTTGGTGGTGCCCCTGCCACTTCTACAGGCACCACCAGGAACAAAATATATTATTTAGAACCCCTCACTGGACATTATGTGGCACTCCTTCCCTGGAGCAGTGAACATTAAATGAACATCTCCTGCTGCTCATTTATTATTAGTTTTATATTTCTTTAATGTCCCAGTCCCAGCTGTGACATCGAACTTTTGTATTAACTTTGGGTTTGCACAGGGAGCCACAAGGCTCCAGAGGCCCCATTTGGCTCCCTAGCCAGTACCCATAGTTGGTGCTTGCAGGACCAGGCCATTATTTCACAGTGGGTGCCCACCCGGGTCCGCAACAAGAAGTGGGTACCCACCTGGGGCACCCACAAGAAGGCCAGTCTTTGAGGGCATGGGGGAAGCCTCAATGTCCCTACGGCCACTGCAGACTCCCCTAACAACAGCCATAGAGGGTGCCAGTGGGAGTCGACCATTATTTCAAAGTCAGTGCTCCGGTGCCCACTCAGGGCACCCACAACTGGCCAGTGATTGGGAGCCATAGGGGGAGCCCCAAGGCCCCTGCCATCATTCATCCAGGATGCCAGAGGAAGAAGCCTCCATTCCTTTGTAGCTGCACAGCTTTGTTCTGCATGCTAGACCAGATAGGAGAAAAGTTATATTCTCTGCCGAGTAGAGTTAGGGCAAGGAATTATATTCACATTCCCTACCCGCACTCTCCCGGGCAGGGAACAGCGCCGACCTGGGAGATCGGGACACTGCTTTGTACGGGCCCCAGTGGATGGAGCCAATCAAAGGCTGAATGAGGGAAACCCAACGGCCCCTCCCCATAATAAAAATGGCCTCAGGGCTTTGTGCTTCTCTAAGGTTTTGGGAGAGGGGGCTTCATGCTCCCCTCCCTGAAACCATTCCCCTCTATGACACTCCTCTTCACTCTACTCTATGACACGTCTCTCCACTCTATGCTTCTTCGGTGTACTCTATGACACGACACGACATTCTACGTCAGGCTACATCACTCTACAACATGCCACATCACTCTACAACACACCACTTTACGACACTCCAATCTATGACACCCTGTGCCACTCACTCTACAACACGCAGCTGCACTGTATGACACCACACTCCACTCTACAACATGCCACTCAACAGGCCAGTTCACTCTATGCCAGTCCGCTGTAAGACACTGTACGACATGCCACTCTATGACATTCCATTCTAATGTGCTCTATGACACACTATTCCACTCTATGCCACTCTGCTCTATGCCTCTCTACTCCACTCTATGATAATCTACGATATGCCACTCCACTCTACTGTACCACATGCCACTCCACTCTATGGCGCCACTGTACTCCACTCCACTGCACTGTAAGTCATGCCACTCCACTGTATGACATGCTGCTCCGCTCTACACCACTGCACTCTATGCCACTCCACTCTACTCTATGACATGCCACTCCACTCTATGACATGCCACTCTGCTCTAAACCACTCTACTCCACTGTATGACACTGTATGATATGCCACTCCACTCTACTCTTCCACATGCCCCAGCAATCTAGAACACGCCAATCTACTGCACTGTATGGCATGCCATTACATTTTACTCTACGACATGCCACACCACTCTACAATACTACTCCACTCTAAGCCCCTCCACTCTATGCCACTCTACTCCATTCTATGACAGACCACTCCAATCCACAGTACAACATGCCACTCCTCTCTGCGACACATCACTCTACTCTATGACACATCTCTCCACTCTACTTTATGACACACCACTCCACTCTATGCCACTCCAGTGTACTCTATGAAACACCATGCCACTCCACACTATTCCACAACACTCTATGCCACTCCACTCTATTTCACACCACTCAACTCTACTCTACAACACTCTACTCCATGTACCAAACTCTACCCCACTCCATTCTAAATACACTCTACTCCACTCTATGCCACTCCACCTGCTACACTCTACTTTACTGTATGCCACTGTGTGCCACTCTACCTCACTGTATTTCACTCTACAACACTATACTCCACTCTGTGACAATCTATGCAGTGCCCTCTATGCCACTTTATGGTAGTTTACTCCATGCTACTCTATAACACAGTGCTACACTGTACTCCACTGTATTACACTATTCCAGTCTATGCCACTCTACTCTATGCCACTCTATGCAACTTCACTCTACGACACTCTATGCCACTCTGCTCTATAACACTCTACCACACTCTACTCCACTCTACAAAACTCCACTCTACAACACTAAACTACACTCTATGCACCTCCAATGTAAGACACTCCACGACATACCACTTGACGCCACTCTATCACACACCACTCTTCTCTACTGCATGCCAGTTCATTCTATGACATGCCACTCCATTCTATCATCCACGCCATCCACACTACGTCATGCCATGCCACTCCACTGTACAACATGCCACTGAATTCTTCAACACGCCACTCCACTTTACAGCACACCACTCCACTGTACCACATGCCACTCCACTGTGCACCACTCCACTTTATGCACCTCCACTGTAAGACACTCTAAGACATGCCACTCTATAACACGCCACTCCACTCCTCAGTACCTACTTGAAATCAAAAACAGAAATTATATATGACAAAATACACTCTATGTCACGCCACTCTGTTAAATGGTAGGGGCAGTTTCAGTCGATAACCCTTCAAGTATTGCCCGGCGGTAATCGCCTCTCATACCATTCGATAATTTACCAATGAAAGAGGCAGGCGCCGGAGACTGGAAGGCAGGAAACAAAGTTTTTATTCCGTCGGAGCAGAACACATCAGATCAGACAGCAAGGTATCGTCACGAGGTGCTCTAACTGCATCTCTGAGGCCTGGCCTCTTATACACAGGTTTATGACTTTATTGCAGAGTTATCATACATGGCACATTCTTGAGATTGTCTTGGAACATGAAAGAACATCCTCGGAATCCCCACTTCGAGCTCGTTCCCACACATATCTACAGTGGAAGTCCCCACCCCATCCACAGTAGGAGATGGCTATCACACAGCTGGACATTCCGCCAATTCCCGGGGGTGTGTGCGACCGGCTGGGTCTCAGGGGGTAGGGGCTTTGATCTACTGTAATCCCTTTGATGTGGGGTGTTTCCCTTACAGTAGGGGCAATAAACTGCATCCGCAGGGCTAGGTGATGGCCTGGGATCGGTTCGGACAATGGGGCGCAGAGGAAGGGGGTTATCAAAGAGATGGCTGACCATGTATGGGATGTCGGTCAGGCGTGGGATGTGGTTCCATGGCAGGGTCGCGCAGAAGGAGAGGGTTTATGGCCCGTGTATGAGAGAGCGGGGGTGGTCGGTGCGCGGGGGATGCTTGCAGCGCCAGGGGAATGCGCTGGCGATCGGCAATGAGCAGGGAGAGACCAGGGTGCCTAAAATGGCTACCGTGCGCTTTCCTGTGTGTCACGCTGGGGAGAGACAAGATGGCGCAGATAATGTTCAGTTTGCAAGCTAAATTTCCACAGTCCTCCCTTTTAACATGTCTCGCCAGCTTGTCTAGTTCGGATCTATCCCCATAATACTACGAACTTCCATCTCATACAGAGCTTTCATTCGTTCCGCTTCAAAGTTCAAAGTCTTAGGGCAGATGCAGTTCATAAAAAGCGAACATAAAGGTGGCAGACACTGAATCCCCAAGCAGCATCCACATAGTATCACAATTGGTATTAGGATAAATGAAAACAGCCTCCATCCCCAACTTCTAATAGTGTCCCAAAACCAACTCCCCAGTGACCATTCTTCTTGCTCCTGATGAACCTCTGCGGAAAGTCTGTGGGGGTGTTCAATTGCTTTGTAGACTGAGGGTGAGTTATCCGGTACGTAGGTACAACAGCTGGACCCAATGATGCGGCATGCTCCTCCACGATCAGCCAGAACCACATCTAGAACGAGGCGGTTCTGAAGAGCCACTAGGCGGACGGCCTGGAGCTCGGCGGTGTTGTTGGCGAGGATGCCAGCCGTAATGTTCATCGCCGTTTCGACTGCCTGGGTTAAGTGGCGGATGGCACGGCTGTTTGCCATTGGACCCCAGAGTGGAACAAGACCTTTTACTGCGTCCATGAACTGTGCTCCGGTGGAGTCGGCTTGCACAATGTCTTTGGCACGTTTCTGTCGGTGATGGTTTGCTGGAGCCACATATGTCGGAGGAAGGACAAAGGCGATGTAGCAGGTGCCTCCCCAACCTTTCGGAAGCCAGGTGTAGGCCTTAGTACCACAGACGAAGTACATATTCGGGGAGGCAACAAAGGAGGGTGGATCAACTGAGTCCAATGTTCGGGTGATGAGGCAGGAGCTGTGGCCCACCAGCTGCGCCCCCAGGCCTTCGAGGCACACAAATCCAGTGATGTTGATGACGGATAGGGCCACTGTTAGGGTGGCGGCCGTCCGTTTCCGGAGGTAAGAGAAGGTGGGTCTGGCTGGGTTGTTGAACACTTGCATTTCAACTCGTTCTTTGGCAGGGATGTCCATGTGAAAGGAAGTGTTTGATCTCAGAGGGCAGAAGGGGGCAGAAGTTTTTCCAGTTTTGTTCAGCCAGAACCCATGGTAGAAGTGCGACACAGTTTTGCCGGAAGTGGCATTGTCCCTGTAGCTTTCCTGCAGGAGGATTAGCCAGGCGAGGCAGGAACCATGGACAGAAAAAGGTGACGGGATGAAAGGGATAGAGTGTCCAGTGGCATGTGGTAGCAATCCACAGATCCAGCAATTAGTGGCGTTGGTGGCAAGATTGTGTTGGTGGAGCAACTGCACAAAAGAGTTATTCCAGAACTCCTTACGCCTTTCTCGGAGTTGGGGTGAAAGTGAGATCAGATGGTGTTCTTTCATGGTGGTAGGTTGAACGGTGGTCAGCAATGTCTTATGAGCGGGTGTGCTCTCCTCCATGATCCAGAAGGTGACCATGAGGAGAAGGCAAAAGAGAAGGGTAATGAAAAGTGTAATAGTCTTTGAGCTGTGCATTCTGTCAGTCTTTGGGTTTTTGTAGTGGATCTTCGGACGTCCGGTTGCTTCCATCATCTTCATGTCGGGCGCTTCCATCACCTTCAAGAGACTCGGTAGCGGGCAGAACCACAGACTTTGTTTAGTTTCTCTCCTGGTGGCCTTTGAGGTGACTAGGCTACCGCTCTGAGATTTCCACTTAGTTTGTGGTCTGCTTAGCCGAAGTTCTCTCCTTTCGTCGCAAGTTATACCCTTCCTTGGATGGCACGGTGGGATCGGGATATTTCACTAGCTCAAGTGTCTCCGTATCTGGGCGGCGGTTCAGGGATGGTCGGTCTTTGTCCAGAAGTTCTTCTTGGGCGGTGATGTTGTCCGTAGTCGTCAGGGTCGGTGATACCTTCTTGCAGTGGTGTGCATGCAGCCAATTGCGTTTCCCCTCCACTCGAAGAGCTGTTCGGGTGGTGATCAGGACTTGCAGGGGGCCCGTCCACCGAGGCTCCAGACTCTTGGTGCGCTGGAAGTTACGCACTAAGACAAAGTCGCCGGGTTGGATGTCGTGCCCCTGGAAACATCGGGAATGGCTTGCAGCACCTGCTGATGGATAACAGACAACGTTTTAGTTAGGTTATACAAATAGTCAGACATGAGGACGTCCGGGACGTCGTGGATGGATGTTGGTTTTGGTGCAGTCCAAAGGTTCATGGGCCGCCCGAAAACGACCTCGTAGGGGGTTAAGTGGTGTTTAGTGGGGGTGGAACGCATTGATAGCAATGCTAGCGGGAGAGCGTCTGGCCATTTCAGTCCTGTGGTGGCAACTATTTTTGCTATCTTAAGCTTCAATGTGGCATTATGTCGCTCAACCAAGCCTGCAGATTGGGGATGGAAGACCGCGTGGAATTTCTGTTTCACACCCAGCCCCTTTAAGATGAGTTGGATAACCTCGGCTACAAAGTGGGGGCCATTATCGCTCCACAAAATTCGACATAGGCCGTATCGGGGGAAGAATTCTTTCAGTAGTACTTTTGCGGTAGTCATAGCGGTGTTGTCGTGGGTTGGGTAGGCCTCCACCCACTTGCTGAAGGCACACACAACGACAAGTACGTACTTAAAACCTTGGCACCTTTCTAACTGGACATAGTCCATTTGTAGGACTTCAAAGGGGTGATTGGGAACCCCAAACCCTCCCTGGGGTACAGCAGTTCCTTTCCCAGGGTTGTGTTGGAGGCATACCAGGCATTGTTGGACCAGACGTTTGGCTGAGTCTGGGATTTTGTCGTTGTGCCAGACTTTGGAGATGAGTTTGATCATGGGGGCAGACCCTATGTGTGCGGGGGAGTGTGCCATGGTCAGCATGGGGATCAAGTATGAGTCGGGTAGCAACCATTTGTTCGAGTCTTTAGTTCGCCAGCAACCGTCATCGTCCTTCAATCCCACCCGGGCCCATTCAGTTAATTCGTGTGGTATGCTGGCTAGTTGGATATCCCTAATCGTTTCCCTAGCATCCTTCCATTTCTCAGTTTGTGACCTGGTCACGTACATATGGGTCGTGGACCTATTCTCGGCTGTGGTTCGGGCAGTAATGTCAGCTAGTGCATTTCCTGTCCTATAATGCCTGTCACCTTCTTGTGTGCCTGGCATTTGATCACAGCCAGCCGTGTGGGGAGGAGGACTGCTTCGGTCAGGGCAGAGACTAGATCTCCATGCAGGATGGGTGTGCCATGGGAAGTCAAGAATCCCCTCTCTTTCCATAAGAGCCCAAAGTGGTGAACTACCCCGAAGGCGTACTGACTGTCTGTGTAAATGTTTGCGGTTGTCCCTGCTGCCAGGATGCATGCTCGTGTGAGAGCAATTAGTTCCGCCGCCTGTGCGGATCGCTGTGTGATGCGGGCTGTCTCAACAACTGTTCGGGCTGTGGTGACTGCATAGGCAGCTGAGGTGGTGCCATCGGGGAGCTTGATACATGAGCCATCCACCCACAGTTCTCCGTCAGGGTCCGGGAAGGCAGTATCCCGGAGGTCAACCCTACTCTTGGTCTGTTCGTCGGTGAGGGTCACGCAGTCATGTATAGGGGACGCATTGGGGTCAGCGTCAGGGAGAGGTAGTAGAGTAGCTGGATTCAGAGTGGTGCATCGTTTCAATGTGATGTGGGGTGCAAGCAGAGTTAGTTCGTAACCAGTCAGTCGTGCGCTAGTCAGGTGTTGGGTCTTGGTTTGGTTCAGGAGGGTGTCAACCGCATGGGGTACCAATACTGTGAAGGGGTTCGAGAGCATGATCCCCTCACTTTGCCGGATAGAGACAGCAGCGGCGGCTACTGCTCGAAGGCAGGCGGGCAAAGCTCTGGCTACAGGGTCAAGAGTGGCAGAGAAGTAGGCACAAGGGCGTTGTTTAGGGCCTATGGACTGGGTTAGGACAGACAACGCACATCCCTCCCTTTCGTGGGTGTAGAGGGAGAAAGGTTTAGTGTAGTCTGGGGTTCCTAGGACTGGGGCCGAGCATAGGGCGTCTCGTAATTCTTTGAAGGAGGATTGGCATTCGGGTGTCCAGGGGAGGTAGAAGGGGACATCTTTAGCCAGCAGGGAAATCAGAGGTTTTACAATAAGACTGAAGTTTGGCAACCATTGTCGACAAAAGAAGGTGAGGCCTACTAGAGACCACACTTGCTTCTGAGTTTTGGGAACAGGGGTTTCTAGGATGGTCTGAATTCGGTCAGGGGTAAGTTTCCTCCCGTCTTTGGATAGTAGGTGGCCTAGATATGTCACTTGGGGTTGGCAGAATTGCAACTTCTTCCTGGAGACCTTGTGACCGTTTTCCGCGAGGAAGTGGAGGAGGTGAATGGTGGCTGTGACGGCAAGTGGAGTGGTGTCGGCCGCCAAAAGAATGTCATCGACGTACTGTATTAACACCACTCCATCGGGTAGTTGGACTGCATCTAGTTGTCTCTTGAGGGCTTGGCTATAAATGCTGGGACTCTCAGTGTAGCCTTGGGGTGCCCTACAGAATCTGTACGAACGGGCTTTTAAAGTGAAGCCGAACAGGTAGCGGCTGTCTGGGTGGATGGGGATGGAAAAGAATGCGTTCTTGAGATCAATAACGGTAAAAGTGGTGGCAGTGGACGGAATCAGGGTGAGGATGGTGGTGATGTCTGAGACCACGGGGTACTGAGGTATGACTACTTTGTTAACTTCTCGTAAGTCAACAATAAAGCGGTATGCTTTCTCATCTCCCTCGCCTTGCTTTTTTACAATGGGTAGGATAGGGCTGTTGCAAACATTACTGACTACTTCTTCTACCACTCCTGCATCGACTAGGGACTCGATGATTTCCACCAATGCCTTCTCGCCTTCGGGCGATATCCGATACTGTGGAAGCTTTGGGAGCACTGCGTCCGGTCGGACGGTTATGTGTACTGGGTCGATCACCATGCGCCCTACATCTGAGTCGGTTTTAGCCCATAGATGTGAAGGTAACGTGTCGAGTAGGGACAGGTCAGCATCGGTTATAGAGAGCATACGCCGTGTGTGACAAGGTCTGAACGGATCTGGGTTATCGTGCAGGATGACTCGAACTCCGTCTGGGTAGCATCTGATGGTAGCTCGAAAATGTTTTAGCAAATCAAGTCCCATAATAGCATCGGGGGTGTTGGAGGAGAGTAGAAAGGTCGTGTCAGTGGCGTTATCTTCTAAGTCAAAGGAGATTGGTGCTGATAAGGTGTTAGTGGAGGGCGTTCCATCGAAGGCTATTGAGGTTACATGTGAGCCAGACAAGGGTGCCCTAGGAATCAGTCGTTTAGATAACGCACTACGTGTCGCCCCAGTATCTACCAGGAATGGTGACTTGGTGCCCAAGACCTTAGCAGTGACGTAAGGACCTTGCTGGTCAACACGGAGTTCGACTGGATCCCTCCCTTGTCCCTGGCGGTCCTATGCGAAGTCATGGGTGCTTTCGTAGTCGGACTGCTGACACTGGTTTTGTCGGGGGCGATCAAAAGTGTTTGGTCTGCCTGGCCTGTCGTTGATGGCGTCGTTCGTGTACCCTCGTCCCTGTCCTCTATTTCTGGGGTCATATGCTGTGTCTCTGGGGTCCCTATTTTTGTTCAATTCCAGAAGGACCGGGCACCGGGATTTCCAGTGTCCGAACCCTCTGCAGAACGCACATTGGTTCCCATCTAAGTCTCTCCGCCCGTTGTAGGGTGCAGGTGTATGGTCTCTAGGGGGTAGCTTTCTAGGGGCGGTTGGTTGGTAATTCCCTTTCGGGGGTTCCCTTCCTATGGTCACCCCTTGCAACTGTGCTATCATTACCCTCTCCTTCAGTTCCTTTTTCTTCCTCTCTGATGCCCTATCGTTCTCATTCTTTTGGTTTTCGTAGAATTGGGCCATCTGGAGGATTGCTGCGGGTTTGGAGGCTGCCCAACTACTCTCGCTAGTCTGTAGCTTCTGGGAGACTTCTTGTGACAGACCCTTCACATAATTCTGGACAAAGAGGTGATGTCCGGTTGCAGTGGTCATGTCCTGGCCACTATAATCGGAAAACACAGTCTCGAATCGAGAGAAGTATTCAGACACATCCTCCTGGGGTTTCTGGCGACAAGCCGTCACTATCGACCAGTCTACCTTTCTTTCTGGGATTAGAGTCTTCAATTTCTGTACAATCTTGTCTGGGAGCTCCAATATGGCTTTCGGGGGTTTCTGTCCCGGTTCTCGCTGTTTATCTATGGTATCGAGTTGTACCCAGGTATATCCGAACGGCTCAGCGTGGTCAACTTTCCGGATTTGCTTCCACACATCAGCCGGCAGACATAATCCGAAGAACAAGTCGATATCTGCTAAAGTCATTATTGTTGAGCCTAAGGCTGTACCTAGTTCGGTGTAGAAGGCAGTCGGGTTCTTTCTTAAGTCGGGTAGAGTTTTTCGAAAGGTCAAAATATCTTGTCGGTCCCATGGCTGGTAGACCCAATTATATACAACCCTTCCCTTCGCATCTTGGTGGTTGATGTCGTCATGTGTTCCCTGACCTCGTGGGGGGACCCAGTAGGGGGCGGCCTCTTTGATGGGCATCATGGTATCAGTCCTTCCTTCCTGGGGCTTAGTCGCTATGGGGGTTTCTGCTTTGGTGGCCTGTCTGTGTTCTTTAAGGTGTCGATAGACCTCGAGTGTACGAGTGAAGAGGTTCGTCACATCACCCTCTCCTTCTTCCCCAATGTCTACCTTCCTATATAGGGCCGCTAAGCCTTCGGGACCTTTATCGTGGTACCTATCCTCATATGTATTCAGGGCGTGATAACAAAGTCGTACGACAAAGTGTCGTCTGCGGCTGTCGGCATATGAGTTATACACGTCTGTTATATACTCCTCACTTTCCTTTCACTCCACCAGTGTCCCTACTATCTTGTCGATTCCTGCTCGTTCATCCCTTGTTAGTCGATTCATTCTGGTGGAATCTTTCTTCCTCATCTCAGGGTCATCCAACGTTATTGCCGACGTTGTGTTCAGTACAAGAGGCTCGGCCGGCGCGGAGGCCGTGAGGACCGAGGCCCCTGTACTGCTTTCGCTTGTGTTTGGGGGTTGTGGGTGTTGCACTACCGATTGGGAGGGTGCGTATGGAGGGGGCATGTAAATGATCGGGGGACCTAATAGTAATTCATCATTCGTCCGTTGCTTAGAGGACAACTCAGGGTAGAGCATAGAGGGGGTCCTAACAGCGTACTGGCCTGATGTTTCGGGCTCCTGTCTTAGTTTAGTTTCCCTTCTCTCCTTTATTTCTTCTTCTAACTTTCTAGCGGCAAGGTGAGCTGCCTTTCGTAATTCCTTTTCTGCTTTTACCTCTTCCCTCTTTTTCCGTTGTGTTGCTTCTTTGCGCCACATGCCGATACTGTCAAGCATAGTAGGCGTCGTCTTATTGCTACGCAGAGCTATTTCTAGCATTTCTATCTTATGGTCGTCGAAGGATCCCATCAGTGGCCACTGACTCTCGGGGTCCTTCCTTGTATATTTATGCCATAGCTTGCTATAAGCTACGGCGACTAGTCCATATTTAGTGAACATGTCCTTATTAGGGGTGCCTTCCAGTGGAGCCGGATGGTTCACCTCTAATAAGCGGTCCGGGCAGAACCAACTACCAATCAGTGGGGAGAAGATAGGCATGACGGGTTTCAACGGGGACAAAAGTCAGCACTACCTATCTTTTCACTGCTTGCAAAGACTAGACAGAATATCTCTATTCCACGTTATTTGTAAGCAGAGAATACCTCCAAAGAACCAATATCGAACAGCTAGTGTTCGGACAATCAATCAATCAATCAATGGGGAGATAAAGATAGGCATGACGGGTTACAACGGGGACAAAAGTCTGCGTTACCTACCCTTCACTATTTGCAAAGACTAGACAGAATATTTCTATTCTACGTTATTTGCAAACAGAGAATATCTCAAAGAGCACTATTCTTCAAAAACAATCATTGTTCGGACAATCAATCAGTGGGGAGATAAAGATAGGCACGACGGGTTACAACGGGGACAAAAGTCTGCGTTACCTACCCTTCACTATCTGCAAAGGGAGAGAGAGAGTATTTCTACTCCTCCCCGTTTGTAGACAGCGAATATCTCAAAGAGAACAATCAATGAGCAATACTAGTATTTCAAATAATCAATCAATTATTTCGCAATTTGTCGTGTTTCACGACCTTACCCGGACCGCGTGGACAGTTTCTCGTCTTCCGCCTCCAGCACCCGATCGTCCTCTACTTTCCGTATTTGCCGCGGCACTCCTGATGGTTCCCAGTCAGGACCGTAGATCACTCGAGAGAGGTCTGCTCGGAACCAGTAAAGTTCGGATGATCGGCTGCCAGACGAGGGTCTATCGGGCAGGAGCTCTCCCGATCGTTGCAGTTGTTCACTCTGTCGTCAGGACCTCTCCCACTGGATCCACGTGTCGCTGATGGGCCCCACGCTTGGGACGCCAATTGTTAAATGGTAGGGGCAGTTTCAGTCGATAACCCTTCAAGTATTGCCCGGCGGTAATCGCCTCTCATACCATTCGATAATTTACCAATGAAAGAGGCAGGCGCCGGAGACTGGAAGGCAGGAAACAAAGTTTTTATTCCGTCGGAGCAGAACACATCAGATCAGACAGCAAGGTATCGTCACGAGGTGCTCTAACTGCATCTCTGAGGCCTGGCGTCTGATACACAGGTTTATGACTTTATTGCAGAGTTATCATACATGGCACATTCTTGAGATTGTCTTGGAACATGAAAGAACATCCTCGGAATCCCCACTTCGAGCTCGTTCCCACACATGTCTACAGTGGAAGTCCCCACCCCATCCACAGTAGGAGATGGCTATCACACAGCTGGACATTCCACCAATTCCCGGGGGTGTGTGCGACCGGCCGGGTCTCAGGGGGTAGGGGCTTTGATCTACTGTAATCCCTTTGATGTGGGGTGTTTCCCTTACAGTAGGGGCAATAAACTGCATCCGCAGGGCTAGGTGATGGCCTGGGATCGGTTCGGACAATGGGGCGCAGAGGAAGGGGGTTATCAAAGAGATGCATGACCATGTATGGGATGTTGGTCAGGCGTGGGATGTGGTTCCATGGCAGGGTCGCGCAGAAGGAGAGGGTTTATGGCCCGTGTATGAGAGAGCGGGGGTGGTCGGCGCGCGGGGGATGCTTGCAGCACCAGGGGAACGCGCTGGCGATCGGCAATGAGCAGGGAGAGACCAGGGTGCCTAAAATGGCTACCGTGCGCTTTCCTGTGTGTCGCGCTGGGGAGAGACAAGATGGCGCAGATAATGTTCAGTTTGCAAGCTAAATTTCCACAACTCCACTCCACTCTGTGACATGCCACTCCACTCTACAACATGTCACATCACTCTTTGAAATGCCACTCCACTTTACAACAATCCACTCTATGACACTCCACGCCACTCCTCTCTACAATGCGCCACTGCACTGTATGACACTACACTCTACTCTATGACATGCCACTCCACTCTACACCAGTCCACTTTAAGACACTATACAACATGCCACTCTATGACATGCCACTCCACTGTACTATACAACATGCCATTCCACTCTATGCCACTCCACTCTACTCTTCAACACACCACTCCATTCCACAACACACCTCTGAACTGTATGACACCACTCTACGAGATGCCACTCCACTCCATAACATGCCATGCCACTCTATGCAAGTCCACTCTAAGACACTGTACGACATGCCACTCTATGACATGTCACTCCACTCTACTCTCTGACACCCCATTCCACTCTATGCCACTCCCGTCCACAACACTCTACTCCACTGCATGCCCCTCCACTGAATGCCACTCTACTCCACTGTGCGACACTCTATGATATTCCACTCCACTCTACTCTACCACATGCCACTCCATTCTACGACATGTCACTCCCCTGTACGACACTCCACTCGATGCACTTAACTCCACTGCACTGTATGACATGCCTCTCGACTCTTAGACATGACACTCCACTCTATGCCCCCCCACTTTAAGACACTCTACAACACGTCACTGTATGACATGCCACTCTAGTTTACTGTACGACACACCACTCCACTCTACTACACTCTACTACATTCTATGCCCCTATACTCTATGCCACTCTACAACAGGCAAATCCAATCCACACTACGACACGCCATTACTCTCTTTGACACACCACTTCACTCTACAACATTCCTCTTCACTCTACTCTACGACACGTCAATCCACTCTATGACACTGCAGTGTACTCTACGACATGCCACTCCACTCTATACCAGTCCACTCTACACCACTCCACTGTACACCATGACACTCTATGCCACTCCACTCTATTCCACACCACTCTACTCTCCGACACTCTACTCCACTATACTACACTCTACCCATTCCATTCTATGACACTCTACTCTACTCTATGCCACCGCACTCTACAACACTCTACTCCACTATATGCCTGTCTACCCCACTATATGCCACTCTACAACACTTTACTCCACTCTGCAACACTCTATGCAACACCCTCATGCCACTGCACACCAGTTTACTCTACTCTACTCTACAACACTGTACTCCACCACTCCACTCTATGACACTCCACAACACTCTATGCCACTCCTCTCTACCACTCTATACTCCACTCTACGAAGTTCCACTCTACAACAATATACTCCACTCTATGCATCTCCACTCTACTCCACTCTACAACACTCTACGATACTGCAATCACAAAAGTCACGCAAGACATTGTCAGGAAACTGATTCGAAGAGAAACTGCCTCTCATCCTCAGTTTTACTGTCCATGTAAGATATTTTCTGTTCAAACAAATGTCCTGCAGGCAAATAAATCACACAACATTTTAAGTCTGTGAAATTTCACAAAATGTTGCCAAATGCGTGTAATGCATAATTAGCAAACTTCACAAGATTATACCAGCATACAAAAGTTTCTCACCTGGGCCTACTGGTACCCCTTTGCAACCTGGCAAGTATAGGGCACGTATTGATAGATCATATTTTCACATCTATTCACTACAAAGGTCACCAATGGCTCGACCACCTCTAACAATTCCAGCAAACAGAAAGGACTCTGCCATCTTTGCACTGGAACGAATAGGGTGCTAGACGTTTAGGATCCGATTCACAAAGGTCTGTAAAAGTATGTAAACATTATTTCGTGAATCGGCCCTATGGTGTTCAACTTTGTAAATTAAAAAGAGAAGTTGGCCTAGAGTTCTTGTATGAATGGATGAACTTGAGGCAAAGTGGCGGGAATTAAACTGTCATCCTAAACAGATTGCATGCAACGCTAACCCTGATTGCCTCACGTGCTTTCTCGGAGCTTCTCTGCAACTCTGACAGCTTGTGTGCTGCCTCAATAGGGAAGCAAGCGCACTGCTCGGCCACGTGCGTCCGCTCTCCCTTCATAAATAATCCACAACCACTGCCCGAGGAATGCCGAGTAAGGCTTGCGCTCCCGGAGCGTGGCAGGATGGCCACGAGGCCTTCCTGACCGAAAATCAGTTTCACATCCCCCCTGCCAGCTGCCCCCTACGACGTACGGTGTCCAATAAACCAATAATGCTCGCTAGCTCAGTGGGTGAGTGAGAGTGCGTGTGAATATGCGCCCTTGGATCCTGCGCGGTGAGCCCCGTCGCACAGCTGCTTATTTGAATGTATAAAGGGCAGCAGTCACTTGTCACACATCACAATTTATGGCTCAGGTCAGCTTGTGGTGAGGTCAATTCTGGGCATCATCAGATGCAAAGAGGAAATGCGTGCTTGCGTTATGATTCTCTGTCCTGTTCTGGTTCAAAATGAGGCGAAGTAAATTCAAGAAAAGAGGAACGTGCATCTGAGGATAATCGACGCTGTGGCTTACATTAGGCACAGCAAACGAGAACGTGAAGGCAAGACAGCCAACAACAGCAGCTGGGGAGAGGGAGGAATTTCCACGTCTCCATCACGCAGTCATCAGAGGTGCTTTTCTTCTTCTCCGTAGTTAATTAGGCAGTTGTCCCTATGAAAGGAAAAACAACAGTTTGAGTTATTTTATGCTCGTCCAGGCAGCCAGGCATGCGGCGCTGCTGACTCAGGCGCAAACATTGGCGGGTGGTGGGCATGAGGGGGCCCACAAATCCACTCACACCTCTCCCAGGGGGTGAACTGCAGAGGCTTCGGTCCTTCAGTGGGAGGAAGGGAAACAACCTGAAGATGGAGCGTGGAGCATATATTAGGAACATATAAAGGACAAAATGCAAACCTGCAGTGGCTGTTCCGGAAAGCCCAGGTTGTTCAAATTTCCTCAAGCTCTGTATCACTGGGAATAAGGAAAATGTAACTCATGTTATGTTATGTTAATGTAATTTATATATGGCGCACGAATCCCCAAGAGGAGTATCTGGGCGCCGAGAACAGAACACGAAGCCAGGCATGAGAGTACTGCGTTAAAAGAGCACTGTCTTCAGTAATTTTCTCATAGTGAAAGAACATGATTTCTAGGGGTTCGTAATAAAGCAAGGGAGGCACTTTAGAATCCTGTTAAGGGCTTGCTTGAATCATAGTTGTGAGGCTGATTTGTATTCACAGGCATCAAGCTGAGATCATGGCATGCTTCTGTACATAGGCAACTCCACCAAAGCACAAAGGCTTCATCAGGCATAGAAAATCTTTACAACCAAAACAGCTCCAAAAAAATAAATGTGACATTGTTATCTATTTCAGATGCCCTCAGTAAGTCCCTACCTCTTGAAGAAACCTAAACCCAGGCCCACTAACTTGAGAGTGGGAGCTCAAGTGACTGAAAGGATTTATAATACATGTGGCACTACACCACACAAAATGGAGCAAACAGTCAACTTGCACATGCAAAAGGATTGTTGGCCGAAAGTTGGCATGAGTGCAGCATTGACCTGCTTTGCGCAATCTAGCCCAACACCCATGTCATTCGTGCAACATAGGTGTACCAGGCAGGAACAGAGGAAAACTCATAGGATTCATCTTAAGACAGATCGACTAATGTCACTCAAAGCTGTGTGATCCGGCTTCGTCTGGAACCCTAAAGTCAACAGAAAACAGGTAAAAACAATGGGCAAAAGGAAAATCGCGTTATTTTCTCCATGAGTAGTAATGGTAGCGTCTTCAGACTTGGGTCCTGATTTAGATGTTGTGGACAGGTTACTCTGTCACAACAGTGACAGATATCCCGTCCGCCGAAATATATATACCATAAAATCCATTGGGATTTATATTTTGGCAGATGGGATATCTGTCACCATTGTGACGTAGTAACCCGTCCGCTGAAATCTAAATCAGGCCCTAACACGTTACATGAGTAACACTTGGGTGCTTCTCTACATGTAGAGATTTGCACTCCAGGGTGTGTCTCTTGGGCAAATCTCATGAAAGACTCTGCTTTTCTTTTCCAAAGCTCAATGCTAAAGTATGATTAGTATTGTGATAGGACAGAATTTTTTGTGCAAATGCTGTCCATGTTATCACTGGCATGCTTAGCGCAGTAAACATGATGAGCTATTTCTTTCTGCGTGCTATTGAGCGCTACTGGTTTCTGCACAGTACTGTGTTGCACTAATGTTTGTATCGCGTGGCCAGAATCAAAAGGATTGTATCCAAAAGGTGATGCAAGTGCAGTGCTAAACCAGCACTGTGTAAAGTGTCACACAGCTTTGGATAGCCTAAGCAAAGTGGGCATCGACAGGGAGGGAACAGCAGAAGCACTTCTTGAATTCCAAGCAAAGCCAGATCCACTCAAGTTAAACAACAATTGGACCTTGTTGTGCACAAAATTGTACCATCAAATGGGCAAAAGGATGATATTTCTATGTGGAATGTATGATATATCTGGAAAATCTGGGTGGCATTTCTTAAAGGGGTGTAATTAGAGCTCCTAGCACAATCAGTAATCAGGCTCCTTCAACAACCCTGTGACTGCAGGGTCACTCTCTTTTCTGTGCTGCCGATCCCAGAGCTAAATAGCAGGCTCAAAAGCTTTGCTTATATTACCTCTCTATGTAATTTTATATGTATTTTATTATGAGACCGCCCTCCTAGCCGCTACAGACGACATCTGCACACTCCTCGACCAAGGCCACACTGCAGCCCTCATTCTACTAGACCTCTCAGCAGCCTTTGACACCGTCTCCCAACGCACATTAGCCGCCAGACTCCACGATGCTTTCATACAGTGAACTGCGCTAGACTGGATCCGCTCCTCCTTCGCCGACCAAACTCAAAGAATCAGACTCCCACCCTTCCTCTCTGAACCCACAGAGATCAGATGAGGAGTACCCCCAAGGATCCTCCCTTAGCCCCACGTTCGTCAACATCTACATGGCTAACCCCCGCAACCATGGTCAGAAAACACGGACTCAGCATAGTATCCTATGCCGATGACACCCAGCTCATCCTCTCCCTCACTAAGGAACCCAATATCACCAGGCACAACTTCCGGAAAGAATGAAGGACGTTGCAACCTGGATGAGCAGCAGCTGCCTGAAGCTCAACTTAGAGAAAATGGAAGTCCTCATCCTCATATCCACTCCCTCGGCAACCCTCCCACTCCCACCCACCCACCATGCCCGTAACCTCAACATCATACTCGACTCCTCCCTCACTATGAACTGACAGATCAAGGCTGTATCCTCCACATGCTTCAACACCCTCCACATGACCTTCAAATTGATCCCTCCGAATCCAGGAAGACCGTCACCCACACACTCATCGCCTGCAGGCTGGACTACGGGAACGCCCTCTATGCCGGAATCAACAAATCTCTACTCCACAAACTCCAGACTGCCCAGAATGCCACACACAGACTCTTCCTCAGCATTCCATGACAAGACCACAGCACACAGCACCTAGGAGACCTCCACTGGTTCCCTGTCAAAAAAAGAGTGACCAGGTTGGTCACAGATGCCTACAAAGCCCTACACAACACTGGACCCCAATACCTCAATGAAAGCATCTCCTTCTACGCCCCCAAAAGAAACCTCTGCTCCGCTGACCTAGCCTTGGCCGAAATCCCCACATGCACAGAGCCAGAACGGGAGGCAGATCCTTCTCCTACATCGCGGCCAAGACCTGGAACGAACTCCACCTCAGCATCAGACAAAGCACCACACTGTAAGCATTCAGGGAGAGCCTTAATACCTTGCTTTTCAAATGACAGGAGCTGCCAGAATCTCCCCCACTTCCAGCGCCTTGAGACCCTCACGGGTGAGTAGAGCACTCTATAAATCCCCTGATTGATTGATTGATTATTATTATTGGAGTTTTATAAAGCGCATAGCTACCCGAAAATGCAGCTAAGGAATCCATGGTACCTCAACTCATACAGACATGGAACACTGAATCTAAACATCCAGGTTTTTTACTGTTCATAAAACATAGAAAGAGACTGACAGGATCTCAAAAACAGTGGAAGCAAGTTCCACAGTTTGGAACCCAGGTAGAAGAATGCCCAGCCTCCTTCATGGGCTTTCCTCACTCTGTGAACTGAGGATAGATTAGAACTGCTAGAACACAAACAGGGGCTTGGGTTATAAGTGAAATCAGAAACCTAAGATAGTGGGGACCCGTGTTTGACAGACGTTTGTTCATGTAACAGAATGCTTTAAAATGGATCAGTCTCTCAATAGATAGTGAATGGATCTCAAGAAGAAGCTTAGCTGTAGATGTAAATCTGGGAGGCCTGAAAAGAATTACGGCAGCAACATTTTTCACAAGCAGCAGCTGCTTGAGTGAAGCTTTAGATACACCCAGATAGAGAACATTGCCATAGTCCAATCTGGAGATGATCAAAGTCTGTATCACTGTCCTTTGAGCTGAAGCAGGGAGGCAGAGGAGTATTTTTCTTAGCCATCCACGAATTCCAAAGCAGGAGGACACTACCTTTGTAATGTGGGTTTTCATTGCTAACTTATTATCCAGCCAGACATCCAGATTCTTAACAACCGGCAACAGCTTTGGAAATACCCCAAGTACCTCAGGCCACAGATGAGGCCCCCAGAGATGGGGCTTGTTACCCACCAGCGGGATCTCAGTCTTATCATCATTTAATTTGAGGAAATTAGGATTCATCCATGCCGACACTTTTGTGAAGCAAATGTTTAAAGCACCAGCATTCTGCTCCTCTTAAGATGACAAGGAGACAATACCTGTGTGTCGTCAGCGTATGAGAAAAGTGTGATACCACATGTCTCTACAATATCTGCAAGAGGCCCTACATAGATATTAATCAAAGTCGGACTGAGGATGGAACCCAGAGGTACCATGATATTGGGGTTGAGAAAGCAAGATGGCGATCACGTAGATCATTGTAGCAGAGCTCAGACCCTCGACCTTATGAAGCACCGCGAAGCACCCTGCTGGACGGTTTACCTGCGGGATACAGATACGGGACAAGGATGCAGACGATCGGTTTGTCCTGGTGGGAATCGGAGTTTAGGCCATCCTACCGGTCACGGGCGGAGGCTGTTAGTGAGTCTGATGTGTCTGCCCTGGAAGACTTGGGTGCGCTGCATGTTCGCTGCTGCTGAGCAAAGGAGGAGCAGCCTCGACGCGAGACCCGGTGTGAGTAGCGTCTTGGCTGTGAAACTCTTCCGATCTCTACACAACACCTTGAGGTTGTGGACGGGTCTCGCTACCTCTGTCAGTTTATCATTTGCCCGGAGGACACGGGCTGTTGTAACGGATACAATTTTGGCACTCAAGACTAAAGGAATGCCTCCAAAAACATTGAGGCAAGTTAAAGAGACATTGGGGTGGAATCTAGCCCAGCCACAGGAATCAAGGCAGGAGTTCCCACTTGCGAACATAGTGATTAATGCAGGTAAGCCCAGCGATCCCCGTATTCACAGAAAACAGCAGGATAATATCTGGGCAGGGAAGTGGAGGAACCTAATGGAGCGGAGGCAGGCCGGGGAAAGAAAACAATCGCACCCAAGACTTTGGAGGAAGTGGGGCCAATCTCTGTTGGGGATAATCTAGCTACACCCCTGTTCCACCCCAACCAGCCATCAATGACTTCTTCAAAATTAAGGCTGGACCAGGGGGCCAGATTCCTAATGAACCCTCACTTAAAATAGGTTCCAAAACACTTGAATCAAATTTTAGGGAAGGTGCGAGTGGCAATACTGTGGCGCAAAGGGAGGATCAGGAAGAAAATGAAACATCATATAAAGTGGCAGACAATGATATATCTTCACCTGGTACGTCAAGCGCGCCCCCATCAACTGGGATGGGGGATCAGGTGGCAGCAGTCAGCATGGAAGGCGCTCTGAGAGAGGTGCCCCAGGGAGGCACCGGGAATGAATCCCGTACAATGTCCGATCCTCAACCCTATGATCATCTCCTCAGCCTGAAGGTCCTTCTGGAGGGTCGATCCGCAATACAGGCCTTGACGAGCCATTAGTATCCGATATTATATACGATGGGATGGATAAATTTTTCTCTCTCAATGAGGACTCACACTCAGGACCTTTCGATTCCGGACACAGCGAAACAGAGGACAGTGCATCAACCTCAGGCTCGAGCACGCTTGAAGCACCCAAGACTGTCCTTAAACACCCAAAATACCGAGGAGCTCTAAAGGATCTAAGGGCCACGCTGAGTCACGAAAAAAAAGGGAAGCCACATCTCTGGCTCAGGGTTGAAGTGGGACTATTCTCATACAAGTATTATGGGACCTATGGACCCAGCGTCTGCACAGGCTGGAAGCTCCATAGCTAAACAGCAAGGCGTGGCAGCCGCTAATATAAACCAGGCTCTGAGTTTGATTTTGGAGTCAATTGAAGAACATTGGGCAGAGATCTTGTGCGGATGGAAAAGAAGCAAGACAGGCCACAAAGAAATTGGATAGGGCAGTACGGAAAGTGGGGAGAACCTGTGTGGAGATCAGAGAACAGCTGGACGCCATGGAGGAGAGAACATCTGGTGTTGACAAGGATCTGGCTGTTGTGAGAGAGCAGACAAAGGCTCATGAAGCTCAACTTACAGATGTCATGTGGAAACTAGAGGATCTGGAAAACCGCCAGAGAAGAAATAATCTTAGATTTCTGGAGATTAAGGTGGGTCTGGAAGGGGATGACATCCGTTCTTTCATTCTGGACCTCCTTAAAGATGCCTTCCCAGAACTCACAGGGTGGAAAATACAAAGGGTTCACAGGTTTCCATTTGCTCACCATAAAATCCCTAGTTGAGACTCAAACCAGTCGAGGGCCATTTTGTTTTGTTTTGGTAACTTCATGCTTAGGCAGGAGATATTCGAGAAAGCCCGTCCTGAGGCTAGAAGGCAGTATAAGGGGTCTTCTTTTTCCTTTCGCCCTGATTTCTGCCACATAACTGTCGAGCACAGATGGCGATTACGACAGTTAATTAAACCTTACCAAGATGCTGGTTTTGAGGCATTTTTGCTGAAAACTATTGTGAGAGGGTCTGTAAAGATTTTTACTTCTGAAATACTGGGCAGACAGCATCTGGATCAGGCAGAGAAAAGAAATGTGTAAGCAGTTTGCCAAAGGGACCTGGGCCAAATTTCTCAAGATAGAGGTGTTTATTATTTAGTCGGTACACTTCAAAGTAGACACTGCCCTATCTTTCTCTTTTTTTTCTTTTCTCTCCTTTTTCTTCAGCTCCTTCTGTCTATATTACGGTCTCTATAAAATGGAGGAATCTGCTCCTCGGGGGGCTATCTTTGTGTTATCGATGGATAACTTAGGTTGCAATTATGGTTTGGTTCATAGGGGGTTCAGGGAATGTGGGCTACGGTGTTTTTCGTTTTCTCTATCACACAGACTTGTTTCGTCTGGCTGCTTTCAAGGGTAGGGGGACGGATGAGGGAGGTGGAGGGTTGCGAGGGGGGTTTTGGTTGGGGAGTTACTTGACAAAATGTCAGTATGTAATTTGCAGCAAAAGAATATTTTTTATTAGAATGTTGGGAAGCATTAAAGGTTGTAGAACAATGTGTGTGTAATATTCGATCAGAAAGTTTTTTCAGACAGTATAATACCTATTATACCTATTAGGGGAAGGAAACATGGCTGGGCAAGATGATTTATTGGCACTATGGCTAAGGTACGCATAGCTACCATAAATATCTGTTGTTTAAATGACAGGGCTAAAAGGAGGCGGATCCAAGAACATCTCAAATTCTTGCAAGAAGACCTGTTCTGCCTCCAGGAGACCCACATAGCTTGCAATGACAGCAATTTGCTTAATTCTTTAGGCCTAAAAGCAGTCGCCCATACAACTCAAGATGTGAGGACTAAGGGGGTGGCCATTTTAATGAAAGGTAGTTCCATTACGTATGGGAGAAAGGCAGACAAGAGTGGCAGATGGATAATACTGGAAGGCAGAGGAGGGGCAGACACATTTAGGCTATGCTCAGTTTATGCTCTTGTATTGGATGATCCCGGCCTGTTGAATTTTTTAGCTATCAAGCTACCCTCTTGGCCTGCACCGTATATAGTCTGTGGGAACTTAAACATTAATGTATCCAGAAGAGGTCTTGAGAGGGACGTGACATCAAGTAAGGGGTGTAAACCTCAATCATCTAGGGTGATGATTTTTTTTTTTTAAAGGGATATTGGTTTGGTGGATGTATGGCCCAGTCTGTTGCCCCAGGAGCCAGGATAAACTTATTACTCAGCACCCCACAGCAAGTTTGCCAGGCTTGATTATTTTTTTAATCTCACCATCTTTACTCAAGGAGGCCCAGGTGGAGCTCTTTCCCAGGGTGATGTCAGATCACAACCCCCTCGTTTTTGAATTTTCCCTGGTACGGTTAAGAAAGGAGCATAAGAGGTGGACTTTTGAGAGAGCATTCCTTTCTGACCAGGACTATGTTAACTATATGAAGTGCTGGATTGGGGAGTTTTTTAGTAATAATAAGGAATGTGCTCCCCCGGAATGATTTGGAATGCTTTTAAAGCGTCAGTAAGAGACAAAACGCTTCGATATAGGTTGATTAAACAAAAAAAAAGCCGCTGGTCAGATTAAAGGGCTCTATCAAAGACTTGCCCTCCTTTAGACAGAACTAATCAGCATGGTGAATAACTGAGGCGATATCACCTCAGTTATGAATCTAATCACGGTTACCAAAGCTTCTCAGAAAGATTTCAATGCCGAGAAGACAGCGGTTAGATATCTTGCAAGAGGCAGCAATGTTACGAGTACAGCAAAAATGTCGGCCGATTATTAGCAGCCAGGGCCAGGCAACAGGTGGCGGCAGGGACTATCAAGCAGGTCAGGAATATGTAGGGAAAAATAGTGTTAGATCCTGCAGATATCAGGGAGGCTTTTAGGGAGTTCTATGAGGAATTCTATACAGTCTTACCTGTAGGACGTCCGCATATGCATGAAGAACTGTGCGAATTTGTTCCGAACGGGAGGGTCTCCCAGGAGGAGGGCCTCCTGTTGGGGTCAGAAATCTCTCAGGAAGTGCTTCCCCTGGCTTCCCAAGCTTTTCTATCGGGTAAGGCCATGGGCACTGACTGTATACCACTAGAGCTTTATAAAACCTTTATTAGCGAGCTCTCCCAGGAAAAACTTGGATTATTCAACGAGGTTAGGAATGGGGTTGCACCACCAGGCTCATGGGCACCGCCAACATTGTCATCTTTCTAAAGAAATCAATCTGGGCTCCTATAGGCCTATAACACTTTTAAACAGTGATACTAAATTATAGTCAACAATTTTTGCTACTCGATTGAATAAGGTAATGCACCACCTGGTATCAGTAGGCAGCATGGTTTTATCCAGGGGAGGGGGACTGCTGACCATGTTAGGCATGTAATTTCACTTTTCGATGCCACCTAGGCTCTCAAGAACCTATGGGAGTAGCCTTCTTGGATGCCGAGAAGGCCTTCGATAGGGTGTCTTGGAGCTATCTATGGAGGATCCTGGAAGCCAATGGCCTAGGGGCTTCCTTTGTCAGAGCAGTACAGGGTTTATACATTAACCATACAGCACGATTGCAAATAATGGGGGAAGAGTCTGAGATTTTTCCAGTTGGCAGAGGAACTAGGCAGGGTTGTCCTTCCTCCCCCCTGCTTTTCGCACTATATCTAGATCCCCTTCTCAGATGGTTGGAGGCTTCCCCGGATATTGTCCCTATAACTTTACAGGGGTGGGATACGAAACTATTGGCATATGCTGATGACGTGGCGATAATCACCTCCGACCCTGATAGAGCACTGTCCGCAGTTGAAATCATTGGGGAAAATTTTGGGATTCAATCAGGTTTCTCATTGAATAAGGCAAAATCTCAGATCTTAATAAATAGATTTACAACCTCCTCTGATAGTAGGATCGTGGAGGAAGCAGTTTATTTAGGAATACACATCACGACAAAGGTGGAAAATATTGTAGATATAAACTTGGCCCCTATAACGGGGAAAATTAAGAATGACATGCGGCGATGGGATAATTTTCAAGTTGTCCATAATTGGTAGATGCAACTTGATTAAAATTATGATTTTACCAAACTACTGTATATATTTTGCAAGATCCCTTTGGTTCAGGCAAATTGAGAGAGTGGTGGCTAGATTCATCTGGTCATATGACAGAACTAGAAGATTCAATGCATTTTTGTCCCTCCCTAGGGATAGAGGTGGGCTGGGGCTCCCTAACTTTAAACTATATTACCTCGCCACATCTCTGCAATACTACTAGCCTCTCTTTGGAATCAGAGCGAGGGAAGAAAATTATCCCAGCTATGTCCTGTCAATCTTCGAGATTTTGATTGGATCACAGGCTAATGGCTGCCTTTTAAAAAATTATGAACTGAGTTATTTTAAATGAACACGGTTCAAGATTCTAATTGCTGCATTCTGTAACTGTGCAGGTGTCTGGAAAAAAATGGGGGTGGGTAGGTTTAGCAGATACACATCTCTGGTTGGTAATCATCAGCTCCCAAGGGTTCTATAGGATGATTGCCTGGCAAGGTGGGAGAAAGTGGTTTTAATAGGATAGCGGACCTTTTGGCGGGGGACCATATAGCATCTTTTGAAACAGTCAGGGAACGATTTAACATCGGCCATTGGGACTTCTTCAAATTCTTGCAGTTAAGCAATTTCTTTCTAAAAAAGCTGGTGGCGCCGTGGGCTTTGCACAGGTATCCCTGATTGAATTATTAATAAGGGCCTCTGGCTCTTCGATTTCATAACCGTATAGCTGCCTGCTGGAAGGGGTCACGGACTATTTGGACAAGCATGGGTTGAGATGGCAGGACAGTTTAGGGGTCCGGGACTCCCGCTTCCTGAAATCATTAGAAATGGGCAACTCTATACTATATTCTGCAAACTTGCGAGCACAACATTTTAAAACCCTCTTTGACCCATATATCACGCCCGCAAAAATCGTGAAGTAGGGAGTTGTGGAAGGGACTCAGTGTTTAAGACCCACGGTGCGGACCTGGTCCATATCTTCTCTACATGCCCTAATATAGAACCAATTGGCCGAGAAATATCCAGCTTGGCTAGACCCTTCTCCCCCGACCTTCCAACTGTGGAAAGGTCGATTTCTGCACATATTCAATCTGGAAAAATCACTTTATGAACGGAGAGGCAGAAAGGAAAAGATTAAAGGGAATAGGATCTGGGGTCTATTAATTGCCTGGACAACTCTACTTGTCCAGGACGAATTAATACCGAGGCATTGACTAATTATGCTTTTGTATATATAATGAAGTATGGTGATACATGTGTCTGATTTGTACGTCTGTGTTGCTACGTTTTATCTTAGGTATATCCTCGGTATTTCGGGATCTATGATTATTGTAATTCAAAGGATTTTAGCTCTCTGCTCTTAATCTGTTCAATCTCATACCCATATAACTATGGCACGTATATTTTCTTTTGTTAATGATTTACACTAGTTGTATGGTATTGAATAATTTAAAGGAAATATGGTTTCTTTGAAATGTACTTGTATGTATTTTGACATGCTGCATTTGCATCTTTTTTCTTTTCTTTCATAGAACTATATAAAAAAACAAAAATTATTTTAAAAAAAGAAATAAAGAACTCTAAGGGACGCCAGATGATAAAGGGTAGATTTTTGAGCAGTGTTGTTTAATATGCACTTGAAAGGAGGGATCCTGCAGAAAATATCTGAGCCACCCCAGGGCTTTACCACGTACACCTGTCTCTTCTAATCTTTGCAGCCTAATGCTGTGATTTATCATACCAAAGGCAGCACTTAAACCAAGTAAAATCAGAGCAGCGGTGCCTCCTTTGTCTAACTGGAGCTTTAGTTTTACTGTGACACCAACTTGCGCTGATTCCATACTTTAGCCAGTTCTATAATCCAATTGTGAGGGGTGGAACAGGTAATTTGAGTCAATAAACGCCAAAAGCTGTTTATTTACATGTTTTTGCAGGATGTTGGTCAGTGTCAGTAAGAGCGAAATAAGCCTATAGTTAGACCAGTTAGAAATATCTACGTTAGGCTTTTTTAACAACGTATGACCATTGCATGTTCCCATGTGTTGGGGACATATTCTTTTAAGAGAGAAGCATTTAAGTGCTGAGTTATAAGTTCTGAAGCTTGTCGGCCCAATTTGCCAAAAAACAGAGGAGGCAATGGATCTAATGATGATCCTGATTTAATAGCGTTGAGGAGCACCATAAAGGTTGAGTTGTCCAGTGGTACGAAATTGACCAGTGAATAGGGCATAACAGGCCTGATACTGGAATCCTCTTTAGCATGTCATTGCTGGTTATCTGATGTATCACAAACAGCGGCTTCCCTTGTTAATGCCAGAGGACAGTTAGGAATGGGCACAGAGCAAAAGGAAGTCTGAATATTGGCAACTTTTTAAACAAAAAAGCATGCTAGTTTATCACATTGTGTTGAGACAGGGAGTGCAAGGGGGATATCTTATTAGGGTCAGATAGAGTTTTTGCCACTTGAAAAAGTGTTTTGGGGCAATTTTGAGCCGTAGTAATCTTTTCCAAGGAAACAAAATGATGTGGAAATGCAACCGTTTTTATGATAATGCATGTCTATATGTATCATTATAGTTTCCCCAGTAGGATTTATGCCATATTCTTTCCAAATGTTTACATTTCTTTTTGTTTTTCCACAAGGCGTCATTAAACCATGGGGCAATATTCTTTGATGCGTGACTTGATTTATAGGTAACACACAGTTGGTTGAGGATCAAAGCCAAGTATCAATAGTAGTAGAGTCAATCACTACAGAGCCGCTCACAGCCAGGCGACTTCTCTCCAACATGGAGTTCAGTGTAGAAATATCAAGTTTTGGCCAATTCCTGGAAAAAGAGACTAAGCTGTGCCCCCGAGTTCCAGGGGGGCGGAAGAAATAGGTAAAGAAAGTGGGAGGGCAAAATGATCCAACCATGATAGGAGGAGGATTGGGTAGCCAATTTGCAGACCCTTCAAGTTAGTAGAAAGGGAGTCAAGCAGGTGTTCAGCCACCACTACCACTACAAGATCTTGATTCGGCCATTCTCCCACTTTGGTCCCGGATCATTCGCGAATCTCTCGTGCAGGGGAGGATCTCTGACTGCGTCAAGATGGGTCAAGTCACTCCCATCCCTAAGAAGCCTAACACCGATCTAGCTGATCCTAGCAACTTTTGGCTATCACCAACATCATACCTCGAGCTAAATTGCTCGGGAAATGCAATCACACGCAGCTCTGCAACCACCTCTACCAGTCGGGTTTCAGAGCAGGGCACAGTATTGAAACAGCACTAGCTCACATTGTTCATGACGCCCTGAGTTCCCTTGATCATAATGTCCCTTGTCCTCTGATCCTTCTTGACCTGTCCTCAGCATTTGACACCATCAAAAATGAAAACCTGATTGCTCTTCTTCACTATAGGATTGGTCTTTCGGGCCATGTCTTAAATTGGTTTACCTCTTTTTTACAGAACCGCACACAAACAATCAAAGTTAATCATTTCCTTGCCTCCAGTACCCCAGTCACCATTGGAGTTCCTCAAGGCTCCGCACTTTCGCCCACTCTTTTTAACCTTTTTATGGAACCTCTCTACAATATTCTGAACCGTTCTAAAATTCACTACCACATGTATGCTGATGACATGCAACTGTAGTTGAAGATCTCCTTGCCAGAGGACATTAAAACGTTAAATGATGCACTCTTAAAAACTCAAAAATGGCTAGCCCAGAACCATCTTTTGTTAAATACTCTCAAAACAAATTCCTTCTGATTGCCCCCCACAATCATTCTGCACCTACCCTGGACTGGCTTAAGCAACTCAAAGCTCTTAACTCCACCCCTCATGTTGTTGACTCTGCTAAATCACTAGGTATCACCTTGGAGAAAAACCTAAATATGCAAGCTCACATCAGTGCAACTATTAGGAGAGCCAATCTTCAGCTCAACACCCTTAAGAAAATCAAGCCTTTCTTTCTGATGAGGACATCCAGCCTGCAGTACAATCCCTGGTTATCTCTCGACTGGAATGTGGTTTGGTGACCCTTGCTGGGCTTCCTAAAGCTAGTTTGGCACCGCTCAGAGCCAATCTAAACACATCCGCCAAGCTCATCACAGGCTTCAGAAAGCATGACCACATCACGCCAGACCTAATTCAACTAAATTGGCTATCTATAGAAGCTAGGATACATTTCAAGATAGCTTGCTTGACGTATAAAGCTATTCATTACAACACCCCTGTGTACTTGGCTAAAAAAGCTTGAACTATCTGTCTTGAGCCAGAACTTAAGAAGTTTGACCACCCTACTTTTGAAACCTCCCAAATTCAAAAAGAAAAGAACTTACAATCAATGGTCTTGCTCCAAGAATTTGGAACGTTCTTCCTCCTGAGATCAGATCCAACTCATTCACTGCATCTTTCAAGAAACATGTCAAATGGCTAATCTTGAGTGAACATCAACAGCACTAACCTGGCTTACGTTCCCAAGACTCCTCTCTATCTGGATTTGATACTTCATTTATACTGTTTGTTTGAATTTTATGCTTCCTGTTCACTTGTTATCTCGTTCTATGGACCTTCTGAAACTGTACTTGTCCCTCCAGTCTGGCTGACTCTCCTACCCCTTGACCGTGATTATTCCCCCTTTGTTTTGACCATGTGTTTAATTAACTACCTCACTTGTTCCATTGTGTTGTGTTATTCTTGCTTTCGCCACTTTGAACAGCGCTCTGATACCCGTAAGGGTCACGTTCACACTTTATAAAATCTTTCAAATAAATAAAAATAAAAATGTGTAAGAGCATAATTAATAAGCTGAATGTCTAAGGCCAGAAAGTCATCTATCACGGAGGAAGCTGATTTAGACTCCATGCAGTCAAAGTCAACATTAGGATCACCTTACAAATGTAAAATTAATGTATTTCAAAATATACGGGGAGAAGACCTCAGTTATACAGGTACTCCAGTTTCTGGCAGGTCCAGCGGGGCAATAGATTAAAGCATCAGACAGGGCAAAGTTGTTTGATAATGCCTAAGAGAATAACAAAGCGTTACAGTCAGGAATCCCCAAACTAAGCATTTTACATTGATACTGTGCTTTAAAAATGATTGTAATTCCGCCGACTTTCCTGTTTTGGCGATCCAATCTGACTATACGAAAGTCTAAGGGCAGAGAGGCAATAATATCTAGCACCGAGGCGTCGTTAAGCTAGTTTTCGGTTAGAACAGGGCATCACGATCAATTAGAAATTTGCATAAATCAGCTTGATGTTCAATTTAGGAACGACAATTAATAATTACAAACTGATATCAAAAGGTTTTTGGCTTCAGCAAATTTGCACTTAAATTGGGCAAGACTGGGAGAGGGTCCAGGGCACGAATAAACGGCCTTCAGTAGTATTTAAGAGTCAAATGAGCATTGGAAATCCTAAAATCACACTATTCACAGCTATCACTATCAGTATCCAAATTCAAAGATGAGAAAGAGGCAGCTGGGTTTATAAGGTGATGGGGAAGTAAATGGGAGACAGAGCAAAACAACCTGTCTGAAGTGAGAAGGCCAAAATTTCTGGCCCCATTAGGGTGCAGACGGATGCAGACGGGCTGGCCTTTGGCATGCCTTCGGTGTGCCAGTGGCGCATTCCCACCATGGCGCGCTTAAATAAACCTGGACGGGAGCAGGTGGACAAGCCCTAACTGCTAAAGTGCTAATCTCTCTGTAAAAATAGTCCCACTTGGTTTCAGCCTAGACACTAGACAACGCAGCCTAGTACCAGTTCTCTCTACTGAAGAAAGTGAATCCTTTCCTCCAAGAAAGTGACATCCAGTCCTCATACTCTCACATCTGGATGGTGGCATTGGCTTGCTCCATGACTGCTCAGGTTCCACACTGGCCATTCATAAAGGTATCCTTCATATCAGAGCATGTCTAAATATGAGCGTAAAGAAATATAGCCAAAATGACCCACTCGGTCTTTCCTTGCCAACTTTCATCAGCACAGGTGTGTCTTGCATCCATGTTCCCATCTGGGGTACGATTTGAGTCAGGGCAACTTCAATCTTCTGTCTGTGGTGATTGTGCTCCTTGTCACGCCATTCTTAATGGCACTCTCGATTCCCCAGTATCTCATGCCCTTCACCTGCAAACATGCTCACCTGGCTGCATGTGCATAAAGAACAATTGATGGACAACATACAGAACACTGTCATACATTCACCCCACTACAGAGATCTGGGCATAAATCCATCGTTTTTTTGCTCCTGATGCTATTCCAGTTTGAACCCAGCCATATACAAATGTCTTGACCCTGTGCCTCATGGGAACAGCCCAGTCCGAACTGCCAGACCAGGGCCTCCCTGACTGGAAACAAGCATCCTAGGACTGGTTTCGGGGTTTCACCCCTCATCAGCCAGGATAGATTGACCTATCTATTCAATTTTCCCTTTTGTAGCAGGTCACCCTCAGTTTTGGTGGTGAGTGTGCTTGGCTCTGTCAAACAGGTAAGGGACTGGTGGACTCCATGTCACTTTTACAGCAACCAGGTCTCATTACAGACTGTAGAATACAAGTTAGTGGACTTAAGAACTTCATCCTATCTTGCTGAGATAATGAATTAACTTGGATAGCCTCTTAACTTGAAGAGCCCAAGCAGTGTCCCTTCCTGTAATTGATCTACTCTTAAAACAATGGAACATGTAGTGCCTCACAGGGGCATAACGCTGGGGACCAGAGCCCTGTGGGGCACATTGAACCCTGAGAATTAGAGGATTTTACTATCTCAACAGCATTTATAGAGGCCATTTTCCTTGCTTGCATCAGAGCCCATGGCATATTTGCTACGCTCCTGGTGCCGCAGGGCTTGTCACTGAGCCCCACCTTAATCAGTATGCACATGATTACACAGGCCAATTTGAACAGATCACTTGGCATGCCACTGATGACATATGAAGGCGAAATGCAAATAATTGCCTGTGTGGAAGAACTTTGTGGGTTGTCTCAGAGTAAATTCTAAATTGTCTAACTGGATGAGGCAGAATGTTTGAAAAATTAACTTGAACAAATATTAGGGGTAGATGACACGGAGAGACACTTCATTATGGTCGTCCGAGTGGTAGCCTAAAGATCTAGTTCACCTCCTTCTGTCCCAAAAGTCATCAATGTAGGTTTTCTCTGATGTCAAGAGATGGTTGTGTTCTCGGGAACATAAAGTTACATTGATTTGCGTTGTCCACGTGAAACTACTTCAGAAAATCTCCCCTCTAGTCTCTCTTTCTTGCTGTGAGTCAGTAATTTAGGCACTTTTGTTGTCACAATTTGATGATGGTAATGCACTGTATTTGAGAGCGACAAACTACTTACTTGACATGCTGCAAATAGATATCAAAGTTTGAACAAAACGCTTGAAGGCCGTTGCAGGTATAGAAGCCTTTGTGCTCAGTTATTGATGGTTGTTGAGCTCTCAATCCCAAATGTTAGAATGATGATTCCCTCATAGGATCATAGTCATGGGATTATCTTCAGTGCTGTTAGTACCAAACTCTTCCAACCAGAACAGGGAATTACTCCGCTAAAATCTAGTGTAAAACTTTGAGGAGCCGTCTTCTCAGCTACAGGATCAAAGAATGAGGGCTCTGGGACAGAGTTCTACCTGAAGGAGTAGTTCTTCAGCCTTACCCCATTTGAGAAATAATTCTCCATTATCAAGTAGCCAATCCGTCGCCCTTCATGAAGGGAGACATTGATGATCTACTTGTCTTGCACATACTCTTCAAGTTTCTGATTTCCTAAGCATCACCATCAGTACATGAACAGAAAAATGTCTGCAGCCACGGTAAGAATGTGTGTTTGATTAGTGATCACCATGTTCTCTGAACTTTCCACAATCTTCCAAGAGTAGTTCAGGAGAGGGGATTTCAATGTCTCATATCTGCAGGGAAATGGCCAAGGTTACTGCTCATGTGTTTGAGACTGGATTTGATTGGATGATGGCCATCAGTAGCGCCAAACATTCTACTTGCCAGTAATCTTAATTTCTCTCACTCTAGTTCAACAGTGTCACAGTTCTGCTTTCCCCCTCCTTCCCGACGGTGAGAAATATGCTTGGCAGCCAGGGGTACTGCTTGGTAAGACACAAGAGGTCTCTAGAGAAAATACCTATCTTATACTCTCCCTTTTTTCTCAGAACTTGAACATCAATTGGCAAAACCAATAGGGATGTGTTTAATATGCTAATGCATTAGCATATTAAAATCAAATTTAAGAAAAAAGAGACATTCTTGCATACAACACAGTCCCGTTTTTGTTTGTATGTCAAATGAACAAATCTGTGTACATGGATAGTACGATTAAAGTAGATTTTCAGTAAGTAATCCAGTCAACACACATCACACAGGATGAGACAAACATGAAATGTAAGGTTTATCCTGCATTGTGGTTGGTGAGATTTTTCGATTGTTTGAGTCCTGATTTTTCAAGGAGCTCTAAGCGCAATTGAAAGATTATCATACGTAGTAAAGTCATCCTGGGCAATCATTTGTTTGCCATTGATGCGCTGTGAGAAAACCAGCAGTGGAACGACGGGCCTGGGGTTTATAGATTATTGTTTTAAAGAAGCTGGCAGACGTGGCATTGACGAATATCAGCGCCGAAACTGCGGAGGTAGGATGTGGTAAAAAACCCCCACACTGGCCTTTGATAAGTGACCAACTAGTACAACCCGGAACGGTTCAAGGATATTTAGGGGCATATCAACAACAACCGGCGATAATTATCGCTCAGCGCTCTTAGCGTGAGGATAATTATCGCCGGCTAGCGTGAATTTTTATCGCTGAGATAGCGTGCTATTAGCAACGCTTATCTCAATAGCGATAAAAATCTACACGCTAACAGGCTAACGTGAGATTATCGCTGGAAACCCAGCGATAATCACACGTTACCTTGTTGATAGGGACAGGCAAACTTAGCCATGATATCCTCCTTCCATAGGATATCATGGCTAAGTCTGAAAATTAGCAGACGTAAAAAAGCAGCGTTAACCGCGGTTAGCGCTGCTTTTTTTGTCTCTAACAGGGTTAGCGACATTCTTGATAATAGGAGAAATGTCGCTTAGCGACATTTCTCCTATTATTTTACTCTGGAACGCCCCCTTTGCATCTCATTAGAGATGCAAGGGGAAGCGTAGAGTAAAAGGGTGCTAACATGCAAATTTGCGTGTTAGCACCCTGTTGTTGATAGGGCGCTAGTTTTATCTCTGCTTTTTTGGCTTTTAAAGCCAAAAAAGCAGAGATAAAGCCCTTGTTGATATGCCCCTTAGTGCGCTAGGAAAATAAGTGATGTCCCAGTGATCCTCTCCAGGATATGTCAGAGGACTCTTTGATTCTTTAAAAAAAAAGTACTTTCCTCTCATAGTTTCAGCAATTCTAATGAGCACAGTTTTTGTTTCAACTGCAAGCCAAAACCTGGTACTATTTACGACAGGAATGTCGTGTTACACAAATATCTTAGTAATGTTTTAAATCAAAACATTCAGAAAAATGTATCTGCATTGATGATGTCAGCCAAGGGATGATCTTTGACTCAGTGTAGGATTTCTTTCGCATTTTTGCTAGCATCAGTCTGAGTCAGACACGGTGGGTAGCCAAGGGAGAGGAGGAAAACATGAGGAAATCATGTTTACTTTGTTGTACAGGTCCTAACTGGTTTCATGAGATAAATTATAACCACATTTCCAGATACCTCGCCTGGTACAGCAAGTTTACATAAGGGCAAAAGAGAAGGAAAGATATATATGTTGTGGGTTGGTTGAGATTTTATAACTGCAATTATTCAGCCTCGATGCCGTAGTGTGGTGAATATCAAAATGTTTCTTTTTATACTTATTACTAGTTAGTCAGTACAAACCCACTTTTATCCCTTGCCTTAAGGCAAGTGGCCCTACCATGATGGCTCCGCGTGAAGCCGAGCGCCTGTTGTGGCTGAATGCAAGTTGATTTGTTCCTTTTGGTCTCACGTGAGTTCTAAAATTTAAATTTTGGGGGGGGGGGAATCTGATATTGTAATTAAACAGAATTGGCCTTGTCCACTAGCACAAGCATGTAAGATGATCTATATTATAGCCTTCTGCTATGACTCTTCATTTGCAAAAACAACAATTTATGGACAGAATGCAGAACAATGTCATACATTCACCCCAGTACAGAGATCTGGGCCTAAATCCATCGTTTTTTTGCTCACCATGCCGTTCCAGTTTGAACCCAGCCACATGCAAATCAGTCTTGACCCTGTGCCTCATGGGAACAGTCCAGCCCGAACTGCCAAGCCAGGTTCTCCCTGGACTGGAAACAAGCATCCTAGGACCAGTTTCTGGCATTTTAGCCGCCTTCAGCCAGGCTTGCTTGATTTCCAGTGGCATGGAGAGCAAGGGACCCACGTCTGGGCATACCCTTTCCACTCGGGGTGACAAATGCAAAAACAACAATTGATGGACAGAATGCAGAACAATGTCATACATTCACCCCAGTACAGAGATCTGGGCCTAAATCCATCGTTTTTTTGCTCACCATGCCGTTCCAGTTTGAACCCAGCCATATGCAAATCAGTCTTGACCCTGTGCCTCATGGGAACAGTCCAGCCCGAACTGCCAAGCCAGGTTCTCCCTGGACTGGAAACAAGCATCCTAGGACCGGTTTCTGGCATTTCAGCCGTCTTCAGCCAGGCTTGCTTGATTTCCAGTGGCATGGAGAGCAAGGGACCCACGTCTGGGCATACCCTTTCCACTTGGGGTGACAAATGCAAAAACAACAATTGATGGACAGAATGCAGAACAATGTCATACATTCACCCCAGTACAGAGATCTGGGCCTAAATCCATCGTTTTGGAGTCAAGCTATCCTGGCTGATGACGGCTGATAGCCAGAAACCGGTCCTAGGATGCTTGATTCCGGTCCAGTGAAGACATGGCTTGGCAGTTCGGGCTGGACTGTTCCCATGAGGCACAGGGTCAAGACTGATTTGCATATGGCCATGTCTAAACTGGGGTGGTGTAGTGGGCAAAAGAACGATGGATTTAACCCAGATCTCTTGACTGGGGGAGAATGTCTGCATTGTCAGCATTCCGTCCATCAATTGTTTGTTGTAACGCTTTTCGCCCTAAGTGGGATGGGTATTCCCAGACGTGGGACCCGTGCTCACTACGCCACTGGAGTCAAGTTATCCTGGCTGATGACAGCTGATAGCCAGAAACCGGTCCTAGGATGCTAGATTCCGGTCCAGTGAAGACATGGCTTGGCAGTTCGGGCTGGACTGTTCCCATGAGGCACAGGGTCAAGACTGATTTGCATATGGCCATGTCTAAACTGGGGTGGTGTAGTGGGCAAAAGAACGATGGATTTAACCCAGATCTCTTGACTGGGGGAGAATGTCTGCATTGTCAGCATTCCGTCCATCAATTGTTTGTTGTAACGCTTTTCGCCCTAAGTGGGATGGGTATTCCCAGACGTGGGACCCGTGCTCACTATGCCACTGGAGTCAAGCTATCCTGGCTGATGACGGCTGATAGCCAGAAACCGGTCCTAGGATGCTTGATTCCGGTCCAGTGAAGACATGGCTTGGCAGTTCGGGCTGGACTGTTCCCATGAGGCACAGGGTCAAGACTGATTTGCATATGGCCATGTCTAAACTGGGGTGGTGTAGTGGGCAAAAGAACGATGGATTTAACCCAGATCTCTTGACTGGGGGAGAATGTCTGCATTGTCAGCATTCCGTCCATCAATTGTTTGTTGTAACGCTTTTCGCCCTAAGTGGGATAGGTATTCCCAGACGTGGGACCCGTGCTCACTACGCCACTGGAGTCAAGTTATCCTGGCTGATGACAGCTGATAGCCAGAAACCGGTCCTAGGATGCTAGATTCCGGTCCAGTGAAGACATGGCTTGGTAGTTCGGGCTGGACTGTTCCCATGAGGCACAGGGTCAAGACTGATTTGCATATGGCCATGTCTAAACTGGGGTGGTGTAGTGGGCAAAAGAACAATGGATTTAACCCAGATCTCTTGACTGGGGGAGAATGTCTGCATTGTCAGCATTCCGTCCATCAATTGTTTGTTGTAACGCTTTTCGCCCTAAGTGGGATGGGTATTCCCAGACGTGGGACCCGTGCTCACTACGCCTGGAGTCAAGCTATCCTGGCTGATGACGGCTGATAGCCAGAAACCGGTCCTAGGATGCTTGATTCCGGTCCAGTGAAGACATGGCTTGGCAGTTCGGGCTGGACTGTTCCCATGAGGCACAGGGTCAAGACTGATTTGCATATGGCCATGTCTAAACTGGGGTGGTGTAGTGGGCAAAAGAACGATGGATTTAACCCAGATCTCTTGACTGGGGGAGAATGTCTGCATTGTCAGCATTCCGTCCATCAATTGTTTGTTGTAACGCTTTTCACCCTAAGTGGGATGGGTATTCCCAGACGTGGGACCCGTGCTCACTACGCCATTGGAGTCAAGCTATCCTGGCTGATGACGGCTGATAGCCAGAAACCGGACCTAGGATGCTTGATTCCGGTCCAGTGAAGACATGGCTTGGCAGTTCGGGCTGGACTGTTCCCATGAGGCACAGGGTCAAGACCGATTTGCATATGGCCATGTCTAAACTGGGGTGGTGTAGTGGGCAAAAGAACGATGGATTTAACCCAGATCTCTTGACTGGGGGAGAATGTCTGCATTGTCAGCATTCCGTCCATCAATTGTTTGTTGTAACGCTTTTCTCCCTAAGTGGGATGGGTATTCCCAGACGTGGGACCCGTGCTCACTACGCCACTGGAGTCAAGCTATCCTGGCTGATGACGGCTGATAGCCAGAAACCGGTCCTAGGATGCTTGATTCCGGTCCAGTGAAGACATGGCTTGGCAGTTCGGGCTGGACTGTTCCCATGAGGCACAGGGTCAAGACCGATTTGCATATGGCCATGTCTAAACTGGGGTGGTGTAGTGGGCAAAAGAACGATGGATTTAACCCAGATCTCTTGACTGGGGGAGAATGTCTGCATTGTCAGCATTCCGTCCATCAATTGTTTGTTGTAATGACTCTTCATTTGTCAGTGGATATTACATCTAAATTAGTTATGTGCTGCTGGAAAAATAGAGTTTTAAACTCACATCACATGTATGGTGGTCTTTGCTGGGCCACGTTAGGAGATGAGATGATCAAATATGATTTTAATATTCCCAGATTATATACAGTGCATATAATAATTTGATCAGGGTTAAAACATGCTTCTAACCCCTGCACCTTTAATTAAAGAGCACAAACTGGTGGAAACATAATGTTTAGTTCTTTCACTGATTGGTGAAATAGCTGATTCATAAGAATCTTGGCCAGTATGCACTGCCACATTTACCCACATACACAGAATGGTTAAATTCCTAATACGTCTGTAGGGATAATAGGCCACCTGTCAAACACCCCAGGCTTTACACATTCAGGGCAAGTGTAGTGACAGGTACCTGTGAAAAGAGTTCTGTCATCATGAAGATGGGATAGTGGTGAAGACATGACACAAGACTTTCTACATACAAACAAGATTCATATCTGCAGTGTTCCCATTGTTATGTGTGATACCTTTAGCTAGTGTGGGCTATTTACCCAATTGCACCCTACTGCTGGGGTTTTTGAGCCCATAGTTGCAATGTTAACAGTAAGATTTCAAGTCCCAGAATACAAAGTTATATCTGCTAAAAGGTCAGGGCTGACTTTAATGAGACAATTGCCATGAAAACACTTGGCAGCTATGGATGTCCACACAACAGCACCACCACCATACTCAAGTCAGGCAAAGAGTGCAGAAAAGGAGTGTCAAGCATGACTAGAGTATCAAGTTTGAGATGCCATAAAATGCAGGGCTACAAATTAATCTGATGTAATTTTAGATTGTGAGGGAAGAGATTTAATATATGGAGTGATTGTGAGGGCTCACTGTGTAATAAACCCACTATCTGGACTGGGTCCAATCAGATTAGTTTGAAAAACCTTAGCTCAATCCAACGTAGTTGTGGCTCTCAGCAGTTAGGCTTTATCAAAGGAACACATGTAAGAATTAAGAAGTATAAAAACAGTCAAGAAAGAAACAGGGCATGACAAAAGTCTGACACTAATTAAAAAATATAGGTTGTATTTTTATCTTCAAATAGATATCTCAACAACAAAATTCCACCAGAGGGTTATGGAGATATTAATTTTTAAATGAACAATAAACCACAGCTTTTTTATTTGATGCAATAAATCATTGTAATTTACCACGCATGCAGTCAGCTTTGTAAACTTTGGAAAACATTTATAAAGTTGTAAACTACTACTCTGGCAGGACCAAGTCACAGGGGCTAAAGAGGCTTAGTTGGCCAGTTACCATACAGTTAAAGCAGTCTCCAGACTCGTTCCAGACTCTGTCCGCGAACTGCCAGAGACATCAATTGTGTGGTCCTGGTGCAAGTGATACAGATCGCTGAAGGACGCTGAGAATGTTGCTCTGGTGACAGGTGTCTTCCTGGGGCTATCCTTAGGTCCACAGTCATGGTGGAGTTGATGTCCTTTGAAGTAAGGTTGAAGTCCAGCTGAAAACTAGGTGCAACTGGTCGTACCCTTTAACTGGTGATGACTGTCTTCTTCAGTGAACAAACTGCACTCTGGTGTCACTGCAAGGTCCAGCAGACTCGGGTGCAACTTTTGAGATTTGTAACTCAGTCTCCCAGGCTGCACGTTGGTCGTCTGTGGTGGTAAGGCATTCCTGGCTACCATCTTCCCAAGGCAGATTTCTTCAGCTTTTGGGGTCCTGTAGCTGTAACAGGAACTCTTCCAACTGACTCTTGAAGTCACTCCTCCTGTCTGAGGCTCGGTATGACTTTTTCTCAAGCAAGGCCCCACAGCCGTAGTCCTCTTTTTGCTAGCCAAAGGGCAGCAGGTGAAAGCCAGTCTCAGTGCAGCCTCTCTTTGCTGGGTTCAGGGAACAACAGGTCCATCATCTTTGGTCCACTATTCAGTACAGACATGCTCTGAGGTCTTGGTGCCAATGGTTCCACTTTTATGCCCAGTTTGTGCCCTCAGGGGATGTAACTAGTACTATCCAATGTGCTCCCTATGAAGTGTGTCATCTAGCTAGCCCAGAATGCACTGTTCTGACCATCGAAACAGCAGAACACGTCTCCTGGTGTGTGGAGCTCCCTAACCCACCCAGACTGTAGCTATTTGGGGGCTACATGCCCTTGAAAAAAATGGTTTAGCAAACATTTTCCCCTCTCCATCCCCAATGCCAACCTGTATGCAAGAACAAAATAGTAGCCTCTCTCATGTGTGTCCACCATTTGCCCTTCAAAGGCGACTTTCCCTTTAAAGCTCACCTTTTGGGCTCACAGCCTGTTTGACTTTCCTGCTAGGGAGAGGTCACACCTCTTCCAACGGCATGACCTTTGTACTCCTTACAGAAAATTGTTCACCCCCACAGGAGGGCAGAAGTCACTGGAAAACCTTGGGCAACAAAGTGGCTACTTACTAAAGTTGCTATTTGCTGTTTGTGCAAAGTTGCTTTCAATTTCACTTAACCATCAGTCGTAGTTAATGCAACAATTCTTTTGGTTCTTAGAAGTATTACATTTTGTAGATCCATTCAGGAGTTAGCACTGCTGGGCTGTCAGTCGGTAACCCTGCACTTGGCAATGGAACTGCTAACCTTTCCACAGTAAAAACAACAAAGCATGGTTTTTACTGTCAGGTCATGTTTGATTTCAATGACAAAGTCAAGTTAGCAGTCAAACACTGCTCTGCCAGCCAGCAATGGTGAGCAGACAGTCATACTTTGCTTTGTCTCATTCTTAGGGGCACAATAATTACTGCAGCCAAAGGGAGACACTTTAACCTTAACTTACAGGCCCTAGATACCTCTGGTACCATATACTAGACACCTTTAAATAAGTTAATTTATACCAATTGTGGGTGAACCAATCAGACATATATCTTTTAAGGGTCAGAGCACTGGCCCTGGGGTCTGTTTAGCATGCCTCAGTGCACCTTCAGAGTTGAAAACCCAGCAGCATCAGACCGAAACTTGAGGGTGATCATGCAATAAGAGGCATTGTCTTACAGAAATTTGAAATGTTTCAGAACGTATTATGTTGTTGGCATGGTTGACCACCACTTCAATGAGATAGTATTCAGTAAGAAGGTGAATGACCTTCAACTGTGTCCAGGAATTTGTTTATTAAAACATTTGATTATAGCACTCTGAGGGCCAGGAGTATAAAGTATTTTATCAGTTGCCAAGGGCCCGATCCGCAGAAACGGGCTATTTGCGACCGGAAAAATGCTTTTTCAAATGTACAAAATGCGATTCAGTAACATGTCACCAAATCGCATTTTGCATTTGCAATTCGGTATTTGGAAGGGGCGTGTTTAGGGCGTTTTAAATAAAGAATCGGAATGGTAGGTATTACTGTTTTGCAACTGAAATCCACTTGCAAAACAGAAATATTTTTACACCAGTTTAGAACTGGTGGTAATCAATTCGCAAAGGGTAAAGGGTTCCCCAACGGACAATTTCCTCTTTGAGAATGTATATAATAATATTTTTTAAGAGCAGGCAGTGGCCCTTAAAGGTTTCATTTTTTTCTTTTCAATCGCATCCCGTTTTCCTTTAAACAAAATGGGCTGCAATTCAAAAAAAAGATTGCTGACCTCAGCAGGCCAACAACCCTGTGACAGCTGTGATTTCTAATGGGTTGCAAACTGCGACCTACCTTATTAATATTCATGAGGTACGTCAATTTGCGCCCCATCAGAAATCCCTAAATTAAACTCAATGAGTTTCATACATTAGGAATACTGATTTCCAAATTGAGATTCTCTCCGAATCGCAATTAGGAAATTGGTATTCCTAATGTTTGTACATCTGTCCCTTACTTTTCGATCCATCAATAGTACTGCAAACCAGAAGTAGTCATGGCAGAGTGAGTGTGAGAGGAAATGAGATGTGAGTGAGAGTGTAATACTCAGACGTTCTATGCTTAAAGCAGTCTAACATAAGTTCATTGGACACACAGCCAATGGGATGGCATTTTGTGAACACTCAAAAAAACACAGTTTTTATTTATTTTTGGAGATAAGGCTGTTAAATAAACACTGATAAGCACTGATTTCAAAAGGTTTGGAAAACACTGTGAAAACACTTCTGAAATCCATGAAAATAAACACTGGGGCAGCCTCATAATTATCAAATAAAGCACAGATTTGTTTGCAATTCCAGTTATGAGGTAGTAGGGGAAAAAGAAAAATCTTATGTTTTAGCATGTAAAAACGACTTCATATTGGTATTGTTTACATTTAGATCTTCCCTATATATTGTCGCTTAACCACCTTCGAGCTTACCTGTTTAGTCAATATGTATTTTTTTAGAAGAAAGAGGAGCCAGCAAAATTATCTGGAGATTGACCTATCCTTAAGCCATAAAGAACATGATCTTCTAAAACACTTGGCAACAAGCCATGAATGTTTTACTAGAGAATATAAATAAAATAAAATTGAAAGTGTTGAAGGAATTTGAAAATGGAAGGAAAACATTAGGTTGATATCCCCATCTTGAATCGGGGAGCAGCACAAGTACAACAAAAGTATGGAATATTGGCGGCCTAAATTAAAGCAAAACTGATATATGCCAGCAAAAATGAAGCATGTATTAGGAGCTAAAAAGACAAAGTCATGCAGTAGAGTCTAGCATATCGCTTCATCTTTTAGAAATGAAAACACATTTTGAAAAGGTCAAACCTTCCCATTGAAAATATTTTGATTTTCACTTTTGTCATTGTAAGTTTAATAAAATATATAGAATTTGTTTGATATATATTTGTTTATGTATTTTGTGTATTGCTTTAAGGTTCAAGTCATAGGAATTGCTTAGACTATGGTCCCCAGATTCTAGTAGTGATTCAGTCGGAGTCTATCAAAGTTGAAAGATTAAGAACTACTGTATTAGGAAAAAAGCATCATGCATATTTGATATAAGCTTTAGAGTACATAGCTTCACGTGAATAAGTCGAATGAGAGTTGCAAAATAAGGCTTTATGCATCTTAGGCAGTTGTCAATGAGGGGCTTAAGAGTCTTGCACCTAGATTGCAAGGAAAGATAAAGTATTGCACAAGTGAGACAATCATAATGTCGAAAAAGGAATAAAAGATGTCATATATTTGTACCTGAGGCACTGAATTACACTTCTTACATAAACTTCTGACATCAGCTGGGGCTATGTCCATGAGTGACTTTCTGAAAATATACCATACTGAATAAAGAAGAACCAGCAGAGATTTAATCTCGGACAAAGTGTGAGGCACAGACCGCCACATGCAGGCTGAGCTTTGTCTCCCCTTTGGAGGGGGGCACACGCACTGATCCCCAAGCAGGCAATTTAATTAGTCTGGGCCTGTACATGGGTTAAGTGGCCAGAGCTGCCTCTTCTTTCATTCTCCTGACTTCACATATATCATTTCTGTATGGTCCTGGACGATAGGGTCCCCAGGGCTCATTTGGACTCAGGGAGTGAGGCCATGCACGCCTCCCCTAATATACATATGTTTGACCCCTGGGCATGAGATCTACATGACCTCTTAAGGCTCGGAGGGACACATGAAACCCCCAGGTTTTGGCTTTATGATTGGTAATTGCTGCAAAATAGCCCTCTCTGAAAGGTCGCCCCAAACTTTCTGTCTTCCTCCTCCTCTTTTTCTGACTTTGTTTTTGCTGGCTGTGGGACTCTGAGCACATTACTACTGCTAACAAGTGCTAAAGTGCATGTGCTTTCTCCTCTAAACATGGTAACATTGACTCATACCGTATTGACATATTTAATTTGCTTATAAGTCCCTAGTAAAGTGCACTACATGTGCCCAGGGCCTGTAAATTAAATGCTACTAGTGGGCCTGCAGCAATGATTATGCCACCCACTTAAGTAGAACTATAATCATGTCTCAGGCCTGACACTGCAGAGCCTGTGCGTGTGCAGTTTTAAACTGACATGTTGACCTGGAAAATGAAATCTCTTGCCAGGCCTAAACATTCCTTTTTAATGCATATAAACTACCCCTAGAGTAGCTCTGTAAAGCCCAGAGGGCAGGGTGCAATGTATTTAAAAAGTAGGAAATGTACTTTTAAGTTTTACATGCCCTGGTAAAGGAAAACTCTTAAATTAATGTTTCACTACTGAAAGATCTACCTCTCCCTTGGGTTAACATTGTTATTTCCATATCACATCTTTAAATGTAATTCCCAATTTGCAAACAATATATTTTTCACATTTGGTGTCTTCGGACTCACAATTTAACATCACAACTTATGGTGATGTAGGATATTAAGTTGTAAGTCTGAGAATGACAATTTTAGAAAATTAGCATTTTCTTACTTTAGACTGTTGGGTGCCTTCTGCCCACCACGTCTGGGGTGTGTGACAGCTGCGCTTTGTGCATTCCCTTTAGACATCCATACACAAAGGGTACTTAGGTGTTACTGATTGGCCATACATATCCTGGTGGGCAGTCCTAGGCAGGATGGGAGGGAGGAGCTGACAATGACATCTGAATAGGCTGTTTCCTGCCCACACTCTAAGGCCAGAATACCCCCTGTAGTAGTCTGGAGCCAGGGGAGGAAGGGATGACCTGTGTGTACTTCAGAGCTTTCTTTGAAATCTCCCCCTCTTCAAAGGCACAACGGGGTATAAGTACTTGACCACTGACCTCATAACCTCAGTACACAACTGGACCTGTGGCCACTCTGCCAGGAAGAAGTGTAGCTGCTGTGCTACTGAAAGGAATGCCACTCTGCTGGATTACTGCTTTACTGGGCTTCTGCCTTGCTGCCCTCCTGCCTTCGAACAGCTGCCCTGCTGCCTGCTGTTCTCCTAACTTGGTGAGAAGGACTGGACCGGCATCACTTGAACCCAGAGTGACTCCAAGGGCTTGCTGGTTTGTCTCCTGTTCTGAGATATCAAATACTTCAACTACCTGCATCTGGACTCGACAAGCTGTGAGTTTGCCCTGCCAAGTGGTGCCACCCAGGCCTGCACTTTTGGAAGTGAGGCCTTCGGTGCTTCTACAACCACAACCCATGCATCATCAGTGGAAAAAGACATCTTCACCTTGGTGTGGGTCAAAACCGGTGCGCCTTGACTTTTTATGGATCAGTCCAACACATCCTTGTCGAAGCATGGAGCCGAGTTGGAGCATCGCACTCTGAACCAGTTCATCACCTTCAGAATCAACGCATCGCCTGCTGAGGGAGAAGTCGCTGCACATTGCCTTTAGAACCGACACTTTGCACTTAGAACCGGCCCATCGCCACCACTGCGTGGAGAATCTCTGCGCATCTCACCACTGCGTGGCTCAACACCGACGCATTGCTTTGGCTGCACCTTGCATCTTCTTCTACGGCGATGCAAGCCTGGATCAAGGTACTTTGGTTCAGCGGCCCCAAGTGGCCCCTGTAGCTGGCCCATGCTCCATCGCAATCAGCCCGAACTTTTGACTTTGCCACAGTCAAGCATGACCAGATAACCCATTTATGCACTTATTGCTTCTAAGTGCTATTTTACATTTATAATTTAAAAAATAATATCTCGACTTCTACTTTTTTTTGAGTTTTGCCGTTTTGATCTTGTTTTATTTATAACATCAAGCTCTATTCTTTAACCTGGGGTGGAGTCTTTGTGTAGTATTTTCACTGTATTACGGTTTTAAGTATTACACAAATACTTTACACATTGCCTCTAACTTAAGCCTGATTGTTCTGTGCAAAGTTACCAGAGAGTGACAAAAGCAAAGGGAACAAATGGTGGACGGAATGCTGAACAATGCAAACAGTCAACCCCAGTCACAAAGATTTGGGTTTAATCCATTGTTCTTTTGCTCACCACGCCACCCCAGTTAGACCCAGCCATATGCAAATCAGTCTTGACTGTGCTCCTCATGGCAACAGTGCAGCCTGAGCTGCCAAGCCAGGTCCTCCCTGGACTGGAAACAAGAATCCTGTGACCGGTTTCGGGGCATCACCCATCATCAGCCAGGCTATCTTGAATCCAGTGGTGCAGTCAGCACGGGCCATGTCTGGGCATACTCTTCCCATTTAGGGCGACAAGATGGAACAAATGATGGACTGAATGCTGAACAATGCAAAGATTCACCCCCAGTCACAAAGATCTGGGTTTATAATCCATAATTCTTTTGCTCACCACGCCATCCCAGTTTGGACCCAGCCATATGCAAATCAATCTTGACCTTGATCCTCATGGGAACAGTCCAGCCCGAACTGCAAAGGCAGGACCTCCCTGGACCAGAAACAAGCATCCTAGGACCGGTTTCGGGGCATCACCCCTCATCAGCCAGGCTAGCTTGAATCAGTGGCTCAGTGAGCATGGGACCCACATCTGGGCATTCCCTGCCCACTTAGGGTGACAAAAGCAAAAGGAACAATTGATGGATGGAATGCTGAACAATGCAAACATTTACCCCCCAGTCCCAAAGATCTCTGTTTAATCTATCATTTTTTTTGCTCACCACGTCACCCCAGTTTGGACCCCGCCATACGGAAATGAGTATTGGCCCTGCTCCTCATGGGAACAGCCCAGCCTGAAATGGCAAGGCAGGTCGGACCTAGACCGGAAAGAAGCATCCTGGGACTGGTTTGGGGCATCACCCACCATCAGCCAGGCTAGCTTGAATCCAGTGGCGCAGTGAGCACAGGACCCATGTCTGGGCATATCCTTCCCACTTAGGGCGACAAAAGCAAAAGGAACAAATAATGGACGGAATGCTGAACAATGCAAACATTTACCTCTAGTCACAAAGATCTGGGTTTAATCCATCTTTTTTTTTGCTCACCACGCCACCCCAGTTTGGACCCAGCCATATGCAAATCAGTCTTGGCCCTGCTCCTCATAGAAACAGTCCAGCCCAAACTGCCAAGCCATGTCCTCCCTGGACAGGAAACAAGCATCCCAGACCGGTTTTGGGGCATCACCTCTCATCAGCCATGCTAGCTTGAATCCAGTGGTGCATTGAGCACGGGACCCACATATGGGCAAACCCTTCCCACTTCGGGCAACAAAAGCAAAAGGAACAAATGATGGGCGGAATGCTGAACAATGCAAACATTCACCCCCAGTCATAAAGTTCTGGGTTTAGTCCATATTTTTTTTGCTCACCACACCACCCCAGTTTGGACCCAGCCATATGCAAATCAGTCTTGATCCTGCTCCTCATGGGAGCAGTCCAGCCCGAACTGCCAAGCCAGGTCCTCCCTGGACAGGAAACAAGCATCCCATGACCGGTTTTAAGGCATCACCCCTCATCAGCCATGCTAGCTTGAATCCAGTGGTGCAGTGAGCATGGGACCCACATCTGGGCATACCCCTCTCACTTAGGGTAACAAAAGCAAAAGGAACAAATGAGGGCCGGAATATTAAACAATGCAAACATTCACCCTGCTCACAAAGATCTGGGTTTAATCCATCTTTCTTTTGCAAACCAGGCCACCCCAATTGTACCCAGCCATATGCAAATAAGTCTTGACCTTGTTCCTCATGGCAACAGTCCAGCCTGAGCTGCAAAGCCAGGTCCTCTCTGGGCCAGAAACAAGCATCCTGGAACTGGTTCCAGGGCATCATCCCTCATCAGCCAGGCTAGCTTGAATCCAGTGGTGCAGTGAGCATGGGATCATTGTATGGGCATACCCTTCCCACTTAAGGTGACAAAAGGAACATATAATGGACAGAATGCTGAATAAGGAAATATTCATCCCCAGTCACAAAGATCTGAGTTTAATCAGTGGCGTAACGAAAGTTGAGGGGGCCCCCTGCAAGGTACATGGAGGGGCCCCCGCCCCGGATTTATTCCGGAGCTCTCTGGCCTGAGTACTATGCTGGGGGGGCTGCTGCAGCTTGGGGGCCCCCAGCACTGCGGGGCTACGGGCCCTGTGTTACGCCACTGGGTTTAATCCATTGTTCATTTGATCACCTTGCCACCCATTTTGGACCCAGCCAAATGCAAATCAGTCTTGACCCTGCTCCTCATGGGAACTGTCCAACCCGAACTGCCAAGCCAGGTCCTCCCTGGACCGGAAATAAGCATCCTGGTATCAGTTTCGGGGCATCACCCTCTTCAGCCAGGCGAGCTCGAATCCACTGGTGCAGTGAGCACGGGACCCATGTCTGGGCATACCCTTCCCACTTAGGTTGACAAGAGCAAAAGGAACAAATGATGGACGGAATATTGAACAATGCAAACATTCACACCCCGTCACAAAGACCCGGGTTTAATCCATCGTTCTTTAGCTCACCACGTTCACGGATGGCAGGAGGAGCATCAGTGGTATGTTGAAGGCCAAGGGCGCAGATTTTAGACGTGAGTCCTGTGCTGACAGGAGGTGATTAGTGGTTTCTACCCCAGATATAAAGGCTTCAAGCAGAGCATCCCATTGGGGAGATGGGATATTTATGAAGGCCTCGCAGTTCCTCATCCGTCGACCACACTATCACTGACCGAGCCCAAGCAAGGGCCAAAGGGGGGCCCCTATTTCCAATAGCTTGTGATCCTTTTCTTAGCAAAACGACGTGCTAGGTTGAGGAATCTGGCAGCTGCTTTGTTATTCTTGGCATGCCTGAAAAGGCCAAGGGCGCAAACACCCTATATGTACAGCAAGGTGGTCCCAGTGGTGCAGGAGAGACGGGAGGTGACAGATGACCAATAATCAGACAGTTGGTGCATTGACCAGAACATGTGTATGAAATTCATATCCTTCCATCAGCAATGGGGACATAAAGCATTCCGAAGGTGGGGTGAGATACGCTCTATCCAGGATATAGAACTGTATTCGTTTTAACAGTTAATTCCGCGAGACAGTGGTGGGATAGGCCAGAACCGCAGCCTACTCCGCAACGCTGCAAACAAGCAGGTGTGTTCTCGTGGCTCTTTGGTAAACCACGTAACCAGATGGAGCCCAGTACCCAGCAGGTTTCCATAGCACCAGGATGGCTTCATGCATCTCAAAATGAACAATTGCTGTATTGAGTTCTATCACCAAGTCAGGTGGGTACCATGGAAGGTCCACATCTGACAAGAAAGCCACAGCAGCATATTCAGTGATCTTGCTGTTGGTGTTTTGAGCCGTGCATAGTATAACATAAAGACCACGTGAATCTCATGCTGTGTATGTAGTTCTGTGGACGAAGGCACAGTGATGAACAAGATAGGGTATTGCAGACTGTCCTGTTTAATTAACCATCACAGAAGAGTGCCAGATTTGTGTCTTCCCAAGTGGGTCTGGGCAGAATTATGACAGCGTAGGCTCTCCAACAGAGCTGTGTTTTCCTGGTGCGCACCAGTTAGCTGGTGCCCACCCTTTAGCAGGGAAACAGACGTTTCTCAAAGCGGAGAATGTCTTTATCTAGCTCTTTCTCAAGCCCGTCACCTCACTCATGCAGTGGTCCCTGATACTAACTTTAAATGTGTCCCATTCCACAAGGCAGGAAGACGCGGTGCTGGCATTAGCGTCAAAGAATTATAGGCAAGATACTTTTAGAGTCGCTGGAAGCGTTATGTCTTCCAGCACCTCAGGCAGAGGTGCCATGTCGGTATGAAGGGGTGTCACTGTCCCAGTAGGCTTGAGCGCATTGGGGGTTGTGGTCGGAGTGCATTCTCCCCAAATAAGCTGGGTGCGTCATGAACGTGGTCAGGGCGGCAGAGAAGACAATGCAGTCAAGGCGCACGTAGAGGTCATTTTTTTGAATAAAAAGAGTAGACCCTATCTTCTTTGTTGCACTGACATCATAATATGTCCAGTAGTGCCCAACAACGGAGCCAGCTGCTCAGGTGTTTGGCATTGGAGTGTGTGGGAGACTGGGAAAGCGGGATGTAAGACCTGTCCAGCTGAGTGTCCAAGGCGCTATTGAATCCCCGCCTAACACCCAAGGCATGCCTCCCATCTTGCTAGCACCCCCGAAAGTCAATCAAGAAAGGCAGGTTGTTCCGAGTTCGGGCATATATTGTTCCAAACAGAAAACGTTTTTGATCTAGCAAGACTTCCATGAAGAAGTAGCGGTCTAGCGGATCAATGACTGAGTCAGTAGAGACAAAGGGGGACCCTGCTCTAACCCAAATTATGTCTCCCCTGGTGTGGCGTGCATCCCACTGATATTCCATGTAATTACATTAATGCCTTGGGTAGCAGGTGTCAATCAAATCAGCTTTATTCCAATTCCCATATGAATCATAAAAGCTAGATAAAAACGTTCATAGAATGGTTAAAAAAAAAGACAGTATAAAATTTTAACGGGTTAAAAAGAAGTAAAAACTACCGCACGTAAATACAATTGCAAGTGAGATTATCAAAAGCACACTCAGTGCATATCCTGGTTTCACTATTGCCTCTGCCTAGTATCAACAACGTCCCATAAAAATCGAGCCATAACAGTACATATATAAATGGTAGGTAACATTTGCAGATGTAAAAAAGCTGGTCGACATTGCACAAAGCCCAATTGTCTCAACAAGGGTTTAAAGTATTTTCTTATGGCCTCAGAGAAATGCTTACAAAACAAGACAGTATGCATGGCGCTCTGCAGAGAGATTTTGTCACAGGTACATTTCCCCATATCAGTCGACCAGTTAGTAGTAGTGGGGAAGGTGATTAAATGATGAAAAATGTCCAAGCAAAATAGAGTCAGGACAAACCTGCGGCGTACTTTAAAAACATTGGCTAAGTAAAACTAAATAATAAAACGGGTCAAAATCATCTGGTTCCTCTGGACAGACGGTTTCAGTATTTTAGATGCTAGTCTCGTTTCCCCTAATGCAGTTAAACATTTCATTTTGAGTACTTTTCTTGGAACGAGGGCCAGAATCTCAGGGTATATAAAATATTCAGGGTGGCCAATATCTTCTAAAAAGATATATACAGATTTGAGCCAGGGAATGTTAATGGCTGATGTGGATCTGAGACAATCGGTAATAATCGATCGGTTTAATGTAGTGTGTTCAGAGGACCACATTTTGTACCATAGTAACACTGGCTGTATCCTGATCAGGTCAACAATATAGGGGACTCCTAATTCTGTGTGACAGACATAAGTGGAAGTGCTTTTTGGAACTGCTAAGAGGTTTCTCAAAAAAGTCTTTTCTTCAAGTTGGAGACTGTCAGTCTGCCCATAGCCCCACAATTCAGCCCCGTACATGGCAGTAGGTCTACATTTGGCCTTGTAAATAGTCAGCATTTCCCTCAGGTGTTTGATGCCTTGGTTGCTAGCGAACTGCAGCAGGGCCCTCGTATTATTAATAAATTGAAATAGTCTAGATTTTATAGCCCATTGCCATTTCCCAGTGCGACTAAATATTATCCCAAGCCAGGAAAAAGTTGTTGTGTATACGATTTTTTCACCCTCAATAAAGATGTCTCGGCATTGAGAGACCATGCTGCCAATGTTCATAGCAAAAGTTTTACCAATGTTGATTTTCAATCCATGGTCCCGAATAAAAATGGCAAATTCATCCATTAAGCGCTGAAGGGCAAGCGGGGTACAAGCCATCAGGACTGCATCATCGGCATAAAAAAGTGCTGGAATAGAACGATGACCTATTTGGGGTAGGTCAGTGCACTTGCTTGCCAATGTGTCCCCCTATGCTGTTCGGACAGAGATTAAACAGAAAGGGGGCAAGGACACATCATTGACATGCCCCTCTTCTTATATTAAAAGACTTGGTACAATTACCATCAATACCATAGCGTACTCTGCCTCTACCCAATGCATACAGGTCTCTGAGGAAATTTACAATAGTGCAATCCACTCCTAGACTAGGCATAATGGACCACAGTTTCTCGTGGACCACAACGTCAAAGGCAAATCCACAAAAACAAAAAACATGTTCCCTTCCTTAATATGTGTGTTTTTGCAGATTAAAAAAATCCAAGTTAATAGCCTGTTCGGTGGTCCCCAGCCCAGGTCTAAAACCATACTGCAGGTCTGGGAGAATGTTATTAGATTCTGCCCATTCCTGCAAACGATCCAAAAGAATGCGCCCAGCCACCTTCACTAAGGAATCCAAAAGGGAGATTGGTCTATATTGAGTTGAACTTTTACGGTCGCCCTTTTATATATGGGGACAATAACAGACTGGTGTCATGTTGGGGCTTCAGACATAAAGTACTGTCATGTAGTGCTTAGAAATCTATACAAGATCTGCGTGTTTAGACAACATATACTGCGGGCTTGGTGTCTGAACTAATTTCGGACACCCCCACCCCCACCAGGTATGTTGCCCTGTAAGCCAGCTAGCTCACAATGCCACTAGAAACTCCTCTTATCAAGGAGAGAACAGTTCTTGGCAACTATTGAACATGACAACCCTGATCCCTCAGAATTGTGGAAACAGTGCAATACTTTTCTCTCAGTCACTCGTGCTCACTTAGTCTCAGAGATGTACACAGAATAAACGGTATGGACATTTTCAATAAGCATTTATTGAACATTCGTCATTCTAGTGTAAAATAGGTGTGCTGAGACAATCATCAGACAGTGCTTATCATATAACTGATTAGAAGCACTAGGAAAGTGAAAGGATGGTAAATCTCTACCATTGTGTTATAATCATGAATACAGGCAAGTATATGAAATAGATGACAATAAAATGCGTACTCCTGCGATGCAATCCTAACTAGATGTACCTAAGTGTACCTAGTATGTGTGTAGATGTTAAAGCCAAGAATCCCTCTAGGATAAAGTCCACCCCATTACCTGAAGTGAGACACTGTGGGACCCCGTCTTGGTCTCGAGATGGACACCCCGCAAGGAATGTTCAGACCGCTGCGAGCTGGGGTGTTTGCATGCAGAAATCTCAGCGTCTTGCATCAGAGTGTCGGCATGGAATTTGTGATCTCCTCTGACTATCTAAGAAAGATGTGATGTTTATATACCTGAAGGTATCCCCCCGAGTCTACCTCGCTGTGCCACTGTCGGACTGAGGATGACGTCGGGAATGAACCTTGTGCATTATGCAGGAGATGATAGTCCTGCTGAATTTCCGAGAATCCTGAATCCTCATGCATAATGCATGAGGCTATTGTTCAAGGAAAACCCCACGTTCAGTAAGGAGTACTGTAACTAGGTAAAAGGTCATACCTAGCAGCTGGTATGTATGTAATGTAGGGATGAATATAGGTGAAAGGTTGTGATGTTGCCTGGGCCTATATTGGGGTACCTATATGGAATATAACAGTACAGGAGTGCCTATATGTGAATGGCAGTGTGCGGCCTAGAACAGGGGAACTGAGGTACAAATACCAGGAGCAGGGTGCAAACTGCACCTCGTCCAAAATCAGTGTAACTATAAAACCAACTGCAGCATAACTACCGGTGGCATAATCAAGGAGTGCAAAGGAGAGCATATCCATGATGAGTTGCTATCACCTTTAGAGGAGTGCTTGTGACTAACGTCCAAGTCTGTATCCTGTTTAGTAGCCTATATGGACTTCTCTTAGGATCACCTGCTCACAGGTCAGGAGGGCGCAGCGTCCATCAGTTTTGGGAGGCCCCAAGGTGGTTGCACGCTCTGGGGTATTTGCAGGATACAGTAGCCTAGTAAGATTCAGGTGGCAAGAAAGTTGCACTATCACTGGTATATTTCTCCACTTAGTCCAATGCCTCTGTTGGTTCAGGGAAGAAGTAAGCTTTCCCATTTCAAAACCACTCATAGACGTACAAGGTGGAGCAAAGAGTATTGCACCGTCAGCATGTGGTCTGGGAACAGCATAACACAGTGACTCTCCATCCACAGGGAGCACGCTGTGTGACCTGCACGGAGTATAGCAACTCTGTCCTTGAAGTGTAGGAGCTTGAGAGCAACAGGCCGCGTGGGCAATCCCCTTGGACGCCGTTGAGTTGTCACCCTGTACACCCTCTCAATGGAGAAGAAAGGCAACAAGACGGTAAGAGGGAATGAAGTGTCTGAGTCAGTTTTACATGTAGGCAACAGTGTCTTGTCCCTCCACATTTTCAGGAAGGGCCACAACACTGAGGTTGCTCCTGCTCGAGCATCCCATCGCATTGTCCGCTCGTGACTCCAATAGCGTACCACGACCTTGTAATGATTGCAGACACTTGTGAGTGTCTGTCAACACTGGTAGGAGAGAAGCTAATTCACGTTCAGTACTAGTCACTCTGCCAGTTTCCGGTGGTCGTCACGGAGGATATTGAAGTCTACCACCAGGAAGTTGATCTTGTTTTCCATTGAGATGCGCAACCCCTCAATGGCTGCCAGAACTATGCCCAGTTTGTCCTGAACAGGTGGTTGAAGTGCTGACGTGCCTATAGTAGGGTCAGAACGTTTCTCCACAGTCGTGTGGTCTCTAGCGTGCAGAGTCTGAGAGGGTGCAGCAGATTGTAGGCATCCTATTGCAGGAGGTCCAAGCACCTTGCAGGCAGACGGAGCCAGAGGGTGACCGGAGAGGGACCAGAGGAACTCCCAAGCACCAGACCGAGAGATTTCCCCAATCACAGATATCTAATACCCATAGATCAGCAGAGCCCGCGGGCCTGCATCAGGGTAGGCCCCACATGTCGAGCTGGGGCCCCTCCCCACGGACTGCTTCAGTTCACAGGGTAGGCAAAGGGTAGGCACATTCACTCATAAGCTCGTTCGCCAGATGAAGGAGTCCAAAGATCACGGCCTCTAGCCATGGTGAAGGGTTATGTATCAGCTCCCCGGGGAGGGGGTAAGAAAGTGGCATGCATTTTTCTTTGAATGCCAGTGAGTACTGTTCACGAAAGGAACATTTGAGTTCAAAAACTGCAAGATAATGCAGCCTTCTTCCAATTCTTTAATTCTTTTCCTGTTCCTTCCTTTCTTCTTATCATCCTTTTCCTTCTCTCCTTCATGGCATCCTTCTTTATTTTGTGTTACTTCCATGTGTTAATTCTTCTTCTCCTTATCTTTCATTGCCCTTCCCTCTGAGTCTTATTTCTCCTTTCCATTATTTAACTTTATTTTCCTGCTGTCCTTATTTCTTCCTCTCCTTCCATTTTTCATTTTACTTGTTCCTTCCTAATGTTCTCATTGCTGCCCTCCCTTCTTTCCAGACGATTTTATTTCTTTTCTTCATCCTTCCTTTTTGTTTCTTTCCGTATTTTTATTCTTCTTTTGTACCTTTTTCCATTCTCCTTTCTTTTTGCTTCCGATATTTTTCTCCTTATTTGCTTTCTATTCTCCTTCCTTCACACTTCATTTGCTTCTTACTGATTTTTAATTGACATATACATACTTTCTGTCTGTCACCGTTTTCAGCTACTTTGTCACCCTTTGGTCTCCATCTTACAACTTTGCCATTGTAATTATTGTTGCAGCACTGTGAGCCACAGCTGAAAATTAGGAAGGTCCATAAAACAATTCGTTCTACACCAGTAATACCCCCGCTTAATCTAATAAAGTGGGTGCTTCACTACGCCCTCGGCCAGATATACACCACAAAGCCACTCCGGCTGCCTCCCCCACAGTCGTAGAGTCACAGCTTGCAGTTTCGGTGCCGTCGGCCAATGCCTCATCGTGCTTCCGCCAGGTAGGCTCCACGATGTCCTCTCACAGGCACAGCAGGAGATTGGGGATAAGGAAGGAGTTTGTTTGCCACTGCGATGTCTGCAGCTTCCTCAAACCCAATCAGCCACTCCAGTGTGCTCGCCACTCACTATCCCCGTTACAGCCCCAGCCTATACCAGATGTCAGCCGCCAAGTTGCTTGGTGAAGCCACAGGCGCTCTCAGGGTGTGTCCAGCAGGTTAGGGCATGTGCCGCGAGTGCAAAGCCTATTTGTCTGTGGGCGGCCCTACAGCACTGGGCCACTGATCACCCCCTCCTTCCCCCAGAAGGGCCAAACTCAGGGTCAGAGGCTCCATCTTGTCTCTCCTGCTCAAGACTCATGGTGGGGGAGGCAGATGTCCTAGGTAGCCGCCATCTGCGAAAGGATTGAGAGGTTCCTACCGGGAGCCTCAGAGAAATCCGTACAACATCTTGACCCACCAGGCCACGTCCACCTGTTGGGTGACTCTCATGTAACATACTTGGTGGTTGGGCAAATTATTACATGCAGTCTGGGACTTTTGTAACACTACAGTAGCTGCCATTCCCAATTTTAATTTGGAAACAAATACCTCGCGGCTAAAATGGCAAGGCAGTGTGGATTCTTGAAAAACACTAGAATGACTGATGGAAAAAATTATTGGTGCAGCTGTGAATAATTGTTCTGTGATATACCCCTTCAGTAGTTTTGCAACGTGTCTGAATGTGAGTATGTGTCGGTATAGTCCTAATTGAATTTTTCAGTACAAAATCTATTCTAATGCAGTGAACAATATGTTTAAAAAAATAAAGTAGTTAAAAGTCTATCAAGAAATATTATTTGATAACAAGTCAGAATCACAAATTCCAAAAGTTGAGCATGTTATCAGCACAACTGTAAGTGTGATCAAGACAAAAAAAAAGATTGTGCCTCACCCAAAGTGTCTCATTTACCTTGCACAACCGAATCTGCAACCCCACCCCTCACCCTCTGATCTACCAAAGAGCAGTGCTCCAGTAGGTCTAACATGCAGCCCCTTGCTAAAAAAGTCTTCACTGAAGTACTAAAGGAAGGCCTGTGACTATTCCCTTCACCCCAGTTTCTGGATTGCCACCCTCCAGCTAATGGCTTGCAGGCAATACACTTCCACTCTATGGGGAAGCTATCCTTGCCCTACTCTTGTGCAGTGTCAGACCAGACGGATCCCATTTTGTCTTGTAATTAATACTGTGATCCAAACTTGAGGAGGAAAATCAGAAGATTTCTGCTCCAGCATCGGCAGAATCTAATTTTCAATGTTTGCTTTAGTTATCCATTTGTTTTTCTCACATTACTAGAAACTTGATGTTACCGCTTCCTTTAAGTGCAACCTAAAGCTCTCAAGATTTCCCTTTATTAATGCCCAGCCATTGCTTAATGCTTCCAACCCATGACCCAATTTGCTCTCCTTGCTGAAACAGTGGTCTAATGGAACCCTAGTAGTGGGCAGACTAGGCGACTTGAGACACTTAAGTGCACAATAGAGCTGAGTGCCTTTAAAAGTGGCTAATATAGCCCCCTATCTTCACCTGCATATAATGCTACATCTTTCTACAGACTTGTATCTTCAAACTGCTCGCTATCCCAAAAAGTATCCTCCATATTTTTAAAATCTTACATGAAAACTGACCATAACGCAAAACTTGATTGTCAACTTTCCTTTTTCCTTTCAAATAGCCCTCTCCTTCCCTTCCATTTTCTCTATGCCCGTCCTCTCTGTACACAACCTTCTCTGAGTCACTTGCATGTCTACCTTAATCTTTATGGATGTATTTTTGCAAATTGCCTGAGACCTATCTCAAACATCACAAACTCTCTTTCCATGAAAGTCATATCCCTGCAACCTAACAATACCTAATATCCTGATGTGCATCTATTGAACCCACAAGCCATCTGTATGAACTAACATTATCCCTCCACCCCCATTAATGATCATGCCTACTTCCTATTAATTTATTCTACTGCCAAAAAACTGGAGTGAATGCATGGAATGGTTTGCCCTAGTGCCGAAGGGTTAACCCAATAACCAACAATAACCAATGACACTGGATTAACCACTAACCTTGACCTCCAGAGAGCGTGCTGCCTGGCAGAAAGCTCTTCAGTGCTTTGTCAGGGGTAGTAAGCGCTATATAAATGCAATTGCAATTACAAAATGTGTGGTTCTGTGCCTGTTTCTTCCTGCTTGGGCGTGGGTCTGGTTTCCCTCGCTCTTGGCGTCCATGCTAGTTCTTACTTACCTCTTCCTGACTTGTTTCCGTTTCTTCTACTCCTCGCTCCATGTGTTTTTTTTAAAATGCATGTGTGACCGTTTCAGCTTTTCTACCCTTTTTGATGTTTTTCTTTCCTACTCTAGCTCATTTTAGCAATGATGAGGATTACGCACATGCTAATCTGCAGATTTCTGGGAAACTTCCAATAGGAATTTAGTAGGAGGGGGCGTTTTTAAGGGAAGAATTAACACAGTGATAGACCACGCCTATTCTGCAGCTCCAAAATGATCAGTGATGAACTTTCATTAGATGTTTGACCAACAGCATGCCTAGAGTATAACAGTGCAAAGACAGAGCTGCTGCCAAAATTAATTAAACTGTTTCACCATATAGGTTTCTCAATGATTGGCTCCCAGCTGCTCTTCATACTTTCCATCAGGGTCAGAAACCAATTTTAGAAAAGCGACACTACTGAGAGAGAGCAGAGCTGTTACTATACATGCTTTTGGAGAACCTGACTCAGGGGCAGAGGATTGTTGGGAAATGTATCCAGATCCAGCCAAGTTGGTATTTTACACAGATTACCCCTTGCCTCATTCCGATGGTCACACTCTTGAACCAAAGCCAGCAGTGTTCCGAACGAAGTGCCCTGTAGTATATGGCACAGTGTTGGAAGTTCACCACCCCTGGGCCTCAACAATAGCGAGCTATTGCAGGATGTACCCCATGCCTTTTTAGGTCTCGCCTACGCAGCGCGCATGTGCTGTATAGGAAGACCTTTAACCGTCGCTCTGCTCTTTTTAGAAGCGCATACTCGTGCTTGTGGCGGCATCCACCTTGCGGGAGCGCGCAGCGGCGCGCCACAAGCACGATTATGTGCTTCTAAAAAGAGCAGGCTGCGCGCGCACGCACGCATGCCCCACTCCCGGGCCAGCACTATCCTTGCTGCGCGTTTGTGAAAGCTCTCAAGGCTTGTGCCTTTATTTGGTTTGTTTAGCTAGTTTGAGCATGCCTGCTTCACTGGCAGTCATGCACGTACCAGGCGCCATGCTTTATTCAGCATGCCTGCTTCACTGGCAGTCACGCACATACCGGACGCTGCGTTTTTTTTCATTATTTCTTGCATTTCTCCATCTTTTAAGCGCTGCGCTTTCATTATATTTGCAGCTTTAAAGCGACGTGCTTTAATTTTATTTGCAGCTTCAAAGCTGCATCTGCCCCACCTCCAGCCGGGCAATTGTGATGATGTAAGCGTTTTTCTTAGCATGTAGAACTGGTCAGGGAAAGTGCTTGTCTGTGCAAGAAGGTCATCATAACACACGTATATGCGTTTTATATAAAATTACTTTAATTGATCACGTTACAGAACAGCAGTGTAAATGCTTGTTTCAGTTGTAGATGGTTATTGCTTGTCCTTATTGTCTCAGGCAGTATGTATGACATTTTACAAGTTTTTCATTCTGTTTGTTTGCATACATTGTCTCACATAATCTGCTTGTAACTGAGTGTGCATGCGTTGTCGGTGCCTCGTGTGTGCGTGTACACGATTGCCCAAGTGTCATCAGTTTTTTTACTCTCAGTACATTGTCAGTGTCTTTAGTCTTGTATGTGTGTGCGTGCGTGGGTAGGTTCATGCATCCAACATCCCTAAATGCTTGTGTGTGTGTGCGTGCATGCGCTCTTGCATTGACAATGCAGTGCCTCCAAGTGCGTATGTGTGTGCTTGTGCATGGCAGTACAGTGCCTCCAAATGCTTGTGTGTGCACACACTCGCTCATGTATTGATAGTGCAGTCTCTCAAATGCTTGTGTGTGTGCTTGTGCAGTGCCGCCAAATGCTTGTCTGTGTGTGTGTGTGTGTGTGCACATGTTGTTCGTAAGTTGTCAGTGTCTCCTAATCCTTCTGGGTCTGAAGTTGGTATTTTACGTTTCTATCATTTTGTGTGTGTGTGTGCGTGCGCATGTGTGTACTGTCAGTTGCTTAAATATGGCTCCTGGAAAACACCATCTGTTATCAGCAATGTAACTTCCAGTCGATGTGAAACCAGCCTTGAGGCCTTCAGATTCCTTCCTCCTCCTCGTGTCTGTGTGAGTTTGTGTGCCTGGTGAATGCATCAACAAAAAGGAAGTGCTATCAACGTGCATTATCATCGCCAGGGCTCTGTATGTCTCTGTGAACCCCCAAGACACCCCCTCAGAGCCCACGTGCTATGTGTAATATCACTTTATGATAGAGCTTTTCTGTAGCGCGTAACCCTGATGCTCCGGTCATTGGATATTCCACAGAATCCTATGCTGCAGACCAAGGGTGTCCAGTCTTGGTGAACAAGGCTGCAGACCTCCCATCTTTTCATGACATCCTCGTGATATTTAAATTCACTGTGTACTTGTATCTTTTTTCAATAGGCTGAATTTTTGGCATGGCTTTGCCCCTTGGACAAATATTGGGCACCCCCTCCCTACACAGGAGGTCTTTGGAGACGAAAGTGTTACAATTCCGGCAGACCCTTTGGTTTGTTTTAATGCCTCCGAGGGAATGTAGGGCCCACTAGTATAACTTTTTTCATCCTTTTACCTGCTTACCCCCGAAGCCTGCAACTTTCAGCCCCGCCTGTGAGAAGAGCAATGTCTTGGTTGTAAATGTAATGATGTTTTCTTTCCCTCTAGTTGTTGCTGAGCACTAAGGAAGAGTACCCTTGGGTGACTTTCCATGGCCTGCTCAGATTGGATACGTGTCAGCATCCAGCCTTTTAATCAACCAGTCAATCAATTAACATTTATATAGCGCACAGCTGCTTCATAGGAGGCATCCAAGAGCTATCTGCAAGAGAGATTGATCTACCGGTAGAAGAACAGTAAGATCTAGGCCTTATCAAATTAATTTTTTTTCCCTGATGTCTAGCATTATTTCTTCAATGTTTACCCCATATGCTGAAGCGCCTAAAAACAGTCTGTCCCCTCTCTCATTCCAAGTCCATTCCCTTTCACCAAACAAATGAAGGGATAGCATACATGTATGACTCGACAACAGGCATAAATCTAACCTTTATGCCTGTGAAGGCATAGCTACTAAGTTTTGAGATTACTAATCTCTGACATTTCCATGGGTTCAGTGTGCTTATATGTAACATTCCAAATGCCTTGTGTGTTGATTTCTTTCGAAAATAGGACACCAATATTTCACAAATTTATTACTGTAGTGTTAATAGTATAAAAACTGCCTTAAATTTGTGCAACACTCCTGGGGTACATATGCAGGGGCAGTGTAGTGCCATAATTACTAACATACAGGAGGTGTCAGGCCAGTTCTATAGTTTCCGGAGTTTGTATGTTATACCAGATATATATTTTGGCTACACCACCAGAGTCAAGTGTGAAAATCTGTGTCACTTTTTCAAGGTGCAGACATCAGAGACTAGTTGCACAGGTGAACTCTGCCACACACTGTAAAAAATACCTTATATCTGTGCAAAGTATGTAGTGTGGAAATTTGGCATGTATGAGAACCCTGGCCAGGCTGCATTCTTTCATTCTGTACTGCTGCCAGAAACAAATTAATCATAGTATACGTTTTACTTTAGTTGTTCGGCGAACAACTCTCTCCCTTGGCTAGAGGATCTTTTGCTACCTTTGAGGTAACTCAATACACTGATATATAGTCGTTGCTTATGAGAAGCAAGATTGTCAGTAACTGCACCCCTTTTACTGCCAGCCTTGCTTCTCAAAAGCAATGACTATAAGTACAAAGTGCGTGTTTACGTACCGCTTGCAGGTTTCCAAAACATAAATAAAAGGCATTGTCTTTTAAAATGCCAATAGCTCAAACTCTCGCAATTGCGAGACCTATTGCATTGCAAATGCTTGTTTCCCATAGAAAGTGAAATAGAACCTCGTAGAGATGAAACATGAGCATAGTGGGCCAAAGAATCCGGAGTATCAACAGCTGATAGAGTATAAGGAGCAGCTCCATAATTTTATAAGATTCTAGGCAACCTCACCAGGAAAAGAACAATCTGCTTCTGCCATAATCGCGTTCTAATACTTTTGTTTTACTGCATCTGCAGGATATAAAACCTCGCCCTGTAACCATATTCGCAGAAGCAGTGTCTAGTGAGTGGAATAACTTTTTATCTGCCTTGCGGTTAAACTCAGTGACTTAAGAATACTCATGTATTCGTCCCATAAATGGAGTCAGGGAGACAGAGATGTTGGGTATGTAAATAGAATTATCAACACGTGCTCAATTTTGCAAGCAGTGCCCCCATGCTTTTAATTTTGGAATTTGACGGAATGCATTGCAGGAGGGATTTCATGGTATGTGGATAAGGTAGGAAGCAATAGGTCTTCCAATCTTGTTTCACTTTTCAATGAGAAGTACGGTGGTAAATACCGTCAGAGTATAATCTCTCATGTCAGAATTAAAATTCACCCTCCTAGATACCACCCAAGTCAAAGAAGCCATCAAAAACTCCCACTCAAAATGTTTCTCCCAGGCCAAGTCTGTGGCTGGCCATGCATTATTTGCCGCCTATGTGAAGGTGCACAATATTGCATAGGAGTCGTGTTGTTAGACATGAGCACCCTTCCCTCCTCTAAACTAATAGATTTGCAAATATTTTACTGTCTCTATTAGTACGTGATTGGGGCCTAAAATTACTGCCCAATGCAAGGACTTGGCAGTTTAGGTAAAAGGGTCAACATTGCTTCTGTGGAAGTGGCAGAAGCATTTCACTTCTTAATTAAGGGGCATATTTATGAAAATTGTGGCGCAGGGCAAAGCAGCAAGTCACCTTGATGGCTGCCCTACATCACAGGTAAAGAGCAAGAATGTGCCATATTTATCCAATACGTCACATTGCTATCCTTTACCCCTGTGCTGGCGCCAATTTTGCAGCCAGCGCCAATGCAGGCACCCTTGCACCATAGTGCAAGGGTGCCTGTGTTGTAGGAAGGATTGTTTTTGTGCAGAAAGGAGCACCTTCTGGCACAAAAACAATCCTGAGAGGCTTTTTCCTCTTCTATGCAGCACACATAGAAAGAGTACCAAACGAGGAGAAATAAAGATATTTCTCCTCGTTACGGCTCTCCTAGGGAGGCGTAGCTTTTTAGCGCATTTCCAGGTTTTCAAGTCCTTGTAAATCTGGGAATGCATCAAAAACCATGGGAGTTGCATGGGAACACCCACCGCAACACCCATGGAATGCCTCCCTTGCGCAGAGTAAGGCAACGCAGCGATTTGCACTGCGTTTCCCTAATCATGATTTTTTTAAGCCTTTCAAAGCCATGCAAAGTGGCTTTGTGTTGCTTCATAAATCTGACTGAGGTTTGCCTCACACATATACTAAATTGTGAGGTAAAAGCATGATGCAAAGCTCTCATAAATACGCCCCCAATTGGTTAAAGGGTGCAAATTATTTTGGGGCAAAAACAAGGCCTACTTATTTAATCAAGTTTATTTAAACATTATCAGGCCCAATAATTTACAATTTTTTCTCTTTTCTTACTTTAAACCACCTCTTGCAAGATTCTGTATTTTTCTAAGTAAATTGCGTTTACCTTATCAGCCAATACTACACAGCCTTTTAAAAAAGTGTTAGAGCATCCCCAGCTATTCCTCTCTCTATTCCTCTGTTTTTACTAGAAATTGTAAGCTTATATCTCTCCAGCGAACCTTCATTTGCTTAGCAGCTTTTTTGTTCCCTATAATGTTTAGCTTTTACATAAAGTATTGCCGTCAAATGTTTGTTCAGCTACTGTCTTGAAGACATGCATTTAATTTAATAAAGGATGCCGTGCTTTGTCCGTTTTCAAGGATTTGTAATATTCCTCTGCGACTCATATCTCATGTGACTAAGTGATTTTCCTCGAAAGCGCCAGATTCTGTAAATGAGACAACACCTTTTGAGGTTAATGTATTTGGTAAACACTACCAAGTAGCCCAGATTGTTAGCAAGACTTTTACCTGCAAATGTACTCAGGTAAGACAAAATAAACACACATACCGCATATGTTAGGATCACCTTGCACTTCAAACATCCTTGCCCAACTACACCACTTCTAAATGAAAGACTCAGACGTTCAAAGAAACAGCGTGGGTTAGAAAGAGGCAAGCCGGAAGTAATACAGCACAGAACATATACAGCAGCATAGAGATTGACTGAAACAGAAAATTCCTCATGATGAGATGGTAGGTGAATGCAGCGAGCGGCAACCCACTGAGAACAACAGATCCACCCACCTCAAACAGAACTCACTTAATTGTCAATAGAACCAACCTCAACAGTGGCATCAACACATCACTTGCTTGCAGGCTCTCTTAAAACAAGTTCTTGCATCTATCTGTTGCAAAGCAGAGCCCAGCACCAAATTAACTTTAAACTTCCTAGCTGTTATCATGGAGATTTTGTGTTTACATTTTAGGGACTGCCCAAACCAACATGCGCTTCTCATTAACAATTCAAAAATTGTTCTTCCTTTACCTCAAAGCCCACATTTTGCCTCCAATATGCCCATTGCAAGCGCTTTATTGCAAGTCGCAAGTTCATCCTTTTACTCCTGGGACATTATACAGTTCTTTCACAATAGGGGACATCAACCCGTGTCTCGTTAGCAAGAATTCAACAGTTCCTTTGGTAGCAAGTGCCAGAATCTTGAAAGACCTTGGGGCATATTACCAAGCCCCAATCGCCACCACAACGTCACTTTTTGTGACGTTGTGGTGGCGATAGGGTCAGCACCCTATTACCAAGGCAGCGTTAAACCACATAACGTGGCTAAAAGCCACTTTAAGTGGCTTAACGCTGCCTTGGTAATAGGGCCCCTTTCACGCTAAAATTAGCATGAAAGGGGTGTGCAGTGGGTGTTGCGGTGGGCGTTCCACCGCAACACCCATTCACTTCGACGCTGCCACCTATTATCAAGATAGGCAATAATAGGTGGCAGCGCCGAATTTAAGACCAGGAAAACCCTGGTCTTAAGGTGGTGAAACGAGGAAAAATGCTTAACGTGTCCTCGTTTTTGCTTTTTCCATGTGTGCTGCCTTGTGCAGCACACATGGAAAAAGCAAAATGCCAAGGTTTGTTTATGTACAGGAAGATGTCTCTTCCTGTACATAAACAAACCGTTTTTTAAAATGCCATTTTGTAACTTACATGTGTGATTCATGAAGCAGCACACATGTAAGTTGAAAAATGGCATTTTAGGTTTGTTTATGTACAGCAAGGGAAACCTTCCTGTACATAAACAAACCTCCCTGTGCGCAGACACCCTTGCACTATGGTGCAAGAGTGCCTGCGTTGGCGTTAAGTCGTGAGGGGGAAATGCCAGGCTGCACCACATTCTTGAGAATAGGGTGCAGCCTGTCGCTTCCGAAGTGGCGATGTGAGGTGTTAAGCCAAGGAGGCTAACGCCTCTCACCGCCACTTCCTAGATAATATTCCCCCTTATGTGTCTCGATCACTGCCAGTGGAGCTCCTACAAGATTTTGAAGCTATCTTTTTATGAATATAACTCTGGATGGGCTTCTAATGCGGGTGAACTGGTGCACTTCCAGGGAGCTCTTGTTGATGCCCATTCAGTGAGTGAATTATGCACAACAGGGGCAGCCCAAACAGTACCTGGAACCAGGGCCAGTACTAAACATGTACACAACAGGTGTGCCAAGTAGTGAAATGTAGGAATATTAGTAGTCAAAGTTTCTGTCAAACATCAAGAGACAAAAGGCTTAGACAATCATAGTCCAGAAATTACCAAGACAAGGGGCCAACTTATTAGATTTTAGCAGACCATGTCATATTTGCATTACTCATCAACAGAACAGATGAAATATAAAATTACAGAGAAAAAGTACTCAGTGCTCAAGTGATCACGCAGTGAGTACAGGTCATACAATACACAGGGTATATAGCAAGCAAAGGACAATGGAATATATTGTTAGCCTTTTCAAAAAATTCAATATTTTGATGTGCAGGAGTGTAACTCCATTCCAATTGCCGGAAGTGTTGATGGCGTTTTGACCAATGGTAATGAACACATGGTCATCTGGACAGGGAAAATGAAATGAGGAAGGGCACAGCTTCTGAAAAAAAGGGAAAGAGTGGGCCCCAGGATTAATAAGTCGTAGGAGAAGAGGTTTCAGTGAGAAACCAGAAGGCTATATTTACTTACATCACTACGAATCAAATCTGTAAAAAAAGGGGAAATGTATACAGTCAAGCAAAAATGAAAGGTCGAGGGGTAAAGTCGCAACAACTGGTGGCAATTGTCATAGCATTCCATTACCAGAAGGACACAGGAATTTGCATTTACATAAAACCTGGAGCGAAGGCTTGTAAAACTTGGGCTTGTGACAGACATCCTGATTGCAAATGTAATCCAAACAGTGCGCTTGCTCACCATTGAAAATAAAGGATTCCGCCTGTGCTTCTTAAATACCTTTTGAAGAGATGCGTTGCCCTGTTAACATACAGAGGATTGTCGCCATGCTACACCACTTCTGGCCTGCTCAGTGCTCTGGCTCTGTCTTGTCACTCATGTGAGGGGATGATTTGCTTCCTTGCAGCCTTGTTATTTCAGGCCTTTCTATTATGGACACGCTCGCTGGGGGCTGCAACATCACTTCCTTGTTGGCCCAGCCTCTTCCCCCTCTATGCTTACTCTTGGCTTCACTAAAGAGTAACTTAGTCATTCTTTATTGTCTGTGGTGAGTATTACCTTTCCAATCACAATGTCCCTGTATCTGTATAAGTCCTTATGAGACCCCCTTACCCCTCCCAGGGTCGAAACATCCTCAACTGCTAATGGCAAGGAAGACTGCTGTTTTGATTCTCTATGAGACATATCTAATTCTTCTTCTTAGTTGTCCGTTGCCATACAAAATTTGTGTGCATCTTATTTATTATTTCATCTTAATTGTTTTGTTGCTTTTACACTGGGGACACATTACACTTGTCAAATTGTGATGTCAATGGTTTACCCAGCCTTTCTGGCTAGATGTGTGTGTTTACTTTCTTGTATGGAAAGCTATTTCCTTTTTCTTATCATTGGTGTTTGTTGTGATTCCTGCACATGTTAGAACCAAGGTGTCTGACATGTTAAACGATTTGTTAGACTAATTTGTCCAATTTATTAATAAATGTATCTTTCTTAATGTACCTATGTGAACCACTGTTGCCTGTTATAATTGTATACACAGGTTCTCATTGGGCTAAGGGTTGCTCTTGTAGCCCAATTGCAAATTCATATAGGATTGGCATATGAAGCAAAAAACACTGCATCATCCAATGGTTCAGAGATGTATAATTGCAGGCCCACAGATGCCCGCAGTCTAACCAATACCCTATAAACATTAGTAGCTCACCTAACTTGTGGTGTTCACTTTCTTTAGTTGCACCAAAATGTATGACAAGTTAGCATCCAGCATTAGGCACTTACTTGTTTGCAAGGCACATTCCCAAATAGTTTATGCTATCAATAACTCTGATATGAGTTCAGATTCCATCACTTATTGTTTCACAGACATCAAAATACATTGGATCGATTCTAAATATTGTGAATTAATCAGTTTTATGTCATCATCAAACCTCAGTGTAACATCATTTTGTTCATGCCATGACTCTTGCTGTGCAACCCAATAATAGATCATATGTTTTTCTCCAGTGTCTTGTCGCGATCATTGCCCGAATAGAGTGGAATTTCAGATTCTTGCAAAACGGCCTTTCGTTTAATATTTGATTGGTGCAACTTCTTCAAACACAACTGCTCTAGAAGATCCATACTCGAGTCTCCCATCATGTTACATCATTTATCTTCATATATTTGATACAAAACAGAGGCAGAAACCCCCACAGCGCTCCAATATTTTAACAACAAATTACATTTGCGTCCAAATTCCATACATCTTGTAAGCTGGTTTACATCCTGACAGGAGACAAATTAGTATTTAAAGAAAAATTTAGAAGGACAGCCTTGCACCCAACTTCGGTCAAAATTTTCCTGCAACTTTTTCTGATGTTTGTTCCAAAGCAAAATGGTGTACTGTGACCCTGCATAGATCGCTGTATCTTGACATGAACAGTAGGTTTCATTCGTAAGTTGTGATTGTTAAGAAGTCACAATTTGTGAAATCGTAAATTAAATTTACTATTGAATACGTGTTCTAAATAGCAAGTTCTTAAGATTCACTTTCCTAAAATACCTTTTCGCAAAATGCAAGCATCACAGTGATTACATCAAAATCAGGAAATACATTGTTACAAACACATTGAAACCCATAGACACTGCCAGGAAACAAGTGGTGAGCATATCATCTCCTAAAAACTTGAAGAATTGCAAGTTAGTAAGGTCAGCAAGAGGAGTAAGAAAGGAAAAGGAAGCAGAAATTAGAAATTCTCAGATGAAGAAACTGAGATACTTGTGGAGGTATGTGTGGCCAACAATGAGCAGCTTTTTAATCCCAGATGCCACAAAAAAAGAATCTGGAGCAGAATACAAGAGCACATTCATTCAGTGGAAGTAACAACACACAGTGTGCCACAATTTAGAAAAGATGGTATAGCCTTTGCTCCAGAACTAAGGAGAAGCTTGCAAGTCTGAGGAAGGAAGCTGCCGGAATTGGAGGGGGCAAAGCTACACAGCCACCATCCACACATATGAATGAGACAATTGAGGGTACTTTGACATTAGAGGCTGTATCGGAACTTACTTCAATTGACACATCTGAACTTTCTCAGAAACCCTCTGGTTAGTTACTAAAAATACAAACAATGCATTATGTTGTGTGTAAACTATTATTCAGTTTATTAAAAGAGCTACATGATATTTCAGTAATTGTTTCAATTTCTGAAAGGGTACCTTAAAAAATCTAAAATGTATTTTGTTTTGCATGGTTGGATGCATTATGGGATTTACAGTCCAATATAATTAATGCAATTTTTAAGTTCAACATTATTTGGTTCTTCTCTATATGAAAGTTGACCAATACCAGCACTCCTATTTTTTTTTATAAAACATGTCCTGTTCAAATCTTTTTATATACCATTAAATGTGTTACCTTTAAAAGTTGAAACACACATTGCACATAGAAATCCTATTTTATACACATTTGGCAGATAAACACCATTCAGCATAATTTACATTGTTCTTTCATCCTTTCACCACAGATATTGAGGCAAACATATCAGAGGGCCATGAAAAAGAAATGAGAATGAGGTAGAGGAAGGTGCCATCATTGATTTTCCTCCACCTACGACATTAGAAGTCCAACTAAGAAGAGTGGTTCACAGAAACAAAACAATTAGACTATCTTCACGTGTACATCCACCGACACAATTTAGGACACATTACTGCATCCAAAGACTTAGAAGGCAAAGAATAATACCATTAAGAGCACAGTCTACTCAGCACACTGTGAGCCGGGTGCAACACCCTGAAGAGAGGAATTTGTGGAAATTGAAAGATTTGTGTTGGATGGGCAAAGTAAGCAATTGGATGCTGCAATTATGATTGCCAGAAACATGGATGAAGGATTGTCTTCCAATATTAATAGCATTGATAATTTAAACAAAAGCATAAAATAATTTTGTGGGGCAATTCATGAAGAGACTTTAAAATAGAATGAAGGATATTGTGATGTAGTGTTTAGAATGCAAACATATAGTAAGAATGTTAAGAAATTTGCTACTGCTCGGGGGGTGTTTAGCAGGAGAACCCTACATATTCAATAAGAAATGGCACACTGTAGCAAGGAATTGGGGCAGATTACATCATCAAATAAATTGCTGCGAACTGTTAAAATACATTGCAGTGATTGGCAAACCCTGCTCTAGAAAGTGAGGAGCCTTCCATCCAGCTAAGACAATCTAAATGGAAAGAGTCTGAGTTCACAAGACGAATGGAACAGAGACTGCTCATATGTAATATCGGGAGAACATGCGTTAACACGCAACTGAATATAAATGAGCTAGCTGTTGCTAATTGTCAGTTAGATTTGGTTGAACAGACCAAATGTTTTTCATACACCTCATTGGTGTTATTTTTAAAATGGATAGCTTTATTTTTTTCTATCTGGGTGGTCTCTCTAAAAGATATATATTGGGCAATGTATACATGCCTCTCAAGCTATTAACTTCTATGTCTTCAAGCCCTTCCTGTTAAGTGTGGGACATCCTCCATTCTTGGGTTAGTATGCACCTCCCATAGCAGAGAAAGGACTGAAACTAAGTGCATGTGTTGTCTTTCCAACACCATGGTTCTACCATTGTACCCATCCACACCCTCCTACACTTGCTGAGCTCTCCTATTGTCAGTTCCTTGTCTTCCAATACAGGGATTGATCAGACCATGGCTTAAATTGCATGGCGGCTTCTCTCTATACCTCAGTTTGCTGTAAATGGGAATCTTGATTAGTTTATTGAGTATTAAAGATTTGATATAGTGTCTTTCTAGAGCCAACTGAAGGAGTGATAGCTCTGAATGTGGGAAATTGGCCAGAAAGAGCCGGAAGCATTTCCTCCTGCACCACAGCCCCCTTTCTCCTGCATGGCAGTCCTGATAAACTGACCCTATCAATCAGAGTTGGACAAGTCATCTCCCCAACTCACCCATGGCACCAGTGGGCATTTTAGTTCTGATATTCCATACTTTTCTGGTGAGTGAGATTCAAGTTCCTGAAGGACCCTGTGAGTGGGGATCAAAGGAGAACAAAGCACTTTGGAAATGTGATGTATACCACTGCCCTTGGATGGATTTACATTGAGAGATTAATCCCTGGAGAGTTCTGCTTGTTCTTCAGGACTTAGGGGCATATTTACAAGGGCTTATCACCACAGGAACATCACGTTTATGATGTTCCTGTGGCAATAAGCTCTTTGCCTTATTTACAAAGCGGTGTTAAGCCACTTAACGCCGCCTTGTAATAAAGGCCCCCTTTAATGCAGCACTTAGTGTGAAAGGGACGTGCAGTGGGTGTTGCGGAGGGTGTTCCGCCGCAACACCCATTGCTTTTTGATGCTGCCCCATTTACAAGGGTAGAGTAAATAGGAGGCAGTGTCAAAAATAAGACCAAGGTAAACCTTCTCTTAACCTGACAAAACAAGGAAAATTTACAAATTTCTCCTCGTTTGTGCTGTTTCTATGTGTGCTGCAATCTGCAGCACACATACAAAAAGCAAATCGCCACTAGTGAGTGTTTATGGGCAGGAAGGTGTCCCTTCCTGCACATAAACAATCATTAAAAAATGATGAGTTGCAACTTCTATGTGTGCTGCATAAAGCAGCACACATAGATGCTAAAAAAAATCGTCATTACTGATTGTTTATGTGCAGGAAAGGACACCTTCCTGCAAATGAACAATGATTCCTTGCAATGCTGGCACCCTTGCACTATGGTGCATGGGTGCCTGCGTTTGCACTAGGCAGCTACATTTAGTGCCAGCGCCAGGGGAAACACAGGGGGTGTGCCGCATTATTGTAAATACATGGTATCCCTTCATTTTCAGAATGGCAGACTGCGGCGTTACCAATTTTAGCTTAACGCCGCACTCTGCCATTCTCTTCTAAATATGCCCGGTAATTCTACAAACCCAGTGTCAGGAGTTTAGCTGGTGGACCTTGATACCTCCAGAGGGTGAAATTTGATAATTTAAAAAAAAGTATTACTTCCTTCAGAAGACTCTTGAGAAGCACCATGTTCAATCCAGAAAAAATCTAACATTGCTAGCCTCCTATAGAGCCATTTCCCCAGCGAGAGCGTTTTGAATATTCACAAACATTTTCCACATATTTTATCCCGAGTAGGCCAAAGTGAAACATTGTCTCAAAATGCAAAACACACGAAATCCACCCAGGGAGGAATTTCATGCATGGAACATATTTACTGCATGTTTTTTTAACTTGTTCCACCAAGTGAACATCTGGTAGGTTATATGTTTTTGCTGTGTTGGGAAAGTTTTGTGAATTCTTCTGTGGTTTGTGTTCTGTGGCTTTTTTTTCACTTTTTGTCCTCTCTGTTTCACTGAAACAGACTATAGCTTTTTTCGCTATAGCACTCCACGAAACAAAAAAATTGCTCATTACAAATTATGTTGTGGATCCTTTCTCTGCATTGAACCTAGTGACTCCCCTAATCGGAGAGGGTGAAGTTCTGAAAAAGTCTTAAAAAGTAAAGCAACTCAGGGATCCCACATAGAGCACACATAATGTTTGCATTCAACATCTGCCTCCGAGAGACATCTTTTGGAGCTTTGTTCACTTTAGTTGTCTTCTTCACTGGAATGACTCATAGGGCATATCTGATCTTGTCAATTCCTCGTCAAATGAAGCCTTTTAGCGCACAACCCTGATGAGGTTTTTGCGGCTGGAGGTTTACCAATGGTGAAGGTGCCATGGTTGACAAATCTACTTCTATCAGTAGACATTTACTTGAGAGGATTACGTGTTGCCAGCTTCATGTTAAATGTCCCATAAAGGCACGTTCCCCCACATAAGAGCCCAGGTTATGAGTTTGTTCCATTGACGTCTATTTAAACAGTTAAACGCATTTGTTTTTTCTTTCCTTTTGTTGCTTTTCTGCCCAATATTGATGGCTAGTAGCTAACCTATTTTAATTTGAGCTCTGTTTTCGATTTTGCATTATTACTTAACTGTATTACTGTTTGATCCTTGTATCCCCAACATTCCTGAGAGTAAACGTATAACCCCCAGGCCACATTTTACGGGGCTAGACAAAAACTCCTAGATTATGCCTTTGGTTTCCAAGATGAGTATGTCACACAGCCAATCAGATGTTCTGCTTGCTCGGGTTCTGGAACAGCCATATTTTCCCTTCACGTGACTGGGGTAAGCCGCCAGTAAACCTGAGTCCTCTGGAGTGAGCAGACCTGGAGCATGATGAGTGACCTTTGCTGAGTTACGCAGCCCACGATCACTCCTGGACAAAGAAGATCTTGTATCCCCAGGCAGCTTAAGTGGTGTGCCAAACTACTTCACACATGGGAGTACCATTCCACAGTTTGTGTGCTAGTAATTGCTTGGACACTGTAAATACTTATTCCATGTGATTGTCAAAGCACTCATGAAGGCCCTCTTGTCACTACAACTTAAAAGAAACCACATCAAGGTTTTAATGCGATTTTCAAGAGAATTAGGCTTTCAGACTCCATGTGCATGCATGACAGATTAGCATCCCTGTAACCCAATTTATCACTGCAGTGTTGTTGTGGGCCTGTATTGTACGACAAGATATGCGTCTGTGGCATCGTGAGCTACTGTTATCTCTGTTACCACCCCCTCCACCTCTGGGACCTATCCGCTCTTATACTTCTCTCTCCAATTACTTGTTATACTGCAAAATGAATACACAGCCCAAGGACTAACAAATCTACAATACCAGTATTGTAGTGTGGGAGCGAAAACTCAATTTTTCCAACCCCCCCAATCACATTAGAGAAAATTCTCTTCAAAAGATACCTGTTCCACAGCCCTGTCAACTGCTATTTAAAAATGGATATATTCACCGTAAGTGTGATGCAAGTAGTGTCCTTCCAGTTGTTGATTTCACCTCCTTGTACAGCTGGGGTTCGCCTAATGGCCCCTATTTACACTGACTACTAGCACTGTTTGCAAATTCCAAACAGGTTTTTGTTTCTAAGTTTAATTCCTTGCAATATACATCGGCATAGTGGGATAGTAGCTGATTGCCTCTTCCTTTATTTATCAGGAATGTATTAAAAAATGATATACAATAGCAAAAAAGATATGCAATGTCATAACTTTTATAAATTCATCTTATTTCATATACTCACTATTTACACACTGAACCACATTGAATGCAATTATGTCCTGCCATTCCAATCTTGTGACATCACACGTTTCCTTTAACAAACCTTGTCTCCCCTTTATAGATTTCAAGGATGATTTATCCAGTCTATAAATTTGCCCCACGTTCTTTCATATATCAGCTACTGCCCAATGTCTGCATAATAGAGTTTTTAATAGAAAATTATCCTTTTAATTTTGTGTACCTATTCTAAGCATGTAGGAGTTTCTTTGGACCCCCATCTTTAAGCAATCCAACAGTGTTCCTTAAAGAGTCATACAATTTCACTTTAATAGTACCTGCAAACCACAGCATCTGGCTCCTGCTTGGACACAGAACTGTGTGTCACAAACAAAGATAGTGTTTGTGTTTTTTTAAAACCCCACAATACAGAAAGCCAAGAATTCAGCTGTGGTTTACAGTGCTTTTTCAGTGTGTACTGACCATTTGTGGCCTGATAATAAAAACTCTAATTATTAAAATTGTGAGTTAACAAAAACAATGTATTTTTTTAATATCCCCACTGTTGGAACTGACATCCATGGCGTGGTTTCCCCAAACATTTTGCCTTCCAGCCTCCTATTTTGCTGACTTTGTTTTTGCTTGCTTTAGAATTCTGCAAACTTAACCACTGCTAACCTGTGCTAAAGTGCTTGTGCTCTCTCCCATAAACATGGTGAAATTAACTTATACCCAATTGGAACATTTAATTTACCTGTAAGCCCCTGGCAAAGTAGAACTACATGGATCCAGGGCCTGTAAATTAAATGCTACTAGTGGACCTGCAACACGTATTGTACCACCTACTAAAGTGTCCCTCAAACATGTCTCAGGCCTGCCACTGCAGCCTATGTGCATAGTTTTTAAACTGCCATCTCAACCTGGCAAAATAAACCTTTTGCCAGGCCAAACCATCCTTTTTAATACATATAAGTCACCTCTAGGGTGGGCCCTGAACAGCCTAGAGGGCAGGGTGAAGTGTTTTTAAAAAGTTCGATATGTACTTTTAAGTTTTACATGTCCTGGAAGTGAAAAACTTCTAAATTCGTCTGCCTCTTCCATGGGATAACATTGGGTTACCTTAATACATTTAATAGGTAATAACTTGCAATTGAGAGAAGGTAGACATTTCAGGCTTGGTGTTTAAAGAATTATAATTAAAGCCCTCTTTAAAGGTAAAGTCGAATTTTTTATCACAATTCTGAAGATGTCACTTTTAAAAAGATGGCATTTTTGTGCCTGCAGCCTGATCCTGGGTCAGATGTCTAGGTGTAGCAGGCAGTTGGTCTTTGTGTATTGTTCCTTAACAGTGAGACATAAGGAAGATAGGTATTGGCAGGATGGGCCACTCTGAGTTGATGAGAGGGAGGAGTTGTCACCCAACACACATATGCATAACACAAATGCTATGCCTGACCACTCTCACAAAGGGATTGACACTGGTCTTCTGTGGTCTTTTGTGACGCAAGACAAACTGCAGCCAGGGCAGAAAGTAAGGGGAAGCCTTACACCTTAGATGGTGAAAACCATAAGAAGCTAACTCTACTTCAAAGTGGGAAGCAGGTATAAATATTGGACTGTTCAACTCAGCTCTTCAGTACACATTTGGACTTGTGAGGAAGCTCAAATGAAGGACTGCTGTGCTGCTCTACAAGAAGGACTGCCACTCTGTTGCCCTGCTTCCTGAGTAAAGGACTGGACCTGCTGCTTGAACCCAGGACCACCAAAGTAAATCCAAAGCTAGTTGGCTGGCCTGAACTGCACCTGAAAAACAAAAGGCTCCAACCTCCTTGAATGCAGCAGCTGGACTCTGTCTGCTCTGTTGCTCTGCCAGTCCAACTGTGGTCTCATCCGAACCAATGCAGCACGATGCATCGCCACCCAGAAACTCAGCATAGGATCAGCTATTCAATGCATCACCTCTCAGAAACTCTGCTTCCGAATAGCTGTGAGACGCGGCCCCGACCGAGGACTTTGTATCTTTGCCCACAGCCTCATCGGAGCCTCCGCTGCACTACGCACCCTCAAAGCAGTCCTGTGCATCGCAAGACCTTTGTTGATGGAATCGTTGATGACGAAGCAGGACTCCATATTGCAAGCCCCGCAGCTTCTTCGAACCAGACACTGTGCGGCGCATTAGTGACACAGGACTTCGCATTGCAAGCCCCTAGTTGGCGGCCTCCTCCACAAGGATCTGGTATCGCAGCATTGCAGCCTCCATTCTTAGACCCACATAATGCCATGTAATTTTTTTAAATTGGAAATGTATTGGGCAAGAAGAAATGTAATTTTGCATTTATACAGAGGTACCTGACAAATTTGGAGGACCTATTTTCTGGGACAAGAAAGTCATAAAAATACAAAGGTAGAAAGCTCAAGAAGGAAGTTTGGAATTAAGTTGATTTTTGGAATGTGGATACCTGCTGTATTGGGGCCCAAGATCAGGTGAAAACTATACACTTTGGGGTGGTCCTGGGTAGTGTGGCTAGGGTAGATGCCACCAATTTTCCTTATTCTGTATGCCCTGCAAATATTAACCTTTGGTTAAAAAAACAGAATTCCTTCATATTTCTGTAGCAGAAAGTTCTGGAATGTGTGATGAGCTGCAACAAACCCACTGCAGAGAGATCCCAAGCTTAATGATAAAAAGGATCATGTGGGGGCTTACTATAGTGGACAAAAACAGGTAAAAAATGTGCCATTATGAAATCAGTGTACTGTCTATGTGAACTTCACATAGTTAAAGTTTTGGTCTATGCTGCCTCATGCACTAGGCCCACTGTTGGGACAAGAATGTTTTCTACATGATGTATAGTCATGATCCCAAAATGCATATATCTGTGTGCCCAAAATGCATATATCTGTGATCCTGGTTTTTGATTTTTGGTCATATCAAACACATAGGCCCTGAAAGTAAGGGTGCGAAGGTGCTGCAGCACCCCTAAAAAAAACCATACTTGAGTTCAGAAGGTGAATGAGCAATAAGGATGCCTTTATATTTTGTGATTACCTGATCACATTTGCTGTATCTTCAAAGACAAAGGTCAAATGTCAGGCTATGCCTTTTGATACATTGCTGCTTATTTGGAAGCAGGGGTTTACTTTTATTTCTCTGACTGCAAAGTGAGAAGATTTTGTAAAAGTGTCTTAGGTGACAATCTTCAAGGGGTACAGAAAGTGAAAGGAAAGGGTGGAGGATGGCAGTTTTTTTTAACATACAACAAAATTCCAATACCTGTGTATGAACTATATATATATATATATATATATATATATATATATATATATATATATATATATATATATATATATATATTTTTTTTTTCAAACATAAGGTAAAACAAACGTGGCGCACACTCTCGACGAAAAATCAAAGTTACTTTATTCTGCTCCCATCGGCAGACAAACGCTTTTCGGCCACGCTGGCCTTCGTCAAATTTGGTACCATTTCAACAGAAAATGGACTGTCCGTAAATGACAGTGTGCTACCTCACCAGTGCTCCAAAATTCACCACGGCTACCTACTACAACCTTACCACTCTTCTGCTGAATGGGTGTGGTACAGATTTGCTACACTTATTTTTTGGTTTGACACTTGGATTTTTCACAACCCCTACGACTTCTGTGATATAACATTAATGACAGCATCCCAGTGACTACTACGCAGCCGAGGGTAGGTGTCGCACTGACAGCCAGCTCCCCAGAGGCACGAGAACATTGCCTGGAGTCCGATCTGAAGGAGAAATTACTGGACTGTCCAATGTACAAAGACAACTTGCCTGTAAGCAGGGAAAGGAAGTTCCAACCCTGAAGAAGGAGCTGATTGTGGAAGAGACTGCTGTAACTGATTCATTGACCCTGGTGTAGCGTCCGTCCAACAGAGACTCACCGGGCACTGAAGGAATCATGGTACTGCTGGACCAGGCAGTGTGAGCTTCATCACTTTTCTCCCTTATAGCTACCAAGACACTTGGAGTTGTGTGCCCAGGACTCCCAGCTCTAATATCCTGGGCTCATTTGCCGTGTAAAGTGTGGTATAGATTGTGGTGAATACCTGTTCAATGGCTGTTGTCATGGTGTGTGTCATACCGGAGTCTGAGTGAACAGAAATTATGTGGCTACACACTGCTTGAGCTCTCAGTTACAGGCCAAGATTCTTCCTGCCTTGTCCCCACTTTATAATATCTCTGCTAGACTCGTAGCAGCACATATTCTGCCTATTCTGTGTCCAGTGCTTCAACTATAAGTGAACCGATTTCAGGGTCCACACACCTTTGATGTCCCCCTCTGTTTATGCTCCCTTTCCAACCTGTGGACTTGGTCTTCTAACTATGTGCACTCAATAGCCCGATCCTTGTTGGAAGCTGGTATCGCAATAAGGGAGCTTCTTATGGTGGCTTTGAGTGCAGAGGTCCATTCTCTCCTGGTTTTTCTCCTGTGTGTAGTGTATTATGGCTTGTGTAATTAACTGTTTGGTGTGCTCACAATGGAGGAGAGGAGAGTATTCCGCAGGTGCCACCCAGACCCCCATTGTTTTTGCAATTGCAGGATGTAAATGATAGCCCACGTTGGAGCATGGTACCGACAGGGTCATCATCCCAATCTTGGCTTAGGTCAAGGTATGCAATACAGCGCCCATCCCGAACAGGTGTCCAGCCTGGCATACATCTTGTGTGCCACCAAGTAATGTCTGTAGTCATGTTCCTAAGGTTAGAGGTGTCACCACATGTCAGTCAACCCCATCTCCCTCAACCATGCCTGACCCTCCAGAAACAATTTGCCTGCCTGTCTTTTCCACTGTGAATATCTGTCTAGTTCATTATTCATTACCAGTTTGAAGCCACCCCCTATTATTATCTCACTGTCTTGCGTCTGCATGACGTGAATGAAGTCAAGCACATGAAGCGTTCTTGAGCGGCATTCGGGCTATATACCAAAGCTATTGTGAAGGTGAAAACCCCCAGGGAGAGTTTGAGTGCTAGTGCTCCTACTTTCATGGCCACCTCTATAGAGTTCATGCTCCCCCTAAAATACTGCAACAGGATTATTGTTACTCTAGCCTTTTTATTTGAGTCTGAAGCGAAATACCGCTGGAGGAACCCCCTAGTGTGCCACCTATGCCAGTCTTTAGCCATTAGGTGTGTTTCTTGAAGTAAGCATATGTGACTACCTGAATCTTTGAGCAATGATACCACTGTCCCTCTCTTCACTGCAGCATTAAGGTGCCAAGCCTTCAGACTCAGTATTTTGAGATCAAGCTAACAATCTGGTGTGGTTGCTCGTGGGTGTGTGGATGGTATCAATTCACCCGGTGTATCCTAAACCTCCTAACCTTCTCTTGTGCATGTGACCTGGCTGCAAAGTTACTGATGGGACAGGGATGCCGCCTCCCTCTACTCTGTCACCCCCCCCCCCGCCATTAAACTGAAAACAGAAACCCCCTCATGACATTCCCATGATATCTTACACTTGTAGGTCAATGGACTAAATACAACCTCTTGCCTTCATAGGGGCATATTATCAAGGACGGCGTTAAAATTATCGCTGGTTTAGTGGCAGAAAACTGCCGCTAAAGCGGTGATAATGGGCTTGATAATATGCCCTGGAGAATTCCAATAGAAGTCCAGCTACGCACCAGAACATGGACTTCTATTGGAATTCTCAAGGGCATATTATCAAGCCCATTGTCGCCGTTTTAGCGGCAGTTTTCTGTTGCTAAACCGGCGATAATTTTAACACCGGCCCTGATAATATGCCCCATAGTGCCTTATTGTCCATCTCCTCCTCATACAGATTTTCCTGTACCCTCCATCCCAACCTGGGGATGATGTCTCATTCAGGCCCCAACGGACATCTGCTTTAAATTTCATGAGTCGCAATGTCATTTCATTAGTCGCCATGTCAGCGTGTGGGTTTTCAAGCTCATGCTGGGACAACAATTCTTGAAGTGGGCTTTTCCTATTCGGCTGTGAAATTGCATTTATTCCATGTATGTGCCCAATTATTCCCTTGAATGGAAATCCTTAAATAGCAATGATTTTCCATTGATGACCCAAATTGTACCTCACAGTGTTGCATGTGATTTTAACACTACTACTTCACTGTTTTGTGCAGTTCTTTAGAAGTGAATCCAAAAAAAAACATTATACCTATCCACTGCCATAAAGTGGGTACTACAACTTGTAGCACTGGCCCCAAAGTTCTTCCAGTCCTCAAGACAGGAAGGCAATGAAATAATTATCAGTAAAGTGCAACTCCTCTGTGGAATGGCATTTCAGCTTTCAAAAACATAATTGCTAAAAACTCACATTTTGCAGCTTGCTCTAGATAATAGCAGACCAAAAGTTTCAGCGACCCCCAGAACATTTCTACAGCAGTAGTGAGACACATCTCTATAGGCAGAGATTTGGGAGTAGATCATTGACAAAGAGTCATAACAAGGACATAATAATGTGTTAACGCAATAGGGGTAGGGATCCAGATTGCAGGTGGGTGGGACCAGCACATCCCAAAATGTTAGATGTGAGGAAAGCATAAGACTTTCCCCTGGATAGAGATGTCTTGAGTTTTAGGGTTTGCAGACAACTTCACCATTAGTTCACCACTAGTGCTAGTGAGCCTAGACTGCACTGAACATTTGTGCAATTTTCTCCACCTCCAGACCTCAAAATATAAAGATGAAGGACTAATTTTTGTGCTGCAACCGTGGTGCCCATTTCTCCCTTCTTGGATGAACTGCACACGATCTTTTAAACTGCCGCATGTGGGATGCTTTGCTGGGAGAGAATAGGTGATCATGAATTGACCATGCTTGTCCCACCTGTTGGGCCAGTGTCCCTCCATGCTTGCCATGGACCAGTAGTGACTTCATGACCTCCTCTTGCCCAGCATTCCCTGAGTCAGCCTTTCCCAATCCAGGATGGCTGCCATTTTTTATCTCTTTTTTACTGCCTTCCAATTGGAGGAGGCATGATGGGACTCCTCTGGACCGACCACCGCTGCATCCACTTCACCTTCCAGAAACCCGCCACACACCACCGCACCAAACAGATCCCTCGCCCCTGCTGGAGAAAAATCACCGAAGACCAACTACACGCAAACCTCGCTCTCAGCCCACCCACCGAACCCTCCAACACCGACGACGCTGCCCACAGCCTCAGACGCTGGATCGACGACTGCGCCAACACCCTCGCCCTGCTGAAGAAACCCCCCCACAGAGACGCCAACAAGAGGGCAAGCTGGTTCACCCCAGAACTCCTAGCCTCCAAGTGAGCCTGCCGGAAACTAGGGAAGAAATGGCACAGTGAACAGACTCCAGACAGCCACGCAGCCCACAAGGACGCCACCTGCAACCACCATCACCTCATCAGGACTGCCAAGAGGACCTCCTTCAAAGACCACCTCAACAACATCGCACACAATAGCAAGGAGCTCTTCAACATCGTGAAGGAACTCTCCAACCCCAGCTCCAACACCAACGACTTCCCGCCGTCGACAGCCCTGTGCGACTCCCTCACCACTTTTTTCCACCGCAAGATAGCCGACATCCACAACAGCTTCAACACCCAGACAGCCCCAACAGACAGCAACACAACAGACTCTCCGCACACCATCGACCACGACCCCCTGCTAGCCTGGGCCAGCGTGAGCATTGATGACACCATCAAGACCATGAGCACAATCCACTCCGGCTCCTCGTCAGACGCATTCCCGCACCACATCTTCAACAAAGCCAGCAGCTCCATCGCACCCCACATGCGCAATGTCATCAATCTCTCCCTCGAGACTGCGACCTTCCCAGAGAACTGGAAACACGCCGAGATCAACGCCCTACTCCAAAAACCCAAGTCAGACCCTAGAAACCTCAAGAACTTACGGGCCCATCTCTCTGCTCCCGTTCCCGGCCAAGGTCATCGAGAAGATCGGCAACAGACAGCTAACCCGATACCTCGAAGAAAACAGAATCCAGGACCCTTCCCAGTCAGGGTTCCGCAGCAACCACAGCACCGAGACCGCCCTCATCGCCGCCACCGACGACATCAGGACCCTGCTGGACAACGGTGAGACCGCAGCCCTCATCCTCCTGGACCTCTCCACCGCCTACGACACCGTCTGCCACCGCACACTACGCGCACGCCTCGACGCCGTAGGGATCCGAGACAAAGCTCTGGAATAGACCACCTCCTTCCTCCCCAGCAGAACCCAGAGCGTCCGCCTCCCCCCATTCCAATCCGAAGCTTCCGAGATCATCTGCGTCGTACCCCAGGGATCTTCCTTCAGCCCGACACTGTTCAACATTTACATGGCCCCGCTCGCACACGTCGCCCGACAGCACGACCTCAACATAATCTCCTACGCCAACGACACTCAACTGATCCTCTCCCTCACCAAGGACCCCATCACCACCAAAGCCAACCTCCACGAAGGAATGAAGGCCGTCGCCAACTGGATGAAGATCAGCCGACTGAAGCTGAACACGGACAAAACGGAGGTCTTCATCCTCGGCTCCAACCCTTCAGCCTGAACCGACTCCTGGTGGCCGACGGCACTGGGGGAAGCCCAGACACCCACGACCACGCACGCAACCTGGGAATCATCCTCGACTTAACGCTCTCCCTGACCAAGCAAGTCAATGCCGTCTCCTCCTCCTGCTTCAACACCCTCCGCATGCTCCGCAAGATCTACAGGTGGATCCCGACAGATACAAGAAGAACACTCACCCAGACCCTCGTCAGCAGCAGACTCGACTACGGAAACGCCCTCTACGCGGGAGCCCCGACCAAGCTCATCAAATGACTGCAACGCATCCAAAACGCCTCGGCACGACTGATCCTCGATATACCACGCCACGGCCACATCACCCCCCACCTGAGAAACCTGCACTGGCTGCCTGTCAACAAGAGGATATCCTTCAAGCTCCTCATCCATGCACACAAGGCACTCCACAAGACCGGCCCAGCCTACCTCAACAGACGACTTTCCTTCTACATCCCCAACTGCCAGCTCCGCTCCGCCGACCTCGCACTCGCCACCGTCCCGCGCATCCTAAGAACAACCACAGGCGGGAGATCCTTCTCCCACCTCGCCGCCAAGACCTGGAACACCCTCCCACTGAGCCTACGACAGACCCAAGACCTGCTGACCTTCAGGAGGCTACTCAAGACCTGGCTGTTCGATCAGTAGCTTTCCCCCCCAGTGCCTTGAGACCCTCACGGGTATGTAGTGCGCTCTATAAATGTTTTGATTGATTGATTGATTGGGATACTTTCTGTTCCTCTCCTATAAAAGGAAAGCTAGGAAAGCTTTCCTGAGCTGCAACACATTTGGAAGTGTATTTTTTATTGTGTTCTTTGCCTTTCATCTCCGTTTTTGCCACAAGGTTTACCCTCTTTCTGGCTTTAGTATTTCCTAGGGATCTTCACCTTCTCCTGGGCCACCGCCTGTATGCAGCTTTTCACTCCACTCCACCTTGAAGGCTCCTTATCATCGACTTGCAAGAGTTTTTTGCCTTTGGCTTTTTTTTCCTTTTTATGGGCTCTCTCTGATAGGCACTAGTCTCTGGGTGCATGCCCTTGCACCAGCATCTTCATGGCTACTGGAAGGGCCACTCCTACCTCAGGGAGACAAAGACTATAATACTGAAGGAGACTCAAAACCCAGCTCTTGCAAATATTTTCCGATGAATTGCTCCTCCTCTATATTGAACACTATGAGCTTTCTGAAACGCAGAACTCACACTTCACAGCTGGATGCAAATCATAGTAGATCAAAGGCTCCAGAGTCACCAAGAGTCTGCCAACAGCAATACTGGAACACATCTCTTCAGGTTCGAGTTACAACAACCCTCCTGTGGGCAGGGACGCCTCACAGGTCACTCTTGTCCTTTGTCAGAGGGGTCTCATCTAAGCAAGAGTCAGCTTGAGCAATAAACCCACTATGCTGCACTGTATAGGTAAACTCACAATCCCTACTGAGCAACAGACAGAATACCTGCCATGGGTAACTGAGAGGCAGTCTCCCAAATGGTCCCAGAAAGGAAAACGACAGAATGAGATCTGTTCATCGCTCATGCCTAGTATATCTTCATTCATGTAATGCCATAAAGTTAGGAAGGCAGAGGCTTCTCCGCAGAACTCATCTACAATCCTTTATCAGAGTTTCTTTCCAGCTCAGGCATTCAATTATTCCTTTAACCACCTCCTTCATATTCACACTTCATCTATAATTTTCATTAGAGGTTCACCTGCTTCTACTTACATATTGACACACTTCGGAAGTTTTGCAGTTGTAAAGTATACATTTGATTGCATAGTTTGAATTTTAGTAAGAGGAAAAGGATTATGAGTGAGGTCTTAAATATTTATACTAGAATCAGGGTATAGTCAAACATTGTCCTAAACAAAAGATACAGTAACATTTTACCCATAATATTTGCAAGGGAAATAACCAAATGAATTGCTACCCATTTGTCTCCCTCAAGACACTTACCACAAGACACATATTGTGTAATGACTCCCTACGCTATGTGCTGCAAGTGAATCAGATAGAAACTGTTTGACACAGGTCAACTGGAATTTCAAACATGCTCTGGAGGGCAGGATTTTATTTAAAAATACTTGTTTTTATTCCAATTTAGTAAATGTTGAACATTTTCCTGGATGTCTAAGATCACACTTATTCCTATTGAGAGAAATTGGGTTGTTGGTTGACTGGGGTGTGAGCCCTAGTAAAGCATTAGTCACAATCCCTTGCAGGGTGAACAACAAACAGTCACTAAATTAACCTGTGCTTAACCCTATGTAGCTTGGCACACAAGCAGTGAGGCTTAACTGAGAGGCAATGTGTTAAGTATTTATGCAGCACACAAACGGTGATCAAGTAAAAACACAAACACAAGAAAATCCCAAACCAATCTAGAAAAATAGATTATAATTTTAAAAAACGTATTTAACACCAACCTGACAAAAAAAACAATGAGTAAACGAGAGATATTGATTTTTAAAGAATTAAATGAAAAGAGCTCCAAGAAGCACCAAGCACCAACAAGGGATATATGGTTGTGCTGGACCTAGACAAAGTAAAAAGTTCAGGACAAACGCGATGGAGCATGGCCCAGCTACAAGGACCAGGCTTGGTCCACTGAGCAAAAGTACTGTAGTCCGGGTTGCGTCGACATCGAGAATCCTGTCGATGATGAGGATGCGGAGTGCAGACAAGGCGATGCGTCAGTGTTGATACACATTGTGTTGATGCGCTGGTCCTGGTCACACAGCAGCGGCGAAGTGTCAGCTCCAATGAGTGAGTTGCTGCTATTCGAAGTTTCAGCATCATTGTCGAGGCTGTCATTAGCTGGGATGCTGCATCACTTCGTGGTGGTTCTGAAGGTGTTGTGGCGTCTCTGAGCTGCACAACAGCTGCGATGCCCAGGTCCTGTTCCATGCAACAGGGGCAATGCTTTGGTTCCAAACGGCGTAGTAGTGGGGATGTGTCAGTGCTGACCCTGTTAGCTGTAGCGGTGATGATGCATTGGTTCTGTGAGAGCAAGCACCCTAGACCCACTTTCAATGCTCCAGGACTGGGGTGGCACCATTTGGCAGGGCAGACTCACAGATGGCAAAGTCCAGGAGCAGAAGCAGGATAGTTGGAAGTCTTTTATGTCCCTGAAACTTCAGATCAGGAGGCCAGCCAAGTAGCCCTTGGAGTCACTCTAAGTTCTGAGAACAAGTGATGCAGGCCTGGTCCTTCTCACCCAGGCAAGAAGGACAGCAGGCAGCAGGTAGCAAGGCAACAGTTCTTCTAGTGAAGTCCAACAGAGTGCCAGTTCTTCAGCAGTACAACAGTACTTCTTCCTGGCGGAGTATACACAGGTCTAGAAGTGTACTGAAGTGGTAGGATCTGCGGTCCAGTTATTTATTTATTTTCAGTGGTGCCTTTGAAGTGGGACAGACTTCAAAGAAGGATCTTTGAAGTGCACAGAGGTCCTCCCTTTCTACCCTGACTCCAGACTCACTACAAGGGGTATTCAGTCATCTGTGTGGGAGCAGGACCCAGCATATGCAGGTGTCAGTGTGAGGCTGTGCCCAGCTTCTCCCTATCATCCTCCCAGGATGATCCATCTAGTCACACCTAAGCTCTCGTTATGTGTTGCTGTCTAGAGGGAACACACAACACCCATCTGTTACACAACCCAGACATGCAATCAGAGACAGGCTGCAGGCACACAGGGCTAAAAGCAGGAAAATGCAAACTTTCTTAAAGCGGCATTTTCAAAACTGTAATGATAAATTCGACTTTGCCATTAGAGAGGATTTATCATTAAAATTTCATAGGTACCACACATGAAAAATCTACCTCTTCTCAATTAGGAATTACACCTAATTAAAGGTAATAAGGAATCCCCGATGTTATCCTATGAGAGGGATAGGTCTCACAGTAGTGAAAAACTAATTTGGGAGTTTTTGACTACCAGGACAAGTAAAACTTGAAAGCACCTGTTCTGCCTTTTAATTACATAGCATCCTGCTCTATGGGCTATCTAAGGCCTACCTTAGGGGTGATTTATATGTAATAAAAGTGGAGTGTAATGCATGGCAAGGGGTTTTAAATGCAAATTCAACATGGCAGTGTGACACTGCCTTCAGGCTTCAATGCAGGCCTGGTACAGATTCTAGAGTGCTTCTTAGGTGGGTGGCACAAAACGGGCTGCAGGCCCACTGGTAACATTAAATTTACAGGCACTGGGTATATGGTATACCACTCTACAATCGGCTTACTAGTAAATTAAATATTCCAAATAGGTATGTTCCAATCAAACCATGTTTCGGGGAGTGAGCACAAGCACTTTAGCACTGGTTAGCAGTGGTAAAGTGTACAGGGTCCTAAGGCCCACAAAAACGTATTCAGCAAAAGGGGGAGAAGGAAGGCAAAAGGTTTGGGGGTGACCCTGCAGGAAGGACCAATTTACAACACCTATGTCACATCCTACAAGGTCAGTGGGTTAAAGACTTGCCATTTCTCATTGGCTGTGATGTACAGGCCTTGTTTAGACTCACACCTTCTGTGTGCAGTAATAGTAGTCCCGTTACTTCGGGTACTAGTGACAACTGTTATTTTCAGTGCTTCGAAACGGAAGAAATGCGCTACATAAAAACGTAATATTATAAAACTCACACTTTGTCATTAGCCAATGAGCTAGTAATAATCTTTTCAACTGGTCAGAGCACAATAGAGAAAGAGTCTTCCGGTATATTATGTGGTAGAATGACATTTCTTGGCAGTAGGTGTGCCCCTCTTGTACCCGAGATCTTGGGCAGCTGCAGTCATCTGCCTATTCTTCTCACTCTTGATTGTGTTGATATATAAACAGCACATTCCCTAAATAAATAGAGCCCTGCCACTGGAACTACAGAACAGACCTGCTCAGTGTTTAATATTATGCAAGCTGGCTGGCTAAAAGCAAGCTCTTGTTAAGAAAATCCACAACAAAAAACCTGCATGACCTAGTTGTTGTTTGTCAAACTCAGGTGCCCTTGCATAAACTTGCTCCAGCAGGCCAAAGCTCAACAAAGGTGGTTAAGGTTTATGTTATCAAGCCAGTAATCACATGTAACAAAACAAAACACGGGATCACCAAGGGTGTCTGATGCAAGCACAAACCTTGGAGGAATTGTGCGCAGGCTCACATAATCACCTCAAAGATCTCGTGACATATTTTCCTAAGTGCTGAGCCTGTAAACGTTACTCAGAACTTTGTGCAGCTGACTTCTCACATTTTTCAGTGGCACCTGGCATTACGTGCGCTTAGTGGCATGCGCCCTGCGTACTACTGCAGGCAGGAACACACCTGCTCTCCAATGAGTGCAAAAAACGCACTGTTTATGAGATCTCCAGATGCCCACTCATAAGCCTTACTAATTATGATACTGCTAGCTATAGGAACTAGCAAACTGTCCCATTTCATTAAAATCCGCGGGAGAAGTCGTGTGTAAAAGTACGTTTACCCGCCACATTTTGCAGAAATAATCATATTCTAGTACACACTTTACACATGATTAACCGCGGATTTTTGAGTGAAAATGACTATCACATTATCCCATGCCCAAGATATTACCTTGTTTGTCCACTCAGTAAATAATGAGCCCCAAAAAGGGGGGCTACGAGGCTAGAGGAACCGGTTTCCTGCCGGCTCAATGGCATTATAGCGCCTTGCATGCCAGTTCCTTGTAGAATATTAAGGATAGCCGGTCTGTCCATAAAAGCTTGTGTTTTGTATTATATAGTTGATTAATTAGATCGGCCGGTGAAGCTGCATTCAAACTTTCCTCGAAAAAATATGATCTTGCAGGATCCACGTGAATGCCCCCGAGGCCGAGGGTCCCTGCAAGGTGTCCAAATAGCCAGTGTCATGTGAAGGAGACTTGTAAATGGAACTTGTGGAATCGTAGTACAGCTCGGTCTGCTCCTCGCAAGTTCCTGCTTCAAGCAGCAGAGTTGAGAGAGAGCCTGCGGAGTTTATGATAGGTTCCACCACGTCGGAGTTCCATTTGTCCAGCCAGAGGACTTTGAAGGCATGCATACTAGAGAGGCAATAGGTTTAGACGGCCGCCTGTTTTGGGGGCAGGTTAATATGGATTATAATCTACAGTCATAAGTAGTTTCTCGAAAATGTTTTATGCACTTGCTTTAAAAATGTCAAGTCTGCCAATTGTGTTCCCCCAGATTTTTAGGTTGCTGGGACACACTGGCTTTTTACTTTTCCTGGGACGTTAGGCCTCCTGACTACACCTTTTCTAATATTTGGGCACACAAATACTATTCCCTTCGCTCACAGTGATTCCTCAGTTACCTTCACAATGACTGAAAATTTTCAGGGCCAAAGTCTGAAACTAGGAGTCAAATATTGACAACCAGTCGCATCAGCCAAGGAAATCTATTTATTTATTTTTAAGTCAAGGAGGCGGACATTGTATGGCAATATGTCTTTAACTGCAACTCCAAACTGCAATCTTACAAAAATAGATGGGTTTAATGATGCCATGGCAACATCTCTTCACAGATAGCAGCCTAACAGCTTCCTCTTGAGATTGTGAAGCTGTGGATTGTGTTTAACTCACAGTAACTGCAGTGTTTTGTGAGTTAGAGATTACGGGACCCTTTTGGTTCCTGACAGACACTGTAGAACAGTGATGTAAGTACATGGATGTGGGTGATAAAATTCATGATGTAGAATGTTCAGTTAACGGTTACACGCTGAGGAATAAAGACATGCAATACCAAGCCGTGATCATTTGCATGTACCCAGGCCGGAGTAGGACACCACAGTAACCAAACCAATCATCGCGAAAAATACAATTTCAACCCCCAAGTCTTGAAACACGCATAAACTTCAGAATATATGTGTAGTCAGAAAATAGTTTACAGTTAGCAATAAGAATACAAAAATGGTCAAAAGAGTTGGAGTCCAACGAATGTCTAGGAGAGTTTGGTCAAAGGACGCATGTTGAAAGCTGGAAGAAATTCAGACACAATCAAACTTAGGTGAGGCCACAGAAAAAAAACACAATGCGAAAAATACGATTAGGATCAAAGAAAGTATAAAAGGCATTGCATCAGTGTAAACTGTATAACAAGAAAACAACGGTTAAATATGAGCAACTGAAGTTTTCTGTCAATAACTCTCGTGACACAAAGTAGGTTCATCTCTTTATTCAGTCCTGGAAAGCGTGGCACACCTCTCACCCTTACAAGCCCCTTCTCCACACTAAAACTGTTGAGAATTTCTCACTCGGAATAATTCCAAGTGAAATACTAACTTTATAAATGGCAACAGGTTAAGCATGGACGTTGATTCAGCAAAATGCCTGGCGTAGCGGAAGTGACATCAAACTCTTTGATTCTTCCATTCACTCACCTGACCCTTGCACAGGAAATTATGTCACAGGACTTTTCACACTAGTGATATGGCAGGAATTTACATTACTGAACTTCGAAAACACACACAATAAAAGCAGTATAAATCAAAATAAAGGGAAAAGATACTGAATCAGATAGAACTCTGTCTAAATTACCACTGATAGTGTGCTGTCATGCACTGGCAAAGGTGCAAATACGACAGATCAAGTGCAGGGCAATCGTGGCCCAGCAGTACAGCCATCATGTTCCTAAGTACCATGACAAATAGCCTAGCACAACCTTAATTTGCTCAGGCGCAATCGTCATAGCATTACGTGCACGATTGTAGCCAATTGCAAGCATATGTGCAGACTCTCCTGCCTCTCAGAATTAGCCTGTACACAGGGTAAATGGGTCCTCAGGTCACACAGTATGTGAAAACCTGTGAGTTCTGCCCCTAACAACTGAGTATGCTTAGGAAACCGGTATGTCTATTTTAGTGACATTATGGCTAGATTGATCACTGATTGATCCAACAGATACATAGACATTTTTCCAATAGCTATAGTAGTTTGGTTTTAGATATACTATAAATATTTGGCATATATATATATATATATATATTATCCACTGGCGGTCGCCAGTAGATGGTTATAGTTAGGACCGAGTTCCCATAGGAAATCTGAAAATTCTATTTTGAATAACTTTGGCGCCGGTTGACTTATCTTCGTGAAATTTTCAGAACAAATGGGGCGCTCCGCTCAGCTCCTACTCTGAAAGTCTTGGGGTAATTCGTCAAGCGGGGGCTGAGAAAAAAGGGGGTCCCAAAACACGTTTTCCCCATGCATTTTCCTATAGGACCTTTAGTCGAAGGTACAGCCCGAAGGGCGGAACAGAATTACTTGAAATTTGGCAAAGAGGTAGTCCTCAGGTCAGGCATGTGCCTTTTCCTTAAATGGTGTAAATCCGTTCAGTAGTTCCTGAGAAAATCAAAAGTAAAATCACATATATATCTGGGCGGAGCCTAACCACACATCTCATCGTGAGATCTGATTGGCTGTCAGCACTTCATCCAAGAAGTGTTGGCAGCCATCTTGGGACCAATATACATGATAGCACCTCATTAAAAAGCATTGCAGTTAATAGAAGGTTTTAAGACTTTAGTTATATTATAAATCATTTGTTGATGGTACCATACTCATTTTAGGAATTGTGGTGTGTTCTAAGGTGATTTTACCATGTGAAAAAGCCTTCTGCTGTGATATCATGAATCATGTTTGAGAGAAAACTATTTTCTCATGCTTTTCCCACAGAGGTTTGGAAGGTGATCTATAAGCTAACTGAGAGCATATTTTCTGTAACTTCACATTATCTTTCTCAGTCATGTGAGAATGAAGTCTGACATTCTCAGTAAAACATGTACATCCAACAAGGGCAGAGACTGTCAGTTGATTCCTTTGTGTTCTACTGCAGCTTCCCAGAGTGTTCTAAAGAAAAACTAGAGCGCTAACAGTCCTACCTATGACAAACGTATGGCACACCTGAAGCCATCTTGGTTGGAATAAAGTGGTAATTCTTAAAAAATTTAATTTAAAATGGAACAAAATGAGGGGGTTCATTTTGCCATAGAAAGTATGATTAGTGCTGCAGAAAGAAAAATTAGGGCACATTTTGAGTGACTTCTCAAATCCTCTTCTATTTCATTAAAAAATTCTGACATGCAGACTGAAACATGCACTTTCAATACCAGCAGCAGACTTCCCTGGTGAGCAGTAGCTTTACTACAGTGATCTAATAAGCAACTAGAGTGCTAACATTCTGAATTTATGGCAAATTTGTGACACATCTGAATGCCTTCTTGATGGATTCAAAGTAAAAAACTGAAAGTATTTCCTACTGAGGAGACTGTAGTAAATGAGGAAATTAGGAAACATCATAACAAATAAGTCTCCCAAGATGGCCACCAGAGACAAAAGAGCCCAAATGTAGCCCAAATATCACCCAGATGTAGCCCAAGTATAGCCTAATGACAGAATGTCCCAGGGTGTTCTTAAGAACAACTAAAGTGCTTACTGTCTTACTTATGACAAAAGTATGGCACACCTGAAGCCATCTTGATTGGAATAAACTGGTAACACTTAAAACATTTAATTTAAAAAGGAACACAATGAGGGGGTTCATTTTGCCATAGAAATTATGATTAGTGCTGAAGAAAGAAAAATTAGGGCACATTTTGAGTGACTTCTCAAATCCTCTTCTATTTCATTAAAAAATTCTGACATGCAGACTGAAACATGCACTTTCAATACCAGCAGCAGACTTCCCTGGTGAGCAGTAGCTTTACTACAGTGATCTAATGAGCAACTAGAGAGCTAACATTCAGAATTTATGGCAAATGTGTGACATATCTGAATACCTTCTTGATGGAATCAAAGTAAAAAACTGAAAGCATTTCCTACTGAGGAGACTGCAGTAAATGAGGAAATTAGGAAACTTCATAACAAATTAATCTCCCAAGATGGCCACCAGACACAAAAGAGCCTAAATGCAGCACAAATATCACCCAGATGTAGCCCACATGTAGCCCAATGACAGAAGTGTGCAAAACACTTATTTTTTGTGTATTTGCAGTTTTATATAGTGCAGACTTGTCAGGTATTGGAATGCTTTACATGAGCATTAGTTACATCACACAAGATCAAATTAATTTTGGTTGTAGACATGGGGAGATTAAGTGATTTGACCACAATCACAGAATGCTGAGCTGAAGCAGAAACTCCAACCTGGTTCCCCAGTTGCAAAGTCTGCAGCTCTGGAAGTAACACCACATCCTCTCGCCAAGGTGCAACATTTAATCAAGTGGTCAACTGGATAAAAAAACATAGAGATTACAAATAATTTTAAAGTTCTTTGTCGCTATTTGAAAACTCAGAAAATATGTCCTCATTTTAGTTTTTTAGAGCACTAACCATAATTTTGATGCAAATAAGACCCTCTCATATATGTAATTTCTAAAGGAAATACTCTAGGTATTACAGTTTTGATTACATCAAGATGATGTCAGGCGTTCCACACTTTTGTAATAAATATAGAATGTTAGCAATCTAGTTGTTCATTGGGATACTGTTGAGAGGCAGAGGCCAGGGGCACGGACTCTGAAAATTGAAGGCAGGTAGGAGAGTGCAGAGGCAACAATTTGACCACACTGGGCAGGCAGGAAGGGCAGTGGCAGCACAACAGACTATGGAGGGCAGTGGAAAGGGGGCAGGGGCAACAAACCAACAATACAGGACTGGCAAGAGAGGCTGTGGCAATATAATAGACCATTGTGGGCAGAAGGAAGATGCAGTGGTAGTACAACCATACATGCCAACAGACCCGTTTCAGCCAGGAAACGTCCAATGTTTTTAAGCTCAAATGGGCTTTATTTGACCTGTCTCCTGTCTACAATCTCCTCTTTTTCAATGTAACTCAAAGGGGAAAATGAATACCCCAGTTTTTTTTCAAAATCTCCCTCTTACCAAGTTCAAAATATTCGCAAGTATGGTACATTGAATCATGGTAGGCAGGAGGAATTGGGGTAGGGACATGGACTTGGATAACAGAGGACAGGACGGACATGGAGAGGTGCACCAAACTGACCCTACAGGGCAGGCATCAGGGTTTGAAGCAGCACAATACACCACACAGCGCATGTGGGACAGGAGTGCAGCACAACAATCCATAGAAAGCAATTGGGAGGGGACAGGACCATGCACCAGGACAACAGAGAACAGATGGGAAAGAGGCAATGGTAGCTAGCTGACCATAATGGACAGACAGGAGAGAAAGCTGCAGCATAACAGACCATAAAGGGCAGGAGGGACGGATCAGGGGCATTACAATGGAACAGACAAGCCAGGAGGGAGGGAATAAGGGGTCTGCACATGGAAACAGAGGGCTGGGGGCAAGGTGGCAGGGCAGGAGCAGCAAGATGACCATGGAGGTCAGGCAGGAAGGGCACTAGAAACAAGACACACCATGGAGAGCAACAATGAGACTATGGTGGCATACACACAGACCATAGAGGGAAGGTGGGAGGGAGTCAGGGTCAGCTAGCTGACCACACAGGGAAGGTGGGAGGGGCCATAGCAGCACAGAAGACCATGCATGGCAAGCGGGAGGGTTAGTGGCAGCACAATGGCTATGATGGGCAAGAAGGAGGGTGCAGGGGCATGCACAAAGGACCATGGAGGATAGAAGGGAGGGTCAGGACCTGGGCACAGACAAGGGAGTTCAGGGGAAGGGGCCTCACAACAGACCACGCAGGGCAGGCAGGAGGAGCAGTTGCAGCACAACAGATCAGGGAGGGCAGAAGGGTGTGGCAGTAAAATGGACATTGGAGGACGGGAGGAAGGGGATAAGGGCATGGCATGTGGACAGGCAGGGTGGAGGTGGCAGGGACAGGTTACAGTCATCTGACAATGCTAGGCAGGTGGGAGGGGAGTGGCAGCTCAACAGAACACTCAGAGTAGATAGGAGTGGTAGGTCCATGGAACATAGTGGGCAAAAAGGATGGAGCAGGGGCATGCACAAAGACATCGGAGGGCAGGGGGAAGGAGAATAGGGGCAGCAAGCTAAGCACAGAGGCTAAGCAGGAGGTCAATGATGGGCCATAGAATTGGGCAATGGAGGGCAGCAGGAGTGGACTGGTACATCATGCTAAATGGAGGGCAGTGGCAGCACATCAGACCATGCATGGCAGGAGGGAGGAGGCTAGTCCATGGATTCAGACAACAGAGGATAGGGAGGAGGTGGATGGGGCAGCAAGCTAACTGTTCAGAGAAGGTGGGTATTAGGAACTTTATTGTTTTTAAAATGTGTGTCTGTGCGAACTACTTAAAATATGAACAAGAATGCAGCATAATCTCACTTTTATTCAGGAAGAAGAGGACGTTTGTGACTGTGACTCCGGGCTCACTTGGCAGAAACATCCCCTGACCCTCCACCCCCATTGCAAAATGTAATGCCCATGAAAAGGGTAGGTGGACGCAGTGTTATATAGAACATAGTCCTGAGAGCACGATTGAAAATGAAAACTAGATGTAGTATATGGTATAAACTATGCACCAAAAAGTGTGATATAAGATGAACCGGGGCGTGAAATATAATATGCAATACATTGTGCGCAATGACAGATTCATTGGAGAGCGCGAGATAGCACAGGCACTAGCGCGTGCTATGCGATATGCGCCTTGGAGTGTAATATGCACAGGGCAGTGTTGTGTAACATAACTAGTCTCTAAAGTTGTAATATAAAATATGTGCTGGGGAGTGTAACATTGCATATGCACTGTGACAAAGATATGGATCCCAGATTGTAATATGTACGGCATAGCGCTGTGCGTTATAACATACACATCGAGGAAGGCACGTTAGATGGGGCAATATAACCCGTGCGAAGGCAAGTGTGGCATGACATATTCACGGGGTGGTGTTACAGTGCACATGGGCTAGAGAGTGTCATAGCATACGCACTAGCTGGTGGAATACAACACAGAGGTGTGAGGCAATCGGCGGGCACTGGTGGGTGTAACACAGCATTGGGCTCAGCCAGGAGCACGCTGTGACTCTCAAGTGAGGTTCGTCTGCTTTCCAGAGAGTAAAATAAAAAGTATTACACATCCGGCGGTGGATGTGCTTTTTATTAACCGTGAGGGGGGTTTCATGCATAGTTTGGTCGAATTTTTGTCGAATTCCCTTTGAATGGCTTGGTGTGCGTGTATATTAAATGTGCTCGTCAATAGCTACCCATGTTTGCATAAATAAACGACAAGGGTGTCTACTTGGAGAGTACCCACCGGCGGGGGCGCCGGGATTAGGCACGGTAGGGCATCAGACACGTCAGAGCTTCACTAGCGGTGTAAATACATTCCATGTGGATTCATTCTATGCATAGTCGCCTTTTAATGAATATCACGCAAATCGTCATGGTGATAGGTACATACGGTTTGTCCAGCATGTCCTAGGTGTTTCTATAAATATATATATTTTTTAAATAATAAAAACACAAAGGCCGGCCCCGGGGGATGGGGTCCCCGGAGCCATAAGTGGCCTGAGGAGGGGGGCAACGCAGCCCCCTCCTAAAGAATTTAAATTAAAAAAAGGCCATGACCCGGGGGTTGGGGTCCCCAGGGCTGATTAAGGCCTTGGGAGGGCCAAATTAATTTTTTTCAACAAAACAAATTAGGGTGCAGGCCCTGGGGGATGGGGTCCCCAGGGCCAGTAAATTAGACAAGGAAGGGGGGCCACACAGCCCTCCTTCTTAAAAAAAAAAAAAAATTAAAGACCGGCATCGCACTGGAGGCCACGCCCCCTCCTTGCAGCACTCCGCAAACGCGCCCCCTGGCCAGTTATAAGTTGGGGAATTAATTCCTCTTCAATACTGAGGGTCCCTGAGGGCCAACTAGCCCAACAGGTATCTCCAGTGTGCGCCAGGGAGCTGCGTTGCAGACAGGTGTTCTGAGGCCACGCCCCTTTGTACACCTCTATGCAACGCAGCTCTGTGGCGCTTACTGGACGTACCTAGTGGGCTATTTTGCCCCTAGGGATCCTCAGGATTCAAGGGGACTTAATCTCCCAACTTAAAAACGGCCACAGGGCATGTTTACACAGTGGGGAAGGAAGGGGACGGGGCCTGAGGTGACGTGTGCAAACTCGCCCTATGGCGCGTTTTAAGTTGGGGAAATAATTCCCCTTCAATCCTGAGGGCCCCTGGGGGCTAACTAGCCCACCAGGTGCTTCCAGTAAGCGCCACTGAGCTGCGTTGCAGAGAGGTGGTCCAGGCCGTGCCACTTTTTACACCTTTCTGCAACGCAACTCTGTGGCGCATACTGGAGGTACCTAGTGGGCTAGTTGGACCCTAGGGACCCTTAGGATTCAAATTAACTTAATCTCCCAACTAAAAATGGCCACAGGGCGTGTTTACACAGTGGTGAAGGGAGGGGACGGGGCCTGAGTTAACGTGTGCAAACAAGCCCTGTGGCGCGTTTTAAGTTGGGGAAATAATTCCCCTTCAATCCTGAGGGCCCCTGGGGGCTAACTAGCCCACCAGGTGCTTCCAGTAAGCGCCACTGAGCTGCGTTGCAGAGAGGTGGTCCAGGCCGTGCCCCTTTTTACATCTCTCTGCAACGCAGCTCTGTGGCGCTTACTGGAGGTACCTAGTGGTCTAGTTGGACCCTAGGGACCCTCAGGATTCAAGGGAACTTAATCTCCCAACTTAAAACGGCCACAGGGCATGTTTACACAGTGGGGAAGTGAGGGGACGGGGCCTGAGGTGACGTGTGCAAACACGACCTGTGGCGCGTTTTAAGAGGTAGTTTTAATCCCCTGCCTTATTATATACTAGGGGCTTACAGAGGAGGTCATGCTGATCACAGGGGGACCCCAACGCATAGTGTTCCCTAGTGTATGTAGGTGTTTTCACTGTATTCTGAGTTCCTTTTAACATAGCACTGGCTCTAGGACTGGTTAGTCAGACTCAGTTACCACCAGTATCCGTCTGAAAAAGTTGAGGGTACAGGATGATTTTGCAACAAGGCTTCTTTCTGCTCTTCTGTTTGTTCTTTCTGCACGTTATCCTTCTTCCTGCACTTTTCTTCGTCTTTGAGGACTTCTGTTGCTTCTTTCTGCATTTCTTTTTTTTCTTTCTGTGCGTTTTTTCTTCTTTCTTCACATGTCCTATCTCTTAAGGCATAGTTAGAAATTAGCATTTAAAAAACCTATGAAATTCACTGAAAAAACCTTAGGTTTCAGGCACGTTATAGTTAGGAATTAGCATTTAAAAAACCTTAGAAATTCACTGAAAAAACCATAGGTTTCAGGGGCGTTATAGTTAGATGGACTTTTCACTCGTACAAAACCATTGAAATTCCCCCGTTATAGTTAGTTCAGCTAACCATAACTCGCGCGCCCGCAATGCACTGCGGAGGACGTCACATATTACATCACTCATGACATGGTCAGTGACATCACTCATGACATCACTGATGACATCTCAAATGACATCACTAATGACATCACTGTTGACATCATCCTTGTGATAGAGTGGCAGACCTCCTCTTCCCCTAATATAACCTTTGATACACACATTCAAAAATAGAAACTACAATGTTCAAAACAATGGGCATACCAATACCAGTTACAACAACCTATTCAGTAATTCTAAGATCCACATACACATCCACTCATTCACCAACAGTCCTATACAGTCACTCATACATGTACTCACTCATCATATGTACTCACACACCTATACATCCTGTTACACAACGCCATTCATCCATAGAGTTACTCACACACATAGTCACTCATGCTAATAAAGAATCAAACATCCATTTACTTGCATATACAGTTATACACACACCACCACGCTTACTTCTACAGAAACCTTCACATACTTAGTCTTTTAAACAATCACTTATAGAAACACATACTTATTCATACAGGAACTCTTTCAATCTCTCACTCTCACATATACTCACTTATATACACCAATAGTCACATATACTAGTTTAAAACATATGTAATTACTCATAAAGACACTATTGAGACAGTCTATCACTCACTAACACACCCATGCATCCACCCATACAGTCCTGCACACATGCTGTCTTCAACACATACAAACAGTGAGTCACTCATTCATGCACCTATGCACTACGTAATACCCCCCACCGAACCATACAGACACTCAGACACTCATACTGATACTCAAAAAACCAACTAATAACCTATATAGACACTCATGTAGCTACTCACCAACCCATGCAGCCACTTATACACAAAGTGAGAGACTGATACAGATATTTACACATTTAAACATTACTCACTAAGCCATGTATTCACTAAGATACACTTAATTAGTCAGTTATACAATCAATTTTTCAAAATCAAATCATCCATTTAGACACTTATATACCCATTTATTCTTCCATCGACCTTGAGATATACATATATAAAACATATGTAATTTTCAGAAAAACACACATTCACTGGATGATGTCATCAGTGATGTCATTTAAGATGTCATCAGGGATGTCATGAGTGATGTCACTGACCATGTCATGAGTGATGTAATATGTGACGTCATCAGCAGTGCATTGCGGGCGCGCGAGTTATAGTTAGCTGAACTAACTATAACGGGAGAATTTCAATGGTTTTGTACGAGTGAAAAGTCCAGCTAACTAGAACGCCCCTGAAACCTATGGTTTTTTCAGTGAATTTCTAAGGTTTTTTAAATGCTAATTCCTAACTATAACGTGCCTTAAACCTAAGGTTTTTTCAGTGAATATATGTATATATATATATCACACACTACCAATTATACACTATGACTTTACATGCACTAAATATGTTTGGCAAGCATATGGCACACCATACAAACCAAATTGCCTTATGTGGATTTATTATTTATAGTGGTATAATGAGTGATATGTAGAGGATTGACTGTAATTACATACTGTTTACACAGGTTTCTTCATCCAGCATTCAGCCTGCTGAGCAATCATTCCACCACCAAAGAGCTATAAATTTTACCAGAATACAACCTAGCTTAAAACAGAGAATTCACAGTGGTTGCTGGAAGTCTCCTCATGCCATTGGTCCCTTTAGAGTCATAAAGCACAGGGCAAAGTGCAGTTGCAGCCCTGTACTGCGTAAAAAGCAGCCCGCATGTTAAAATTGTTTGTCAAGTTAACTTATTTTGGCTCAATAATTAGCAAGTATGCGCAGCATTCTTGCGAAGAGGTTTGTTTAAAACATCATGAAAAGTGTCTATTTAATATTTTGTAAAGTTCGTGAAGAGAATTCAAAAGGTGCACAAAGAAATACACAAGAATAACAAGCCAATCCGTGTACACAGAAGACAAATATGCTTAGAAATGTGCAATATATAAAAATCTAAAAATCAACCTATGTCCGAGCTGCCCCAAAAATGTTTATTAATGGTCAACTGGAATTTTCCAACATGACTTTGATTTTAAGAAAAATGTTACTACTCTCACCAACTGTTTACATCTTCTATTTGCTTGATTCATTTTCATATATATGTGAGAGCTATTAAGTTAGACACAAAATTTATTAGAGACAAAAACTAAATAGAGGCAAATGCATACCAAGATAAGGAACATACATTGTTAGTTGATGCTTGTAAAAATGGAGGAAACTATTGGTGTGTCTCTCTGCTCCAGATCCAGTGGTCTATCTGTTGCAGTCACTAGCTCAGGCTGGCAGCTGAGTACAGGTGGCCTTGGCACATATACAGCTCGTGCAATGGCAGCCACTGACAATCGCACAGACACATTCACAGGCGATGTCATTGGAGTTACCAGCATGCTGTTCAGCTCCTCTCACAGCACACAACTCCATCACCCTAGAAAGCATATGTAGCATGTTCTGGACAGATACTGCGCAGCTGGATTTCTCACTCTCTTCTTGCACCCCAGAGAACAATGTAGCCCACTCCACCAGATTTAGCTGAGCCTGAGGGGGCACCCACTGAGCCCTTTAGATTGGGAACATGCACAGAGGACTGGGAGTTTAGCTGAGTAGCGCTGCCCAAGTAATAGGCAGCACCAATCAGGGGCCTTATTAACAAGAATTGACGCATCGCTGAGCTGCTGCAGTGATTAATCAAAATCAGTTACGAAACGCAAAGCCATTTTTTTGTGACATGGATATGCCATATTTACGGTATGGCACACCATGTCATAAGCTGCGAGCTACGTAAAACAAAGTATGCTGGCGCCAGAATTAAGACACTTTAACAACTGACGTATCTGCCGTGCAAGTGTTGTAAGGCAGAATAGCGTCAGGTAAGGCGATCCAAACTGCCCTAGAGCTTCTTTTTACTGAATGAAACAATGAATAACAAACGATATAAATACAAAAAAAGAAAACAGACTTCGCTGAAGGCCGCCATGGATCAGGGAGAAGAGACAAGCAGCCAGGACAACAACCCCAGCATCATCCAGGATGTCCAGGCAGACTTCATGTGAAAGAGGAAGAGGAAGTGCAACTTTAGTGACGAGAAGAATGAGATCCTGATCACTGAGGTGACAGATCACCCACACCAGCTGTTTGTCACCTCACAGTTGGCACTATCAAAAAAAGAAGCCATTTGGCAGTTCATACTTGCTAAGGTCAACAGCTTGGGACAAGCGAAGAGGACAGTTACCAACTGGAAGAAACGCTGGCATGACATAAAGTGCAGAATGAAGAAAAAAATGGCAAACACCATGAAGGCAGCAATTTACACCGGAGGAGGAAGCCCAGTGCCCCAGAAAGAACTGGATGTCCTAGAGGAGCAGGGGGCAGCGGTCATTCCAGAGGAGTTGTTGGCAGGACTTTCAGGACAAGATAGTGCAGCCCACGAGGAACATCAAGACCTATGGGTAAGTCGAAAAAAGCGGCAATGTGGGGAAAAAGGTCATGTCGTGAAGTCCAGCTAGCTAAGTACAAGAGCTCCACTGTGCCATGTGCAAGGTAAAAGGCAGGTATGGGAGTCATGTTCTGTTAAGCATCATATATATATATATATATATATATATATATATATATATATATATATATATATATATATATATATATATATATATATATATGTCAGTCACACTGGCCAATTACATGCTGCACAGCTTACACCAGCTCTGTCATATTATTCACTGTCATGTGTGAAGTGCAGTACCAGTCCACCGTCACCTCTGTTAACTGCCACCTGTAGTTGTATGTACAACATGAGTCACCAGAGCTACAAGTCCCACAATACCAAGCAGAAACACATGGGAACTCAATCACCAGAGGCCTGTGCTGCCATGAACCTTACTTTTCATGACAGTCTGGTGGTGCTAGTCTCTCAATCATATTTGTGGTGCGATGCTAAGCCACCCTGTGTGGCTTCGAATGACCTTACAGGTATGTATTAAGGTAATCCCACAATAATGTGAGAGATACCCTGATAGCCGAAAAGGGACAGGGTCAATCACAATTTAAACAGAAGTGAATCCCTCTTGTGTTCAATGTTTTAACAATCTCATGACCATACTTTATTCAGTCTGATATCCACATACTGAACCTTGTTATATGGAAACATTTCTCATTTATCATAATATAAAAATTATATTCATTAAATGATTTCCTCAATTACCATATATATGGCTTTTCGCTTATTAAAAATCAATCAATTTCATATAAAGCTCTACACTAGATTCCATCATTATTAAAAGTACACTTGAGACAATGTTCGTAAAAACACAGTAAAATCACTTTTAGTATGTACAGATTAACTGCATGATTTCACCATCCCAGTACCAGAGTAATCACATGAAAATTCAAAAGTTGTCGACGCATGGTTTCGGTGGATGAAGCTTGATAGACACTACCTTCTTCAGAACAAGAACATATATTTTTTTGACAGCAAATAGATCTCTCTGCAATCTGTTGTTCACCAATCCCTTTCTATTTCCCACATTGGTTGGAGAGCCGTTTCGGGATGTGATGTTTTCTAAAAAATACATTCTTCTATTTATCTCCTTGTCACCCCTTTCGAGAAGATTACATTTATTCTGTTCATTCCATCTCTTGCAATTGTAGGATTAATCACTCTATATATTATCCTTATAGTTTTTTCAATATAAAATGCCCGTTCAGTCTCTCTTATATAGATGAAATCACTGTGCTGAAGACTCAGTGATAGAGCAGTACGGTTGCCCTTCTTATGCCTTTCCGGCTTTAATCGGTCTCTTAGCTCGCCTTCCCATCAGTGACGTCACCCGGCTTTCGTTTTACTTCTTTAGAATTGCAGGTGATGGAGATGGAGTGAACAGAATAAATGTAATCGTCATGAAGGGGTCACAAGGAGTTAAATAGAAGAATATATTTTTTTAGAAAACATCACACCTTGAAACCCTCTCCAACCAGTGTGGAAGAACTGGGGAGGGCATGGAAGTTTGAGGGAGGGCCTAGATCTGTTGCTCTATGTGGTCCACAGCATGCTGCAAACTCTTTACCATCTGCAGCAGTGTCGCAAACTGCAATTGGACTCCAACCAACTTCAAGGTCAAGTCTTGCTGGTCCTTCTGCAACTGCTGCACCATGACCATTCATTGCTGGGATTGTGTGCCACCCGGCTGTCCTGCCACTGCTCGTGGGGCAGAGGAGGGTCCAGGAAGTAGGACAGAGGAGGGTTCGGGTAGTGGGCCAGAGGAGGGTCCGGGTACTGGGGCAGAGGAGGATCCGGGTAGTGTGGCAGAGGAGAGCCCTTCAACAGGCCCTGGAATGCCACCATGTCTGTTTACCACAGGATGTTTGGTTCTTGTTTATGGGAACTTCACGTCCCCCAGCTGGTGACATTCGGCTTCTTGCTGCCCAGGCTCTTTCATAGGTTTACCCCTTGTGCCTGTAGGTCTTTCCTACCTTCCGGATGTGCCAAAATCTTTCCAGATGGAGCCAAAATGACTTTTCCTCTGCTGGGGTCATGTTGGCTGTTGGAGAGGAAGGACACATGAATCAAACAAAGCTTCTTTGTCACACTTGGCCATATTTTCCTGCATCATTCACTATTAGAAGCAAAAGTGCCATGGCTGCCCACCACACTTACATGTATGTAACGTAGAATGACAAACCATCATGAGAAGCATGTCCTTCCCCTAAGATATCAATGGTACATCACCCAGGTTGTGGCCGTGTGGGTACAGGAGAGCCTGTGACAGGCCTCATTGCCATGTAGCCATGTGCATATGAGGACAGATATTAGTATATGCTGTTATATATACATGGAATGGTGCACATATTCTCTATATGTGTGCTCCCTGGACTATTTCATGACACATGCCAGAGGGTACACTCTAGGGCCAAACAGCTAATTGAAATGAGTGATGTGCAGAAAGTACACAAATCGACGCAGCAATGCTTCACTGTATATTAATATACATAGGCCACGCACAGAAGAATAGATAAACTTGTAGTGAGGACATGGGATTAACTGCAGACATTGCTAAGTTAGCATACGTTAGTATATGCTTGGCCGCCATTTTGCCGCCTTTGCACACAGTACTTCATGGCTCTGTTCTCGTGAATACTCTGCTTGCGCTTTTTCACATGAGAACTGTCTGCCTTTCATACTTCTAGCTGTACACTGTGCTCCCCGTCTGCACAGCGTGTTCAAGGTCTGCTGTTGATTCCCTTTGGTCAGTCCCGCGCCCCTAGACATAACATTGAACACAGCTGCACTACTGAAACTCGGGTGCTTTTAATATGGCATTGTATGCGTGTAAAGGCACTTGGAGAAAATCATTCCAACGAAGAAGATCTGTGTTTGTCTGGTGATGTAAATCCTTGCATCTAAACCTGAAGGTATGGGGTCCCCCTGACAAAGCCTAGAGGTCTTCTATAATTATAATAAACTAGCTCTTAGCACGGGGAGGGTGGTAAGGCGCTGTAGTCCTGTTTCCACTGTTATTATAATATGGTTTCCCCTTTTGTGCTTTATGGAATTGTAACAATGCTGATTATATTGTTCTTATGCATTTTGCTGCTAGTATTGGCTTGTGTACTGCATTATAGAGCACGTTAGTTAAAATAAACATTTTAAGCTATACTGTGTCTCTGTATACTCACGTTGTGGACAAGTATGAGTGTTTGGAAGAAAGAATGTTCTTGTTCCCATGATTCCTGAGAGGGACGGAGAGACGTGTTCTAGGATGTCAAATCATTGGTAGCTTTGCTGTAGTACGGAGAACGAATGAGACACTATAGCTAGTCGGATTGGGGTTCTGGGCACTGAGGTGGGATTTTTAGTACACCACTACACTCCGAGGTCCTGATTTCCTGCGCATAGTTCTGTGTATGTGCAGAATCCCTGCAACAAACTCAGAGCCAGTATTTGAAACATTGACAGATTGTTGTGATCTACCTCACTTTCAAAAGACCTGTTGTAATTCTTTTAATGTAGATTACCACATGTCCATTTCAACACCACTATACCATAGATCACCTACTGAAATTATGCAAAAACCTGTTCTCCATGACATACCCAATAGTCTGTTTCAATCTTCCTGTATGGATTGTTACCGAGAAGCACATCAACTCATACTTAGTCCATGTGATGAGTGTGTAAATGCATGTTGTAGAGTTCATATTAGTGAGTGTTTAGAGCTATATCTGTCAGGTATATTGCAAGAACATTTTCATTAAAGGGGAATCAAGGTGATAATATATGGATATCTGCAGCTTTTTGAGTCATGTGTAAGGGCATGTATCCTGACAATACAGTGCAGACATGCCTTTGGGACTTTACACATTGACCTTATGTCTCACCAAAGCCTTCAAAGTAATGGGAGTGTGTAAAATACAGGTAATTTGATCTGTGGTGCATGAGTCAGGCATGTTGCAGTATTGCTATGGGTGGAATGCTTGCATGTCCCACATACAATCATACCTATTAAGGACCTCATGGACTACAAATTGCCATAGGGCAGTGCCACAAGGCTTCATGCTGCGCTGCCCTAGACCTAAAGAAAAGTGCAGAAATGCACCCTATTAATCAGATTCCTGTCCTTTTCCCCTGTGCTGGCGCACAATTGGCTGCCATGTGTCAATGTAGGCATGCATGCATCATGGTGCAAGGGTGCCTGTATTGCAAATATGATTGCTTTTGGGCAGGAAAGGACTCCTTAATGCACAAAACACAATCAAGAGATGTGTTATCCCCTTTCTATGTGTGCAGCTGAAGGCAGCACACATAGAGAGAGGAAGAATTAGAAGATGTAAATCTTAGCACCTACCCTACACCACCCCTGGAGTGGCGTAGTCTTTTGATGCATTCCCAGGTTTACAAAATCTTGTAAATTAGAGAATGTGTTCATACCATGTGTCTTCCATGGATACACCCACCGTGACACCCATAGCATGCCTCCCTAATGCAGAGAGACGCCACGCAGTGACTTGTGCAGCTTTGCCTCACTCCACATGTACAAGGCCTTGAAGACTTAAACAACACAGGAGTCCGCTGGTCTACAGCAGTCTACCTTAAACACAAGCACAGCGCGCCAGCTACATACAGATGTGCAAAAGTCCTTTTCAAAGGGACCAAGTCCCATCACCCACCGAAGTGGCATGCTTCATCATCTGGGACCTCCCTTAACCGCACCTGGTGCGGTTAAAGAGCTACAACTCCTTTAATTACTATAAAAAGGAGGAGCTCAAGGATGTTTTTAACTGATGTAACTTGGAGGATATCAATCTCAAAATGAAGAAAAGCTGCCAAAAGTGTAGTGAGACTAAGTGCAGTGTGTAAAAAGTGGTTTAAAATTGATTACCAATAGAAAAATATTTTTATTCGATATCCAGTGGTATCAAGAGTAAAAAAGCAGAAATATTGGAGGAAAACGTGTGCACAAATAATGTAGGAACACGTCCTCTTGGGTCTACATGTTTCAGCCAACTAGCGTCTCAACAAAATGACAGTGGGTTTCTTCAGGACCATAACATAACACTACTGCGATGTGAAAAACGGTGAAAAGTGAGTACAAAAGGAACGATACAACCTACACAAGTACCTGCTTATCTGGGGATATGCGGCACCGTAGGGAAGTACAATTGTCACCTGTTGAAAACAAGGGGTAATTTTAACAGGGAAAGATATTAACAGGGACAGACATACATAATTGATCAGAGCTGGTCAAGATAACAAGTGTAGGTAGACTAATGCAGACATATCAAAAGTAAACGTATGCCATGAAGGGATCTGAAATGCCTTCTTACCCGTCAATGATCGGGGAACGTCCTACACTCCTGGTAACAACTCAGGGCGTGAGGCAACGCTCTAAAAGACAAAAGGAGCAGACTAATACTAAATCGACATAGTATTGTCTATTCACTAACGTCAACACAAACAAGATTAGCTATACACACAAAACATGACAGGGCGGTAGGTTGACTAACTGAAAACAGAATGTTACGGTGGACCCCACGCTGGGAATCCTGGCAATCGACATAGTATTGTCTATTCACTAACGTCAACACAAACAAGATTAGCTATACACACAAAACATGACAGGGCAGTAGGTTGACTAACTGAAAACAGAATGTTACGGTGGACCCCACGCTGGGAATCCTGGCAATCGACATAGTATTGTCTAGTCACTAACGTCAACACAAACAAGATTAGCTGTACACACAAAACATGAAACCGGTCCTAGGATGCTTGATTCCGGTCCAGGGAAGACATGGCTTGGCAGTTCGGGCTGGACTGTTCCCATGAGGCACAGGGTCAAGACTGATTTGCATATGGCCATGTCTGAACTGGGGTGGCGTAGTGGGCAAAAGAACGATGGATTTAACCCAGATCTCTTGACTGGGGGAGAATGTCTGCATTGTCAGCATTCCGTCCATCATTTGTTTGTTGTAATGGAATTGGTCAAGGCACAAGTGACACACAACACTTGACAATGCACGGTGCATTGTTTTAGGGGGTTTGACGTTGATGCCTGGCATCCGACCTGATTGTACACTTTCGAGGGCTACTTCTAGCTGACTGAATAGTGTGGATGTTGATATTTCCTAGAAATGTGACATAAACACAAAGACAAGTAATAGTTTCAAACATTTATTATCATGTTGAGACTTTCATTCATGTTGTTTTATGATCCATTCATGAACATGTGTTTCATGTAAAAACAATTGCACAATATGTGCATGTCTGTTATTGCCTGTAGCTGTATTATCGATATCTTGAGCCTCTGCATACTCCTCTTCATCATCATTCTCAATTGGGCCTTGAAGGTCACCCTCCCAGGGGACATTAGTCTGCACACAAATGTTGTGCAGTATTGCACAGATCAAGATGATCTTGCAGACCATTGGGGGGAGTGGAGCAATCTACCCCGAAATGGTAAGGCAGCTTAACCTGTCCTTCAGCAGTTCAAAGGTTCTTTCAACGATGTTCCTGGTCCTGCTGAGAGCCTGGTTATAGGCCTTCTATGACTCAGTCTTGGGGGTGCACATGGGGTGTCAGGACCCACAGCTGGATGCTATATCCCTGGTCAGCTGAAAGTGAAGCAAAAGGACAACTGTCAATTCTTTAGAAAACTGTTACTGATACCTTGCAGCTAATGTGCGTTATGTGTAGCTACATAGTCATTCATATTTCTAACATTATTTTCACAATATGTGTTAGTCATTCAGTTGTTGATAGGTTGACTCTTTTGTCTTCATTACTGAGTGTTGCAGCAAATGCTGAGCATAGCTGATAGATTCTACACTTCTACATCATGACTGTGATGTAGATCCTGTTATTCTCATTGATGTATATTTGGAGCAGCTCGTGGCCACTCAATGTTATGTGCTCACACAACATGTGTGAACTTGTCGATTGTGGAACATATTTGAGTACTTAGTCCTTCTTAGGTAGATGTTGACATAGGAGACATGCCTTGCACTGACACATGAATATGTCCATGGTTGGCCATAGATGTGGGTGTTGGGATACATGGCATGCATAATGAACCATGCAAGGGGCATTTCGACACCCCCACATCCCCCATGGGAAAGCTTCCTCACACACATGAATGCTATACAGCATTTGGGCCAGCCATGCATTGCTCTGTACCCTCCCACCATTAAACAAAGCCACAGTAGCTTTTGTGTATTGATATTGTTGGCTTGTGGGTTTGCCTGACACATGTACTATGATGCATGGTGCATGTATGAACCACACCCCTCTTACTTTAGTTCCTATCTGCACCAACAAACACAGTTATGGGTATTATGTCATCCATTCCTACCTGTAAGTAGGTGTGTTAGGTATTGGAGTTTAGCTTACTTACAAGTAGGCCATTCCAAATTCTGATGCAGGATCCTTTTTTCACGAGTTCAAAAAGTGACGCATCCTCAAAGATACGTCACCTTGTAAATATGGAGCAGTGACTGTTCTGCCAATGCGTCAAAAATGTTGATGTGTTGGCGGTGCAAGCTCCTTGTATATAAGCCCCTGCCTGTTTGTAATGACATCCTCCAGGGGGCTTTCACTGCTGCTTTTATGGGTGGGTGACACAGGCTGCACTTTGGTGTTCAAAATCACATGCGCAGTTGAACAGGTCAGAAATTAAGTGTGAGCATTATGACAGAGGGCGGACTCAGGTACAGCACTGGAGAGTGCAGCAGGTTTCGCTCTCACTATCACATTACAAGTACTTGAAGGTGATCACCTCTCATTTGTCCAGAGTTTTATGTCTGGTATTTACTAAAATGGCACCTTGATTATTAGCATGACTAAATATGCAGGTACTGCCACAGAAGCCTAGTCCTTCACATAAAAGGCTGAGTTACACTGAAATATTTGTTTTCTTCTGCCACGATTAGTGCAGTTGAAATTAAATATAGAAGAGGAACATTAAAACATCCCATTTTGAGCCATGCCTTAACTGCCTGTTACCTAAGTCACAAAATTCCCTTTGGGCAGCTTCGCCCCTGTAAGGATGAACAGATGGGAGATATGTATCTTCATAGAGCTTGATCACCCAGGGTATTTAGTTACAGGTATGTAATGTGTAATAATTTCATATGCTCTGGTTGCTGCATTTGAAACTTGGGAAAACAGAGGATGATGGAAAAGTTTCATTTGAATGCTTAGGATATTATTTTGTTCTAGGCACGATCACTTTCTTACAGGGAACCCCTGAAACACTTCTTGGGATGATCTTGCTTTTCTGAATGCCTGGAAAATGTGAAGTTTTTTGCCACATTTTTTGATTTTTGTAGCTTACAAAGCTCATGCTCTTGAACGCTAGATAAGTTTGTGCTTGCGCGCTTTGCATGTTTGCTCACTCAAGGCCATGCCAAATGTGGTTCATAGTGGGGGTAATTTTTTTATGGCTGCCATCTTGTCAGAGAACCATCAATGAGGCACTAAGTGACCTGTGTTGTTTCCTGCCTACACCTGTGACCCAAGCCTTTTCCCTGCTCCTGCAATATTGGCTAAAACAAAATTGAAAGCAAAGCCTGGCCTCAATGAAAAGGAAACCCATAAATGTATCTCCCCGGACCACAGCGGGCAGTGAAAAAATCCTTAAATATTTCTTAAGTATTGTAGAGGCAAGTATACTGCACGTTTTCTTTTTTGGAAAACAAATATTACTTAACATCTCTTTCTGGCTGCTAATCTGAAACCAGGGCTGTCAGGAGCACTGCCAGGGGTCTCAAAGAGTGAGCCAGCGGTCATAGCTTCAACCCCTGGTGACCGCTAAATGCTGTTTACGCGGTTAAGAAACAATTAAAGGGAACAACACACATCCCCTTCCCTTAATAATAAAAACTATGCTTACAAATTAATGCAATAAAACTAACTCATTGGCAATTTTACATTGAAAAAAAATAACAAACTAAAATTTAACTTGTTAAAGAAACATATTCCTCAATGTAGATTGGACTTTTGACATTTCGTTCTGATTCGTTTCCAGGGATGATTTCACTGTAGGAATCAATCCCATTTCAGTGACCATCATCCAGAGCTTCTTCACTCCCTTCTACCAGTTGCGGCCTGTATAGGTAAGAGCGGTGGGATGGTGGGGTGCGTTGGGATTCGACAGACGACGGCGAGGGGAAATTACATAAATAATTATTTTTCCCTCGTCGTCGTCTGCCGAATACCCCCCACCCCACCCCACTGCCCCACTGCTCTTACCTGCATGGACAGCTCCTGCCTTCTACACTAGTACTACTTTCAGCCACATCCTCACTGAACTAAAAGAAAACACTTTATCTACCATTGATAGGTTCTGCCTCTCTTTCCTTTATTGCCCCATGCAATTGTACTTAAAGGCCAAACCCATTCATCATTTATTTTCAAGTTAAGAAATACACCCAAAAATGTTACATGTTTAGAAAACAAACTACCCTCTTTTCCAACCATCCTAGGTTTTTAAGATGCACAAATTCCCCTTTTTTTAAATTAAATATGTTTTATATACACCTTGTGCCTATACAATATATTCTCTGACAGTTTCAGATGACCACTTTACCTGTTTGTAATAGCGTGTCCAACTCTGAGTATCTATCGAGAAGGGAACCCTTCCTCTCATAATAGTAAATGTTCTGTACAGTGTAAGAGTAGGGGTAGCGTGGTACATCCAAACCATTCTTCTTTCTTCCATTTCCCATTTTCTTTTCTTACTTTTAGCCATTAGCAGAAGTGCTTTACTCACCCAGTTGAATCGTTCACCTTCTCCATTACCTTCAGTATGATAAACAGATGTACACATATGTTCAATGCCATTAAGCTTCGAAAAGGTGTCTACCTCTTCAGATTTAAACTAGGCACCATTATCAATGATCAGCCTCTTAGGCAAACCTTCTCTCTGGAGGATTTAATTTAAAAAAATCCTTATACAACCAGCATTTGCATTTTCCTTAACAGCTATTGCCAAATAACTCTTCTCAACCTATCTCATCCACAATGGGACCCATAATGTCCACGCCAACCATCTCCCACACTGTCATAAGACATTTAATGGGACACAAAGGAGGTCTTAAGGTAGCTTGTGATTTGTTTGCATTTTCATAGTCTGGACAGTCACAAACAACTTTTTCCATTTCAGCAGCCATTCCAGACCACCAATAACTTCCTTTGACTTTCTTTTTGTTCTTCACAATCCCCAAATGTCCCTCATGACATAACTCAACAATCCTTTGTCTAAGGCTTCCTGGGAGACCCACTGACTCACCCCCTCTTACAAGATACATCCCACAAAGAGAAAGTTCATCACATACCTCCCAAAAGTTCTCGAGTTCCCTACTCACCATTCTTCTTTCACCCCAAACATTTGGAACAAAACGCACCACTTGGTTTAAGACTCATCTTCTTAACGTGCTATCTTCCATTTGTCTTCATTAATGGCATTTAACCCCTCAGTACCCATTCAAGCTTCTCTTAATTCTTCCCAATTATCTTCAAGCACTTCATTCAGGGGTAATAGCATCCTGCCCAAACAGTCTGCAACTTTCTTTTTGACCCGTAGAACATACTGAATCGTATGTTGTTATTCCATAGGTCTCACAGACAACCAAGCTATTTTAGGTGTAGCTAGCATCCAGCCTTCAGTAGTCAGTCAGTCAATTCAACCTTATTCAGCTCAAATTGCCATAAAAGTACAAACACACAAAATACATAAATACAATAGTAAACAATTCATAAAAAACAATTCCATACAGTATTAAAAGAGTAAGACTCTCAAAGTGTTATTTTCCTCATGAAGCAATGAAACCTGCATATAACAATAAAAGCATTTATCATACAAACAGAGGCTCCATACATCTTCCTCATACTCAGTGAGCATCTATTATAATTAATCATCGCATAACATATTCACAGGGATCCCTGCTGTTGTAGAACTATAATGGCTAGTTAATATTGTCTGATATTTGCTTCTCGTATAAGTGGAATGAGGAAGCATTTCCGATGAGCTGTGTACAAAGTGCAAAATAGCATTGTGCTCTGCTTTGCGACATTGTCATAGGGGCACCTAGGAAGGTTTAAAAGCCAAGGTCCCTGCTTTGGAAATGTCATTAAAAAGTGAATGGCATTAAACCGTAATCAGTAATGAGAAATCTATACTGACTATTAGTGTTGACAGTTAAATAAGACCGATACAGCCAATAATGGCTTCCAGGTTGTGATTTTTGTGTCTCCTCCGTAAGGGTCCTTTGACAAGAATTAAGAAACTGGCTTCTAACTAGATTTTTTGACTTATTTACAATGCTCTCTGTTTTGGACCCCTAATGTCATGAGTGCTTAATTACAGTGGCGGCTGGTCCATTAGGGGCGTTGGGGCAGCGCCCCACAAAAGAATCGGCCAGTGAACAGGATGGAATGTAAACAGACGAATTGACAGCTTACAATTCGTCTGTTTACATTTCCGGGCCCGCCTGTGCGCTTCATTGCCGGTGAAAGTGCGCTGTGCGCATGTCACGCACAGCGCACGCAGGCAGAGACGAGCAGGAGTTAAAAAGATGGTCTGCGCATGTGAGAGAGGAGCAAAGCCGCTCACTCACATTAAAAAACCATTAGGTTTGCTGCGCATGCCCTGTGTAGAGCAGGAGTTTGAAGGTAGGCTCCTGCTCGGGCGGTGATGCGTTTTGCGCAAAGTCGCCCCATGCCCTATCAAACAACAGGAAAGTAAAGAAGGTTCAGCCCACCGCCCGGCCCCCCAGTCTCCTCATTGGCAAAAGAAAAGAGCGGGGAGAAGTTACTTCCACGTTGCAGAGCAGCAGACGTGATGCGACGCGGAACCGGAGAAGATGGCTGGTAAGTTCTTTTATTATTGATTAACTTTCCCCCCCCTACCCTCTCCAGTCATGCCGGCCGCGCCTGGACAAACTCCATTAGAAGGGTGACCTTTGAGTTACTAGCGCCACGGGTTACCTCTAAATCGGGTGCTGAAAAAATCTTGTCTGCTCTACCGTGTGTAGGGTGTGTGATTAGAGCAATGCTTTAAGTGGTAATACTGAAGTGCATCTACTCACTATCCAGTGTACTTGTCTGCTTTTAGGAAGTGCCGGTATTTTAAATGTATTGTAGCATAGCTCAGAAGTCCAGGTTCTCTCCCTTTTAAATTAAGGCATTGGAGGTACTCAGAACAGTGTCTGTGTAACAAGATGAACGAATGTTCAACGTAGGCAAGATTTTTGAAGAGACCTTATTCCACATGTAAGAAATCCCACGAAGCGGCACGTACTTTTGGTGCGTATTCCAACAGCTAACTGCTTGCTGTCCTGTCCTTGCAGCGCGTAACCTCAAAATAACCATGTTAATGTAAATTAGCAATACAGAAATTAACATTTAGTAAAGATTTAGCTAATGCCACTAACAGTCCGGATTGCCAAGGACCTTGCTCTCTGCACTCTCATGGACCCTCATCATGGCATTGCAGTGTTTGTGTGCCATCCAGGTAGTGTGTTGGGCACCCGGCCATCATTTACCTTGTTGCTATAGTATTGTGTATGGTGAGTTAAAGTCACGATCTCGGCATTTCACAATCTAGTCAATTAACCTGCAGTGCACCAATTAGGTTAAACGAGGAGGCTATGGCGTTTGATCGTACCGCACCTCCGGGCAACTCTCTTAAGTCCCTGAGCCAACTGAATTTTACTGAATATCTCACAGTTGTGAACTGCATCTGTCCTCTCCAAAGTAAAGGGGCAAGTCCCAGAAATTATGACCTGATAGGTTTAATCAAAAAATCAATCTGTTTGCATGTCTGAGACTCCTGATGTAGAAGTAAACATAATATGTAGGCTTGTACGGAGTGTATTTAGTTCCTTTATATACCTCTAGCAAAAAGCTTGAGTTAGAGTGCTGTATTCCCCCACCCCTCGTTGTCTTTCATTACAGAAAATGCCTGGTATTGATTAGGTGTCTCTTTGCTAAATTATGTGGTTTTAAAAATGGCTGACCATCATTTCACACATGGCTTCTTTTTCATTTTAGGAATGCTTAATCTTATTTATTTTCCTGTCTAGATATGTAATCACTTTGATTTGTCAGATTAATGTTAACAGTAGTACTTCAACAGGGCAAGACCCAAATGACTGGGATGCGTGTTGTGTGTGTTCAAAGATTCACTGTGACAGTTTGATATAAAGAAGATATGCAAATGAGAAAAGTTGCAAAGATAATAATTTAATTAAGCTTTGTATTTTTTGCTTTATAATACTGCGTATGACTCAAGAACAACTGATTAGTATGAGTTTAGCTTTACTGTTCTGTTCCACCTGAAGCCAAAAGTGAGCTTACAAGGATTAGTAAGAAAGACTTACTGTTTTATGTATTTTAAATTGGCAATTAATACATGTATCTAGAGTAGAGTGGTATACCCGCACTAAATAGCTATTGCACATAAGGTCTTCCTTTGTAAGAAAATTGATTAGAGGGTCAACAGCTGAGACTGTACCATGCAAGATCAGCTGGAGATGCTGTTTTTGTTTTCTGTACAAGGAGTCTAAAGTTCAATTTTAAAAACCTGCACGGGGGGGGGAGGGGGGAAGCCCAACCCTCCAATATTTAGGTCCGAGCTTAAAAATGGCTGTCTAATCTTCAAGAACTGGAAAATTCGGTGCTGGCTTTAATTTTATTGTCGTGATATGACCAAATGCCGGCCTAACATTGCTGTAGCTTGTTTGACCTGAGGTTCATACAGACTGTGTAGTATTTCGAACAGCACTGTTCATATTTCAATGGCACGCCTTAAGGCAGAATTCTGAACATACACCGGACCCAAAGCGAACATTTTATGAATTGGCTATTAAAGCATCTAATAGTAACATTCTGTGAGCGCTGCAGGTACCCACTGAGCCAGAGACGACGCGGACCGATACGTTTTTTTTAAATTATATTTCAATTTTAAACTTCCCCGGCCCCGCAAGTTTAACGTATCTCGGCCCAACTTTTTCGACCACCACTTTCAAAATCCACCAGCCGCCACTGCTTAATTAATCTACATCAGCCATGATAGGGCAGACACATTATTGAGAGGTGAGCAATTAGAAATATTAGCTCTTGTAAAATTTGCTTCAGGATTCCTTCTACCTCATAACCATCGTAGGAAAGTAGGATCTGCTTCACATGTTTACCCCCAATTTTTGCTGGTGTTTCACTGTTTTTTTACTTTAATCTGGCTGGGACCCTGCTAATCAGGGCCCCAGCCTAGCTGCTTCCACCCTAAAATGATTTCATGTACTTTAGGTACAGTTCAGATTGGAACTGAGGTGCCCTTATAAGTCCCTAGTATATGGTATACTATGTACCCAGGGCATAGGTACCCCAGAGGCCTACCAGGGGCTGAAGCATGTAATATACCACCCCTGGAAAGCCACTCAAAATGACAACACAAGTCAGCTACTGCAGCCTGGGTAAGGTGGTGCATGCACCCCTTACTGAGATATAGGTTCACTATATCTCAGCACATACCCACATATAAACCTATAAGTCACTCCTATGGCAGGCCTTATCAATCCTGAAGGCAGAGTGCTTGGTTCCTATGTATGAGGGTGCCCCTGCATGAGCAGAGCCCCTCTGCAGCGTTCGGAGACCCTTCTCTGATGCTATTGGTAGTGCAGCCTGACCATATACTCTTAAGTGCATTATAACCAAACGATAAATGTTAACTTTGGACTGGCTGCACGGAAACATGTCGTGTTTGGTGTCAAACACCTTGGAATCATACCCCCACACCAGGAACTGGGGGGAGAGACATGACAGCACTGGTATACCCGGTAGAAACTTAATAGAGCCCTGACATCACAAAATGGATGCTGCAGCCACAGACACTGGTCTGGCCTCCTGCTGCTGACCGAAACTCCGGCAGGGGAGGCCTGGACAATAGGTCTCCTGTCACAGGGAGGTGTAACCACCTCCCAGACAGGCTTACGTCTATTGGGGCTGGGTGGGAGCACTCTCTGAGTGCTTTGAAGTACTGCACTGGGGACACATTTGGTGTCCCTGTGCATAGTCCAGCTCAAACCGGTTCAGGGGCTTCCATCCCCTGCTCTGGCACGAAACTGGACAAAGGAAATGGGTGTAGCCACCTTCTCTTTCCAAACCCTCCCATAGGTGGGTCCCCAGAGTATGTCCAACCCCCTACCTTAGTATAAGTATGAAAACCCTGTTTTTAGGACTTTAGATTACCCTGGACGAAACTCTGAAGCTGAATCCTGGACCTTGACGCTCTGCTCAAGACCAGAGGACTGAAGAAATCTCCCTTGGGGTCAAGGAGTGACTCCCCTGCTTGGCAGGCACCAACAAAGCAATTTGCCAGTCTGCATCATTGAAGCTCCTGCCAGACTCCGAAGTATTTGCAGCCCAGGAAGAGGATTTCCAGACATCTCAGAGGCCGATCCAAGTCCCCAGCAAAGCAGCCCTCGTGAGTAGCGTGGAACCGGAACTCCTGGTCACCGTGCATTTCTGCAAGTGCATTGACTTCTTGACATTTCTTTAAGTCATGCTTGGGCTGACTTGTATCCCCCACCTCGAGCACTGAATCCACTGAAGATTGTTGGCCTGGTCATTCCGAGTGACCTGTGGGCCACCATTTTGTGCTTTGTCTTGAGGTCCCTTTGCGATCCCTGGTCCGTTGACTGGTGAGTCCCTGAGGGAGTAACTTTGTATTTCCTTGGGCTTTCCTGATTGCACCAGACATACCCTGACTCCCATCCAAGTGGTGAGTCCCACAGACCTTGCTGGTCTGCACCGAAGCATCTTTCTTGTTTCTGCGTGGGTTGCTGTTGCCAAGGCTTGTTGTGTCCAATACGGGCATCGACACTGCAGCACTCGACATCCTTTGTGGTACAGCTCAAATCCAGCTCCTGGATGTCCTCGATGCCTCCTGGTCCTCGTGGCTGAAGAGTCAAGCTTCACCTTCTTCACCTAAATTCAACCGACATCGGTGGGCATCTGCTCATCGCCTTCCTGGTCACTGGCAAGTGACCCAGACTCTGTCCCCTCAGGTTCTTCTCATCTTCGATCTAGGCTTGGATCTCTTCGGACACTTCGCATCTTCACGGCAGCAGCACTTCTTCGCCAGCTCCCATTGAAATCGACGACGCGACCCGACACCAAAAGACACCTATGCACCCGGCTTCCCTGGGTGAGGTAACACGAGTACTCCGGTGCTCCCATGAGTGCTAGCCCTAGAACTTCCTAAGTCCAAGAGGGTTTGGCCCTGACTCATTTCTAAGTGTCCCTAATCTTTAAAAATCTAACCGGGACTTTCCCCATAGAAGCTAATGGGAGTTTGCAGCTGTGTTCACACACTGCACACGGCCCCCGTGGGTCCCCTGTGTCACTACCTTGGGTGGTTCCTTGGGGTCGCAGTGATTCTACAGGCTCTAGGCCTTGTGTCTAGTTAAGTCGGGGTTCTTATGCCACTATTTTAGTATATGGTTTGGCTCACCCCTAGGGCCTGACGTGTATATGTGCTATTTTACCGTGAGTATTGAAGTGTAACTTATGTGTTTTGACCTCTAGTCTCATAAAGAGACTAGGAGGGTGTGTTTAGTAATAAATACATATATTTTATATATATACCTGGTGTGGATATCTTTCATTTAGTGACTCAAGAGATTATAGACTGGTAAAACAAGCTGCTTTACATTCCTTCAAGACTTAGCCTGAAGGCTGCTCTCCATAGCTACCACTAGGATAGCTTTCAATAAAGGTTGCCTTGAACCTATCACCATAAGGGGTTGTTTGGACTTATACAGGGTGCCCACTATAACTAGTGGACAGCATATATCAGGCCAACTTCTCACAACCATTAAAGCAGGGGATGTGGAGCTCATTTACAAGCCCTTGCAGCACATTTGCACCCCTAGAACATCACAGTGTGCAGAGACATATCAATGAGGCCACACAAAGCCACTTTGCGTGGCTTTTCATGGGATTGTAGATATAGTGTAAGGCAGCACAGCGCAGTGGCCTTACACTGAGTCAGGGAGGCATCCCATGGGTGTTGCAGTGGGTGTTTTCCCATGCAACACCCATGGTTTTTGACGTTGCCCCAGATTTACAAAATCAGGTAAACCTGGGACAGCACCAAAACGTTACACCTCCCCAGAGCAGGTGTAACGAGGAGGTAAGTTTTCCTTTCTCCTAATTTTTTCATCTTTCAATGTTTGCTGCATTCTGCAGCACACATACAACGAGGAAAAAGCATCCATGGACTGTTTTTGTGCAGGGAGGTGTCCCTTCCTGAACAAAATTACGCCTGATATCACAGGATTCGGTGCTCGCGCCTGGCATAGGCCCATCCGAGCTTCCGGCCACTTGGCGCTTCTGTGCTGGGAGAGTGTCCACCCAGCGCTTCTGTGCTGGGAGAGTGTTGAGCTGGTTCCTTGCCCCCCGCTGGGATGAGTCCCTTTTGGTTGCTCCAGATTGGGCTCACTGTGCCACTGGAATCAAGCTATCCTGGCTGAAGAGGGGTGAAACCCCGAAACCGGTCCTAGGATGCTTGTTTCCGGTCCAGGGAGGACCTGGCTTGGCAGTTCGGGCTGGACTGTTCCCATGAGGCACAGGGTCAAGACTGATTTGCATATGGCCAGGTCTAAACTGGGGTGGCATGGTGAGCAAAAGAATGATGAATTTAACCCAGATCTCTTGACTGGGGGTGAATGTTTTGATTTGTTCTGCATTCCGTCCATCAATTGTGTGTCTTTTGCTTTCTCGCCCTAAGTGCGCCAGGTATGCCCAGATGTGGGTCCTGGGCTCACTGTGCCACTGGAATCAAGCTATCCTGGCTGAAGAGGGGTGAAACCCCGAAACCGGTCCTAGGATGCTTGTTTCCGGTCCAGGGAGGACCTGGTTTGGCAGTTCGGGGTGGATTGTTCCCATGAGGCACAGGGTCAAGACTGATTTGCCTATGGCCAGGTCTAAACTGGGGTGGCATGGTGAGCAAAAGAATGATGAATTTAACCCATATCTCTTGACTGGGGTGAATGTTTTGATTTGTTCTGCATTCCGTCCAGCAATTGTGTGTCTTTTGCTTTCTCGCCCTAAGTGCGCCAGGAATGCCAAGACGTGGGTCCTGGGCTCACTGTGCCACTGGAATCAAGCTATCCTGGCTGAAGAGGGGTGAAACCCCGAAACCGGTCCTAGGATGCTTGTTTCCAGTCCAGGGAGGACCTGCCTTGGCAGTTTGGGCTGGACTGTTCCCATGAGGCACAGGGTCAAGACTGATTTGCAAATGGCCAGGTCTAAACTGGGGTGGCATGGTGAGCAAAAGAATGATGAATTTAACCCAGATCTCTTGACTGGGATTGAATGTTTTGATTTGTTCTGCATTCCATCCATCAATTGTGTGTCTTTTCCAGATTACGCATTGGGCATTGTTGAGTGGGTTGGTACTATTTGGCTCTAAGGGGGGGGCAAAGTGAGTGGGGGGCATAGGGTTATTGTTATGATACAATTTTATGTCTGTTTGATTTTCCTGCTTTTTGCCACTCAACAATATATTTCTCCACACACCTTGCTACCACTTGCTCTTATTGGAACCCCTACTGTATGTTTTATGCCATTTGATGGCATCACTTAAAAGTCTTAGCTGGAATATTAGAGGCCTGAAAGGCAGACAGAAGGCACAACTTGGTTTCTCCTTCTTGTAGCACCATAACATAGATTTGTGCCTTCTGCAGGAGCTTCACTTGACAAACCCAACATTAATACGCCATAGGGCGCACTGGCTGGGCAAGAAACATGTGGCCTGCTACTCCAGTTATGTTAGGGAAGTAGCCGTGGTCCTCCAAAGGGGCTTATACCGGCACACGCATTCAGCGTGCTGCGACCCACAGGGCTGTTATGTTATATTGGCTGGAATGTTGCAGGGCCACCAGCTGATTCTGCTATCAATATGCGGCCCCAAAACTGACTGCCCTGTTTTTTGTGTGGAGGTTTGGAGCTTAGAGGGCACTATGGGACCTGGAGCGATACTGTGGTGTGGAGATTTCAACATGGTTTTAGATGCCACTGCAGACAGGTCGAGCACTATACATCACCTGCACCCACAATCTGCTGCACAACTCCACGCAATTATAAGTGCCTGACAGACATCTGGCATGCACATAACTTGTATAGCACGGAAGGAACATGTATCACCTCAACACACAATACATGGTCTAAAATAGACTTCTAGCTTACTACCAACGACGTGGTTTCTTGGATTCTTGATGTTAGGCATCTGCCCCGGAAGCTTTCCGATCATGCCCTCGTTCTCCTGGAGCTGCGCCTGCCAGATGCTGTCCTACATTCCTTCTCTTGGAGGCTCCCTCCCAGTGCTTTTCAAGACCAGGTGTTTCACCATTAAGTTCGGTAGGCAATTGTGAAATATTTATCCTTGAATGCACAGTCGATAAACTGCCCGCCCACGCTTTGGAAAGCCTTCCAAATGGGTATTCGTGGAGTCTGCATTGGTAAGCAGACTGGGGGGGTAAGGATGATCCAGGCCTCTTTGTCTCGTCTGGAGGCAGACAGTCCCACTCTGGAACTCCAGTACTTTAACTCTGGCAAGACGGACCTACATGCGTCCATTCGCAACAAACTTGTAGAGTATAAAGAGGAGTTGCTTAGAGAGACCCATTACCTAGGGAGAGAGGCTCGAGCCAGGCGCTTCGGAGAGGGTGAAAGGCTGGGTAAGACTTTGGCAGGACTACTGCGTAAACCTTGGGCAAACGACTATGTGACTGACCTGATGGACGACCACCAAAACTTACAAGCGGGACATGAGGCCATTCAACATATTATGGTTGATTTTAATGCCAACCTCTTTTCAACTTCCCAGTCCTCCCCTTCCCCTGACTTGGCTGCATATCTGGACTCAATGCAGCTCCTCTGGTTGGAGGAGGGACATCGTCTCTTCTTGAATGAGCCCTTCCCAGTGCAGAAGATCACTCAGGGTATTGTGGGACTGTCCACTGACAAGGCCCCTGGCATAGATGGTCTAACAGCTGCCTTCTATAAAGAATGTGCACCTCTGTTTGCCTCCCATCTTTTTGATATGTCAGAGGAGTTTAAGGGGCAGAGTGGAAAACATTGATACACTTGTAAGAGAGGCCATCATCAAATGAGCATGCAGAACAATTGGTTAGGGAGGTGGGAAAGGAGAAAGGAATGAAGAGGATCCAAGTTTCCTTCCCTGTACCAACAAACCCAGGACATCGAGCATGAAAGGAGATGAGAAGTTGCACATGAAATGTGATTTCATGTTCCAGAAGTCTTGAAATGCACCAGGCTAGAAGGGGCAGGTGGTTGCTCAGGACTAGGGGATAAGGGTTCTTCAAGGATGTTCATGAAATATGGACGAAGGAGAGGGAAATCTGAGGCACTCTCCAGATAAGAAAACCAAGTTTGGGATAAACATAACCTGCTTGCAAGACATTGATGAGCTTGACATCTGTGTAAGTGAAAAAGAGTGCACAGAATCTGGGAAAATGGGGGAAACATGTATCCCATCAAGGGTTTCCAGACTTAGAGGAAGGTGTCCATTGCCCAAGTCTTGGGATCTGGGTGCCAGCCCGTAAATGTTGGTACCTATCTATTGAGATGGGAGGTGAATCTTTTACTTCAGTCACAAAGAAAAGACATCCTCAAAAAGATTGGAAATCCAGCATCCAGTTGCTGTAATCCCAAAGATGAAGGGAGGACCAACATGCTATTTAATTGGAATCACATAGATGATTCTCTGCTCTGATGGTAAGATTCTTCATGATACAAAAGTTCCACAGAGCGACAGACTTGGTAACCAAGGTACTAGATGGTGCCCCCTAAGCAGTTCACCTACCGGACTGCTGAGATGCTATCCATCTAAGCAATAAACTGGAATTAGACCTGTGCAGAAGAAGGAAGTAGTTCCCTAAAGCTGATGTGAAGAGAGTACTACTCGTGTGACCGCGAATCTCTGGTAGATAGACCCTGAAGGATGGCTCCCCGCCCAGGTTGCTTGTATCTGTATTGATAACTAAGTCAGCCGATGGACTGAAGAAAACTTTGCCATTCCAGACCTCTATGTTGGTCAACCACCTGCATCATTCCCACAGAGGTTGTCATCTAGGGCAATTTTGAGTGAAATAAGAAAGACCTTTCCCAGAGGTGAAGAGCTTTCCACCTCTGATAGACCCTACTGTCTATAAGGTCACAAAATACTGCTTGAATGGAGGAGTGAAGGCCAACATACCTGGCCAAGTCTCTCGAGGAGCGGAAGGGGCGAAGAAGGGTTCAGTGACGTGCCCTCTGAAAGTGCTGAAGTTTGTTCCTGGGAAGCTTCAAGATATAGGGATGTGTGTACAGTACAAAACCCTGAAGGTCCATAGACTGGGAAAGAGAGCCGGGTGACCCTTGAAGATCTGTAGTTATGTAGTATGGAAAATCTACAGTGAATGTTAGGATTTTAGCTGAGGGTTTGGTGGCAACAAAAATATTTCATCCCGATAAATAATTAGGTGAACAACTCAAATCCTGAAAAAGGTCACCATCACTCAAAGGAGCTTGGTGAAGCATCAAAAGCCTGAAGCAAAAGCAAAGAAAATGCCATGTTCGTCTGTTCCATTGGAACTTGAGAAACTGGTGATCTTATCTTATCCTATTTTATCCTAACTTGACTTATTAAGTGCATGGCTACCCTAATGCTTCCTACAGGTCTGCAATTAGGCAAGAGTATTACTTGGGGTATAGTCAAGTTTTGGTCTTATCCGGCTCAGCTCTCAAACTGGTTGGCATTGTATTCCAAAGTTTGGGGGAGAGGTAGGAGAAGCATCTTCCACCCCATTTGGTCTTCTGGGAGCGTGGAACTGTTAGGAGACCCGTGTTAGAGGATTTTAAAGTCCTGCTCGTAATATAGGCAGCCAATAGGGCTCATACTGGGTCCCTTCCCATTTATTGCCCATTTATTGCCCTGTGAGTCAGACACAATGCCTTGAATATACTTCTATGTTCCTCTGGAAACCAATGTAACGAGATCAAGGCTTTCTTAGCTGAGGAACCTTCGTGTATCTTGTAGATGGCTCAGGCAACAGCAGTTTTGCAGCACTTGGAGCCTTTTTTTAAATGCTTTGGAGGAGCCAAAATATGAGAATTACCATAGTCCAGGCATGAAGAGATCAATGCCACTGCAAGGAATAGGCAGTAAATCCAGAATTTTCCTGAGGGTCTTTACTATGGTGAAGCCAGAACAAGTCAATTTCTTGGCGTGGGCTTCCATCAACAGTGAACTGTCCAGCCACATTTATAAGCTTTTTATAGGGGATGACGAGATGGGTGGAGTCCCTAGACTGTCTGGCCAACCTGGAAATTTCATTGGGGATAATTTGTTTCCCAGTACCATTAGCTTGGTTTTGTCTCCATTTAATTTAAATGAGCAGCTTCCCATCCAATGGGCCACTTTCTCAAGGCATGAGCCTCACTTCATCTGTGAACCCTCATCTGGGGCAAAGATAGGAGACAATAGATATTCCGACAATGAAGGTCTGACATTGATTTTGAAAAGAGTCAAACTAAGTGCGGAACCCTGCTGGACACCACACCTCAAAGGGACGGCCTTCGACTAACAAGGGGGTACGAAGATCTGGAATGATCTTTCTTTTACAAATGACAGAAGCCATTCTAAAGCTGTACTCCTTATGCCAATTTCCCTCAACCTCAGTGCCAAGGTCTTGTGGTCAACCCTATCGAATGGTGTACTCAGGTCGATGAGGATGATAGCTGTCCCTCCTCCCTTGTCTAGGATTTGTTTGACCTCCTCAGTGACCACCAATAACACTGACTCCATACTACGCTTCAGACGGAATTCATCCTGGAAGTCATCCAGCAGCAAATTATCCTCTAGATGCTGGTTGATGTGCTTCTCTAACACTTTCCCAGATACCAGCAACAAAGAACTAGGCCTAAAGTTCCCTGGGCAGCTACGGTCAAGATTTGGTTTCTTAACCAGAGGCTTGACCCCGCTTGTTTCCATACCCGTGGAACTGTGCTTGCAGAATTTATTAATTTCCTTATTATAGGAAGAATTACTTGGATTCCTTGTGAGAGAATGTGGGGCGGGGCCAGATCTAATGGGGAGCCTGATTTCACTTTCCCAAACAATTCTGGAAGGGCTTCTTCCATAATGAGGGGAAAAGGATGCAGACAATCTGTCCCTTCAATCAATGACGATGTTTCTGGACCAGTGTATAAGATTTCCCTACTTATTTGTAATTCACTATAGATGTTAGCCACCTTATATTGAAAATAAGCTGCTAACTCATTGCAGCGTCTTTCTGAGGGAATGGGCAGTGGTTTTCTGCTTTTTAGAGCTGTAAGAGATTTTACAATACAAAATTGCTCCTTAGGAGCGTTGGCTGCCTTGGCCGGTAGATCTTCATGGAAAGCGGCTTGCACCCTGTTTATCTCTTGATGATAGTGCCGGTTGGCAGCCCAATAGGCGAATTTGGCATTTTGATCGTATTTGTGTTTCCACTGTCTTTCCAGTTTTTTGCACCCCTTCTTCAAGGAGATTAAACAAGCTGCAGATTTTCCTTTACATCCCTTTTTTATAGTGCAGATGAAGATCAAATCATTCAGAGAGTTATTAATACGAATGTATGACGTTACAACGCATACATTTACAATGCATGTCTTTACAACGCAGTTTTTACATTGCAATATCCTTTACAACGCATACATTTACATCGCATACCACTACAACAAATTTTTTTAAACTACATTTACAACTCATTCCATTACATTGCATCATACCTTTACAATGCATACCATTACAACGCATACCATTACATTACATTTAAGGTAAGTGTTGGATAGTGTAGGGGTAAAAGTTACTATTCTAACTCCAGGGGGTGCAACAGTAGGGTAAGTGTTGGATAGTGTAGGGGTAAAAATGGCTATTCTAACTCCAAGGGTGCAACAGTAGGGTAAGTGTTGGATAGTGTAGGGGTAAAAATTACTATTCTAACTCCAGGGGGTGCAACAGTAGGGTAAGTGTTGGATAGTGTAGGGGTACTATGCGTTGTAATGGTATGCGTTGTAATGACATGCGATGTAATGCCTGCGTTGTAGTGACATGCGTTGTAGTGTCATGCGTTGTAGTGACATGCAATGTAATGGCGGCATTGTAGTGACATGCGTTGTAAAGGATGTTGCGATGTAATGACCGTGTTGTAAATGTAGTGCGATGTAATGACTGCGTTGTAAAGGTTGTTTCCCATTAATACACTCATTTACCATGGCAGTAGCAACTTGAGGATCATTTCCCAACGCTGGTCTGGTGTGAGCAAGTGTGGATATCCAGGTGTCTTTCCTAAGTTTGGCCATCTCTAGTCTTGGCTCATAGGGAGTTTAGCACCTGCTAGAGGGACAGGACCCTCCAGCATAAATAAAATGAGGGTGTGGTCCATCCAGGCCATTGGGCGAGGACTTTTAGCTTTAAGGCTGGGCTCAGTGCTGAAAACGAGGTCTAAGAGGTGGCCTTTCACATGCATAGGCCCTTCCACCCTTTGCGTAAGCAGCATAAAACCCATATCCTGAAGGAAGTTTAAGACCAGGGGATTCTTGGTTTCTTCAAGGTGCAAATTGAAGTCACCTAACAAGGTAAAATGTGTTATCTCTGTTTTATGGCCAGCTACTATCTCTGGTAGGCCTTCCATAAACCCTGTACATGGACCAGGGGGTGTAGTATTAAAATTAAGTTAGGGGAGAGGTTGATAGTTAAGCCCACATTTTCATACTAACCCATGTTAGATGTGAAGGACATCTAACCTGAGCTTCAATTGGAATTCCATAGAGCATATTATCAAGCCCATTATCGTCGTTTTAGCGGCAGTTTTCTGCCGCTAAAGCGGCGATAATTTTATCGCCTGGCTTGTTAATATGCCCCTTAGCAGTTTGAGATTTTACAGAACATGTCTTTTGAAAAGAATCTTACTGAAGTGCTGTCAGCAGTAGAAACATATAAAAACAAGAATTTCCAAAGCCAACTGACTTGCAATTTGAATCCTGACTAACTTGTTTTAAAGCTAGCTGCCCTGAAAAAAATAGCTTTTTGTACAATACAAAAACAATTGCTTTCTGTACACAATGCAAGTATAAGATAAATAATTTAGTGTGTGATAATTAAGTGCTCTTTTGTGATGTAAAACAGTCCCTTATCCATTACAATGCAAGCACTCAATCTGAGGTAGAATGATGCACCAAATATCAAATAGCATATGGTGAATGGGGAATGTTCCTATGGAGCGGAGCCAAATCTCACCCTATATGTATGTTAAATGGTAGGGGCAGTTTCAGTCGGTATCCTTTCAAGTATTTGCCCGGCGGTAATCGCCTCTCATACCACTCGATAATTTACCAATAAAAGAGGCAGGCGCCGGAGACTGGAAGGCAGGAAACAAGGTTTTATTCCGTCGGAGCAGAACACATCAGATCAGACAGCAAGGTATCGTCACGAGGTGCTCTAACTGCATCTCTGAGACCTGGTCTCTTATACACTGGTTTATTGCTTTATTACACATAGTACATTCTCGAGATTCCCTTGATGTGCGGGGGAATATCCCCTGAAGCCCCGGTTCAGATCCGTTCCCACACATAGATACAGTAGAAGTTCCCACCCCATCCACAGTAGGAGATGGCTATTGCGCAGCAGGGTATTCCGCCAATTCCTGGGGGTGTGTGCGACCGGTCGGGTCTCAGGGAGTAGGGGCTTTGATCTACTGTAATCCCTTTGATGTGGGGTGTTTCCCTTACAGTAGGGGCAATAAACTGCATCCGCAGGGCTAGGTGATGGCCTGGGACCAGTTCAGACAATGGGGCGCAGAGGAAGGGGGTTATCAAAGGAGAGGCATGACCATGTATGGGTTGTCGGTCGGAAGTGGTTCCGTAGCAGGGTCGCGCAGAAGGAGAGGGTTTATGGCCTGTATGAGAGAGCGGGGGTGGCCAGCGCGCGGGGGATGCTTGCAGCGCCAAGGGGACCGCGCTGGCGATTGACAATGAGTGGGGTGCCTAAAATGGCGGCCGTGCATTCGCTGTGCGTGGCGCTGGGGAGAGGCAAGATGGCGCAGATAATGTTCAGTTTGCAAGCTAAATTTCCACAGTCCTCCCTTTTAACATATCTCGCCAGCTTGTCCGGCCAATATTCACCTTTGTTAGCCTTTCAGTTACAGTATCGTCAATGTTCGTCACACATTTTAAAGATACAGAGTCGTTAGGGTAGGCAGGAGTAATCTGACACATTTGTACATTGTCTCATACAGTTTGATAAAGTAGGCGAGGAGGAAGTGCATTCAAAGTTGCAGTATAGTCGTGTACATGGCTGGTGTTGTATGAATGTTACTATACAAAGTTACATTTTCTTAACTTCTCAGTGTACAGTCGGAAGTGATTGATGCAACATCATGAAAACTTGATAAGAAGATAGTTAATATAATAAGGTGGTTGGGAGAGGATTTTCAACTTTGACATGGGTCCTTCTTTCCAGTGTCCTTGTTTTATAAAGAGCTATCACTGGTAAGCTCTCATTGTTGTCCTTCTTTCGTTGGCACTGTTGAGCACCGGCGGTGGAGCTAAGGTCCAGCTCAAATCCGATTTCTCACGTGGCAGGGTGTGACCACTCACTGTTCTTTGATCACAGTCCTGTTCCTTAACACAGTTCACCACAGGCACTTTGAGACAGGGTGCCGGCCTTTTGTTCCTCGGTAGTAGGTCAAAGTCATAGTCCAAATGAAAGAGGAAGAGAGAATGGGGTGGCGTGGGATCGGATCAAAAATGCGGACCAAGGAGAGCAGAATCTTTCAGCACTGGACCCATCAATCGGGCCCGACGGGTTGAGACTTCAGGCACGCTGGTCAGTGAGCAGGGGCCTCGATGTAGCCCTTCGCGCTTATCGTTCTGATAATGGTGTCTCGTCTCACACCCTTTTTGCTTCGTCGCTTCCCCCTTGGTCGATGTCATAGATGCTTTATGATCCGCAGCCAGACTGTGCGTCACGTCCGACCCCTCTCTTCCGATGGCTGCGGGTTATCCTTGAATAGGTTATAAGAAACGAAAGTCTTAGGGATTTTGGCAGGGAAGACATTTACATACTTCATTCTCTCTCCCAACCACTGAGTAGTTGCGGAAATGCTCTTATCTGTTACTATATGATTGGTGTCTATTAACTCTGATGTTAAGGTGCGTGTTACTAATCTATTAATTACTGCTGTGGTGCAGGGCTCTGTGGGTGTCCCTGTCCATCGTCTGGCCTTCTAGGTGTCAGTTTCTGCGCCCTATAATACAAGGTTTGGTAATACCCGTAAGTGCGAGGTGCTATGGTCATGCGTTCACGAGTATCCTTTTCATACAGTAGGTGACCCTTTATCAGTTTAAAACAGGGCCATCAGCTGTTTCGTTCGGGATACTCTGAGACGGCTAGTATAGGGCTGGAGTTATCTTTGGGAGAACAGGGTGCTTTAGACATTCTATTTCGGGCTAATTGGTCAGGGGTAATTCTGGGCGGTGGAGATGGTGTCCCTTAAGAACAAAAACCACTGACATATAGTCCCCGTGTTGAGGGTCAGATTGGGAGACATCAGTCGTCTTACCTGTCCTTTCCTTCTCAGCCTATTAGGCTTAACGTTTGTAAAAAGGAGAGGTAGTAACGTGGTAAAGTATGGTCGTTTTTGTTTCTGTCAATTTGTTCGAACACCACTGTGTTCAGGCCAATTATACACTTACCAAAGAGGTGTATGTCGTTAATTTATTCAAGAAGAAAAGAGGGCAAGAAAGAGCCTTTTGCGAGGGAGGGGGAGAGAGAGTGAGAGAGAGAGAGAGAGAGAGAGAGAGAGAGAGAGAGAGAGAGAGAGAGAGAGAGAGAGAGAGAGAGAGAGAGAGAGAGACGTGTGCATCAAGTAGGCTATTTTGGCATACATACGACACAAAACGAGAGAGAGAGAGATGGGTAAGATAATAGGCCACTTGGTGCACACACAACATGGAGTAGCATGGGTCTGTTCCAGGTAAGAAAACACAAGCGGGGAAAAGACATAAATTCGGTGACCACGTACACACAAATGCCGGATAGGGTGTGACAGTACATGCATCAAGACGGAGACTCAGGGCTGCGTCGAGCACGGGGACCTCTCCTTTCCTGTCCTCTATTCCTATGCATGCTGCGTACCTTTAGCATTTTGTAGTTTATCTTATGGGTTGTCTGACCCTTTATTCTCCTCCCTTTGATCGGTGGACGAGCACCTCAATCATACGATGACGCTCTCTTCAAGTGACCCGAACATGAAATGCATACACATTCATATCGTATAATCGTAGTACACACGCACAATCATATCATACAGTTTTTCATGTTCCCAATGGTGGTCTGTAATTTTACGCACTATCTCACAACGTTTGTCTATGTTTTCCCTGATATTGAACTTGGTGCGGTCCATGTCCACTCCACTCTTCAGTCGGAACTTCGTCGTGACCTATAGAGGGGAAAATAAGAGGGGAGGGGAGGGGAGGTGCAGCATTCAAAATACCCCAGCGCGCGCAGACACGAAAGGTTCTACCTACCATGTACCAGGCTAGCCACAGGGGTGGGTAATACCACGGACCTATTATTCTTTAGTTCGAGGCAAAGATGCTCTAGTTCATTCATCTCCTAAATTCGGGTTCCCTGGTCGTGCATGTATTTCTCAATTGGTCGTGTATTATGGTGCAGGATACCATACCTTGCGTGCGACATATACCTTAAGTTATAGTTCATTATTGATTTGACAATTCTTGGAAAAAGGGCAGGCGTGATGGGTACAAATTCCGTTAAACAAAAAGATTTTTAGGCAAATTGTGTCTGTATTATCTGTATGCTTCCGCTTAGGAGTAACAATCATTTATTTAAAAGAAAAAACCTTCAACAACCTAGATGATTAGTCATGACACTGATTTCGTAATTCCTTTTTAAGAAGCCCTTTATTACAAACAATGTCAGTATGGAAGTACGGGCCTACAGCCGCCATAGACCGGCCACGGTGTGAGAGGCGTCGAGCAACATGAGCAACACTGGATTAACATAAAAATCGGTTCCCCCCTTTTTCCCACCATCATGTGTGAAAGCATCGCATACATATATATATATCTCTTTTTTAACACAAATGTCACGTGACTGGAACGCCACAAGGAGTTGTGTGGAAATTTAGCGTGCAAACTGAACATTATCTGCGCCATCTTGCCTCTCCCCAGCGCCACGCATAGCAAATGCACGGCCGCCGTTTTAGGCACCCCACTCTCTCTCCCCGCTCACTCTCGATCGCCAGCGCTTTCCCCCGGCGCTGCGAGCATCCCCCGCGCGCCGGCCACCCCCGCTCTCTCATACAGGCCATAAACCCTCTCCTTCTGCGCGACCCTGCTACGGAACCACTTCCGACCGACAACCCATACATGGTCATGCCTCTCCTTTGATAACCCCCTTCCTCTGCGCCCCATTGTCTGAACTGGTCCCAGGCCATCACCTAGCCCTGCGGATGTAGTTTATTGCCCCTACTGTAAGGAAAACACCCCACATCAAAGGGATTACAGTAGAATCAAAGCCCCTACCCCCTGAGACCCGGCCGGTTGCCCACACCCCCGGGAATTAGCGGAATTCCCTGCTGCGCGATAGCCATCTCCCACTGCGGGTAGGGTGGGAACCTCTACTGTAACCATGTGTGGGATCGGATCTGAACCGGGGCTTCAGGGGATATTTCCCCGCACATCAAGGGACTCTCAAGAATGTACTATGTATAATAAAGCAATAAACCAGTGTATAAGAGACCAGGTCTCAGAGATGCAGTTAGAGCACCTCGTGACGATACCTTGCTGCCTGATCTGATGTGTTCTGCTCCGACGGAATAAAACTTTGTTTCCTGCCTTCCAGTCTCCGGCGCCTGCCTCTTTATTGGTAAATTATCGAGTGGTATGAGAGGCGATTACCGCCGGGCAAATACTTGAAAGGTTATCGACTGAAACTGCCGCTACCATTTAACAATTGGCGTCCCAAACGTGGGGCCCATCAGCGACACGTGGATCCAGTGGGAGAGGTCCCGACGACAGAGTGAACGACTGCAACGATCGGGAGAGCTCCTGCCCAATAGACCCTCGTCTGGCAGCCGATCATCCGAACTTCACTGGTTCCGAGCAGACCTCTCTCGAGTGATCTACGGTCCTGACTGGGAACCATCAGGAGTGCCGCGGCAAATACGGAGAGTAGAGGACGATCGGGCGCTGGAGGCGGAAGACGAGAAACTGTCCACGCGGTCCGGGTAAGGTCGTGAAATACGACAAAAGTGCGAAATAATTGATTGATTGTTTGAATACTAGTATTGCTCATTGATTGTTCTCTTTGAGATATTCGCTGTCTACAAACGGGGAGGAGTAGAAATACTCTCTCTCTCCCTTTGCAGATAGTGAAGGGTAGGTAACGCAGACTTTTGTCCCCGTTGAAACCCGTCGTGCCTATCTTTATCTCCCCATTGATTGATTGTCCGAACATTGATTGTTTTGAAGAATAGTGCTTTTTGAGATATTCTCTGTTTGCAAATAACGTAGAATAGGAATATTCTGTCTAGTCTTTGCAAATAGTGAAGGGTAGGTAACGCAGACTTTTGTCCCCGTTGAAACCCGTCGTGCCTATCTTTATCTCCCCATTGATTGATTGATTGATTGTCCGAACACTAGTTGTTCGATATTGGTTCTTTGGAGGTATTCTCTGCTTACAAATAACGAAGAATAGAGATATTCTGTCTAGTCTTTGCAAGCAGTGAAAAGATAGGTAGTGCTGACTTTTGTCCCCGTTGAAACCCGTCATGCCTATCTTCTCCCCACTGATTGGTAGTTGGTTCTGCCCGGACCGCTTATTAGAGGTGAACCACCCGGCTCCACTGGAAGGCACCCCTAATAAGGACATGTTCACTAAATATGGACTAGTCGCCGTAGCTTATAGCAAGCTGTGGCATAAATATACCAAGAAGGACCCCGAAAGTCAGTGGCCACTGATGGGATCCTTCGACGACCACAAGATAGAAGCGCTAGAAGTAGCTCTGCGTAGCAATAAGACGACGCCTACTATGCTTGACAGTATTGGCATGTGGCGCAAAGAAGCGACGCAACGGAAAAAGAGGGAAGAAGTAAAAGCAGAAAAGGAATTACGAAAGGCAGCTCACCTTGCCGCTAGAAAGTTAGAAGAAGACATAAAGGAGAGAAGGGAAACTAAACTAAGACAGGAGCCCGAAACCTCAGGCCAGTACGCTGTTAGGACCCCTTCTTTGCTCTACCCTGAGTTGTCCTCCAAGCAGCGAACGAATGACGAATTACTGTTAGGTCCCCCGATCATTTACATGCCCCCTCCGTATGCACCCTCCCAATCAGTAGTGCAACACCCACAACCCCCGAACACGAGCGAAAGCAGTACAGGGGCCTCGGCCCTCACGGCCTCCGCGCCGGCTGAGCCTCTTGTACTGAACCCGATGTCGACTACAACGCTAGATGACCATGAGATGGGAACGAAAGAGTCCACCAGAATGAATCGATTAACTAAGGATGAACGAGCAGGAATCGATAGGATAGTAGGGACGCTGGTGGAGCGAAAAGAAAGTGAGGAGTATATAACAGACGTGTATAGCTCGTATGCCGACAGCCGCAGACGACACTTCGTCGTACGGCTCTGTTATCACGCCCTGAATGCATATGAGGACAGATACCACGATAAAGGTCCCGAAGGCTTAGCGGCCCTATATAGGAAGGTAGACATTGGGGAAGAAGGAGAGGGCGATGTAACGAACCTCTTCACTCGTACACTCGAGGTCTACCGACACCTTAAAGAACATGGACAGACCACCAAGACAGAAACCCCCATAGCAACTAAGCCCCAGGGAGGAAGGGCCGATGCCATGATGCCCATTAAAGAGGCTGCCCCCTACTGGGTCCCCCCACGGGGTCAGGGAACACACGACGACATCAACCATCAAGATGCGAAGGGAAGGGTTGTATATAACTGGGTCTACCAGCCGTGGGACCGGCAAGATATTTTGACTTTTAGAAAGACTCTACCTGACTTAAGAAAGAACCCGACTGCCTTCTACACGGAATTGGGTACAGCCTTAGGCTCAACGATAATGACGTTAGCAGATATCGACTTGTTCTTTGGGCTATGTCTGCCAGCTGATGTGTGGAAACATATCCGGAAAGTTGACCACGCTGAGCCGTTCGGATATACCTGGGTACAACTCGATACCATAGATAAACAGCGAGAGCCAGGACAGAAACCCCCGAAAGCCATCTTAGAGCTCCCAGACAAGATTGTACAGAAGCTGAAGACTCTAATCCCAGAAAGAAAGGTAGACTGGTCGATAGTGACGGCTTGCCGCCAGAAACCCCAGGAAGATGTGTCTGAATACTTCTCCCGATTCGAGACTGTGTTTTCCGATTACAGTGGCCAAGACATGACCACCGCAACCGGACACCACCTCTTTGTCCAGAATTATGTAAAGGGTCTGTCACAGGAAGTTTCCCAGAAGCTACAGACCAGCGAGAGTAGTTGGGCAGCCTCCAAACCCGCAGCGATTCTCCAGATGGCCCAATACTACGAAAATCAGAAAAACGAGAACGATAGAGCATCAGAGAAGAAGAAAAAGGAACTGAAGGAGAGAGTAATGATAGCACAGTTGCAAGGGGTGACCATAGGAAGGGAACCCCCGAAAGAGAATTACCAACCAACCGCCCCTAGAAAGCTACCCCCTAGAGACCATACACCTGCACCCTACAACGGACGGAGAGACTTGGACGGGAATCAATGCGCGTTCTGTAGAGGGTTCGGACACTGGAAATCCCAGTGCCCGGTCCTTCTGGAAATGAACAAGAATAGGGACCCCAGAGACACAACATATGACCCCAGAAACAGAGGACAGGGACGAGGGCACACGAACAACACCATCAACGACAGGCCAGGCAGACCAAACACCTTTGATCGCCCCCGCCAAAACCAGTGTCAGCAGTCCGACTATGAGAGCACTCATGACTTTGCATAGGACCGCCAGGGGCAAGGGAGGGATCCAGTCGAACTCCGTGTTGACCAGCAAGGTCCTTACGTCACCGCTAAGGTCTTGGGCACAAAATCTCCATTCCTGGTAGATACTGGGGCGACACGTAGTGCGTTATCTAAACGGCTGATTCCTAGGGCACCCTTGTCTGGCTCACACGTAACCTCAATAGGCTTTGACGGAACGCCCTCCACTAACCCCTTATCAGCACCAATCTCCTTTGACTTAGAAGATAACACCACTGACACGACCTTTCTGCTCTCCTCCAACACCCCCGATGCTATTATGGGACTTGATTTGCTAAAGCATTTTCGAGCCACCATCAGATGCTCCCCAGACGGAGTTCGAGTCATCCTACACGATAACCCAGATCTGTCCAGACCCTGTCACACACGGCGTATGCTCTCTATAACCGATGCTGATATGTCCCTACTCGACACATTACCTTGACATCTATGGGCTAAAACCGACTCAGATGTAGGGCGCATGGTTATCGACCCGGTACACATAACCGTCCGACCGGACGCAGTGCTCCCAAAGCTTCCACAGTATCGGATATCACCCGAAGGCGAGAAGGCATTGGTGGAAATCATCGAGTCCCTGGTCGAGGCAGGAGTGGTAGAAGAAGTAGTCAGTAATGTTTGCAACAGCCCTATCCTACCCATTGTAAAGAAGCAAGGCGAGGGGGATGAGAAAGCCTACCGTTTCATTGTTGACTTGCGAGAGGTTAACAAAGTAGTCATACCCCAGTACCCCGTAGTCTCAGACATCACCACCATCCTCACCCTGATTCCATCCACTGCCACCATCTTTACTGTTATTGACCTCAAGAACGCATTCTTTTCCATCCCCATCCACCCAGACAGCCGCTACCTGTTCGGCTTCACTTTAAAAGCCCGTTCGTACAGATTCTGCAGGGCACCCCAAGGCTACACTGAGAGTCCCAGTATTTACAGCCAAGCCCTCAAGAGGCAACTAGATGCAGTCCAACTACCCGATGGAGTGGTGTTGATACAGTACGTCGATGACATTCTTTTGGCGGCCGACACCACTCCTCTTGCCGTCACAGCCACCATTCACCTCCTCCGCTTCCTTGCGGAGAACGGTCACAAGGTCTCCAGAAAGAAATTGCAACTCTGCCAGCCCCAGGTAACTTATCTAGGCCACCTACTATCCAAAGACGGGAGGAAACTTACCCCTGACCGAATTCAAACCATCCTAGAAACCCCTGTCCCCAAAACTCAGAAGCAAGTACGATCCCTAGTGGGCCTCACCTCCTTTTGTCGACAGTGGTTGCCAAACTTCAGTCTCACCATAAAGCCTCTGCTTTCCCTGCTGGCTAAGGATGTCCCCTTCCCCCTCCCCTGGACGCCCGAATGCCAATCCTCCTTCAAAGAATTACGAGACGCCCTCTGCTCGGCCCCAGTCCTAGGAACCCCAGACTACACTAAACCTTTCTCCCTCTACACCCACGAAAGGGAGGGATGTGCGTTGTCTGTCCTAACCCAGTCCATAGGCCCTAAGCAACGCCCTTGTGCCTACTTCTCTGCCACTCTCGACCCCGTAGCCAGAGCCTTGCCCGCCTGCCTTCGAGCAGTAGCCGCCGCTGCTGTCTCTATCCGACAAAGTGAGGGGATCGTGCTCTCGAACCCCCTCACAGTATTGGTACCCCATGCTGTTGATACCCTCCTGAACCAAACCAAGACTCAACACCTGACTAGCGCACGACTGACTGGGTATGAACTGACTCTGCTTGCACCCCATATCACATTGAAACGATGCACCACTCTGAATCCAGCTACTCTACTACCTCTCCCTGACGCTGACCCCAATGCATCCCCTATACATGACTGCGTGACCCTCACCGACGAACAAACCAAGAGTAGGGTTGACCTCCGGGATACTGCCTTCCCGGACCCTGACGGAGAACTGTGGGTGGATGGCTCATGCATCAAGCTCCCTGATGGCACCACCTCAGCTGCCTATGCAGTCACCACAGCTCGAACAGTTGTTGAGACAGCCCGCATCACACAGCGATCCGCACAGGCGGCTGAACTAATTGCCCTCACACGAGCCTGCATCCTGGCAGCAGGGACAACCGCAAACATTTACACAGACAGTCAGTATGCCTTTGGGGTAGTTCACCACTTCGGGCTCTTATGGAAAGAGAGGGGATTCTTGACTTCTCATGGCACACCCATCCTGCATGGAGATCTAGTCTCTGCCCTGACCGAAGCAGTCCTCCTCCCCACACGGATAGCTGTGATCAAATGCCAGGCACACAAGAAGGTGACAGACATTATAGGTCAGGGAAATGCACTAGCTGACATTACTGCCCGAACCACAGCCGAGAATAGGTCCACGACCCGCATGTACGTGACCAGGTCACAAACTGAGAAGTGGAAGGATGCTAGGGAAACGATTAGGGATATCCAACTAGCCAGCACACCACACGAATTAACTGAATGGGCCCGGGTAGGATTGAAGGACGATGACGGTTGTTGGCGAACTAAAGACTCGAACAAATGGTTGCTACCCGACTCATACTTGATCCCCATGCTGACCATGGCACACTCCCCCGCACACATAGGGTCTGCCCCCATGATCGAACTCATCTCCAAAGTCTGGCACAACGACAGAATACCAGACTCAGCCAAACGTCTGGTCCAACAATGCCTAGTATGCCTCCAACACAACCCTGGGAAAGGAACTGCTGTACCCCGGGGAGGGTTTGGGGTCCCCAATCACCCCTTTGAAGTCCTACAAATGGACTATGTCCAGCTAGAAAGGTGCCAAGGTTTAAAGTATGTGCTTGTCGTTGTGTGTGCCTTCAGCAAGTGGGTGGAAGCCTACCCGACCCATGACAACACCGCTATGACTACTGCAAAAGTACTACTGAAGGAATTCTTCCCCCGATACGGCCTTTGTCGAATTTTGTGGAGCGACAATGGCCCCCACTTCGTAGCCGAAGTTATCCAACTCATCTTAAAAGGGTTGGGTGTAAAACAGAAGTTCCATGCGGTCTTCCATCCCCAATCTGCAGGCCTGGTTGAGCGACACAATGCCACATTGAAGCTTAAGATAGCAAAAATAGTCGCCACCACAGGACTAAGATGGCCAGACGCTCTCCCACTAGCATTGCTATCAATGCGTTCCACCCCCACCAAACACCACTTAACCCCCTACGAGGTCGTCTTTGGGCGGCCCATGAACCTTTGGACTGCACCAAAACCATCATCCATCCACGACGTCCCGGACGTCCTCATGTCTGACTATTTGTATAACCTAACTAAGACGTTGTCTGTTATCCATCAGCAGGTGCTGCACGCCATTCCCGATGTTTCCAGGGGTCCGGGACACGACATCCAACCCGGTGACTTCGTCTTAGTGCGTAACTTCCAGCGCACCAAGAGTCTGGAGCCCCGGTGGACGGGCCCCCTGCAAGTCCTGATCACCACCCGAACAGCTCTTCGAGTGGAGGGGAAACGCAATTGGCTGCATGCACACCACTGCAAGAAGGTATCACCGACCCTGACAACTACGGACAACATCACCGCCCAAGAGGAACTTCTGGACAAAGACCGACCATCCCTGAGCCGCTGCCTGGATACAGAGACACTTGAGTTGATTGAATATCCCGATCCCACTGTGCCATCCAAAGAAGGGTATAACTTGCGACGAAAGGAGAGAACTTCGGCTAAGCAGACCACAGGCTAAGTGGAAATCTCAGAACGGTAGCCTAGTCACCTCAAAGGCCACCAGGAGAGAAACTAAAACAAAGTCTGTGGTTCTGCCCGCTACCGAGTCTCTTGAAGGTGATGGAAGCGCCCGACATGAAGATGATGGAAGCAACCGGACGTCCGAAGATCCACTTCAAAAACCCAAAGACTGACCGAATGCACAGCTTTAAGACAATAGCACTTTTCATTTCCCTTCTCTTTTGCCTTCTCCTCGTGGTTACCTTCTGGATCATGGAGGAGAGCACACCCGCTCATAAGACATTGCTGACTACCGTTCAACCTACCACCACGAAAGAACACCATCTGATCTCACTTTCACCCCAACTCCGAGAAAGGCGTAAGGAGTTCTGGAATAACTCTTTTGTGCAGTTACTCCACCAACACAATCTTGCCACCAACGCCACTAACTGCTGGATCTGTGGATTGCTGCCCCATGCCACTGGGCACTCAATCCCCTTCATCCCTTCACCTTTTTCCGTCCATGGTTCCTGCCTCGCCTGGCTGATCCTCCTGCAGGAGAGCTACAAGGACAATGCCACTTCCGGCAGAACCATGTCACACTTCTACCATGGGTTCTGGCTAAACAAAACTGGTAGAACCTCCGCCCTCTTCTGCCCTCTGAGATCGAACACTTCCTTTCACATGGACATCCCCGCCAAAGAACGAATTGAAATGCAAGTGTTCAACAATCCAGCCAGACCCACCTTCTCTTACCTCCGAAAACGGACAGCCGCCACCCTAACAGTGGCCCTGTCCGTCATCAACATCACTGGATCTGTATGCCTCGAAGGCCTGGGGGCACAGCTGGTGGGCCACAGCTCCTGCCTCATCACCCGAACATTGGACTCAGTTGACCCACCTTCCTTTGTTGCCTCCCCGAATATGTACTTCGTGTGTGGTACTAAGGCCTACACCTGGCTCCCGAAAGGTTGGGGAGGCACCTGCTACATCGCCTTTGTCCTTCCTCCGACGTATGTGGCTCCAGCAAACCATCACCGACAGAAACGTGCCAAAGACATTGTACAAACCGACTCCACCAGAGCACAGTTCATGGACGCAGTAAAGGGTCTTGTTCCGCTCTGGGGTCCGATGGCAAACAGCCGTGCCATCCGCCACTTAACCCAGGCAGTCGAAACAGCAATGAACATTACAGCTGGCACCCTCGCCAACAACACCGCTGAGCTTCAGGCCGTCCGCCTGGTGGCTCTCCAGAACCGCCTTGTTCTAGATGTGGTTCTGGCTGACCGCGGAGGAGCATGCCGCATCATTGGGTCCAGCTGTTGTACCTACGTACCGGATAACTCACCCTCAGTCTACAAAGCAATTGAACACCTCCACAGACTGTCCACAGAGGTCCATCAAGAACAAGAGGAATGGTCACTGGGGAGTTGGTTTTGGGACGCTATTAAAGCTTGGGGATGGAGGCTGTTTTCATTTATCCTCATACCAATCATGATACTATGTGGATGTTGCTTGGGGATTCAGTGTCTGCCACCTTTATGTTCGCTTTTTATGAACTGCATCTGCCCTAAGACTTTGGACTTTGAAACTGAGCGGATGAAAGCTCTGAATGAGGTGGAGGTACGGGGTATTATGGGGATAGATCCAAACTAGGCAAGCTGGCGAGACATGTTAAAAGGGAGGACTGTGGAAATTTAGCGTGCAAACTGAACATTATCTGCGCCATCTTGCCTCTCCCCAGCGCCACGCATAGCAAATGCACGGCCGCCGTTTTAGGCACCCCACTCTCTCTCCCCGCTCACTCTCGATCGCCAGCGCTTTCCCCCGGCGCTGCGAGCATCCCCCGCGCGCCGGCCACCCCCGCTCTCTCATACAGGCCATAAACCCTCTCCTTCTGCGCGACCCTGCTACGGAACCACTTCCGACCGACAACCCATACATGGTCATGCCTCTCCTTTGATAACCCCCTTCCTCTGCGCCCCATTGTCTGAACTGGTCCCAGGCCATCACCTAGCCCTGCGGATGTAGTTTATTGCCCCTACTGTAAGGAAAACACCCCACATCAAAGGGATTACAGTAGAATCAAAGCCCCTACCCCCTGAGACCCGGCCGGTTGCCCACACCCCCGGGAATTCGCGGAATTCCCTGCTGCGCGATAGCCATCTCCCACTGCGGGTAGGGTGGGAACCTCTACTGTAACCATGTGTGGGATCGGATCTGAACCGGGGCTTCAGGGGATATTTCCCCCCACATCGAGGGAATCTCAAGAATGTACTATGTATAATAAAGCAATAAACCAGTGTATAAGAGACCAGGTCTCAGAGATGCAGTTAGAGCACCTCGTGACGATACCTTGCTGTCTGATCTGATGTGTTCTGCTCTGACGGAATAAAACTTTGTTTCCTGCCTTCCAGTCTCCGGCGCCTGCCTCTTTATTGGTAAATTATCGAGTGGTATGAGAGGCGATTACCGCCGGGCAAATACTTGAAAGGTTATCGACTGAAACTGCCGCTACCATTTAACAGTTGTAGGCCACTCCTACATCAGCGCCATCTTGGGGCGGGGTCGGGTCAGTGCACAGTCTAAGTCTTTCCATGAATTAGCTGTTGAACCAGAATTCCTTTCGGTAGTTCGAGAACTTTCGTTAGCGTCAACTTTGCGTCAGCATGGCGTCACCGCAACCTTGTAGCAATGCCATGGTTTGTTCTTAGGGCGGGGCAGCAGGCGGGTTCTTCCGCCGACGCTTTACTGTCTCACTGCACCAAGCGGAGGCAAGGTGGCTGCCGCCCGGGGGCAAAAAGAGCAATGGTGGTGGTTTTGTCCTTATCGGAAGTCCGCAGGAGTCGAATGTCAAATGACTCCAACCAATTCTGCAAGGCTGAGGGGAGCGTTCTGTCAAGGGTGGGGCCCATGCCCTAGCAAACAAGCTTTCGAGTCCAGAATAGTCTCACGGTGGGACAGGCCTGGAACCGGAGGGGTCAACCGCCGGAGTTCAAGGGCAGCAGTAGCAGCAGCTCTTCGGTACAGTCACCGGAGAGGAGCCAGCAGCAGTAACAGCGGCAGTCCGGATGGTACTGCCACCGGGGTGATTCCAGTAGCAGTGACGACAGCAGTTTGGATGGTATCACCACCGGGGTGGGTCCCCGATTACCTTGCTGCGGGGGCCCACTCCTCACGTCGGGTGCTAGCGGCAGTCCTGGTGAACCCGGTGCTTGGGTGGTTGCCTGGCGGCCGCGTGCAGGGGTGCCGGCTCAGCCGAACGGCGAATGAAGTGGCAGGGCGCAACTCAGCTGGCTGACGTGTGAAAGATGCGGTTTGGGGTGCCCTCATCTGCTGGCGAGCCTCCACCTGGGGAGGTGGGGGAGGCCCGCCCGCGTCACCTCCCCCCGCCAGGGCACCCTCCGTTATTGAAGGAAGAAGTGACTGGGAAGATCCGCACAGCGTGCCAGGATGAAATTCAGCAGGCCGATGAAAAAGACGGCTGGGTGCAGCTTAGCTGGCCGGCGAATTAAAGACGGTTGGGTGCAGCTTAGCTGGCCGGCGAGTCAAAGACGGTAGGGTGCAGCTTAGCTGGCCGGCGAGTCAAAGGCGGTAGGGTGCAGCTTAGCTGGCCGGCGAGTCAAAGGCGGTTGGGGTGCCTGGCAAGCCTCCACCTGGGGAGGTGGGGGAGGTCCGTCCGCGTCGCCTCCCCCCGCCAGGGCACCAGCCCTCCGGCGCTTCGTATAGCCTCCGGCCTATTCGCACAATCGCCCGCCACTGATGTCAAGGGATTTTTGCATGGCTTTTATAGCCCAAAGTCAACTAAGAGGGACCGCCCAAAACAGGCCAATGTTGCGATTTCGAGGAAGGAGAGGCGAGGACGGTGTCACGTGGACGTTAAGGCTTTGGGATGGAGGTTGCAGCAGACTGTCATGTAAATGGTTGTTTTAAAACGTGTTTTAACCTGTTTACCCTGTTGGTGTGTTTGTTATATCCTATAAGTTATTAAAATGTTATAACTACATTACTTCGTTGGAGTGTTTGTACATATTTGTAGTTTGATGACGAGCACAAGGAGGTTACTGTGCAATCGGAAAAATAACATAGCCCAATTGTGCGCGATCTAGCCCTAGTTTGGTGACGTCGATGGTGGGTGTCAGCAGGCTTCCGTTTGTGCGGGATTTTGTCATGCTTATTGGGCGGGGTGGGCAGTAGGGCAGACATGTTTAGGTAGCGAGAGTAATGGAGTCGGGTTACCTCGCGGTCGTCTCGACCGTGAGCTTGACTCCTTCCCTTGGTTTCATATGTCCCACAAAGGGCTAACTCCTAGCGTTATTTTAGTTTTTGTAAGGTCAAAAAGGATCCTACCAGTGCCTTTACTATCTTGTCGATTCCTGTTCGTTCATCCTTAGTTAATCGATTCATTCTGGTGGACTCTTTCTTTCCTATCTCATGGTCGTCTAGCGTTGTAGTCGACGTTGGGTTCGGCACAAGAGGCTCAGCCGGCGCGGAGGCCGTGAGGGCCGAGGCCCCTGTACTGCTTTCGCTCGTGTTCGGGGGTTGTGGGTGTTGCACTATTGATTGGGAGGGTGCATACGGAGGGGGCATGTAAATGATCGGAGGACCTAACAGTAACTCGTCATTCGTTCGCTGCTTGGAGGACAACTCAGGGTAGAGCAAAGAAGGGGTCCTAACAGCGTACTGGCCTGAGGTTTCGGGTTCCTGTCTTAGTTTAGTTTCCCTTCTCTCCTTTATGTCCTCTTCTAACTTTCTAGCGGCAAGGTGAGCTGCCTTTCGTAATTCCTTTTCTGCTTTTACTTCTTCTCTCTTTTTCCGTTGCGTTGCTTCTTTGCGCCACATGCCGATACTGTCAAGCATAGTAGGCGTCGTCTTATTGCTATGCAGAGCTATTTCTAGCGCTTCTATCTTATGGTCGTCGAAGGATCCCATCAGTGGCCACTGACTTTCGGGGTCCTTCTTGGTATATTTATGCCACAGCTTGCTATAGGCTACGGCGACTAGTCCATATTTAGTGAACATGTCCTTATTAGGGGTGCCTTCCAGTGGAGCCGGATGGTTCACCTCTAATAAGCGGTCCGGGCAGAACCAACTACCAATCAGTGGGGAGAAGATAGGCATGACGGGTTTCAACGGGGACAAAAGTCAGCACTACCTATCTTTTCACTGCTTGCAAAGACTAGACAGAATATCTCTATTCTTCGTTATTTGTAAGCAGAGAATACCTCCAAAGAACCAATATCGAACAACTAGTGTTCGGACAATCAATCAATCAATCAATGGGGAGATAAAGATAGGCACGACGGGTTTCAACGGGGACAAAAGTCTGCGTTACCTACCCTTCACTATTTGCAAAGACTAGACAGAATATTCCTATTCTACGTTATTTGCAAACAGAGAATATCTCAAAAAGCACTATTCTTCAAAACAATCAATGTTCGGACAATCAATCAATGGGGAGATAAAGATAGGCACGACGGGTTTCAACGGGGACAAAAGTCTGCGTTACCTACCCTTCACTATCTGCAAAGGGAGAGAGAGAGAGAATTTCTACTCCTCCCCGTTTGTAGACAGCGAATATCTAAAAAAAGAACAATCAATGAGCAATACTAGAATTTCCAAAGCTTCAAACAATCAATCAATTATTTCTCAATTTGTCGTGTATCACGACCTTACCCGGACCGCGTGGACAGTTTCTCGTCTTCCGCCTCCAGCGCCCGATCGTCCTCTACTCTCCGTATTTGCCGCGGCACTCCTGATGGTTCCCAGTCAGGACCGTAGATCACTCGAGAGAGGTCTGCTCGGAACCAGTGAAGTTCGGATGATCGGCTGCCAGACGAGGGTCTATTGGGCAGGAGCTCTCCCGATCGTTGCAGTCGTTCACTCTGTCGTCGGGACCTCTCCCACTGGATCCACGTGTCGCTGATGGGCCCCACGTTTGGGACGCCAATTGTTAAATGGTAGGGGCAGTTTCAGTCGGTATCCTTTCAAGTATTTGCCCGGCGGTAATCGCCTCTCATACCACTCGATAATTTACCAATAAAAGAGGCAGGCGCCGGAGACTGGAAGGCAGGAAACAAGGTTTTATTCCGTCGGAGCAGAACACATCAGATCAGACAGCAAGGTATCGTCACGAGGTGCTCTAACTGCATCTCTGAGACCTGGTCTCTTATACACTGGTTTATTGCTTTATTACACATAGTACATTCTCGAGATTCCCTTGATGTGCGGGGGAATATCCCCTGAAGCCCCGGTTCAGATCCGTTCCCACACATAGATACAGTAGAAGTTCCCACCCCATCCACAGTAGGAGATGGCTATTGCGCAGCAGGGTATTCCGCCAATTCCTGGGGGTGTGTGCAACCGGTCGGGTCTCAGGGAGTAGGGGCTTTGATCTACTGTAATCCCTTTGATGTGGGGTGTTTCCCTTACAGTAGGGGCAATAAACTGCATCCGCAGGGCTAGGTGATGGCCTGGGACCAGTTCAGACAATGGGGCGCAGAGGAAGGGGGTTATCAAAGGAGAGGCATGACCATGTATGGGTTGTCGGTCGGAAGTGGTTCCGTAGCAGGGTCGCGCAGAAGGAGAGGGTTTATGGCCTGTATGAGAGAGCGGGGGTGGCCAGCGCGCGGGGGATGCTTGCAGCGCCAAGGGGACCGCGCTGGCGATTGACAATGAGCGGGGTGCCTAAAATGGCGGCCGTGCATTCGCTGTGCGTGGCGCTGGGGAGAGGCAAGATGGCGCAGATAATGTTCAGTTTGCAAGCTAAATTTCCACATGTAATTTAAAGAATTGGTAACACCAAGTCTTGCAGACAGATGCACGGAAAAGCTTGTCCTAAAAACTATCCTTCCCATTAGATCAACGCACCAAAGATAGCCCAATAAGACAATTACACAAATGCACTGCTCGACATTTACATTGCTTCTTCCCTCACGTTTGTGCCCATGGATCCCAGAGAAAGATTCTCAGGGAGAGAAGTCGAAGTCCGCGGAGGCAGCTAAAATTGATGTTCATTCTCCACCCTCCTGCTGGATCCTCTTCAGATAAGCCCACACTCTTGTTTCTACTTCCCTTGCCTCTTTCTATAATGGACATGCAAAGACTCTTCTGTTTCTGACTTCTCCAATGGAAAGGGATTGCAGCAAACCCCTGTGCATGCAGGGATACCTCAAGGACGTTCTCAAAACACATTTCGAACTGCACCTTTCCCTACACCCCCCTCCCCGTCTAGAAGAGAAGTACTAGAATTAGTGCTGAAGAGGGCCATTTCCCCAGCACCCTGCAGAGCAGGGTTCACCAGTTCGATCTATTTAGTTTGCCAGAAGCTCGAGGGCTTCAGACCAGCTATAAATCTCTGTTCTCTGAACACCTTTCTCCTGTACCGCCACTACAAGATGGAAGGTATCTGTCTGCTTTGGTACTCTCTGGTGGCTGGCAATCGGATAGTCCACTTAGACCTAAAGAAAGTCTACTTCTCTATACACTTTTCATCACATGAGGCTAAAGGCTGCATCACGTTTGTTTTTATTTTAATCTGCACGTTTTAAAATTGTCGTACTTGGTGCAATGGTAGCAGAACTCATTGTTAGTGTACTGTGCCAGTTGTTTTAGAAAGGATGTTTTAAGAGCCACTTTTAATTCTCAGAGGAGGCACTGTAATACTGTGTGTTGTGCTAGAGAGATTGGGAACAACCATAGAGGCACAGCAGGCACAAGGACCATAGAAACGGTAAACAGAATAGTGCTCTAGTGGTTGTGGAGACATGGCAGCTGCAAAGCGGGCGTGCAGTGGACAAACGCAGTGGGTGCCCTGCCAACGCGCAGAGGGCGCGCCAAAGGCAAGCTCGTCTACACCCATCCTGTCCCAAACGGGACCAGGGGCCAGGACCCATGGCCTAAAACCACAAAAATGTTAGTTACTTTGTCGATTTTTTAGTTTCCCTTAGGCCTAGGTCACCCTCCCCAGCTTATCCTGCGCCAGGTCTCGAAAATGGGAATAACAGTGCTCCCAATGTAACTTTACCCTAACAAACACAAAGGAGGTGAGGACCTCTAATTCAAATGCTACAAAATGGCATATTCGGCTCTTAAACTGACGATCCATTCCCTGGCATAAATATGAGCTTCTTATGCTAATAAAGGAAGAACAGTTTGAGGCACTGTTTCCCACGGAGACTTGGCTCCAAGAATCCTCCACACCTGAAACTACCCGATAATGAATCACAAAGGTAGAAGGAACTGCCCAATTGGCAGCCCGACAAATCTCCTGCAATGAAGCACCCTGCATCTCTGCAACAGAAGCAGACATGCCCCTAGTAGATCTCCCCTGGATCCCCAGAGGAGAACGCAGACCAAACTGCTTATATCCCAGCAGAATAACAGATTTGATCCACATGCTCAAGGTCTGAGTCAAAGGCTTACCCTTCTTCTGGGCAGGACCAAAATTCACAAATAAAGTGGAGGGGTCCCGAAAGTCCTTCACATGGTCCAGGGAGATCAAAACCACCCTCCGCACATACAGCAAAGGAAGTGCCACCTTCTCAGGAGACTGAGGATTAGGAAAGTACTCCGTAAAAATCCCTTCCTGCTGAAGATGAAACATAGAACTAATTTTAGGCACAGATCCTGAGTCCAACCGAAGAACAATCCTGTCCTAAACACCCAAAAGAAAGGAGACAAACAAGACAGAGAACCTAGGTCCCCAAGGCGTAAAGTCAAAGTCATGGTTACCAAAATGACCTTCAATGTCAGAAGATGAAACCCCACTGAAGACAAAGGCTCAAACAGGAGATACTGGAGAGCCTGCAACACCAACTGCAGATCCCAAGAAGGACATACCCTCTGCTGGACCAGATTTAGATTAGAAATCCCTTTAATCCTGGAGACTAGACCCTAATCGTCTACCAGACCACCCCACAGGGACCGGAATGCCTTAACATCTACCCACCTGAACTATAAGAGTGGCAGGGCTAAGACCATCCTGGAGAAAGTCCAGCACCTGAGGAAGAGAAACAGAAAGTGGAGCCAAACTTTTCCGATCACACCAAGCCTGAAACATCTTCCAATGCGGTGCATAAGAAAACCTGGTAGACAATCTTCTGGAAGCCTGCACAGAAGAAGAAACAGAAGCTGAGAGACCCTGCAACATCAAACTCCCCCGTTAAATCTCCAAGCAGTCAGCTTGAGTTTCGCCAATGACTGTACCTGGAGAAATGGAAACCTGAGGGGAGACGGGAACAATGGAAGCCACCACTCCAGACCCACCCTCATCTCCCTCAGTAGAGCAAATCAGATAGAGCGGGGCCATGCCGGAGCCACCAGAACAATCCAAACCACCTACCTCTGTACCCAAATCAGAAACTTCTGGATCAAAGGAAATGGAGGAAAAGCAATCATCAGGCCCCCTGTCCAAGGACACGACAAGGCCATCCACCCCTGAGGCTGATTCCTCCCATCCTCTGGAAAAGAAATAGGGAAGAAGGGCATTGCAATGGCTCGCAAACAGATCCACTCGGTGGCAACCCCATAACCAACACACCCTGACAACACCTGAGGAGAAAGACAGAAGTCCTCAGAGAACCGAATCTCCTTGCTCAGGATGTTGGTCTAACAGTTCAGAACTCCCTGAATAAAGATGGCCCAGAGAGACCCACAGTTGACTGAGCCCATCGGAACATCTGCTCTTCAATAGCAGACAAAGACAGAGCTCTTATTCCTCCCCTGTCGATTGACATAGGACTTGACAGTGGTGTTGTTCATCTGAATGATGATGTCCTTGCCCTTCAGTCATAGGGAAAGGTGAAGGAGGGCCAGATGAATTGCCTCCAGTTCCCTCCAGTTGGGAGATCGAGCACTCTGGTAGACATTCCACAGGCCCCTGATCTGGAGACCCTCCACTTCCGCTAGCATCTGTAGTGATGCTCACCGGGTCTGGAGAGAACAATGAAACCTTCGTTGGGACATTGGAAGGCACCAGCCACTAGCTCAGGTCCTTCCGGATCTTCTCTGTCACATGCAGAAGACACAACAAATCCCGTACATTTGGAACCCAATGCCTCAGGATGAACTTCATGAGGACATTGAGGTGCAAAATGGCACCAGCAACACTGTGGCTGCCAGATCGCCCTGCACCTTCATCCATATTGAGAACCCCTGAACAGTTGCTGACAACAGATCTTGCTAATGCGAATTAACTCTTTAGCACCCTCGAATCTGGCAACATTACAACGCCCAGATCAGTCCATAACCGGGGCCCCAATGAAAGCACAATCCTGAGTCGGAGCCAGCTGCGACTTCTTCATATTCATTCAGAAGCCATGAGTTGACAGAAGAGCCAGCATAGTCTCCACATTTAAACAAGTCAGGGGAAGAGAAGAATAGTCACCTAAATATGGGAAGATGGAATTCACCTGCAAATGTAGAACAGCCATCAGGGGAGCCAACACTTTGAAAAACACTTGTGGAGCAGACTTCAGTCCAAATGGAAGAACCTTGAACTGAAAATGCTTTGACCACACAACGAACCTTAGAAACCTCTGATTACTAGGATGAACTGGAATGTGGAGATACTCATCCTTTAGATCGATTGTTGTCATGAAGTCTCTAGGAGATACCAGAGAAATGAGCTGCTGTAAGGACAACATCTTGAATGGCATGGATACCATCCATTTGTTGAGGTGTTTAGATCCAATACAAGCCAAAACTCCCCATGCACCTTCTGCACTAGAAAGAGGATAGAGCAAACCCCCTGGCCAACCTTTTCTAGCGGCACAGGGATGATTGCCCTTTTCTACAACAAGGCTGAGATCCCAGATAGCAAAGATTACTTCCCCACAGGATTCTTTGGAACAGGAGTAGAGTACCCCATTTCAGGAGGAAGAGAGGTGAAGTGAATATATGCCACCACCTCCCTCTATTCTTAATAATCTAGGCCATTCCACCCAGACCTCAAGGGCCCAAGCCGGTAGTTCTAGTCTACACTTTAAGGAGGTTGAAGTCCCTGGAAAAAGTGTTACAACCCTGCCAATGAGACCCGCCCAGCGTAGGGCAGATCTATGCCAGCTGCCTACAATAAATCTGCCCCCAGAAGCTCTACCTTATGTGATTGTCCTAGCGGGTGTTCCAGCTTTAAGAGAGGGGAAAAAAGAATTTGAGATTGACCTTAAGAATAAATGTATACAGTGGCTAAGTATAAACAGACCCCTCCCTCCTAACATTTCGGGGGAAATCTTGGCGGTAAGAAGAATAGAGTGGATTGGAAGGGGTCCCAAAACAGTGGCAGGGGATGTTATAACAATAAACTTCAGGGATCCTGCCGCAGTGGATTATATATGCAAATCTTCCATGTGGCGGAACTCCCAGATATTGCCTCTCCATTTGTCTTATTTTTATTCCACCTCCAATTATAATCAGACTTTTACTCTCTATGGTAGGAACCACTCTTTGTCATCTAGTGGGACTCGACAATGGAAGCCATCTGTAGTGCATCCCTTAATCCCCATCCCACCTTTGCAGTCGTACGCCCATTGGAACAGGTTTAGCGTCCTGGAAGAAATTGACTGACTGGCCCAAACTGAAACTCCTGTTTTGAAATTGAGTAATAGGGACTGTACGGATGGATCTGGATCTGGGGAGAATATACCCACCCAACCTATTGGTGATGATCCTTGTCCCATCGATGGTGGGTTGGTGGATAAGAGTGTAGGAGTTAGCTGAGACCTGAGCCCCTTAAAAGAGCAGGGGTTTGACCATGGTGTAGATAGAGTGATGGAAGGGTTTATTAAGATACTTTCTTGGAACATCGCGGGACTCAAGAATAAATTACTTGACCCAGAGTGGTTCGCATTTATGGCAAAACATGACATCAGTTTGATGCAAGAGACTTGGGCCCTGGAAGGGAGTGAATGCCCTGGTTTTGCGACCTTTGACATCTCCGCTATTTCAAGGGGTAAGGGTTGCCCCTCGGGCGGGTTATCCATCTGGGTGGGTACACACCTAGGACTACGGGCCGCTCAGCTTGAAACCAACTCGCCTGATATTCAATGTGTCCTTTTAACTTCATCTGATAAGTCACGTGTGGCCATTATTAATATTTACTCCAGGCCTACTATAAATGGAAATGAATCAAGCACTTTTATTGCTCTTGATCTCCTCATCCAATCACTCGACCCCATAATTACAATAATTGTGGGAGGCGATTTTAATTGCCTGTTCAAACCCTTGAGTTCTCCCGAACTAGACAACCAAGATGAGGTAGACTCGCTCTGGCGTATCCCGGCCCCTGCTATTACCCCAGTGAAGGCCTGGACCAAGCTGGTACTACAAATCAAATCCTTCACACTTGCAAAGTCCTTATGGGCGTGCAATGGAAGGTCTGATAATGCTAATTCTGGTCTACCCACATTTAATAGGTCCAATAGTACTTCCATCATAGATTACATTTTATTGGAAGCTAAGCACTGGGATAAGCTCAAAGATTTCCAGGTTGTACCAAGACAAGATAGTGATCATAATGTTTTGCTCCTGACGCTTAAGCCTGGCGCATTTGGCTTAACCAACCCAGAGCCAAGCACAGTTTTGTCTGTATTACCCCTTACTATATCCAACAATAGAAGAAGGGTTAAGTGGGCAATGTGCCTGGAACAAACGACACGTCTTGCTGAAATCTATCGGACTGCCATCCCGCTAATAAGTGGAATGGGGGGTCCTCTCTCTCTTAAGCAGGCTCCCGATATACATAGAAGGCTGATTACGAGCCTCGGGGAGATATTTTATGCTGTATTCAAGCCCAGGCAATCAAGTCCCAGAACACATCCTTGGTATGACCATGACTGTAAATGCGCAAAGAGAAATATGCTTGAATCTATAAAATCTAAAGATGGACCTACTATTAAAGCCTCTAGATTGTTGTACAAGAAGGAGTTGACCAGGGCCAAGAGTGAGTGGGAGGAATCCAAGTGGAACGATCTAAGGGAGGCATTACTCTCTAAGGATTCTAGGACCTTCTGGGCTATTGCCACCTCAGCATCGAGTGACGAACGAGAGCTAGGGGTTCCAAACATCGCCCCTCTAGTTTGGGAGGCGCACTTTAAAGATCTATATGCAAGTCCGGAGTCAAGGGCATTTCTGTGCCACGATCGGGACAATAGAACATCTCATGGGACCTTTGCAGCGTCAGACACTATACCCGAACATAGCCAGCCTGGACCCTTGGCCCTTTGGACAGGGAATAGTTTACCGGATCCTCAGGTTAGGATTGAGGGCAACTATCCAGATTCAATTACTCTTAAGGAGGTAGAATCTGTGATTGAGGGTTTGCTCCCAAACAAAGCCCCGGGACTCGATAAGCTCCCAGGGGACCTCTTCCGCTCCCAACCCAAAATTTGGGCCCCTTATCTGACTGTTCTGTTTAATGCGGTTCTGATGGGTTCTGCATTACCAGACACATGGCTAGGGGCCGAAATTGTACCGATCTTTACGAAGGGTTGCCCACTAACCCCAGCCAATTATAGACCCATCAGCTTATTGGATTCCACTCAAAAATTGCTGGGTCGAATTCTATTGAATAGACTGCTAGACTGGATAGAGGTGAACAAAGTATTGACTCCCCTACAAGCTGGCTTTAGAGCAGGCATATCTACCTTGGACCAGATTTTTCGGCTCCAGGTCCTTTTTTGGAAAACAGCAAGAGTGGAGGGTGGCAGCCTCTACCTTGTTTTTGTGAACCTGCGGGCCGCATTTGATCTGGTCCCTAGGCAGAAACTTTGGATGGTATTGAAGGACCTTGGTCTCCCACCATACCTACTCGATGTGTTGATTCGCCTCCACACAGGGAACTTTGCACAGGTGAGGTGCGGGAAGAACGGGGAACTATCTGCACGCTTCCCTGTAACTCGGGGGGTAAGACAGGGCTGCGAATTGGCCCCTACACTATTTAGCTTGTACGTCAATGGATTGATTGACGAACTAAATGGTATCAAGGACACTGATGCCCCCCGACTGGCCTCTGGACGGGTGCCCGCTCTGATGTTCGCGGACGACACGTTGTTGTTATCCCGGACATCATCCGGGTACTGGACGGGTTCGCAACCTTTTGTGCTTCGTGGAGACTGGAGATCAACTTGGGGAAAACCAGGTTTATGATCTTCAGTCCCCCGAGGCGCACACGCCTGAACCCTGTACTGGGGGGTGTCCCCTTGGAAAGAGTCAAGACCTTCACATACTTAGGGGTCACGCTTACTGAGAACTTTACCTGGGATGCTCAAGTGGCAAAATCTTCTTTGAAGCTATCCCAAATATTGGGGGGAATTGGTAGTCTTCACAGAACCTCTATTTTCAAACCTGTTTCCCCTGTATTGGAGATCTACAAAACTCAGGTTAGGTCCGCAGCATTGTACGCTGCAGAACTGTGGGGCCATACAAATACAACCAATCTCCGGAAGGTGGAACAAGCCTTCATGTGTGGTCTGGTTGGCCTCCCCCAAAGTACGCCTTTAATACCATTACGCTTGGATATGGATTTGGTTCCCGTTAACGATTTGGCTGCTGCACGACCACTGCTTTTTTGGAGAAGGCTCTGGTCTGTCCCTGAGCTTGAATTTTTTAGAGCTGAATTTAGTGCAATCTGGGGGACGCTAAAGTGCAAGAACATTCCCTGGCTGCTCCATATAAAGTCTTCCTTTTATCAAATCGGTCTGCCCCAACTTTGGGACACTCCGGATATTAGCTGTATGAGGACTCAAAGGTCTGAGATACTGGCAGCTGTCAGACTTTTTAACTCCAATAGATTAAACTGCTCAGCTTCTCTGGGCAGGTTGACCTCTGAGTTTCTAATGATGAAAACTGAACCTAAATTGGAAGTATTTTTGGATGTAGTACAGCCTTCATTGGCGAGAAAACTTTATACTCAGTTAAGATATGGCTGCCTCCCAATCGGGGTGTTTACATCAAGCTGGGGAAAATCGATCGAGGCCAACTGCCCAATATGCAAAACATGCAAAGAAGATGTTGTGCACATTTTGTTCTTTTGTCCAGCATATAGCATGATCTGAAAATGCTGGCTCTTTCCTTTGTGCAAAATATTGGGCCTCAGAAAATGTGTACAAGCTCGCAGAGTTCTAACCTATGATACCAACCCACTTATTGTCTACGCAGTTTCCCATTTTCTATTTGCCATGTGGAGGAGACGAATGAGTTTTATTAATCCATAGTAATGGCTTATCAGTTTTTACTTTCCTATTAACTGACCATGATAACTCACCGTTTAATAATTGTTTTTTAAACTAACATTGTTCTATTTATGATCTTATTCTTGTACCTGTATATATTTTTGTACTTTTATGGTCCCGCGACATAAGTTATCATGATTGATTGATTGAATATGAAAGCTGTGCCCACTTGCCTGAGATGGAAAGCACCCATGCGGGAAGAAATATTGCCAACTGTCCTCCTACAGGTATTGTGTCCACTGAACTGCCATAGTCAGGAAACTGATTCGAGGGCCCTGCCTTGGAGGGAACACCCTGCTGCTTGCCTCTCCTAGGCTGAAACCTCTTCCTACAGAACCAGTAGGAGAGGTTGTCCTTACAAGAGTAATCCCTGGTCTCCCTGGCCTCTGAGTGATTCCAATTCTCCGATGACTTGATGGAAGAGAACCTGTATGAGCATGTGTGCTTCTTATCCTTAAAGGATTTCGGAATCAGACGATCTAAACGGTCACCCAACAACTTGCACCCCCCCCCCAAAATGGCAATTTAAGAAAAGAAGGCTTCTCTGCCAAAATCACCTTCATATCCCACAACCAGTGGTTATGTCTAGCCATGATTGCCGATGCGGATGCCACAGAAGCAGACTTGATTACATCTGCTGATACATTACCCAGGAACGTAGCCTGTTCCATATATATCAGAACATCTACCACACTTGAACCTTCCTGCATGGCTTTTGGCAGGACCTCAAATTCCTTCACCAAGGACTGAGCTGTCAACTCCCTATACGATGCCACTCTGAGTACCAAATTAGAAGCAGTGAAAGACTTCTTAAGTCCACCATCCACTTTGTGGTCCACATGATCTGAAGGAAAACAGTCATCTGGATTTAAAGAGGAGTGACCAATGAGAGGGGCCAGGATAGAATCAACCTTGACGGAATGAGGCAACTGCTTATCCCCTTCCTTCAGGCATAGGAATTTTTAAGAAAATTGAGAATCTGGCTCTGTTCAAACTCTTCCTAGGACCTGAAAATCACCTCCCTAATGTTGAGATAAAATGGCAAAGCCAGCACCACAGGCTTAGCGAATTGCGGAAAAAGATATTCATCAGCGCCTTCCACCAGAGGTGGCCCCATGCGCAGATTGTCTATGACATGTGACAAAATATCTGCCAGTTCCTCCCTGGATATGATCTTTCCACCAGGTACTACATGTCTCTCTGTCTCAGAAAAAGCAGATGGTTTAGATTCCTCATCATCATCCACCAGGGCAAAAGTATGCTTAGCCTTACGTTTGGAGGACTAGGCTTTGGAGACCGTAGCATCAATCATTGTCTGTACTTTCAAGGCTGACAGGGACACTGAAGTCCTAGTCGGGGCACCACCAGAACCCCTTGCAGGCACATCCTGAAGATAATTATTCCCCTCCTCTGAATCAGAGGACTGTGACAGTCTCCTCTTCTCAGTACACTTCTCCATCATAAATAATACAGTAAGCCCAAACATCGTAAAATAAATAGGACCTAAAAGACCACCATAGGAGAAAAATTCTCTCCAAAACTATTCAACCTGAAAAAATGCAACACAGCTTGGCAAGCCAATCTAATGCCACCTGGAAATATATTAGCTAATAGGAAAACCCCAATGCAGTAGGAAAACCATGAGAAAAAATGTTGCTGTCCACACAGAGCAGCAGAACCGCTAGATTGTCGCCAGCACTTCTGCCTTCTGCAGGTCAGTTTTCTTGAGTGGCACAGCCAATCAGCTGGTTACTGAGGAGTCTCTGTCTCCCCGGCATCCAAGCCACACCTTCCCAGCCAGCCAGTGGAAAGCACAGCAGACTTCCAATCCAGGCAGAATGAGAGTGGTGAAGGGAGGAGTATGCATACAACTGCCACACTGCAGGCAGACAAGCATCGCTCCCCTTCTACTCACCGTACTTCCTCTGAAAAGTCTCTTGCATCTTCCTTGAATGAGTCGGCGTGCATATCAAGGCCAACACAAGGCAAATGTGTGACAGGTCCGTGTGGCCTCCCACCCCGCCAGCACCGCACGACGAGAAAGGAACGACCAGAAAGTTACAGGAGCACGCGCACAAAGCCTGCCTATAGTATTGGAGCAAAAAAAGGAACAGGAAGTAAGGAGGAGGAGGGGATTTTATAAGTTGGAAATTAGTGTGATTGGAGGTACAGGGGCCTCACTGTCATGGGCACAAAGGTGCTGGCTAGGATGACCCCTGTAAGAAAGCAGAACCTCCTACCTTCGGGGCTCCATTGGACTGGTCACTCCCAGCACTGGCGCAGTATACACCATACCCGGGTCCTAGGTGAACCCCTTCGTGAGGATGGGTGGGAGTATGTAGAGGAATCAGTGCAGTGCCATGTTAACTGCACCTGAGAGAGCCTGGTGTATCAATACATGAGTAGTATGCTTTGCAGTGTGTGGTGTGGTTGCCTACCTGAGTATAATGCAGCACTGTACAAAGTCACCATAACCACAAGCATGGCTAAAGCACCTTTATGGCAGCAGGAATAATGTTGCCTGCTATATAAGCTCACAAGCACCCGCAACCACGAGTATGGCAGAGTTACGACTTAATAACGTTGCGGGACGTTGCAGGAGTCTAAAGGACTTCATGGCCCATCATGCCAGCCTGGCGTTGGCCACAGGAGGGTACATAAACCACTCCCAATGACCACACCCTTGCTAGGCAATCTGCCAATCGCAGAAGACAGTTCCAGTTGTGCTAACCGGATCAGAGCTCCTTCCGGAAACAAGCCGCAACCGGACTCAGCCATCGTTCCTAGGTGCTATTAACCTCGGAGTCACTACGGTGCTGGCGCATGCACTATTTCTAGAGGACGCTTAACCGCATGTGGCTCTGCTTTTGGAAAGCATGGGAGAACTTGTAATAGAAGTCGAAAAGGACTGATCTCTATGGACTTAAGTTCTACTGAATTTCCTGTTGTCATGGTTTATAGACACACAGCTTGTACCATAGAAGTAAGAGTCTATACAGCCTCAGCTTGGGTAGTGTGAGTGTGACCCTAACCCTTAATTCCCGTAAACTTGGTGACAGAGCGTTTGAGGGGGCTGAACATGCTGATAATCCCTTTTGTCCTTCTCCCCCTACAGAAAATGGATGTTCCCTGGGTCCAGTCCCTACCCACATCAGCACCAGGACAAGTAGTCGCTGAGGGAGGTCCACTACACACGTCACATGCTGTCTTTATTATTTTGTCCCAACCCCCATTCCCCTTGACGTGCTTCTCTGGGAGCAGTTCTCTGTTCTTCGTGGAGAACAGCATTGGGAGTGGTCGGACTGTCTTCTGCATCGCTCCTGCTGGGCCTAGACATATCAGGTTAGCGCATATGTGTGTTTGGCTTCTATCACTCACTATGTGATTCATCATGGCGAGAGGGACGAAGGGGTAATTTAAGTTACCCTCATCATCCTTTACATCATGAGGTGTGTCTACATTCTGGAGACATGTCCTGCTCTGCTTACTTTAAAAACAGTTAAAACTCCTCACCTTCGGATTTGCCTACAGACCACTTTTACCCAGAATCCTCCTGTTTTTTTTGTCTCCTCTGGGAGGCAGTCACTGTTAGGGAAACACTATTGCACCAAGAGCCATGAAGGAAAGACACCAGACACAGCAGTTGCTCAGAAACAAAATGAAATGTATTTGTAGGTACAAATGCTTGCTGACCAGCAAGGAAGATGTCAGTGCACAAAATGGTGCTCTCAGTCTGCTTTTTCGCTGCGTAACTGGCTTTACGGCCATACATACAATTAGTAATGCAACTTCAGCAGCACTGGAAAAAGACACCATGCCAAACATGTTGAACAGAGAAATGCAAGAACGGCACCTTGCCAGTTATAAAGCAGACATACTGTGTAAGCAGAAATGAACAAACTAACATGTAAGTCAGGAAAAGCAAAGTGACCTCTAAGTTGGTTTGAACAGTTGTTGAAGCTTGTCCATGCAAGGTCAGATGTCTATGTAGTACATACATATGGTTATATATATTGTTTCCCAATAATCCTCTCTTTAGGATATTTATACCCTACATTAGTGTAAAAACAAAAATCTATATATGAAAGAAACATAGTTGCATATCTTTGAAAGGCAGTACACAGTGCTTAGAGGAAATGCATATATTGTAACATAGATACACACTGATGAGATAATCATTATTGAAAGATAGATAAAATGATATACTAATATTCAGTGCATACTGCTTCCTGTTGCATTATGATATCAACCGGCGGTCATAATACAGGTAGCATACACATAATTAAGTGTCTAACAAATATTACTTGCACTATGCAATGCATATTGCTACAGTGTCCCTTAGTCACTCTGTTCCATGGCAGGTTCTGTAAGTATCAGTAATTTAAAGGTATGCAGTGTGCTGTCATCTGCTTCTCCTCCTGGTCCGCAGATGTCTTGTTCAGGTGCAGTTTCATTGATCTGCCCTGCATTGTTGTCTTGTCCATTTTTCTGCAGGTGCAGACAATCGTCTTTCTTTAAGACTGTGTATTTCACTCAACAGCGGCACCGTCCCTGTGACACTTTATGATAGGCCCTCAGCGTGGCTCTTTGGAATGAACTGGTCTGTCCTCTCCTTGTCTGGTGTGTTGCGCTGCTCCACTGGTGACAGATGTTCATCAATCTCAGGCGTTGGTGGTGCAGCTCTGCATCTTGTTCCATTAATACATTCAGGGAACCTGTTAACCATCTGTGCTTAGTTCACCTAGAACTAAGAGAAATATATATTTTTCTCTCACCATGATCATGTCTCCACCTTTAAAAGGGTGTGTGGACTCTGAGGACGGATGGGGCAAAGCTTCCTTTACCTGCAAAAGGTGATGCCTCAAGACCGCTGACAACTGTACAGCGTTGTCAAAAAAAATTTCAGCAATCCACAGCAGTCCTGCTTGGGATGCTGTGACAGGCAACCTCAACCCCACTGGGCTGCCCCATCAGTACCTTCTGGGGGGGGGGGGACAAATGAGGTGGTCTAGACAGCATTACCCTTATGGCATGCGGTACTAAATGCAAAGCATCAGGCCATTTTAGACCTGTTGCATCAGTTGTCTTTGTGTATCTATTGGTTTTATAGAGGAGTTCATCCTCTGCATCTGGCCTGAACTTTGGGAGTGGTATAGAGCATGCAGTTTCCACTCCTCTATTCCCAAGCACTCACACATCTTTTGTATAACTGCAGCCATAAAATCACTACCCCTATAGCTATATCGGCACCGTGCCAATTATAATACATACAGTGTAAGCAGAAATTAACAACCTGATGAGCAAACTAACATGGAAGTCAGGAAAAACATAGTGACCTCTAAATTGGTTCTGAACAGCTGTTGAATCTTGTCCAGGCAATGTCAGATGTCTATGTAATTCATACATATAGATCTATAAATGTTTCCCCAACAGTCACTCTGTGCTTCCTGTTTCTGGAAGGATTAGCATTTGTGACCATGTGTGGGTCGTTTCTGTAGACTGCAGAGTGCTTTTCTCTAGGAATGGCCAAAGCTCATCATGTAAGGATGGTGACAAGGAAGAAAAATCAGAGTAATGTGTATTCCTGGAAGTAAACAAAGTCTTCAAATATAGCATTCGACTGTCCAAGCACACTATTTGAAATTGTATGCTTGTTGAAATTTAATTAGTATAATTCTTGCAGTAAATAACATATCTCACTACTTTACTATGTATTTTCCTACTTCTGAATACTGCGCTTATCATCTCTGCACAAGGTCGGGCAGGCAGGTGAGGAGACAGACTAAATGGTTCAGCAGTAAACCAGCAGGCAGGGAGAGAGGTGGGTTGCACGACAACCAGGCTGCATAGCCCAGCTCACGGGGGACAGGAGCACACCGGTGGGTGGCAGACCACATTTTCAACATATATTGTACAGGACAGCAAACCTTGTGCTGTGTCTGTACAGAAATAAAAATTAAGAAAATATACAACAGTGTAATAAATGAGTGGCTAGAAATGCTATATATTCTGTAATTATTTTCTGTCTTTCACCTTCAGGTAACCAGATACAACATAACTGATTGAATGAAAAATAAATGCAAGTCAAGTTAATCAGTGGAAAATGCACTATCATACATCATGAGACCTCAATTAGTTAAAGTACTGCAGAGGTCTGTGTTTGTTACCAGAGAGCCACTAAATTGAATCCTGGTTGGTGCAGTGGAGAATAATGACTTGTGTACGTTTAGTGCTATGAGATCCCAGTCTGTGACAAAAAGCACTGTGAATATGTAAGTCATTATATTAAACTTGCAGTACACACCGTGTGAGATAGGCTGCAACAAAATGTGCAGAAAGGTTTAAGATAACAAAGTGCTTTAAAAAAAAAGATGTTCGTACTACCCAGACTGTACATAGTCAAACAAAAAGAATAAATCTGTGTTATAAGAAAGCTTTAAGAGAGATGACTCCTAATGAGGTATCATCAAAACCTATAATAATGTCCCAATCAAAGTCAATGTACTCTGTGACGAAGATAGGTGAGTGACTTAACTTCTCTACCAGGAGCAGTCTAATTCCATACCGCTTTTTCTCAGACCTGATGAAAGCCCGCCAATCCGCAGACACAGGAAAGGGCTGAAACATGTCGACAACTGAGATTTGAACTATATAGGTGCAGTGGACAACTAACACATCCACTGCAGCACCTGCTATTGATTTTATTCTTACCCCTCTGTGAGCAATAAAACACTTCATACAGGAATGGAGGTAATTATAACTTTACATCTTTTTCCGCACTTTTTCACATTAATAACAGCGGTCACAGAACCAGATGGTCTCCCTCCAGGATGAGGAAAGTTGACCACCTGGAGAAGGGAAAACTCAAGCAGAAAAGGACCCAATGATGGAATTACTCACCTAACTACCTGAAGCGGAGAACCAAGATATACCGCTATTATCCAGTTAGAGTGAATGAGGGCCTTTCAACACCATTCATAGACCCTGGCACCCCATGACACGTGATTCATTCCCTCTTGATTTTTACAATTGAATTAGATTGTCTTGCAGTTTAACACAATGTGAATCGGACAACAGTACCCAGTGACAACTTCAGGTGAGTAAATCAACTTTGTGCAGATATTTCCTCACCTTCACATAATCAATCCCCTCACACATTTCAAAAGTCAAATTCTACTTTTAAGTCTAACCACTGTCCCAGGGTCCTCTCTATATCAGACTGTATCTTTATAACCTCTCCAACCCCAAGACAACTCTCTCTGAACTCTCTTGGATGTAGATCCCTCTCAGGACTTCCAGAGAAGAATGGAGTCAGCAAGCTTGGACACACTGAGTACAAAAATTGTGTTTTATCTCCGTGACCATGATTAACATAGATATCCGCAATAAAGCAGAAATGAACACATTTAAAATACTAGAGCCTCAAACATTTTGAACAATTGTAAAAAAAACTTTCAAGCATCCAGCATGTATGAAATTTCCTGAAACACTCATGGAAAATCAATGCCAAGGCTCTGTAGAAACTGAAAATGCGATTCTTCACCCAAAGATCTGCATATGATTAAAAGTCTCCCTTCACTCTCTACAAATAGTAAACAAAAATACACCACACTTCCATATGGCAGAAACTAACCACTCTTTCACTCTGAACTTCTCACAAACAATTCTTCCAATCACAGTTAGAGCTCAGTCACCTATGTATTCAGCATAGACTCTTGACCTCCAAAACTGAAAGTCTCCCAATCCCCATACACTTTGATCATATGACACTCCCCTACCATCAGTCACTGACAACCACACATCAACCTCAAATGCCCATATCATCGTCCCTATCACCCAACCATCTGGCACCCAACTCCTCCAGTTACAAGATCTTAATGCGTTCACTACTGGATCTCCATTGAATTTAAAATTGACAGCCTCTCTGCTAATGAACTCTGGAACACCCTCGCCACTCACAACATCATTCATAACACTCACTGCATACAACCTACGCACAGCAAACAAGCCACCCCACAGAAAATAAATATAGGACTCTTCCCTACTGTAATAAGAAGTCTTGTGAAATAAGAACTGTCTTTCCCTTGTCCAGAAATGACATTGAAGAACTTCTAATTAACTATGAAAGAGGGAAGATGGCCAGAAGCAACCAGTAAAGCACATCCATTACCACTATCAGAAGCAGAGAAAGGAAACTGCTCTCTGCTTGCCCAAGCACAAGACATAAACCACAAATTCAAACACACAGCATTGCCAACCCCTTCTTGCTTCAATCAACACTAAAGTGACTCCTTCAGAACTGTAGATCAGCAATGTAAAACAATGAATGGACAAAATAGGATGAGCAGTGACAGTCATCTGCAATGACTCCATCAACTACCGAAATCTCACCAATGAGAAATTCTCATTGCTTAATTCTATTTCAAGAAAGCTGAAAATGATGGACCCAATCAGATCAACCTTTACTTCATTTACCAACCCCCAGCAATCCAATTTTGAGGAACAGCTGCTTGGACTCTTCACTAGAAATGCAAGCAAATCAGACAGTAAAAGCTGCCTCACAGACTTTAATCTTCACTGGGTGATCAGAGAGACCCCATAGTATCTCTTCTAATTTCTTTTCTTAACAGCAAGAATGTTTTGAATTTCTGTTTGGTGCCGACTCACACGCATAAAGTCAATCTAATCCTCATCATAGCATAGTAATACAAATTGAAGATAAACCTCATCCTTCCAGTTGATTGGTCAGATCTCTCACTTATCCAATTCTTGATCAAATTTACAAAAACCGTTATCAACAGCCAACCCAAAAGACCTAAACAATGGATGCGAGACATGAGAAATATAGACATGGACCATCTCACCACAGTATTTGAAGGCAAATCTCATGAATTCCCCACATCTTCAGACGTCAATAATTTCACCAAGAACTATGCTGAATCAGTGATAATGATTGAAAATGTCTTGGCTCCTAAATTCTTGAAAAGAGTAAAAAAAAAAAAAAAGCTTGGACATGTGGTCCTATAAGAGACTATGGGTTCAATGTATGACCATAGCATTTTGCACATCGCAAATAGCGTCAAATTACGAGTCGCAATTTGCGAGTTGCGAAATGCTATGTACAACAGTGTCTAAGACACTGTTTGCAATTCTCAATATGGTCGCAAATTGCATGCCTCATGAATATTAATGAGGCTGTCACAATTTGCGACCCCATTGGGAATGGCTAGCACTCCAAGGGATGGTGGCCTGCTGGAGTCAGCAGACCACCATGTCTGGGACTGCTTTGCCAATAAAGCAGTTTTTTTTTTCTTTTTTTTAAATGCAGCCTGTTTTCCTTAAAGGAAAACGGGATGCAAGTAAAAAAAAAACTAAATGAAACTTTTCAGTTTCATGTTTTAAGGGCAGACAGTGGTCCCTGGGAACACAGCCTGCCCTTAAAAAATATTTGCGCATGGATTCCCAAAGGGGAAGAGGTCCCGTGGGGACCCCTTCCTGTTTGTCAGTGCCTTACCACCCTTCTGAGGAGGGTGGTAAACTGCGAGTGTTTTGGGACCGCTATTGCGGTTGCAAAACATTCATACATAGGTTTTGGAGTCGCTATTAGGAAGGAATGCCCTTGGAACGCCCCTTCGTAATAGCAAGCCGCTAACCCTATTTGGCGTGTCGCTAATTGATTAGCGACTTGCAAAATAAGGTTGGTACATTGGCCACACTTCTTTGCGGTCGCAAACGGGCCTAAAACTCCTTGGCAACCACAAAAAAAGGTTGTACATCTGGCCCTAAATGACAAAAAGAGAGTGCTCCAAATTACTGAATGATGATTACGAGAAAATCCAACAAGAATCTTTTCCATTCTGTGAGCAGCAAGAAGAACCTACAAACCACACATCTTTGAAGCTATTAAGAAAGAACTAGACCAGATTGTTAATTGTTCTAAGAAACTATTTGATATTGTAAAAAGTGCCACAAGACCACCCCCATGATAATGGCCACGGGGAGACGGCATTTATAATGTGTTCTGTTACCACGCAAGTGTTACCACCCTTGCCTTTACCGCCCATATGCCTTTACCACACATATGCCTTTACCACACATACCTTTACACCGATTTTCCCTGTAAAGGTGGTAAAGGCATATGCGTGGTAAAGGCAGTCATTTCTCTAGATTCAGAGCAAATGGGCGGGGGTGGGAGGTGGTGGAGACTTGGAGGGACTTCCTCCAATAAATTCCGGAGAATTAAAGGAACAGGAAGGATTGGGACGTTGCTTGGTGAGTAGGATTGCAGGCCAGGTTTTAGGGCTGAAGGTGGGGGGTCAAAAAAGTTTTTAGGGCTGGGGACTGGTTTTAGGGCTAGGGGCAGGGGGCTAGGGTGTTGTTAGGGCTGGGTAGTTTTTAGTGCTAGGGCTGGGTTTTACGGCTCAGGGCGGGGAGTCAGGGTAGTTTTTAGGGCTAGGGGCCGGTTTTAGGGTGAGGGGCGAGGGGCTGGGGTGTTTTTAGGGCTGGGGTCGGGGTCCTTTTTAGGGCTGGGAGCCGGACTCAGGATTTATGGTGGGGAGCAGGGTCCTTTTCAGGACTGAGGGCCGAGTTTTAGGGCTATGGGTACAGGCTGGGTGTAATCTTTACCACGCATATGCCTTTACCAATAATGCCTTTACAACTAAATTCATTGTAACAGCATGCGTGGTAAAGATGCAGTCGTGGTAAAGACTGCATCGTTAAGGCATACGATATAATTGCATGCAAGGTTCCATCATACTACCATGGCCAAGGCATCCAAAATGCGAAGAGTTTCCAACTCATCATGGAAAAGATAAATAAGATTGAATATTTCGAAAAACCCATTTAGTGTCCAGAACCACAAAAGTCTCACCAGAAAATGGGAGAGTAGCTAGTCAACCTTCAAAGAAATTGATGAATATGGCTTGATCGCCATTATCACTAAAGGCAGAACATCAGTATACCTGTGGGAACCGATACTGCAGCATGTATGACCAGATTTCCGGTCACAAACCACTAAACTGTTACCAGTTCCCAAGTTGGTGTGGTAACTGATTTGTAAAGGGGAAGGAATCCCTTTTGGAACCCTTTCCCTTTGTGAAGCAGGGTTGCAGCTTCAGAGGGAGTTGGCAGTGGTCCAGGGCACCATTGCCTGCTGCTCACTGAAGTCTTCCAAAACAGAAAACCTTTTAAAGCAACCCGGTTTCCTTTAAGGAAGTTGGACTGCTTTCTTATTTTGGAAACTAATCACAGGGATTGTGGTCTGTTGTCTCTTTCAGGTCACCACACCGTGATCAGTGGCAGCTGATATCATTTAAAAGTGGGGGGGGCAGGTGGAGGGGTGTGAGGGGGCATGGGGGAGTGCGTGGGATAGGGGTGCACGCAGGGAATTAATAAATAAAAACTAAAAACTGACCTCATGATGACGCCGCCTCGCCTCTCGCTGCTTCTCTGCTCTGCTGCTCCCAGCAGTCCCTTGGGCAGCATCACTGACTCCCCATCCAATCCCCACGCTGCTCCTATGCTGTGAGAGCATCTCGGGATTGGCCTGAGCGGGCTGAAAATACGTTCCTTCAGGCACGGGGAGCCTGTGCTGTTTCTCTGGCTGTACAATGCAGCCGGGTTGGAGAAAGCAAAGTGTGCATGTCATTTTGTCCGGCATAAGACAGCCTGCCATACTGACATGCACACTCACAATTGCACATACCACTCCTCCTACCCCTCCCATGGCCTGGCCCCACCCTTCCCTGCACACGCTGGCTCACAGCCAGCAGCTAAAAAATAAAATGGTAGTACAATATTGTTTTTTTTTTCAGTTGCTCTCTGAAGCGGACGATCCGCCGCTGACTGTGATTGTAGCGAATCGCAGTGGGTCTTAAATTGAAACCTGCCTAGTGACTCAACCATTTGTACATAGGTAAGTTTAGAAAATCAGTCTGCATTCGCAAAAAGTAAATAATCAATTTGAAATCGCTTTTGTGAATGGAATCTCAGTACATCTTACCACAAGTTCGGAGCTGTTCTCTTAGAATTACTAGTTGACAGAGTAAATGACACAGGCTAAATATTAAATATGGACAGTCTAATTGCACACCATTTTGTCCTTTATTTTGTATGCAGTAACCTTGGATAATGCAAAAACATTTTCTTTCACGTTATCATAAAGTAACATTGTAGCAAAAATGCTTGTCTTTCTCGTTATGAAAAGGGATTTGATGTGTTTGCATCGGTGCATTACGAATCATTAAATGATCCATCGAAAGTCTTTGTTCAAGTGTGCCCTAGTTATGTCAAACAGTGCCCTTCATAGCTAAACATTTCTGTTTTGTGTTGAGGAACACCCTGAAGCTGGCTTAAAAACAGTTTTCCTTGTCACATTTTTTTACCGAATCATCAAATCAGGAGCTGTAAAATGACACCAGCCTTATCACGAAATTCAAAGTGCTAACAGCATTCAAATGAGCACCTTCGTAAATGCACTGAATATTCGAACATGGGGCGCCAGAAACTGTGTGAATACAGCACGTGGATAACGGGAATGTGTTTATATCCTTGGTGTCATTTTGCAAGGTGTGGTGTTGCAGAATACATTTTGATGTAAAAGTTGCAGCCTACCACAAGTTTGTTACAAACACTCATTTTCAAGAGGACACGGGGCCAGATATTGGACTTGAAAAGAAGCCTATGTATGACTTGAGAAGCAGCTGTTTCAATGGTAGTTGCCAATTTAGTGGGAAAACCTACCCATTATTGCCGAAGACTTTTGCCAGAGCAGCCTACATAAAATCTGGATAGTAGAATTTCTTCCTCGCTTGGGCACGGCATGGCTTTGGTGGTCTGGGCCAAGGACATCATTTAACACTCACTGTTGTGATTTACATTTTTCCTTATTTACTAGGAATAAAATGTGCATTTTTACTCATTTTTTGCAGGCTACATAAACGTATTTGCCACAACCTTGAACAGGCTGGATTTTGACGCTCATGTAACTGCAATATCTAAACATGACACGCATGGTTCATTGAGCGAGTAAGTTTTCTGCAGATGCAGTCCCCTGCAGAAGCTTCAACTGACACCAGTTTGTTCACATGGGTACCTCCAGATTCCTATCACCTGGGGAGTCCCCCAGGGCTCGATACTGTCTCCAGTCATATTTAACCTTTAACTGGAGCCACTTGATGCTCTACTCACAGATAATAGCATCACGATTAATGAATATACCAATGATGCACAACTGTACTTAAGAGTCTCCTCTGTTTCAAACATCCAATGCCTTGCACACTGCATGCACTTCATCCACAGCTAGATGTCCAGTGCTTACCTCAAGCTCAACAAACTAAGACAATATTTCTCTTATTTGCCAAGAATAAAAAACAAGATAAAGTACAAACCTGGCTTACTGACAAGAAACTTGTAGGCTTTGAACCCCAACTTTTACTGAATTGTATGTCACTTTCTATCGCCTTGGACACCAACCTCACCCCAAGGAACACATTGCCAAAAATCAAAGACGGCCTATTATTATCTCTCTCTCTTCTAAAGAAAGTCAAATTGTTTCTTCCCGGAAGTAACTTCAAACTATAGCTTAACCCCATGTACTCTTACATCTGTATGGTGGTAATGCCCCACCCCATGGCCTCCCAGACCCCAAACTGGCACCCCCTAAGGAGCATCCAACATGCCTCATCCAGGAGCTGAAGAAATATGATTACAACACCCTCATCTTAATGGAGTGCCATTGACTCCTCTTTCCAGTCCACACCATCTTCAAAGCCAGCTGCATCATTTACAAAGCCATCATAACCATCAAACCTCTTATCTTGCAGACAAGCTCACCATCTCTGGTGGTTCTTGTGGTTCTTGACACACCCACAGCCAGGACACAATCAGACTGCAGACAAAGAACACACATTTGTGCACCCAGATATTGGAACAACATCCCCTAATCCATGAGGCCCGCCCCAATGCTTCTGTTTAGGATGGAGTTGAAAACTTAACTCTTTAAAGAGCACTATATTACAACGCATTTTTTTTGTCCTCATATTACCATCCAGCTGCATGTGCTGGAGCAGGAACACCTCCACCCAACGTGTCTGGCCTGTATGCTCTCTGTCATTGTTTCACAATTACATGGAGAAGAAGAATGGCCCTCATTCTCTGCAGCAAAACAAAGGTGTGATCATAGGAGAGTTACTGTTTCGATTGCTAGGCCACGAAAGGGCTCCACCTCTTCACAACTGATGTTAGCTTGCGGCCCAAATTCATTCTACTAAAATAACTGACAGATCTGAGCCAGACTGTTATGATTGGGGGATCTGGAGTAGCCCATTTCTTACAAATTTCCCTCCTCGCAAGTAAAATCAAGAAAAAGATGAGTGAGGCTTGCTCTGTGTTCAGCTGACAAGAGGGAAGGATATCGAGTCCAAACAGGATTAGGGAGAGGTTTATCTTAGTTTCTCGGCCCATGATTTTCCCAAGAGTCACACTTATGTCCTTCCAAAAGGAGGTCAATACCGGGTATTCCGCAAACATATCTTTAACCTCTGCCTCTGGTGCCCCCCTCACTTCTTACAATCCAACGGCTCAGCCGTAAACTTGGCTGGCCTCACCAGGGACAATTAAGCCCTATGGAGAATAAACAGTTGATTCTTTTTGAGTGGTGCACCTTTAACTGTAAAGCAATAGAAAAAAGATATTCACCATAGCTGTTCATTGATCAACTCCGGTAGATCTTTCTCCCAGTATTTATACGGACGCTGAGGAAATTCGATTTTCGATCACGATCGTATTGAGCCTCCATTTTGTGCTCCGCCGCCATTTTGTGTTGCCCTCACTCAGGCAGCACGACGAACGAAGTCTTTTCTGCTTTTCCTGCAGTATCGTGTCAAAATAGCCTTCTGCCTCTGTTTACAAAGCTGGTGTTAGAGACTGGCCGAGTACACTAATCCCTGTCTGGTTTTCCTAATCCCTGTCTCAACTATCTGTTGGTTCACACTATTCTCTTCCGACTTTATCTTATCTTCTGGCCTTCGCTGTCCTCTGCTCATATTCTCTCGTTTCACAACTGTCCTCCAAAACACACAAACGTATCTCGCCACCTGCAAGTCAGTTTCAGACATGTTAATACCTTAACCTGTGGGGAGGGGTGGCAAACACAGTTGGAGGATAGGCTTCTTCGAGTTACTCGATACTTTGTTTTTCAACTTTTTCTATTGGCTCTGACTTATTTTCAGACTATTCTTATTTGTTCTTCATGTATGTTTTAGGTGTGTTCTTCGTTAATGTATATGTCACCTATGTACTATAAAAGATTGTGCGCCTCGGAGTGAAGTGGCAGTCTCCTGAGAACATACTGTGTGTACTTCTAGGACAACTGTACTAGCTGCAGCTAATAAAATCTGATCTTTTACGCCGACAGAGTGTCCCCGTGTCTCTGTTAGCTGAAGCAGGAGAACCCAGGATATTAAGGCGTACGCTGCGCCGCCAGGCCCAAAAGGTTCTGGTTCTTCAACTGGCGCCCAATGTGGGGCGGTTTCAGAGTCGTGAGGAACACCGCAAGAAAATTCTGGAGGAATCGCGAACCACGTCAAGCGACCTCTGTATGTCGAAAGTGGTCCGAAGGTCTTTTGCAGCGTGGTTACTCCTTCCTGACGGCTACTGACGACTGCTGCCCTGACTGCCGCCCTGCCTTGGCCCTCTTTTTGGTGATGTATGGTAAAGCGAGGCGATAGACGGGCCTCTGTTGGTGTAAGAAGACATCTTAGTTAAGTATTGGTGGGTCGCTCCCACATTTGGTTCTTTGGTTCTTTGGTTCTTAGGTTCTTTGGGTCTTTGATTCGGGTATTGCAATAACCGAAGCCGAGGGGTAAGTACATTTGTGCTGTGTTAATTGATTTAACCCCCTTGATGTTTGTGAACAGTCCAGTGAAATAACGATGCCTGGTCTGACTAAGTTTGAGAAACTTTGTTGCTTTGGTTGTAATAGGGATTCTCGGCTGGAGGACTCTTGTCCGATTCCTTCGGTTGGAACTCCCACTTATGAGCTCTATTCTAAACATGATGTTGGCCCCATTGCCTTTAACGAGACATGGATCCGATACACGAAGAATGATGGTGTTTTAAAATGGCCAGAAAATGGTAGTTTTGAGCCTAATATACTAGATAATTTGGAAACTATTTTATTTAAAAGAAAAGCCCGGCCGGCAATGTTTGACTCTTTCCGCCTTTGGCGTGAGGAAGCCAAACAGAGAAAAATTAAGCAAGAAAAACGAGATAGGAAAGCACAGGGTATGACAATTATACAGGCTGCTCAGCAACTTAAAGATAATGAAGTTGATAATGCGATGGAAATTTCAGAGAGACAGCATCGTATGGCGATAGATAAATGCTATCCGATGTTGCTAGCTTCCCCTTCTGATAAAAGAAAGGATTTAGAGGAAGATCCCTTGATGTCTCACTTATTGAGATTGCCTCCGCCCTATGTAAAAGGTGCTAATGCACCCCCGTTGTTACAGCTTGTTCAGCCGCCAGTTGCGCCTCCGCTTGCTCCGGCTCTTCCACATTTGCCCCCTCAAGTATTGCCGTCCCTGCCAGCTTTGCCTTCGACTCCTTTACCTTCATCTTCTTTGCCCTCTGCTCCCCCGGTAATTACTGATTCCTCTTCAGTTAGTTCGCCTAATACCTTGTCCCCTATCCTTATGTCTAATTCTCCGTCTATGCGTAAACGACTCACAGAAACGGTTTCTGGTTTTTTATCTCCTTTCTTTGAGGCTTTAAATGTGTCTCCGGCTTTTTCTCGAAGACAGTCTCGTAGTCAGTTCCCAGCTTCCGAAGAACGAGAAAGGTTGGACTCTCTCGCTCGCAAATGGATTGAGAAGGGTCCTCGGTATAGTGTACCCGACATTATGCCTACCTTCTCACAGTGGAATGCGCCTACGCAGAGATATGTTTTCAATGTTATGTGTGATACTCTCGTTAAAGGATGGGAGGATATGGACTTGGGTTCGGTTCCTCAGGGTCTGTTAGATATTTAGGCTAATTTTGATAAGGGACTCATTGTGGGTTCTAAGGTTGAGGACGCTGTAAAGACACTTGTTACCTTTAGAACCTTATTTACCTCACAGACTTTTCCTGACTCCGATCCCTCAGTTAGGTTGACACTGAAAAATTACCCAATGAGAGAGGTCCCTCCAGTATGGAGAGAAGAGGTTCCAGCAGCAGGTGGTAATCCAGCTATTCTTGCTCACTTCCAGCGAATATGGGTACATGTCCCCTGGAAAAGATCTGAAGTTTTGGCTCTTAAACAGTCTCTACCGGATCCTCGTAAGAACCCTGCAGGTTATTATAAAGAATTGTCACAGACTGTTGATGCCTGCATCATGAATTTAGCAGATATTGATATGTTGATGGGGAATGTAGTCCCACAAGCGTTATGGGCTAGGATTCGTAAAGAGAATCATGCCCAAGAATTAGGTGGAGACTGGAATGCTATAATTGCCGCAGATAGAGCCCAAGTGGGTGGTGCGAAGCCTGATGCTTTGATTTCAGAACTCCCTGGTAGGATTATTACATTAATGAAAACGATGATGCCTACCTTGAGAGTCAACTGGGATAAACTAGCCGCGTGTAAACAGAAGAAAGATGAGAGTGTCTCCGATTTCTTCACTCTTTCGAGGAGACATTTATTGATCACAGTGGTCAGGACATGACTACGGAGGGTGGACAGCGATTATTTGTAGATAAGTTCGTATTTAATTTGCTTCCCGAGCTGTCGCATAAGTTGAAAGACTCCGAGAGTTCATGGGCTGTTTTCTTCTTCAGCCCAGATATTGGCTACTGCTCAATATTATGAAAATAGAGATAAAGAAGAAAAAGATAAGCAAGAGAAAAAGACTAAAGAATTGAAAACTAAGGTTCTCTTGCAACAGGCTTATCCACCTCGTTATTCTCAGCCCCAGTTTCAACAGCCTCCACAGTTTCAGAGGGTGTATCAAAAGCCTGAGCCATATATTCCACGACCTTTGTTAGGTCCTAATCAATGTGCCTATTGTAGGGAGGAAGGCCATTTTAAGAATAGTTGTCTGGTTTTATTGCAGCGCAACGGGACACTATCGGCTCCACGAGGTTGTGGTGGCCTCCAGTCAGCAAACAGAGGTAGAGGTCGAGGTATGTTGACCCAAGAACAGCGTTCCCTTCCACCTTCTAATTCCGTGAACTACTTTGATCAGCAAAACTCTCGGTCTACACAGTATTACAATGAGGATTGTTATATTGAAGGCGAGAATGAAAGTCTTCATGCTAACTAGGACAGCCATGGACAAAGTAAGGGAGTTGTGTCGATTCCAGTAGATCAGAATGGACCTTATGTTAATGTCACTACAATGGGTGTTTCAGAGCCATTTCTTTTAGATACTGGTGCGATGAGAAGTTCTATCATTCATTCAAAACTCCCTGGGGCACCTTTGTCTGGCTTAACGAATGTATCTGTAGGTTTTTCTGGTGCCCCGGTTCGTAATCCGGTTTCTTGCCCTTTGCCTATTTCAATTGGCCCTTATGATTTAGAAGTTCCGCTTCTCTTAACGAATGGTTGCGGCGAGAATCTATTGGGCTTGGATATATTGAAAAGAATATATGCCACAATATCTTGTTCTCCTTCTGGTGTATATCTTACTCTAGGACAGAAACTGACTTCTCCAATGTATTTGTCTAAAGATCAATTCCCACCTGAGTTGCTCTCTCTTCCTACAACGCTTTGGGCTACGGGTCCAAATGATGTTGGTTGCCTTGAAATTCCACCTTATGTTGTTACTCTCAAGCCCAATGCTGAATTGCCACGCGTTCCTCAATATAGAATTTCCACTGAAGGTGAAAGAGCGCTTTTGGAAATCATTCATGATTTGATTCAGAAGGATGTGGTTGAGGAAACGAGAGGTAACATATGTAATAGCCCTATTCTTCCTGTTCTTAAACGCACTGATCCTTCTCAGCCTCCTGTTTATCGCTTTGTAATTGATCTTCGGGAGGTAAACAAAATTGTTGTACCACAGTTTCCTGTTGTCCCAGATATCACTGCGCTGTTGACAATGATACCTTCTACAGCGGTTTGGTTTGCTGTTATCGATCTGAAAAAGGCTTTCTTTAGCATTCCCATCACCGAAGAGAGTAGGGATATTTTTGGTTTCTCGCTTGGAGGCCGAAGCTTCCGCTTCAAGCGCGCACCTCAAGGCTATTGTGAAAGTCCCTCTATTTATAGTCAAGCTCTGAAATGTCATCTTGATGCTTTTTCTTTGCCGTCTGGTGCTGCTCTCATTCAGTACATGGACGATTTGTTAATCGCTGCTGATTCAGAGGATATTTGTAAGAATGTGACGGTTGCATTGTTGCGACACTTATCCAAACTTAATCATAAGGTTTCACCTTCTAAGCTACAATATGTTCGCCAAGAGGTTACCTACTTGGGTCATCTCTTATCAAAGGAGGGAAGACGATTAACCCCAGAACGTATCCAAGCAATTTCGCAAATGTCTGTGCCATCCACACAAAGAGAGGTACGTGCCTTTCTGGGCATTACTTCCTATTGTAGGCAGTGGATCCCTAACTTCTCTCTGTTGGCCAAACCTTTGTTGGCACTCACTTTGAAAGATACGCCTCAGCCCCTTCCATGGACTGACGAATGTCAGAGGAGTTTTACTGACTTACGTACTGCTCTGTGTTCCGCTCCTGTACTAGATACTCCTGATTACAGTAAGCCTTTTATGCTCTATGTTCATGAAAGAGAAGGTTGTGCGTTGTCAGTCTTAACACAGCGATTTGGAGATAAACAACGGCTATGTGCCTATTTTTCGGCTACGTTAGATCCAGTAGCTAAAGTATTGCCCAGTTGTCTTAAAGCGACAGCAGCAGCAGCAATTTCTATTCGACAGTCTGCTGGAGTGGTGCTAGATAATACTCTCATTGTTATGGTGCCACATGCAGTGGATACTTTGCTAAACAGAACAAAAACACAGCATCTTACGAGTGCTCGTTTATCTGGATATGAGCTGACGCTCTTGGCTAGTCACGTGCATATCAAACGATGTAATACTTTAAATCCAGCTACTTTGTTGCCTCGTCCAGAAGAGAAAGGTGTTCAAGAACAACATGATTGTTTCTTCCGTACTGAGGAAGAGACAAAAGGTAGAATTGACTTAACAAATACGCCATTAGTGAATCCGGATGGAACGCTATGGTTAGATGGTTCTTGTTTTAAGCTTCCTAATGGAGAGACAACTTCAGCCTATGCTGTTACTACCTTGCATACAGTTGTGGAAACAGCACACATAAGACATAATTCAGCTCAGGCAGCTGAACTGATAGCCTTAACCAGAGCGTGTGTGTTATCCAAAGGAAAAAGAGTGAACGTGTACAGCGATAGCCAGTACGCTTTTGGTGTGGCGTTCAATTTTGGACGTTTGTGGAAAGAAAGGGGATTCCTTACTTCCCACGGCACTAAAATACAACATGGTCAGTTGGTGACTGACCTTCTTGAGTCACTTGCTTTGCCTACCCAGATAGCAATTGTGAAGTGTAGTGCGCATAAGAAGATTACTGACGATGTTGGTCGCGGGAATGCATTTGCGGATGAGGTAGCGAAAAAGACAGCCAGAGATGCTACAAGTCGCATGTATGTTGCGGGCCCTGCAAATTGGGTCAGAGAAAGAGGAATGTTTGAGGATACAGTAGAAAGTGTGAAATCAATTCAAGAAGAAGCTACAGAGAAAGAATTGAGTAGGTGGAAAGAAAGTACAGGAATGTTAGATGAGATGGGATGTTGGGTAGAATTGTCCGAGCACCAATGTTGGCTGTTACCAGATGCCTATGTACTACCTGTTGTTACTATGGCGCATGGTCCAGCCCACCTAAGTGCGAAGGGAATATGCAAACTTCTGGCTCCAGTGTGGCAAAACAAAGGAATCCCGAAGTGTGCGGATAATGTAGTGAAACATTGCATTGTTTGCTTCATGTACAATCCAGGAAAGGGAACCCCAACTCCAGCAGGTCATTTTGCTCCTCCGACCTATCCATTTGAGGTGTTGCAAATCGATTACATTCACATGGAACGATGCAACAATCTCAAATATGTTCTAGTGGTGGTATATGCCTTTTCCAGATGGATAGAGGCTTACCCCCTGAAAGACAATACTGCTTTATCTACAGCCAAAGTACTTCTAAAATAATTTTTCCCTAGATTTGGTTTGCCGCGCATTGTCTGGAGTGACAATGGGAGTGAATTTGTGGGCCAAGTCATGCAAAAAGTTTGCGCAGGTCTTGGTATAAAACAGAAGTTCCATGCGGCAAACCATCCACAGTCAGCGGGTCTAGTGGAATGCTACAATGGTACCTTAAAGCTTAAGCTTGCGAAAGTGCAGGCCAGTACAGGCCTTAGTTGGCCCGATGCCCTACCTTTGGCTCTTCTGTCCACCAGAACGGCTGTGCATTCTCGTTTGGGACTTAGCCCTTATGAGGTAGTTTTCGGACGCCCAGCTAATATATGAGGAGTCCCTCGCCCTAAGAAGTATTCAGACTTGCCATACCCGATGTTGATTGATTATTTGCACGACCTCACAACTAAATTGCGTGTTCTCCATCAACAGGTTCAGAGCGCTCTGCCAGAGGCCTCCACAGACTCAGGTCATTCCATCCAACCAGGTGACTGGGTTTGTGTGAAAAATTTCCAAAGAACGAAGAATTTGGAGCCTCGCTGGAAAGAACCCCGTCAGGTTCTCTTCACCACTCGTACAGCGGTGAAGGTCGAAGGAAAGGAAAACTGGATTCACGGCGTGCACTGCAAGAAGGTTCCTTTGCCTTTGCCCTTTGATCAGTGGGTCCGCAAGGGTATAATTGACTCTGAAAGCGAGAAGGTTCCCCGATTTATACCTTTTAGTGATGCACGCTTGAATGGAACACTGTCAGAAAAGGAAAACGGCGACTTTCTCCAAGAAGCTGTACCACCACATTTTCGTCTGAAAACCACAAATCCACGAACATTGTTTCAGGATCAGACTGTACCTGATAAGGCTCACTACGATTTAAGACCTAGACTGAAGAAGAAAACTTGAGATTCTCTCTTCTATGTAGTTTCTATACCGGTTGCAGGGTCATGGTAGGAGTCTTGGTTGTGACCTGAGTAGTGGCAATAGGCCTGCAGGACTTGCAGTGTCATAGGACGGCAGACAATCGTGACCAAGTGATTAAGGAAGATTGCCGTGAGCATCCATTTAGAAGATGGAGACTACATTAGGCGAAAGAGAGAGAAAGAACAAAATGAAAGACAATCATTGTAAAATAATGTACAGTCGTTGTGGTATAACTTTATGCGTTTTCATATTATTATGTATTTTATTGGCGTGTATAGGTTGGATTGTTTATGCTATGCAGCAAAAACTTGTCCCTTCTTCTATTACTGTGCCTTCTTATTCTACTGTCTCTCCGCATCTATTTCATACACTTCCTCAACATGAACTCGTTAGAAGAACTGAATATTATAATAATTCATTTATCCAGTTATTACACCAACACCAATTAGTAATTAATACAACCGATTGTTGGGTGTGTGGACTAATGCCTCATACCACAGAAAAAGGGATGCCATATTTAGTCCTTCAGTTCTCTTATGAAGGTTCTGCTTGGGATTATTTTGTAATTTTCTCTAACGCCTATCAAAGCCGATTTAAACAACCTGTCAGTTCTTATATTGGTGGACCAGATTTCAGTCATAGTTCATTGATAAAGGGAATGGTAGCTATGGCTAAAATCATGGAAAATAGTAAAATTTCTGTTGATGAGAGAAAAGCATATACTAATTGGAACGTCACTCATTATATCACTAGCCTTAGTGATAAGGTTAAACAGGGAAAATCTCCACCAATTTGGACTGTACCTCATCAAGGCAATTTCTGTTTGCAAATAAATGGCCAGACTACTGACACCGAACAGAGAAAAAGCTTTTGTTCCCATACGTACATCCACTCATCTCAGAATTCGCCGCGGTTAGTGCCATCTCAGGGCACGTATTTCATCTGTCACGATAGAGCCTATACATGGTTGCCGACTGATTTTTCTGGAACTTTTTAAATAGCTTTTCTTCTTCCCCTTACTTACACTGCTTCATCAAATTTTCATAAAAACAGATATGGCAGAGGAATTATTGATTCCAAAGACACAGCAGGACAAGAGGGAGGAGACTTCCTGAAAGGATTTCTTCCTTTTTGGGGTCCTATGGCAAACAGCAGGAATATGAGACAACTGGTTCGTGTCGTAGAGACTACCATAGACATCACTGTAGGAGCTTTGAATAATATTACAGCGGAACTACAGGCGGATCGTCTTATGACTTTACAGAACCGAGTTGCCTTAGATGTTATTCTTGCAGATCGTGGTGGAGTCTGTAAATTGATCAAATCAAATTGCTGTATTTATATACCTGATGATGCTCCGACAGTATACCAGGCCATCTCTAAATTACATATAATCGCCGAGTCGATTCATCAGGACGAAGGAGATTGGTCGTTATTAGAATGGTTTTGGGGACTACTGTCCAAATGGGGTTGGAAAGTGCTAACATTCCTTGGTATGGTTTTAGCTATCATTTTCTCCTGTTGTCTTTGTATGCACTGTGGTCCCGCCATCTGCGACCTTTGTGCTACTGTGTGCATCCCAAAACCTAAGACACAAAGAACAGAGAACATTAAAATGATGTTACAGCAACAGCTCGATGACCTCATGGCCATCGACATCGACTCAGATTAACGTGAGTCTGTGTATCTTGCCTGAGTTCTGGCAAAAGGAGGGTCTGAGGAAATTCGATTTTCGATCACGATCGTATTGAGCCTCCATTTTGTGCTCCGCCGCCATTTTGTGTTGCCCTCACTCAGGCAGCACGACGAACAAAGTCTTTTCTGCTTTTCCTGCAGTATCGTGTCAAAATAGCCTTCTGCATCTGTTTACAAAGCTGGTGTTAGAGACTGGCCGAGTACACTAATCCCTGTCTGGTTTTCCTAATCCCTGTCTCAACTATCTGTTGGTTCACACTATTCTCTTCCGACTTTATCTTATCTTCTGGCCTTCGCTGTCCTCTGCTCATATTCTCTCATTTCACAACTGTCCTCCAAAACACACAAACGTATCTCGCCACCTGCAAGTCAGTTTCAGACACGTTAATACCTTAACCTGTGGGGAGGGGTGGCAAACACAGTTGGAGGAGAGGCTTCTTCGAGTTACTCGATACTTTGTTTTTCAACTTTTTCTATTGGCTCTGACTTATTTTCAGACTATTCTTATTGGTTCTTCATGTATGTTTTAGGCGTGTTCTTCGTTAATGTATATGTCACCTATGTACTATAAAAGATTGTGCGCCACGGAGTGAAGTGGCAGTCTCCTGAGAACATACCGTGTGTACTTCTAGGACAACTGTACTAGCTGCAGCTAATAAAATCTGATCTTTTACGCCGACAGAGTGTCTCCGTGTCTCTGTTAGCTGAAGCAGGAGAACCCAGGAGATTAAGGCGTACCCTACGCCGCCAGGCCCAAAAGGTTCTGGTTCTTCAACGCCCCATCTTCTCCTCTAGTGGTGAAATGATTGACGAGTACCACTGGGAAACCTGTTTTTGTGTTGTTGCAGAGCCCCATTCATTAAAAAAAATCTTCCTGGTCCAAACAACCAACCCCCGAGACCCTTTAAGTTGCCGACCAAGAGCTTAACTGCATGTATTTGAATTTTGAGACACTCTCCATCGACTTACCTGAAAACTCTTGCCATGTAATCAAAGCGTTGGTTTGTCTGAAAGCCCCTCAAGTCCTAAAATCCCATGTCGAGGGGGTTCACTAAGCTTATCCTTGAGCCATTCAGGAGTTCCTGGTGATTAAAGCGGTACAAAAGGGGGTGGTGATGGTCGGAGCATCAGAACCAATCAAACACTCACACCCAGTCAACAGATCTGGGTTTGATCCATCACCGTTCTTTAGCCCACTCTGCCACCCCAGTTCAGACATGGCCATATCCAAATCAGTCTGACCCTGTGCCTCATGGGAACAGTCCAGCCCGAACTGACAAGCCACGCCTTCCCTGGACCGGAAACAAGCTTCCTAGGACCGGTTTCTGGCATTTCAGCCGTCTTCAGCCAGGCTTGCTTGAATCCAGTGGCAAAGTGAGCAAGGGACTCACGTCTGAGCATGCCCTGCCAACTTATGGCGAACAAAGCGGTACAAAAGGGGGTGGTGATGGACGGAGCATCAGAACCAATCTAACACTCACACCCAGTCAACAGATCTGGGTTTGATCCATCACCGTTCTTTAGCCCACTCTGCCACCCCAGTTCAGACATGGCCATATCCAAATCAGTCTGACCCTGTGCCTCATGGGAACAGTCCAGCCCGAACTGCCAAGTCACGCCTTCCCTGGACCGGAAACAAGCTTCCTAGGACCGGTTTCTGGCATTTCAGCCGTCTTCACCCAGGCTTGCTTGAATCCAGTGGCAAAGTGAGCAAGGGACTCACGTCTGAGCATGCCCTGCCAACTTATGGCGAACAAAGCGGTACAAAAGGGGGTGGTGATGGACGGAGCATCAGAACCAATCAAACACTCACACCCAGTCAACAGATCTGGGTTTGATCCATCACCGTTCTTTAGCCCACTCTGCCACCCCAGTTCAGACATGGCCATATCCAAATCAGTCTGACCCTGTGCCTCATGGGAACAGTCCAGCCCGAACTGCCAAGCCACGCCTTCCCTGGACCGGAAACAAGCTTCCTAGGACCGGTTTCTGGCATTTCAGCTGTCTTCAGCCAGGCTTGCTTGAATCCAGTGGCAAAGTGAGCAAGGGACTCACGTCTGAGCATGCCCTGCCAACTTATGGCGAACAAAGCGGTACAAAAGGGGGTGGTGATGGACGGAGTATCAGAACCAATCAAACACTCACACCCAGTCAACAGATCTGGGTTTGATCCATCACCGTTCTTTAGCCTACTCTGCCACCCCAGTTCAGACATGGCCATATCCAAATCAGTCTGACCCTGTGCCTCATGGGAACAGTCCAGCCCAAACTGCCAAGCCACGCCTTCCCTGGACCGGAAACAAGCTTCCTAGGACCGGTTTCTGGCATTTCAGCCGCCTTCAGCCAGGCTTGCTTGAATCCAGTGGCAAAGTGAGCAAGGGACTCACGTCTGAGCATGCCCTGCCAACTTATGGCGAACAAAGCGGTACAAAAGGGGGTGGTGATGGACGGGGCATCAGAACCAATCAAACACTCACACCCAGTCAACAGATCTGGGTTTGATCCATCACCGTTCTTTAGCCCACTCTGCCACCCCAGTTCAGACATGGCCATATCCAAATCAGTCTGACCCTGTGCCTCATGGGAACAGTCCAGCCCGAACTGCCAAGCCACGCCTTCCCTGGACCGGAAACAAGCTTCCTAGGACCGGTTTCTGGCATTTCAGCCGTCTTCAGCCAGGCTTGCTTGAATCCAGTGGCAAAGTGAGCAAGGGACTCACGTCTGAGCATGCCCTGCCAACTTATGGCGAACAAAGCGGTACAAAAGGGGGTGGTGATGGACGGAGCATCAGAACCAATCAAACACTCACACCCAGTCAACAGATCTGGGTTTGATCCATCACCGTTCTTTAGCCCACTCTGCCACCCCAGTTCAGACATGGCCATATCCAAATCAGTCTGACCCTGTGCCTCATGGGAACAGTCCAGCCCGAACTGCCAAGCCACGCCTTCCCTGGACCGGAAACAAGCTTCCTAGGACCGGTTTCTGGCATTTCAGCCGTCTTCAGCCAGGCTTGCTTGAATCCAGTGGCAAAGTGAGCAAGGGACTCACGTCTGAGCATGCCCTGCCAACTTATGGCGAACAAAGCGGTACAAAAGGGGGTGGTGATGGACGGAGCATCAGAACCAATCAAACACTCACACCCAGTCAACAGATCTGGGTTTGATCCATCACCGTTCTTTAGCCCACTCTGCCACCCCAGTTCAGACATGGCCATATCCAAATTGGTGGCGGATCTGCATAATAATGTATCCCCAGGGCTTTCCTGATATATACCCACACCCTCAAGGCAGTTAAGAGGAGCTTCAGTCTCACCCGCTTAATATATTTGGGCTCACCAAATTTAAACAGACACTTGGTCGGCCCTATATGCTGCAACATGGCTTTGAAGTGTTGCCCTGTATAGGAGTTATTCAAATCACCAGCCAGAAGCCTAAAGTTCTTAAACTGAAAAGCATAATAATACACTTGAAAATAGGGACGGGCCAGCACACCTTGCTTCACCTCCCTCCTTAGTTTTTTCCAGGAGCTCCTATGTGCCTACACTGCCTATATAAGGCTACTGACCTTCCCTTGCAGTTTCTGGATGAACTTCATTGGAAAAGACAGCGGCATGGTGTTAAAATAAAAGTTACTTTAGGGAGCTCCGAAACCTTGATGACATTCATTCACCCATATATACCAAGCAGCAAATTACTCAACTTGCTAAGTAGAGCATCTATCTCCCTACACACCTTGACCAAATTCACTTCCGGTGAATCTTTCAAACTCTTTGTAACCATAAATCCTAAATACCTAATTTGGCTATTGACCCAGAGCCCCTTGTTTTCCGAAGCCCATGTCTTGACCTCCATCATCTTCTTATTGACTGGATAGCGAGGCAAGCTCCCAAAAATTTCAGCATGCATCATTAGCCTACAAATAACAAACTCTGTGTTCATAGTATACATAACAATGTTGTCGGCATACAGTGCTATTTTAGTTGATAATCCGGCCACTTCAAATTCAAAGGGAGCAATGATTGTGTCCTGGTGGATAAGTTGGGCAAAGTGCTCAATCTATAAGTCAAAGAGAAATGGTGAAAGAGGACATCCTTGCCTTGTACTCCGAGATATTTGGAAGGAGGCTGTGAGTTCCCCAATTAGCAAGATTTTGGCTACCTGTACCTTATATAGGATTTTTTATGATCGTAACCAGATCACTGCTGAAACCAAACTGCTCTAAGACCTCCCAAAGACCCTGTCAAATGCCACAGAGGCAGCAATCATCACAGTTGTTAAGGGGAGGTTGAAGGCTCCAGCCATGTCGACTACGGTAATCAGATATGGTGTTCATTCATGCAACTGTCTACCAGGAACAAGCCCCTTTTGATCAGAGCAGAAAACCTTTTTGCCACGATCCCTGCAAATATTTTATAATCAGAGTTCAGTAGGAATATAGGCCTATTGGAATCCATTGACTTGGGATCCTTGCCTGGCTTCAGAATCATAACTACTGTTTGCTTCGTACCATGAAGGCAGGATTTGACAACCAGCAAGATACATCTCATTGAACAGCAACCTCCAAAAGGGAATCAGAGTATTTAGCATGTGATTGTAAAATTCAGCTGGACTCCCATCTGGGCCTGCTGGTTAGCCAATCTCTTAACTTGACCACAAATCACCTCTTCAGTGATCTCAGCCCGAAGGCCATCAATCCGCTCTTCAGTAAGGCATGGTAGATTTCTATCATGTAGTCAGTCTTTAATTGCTAGGGGGTCTGGGTTTAAGTCTTCCCTATATACCTCACTAATACTATGCAGCATCTCTCTTTTTATCTTGTTCAACAAACTCAGCATGCTGCCTGCTCCTGACTGGACAAATGCTTCTACGGTGTTCCTGCCAAGATCCAATCTCACATTCCAAGTTAGTAATGCACCACTAATGTCACCATACTCAAAGTGTTGAAGCTTGCTGGCCTCCCACTTGACTTATAGCCATTTTCCCACATGAATCTTAAACTCCAGCTGCAACAACTGCAGTTCCCTCGTCAAAGAGATGCGGTTTAGGTTAGAGCTCTGCCCTGCCTCAACATGCAGTTCTGCTTCCATCTGAGTGATCTTTGCCAACAGGTCCCTCTTAAACTCTGAGTTCTTCCTAACCCAAGCATGTGAGATCTTCAAAATGCAGCCTCTAATGTAGGTCTTATATGTGTCCCACACCCTAGCAGTGCTGGCCATTCTCTGGTTGTGCTCAAATAATTCTGTTGCTTGACTTCTTAAAGTTTCTAAAACTATCTCCGCCAACAAAATATCCCTTCTCAAGGTCCATCTCTGGGGTGCTTTAATCGTTGGTAAATTCAGGACCAGCTGCACTGCTGAGTAATTGGATACCCCTGCAGGAACATGCATTATTGAATGAACCAAGTGGATCAATGTGCGGTCGGAGGAAATAAGTGATGCCCGAATGGTGCCTGTATTTTTTGCTCTCAAAAGTATAGCCTCTTACGCTCCCCCATTGCTTCAACCAGATATATATTAAACCAAGATCCGATATCAAATATTTCAACCTTATTCTGGACTTACTCATTCCCAAGTGAGGGGATCTAAAAGTCCTATCCCTGTCTTTGTTCAAAATGATAATAAAATCCCCCCAACTAGACAGGGTGAAGGGCACTCCACTAACTGCTTCTGCAGATGTCCTAAGAAAATAGGGTGTCGCAATTCGGACTGTAATATCCTGCACAGGTGAACTCAAAGGACCCTATTCGCAGGACACCCACTATCCGTCTTCCTGATGTATCCATTATATGCCTTACTGCCCTAATCCAGTATTCTTTATTATGAGTATGGCTACTCCCCTGGTGCTCCCTGATTGTGCAGCGCATAGGACCTCTTGAACCCAAAAGCTCCTCTTGAAGGCAGTTTTACATTCCCTCTCTGCTAACTGCAAGGTGATAATCTGAGCCTCAGTAACATTTAAAAATGTAACCACAATCCTACGCTTCCTTCCCCTTTTAAACCATTCACAGTCAAAGTAATTACTTTAAATCGTTGACGCCATCAGAAATTTGCAATGGCCCAAACTTCCTCCCGCCTTCTCTTTCATGTCTCAGACAAAACCACAACTAAGGTGTAAAATTAGAACAATTTGTTTTCTTTGTTTTCTTTGTTTCCCAACTGATCCACATCCCTGTGCACCACCCTGAGGAACCCTCCCTAGAGTTATAGCACGGCTCATCTTCAAAGCATTCCACAGAGTGACTTCTGGCTCTAACTAGACTCAGCTGACTGTTACCATAATTAACCTATGCCACCACTAGACCCTTAAATGAAACAAGAGAAAAAATGAAAGACTAAACACACAAAGGAAAGAAAAACAAAGGCAAGACGAAGCAAAGACCTGCTAAGACCACAACCCATAAGACAACAGGCAATAAAGCTCCTAGAACTGTTAAGTGTTGGTAAACTAACCTTCCGGGACAGAAAACTAGCCCACCTAAAGATCTTTGGAGCCACTAAAAGCTCTTTGCATCTTATTAATTGAATCCTCAGCTTCTTCTTTAGTCCTTGAATTATACATCTCATTCCTCTACATTACTTTCAGAATGGCTGAGAATTTAAGCTGCATCTTGGCCACCAGATCTCTGAATGCTCTTATCTTCTCCCCTAACTCCCATTGCTGCTGACCAGTGATTATGCCGACTTCCAATCTAATGTGATATAAAAAGGGTTCATACTTCAGAGATCCTGCTTTCAAAGCATGGAATGTTCTCTTTGAGCACACAGGACCGAAAGTTGACCAAAATCTCCCTATCTCCTTGTGATTGGAATTTCACGTAAACGGATCTCTATGGAGCCTCTGAATCTCCCCTTTTTAAATCTCTTCCCTTAAGAGTTGGATACAAAAGACCTTCAGATCGGAGCCCTTCAGATCTGATCCTTCTGCACCCTCTGGGACATGTAAGATTTTCAAAATATTCCTCCAGGAGTGAATTTCTAACCTCTCAATGTCCTCCCTCAGTTGTTGATTCTGACTCCTCAGCTCAACTATTTCTTGTGAATTTTTCGATAAGCCAAATGTGGTTTGTTCCATTTGCTCTTCTAGAGACTTTGTGTGAATGGCTAAGCCATCAAGTTTGACTCCCAAAGCCTGACATGCCCTCTATATCTCCTTCTGATTTTGCTCCGACACATCAAATGTCTGCATGGTTTCCTGTTTTAATCCCAGAAGAAAATGCCTCAAACTGCTTGGTAATATTAGATGCTTCCTCACTTGCTTGTAGAGGGGGCCTGTCTAATTGCTCCACATCCTGTAATTCAGGGGAAGCAGAGGGTGCAGGGGAATTGGCAGCTGGCTCTGCCATGATGGAGTTTACCTTAACCTTGGAATTTAATTCTAAAGCGAAAACTTGGAATCTATTCTTCACAGGAACAGTGCTCAAGACCAATACAACCTTCAACAGAGTCTGCTCTTTCTGGTTGGTATTAATGACTGCTTTAGAAGTTTACTGACCCTCCTGTGGCACAGAACTTATTTCACTTATCTCCATAACTCTGAAAAAATAATTTAGGAAAGGAGTGGGCTTTTTAAAACCGGCCTTAAACCTTGACTAATGCCCCATATCTTTCCCTCCCCTACTAAGCCTTGCTTGTGATTTTACAGTCTTGCGGCACAGATCTAAGGGAGTATCTATTTTTAGGTGCTGGGGTAGATGCATGCCTCGAGTCACTGTCCAATTTAGCAGCCTGGGATGCAAGTCTCCTTCCCTAACATCTCTGTACACTTCCTTGTACACTGTCAGCAGATCCAGTCACCCCCTGCCTAAAATAACATCTCCCAGAGAGGGACCGTTATCCGTGCCTGCCGAGTACCTGTGGACTGGTGAACATAATTTGGGCCCGACATCCGCATTGCACTGCAAAGTTACAGGGAAAAAACAGGCTCCTCGGATTCTGCCTTTGCTGTCTGTGCATCTATCGCTACCCCAGAAGTAGACTTGCGCCGGACACACTTTTCCTCACTGTGGAAGAACACCAAGCCACTCATAGAACCACATCTGAGACAAAGTAAAGTCTCAATGCCAGGTTAGTACAGGAGCACAGAGAAGAGAAAAAATCACCAAATTAATTGTTCTAATGAAAGTCCGGTAGCCGAGGTGTAAGTTATAGATGATATTTATTGATCTTGGTTGTAGATAAGAATATTCATAGTAGGTTCTTAGCTGAGTCCTTAGGATAGCCCGACCAGGAGCAGCCTCCCTGCTGCTCAGCCCATACGCCAACTGACACTCTCCCCCTCACAGGCGCCCAAGCATTCCATTGCATCACCATGCACTCCAAAATTACACACAGTACATTCATACTGGCTAAACATCAAGGACCAGAACACCAGGGAGCATGCATAGTAAAATACAGGCGATATAACACTAATGTATGAAAAATACCCTGGAGGCTTTTCTAAAGAATAAGATTCCTCCAGAGTCTGACTACTCTCGAGCAAGACCACTGCATAGCGCTCAATCCAGTGTCCTCTGGGGGAGCCCTACGTCTGTGCCATATTCCTCCCCATCATAATGCATTGATACCAACTTCCCAGCTTTCTCTTCTATTTCTCATTGTCTTTATGCTTGTCTTTGACCATGTCCTACTGCCGTTTGGCTAGGTTCATGATATAGAAAAACCATATACATACATACTTTTTTTGTAAAATATGTTTATAATTTTCTGTCATCAGAACAATACAATAAAAATGTACTCGCACACTTCCCGAAACTTGAACCCCCCTCACCTCCTAACCCATTCAAACACATTGTCCCCATTGCCATCTCATGATATGGGTTCTCACACCAGTCCCTCTATATCACCCTCCAACAAGCTATGGTTCGAAAGCCACTGCTCCCACTCTGGGGACAGCCTCTGCGTTCATTCACCACCCATTCCGCTTCCATACATCTGATCATCCCCACTCTCTACTCCCATCTCGTGGGGCTCTGGTCTTAGCCTCACACTCTGGCTATGTCTCTCTTGGCCACCACAAACCCCCATGCCCAGAACAGCAACTGTCTTTGAGGGATGTCCACATAATTGGGTATCCGCAGAAGCACAAACTGGGGCGTCTTTGGGAGATCAGTTTACAGCACATGTTCCAATTCCCTATGACCTCGTCCCAGTAGGAACTCGAGCCCTGGAAGATGCCCACTGTAACATCACATCACTGGAATTTCCCGCTTTCTGTCTTTCCCATCTTGTGGAGGTGGAAATGATTATTGTAGGTCCTATGGAGGATATTGAATTTGATTAGTCTCTGTCTAGAGGGTATGGCCACATTCCTGGGGTGCATCAGTGCCACCTCCCAGTCAACTTCCTCTAGGGACCCTACGTCTGTCTCCCAATGTGTCCGGAGTCTCCCAATCTCATCTGTGGTGTGTTTCAGGATATCTCAATAGAACATTTCAGGATATCTCAATAGAGCTGGGACACCACCTTCTCCTGGATCCCCCCTCCCAGGAACCAGAGACTCCAGGGGGCTGCTCCCCTGGATCTTCTCCCCTTGTAGCCCTTGCACTCTCAAGGTATGGAAATGTTGCAGGTAGCGGTATTGCTACATGAGGGCCAGGTCATATTCCTGATGCAGTGTCTCAAACATTTTAAGTGACCGGCAGGGGCCACCAAGTCGCCCACTGTCACTAGCCCAATCTTCTCCCAGCGGTGGAAACCTGCGAGCCTCCCCACCTCCGGTAAGGATGTGCCTTTCCACAAGGGAGTGGCCAACATTTGCTTTCCATGCCAGCCTAAATCCTGCACTGCCTCATTCCATGTCCCCAGCGATCCAGCAGGTCCTGGGAGGTCCTGCCAGCCCCTCCCCCCATAGAGGTAGTGGAGGTGGGTTTTGGTGTCCTTTTTTTTTTAGACTTTTATATAGACCGAACTAGACCCAATGATATCGGGTATCAGAACGCTTTACAAGATCACCAGTTTCGTTACACAAGGACATATTCATTTTAGTTAGGCACGGGGGGATTAAGTGATTAGCCCAGAATCACAGGATGTTGAGCGTCATTGCTGAGACTCGAACCCTGTTCCCCAGCTTAGAGGTTGACCGCTGTAGCCATAAGGCTACATCCACTCCTGTAATTGACCTGCCCTGTGATACATTCTCATATACGGGAGCGCAAATCCCCCTATTGCAAACTGACAGTTACATTGTCTGTAGAGCCACTCCAGGGTTACCCATGTTCCAGAAGAGGGTCCTAAGTGTGAGATTAAGACAGCGGAAATAGGATTCTGGGATGGGAAAGGGTGTATTCTGTAGCATGTAAAGGAGCTTGGGCAGGGTAATCATCTTGTAAAATGCTGTCCAACCCATGAGAGTCAAGGGGAGCGCTCGGTATCTCTCCACGACTGCCCGAAAGCCACACGACCCACATTGAGGTTCAAGAACCTCTCTGTTTCGAGAATGACCTCTATGCTCAAGTATCGAAAGGTTGTCCTAGTCTGCCTCAAATCACCCGGTGAGGGTCGCTGACCCTCCCATTCTCCCGGTTGATACGACACTGACTTCTCCTGTTAATGCAGTATCTCAAATAAGATTTGAAGACCTGAAACACTGACAATACTGCCAGGATCGACCAGTCGGGGGTCAGATATGTAGACCAACACGTCATCCACATAAAGGGACACTTTTTCCAGTACACCCCTATGTAGTCATCCCTACATCACACCTAACACATCAATGGCTCCAGGCAGAGCCTGAATAGCAGAGCAGACAGTGGGCACCCCAGTCTTGTGCCGTGCCCAAGTGGGAAGGGCTCTGATGTGACCCCATTCACCTGGACAGCCGTCGTGGGCACCCTATACAAGAGTGCCACCCAGCGACAAAACCAAGACCTAAAACGAAACATACATACTTAATGTTCTGAATGTAGGATATAATAAGGGGGCCACATCATTGTTGTGTAAGTTTCAAGGATTCTGGAACATGGGCATAAGTAAGGTTGGTCCAGATGATAAGACACGTCATCCTCATACCATATTAAGCATCTTCATTCGTTGCATAGGCATGGTAATTAAAGGAGCCATCTATTGTGGAGAACATAAAACTGTTTTCTTTATCTGCTCCTACGCACTAACAATCATTAAAAAAAAGCACTGTCGAATATTGCTGTGAGAAATTGGGTTCTTGTTGGCTAGGGTGTGAGCCCAGGTCAAGCAGCAACCAAATATCCTTGTCAGGGTGAGTCACAAGCCAACCCTAAATTAACTTGTCCTCACCCCCCTGATAGCTTGGCACAGAGCAGTCATGCTTAACTTAGAGGCAATGTGTAAAATACTTGTTCAACACTTCAAACAGTAACACATTGAAAACAACGTACAAATGTTATCCCACACCAAGTTAGAAAAATAGAACTTTCATTACTAAATAGAACAAGATCAAAATTACAAACATTCAATCTGTAGAATCAGAGAAATCACAAAACATCAACTGTGGATAGCTGGTCACGCCATATTGGGACAAAGTCACAATATCAGGCTGATCACGAGAGAGCATGGACTAGCTACAGGGATCCAATTGAGCCCGATGTACAAAATACCGTAAATCTGCATCAAAGATGCATTGTGCAGCTGAAGCAATGCATCGGTGCTGAGATGCAGAGAGGTGGTTTCGATGCAAGGGCTTATATAGGCGTCGAGGACCCTATCAACGGGGCTTAGGATGCAAAGTCTGCTGTCAAGGTCTGAGTCCGAAAAGCTGGATTCAAGTGATGCAAGTCGAATCCTTCACACCCAGGCAAGAGGGCAGCAGGTCAGCACAGCAAGTAAGCAGTTCCTTCAGAGCAGTAGTCCAGCAGAATGACAGTCCTTTGAGCAGCACAGCAGTCCTTCTTCCTGGAAGAGTATCCGCAGGTCCAGAAGTGTACTGAAGTGATGGTGTATGAGGTCCAACCAGGGCCGGCTTTAGTGCTGGTGTTGCCCAGTGCGACAATGTTTGTTGGTGCTCCCACAGACTCCCGCACTCCTACCCTTTAACAGTTCCCCCTCAAGTCTCCATAACCACTCTCTCTCTCAGATGTATTTAATTTGTTATATAGCGCCACTCATACCAGTGAAGGGTGTCAGAGCACTTTACATCACACACACATTACACAGATACAATCAATCATATGAGTGAAAATCAGAGTACGGGAAATTTTACATAAGCCAGAAGACTACGAGGTGAGGTGAGTCACATGTCATCCATACTGGTAGACAGAATAGTTTAAGAGTGCTTGGTCTGGAGAAGCACAGCCTCAGAATTTAAAACATAACCCCATAGTTGGGGGTTACATTTAATAATAAGGATTATTTAACCGAAATGAACCCTTCTTGAAACATTAGAATATTGAAAGACGGAGGAAAACATCATAATGCTCTAATCTATAGCTTGCAGTTTGCATGCAGCTCTTGGATAACAGTTATTAGCTCACTGTTCCATGTTAGGATTTTAACATCTCCCCTGCTAGTAACTAAAGGATCTCTCTGACAAAAGCACTGACCTATTTAAACTATATTCACTTTTGTGATCTGCATGGTACACATTCTATGCAGCAGGCACATTAATCCACTGTGCTACCATATTATGAGTTAAAACTTCCACTTGACAAAACTCTTCTCTCTCCAGGAAGAACATTAATCACTGGAGTTATCTTGACATTTTTATTGTTGTATGAAAATTGCAGTAGCTAGCAATGTAGCAGCAGGTGCTTTTAAAACCATAAAATACTTCTAAACAGGCGCCCCAACAGGAGTCTGCACCCGGTGCGGTGGCACCAGTCACACCGCCCTAGAGCGGCCCTGGGTCCAGCATATATACGCAGTTGTGCCTTTGAAGAGGGAGAAGCTTTTAGAGGCATGCCCTGCCTTCCTGGCTCCAAACTGAATACAGGGGGAATGCAGCTCTTTGGGTGGAGACAGGACACAACCTATTCAAGTGTAAGTGAGGCTGGGCCCAGCTCCTCCTTCCCAGCCTGCCAGTGATGGCTCATCCAGTCATATCTAAGCTCCCCATTGTGGGTTCCCATTGTGGGTGTGGCTGTCTAGGAGGAATACACAAAGCTCAACAATAAAACTAACTCCATAACAGAAAGTGCTTGGAGAGCTCCAGATAAAACTAACTCCTTAACAGAAAGTGCCTGCAGAGCCAGCAGCACAGTGAAGAATGGGAACTATTTAAAATAAATTGCAGCAACCGGCTAAAAGAAGAAATTTAGTACTGAGACCGCTGCAAGCTCATAAAAATCGCGTTGAAAAATTAGAAGCCAGGCTTGGCAACTAAGTATGCCAGAGCACCTGAGAGCATTCAACAATGGATTGAGAAACAGGGAAGGAGAGAAATAACCAGTCATGGTCCCAAAGAGAACTTGAAAGAAAAGGGAGGTTTGAAACGCATTGACCTGACCCAATCTGGGGAGTTTAACCAAAGTGATAACCAAGTGTAGGCAATCCTTCAAAGGACATTAGAGGCCTACATATAGAGTGTGAAATATCAACTTCCAGCAGAAGCCTTAAATAGGAGACCTAAATAGAAACGTAAACATATTAATCTGTGATCTGCATGTCACTTGTGCTTTCCAGCAGGAATAATAACCCCCCATGCTATCATATCATGTGTCACAACTGTGACTAAACATATAGCAGTTCTCTCCCTCAAATGCATTGCCCAGGAGAGTATCATGCCACTGTAATTATCCCCTGGAAAATGCTGAGCACACAAAGATTTCTGCAGGCTGCTCTTACCTCAATTCAGCCCGTCATGCAGACCTTGACTTTGGCGCCCAGTGCGATGTCACCGGTCGCACCACTCTAAGGATGGCACTGTTTATAATATTTAATTGCTGTAAGACTAGTTAGTCACTTACCATTTGGATGCAAGGTACACTGTTAAACACTCTAATACTAAGGCACCTTAACATCAACCTGAATAAGTAGATGAGATCATGGAACTGGTAGGGCAATGGGCAGGCATCAGCAACATGGATTTGTGGCACAAAATACATTTCACGGTGGCGGCCCTAGTGCTAACATAAAAAAGGCAGGGAAAGTGAGGAAAGCAACCGAAAATGTATGCAGCATGGTGAGCAGGGAATGAAAAAAATACAAAGGGGATGGGTAAAGGGAGCAAAGCGGAGCTGGGTGAAAGAAAAAATAGAGGTGGAAGTAAAAAAATACAATAATATAGAGACATAAATAAAAATATATCCGAGGTCATGGGAGTTCCCACATGAAAGAATATTTAGGTAAAGAAAGAAAACGGTCATAGGGATGTTTCCCAGGAAAATAAACATCAAAGAGGGATTTTAGTGTGCCCTTATGTAATACATATATGCTCCAAGCTTTAAAAAAAAAAAAAAAGCCGATTGGATTGTCTATAACAGTGGGCGCTATACTGTATAAGTCAAAGACCCCTAAATTAAATACTGGCAAGGTCAAGATATGATTGTTCTACAAAAGGTAATGTAGGTGCATACTCCCATAACTGGGGCTTGACTTTGGATGCGTAGTCAGTGCCATTATGTCGCTGCAACCAAACGGTGGGAATGTCCTATATGCAGAATAACAATTCTGCCTGACCACACATCAAATAGTGCACAAGGCAGTAGGGTGATATGCGAGATATATTTCACGCTTTAAGCATTTGACCTCGATCCTGAAAGGTTTACAATGAGAATGTAATATACAAAACCACGGAAGAAAGTGTTGTGTACTTTAGAGGCATCTCAAAACTTGGCAGTTTACCAACTTTCCATGACAGTTTTAACCGTGCATCAGTCACAAACTCTGGATGTGAATATTTGCTAGTGCAAGTTTACAGCTGTCATCCTTACCCAATATATTACATAGCCTTGAAAATATTGCAGAACGGTTGTCAGGGTTCATGAACAGGTTCATTTGTACAGATTTGTCATGTCATTTTCATTGCATTGTCCTTCAGGAATCAAATGTCATGAAGCAACTGGAGATAAGAGGTGACCTTCAGCAGCAGCAATCTTATCTTTGTGAATCAAAGCATATTATGTGAACTGGCACAGCTTCAGAAAACCATCCCCTTCTCCCTCGACTTCACACTGTCTGAGAACACTTTATCAGAATGATCAACGTGTGCAGACAGGGATGAAAACCTACTGCTTGTGCCTCACCAGCTATTTACATTCTCATGAAATAAGTGTACAAAATTCAACAATTATAATAGCTCCTAGTGATAATGCAGCCACCTACAGAGAACTGTGATTAATCTGAGAACTGCACGTTTGAGTCTGGCACTGCCTTTTATCCTACTAGGGATAATGGGCCAGATGTGCGACAGTTTTTAGCAGTTGCAAAAGGAGAATCGGGCAGTTTGCGACTGTTAAAACGGCTTTTGTAATGTACTAACCCTATTTGGCGAGTTGGTATCCTATTCCCGACTCGCAAAATAGAGATGGCGTGTCAAGAGCATCCCTTCCTGATATCAAGTAGTAGGGAAATGCACAATTGTTTTGCGACCGGAATGCGATCGCAAAATAATTGCAGTTTACCACTTACTTGGTAAGCCAGTCGCAAACAGGAAGGGGTCCCCAGGGGATTACTTCCCTTTTGTGGATGGTAGCAAAAGCGTTTTTTAGGAGCAGGCAGTGGTTCTACGGATCACTGCCTACCTTTAAAAAATTAAACAGAAACGTTTCATTTTTCTTTTTTAAACACATCCCGTTTTCCTTTAAGTAAAACAGGATGCATTTAAAAAAAAAAAGAAGTTGCTGTCTTTTAAAGCAAACCCAGACATGGTGGTCTGCTGTCCCCAGCAGGCCGCCAGCCATGTGTTATTGCCCAGTCACAATGGATCTCAAATTGCGACCTGCCTCATGCATATTGATGAGGTAGGTCAATTGCGACCCCATTGGGAATTGCTAATGTGTCTGAGAAACAATAGTGCATTTTCTTTTGCGAGTCTCTAATTACAAGTCGCAAAAAATCCCAATTAGAGACTCTCAAAATGAAATGTTCGTACATCTGGCCTAATGAGTATCATTATACTATACTGTTGGACCTGTCCCAGTCCGGGTTCCGGAGCAACCACAGCACCGAAACTGCACTCACCGCCGCCACCGATGACATCAGGGCCCTGCCGGACAATGGCGAAACCGCAGCCCTCATCCTCCTGGACCTATCAGCCGCCGTTGACACTGTCTGCCACCGCACACTACGCACATGCCTCCACGATGCTAGGATCCGAGACGAGGCTCTGGATTGGACTACCTCCTTCATCTCCGGCAGAACACAGAGCGTCCGCCTCCCCCCTTTCCGATCCGAAGCCACCGAGATCATCTGGGGCGTACCCCAGGGATCATCCCTCAGCCCGACATTGTTCAACATCTACATGGCACCGTTCGCCCACGTCGTCCGACTGCACAACCTCAACATCATCTGCTACGCCGACGACACCAAGCTGATCCTCTCCCTCACCAAGGACCCCCTCACCGCCAAAACCAACCTCCATGAAGGAATGAATGCCATCGCCGAGTGGATGAAGAACAGCCGTCTGAAGCTCAACTTGGATAAGACAGAAGTCCTCATCCTCAGCTCCACCCCATCGGCCTGGGATGACTCCGGGTGGCCAACCACACTTGGAACAGCTCCAACACCCACCGACCACGCACGCAACCTGGGGTTCATCCTCGACTCTACTCTCTCCATGACAAAACAGGTCAACGCTGTCTCATCCTCCTGCTTTAACACCCTCCGCATGCTCCGCAAGATTTACAGGTGGATCCCCACCGAAAAAAGAAGAGCAGTCACCCAGGCCCTCGTCAGCAGCAGGTTAGACTAGGGAAACGCCCTCTACGCAGGAGCCTCGGCCAAACTCCTGAAACGACTACAACGCATACAGAACGCCTCCGCACGCCTGATCCTCAACATCCCTTGCCGCAGCCACATCACACCCCACCTGAGAGACCTGCACTGGCTTCCCGTCAAAAAGAGGATCACTTTCAAGCTCCTCACCCACGCACACAAGGCACTCCACAACACCGGACCAGCATACCTTAACAGACGACTCACCTTCTACACCCCCAACCTCCAGCTCCGCTCCGCCGACCTCGCCCTCGCCACCGTCCCCCACATCCGAAGAGCGACCTCCGGCAGCAGATTGTTCTCCCACCTCGCCGCCAAGACCTGGAACACCCTCCCCATCCTCCTACGGCAGACCCAGGATCTGCTAACCTTCAGAAGTTTTCTCAAGACCTGGCTATTCGAGCAGTAGCAGAATCCCCCCCTCCCCCCACACCAGGGCCGTGAGACCCTCACAGGTGAGTGGTGTGCTTTACAAATGTGCTGATTGATTGATTGATTGATTGACTGTTGGGGAAATTCCGCACCTGCTTTATGTGAAATTGTACAATCCAGTCCCTAGTATCAGTCTTGTACATGCTAATTTTCTTTTTTGCCCATCTAAAGTCATTTTATCTATTGCTAAAAAATGGAATTTACACTCCTGAAAGGATTTGGGGTCAAATGTACAAACTTTTTTAGGGCCACAGCCACTCCAATTTGGAGTGTGCGACTGAAGAAACCTTTTGCTCATTTTCGAAACTCATTTTAGGAGTCAGTAAAATTTTGCCGACTCCTAAAATGGATCTGTGACGGGAAACGGAGTTCCAATTCGGAAGGGGTATGTTGTGGGTCTCACGTCCAAATTGTGATTCAGTACCAGATGGAAGCATAGCTTGTGTAGGGAATTTCAGATGCACCCACACCCAAGTTGATGTGGTAACTTATTTGCAAATGGTTAGGGGTCCCCTTTGGATTCTCTCCCCTTTGTAAATTGGGTGCAAGTTTCAGGGTGAGTAGGCATGGAACCTCTGCCAACACTTACTGAAACGTTTGAAAAATGAAAGCTTTTTAAACAAAGCAGCCCTGTTTCATTTAAGGAAATTGGGCTGCTTTCAGACACAATCACAGAGATAGTGGTCTGCTTACTGTTCCTTGCAGGTTCCCACCCCCATAATTGTGGCCAATCGGAATGAGTGGCAATTTGCAACCAGCCTAATTAATATTATTACATTAGTCGAACAGCGACCCACCCCGATTCATTATTCTGCAAACTGACCTCGAAGTATGAAGGTCGATTTGCAAAATGTGTTTCTGGTCGCAAAAAGCTGATCACAAATTGCGGCCTCTTTGCAACGAGAACAAAAATGCATCTTTCCTGTGAGTCATGTGTAATGTTACACCAGGCTGGAGTACAATTAACCTGGAGCAAATCTGCATTGAAAATATCACCAACTTGTGAGTTTCTAGTCCTTAAAAGCTGTTGTAAGGTACATTCCCACCCTGGTATGTTTATAGATTTATGTCGCAAAGGGTAAGAGTAAATCGGTATCAATGGTGAAAACAGGGAGGAAACAACCAGCAAATTTGCTTACTGGTAGAGAAAGGGACTTCTACATAGCAAAAAATATATTCCCAGCGGCAGAAAAAGGAAAGCAATGTTATCTTTGGGATTTATAAATCAATCCGTGTACACCAAGCTTCCGAATGTGAGTCCTTCTTGAAAGTTTAAAGTGCCACATCTTTTTGAGAGTACTCCTGAATTTTATTGAGAATTACAAATAAAAGTTGAAATAAACCTACGAGAGTAAACGTACTGTTTTCAGTTTTACATATGGCGGTCTGTGTTTAGTTGTGTATTTTTCAAGCACAGAATTGTGTAAAATCCGTTTGCTCAATGTTTGCCTAGTGAAACTACTGATTATCGAGATTCATGACAGAAATAAAAATATGTCTGTTGTAGATTTGCCTTCTATCAAGGCTGCTGCTGGTATCCACATCGATGGTATTCAATTTCTCAATGGTGGAGCCTGGAAGGCCTGAAGTTTGCTCTGCTAAGATTCGAACATTTGATCTGCAGTTTGCACTAAAATCTCAGCAGCAAGCAGTGTGGGCTCTAGCGACCTTTATAAACGATGGGCATAATATTTGGCTCAAATTCCAGTGAGCGCGTCTAATGCTTCAGTGGGTTTGGGGGGCGTGAGAGTCCCACTCTCACTCACTCAGTCTCACTTTGTCTAATTTTCACTCTCACTCATTCACTTAGTCTCATTCATTCTGAATCATTCCCTTTCAAGTCCCACTCATTCCCAATCACACACTTACCTATCACTTATTCTCACTCTGACTCCCCTAGTCTCACTTGGTCGACCTTGTTTCCTTTTAGTCCCACTCATTCTGACTCACGCTGTCTCATTAATTCTCTGACCTACTCAGTCTCACTCATTCTCGGACTTACCTAGGCTTACTCATTCTCTGACTCACTCAGACTGTGACTCACTCAGGCTCGCTCACTAACTCAGTCTCACCCATTATCAATTAGTCTCATTCAGTCCCACTCATTTTCACTCATTCTCAGTCAACCTTACTCTGATTCAATCAATCTCACTGACTCACCTACTTTCAAACATTTTTACTCATTCCCACTCATTCAGACTCACTCTGACAAAATCAATCTCCCTGATTGCCACTCTGTCTCACTCATTCTGACTCACTAAGACTGTTTCTCACTCAGTCTACGTACAGTAACACTCATTTACACTCGATGTCCAACTCACATTCTCACTATCATTTTTCTCGCTAATACTCATTCTTCCTATCGTTCAGACTCATTCACACACACACACAGACATCCTTTCACATGCACACACTCCCTCTCACAGACATACTCTTAACCACAAACACGCACTCCTACCCAGATGCACAGGACACAACATTTGACAGCTTCACAGCTTTCTTTTACTTCCCTTGTTGCAGGTCCCGTTTGGACTCTTGCTTCTTTCAGCTTCTGGCGCTCGGCGTGAAACTGAAACTTCGAACCTGCGCAGTTGCAAGGACCAGGTTTCAGTCTCAGCATTTTCAACCTCGCTTTTCCAACTATTTGACGACTTGGGAAAGGGCGGGATGAGCGGCTGATTAGTGTGTAGCCTTGGGTCTTCAAGGGCTTCATCCTGCAGCACCAATATTTACCTTTAGCCGTGCCGCTTGGCATGTCACAGATGGGGAGGCACAGACGAGTGTCAGGGACCCAAGGCAGGGATGGGATTTCATCACCCTAGTAATCTCTGCCTGAAGGATGGTGCAGGCGCCTTCGTGCCGAAAGAGGTCGGCATTTCTATTTTATACCAAGAGTGAATAATATGATATTATTTACTCTTGGAATAATAACAACAAACAGACCAGAAAAAGGGGGGGGGGGGTAGAGGCATAGCCCATGAGCTCACTAGGAGGAGCCGCAAATGGCAGCAAGAAATTAGCTAACTAACCGATCTTACCGTCCACATATCAGTCCAAGCAGAGGTCATCTTGGCTCCAGGGGAGTTGTTAATACAACAGGCAGTGGCAGACTATCCATACTAAACCTTCAGGCCAACACTTGCATTTCTCTCTTTGCAGATAGACGAATGGGAGTTTTTGGCTCGCCTTTGAGGAGATATAAGGCCCCAATTCCCCTCACTTCCACCACCCCCTTGAGACAGTAGTGTACATTCATTCTGTCCCTAGTCTTTGTTGACGTGTGATTCAATAACACAATTCATAATGTAGCATCAGACCGTGGAGGCATTAGGGAGCCGCAATTGTTCATGAACCAAAGCGTACAGTTGGTATTCATGCTTCCCTCCCTTCTCTTTCTCATGTAATGCTGGCTGGTGTCAAACAGCGGGCATCAACTAGGACTGACAGCTGTGAGTGGCACCTCAGAAGGCTGGGCTCCAGAGCGAGACAATAATGAAACCATATCTTCCTATAGGTTTCAGGTGGACCCATCATTTTGGAGTGGAAAACCCTAATGAGGAAGTAGCTTCTCACCGTTCAAATAGAAAATATGTGCCTTAGGCCAGCGTATAGCAAGGGGACTGCCACTGGGAGCTTCGAGTGGGCTGGCACAGGACAGCCAGCAGCAGGACGGGCTAGAGCTGGCTATAAACAGTTCTGGATTCTGCATATGGGGTTCTCCTCCTCTGTCGTCTTCCTGCCAGAGCACGGCGGATTTCCTACACTCCTTCAAGAAGCTTTCCTTGCTACAGAGTAATACTTCAGGCTTGAAAGCTACTACTGCCCAGATGACCCAGTCTTTTTCCTCCCCATCACACATCATGGTAATCTCTCCAGATTTTTTGAGACAAGGCCTTTTGTGGTTAACTTTAGTCCACCATGAATGGTCCTATCAAAGACAGTTGAACTTTAACCAACATCCCACCCACAAGTGGCTGAGTCTGTTCAGAATTAGAAGTAATTTTCACAGTTCAGTACCTTAACAATTCAGCCATAGCAGAGCACCATTCACACAAGAATGTGAGGCGTTGCCCACCCCAGAAACAAAAATAAGCTTTTGAACTTGTAAGCTTTGACCATAACTTCTTCACTAAACCTTAAAATATATATTCAATGTCGTATCTGCTTTTGTACAACCAATAGTCCGTGAATGAGCTGATAGCTGCCTTCCTGAATGCTCTGCGAGAGAGCGCCTCCACGTCCTATACAGGCACACAGGTATACACCACCTCTATAAAGGCAGGAAGGGTTAACCGAGGCGCAGAATCTTCCTCAGCACAGCTTGAAAGAGCATTGAAACTCACGGTGCGTTTGCCAGAGGCAGCTATGTGTGGCACCCAAGGTCCCATGCAACAGCCTGGCTGTGGCATTCGCAGCACATGGAGGCCAGCCAAGGTGTACGCTCGAGGCCTGACAAGTGAGGATTTGCATAGTCCAGCTGATGGAAAAGCTGAACGCCTGCACCGGCCTCCTGTTCAGCCGCGTACGAGCAGGTGTGCGGGACATCAAAAGCCGCCTAGGAAATGCCAAGACCAGACTGCGACACATGGGCATGAGCGAAAAACCCTTACCCCATATGGCACCCTGCACTGCCACTCTGCATTTTTAATAGGCAGGTCCGGCTTGCTTTTATAGCAAATGTGCACTGGGCGACGAATCCACACTCGTGCAGTACATTGGCCGATTTAATAGAGCCAAATGTTTTTGTATATAATAAAATCTTCTTGCATTGCACTAGAAGTAAGTGGCCTGGTGCTGCTCAATGGGCGGTAGATGCAAAAGTACATTTTAACTCGAAAGCTCGTGATTAATGCAGATTATAAAGATGGCGCCGTTCAAGAAGGGTCTTACACTTGCACCATATGTTTGTGCTGTAATAACCACCCCGCTCCTAGCCATGTGTCTTGTATGTAATCTGTCCACGCCGCTCCTGTCACATCTGCCTCTTCCTGCCATTCAGCTTTTGCCCCCTACTGTACGCCAGTGCTATTGCTACCCACTGTTTTCCCATTTGTTTCCTAAATGAGTCACTTACAGCTGCAAATCACTCCTCCCTGAAAAGCGATCTCGCCGTGTGAAATCTCTCCGCAGCTATCAGTTAATTTCCAACATCTTATTTTCTACCAGTATTCTTGACAAAGCAGCAGGACCACGGGTTCTTTCTCAAACTAGTTCTCTAAAAACAACTTTAATTAGTTACAAACGTTGTTCTTGTCAGCTTACCAACGCTGCTATTATCCAGGTGATAAATCACCGCATGATTTTTTTTTTGTATGGAATGATGCTCTGCCGTACATAAATGGCTGTCATTAAACATATTAAAATCAAGGATAATACACCGAATTCTTTTTTTAACTCCTGATTGCTTTTTTCACTTTAAATCACCAATTGTAAATAAGAAATGTTCAGGGGTTTGTCATTTACCTAGGATTTTTACTCACCCCCCTATAGTTTCTACACGTTTATGTTCTAAATTAGTCGTAAGAACTTCGCTTGCCCTTGGTGACAGCTTTTCGCCCTTTTTATCTGAACAATATGGTTTTATCAGCGTATTAAAGCTAGTGATGCATGTATAGATGGAGCGTAATAAAGGTTTCTGGGTAGGTATTCCCCCCTACAAACCGTGTCAGGTTAAAATGAAGTAGGAGAAATACAACCTCAAGAATCCCACTCACGTTCTTGGTAAAACACGCTGACATCTAGTAAATACAAATATATATAGTGCTAGTGCAATTCTGCACCAACACTTCAGATTGCACCAGTGCCAGGGCAATTCTGCACGATTATTTACGCATGATATATACTGTACTAATGCTGGTGCATCTGAACCAACCTACTGGTAGAGCATGGCATTTTACAGTAGCCAGTTGAAGCAAATAGCATTCAGTAATGTGGATGTAATGGATTTATACAGCTCACTGTTACCCTTGGGTGTCCTGGCGCTAGCTTAGTCAGACCGCACCAGAAGACAAATGTCTTAGCAGAGATCTGAGTTGCAAAATTGCAATGGCAAAAGTACAATCCATGCAATGTGGATATGTTGGTGCAAATTTGAGTTCACCATTGAAAACTATGACTCTCAGCCCTAAGGGATTGTGCTTCCTAATGTATGAACCGCTACTTGCATTTTAAGGCAATTCCTGTCCTTTTAAAATGAACTGTAAAATATTTATGTAAAATACTCCATCCTTCATGAAGTTCAGGCCTCTCGTGTTAGCTAACCACAGTGGATGTGTGAATATCTGAGACTGGGATTAGTGAGAATGTTGCATGCATTCATCCACCTACTTTTTTCTTTCAAGTAATCGCTGGAAGTGTACTTTTGTAAATAAAGGGACCCCCTCTAAGAGCATGTAAAGTCTAGGAGTAAGAGGGGAAAGAACAACAACACATCAGAAAAAATACTCCTCATAGACCTATATTTCTTTTACCCCAGAATGAATCTAAGCATAGGTTGATCACTCCTTATAGTACAAACATAGTTTATACTAAAATACACAAGTGCATAGTCTTTGTATTTATTGTAAAAATCTTTCTTTTATTTTGTTGGTCAATCATCAACTGTAATTTTTGTATGACCATTATGCATTAGTCTCCTTTCATTATCTGAGAACAATACAAATCATATCACATTAGAAAATACAATTTTTTTTTAAAGAAACATTTTTTTATCCAATCTATATGTAAAACAACACCCTACTCAGCACAACACACTCAATTTCCAGACACACTCGTAACTATGACTCACTCTCACTCATACATACCACATATACTTAATGGGTACAGGAAACATCAGAACATGGCGGCATCTCCAGTATTAGGTTTATAGATGGCAACAACCTAAATAAATCGGGGCGCACATGGTCTACGCGCGTTTCAGTGGATTTACACAAACATGGACCACCTTCATCAGGACCTCGCCCAACTAGGGTACAGTGTCATCAGATTGGTACAGAGTAGGGATACTATTTGGCGTCGAAAAATATATACTCGTAAGCCAGATATCAACAGAACATTTTGAACACGTTATGTCCGTGGTGTGGAGGTACAGGCACAAATTCTAGTATATAAAGACGGCTTGAATTTACTTCTGTGGCTCTAGTAATAAAAGAGATGGCGGTTTTCTGTACATCAACGCAATGATTATTAGCACATAGTGTGAATCATTATGTATGCAGTCAGGTATTCAGCCCCAGCGTACGTACGCTTCGCGACGCTGTTGGAGACGCTGCAGGTTTTAAGAGAAAAATAGATTGCCTAGATAAGAGGAGGACACGGCCTGTGAATATCTATAGAGATCCAACCCCCTTATTCTTCATTCATCACTTCGAATATGGGGCTGAATACCTGACTGCATACATGATGATTCACACTATATTCTAATAATCATTGCGTTGAGGCGGGGGTCTAGTGGGCAGCCCTCCTGCCTCCCCTCGCATGTTGATGCCATAATCCTGAGCTGGACACATTGGCTTGGAGGCACCTAATGTAACACTGCCTTCCGGCTTGGAAGGCCCGTGGACTGGTTTTCAGGCGCCACGGCTGCACCATTCAGCTACGGGCCTGTGGCCAGGTGGTCTTAGTGCTGCCGCCATCTCCGAGTCCTGTGGGACAGGCTCACTGTCACTGGGTTCCCCGGTCTGACTCGTGCGGCTGGAGGGCGGCTAGGACTACTGCGCTATGGTGGTGCCCTGGAAGAGCCCTGGGCTGAACGACATCTGCATTTCATCTGAGCAATGGGGAAGGAGAGATCAGCAAAACCGCCCCCTTCCCAGCCACGTATTGATCAGTATTCAAAGGCAGCCCCTCCACCCGGGGAAGGGGCGCCAAATAATGGCACTACAATTGAGGGAGGATTGGACAAGATTCTTTAAGCCATTCAGACCTGGCAAGCGGTTGTCAAGAAAAAGATTGGGGAGGTGCGAGTAGATGTGGGACTGCTCCGGCAAGACCTCCGCAACGCCACTGGCCACATAGCAGAAGCAGAGGGACGCCTATCTATTATGGAGGACGAAGTCACCGATCTCAAAGCAAAAGCCTTCTCACCCACACTGGGGAGCTCAACCACCGTGCTGAGGATGCAGAGAACTGCTCATAATAACCTGTGATTTGTGGGGTTCCCCGAGAATGTTGAAGGCTCTGATCCTGCCAAGTTTTTGGAGGACTGGCTTCACTCTTGGATGCCTAAAGGAAAACTATCATCCTGGTTAGTGGTGGAGCGGGTGCATAGATAGTTGGCCACTAAACCCCCTGCAGGTGCCCAAAGAAGGCCCATGATTGCACGCTTTTTCAATTATAAAGATAGGGACTCTATTCTGAGGGAGACCAGCGCTCACAAGGACCTTTAGTATCAAAATTCCAAAATTCTGCTCTTTCCTGACTACACACTGGAAATCCAAGCGAAACACAAATCCTTTGAGACCATCAAGCAGCAGTTCAGAGACCTTTAGTTGTCTTACATGCTATTATTCGTTGCACACCTCAAAATCCTCCATGAGGGTAGGTCACATTTCTTCGAAACCCCTAAACCTGCCTGGGGCTGGCTCGCAGAAGGAAAACTGTTACCTGACCTCGCCCTCTTCTCCTCACTGCTCGCAGTCCAATGGGCAACAGATGCCCTGGTGCCGAATGCAAGCCCGCACTCGCCCGCGGCAACATGCGGCTGATACCAGATCACTCCCTCTGCGATCCAAAGCCTCAGAGACTCAGAACCCATCTGAACTGAAGTCCTCAGTCACTACTGGGATAAGCCACCGGGAGCAGTCCCAGTTGGAAGATTGTCTGAGCCTCAACCCCCTCACCGATTATATGAAGAGGTTCGGACTCAGGGTTGAGGGATTGGCCAGTAAAGAACCTTAAGTGTTATTACTGCAGGCTTTGAACTGTCCTTGTAGGTTTCCGAGGGAGTCACAGCACTGATCCTAATATCGGAGGGGTCCCTTTTAGTTTCTTTTCCCCTTTGTTTACTCCCAGTTTGGTCACGTGGGTGACAGCTGCCTTATCTAGGGAAGTATGGGGAGGAAGGTTTTGGGGGGGACAGGAGGTTGCACGCCACCGGTGTGCCTGTTAACTGTTTTGTTGCTTGTTTGTGCATGTTTTCCTTTCAGGTTGTCACAGTGGTATGATCGTATGCAAGTGCCAATGGGTCCCAGGTACTTTTCTGCCCCCACCGAGATGTTTAATGGGTATTGACACATGTGTCCAGCGGGCTCCTGACTTAAGCTTGCACTGTTACCAAAGGCCCGCCATGACCCCATACAGTGTCATGCCCTGGAATTTCTCTTGGACGAAATCTAGCGATCTGCAGTGCTGGATACACCCGGCGCTTTCTTTCCTCTGTCTTAATGCTCCAGGGGACCGTCTGGGGACCAATTGCCCATTTCTTGCAAGGAAGGGTTATAACAGGGTCAATCATGCTGGGTTCACTAGGGGAGCCTGAGGTGTGGCCATACTTTGAAGGCAGTCCCTTCCAAAGTTGGTGTCTCATGTCCCTGCTGCCCCTTAGGTCTGGTACCTTGCATTCACAGGCTCCGTGGTGGGCAGTTTCCCGAACCTTCTATGCATATACACTCCCCCGGTAGCTTCAAACTCCTTCCTGTCCACCGTCCTTGATCTGGTAGCTGGGCTCCCATCTGGTCATACCCTTATAGGTGGAGACTTCAACGCAGTCCTCGATCCGTCCCTGGGTGTTACGGGCACTGTTTCCAAGCACCGTAATGCAAGAGCCCGAGCATTGCAACAATGGGCAAATACACTGGGTCTGTGTGATGTGTGAAGGGTTTGGAATCCCTGGCAACAACAGTACACACACACGTCAGCTGTGCACCATCTGCATGCGCAAATTGACATGATCTTAACGCCGGCTCCAGACGTTCTCCTAGTTTCACACATCCAAATACTCCCTCAAAGGTATTTCTAACCATGCTCCATTACTGCTTCAATTGGGTGACCCCACTTTGCACTCCTACCCAATGTGGCGGCTTAATGCCTGGCATCCTCAGGATGACACTTACGGTCAGACAGTAGGTAAGGAAATCGAGCAGTACTTTCAGCTCAACGCCGGGTGGGTTCAATCACCAGGAATCCTATGGTGGGCATGTAAGGCCACCATCTGGGGGCACACCAGGAACATCCTTAGGCAATCTGAGACACAGCGCCACTTTTGGGTAACTCGAAAGGAGACTGAGGTGCTGCTTTTGGAAGGGCAGCTAGGCAGAGGTCCAGACGGTGATGCCGGTAGACAACTGGCATTGATGCGTGAGGAGATCAGGCTCCTATCTCTTGAAGCAGGTAAGCTGCTTTGGGGGGCGTCTACAGCATGGGTCTATGGGAGGGGGGACAAAAATAGAAAGCTACTTTACTGGCTGGTGTCACGGCCTTTTGCCAGCAGGGTGATCTCAGAAATCTCAGATGAAGCGGGCTGTGCCCACCCTACCTCCCACAGCATAGCACAAGTATTTGCGGACTATTATTCGTCCCTTTAGGCAGCTATCCCATGCCCTGAGGCTGAGTTGGAGGGGCCCCTCCTTGAAAAGGTGCTGCTGCCCGTATGTTATGGTCTGAGCGTCATGCACTGGATGAACCCATTACACTGGAAGACGTGGGTGAGGACATATCCTCAACAGCAGCAGGCACAACTCCCGGCCAGATGGGTATACGACTGAGTTTTATGTTAAATAACAGGATGTTTTTGCCCCGCCTCCTGGGTATGAATACGGAGGCAAGAGAACTCGGCTCTTTTCCTAAGAAGATTGACCAAGCCACAATAGTGGTCATATCCAAATCGCGTCCCCATCGACCTCCTGTGCTGACTGCCGCTCTATTTCCCTCCTTAACGGGTATGTGAAAATCTTCGCTGCAATTCTTGCCATGTAACTCAAGCAGGTCCTCTGGCCCCTTATTCATCCTAACTTCATGCCTAGGAGACGCACTCAACACTGTCTCCGATGTCTCCACATAGCGCTTGTGCATCGCCACCTCTTACCGCATCCCCAGGTTCTGCTTTTAGTCGATTTTGAGAAGGCATTCGATACTGCCGATTAGGGGTACTTGGCAAAGGTGCTTTACAGAGTGGGCTTTTAACCCCGGTTCCGCAGGTGGATAAAGATGCTTTATTCGGACCTAATGCCAGAGTTCAGCTTGACGCCACAGTATCTGAGGTGTTCCCTGTTTGGCGAGGAACCCGGCAGGGCTGCCCTCTGTCCCGCCTCCTCTTTGCGCTAGCAATTGAACCCCTGGCGAGGCACATACGGTGTGATGCACAAATGTGGGGGTGGGAATGCAGCAGAGGGCATGAAGACCTAATTCTCTTATATGCGGATGATGTTCTGGTATACTTGGCTGACCTGGCCTTAAGTGGCCCCCAGTGTCTCCAGATCCTGCAACGTTTTGCGGAGGTCTCTAGATTAACTGTTAACCTGGCCAAATCAGTGCTGGTCCCTCTGGCAATCTCGTGCGACTTTTGTGGACTGGCAGATGATCATTCTTATTCGCCACCTGGCCAAATCAGTGCTGGTCCCTCTGGCAATCTCGTGCGACTTTTGTGGACTGGCAGACGATCATTCCTATTTGCCGCCTCAAATTTAAGTACCTGGACATCATGGTGTCTCTGATTCCCCAATTAACATGGTCTCGTAACTTTAATATCACCCCGCTCATTCGCAAAAGGAAGGAGGATCTCAAGTGATGGCAGTTGCTCTCATTAAACGCAATGGGGAGGATAGCATTATGCTGAATGATGATACTGCCACGCTTCCTGTATCTCCTATCCAATTTTTTACACCCGTTTACCCATCGCTGGTTTCGTGAGATGGATTCGTGATAATAACATTCCAATGGTACAACTCATGACCTCGATTGGCATTTCAGACCTGTCAATGCACCTCTTTCTGGGGTGATCTGGGTGTCTCCAATCATTATCTCTATTACTTAGCATCACAATTGTTAGTAATCAATGATTGGTCTGACCTGGCATGCACGCTTGAGCTCATTGAAATGGATTCCCCAGGATTCTTACGATGCTTTATGTGGACATGGTTCCCTACACACTTCCCGAGATAGCCTGGTTGGTATTTGAAGGGTGGAGAGCAGCCCACAAACACACTTGGTGGTGGTCCAAGCTCACTCAACAGAATCCGTTGTGGCAGGGCAGGTGACTGAGGAAGACGCGTCACCGGAGGGGTTCTCCGGCTGGGACGGCATTGGCATTACGCTTCTCTGGAATGTCTGAAAGGAAACCTATATGATCTCTTTTCAAGACCTTCAACACACCTATGCCCTGTCAGGGACCCAGTTCCACAAATATCTACAGCTCAGACATGCCCTTAGGGTATATGTGCCCCTGGTCATGCAGATCCGAGAATTTAGCCCAGTGGAGGCAAAGACTTTGATGGGAGCTCTGGGTGGGGGGAGGGGTCTCCCAGATATAACTCAAACTTATCGTTAATGCCCCGGACTCCTCACCAGCACTTAGAGCATGTTGGGAGGGGTGGATTGGGCCGATGGATGATGCAGACTGAAGGGACTCATTGATGGCCCCTCAGGTGTTAACCTTGTCATCACGCCTGCTCTTGCTGCAGACATACCATCTTGACTGCACTTACTTGTTCCCTGACAGGCTCTATTGTGCAAATTTACTGGCTGGTCCATCATACTTCTGATGCTCCGACTCACCGACTGATTTTTTTCATATGACTTGTGACCTCATCCAGGGGTTCTGGAGAAGAATCATTGCTGAGCTTTCAAGGGTGGTGGGTATAGAGCTTGAACATTCCCCGTTAATGATACTTCTATGGGTGCTGAAGGGGGTTAGGGGAACCAGGGCAGACAGGGCATTGCTGGGGACCGCCTTGCTGGTGGCCAAGCAAGACATGGCAGCCTGCTGGAAAACGTCCAGGCCTCCTGCACTGGCAAGGTGGAGGAAGGGGGAGGACTAGTGCGTCCAACAGAAGAAACTGGTTTATGAAGCATATGTGAAGCAAATGGTTCGAAGGGGTACACTTGGACCTGCTTTAAGAGTAATCCCAGAAGGGGGGTGTTAACATCACCGTTTGGGACTATTCCTATTGTCACTATAATGCATAAAATGTCTTTTACCACTTTGGGGGCTTGTACGAACTGCACTGCGACTTGTTGTGAAGTATTGAAACCAATAAAAAAATGTTTTGAAAAAAAGATGCCCACCATGGATGGAAGTCTATCCCAGATTGTCATCTTTAAATTCATATGTAAACTTTAAAAAATTGTTTACAGGTAACATACCATAGAAATTACTCCCTGTCTTTTCTAAGATTCAATTACAGTAATGAATGACTAAATGCTGAGTAAAATGGCTGCTATTACTGTCTTGGCCAAACACTGATATTCTAGCCAGTCTGCTAGGAGACAACATGTACATGTTGCTTGTATGACTTAGATGACTGTGAGTCATTTTGTACCTTATTAAAGTAACACATTGAAAGTCAGGCTATGAGCATAAAACCTGCATGGAAGCGTGTCAGATTAGGTATGCCATGTTAACCAATATGTGACAATGAAAAGGAAAGTCTTACCCTGAAATCACCCCAAAAAATCTCTAGTAACTTCTCACAGCCAACAAAGGCTCTTTGGGACATTTCTGGTAAAGAAGGATTCATGTCCCTGGTAGAAACTTACTATTAAAGTTGCAGCAAGCCTTAACCATCAAGGTCTATGTGAAGCCTGAATAAGTGGACGCTGCAGCACCACTCAGCTGCCCTCCCCTGAAAAAATATGTGCGCCATGCGTGTCATTGTCGAATTAGTGACACATAATTTTCTCTGTGCCCATTTCACTGCATTTGAGACTGAGATTAGTGAGAGGATTGCATGCACTATTCAGGTTTCAGGCAATGAGCAAATTATATGCATTGAACCTGTGTTGTATGCATGATGGTGGCAGGAATTCTGTCTAAAGTGTACTCTGATGTTTGTGCATGACTTGGCATGGATGCCCTGTTTAAATGGCAATTTTTTAGCCAAATAATGGCTTGGAGTCTAACATAGTCATGCTAGTTAGGCCTGGTTTGACAGCACAACTATCTGCTAGACGTATTGTTACCACTTCTTTAAAATACATGTAGAGCGGGTTTTACCTCCACTGAAAGGAGTATTACTCTTGTATCTTATAGTTTTAATTAAAACTTAAACCTTAACCTTAACAAACAGGCGTGGTTGTTACAAATATTCAGCATCCAAAAGCTAAATCAGCCCATTATAGAAAACGGACAGAACAATATAAAGTACCAAGTGCAAAGCAGCATTTTCGATCGGTGCCACAGGAACCAGGGCAATCTTTTGCCTCGATCAGGAAAACAACGTGCAAAGCGCAATAACCAGGTAAACGGGGAATATATCATATGCCATCCGCATCCAGAACCAACCCATTTTAAAACACATGATACACTCAGGAAGGCTAAGTGCAAAACTAGGTGCTCCAGCTTCCTACCAGCCTGTTATAAACTGCAGCCGCGGTCCGTGCAGGTAACAGCGGTAGGGCGGTGGGTCCAGGTAAGGGGGGATTTCGAGGGACGATGCGGAGGGAAAATTAATTATTTATTTCATTTTCCCTCAGTATCGTCCCTAGAAATCCCCCCTTAGCTGGCACCACCGCCCCAGCGCTGTTACCTGCACGGACAGTGGCTGGCAGACAATTTAGTTATAGAATATCTAGTGCAAAGGAGCATTTTTGATTGATGGCACATTGTAAACGGAGACAGAAAAATATAAAGTGCGAAGCAGCATTTTTGATCGTTGCCGCTTAGGGCATGGCTGTCTTTTTAGCCTGCTAAGGAGAGCTGTATGCAAAGCGCAATAACGGAGCGAACCAGAACCACCCCATTTTGAGGCACACAGAAGTGGCATATGCAATGAGGTTTTTGAACTGTGACATATAAATTGGAGCGCTTTTACAACAAAAACTGGCCCGTTATAAAAAACAGACAATATCTGATTACATTCATTGGGTATTAAAAGTTTTGTTTGTGACATGCTGAAGAAGAAGGTGCAGTGTGTACTGACAGATAGGCAGTGTAGTTAGGTTGCAGCACTTAACATCAAGTTTTTGCAGTGCAGTTAGTGTTGGCATCGCCCAGTTTAGCCGCAGCCATCCGAAGGAACATAACACTTTTGACATTTAATATGGTGCTGGTAGGCTTTGGACTAGCTATTACTGCCCACCGTAGGTGCGCACTCCTAGGTGAAAAAAGTCAGTGCAGCGGAGAGTTTCTCTTTGCTGCAACAATGAAGGACAGATACATAAAACATAAATTAGGGTTTCCTTTTCCTGGCCACAGAGTCGACACCTTGCATCATAGGGTTCTAAGCGGTGCCATGTTGGGAGGTGAGTGCGCATATTCCACTCTCCCAGTCTTAGTGCCATCTAGTCTTAATCCACAGAGGGTATGTACAGGTAATGTGGCTCTAATGTTTTCTGGAGGTGTTGGAGTTGATTATTGACCATGCATGAGAGCGCTTGCTCAGTACTGCCATATCCTCAAGTTTTGCCAATTTTTTTGCTGTGGCTGCCATGAGTTTTTTCATTTCATGCTGTTGATGGGATAGGGCTTTGTGCAAAGAACAACCCCCATCGAATTCCCCTTCCCCCACGATAGAGCGTAATGGTGCTCCAAAATTGTAGGGGTGCATCATAATCACGGATAGTCCGCACCCACATATATTCGTACGTTGTATTAACCTGTGGTCATTAGAAATGTGGTGTAATAATGATGTGATGTTAAAGGATAGAGAAGTATTTACGTCAATGTAATGAGAAGCGAAATGACATTTATGTTGAATTTGTAAACTTTGAAATATTGCAGTTGCTTGATGAGAAGCTATGTGTAGTTAAATGCATTGTAGGTTTAAATGTGCACCAAGATGAAGATTGCACGAAGAAATAATGAGAGATGCTTAACATGCAATAATTGTAGATGCTGTAGTGCGAAGCCTTATTAACTCGAATGTACAGTTTGATGTTTAAAGGGCTAAATGAAATGTTCACGTTGTGATATGAAAGGCCTATTCATTTATCCTTACGTTGGCCAGATTGTGTAGGCCCGAAAATGTAATTTCCCTGGTAAGCTCTTGAGTTTTAGGAGCAGTCAGTGAATGTCATGTGCATGTAGAAATGTTCTGCTCTCACGTTTCAGTTGCAGGTGGAAGAAGCTGTCTTTGTTAGTTAGAATTAACGCATTTTGTTTTAGGAGTTAGGCATGGAGGAGAAGTGCAACAATGTAAGCAAGGAATCGATAATTGGGAGCTGGTGTTCCTTCTCACTGAGGTGGCCTGGGAACCAAGGTCAACGGAATACACATGGAGAAGATGATGGAAAACTACCTTGGAGAGGTGTCCGTTAGCATGAGGTGATCTGTGGGCGTGTTCTACATTTTTTGCATTTTGTATTAGGGAAAGTGCCCCGAGGGAGGAGAGACAGAAGAAGGAGATTTAGAGAGGTAGAAGGAGACAGGGGGAGTTAGGAGAAGGGGTTAGAGGATTGTTTGGGAAGAATATCCTAGAACAAACTTTTAGCTTGAGTCATGTGATTTCCATTGTGAATGCACTTCTTAGGAAGTCTTCACAGGCTAACACTATTTTACTGACTTTGCCTGGGAAATGCTAAGGAGGGATGTCACCTTAGCAATAGAGTAGGGATAGTCTAATGTTTTGTTTCCTAGCTACAGATGAAGTCTGACTGAAATGTTGGAGCAGTCCTTGCTTGTGTTTTATTTTTAGAGTTGTTTATTCTCTTCATGATCCACTGGAGTAGGATAATCCGTAGGTTTGGTTTTGTATTAGTTCCCATGTATTTCTACAATCTCGTTTTGAGATGCTTGTAGATTCAGTTGTTTTTGGCTTTGTAATAAACCCCTAAACTGAAGTTGGAGTCTGTGGTCCTTGAGACCTGATTACTTTTGGAAAGTTAATTTTGTGATGCATTGTTTCTCCCCTTTACACTTCTCAGCAGGTAAAAAGAGACATCGATCTAGGGTTCCTTGTTAAAATTTCTGTAGGGGAACCCAGCCTTATCAGTTAGTAGCAAGAGGACGGTTACCTCTGTAGTAGGGGAGAAGGGAAAGGTTAGGAAAACCCCATTGAGCCCAAGAGATGGTTGCCCAGAGGATCGAGAGAGGAGAACGACGGTGGTTGACAGAGACTGATGGAGAGTGAGGGTGCGAAGGAAGCAGCAGTTCGCGGAGGAGTGAGTATGAACAGGGATGTTGCTAAATTGCGGCGATAATTCACTTGTGTGATGTCTTGCGGAGTTGGAATGAGAGTCGAGTGATTGTGGTTTTGGACTGTGAGCGCGCGTGTTCCATGTGATTTCTTGATGTCAGGCTCGACGAGTAGCCTAATATCCCAGGATAGATAGATTGTGGTGTAGAAGACACCCAGAGCCATAATTGTCAGCCATTGATTAGGGGAGTCGTGAGATGTCATCGACAAACCCCACCCAAGATAGGGAACGAGAGAGCGAGTGTTTGAGTGACCCATGCAGGTCGTGGGTTACTGTGTGTGTAAAATCGAATGATTGGATTCTATCAACTAATTATGTGACCGTCCGGCCGTTCGTGGGCAGATGGTCGAGGGCAGTTGTCTGGTCGTTTCGTGGACAGACAATGGTCAGATTGAGGTAGACAATTACGAGTTACTGTCCGGTCGTATGGTGGACAGACAGTCGATCAAGTGATTGTCCGGTCATTTGGTGGACAGACAGTTACTTGCTGTATGAGTGAGACGTGCAAGAGTGTTCAATTGTGAAGGAGGGCAACTGCTGAGTGAGGAGGAACAGTGACGGCAAAAAGAGTGCCGCGCTGTGATAGGTTGGTTAGTGTAAAGCCGCACTGGTATTGGTGGATTGACATCAGGAAGTAAAACGAAAACACTGTGGGCGAAAGAGTTGATTTCATCATGAGATGTTTTAAGGTATTACGAGATCTTTGTAGGGGAGATAGAGGAGTAGTAACTCGAGTGGGAGAAGAAGCACCGCCTGAGGATACCCCAGCTCATTATCTGGCTACGAATGTAGGGCTCCATACTATACTTTGGCTTCAGAATTGGCAAAAGATGACTGAAAAGGAGGGAGATCTGACTTTCCCACGTTATGGTTCATTCAGATTTGATGTGTTGTATCACTTGAAGTCAGTGATGGCTGCATTCTAACACCTGCCTAGACCAACCCAGTTTGAGGATGCATGGATAAGAGCAGCGCATGCAAGAAAAAGAGATCGAAGTCAGGAAAGAGTGAAGAAGTCGATCAGGGCATTTCAAGATGTATGGTGGGATGCAGTAACGAAAAGATGGAGGGTAGATACCATTGAGGGAGATAGGTTGTTTCCTCTGTTAGTGACAGTAGGAGATACCCAAAAGAGAAGGGAGGAGGAAGATGATAGGGACACAGATGACAGTCTTTTGGAGAGGTTGTTAACAGAGCATCCACCTCCATATAATCCAGACTCAGAAGGAGGAATGGGAGCGTCTACAAGGGAAACAGGGGACCCGCAGACAAATTTCATTGTGGGAGTAGGAGGAAGGATTTCAGCGGGAACAGAGAGAATGGGGACGCAGCCACTGAGAGAAATGGAGACAAATGAATCTAACACAGTTACCAGACTACCGGAAGCTCTTACAGTGCCGGTCACCATTGGTCCCATATTGTCAGTATACGATCCAGATCAGGCAGGAAGTGAAAGTCCAGTACGGTCAGTAATGGGTGAGTGTACTGGTTCCGGAGGGAATGGGATGGCAAGTTAAAGTGGTCACCCTTCAAGGCCCATAGAATCAAGTACTCCGTTGCCAACCACAGCAGACTCCTCTAGGGGACAGGTGGAACGGAGAGCACCGAGGACAGGGTCTTTGGCTGATTCGTGCTCTGACTTGAGGATGTGGGAACCCCCAGTAAGAGGCCCTAGTGGAAGGATGACGGGAAGTGGTAATAGTCAGGGAGCTTCGGGGAGGCAATCTTTCTCACGGAACTTAATGAAAGGGAATAAGCGGGAAGAGCAGAGTAGCGAGAGTGGAGAGTCGAGTAGTGTGGCAAGTCGAGGGACAATTAAAGCTGATTTGAGGGTTAAGGTGCTGGATGTGGTGCGATTGATGGCAAAAGTGGAGGAGAAAATTAATGGGAACTTGCCTTTGGAAAGGATCGAACTCTATGAGCCAGATAAACTGCTGTTTTTGGCAAAGGATGTAACTCGCAAGGCAAGGAAAGCACATGAGAAATTAACCGAGTTGGCACAGAGGTGTGATGTGGATTTGTCTAAAATGAAAATGTTACAGGGAAATCACAGGTTAAATTACAGAAATTAGAAGAGAAAAGAGTCATATGTCTGAAAACGCATATTCGAGAATTGATAATAGGAATACGTGCATGGAGCATGCTTGATAAGTGGGAGGAAAGATGGTCATAGAAAAAAAGTCTCAAAATAAGTGTAGATAACCTGCACACCAAACTTATTACAAGATAAAACACAAGTGTGGTTGATTATAGTCAAGTTAACCTATATATTGTTGGTGGTGCTGCCCTCACTAAAACCTGACTGGCCCCTGCCAGGTAACTAAAGTTCACTAAATGTCAAACAGAACCTGTCTGAACCTGAGGACGCACTTTACAAAAGCCCAATAAGGTGCTTACAAATTCACAAAGTTTGTTGTAACAAATAAACAAAATTGCATCTGAGTATTCAAGTAAACAAATTATCCTCACAATGTATTCAATAGTGAAATGCAAAGAATATTTTTCAACAAAAATTCGGAGCCCAAATGTTCATGGTGCAGAAAGACAATGTGGCTACATGAATCAAAATTATAAATGCACAAGCACAATGATGAACAGTTCAAAGCACTGTATCCTTGTTTATTTTTATTTTCGTCTTTTCATTTCTTGATAGCATAAAGCGGCATCAAAACAGTTCCCATTTCTTGATAGCATAAAGCGACATCAAAACAGTTCCCAATGCATTTCGGTGTGAAACAACTTCGTCAGGGGAATGCTGTAAAAATATGTACAATACGAATGTTTATAATGTTCAAAGTGGCTTGAAAATAGTAAAACAAATGAAAAATTACTATGACAAATTACAGCAATGATGCAAGGAATTAGCAGGACAAGCCAATAGTCAAAATTATGAAAATGGTGAAAACCAGTGGATGAAAAAGAAACAATCTCTAACCAAGCGTGTGCTGTGTTTCTTTAAACAACTCACAAATGTTTAACATTGCGCAGAATAAGCAGTGTACCAACACCTCGTGCACAAAAGAAACAAAAGAAACCATGTGGATGACAGAGAGCGGCTAGTGAGAACAAGAGTAAACATGAACACACATGTTCCTTCGTCTCCCCTAATCAAGTCCTGAGAGACTAATCTAGACGGATGCCAAGAAGAACTGCAAAAATGAAAGAAGTGCGCGAGTTCGACGCTGAAAGTGACAAACGAAAAAATGTATAAGTGACCTAGTGAGTCAGATGTTAAGAAAACCGTGCCAGACAATAAAAGATGCAACCTACTTCACAACTCTGAGTGGTTGTACTCTGTTTACTCCCACAGATTCTTAACCGTAATGGACGCGCTGTACTGTTGAATACAAAGGCCTAGTTACTGAGGCTGTCCAAGTTTATGTAACAGTCTTACTGACTGATGAATTCCTATATTCCTACCTTAAAAGTAGAAGTATCCGGTATGAAAAAAGCTCCTCATGCCCTCACGCACTCTGTGCCCCGAAGTGCATCTAATGCTTGTGTTTTAAACTTCGGCGTGTAACGTCATGAATGACTAAACACCAACGACAGACTACTGTTATCATCGTCTATCACCAAGTACCAGGATGCAAAAGAAAAACAGATTCCACAAAAAAAACTGTGACGGAAACGAAATGGTGACACACAGATATCTTAAAATAGATGCACTAAAATAAGGAATCCGGACTCTGCTAATAACGGGTGTAATAGTACTCGCGCATGTACGATTAGACAGCCCTGCCGTAAAAGTCAATGAATGACATGAGTGGCTGGTTGCATATCATGTAAAAACAAATTGTGAAAGTAATCCCAGCCAAGAGATGAAGTAAACAAGAAAAAAGAAAAAAGAAAGAAAAGGATAGCCTCAATTGATTTAAGATGGAAACATTATATACGTGTGGTGAATCAGAATGCCCTCCATAGTCCTGTATGTATGCAATGGAACATTCTGCGTGATTCCAAACCAAAGATGCATAAACACAAAAAATGAAATCTATGTAAATAGGTCAGTCACAAATTAAAATCATATGATAGAGATAAACATAAACAACAAGGAATAACATTGTTTATGAGTACCTTTTGCTGAAAACAAACGATTACATATTTGAACAATAAAGTTGTGGTCATAAAAAACATGTGAATTCAATTTTATCATTCAACCCACAAGGACTCATGGTATTTAAAAACCGAATCCAGAACGTTTCTGTTTGTGCCAGATGTCTGGTAACATCAACATGCGGTAAAACTGACACCTGCTCAAGTACAATGAAATACAACTGGGGTATGGTGTGCTTTTTTTCGGCCCAATGTATTGCTAAACATGATTTGAAATTGGCCGTGCGAATCATACTTTTAAGTTCAGTTAATCTAATTTTAACTTTCCTAGTTGTACGGCCAACGTATACAAGCCTACATGGACACTTAATGGCGTATATGACTATACCCGTATTGCAGTCAGATGTGTGTCTTAGTTTGATTTGTTGTCCTGTATGTGGGTGTGCGAATTTGTCACGTATGATCACATTACCACAGTGACCGCAGTTGTGGCACTTACGCATACCCAATGTAGCCGTGTGGATGTTTGCTGTAACCTGCTTATTTAATATTTCCTTAATATTTTTTTATCTGGAAAAGGCAATAATTGGACGACCCATGAAAACTTCTTTAGAGTCATCCTCCTGCTCAATGATCTCCCATCATTTTTGGATACAACGCTTAATCGCTGTTGCAGCTGTGGAGTATTTTAAAACACATACTTCTCTGGTTGACACTGGTTTAACAGATTTGCTCAATAGATGGGTACGATCTAAATTAATGGCTTTTTGTTTGGCCACCTCTACAACTTCAGATGGATAACCTCTCCTTAGATATTGTTTTGATAGTTCCTCAATGTTTGCTCTACCCTGAGTATCATCGAAACAAATCCGTCTAACCCGTCTAACCCGTCTAACCCTAATGAATTGAGACAATGGCAAGTGATTCTTGAGAGTGGGTGAATGAAAGCTATTATAATGCAGAGCATTATTCCTATCAGTGTTTTTTTTTATACACCCTAGTGACCAAACTGGTGACTTTCTTTTCAATCAAAATGTCCAAGTAGTTAATGGTAGTGGAGTTGATTGAAAGAAAAAGAGTGCCAGGAAGAGCATAGGAGAGACACCACCTCCAGGAGGAGGAACAATGAGAGTAGAGGCTTTTCTGTTGCAAGAGGTACCGAGCGGAGGGTATGTGCACGTGCCTTGGAGTAGAGGTGACTTAGCAGTGTTAACCAATGATTTTCCTCGGCTGAGGGAAAAACCTGTTGAGTGGTACAAGCAAGTTGATCGATTTGTCAAAATTTCAAAAGTATTGTGGATTGATTTGAAAACATTTTTTGACATCGTGGTACCAAGTGATTTGTGGTCCGCTTGTAAAATTGCTGTTGATTGGCCGTCTTCAGAGCCTGAACGAGATTCTGTTACACATGGGCCTTCACCTGTGGTTATGAAAAAGTATGAACAGGTAATCACATGGCAGCAATCTAAGATTTGCTGGCAGAACAAATCGGTGGATGAGATACTGCAGTGATGAAGTGAACTCGAAGCATAAGAAGCTTAAGGATAAGCTGATGCTGGTCCAAATGCAGAAAGCAGAAAAGGAAGATCAGACACAGTCAAACGGAGGAATGTTAAATCAAGGAGGGACTCAAAATGCATCAGGACAGAGAAAAGGGAAACCTATATATCCTAAGACAGGAATAGACGTTGCTACCTTAAAGAAGACTACTACATGCCATAAATGTCACAAGATCGGGCATTGGAAGCGCGAGTGTAGGTCGAATCCAGCTAATCAGATTCAGCAGGAGGAAGTGGTGCAGATACCCGAGGTCGTCAACACAGTGACGAGACCTAGACCTGTGCAAGGGGGGACAATAAGTTCACAGGTACAAGTTCCCCAGCCGCAGAGAATCTCACAGGGAAATCGGACATATCAACAGATGCCCTTTATTGAAACCTCTGATGAACTTGAGTCAGATCCATTGCAACAACAGTGCCTGAGGGGGGAGGAAGACTGTACTCTTGGAGTAGTCTTGGACGTAGATCAGAGAGGGCCGTTTGTAGAGGCGGATGTTGATGGTCACCCAACTACCTTTTTGGTGTATACGGGTGCTACCCGTTCTACTGTAAGATCGACAGTAGTAGTCCCAAATTTACCCCTTTCGGGACAATCCATTCAAGTCATAGGAGTGGCGAATAAGAAAATGACTAATCCATTGACTGAACCAATCTCTGTGAGAATAGGAACCTTTCATGATCAACATCAATTTGTGGTATGCGACTCAAGTCCAGTCTGTTTGTTGGGTGGGGATCTTTTATGTAAGCTGAATTGCACCATCTATTGCACACCCAAGGGAGTAGAGTTACAGACTGGTGATGATGATGCTGCATTTAAAGTGGTGAATCAGAACTTGTGCATAGAAGAATGGCCTATGTTGACAGTTGGGGAACTCCCACTTGATCTGAGGGACTCTGTCTCTCTGGATGTATGGGACTTCATAGGGGAAGAGATAGGACTGATCAAGGGAGTTGAGCCAGTTAAGATCCAGGTTAAACCTAATGCTGAATTTCCAAGAACACCTCAGTATAATCTGTCGCTGGATACAATTGCAGGAATTAAGCCTGTGATTGAGTCTATAATTAAACAGGGAATCCTGAAGGATATAATGGGTAGTCCATGTAACTCACCGATCATGGGATTGCAGAAACCGAGTGGAAGTATAGGATTGTGCAGGACCTGTGAAAGATTAACACAATTGTGGTTTCATGTTGTCCTGTGGTACCGAATCCATCTGAGATCCTGTTTCAGATCTCATGTGAAGCTGAGTGGTTCACAGTGATTGATTTGTGGCAAGCATTCCTTTCGATACCTTTGCACCAATTTTTGTTTGCTGTCCGGCTGGAAGATCGTGTGTTAACATGGTGTTGTATCCCTCAAGGGTATACAGAGAGTCCATCGATCTTTAATCAGCTTTTGAAAAAGAATCTTGAGAGTCTCGTACTGCCCCAGAATTCGGATCTTGTGCAGTATAGTGACGATCTTTTGATCACGCCTGAAACGGAAGATGCTTGCAGGATCCATACCGTTGCCTTACTAAATCATCTAGCAGTGAACGGACACAAGGTGTCATCGAATAAGCTGCAGTACTGTTTGCCCGAAGTGCAGTTTTTGGGGCATCGGATCAAGAAAGGCAGGAAGAAGGTGTCACCAGATCGAATTGAGGCAATCATGAACATGACTGAGCTTACCACTCAAAAGGAGGTTAGAATGTTTTTGGGGATGGTCGGATACTGTCGCCAATGGATCTCCAATTTTTCCTTGAAAGCAAAGCGTTTACAGAGGCTGGCGTACAAGGATGTGAGTGATCCAGTACCATGGGTTCATGACTGTTTGGTCGCGTTTTGGGGGTTGAGAGAGCCTATGTTGTGCTCCAGCTCTGGGGAAGCCAGACAATAACAAGTCCTTTTCATTGTTCTGTTATGAGCGAGAAGGTTGTGCTTTGTCAGTCCTAACTCAAAGCCATGGAGGAGTCCATAGACCAGTTACTTACTTCTCAGCTACTTTAGATCCAGTAGCTTCAGTGTTGCCCGGATGTCTCAAATCCGTTGTTGCAACAGGTGTCAGCTTTGAGAGATGTGAGAGTATTGTTATGGTTCATCTTCTTAGTGTTTTTGTTCCACACTCAGTTGAGCTCCTGAAGACGAGGACTAAGACACAGCATATGACAAACAATAGACTTACCCGTTATGAGCAGGATATACTTGCTTCAGAGAATGTGACTTTGAAACATTGTTGTGTCCTGAACCCTGCTACTTTAATGCCTTTGCTAAATGTTGATGATGAAGATTGTGAGCACCATGACTGTCTCGATGTGACCGAATTCTGAACCAAACTGAGGCCTGACATTGTTGATGAACCTCTACCTAAATCTGATAAAATCTTTTTTGTAGATGGTTCATGCTTAAGAGACAGTGTAGGCTATTTGTGAGCAGCATTTGCTGTGTGTACCATTTCTGGAGTGGTGGAATCTGCTTGTTTACAGGGAGTATACTCCGCAAAGGCAGATGAAATCACTGCTCTGACTCGTGCCTGTTTGGCTGCTGATCAAATCTGAATCACTATTTACAACGATAGTCAGTATGGGTTCGGTGTGGTTCATGATTTCGGACAGATATGGTCACAGAGAGGTTTCCTAACGTCATCAGGATCTCCAATAAGAAACGGGGAATATGCGAGGCAATTGTTAGAAGCTTTACAGCGTCCACGAGAGAGTGCTGTGGTAAAATGTACAGCCCATGGGAGGGGAAATGACTTTGTCTCTCTGGGGAATAGGTATGCTGATGAAGTTGCACGTTTTTGCGCTGAACAGGGATGCATTTTCACTGGAGACTATACAGGAGAGACCCCAGAAAGAACCAAGCTCAGCATGATGTTAGCCATGGCAGACACCTGGGATGTGCTCATGCGTCTGCAGGGAGAAGTTTCAGAAGTGGAAAAAGCTGTGTGGATCAGAGCAGGATGTGAGATAGGAGATGAAGGGATTGGGGTTTCAAATGGTGGTCGAGCAGTGTTGCCAGATGATTTATTAAGTCCTATGGCAAGGCAGATCCATGGAGCAGTGCATTTTGGAAGGGATGCTATGGTGCGAGTATTCAGACAGACATGGTGTAACCACGGTTCCATGCGTTTGCTGAAGCAGTATGTCATAGGTGTGTCACGTGTCAGCTGATGAATGCTGGAAAGAAGACTGTGGTTGCTTTGAGTCATATTGGAAGGTCTGGAGGACCTTTCAACAGGATACAGCCTGATTTTATCGAGATGGCTAGGTGCAATGGTCTGAGATATGTCTTGGTTGTGGTGTGTGTTTTCTCACGATGGGTGGAAGCTTATTTGACGTGAAGGTTTGATGGTCTTACAGTAGCAGAGTTGTTGCTTAGGGAGCTGATACAGCGGTTCGGATTTCCAACTTCATTGGAGTCGGGTAGAGGAACACATTTCCACAGTGAAATCATGAAGTTACTTTGTGCTGCTTTGAATGTTGACCAGAGGCTGCATTGTAGCTATCGACCAGAGGCTTCTGGTATTGTGGAACAGATTAATGGGACTTTGAAAATGAGGATGGCAAAGGTGTGTTTGTCCACGTCTCTAAAATGGCCGGATGTATTGCCGCTGGTGTTCATGGGTGTTCGCAGTTCACCTGATAGAAGGACGGGTCTTTCTCCACAAGAGATCCTGATGGGGAGGGCGATTCGGTTACCAGCAGTGCCATGCACAGCCTTGATAAACATCACAGATGATTTGATCCTTGACTATTGCAAAGGACTGGCTGATTTGGTCCGTTCTGTGTCTCACCAGCTGGAAGCTGCAACTTCCCGACCTTGAGGGACCTCGACCATAACCTGTGTCTGGGCGACTGGGTGCTAGTTTACAAGCACGTGAGGAAAAGCTGCCTTGACGCCCATTGGAGAGATCCTTACCAGGTGATTCTGGTGACAAATACAGTGGTGAAGTGCCGAGGCTTTGCCGAACTAGATACATGCCTCCCATACTCGCAGAGTTTCAGAACCCCTGGAAGAAACAGCTCCTCTCGTAAAGAAAGCCCAGCTGTGGCAGAGAGGCCACTTGAGAGGACACGCCAAGCTGTGGAGGTTGCTGATGAAGCTGGTCCACCATAACAAGCTGAGCAGGGTTACGCTGCACAAGACCCAGGTATTGACTCTGAGGGAGAAGGCAACGATGCGACTGGTATAGAGTCCGACTCACCTGAAGTAACTTGTGTGCAAGGTGGTCGGGACAGAGGAGAGAAGCAGACACTGTGGAGCAGTCGTGGCCTGGGAGACAATGAAGGCTAAATTTGAGACTAGCTCCTGAAAGGGACTTTGCTCCTGTGTCAGAGACTTCTGAATCCGTACTGAGTGAAGTGGAGCAAACTCAAGAGGGTTTAAGAAGGTCGAGGAGAACAAGGGTGCCTTGTAAGAAGTACGCTGCCCGGAGTGGGCTTATATGGTAACAGATGCCTGGAGTGGTGGGGACCGGAAGACTAAGGTCTTCACAAGTAATCAGCAGAACACTCAAGCTGAAAATCGAGGTGGAATTGATAGTCCCTGGACTAGAAATAGAGGGAGTGAGACAATAACAGTTCCAAGACCTCCAGTATTGATCAAAGTGCGGATTCTGATCCTACAGAAATTGTCCTTTCCGACTTTTGCCTATCATCCACCAGCTCAGGAGATCGCAGCTGTTCGTCATGAGAAATTGCAGCGTGTGTTAATCGAAATTGGATCTGAGCTTGTAAGAGACTGTGAATGAAATGTGAACTGTAAATAATTTTTTCAAGAAGATAACCTAGGTCCGAGTGAAAGAAGAATACATTTATGGTTTTTCCTGTAGAAGACGAAAGAGGGCTAGGGAAATCTTTGGACTGTGTAACTAAAATCAAGGGAACTGAACTGCGAACAAATTTCCAGGACTTCAATAAACTGTGTTCGAACTGTTTGATCAGCAATCTGAGGTGGAAAGAAGAAACTTTTGTCTATCCTCTTATTGAGCTGAACTGACAAGTTGAGGATGGTGTCTGGAAGTTGGAACCGTAGGTCTAAATGCGTAATAGGTACATTTACTTCAGGAGTGATAGTAGCAATAGTCGTAGTTGTTGTTGTATCTATAATTCTTTCACATAATGCAGAAGATGGTGAAGTGGGGGTACAAGGGACGTCCAAACCTACTACTTCTAGCACAAATGAGGGTATCGTAGGAGCTGAAAAGGCTATGCTAGATCAAACTAGTCGTATGTTGCATGTAGATTTGTCTAAAGGTGATTATACGCTTAATGCATATGCGAAGCTGCTATATGAGTATGTAGATACGATGGATGTGAGAGATTGTTATGTGTGTATGCAGTTGCCTGCGTCTGTGGAGGAAGGTATTCGATACCATCATCTCCCTTTAACGTATGGTATTACTTGTAGTTTATTGCTTAGTATGTTTTAGGACAAGGGACATTATGAATATTACTTTTCTAACTATGATGTGGTGCTTTCAGAAGTTCCAGCTTATAAGCATTTGAATAAGTATGATTATTACAAACAGGAAGATAGAATAGGGAAGTATTTCATATCTACTGTAACCCTAGATACAGCTTATACATACCGACACAGCTTAACATGTTCACTAACAGATGTAGAAAAGAAGTTTATAGATCAAGTAGAAGATAGGCATAGACAACTAAAAGGGAATCATTACAACAAGTGAGGTTAAGTTGAGTAGACCAATGAAAAGTTAGCTCATAAGCCAAAAGGGAGTAGGGGCCCGATTGCATTGGATTTTGAGCAAAGAGGGAAACTGTGTGTGAGACAAGTACAAACTTACTATGATAAGGTATTCATGGGAGCAAGTGTATGTGTTCATACTTTCACCATTGAGGCCTCAGAAAAGAAATGTTTGCAAGATGCAATACAAGTGGTGCGAAATGTGTACTTTGTGTGTGGGAAGAATGCCTATGTGCGATTGCCATTGAATTGGTATGGTACATGCTATGCGGCAGTGTTACTTGCCAAGATTTATCATGTGGAAATTTGGACCATTTAGAGGGTGGATTACATCCCACAGGGAAGCGAGGTGCGAGTGCAGGAGAAATTGTAGGAGATGTCTTTGGAGCATTGATACCAGGTTTAGGAGTGGTGTTGAATGATGTTAAGATTAGAAAGTTGGTGACCATTGTTGACAAGTTGTCAGCAAATACAGCTCAGTCGTTGTTGCTTGTAGATGGAGAGATGGTGTCGATAAGGGCTATCGTGATACAGAACCGTCTTGCTTTAGACATTTTACTGGCAAAGGAGGGTGGAGTCTGTAAAGTGCTGAAGGTCCAACAGTGCTGTACTTATATACTTGACAACAGCAAAGATTTGAAGAGGTGTATAAATAACATTACTGAGATACATCACGAAGTGCATGACCTCACCACAGAAGGGGGTTGGGACAAGGTGGGAAAAGGATTTGGTGAAGTAGGAAGTTGGTTTGCGTCCTTAGGAAAGGGAATTCTTGGCTACATCTTGAAACCTATCATTATAGTGGTGGTTTGTGTGATTTTGTTGTGGGGATTGGTGAGGATTTATAAGTGACATAGGGAGACTAGAGTTGAAAGATCTCTTAGAGAGCAAGAGAGAAGGATGGAAAGACTGCATGACAGTCGTTATGAAAATATTAAGAGCCTAGAGAACTTCCGACAGGGAAGAATGGCTACTAGCTCTGTTTAGGTTGGCTCTTTCTCCAGGGAATGTGATTTATTACGATGACACTAGTCATCAGAGGGGGGAACTGATAGAGCGTGATGGTGCTCTAAAATTGTAGCGGTGCATCATAATCACAGATAGTCCACACCCGCATATATTCGTACATAGTATTAACCTGTGGTCATTAGAAATGTGGTGTAATAATGATGTGATGTTAAAGGATAGAGAAGTATTTGTGTCAATGTAATGAGAAACAAAATGACATTTATGTTTAATGCGTAACCTTCAAAATATTGCAGTTGCTTGATGAGAAGCTATGTGTAGTTAAATGCATTGCAGGTTTAAATGTGCACCAAGATGAAGATTGCATGAAGAAATAATGAGAGATGCTTAACATGCAATAATTGTAGATGCTGTGGTGCAAAGCCTTATTAACTCGAATGTATAATTTGATGTGTAAAAGCCTAAATGAAATGTTCACGTTGTGATATGAAAGGCTTATTCATTTATCCTTACATTGGCCAAATTCTGTAGGTCCGAAAATGTAATTTCCCTTGTAAGCTCTCGAGTTTTAGAAGCAGTCAGCGAATTTCATGTGCATGTAGAAATGTTCTGTTCTCACGTTTCAATTGCAGGTGGAAGAAGCTGTCTCTGTTAGTTAGAACTAACGCCTTTTGTTTTAGGAGTTAGGCATGGAGGAGATGGGAGATATGCAACAATGTAAGCAAGGAATCAAAAATTGGGAGTCGGTGTTCCTTCTCACCGAGGAGGCCTGGGAACCAAGGTCAATGGAATACACATGGAGAAAACGATGAAAAACTACATAGGAGAGGTGCCCGTTAGTATGAGGTGATCTGTGGGAGTGTTCTACATTTTTGCATTTTGTATTAGGGAAAGTGCCCAGAGGGAGGAGAGACAGAAGAAGGAGTTAGGGAGGTAGAAGGAGACAGGGGAATTAGTAGAAGGGGTTAGAGGATTGTTTGGGAAGAATATCCTAGAACAAACTTTTAGCTTGCGTCATCTGATTTTCATTGTGAATGCACTTCTTAGGAAGTCTTCACAAGCTGACACCTTTTTACTGACTTTGCCTGGGAAATGCTAAGTAGGAATGTCACCTTAGAGATAGAGTAGGGATAGACTAATGTTTTATTTCCTAGCTACAGATGGGGTTCCTTGTTAAAATTTCTGTAGGGGAACCCAGCCTTATCACCCACATAACCAAATAAAAGATTGTTGAGGCTGCCGCCGATGTCCTGCATTGTTTTTACACCCCTTATTGGACATTGGCTGTTCAGTCTTAAAAGAAAACTGGTAACACACTCTGTACAGTGGTTTCAGTGCTTTCCAGCTGCCTTCCCTACTACTTTGTGATATTTGCTTCTCACCAGGTGGCTGTGTGAAGAAAGCCGATATCATGTAACACACAGTGGCACTGTGTGAGTCAGCAGGTCAGCAGACTTTAATGAAATAAAAAGCATTTATTCATGCAACACATGTAAACAGGAATTGCGAATACCTGTGTTTGCATGAATTTGCACATCAAATAAAAGCCAAACCTATTGACTTTGTCACTGCTGGTTTTTGCTGAATTGTTTCTCATCACTAAGTCGTTCAATGCAGAAGTGCTCAGCTCTATCCCTTTCCTCCTGAAAGAGTAAATTCGTCTAATGTAAACCTACAAAATATAATCGTCTCCCGAAAGCATCTCATTACCACAAATCCACCACTATTCTACAACGCTCATTAATTAGTAGCACCAAGAAAATAACAGCCTAAAGTAAAAGTCAGACACTCGGATTCTGGCTCTCAAACGTAGCTGTGCATCCTGCTGAGCTGCTAATCAAACAATAACTCCTCGCCAAACAGCCGACAGATGTTGAGTTGCAGCTGATTGGTGTCATTCACTCAATTGCTGTTCATGATGTCTGACAAATTGTTAAGTACTGCATTGTTTGTATTACTGCCAGCTCTGATTGAAATAATGAGATATGATTGTTTTCCATCTGATAGTTTTACATTGTTTTGTCACAACACACTTTAGAAGCAACTGTCTTCAGCAAGAAAATGGAGGCTGAATATTTGTGAGCTCTTATATATGCATTTAAATGTATTATATTAAAAGATCAATAGACACTGAAGGGGTGAGAATTTCTGAGAGGCAGCTCTGGATAGCTCAAGTCTTTTTAGCTGTCCTTCACATGGCATCTGCTTGGGTCCACCCTTTCGTTATGTTTGGTGATGATATTGTCAGCATTGCAAATTGTACATTTATATAGACACCACTGTCGCTGCAGATAAAAATAGCGCCATTAGAAAAAGACCTCAAGATTTCATATGGTGTTCTGAACCTTGTGAAAATGGAATCAGGTAAAGGTGTCAAAGATGGTGATAAATGAAAAGCTCCCTGTGCGCTGGCATACATTCCATGTCACCTGGAAGAACCAGTTATGATAGAACTGCACAGGCCCTATATGCATTGTATTCTGTATAGACCTGATAAAAGAGGTATGAATGCTCTACATCACATACAGCGCTGTGTGCCGGGATTCCAAGTCTAAGTTCTGTACTTTGTTGATGGATTCCCATATACTTGATTTCCACTATTTGGATCCACCTCATTGAAATGTAGTTTAATGTTGAACGTGCTTTGGTGCACCGAACCACATCTGCATTGCCCCGAGGGACAGGCATTGGAACCGCCCACTGTACATCTTCCTTGAAACCATGATTGGAATCTGCAAAACAATGCGAAGTTTTGTACAGTGTCATATGTAAAGAAAGTGAATGTCATGTGCTATTACCACGTGTTCTCTTAAAGAAAACACTAGTAACCATTAAACTTTAATACTAAATGTGAAGGGGATTTTTTCTCTCAGGCTTTTAGGTCAGCCGAAGGCAGATTTAGCAATGCAACATTGTTTATGTACTTTATAAGGAGGGCTCTTGTTTTTAGTGTCTGTTATCACAGTTATCAGTTTTGCCATTGTACAAAAGGCATAAATCATATCCCCTTATCATTGAAGTAGCAGTGAGATGGGTCCACAAAGAGAAGAGTCTTTACCTCTCGGACTCAGACAGATTTAGTTATCTTTTAGACAGATAATTGTTACAATATACATCCTGTGGGCTTTGGGTCAGACCCTAGCACTTAGCTGTCTCCTTTTGATTTGGAGGTTTCCCTCCGAATTCTTGTGTTTGGTCCTCATAGAAGAACTCAGTCACAGTGTTCTGACTGATTAACTTGTTGTAGCATTTCAATGCTGATGTTGCTTGCATTCAGTGAGCTGATTTCTTATTTTACTTTAAGCACTCCATGGGAGTGTCTGTGTTTTTTAGGTCTCGCCTGACCCAGCGCATGCGCTGATCTGGCAAGACTTATTGAGAGGGCTCCAAAAAGTGCTACAAGGCCAGCCTAGAGCTACAGTGCATGTGCGCGGGCGCGTGCTTTACCACGATTACTTTCACTTTTGCGGCCACACGGCCGCTTTGATGTTTGATCGTGATCGCGATCACTTTCACTTTCACGGCCGAACGGCCGCTTGGCATAGCCAATAGGTCTCGCTTTTGGGACCTTATAAGTATTTAGTTATGCAACTGTTGCATGGCTAAACACTTATAAGGTCCCAAAGGCGAGACCTATTGGCTATGCCAATGCTTGTCTGCTCTGTCTCCTGTGTGCTAATTGCCCCTTCACTTCCCCTGTCTTCCTCACTCTACGAGTTGCTTTCCCTCTCTCCACCAGCTAATTTGCTTCTTTCCCCACCTCAAATCATCTCACTCATATTTTTCATACACTGCAAAAGCGACAGCGTAACCAGTACCTAAACCTCTAGGTCCACCTGTCTCATTTAGAGCAAATTGTGCTTTAAGTTTTCCATAAGTGGAGCCCTCATTGGCTCTGTTGACAAAAAGCTTGGCTGATGTGGTGGCTGTCACAGTTCAAAAACCTGGTGATGAAGGACAGAAAAAACAATAATGACCGCCAAACCCTGGGAGAAAACTCAGAGGGTATAGGGATCATTATTTTTTTTGTTTTTCAGAGAAAAATCCTGCTTTGGTTGTTTGTTTCTGGAAAACAACAATTTTGGAAAAGTTTGGTGAAAGGACATCAAAACCCACAATGGCTGGCCATCAAACATTTTGCACATTTAAATAAACCGCTGTGACAACAGCACCTTTCAATGCACAGAAATGCCTTTCCGCCCTTGGAGGTACGGCCAAAGCAATCAAAGTAAAGTTAAGGATCCTGGCTATAATCGGGTCCAGTTATTTGCTTCTGGTGGGATTGAAATTTAAAGAACCTGATATTATTCTATTCTAGATCTCATATTGACTTTCAATTACAAGATCTGAAAACTCTTGCAATGTGACTGCTTACTTCAGTTGTGTATAGTTTTTAAAGTTTGATCAAAAGCCAGACTGTCCATTAGTAATCTCTGCTGTGTTGTCATGAGCAGTTTGCATCTTTGCCAAAGTCTCAGACTATGGAGCCCGATTTTAATAATGTGCGTTCATTGGTTTTACATGATAAGAAAGAGAGGTTCATTGGGCAGAAACACTTTTTTCAATCCATGCATTGCTCATGTGCACTGATTATTCATAACAGGATCAGAAAGAACACCTGTGAACACATGGTCACTGATACTATTCACACAGTTCCAAACTTGTCGCTTCCTTCAGTTCAGGTAAGCAACACAATGGAATAAGTGTCCTCGCTCTGGTAGGAGTCTCGCTAAATCTGCTGCCAGCTCATGTAGGACTAGAATGCACTCTGTCTGAACTAGCCTGACTTTCACAGCTGCTTGGTGTATTTACAGAACCTAGTCAAAGTATGTGAATTTGGGGCAAATCAAAGTATGTGAATTTGGGGCAAATCAAAGTATGTGAATGAAAGGAAATCAAAATTACATTTACATAAAGGCAAAACCAAATTAATGGTTTCAGTTCCAATTTTTTAGTAAAGAGCAAAGAGGGGCAGTCATTTCTAGTTGTATTAACCATTTGGGAATACTCTATAATTATTCTGATTGTATTCCCACTTTAGGTATTGAGGGGACAATACACACAGTCATTTAAGAGTACGTGAAGTAGAACTCTATTAGTACTACTTCATGTACTCATAAGTGCCTTTCTGAATCGGTGCCTTATTGCGCCAAAGATTCATATACCCTAACAGATACTTCTACTAATGAGCCACATCAGATTAATGTGGATCGTGCACCACCAGGTTTGCAAAATTTTGTCCATGGATTTTGCAATAACTTCACATACTCACAACGTCCGTTAATTCTGTTTGCCATATCAGAAATCAAATGTTATCTAGGAAAACTATCTTTCTGCAATATCTTTCATCGAGGCTTTGAATCTTGTCAAAGTATAAAGAGGATTTAGGGCATATGCCAGATGGAGTCTATTGGAATATGTTGCGCTGTACTTGGGGCCCTGCTGAGGGGAGACAGCGTTTACAACGCTGTCAGTACCACGTGCGTTGATAACAACGCGGACGTTACATCGTCAACGTTGTTACCACGCATGGCATTACATCGCAAGTTGTTTCAACGACTAGATGGTGTGCAACACCAGGGAACGTGTTGGATTTTAAGTCCAACACATTCCCTGCTGTTGCGCTATCTGGAGTAGGAATAGTAATTTACACTATTCCTAAGTCCAGCGCGCCATCTAGTACAAGTCGTAGAAACTACTTGCGATGTAACGCCATGCATGGTAACAACGCGTACGATGTAATGTCCGTGTTGTAACCTACCGTGTGGTATTTGCAAGCGGTGTAACGTCATATATTCGTGCTGAGGCCATAGTGCCTGATTCTGCTTGGCTTTGCTAGGGTGGACCTCGGTCCCCCAGCAACCACCACTGCTGCCTGCAAGGGAAGAAGAGCCTCCCCGACGCTACAAGAGCTCCAGCAGAATCCCTCAGCGCGGGACGCTCTGTACTTGGGGCCCTGCTGAGGCCCGAGGGCCTGTTTCTGCTTGCGTTTGCTGGGGTGTGACTTGGTCCCTCAGCAACCACCACTGCTGCCTACTTCTACTTATTCCCTATTGGACTGACGAGATGAGCTCAGGTAACAAGATTCGTTATGGGGAAAAGGAAACTTAATACGATAGAGGGTGTTACCATCGGCCCACTAGAAAAATTCCTAACGGGTGCAATGGGAACTCTTAATAATGAAATAAAACATAATGTGGCTAAACTTGAAGGAACCCTAAAAGCAACATTAAAAGCAGCCTCCATAACAGTAGAGTTGCCTGCTCCTATGGTTCCAATCGCACATGAAGGCGCATCACTAGTAATAGACTCCACCTTAGGTCAAACATCAGGGGACACTCTCGACTCTGCCTCCATAAAAGTTCCATCACCAGGGACCAGCGCGGTATCGTCCCCAAGAAGAAACCGAAACAAAAATATTTGCGAATGGGCTATTCAAAGCTTCCTCCCCCACAAATGGGCGTTAGGGTGGGAAAGCAACAGTCTGGGGCTATGGACAAAAAGAAGGACCCTAGTGGGGATGTGCAGGGAGGACATGAACCCGCGATAACAACCCTTAGAGACATTAAGGATACATTGGTTGCTATGAAACAGAGGATGTCCTTCATGATTCTATCAATGTCTAAGCAACTGACCTCAGTTGAGACTCTGGTACAGTCTTACACCGGAGTCCTGGACCAGTTCATGAAGGGTGTTGTTCCTAACAAGGTAGACTTAATATACTTAAATCGAATAGAAATAGAGATTAAAGGAGGGGATGAACTGGGGGGGGGGAGGGTAAGGCTTGACAAGCATGGGTAGTCACGAGGCGAATGTAAATATAAATAAAATACCAGCCCATCCCCCACAAGGACTATAAACCTGCCTCCTGATTGTTTTCTATATGTGGTTGCCCTTGTAGGTGTCCCCCCAATGCCCAGAGAAAAGAAAGAAACGTGGAGAGCATTAAAAAACAAATGCGTGCACCGGATAGGGGAAAGGGGTAGACTGATGGGGTCAGGGAATAGTCTAACAACATAATAATGGTCAGACGAGTGAGCTGGGTGGGTAAAGTAAAAAAAACTATTGCAGGTGATTGCAAACTTTCGCACCCTTGCTCTAGCTGAAAGGGTCCTACACGTATGTAGATCAACAGGTCTGGCGACTAATAGTATTTCTGCTGTCCCCCTCAGCTTCTTCTATAGATCCAAAGAGTCTGACATAATCCAACAGAACCACTGGATGTCAAATAGAAATAAGAGAGTAACTCAGGGGGGACCACAGCTAGAGGTTTTTTGAATATCAAGGGAGCCCTGGAGAATGGGTAACAGGTTCTAGTGCCTTTCTGAGATGAATGAACAGGATTGACTCAACCCTAATCTAGGTAATTTTATAGAAACTATCACTAAGGAGGGGAGTGAAATGTCTGAGCCAATGATCAGCAAAGAACAACCCCAAGATGGTTGTGTGCCCAGGGGTAAAAGAAATTGTTTGTCAAATTAAAGGCTTGCATGCATTCGCAAACCCTGGGGTGGGGCTTGGATCATGGAATGTGGCAGGGCTTAAAAATAAGATTGGTATACCTGAGTGGCACAGCTTGTTATCAGATGCCCATATCCTCTGTCTGCAGGAAACATGGGAGACGACGGCCCATCCTATTGATGGATATCTAGGCCTCTTTACTCCGGCTAAACCCTCAGTAATGGGAAGGGTGAAGGGGGGCCTCGCGACCTATATCCTGAACACCACATCACGGAAAATATTGAAATTTCTTAATGAATCTCCCTATTTCTATTTATTATTATGTGAGGTGGGTGAGGTATGGGATATTCTCCCAATTAATTATTATAATAACTGTTTTGATAGTTCAAGAACCCAAGTAGTAATGGACTTGGAACTTTCAATCCAGGGAGTTATGTTCTCGCTCACACACCCATGAGCATTATCTGGGTAGATCATTTTAATAAACACTATTGTCCATTAATAGATAAACCAATCTGTGAAATCATAGCTATACAAGGAGTGGCCCTCACCCATTTTAAAAATGATACTTTTGGATCAGCCCTGAACAGTCTGATGGTGAAGTAAAGCCTTTGGTTCCAAAACAGAAAGTCGTACAAGAGTGATAGCTTAGCGGCTACATTCTCCAGAAATTATTATGAGTCCACCATTAACTTTATTATGTCTTCTGAAGCCCTGTATCCAGCTATCAAAGGATTTGAAGACATGTTTACAGAGTTTAGTGACCATGCAATGTTGGAGAACTAGGCGACCCTACTCACGAAAAGGAAAAGTACACCAAAACTGGGATTTGACCCAATCCTGGCGTCGACTAATGGGGTTTCCATTAAATGGGAGAATGCAGACCACTCAGCTTTTCTCCCATCCACTATAGATTATACTATGCCAGAGATTAACCGATTTCGAGGCTGACTCAGCACAAACAATATCCTCTTTTTCAGTTATTACTCGATGTGCCAAACAGGAAATAAGTCGTAGGATACAGTCGCTGCAAGCCTGAGAGAGGGGTTGGTTTTATTCAGAGCACACACTAGCTAGAAAACAGCTACATATTGCATTACAGCAGAAACCAAAGGATCCAACACTAATTAAGCTGGCTCGTGCACACTTTAAACAGACCACCGCCCGGAGGAAGAAATGTATTATAGAAGTGGCATGAGAGGAAATGGTATGGGCGAGCGCAGTCAAGGATAGTAGATCCTTCTGGAAGGTAATTAATAATTATTATATTAAGAGACCTCACGAACCCTCAACTGAGGTGCACATTGCAGAGGAGGGTTGGGTGAAGAATTTCTCAGCCATTTAAGATGATCATTCTCTCATGAGATTAGAGCAAGTGGCACATAACAGTGCACAAAACCTAAAGACCCATGGTACTGATATTCCACAGCATTCCCTTCTATCCTTGAGTTTGGTCGAGGTCACAAGGGCCTTAGATGAAAGTAGGAAAGGGAAGGCCCCAGGCCCAGATGGGTTACCTCTGGATTTGTACAGAGAGCAGCAAGATCTCTGGGCACTGCTGCTTATGAATGTCTATAATGCCACTGTAGTGGCAAGCCCTCCCTCTTCATGGAAATCCTCGACAATTATCCCGATCTACAAAAAAGGTTATAAATCTGTACCACACAAATATTGGCTCATATCATTGCTGGATTCCACTGCGAAGGTTATGGGTCATGTATTGCTCAACAGATTGGAAGAACGGGCAGCAACCAATAATATACTGGTGGACACCCAATTAGGTTTTAAAAATGGGCTGAGCACAGCCCACCAATGTTTTCAATTCAAGCACCATCATAGGGAAGTATACGGTGGCTAAAAAGGTTTCGTTATATGTTTCCTTCATGGATTCGTCTGCAGCTTTTGACTGCGTTTTGCACTCAAGGCTGTGGAAAATCATGGAGGATCTGAGGATCGAGGTAGGAATCGCCAACTACATTAGGCAACTGAGAACGGATGCAAAACCCTGCATGATTTTCAGAAGGGATGTTAAATGCTAGGCTAGTTTAACATCAAAAGAGGGGTCAGGCAGGGGTGTGTTTTAGCCCCTTACTGTTTTCCCTATACATGAATAGGGTACACTCAGCCCTAAGTCTATCCGTCAGGGACACAGCGATTGTGGGTTCGTGCCACCTTCCAATTCTACTTTAGGCAGTTGATACTGTATTAATTGCTAGAACTGGGAAGGGGTTCCAGGGTCTAATTAAAGATTGCATTGCCTTCATGGCGGACCTGGATCTGAAAATAAATAACTCCAAAACTTACACCATGACCTATGGGGCCAAACTCAGGGTAAAACCCATATTTTACACAGAAGGGCATAAACTGAGCGAATCGCCCACCTTCTGTTATTTAAGGATACTTTTCGACAGTAAGAACTCATGGTCCCCTATGATAACAAATAGGTGTGCGCAAATGGTGAAATCTATAAATGGGATATTCGCGTTCACAAAGATGCTGGGTTTTAAGGCAATAAGGGTACTCCTTATTAAATATGTGAGCAAGACAGTGCCAGTGACCTAAATGCCACAGGGTCTGGGGAATGGTCAATACACGAAGTATCCAAAGGGTCGAGGATTAATTCCTTAAACGCGTTCTAGATCTCCCGCCAAGCTGTTCGAACTATGTCGTCCACACTTGAATTGGGAACCCCGTACATATCTGATAGGTTAAAGTTATCACTGATCTTGCTTTGGCACACAAATTGGTCGCGAGAAGAAACAAAGCTGAATTAATTAATTCTTAGGGATATGATGAACCTAGACTACGAGATGGAGATCCCGTGAATAAACCACATCAAATCTAAATGTGAGGAGATTGGCCTAGTGGATCTTTTTAATATTCCAGATTCTTGTAAATTACTAGATAAGGAAGATATGAAACATTGTGTTTTGAATAAGTCTATGGGAAAGAGATGGACGAGCAAAACAGTAAAATAATAGGACAGCCATCGAAGAGGGTTTGAAACCATATCTGACCATGGTACAAAACGACCAGCAAAGGTTTATTCTGACCCAATTCAAGGAAAATATGCTGCCGCTGATTGAAGGGTTTCCAAATAATTGTCACTCCCTGTCAAAGCTAGCACTGTGCCCGTGTGACAGTGAGTCACCTATAACCCATTTGCACATTGTATTGTTTTGTAAAAGTTAAGAAATTCCTAGGAAGAAATGCATATTACCCATGTTTAAAACACTCAATTGTAGACAGTGCAGACCGGCCTTTTATTTTTACAGCAATTACATGCTCCATATGTGTGCTGTGCAATGACTTCTTTCTTATGGCAAGTACTGAAATAAGGAAAAAACCTGTGGGTGTAACTCCCATGAGTAAAGCATTTTTTGGGTTGACTGCTGTACGACTTGATTACTTAATGGAATTTTATAACGTTTTTTATTCTGATCACTTTTAGAATGAGTTATTTGAGCACATGAAGTTGGATTTTAAATGGGCAGGCTTTTCTCTCGACCCCTCACAATTGAAATGTACATACAAAGAGCTTTTAATATTTATATTTTTTTACTCTGTTCCACACTTGTTACTGAAAAGTATTGAATAAAGGTATTACTGACTGACTGACTATCCTGTGGAGACACATTTTCACAATCTCAGGGACCTAATGAGCCTGAGCTGGTCTAACCACTTGGGGAAGCTACAAGGTGATATAAGAAATTAAACCTAAACCGAGCCACCACAAATCTGTCCAATCCGTTGAGTAAACTATGGCTCCATGCCCTGTATGAAGTTTAATATAGATGACCCCGAACCATAGGTTTCCCAAGTTCTAACTGATCACGGTGCATAGAGGCATGTTCAAGAAAAAAATCTGTTAACCTTTTTTTCTCCAACAGGCACAGGGACTGGTGGCTATAAAACGAATCAGTCCTTCCTAGACTAGTCAGAGCGGCCTTCACATAATCTAATCAAGGGATTTGGAGCATGTGATCAGGAGATAAACAATTCGCCAAAATCAACCTGTTGAGCTGTAAGCCTTACCCAGTCCAGATCTTAACCCAACAAAGCAAGGGCCTAAAGGCTAAAAGATCACTGATATATCTAAAGCCCAGCTCCCCGTGAACCAAGAACACCGGGGTATTTTGTGAAACCCTAAGGATGCGCCTCTTATTTTCTACTGTTTGGATCATATCCACCCGCCTACAGCCCCCAACTTTGCTGCTCTATAGCACCTTGGAAATACACTTGGACTGAAAAAGCTTAACTTAAGTAACCAATGACAAGTCCAGCCTCTGAGCAATGCTGGTAATCACCCCCGTAGTCTTAGCCATGTCACAAGTCTTGCCCTCAACCTGAGGGTTCCAGCTCAAGTTGGCATCAAATAAGACCCCTAGATAGGGGAAGGCTGGGACCTTTGCTAAAGTGTGGTTCCCGACCCTAAAGGTTTCAGAACTTGTAGAACAAGGGCCAGTTACCAATACATAAGACTTGGAAAAGTTAACTGCCAGGTCCAAGCTAACCATATAGGTAGCAAACCTGTCCAGCAAAGTCTGCAGTTCCACCACCGAGTGCGCCATAAGCACTGTATCATCAGCATACAACAGAACTGGCAACGATCTTGTTCCTACCCTGGGGCAGTCAACCTGCGCTGACACAAGATCTTGTTCCAAGCCATTAATATAAAGTGTAAATAAAAAAGGCGCAAGTTTGCAACCCTAGCAAACTCCCTTGCTGGTAGCAAAAGGCTTTGAAAGCTCTGTCCCCAAAGAGCACCTCACCACAGCACAGCATGAAGATTAAAAATGAGACATAAAATTTCTGGGTCCACCCTCATTAAAAGGAGCAAATCCCAGAGCTGACTGCAGTTTACCTTGTCAAATGGCGACTTAAGGTCCATAAGTGCTAAATGAAGCAAACCAGACTTGGCAACTGTGTACTTGTCTATAACTAGGTATAATTTAACACACTGATTATTAGTCGACCTGCCCGGCCGGAAATGATATTGGGCCTCAGAGAGTATATTGTTCTCGTCTGCCCACGAAGAGAGCCTGTTTAACAAAATCCTCCCCGGTACTTTTCCAACAGCATCTATAAGCGATATTGGCCAGTAGCACTGTCGGTTTTCCTTGTCCCTTCTTTTAAAGATCAGGACAATGATGGCCGAGGACCACGAGAGTGGAGCACCCTCCCTTAAAACCAAAGTTAAGACTGGCCCCCAGACATCAATATTGTCATGGGGTATACCATCAGGGCCTGGGGCATTGTTGCATGATGTGGCCAGAATACCCTGACAAACTTCCTCAAGGGCAAAGACCATGTTGTCTGTCACCAGCGTGAGGGTTGTCTGACCCAACACAGTGTCCAAAAGTCCTATATTATAAATGCCCTTAAAATCTTCCACCCACTGATGCTAAGAAATATGATGGCACAGTGCAGGTCCTGAAGGCTCAGTAAAACAGTGCGTGTTGATCACCCCCTGTTAGAAATGGGATTTCTGGTTGGCTAGGGCTTGCACCTAAGCCAGGCAGAAACCACCACTCTAGTCAGGGCAAGGGAGTTACACAGCGAAAATAACCCCTGCTCACCCCCTTGGTAGTCAGGCTTATCCCCAAGGCAATGTGTAAAGTGTTTGCACAACACACACACACAGCAGCAACACACTAGGCACACCACACAAGAAACTCCACACAAGGTTATATCGAAAAATAGCCTTGTATTATCATGAACACATTAGAAACCTAATCACACATTTACACTGTGCCAACTGGAACTAGGCAATATTCATAGGGGATTATGTACATGCCAGGGCCAATCGGGCCACTGTCAGAACCATTAGAATAGGTAAGCAAATGCAAAACACAACCAGTAACTACTGGTACCATAATGACCTAAGCATTATCACATTAGCATTAGACATCATCCTAAAATATCATAGCATGCCATTAGGCAATACATCATGTTAGGGCCAAACCTCATTAGCATAAACACACTACACACTAGGCCTCACCAGCATAAACACAGTATGCAATTACCTCCTAAACATAAATCACATTTGCATGAGGTATAGACCACATTATGCATAAATCACAATCACATATTTTGCATTCTCAGTAGGCGTAAGACACATGAGGCATGCACTTTAGGCAAAAATAACACTATGCATTAGAGCCTTATTCATAACCACTGGGCCTAAACACACCATGCCTCTCTTAGGCATAAATGTAACTGCACAGTATGCTACATCAGCAAGAGCATAACCGTGTACAATACGGCCTAACCACCATCAGCAGTAGTGCACATCATCATCCGTACTACACAAGTATTCATCATCCCAGGATGGCATAACAGTTAGAGCACCACCCGCGCTCTAATGATGGTGCTTTATGATCCTCTTGTAGGCTTCTGGGCCACGTGCCTGCCTACATCAGGAATGTAGTAATCCCTGATCCCAACCGGGACCTCCGGTGCACCTCCTCTGTTTCAGGGGAGCAGCGGGGGCCTCCGCCGAGGTTCACCCCCTTAGTCGATGCCTGATGGCTGCTCCACGTCAGTGCTATCTGAAGTGGGGGCCCTGTCCTGGGCTTGCCCCGCAACATCACCAAAATACCTAAATTGGCACCCGCTACCTCGGAGACGCGAAGCTGCGCTTAAGGAAACAAATGCCGGAGTAACCTTAGTGCTCCCCATGCACCCCGTGAGGTTGGCTAATGGCCCTGGGGGCCGCAAAAGGACAGCGCAGCCCGGACCAGGGAAATTCCGGTCCCCCCGTCACTCACTCATGGACAAGGCTGTCTCTGTGGCTGGCACGGTTCCGGCTGAGTCTTCGTGCTCTTCTGTGGCACCGGTCTCATTCCCACAACAGGATCGGTCACACTCTGGGCTCTCCTTGGCCATGGGAGCCCTGCCTACCACCAGGCAACCACTCTGCCTGACATCCGGCGGCACACGGAGCGAAGTCTCCTTGGGATTGGCTTCTTCCCACTTCTGGGATTCAGGCCCCACCCGCAACCAGGTGTCCTTCTGACTTCTCCTGACTTCCGGTTTTTCGAGTGGGAGCCACGGGATTCAGGCTCCTTTTCCGCCATTGTAGGACCTTTTGAAAGTATTACAACAAAGCGCCCAACATGTACTGCAATGGAGAGGACCCCCTCTGGTCAGGGTCACTGAAATGCAGCCTTAAGCCAAAGACTGCACGGCCTGACTTGTCTCAGGGCATGTTAATGCAGTGAAAGTACAGGAGCTCACCACTCGCTTCCTGTAAATCCTCTCGGGGTCTAGGCATTGTTCTTCTCGTGCTCCTTCACACACACTCGCTGCCTTCAGGAAGGAGAAAGGGGCTACCCTTCTTCAACGCTCCCAACCCCCTTTGTGGAAGCACTTCCCCACACTTGGCCCATGAAGCTTGGAGGCAGGGACACAGGCCAGCACACAGGACCCTGGGACAGGGAGGCAGTGCCTTCAGTATACCAGCGCCCCAGGCAAAGTCACACTGCCGGTTCCCTGAAAGCACAGCAGTCCTCTTCCTCAGTTCCAGCAGCCTGCCGGTTGCAGGCTCCTGTAAGCACCCATATCACACAGCCCCCTGGCAGGCTGGCAGCTTGCCAGCCACAAGTAGGCACCAAATGGCACCACAAAAAGCACACCAAACATGGGGTCACAGCCCCTACATTTATACTCGAGTTCCCTTTGTCTGCAGAGCACAGGGCTTGGGGGGACCAGCTAGAACTGGTTCTGGAGCACTCTGTTTACAGTGCTCACACCTTTTTTGGGAGATGGGGGCTCAACCATCAGACACACCACAGGGGGGCAGAGCCAGCATTGACCTAGGCAGGCACAATCCTATTCAGGGCCAGGGGACAACTCCTCCCACCACTCCAAATGCAGATGTCCCATTCAGCCTAGCGCTGACTCACCCTGCCCCTCCAGGAGCCACACACACCTCACCAGCCCCTGTCACTCAAAAGCCAGACATGCAATTCACATTAGGCAGGTAGACACATAGCACACAGAAATGCCAGCTTCTAAAAGTGGCATTTCTAAAATAGTTATAATAAATCTGTGCCACCATTGCGTAGCATTTAATATCACTATTCCAAATATACCAAACTTGACCACGCTGCGCCTCTTATATCAGGAATTACCACTGAAACACTTATCAGGGAATACCCAATGCATTCCTATGGGAGGGCAGCCCCACAGTAGTGAGAAACCAAAATGGCTGTTTGTCACTACCAGGACATGTCACCCACTTAAAGTACATGTCCTATCTTTTACCTACAAAGCACCCTGCCCATAGGGCTAGCTAGGGCCTACCTTAGGGGTGACTGACATGTTGTAAAAGGGGGGTCACGGACATGGCACACACTTTAGGTGCCACGTCACATCAGCAGTGACACTGCGCGCCCAGGTCCTGCAATGGCAGAGGCCTGAGATAGGTTTGAAAGAATACTTTGGTGGGTGGCGCAATCAGCGCTGCAAGCACACCAGTAGCATTTAATCTACCAGCCCTGGGTATAGGAGATACCAGTTTACAAGGGACTGACAGGTATATTAAATAGGCCAAACAGGTGTAGACCAATCTTACCATATTTATCACAGAGAGCACACGCACTTTACACTGGACAGCAGTGCTAAAGTGCCCAGAGTCCTAAAACCACCAACACCATGTCAGAAAAAAGGCTAGAAGAAAGGCTAAAAGTTTAGTGATGACCCTGTAAAAAGGGCCAAGTCCAAAAACCCCCAAAAGAAGGTACTATCTTTCAATTAACAAGCCTGAGCTAAATCCTTCCAGGCAGCCTTATGCAAAGTTGTTTACAACTCCTAAGAGACATCTTATAGTCATTCTGACATTTAGTAACAAATTCCTTGTCTCTAGGGGACTGTTTGAGAGCGACTTTCAAAAGGCGAAGACACTTGAAACAAGCTTGGTCGAACCATCTCGGTGATCAGATTTAGTCGCTGGAGCCGTGAGCAAGGCTGTGACCTTCCATGCGATCGCTGCAAATGCATTTAAAATGTCCATATCCGGAACACCCATATCCAGACAAGTGAGAATCTCCTGCAGACACTCCGTAAAAAGTGACAGGTTAAATGCCTTGGGATCCACAAGTGACCATCTCAGCCATCCACATTGTTCTTTGACGGTAGGCCCACCTTGTATTTCTAATATTGGCTTAATTCCAACCCTAATCACCCCGATACCTAATGACAGGGTTTTGTGATCACTGAAACGGCTGTGCCTTATATCAAAACTAGAAAAAAGCAAAAACAGAGGAGCTGAGACAAAAATAAAATCTATTATGACATGGGGATTAATCGAATTTGACAGCTTTTCAAGAGCAAAAACCAGTTTGTAAGACTGTAATAAAATGTTAAATGCTCTACCTTCGAGTGGAATGTTCCTTATGGAAACCCTCCTCAGTCATGCATCTCGAGCTAACATTGCCAGGATATAGGGGACTAACACACAGATGACAGTTAAAGTCGCCTACTAATACAAGCTTCTCCCGACCCATGCCCCACCCCTCCAATGAGTTAATGACCGAACAAAAACTACAGAGATGAGCTATCCCATCTGGCGCTGGCTATGCGTTATAGTAATTAATTAAATCAATCGGTATATATCCCGGAAAATTCAGCTTAAGGGCCTGAAACAAGTGTGAATCTCTCTTTAGGTGTTTGATATAGTCACAGAGCTCCAGTGTCACAAAAATAACCAGACAACCCTTTGCCCTCCCAGATGCAGACACTTCTGCAGGAACAAAAAAAGTTGTATATCCTTCAAGAAAAAAGCAATTGCCTACTACCCAAGTTTTGTGGTACTGTAAAAATCGGAACCATGTAGGTGACATGGTCCCACCATGCCAAGTTTGGTATCAGCGAACCGCAAATGAGCAACGCGGTATGTATGAGTGTTTTCATCATGTTCCACTGATGCATTCACCGTGTATACGATACTATCCATGGGTTCCATTTTACAGTAGTAGCCATTTTTGTGGTTGCCCTCACATAGGCTGCGCACTAAGGCCATGCCTAGGCTTAAAGGACACGTACACCTTCGGTGACATCTCTCTGACCTGTGCAAGCCGACTCCGCTGCCCGAGGTCAATCCTGTCCGGCCGGTTCCTTTCTCGCGGCCTAATGTGATTTGCATCAGGGCTCGACCCATCATAAAGCCCCTGTTCGCACACGATACCTGACTAAGCTGTTTTCACACCTGACTCTGTTTCCTACTTTATGGCTTGTTTTATGAGCAGGAGGTGCCCGTGTTTATTGGGGTCTGCTGATATCTGATGAGGGATCTGAGCCTTGCTGGGTAAATAATTGTGGGCTGGCTGAACTGAAATGTGGGATGGTCATCATGACTCTGCCTTTTTTGTTTGTAAGGAATACATATGAATGACCATATCGTAAAACGAGGAATGTGTGCCTGAAGCATGATATTTTGTATATAAGGAGAAGTCTGGTTTTGTAACGGGAGCAGTCTCCTGAGAACATACATCGTGTTGTACTTCTCGGATATCTGTGATTGGTCTGCAGCCAATAAAGACGTTCTTTGAATTCACCTAGAAGACTCTGTGTTTCTGTGGGTCTGAAACAGGAAGAATCCGAAGTCTTAGGGTGTGTTCCCCTGCACCGCTGGGTTCTAAAAACCCGGTACTTCAGTTGGCGCCCAACTCGGGGCGATTTCAGTGGTACCGGTCCAAGCCAGAGGTTCGTGAGGAGCTTCGTGTGGAAATTCTGGAGGAAGGCCGCCACTTCATTGACCCCTGCATGTCGACGTGGTCCGAAAGTCTTTTCTGCGAGGTTCTCCGCGTCCCGACGGCTACTAAGGACTGCTGCCCTGATTAATCGCCCTGTTTTGGACCCTTGACGATTTGGTAGAGTGAAACAATTGAGAGAGTCTTCTGGTGAAGTCATCGATACCTCAGTTAAGTATAAGTGGAGCGTCTCCCAGTTTGTTTGGTATCCTTCGGGATTTTGGTATCCTTCGGGATCGCTTTGATTTGGGTCTTGCAAGTGCCAAAGCCAGAGGACTCGTGTATTCACGAGACTATCGTATTCGATAATCCTTTGAAGTTTGAAACTAGACTAGCGAGCAAAGATGCCTGGTTCTAGTATATTTGGAAATTTGTTTTGTTTTGGTTGTAAAAGGGTCTCCTGATTGGAGGATTCGTGTCCGGTTCCTCCAATTGGAACTCCAACTTATGAGCTTTATGTGAAACATGTCGTGGGCCCCATTACGTATAATGAAGTATGGGTCCAATACACCAGAAAGGATGGTGTTTTAAAATGGCCCCAAAATGGTAGTTTCGACACAGAGATTCTAGATAATTTAGAAGTTAAATTGTTCAAGAAGAAAGCCCGGCCAGCAATGTTTGATTCCTTCCGCCTATGGCGAAAGGAAGCCAAACAAAAAGAAATTAAATTAGCAAAGAAACATAAAAGAGAGAGAGGTATGTCGATCATGCAAGCAGCTTTGCAGTTTAAGGATAATGAAGAGGACCGAATGGATGAGCAGTTGCATAGGCAACGCATACTAGTCATTGATAAATGTTACCCAGTGTTGCCACCCCTTCAACAAGATGAGTCAAAAGAGAAAGAGAAAGATTCCCTAATGTCCCATTTGCTAAGTTCGCCACCCCCTTATGCGCAAAATGCTACAGCGCCTCCACAGCCCGTCAATGTGCAGCCTCCAGCTAATGTGCAGCAAGCTTTCCCGCAGCCGCCAGCTCCTCCCCAGCCAGCTCCTGTCCCGGTAGCACAGCCTTCCCAAGGGCCGCCGATTTTGCTACCTACCACTTTTGCACCCCTTGCGACTTTTCCGAGCACATCAGCTGCCTCTCTTGGTGCCCTACCTACTGCTACCCCTGTATCTGTATCTGCACCTGTTTTTCTTGCCTCGACTTCTCCTTCTGCACGACAGCGAATGTATACAGTGTGCTCCTGTAATGTGTAGCCTCTGTGTTACATCATGTGTAAGGAAACCTATATCGAAGAACGAGCTAAGCAATAGGATGATGCTACAGCAACATCTCCATGACTTCATGAATGTAGACTTGGACTCAGATTAGTATAGTTCTTGCCTATGTAAGGGCAAAAGGAGGGTCTGTGGTACTGTAAAAATCGGAACCATGTAGGTGGCATGGTCCCACCATGCCAAGTTTGGTATCAGCGAACTGCAAATGAGCAACGCGGTATGTATGAGTGTTTTCATCATGTTCCACTGATGCATTCACCGTGTATACGATACTATCCATGGGTTCCATTTTACAGTAGTAGCCATTTTTGTGGTTGCCCTCACATAGGCTGCGCACTGAGGCCATGCCTAGGTTTCCTACTTTATGGCTTGTTTTACGAGCAGGAGGTGCCCGTGTTTATTGGGGTCTGCTGATATCTGATGAGGGATCTGAGCCTTGCTGGGTAAATAATTGTGGGCTGGCTGAACTGAAATGTGGGATGGTCATCATGACTCTGCCTTTTCGTTTGTAATGAATACATATGAATGACCATATCGTAAAACGAGGAATGTGTGCCTGAAGCATGATATTTTGTATATAAGGAGAAGACTGGTTTTGTAACAGGAGCAGTCTCCTGAGAACATACATCGTGTTGTACTTCTCGGATATCTGTGATTGGTCTGCAGCCAATAAAGACGTTCTTTGAATTCACCTAGAAGACTCTGTGTTTCTGTGGGTCTGAAACAGGAAGAATCCGAAGTCTTAGGGTGTGTTCCCCTGCACCGCTGGGTTCTAAAAACCCGGTACTTCAGTTTCCTGTAGGCAAATAACCTGGTATGTCTTAACAAACTGCATCTTATTGTTATAGCTGAACTTTGCAGTCAAACCTGCAATGTTCCAAGACAGCAACCCCAATGCATCAGCATTACCAGAGTAGATGTACTGATCAGGGACCAAGGGCCCACCTAATGCCAGTGAATCCTCCACTGTAGGGAGTCAGTCACAGGAATCGAGATGGCTCAAGGGCGCAATTCTATTTCTCATAGGCAAGGGGTAAGGGGCCGCTGAGCACGGTAAAGGAGCACACCGGCACACTAAGCCTCCTTTTGATAAAATCCATGGGGTATTAGATACAATATCCAGCTTGTGAAAAAAAACCAGAGGGAACGCCCTAATGTCTGTCGGTGTGGATGACTTGTTAAGACCAACCGTGGTTAAGATAAAAGCAGCTGTATGGGGGTTGTTAAAATTCACCACAATGCAGTTTCCTGCCCTTCATATGTTCCTAGCCAACCCACCCTCCTAACCATAATAATAGAATCACAAACACCCATGCCTGGATTAGCATGTGCCCTGACCCAGTGCACTACCTTATTCTTCAATTGCCCAAGCGTTTCTGGCACTGGGCTATTAAGTAGGGGAACATTCCCTAGCATTACCACATATGGGGTTGCTTCTCGGGGTACATTGAATTAAAAAAAAAAAAAAATAGATCATCATAATTCATCATGCTTTATTATGGCTTTTATTTATCCCTAAGGAGAGGTCTAATTTAATAGCGATGAACAACCCTATATAACCCCTTTTTGAAGCCTTAGTTGTATATTACACCTAAATGTAGATAGAGTAAGACTGAACTACTCACAGAAATTGTATTGGGATCAGGTCTGGAAATTCAGGAGCACTTCACACTTATCACAGAAGTAAGACTCTGAAAAACCCTTTGTGAATCCGACCCAGAAAATACTTTGTGCATCAGATTTGGGAGTAAATCCAAAAGTAAGATGCACCTACTCATAAAGAAACATTGTGACTCAGGCTCTAAGGATACACAGTTATTCCCCTCTTCAGTTCAGTTGTATACATCTGGTTCTGTATTATCTGCAGTGCACCACAGTCTGGACTGTGGCAGTGCAGACTGTACACTCATTTATGAGAAAAAAATGCACTGTTCCCAGTACAAGTGTGAACTATGCGACTTTCAAATGCTCTGGGGAGAGCACATCAGTGGACTCAGTCACATTTTTAACAATGGGCTAAGATCCTACCCCAACAGATGCAGTATTTGTATTTCTCAATGAGACCTGACCAACTCAGAACAGTATTTTATAATTCCAAGGACCAGGGGTATAAGTTCCCCTTACACGGCAGTACAATTATTACTTGCCTGTATGTCCTACTGTTCATAGTTTATATGCAGTCATGTCATGTACCATAATATCCAACAAGCAAAAACAAAAACAAATTCCCACCACATAACTTTGTGTAAAAATATATAAAAAGAATGGGAAGTACCTCACGGTAGTAACACCAATGGGGGCTGCTGGCATATATTTACCAATATGCCCACACTTATCATCATCGGTGACTTTCCAAGTGGAAGAAAGTAAAGAGATTCCTCTGAGCTGAGAAATCTATGAGAAAATGAGTGAAAAAAAGTGAAAAAAGATGACACAATTAGTGCATTGTGTTGTGTGTGTGCCTACCATGTCCCACACACAACACAAAAGAGGAGATGCAATCCTCAATTAAAAAGACGTACCGCTTACTTGCAGCAGGAATTTATTCAATGCAGTAAGAGTCCTCACTTAAAAACGGCATCTAATTGGCCATTTATTACCATATGGGCCAACATGTTTCGTTGCCTACTGTTATCCCGGCAACTTCATCAGGGCAGGTGTGGGACCATTTAACACCATGCTTGTGGGTCACTCATACCTGTGGTCCCATGACAGAAAGAAATACATGAAACAGAACTGTGAAACAAATGTCAATAAAAGCACAACTGCATCTCTCAGCAGTGAAGACGAGGAGACCTCACTTATCAAATGTATATAAACAATTTAATATACATTTACCAGGTGGCTGCAGTATTTGTTTGCGCATAACTACATGCTCTCCTCCTGAGGGGTGCCCTGAGGAGTTCCCTGACTGTTCACCATTCCCTTTGTGGTGAATACGTGCATCTCCGGAACCCTTTTGTCCCCGCACACTGCAAGGTCAAATTGTACCTCCTAGTAATCCACATTGCAGAAAAGACCAGACAGGCATCTGCTGGCCCTTCTGTAGTATCAGGGGCGCAAATAACTCAGGCACAAATGCCCGCTTTGTGGTCAGCTCACTTTCTGTAGTATGGCCCTGCCTAGTCTCTGCAAACACATTTGATGATCAGCAAATCTATTCCCTAAGTTTATGCAGATGTTTTTCACAAAATTGTACATACTTTGTCCTACATATGCCCCCAGGATGTGACTGCACTTTTCTTTTGTGATAGCTTCTCAAAAATATATGTTGCATTTGTGCTGTTGAAATATCAGACTCAAGGTGATGCGTGGAATGGTGTTTGGGGGGAGTTTGACTGCGAAAAGAACGTGTAAAACGAGAGTTGTTTGTTAAACACACCCAGATTGAATGCGGTTTTTTTGAAGCTACCACTTACCAAGGTAATAGCTGATCCACTAACTACCAATTAGCCTTTCCGAAGCTGCTGATTATTTTATGTCAATACATCTTAGGCAGCGTTGGCTGCACCTGTTTTCGAGCTCTGACTTGGCTTGATGCTGACAGAGAGACAATTGTGGTTTGGATCTGTAATGTGTCATCAATAAACAAAGGCAAAATGCCTCTTTTGCAATGACAAGAATCACAAGGCAAGCAACAATGTTGAAGGTTTCTGAGGGAGCACAGTCGGGACCCTCGTTACAGTTAAAATGGATTTCTGCTTAGCAATCTCCCTTAAGAGCAAGCTTATATTGCAACAGAACCACCCTTTAGAATAGAATTGAAAAGTAATACGACATGCCCCATTAATGGGCTAAAGGTACAACACTCTATTTACTCATGAAATGACCTTTAATTGAAATGGAAACCAGGATTAATGCTGCAGCCTGGTGTCCTTTGCCCCGCATCAAGCCCTGATCTGTCCACCAATAAAATAGCATCTCTGAGATTGCCTGCTGCGTCACATGTGCAGACCCCCGGCGAGCCACCACAGTTCTGCAAACTAGAGCAATACATTAGGCATTTAAATGTAACTTTCAATGCGTGTAGGAAAACGCTCGCTCAGCTGTGAGCATTGCCATTTGTTTTCCATTTCCAACACTTTATTTCGCTTTTTTATTTCAATGCATAAAAAGTACAAAACACAAATTAAAAAATACACATACATTTCATCAACTTAAAAATCACACACCATTTAAAATATCTCTTAAACTGTTTCTTATCTTCCATTTCATTATCCCCCTTCAAAGCAGCTCCAAGACTAGACGTCCACGCCTAGCCACAGCCCATAAGAAGGAGGCAAAGGAGTAACACACATAAGGGTCTAGCAGCTGTTGGATAAAGTGCAGTGCAGGCATACATTGAACAAGTTTATTTTTACGTAACATTGGGATTAAAAAGGTTTTACCTTGGGGCCCATAGACACTACAAAAGAATAAACTATGAAGCTTGGTTTGAGGAACTCTCCCATTACATGGGCAAGGTGGTAAATCCGAGTAGGTATTCGCCGGGAAGCCAACAATTAAATGAACAGAATTCAGCCTACATCTAATTAAAGTATAACGGTGTGAAGATTATGTACTACTGACAGGTATGATTGTTGTATATCTTTGAGTGGGGAAAGCAAGCTGTATGCAGCTATTGTGGTTTTTGCTTTGTTCTTTTCCCACCTATCATTTGCTCTAAGAATATCTTTTTTTATTTTATCCTTGTAAACGTGGCACACAGCATCGGTAATTCAAATAAATATTGTAATCCCAAAGTGGACAAAGGGTCCTCTACATATTTGAACCAAGGGATCCTGTTAACATAATCCATCTTTGCACAATCCCTCAGGATCATCTAGTTTAATGGGACGTATTGCCTTTTCCATATGGAAAGCCATAATAATAATGGTGCCAGTCTGATTACATCCTCAAGGTATGATAGATCCAGCTCCAAATGGGGAAGATAATTAGCGCATGAACGGGGGAGCGACAACATCTTCTTACAGAAGTCGTCCTCCATACGTTGCAAAGGGGCCGGATCCACTGTGCCCCAGATTACTGCCCCATATGTAACACTAGTCAGTGTTTTCACTTGGAATATATTTAACAATTCTGGTAAAGGTTTCGACCCCAATTTCATAGCAAGTTTCGCAAGTGCCCTGATCCCATTTTCCATGATGCCTTTCTATTTAAGATCAACTTTTCCCATGATAACTTCCTGTCAAATAACACCCCCAAGTAAGAAAATGTGTTCACCACTTCCAGCTTCCTCTCCCCTATTCAGAAGTTAAAGGCTTCCTAGGGTGTGAACCTGCAATTAAAACAAAAGATTTTGACTCATTGACACGCAATTCTAGACTAGCCATATAATTTGAATACATCTCAATGAGCTTCTGCAGCGCCCCTGGGGTCCTTGCCCGAAGCACTGCATTATCCTCATAGAGGAGGATAGGTAAGGGTGATTGCTCAACATACGGAATGTCTTTTCCCGTTTGCCCCAGTATTTTTTCTGACCCGTTTGTATACAAAGAGAACAAGAATAGGGCCAGTATGCAAACCTGTCTTACCCCTTTCTCGATGTTAAAAGTCCTTGTACATTCTCCTTTCCTTCCATTGCCAGCACATGCTGTTGCACCTGTGTATAACTGCCTAATAAAGGGAGTAATCAGGGGATTCACGCCTAGTTCTGCCATTTTTATCCAAAGGTTGCTATGGGCTACGCAATTAAAGACCACTGTGAGGTCCATAAATGCCATATATAGTTGGCCTTCTTTAGCTATAGCCATACTCAGGTTTAGAGCCTGGTTAATAGTACACTTGCCTTTTTTGAAGCCATACTGGGCCGTTGCTAAAATGCCTTTTTTCAGATACCCATTCCTCTAACCTATTTAAAAGCGCTCTACCCATTACTTTTGCGGTTCTGTCAATTAATGAGAAGGGTCCGCAGTTTTTCGGTTCTGCTCTATCTCCTTTTTATAAATTGGGATACTTACCGAATGTTTCCTTCCAGATGCTCAACGGACCTTGTTTAGCTATAGCATTGAAGACATTCGTGAGAGTCGGGCCCATAATGCTTTATTTTCCAAAAATATATCTGCTGGCACTCCATCAGGACCAAGAGCCTTCAACAGATTTCTTCCAATTTCCGCTTTCTTCCACTTCAAATGTAAGGTAATGGGGAATGTAATTCTCTAATATGGCATTATTATTTATCCTTGTGGTGGAACTTTAAAAATTATTTTGAAAATAAAGTACCCAACCATCTTCCTCTATATGTGTTTCTAAAGATGGTGCCCCTTCATCCGTTAGCAGAGGTCCCTTCAACACCCTCCAGAATTCCCGGGAGTCTTTTTTATACAAATCTTCACATGATTTCGACTTTAATTCTCTTAATCATCCTCTTCTTGCTTCTCTCTAGGTTACTCTTAGTGCTCTTATGTAGAACTGATCCCTTGGTATTGCATGTAAGGCAGTATGTAGCTTAGTGGCTGCCTTGGAACCACAATTCCTGGATTGGATCTTTGTCGTAAAATAACGTGTTAATTGATTTTTTATCCCACTCATGAGCCCTTCAAAAGCTAGTATAGTTTTATCTAGGGGGGCACAAGAATCAAAACAAATCATAATTTCTAGATAATTAGTAATAACCAAAGTCTGGAGGAGGTCTGTCCCATTTTAGGATATGTCTGTTATTCCTCGCCAAAACAGGTTTCAGGACTAATTCTGTCTGTATATGGGCTTTAAACTACCACCTCATATTACAAGCCAGGTGAGTGTGATCGCAAAAGACCGTAAATGTCAACATTTTGTTATTGAGTCTCGTACTTAAGGCCTCAGAGACGATTATAAAATCAATTGTCGATCCTGATCTCGGGCCACCATAGGTCTTATCCATATTCCCTGTGGATTCATTAATGCTATTCCCAATCTTCATATCCCATATAGTTAAAATCCTGTTCAATGCCTCCCCATAAGAAGTATGATTAAAATGAGCAATTGGATCGCCACAACAATCTGTGATCCCAAAGACTGTATTCTCCATTAAGCTACAAACTCTACAGTGAACATCACCCAGCCAAAGGATCCTTAATATCTCAATTGTTTTCACCAATTTTCTTACCACGGCATCCATCATCCCCTCAAATGTATTATTATAAAAATGTATCAATAACATATCCCATTCTTCCTGCCCTGCAATTAATAAATACTGGAAGTATACTAATTTGCAGCAAAATGTGTGTATTCTAATACTAAGAGTGTTTGCCACAAGGGTTACTATACCACCTTTTGCTCTGTCTGAACTGGCTGCAACTGCTGGAGTTTGAAAAGTTCTAAAATCATCCATTGATATTGATCCTGCCTCCCAAGATTCTTGGAGGCAAACAATATCATATTTATTTATTTATTTCTACCGCTTTGTTAGAGCCCTCTTGTGACTACAACTTGCTATATTCCAGGAAATTATCTTAATTTCCTTCATTCTATCATTTCCATTCTCATGCCCACTGTGAGTGATCATATTGCCTCTAACATCAACCACCTCCTGGAGTCAGTCACATTCTTCTAGACTTTCTAGTGGGGCAAACCTATTCCTTGTACTTATCCGATGAGAGCTTCTCTGTGGTGGTATCTCCCTCTGAACAGGTATCAGGTTATTTCTTACACCAGTATAAGTCATAAGAACCTCATGTGGTTTGTAAAAAAAGCCTAAAGGTAAAGCATATGTCTCTGCTCCTGCTGAGGGCGCAATAGGTAGATGACCTAACAACTCCCTTACCAAACCTTGATCGTTGAAGTTAATCACAATACAGTCCACTGGTATAGATTTCAATGACAGTCCAACCCAGGAAATCCTCCTAGCCATAATGATGTGCCTATGTATAAACGGACCCACTCCGCCAAATTTGGTCAACCAATGTAATACTTTCCCCATGAGCTGCTCAGGAGTTTCGTATTGGGACGCCCTCAGTTCTGGAACATTTACCAATATAAGCACCAGTGGGCTTTCTTTAGGTGGAAGAGCGAGAGTCTGCAGAGTAGTTGTCTACCCCCCCCCCCCCCCCCCCAAGATACTTCTCCTCCTCCACCTGTCCCTTGTGTGTGCCTTTGTTCTTCTCCTCTCAAAGGGGAGGGCCTGAATACCATCTACTACAGCGAAGTCCCGACTATTTCAGGGATTAGAAGGAGTAGGGATTAATGTTTTTTTCTTATGGTCATGTCCTGCATTCACTATGTAACTTTCCCCAGTTATTGACAAAACCCTATCATGAGCACTTCGATGTATACTTAGTTGTTGTTGACAATTCTGTGAATTTTGCCCACCCCCATGGACGTGACTTTCATCTCTTTCCCCCGGATTTGGGCCACATGATTTTATGGAGGAGTTTGGAGCCCCTAGTGCCTCAATGGCCCAGCAGATGTTTTTTGCTTAATTGATTTTAATGGTTAGTTTTCTAATGTTTAATAGATTTTGGTCATTCATTAGGTTCCACTTCTACCAATTTTGAAAATGAGAATCTAGGTTTTAATTGAAAAAGGGATCGTTTGTTGTTATTAGTAATTTATTTAAGTATACCATTGGTCTGACAGATATATTCAGTTGAGCATATTGTGCTCAAGGAAATACAATTTTTAATGATTTTTTCTAATTTTATGAATTTAAAAAATGTGTTTTTAAGATTGTTGAACTTTTTGATGTATACATTTTGAAAGAGTAATCCGTGTACAAATTGTGCAGGAGTTTGGTTTAAATGTACTTAATTGCTTTTTATCAAGTGGAAAACGGAATAAGAATAGTAAAATAATTTCTAAATAAATAATGTTTCAAATCGATCACAGATTTATATGTATTTGCTTCCTTTTGGCTAAAAGACTCATAGTTTTCTAGTTTGATACAAAGTATGTTGTTCGTATGTTTTTTTGTAATTGATTATAATGATTAGTTTTGTAATGTTTAATAGATTTTGATCATTTATTGGGTTCCGCTTCTACCAATTTTGAAAGCGAAAATCTAGGTTTTAATTGAAAAGGGAATCTCTTGTTGTTATTCGTACAAATACATCCCGTCCCTTTTCTCTGTATTGGGGTGACTCCTTAGATTTTTGGGTAATATTTAAATAAATTGCCACCAGTGACCTGGTACTAACGACAGGAGCTTAAGTACCAGTAGTCCCCAGAATGCTCTGTCCTGAAGAGACCCCCATATCCATAGAGGGGTCGAAACGTCGTCGGCAATCAATAAGGATAGTCTTGAAAGCACTAGAAAAGACTCCTTGATTTGAAACATTGAATCAGAATCACAAAGACATCCTTCCTGTTCCAATAACCTGCTTTTAAATACAGTCACTCGTTTTTGATTATATGTTGGTTATGGTCACTTTACTGCGGTCACCCAAGTCATCTTTTCTCTACTTTTTCTATAATTGTGCAAGCATTATCAATATATGTTGTGTAATCTAAGCAGTGTTTTTGTTAAGTCTCTTTTGCATTTTCAAATAAAACGTCACTCACTTCAGCTGAAGCATGTATTAACTAATTCATTTTCTGGGCTACTTCATTAACAAGCATTAGGTAAACACTACAATGTGGGAATTAATTTGAACCTCTAGATTGTATTTGCTTCCCCTTTAGGCTCATGAGAGAGTCATTGCACAAAATCATGTCTTTGCAACAAGTTAAAAAATGTTTTTCTTTAAAATGAGTTCCTTGTGAACAATGGTTTCTACTTGACTAGATATTACCCAGTTCACATGGACATATGGGTTGCTCTTGTGTTTTGATATATCAATGGCAGTAATAGCAGGCCCCGCGTTAGTCCCTGTTCCAAAACTTCTAGTCGTGTTATTAAAGGTTGGATTGTGTGTGATATAAGCTGGTCTTCTTGCGTGTGTGTTTATTTTTTATTTAAGGAACCATGAGTTTCAACCACATCAGTTACATTTGTCATTACTTTCCTAGACCTTGATAAATGTTGCTGTTTAGATCCTTCTCTTCTTTTTAACTGGTGGTTCTTCTAATGAGGCAGCACTATTGTTTGAGGCCTCTTGGATGACTGGCGGAGGGGCTGGTATTATACTGTTCGGGGAGGCAATATACGAGTCTCTCGAAGGGTTAACTCTAATAGTAATCCCACTATTAGCTTCTCCAAGGGACAGTCTACTTTCTGTCAGTTTGATCTCTTTAAACAGTACATTTGCTGCCTTACCAGGAAGGAGTCAAGGGTCGGGATGTTGTCCCGTCATGTCTCCCAGCTGTTTGGTCTTTCTTTTACCCATAGTGGCATGTACTTTGATCTCAGGTCCTCGACGTTAGGGGGGTGGCCCAGCCCAGGGTCTGCTGTGGGACATGCAGCGCTTAAAAACGCAAGAGGGACGTGGCCTTCAGGTAGGGATGCTGGGAGCTGTAGTCTTCCCACAGGTTTGCAGGGTTTCTGGCGTCCTGAGGGTTTTGGCGGTTACCTCCTGATGGTGGTGGTGGTTACATTGCCAATAAAGTATCCCATATAATTTGTTCTTGGCAAACACCTGCTACAACATATACAGCAGCTACGCGGCATGGACGCAAATGTAAACGTTTATATTGGATAATAGCTGCTTTGGATGCACATGTACAATGTTCATGCTTACGGAATGCATATGCTCCACGACTGTAATAACAAATGCCAATAAAAAGAATTAACAAAAAAAAAAAAAAAGTATCCCATATAATTTGTGTCATTGTAAAGCTTAAAATGGTAAAGATGACACTTGGAGCACAGTCCTATTAGAAAATGTCGTTTAGCCGGCCTTGCCAACTGGTAACCTTCCTCCTATCTCAATATCAACCAATTTTAGCTACAACCCCAATATCCTGCATTCACGCCCAACGAGGCATTTGAGGTATGCTTTCTTGTCGTTTATCAGCCAAGCCTGTGTTCAACTAGGACCTTATCATGCAAAGTTTTGCACCAGGGTAAAAAATTGGAAAATCAGTGTTCGACAATTTATGTTGCTTGTGAATAATTACTTGCTTTGTTCACTCTTCAGAACTGAAAGAAGGGAATCAAAATCAGAGCAGAGTTCGAAAACTCCAACTTTGCAATAGGGCACTATCCTAGAGTAATATAGCTCATGTGGATAACTGTTTGTAATATTCAAGATATAGAAATAATGCACAATGCCTTTTGCTGCATTTTCCCTAGAGCAAACTTTATACAATATTCTTCCAGTTTTTTCCGAATTCCGAAGGCTCTGACTCTCTTTTGTAGGCAACATTTATTTATATATTTTTATTTATTTGATGAGTTTTATATAGCGCTGGCTAGACCCGGAGGTATCAGAGCGCTTTGCATAAGAAACAGCGAGTTGCAAGTTACAAAAATATAACATAGGTTACACAGTGAGTACATATTAAAAAAACAAGAGGTGCTAGCGAATAGCACAATAAGGACACATAATAAAGACAAAATAATATAGTAGTATGAAATATTAGCGTGAGACGTAGTAGAGAGCGAAACAGCATGAAGGGTAAAGGAGGAAGGGGGAAAAATAAGTGGGGAAAAGGGGAGCAGATCAAGACAGATAAGTGACAGAAAATAAAACAGACCGGCAATCGGATCAATAGTTACAACAGCCCAATAAATAGGTGAGAGGGATGTATGGGTGAGAGGGGTGTAGGGAATCAAAGGGGGAGAAAAGAGTTAAAGCAGTACAGCAAAGAAGAGAAAGGTTCAGGTCGCGAAGATGGAGTCCAGTGGGAGAGAGAAGCAGACAAATAAAGGTCAACAAGATGGAATATTTAGGTCACAGGAACCCATCCGAAATGGGGGGGGGAACATGCAAAATTTAAGACCAAAAACCAAAAGAGCTGGAAGACCAAAGGGACCACATTCTCCATTCTGTACTGAAAATATCTGTTTTTAATATATAACATACCCTGTATTGTCATTGTATTGTCTTCATTATGTTAGCATGCGCATTATTGTCCATAAAATGTACAGTATGTGTGTACGCATGTATGTAGAGGTGCTTGTATAGCTCAGAGGTAGCTGAGAAATAACATTGCTGAACAAGGGTCGAGGGCCCAAGGTATTAACCAGATCATTTACAACGGGGCAGGTAAGAAGAAGGTCCAATGTGTGGGTGCCAGAATAGGGGTAATGGTAGGGTGACCTGATGTCCAACATTTGCCCGGACAATCCTGGTTTTCAGAGGAATGTCCAGTTGTCTGGGCGCTTTTGTTCGTTGTAAATGCATGTCCCAGTTTTTAGGACACAGGTCATGTCATCCTGGAAAGCCGAAATGAAAGGTATGCTCTCCTTTCACAAGTATCTCTGAGGTGAAATAATGTAAGTAATGTATCTGCCTTTACCTGGCAGCATAAGAGGAGCTCCTCTGCCTGCTCTCAGCAGAGATACAGAGTGGGGAGGAGGGCAAGGGGCTTTCAGTTTCTTTCAGAACTGCAGAAGGGTCAAAGTAGTTCTGTTGTTGAATGAGGGTGTTGATCCACATCCTGGACTTGTAAATTGAGAAGGTCTGCCTTTTATTTTTTCCATGTTGTAATTCGTCTCAATTCTGACAACTTAGTGAATCACTATTTACATGGGGTGTTTAGCTTCTTTGACTGGTATGTTGGGGTATTAATTCTGATGGCCTTGGAGGAGATGCAGCTGGTTTTGAAAAGTATTTGGGCCTGGAGGAGCCATTGTAGCTCCTCCGGCATTCATGTGATATGTTTGACCTTCTTTATGGCTTGATGAGACGTGCCACCATGTGTAGGATGTCTTATAGTGTACCACAGTGGTGTCTCGATCGCTGTTGAGCAGTGGTTAGCCTCTGTCCAGATGGGAGAGGTCCTGGGCTTGTACGCTTTTTTTTAGATTGGCTCCTGGAAATAAAAAAACACATTTTCCAGGAGGAGCCGGTACAATGCTGTCTTGATTTTCCAGGGGAAATGTTCTTTGAATGTCAGGCTTGTATCAATGGTGGTTCCTAGTCATTTTGATCTCTCTGCCACGTTGACTGTGCCATCTACTTCAGGTCTGGAAGCAAGGTTTAAATTTGTGGTTGTGTTGTTTGGAGCAAAAGGAATTTAGTCTTTGTCTGGTTAACCCATTAGGTGCTTACTAGAAATCTAATTCAAGATTATCTGGAGACAAGATTTGAGTAGCTGATTGACACTGGTTGACTGGATTTTGAGGTGGAGTTGTCTATTGACCTTACTATTGGTGGATCTGTGTTTTGTTGTTGGTCAATAGTGATCTGAGGTCTTCCATTTAGAGGTTTAGGATGATCAGACAGAGGATAGCATCCTGGGAAGCATCACAGGAGACTGGAAATGTTAGATTGTATGGTGTCTATCTTACAAATTCGGTGGCACCTGATGAGTAAGAGGTGGAGCATTGCAAGACTATGTCAGAGAATCCCATGAGTGTTTCAGGGGTGGATCAGTGCTTGATGGTCAAATGTGTTAAAAAGCAGCAGAGAAATTGAACTGGATTAAGAGACAGAATTCTTTTTTTTCATTAATGAAAAGGGTGTCATGGACTACTTGGAATTGGTTGTCTCCTTATTGCAAAAAGGTCTGACACCATTTTGGTTCCCCTGTAGGAGATTTTCCTTGCTGACCTAGTGTCATACCAGGATGGAAAGTATTTTTTCAAAGTTGTTTTTCCTATGAAGGGTAATGGGGCAGAAATTGGCAAAATCATCTAGGTTGAGGGTTAGTTTCTTCAGCAGTGGGAAAAACCATCTTGTGGGTGTCTGGGAAGGTTCATTGGCTGAGGGGGCAGTTGATAATTTTGAGGAGATCTGTGAGGGGTTCTCCTCAAAGAGATTTAGTGATAAATGAGTGTAGAATGTTGTTTTCATAGAAGGTGCCCTTGAGTAAGTTCATGACGGTGCTTTGTACAGCGTGTGAGAGCAGGTTGAAGTAAATCCACTTGGGGTGGTGGAGTAATTCAGAATTCAAGGTAGTAAGCGTGCCTCTTATGGTGGAAATCTGGGATCTGCTTATTTTGATTTTCTTGTCAAAGGAGTGATTGCTGATATTGCATTTCTTGACTGATTGTGGGATTGCAGGATCTTAGAGTGGATTAATGTAGTTCTTGGAAACCATTTAGAGTGCTGTGCTTCTGTTAGTCACTTTATTGATGGTTGTCTAATCGAAGATTACTTTAGTTATGTGCATGATAGAGCAGAGTGCAGAGCGGAGTGCAATACGTTTGGTGAGGTTGTCTTGGAGATTGGTTTGTTGGTTTGGCTTTATTTCTTTTCTTGTCACACTTGGTCCCTGAGAGTATGTAGCAAGGGGCTGAAGGTTTAGGTTTGGAGGCTTCCAATGGCGAATTTAGATGTGTTTCAGACTGGAAGGCACTGAGGAGTTTGTTGACATCTTACCATCTGATGCCCATCCACCTCTGGTCCTAGGCATTACTAGTTGTTCCTTCCAGCTCTTGCTTACAGAATTGCTACTTAGGATGTTGTCCTTGGTTGCATGATAGAAGTTATGCCATCCAGGACTGTGACAGCCACGTGTGCAGCCCAGTTGTGACTGTTCTATCACCAGCCAAGCCAATCCTGTCCCCAGGCTGGCACCCCAAACGTTGTGACAGTATGTCTATCTATATGAGTGGCAGGCTACAGCAACAATCGAGGATCCACCGCATGACTCAAGGATCCTGGGAATCAAGTATCTACTGCAGGATGTGAGGATCCTCGGATTGTAGTATTTTTTCAGGATTTCATAATTCCACAATCTATAAAATCCACATCCAGGGCGGGCCATTTGCTTGGCATTCATCCCTGTTGATAAGAGGAAGACTCTGCTTTGACACTGCTCTTTATTTTCTCAAACGTTTCTGGCTTGTGGTGCATCTTGGAACAACTTCTGCAGCGTCAAAGATTTTCCCCGTATACTTGGAACTCCTCAAAGAATCTACATACATCCTTGGAACTCTTTGATTTCGCTGTCTTCGGAAGCCTCAGATTATTGATCAACTAGACAGAGTTAGATTTAGGTGCCGATCACAATCCGGTAAAAACCGGGTACGAACCGTCGGACGGAGCATATTCTCCGTCCGACGCGTACCCGGTCGTCAAAATATACCAACATGGAATTACGATTCGCACGGGTACACCATTACCGTACGAATCGTAAAAAAGACCGACCGAACAAAAAACACCTACCAATGCGATCCGGGAAAGCGCCGACCTGACGTCGGGACGCACGCAGCCAGCCATTCACGACCCAGGAATCACGATTCGCACCGACGTCACCCCGCACGGTGAATATTTTGCGGCACCCAAAAACTGCCGGGAAATCAGGACGACGCGAACAAGGACCACCAGTACGCGACGGACAGACGGCGACGCGAACAAGGAGGACCAGTACGTGACGGACACACAGGACGACGCCACCAAGGAGGACCCGTACGCGACAGGACGACGCGATCAAGGAGGACCCGTACGCGACAGGACGACGCGAGCAAGGAGTACCAGTACGCGACGGACAGACATGGACCCGAACCTACGAGTCATCCCTGCCCTCATAGCAGTACACCTCCTCTACAGGTTACGACGCAGACGCCGCAGAAGGTCAGAATAACTAAGGGAGGGGGGAAAGTGGGGTGGGGTGGGGGTGGCACTACCAGGGCAGGCCACAAAACAACCACATGAGTGACACACTACACATGGCCTGGACATACCTGACTCCCATGCCCTGGTCACCACGAGGGGGTGGGGGCGTGTCCTGATAATCCAGCGACCGCCACAACGGAAGTCCGTCACCACGCGAACCGGCAACACAACCAGACAGGTACGTCCCGTACCCACGCCTGAAGAGCGTGGGTACGAGTCGGACCACGCCCACACACGTCACCCCAACAATGGCGGGACGGATCGCACCCACGTGGCAAAGGCCTGGGTACGGGCCGCACAAACATCACATAGCGTGGGGACGGATATGTACGGACCCTACCCCCACCCCGTATGCAAGGAGCGTACCCCCCTGCCCAACAGTGTAAGTACGACCCGTACCCCCACCCGCGTATGCATGGAGCGTACCCCCCATGCCAACAGTGTAAGTACGACTCGAACCCCCACCCACGAATGCAAGGAGCGTACCCCCCTGCCCAACAGTGTAAGTACGACCCGTACCCACACCCGCGGACGTACGGAGCGTACCCCCAGCCCAACAGTGTAAGTACGACCCGTACCCCCACCCGCGGACGTACGGAGCGTACCCCCAGCCCAACAGTGTAAGTACGACCCGTACCCCCACCCGCGGACGTACGGAGCGTACCCCCAGCCCAACAGTGAAAGTACGACCCGTACCCCCACCCGCGGACGTACGGAGCGTACCCCCAGCCCAACAGTGTAAGTACGACCCGTACCCCCACCCGCGAATGCAAGGAGCGGACCCCCCTGCCCAACAGTGTAAGTACGACCCGTACCCCCACCCGCGTATGCATGGAGCGTACCCCCCTGCCCAACAGTGTAAGTACGACCCGTACCCACACCCGCGGACGTACGGAGCGTACCCCCAGCCCAACAGTGTAAGTACGACCCGTACCCCCACCCGCGGACGTACGGAGCGTACCCCCAGCCCAACAGTGTAAGTACGACCCGTACCCCCACCCGCGGACGTACGGAGCGTACCCCCAGCCCAACAGTGTAAGTACGACCCGTACCCCCACCCGCGAATGCAAGGAGCGGACCCCCCTGCCCAACAGTGTAAGTACGACCCGTACCCCCACCCGCGTATGCATGGAGCGTACCCCCCATGCCAACAGTGTAAGTACGACTCGAACCCCCACCCACGAATGCAAGGAGCGTACCCCCCTGCCCAACAGTGTAAGTACGACCCGTACCCACACCCGCGGACGTACGGAGCGTACCCCCAGCCCAACAGTGTAAGTACGACCCGTACCCCCACCCGCGAATGCAAGGAGCGGACCCCCCTGCCCAACAGTGTAAGTACGACCCGTACCCCCACCCGCGTATGCATGGAGCGTACCCCCCATGCCAACAGTGTAAGTACGACTCGAACCCCCACCCACGAATGCAAGGAGCGTACCCCCCTGCCCAACAGTGTAAGTACGACCCGTACCCACACCCGCGGACGTACGGAGCGTACCCCCAGCCCAACAGTGTAAGTACGACCCGTACCCCCACCCGCGAATGCAAGGAGCGGACCCCCCTGCCCAACAGTGTAAGTACGACCCGTACCCCCACCCGCGTATGCATGGAGCGTACCCCCCATGCCAACAGTGTAAGTATGACTCGAACCCCCACCCACGAATGCAAGGAGCGTACCCCCCTGCCCAACAGTGTAAGTACGACCCGTACCCACACCCGCGGACGTACGGAGCGTACCCCCAGCCCAACAGTGTAAGTACGACCCGTACCCCCACCCGCGGACGTACGGAGCATACCCCCAGCCCAACAGTGTAAGTACGACCCGTACCCCCACCCGCGGACGTACGGAGCGTACCCCCACCACACCAGTGTCAGTAGACACGTACCCTCACCTCTAATGCAGTGTGCGTAACCCCACCGTGTATGTGCCAAGCGCACATATCCAGAAATCGGAGGTGTGTGTGCAGAGTCCACCCAGCAGTGCCCTGAGACAGGAGGGGTGGGTGCAGAGTCCTCCCAGCAGTGTCCAGACCCAGGAGGGGTGGGTGGTGAGTCCTCCCAGCAGTCCCCAGAGACAGAAGGGGTGGGTGCAGAGACCTCCCAGCAGTGCCCTGAGACAGGAGGGGTGTGTGCAGAGTCCTCCCAGCAGTGTCCAGACCCAGGAGGGGTGGGTGGTGAGTCCTCCCAGCAGTGCCCAGAGACAGGAGGGGTGGGTGCAGAGTCCTCCCAGCAGTGTCCAGACCCAGGAGGGGTGGGTGCAGACACCTCCCAGCAGTGCCCAGAGACAGGAGGGGTGTGTGCAGAGTCCTCCCAGCAGTGTCCAGACCCAGGAGGGGTGGGTGCAGAGTCCTCCCAGCAGTGTCCACACCCAGGAGGGGTGTAACACATGTGTGTGATGCCACAATTACCCACATCCATACTGCCTACAAGGGAACATGTCCCCATGAACTCATGTCAACTGACTCCACACACAAGTACAGTGATCACCAAGGATGCCACGATTGTTGCAGGTGGAGACATGGCCATGCATGCATGGCCAAAGTAGAAGGGCTCCGTCACACACACAGCTCATGTACACACAGCTCTGCGCTAAACATTGGGAACACCCTGCAGGGAAGAAACTGGGTACACAGAGGAAGGAATACACCCTGGGACAATTGAACCATGCAGTAACTGCTGACATGACCTAAGGAAGTTAGCCAACACCTTGTGATGGCACACAGATCCTAGGGTGGCCCCAAAGAGCAGAACACTACTACAAATCCCACACACCCAAAGCCTTAAACACCACCCAAAACAATGTAGCAGCCCCACCAACACCAATACCACCATAGCAGGAGTGTGATAATGAAAAAAAAAATAAGCTTTAATCAGCATGAGCACAATGTCCGTGGATCAACGGCAGTTCAAAGTCAACAAAGGCCATAGGGCAGTCAATTATTCCCAGCTGCATGGGGGACACAGTGGGATGTGTGTCCCCTACCTTGCCTGCACAGTCAAATGCCATCGTCTTCCATACTGGTGAGGGCATCAGGGGGGGGGGAAGCAACAGGCACCGCAGGGACATCAGGGCAAAGGGGCGGCGTTGTGGGTGCAGGGATGGAGGACTCAACCACAGGGGGTGTGTCATGGCCAAAGGCGGAGGCCAGGATGGCACTACACACCTTAGCAAGGTCCTCCAGGGAGTCCCCTGCACCCGAAGTGACCTCAGGCCCCAAGGAGGGGGGGGGTTCAGAGGGATGGGTTGCAGCGCCACCGGGGGAGGGTGGAGACAGGGGGGGAGACTCAACCACCCTGACCGAGGACTTCATTGACCGCTTGCGTGGTGGCGTCACTGTGGGGCTCAGGGACAGAGCGGCCATGAAGGAGTCCTTGGGGGAGATGTGGCCAGGAGAGCTGAGGGGAGGGGATTTGGAGGGAGTGGATTGTGTGGAATGCGGACTCCCACTCTGGCTGCGTGTCACACGTTTGCCCCCCGACCCAGTGGGTGTGCCTATCTCACCCTGTGTGTGCGTGTCAGGAGGAGTGCGGTGGACCTTCCCTGCTGGTGTGGTGCCTGTGTCTGTTGTGGTGGGTGCATGCCGACGTCTGGGTGTACGTGGGACAGGCATGGAAGTGGGAAGTGTGGATGGGGCAGGGGTAGGTGGGGGGAGGTCGCGCTGCAGGAGACCCACTGCTGCAGTCAGTGTGGAGTCTAGGGACCTCAGCAAGTTGCGTTGGTCAGCCTGCAAAGAATGAATGCCCTCCAAGAATGCCTCGATGTTGGTGAGGGTTTTCCCGTGGGAATGGAGGACATTCAGGATCGCAGCCTGACCAACCTGCATTTGCCGCTGGATGTCCATAGACTCAGCATTGGCGGCAGCAGTGGAGACAGGGGCAGGGGGTGCGGTGCCTGGCAGGAATGAGACATGCGGTGACCGGGCACGCTGGGAAGGGACACGAGCAAGTGGGAGGCGGTTGGTGGGAACTGAGGGGGCGGTGGCAGGTGTTGTTCCACTGTCAGCTGCTGGTGCAGCCTCCGCCAACCCTGAGACATCCTCCTCGGACCTGTCAGCTTCGTAGTCTGATGTGCCAGTCGACAGGTCCTCGGCCACACTATCCTCCGCCTCTGTCCCACTCGATGTGCCAGCCCCGATGTCACGGCTGCCACTGGTGCTCGGTCCCTCCGCCTGGTCCGTGTCCATGTCTCCCTCTGTGTCCCCCGACGATGCTGTGGGCAGGGTGGAGAGACAGAAATTAATCAGACACCTGTACACATCTGTCACATGAGTCCAATCTACATAGTCAACATTGCATAGCCTGAAGAGGCAGATCCCTAACATCTGCAAAACAAGGTACCGATGTAGGGCATGAAACACAGTTGGTTGAGCCACCATGCCACTGAAATACCATGGAGAGCATGAGACAATAGCTGATGACAGGAAACGGAGTCTGACATAGCACCCAGGCCCTGGGGACAATCCTGCACTGCCTCTGCACCACACAGCGTTTGTGAAAATACCTATGACCAGGCACAATATCCATGAACTTGAGACACATGCTGCATAGGTAATGCTGCAAACATGCCCAACATAACTCGGTCACTGCACCTTGCGTGTGTGTCCAGTAACATCACACACTGTCCAGACCCAGCAATTAGGAATCAGGATTTGACACATAGGCATTGCCCGCCCCAAGCAACCCCCACACGATGCTAATTGCTGAGACACAGGTGGCACCAACATCTCATAGTCTGGGTGATAAACACAGTGGCAGGCAAAAGGCTAGATTGGACGCAAAACAGCAAAGGTGCGCCTGTACAAATAATGAGGTACCAGTGCCCATCCTCAGATGAGTATAACAAGACACACAGGCACTGGCAACTGTGAGTATGAAGAGGGACAATCAGGTCAGGCTGCACAGTGGACACCTGTACATAATAGCACGTCTATATACATGGTGACAGGGGACAATGGCACAGAGCACAACCTACGCTGTAGACAGTGAGAGTGTCCACGTTGATGATGACACAAACAACACTGAGGATAAGGTGCCCCAGGGGACAGTATTGGGCACGCAACTACATGCTACTGAATGGCTGAATGGGAATGACTGCTACACACGTCACCATCCCTGCACTATGCGTAGCGCACACTCATGCACATCATGTCACAGGCCACTACATAGGACATGCGCGCTGTAAGGCATGACACATGAGAGACCAACTCCCATGTCTGGAGCCAGCATCAGTGCCAACTGACATGGAACCCACATGCAGTGAACTTGACAGTTCACAGGCAAGGTCCCACAACCTGTTACCCACCACCACCACCCATGATGCTACAGTCATTGTTCTCGTGGACAAAGCGCCAGCCTACATTACCTTGTGAAGGAGTGACTACACACAGACCAGGGAACACATTGCAAGGAGGGGAAGGGTGGCAGGGGCGCAGCGCTACACTTGGGCAAACTGGATGGGCACAGCACCTTTAAACCCTGCCAGTGAATTAATGCCACTGTGCCCTTACAAATGCCGGTGACACACAACAAACGCACATGTACCTACCCCCTTCCGCCTGCTGCATCGCCTGTAAGCGCCTCTCCAGGTCTGGAAAGACCACCGGCAGCACACGCCTGTGGAGGTGGGTCATACGGCGGCGGCCGCGGTTCTTGTGGCTCTCAGGTGAGTCCCCCAGCAGGAGCCGTGCAATCCTCCGCGTCCAGCACCGGATATCCTGCCAGCGTTTCCTCACCTGGGACAGGCTCCGCCTCCGACCATCCACACGCCTCACGGCACTGACGGCGGTCAGCCAGATCTGCTCCTTGGCAGAGGCGCCTACCTGTGAGGAAGTACAAGTGACACCACATCAATACACCAGCCACATGTCACAGAGAGACATATGTGAGCATAATAGCTGGTTACTACATGGCATGTAATGCAGACAACGCATTGCACCTCTGTCATAGGGACATCATCCTCTGGTGAGGGAAAAGGCAGTACGTGCCATAGTGGGTACTCAGGTGGAATGATGGCAATGTCACAATCAATGATCAAGGCTCACACTGTGCATCACACCCACCCCTCCTGTCTCAGGGCACTGCTGGGAGGACTCTGCACCCACCCCTCCTGTCTCAGGGCACTGCTGGGAGACATCAGGCACCCCCCCCCTGGTACCCCCCCGACAGTACATGGCATGTGTGTCACACCGGGTCACAATGCCTGAAGACACAGTCACAACATAGGGACAGTCTGTGGCAGTGGCCTATGCACTCACCTGATACCCTGGTCGCCCATACAGCATGGGGTACTGTGGGAGGATCACATCCAGCAGAGCCATGTTCTCCTCCAGGGTGAATGGCTGTGTCCTCTCCACAGCCCTTGACATGGTTCCAGGGAATCAGTAGCAGCAGCTTGGTCGACAAATGCAAAGATGTGCAGGCAAGTAATCCCTCATGGGACCTGGCTGCCTTATATGTGGCCTTCTGCCCAGTCTCATGCACAGGAGTACAGAGTGATTGGTCACTCACATTTGCATCCTATGTTTCCACCAATCCCTTCAAACCTAGCAGTCTGTGGGTTCTCTATCGGTTTCATTCTCCTGCATGATGTCAGCCCCACAAACACATTGCAACAAAGTAGAAGAATTCCAACTGACTTCTGCTGTGCACCTTCCAGAACAAAATCGAAATTTGAACCTGGTCGCCATGACAACCAGCATGCATGTAGGCCTTAATACTTGTCCCCTATGTAATTAGGAGAATCACACACAGGTACGGTGCGTTTCCGGGCCCTAGGGCACCCCAAATGCATGGCAACGGCCCGTACATGCATGCCGACGTTCAAAATCACTATGGGTCTGCACGCGTATGCGTACACGTAGTGGTACGGACCGTACACACGCATGTACGCTCACTATCACTATGGGTCTGCACGCGTATGCGTACACGTAGTGGTACGGACCGTACAAATGCCTGTACGCTCACTATCACTATGGTTCTGCACGCGTATGCGTACTCGTCGTGGTACGGACCGTACAAATGCCTGTACGCTCACTATCACTATGGGTCTGTGTACCCGTAGTGATAGTGAGCGTACATGCGAGTGTACGGTCCGTACCACTACGTGTACGCATACGCGTGCAGACCCATAGTGATAGTGAGCGTAGATGCGAGTGTACGGTCCGTACCACAACGAGTACGCATACGCGTGCAGACCCATAGTGAGAGGGCCGTACACTCGCATGTACGCTCACTATCACTATGGGTCTGCACGCGTATGCGTACACGTAGTGGTACGGACCGTACAAATGCCTGTACGCTCGCCATCACGATGGGTACACATACGGCAGCACTCCCACAGTGATTGGGGAACATACACAGGCCCTCTTAGCAGCAGTACGCCGGTTTGTACACATCACTGTGGTGATAGTCGACACACAGGTAGGAATAGGGCGGACATACTTGTCCATGGATGGACATACTTGTCCAGGAATGGACATCAAGGCATCGTCTGTGCATTACTACATGTGTGGGGCACAGGTGTGACAGGCTGTGATGTGGAACATGCCTCCTGAGTGGAGGAGGCACCAGATGTATGATGAGATGTGTACAGGTGTACTGTGTGAGGGTGCAATGTGTGCCAGGCATGCCCTTGACTCCTTTGACATGTGTGCATGTCGTACTGCGCACTTGGGGTGAGCGTCACTGGCATGGCACGGACACCAACACACGGAAGTGTCCCATGATGCCCGGTACAGGGGTCATGACACCTGACTTGTCACTACCCACAGTGCACAATGTGACTATGTCATTTATGTGTCCGGGATTTACATCAGGTTGATGTTGTAGCACCCTCAAAAGCTGCAGCCGTTGCAGCAACCAACATGTGTCTGTGTGTAGATTGTCATTGCACACTGTTCCGCACACCATGCCACATGTGGTATCTGATGTGAGGTGCACATGTATGCATGGGACACGGAGTAGCGTGACAAGGCCATGTCAGCATCCTCACAAGGAATGTGTGGTGAGTCATGACATGTGCACCTTCATGGCAAGGTGTGTGGGCAGGCCTAGTGTAATGTCATGTGACCTGTGGCTCCGGTGTTCCGCTACCAGTCTCTACAATCGGCATCCTACTTCTGCTGATGTGTGTGTGTATGTCACTTCTGTCTTGCGTCGGGCTGTTCACTTGCACTGGGACACAGCTATTCCCATGGCGTGGCATGGGGAGGTTCTCAATCACCGTGTGTAGCTGGGTCTTGGAAGGAGTGTCACCTTGCATCCATACGGGTCCTGGGCATGTAGCACATGCCTGACTCCCTATGTGGCATGTGTGTATTGGCAGATTTACATGTGCTCAGTAGACATGAGTTGTTCTCGTAGTGCACTCACTCTTCCTTGTCACTTCCAAATTACTGCAGAGCGCCTCCTGTTGCCCGAAGAATTCCAGACTTGGCCACCATGCAGGAGAATGACAGGATCCGGCTCTACCGCTTCACCCAACCGTTGATTCTGGAGCTGACGGCGAGACTGGCACCACACCTGCAACCGCAGCACAGGTATCCTACGGCACTGACACCCCAGCTGAAGGTAATGGCTGCCCTACATTTCCTTGCCACGGGTACCTTCCAATATACCATAGCCCATGTTGGTGGCATGTCCCAGAGCATGTTCAGCGGTGTGCTGCATGATTTCTTGGAGGCCATGTTGATTCACCTGGATGACTTCATCAAGTTCCCAACCCCTGAACAGATGACTGAGGTCAAACGTGGTTTCTATGCCCTGGGAGGGATGCCCCATGTCATTGGGTCCATAGATGGGACACATGTAGGTTTGGTACCACCACACGCACGGGAGGTGGCGTACCGCAATCGGAAGCACTACCACTCCATCAATGCCCTTGTGGTGTGTCTGTCCAACATGGTGATTTCACATGTCTGTGCTCGTTTTCCAGGATCAGCACACGATGCCTACATCATGAGGCGTAGCGGGATGCCTGATATGATGATGCAGCTGCGCAACGAACGTGCATGTGTTGTTGGTGGGTACAGTCTGTCTGTCCTGTATTCTGTTTGGCCGAGCAGCACTACCGCTACGCCAGTTCTAACGATATCCATGTGCTTTCCATTTAGGGGACGCTGGCTATCCCAACATGCCTTGGCTGCTGACACCTCTCCGCAACCCCATCACGCCGGCCCAGCTCCGCTACAACACCGCCAATGGCCGGACAAGGCGAGTGATAGAGAGGACGTTTGGCATGCTGAAGAGCCGATTCCGGTGCCTCCACAAGACCGGCGGCGCACTCCCATATGCCCCGGCGAAGGTCTGCAAGATCTTCATGGTCTGCTGCATGCTGCACAACATGGCAGTTGAAAGAGCTGTGCCCCTCATCCTGGATCAAGATGACGAGGACCATCCACCCGTGGAGGACGAAGGGCTTGGCAATGGGGCTAGTGATGTGGAGGATGTGGAGCCTCAAGAGGACATCCGGACTCGGCTCATACGCGACTTCTTTGCTTAGTGGTGAGTACCAGGGTCTGAGTGTGCACGCATTGGTCCACGTGTGGCATGCGTTGTGATGTGTGTCTCCACCTGCATGTATGGCACGTGGGTCAGAGGTGTGTGTGGGTGTGTCACTGGAGTGATGGTGGCAGTGATGGTAGTATTTCCCCAGACATAATTGTGACCTAGCATGTTGTCATACATACATGTGTCGAGTACATGCACATGCAAGTGGCTGTGCTTCTTGTGGCTGACTTCTTGTGTGTCTCTCTTCCCCAGGTACCTGCGCATGCCGTTTGCTGGTTGCATTGTTGTGGCACTGCTATTCCTCATGGACATGGCATCGTGGGCTGACTCAGCGTTACAGGCACGGACACGTTTGGAAGTCTCCATGGGGTAAGGGATGCATCTGGGGTGTATTGGGTGTGGCAGTTGTTCACGATGTGTGCACACTGCCCCGGTCGGGGTTTGGGTCCTCTGCAGACATGTGGCATCCCCATGGGACACGACATGCAGCTGGGTACACCTGAATAGATGGGCTGCCTGGTTGTCAGTCATCAGTGATGGGATGGTGGATTGTGATGAAGGCATCAATGTGTGTGACACTGCCCTCGGACACATACGGTTAACATTGTCTTGACATGGCGTGGGACTTCCACATCAGCGGATGTATGGTGTATGGCAGGCTCTCCGTGAGCAGCTGTGGGTATTTAGCTATTATCCGACACTTGTGTGCCAGTTCCATGGCTATCACGCATTTGTGCTGCAGAGTGGGGTGCCAGTGTTGGAGCCACATGTTACTCCACATGATGTGTTCATGTGTACTTCAAGTTGCCTCTGCAATCCCAAACACATGACTATTAAAGATGTCCCTATGCCTCCAAGGTGCCTCTTCTCAGTCAATGCTGGTGTGTTGGCACGGGGCATCCTGCATGTCTGGCATGGTATTCCCTGATTGTGGCTATGTGTCAATGTGTCGAGTGGCAAGATGCAAGCTGTGTGTGTGTGCTGAGACTGTGTAATGGGCATGATGTCCATGACTGTGTGGGTATTGTGACATGTGCCATCCCCATGCATCCAACGTTGTCCATGACCCCATTCTCTGCATCCACCGGACTCAAGCTTGCAGGACATGGTTCTGCCACCTGTCTACACGTACCTGGGTGCCCCCCAGGACACGGGCCAGGATCCCTGACCTCTGCGCATGACTGTTGCTGTACTCAATGTGTCTGTCAGCACGGTTGTTCGGCCACCCCCTCAGCTGGTTCTGACCATCACGGGTGTGTATGGTGCTCCATGTCTGTCTTGCCTAGAAAACTGTGACCCATGTGTCCTGTGCCAGACTCAGGCCCCAGGGTGTGGATGGTTGAAGTGAACAGATGACTCAGGCATGTTTAGACTGTACAAGACACATGTTAGGTAATAATGCTACCAGCAGGCATCAACTCATAATAGTGTGATTTATTATTGGGGGGGGGGCCAAGTGAGGGCCTTTCCGGGATTAGGGAATCCAAAGTTCAGTAGGGGAGTTGGTGTCCTTGCCATTGGAAATCCTCAGAGTCCATGCCACAGTCTTTGTCAACATTGGTCAGCCAGTGACCAGCAGGGCCATGTGGCAGAGAATGTCTCTTGATGCTGTGATGCTGTTGCTCCAGTGGGCCAGGTGCCAGGCCAGGTGTCCTGGGAGATGGTGATGTAGCAGCCACCCTCACGGTCCTTTCCGTGGACGACCCGGCTTCCTGCGGGGAACCTCAGCAGCAGGCCGTGACGACGTCTGGGATGCTCCGTCGGATGTTTCCTCCTCCTCCTCATGATCCCTCCCTGTGGGTGGTGATGTTCTCCGCCTTCTGGCACAGGGAGGGTCGGCCATGGTGTCGGCCATCCGACGGAGTTCAGCGTGAATCCCCTGGGACGCCGTCACTTGCTCAGCCTGTCTGTCCTCCATCCTCCGTTGGTGTAGCTGTAGACAGGCTATTAGCTCCGCATGTTGCTGGGCCTGCTGGACCTTGATCCCCTCGAGGACGGACACAACCTGGGCCATGCCCGTGGTGTCCTGCCGGTATGAGTCCAGGATGTTACGGACATGTGAAAATACCGGATCCCCAGCCAACTGGTCAGGCTCGCGCCTCCGCCGCTCTCCACTCCCACCACCCCTGCCCACTTGCGTCTGGCCTGCACTTGTGGGCACATGGGGTCTCCGGGACCCCTGAGGGGTGGCATTGGCGTTGTCGGCTGCCTCCTCCTGGGTGCCCGGGACACCGTGTCCCTCCTGGCGAGCCTGGCTGCATTGTGGTGTTGGGGCAGGGATCCTGGGTGTCTCCTGGGATGTGGCAGGAGTGGGGGTGGTGGTTGGCACGGTTGTACCTGACGCAGGTGCTGCAGGTGGTTGGACACCAGAGGGGCCAGGTCGGTCGGGGTCGTCCGCAGAGTGGTGAGAGTGGTCGCTGCCGGTGGGATCGGTCTCCTGCAGATCCGGGTCCTGTGAGTGTTCCCCCCCAGTGTTGGGGGGTGCAGCACGACGTTGACCTGTGTGTGAGAGAGACAATGTTACTTTTGATCCATGCAACATCCATGTTGCATCCGTTACAAAGTTGGCACATTTCCTCTTGGAATTAGGATCTGTCTTGCATTCCACTCACAGTGCACTTGTGCATGTGTGTGTCCCTTGGGCACCAATTTGGCCCCTTTAACTATGTGTGGCACAGTCTTACTTGCTGCGTCAAGTGTGACTGCAGTCAGCAGTGGAGTGTGCATGTGTGCCGAGCTATGCGTTTGCGCCTTCCTTGTAGCACTGTACATGTGCACATGGAGTGGATCCACACACTCATATGATGCAGGTGGCTGTCCTTGTGCTCGTGTACAGGTTGTGACATGGCCCTGCGTTTTGCCATGATGAAGAGGGGGGGTTCTGGCACTGGGCACCCTTGTCTACATGCACGCAGTCCACCTGCTGACGAGCAGACATTCCCACACACCAAAGGACTGATTTGCTCTCCCTGTGTCTCCCTCCTTCTCTGTCCCCCTCTCCCTCCCTCTCTGTCCCCCTCTCCCTCCCTCTGTGTCCCCCTCTCCCTCCCTCTGTGTCCCCCTCTCCCTCCCTCTGTGTCCCCCTCTCCCTCCCTCTGTGTGTCAGCCTCCTCCCTCTGTCCATCTTCCTGTGTCTCCCTCCCTCTCTGTCCCCCTCTCCCTCCCTCTGTGTCCCCCTCTCCCTCCCTCCGTGTGTCACCCTCTGTCACCTTGGCCCAGCTTCCTGGGCACACACTGTTAGCAGATCTTTGAGTGGCCCTTGGCCTGTTGATGTGAGTTTGTTTCTGATCTCCAGGCACCCATTTTGTCTGCTGTGTGTCTGTGCGCTGCTGCTGTGGTGGTGTGTGCTGCCACTCTTTCACACTGTTGGCTGTTCATTAGCTGCTGGCATGTGCAAAACAGTACCTTCACCCCCATGTGTTGATGCAAGGCATCCGCCATTTGCTGGCAAGTCATTCCTGTGTTGGGACACAGTGTTTGTCTGGCTGTGACCTAGGCCATATGGGCAGAGGGCATTGTTGTCTGCTTTGGAGTCGCACTATGTGATTCTTGGTGCCCACACTCCCGCCATCCGGGTTACCGTGTCATGTGTTGTTGTCTTCTGTGGCCTGTGACTTGACATTGTCCAGCTGGGTGCATGGGGCATGGTGGCAGCAGTGGCATGTGCCTGCTCATGGAGTGTGGTTGAGTAATGCGATGGCTTGTGGTGTTTGCGTGCCTGTTATTAATTTTGGTTGTGGTTGCAGTTCCCCCCATGTGAGGTGCGTTGTTTGTGTACTCACCCGGGTCTCGGAGTCCTTCTACTCCTTCAACTGCCTCCACCGGCAGTATGGCCATCACCCTCTCCTCCCAGGGATGGTACTGTACGGGTCTGCGGGAGGGCCCTCCTCCGGTGGCGTTGGCCTGGTCGTGTTCCTCCTGTCTCTTGGCTCTGACCCTCCTCCGCAGATCGTACCACCTGTTCTGGCAATCCCGCTTGGTCCTCCTGGTGTCCGCAACAGCATTCACAGCATCGACGATGGTCTGCCACATGGCTGTTTTGGCTGCCTGGCTGGTGCTTCTGACCAATGTTCCAAAGATCTGTGGCTCGACTCTGAGGATTTGATCAACAAGGACCTCCAACTCTCGGTGACTGAACTTTGGATTCTTGGTAGTGGGCATGGTGAGGGGTGTGGGTGGGGATGGTGTGGGTGTGGGGGGTGTGTGGATGTTGGGGGGGGGTGTGGATGGTTGTGTGTGTGTGTGAATGTGATGAGAGGGTGTTTGTGAGGGTGGTCGTGTGAAGGTGTGCAAGTGTAAGATGTGGTGTCGCTTGTAGTCTGGTTCTGTGGTGTCTGGCAGCAGTGGGTCTGTTGCAAAGGCTCATGGTTTGTGTGTGTGGGCCCTTTTTATTGGTCCATGGGTGGGTGTGGCAGTGTTTGAATTTTGGGTGGGTGTGTTATAAGGAGTGGTGGTGTATTGGGCCTCTGTTTGTTTTTGACAGTTGCAGGTCAGTGATTGTGTTATTTTAGTGGTTGTTGGCCATGTTTAGTGGCTGTGTGCCTTGCGAATGGTGTATTGTTGAGTTGTTTTGTTTTGTCCTTGTTGTGTACGTGCGTTTTGAGCGTGTGTACGGTGTGTACATGGGCCATTTGGTTGTACGATTTGGTCCTTGTGTGTGGCTTTGTACGACTCGTACATGCGGTTGTGATGTTGGGGCATGGGGTGCGCTCCGTACTTAGAAGGTTGTGTTGGGGGTGCGCCAGGAACGTACTGGGGTGGGGGTACGACTGGAACGTACTGGGGTGTTCATAGACGGTGGTACGACACGTACAGGGGTGGGGGGGTGTACATAGACGGTGGTACGACACGTACAGGGGTGGGGGGTGTACATAGACGGTGGTACGACACGTACTGGGGTGGGGGTACGACTGGAACGTACTGGGGTGTACATGGGCGGTGGTACGACACGTACAGGGGTGGGGGGGTGTACATAGACGGTGGTACGACACGTACAGGGGTGGGGGGGTGTACATAGACGGTGGTACGACACGTACAGGGGTGGGGGGGTGTACATAGACGGTGGTACGACACGTACTGGGGTGGGGGTACGACTGGAACGTACTGGGGTGTACATGGGCGGTGGTACGACACGTACAGGGGTGGGGGGGTGTACATAGACGGTGGTACGACACGTACTGGGGTGGGGGTACGACTGGAACGTACTGGGGTGTACATGGGCGGTGGTACGACACGTACAGGGGTGGGGGGGTGTACATAGACGGTGGTACGACACGTACAGGGGTGGGGGGTGTACATTGACGGTGGTACGACACGTACTGGGGTGGGGGTACGACTGGAACGTACTGGGGTGTTCATAGACGGTGGTACGACACGTACAGGGGTGGGGGGGTGTACATAGACGGTGGTACGACACGTACAGGGGTGGGGGGGTGTACATAGACGGTGGTACGACACGTACTGGGGTGGGGGTACGACTGGAACGTACTGGGGTGTACATGGGCGGTGGTACGACACGTACAGGGGTGGGGGGGTGTACATGGGCGGTGGTACGACACGTACAGGGGTGGGGGGGTGTACATAGACGGTGGTACGACACGTACAGGGGTGGGGGGGTGTACATAGACGGTGGTACGACACGTACTGGGGTGGGGGTACGACTGGAACGTACTGGGGTGTACATGGGCGGTGGTACGACACGTACAGGGGTGGGGGGGTGTACATAGACGGTGGTACGACACGTACTGGGGTGGGGGTACGACTGGAACGTACTGGGGTGTACATGGGCGGTGGTACGACACGTACAGGGGTGGGGGGGTGTACATAGACGGTGGTACGACACGTACAGGGGTGGGGGGTGTACATTGACGGTGGTACGACACGTACTGGGGTGGGGGTACGACTGGAACGTACTGGGGTGTTCATAGACGGTGGTACGACACGTACAGGGGTGGGGGGGTGTACATAGACGGTGGTACGACACGTACTGGGGTGGGGGTACGACTGGAACGTACTGGGGTGTACATGGGCGGTGGTACGACACGTACAGGGGTGGGGGGTGTACATGGGCGGTGGTACGACACGTACTGGGGTGGGGGGGTGTACATAGACGGTGGTACGACACGTACAGGGGTGGGGGGGTGTACATAGACGGTGGTACGACACGTACTGGGGTGGGGGTACGACTGGAACGTACTGGGGTGTACATGGGCGGTGGTACGACACGTACAGGGGTGGGGGGGTGTACATAGACGGTGGTACGACACGTACTGGGGTGGGGGTACGACTGGAACGTACTGGGGTGTACATGGGCGGTGGTACGACACGTACAGGGGTGGGGGGGTGTACATAGACGGTGGTACGACACGTACAGGGGTGGGGGGTGTACATTGACGGTGGTACGACACGTACTGGGGTGGGGGTACGACTGGAACGTACTGGGGTGTTCATAGACGGTGGTACGACACGTACAGGGGTGGGGGGGTGTACATAGACGGTGGTACGACACGTACAGGGGTGGGGGGATGTACATAGACGGTGGTACGACACGTACTGGGGTGGGGGTACGACTGGAACGTACTGGGGTGTACATGGACGGGTGGGGGTATACATATACGGGGGGTACGTGTCGGACGTACGGGGGCTGGGGGGAGTGTTGGGCGCGTATGCGGGCACATGTCTCCATGGTTGCTATTGGTGTTCGGTGCGGACGGTGTTTTTTCCATACGGTTGTAGGCTCGGACGCACGGGATGGATCGTGATTCCTCGGTCGGACTTGGATTTTTACGTTTGTAAGGTAAATCGTCCGAGGACGTGTCGGACACATTTTCCGTCCCGAGGACGTGTGGGGATTGATTCCCGGTGCGGGTCGTATGGACTTTTTACCATGCGAATCGTGATTGCCAGTTCGTACGGCACTTGGACGATTCGTACGGTAAAAAGACCCGATACGAGTCGCACGGGAGAATTTTTTACCGGATCGTGATCGGCACCTTAGTTGTTTGCATTGTTACAGTACTATTGAAATCTTGAAATGCTTCTTGCGCCTGCATATTAGTAATCCTTTTGCCTTCTAATGTGTGCTGTAACTGTCTCCTGACCCTTTGCAGAGTTATTTACAAATCCAGAGTGAATTTTTGTTTCCATTTAGTGCCTCTAGTTGTGGAGCTTTAACAACTATTATATTGCATCAGAACAAGATCAGTCTTGTGACGATTTCCTTAGGTCTAGTAAAATCGATTTACTCTGCCATTGAAACATTGAGTGTTTACCATAATGCACCTGTAGCTGAAGTGATTTATGGGTATTTTTTCAGTTTCTGTTGAATGCTATCATTTATTTGAATTACATGGAAATGAAAAACCTACCTGCCATTGAAATTGATGTAAGAGTAGAGAGACAAAGTAGCTGTCTGTTTAGTATATGTTAGACCTGGCCCTTTTTGCAGGTTTATCCGCAAACTTTTTGCTTTTTGCCTCCTATTGTTCTGAACCTGTTTTTGTCAACTATATGATTCTGGGCACTTTACCACTGCTGATCAGTGCTTAAGTGCATATGCTCTCTGTATAAATTGTAATTATGATTGGGTATCAATGATTGACATATTTGATTTACTGGTAAGCCCCTTGTAAAGTGCACGGTATGTGCCAGGGCCTGTAAATCAAATGCTACTAGTGGGTTTGCAGCACTTGTTGTGCAACCCACATGAGGAGCCCTGTAAATGTGTCTCAGACCTACCACTGTAGTGTCTACATGCACAGTTTTAAACTGCCCATGTTGACCTGGCAAGTGCACCCACTTGCCAGTCCCTAACCTTCCCCTTTCTTACATGTAAGACACACCTATGTTAGGCCCAAGGTACCCTAATGGGTGGGGTACAGTGCACGTGAAAGGTAGGTCATGTACGTGCATGTTTTACATGTCCTGACAGTGAAATACTGTGTATTTTGTTTTTCACTGTGGAAAGGCTGTCTGTCCCATGTGCTATCATTGGAGCTCAACTATAACCTTTTGACATGTGTAACTTTCAATAGGGACAAGATAGAAATATGAGTTTAGGCTCTCTGAACTCAAAATGTTTTAATTCACCTTTTGGTACTGGTGGTCTTGAAATTGAGTCTTTTGAAAATGCCACTTTTAGAAAGTGGGTATTTTGTTACATGACCATTCTGTCTACCTCTGACTGTGTATTCAGTGTCTGGTTTTGGAGTGACAGAAGCTGGGGATGTGCATTCACTCTAGACAGTCACTAGTGGAGTTGAGGTGTGTCCTGAATTGCCTGGGTGACTCATCGCTAGGCTGAACAGACCTGGTCTGCATTTAGAGTGGTGGGAGGAGTTTCGCTTGCACCTGAAAAGGCTGTGTCTCCTTTGCACAATGCAGGACTGGTTTGGACTGGGTTCAGAGACCCTTGCCACAAATAGAACAATGACAAAATAGGATATAAGTATAAGACCTCAACCCCCAGGGCTTTAGATTACTTCAAGAAACAAGAGGACCCTGCCAAGTAGAAGAGTGGAAGGACTGTGTGAGGAGTGCTGCCTTTTCTGTGTGAAGAGGGGGTTTGGCCTGCAGTTGCTGCTTCTGTCTGTGGTGGAGGAAAATAAGTTACTCTTTTTGCCCTGCCATGGTATCCTGCTTGTGAAGAATCTTCAAGGGCTTGTGTGTGCTTGCCTCCTATTGGAAGTCTCAGGGAAATCAAAGACTTCAATGAAAAGATCCTTGCTGGATCTTAAATACTTGCCAGGGAGGAGAGCTGGAGAAGCTGTGTGAGAAGTGCAGCCCCTGACTTGTGTGAGGTAGGATGGCCTGCAGTGGTTGCTCCTACCTGGAGCAGGAAAAGTACTGTACTGTCCTGGCACCTTTCTGTTTGCAAGGTAAAAAAGGGAAAGTGCATGAGGAGCGCTTTATTTGACAGTCCTAGCGTGTGGAGTGTAATGAATAAGTACAAAAATAAGCCAACCACAATCAGCGCATGGTGAGCACTTTATAGACTGGAAGCCCCCTGTGTTTCACTGGGGGAGGGACTTCACTGAGTGCTTGGTTCTTTTTTTTTACAATCCAAAAGGCTCTGCCAGGGCCACATTGTGAGGCCCGGGGAAGAGAAGGCTGTTTGGAAATTCTGAGCCGTTCACCAGCTGAGCTACCTCTGGTCGAAACTACGGCCTGGCAACCAAAGCCATGCCTTGGAAGGAGTCAGAGCCTCATGGGCTCCAATCAGCTGCCTCCCACCTGGAAAGGACAAGCAGAGGAACTCCCGCATTGCCGTTCTGGAGTGTAGGGGTGAGTCTCACTGAGGAGACCAGAGGAGGCGCGTGAGTGGGGGACTGTTCCCCCATGTCCTGGGAAATGTCACTGCTGCACCTCACTCGCGGGCAGATGCAAGTGGGATTTTTGCCTGCGGGAGACTCAACAAGGTCTCCCTGCTGACAGTGGGAGAGCGTGTCTGTCCCCCCCCTGACAAATACCTTTGGGGACATTTAATGGACATCACCACCTCTCCTGTGCCGGCAGCAGCTGCACCGCGTATTACGGGCAGCTGTGCTTCACAAAGTTTTCATATATAAAGGACCAAGTGAGGTCTCCCACCCTCCCTGCACTGTGTGCGTCCTCCCACTACCCTCGCAACATACCGGGATGGGGCACCAAAGGGTCACAATTGCTTCCTCGGTCCTAAGGGGCCATAGTTTAAATATTGGGAAGTGCCAGATAAAGTGTAGTAGGAGTGCAGGGACGCTGCACCATACCTGTTCGGGGTGATATCTAGCAATTTAGATATTTTGATTCTAAACCAAAACTGCTGCATTTTCTTTATGTTCAGATGTAATGCTCTGCAACGTGTTATGCCTTGCAAGACGGGGCAATGTGACTTATTTCAGGAGCGGCATAATAATTACAGTAGTGGTGTAGGGTGTGGTTATGCATAATGATTTCATCCTGTTTTCATGACATGTGCACCTTCTAAGTATTTACCTAGTACACTAACTAAGTTTATGACAATTGCCTTATGGCAAAGTGGTGTATGATCTATGCAATGTTGTGACTATTGCCTAGTTGGCAAAGTGATTATTGGCTTATGTGTGTTTTTTGGTCTAATGTGTTTTCTGTATAATTCAAAGTACATTTTTATATAACCGTGTCACTTGTGTGTGTGCATTATGCAAACTCCTTACACATTGCCTCTGGGATAAGCCTGACTGCTCTGCCAAGCTACCAAGGGGTGAGCAGTGGTTATCTTGGGTGTGTAACTCCCTTATCCTGACTAGAGTGGCAGGTGCTTAGGTGCATTCTCTAGCCAATCAGAAACCCCATTTCTAATAAAAGATAAAAGAGCCTACTCTAGTGATAGACTGCAGAACATCCGGGAGAGTTTCCATTTGATTAAACGAGCTGTGTGACTACAACTTGATGATGTCTCTTGTGTCTGCTCTTATATCACAATCCCACTTGCCCCCTCTTACGAGAAAATGCTTCATGTAAACACCAAAGTTTCCCTTAATTAAAAGTACATCAGATTCACTACTACGCTTTTTATCATGTGATTCCATACAAATACGCCTAACCATGTAGGAGCACTTGTATCCTGATGTGATGTAGGACAGGAAAGCAGACCGGAAAAACTTTATAACTTTGAAGAGCTATCTAGATTTATTGATGGGGAAGTTGATTTTCAATTCTGAGTTGTCTGTTAATAGTTCAAATGGCAGTTTTTAGGGTGAGCCTGTAGCAGCACGCATGCGCTGCGCTGGCGAGACTTCTTGTAAGGGGCTAGAGAAATCTCACCACACGCTCTTGCATGTGTTTTTGTTTTTTATAGGCTATTGGGCTTTGCATGCGTCTTTCTAAGAAAGATAGCACGCAATTGGGCAAAGGCGGGTGCATGTCCTGCCTTTGCTCTGCCCACGGCCTATTGCTTGTGGTTACCCGCACGGCCACATCTGTTTTCTATTATCGTGCACAGACGAGTGCACGTTCATGCAAAACAGATGTTTTGCTGTGGCGCACGTGCGAGCACCACGCGCCTGCTTGTTTTTATCTGACGCTGCATCCAAATCCGGCCAGGTGTAATCAGACCCACTGAGTTTTAGAGGAACACATTTCTCCAGTTAATACACTGAGGAATTCGTGCTAGCAAAATCCAGCAAAGCAGCACAGTTTGCACACTTCTCGGACTCAGAATTTTACTGCAAATGCCAATTGCTCTCGATATCAGATCCACATTTTCACTCAGAATGAGGCAATAATCCTTCAATGCCTGAGACGCACTGAAAACATCGAAGTTCCCATCCTAAGTGACTGTCTCAGGCCCAGTCCTTTGGGGCTTCCTAGCACCCAAAAGCCCCGCATCCTCCTAGAAGAGACCTCAGTTAGTACAGCCTGCCTCAGTGCCGTGAGGTCATGACCTGTGTTTATATTGCTTTTCTGTTCTCCACAGAGGTCTGTGCACCCACATGTCAGTTTGTCATATGTCAGTTTAGATTCAAGCAGCCCACGCATGACATTTCTTTTAAAAAATAGCACAAGAACAAAATTTGTATTATTTTCCTTGAATGTTGATCACGTCGATTGGGAATCAGTTTTCGGAAATATGACACATTCATTTGCTTTCTCTATTTTACACTGGCACGTTACACTGAGGAGAGAGAAAGGTGTCGGTTGAGGAGGTACTACTTGGTGGGTTGCCATTCTCAGGTCTCGAACTTTAATTTTATAGAAAGCCACTCCATGCCATCTCTTACATCCAATTGGTCGCACACTGCTCGTCCTACCAGCGTGTTACCCCAAAGCATTGTGGTCCATGAAGTCAACATCAGCGAGTGCGCCTCTGCCAGAGTATTAAGCAAAAATCAAAGTCGCGTTGGCCATCCCTGGACACGTGTTTCGAGGTTATTACCTCTCGTCAGCAGGGAATAGGCATGTGTGTACGGTTGATGCGTAGTCTGCCAAAATTGTTCTCAGGTCCGGTACCGCTCGTGGCACGCAGGTGCATAACCATGGGCTCGTCAGCCATCTCTTGTTGGGCCTTTCCATTACCCTGATTGATACATTTGTCCTCATGCTGATCCAGTGGGCGGGAATGCAGCAAGATAAATGACCTCAGGTCCGCAGGGTGTTCTCAGAAACCAGGAGGTACACGTAGGTTTCCAAGGGAACAATTGTTGTGGCAACAGCTAGCTATAGCAACAGCGTATTTTCAACGTTGAGTTCTCAGGATAGCCTTCTGCAGGCAGAGAACAAGCATGCACTGCAGCAATAGTAATTTGTCTTTTCAAATCCCGCAGCCCGGTTATAAGAACATAATTACCCGTTTCGGGGCCCTGGCCCTATGTTCTGTTGAAATATGCTACTTTATTTAAATTTGGTGAGTTATCATTCTCTCCACGGCATCTGCTATCAAGGTTACTCGTCGGCGGCTAGTTAACCTTACCAAATGTTCAGCGATACATAAAAAAAAAGGATGGATTATTCGGAGCATTTTCATCCCCACCCATAGATTAACTAGAGGCAAACCTGCCAGGTGCCATTCACAGCAAATTAGTCTTACTCCTTTTGGCCAATATTGCCGGGATGCCCCGCCTAGACGGTAACTGTTTTCAGCGAGACGTTTTCTGATCCCGAGTTCCTTCTCATGCACAGCTGACGATGCAGTGCAGGAGGTGCCCATAATCTGTCACGCGTGCTTCCGCCTCAGAAGTGCCAGTGTTCTCCCGGTTACACCACTGTGTGATGTACTACTGGCCCATACAGTGAAATTGTACCCACTCTTCACCAATTATTAGTTGGTATTTGCAAATAGGGCGTAATCTTAGGGTCCATATTAATTTTCAAATTGCCATAGATTACTGTATGGCAAGAGCCGAGGAGTGTGGTGGAGGGCTGGATGGCAGTGAAATGGACTAATCTTTTGTTGAAAAGAAACCACGTTTATGTACATGCATGAATGAATTGGTAAACCTAGCATCGCGTGCTTTATTCACTACCTAGAATAACATGAACAATGAATATAGCACGTACTCCAAAACCTTCCTTCACCCGTAACAGTCACCAATACACATTGTTCTACTGAGCCTAAACCTGTTTACTAACACATACCCCTTCTGCTACTCCACTCGTAGACCTAACAAAACTACCCTGAGCCAACGACCTATACTGGTCACACTCTTGATCCTTGATGTGAAATTGGCTATTCAGCACACCCAGGCACAAAGTTGTCTAAAACCACAGTTGGGAAATAGTTATAGCCAAGGAAAGTAGATGGTGCCCTTGCCTTTCCTTTGTAAGGGACATGAAGTCAACAGCAGGAGAAAACAAGCATTGGCATAGCCAATAGGTCTCACCTTTGGGACCTTATAAGTGTTTAGCCATGCAACAGTTGATGTTGTTGCACCAAGGATATTGTGCTGGATAACTAAACACTTATAAGGTCCCAAAGGCGAGACCTATGCTAAGATTATGCATGACATTTCCCTTACACTAACTCCTGCTGATGGCAATTGCTTTTAAAAAAAAATAGGCTTTCCTTTCGATTTATGCAAACATGGCCCAATATTACAAAATTGTTACTCTTTTTTTCATCCAAGCGACAATTTAATTAGATATCATTATGTAGACAGTACTCAAGTGGTATGTTATTGAGGAAAGAGACAATAGCAAGTGATTATTTTTATTTCCAAATGATGTATCAAATATCAATGTTGTTTAGCATAATAGGCTTTTCACTTTTCATTGAATAAGAATTACAACCAGAAAATTCAGTTTTCAGTTCTGCAGTCTGAATGCATTCGACTGTCATCAGGAAAAGAACTAGATAAAAAAATGAGATAAAACTTTCACGAAGTCTGAGCTATTTTGTCACTTCAGACAACTGTACATGAACAGATTATGTACTTTCTTGTTATCAGCATATGTTTTGCAACAATATAATGCAGGAAGGTGGGGTGTTATGTGGTGATGCTGGTTAGGCTTCACCATGCAATACTCTCACAGATCATAAAGATGGTCCTTGGATTCACAATAAAACATCCTTAGCTCAGTCGTGGTAGCGTGGCAAAGAGCAGTCAGGCTTTACTATAGGACATGTGTTAAGCATTTCAAAGTACCAACATAGACGATAAGTAATTGACATGACTCTATAGAAATCTGACTCCAATTTATAAAAATAAAGTGTATTTTAATCTTAATTTAGGAACAAAAATGAATTTGATTCGATATATAACTGGAGTTACGGATTTAAGAAGAAAACATAAATCACAGCAATTCAATACTGCAGAACTTTTCCATTGCGGTCAATGGGAAAAGGTAGTTGTGACAATCGGTCAATTACAGATTAAGTTACGTGGAACCCAAGGTGAATAAAGGTGATGCGGGTCCTAGGACCAAGCCATGACAGTCAGTTCAATTTTACCTGGCCCGTGCAACCTGGGTGCAGAGTTGTCCTGGCTGTCTCTGGTGCTGAACGGGAGCTGGGAAGAGCTGTTTTTTATCGCTTACACAGTGCTGCGAGGAACAAGATGCAAAACCACAAGAAGGTGGTTTCTGACATCAGGCGAAAGTTGGATGGAGTTCTCTCCAGGCGCAGCTTTGAATGCAGGGGTCAATTGCCGGACTGTCAGCCAACAAGCCTTCACAGAGGTCACGGGCTTACTGGGAACAGCAACCAGCCCTGGCAGACTGCTGACCGACCGGCGCGAGGTGCGGGGGGGTTAGTGAGAAGCACTGCTCCCGCTTTTATTACAGGGGGCTGATATTGCAGCACTGCTGCAAAACCAGTCCCCAGTAACAAAGCTGGCACCCACAGGTACAAAACCAGCCACCACCCCTCCGGCCCACCGGAGAAACACCCCGTGTCCGCTACAGCCAGTCCGGCCCTGACAGCGGTACACTTTGGAGAAGGGTACTTCAACGTCCAGTGGTCCCAGAGAACATAGCAGTTGCCTGTAACTATGTGCATGGCAAGACTACAGTTCCCACAATGCATTAGACCATCTGGATTTGGGCGAATACTCAGCGATTCTCAAGATCCTGAGCATTATTTTACTTGTAGTTTGCAGTGGACTAGTGCCAAAAGACCAGGGGAGTTTGAGGGTGGTTCAGGCTCTCACAGGGATCCCTCTGTCTAGGGGAACTGAGAGTTCGCCTAGGACAACTCTCAATCAGGCAGTTCCATGAGCAGTGCCACAGGTGCAGAGTATCCGTCTTTTAGTTTGTGCAAGGCCTGTTGTTAAAGACACAGGTCTCTTTCTTGTCCTCTTCATTGCAGGTTGATTCAGAACTGAGGTTCTGGTGTCAGGGGTGTGGGTGCAAGTGGCAAATAGGAGGGTTTCCCCAGCGGCTAATCCGCCCAAGAGGTTACCGCATCTGGTGGTGTAGGGCACCTTTCCTACCCAGAACCCACTATTTCTACCACTTGTAAAGATGACAAAAGTGTTATTTAACTGTACAGACCAGGCAGCCCACCATAGAGGTGTGGCTAACCTGCTGGGGATGTACACCCCCTGCATACTTAATTTGCCACCTGCTTGGGTGCAAATGTGCCTAGGGCAGGGGGAGGGCTGTTTCATCCTTTGGGATTCAGCCCTGGTGGATATCAGAGGTGGTGTAGCCTTTGAAACTCACTGCCTTGATATGCCACTTCACTACCCTTGCTGGAAGGGAGGAGGTATGGCGTTCTTCCTGCCCAGGCCTTTGTTCCTGACTCCTGGGAGTGATCACACAGGAGGTCAGAATCATGTCCTGTCTGCAGCAAGTGTGAGCTGCCAACCAGGGCACAGAGAAGCTAGGGCAACCAGGCGGGAAACCTCTAAGGTAGCCACCTGGATGCATGCCACATCGCCCTTGACCCAAGATTCATGTCAGGCGTGAGCAGGCATGATGTATGAGACCAAACATGACATGAGTGTGTGAGTTTTGGTGGGTGTGTGAGTGGCTTTGTGAGTGGCTGCATGGGTCTGTGAGCGGGTGTGTAAGTGGCTGTATGGATCTGTGAGTGGATGTGTGAGTGTCTCTGTCTGTATGGGTCTGTGAGTAGGTGTGTGAGAAGCTGTATGTGTCAGTGACTAGGTGTTTAAGTGGCTATATGGGACTGTGAGTGGGTGTCTGAGAGTCTTAGTGGGTGTGTGAGTGTGTCTGTGGGTGTATGAGTGGCTCTGTAAGTGCCTGTGTGGGTCTGTGAGTGGGTGTGTGAGTGTCTGTGTGGGTCTGTGATTGGGTCTGTGAGTGGCTGTTTGGGTCTGGGAATGGGTCTTTGAGTGCTTGTGTTGATCCATGAGTGGGCCTTTGAGTGCGTGTCTCTGTCTGTGATTGGGTCTGTGAATGCCTGTGTGAGTCTATGAGTGAGTGGGTGGGTGAGTGTCTGTATGCGTCTGTGAGTGGGTGTGTGAGTTGTTCTATGATTTGTAGCCATTTCCATACTTAGGGTATTTAAAAAGGGGAACCAAGGACTCTGCTCTCACCAAGAGATGACAAGAAAGAAACCACTCATCACAGTCACTATGATTAATTCACCTCCATTAAGGATGTCATATCGTTTTTCAATGTGGTATACAAGAGGAAGCACAGTCACTTTGCCTTTGCAAGGCTCAAGAAGTTAGGATCATTTGTGCTTTACAGAAGTGGAGCTTTAACTGGGGCACCTGCTATGTTTATATTTGTAAGTGCTTCCCGTTCAGGTTAATTTTTGTGAAATGAGCATCAGGGCCATAATGGAACCTCATTGTTTCCAAGAAGAGTCCACAGTAGGTGATATTATTTATTTATGTGAGCCCACACCGGGACACAGTAGTTTCCCTGCCCACACTAGTGCAGGCAGGAATACATATGTTTGCTCTTGTCTGGCAAGAGCATTTTTAAATCTCCGCCAAACTGGTGGAAACATGCATATCTGCTCCCAGCTGGCAAGAAGATTAAAACAAAATCTCCCACCAGCTGGGAGCAGACTTGTTTTCTGTTTCGCCGCTTGCAAAACTGAACATGTACTGCTCCCACATCGAGGGAGCTTGCAAAAAACAGGAATGATGTCTCCCACACTATGCCGGTAGCTGGCTAGGGCCACAGTTGGTCTGGGCCTCCCCACACGGTCCTCAACATGGTACTTGGTGGGTGCCCTGGGTGGGCACCCACCTATATTTGAGGCAGGTACCAGTCGATGGGGTCTCTGGGGCCATAATAGACTCCTGGAGGGAGGCACGTTGCCCTTCCTATTCTTTTAATAAAATACAGCCCTAGGGGCTAGGGACCCCAGGGCCTAATGAGGCTTGTAGAGGAGGGCCATGTGGATCCCCTCCTCTTTATAATGTCATGCAGCCCAGGGGATCAGGTCCCCGAGGCCTAATATGGTTTCTGGAGAGGGGCCACATGGCCCCCTTTCCCTTTGAGGCTTGGGGAGGCTGGCCACATGGCCCCACTCCTTTTTTTCTGCAATTCAGCCCCTGTGAACGGGGTACCCAGAGCCTGACAAGGCTCCAAGAGTGGCACACCATGCTCCCTTCTCTTAATTTTCAGCCCGGGGGGGGTCCCTGGAGTTTATTAGGAATTGAAAAGGGGTAAACATGGCCCCTTCTGCCTTTCTGATTGAATTTGACCCCAGGGGATAGGGTCCACGGCCCTATTAAGGCTTGTGGAGGGGGCTGCCACCGCATCCCTTAAAATATATATTTTGCCCCCCCTCCTTAATTTACATTGGCAGCAGTCTCTTTGGCTGTAATCGGCCATGGGGAGGAAGGCCACATGTGCCCACCTTCCCAATGGCCCACCTGAGGGCTAAATTGTAAATAAGTGCACTTGTTTTTTTTCCCAGAGATTCATGGATTCGCTGTGATTTTTGCGGCAGAAATTTTTAAAGACATTTTTTGGGCCCCGGCTGCGTCCCTACGGAACCCTACCACCAGGCCTTGGGGGTCAGGGTATTCCCACCCTGCCGAATTCTGTTTTTCTTTTTGCATTTTTTAATTTTTTTAGGGGGATCTCAGGCTCAGTCTTGTGTCCCAAAATGGTTGCCAACACTTCCTGGTTGAAGTGTTTACAGCCAATCAGATCTCACCATGAAATCTGTTGGATCCACAGAGGATTAACGTCCCTAGATATCTATATTTCCTTTTCCTTTACTAACTCCAAAACTATTGAACATATTTGCACCAAATTACAAAAAGGGCTCTTTTGGGGAAAATCCATCCAGCGGTTCGGGATGTAATCATGTCTAAAATCTCAATGGGAAATTTCATGGGGAAAATGCATCAGAGTAGCCCCTTTTTTATGGCCTCCCTTGACGAATCAAGTGAGTTGCTTACTAGTTTTGAAAAGTTTGGGAAGATTCATCAAACTGCCCCAAAGTTATTGACGAAACAAAAAAGTACTTTGTCTATGGAAACTAGGTCTTCACTATAACAATCTACTGCCGACTTCCAGTAGGATATATATATATGGACAATATGAGACTTAGCAAAAACCAAAGGAAATGATGGACGGAGTGTTGAACATTGCAAGCACTCACCCCCAGTCAACTGATCTGGGTTTAATCCATCACCGTTCTTTAGTCCACTCTGCCACCCCAGTTCAGACATGGCCATATGCAATGGCCATGTCTGAACTGGGGTGGCAGAGTGGGCTAAGGAATGGTGGTGGATTAAACCCAGATCAGTTGACTGGGGGTGAGTGCTTGCAATGTTCAACACTCCATCCATCATTTCCTTTGGTTTTTCTTTGTTCGCCATAAGTTGGCAGGGTATGCTCAGACGTGAGTCCCTTGCTTACTTTGCCACTGGATTCAAGCAAGCCTGGCTGAAGACGGCTGAAATGCCAGAAACCGGTCCTAGGAAGCTTGTTTCCGGTCCAGGGAAGACATGGCTTGGCAGTTCGGGCTGGACTGTTCCCATGAGGCACAGGGTCAGACTGATTTGCATATGGCCATGTCTGAACTGGGGTGGCAGAGTGGGCTAAAGAACGGTGGTGGATTAAACCCAGATCAGTTGACTGTGGGTGAGTGCTTGCAATGTTCAACACTCCATCCATCATTTCCTTTGGTTTTTCAATATGAGACTTACTCATGCCTATATATTTGGATATATCGAGTTATTGTGAATTATCATGGCCCACTGGGGCAAAATTCTCATATTATCTCTGTTAAATATACATATAAGAGATATTAATAACTCCGATATTTTGGGGTATGCCAACGTGGATAGGTCCCAAATGTATATAATGTGGATAATGATGAATTTATTAAGAGATATTTCCACTTGATTTGAAATTTTATTCATTTATTCTACTCTAACACCGTATTGTTATTTATGAATTTACCACTCTAAAATGGATGCTGTTTTGTCCTTAAATTTAAGGTAACAATGTAGTCCTTTTTTGCTGTTTGCACTTTTTTGCACTATATGTTATGGGTGAAAACAAATGTCAAACCGACCCGTGAGAAAGGAACGGCTGTTCCGAAACACTTCGGGCATTGTTTGACATATGAATTGGATTGAATAAACCACGTTGAAAACGGATTTGGGCTCTGCATATAGAGAGGCAACACGACGGGAGGTGGCAGAATTGCTGTTTATACCAAAAACAGTACTGATGGCAATAACTAGAGTAGCTTTAAAGCGAAGGATTTTCAAACAAAACGCCAATTGTTGGACAATCTATGGAAAGCTGCCAAAATAGAACAGGCTAAATGGTGGGAGGCTTACAAAAATATGTGGACCACGAGAGAGTCCCAAGAGGCTTATGTATCTTTATCACTCCCTCTTCTATGGACCATGACCCGGATCTCATCGAGGAGTGGGTACTGAATAATCATGACTGTTCAATGGTAATGCTGAAATTACTGATTAAATATGCAATAAAAAAAACAAAAGTTTGTCTTTGGAAATAGAAATGATATCTAATTAATTGAAAGAAAAAGATACTGACAACGAATTCGAGGTAGAAATGAACAAATTAAAACTGCGCCTGGAGAAAGCAGAGGAAGAAATTAAACTTAAAAACAACAAAAATTTCACAGAGACCAGATATATTACGAGTTGGGACAAATTTTGACATTTGGCAAGAAATTTGACCATCTAAGAGAAACAACAAAAACACAGATTGAATCAGCACAAGGAACAACGGCGGTGAATATCAGAGCTGAGGGTGAAGCGGCGACCACATCGCGGACCCTCCCAACAGAATCTGCAGCGAGTGAAGTCCTTGGCGACAAGACCCCAGAAAGGAATGAACCAGTGGGAGTAAAATCCCGCATTTTAAAGGAGTTTATCATACTAGCAAGGGGAAGACAAGAATCGGCGAGTCCCCAGGCAACCAGAGGTCGAGGCGCCAGAGGTGGCAAGCAAGGCGCAAAGCAGCAAAGCAACATACAAAGCTTAATGGGAGTAACAACAAGGGGGAAATCAGCCATGAAATGAAGGACACACTTGTGGTAGTGAATTTATCTGATATTTTATTGACTGATAATCAAATTGATGTGTTATCTTTGGGGTTAACTCTTTGTCCTACTAAAATATTTGATTATACTGAGAGTAGGATTGATTTGTTCTATTTCACTAGGAAATTGAAACTCAAAAAATGGTACGATAGTAAACAAAAACAAATAGTGCCAATAGCTCCTGGCAGGGAATCCAGTCACACTATTGAGGATATAGATACCCTACATACATTGAGTGAGCTGGAAGGAGCAGAAAACTGGGTTGATGATTCTTTAATAAGCTTAGCACATGAAAATGTGTTGATTGAGCAGGCCAGTACCAGTGGTTTTAAACCCAAATCAGGTATTTTACCTCGAATACATAATGACGCTATTGAGGTATTTGAGAAAGGGGTTGAAAATGAGTTTAAAAAATTGGCAAAATGTAAAGTTTACTATCATAGCAATCTCCCCCAGGGACAACAGACAGCTATTAAAGAACTACAGGACCTCAAGGACATAGTTATAAAAAAGTCTGATAAGGTTGGGAATGTTGTGGTCTGGCCACTAAAAATGTATCGCAAAGAGGGGAAAAGAAAACTCAGTGATATCAAAAGCTATGCAAAAAGTGACAGAAAAAGCTATGAGGCCAGCAATGAGAGATATAAAACCAAACTTGTGAAATGGAAGAATGACAATTTGTTAACCAATGATGAGTACAAATTCTTACACTCTGAATTTCCTAAACTATCGGCAATGTATTTATTGCCTAAAACTCACAAGGACAACTGTAATCCTCCAGGGAGGCCAATTGTCTCCTCGATGGGAAGCATGTATGAGAATACTTCTAAATATATTGATTATTTTTAAGACCTTATGTACAGGCTTTGCCATCCTATGTGCAGGATACAGGAGATTTTTTTAGACGGATTGAGAATGTCAGTTTGGAACAAGATATGTTACTGTTGACACTTGATGTGAACAGTCTATATACTTGTATACCCCATGATTTGGGTATTGAAGCTTGTCGGTACTATCTGAAGAGTCGTGCAATATCTTATTTAATGCATACTGAGATGTTGCTGAACATGATGCATATCTGTTTGACGAACAATTTTTTTATCTTTGATCACGTGATCTACTGCCAAGCCCAGGGGTCGACAATGGGAACCTGCTTCGCCCCCAGCTATGCGGGTTTGTACCTAGGCTGGTGGGATCAGCAGGTGGCGAATAACATCGAAGCCTTTAATCACCATGTCATCCTCTGGGCAAGGTACATAGACAATATATTTTGTGTTTGGATAGGGAGTGAGAGTGAAGCTACCAGCTTTGTTAAATCCCTTATGACAATGATTTAAATCTAAAATGTACTTGTACTATTGATAGGAATATTATTGAATTCCTGGATGTGGAAGTAAAAGTAGGCGGAAGGCAGTTGGAAAGTAAACTGTTTCGAAAGAAAACAGCCGGCAACAGCTTATGCTGAGAGTTGTCATCCTATTAACCTCATAAATAGTATACCTTATGGGGAGCTATTGAGGGCACGATGTAATTGTAGCTCTGACCTAACGTTCAAGGAAGAAATGGCAAAGGTTTGTGGAGAGAGGCTACTCTCAGAAAGTGATTAAGAAAGCAGGAGAGAAATTGAAAAATGTCAAAAGAGATGAACTATTGAAACTCAAAGATGTGGTCAGTGATGGGGACGATTGAATCCGATTTATAACATCATTTAGCAACCAAGCTGGGGAAATGAGAAAATATCTTAAGAAGTTCTGGGATGTATTGGGCATGGATGAAACTTTAGTTAAATGTGTAGGCGAAAATTCCAAGATTACATTTCGAAGATGTACTGCACTAAAAGATATGTTGTGTAAAATTACGTTATAAATTGTTGAGAATTCACAAATGAAAATACAAGGTTTCTATACTTGCAAATCATGTAAGGCCTGCAGAAACAGTACTAACTGTAAGCAGATAAAGTTATCAAAATCCCAGAAACCAATTACAATTCTAAAACATCTAACATGTAAATCGGATTTCTGCGTATATGCCTTAATCTGCCCATGCCGTCTGATATATATTGGCAGCACCATCTATCAGGTGAAAAGGTGTATCTTGAAGCTTATGCGGGCAATCACCAACGAGGATAGGCAATTTCCCATTGCACGACATTTTAAAGACTGTCATAACAAAAATGCTGGTTTATTGAGATACTGTCCCCTGGACAGAATTCCTGTGTCTGAGAGAGAGGGAAACAGGATTCGTGAATTGCGGCATCTAGAATCTAGAATGATTGTAAAATATGAAACTAAGTACCCTGAGGGTTTAAACAAAGATGAAGAGTTATTGGTACACTCAGGTTAAATGTTGAAACATTTCCATAGTTACTGAGCAATTTTTATGAAATCCCGGGTGCATGACTCTTAGGTAGGATGTTTGTATTTCATAGATTTAATTAGATCTTCGCTGATCAGTGCACTTGTTGTTTTTTATTTCTTCAGGAGACGGAGTTAATACCTTGTTATGAAGGAATGCAAAAGAGCGATTATAGAGGGTATTAAATGTGAAAATTAAGCAATGTGTGTTGATATGTAGAGTTTGCCCACTGGAGCTGAATTGGACAATATGAGACTTACTCATACCTATATATTCGGATATATCGGGTTATTGTGAATTATCATGGCCCACTGGGGAAAAATTATCATATTATCTCTGTTAAATATACATATAAGAGATATTAATAACTTCAATATTTTGGGGGATGCCAACGTGGATAGGTCCCAAATGTATATAATGTGGATAATGATGAATTCACTAAGACATATTTCCACTTGATTTGAAATTTTGTTCATTTGCTCTACTCTAACACCGTATTGTTATTTATGAATTTACCACTCTAAAATGGATGCCGTTTTGTCCTTAAATTTAAGGTAACGATGTAGCCCTTTTTTACTGTTTACACTTTTTTTCACTATATGTCATGCGTGAAACAAATGTCAAACCGACCCGTCCGAAAGGAACAGCTGTTCCGAAACGCGTTGGGCATTGTTTGCCATATGAATTGGATTGAATAAACCACGTTAAAAACGGATTTGGGCTCGGCACGATCTTTTACCCACTGTAAGAAGGATTTGCGTTTGTACAGATTTTGCGGTCTATGTCTTAAGGTGTACCTGCAATAAATTTTATGTAGGTAGTACCATCCACCAGGTACACGTAAGAATTTTGCAGCACCTTCGTGCCATCAGCAACGATGATCCAGCATACCCCGTGGCACGACATATAAACACCGCACATAGTGGTAGAAGTGAAGATCTTTCATTTTTCGTAATAGACAGTGTCCCAAAGAATATCAGGGGAGGAAACAGACAACTGTCTCTACGAAAACTTGAATCCAGATACATAATGTAAAATCCCAAAAGGATTAAATGCTGATGAAGCCCTAAGTGTGCATCTGCAATGAATATGCATGTATGCATGTATTATTGATTTGTCCTATGTTACGTAATTTGCGCAACCGATGGCTAAAAGTAATTTGTATCCGCCTTAGCATTGTCACTTTAAAGGACTTCCTTCATGCACTTTATTGTCCTCCGAATGAAATGTTCTGTTCTTATATTTTTAACTTTTTTAAAGGATTTTTAGCTATTTATTAATAGCCCTGGTGATATTTTGTCTGTCCGGCCTTGTTAGATTGATTTTTTTGATGTATAGCTATTGCGGATTGAATTTTGTTTTTAAATTTTTGTATTTTCTGTGTATTTGTTGCTGTGTATGGTATATGTTTATGTGGCCCTCTTGAGAGCCAAAACATAATAAATAAAATTTGCAATGAATATTGTATATTAAATATTGTATTCTTCATATTTCACAGGTTTTCCACTTTAGTTTTTAGCCCACTCCATAAACACAGGTAAAGCCACCAGGTATGCACAACAAAGTTTGGTTTTGTTTCTCCCAATCTGTAAGAATGGTTCTAACAATTTATTAGTCACATGTAATCACAACCCACTAGGGTATAGATTTATATCTAAATGCTGTTCTTTATTCAGTTAACGGCGAGTTAATTCATGACAACATTGATGTTTGAATTTCAAGTTTAAATATGTGAGGAAACATTAATAGTATTTGATTTTGTTTTTTCTTATACTTTCATGTGTTAATGTGACCCTTTCTATCTCCATGAAAAAATGATTGGGTAGTCATGACAACGTTGTATTTAAACATGGTAATGGCGTCCTACCTGTGTTCAGTGACCAAGGCGGCAAGACCGTCGAAACGCGCTTGGCCTTTAAGTTGTGAATAAAGATTTTTTCTTGACGGAATCTCCCACGGCGTCAGCGCCTCTTCAATCATTGTTTGAACTGGATTGTCGAATATATATATATATATATATATATATATATATATATATATATATTCAGTGAAAAAAACATAGGTTTCACACATGTTATAGTTAGCTGGACATTTCACTCGTAAAAAACCAATGAAATTCCCCCGTTATAGTTAGTTCAGCTAACTATAACTCGCACGCCCGCAATGCACTACTGATGACGTCACATATTACATCACTCATGACATGTTCACTGACATCACTCATGACATCACTGATGTTTAATAGATATGTAGTTACTCATAAAGACACTATTGAGACAGTCATTCATTCACTAACACACCCATACACACACTCATCCACCCATACAGTCCTGCAAACATGCTGTCTTCAACACATACAAAGAGTGAATCACTCATTCATGCACCTATGCACTACGTAATACCCCCCACCGAACCATGCAGACACTCAGACTGATACTCAAAAAAACAACTAATAACCTATATAGACACCCATGAAGCTAATCACCAATCCATGCAGCCACTTATACACAAAGTGAGAGACTGATACAGATATTTTCATATTTAAACATTACTCAGTAAGCCATGTATTCACTATGATACACTTAATCAGTCAGTTACACAATAAATTTTTCAAAAACAAAGCATCCATTTAGACACTTATATACCCATTTATTCTTCCATTGACCTTGAGATATACATATATAAAACATATTTAATTTTCAGAAAAACACACATTCACTGGATTATGTCATCAGTGATGTCATCAGTGATGTCATTTGAGATGTCATGAGTGATGTCATGAGTGATGTCAGTGACCATGTCATGAGTGATGTAGTATGTGACGTCATCAGTAGTGCATTGCGGGCGCGCGAGTTATAGTTAGCTGAACTAACTATAACGGGGGAATTTCATTGGTTTTTTACGAGTGAAATCTCCAGCTAACTATAACATGTGTGAAACCTATGGTTTTTTCACTGAATTTGCAAGGTTTTTTAAATGCTAATTCCTAACTATAACGTGTGTGAAACCTTTGGTTTTTTCATTGAATTTCTAAGGTTTTTTAAATGCTAATTCCTAACTATAACGTGTGTGAAACCCATGGTTTTTTCAGTGAATTTGCAAGGTTTTTTAAATGCTAATTCTTATATTTACCTTTTTTTTTTTTTTCAATTTTTTAACATATTTTGATTTTAATTTTCTATCCTTTTTTAAAGACTATGGTTAAATTTTAAAAATTCTACAATATATTTTTTATTTTTACCATTTTTTTAAACTAAACAGGTAAGATTTATTAGTATAACATAGTGGTTTTTTTTCCCCTTTTTTTCCCCTTTTTTTTTTCTATTTTTTTAACGTGCGCGTACGGTAAGCGCACGTCTTGCTTTTATAACGTTAGATTTCTACGCTGTTTGCGTTCAGATACGCAATTTGCGTAGACGTACGTCACACGCGCGCAACGCGTAACGCGTACGCGGCACGCGCATGTTACGCGGAAGTGAAGGGGCGTGCCTGTTTTGCGCATGCGCGCGTGTCTTTTTTACGCGCATGCGTACTTTTGCCGTAAGCGCTCCGTAAGCGCACCGTAAGCGTAACGTACGTGCACGGTAGGTCATGTGATCAAGAAACAAAACTTTTGATTGGAAGTACTTTCAGTTCTAGAACTCTCCTACACCACACCCATTCCCCTCAGGAGAAGGAGCTGAGTTGTCTTTGTGATACGATGGCAGAACAGCAGACCTCTTCTGAGAGTGAGGCTAGCAGCATTACCTTGAGGCAGAGAAGGAGGAAACAAAAGAGCTCTTTCATATGGGAGTATTTTTCTTTTCCAGAGGGCCAGCAAAAGGTAAATGCACCCTTAGTGACTTGTAAGCTTTGTGGCCGTGTACTTTCAAGAGGGAATCCCAACAAGAAGTATTCCTTCGGGAATCACACCATGTTGAGACACCTTCATGATGTACACGGTAGGACATATGCTCGACATACTGAAGGTAACCCTTCAGTAAGTCAACCAAGCACATCCACAGCAGCTCAGCCTGGTCCATCATCTGCAGGGCCGAGTCCATCTTCGGCAGGTCAGCTGAGCCCTTCATCTGTGGGGGGAGCATCTCCTTTTTCTCGTCCTCTGGAAACCAACCATCGGTTTGCGAGGGTTTTAATTCGGTGCGCCACTTGTCATGATCTAATTTGTCATAGGGAGACCAGTGTTGCCCTAGTGAAAAATTTAATAGATCAGCACATTTGTCGTACCGACTAATATTGCCATTCTTTCTTTCCTCTGTCCCTGCATGAACACAACGGCTCTTTTAAGAGCCAACCTTACCTTTTAACTTTTTTTTATTTATTTTTTTAAACTTTTTTCTATTTTTTTTTTACCGTACGCGTACGGTACGCGTAATTTTTTTTTTTTTTTTTAAAAACACTAAAAATCAATTATCACATTACAAGGTCCTTGAGAGACTACAATGAAAAACTGAAATGTGATTGTGGAGAAGTGGAAAAAAGGGACCATGATATTTTTGACTTACCATACCCACTCAAAAAATTATTTATTAATTAAAATTTAATTTTAATTGCTTTAAAAAAGGTTCAAGTTTTCGAAAATTTTCTATCTCAATCTGAAAAAAAAGAAAAAAGTATTAATATTTAATAAAACATTTTATAATACAGTACACATATTTACATATTTACCAAAAAAATGTTTTGCCTTTTTTTTGCTGTTTTCAGAATATATTGCATTTCACTATAAATTGTGAAAGCAATTGCATTCATCATTTAACAGCGGGCAAAAAAAAAATAACAATCTCAAAGATTGTTTTAAAAAAGCCCAGAATCTCTTTTTATTTAAACATAACATTATAGAAATGCATAATATTCTAAAAAAATTACATCTAATATCAATACTTATTTCTTTAAAATACCGTCTGACATTTTTGTTTCAGAAGTATAATCACATAAATATATCTCAAATAACTCCACAATACATCTGGTTCCATTTCCTTTAGGCCAAATAGTAATTTTAAAATTCTTTTTTGATTAAATTTCCAATGTTAATCCAATAAAATTCTAAAGTTTAAATTGTACAGATCTCACCGATTCTCTGTAACATTTTGGTTTCCGAAAGTTTAATTAATAATTAAATAAGTCCACAATACAATTGTTCACCTTTCCTCATGGCCAAATAGTAATTTTAAAAATCTTTTTTGAATAAATTTCCAATGGCAATCCAATAACATTCCAAAATTTAAATTGTGCAGATGTTACCGATTTTGTCTAAATTTTTGGTTTTCCAAAGTTTCATTTAAAATTTAAAAAGTCCACAATACAATTGGTTACCTTTCCTTTAGGCCAAATGATAATTTTAAAAACCTTTAAATTTGAAAATTCCAATGGTAATCCAATAAAATGGTAAAATTGTTTTGTACAGATCTTGCCAAGTCTCTCTAAAATTTAGGTTTCAGGAAGATTAGATAGGAATTTGCTAAATCAAAAGGCAAACGTTGCTTGAAAATCAATTGGGAATCATTACACAGTGTCCAGCCTTTTTCACATTTAAGATAAACTGTGTAATGTCCAGAAGTAACAGTAGGTCCTTCATGGAAAATTATTGCAACTGTTACAAAAGTTTTTCCTGAAATTGATAATTGCTGTCCTGTAAACTTCTTTATTAAAGTATCCAATTTTGAACCATCAGCTTTACATCGTTGCATCATTAAAATTACATATTGTCTGTATTCCTTTAAAATTAACGTTGAAAACATTTCAGATTGACACTCACCGCATTCCATGCTATGATTAGCATCTTTAACTAATTTAGCAAAAGTGACTGTTTTACTTTCTGGCAATGTTAAATAAATAAACCTTTCAGAATCAACATTAGAGCCACATGTATTGTAACAGTTTTCACAACTACGTTCCCATTTATAAGAGACACCAAACCTATTTTCAATGGGAACCCCTTCTTCTTCCAGTACCTGAAGAAAAAACATCAAGAATTCCTGTGCGTCTTGCTGTACATTTTGAGAAAACTGTGTTCGTCCTGAACATACATCTAAAAGTTTTCTAATTTCAGTAGCACTTTCTATTTGAGTTTTATCATTACTCAGCTTTTGAAAAAGGAGACTCAACTCAGAACAGAATCTTTTTCTCTGATTTACTATTATCTGCTCTTGCAAACTGTCCAGATAAAATGCAACATTCAGCACTACATTAGCGTAGCAGTTGACACCAGAGCTATTTTCAAAATGACATCCTACAACCTCTTCTTCATTTTCCTTTTTCTTTTTGCTTGCAATTACATCACTCCTTTTTTTTTTCCTCCTCTCTACATCTTCATTACAGATATTCTCATTTCTCCTTTTACGAGAAACTACACGTTTCTCCAACACAGGATACTGACCTAAATGAGGAGCATAGGTTCTTCTTAATCTATTATACTCCTTTACACAATTTGTATCAGCACTAACTTTTGAGTCATCAAAGTCTATCATGAATAAACCAGATAATGTTTTCACTCGTGACAAAGCTACATAAGCCATACCTTCTTTGAACACAGTTGAACCAATGTTCACAAAAGCACAATCTACAGTCAATCCTTGAGACTTGTGAATAGTTACAGCATATGCTAGAGAAAACGGAAACTGCTTCCTACGTACATATAAGTCTTTCACAAGCATGAAACGAACTGAACAACGACAAATGTCTTTAACTTCTATCTGATCAAATTTTATTTTTAAACATTCAATTCCATCTTTTTTCTGATAATTAATAAAACCCACAACTCTTCCCATAGCTCCATTAACTAAACCTTTTTCAACATCCAAATTTCTCCTTAAAAATACTCTACAGTTCATGCAAACATATAGATTTTTTTCTAATCCAGCTGTTTTGGAAATGTTCTTCTCTAATGATTCCAATTTATTTTTCAGTGTGCCTGTTAATGTGATTGTAGTTCTTCCATCCTCAATTTTGTCCACTGCTTCCAATTTCCTGATATCTTCCTTTTCCAATTTTAAAAGCTCCTCATTGAATATTGAGCATTCACGTAGAGTTGGCATTAAGCAGATGACACTTTTCTTTTCTGCAATGTTCTTGTATATCTTCTCTGCAACTATTTCTTCCTTTGGAAATAAATTATGTAGCAGCCGACTCTGTAATGCTTTTTTGCCAACTTCTGTGAGTAGTCCAATTCTGATATCTTTCAGAATACTTCCATATTCTTCATCGTTTGCTTGCCTCATATTAGTAGTAAGTTCCTTGTCCTCAAAGAAGGACCAAATATTTGCATTACCGATGCTTCCCAATGACTTCTTTGTGTCTTCATGTGTCACAGTATTAAACACTGGTTGTCCTTTAACTGGAGTAAGTTGTAGAACATCCCCAAAAACTATGACATGTTTTCCACCAAATAACACGTCATAGTCTGTCCTTAGAGTTTGCTGCATTCTTAAATGCACAACGGCAAGCATTAAGTTTGATACCATGCTCACCTCATCAATAATGAGAACTTGCATCTTCTTCAATACTCTTGAAACTTCCAAGCATGCTTCTCCAGTTAGCTTGTTGTATTGTATTTTGTTCTCATGCTCCACTGGTAACATTAGCAAACGATGTAAGGTGATTCCTTTTATGTTATATGCTGCTAACCCAGTTGGAGCAGTAACCACACAAGACAAAGTAGAATCCGTTTTTTTGCTGTAGGAAGCTTCTGATGACTTTTATTAAGAATCTTTTTCCAGTTCCAGCTTGTCCGCTTACATACATCCTGATTGGATGAAATGATGTGCATGAGCACTCTTTTTTTTCATGTAGAAACCCGTGATCAATTTTGCTTCTGATCTCTTCATAAATTTGTTGCTGCTCTTCATTCAGTTGTCTTTCCAAATTTTGTAAGTCTATAAATTCTTCTTGAGCTTGATTCATAGCCGGTTCCACTTCATTCATGGCTATTGATGCTTCATTTTCAACGATTGGTTGTCCTAGGGGATCTTGACTGAGTGTTCCTGAACTTTGGCTGTCTTGAGAACTGTCTCTAGCTACTTCAGCTGCAATTGTAGTTTCCTGTTCAATTTCTTCATTTAACATTTGCAGATAAGTTGAGAATGTACTGCATTGTATGCTGTCTTTGCAAGCATTAAAAGAATCTTCATAGCTTTGAAATTCTCCCAGTAGTTCGTCCTCTGTACGCCATGGTTTAAACAGCTGTAAAAGAGCCAAGTAGTAAAATTCCTTTTTGTCAGTAGTGTCGCAACTCAGCTTCCTGTGATTTATCAAACTTCCTTTTGTTTGCTTCACCAAACATCCTTCCTCACCAATGACTTTATATTTTCCATTGTTGATGTCTTCTGCGGCTTTCCGTGAATAAATGTAGTTCTGCAGCACTTCATAGAGACACATGTTCTCCAGATGATGACTTCTTTTTGGATAATATGTGTCCAACATGTTTGATTTCAAAATATCTGTACTTTCTGGGTCATTCTCGGCCAAATATTCAATTTCTCCAACAGATTTCAGTACCCGATTTCTCATTGCTGCAAGGCCTAAACTTGCCCAAATTATTCTTCTTGATTTCGAGTAGAGACTTGCAGAAGATAACCTATCTGAACATTCGTAGGATCCAATTTCTCGATGCGATAACATCTTTAAACTGAAACTGTACAGCTTCTTACTGACAGTCTTCTCGTGAGAAATCTCTTCCCGCATTTCTTTCAATTCAGTTTTTTCAGATTTAGTAATGTAAGACGTTACATATCGAGCAACAGCAATGGAATTGTCAGCTACATACTGTATATCCATGTTAGCATTCCACATGGATAAAATGACTGGGTTGTAGTCATTTATATTTTTTGATTCTTCTTTTCTTTTTAGGTTGTAGGTATTCTTAGGTGATTTTCTTGTGATAGTATGTCTCACAGATGACATAAAACTGTTTACTCTTCCATTTGAAAGAACAGGTCTAGGAAATCCAAATCGACATTTAGTGTAGTATTTATCTTTGCTCTTGTATTTCCGTCGACAGTATTTTCCACACCGATGACTTTGGAAACGTAAAACTTGCTCCTTTAACTTTTTCTCTTCTGTGCTTTTTGGTATAGCACATGTTGCATATTCTTCAATGTAAGATAACACTCCTTCATCAGTATCTGTTCCAAACTTTGGGGCATCCTTGATCCACAACAGCATATGAATATGAGGAGCACCTCTTGCCTGGCACTCTTTTCTCCAAAAGAAATCCACTACTTCTCCAAGGGGTGGATTTTTTTTATTGCAGATGAAGGACATCATAGCCTCAAATCTATGATTGAAATATCTGCAAACATTAACCGGATCCAATGAGCACAGTTCTCCTGCTGTCTTGTATTCAATGTTTTTAATGTTTGAATTTGCCTCTCGTAGAAAATCCAGTAAATCATCCCAAGCGTACTCAGCACAGCTTAGGGTAAGGAACCATGTTGGTGTTCCTAAATTCCGTAACATGCATTTTAATTCACCATGGCGTCTGTACCAATATTCATTTGTCCCACGCTGACAAGCCATCAGATTGATCAGTTGTGTTTCCAAATGATCATCTCGGTGCTGCACTTTCTCTATAAAATCCTTAGCAGACACATTTTGTAAATGTACTCCACTTTTTAAAATGTGATTTACTGCATAAGATAGTGCAGACAAGTCGCTTTCAAATAAAAGATGGAACAAATAAGGAATACTTTGTCGAAATCTGGGATCTTCTGCATATAGTCTTGTAGTCCGATACTCAGAAGCTGGAATCTGTTCTGGACGTTCATCGTATCGTCCTCCTTTTCCTTTAGGAAACAGCTGGGGAAAACATCGAGCTTCCAAGCTCTCCTCCCATACACTCACGGGAGTTCCTTTTGCTTTCTTCATCTGAAACAGATCAATATTGTCTCCCATAACTTCTTTTGAATGAAGAGGATGTATGCTAAAATGTTCATAAACTTCTTCTTCCTTTGACTTGTCCACTTTTTCAATTTGTCCAGTTGGTGTTTCTGTGTCTTCTTGTAAATCTTCTTCTTCTATATAAATTGATTCATACCATTTGTTATTCCTTTTCAAATACAAATTTGCTCTTTGTACTTTCCGTACATCTACCAGCTCCTGCCAAATCTTCTTATTCTTTGTAGGTACACCATTAACCAGAATAACTAATGGTTCAGTTTCCAAAGTATCTACATCAATAGTTTCCATATTTTTTTTCAAATCCAAGGGCAAATACACCACTCTACCTTTTAAACCTCTCAGTAAATCTGAAGGAGGTAATTTACCAGTTTTGGGCTCCATACGCACTATGGTCTGGAACGGATGAACACATTGAATAAGTATAGACTCATATGTATTTAATTCAGAAAGTTCGGCAGGAATAGCATCCAATTCTAAATTATTATGTACAGCTCTGGTCGGCATTCTATTTTCCTCTAACTTGTTGTAACAGTATTTACAAATACGCTGATCTTCACCCAATTCAAAACAATTTTCAAGAAATATATATGTGGCAAAATCCTTCCACTTATAATTATCTTCATTTTCACTCTTTCTGTAGAGATCAACATTCCTAGTTTGTTTTCTATAATGAGTTCTGCGGCAACAAATACAAGTTATATTTGGTCTTTCATTAGAGATTATTGCAAATTTTGTTATGTGATCATTAAATGTTTTACTTACAGAGGGTTCTACATTCTCTTCCACTTCTTCCTCATTTACTGTGTCCTTTTCTGCACTGTCTTGTTCAGGACCAAAGTAACAAAACTGAATTTCATCAACAACCTTCTCTACATCTGATACCGATCCACGGAACAGAGCCCTATTCAATTCATCTAACTTTATTGCTGGACTTTTAGCAAAATACAACCGTCTCACAAACTTTCTCATTTCAGTATGATGAACAGCCAGCATCCTAAAATGATGGAAAACACTATTACACACTTTTCTAGATAGACAAGCCAGAGAATGACCCTGCAAACCAGTATTCTCTCTCACTCTGCATGGATCTAGACTTTGAAGCACCTTAATCTTCTGTTTTACACTTTTTTTACTATATTCTCTTAGAAACTCACGAAATTTATCAATAGATTCCTGACGCACAGTGCAAATACTACTACAATTCCAAGTGTACACTGGGGCTTTAGGACGTCTCCCCATAGCCTCATCCGCCATCACTTGTACCTCATCTCTTGGAACCATTATCTCCTTCTCCATTATGCAACCATTTTTCACTTCATAAGCACGACCTCTGGTGTCAACTGCATGCAGCAAACTATTACTTTGAAAATAACTCTCTTCATTAAAAAAGGCTTCACTACTTGAACTATGCATCAATTCTCCTAAAAACACTTTACAAAAGTTTGTTCTTTTCACTACTCTTTTCCTTTTGCTTTGTGATTTCAGTACATTAACCATTTTATCTAATGTATGCATCCTATTCAAAATTAAAATGAATAGTTTCCTTTTTAATTCTAATGCCTTTGCTGCAATAGCTTCAATTTCTTTTTTTCTCTTGTAATATTTTGCCTTTTTCTTATATTTCTTCACATCCTTTATCAAATTGGACAGAACTCTTCTCTGAAACATTTTTCTACGTATCTCTTTAAACGCTGTTTTTCTGTTTAAGTTAATCTTTGTTATTGCAGAAGGTATATTTGCATTAACTAAATTCTCAATTTTTTCCAGTCCTTTTCTATTGAAAAGATTCTTTCCAGTACAGACATTTTGTACATTTTTCCTTTTTTTGAAGATGTTCTTTAAAAAATCTTTTCTCTGCTTACCAGAAGACTGTCTCTTTTTCCCAACATGAGCATCTCCAACTAACTTAGGTCCTCCAGTTGTCTTCAAATATAGTTTTTTTTTGTGGTTTTTCGTTACTCTGGATTTTGTAGGCATCTTAAATTTTGTTCACTGCTCTTCAGCAATACCTGAAAAAAACTTTTAAAAAATTCCTTTTTTATATTTAAATATATTACTACATTTTTTATGATCTTTTCAAATCTTAAAATACTAAGTACCCCTTTCCTAGAAGTGAAAATCACAATAACACATTCACAAATTAAATATCTAAAAACAATTCCTGTGTGCACACAGAGTCATGCTTTGAAATTAGGCAGAAAACGAAATTTCTTTGCCCATTTGAAAGCACACATTCTACTACTTTTTTGGCAAGTAATAAGTACTTTTACAGTCTGACACATTTTGAATCCACTTTTCAGATTCTGATAAAAGCACATGTCCAAACTGCTTTTTGAGACCAGCACCATGTGTAACCTGGGTGACTGAGTACACTCCAGCAAGGGCAACCAGCCTAAGTGATGCTGAATGTATTTGCATTACTGACTGCAACCTCAAACCCCACTCGGTTGTGAATACTGTGCATGATTCCACAGGATAAGCAGCTGGCTGTGTGCTAAGAGTCTGCTTAATAACAAATAGTCAAATATCCTGGACTGATCATAGAGTGGTCTCTAAAGCTAAATATTTAGGTGTCTTTATCTCATCAAACTTGGATGAGATTGTTGAGGACAACTTAGCTCCATTGGCCATACATACCAGGAAAGCTCTGAAACAAATTGATAACTTACATTTAACCCTTGTTGGCAGATGTAACGCCATAAAGATGACATATTTTCCTAAGCTTCTATACTTCTTTCGATCCATACCTCTGGAATTTAACAAAACAAGTTTACAAAAATTCCAACAAATATTCACTCAGTTTATCTGGTCATACTCTCAATCCAGGAGGGCTCTACAGCAATTATGCCTACCTAAAGAACGAGGGGGGTGGTCTTTTCCTAATATTACTTTTTATTACTGGGCCTCGGTACTTCAATACAGCACAGAATTGCTAAAAGAAGCCCCACTTTCTCAAACATCAGGGCTTCCTTCGCCATTTCAGCTACTGTTGGGTGAACAATCTTGGGGCTGCCTACTCCGAGAAACCACCTATGGATACTATAAACGGGTAAGATTCAAGACACTACTGAACTCTTTTAAAGTCTTCCGCAGTATCAGCAGAGTTTTTGGGTTGGGCAGATTTAATCACTATACTCCCACGCTAAACAATGATAATCTACCTGCCATTTTTTGCAAGGCCTATTTTTCAAACTGGCATAAGGCCGGCATTTTGAAATTAGGAGATCTCATGACCAGTGATGGAGTAATACCCTTCCCTGACCTATCGACCAAATTTAAGCTCCAAAGTGAAGACGCTTTTAAATATCTCTCTGTCTCTAATTTTCTATCTAGGAAGGCCGGGGGCTCCTCAGGATTTAAGGAAATTGACTTGTTAAACCTATTGCGCAATCCACTAACCCCTCGAATTGGCCTTCTATATAATACTATAAACAGAGAGACTCCTGATGACCTACAAAAGATAGCTGACAAATGGCATAATAAACTTACTTCTCACAGCAGTATCTTTTTTAATTCACTTGCATTATCACACAACATTTTAATCTCAGCTAAACTACAGGCGCAACACTTTAAGACTATCTTTTTCCTGTACTTCACTCCTAGAAAGATTGCTAAGTGGGGAACTGGCCAAGGCACCTTTTGTCCTAGATGCTCTGAGTATGCGGCTGACTCAATTCATGTGTTTGCCACATGCCTAAAGCTTTCCCATACAATAAACCGCATACAGGAATTTCTAAGGGAAGTTACACTTCAGCCTATAATCTTAAATCCTACTATTATAATGCTAGGCACACAGAATGAAACCTTACGGCTGAAAAGAGATGGTCTAACATTCATTGCAATGACAGTCTGGAGGATGTGTGTGGCATCTGCCTGGCTTGATCCAGAGCCCCCTTCTTTCTCACAATGGCTAGCCAGATTTATTGCAACCTACTATCTAGAAATCACTGTCTACGCCAGAAAGGGAAGTAAAGGACGGAAAAAGGGGGTCGAGATTTGGGATAATCTCACCTCTTGGCTGGCGTAGACAGGATAATCACTACATTTCTTCTTCTCCTGTCCCTTTTTTTTTTTTTTTTTTTTCTTCTTTTCTCTCTCTCTTTTTTGTTTTGTTTTCACTTTAACCATTTGACTCTCAATAACCGTTAGTTTATTTTTTATTTTTTGATGTCTTTATAATATGTGTTTTTTCTTTTCTGTGTCTCCTACCCTTAATCTACACGTTGTTTTTGCTCTCTCACTGAGAGGGTGGGGGGTGGCAGGAGGGGGGAAGGGTGCTCTAATGAACCGCTCTCTGTATTTTTTCTCTGTTAAAAAAAAAAAAAAAAAAAATTTAAAAAAAAAAAAAAAAAAAAAAACTGCTTTTTGAGACCAGCACCATGTGTAACCTGGGTGACTGACTACACTCCAGCAAGGGCAACCAGCCTTAGTGATGCTGAATGTATTTGCATTACTGACTGCAACCTCAAACCCAACTCGGTTGTGAATACTGTGCATGATTCCACAGGTTAAGCAGGTGGGTGTGTGCTAAGAGTCTGCTTCTGCATAAAAAAATAGCTCCCCCTTTCCATCTAATGCAAATGTAAAATCACCAGAGCAATACCAAACAGATTTCTGAGACCAGCAACATGTGTAACCTGGGTGACTGACTACACTCCAGCAAGGGCAACCAGCCTTACTGATGCTCAATGTATTTGCATTACTGACTGCAACCTCAAACCCTAAAAGTATTCCTCATTTATACCACTACACCTTAATTTATGGTGAAAACATAGTCCATATTATTTTACATGTTTTTATTTGCATTATTAAGTGCAACCTCAAACCCCACTCAGTTGTGAATACTGTGCATAATTCCACAGGATAAGCAGCTGGGTGTGTGCTAAAAGTCTGCTTCTTCATAAAAAAATAGCTCCCCCTTTCCTACTAATGCAACCCGAAAATCACCAGAGCATAACGCAATAAATCTCTGCCTGTAATTCCTCTTTGCACACAGAGTCATGTTTTCATATTAGTCTGAAAACGTAATTTCTTTGCCAATTTGAAACCACACTTACTACTCTTTTTTTTGGCAAGTGATAAATACTTTTACAGTCTGACACATTTTAAATCTACTTTTCAGATTCTGATAAAAGCACATGTCCAAACTGCTTTTTGAGACCAGCACCATGTGTAACCTGGGTGACTGAGTACACTCCAGCAAGGGCAACCAGCCTTAGTGATGCTGAATGTATTTGCATTACTGACTGCAACCTCAAACCCCACTCGGTTGTGAATACTGTGCATGATTCCACAGGATAAGCAGCTGGCTGTGTGCTAAGAGTCTGCTTCTGCACAAAAAAATAGCTCCCCCTTTACATCTAATGCAAATGTAAAATCACCAGAGCAATACGCAATAAATCTCTGCCTGTAATTCCTCTTTGCACACAGAGTCATGTTTTCATATTAGTCAAATAACAAAATTTCTTTGCCAATTTGAAAGCACACTTACTACTCTTTTTTTTGACAAATGATAAGTACTTTTACAGTCTGACACATTATGAATCCACTTTTTAGATTTTTAATAAAGCACATGTCCAAGCAACATTTTCAGACCAGCAACATGTGTAACCTGGGTGACTGAGTACACTCCAGCAAGGGCAACCAGCCTTAGTGAAGCTGAATGTATTTGCATTACTGACTGCAACCTCAAACCCCACTCGGTTGTGAATACTGTGCATGATTCCATAGGATAAGCAGCTGGTTGTGTGCTAAGAGTCTGCTTCTGCATAAAAAAATAACACCCCCTTTCCATCTAATGCAAATGTAAAATCACCAGAGCAATACCAAACAGCTTTATGAGACCAGCAACATGTGTAACCTGGGTGACTGACTACACTCCAGCAAGGGCAACCAGCATTAGTGATGCTAAATGTATTTGCATTACTAAGTGCAACCTCAAACCCCACTCGGTTGTGAATACTGTGCATGATTCCACAGGATAAGCAGCTGGGTGTGTGCTAAAAGTCTGCTTCTGCATAAAAAAATAGCTCCCCCTTAACATCTAATGCAAATGTTAAATCACCAGAGCATAACGCAATAAATCTCTGCCTGTAATTCCTCTTTGCACACTGAGTCATGTTTTCATATTAGTCTGAAAACGTAATTTCTTTGCCAATTTGAAACCACACTTACTACTCTTTTTTTTGGCAAGTGATAAATACTTTTACAGTCTGACACATTTTAAATCCACTTTTCAGATTCTGATAAAAGCACATGTCCAAACTGCTTTTTGAGACCAGCACCATGTGTAACCTGGGTGACTGAGTACACTCCAGCAAGGGCAACCAGCCTTAGTGATGCTGAATGTATTTGCATTACTGACTGCAACCTCAAACCCCACTCGGTTGTGAATACTGTGCATGATTCCACAGGATAAGCAGCTGGCTGTGTGCTAAGAGTCTGCTTCTGCACAAAAAAATAGCTCCCCCTTTACATCTAATGCAAATGTAAAATCACCAGAGCAATACGCAATAAATCTCTGCCTGTAATTCCTATTTGCACACAGAGTCATGTTTTCATATTAGTCACAAAACGAAATTTCATTGCCAATTTGAAAGCACACTTACTACTCTTTTTTTTGGCAAGTGATAAATACTTTTACAGTCTGACACATTTTAAATCCACTTTTCAGATTCTGATAAAAGCACATGTCCAAACTGCTTTTTGAGACCAGCACCATGTGTAACCTGGGTGACTGAGTACACTCCAGCAAGGGCAACCAGCCTTAGTGATGCTGAATGTATTTGCATTACTGACTGCAACCTCAAACCCCACTCGGTTGTGAATACTGTGCATGATTCCACAGGATAAGCAGCTGGCTGTGTGCTAAGAGTCTGCTTCTGCACAAAAAAATAGCTCCCCCTTTACATCTAATGCAAATGTAAAATCACCAGAGCAATACGCAATAAATCTCTGCCTGTAATTCCTATTTGCACACAGAGTCATGTTTTCATATTAGTCACAAAACGAAATTTCTTTGCCAATTTGAAAGCACACTTACTACTCTTTTTTTTGGCAAGTGATAAGTACTTTTACAGTCTGACACATTATGAATCCACTTTTCAGATTCTTAAAAAAGCACATGTCCAAACAGCTTTTTCAGACCAGCAACATGTGTAACCTGGGTGACTGACTACACTCCAGCAAGGGCAACCAGCCTTAGTGATGCTGAATGTATTTGCATTACTGACTGAAACCTCAAACCCCACTCGGTTGTGAATACTATGCATGATTCCACAGGATATGCAGCTGGCTGTGTGCTAAGAGTCTACTTCTGCAGAAAAAAATACCTCCCCCTTTCCATCTAATGCAAATGTAAAATCACCAGAGCAATACAAAACTGCTTTCTGGGACCAACAACATGTGTAGCCTGGGTGACTGATTACACTCCAGCAAGGGCAACCAGCCTTACTGATGCTGAATGTATTTGCATTACTGAGTGCAACCTCAAACCCTTAAAGTATTCCTTATTTATACCAGTACACCTTAATTTATCGTGAAAACATAGTCCATATTATTTTACATGTTCCTCACATTTAAATTTCTCCCAAAACAGAAAATGATAAACACAACTTCAACAAAAGGAATTCCAATTCTATTATTCATTTCTTAATTTACCATCTACATCCCCTCTCAAACTCTAAACTCACCTTTAAAATTAGTTAGTTGTGAAAGAAATGTGGCACTCAAACAGCAGATTATCAGAGCCAGGATCTCTGTTCTGTACACCTCTCTCCTCTCAGCAGAACCAGATATTGGCAAAGTTTCCCTCTCTTTTTCCACACAGATACATGTAAGTTTCAAATCTCAGTGCTTCCCCCTTTTTTTCAAATGTAATCACACATTTCTATTGGTTGAAAACCAACCCTTTTCCAAAAGTACCCTTCCCCCAACTTGACTTCTGCCTAGTACCCTTCCCCCAACTTGACTTCTGCCTGCTACCATAGCAACAGCTCATGAAACACTGCTGTGCAGAGTTAGGTCAGAAGTTCACCAAACAATGTTTCATTTCCAAAGAGCAGGAGTGCTTGACTTATCAAACCTAACAGCAAATCCATAGTACTGTTCTTTGGTAACACATTTTTCTGTACCAATACAAAACATGCTTCTATAAATTTACACATACAGCCTAGTTTTTATTGTAGAATGGTATGAAACAGCCAATCAGTTTATTTAAAAAATAAAATAAAATATGTATGCCTCCATTTCCAAACTGTCTTTCATTTCTTTTTACCATTCTACTGAAATACACCTCCTGAGTGCATCCAGTTCTCCTTTGAAGATGTTCACAGTGTGGATTGTAGGGCACAGCTATGTCTTCAGGAGTGAAAAGTATGCAGAGAAAACAGGTATGGTGAGAGACCTTGCTTTGCCAAAGGTAGACATTAAATGGATTGGTCAGAGAGGATTAAAGTGGCACCAATTGATGCCATTGGTGAAATCCTTCATGCAAATCCAACACCCTGACCTCATAATAGTGCACTGTGGTGGCAATGACCTAGGCACTTTGACTGGGGTAGGTCTGGAAATGCTTATGAAGGAGACCTTTGCACAACTGTTTTCACTTTTCCCTAAAACTGCCTTTGTGTTTTCTAACATATGCCAAAGGCAAAAATGGAACTGGTCCAATCATTTCTGTCCACAGATTGACAAAGCAAGAAAGCACGTCAACAAATCTGTTTCTGCTTTTCTCCGAGACTATGGTATGGGTTCCATTTACCACAACAACTTGCGTTACGACATGCAAGACATTTATAGAGGAGATGGTGTGCACTTCAATGATGAAGAGAACAGAGTCTTCCTCTTGAACCTTAGACTCTGCATCGGTACTTACTTGTAGGTACCACTAAAAAATCACTTCATAAACACAACGGCTCTTTTTTTTGGACCCCCTAATATCTAAACACTTAAATCTGCATTTCATTTCTTGTTTTATTTTTTTTTTCTATCGTACGCGTACGGTGAGCTTACCGTACGCGTACCCCGTGATTTTTTTAAAAATTAATAAATGTTTTTTTTGTACTTTTCTGTCCTTCTTTGACCCCCTTTCAAATGTTAGGGGGTCTGTAACTCTCTTCCTTGCCCCCTTTTCAAGTTATCTCCCTTTTTTTTTCTGACTGAAACACACGAAATGGCGGCCGCCGCTTCCTGGTTTCCACCGATTCGAATGTTTACTAAGATCTATCAGCCAATCAGATTCGCGCTCGCGCACGTCACCGTACGCGTACGGTAAGCGCACCGTAAGCGCACCGTAAGCTGGCTCAGATATATATATTGATTTAAATGCTATTTTCTCAGAATCTACTGAACAGATTTACACCAAACCTACAAAAGGCACTTCCTTGACCTGAGGACTACCTCTCTGTCAAATTTCATTAAATTCTGTTCAGCTGTTCGGGCTGTAGCTCTGTCTAAAGGTCCTATGGAAAAATGCATGGGAAAAACGCGTTTTGGGACCCCCCTTTTATCTCAGCCCCCGCTTGACGAATCCCCCCGAGACTTTCAGGGTAGGAGCGGAGCTCAACGCCCCACCTATTTTGAAAATTTCGCGAGGATTCGTCGACCGGCGCCAAAGTTATTCAAAATAGAATGTTGCAGATTTCCTATGGTAAGAGGGTCCTAACTATAACTACCTACTGGCGACCGCCAGTAGGTAATATATATATATATATATATATATATATATATATATATATATATATATATATATATATATATATATATGTGATCAAGACCAGGGAGACCCGGTCGAAACGCGTCATGCTGTGAATTTTCTGCAATAAAGCACTTCTATATCCAAGCACGCTGTGGACTTTCCGTTGGACTTGATTTAATCAGGATTGTGGTTCACTGCTTTGAAATATAACTGGTGAACTTTAGGGATCTTTTTTTTAGTTTAAAATGTAATGTTGCAACTGGCATTGTCACCTAACTATAATTGTCACCTTTACCCTTGCTGTTTTTTTCAGTGAATCTCTAAGATTTGTTTGAATATATAACTATAATTGTCATTTTAACCTTTGATTTTTTTCTGTGAATGTATATATAATATATATATATATATATATATATATATATATATATATATATATATATATATATATATATATATATATTACCTACTGGCAGTCGCCAGTAGGTAGTTATACTTAGGACCTATTTTCCATAGGAAATCCGCAACATTCTATTTGGAATAACGTTGGTGCCGATTGACGAATCTTCGCGAAATTTTCCAAACTTTTGGCCAGCTCCGGTCCGCTCCTATCCTTAAAATTTCACGGTGATTTGTCAAGCAAGGGCCGAGAAAAAAGGGGGGTCTCAAAACGCGTTTTCCCCATGCATTTTCCCATAGGACCTGTTGACGCAGCTAGAGCCCGAACTGCTAAACGGAATTACACCAAATTTGGCAAAGAGGTAGTCCTCAGTTCAGACTCGTGCCTTTTGCTTAAATGGTGTAAATACGTTCAGTAGTTCCTGAGAAAATTAGAGTTAAAAAGATAGATATATCTGGGCGGAGCCTAACCACACATCTCATCGTGAGATCTGATTGGCTGTCAGTACTTCATCCAAGAAGTGTTGGCAGCCATCTTGGGACCAATATACATGATAGCAATGATAGCACCTCATTAAAAAGCATTGCAGTTAATAGAAGGTTTTAAGACTTTAGTTACATTATAAATCATTTGTTGATGGTACCATACTCATTTTAGGAATTGTGGTGTGTTCTAAGGTGATTTTACCATGTGAAAAAGCCTTCTGCTGTGATATCATGAATCATGTTTGAGAGAAAACTATTTTCTCATGCTTTTCCCACAGAGATTTGGAAGGTGATCTATAAGCTAAACTGAGAGCATATTTTCTGTAAATTCACATTATCGTTCTCAGTCATGTGAGAATGAAGTCTGACTTTCTCAGTAAAACGTACATCCAACAAGGGCAGAGACTGTCAGTTGATTCCTTTGTGTTCAACTGCAGCTTCCCAGAGTGTTCTAAAGAACAACTAGAGCGCTGACAGTCCTACTTATGACAAACGTATTGCACACCTGAAGCCATCTTGATTGGAAAAAAGTGGTAACTCTTAAAACATTTAATTTAAAAAGGAACAAAATGAGGGGGTTCATTTTGCCATAGAAAGTATGAATAGTGATGCAGAAAGAAAAATTAGGTCACATTTTGACTTCTCAAATCCTCTTCTATTTCATAAAAAAATTCTGACATGCAGACTGAAACATGCACTTTGAATACCAGCAGCAGACTTCCCTGGTGAGCAGTAGCTTTACTACAGTGATCTAATGAGCAACTAGAGTGCTAACATTCAGAATTTATGGCAAATGTGTGAGATATCTGAATAGCTTCTTGATGGAATCAAAGTAAAAAACTGAAAGCATTTCCTACTGACGAGACTGGAGTAAATGAGTAAATGAGGAAATTAGGCAACTTCATAACAAATAAATCTCCCAAGATGGCCACCAGAGACAAAAGAGCCCAAATGCAGCACATATATCACCCAGATGTAGCCCACATGTAGCCCGATGACAGAAGTGTGCAAAACACTTATTGTTTGTGTATTTGCAGTTTTATATAGTGCAGACTTGTTAGGTATTGGAGTGCTTTACATGAGCATTGGTTACATCACACAAGATCAAATTCATTTTGGTTGTAGACATGGGGAGATTAAGTGATTTGACCAGAATCACAGAATGTTGAGCTGAAGCAGAAACTCCAACCTGGTTCCCCAGTTGCAAAGTCGGCAGCTCTGGAAGTAACACCACATCCTCTCCCCTAGGTGCAACATTTAATCAAGTGGTCAACTGGATAAAAAAAACATAAAGATTACAAATAATTTAAAAGTTCTTTGTCGCTATTTGAAAACTCAGAAAATATGTCCTCATTTTAGTTTTTTAGAGCACTCACCATAATTTTGGTGCAAATAAGACCCTCTCATATATGTAATTTCTAATGGAAATGCTCTTGGTATTACAGTTTTAATTACATCAAGATGACGTCAGGCGTTCCACACTTTTGTAATAAATATAGAATGTTAGCAATCTAGTTGTTCATTGGGATACTGTTGAGAGGCAGAGGCAAGGGGCACGGACTCTGAAAATTGAAGGCAGGTAGGAGAGTGCAGAGGCAACAATTTGACCACATTGGGCAGGCAGGAAGGGCAGTGGCAGCACAACAGACTATGGAAGGCAGGGAAAAGGGGGGTAGGGGCAACAAACCAACAATACAGGACTGGCAAGAGAGGCTGTGGCAATATAATAGACCATTGTGGGCAGAAGGAAGAGGCAGTGGTAGTACAACCATACATGCTAACAGACCCATTTCAGCCAGGAAACGTCCAATGTTTTTAAGCTCAAATGGGCTTTATTTGATCTGTCTCCTGTCTACAATCTCCTCTTTTTCAATGTAACTCAACGGGGAAAATCAATACCCCAGTTTTTTTTCAAAATCTCCCTCTTACCAAGTTCAAAATGTTCGCAAGTATGGTACATTGGATCATGGTAGGCAGGAGGAATTGGGGTAGAGACATGGACTCGGATAACAGAGGACAGGAGGGACATAGAGAGGTGCACCAAACTGACCCTACAGGGCAGGCATCAGGGTTTGCAGCAGCACAATACACCACACAGGGAATGCGGGACAGGAGCGCAGCACAACAATCCATAGAAAGCAATAGGGAGGGGACAGGACCATGCACATGGACAACAGAGAACAGAGGGGAAAGAGGCAATGGTAGCTAGCTGAACATAATGGACGGACAGAGAAAGCTGCAGCATAACAGACCATAAAGGGCAGGAGGGACGGATCAGGGGCATTACAATGGAACAGACAAGCCAGGAGGGAGGGAATCAGGGTCTGCACATGGAAACAGAGGGCTGGGGGCAAGGGGCAGGGCAGGAGCAGCAAGATGACCATGGCGGTTAGGCAGGATGGGCACTAGAAACAAGACACACCATGGAGAGCAACAGTGAGACTATGATGGCATACACACAGACCATGGAGGGAAGGTGAGAGGGGATCAGGGGCAGCTAGCTGACCACACAGGGAGGGTGGGAGGGACCATGGCAGCACAGAAGACCATGCATGGCAAGCGGGAGGGTTAGTGGCAGCACAATGGCTATGATGGGCAAGAAGGAGGCTGCAGGGGCATGCACAAAGGACCATGGAGGATAGAAGGGAGGGTCAGGACCTGGGCACAGACAAGAGAGTTCAGGGAAAGAGGCCTCACAACAGACAGCGTGGGGCAGTTGCAGCATAACAGACCAGGGAGGGCAGAAGGGTGTGGCAGTAAAATGGACCATGGAGGACAGGAGGAAGGGGATAGGGGCATGGCATGTGGACAGGCAGGGTGGAGGTGGCAGGGACAAGTAACAGTCTTCTGACAATTCTAGGCAGGTGGGAGGGGAGTGGCAGCTCAACAGAACACTCAGAGTAGATAGGAGTGGCAGGTCCATGGAGCATGGTGGGCAAAAAGGATGGAGCAGGGGCATGCACAAAGACATCGGAGGGCAGGGGGAAGGAGAATAGGGGCAGCAAGCTAAGCACAGAGGCTAAGCAGGAGGTCAATGATGGGCCATAGAATTGGGCAATGGAGGGCAGGAGGAGTGGACTGGTACATCATGCTAAATGGTGGGCAGTGGCAGCACATCAGACGATGCATGGCAGGAGGGAGGAGGCTAGTCCATGGATTCAGACAACAGAGGATAGGGAGGAGGTGGATGGGGCATCAAGCTAACTGTTCAGAGAAGGTGGGTATTAGGAACTTTATTGTTTTTAAAATGTGTGTCTGTGCGAACTACTTAAAATATGAACAAGTATGCAGCATAATTTGACTTTTATTCAGGAAGAAGAGGACGATTGTGACTGTGACTCCGGGCTCACTTGGCAGAAACACCCACTGACCCTCCACCCCATCGCAAAATGTAATGCCAGTGAAAAGGGTAGGTGGACGCAGTGTTATATAGAACATAGTCCTGAGAGCACGATTGAAAATGAAAACTAGATATAGTGTATGGTATAAACTATGCTCCGAAAAGTGTGATATAAGATGAACCGGGGAGTGAAATATAATATGCAATACATTGTGCGCAATGACAGATTCATTGGAGAGCGCGAGATAGCACAGGCACTAGCGCGTGCTATGCGGCATGCGCCTTGGAGTGTAATATGCACAGGGCAGTGTTGTGTAACCTAACTAGTCTCTAAAGTTGTAATGTAAAATAAGTGCTGGGGAGTGTAACGTTGCATATGCACTGTGACAAAGATATGGATCCTAGATTGTAATATGTATGGCATAGCGCTGTGCGTTATAACATAGGCATCAAGGAAGGCACGTTAGATGGGGCAATATAACCCGTGCGGAGGCAAGTGTGGCATGACATATTCAGGGGGTGGTGTTACAGTGCACATGGGCTAGAGAGTGTCATAGCATACGCACTAGCTGGTGGAATACAACACAGAGGTGTGTGGCACTCGGCGGGCACTGGTGGGTGTAACACAGCATTGGGCTCAGCCAGGAGCACGCTGTGACTCTCAAATGAGGTTCGTCTCCTTTCCAGAGAGTAAAATAAAAAGTATTACACATCCGGCGGTGGATGTGTGTTTTATTAACCGTGAGGTGGGTTTCTTGAATAGTTTGGTCGAATTTTTGTCGAATCCCCTTTGAATGGCTTGGTGTGCGTGTGTATTAAATGTGCCCGTCAATAGCTACCCATGTTTGTATAAATAAACGACAAGGGTGTCTACTTGGAGAGTACCCACCGGCGGGGGCGCCGGGATTAGGCATAGTAGGGCGTCAGACACGTCAGAGCTTCACTAGCGGTGTAAATACATTCCACGTGGATTCATTGTATGCATAGTCGCCTTTTAATGAATATCACGCAAATCGTCATGGTTATAGGTACATACGGTTTGTCCAGCATGTCCTAGGTGCTTCTATAAATATATATTTTTTTTTAAATAATAAAAAACAAAGGCCGGCTACGGGGGATGGGGTCCCTGGGGCCATAAGTGGCCTGAGGAGGGGGGCAACGCAGCCCCCCTTCTAAAGAATTATTTTTTTAAAAGGCCATGACCCGGGGGTTGGGGTCCCCGGGGCCGATTAAGGCCTTGGAACGGCCAAATTAATTTTTTTCAACAAAAAATTAGGGTGCAGGCCCTGGGGGATGGGGTCCCAGGGCCAATAAATTAGAAAAAGAAGGGGGGCCACACAGCCCTCCTTCTTAAAAAATTTAATAAATGAAAGACCGGCATCGCACCGGAGGCCATGGCCCCTCCTTGCAGCACTCTGCAAACGCGCCCCCTGGCCAGTTGTAAGTTGGGGAATTAATTCCCTTTCAATCCTGAGGGACCCTGGGGGCCAACTAGCCCACCAGGTGCTTCTAGTAAGCGTCACTGCTCTGCGTTGCAGAGAGGTGGTGCAGGCCGTGCCCCTTTTTACACCTTTCTGCAATGGCGCTTACTGGAAGTACCTAGTGGGCTATTTTGCCCCTAGGGACCCTCAGGATTCAAGGGGACTTAATCTCCCAACTTAAAAAACGGCCACAGGGCGTGTTTACACAGTGGGGAAGGGAGGGCACGGGCCTGAGGGGACGTGTGCAAACACGCCCTATGGCGCGTTTTAAGTTGGGGAAATAATTCCCCTTCAATCCTGAGGGCCCCTGGGGGCTAACTAGCCCACCAGGTGCTTCCAGTAAGCGCCACTGAGCTGCGTTGCAGAGAGGTGGTCCAGGCCGTGCCACTTTTCACACCTCTCTGCAACGCAGCTCTGTGGCGCTTACTGGAGGTACCTAGTGGGCTAGTTGGACCCTAGGGACCCTCAGGATTCAAATGGACTTAATTTCCCAACTAAAAACGGCCACAGGGCGTGTTTACACAGTGGTGAAGGGAGGGGACGGGGCCTCAGTTAACATGTGCAAACACACCCTGTGGCGCGTTTTGAGTTGGGGAAATAATTCCCCTTCAATCCTGAGGGACCCTGGGGGCCAACTGGCCCACCAGGTGCTTCCAGTAAGCACCACTGCGCTGCATTGCAGAGAGGTGGTCTAGGCCGTGCCCCTTTTTACATCTCTCTGCAACGCAGCTCTGTGGCGCTTACTGGAGGTACCTAGTGGTCTAGTTGGACCCTAGGGACCCTCAGGATTCAAGGGGACTTAATCTCCCAACTTAAAACGGCCACAGGGTGTGTTTACACAGTGGGGAAGGGAGGGGACGGGGCCTGAGGTGACGTGTGCAAACACGCCCTATGGCACGTTTTAAGAGGTAGTTTTAATCCCCTGCCCTATTATATACTAGGGGCTTACAGAGGTACCCCAACGCCTAGTGTATGTAGGTGTTTTCACTGTATTCTGAGTGTCTTTTAACATAGCACTGGCTCTAGGACTGGTTAGTCAGACTCAGTTACCACCAGTATCCGTCTGAAAAAGTTGAGGGTACAGAATGATTTTGCAACAAGGCTTCTTTCTGCTCTTCTGTTTGTTCTTTCTGCACGTTATCCTTCTTCCTGCAGTTTCTTCGTCTTTGAGGACTTCTGTTGCTTCTTTCTGCATTTCTTTTTTTTCTTTCTGTGCGTTTTTTCTTCTTTCTTCACATGTCCTATCTCTGTAGGCATAGTTAGAAATTAGCATTTAAAAAACCTTTGAAATTCACTGAAAAAACCATAGGTTTCAGGCACGTTATAGTTAGGAATTAGCATTTAAAAAACCTTAGAAATTCACTGAAAAAACCATAGGTTTCAGGGGCGTTATAGTTAGCTGGACTTTTCACTCGTACAAAACCATTGAAATTCCCCGTTATAGTTAGTTCAGCTAACTATAACTCGCGCGCCCGCAATGCACTGCTGATGACGTCACATATTACATCACTCATGACATGGTCAGTGACATCACTCATGACATCACTGATGACATCTCAAATGACATCACAGTGATGTCATTTGACATGTCATCAGTGATGTCATGAGTGATGTCACTGACCATGTCATGAGTGATGTAATATGTGACGTCATCAGCAGTGCATTGCAGGTGTGCGAGTTATAGTTAGCTGAACTAACTATAAAGGGGGAATTTCAATGGTTTTGTACGAGTGAAAAGTCCAGCTAACTATAACGCCCCTGAAACCTATGGTTTTTTCAGTGAATATACATATATAAACAAATCTTAGAGATTCACTGAAAAAAACAGCAAGGGTAAAAGTGACAATTATAGTTAGGTGACAATGCTAGTTGCAACATTACATTTTAAACTAAAAAAAGAACACTAAAGTTCACCAGTTATATTTCAAAGTAGTGACTATAACTAGCACCCCTGCCATGCACAGTGTTGTCACAAATTATGTCATTTCAGTTGTCATCAGTGATGTTTTCAATGCTGTCACTGTGCAAGTCATCAATGATATAATATAAGAGGGTGTAAGCAGTGCATGGCAAGGGCGCGATGCATAGTTACTTTAGTTAACTATAACTGGTGAATTTAAGAGGTTTTTTATGTTTAAAATGTAATGTTGCAACTGGCATTGTCATCTTTCTATAACATCACTTTAACCTGTGTTTGTTTCCAGTGGATTTCCTAGGATTTATTTTAATAACTATCTATAACTGTCTAAAACTGTCTATTTACCTTTGTGTTTTTTTCAGTGAAAAAAAAATATTTCGCATTTGGGGGATCCCCCTAATAAATTAATACACCCACACAAATATATATATATATATAAATATATGTGTGTTCACACGCACACACACATATATATATTACCACAAAAATGCGTGGTGAAGGTCCACAATGTAATGCAGCGCGTTGTAAAGATCAACAAGTTGCATTACCTGTGTGGTAAATCCATGCGTGGTAAAGGCATGCAATGTAATGTCTGATAATCCCTAAAAGTATGTAACAGAGTGGGGGCACTATATTATAGCGGAATTGTACGATGCTATGTAAATTGTCATTTCTTATATTTAACCTCATGGTACTCTTTTGCAAGCACTGTATTTATTGTAAGAACTCAAGTTGGCATGCCGATTGTTCATGGGAAATGAAGAGAATGAGGCCTACGTTCCTGTTTCATAACCAAAGCGCAGCATAGTGACACATAAAAAGGAAAGGGCTCCACTGTATTTCGGAATGGGGCACATACCACCTAGAATGCAGTAGCTGGAGGTTGCATGGGAGAGAAAAGCTAAAAGAGCTGGCTGAATGTGCCAGTAGAACCACAACCGTTTCTTATTTACACAAATACATTCACAGAATTATGAAAGCTTGACATGCAGTCATTGACATTACTTGACATTACTCCCCTCTTCTAGGTTAAAACCTTCAGGAGAGAAATATTGGGTGTTTGAAGAGTGTTCCAACCTAGCTTCTTATAGGATACAGGTTCATGATCAGCCTTGCAAAGATGGCGGAGCTGCTATTCTGACCAGGGCAGGACAGGCCTATTATTAAACCAGACACTTCGACATTAGGCTGGAGCACTTGCAGACCTGTTTTGAAAGCCTCGGCCCTTCCCTGGTGCCTCTGTTACTATATCCAGCTCCCTGAGGTGCATTGCAGAGCAAGCAGGAGAGGCTTCAGCGAGACACAAAGAGACAGAAGAGAGGGGGGAAGACAGATAGTGAAGAGTGTGGAGAGCAGGAGGGAGGGAAAGAATAAATAGAAGCTAGAGAGAGATAATGGGGGCGATTTGTGCCACAACTGCTTTTGGTTCCCCCAGTCGGCCCTGGCCCTCGCGTTGGAAAATCTTACCAGGCTCCAGTAACGGCCAGAAAAGACAGTTGGCCCATTTGAAACAGAAGAGGCAGTCGTCTTGTCTCTGGAGCCAATACTCATATTGCTTCGATTTGGCTTTGCTGGCATTAACCCTAGAGATAAAGTTCACCTAAGAGGGTTATGCAATAAAGATGCCGTTTCCATGGCTTATCATTGCTAATGCATAACAGTCCCCCATCTTCATCACAACAGGCACCTTTTTTAACCTACATTTAAAATGTCAGTGAAGAAGTGATTAAACTTGGTTGGTTATCAGGCTATGGCTGCCTCACTTCATACTGGGGCAGTTAAAAAAAACTAAAAACTAAGGGGCAGATTTATGTTGCACTTGCGCCACTTTTGCGCCGCCGTTGCGTCACTTTTGTGACGCATCAGCGGCGCAAATCCTGCGCCATGGTGCGGGGTATTTACAACGTGACGCATCTGGGAGATGCGTCACGTTGTAAAGCCCTGCGCCACATGTAGGCGTTCCAGGGCAGGTGGGGGCGTTCCGGCGCAGGAACGCCTCCTAAAAGTGGCTGAGTGAAATCTACAAGATTTCACTCAGTCACTTTTAGGCCCATGCTGCTTCAAAACCCTGCGCCTGCTTGAAGCAGGCGTCAGGATTGACGCAGCATTGTAAAGATAGGGCCCCCCAGATCATTGCTGGAGCTGCGTCGCGCTTGCGACGCAACTCCAGCAATGCGCCACTTTTCGGCACAGATGCGTCACGCATCTGTGCCGTTTTTGCCCCATGGTGCGCCGCATTATAAATGCGGCGCATCCATGGTGGCGCAGCAGTGGCGCATAATAACTGGCGCATCCCTGCTGATATGCAGGGATGCGCCAGTTGTCATAAATCTGCCCCTAAACATCCTGGGGCTCATTTATGAGCCCCTGCGTCACTTTTGCGCCACCGGTGCGTCACTTTTTGTGACGCACCAGTGGCGTAAAACATGCGCCATGATGCGCCATATTTACAAAGTGACGCATCTACCTAGATGCGTCACTTTGTAAACCCCTGCGCTACATTATACCTGCGTCAGGTATAATGTATGCAGGGTGGGGGTTCCCACGTACGTAAGCATCGTAGAAGTGACGCAGTGAAATCTACAAGATTTCACTGCGCCACTTCTAGGGTGCAAATGCGTCAATATCTTGCGCCTGCCTCACAGCAGGCGTAAGACTGACGCAGGCCCTTTCACATGGGGCTTGCCCCATGTGAAAGGACACATTGCTGGAGTTGCGTCACTTTGTGACACACTCCAGCAATGCGTCACTTTTGCGCCTACAGATAAGTCAGAAATACTGACGTATCTGTGACTCCTTGCGACATGATGCGTCATACTGTAAATATGACGCATCATTGGAGTCGCAGGGAGGGCGCAGTGAAAAGTGACGCATCACTGTTTTCACGCAGTGATGCGTCACTTTTCATAAATGAGGCCCCCTGTTTTCATCATCTAATTCCAGTGCCCTCTTAATTAGTCAGTAGTTTTGCAATTGAATATTTAAGTAATAGTTACAAACAGGTAAGTGTATGTCATTTGTCCTAAAGACTTACCTGATTACATTTCTCTCAACAATTTGTATAAAAAGAGTTTTCATTCTTTATATATGCGTCAATAGTGTTAGCTGCAAAGGCAAGCTAGGAGAACTGCTTCGCATTCAGTACAACATCCTTTGACAGCGTATTTTTGAGTAGTATTTTAAAGCTAAGGCACTTTTGTGATGTGGCTGGAAGTCCGGTCTTTTACAGAACAGTAAATGACAACGTTAATATGTTAGGAATGATTGTGCGGCCGCTCGAGGCGCTTTGCTAGACCACTGGCGCTCGCGATTATGAATTATTACAGTTAATTTGCAGAGCTGTCTGTTCAGTCAGCCGAGGCCTTAAGCTTCGTTTTGTAGGAGTGAAAAACATCTGGCAAGGGACGGCGATGTGCTTGTGTTTGCTGCACAAGACCCGCCGAGGATTTTACTCTGTTTATAGCTCTCTCCTCGCTGACGGGCGTCATCGGACAGGAGACAGGGAAGCAGGCCAGTCCTCTAGTCTGGGTTAACTGCACTGTTGTGGCGTTTATAGGTAATAAAAAAAACGTCGAGCTGCTTTTAGCTAAAGTTGTGCATGGACGGGACTAAAAGGTTATGAAGTAAACTTGAAAAATGAAAATACATTTTAAGAAGCCTTAACAAGACCTTCAAATACGGAAGGGAAAGCAAGCATTTTTGTCGATGTGAGTGTTTATGAAGTGTAAACGTATCCTTGAAAGGCGACAAAGCGATGTGCATGCAACTATCATGGTGGAAGACAGGCATGCTAACATGGTTCACTACAGCTTGCCAGCAGGACTAGGTGCACATGCTGGTAACTTATGAACCTGTATGTATTGGATTTGAATTCAAGAAGTCGAAATGATTTTGTCCCGGATCCAGTCTTTGGCATATGGATTTAAGGACTGCAATGGAGAAAATGCCACTTGAATTCAGTAGCATCTTAAATCTAGATATTTATCTTTAATGGTGTCTATTTGGTCTGTTTTGCATTTTTGTATTTAAAGCAGAATTTGCTTCGCTTTTTTCGTTGATAACATAGGGCCCAACTAAACAAGCTAAATGCGAGCAGTCAGTTGTTGTCCGTGGCTGGAGAACATGGGAAGTGATGGTGAATCTCCCTGCACCCTCTACCACAGTTTAGCTGTTCGAAGACCGTCTGATGGGCCCCATTCCTTCCACCACCCGGCACCCATTAGAGTCAAAGCTGCAATTCGTCAATCATACTTGCATCCTGTATGTGCTGTTGCCTCACTCACCTCCCTCCTGTTCATCAGGCTGCTACACCTTTGCACTCTGCATTAAGTCAAAATTTTGGATCCAAGCCCAACAGGCACTTGCAAAGATGTCCTTTTTTAGGTCGAGGGACCATCCGGTCTGCCGAAGGCAGAACCGGAAGTCCGGAGATCTTATGTTTCTGAGAGTGGCTCTTTAGCCCGCCTCTCTTTTTGGCTCTCCTCCATTGGCTGGCTTCCTAAACGGAGGTCAGCCATTGGAGGAGAGAGCCATCCCTCCAAATAGGCTCCGTCTTTTTCAGATTCGGGGGCGTGTTCCGTGCTGTTCTTTCCACTTTTTAGCCACGCCCTTTTTAGAACAGCAGGAACACGCCCTCGAAGCCGAAAAAGTTTGGAAGAACATCCCGAGGAGTTCTGCGGAAGTATAGTGGAAGGGACAAGCAAAAGGTTCCGGCGTCAGAGTAAAGGGTTCCGGTCGCAGTTCACCACCAGCGAAAGTCTTCTTGTAGAATCAGCCCAGAGAGCACGGGTAAAGTTTGTCAAAATATTCTTTCACCCTTCTGGAATGTCTGACAAACTCGACTGATTGATTGAATTGTATGTAATCTGTCATATATTTCTTTCACGAGCGTTACCTGCTACATTAGAATTTTTTTAGTCCTTCCTCTCTTTCAAGTGATTGGGGTGTGATTTGTTTTCCGTGCGGACCGCTATAGTGGTGCTGGCATTCCTGACAGGAGTGTACACATCACTTCGTTTTTTTAGCATGAGCACGCAGCTAGCTATCTCACTGGACATAAACAGGATTAATATATTGCAGCTATTGGAGATCGTGAACATTTCTTGGTCTAGTCTCTCACGTTTGTATGGGCAACGGAGCATTGTGTATCTTCCAGTTAAGACTTGAGCAACACTCCCTCCAAACACTCCCTCCATGTACTGCTCTGCTCCAGTGGGCGGTGCCTGATAACTCCGCGCGCACCAGACATAGAGAAAAGTGTCTGCGAGTCCCCATGCGATGCGACGGCCTTTGGCTGAGGCAGAGGGCGGAGCATGATTCGAGAAGAATCATAGAGTTAAGAGTAGGTGGCATCGAGATAGATTGTCTCCACAGGAGGAGCTGCAGGGGAATAGTGAGTAAGATGGCGGTAAGAGACCAGGGCCCTGAGTGATAGCCTGAGGGGGGCCTGTAGGTGAGTCACATTGAGTACGAGAGGGGGGCGGGAAAGAACATTGCATATATCTCTGGGGTGTTAGAATCCTAGTTAACGCCGGGAGCTGGAAACCGTACATAATAATAAAGTAGACGTGCTGTTTGTTTGGGTTTATGTTTTCAGGGTGGCGCGGGTAGGTGGGGGGGATCAGTCTGTCTGGTTCCGTTGTATGTTTGTGTATAGTTGTTAAGGGTGGTCGTATCTATATTTCATAGGGTGCTGTCAGAAGTAGTATATATGTTCATTGTTTTGTTGATAGAGGGGATCATCTCCTATTACCATTGTATACTACTGGGTGAGATTGAGCCTAGAGGTCTAGATTATCTGTAGACTAATATGCAGGTCGGAGATGGATTCTCTGTCGTTGGGGTGCTAGTAATGTGGAGTGAGTCTTGTATCTTTTCCTTTCGGGTTTCTTGTGTGTGGTTCTGTATTCTTCTCGAATGCTGTTCGCCTGGGAAGCTTGTTTCCCAGCAACCCATTGTGTCATACAATAATGATAAAAAAATAATGAGCAATACCAATAGCTCTACCTATAATATTGCCGAGACCATTGCATTGTAAATGCTTGTCTAAATAGAAACCCAGGGGAATACGTTTACATAAAGCAATCAAGCAAAGAACCAATAACAAGGTTTTATCAAAGTGCATGTGAAGATCCCTAAATACAATAAGGTTATTGTGATCGCAGTACACTCACATATACGCTGCTCGCTCATATTATGTCACTGAAGACCACACCACAAACACAATACCATGTATTGGGTTTGGTGCACCAACAAGATAAAATGCATTGGTCAAAGTGCATTTAAAAGAAGGGCGTGACTTGTGCGCTTGGACAAGATGGTGGCGGTGCGCTGAGCTCCGTTATCACACGGAGCTCGAGAAGGAACTTTTGCCGCTTGGAGCCTTCGCTTTAGCTCACCAGGTGGGAAATACCACTTGAAATATGGCGGCTCGTTTTTCTTGGCAACCAGTGAGTTTGTGACTTGCCGTTCCATACCTTTCTACTCTATCACACATTTAAAAAACAAAATTCAAAACTTATTTTCTTCCCAGTCCCCTCTATACCTTTCTTGGTGGGGTAGACTGGATACTAAATGATGATTGGACCACTTATTCTATTTTTATTTTCTATGCTAACCTTCAAAATCCCCAATTATTATTTCAATCAAATCAACTCCATTTGTACTAAATTTCTTTGGAATAACAAACCCACCCGCATTGCTCTATCTAAATTAATTAAATTAAAAGAGGAAGAGGGCGTACAATTTCCTCATTTTAAATTATATCATTCTGCTTTTTTAATACGACAAATTTATGCTTTGACACAAACAATATAATGACAAGCCAATACCTAGTTGGATTGTTTTTGAACTGTCTTTATTACATGAATTTTCCTTCTATGACACTTGCCTTATGTCCAATTGTACTTTTATTTCCAAACATCCCATTTTAAAATACTCCCAACATTTGATACATTCACTTTTTACGGATGGCTCTGATTTTTATCAAGCTTTCCTTGCTTCCTCTATTTGGTATAATACATTTATTAAGTTTCACCACAAATCTTTCTACTTCAAACACTGTAAGGAGAAGAATATTATATACTTTCACCAATGTGTGTCTCATAATTCTGTCCTACCTTTTACTACATTACAAAGTTCTTATAATTTACCCTCCCATTTTCTAGCCCAATACTCCCAATTATCACAGGCACTTCAATCATTTCTAACGACAAGAAATTTCCCTCCCAACACTACTCCATTTGTACCCTTAACTCCTCTATATAATATTTCACCTGATTCTAATCCGAAAGCCTCTCTTATATATAAACTTCTACCTACCCCTTTTTTTGAGAGACCTAAATCATCAACTGAGTTATCGTGGGAATTGGATCTCTCTTTGGGCCATATTATCAAGAACGGGTGATAACATTATCGCCGCTTTAGCGGCAGGAAACTGCCGCTAAAGCGGCGATAAGTGGCTTGATAATATGCCCTATAGAATTCCAATAGAAGCCCAGGTTTGATGTCCTTCACACCAGAACCTGGACTTCTATTGGAATTCTATAGGGCATATTATCAAACCCCTTATCGTCACTTTAGCTGCAGTTTTCTGCCGCTAAAGCAGCGATAATGTTACTGCCCATTCTTGATAATATGGCCCTATGTCTCTTTCGATTCAGAAATGGAACAAACTATGGCACAATGTTTTCACTACCCCTAAAGTTTCCAACATCACCCAATCGTTATTTTCCTTATATAATAAGGCAGTTAGGATACCTATATACATACATAAAATCAACCCTTCCTCTTCTCCTCTTTGCTGGTCATGTCTTTCCGCTGATTGCACATTGACTTATTTGTTATACCACTGCCCTAATGTTTTCAAATTTTGGGACTCCATCTGGACTAAATGTTCACAGATATTTCTTTTTTGTACTCCATTGTCACTTCACAATGTTTTTCTTGGTTCTATGTCTGCTGATTTTCATGATTTTCATGATTCCTCGTTGAAGTTCATTCATTCATAAAGCTTTATTCGATTGTTACAAATTTACAATCATAAAAGCACAAGTAAAACAATTTACTTTACATCCAATCAGATAAAATTATGGAGTAGCAGCAATCTTGTTAAACAGACACAATCATAGATAATATTTATACCATAAAATGTTAAAAGCAGTTCAGACAAACAGTTATAATTCATTGGTAGTTGTTAGACCTTTCCTTAAATAGAATGCTCTCTTTAAAAACATAGCAAGCCTCCATACTGCATGTTTGTTATCCAACAGCTGAAGTTTTAAAAAAGCAGGGCGGCATTGTCTTAGCCCATAAGTTTTTAAAAGTGGAACTAACCACACTTTTCTTAATTCAGAATAAAATTTACAAAAGAGAACAGAGTGAATAGTAGACTGGAATGAGTGATTATCGCAAGGACATGGTGGGAGCTGTCTCGACCAATCATTCATTTTGGGCCATGACACCAGTCTATGAAATATATTAAACCTACATCTAGCCAATAACATTCTATCATAGGTAACAGTTACAAATGACAAATATGGCTCCATTCCAAATGTAGTTACAATAGTTTGATGTTGGTTAACGGTGGACTTCATAAGTTCGCTAGACAATCTAGCCTCTTCCAGCATACAGAGCCCCTCTCTTTTAGTGTTTCCCATGAAATCCTCTGCAAAGAACTTGGGTTGGTAAAATCTTCAAGGTGCCCTAAGTTCTTCATGAAATCATGAACAAAACTGATCCATGGTATTTTTAAGGCTCCATCTAATTTAAGACAATCAGCAAGAATATCCCGATTTAAATGTGTCTGCTCCTTAACCCAGATACTGTGCCACAGTAGTATCGGTTCTATTTTAATTAAATCAGATAAAAAGGGGAAACCCAATATTTCATGGCAGACAAAAGAGGATGTACTAGGGGGAACGGATAATTTAAATCTTAAAAAACAATTCTCCACTTGTTGCAGCTGCATGGTATTTGCTAATCCCCATATCCCGGCTCCATACATTGCAGTGGTGATACACTTCACTTTATCGATTTGTATCAACTCCGCAGCGGGTTTCCGGCCCAATTTCTTAGAAAAACCCACCAAGGCGTTCGATGACCGGATAAACATCAGTTTTTTTACATTTATAGTTTGAGCCCATGATTCCTTTTGATTAAATAACACGCCCAAATATGAAAAACTCTTGGTTGAGCTTAATTTCTGCCCTTCTACGAAGATGTCCTTCACTCGCATAGGCCCACGGCCACATCTCATTACATATGTCTTTGAAATATTAATTCTAAGGCCTAGATCCTTCATAAAAACAGAGACTACATTAAGGATCCTTTGGAGAGCAATTTGGGTTCTTGCCAACATGACTGCGTCATCCGCATAAAGGAGTGCCGGGATAGGTCGGCCTGCAATATGGGAAGATCGTGTGTCGTTCTTGCTAGAGCTTCTCCTAGCCCGTTGGTATACAAATTAAAAAGAAAGGGGGCCAACACGCAACCCTGCCTTACCCCCCTTCTAACGGGAAAGTTAGCTGTGCGTTCCCCGCCTGCTCCAAAGCGCACGCTAGCTGACGCCTTACTATAAAGGTTCCTTAAGAAAACAATAATTTGAGGGTCTACCCTCAAATCCTCAAGGACCTCCCACAATCTTGCATGTTTCACACAATCAAAAGCCGCAGTTAAGTCTACAAAGACCATGTCCAATCTGCTATTTTTTGCCCTCGTATACTTTCCTATAAGTAGGGCCAGATTTAAACACTGCTCCATGGTTTCAAGCCCCTTTTGAAAGCCGTATTGTAGATCTGTTAATATATTATTATCTTCTGACCATTCCTGCAGGCGCTCTAGAATCACGCGTCCCACCACTTTCACCATAGAATCTAGTAAGGAGATAGGTCTATAGCAACCTGGGTTCTGGCGGTCCCCTTTTTTAAAAATTGGAACTATTATTGACATTCCCCACGTTTCGGGTAATTGGGTTCGACAACTTGCATTTATGACCTGCGTTATAATGGGCCCCATAACAAAATATTAAATTTGAATAGGTCTATTGGGATGCCGTCCGGGCCAGGTGCTTTTCCGGTCTTACTCCGGTGTAGAGCTCTATTCACTTCGTCTAGAGTGAAATTTAAATTAATGTTAGAGCAATCTCTCTCTAGATCATCATCAGATCTAATACAGGAAGTGTCAATGCCATTATATACCTGTGAGAAATGGGTAATCCATTCCTCCTCTGAAATAGCAATTGCAATTGATGGGCCCTCCTGTGTGGTTAGGAAAGGTGTCTTCACGGCCCTCCAAAAATCTGCACTATCTTTCAGTACTGATGCTGTATGTAACGCTTCCCATGCTTCATCTCTCAAGGTATGCTTCCTTTTCTTTATTGCCTGTCTATATTCCAATCTTGCAAGTCAATGTTATCCACTATTCTAGGTTGGCTATGTAATTCCGTTTTTCAATTGGAATAAGCTTGGGTACATCTTGAGTTAAACCAGCCTGACTCCTTTTTTTTCTTATGATATTGTACTAGTAATGGCTTCTTAAGAGCATTCAATATTTCAGCATAGGATGCTACGATACTTGCAGTAGATACTGACTCAGACAGGCAGATCTCAATCGCTGATTTACAATTTACCACAAGAGATCTAGTTATTTCTGCGGGGTCCACCTTTGACCATTTTAAAGTTTAACCATTGATTTTATCTAATTTCAATCCACCCGCGTCCTCTCTATCCTTATTTATATTGGGGAGCTTCTTTAAGGGTAGAGAAACAACCAGGTGTAGCGGGAAATGATCAATTAAAGAATTCTGGTCGACCTCAAAGCAAAGTAATCTTACAGCATGATTATATGAAACTAGTATGTAATTGATTGTAGAGGAACCTCTTCCATTATAAGTATGGGGCATCATTACTGGGGGCTCCATAAGCTCATTTGCAAAGCCTAGATTGTTAGTATCTAAAAATTCATTAAACAGCTCTCCCACCAGGGAATGACAAAATGGGTTGTATGAGTACCTTCTTCATATATATGGCGACATAATCTATTGTCATCAGAGGGGCACATTGCACAATTAAAATCGCCCATCATTATTATCATAGCATCTGCAGGGAAAGCTGTACAACTCACATTTAGATCCTCACTTAAATGTTTTAAAACCTGGCAGAGTTCTGTTGAGATAATGTTGTTATAGAAATTTACTAATACTACACATTGATTTGTATTCAGGAACACCTTGATTATCTGATAAAAACTATTCCTCAAAAATGCCTGTGTTTTGGTAATTACTAACTTGTTGGAGATATACAAACTCAGGCCACCCTTAAGCCTAGCCCCAAGGCCCTTCACGGCCGGTGTGTTAAACGTTTTAAAACCATTAATGTAGATTGGATCATTGGTCCAGGTTTCCTGTAGGCCTATTATATCTCTATCTTGAATAAATTTGTACCATGCTGGGTTATCTATTTTTGAGCGCAACCCAGCAACATTCCAAGAAATGATATCACAAGAGGGCACATCGCCATTCGATAACGATGGCAGTTGGGCAAACCTGCAGTTGTTACTATCGCCAGGACAATTCTAGCGTTTGCACGGCAGGAATATGGTTTAGAGGTAAGGGCACCTCATTGCTGTAATCTAAACCCCTCACTAGTTCATCCCCTGCTCTTTGCTGGTTACTAGCTTCAAACACCTTATTACTTATCTCCGATGATGGTAAATCCTCACCACTAATCATCCCTGGCTCTTATTCTCGGCCGGGTGATAAGCCCCAGCAGTCAGTCAATCAATGTCCCCCAAAGAACTTAAGACATCGAAATGGTTATTAGTTGGAATAGGGAATCTTTGTTGAAACCCCCCTAGTGAATTCTCTATCTCAATGGGGTATTGTGGATGCCTGGAGGGTTGATAAAAGAAGCCCAAAGGTAAGATATTTATCCCCGTTCAGTTACAGATCTGGATCCAGCTCTCTCCAGTAAAGTTTGAATCGTGTTAGGTGAACTAAATGTTAACACTATACAGTCCCCAGAAGATGCAGAGACTTGTTTCTCAATGTTGTCCAGTGCTCTATTGTACCAGTTGGTAGTGGGGGAACATTCGCTAGGACTATAGTATATGGGGTTGCCTCCGGTAGAAGATGCAAGTTCCTGGTTTCTAGTAAGCCTTCCTGCCTCGATGTTACATTTCCTATTATATTTACGGGCTTGTCTTACCTAATTGTGTTTGCATTTCCACCGTAGCGGCTGTCTGCATGGAGTCATTTGCCGCCTTCCCTCTCCCTAATGATGTACCTTGTCTAGCATAGGTTGCCTGCGGTTAAATTTGGGGGGATTTGATACACTTGCTCTCAGCAACTCAGGTCTCGTCGGAATATTTGGGTCTAATTGTGTCTGCTGTTGGTGTGTAACCCCACTCTTGTTGTTAACTAGGAGATGGCTACCTAACATAGCTCTTTTTGAACTAGAGTGTACCCCTTGAGTACTGCAACTGCACACCGTGGTATTAGTATTCATTAAACTCTCCATTGATGTCAACCTGTTATCAATTTGTGCTAGCATTTGTTTAAATGGATCAAGCAGAGTCCCTTCAAGTTTTTGCCAGAATTCCTCCTGCGCATTGTCGGCCTGTAGACCTAGGCCTGAACTTTCTTGAACACTCGTGGTTGAGACCTGCTCCTGATGTGACATCTTTCCCACTGGCTTACTCTTACAAGCCTGACCTTTTGCAGTTTGTCTCTGTTTAATTATACCCTACCCCTTTCTCTTTTTAGATGGAGGGGTAAGTCTATCACAATCGATGGATTTTGCCTTTTGGCCTCTGGTGGTCACATTAGGCCTGGGCCTTTTGTTACTGGTCTCTGGATTCTCTGTTGAAACAGCATCCTCTGTATCGGCCGTGATCAACTGGGGCGCTGTGGTTATACATGAATCACTATTATGCGGACTATTTACTGCTGGAATAATTACTACAGGGCAGGCTAAGGGATTTTGTGGTTCCAGCGAGAGTCTGCGCTCAGAAAGCTGTATTTCGTGGATTAGCGCTAACTCTGCCCTCATTAGGAACGCATCTACGATTGTTAAATGGTAGCGGCAGTTTCAGTCGATAACCTTTCAAGTATTGCCCGGCGGTAATCGCCTCTTATACCATTCGATGGCCGGCGCGCGGGGGATGTTTGCAGCGCCTGAGGGACGCGCTGGCGATCGGCAATGAGACCATGGTGCCTAAAATGGCCGTCGCGCATTTTCCGCGTGTGGCGCTTGGGGAGAGGCAAGATGGCGCAGATAATGTTCAGATACTAACTAAATTTCCACACGGTTCCCACTACCCCCCGCCCAGTAAGGGACTGTCGCCTACTCATTATTGATTATAAACCCTCCACATTAGCTTACTCGTAGCACTATTCAAATAAATACCAACCGTACCACGTAACATAAAACCCCGCCCAGCCTCCTCAAGTCCTGATCTCAAACAAGTTCGAACTGTTGAGTTCCTGCCTCGGTATATATGACCCCAATTTGAGGACTAGTCACTCAAAACAGTACCTTGTTTCCTAGAATGTGGATTATGTAGAATATGATCCAACAATCAGGAAAATAGTGAAACACAAGGGGGGTGGCCCAGCCCGGCCTCCTTCGGCCCCTGATGGGCACAGATGGGCCTGCCCTTGGCACGGGCTTTGCCCGGGCGCGCCCCACACTGCTGGTGTGCTGCGGTGCTTTAGAAGCTGCAGGCGGCACTATGATGACGCTCTTGTCTGGCGCCAGCCAAGGGGTTACTGGGAAAGTGAGCTCTTAGCCGTTCCCCTCATGGCGTAGAAGGTACTGATAGGCCATTCCCCTCATGGCGTGGAAGGTGCTAACAAGCCGTTCCCCTCACGGCGAATGAAAAGCTCCTAGGTGCGCGTCCCGCGCTCGTTGAAGTTTAAATTACTTGACCTTTTTGTTGCTCTTGCTTTTAAAGTTATTCTTTCTTCCTGGAAAGACAATTCTAAAATATGTATCCTAACATGGTGGAACTTTATTTGCAAAGAACATAGAATTTCTACTGTTTCATCTTTAACATTGTCTCAAAAAATTAAATCTTCCTTATTATGGTTACCTTTTACTACTTTCCTACATGCACATTCTTGCTTACAATAATAACTTTTTGATCACTTTTCTTCTTTCTTTCTCGCTCGTTCTTTCTTTCTTTTCTCTTTTTATTTCTCTAATCTCTTGTCTCTCTCTCCTTTTCTTCTATCTCAAAATAATTGTTTAACCAATTTATTAATAAGTGCGTTCACCTTTTCTAATTTATCTTTTACATAATGGTTGTATTTTTTATCTGCTTGTATTTATTACCATGTTATTTATCTTGTGTATACAACATTTATCCTTGGTACGTTATTTTCTATTCAATAAAAACTATTTGAAAAAAAAATGCATTAAAAAAAGTATGGGAACTGTGATACACGCAGTGGGGTTGGGATGAGTAAGCATGGGGTTAGGGTTTAAGGGGTGGCTAAAAACAAACTATTCTGTAACTTTTTTCGGTCTTTCATTTTCAGGTAACTACATAAAAGATGATGCTCAGGTTAAATGAAAAATAATTTCAAGTTAAGTAAATCAGTTGTAGAGGGTGTGGCTGGACACTGCGCAAGATGGCGGTCATCGTCTGAAGCTCCTGAGTAGCTTTGACGGGCGCTTAAGCTCCCCGCTTCTTTTCGTGCTGTTCCTGTTTATTTTTGCTGTATTCATGTGTCAGAATGAGAGCACTCTGCCATAAGATCTGTTCCAAACTCTTTTCTCCTGCATTCACTGCCTAATTGACAATAAAGCAGGAGATGTACCATGACGCGCCACCATGTTGGATTTTGAGGTAACTCCTACATACTTTGTACGCATGCCTGTGGTATTCTAAACACCACTAAGTGGTCTCTCCTACTGCCAATCCTTTTCATTTATGATGGATTCTTAAATTGGAATGCAATTGCTCTGGGACCCTTGTCCAACTAAATTCTCTGGCATTTTATTACATAATAGACACTATAGCTGAATGTGTGCAGAATGTGTGTCATAACACGCTGCCAATTTGGATTCCTGTGTCAACTTATACGCTTCTGATTCAACTAACTAAACACCTCCATTTAGTTTTCTCATCAAAGCTGGTTGATGTTATAGTCATAAGGAACACCTACTTCTTTTTGGCTTCAATTCAATCCTTATATGGTTGTGGAGGACATTTTATTTATGATATCATCCAGGGTCATTCATTGCTGACTATCCTGGGCAGATCTTGAACATTTAAAAACAACACTAACACCAAACTTCTAAAGACTTCACTTCAATCTGTTATCAAGTTTCAACACTCTCAAAAGGACTCAGTCCCTAGCTATCTCTCTGCTCTTATGGAAGGTGAACGTGAACAAGGTCAGTCTTGCCCGACCTCTACTCTGGTATCTGGATCTGCTAAACAACCCAAAAAAGATTTGGACTCTCCTTCAAAATCACCTTCACCACTAACTCTAGATGACTTGATGAAGGAAATCAGAGCATTGAAGCCTATTGTAATGGAAACTAAAGCTTTTCTTCAGCACCTTGAGGAAAAGTGGTCCTCACATGATATACCGATCACTGCCATTAGACAGTGAATGAGCAACATTGAAGACTCTATCCATGATGTTTCTCACATGGCAAAAGAAATACAACAACTTAAAAAGCTAACTGAAGTTTTATAAAATAGGAACAGAAGAAATAACCTTATGCTTTATGGCATACCAGAAGGTTCAGAGGGTTCCAATATGATTGTATTTTTTCAAAAAGCAATTTCCTCAATTGTCCATATGACACACCACAGTCCTATCAGAATTCAAAGAGCATATCGTTTAGGTCCTAAGTTACAGCCATTATCTTTCACTAGCCCAAGGGGTATTATTATTCTTTTCTTGCAGTTTACTGATCTGATGCAGGTTTTGTCAGCCTCCAACCAACTCGGAACTTTACAATGGTCTGGTAACAGTCTCCTTCTTGCATGACTTATCTCAAGAAAACGCTTTCTTGACATGCTTCTTAAACTAAAACCTATGAACATTGGATTCGGTTTGATACACCTGTGTTTCTTCAAGATCACATTCAAAGTCAAACTTACACCTTTGAAGATTCTGCATGTCTACAAGACTTCATTAGAAAAAACAAGCACGAAGATACGGAGCTAGGATCTACTGCAAATACATGACTGTGTCTTTTTAATAAATGCCAGACTGTCTCTCTGCCTACTAATATGCTTTCCTTTTCAGGTTATAACTTTTACTGTTTTTCTCTGACCCCATCATCTGTCTGCATTTCATAGCCCTATTGTTTGTTGTAAGTGTACCATCACCAACAACCTCTCCACCTGTTTTCAGTTTTAAGTCTACAGTCTTGTTTCATTTCCCTAGCAACTTTTGTCCTTTTGGTGTTTAAGTTTGTATGGTTAGTTCCAGACTTTAAAGTAAAGTCTCACTATTTGTTCCTGCTGTTATCCTTCTTTTTTATAACTCTGTGTCATTGGATGGAGCCAAGACCAGTACGTCTTTGTCAGGTGTTTACCATTTTTCTCTTACTTTTTCTTTAGATTTGTTTGGATATTTGACCTTTAGGTATTGTCTAAACAGCCAATTATAATATCCTCAAAAATGAATCTTAGAATAACAACATGGAAGGTCAAGGGCTTGAAAAATCCTATTAAGTGTCAACGTGTTCTGTCTCACTTGGCAAGATTAGAACGGCAGCTTGCCTTACTTCAAGAAACATATTGAAGTGGAGATTGTTAGGTTAAAAACATAGTGGGTATGTGAAATCTATTCCTCCCAATCAGTTCATCACAAGAATGAAGTGGGTAAACTTTGCCATAAATTCTTACATATATAATTTCAGTCTCAGGTTCACGATGCAGATTGCTGGTAGGTTTTAACTAAGTTCAAAGTAAATGACACTATCTTTACAATGCTGAATGTGTATGGTCCTACCCATCCAGACCCTGATTGTTGAATGACAATACCCCGAAACTGTGCTGAACACTCATATGAGAATTTTATATTAGGAGGAGATTGTAATAAGCTTCTTGTGCCTTTCTAGTTAGGCATTCCAAAACCAGGTGTATCCCCCACAAAGCCCACAAAACATTTGAATGGCCCATATCCCAACACTCCTTATCTGATTCCTGGAGATTATTCAGTCCCAATCCCAAAGATTATTATTTTTACTCAACTCGTTATAACTCTCACACAAGAGTTGATTATATATTTGTGAGAAGTTGGCCTGATATATGCTGTCCACTAATTAAAGTGGGCACCTTGCACCAGTCCAAACGACCCTTATGGTGATTAGGTTAAGGATAACCTTTATGAAAGCTATCCTAGTGGTAGCTATGGAGAGCAGCCTTCAGGCTGTGTCTTGAAGGAATGTAAAGCAGCATGTTTTACCAGATCAGAATCTCCTCAAATCAAAGGAGAACCACACAAGTGTTATATAAAATATATGTATTTATTACTAAACACTCTCTACTAATCTCTATACGAGATTAGAGCACAGAGCACACAATACTTAATCAATAGAACAACAGTAAATAGCATGAAACACAGCGAGCTCCAGGGGGAGACCGAACCATATACTAAAAAATTGGTATATCAACAACGACTTCACTAGACACAGTGCCTAGAGCACGTAGAATCGCTGGGACCCCAAGGAACCACCCAAAGGAGTGACACAGGGAGCCCACGGAGGACGGGTGCAGTGTGGGAACACAGACGCGTGCTTCTTTCCATTCTATGGGAAAGTCGCGGTTGGAAAATTACAGTTTAGGGACAGTTCGGGGAGAGGACTTCAAGCAAACCCTTTGGAACATTGAAGGTTCTAAGGCTAGCACCCTGTGAGTTCTGAGTTACCCGTATTACCTATCCCAGAGGAGCCGGGTGCATGGGAGTCAAGGGGTGTCGGAAACCCTCGTCAATTTCAATGGCGTGATGCGAAGAAGTGCTGCTGCCGGGAAGATGAAAAGTGTCCAGTGGAATCTATGCCTGGATCCAAGGTGAGAAGAACCTGAAAGCAGAGAGGACAGAGTCTGGGTCACTTCAGGGTGACCAGGGGCTCAATAGACGAATGCCCACCGATGTCGGGTGCTTCAGGTGTGAAGATAGAATGCTTGACTCTGCAGCCACGGGGGCCAGGAGATGTTGACAATGACCAATGTCTGGAGGTGAGCTGTCCCACAAAGGATGTCGAGTGCTGAGGGGTCAGTGTCCCGATTGAACACCAACAAGCCTTGGCTGAGGCAACCCATGAGGGCAGAGGAAACAGGTTATGGTGAGGACCAGCAAGGTCCATGAGACTCTCTAAGCTATGGGGACTCAGGGCACGTCTGGAGCAACCAGGGAAGCCCAAGGAAAATCAAAGTGGCTCTCACCAGGACCCACAGGCCAACGGACCAGGGATCGCAAAGGGACCTCAAGCGAAATCACAAAGCACCAGCCCACAGAGCACTCGTGGAGTGGTGGCCAGAGATCTTCAGTGGAAATACTGCTCGGGGTTGGGACTACATGTAGTGCAAAGCACAGCCTTAGGAATTGCCCAACAGCATATGCTGCTGCAAAAGTACACGGTGCACAGGGGTTCGGGTTGCACAGTCCCCACAAGGGATACTGGTCTCAGGATTGCTGAGAGAGAAGATCTACCTCAAAGACACTTGGAAACCCACCTCCTGTGTTGCAGAAATCTTGGGAGTCCTCAGGAGCTTGGGAGATGCAAACCGCTCAGATGCGTTTAGGTGCCTACTGCTTCAGGGGAGTAACTCCTTTACTCCAAGTGAGATTCTTCTGTCGTCCAGTGAAGAGTAGACCGTCAAAGTACTTGGTGTCTGCTTGCAGAGATTAGTCCAGGTAAAATCCAAAGTCCTGTAGTCAGGTTTCCCACTTTATACCCAGGGAAGGGGTCGGACTAGCTCTGGGGACCCTCCTAGGGGAGGGTCAGGACAGAGGGGTGGCTAGACCCATGTCCTTTGTCTAGTTTCACGCCACAGCAGGAGCAAATGGCTCCTGCAACCGGTTTGAGCTGCACTATGCATGGGGACACCAAATGTGCCCCCAGTGCAGACTTTCTGGCACTCTAAGAGTGCACCCACCCAGCCCCAATACACTAAAGCCTGTCTGGGAGGTGGTCACACCTCCCTGAGACAGGAAACCTATTGTCAGGGCTTCCTCTGCTCGAGCTTGGCTCAGCAGCAGGAGAGCAGACTCGTGTCTGTGGCTGGCAGCTTCCATTTTGTGATGCCCAGATCGAGAAAGCTGGTACTGGGTGTACCAGTGTTTCACATAAGTCCCTCTAGAAGGGTGGAATCATACCTCCCCCGCCTGTTACTGGCGGGGAGATATGAGTCTAAGGTTTTTGACACCAAACAAGACATGTTTCTAAGCAGCCTTTTTTAAAGTTAGCATTTACAGCGAGGTTATAATGCACTTAAATATATATAATTGGCTGCATCACAGACAACCCCGGAAAATAGGTTCCAAAGGCTGCAGAGGGGGCCCTACTCATGCAGGAGCACCCTCTCACATAAAACCCAGCACCCTGCCTTCAGGATTGTTAAGGCCTGCCATAGGGGTGACTGATAGGTCTATATGTGTAGGGATTTAGAATCTATATAGGGAACCTATATCTAAGTAAGGGGTGCATGCACCACCTTACACAGGCTGCAGTAGCAGACCTGTAGTGTCATTTTGAATGGCCTCTCAGGGGTGGCACAATACATGCTTCAGCCCCTTGGAGGCCTCTGGGGTACCTATGCCCTGGGTACATGGTGTACCATATACTAGGGACTGATAAGGGTACCCCAGAATCCAATCTGGAGTATACCTAAAGTACATGCAATCCATTTAGAGGAGAAAGTAGATAGACTGGGGTCCTGAATAGCAGGATCCTAGTCAGTCTAAGACAAAAACAGTGATACATCAGCAAAAAGTGGGGGGAACCATAAGAGGCAGATCCTACTCTCCTACAATAGTATTAACCAAAAAGTCACCCAACATTTGATTAACTTGGAGATAGGTTCAATTGATATCTTGGGTCATGCTCATGTGTGGACTGAGCTTGAAATTCTGTTTAATCTTAAACACAAATCTCATTGGAGATTCAATAATTCTCTGCTCTGTTCATGTGAAATGTTTCTATCAGAATATTTTGAGCTGAAAAGATAATGGGGAGACACACTTACATTCTGTGTGGAATCCTTTTAAAGGGTCTTGTAGAGGTTTCATAATTAATTATGTCTCCTCTAAGAAGAAATAAATGGAAAAAAGAAACCATTTAAATTTTACCTGGCATAAAGTCACTGGAACATGCTTATTATACTTCTAAAGAGAGCACAGCTAGTCTGGATGCACTCATAGCAACCGAAATACAGTTTAATAAATTTGCTACAGAAAAACCTCATGGTATATCCCTTAAGATCAATGCCAGATACTATGGTGGTAAGAACAGAAGTCGCACTCTATCAGCTAACTACTGAAACCGCAAGAAAGAAAAATCACTATTAAATCTGTTACTAATGATTTAGGCATACAACTGCTCTATGATACTGATATTGCAACCTGCTTTGCGGATTATTACCAAACTCTATAGACTCCTAAAAATACCCCCAGAAGAATCTATTGACTCCTATTTCTCTGATGTCAAAGAAAATAACCCTTTGTCAATGGGCACACCGGTTCTTCAACAACCTCTGAAGATAGAAGAATTGTAAAAGGCAGTGAAAGTATCCCAACAGTCAAGGCACCAGGCCCTGATGCGTTCACAGTAGAGTTTTACCTTCACTTCTCAAAAATACTCTTCCTCAGGTTGTTTAAACTGATTACCTATTTCCTTTCCTTAAATAATACCATTGGTACTGTCACTGATCGTGACGTGACCCTTGGTAAAAGCTATAGACCTATTTTGCTGATCAATACATATTGCAAAATATTCGCTTAAGCATTATCTCTTTATACTAATAGACTTAATGACTGATTTAATTGATGTTGAACAATCTGGTTTGTAAAGAATATACAATTACCAAACAATTCCTGCATGTTCCTGGACATTCTTAGTAAAGCAGTCTAATCGATATCTAACTGCGATAACCCTTGACACTGAAAAAGCCTTCAATAGGGTTAATTGGCATTTTATTATGAATGTATTATGATGGCATGGTTTTGGCCCACAATCATTACAATTAATTTCTCTATTATATTTATCCCTTCAATCAACTGTTATGGTAAATGGGACACAGTCTCCTTATTTTCCTCTTAAGAGTAGAACTAGACAAACTTGCCCAATTTTTCCCCTGTTATTTATTCTTGCACTAGAACCATTGCTCCAGCAGCTGAAAAAAATTGAGAATTTTTCTGGATTTAAAGTTAAAGACTTAAACATTAAATACACTGCCTATGCGGACTATATTCTTCTTTTAGTTTTTTAAGCCTGAAATTACACTCCCAGCTTTTTTGGACAGATTGTGATCATATTCGGAGGTATCAGGATACAAACTCAATTTAAACAAATCTGAAGTTATGCCCTTGAATACATTCTGTAACAGAGCTCCTTTTGTGGAAGTAGGTCTATCCTGGAACCCCACTAAGATTACTTGTCTGGGGATTTCGGGTAGCAAAAATATCAGGGATACCTTGAAAATAAATATGGATGTCTTGCTTTCTAAAATAAAACACCTCTATCAAGACTAGTCATCATTGTTCAAATCCTGGTAGGGTCATCTGGATACCAGTAAGAGGGTGATCCTCCCAAACCTAAATTTCTTTCTTATGATGTAACCTGCTAAAACCCCCAAGTCATTTTTTGGAAATATGGACAAACTACTATCCAGGTTCCTTTGGAATGGGAAAAAGCCTAGAATTGCGATGGCTAAATTAAATTTCCCTAACCTTTAGGAGGCGCCAATTATCCTGACTTGAATCCTGAATCTCCCTCTGCCTAACAAAAATGAATGTGTCCTTGTGTAACTCAACTGGTGCTCATGTAAAGCGCTCTGATACCTGAAACCTTCGGGTCAAATTTGCGATATATAAAATTCTGGGGGGAAAAATGGCTCAAATACAACGGGAAGACTTTGATGTGGAGACTTAGCTGGAAAGGGTCTTTTTACTGTTTCACAGTTTCTTCATAATAACTGAATTATCTCTTTTGAATCACTTTCCCATTCATATAATCTTCCCACCATGACACATAAGCAATACCCCTTCATAGAAACTGCCTTTCAAGCTTCAATAATGTCCTACACAACCACTTCTAATCATAGCACAGACCCTTAGATTAATCCAATTTCCACTAATTTATTTCCCAAAGCTTCAGTCATATACAAGTTGCTAATTAAATCCTCCTGTGACAGACCTAAATGTAAGCAAGAGGTTTTATAGGAATCAGATCTACATTCCTCCTGGCCTCTTTGAATGTGGGATAAAATACGGGCGATGATTCACTCTACTGCTCACCCGGCCAACCTAACACAAACTTTATATTTTTCAATAATAGATTATTCCACATGTAAGCTGCTCAGATAGGATACTTGTTGGCAATGTAACAATCATTCTGGCACTTATGTTCATATGTTTTGTTTATGCTCAAAGGTTTCTGATTGTTGGCCACAGTTATGGTCACGAACTGAGGCTTTGCTGGTACATCTACACCATTTTCTTTGGCTAGGTTATTTCTTGGTGTAATACATTGTATGTGTTCACATAATAGAATGTTTGATAAATTGGTAGACCTCCTAATAGCAATTGGTTTACAAGTAATCACTGCAAATCTGCAGACAATATCACCATTCAACATTGCTGAAACTTAGTTTGCTACAATCACAGACTGGACAGATATAATTTGCAATCTTTTCAATCGACTATCAAACAAAACATACTGTTGTCACCACTTACTAATTACTTATTTTCTATTTCTGTTAACAATGATCCATTGACTTCCAGGGATTCGTTTTATGATTTTTACATATGCTTAACTTTATTTCATGTTGTATTCATTCTCTCCATGTATGATATACTGCACCTATTTAATTTATGTACATCATATCATATATATTCTATATTGTGTTGCTCACTCCTTATCTTTCTTTCTCCCTTCTTCAATATTTGTCTTCCTTTCCTCTCATCTATTGATATGCTTTCACATGAGATGCCTATCTAAAATTACTGAACTGACTGGTGGCATAGTATTCTATTTATTAATGACATACTGTTATTGATATCATACATGGATACTCTGTTAACCATGTAAGAACTACCTTTATGGATTGGCATATATGTATTTTCTTTCCTCTTTTGCTTTCACTTCACTAAACATAATAAACTTTTTTTTTAAAGTTAATCAATTGGAAATACACTGTCGTACATTTTGAAATCTGCAGAGGTCTCTGTGTGCAACCAGAGAGCCACAGAACTGAATCCTGGTTGGTGCAGGCAAGAATAGTGACTTGTGTATGTTTAGTGCTATGAGGTCATAGTCTGTGACCAAAAGCCATGTGAATATATGTAATTATTTGAAACTTGCCTTCACACAGTGTAAGATAGGCTGCTAAATAACGTGCAAAAAGGTTCAAGATAAAAAAGTGCTTCCAAAATATATATTTTAGCAATACCCAGACTATATGTAGTATTGTTTGTATAACTGTCCTTAAAATCACCCACTTCATAGCCTTGAACTACCACTCAAAGAGAATTATTCTGTGTCATCGGGAAGCTTTAAGTGATTCCATCAATTAGAGCCAATACTGGCTTCCAAGTTACCTTTACATTTGCAGATTGGCCAGTTGCACACATTCACATGTCTTTCAGGCAAGCAGGCACCCTAGCAAGAAGTCTTGTTTAGCTGTCTGCCCCTCTCGCACTTTCACAGTAAAGGATTTTACATTGAAGAAGGTACTCTGGCAGGTAAGTAATCCAGTAGCCGTAGGTGTAATTAAGTAGGTTTATTAGTTATAAGTAAGATGGTAAAGAAGGCCCCACCGGGAGCAGCATTCAGCTGCTCAGCCCCACTCACTCCAACTGACCACACATTCAAACCATGCATTCACCAACATTCTGATGACATCACACACACAGGCTGAACAGCAGGGGTGGAGAAGACCAGAATATAACACATCTCCCTCCTTTAAAACAATGAAAACAAAAGAAAGCATGAGAAAATAAACACCGTAAGCCCTGACTATGACAAGGTCAGGATTCCAAATAAGCATTAAACAAGAATTTATGAATGACTACAAATAAAATCATGGAATAGCAATACAGCATAATATAAGAACTCAAACAGTGGAGAATAAGTTAAAATGGAATAATTAATAGCATCACACCCAAATATCAAAAACACCACTCGCACTAAATTCAAAAGAAAGGTAGGACATCACATCTCGCACCAAACATGAAAAGAGGCATAATATCACCTCGTACGAAAAAAATGCAAAAACATCACATGACAATACAATCCAACAATTTAATGCAGAAACATCACATGACAACTCAATCCGACAATAACCAATGCAAAAACATCACACGACAATTCAATCTGACACTCAACCTTACATAACCACCATCCCTCATCACAAACCAAAACCCTAAAAATCACAAATCATGCCAATTGGCCAGACTGGCACTAAAAGCGATAAACAGGGAACCGAAGCTAAAATAAGAAATGACGCCCCAAAGAATAACAAAAACAGGAACGCAGCAGTTCTAAGCTAAGCAACACACCCACACAACACAGTCCACAAAACGGGGAGTAAGACTCCTTGGAACACACACCAGGGTAGAACACGGCATGGGCTATATGACTCCCCAAAACACGCAGGTTAAATGACTTTTCAAACACATACCAAGCCAAAACACACTTTAAAGGGTAACTGACACCCAACGCACGGGGTACATGACCCCCCGAAACGCACGCCAAGGCAAAACACATATCAAGGGGTACATAAATCCCCAACGCACAGGATACAGGACTCCCCAAAACGCACCTAAAGTAAAACACACAGCACAAGGTACATGACTCCCAGTGCACGGGGTACATGACTTCCCGAAACGCACACCCAAAAATAAAACATACAGCACAGGAAGATTCTGAAGGCAGCAATGAAGTGAATGAGAAAGACGATGCTGGCACTTGAAGATGAAGATGTCAGATAAGCGTTTCGCTTGAATCACGTTGCAACAACAATCTTTTCTTTGATGGGGATGCACACCTCAAGATGGCTACTGGGAGCGTCGTCGCGTTCAGGACGTCCCAGCGTCAGACACGCTGCAGTCTCTCACATCAAAGATTACACCAGCTTCACTTCATGGAGCACGATGAACAGAACACTAGGAGAATCACGCGATTGTGCTCGCTCAGTAGGTAACTGCCACTTAAGGTTCAAGAAAATTCAAACTGTTATGGTTCAAGCATGACCACGCCAAATAAAGTACTTTTGTACTGTCCTTGCTAGTGCAAAACCTCAACTGCACTATCTCCACGATCGGAGAGGCACACAAATAACAGCACAATTCTTAGTTGCAGCGCCTTTATACACTCTTCCCTTTAGTAAATACAAATCGCCAATAATCTTCAAAGGGAATAACTACTTCATATATATATAGCAACAAGGTGTGATCTTTGCTCTCGGTCGGAGGTTCCACAGTTCAATTACACAACCTTGTGGTCGTCACTTTAGAAAGCGCATGGAGGGACAGACTCACGGAGGCAGGTTTCAAATCATAAAGGTAACACAATGTCCACCGCCCGAAACATACCTCAGTAGGCTGTCTGTTGTAAAAGACACCGGTGGGGCATCTAAGGTGTTGGTTAGCTTTACTCTTCAGGCTCAGCTGGCTTCGCTTAGGCGCTTGTGCAATTTCATAAGTTTCTCAAGTTTTCACTCGTGGTTCTTTATCCCCAATCGTCGCCACTTTTACATTGAAGACGGTACTCTGGCAGGTAAGTAATCCAGTAGCCGTAGGTGTAATTAAGTAGGTTTATTAGTTATAAGTAAGATGGTAAAGAAGGCCCCACTGGGAGCAGCATCCAGCTGCTCAGCCCCACTCACTCATACTAACCACACATCCAAACCATGCATTCACCAACATTCTGATGACATCACACACACAGGCTGAGCAGCAGGGAAGGAGAAGACCAGAATATAACAAAGGAGACTGCCTTTCATTTCAGCTGAAGCATTTAAACTCTCAGCATTAACGATCTTGGTACAGTACTCTTTTCATAAAAAGTGCAGGAACAGTTTTTCTTAAATTAAAAAAGTGTGGGCACATCATACCCCTCAGAGTCTGCCCACTTTGACCACCGAACAAATGAGGTTGAAATGGAACTATGACAAACAATGAACCACAAAGAACAAAAACATAATGTGCAACACACAGACACATGATGCCCGCATTACAACATAATCAACCAGAAACATGTTTTCAAGAACGGATATAACTCCTCCTCAATGATTCAGCCCCAACATCAATGGCACTGGAGAGCATATTATAAATAAGGCGCAATCAACAACAAGAAATGTACTACAGACAGGTTGGAGGCAAATCAATAAGTGCTACACAGGTCAAATCTGAAAACATCATTCTCACACATCATGGTGAATGTCAAAATAGCCCTGGCCTGCAAGGTGTCACCTGTGTAAATAACTTCAACCGTCTACCTAGACTACTATAGGTGCTAGCACCACACGCAGGAATAAGCTGTATGCATAGGAAACGTGCTAGTAACAAAGAGGACCATATCGTCTGCATACATAGAGATCCCAACCGGCCCATGATTAAAATTAAGGGCAGCGGCCCTATGCCCTTGCCTAATCTTGCACGCTAGAGGTTCCAGAAGAAGGGAGAAGAGAAGGGGAGACAGGGGACAGCCTTGCCTGGTACCATGTTCTATATTAAAAGGCTCCGACGTGAGACCGCCCACCCGAACTCTCGACGAGGCGTCAGTATAGAGGACATGTATCCAGCGTGTCAAAATTTAAGGGAATCCCATTCTATGTAAGATGTGCATCATATAACTCCACTCTATAGAGTCAAATGCTTTTGCAGCATCCAACATAACTGCAACAGCCGACAAGTCAGGGTTGAGAACATGGAACATGGCAAATATAGTACACAGGTTGTGGGAAGTGGAGCGCTCTGGAATGAACTCCGATTGATCCGGGAGCATTAGAGGTGGCATTAAGGGCTGTATCTTGGTGGCCAGAATCTTTGCTAAAATGTTTGCGTCTAAGTTGATCAGTGAATGTGGGCGATATGAGTCACAGCGCGTGGGAGATTTATCTTTCTTAAGGAGGGTGATTATTAGGGCCTGGCGCAAGGAGAGAGGTAGAGTCCCCGACTCATGAGCTTCTGCACACGTCTCTAGTAAGTGTGGTATATGGTGATCCGCATAAGCCTTGTAAAATTCCGCCGTCAGGCCATCAGGCCCAGGCGCTTTATTATTAGGGAGAGACAGAATAGCTCCTCTAACATCGGCTTCATCAATAGGTTGACTCAAGTACTCTCTGAGGGCGTCTGAGAGCCATGCACAGGCCGTGTCCTCTAGGTATTCATTCATTGCTGCATCATCCATCACTTCTGCCCTAAATCTCCACGTGAATGGATGTTGAGGATTAGTGGGGATGGAGATATCAAGGACAACAGGGTTATGGTCAGATAATGTGCGCGGGAGCGTGTAAACTTCCTCCGACCACCCATTGGCCTCACCGTTCAGCAGCCGGGACTAGCTGTTGAACGCAGGAGTGATGTGTGTGCCCTCTAGTACCCCCTCATTACGCAGCCGCCAAGCGTCTATCAGTCCCATTTCCAACATAGCGTCCCTTATACACTGTGCAACCTTGAGTGTGCACGCACCTGATGGGTTATATTTGTCCACTTGTGGATTGAGATGAGTCTTTAGATTCCCTCCACAGAGGTTCGCAGACTCGGGCCAAGTGCGCAAAACATTAAACATATTTAAAAATAGCAACGTGTCTTCCACTATAGGACCATACATATTTACCACTGTCACTAACGCAGTCTCCAACTTGCCCTGCACCATGGTCCTACAGCCCTCTGTGTCTTCACAGGTATGTATGGGCTGGAACGGCACTCCTCTTTTAATTAGGATAATAACACCCCTTGAATAAGTAGAATATGATGAGGCCAAACGGTAGGTCGCCCATCTACCCGCCACCTTTCCCTCTGTTTGTTTGCTCAAATGGGTCTCCTGCAGGAGAGCAATCTGCACAGCATGTCTATCCAACTTTGCCAGCACTTGTCTAATCTTCTAAGGTGTATTCAAACCACGGACATTCCAGGTTAGGCATTTATACTTTTCCCCTCTCATCTATAAATAAGCAAACCAACTGATTCAGTATAGTTTTACAGAAAGCCTGCACATATAGCTAAACAGATCATAGGTATCATTACATTTCCAATCATAGCATCTCGAACATAGGAACAGTAAAAACACTCAGCCCCACCTCCCACCCACTTCAGCAACCCCAATTTGCCAAAGACATACCCCTCATAACATAACCATCCCAACAAAACCCACACAATGTAACATGCAAATGGGGATCACCCATTGGGGGACGTAGCGGCGAGGTCCACTCCCGAATCTAGTAGGGAGGGGGCCGCCGATGATCCGTTGTGCTCTAATACCCATAGCCAGTCTGCTAGCCACGTGATATTGGGGCATGCTGCAGGACACCGGGTTCAATATCCCGTAACTGCGGCTATACTCTATGAGGCATAATTCTGCAGAGAGAAAGAAAGGAAAACAAGAATAGGGAGCACAGCAAGCCCATGACCCTCCATGCCGAGAACATCTCTCCATCTAGCAATGATATGTCACCAATCATGGGTATAATACTTGACCAGAGATCTGGGAGTGCCCCATCTCGTATAGACTGTGCGTGAACTACGTAAGCAGTGATTATAGTAATTGAAACGCCCAGAACGACTCTAAGCAACATCATAACAGACATAAGTGCAGATATGTTAGATACATTTACAGAGCTCAGGGCTCTCTTACTACTCAGGCATCAATGTCCGATGTGTGAGCTGGAGAGCTCCGCTGCCGGCGCAGGGATCTGGCATGCTCCATTGCCTGTTTAGGATTTGTGAAGATCTTAGCGTCATCCTTCTCACCTATTCTCAGTCGCGCTGGATAAAGCATAGCATATGGGACATGCTCTTGCATGAGCAGTTTCTTCACGCTTTGAAACTCCTTCCAGGCCACCTGCACTGCAGTTGTAAAGTCTGGGTAGAATGATAACACATTGCCCTGATGATTTATTGTACCCTTTTGACGCGTGACACACAGCACTGTATCTCGGTGTCTGAAATTTAGCAGCCTGGCGATGATTGGTCTGGGGGGGCGCCAGGTGGAGGGGACGCCGCCAAGGATCTATGAGCTCGCTCCACTGCAAACATGGCCGAGAAGTGTTCAGTGCAACAGATGTCCCGTAGCATCTTCTAAACGTAGTCCTCCAAGCGCCCCACATTGGTGGATTCCAGAAGGCCTAAAATGCGCACGTAGTTGCGCCGAGACCGCGCTTCCATGTTCTCATTTTTCACCTGAATAACCGCCAGGAGTTTCGCTATGTCGGACGTTTTCACAGCAACCTGTTGTAGTCCATCTTCATTATCGGAGATACGCTGTTCGGCTTCACCGATCCGCGCTGCTTGAAAAATGATTCATTCTGTCGTTAAGGGCTTCAATTTTGCCATCTATGACTTGTAGACTGGCCTGAATGGCAGTCAGCGATTTTTCAAGTTCCGTGGAGGCCTGGGACGACGAGTCTAGCTCTGAGTCCGAGGCCGCGTTTTGCGAGGACTTGCCGCCTTTACGCAGTTCGAACGTGAGCCGTTGCTGGTTTTTCTCCGGCTTGCCCATGACTGTCACCTCAACTGGGGGCACCGTGTTGATGTAATATAGTGCCGAACGCGGCGTGATGGAGTGTGCGCACCCTGAGCGCAATCCAGTAGATTGTCGTTTTTGCGTGTAGAGGTCAGGTCATGTCGTTATCACGATATGCGCGGCAATATCTCGCTCCTCAGGGGAGCGGCGGTCTCCGTGTCCAGTAATAATGTAGAAATTGTGTTTGTTGTGGGGGGGCCCTGAGGTAGCAGTGTTTGGGGAAAGCACCCACAATACCATAGGTCAGCAGTACTCTACGCCAATGTCAATCTCAGTGGTGATTAGGCCTACAGTCACTTGTGCAAGTGTTCTAGCACTTATAATGGCAGGGGGACGCAATCAAATGGCCATGTGGAGTGGGGCACTTCAATTACTCACAGCCCACATGCGTTGCGTACCAAAGCCCCAATATGGCGCAACTTTAACACTACGCATCCCCAGCCTGCGGTTAGTAGTCTATGTCTGAATGGATCCCGAGAGCTCGTGGTGTCTCCTCCACTATATGGCACACTTTAAATGGGGCACTCGCGCGCTCCGGGTGCAGCGTCGTAAAATCCAGAGGGTGTCGCCTGGGGGCCACAGTTGCTATTATCCTCCCCCGCGGATGGGCTCCGTGATTGGTATGCCGACAGACGACCCGGCCTATTTGCAGCCTACCTGCTAGGCCGAAGCCGGACGCTCGTGTGATGTGGTATCCTGGCCGTGCTGCGTGGCCACCACTCGCGCTCTCTTTACCAGCCGGAGCGGGCTCTCCCACCTCGTCGGGAACACACCTTGGTCCGTCGCTGCAGATCAGTACCTCACACGCTGTTTTCCGGGCTCCCTTAGACGCCCCAGCCGACCCGTAGGGCTCAGCGAGGGCACACGGGAATCGCCTCCTCCGATCTCACGCAGCCGCCATTTCCTCGGGACAGGAGTGTACCGCCAGCTTCTCAGCACTTTGTGTAGCAGCTACGTTGTCGGCGAGACCAGCAACAGAATGCCCTCAGTGTCCGCAGCTCTCCCACACAGGGTATTTCTGCAGATAGCTCAGTAGAGGCAGGATTATCATAGTATTTTATTCGGCGGCCAGCAGAGCAACACTACTGTGCAGCCATCTTGCCGAATGCCAGGCCACGCCCCCATGGACATATATATATATATACATTTTTTTTCAACATAGCCCAGCCGGCAAACAGGTGATGTCCCACTGAGAGGTGTTCTTCCCAAAGAACACAGCTTCTGTGTTGCTGGTGTTCATTTTAAGACAGTTGGTCTTCATCCAGATTTCTGTCATGCAGGCAGTAAACTTGCTCCTGGCTTTAAGAGTCTTGTCCCAAAGGGAGAGTATAAGTTGAGTGTCATCAGCATAGAACAAAACATTAATGTCATGGGCGTGGATCATGCTTGCCAGTAGGATCATGAATGCGTTGAATAGGATCGGTCTAAGTGATGATCTTTGCGTTACACCACAGATGAGGTTGCAGGTGTCTGAGGTGTAGGGGGCCAAGCTGACAGATGGGGTTCTGTCCGTCAAGGACTTAAGGCAGTCTCTATAATGACCTGTAATGAGATGGTCACCCAGGTCTAGCTGTGGTCATTGGTGAATGATAAAATTTCGAACCAGTTTGCCAGGAATATAGTCAGCATTAGCACTTTAATAATAATGTACAGATTATTTTGTAAATGCATAGGGGATGCCGAATGATCTGTAAATGTACTACTCATCTACAGTGCACATTCGTACATTGATATCTTAAATGGCTACACAGCTTCCAAGACCTATCCCTGCTCCATCTCTAGATCAGAAAACAAATTCCTGAGATCCACAGCCACCCTCGGGAGCCATCATTGTTGGAGGTGTTGCTGAATCTATTGCAAATGCTAACACTTCCTACTAGTAGCACTATCCCAAACCCCTTCCATTGAGCCAAAGTGACTGCTGCTGCCTGCTATACACTGGGAGGCAGATTTAATAACACAAAGTTGCTGAAATGCATTGCTTCTTCTGGAGAAAGCAGAACTGAATCATGTATTCAAAGGAATGGTGCAGTTCTGTTCTCTCCATGCTCTTGTACACTGTGTGCTGCCTAGAGCCAACATAGGCACTCTTGCATATAGTGCATTGTGGTCAGGCTACTTTTTGTGCAAGTAATAGTACCTTCCTGCACAAAAGCTATCCTTTGAGGCTGTTTCTTCTTGGTATTTGGTGCTACAGAATGCAGCACACAAGGAGAGAGGAAATAACAACGAGAAATAAAGACATTTCTCCTTGTTACACCAGCTTTTAGGACAGGATTTTAGTGCAAATCTATGTCTACAAGTCTTTGGGATGCACAGAAATCCATGGATGGATCGAAGATGCCCATGCACCACCTACAGGTAGCCTTCCTGAAACAAATTAATGCAAGGCAATACAGTGCACTGCATTATCTTTTTTTTCATTTTACAAAGCAACGTAAATAGCCATTATCTACACCTGCTGCAGTTTTTGCTGTGCCTAGTGTTATTGCACAGATTTTACATTTAGAAAGAGTGCCCATACAAAGACCATTAGATCAGCAGGAGTAACAACCTAAAATCAGTAGCGAGGAGTGTATGCAAAGTTGGATAAATTGCCGTTGAAAGCTTCCTTGGAAGCATCCCAGCCACAACACATATAAAAAGGTTTATAAGGCAGGTACAAGAGCATTTCAAACAAAACGTCTTTCTTAGTGTCCAACAGTGCTGTATCAGACCCAGAGGGAAAGTGACACTACTTTGTTAGCCATGAAAGAGTAAAGGAAGGCCTCACAACTGTGGAGAAAGGAAAGCAAGCAACCCTAATACATATTTATCTTCCAGGAGCATATGATACTTGTACCACTGATGCACCAAAGCAACGAGGAACCCCTGCTACGTAATACTTTGAAAAAGAATTTGAGCCGTTTACAGGTCCTACAGAATGCCGCTGCTAGGCTAGTACTTAGACTACCCAGAAGAGCCGCATCTTCGGTGGCCCTTCGGTCCTTGCACTGGCTCCCGATCAGAAGTAGGGTTGATTTCAAAGCACTCTACATGTGCCATCGGATCATCAACGGGAGGTCTCCTCTCCCTTTGAAAGGACTGCTGACGCCTTATGAACCGTCCCGCTCCCTCAGATCTTCTGGCTCAGGACGCCTTGTTGTCCCCAAGGTATCTAGAGCACGGATGGGCGGAAGATCCTTTCGGTACCTTGCAGCCGTCAGATGGAACACATTACCCTTAATACTGCGTCTTGAACCATCTGAACTAATCTTTAGAGCCAAGCTCAAAACTGCACTATTCGAACAGTAAAGTATCCACCTCTGTAGGTTCCAGTTAGCAGCCGCTCCTTAGCGCGGGGACACGCCGCTGTGCGTCACCAAGCGCTTTACAAAACTCCCTAAATAGAAATAGAAATAGAAATACATCACAGCCGCTACTTGCCACCATCACCCATAAACAGCCCCCGTTCCCCTCATTGATAACCCCATTACATTTACATTCCACTTTGCTACCTCTGATGAGCCATCTCTCCCTCTCATGCATTCTATTATCCTTGTTCAGAACTTCATTGCCTTACATCTAGGTTTACTCTGTTCACACCCCAACATATACATGCATACATACATTTTGCACAGAAGACTGAAAGACACGGCTGGAAGAATCAACACTGCATTAAAATGGATCCATTCCTTCTTCACAATTTGTTTCAAAATTTGAAAATGTGGATCTATCATTTCATCTTCCAGTAGAGTAACAGCTCAGTACCACAGGGATCCTCTCTGTTTCCACTATTGTTCACCAGCTACAGATGTGGATAAAACCCAGTTTCCAATAAACCAGAAAAATAACTTTGATAACAAGATAAATATCAATAATTATATTGGCCACATCTGTATCAATGAGTGAACAAGAGTCTCTCTTGTCCTCACTGATCTAAAACTAAGAGATGGGTTCTGTGTGATACAAACCAAACACTTGCCTGTTCAAGTGGTTGATACACCATCACAACCAATAGTAAAATGGCCTTAATCTCATCTTTTTCCCAAATCAACCTTATGGTTAAGGGTGTCAGGCTTCAAGGACCATAGTTGCATAGAAAAGCAATCAAAGAATACCAGTTTGACTCTAACTATCCAAATTCAAATTTTCATGTTGCCTTCAACTCATTAGCCCAAAAGACAACATATGTAATGCTATTAGTAGTATATAGCACCCATAAAAACATTAGTAAAAATGAATCAAATAAGGAAATACAAGGCAGTTCATGGTATGGCCCAATCCACTCATATCCCCTAGCAGTATGCTATTGGCTGCCTGTTGTTTCACCTTGCAGTTAAGCTGCTATAATAGAATAAACATAATAGATTTCTACCATATTTAAACCATCTAAATATTATGCCTGCAAGTTTTTGTATACCTTGGGTTTATGCCTTCATGTGAAAAAGGAGAATTATTTGTTACCACTTCTACATGAAAACATACAGCCACACCTCTATTGGTTTTAGGCAGGGACACTGGAATTATACAGCGGGGAGGACCAAACTATGCAGCAGGGTTGGCTTAGTTATGCGCAAGGAAAGGCAAAGTATGTGACCTAAGGCTGACCATTTTGTGTTGGTGTTACTTTATACTTTTGTTATTGTTTCACATGTTAAAACTGTCCGGGCAAAGATTTCACCTCATTATTACCAGTTTAACCCCTAAACAGTAATAAGCAACTGAAAGATGAATTATTGATTGTTGCAGAGGCTATAGGGTTGAATCTTACCTAATTCTGTCCCCCAGTTTTGGCAACTCTCCAGTCCACCGCCAATCGTACCTGTCGATTGTTTGAGTGGAGAGAGGCTGCTCATTGTTTCCTGAGCGTGCTGGGCACCATTTGCAGTGGTCAGCGCTATAGTGGCTGGCACGCTTGGGGACATAAAAAAGAACGTGTTAGCGGCCGCACATTAAAGGAGCAGGCACTCGCGCTCCACATGTATTTTACCTTCTGTTTAGAAATTGAGTTTTAATCTGTGCTTTAAAATAGTGATGAATTATTGATTGTTGCAGAGGCTATAGGGTTGAATCTTACCTAAATCTGTCCCCCGGTTTTGGCAACTCTCCGGCCCGCTGCCAATCATACCTGTCGATTGGTTGAGTGGAGAGAGGCTGCTTATTGTTTCCTGAGCATGCTGGGCACCATCTGCAGCGGTCAGCCCTCTAGTGGCTGGCACGCTTGGGACATAAAAACGAACGCGTTAGTGGCTGCGCAGTGGACGTGTGCAACTGGCGCGCCTAAGGCAAGCCTGTCTGTGCCCGTCCGTGCCTGGACGCTGCCAGCTGCCAGGAGATGCTGCACGTTCATTCTCAGGTATGTCCTCTACCTAGGATTGGTTACTCTAAGGAGGTGCTGCTGAAGCTTGGAGGTTTGTCCCCGTGTGTGATGGGCAACAACAGCCTGCGAGCTGAGTTTGCCACTTGTATACCTTCAGATGTTGGGAAATTTTTATTGCATTGGTTCCATGGTGGGCTTCTTAAAGAGCGTGTTGTGGACTAGGAAATACCTAAGCAACTAAATCATAAGCAATGTTATAGGTTGGAATTACTTTGGGTGAGATGGAATGTTTTTAGGAATTTTAGACTGTTTACATGTACCCTATGAATTTTTTTTCCCCCTGTTTTAGGAACACATATTTATATGATGCGTATTGATGAATTATATATGGAACCTATGCTAAAATTCTTATTCATTTTTAATATGTTTGCTTTTATGATTTGTATTCTCTAAAATCGAATAAAGCTTGTTTTTTGATTTGATTTGATTTGAGTTTGCCACTTCTTCAGGAAAATGTCCTTGCTGTGGCTGGTCAGTGGTTGACCAGCGGCAAGCCTCTTGCACCACACACTCTTCTTCTAGTAACAACCAATCCTGTAAGGAACAGCATGTGGGGACTGGGAAACAGACCGGGAGAGGGCAAGCAGCGTTCTTCCAGGGGAAATATCTCAATGCTAGATCTGTCCCGAAGCATGTGGCAGAAATTTGGGACCTGCTAGACGATGCCAAACCAGATATGTGTCTCTTTACTGAGACCTGGCTACACAAGGATGCTATGCCTGTACTGGGTATGGCTTTCCCGGCAGAGAACTCTGTTGTCCATTTGGATAGTTTAGGAAAGATGGGCGGAGGGCTAGCTATTGCCACGTGTCTTCCGTACTATATCTAGATCTTGGACACCGTCTCCTCCCCCAATTTAGAGCTGTTGATCTTTAGGGTGGAGCGATCCCAAGTAACTGAGTGGGCAGGAGCTTTAGTCTACCACCAATCAGGGGGAAATAAGAAAGAGTTCTGCACTACCCTACTAGAAAGATTGGCCTCTTATACCATACACACGGACATGTTTCTATTGGTAGGGGACTTTAAACACCATTTGGAGGTCCTCTCCAACGCAGAGTCTGTCAGCTTAGTGGCAGCTATGAAGTCACTCGATCTCTTTTCAAGAGTCGTTAGTCCCACACATACCGCGGGTCACGTGTTGGATACGATTTTTTCCAATATCCCGGAATTAGTAGTAGTCCCCCCTTAGATGTTGGACTGGACCGACCATTCGCCACTAAGCTTTTCTTGAGCACTCATTAAGCCGCCCGCACATCCGCAAGTCCGTAAAGACCTTTGCAGGGCCTGGAGAAGGGTGACATCCTCTGCCTTTAGTCAAACATACATCACTCCATCGTTCACGAACGGTGAAGATTATGACAGAGCCTTAGAGAAGTTCGAGGCTTCATTTATAGAGACCCTAGACTCTATTGCGCCACTTAAGAGGGTAAAAATTCAGGATAGGGCAGCCCCAGCCCCCTGGTACTCAGACACTCTCAAGAGAGAAAAGGCCCTATGTAGGGTTAAGGAAAGGAAATGGAGGAAATCTAAATCAGAGCTAGATGAATTAGTCTACTGATTGGCTCACAGAGCTTATTTAAACAGCTTTAACTCAGCTAGAAGAGCACATCTAGGCTCCCGTATTACGGAAGCAAAAATCTCCTCGAAGGAGCTTTTTAAGATCCTGAAGGAGTTCACGAATCCGAGGGCTAATAATCCGCTTCCTCGATCTACTCAGGAGTTATGTAAGGACTTAGCCAGCCATTTTATTTATAAAATTGATACAATCTATCATTCATTTGGGCCGGAGGAGGTAGACCAGGAGGGAGCACCCCTTCAGGAAAATACTAGCCCTCCCAGCCTAGAAGTGTTCGCGGATATCACGGGTGACCAAGTGGGTTCCTTATTAATTAATGTAAAATCAGGATCCCCACTAGACCTGGTACCCCCCACCGTCTTGGCGGAACTTACTCCGGTCCTAGCTGATGTCCTTGCCGAAGTATGACAAAATCTCATTAGCTACAGTCACGTTCCCTGATAAGTGGAAAAGCGCACGGATCAAAGCACTGCTCAAAAAGGCGCTAGCTGACCCGACCGATCTTCAAAACTATAGACCGATTTAGCTCCTCCCTTGCTGCTTTAAGATTATGGAGACACTAATTAATCGACACCATTCTTGCTGTCTGGAACAACATAACCTATTGGACTCATCCCAGTCCGGCTTCCGTGCTTCTTATCACACTGAAGGAGCCCTACTAGACGTCACTGACACCATTAGGATGTCAGTAGATAATGGGCCCCCAGTGATGCTAGTCCTCCTCGATCTGTCAGCAGCCTTTGACACCATCTCCCATCGCATCTTGTTGGATAGGTTGCGAGAGATTAGTGTCAGAGGCATGGCCTTTAAATGGATCCAAAGCTATTTGATGGACAGAAATCATTGTTTCCAGCTGGACTCCTTTGTGTCACAAATGACCGCGGTAGATAAAGGAGTCCCACAGGGATCTATCTTGAGCCCCACCTTGTTTAATGTGTATGTGGCCCCCCTGGCCGGAGTCATCAGAAGGTGTGGGTTTGAGACTATATCGTATGCTGACGACATGCAGCTGATAGTCCCTATTGAGGATGACACTTCAGCAACCAAACTAAAGTTCAAAAACTGCATGTCCAATATAGTCAGATGGATGAGAAAGAACTCTCTGCAGCTAGACTCCACCAAGATAGAGATACTGCTGTTTCACAAAGCTGAGGACTTGTGGACCCCAGACTGGTGGTCATCTGAACTAGGAGAGGCACCCTACCCAAAAAGTTGGGCCAAGAATCTAGGCATTAGAGTCGATAACAAATTATCGATGGAAGAACAGGTGAAGACATTGTCAGGCACCTGTTTCGGCACAATGTGGATGCTTAGAAAGATCTTCCCTTGGATCCCTCTATCGGCAAGAAAAACCCTCATCCAGTCGCTCTTGGTTAGCCGACTGGATTATGACAATTCTTTGCTGGTTGGAATAAGGGAAGACCTACTATCAAGACTTCAGGTGGTACAAAACACGGCAGCCCGTCTTGCCCTCAATAAACCAGCCTGCACCTCTTCTTTACCGCTACTACGCCAATTACACTTGCTTCCTATTAGGAAACAAGCTATTTTTAAGCTGCTATGCATGGTCTTTAAGTCTATTCATGAGAATGGCCCAGCCTACCTTAAGAAGAAACTTGAATTGTATCGCCCTGTGCGCCAGTTGAGATCTAGTAATCACAATCTGCTCTGAACACCAAGAATTAGGAAGGTCAAAATGGGTGGTCGGGCCTTTTCTGATCTAGCCCCCAGTTACTGGAACAGTCTCCCTGAGGAGATTTGTGCCTGCACCGACCTGTTTCGATTTATGAAATTGCTGAAGACCTGGCTGTTTTAGACTATAGTGCCCAGTGGAGTCTTCCTCTCAGGCGCCGAGAGATCCCTCTGGGGATGATTAGTTGCGCCATACAAATGAGTAATAATAATAATAATAAAATAAAGATGGCCAGACAACCTGTGTGGTACAATAGGTGGTGTGATTTTAGTAAGTTTTTATCTGTTTGAGCTGGAACATTTTTTTTGTTAAAAACTTCAGATTATGCAGAAGATGATGGATTATGTGGCAAATGCAGCAAATCCATAATTATGGCAAACAATGCTGCAGTCTCAGAATCGTGTAATTCCGGTGGCCCTTGACACAAGTGAAGCACTACTGAATACAGTGTTGAACTCTGTGGCACTTATGCTTCACATCCTCTGGGTTTAATAGTGCACTTTGATTAATTGGGACTTTTTTGATAGGGAAGAAGTAATTCACTCCAGGACATTTTGTGCCAGATTACCATATTGCTGTATGTAATTCTTTGTTTGTATTTAGGAATCACACTGCGGCCTAGTGAGACCGGCCCATCTCCTGATTCACAGTAGGCAATTTCAGTTCATCTTGCTTCAGCTTCTGGCAGCCGCTCTCTTCTACTCAGCATCTTCCTCATGCAAGGATACCTCAAATGCCACTAGTGAGGAGTAAGCCATCTGCCTTCCTTCAGGTGGACCCAAGGCAGCTTCTCCTGACAGGCTGTTGAACTCTCCAGTGTTCGGGTTCTAAGCATGACCGGGGAAGATGCAGTCAATACCCCATCCCTAGTCACCACTGGTGTGGAATCCCAAATACTGGTAGAACATTTTTGGAACACTGGCTGTTATTTTATGTCCCATACTTATACTAAGTGTGCACACAGATTTTATGTGTTCCACAAGTTCACTCTGGAACAAGGTTCGGGCAATTCCTCGCTTTGCGTATTCCCCTCAGACTGCTCCAGCCACATTATTTGTTTTACAAAGTCATCACAATTGTGGGGTTGAATTAGGATTCTCCTGTCAGAAGAGACCCAAAACAAAGGCACAAAGATGGGGGGGGGGGGCTTCTCTACTTAACAGCTTGTTTGAACTTTCTCCTCCTGGAAAAATGGAGCAAAAAAGGGGAGGGTAATTTCTGTGCACTTCATAAAGACCCTCTGTATCCCATCTCCTGATATTTGTCACTCTACTTGGATTCTAGTGGTCTTCCTATCATGCCTGAATCGACGATGTTGTCGTGTTTTAAAAAAAAAAAGTTATTGAGAGTTCAACTCAAGATACAATATGAAAATACAGCGTAAAGGGCATAGTGCAAAGTGCATAGGTGCTTGAGATATCTTCCAATTTACAATATTCAATGATATATACATATGTAAATTTAAAAACATCCAGCTGTTATGATTCTTAGTGACATAGAAAGTCCATAATAATTGGTAAATTGCACAATAACGAAAAACACAAAAAACACAGATTAGAGTGCATATGTGTTCAATATGGCATGGAATTAGCCACATAGTGTAACCTAAAATTACATAAAGAGGTTTTTACAGAATATAACTATTACGCTTATATTGGACAGTCTACCAGCAGTCATTACGCCAAAAATCCGGACTAATTTCCTATGGAGCTCCAACGTTTCTCAAACCTCCTAGATGATCCTGATCTTAATGCATATCTTCTCTCAAATTCTTTAACTTTAATAATTTTTGCTCTCCATTCTTGAAAGGAAGGTATCTTATTACTACATCAGTTTTATGATTAAATCGTGTTTATTAAGAGGAAGTCAAGGCAAAGGCACACAGCTTACTGCCTACATCCATTGGCCGGCAGAGCGAGTCATCAGCAGCAAAACACAGCGATCATGCCACAACCCGGAGGCCGGCTGCGTAATGAGCCATATTGCAGTAGAATAAATTGCCACTTCCTAATTTTCGAGCAATGAGTGAAGGTAACCAAAGCAAATAATAACAAAAGGGAAACAATATCCAGACAGAATCTCACCCAACACCGCACCAGTTATTACCTCGATCCTATGTTCTGCACCTCTAGACCTAGGGCGTGATAACCCACCACAATCATTTTGCCGTTTTCTGATCAGTAGCCATCTTCTCCAGAGGAAGCAGTTTAAGGATCTGTAGATACTTAAGGCAGGTAACTTCCCTCATATCTTTTGACAACAGTTGTAGGAAAGGCTCCCATAGTTTTGCATACTAACCCCCCCCCCCTTTGCCCTCTACCACAAGAGACATGCGTTGCATGGCTAAAAGAAACCAGAGGCGATGCACCCAGGATAGCACCTCAGGTGTTACAGTTGAGCCCAAGTGTGCCAAGATAACCTGTCTAGCTGCTAGCAGCCCTAACGCTATTTGCCTACCACGTAGGGATCTTAATGGAAAAGCTTTGGGGTGTGAGAGGCCAAGGAGGGTGTATATGAATACCAGAAGCTTTGTCAATGTTGGCTAGGACCTCAACCCAGTAACGTTGGAGCTTAGGGCAATGCCATAGCAGATGAGCTAGCGTGCCAGGCATCCCACATCCCCTCCAGCGAAGGTCCGTTTTGCTTTTGTCCCAACTGTGGATTCGAGCAGGAGTGTAGTACCAATCGGGAAGCACTTTTAAAGCGGACTCGGCCCCGGCGGTGTCGTGCGCAGTGTGATGTGTTCTGTACACTATATGTTCCCATTCCTTAGGGGCTAGTGGCCGGCCTAGTTCAGTTTCCCAGCGGACCTGCCCCTTTGTGCGCTGCTCAGTGGGATGAAGAGTAAGCATGGTGTATAATTCAGAGATGAGACGACGATCGTCATTTTTGCGGAGCAACCATTGTTCAAATTTGGTGAGAGGCCTGGACATGTGTGCGTAATTGAAAGGCGCCGTGATCCAGTGATACAGTTGGTGGTAGGTGATGAGCATCAGACGCTAAGAGGCCATAGTCTCGCTTAATCTGAGCAAACGGAAGCAGCCCTTCAGTATCAAAGAGGGACCCCACTCTTTTACATCCCAGCGGCTGTTTCCCCCATACAAACTTATTGATAAGAGTCTGTAATCGCTTAATCACCGGGTGTGGGGGAGCCATGGGAAGCATTTGGAAAATGTACAGGATGCGCAGGAGAATTGTCATTTTCACCGCTGCGATCCGGCAGAACCAAGCTAAGCACAGCCATGACCAGGCGTCCAGCGTCTTAGTCGTCTGTTCTAATAAGGTCGTATAATTAAGCGTAACCGTCCAGGCGATGGACGGGGCAAGTCTAATACCTAAATATAGTATGTCACTCTAGGACCACTGGAATGGAAATTGTTGCTGCAAGGCATCCGTCAGGTCTGGGGGAAGCGATAAATTCATAATATTAGATTTACCCAGATTAACCCTGAACCCAGACACGGCCCCAAATGCGTTGAGTTCAGCAAGCAGGGCGGGCAGGAAGGAGTGCGGCTGTGAAAGGGAGAGAATCACGTCATCCGCATAGAGACTTATTTTATGCACATCTGCACCAAATTTCAAACCTACTATGTGTTCATCTGCTCGTACACGTTGAGCCAGAGGCTCCATATAGAGCGTGAATAAAAATGGGGATAGGGGGCACCCCTGCCGCGTCCCACGAGAGATGGGAAAATGATTTTGATCTGCTGCCGTTAACCCTCAAAAAGGCCGTGGGCGCATTGTAGATGCAGCTAATCCACTTACGAAAGTTCTCCCCAAACCCGTAGTGCCGCACAGCTTCAAATAAATAAGCCCACCCCACCCTATCACATGCCTTCTCGGCGTCTATAGACAGTAAGAAGGCCTGCCTGCCCAAACGCTGTATAATATCAATGAGATGGAAAAGCCGCTTCGTGTTGTCCTCCCCCTGTCGTGTGGGAATAAAACCCGATTGGTCCAGATCAATGAGATCGGCCATAAGCGGATTTAATCGCTACCCGCGAATATTTTTACATCGACATTAAGGAGGGAAATAGGTCGGTAGGAACCACACTCTCGGGGATCCTTCCCGGGTTTCAGGATTACAAATATCGCCACCTCAGACATGGAGGGTGTTACCTCTCCCGCTTCTAAAAAGGAGTTAAACAATTTGGTTAAAAAGGGAGCCAGCTCCCTGCAGAAGGTCTTGTAGAAGGAGGCCGAAAAGCCATCTGGGCCGTCGATTTGGCCAGCTTCAGTCTATAGATGGCCGTAATCACCTCCTATATACGGATAACGGACTCAAGCTCCTCTGCTTCGCCCTTAGGGAGAGGGGAAATCTCACACGCATCTAAGTAAGCACTCGGTTCCTGTGCCCGCGGGTCCTGCCCCATTTATAGAGTGCTATAGAATGTGTGAAATGCTTCTACGATATGCGCATCCGTGCTCTGCTCCTCCCCAGTTTGGTCCCTAATAGACTGAATCAAAGTTGTTTTACGTCTTAGCGCGCAATCTATGGGCCTAATGTTTACCACACTTATCACTGCTAAGGTAGAATTTGTGTCGGAGGCGGAGAAGGGCATAGTCTGCCCTGTCGAGGTCGAGATGCTTCAACATACACCTATGATTCTCCAGCTCCCTCCACACCCTCGGAGCCCCCGTACATTTGTGGATCGACTCGAGTTCCCCTACCTCTTGCTCGAGTGCGCAGCGCTTCTCCTTTTGGAGTTTGTTATGTGCTGCTGAGATGGCAATGAACTCCACCCTAGTGACTAATTTCAGGGCGTCCCATACGGCCGACAATGACGTGGAACCCACATCGTTAACCACTAGGTAGTCCTTTCTCGTCTGCCTGATTCGTTGTGCTGTTTCCTCTGAGTGTAAGAGAGTCTCTCGGAGGCGCAACCCGGGGAGAAAGGCCTGCGAGCGCTGCGCAGGGATGCGAAAAGTAATAAGGGCGTGATCCGAGAGGGAGCGAGCCTCTATCATGGCCGTATGTAGGTGAGGTAGCAGGGATGTAGAGGCAAGGAAGTGATCAAGCCTAGCGTATGTTTTAGAGGCCGCTGAATAGTAAGTGTAATCCCGTTCCGCAGGGCGCCCCGAGCGCCAAACATCGTGTAGCCCATTGTCTCCTAACTAGTCCTTGCCCATGGAGGAGAATGCCCCTGTCTGATGTGTTCGGTGACCCGACCGGTCTAACTCTGTGTTCATTACTAAACTGAGGTCCCCTCCTACTAATATCTCCTCATCCGGAAGAGAAAGAACCTCCATGAGGGCTGTGCGGATGAAGGGTTCTTGCTGCTTTTTTGGAGCATATGTTGACACTACAGTAAGGCGGGTTTCTCCCCACTTCACTCTGCATGCTAATAGGCACCCCTTTATCTCTGCCACAGTTGCTATAACCTTCCCAAGGAGCCCTCTCGCAGAAATCACATCCCTTTCCCAGCCCATATTGGGGTCAAGGACAAAGCCCTGCACCTTGCATCTGTATTGTACAGCAGCTCTTCTCCTGCGGACACCTATAATTCATAAACAGCCACTTTCCCACAGGGGCAATGCCAAACGATCTCCAGAAAGTGCTGTCAGTCAATCACACCATTCACTATAAAGCCATTTCCTTCCCTTCGTCTCGGCACACTCCATTCTTTTGGCACTTGCCACTGCACTTCGTGGTGGACTTGCAAGGTCGGCCTAGGACAAAAAATGATCTGGGCACCAAAATATAAGTGGCCATATGAGTGCCCTCATTAGGGATTTCTATAGTTTAAAAAATGGACAATGTTTGCAAATTGTGGAAGACTGCAAAGATTTGCCTTTGCTGCAGGCAACATTTGTGGTTATATCAGTGAAATCAATAATAAATACCGCCAAACAAGCCTACAAACAGACCAAAAATAGCCCAAACACTGACCTGTCAGACCAGCTTATCAGGCACTGTCTCATTGCCCGATAGGCCAGTCCAATCCTGAGAACCTGAAAGAAGACCATACTCTCACATTCATACACAAACCTGAGATGTGGAGCTATATATATCAAGTGACCTCCACATTCACAGATGCATTGCTGCACAATGATTTTCCAAAAGTGGAAACAAATTCAAAATGCTACCATTTTGCAATGTGATCAGTGATTCTCATAGCATGTCAAAATGCACACATTACAAACCCTTGGAATTTTCAAGAGGATGGGAGCCTGAAAGCGGCATTCTTTACCCTTCCTCCAAACATGCTTTGGCATTGTGACTGCTTCTGAAGTCCCAAAGCATTGATTAGTTGAAAGCTGTCAATAGCAGATTATATGAACCCTCAAAGTGTAAGTTACTGACAACTTCAACTTTGCAAGTGGAGGCGAATGGATTTATGAGAATTGGCAATCCCATTAACTGCTGCATGCTCATCCAGAGTTCCTTTTCATAATGTGCATCTCATTGAGGGGACTGGGAACCCAAAGCAGCCCTGGCAAATTTTGTCAGACTAGCCCCCATATGGTGCATAGCGAGCAAGTGCAGCGAGTGAGCTTGACCACTACAAGCGGGCTTGAGGGGGTTCTCCCCCCAAGAAAAGATAGGGGGAAAATGGTGCATTCTACAACACATTTTCTTTATATATTCAATTGCATTCATTTTTAAAGCATAGTAAATGATGGCCTGACATTGCACCAGGATACGGCAATTGCTGTTGGGGCTCTTCAACGATTCTCTCACTATCACCCTCCAAAAGAGCCTCTCATCTCTCAATAGCCCCTCTCTCACATGTATTTGATTTGTTTCATACCAGTGTAGGGTGTTGGAGCATTTTACATCACACACACATACAGAGACAATGAATCATACCCCTGTAAATCTGTGTATAGAAAATGTTAGATAATACAAAGGGGATTACAAGGTGTAAGATTCACCTCATCCATTATGGTTGGTATGTTTTAAGAGTCCTTGGTCATGAGAAGCACAAACTCAGGATCAGAATGTAACACAGTGGTTAGGGTTGACTTTGCTAACAAGAATGTATTTCTACCCAACCAAACCCTTTTAAGCAAAATAAGGAAAATGAAAGATTGGGGGAAAAACATAACTTTCTAACCTAGATTACAATTATAATTGTTTTTTTAAATTATATTTATAAAGAATACAATCGCAACAGCTGTTACAGTGTTAGCATCGAAAAGGACAGAAAAATTAGTGATGAAGAAAAAGAGGTATAGGACAGGCACAAAGAGAGAAACAGTCGCTGTACATTACTTTTGACATCAGCTATACATTACATCTGACACACTTTGGGGACGTTGGAGTCCGCATGCAAGCCCAACCGGGCTATAGTAGGGAACAACTCTTTGGGTCGAGGACGAGGACCGATACTTGTTTTGGCATCCTAGCGGTTTCATGGGGGTTCATAAGAGTCTAGGTAAGTGTCTAGTGCTTCCCACATCCCTCTGTAGGACGATTTCCAGAGTGCTGTAGCGCAATATTGTCTGCTCCTCTGAGATGCATGATCCAGTTTATCCAACCTTTGTAGCTAGTCTTGCTTGTGTCTTTCCAGTTGGTTAGGACCATTTTCACAGCAGTTGTCAGTAAAAGGTCCAGGAGGTCCCTATCTTGTTCAGTTCTCAATTTCATGCGCATAAATGCCGAGGTGAGGGTGGAGAATTCCATTGCTCAGTGTGCACTCAAACATATCGTTTATGAAACCAAAGATTTTCCCCAAAAATACCTTGAGTGTTGGGCATTGGAAGATAAGGTGTGCTAGGTCCCCCTTCCCCTTGTTACAGTTCCAGCAGAGTGCGTCCTCCCTGAGTCCTAATGAGTATAGTCGCGCCGGGTTCCGAAATGCCTTGTGAAGAAGCCAAAATTTAGTTTGTGCTAGCACTGGGGTAATCTTATTACGCGAGGCCGAGGACCATACTATTGCCCATTCCTGTTCGTTGAGTGGAGTTTTAGATTGTTTATCCCAGTAGCGACTGTCTTTTCATTAAGTTTGGAGGTTATGGGGCGAAGGAGTTTGTAAAGCTGCGAGACTTGGTGTCCTAGTTTGTTAATGTTTGACACATATCGGAAGATTGAGGGTTGGGGGTAGATAGTTTAGTTTTTGATAAGACCGATCTTATTTTCAGAAAATTATATTGTTCGATGTTGTTTAAGTGATGTCTTGATTTGAGGTCTGAGAATGTAATGGGTACTCCCCATTCTCTAATTGGTACGGGTAGTAAATACCTTTCTCCATCCAGATATCAAAGGTAAGGCTTTTCCCCTTGTACTTAACCTTGCTATTAGCCCAAAGTGATTCCATCTTAGACCCTTTGATACTAACCTCCAACTTCTTCTCTACTTTTAGTAGTGCGCTTTTTGTGTATTTAAAGATAGGTTTGGATGAATGGGGATGTCTATTTGCTGTTCGTAGGGCCAGTGGGCTCAGGTTCTTCAAGATGGCCTTCTCTACCTGAAGCCATACTGGTATGTAGTCGGTCGACGGGGAAATCCAGTATGAGCCCTGTTTTGCTAGAAAAGCTAATTGGAACAACCTAAAGTCTGCTAGGTTTACCCCTCCTTGGGTTTTATCCAATCTTAGTTTCCTAATGCTTATCCTCGCCTTCTTTCCGCGCCAGAGGAATTTAGTGAACATGATATCGACTTCCCGGTGGAATTCATCTGTGAGTAGGAGTGGGAGCATACTAATCAGATAGTTAATCATTGGGGTGATCATCATTTTGATGGTTTCGATTCTTTCCCACCACGTTATGAATTTGGGGGATCAAGAGTCCAGAAGTTTCTTAATTTTTTCTAGTAGTATCTTCTCATTGTAGTGTAGTCACTGTTCCCTAGAACATGCGCGGATGTGCGCGCGCGCACTAAAGTATCTCCGAGCGCGCAGTGTCCCAATTGTGGCACGCACTCACACACAGCCCGTTCGCGTCGCCAATTTTACCAGCTGGGCAGTTTGTGGGCCTTTGTGAAAGTATTCTTGTTAATTGCAGCGCCGTCATGCGCTGCAATTAACATGAATACTTTCACAAAGACCCACAAACTGTCCCGCTGGCTTGCACTATTAGGAAAAGGAATGTGGTAATCTAAAGCGCGACGTGTTTTTGATTCTGAAAGAACACGTCGCGCTTTAGATTACCACATTCCTTTGATAATAGTTGGCATCTGCGGGGCTGAATGAGGGCCTTTGAAATAGTTTTCATGCTAATTGCAGTGCACACAGGCGCTGCAATTAACAAGAATGCTATCTCAAAGGCCCACATTCAGCCCCGCACTATCAGCAAAAGGAATGCAGAGTCATACACAACGTGTGCTTTCAGAATCGTCTGAAAGCACACGTTGTATTTGACACTGCAGTTCTTTAGCTAATAGTGGGCAGCTGCGGGGCTGAATGTGGGCCTTTCAGATAGTATTCTTGTTAATTGCATCGTAGGTGTGCACTGCAATTAACAAGAATACTATCTCAAAGCAGGCACCGGTTCTAGCGGGTGGGCCATGCCCACCCAAATAGGAGCCTTGGCCCTCGCAGTGAAGGCTTGAAGGCAGGCGCGCAACGCCATGGGGCTCAATGTGCTTCAAACCCTCCCGCCCCGTTCGTGTGTGTGCGCCCGGGCTGAGACAGCTTCCCGGGCGCGCACACTCACAGACAGTTTTTGAGATTACCACCGCCGCCACACCAGAGTACTTCACAGGTCTTTAAAAGACCATTTACATGTTAACGAGGCTTTGTTTATTTTTTCACCCCTTCATCTACACATGGCAAAGGCGACAATGTTCTGCTCCACATGGCAAAGGCGACAATGTTCTGCTGCATGGATATTTCTTTTTCTATGCAGCGCCCGGAGAAAATAAGTTTGTTTATTCCTATTCACCTTTCCTGACCCCTGCAGCTGCTTATCACATCAGGCTGTGACATATAAGTTTGACTAATGGAGAAGGTAAGAGAATGTGTTACTATTTGTTTTTCTTTTTAAAATATGCACAGGTCCAGCAGCACACATACTTCGTGTGTGCTTCATTTGAACAGTTTTTTATCATTATCATGGCCACTGCAGGACAACAAAAAGACAATAAAAGATGCCCAGATAACGCTGGTGATTAATGATCCAGCTTGAGCAATCATTTGTCTGTTAGTAGTTTTTAAATGCAGATGAACTGTATTTTATGTGGAAGCTCAGTGGGTTACTGCCTTTGTCACAGAGATCCTTGTGCAATTTGCAGTTCAGAAGTTGCAATCCTAACATAGGGCAGTGACCAATGAATTGTCATCAAAGAGCTGCATACAAACATGAATGGTATAGTTAGAACTTCGCTTTCGTTTTTTTGTGCTGTAGTTAGAACTTCCCCAGTCTTTCATTATTCTAATTTTGCTAAAATGAGAATGTTTGGGCAGATATAAATTTTTAACAGTAAAGCTGACCCCCATGGAATGCTCTTTAAATCCTGAGGTTGTGTTTCGCCAGACCAAACCCTCTTAAAATATGCGGCCCACCAGTATGTATGACATGTGATTCCTACACCTTGTAATCCTCATTGGCTTATGTGACATTCCCTGTAGACTGATTTACACACTTGTATGATTCATTGTCTCTATAATGTGTGCGTGGTGTAAAGTACTGACACACACTACACTGATATGAGTAGCGCTGTACAACAAATGAAATGCATATGAGAGAGTGGCTACGTAAAGATGAGGGGCACTGTTGGAGGGTGGCAGTGAGGGAATCCGAGGAAGAGGTCATGGGGTGGAGTGGGGAGCTAGGGAGAGATGAGGGCACTGCTGGAGGGTGGCAGTGAGGGAGTCTGAGGAGGAGGTCATGAGGGGGAGGGGCTATGGGGAGATGATGGGCACTAGTGGAGGGTGGCAGTGAGGGAATCCGAGGAGGTCAATAGGGGGGTCATGGAGGGATGATGGGCACTGTTGGAAGGTGGTAGTAAAGGTTATTTACGGAAAAAGAGTTTATTGGTGCGGCGCCAAAAAAGACTTTCTCATCAGCGCTGAAGTCGGCCCTGTCATGGCCTTTTTGTTTTTGTTTATTTAATTAGCAGTCGGGTCATAAGGGCTACTGTGCAACATACTTTAAAGTGCGTGCTAATTATATTTACCGCTATATTCAATGTTTTAAGTTTGAAGGTGATTTTACTAATGTTTTTACCGGGAAAAATGAAAGTGGAGCCCGATGGTGCCTGATATGGGGCTGGGGCCCAAGGTCAGCTGTGAGATAAGGTGCACTGGACAGGAGTAGTGGAGGGGAAAAACCTTTACAACGCAACTTTTACAACGCACTACACTTACAACGCAATTTTTACAACGCAACATCCACTACAACGCATTCCATTACATCGCATGACACTACAACGCATTTTTAAAAACTACCTTTACAACGCATTCCATTACATCGCATACTACCTTTACAACGCATACCATTACAACGCATAATATTACATGTTGTGTGGTGCAAGAGTGGCGCAACCCCTGTGGAGAACCTGCGGGGGACAGATCTCTGTAAAGTGTTGTAAGTACTCTTGAAAATCTGCATTGCATATGTATACGCACATTTTGTTTCTCCGTTCCAGTGTTAAATTGAGAACAGATATCTTTTCTGCCACACGTTTGTGCAGTGTGAGATGAAAATGCTCGGACGAAGAGTCATGCAGATGTCCAAATGCTTACCTAATCCTGTTAGAAGTACCCTTCTGCTGCCAAGAGGTTGCGAGCGTCACTGGGGATTTAGAAGGCATTTTTGCTCCCTCCTCAAGGCTGGTCATGCGAAAAACCCTGCAGCCCTAATTACAGGTTTCATAGAATACCATGAGAAAGATTACTGACTAAACATACATACAATGAAACCTTTTGTCAGCTTGAGACTGCACTTCTGTTGTAAAGTTCATAGTCTTTTCCAGTTTTCTTTTTTGCTGTTATAAATAAGCAAATAGATTCACTGGCTGATATGGCAGCAGGTTCAAGGCTAGATTAGTTTAGGCAAATGTGTTTACCTCTGGCTGAAGGTGGATTGGGAAGGTCACTAACATTGGTTCCATTGAAATAAGGAGTCTTATGATTGATTACGTTTTTTTCTCTTTGAATAAAATCATTTAAATGGAAATGCAAGCAATGGGAAGAAAAGGATTGGATCGAACAGCAAAAATCAATCTGATACCGCACTTTTGGCGTGGGAATCCAATTTTTTAGGATCTGTTCAGTGGTATCCGGCACAATGAAGAGGTGGTGGGCTGGTGGGGGGGAGGGGGGGACAAGCGCGGGATGGGGGTGCGCAGGGGGTTTGCGGGGGTAATAATTGAAAAAAACACTTACCTGAAGCTGCCAGCTACATCGCTCCTCGCGCCTCAGTGTTAAGCTGCTTCCTAGTCCCAGCAGGCAGTTCTGTTCTGCCGTCCTCACAATTTCCGGCAATTTGGAGCAATTGTTCCATGTCACTATGAGACAAACTTGTATTGTAGGGATGGGTCTGTATTTCCTCAGTGACCATATAGAGCCTATTCCATCTTGATCATTTTCTTTTCTGCAACGTGGAGCATCGGATCTACTGTCCTTGTGGTCAGCAGACATGATCCAGTAATGTTTAATTATCATAATCTAAAGATATCCCTGGAATTTCATCCCTAAAAGGGTGATCCATTATTCATCTTCATCTTTTGAGAAAAAACGCGTACTCATCTTTACCGGCCTCAAAAGTCACTGCGAGTTTCACGTCAGGATTCCCGAAGACCTCATCCACCATGGCTAGTAACTGTTGTCCCATCCATGCTGTTACCTTAGTGTCCTCTCTCTTTCTCTCATAGGTGTGTCCTCCCTGATTATAGGCGTTGATCTAATCCCTTGGCTGGATACCATACAGACAAGACCCCAGGGACCGTATTAGCTATCGGGAGCACTGTACTGAACGTGGTTCAGACTCTGATATCGAGCCTGATTACAGAAAACAATGCGCAGGCAGGTACAGGCAGGTGCAGTGTGTGACTCAATCTGCCCTCAGGACAACAGCTGAGAAGTGCCTGGGTCCCGCGTGTTCCACTCAGAAAGGGGAGTGCTGGCTGGGCGCATTGATTATGGGCCATATACTATGAGATGCACAATCTGTATGCCACCTAATAAACCATATTCCTCTGTTCCTGCATGGTAATTATGACAGGGTCATTCGCTTATTTGTAGGGGGCATACTCATTGCAACTGAAGGAACACGCTCTTGAGATTGTGCAGGCACAAATTCGTGCACCTGTGTGATCCATGTTACAGAAAAGGCCACAGAAGCCTATTTGGCCCCTTCTGTAATGCCAAAGAACCCCTGGTTGCAAAAGCAAAAAGTGAGTGCAAATATCTGTCGGGACCCATGGCACTTCTGTTATATTGTACTTGGTTCTTTTGTATTACACTATGTAATCCATCACGAGGAACCAGACTTTCCCTCCGGTCTTCATGTTGGTCTTCATCACACATTGTTGACCTACAGCTCCTATATAGATATTCCTCTTCCTCAGTGACTTTCTTATTACAACCTCTGAGAAACATCTTCTGCAAAAAAGTATATCTACTGTCTAATATTCATTACAGCATGTACAGTCTTTCTGTTCTCCACATTGCTGCTGATCTATAGGATATCTTTATATTAGAAAGCTTGATATAGCCTTGACACCCTTTGATGACCAGTCAAGGGAATTTTGTATTTGTAAACACTAAAACATGGAAACATTGAGAGATATAAGGTCATTTTACTGCCAGGCATTGCTGATGACAATGATTCGAAAGGAAGGGTTAAATAATTTCCGCTTGAGCATTTCCTGACCTTCTATGGCATGGGTACTCACAAACTTTACCTCGGGCCAAAAATACATTCTGGTTTGTGGCCGAGGGCCGAACTGATGGGTGTGGCAGGTGGGGCGGAGTTAGGTGGGGTGGAGTTAGGTGGGGCGGGGTCAGTGGGGGCGGGGCTACTAGAGTAAAAACAAATCATCACCTTTTCAAAATATTATTTGACAGTGCTGTATTTCAAAAGCAGATGTAACTATAATGCTACAAGGAGGAGGCAAGAGGGTTTGTTAAGTCTGTACTGTAGCGTAATGTTGCATGTATTCACTTGCATTGGTTCCTTTCTTCTCTGCACCTACTTTGACTTTAATGCATTCCGAACTATTTATTGCACCATGGTGGGCAATGGGCAAAACGCTCATGCACACTCGCGTACACACACAAACGCATGCACACACACACACTCCCATAGACATGCACACACTCACTTACAAACACACAGTATTTGAGGCAGTACAGGTTTTTGGTTTTTCTTACACTTAATTCCCACTGCCAGGGGCTCCAACACCCCTCCTATGCATTTTAAGATCCATACATTTTATAATAGCGTGGGTAGCAAGCGCGCAATGCGAAAAGGGCTTTAGCCCACCCCGTTGTGTGTCTCATCACGGGCTGGTGCAGTTCGAGCTGCTGTGGGCTCCGCTAGGCGGTGTCTGCAGTCTTATCTCCGGCACGCCCGAGTTGCTCACAGGTCTTTAAAGACCATTTGCATATTTACATACCTTTGTAAACTGGTTACTGAGGCTTAGTTTTTTTCTGGTTCCAGTACTCCCTGGCCCCCCACTCTGCCTTACATTTGTATTTTATATCTACTGCTGTACTGTGCGAATGCATTTCGTGAACAGGAATATAAAGTAGGTTTACCAAAAGAAAAATGTCAGCCATGTGTTTAAAGAGTCTGCAAAGACCTGGTCTTGACACTAAAAAGGGTTATACATAAACTATGTATTCTTTTGTAATGTGACATTTCTATCTTTGTTCCCTTTAATTATCAGGCATGGATCATTCAGGCAGCTCTAGACCACAATTAAAAGTGCTTTCTATTTATATTTGTTGTACGAAGTATGCACAGATAAGTACTGAAAATACGGCTTTAGGTGACTGCTTATTTTTGTACCGTCTGTGACATCAAAATAATAAGCTGGCAACCTTAATCATAAGACTGGAAGTTTGTTGCAGGATCAGCACATTATTTATTTCTTCCACCCTCGATCCCTGATTAATGCCATAATGGCAATAGTTTAACTTAGATCTGAAACCATATGCCACCGTCAATAACATACTGAGTAATTTCAAGTGTCTGGGAATGCACTCAGCAGTCAGACAATGATCCGCGGGCTGCCTAGGAAGGTCTGCCAGGCCACTGGCGGGTCAATGGCCATAGTATGAGTTCCACGGCTCTATGGCTTAAACTAGCTATCAATTAAGCAGACAAATCATATCCTAGCATCCACAGAAATAAATATGCAAAGATATGGTACCAAAATATGGTTTGCTAAATATATTTCACAAAGCTAACTATACATTTCTATATTTACTCAAGTGGATAGTTACTGCTACACCTAGGTGTAACTCACAAGTAACTTTATGACTGTATTTTACATTTCACCTTGTTGGGAGCCACATCCACCACTGGGCTGGAAACCTCTTTAAAGGAGATGGCAATCTCCCTATAGGAAGGTGTATGGAACTTTAATAACGTTTATTATTTACCACAAAAGAATTCAGGGTGTAATATAAATGTAAATTAATAAAATCGTTATTATTAAGCTAGACATCATTAAATAACATGTTAAAGAGAATAGCTATATATTGAACTAAATTAATTAATTTCTGAGTACCAGTGGTTTTGGTGGGAGCCCCACCAATCAATCATAAAAGACTTCACTTCCCTTTTTAAGTCTCTACACATCCAGGGAGAGCTGAGAAGAAGTCGGTGAAGACAGTCGAAGGACCAGCAGAAGCTGATACATTTCTGACAGGGGTCTGGACATTCCCGACTTGTCCTCTGGACTTAGTGAACTCTCTCCAAAGCTCATTAAGCCAGCTCCCTGACTCCTTCGTTGGCCAGTAGAGAATGTGGGTATGCTTGAGGAGAAAGTCCCCTGAACATCTGTGGACTGGTCATTTTGTGGTAGTCTCAGGGATGGGCACTACAAACTCTTGCTTGACATGTAATTATGTTGCAGGTGACAAAGTCTGGGTCCCTTTGTAGTGTAGGAAAGGAGAGTGGTTTTCCATGTATGACCTTGGGGGCTGCACAGCAGACCACCAGGGCTGAACAGGATGGCAGGTCTAGGTGACTACAGCTAAGAAGCACTTACGAAGGTGAAAGCAACAGCACTCAAAGCTGGGAAGGTCAGAAGAATTTCCTCATCAAAGTATCTGGCCATCAGGATGCCTCAGAAGACTACTCCTGGTGGCTGGAGTGCACCACCATGAGCAAAATGCAACAAGAACCATGAAATCTCACCCAACAGGTTCCAAGATGTCCTAAACTGAACTTGCTTCCCAAGCGCATTATCATCTGCTGCTGTTGGTCCCCTGGCCCTGTGGGTACCTCAAGTCACAAGAACATTCAAAGCATAATCATTCACTTCCACCTGGAAGCATGTTTGGAAATAGGTTCCTCTGGTGAATCTTTATGCTTCCTCTTGCTTTTGCAAACATTGTCCACAATTAGAGGTGGAGGAACTGTGTGTTAGCCCCACAACCTGCAGTACTGCTTTTGCCTACTGGGGATCCCCTAGGCCCTTAAGAAGGGCTCCCCTCACCCACATCAGGAGCTCTCTTGGTGCTTGCTGCCTCTTCTTACATCCAAAATTATCAGAGTGGAAAGCTGGGTAAAGAAGAATAGCCGGTCCTACAATCCAGTTCCGCAGAACCTGTGTCAAGCAAGGGGAAGGGCTGGAGTGACCACAACCTCTGGGGTCAGGAGGAGTGTATGCATGAATGCCTCATGGAAGGGGCACCCCCATCAAAACAGAACTGGCACTAAAGAAAAAGAAAACCTTTTCGCTGAGGCTGCATTTAAGGTATAGCATGAGGGTTGAAGCACTGACCAATAAGCTCCTGGTGGCTTAATGTACATAGTCCCAGGGGGGCATGGAGCACCCGCATTGTTTTACAAGTTGTTGTGGAGATCATAATTTTTTACTTGTAATACCATGTTCATGACCGAGGTGTGTACAGTTCCTATTTCGTATCTTACCCTAATTTTCCTCACTGTGCCTTGCAATCACTCATGTAATGCTGTCCACTTCTGCTGTATCCTTTCCGGTGCCAGCTCTTTTCAGTCATGTAACGTGTGTTTCCAGTTGTGATTGAACTCATCACACTAATAATCTGCAATATCAGTCTTTATTTATGCCTGCTCCCGACCCCTATCTATATACCTTGGAGAGCTCCCCCAACCACAATGTTGTCATTGGTCCCTTCCCCTCCCCACACCTGTGATTGTGTTACCTGCAAAACTGAGTATTCTATACTGTCTTAATTTATTGTAATGTAGTTGTATTTATGGATGGATGTATGCATGTTTGAATGTATGTAGGTGGTGCGTCCATAGTACAAAGTCAACAAGTGAGTAGCATTTAAGTTCTAAGACTCAAAGTAGATTGTCATGTCATAGTGATGTGTTCTTTATAGAGGTGTGCCTTCAGCTTTTTCCAGAGCTGGAGCAGGACTGACTGGTCCTATTCGTTATGGTGATGTTGTTCCAGGCCGTGGAAGCACAGATGGAAAAGGCATATTGTGCTGTTTTTTTCGTTTTTGAACTTCAGAGGTGATGAGCTTGTCAGCCAAATAGACAGTGGTGTTGGTTGTGATGCTTTTGTAGATGATAAAGCTGACTTTAAAGATGGTGTGAACCGGCAAGGGAAGTAAGTAGACTTCCATCAGGGTCTAAGCCAACATTTTCCCATTCAGAATATATGTCACTGAGATAATCTGACTGACCTTCTCTTGCCGTTGCAATTAAAAATAGTCATAGGCCACAAGAAAGGTAATCACTTGTGAATCATCAGCTGATGGTTTACAGTTGTGTGGGCATAGCCCATGAATTAAAACACACAATAACTGTGAAAAGTCCCTGGGCTTGTCATGGTTCACCACTGAAGCTGCCATTTTGATATCCTTAGCATTCTTCCCTTATGTACCTTCCCAATAATATATCTTGATTAAGGGGTGGCATGGTTTATGCATCTTTACACTAATACTATTTAATGATCAAATACTGTTCCAACATTATAGAGAATGCATAGATGGTAACTGTATATTACTATCCAGTCATCTAATCAATGTGCTCAGGTGTTTTTTTGCATATATGAATCAGTGCTGGTTTGCTTAGATCAGTTCAAACTCTCTCGTCTAAGAGCCTTACAAATGTTTCAAGAACAAGGCATAAGGTATAGAGGTATGTTTGAAGAGCACGGGTGTACTTAGCAGTGGAGAAGCAATACCTTCTGCAAGTTGGAAGGAACTGGCAGGGTCTACGTTGGGGAGACTGCAGCAGTGACAGCTGGTCAACTTGAAAAATGAAAGAAATTCGCAGCGCAGTTACTTTTTGTAATTAAAGTGGACATGCCCCTCCCCAGAACTCCTAAAACAGAGTTTTAAAATAAATTGGACAAAAATAATAATTTTTAAATGACGATTTCCCAAAGAAATTAGCTAAAAGGCTATTGGCTTTACGGTTTGTTCTATGGGCCACCATGAATTATCCCAACGTTGACATGCTGTGTGTATCTGACTCTCCTAAGGGGGTTGATTTTTGCAACATGCTTTCTGTAAAGGCTATTAGTTTTTATAGCCAGTTCACATAGCATGAAACCACACACATATATACAACAGCTCACGTTAAACACAGAATACAGGAACAGAAAGCTTATATCTCCTAAAGTGGGCTATCACTTTGTCTCAACAGCACTTTCCACCAATGTAATGTAATGTAATGGGGTTTTTATAAAGCGCAGGTTGCACTCCAGGGAGCATCTTTGCGCTATAGAGAAGAATCAGATCCTGATGATGAAACAAGCGGAAGGTAATTAGACTAGATTTTTGCACTGCCATTCAGGGAGAGCAAAAATCCAAGTCTTGAGGGCCTTTCTGAAAGTCGCTTCTGTGGGGATTTGACGGAGGGAGGAGGGAAGAAGGTTCCAGGCCTTGGACCCAAGTACTGCCAGAGATTTTCCTCCTTTAGTCTTGAGTCTGAACTTAGGAATGGTAAGAAGATTGGCCGTTTGAGACCTAAGGCATCGCATGGGGTTATAATGTTTAAACATTTTTAGAATATAGTTGGGTCCCTTTCCATTGAAAGCCCTAAAGGTGATCAGTAGAATTTTAAAGAGCACCCTTTTGTTAATGGGCAGCCAGTGTAAAAGGTTCATTGCTGCCGTAGCTGAGGTCCTCTTTTTCCATCCTAGTACTAATCTGGCAGCCGCATGCTGTACAATTTGTAATTTATGGCGGACTTCTTTGTTAGTCCCTGCATATAGGCTATTACAATAGTCGATGCGGGAGGTGATAAGGGCTACTGCGACCGTTTTCCTTGCAGGAAGGGGAATTAGGTCGAAGAATTTCCTGAGTCCTTTGATGATTCCGAAGCAGGTCCCTGCTACGGCTGTGGCTTGCTGTTTGAAACTCAGGGTGGGGTCAAATTTGATCCCTAGGTTACGGACTGAGGAGGCAGTGCTAGGGGGAGCAATGGCATCGTCCGGCCACCATACTGAGGGATTGAAGAAATTATCCTTACCAAAGGGAAGGATTTCTGTTTTCCCAGTGTTGCACTTGAGATGATTCAAGTTCATCCATCTGAAAGTGGCGGTAAGACAGCTTTGGAGCCTTCTTTCGGCTTCTTGGGAATCATTTTCCAGTATTAGGATGAGCTGGGTATCATCTGCATATGCAATGGTGTCAATACCAAAGGATGAGATAAGAGTGATTAGCGGGGCCATGTATATGTTAAAAAGTGTGGGACTTAAGCAGGATCCTTGAGGAACTCCAGATCCTACTAACTTTTCCTCTGATCTGTACTGTCCTAAGACCACAACTTGTCTTCTATTCACAAGAAAGCTCTTTATCCAGTCTAATGCGGTTCCAACAATTCCTGCCGCGGCTAGTCGGTCTAATAAAATGGCATGGGACACCGTATCAAACGCCGCGGAAAGGTCTAATAGAACCAGGACTGCTTTCTTTCCCTGATCTAATGCTCCACGGAGGGTTTCGGAGGAAAAGATCAGGGCTGATTCTGTGGAGTGTTGGGCTCTAAAGCCTGCCTGGTTGGGATGCCAGATGTTATTATTTTCCATAAAGGCAGTAAGTTGTTTGTTAACAGCTTTCTCTGTAAGTTTACAGAAGGCTGGGAGTAGGGAGATCGGACGGAGATTTGTAAGGGTAGCGGGGTCCGGTAGTGCTTTTTTTTGCAGGGGTTTGACTGCTGCGATTTTCCATTCATCAGGGACCAGACCTAGGGTGAGTGAGGAGTTTATGATGCTATTGATAAATGGGTTAACAACCATTATTAGTGAATGAAGCACTAGCGGAGGGCAGGGATACACACACAAACATCCAACCACAAGACAACAATAGGCATAACATATTCTAATCTAATCATTGGCAAGTGGCAAGTGGCAGATAATCTGCCTCCAAGGCATCTCAAGAAACTGGTAAATACTGTCCATAAGACTTCTCAGATTCCAAAATCACAGCTATATAGTTCATTGAAAATGAAACCAACATCTTAGCAAAGAAGGACCATAGCATACTGCCATAACACATACAATGTCAGAAAGACCCAGTCTCTGGTCTGTGATGGAAGCCCAGGGCCACGTGCTGAGGCACTCCCAGACAGTTCACAGCACTACGTGGCCATACTGATGACGCCATGGAAATTCCAATAACACAATTTTACAGCATTACCAGGATAAGCAATTTGACACAGGCTTCCATCATTTTCCAAACTATTTAAAACATATCCTTTCACTTAAAATGCACACCTCCTTTCTTGTTCTCAACCTGCTTCTTCTATGTTTATTTCATTTTATAGTCACATAAGATGTCTGGGAATCTACTTTGGAGGGACAGGATGAAAGAAAAAGATGATATGCAGGGTTCACAAGTTCTTGCCTAGGACAGAAGACAAGTCCTTTGAGTTAGACAGGTCATATAGACTCAGATAGCAGAACTACCGGTGTCGAGCTATTACAACATCTGCAGTCGTTGCTTCTATATTAAACTGCTCGTTTAGACTCACAGGGCAGCTAACACAGTAGCATTTAACAACACTGTGGTTTAAAAGGCTGCACAGAGTATTAAAAACGTCCATATCAGTCATGAAAGTAAGTGCATTTTGGCTTTTGTTTTTTCTATAATAAACTCAAGCTTTGTGAGTTTGCCATTGAAAAATGTAACTTAGCATAACAGGCACATTAAGCATGACACCTACTCACCAAAGCTTCAGTGCTACCAGCAGGGCCTTCACCAGAGCTGCTCTACTGAAGGCATTCACTACATTCACTGTCTATTACTCAGTGGGAAACATGGTGTGTGAAATTGTGTTATTGGTTGAGGAGGGTGAAACCCTATTTAAGCAACAGCCACAATCCTTGTCAAGGTGAACCACAACAGTCACTAAATTAACCTGTGTTTAACCCTCTGGTAGCATGGTACACAAGCAGCCAGTCTTAACTGAGACGCAATGTGTAAAGCATTAATGTAGCACACAAACAGTAAAAAGTGAAAACACAACACAAGAAAAATCTCACACCAATTTAGAAAAATAGAGTACAATTTATTAGATAAAATGACACCAAAGTGACAAAAATCCAATTAGTAGAAATGGAGATATGCAATTTTAAAGATTTAGATATAAGTAGCACCAAAAGGCGCAAAGAATGAAAAGATGGTTTATGGTCGCGCTGCACTTGTGCAAAGTCACAAGTTCAGGATGACTTCGATGGAGCGCAGGCCGGGCAGAAGACCAAGTTTCACCCGCCGATCATTGTAACTTATGTCCTTGGTGTGCAGTCTGCATGGGGTTGCTTTGCAGGGCTTCACGTCGCTTCGCTCTAGATTTGGTGGAACCTTCAATTAGGCTGGTACAACACCTACAACCCTCTTCCAAGGGTCAATGATTGGGGACCACTTGGATGGCCATGACTACTTAGGCTGGGTCTCGTTGTAGGTTCAAGATGGTTGGAGCATTTTCTATCACTGAGGCAACTAGCCATTGGAATCACTCTGGTAGTGCTGTGTGCAAGGAGAAAACCAGTTCTCAAGTGGCAGGGCAGTCTTCTGAGGGCACAAGGCTGACTTCAGGCAGCAGAGATGTCCTCTTGGTGAAGCAGGACAGTCCTCTAATTTACACAGCATGTAACAGACAGCGGGGCAGTCCTCTGAGAGTCCTTCCATAGATACAGAAGTGAGCTGAAGAGGTGGTCTGAGGGTCCTATTTTTAAACCTGATGCCCCACTGAAATGGGAGAAGCTTCTGGAGTTTTCCGCTTACAGAAGTGTCTGGAATTACCTGCCTCGCCACCCAAGTACCTGGTTGTCTTGGGGCACAATTACCTAGTGGGAAGCCCTTTGTGAATGCGCTGAGGCAGCCCCTTTGAAGTGCAAGAGTGCAAGTGTGGTAGGTGACAGCTCTGCCCTCCATCCTACCTAGATGGCCCTTCCTGCCATCACCCGGTCTCTCTATTGTATGGCTGTTTAGGAGGAATACAAACAGGCCAACTGCCACTCACACCTAGTTAGGTGACTCAGGAGCAGGCTACCTGCACCAAATGGTTAGGACAAGAGAATGACAACTTTCTTTAAAGTGGCATTTTCAGAATTGTGATTTAAAATCTGACTTTACCATTAAAGAGGATTTTAAATTACAATGTGTTAGACACCAAGCATTGCATTTCTACCTGCTCCCCTGCAAATGCTATCAGATATTAAATATAATAAGGTAATCCAATGTTATCCTATGGGCGAGGTAGACCTTGCAATATTGAAAAATGAATTGAAGAGTTTTTCACTACCAGAACACGTAGATCTTAAAAGTACATGACCAACTTCTAAAAAATACTGCACCCTATTCTGTGTGCAGTTTAGGGCCTACCCTTACAGTGACATGCATATACTAAAAAGGAAGGATTGGGATGGCAAAGGTTTATTTTATCAAGTCGAATTTGTAGTTTAAAAAGCCCATAAATGCTGCACTGGCAGGTCTGAGACATGTTCGAAAGGGCTACTTAAGTGGGTGACATAACAATTGTTGCAGGCCCACCAGTAGCTTTTAATTTGCAAGCCCTGTGTATATGAATCACCATTTTGTTAGGGTCTTATAAGTAAATTAAATGCAGCAATTGGGTGTTAGCCAATTTTACCATGTTTTTAGAGGAGACAGCACATGCACTTTAGCACTGGTTCGCAATGGTAAAGTGCACAGAGTCCTAAAAGACAACAAAAATTGGACCAGAAACAAAGGCAAAACGTTTGGGGGTGACACTGCAGAGAGGGTCAAATCCAACACAAAGCCCCTCCAGCCATAGTCCAGGGAAGACTAATCAGTACCTTGTAGGTTTCCCTGATTAGGCGATAGTACATAGACAATGGCTGTCTACTGCAGAGGCCCTTGCCAGATCTATGCCACTCTGACTTCAGTTGGATCCCTGTCTCTAAACTCTCCCGAGCCATTGTACTGACAAATGGGAAACCCTTTTCCTCACCTGTGGACTCGTTCTGTGAAACACCTAACCTTGACTTGATCACAGATGCATCCTGGAAGAGAGACAGTACCACCATGGCCAACAGGGAGATGTGGCCCTTTCCACCCCTTGGTTCAGACTTATGTCCTCAACACAAGGAGAACTCTGCCCATAAGGAGAGCAACCAACAGAGGCCACTGACAGTTGTCAGTGTCAGGACCCAGGCCCTGGGCCATCCAGAGTTCTCTGACTTCTGAGGTTTCTCAGAGTGCAGGGGTGACATCCCCAGGTGTTAAGCACTCCTCTTCCTCTCTCCCTCATACCAGTTATGGGGTGGTATCCCGAGACTGGCCTTTTAGCCCAGGGCCTGTACCCTGAGGCTGCACAGGTGACAGGGGGTTAGTCCTTACTCCCCCGGCCCCACCATCTGTGCCTCTGTACCCTCCGATTAGCAGTGGTAGCCACAGAAATCTGAGATTCCAGGTCGTACAGAGCCACCCTTCCTCCCAGCTCACCTGACAACTCTTTTCCTAGAACGCAGTCAACGGCCATCTGAAGACAAACTATGACCCTCCTCTGGGTCATCTCCCGCCCCCATTACAGGGATACCAGAGTCAGGCGGTGGAAAAATCCTGCCCCTGGGCCTGATTTACCCTGCACACCTGCCCGGTGTACAGCTCTGGGGTCACTAGCCTTTCAACTACCATGGTCTGGCTGGCCCTGGTATGTTTCAAAGCAGTGACAGGGATCCCATTCAGATTGATCTGATGGAAGTGACAACGTCCACCCTCTGAGATCACAGGCTCACCCTTTGAGTCTATTTCCCAGCTAAGGCAGATTATGGCATGGTCTACCACCTGCTCCTGAGGACTACTGTCCCCTAAAGCCACATTGGCTAAACCTGTAGAGATCCCACCAATGAGTGGGCTCTTAGGACAGACAGAGTCCCCCTACTTTTGTTCTACTTCAAAACAATCAAAGCACTGAGGCTGGAAATAGGGCTCCCAAGGCCACTGCCCACCAGAACCTCCTCCCAGTTTCTCAGAAGGAGCATGACAACACTTTCCCCCACCTTATTCTGGGACTTGGTTATGTTTCCCTGAACCTCCCCCTCACTCTGCTGGGGGTAAACTGAACCACCTCTCTAGGGGTCTCTCCCAGGTACTTTCTTAGACACTCTGGTACTGATGCAGGGGTCTGTCTCCTTTGCAAGCTCCCTGGAGTCAGTTGGCTTGCTGTCAGCTAGGTGTGAGTGCAGCTCTGTAAAACAAGTATTGAGCATGTGCTCCCTTAAAATTAGATTGTACATCTCAATGCATTCATTAACTTCGCTGACCCTCATTCAACCACTCAGTGCCTTGCTGGTATACTCGAAGAAGTCCACCCAAGACTGGGTTTGGAGCTTATGACGGTCCCTAAATCTAAGGCGGTGCCTTTAAGGGTCAGTCCAAACTTTCTAAGTAAAATGGGTTTCATGGCAGCACACTGCATATGTTTCCCCACCTCTAGAATTAGAAGAGTATCCCTTCCCACCCGGGGCATGTACTTCCACTGGCCACAATCCCCTCTGGGATCCTGTGCATTCTGAGGGCTATCTCGTATGCAGAATACAATTCATGTATGTCATCTCCCACCAAATAAATAGGCATCAAATACACTGAACCATGCCCTATCGGTTGTTTAGGGCTGAACTTTATGTATTTGGGCTAGCAAAAGGTTTCTTTTTCCACGTCTAATTGGCAGTTTAAAACTGCCCACACAGGTTGCACTGGTAGGCCTGAGTTGAAAGGACTACTTAAGTAGGTGGCACAACAAGTGATGCAGGCTCGTCAGTGGCAGTAGTAGTGAGTGTAAGCCAATTTTACCATGTTAAGAGGAGAAAACACAAGCACTTTAGCAGGTGATAAAGTGCATAGAGTCCCAAAATCCAACACAAATGGTTTCAGAAACAGGAGCAGTGACGGCAAAAGGTTTGAGGGTGGCCCTGCAGAGAGGGCCATGTCCAACACATGGGATTGTGATCCACAAGCTTCAGCAAAGCACCCATAGCCTGTATCTCGATTTGGAAAAGGTAGGTTGGAGCAAACCATGGAATAAGGTAATGGTCCACTGAAATGAAACACTAGCGTAGAAATGGATAACAAATTTCAACATACGTAGGATATCAATCTTTTTGTTTAATTTATGCTACAGGTCTTTTACATTTTGGTATAGCAAAGTGGTAGACTGGGAGAACCTATGTTTCTGGCATGTTGTGGTGAATCATCCTGGCTATGTAATCCACACACGTACTCCTTTTCCTCCACCACTGTAAGGCATATTCTAACTCTTTAAAGTGTTTTTTTAGGCAAGAAAGTATGTGTCATCTGCCTGCATATTACATAATCGAGAGGTTAGTGGTGGAGCTATTTTTGCAAGTGTGTTGTTGGGTTTCACCTGAGTGTGGAGGGTTGCCTTTGGCGGTGTTATTATGATATGGGTTTTGCTGCTTGTCCACTTCATTGTGCATGTATTACAGGAGATTTTCTCTAATTGTACTACGGTCTTACAATTGGCTTTTAGGTCTGATTCCGTGCTTGTTGTGCACAATTCTTTTGATAAATGTATATGCTCATTTATTAGGAAATGTTTGGGTTTGTTTGTGTTAGTGTATGATAGGTTGGATTGTAGGAGTTGGAGCTGATGGCAATGTGATCGATAACTGCGAATGGGTGGAGGAGACATTCATAATTAAATTTACCACGTGGATAATTGGTTCTTTGAATCATAATTTTCATTTATTAGTGGCCACGGTTTTTCACATATTGAATGAACACGTGATGTTAGCGCCAGGAGTAAACTGGCATGTGCAGAAATCGCTAACACCAAAATCAATCACGCTAATATCAATATACTCTGGATGAGTCATTTTTTTATGAGCAAAAAGGTGTTCATCTTACGGTGTACTGAGTAGGTCCCCCATGACCCTGACATTCTTTTCTCTCCATCTCATTGTTAGACTTCTCTGTTTGCCTTTGTTAAAATGTTCAGTCCATCATGTTGGACAAGGCATGTGAACATCAGGGTAATGTATGTTTTGAGATTTCTGTAACACCCATAAGTTTGAACCTTGCCATACGGGCATCATTTACATTTTGAAATGGTGTTCGCAAGATGTACCCGCTGGTGCCCATACTTCTTCCAAATCTAAACTGAAATGCACTCATGTACGTAAGGTAAATCATGCCATCGTTTGTTCATGTATCATTTATGTAAGCTTGCAGTATTATGAATGAAAAGGGAAGATATCACGCTGGTATTAGCAAGCCTGACATTGACATTCTGTGTCAAGGCCTTCTCAATGACAGTTTTCAAATAGGGACTTAATCATGTCTATTTCCACACTCCATACTGTCCATGCTAATTGCCTTGCGTGGTTTTACATCCGGTATTACATGGGCGTTCGGCCATGATTACAAAGGGCCTATATGCTCGTTGCAGACTCAAAATACATTTGTGCATAAATGGGTGCAGATCGTGCCTAAGGTCACATGGGGTTTTGCCGTCCTGCTGCAAATCGTGAAGCAAGCAGCACACATTAGAGTTTTACCCACCTTGGAACAAGGAAAAAACGTTAATACCTTAATCTGAGGTTTACAACTAGTAATTGGGTCAAATTACACACCCATTAACTACTACACCATGGTATTAGTAATTAGCAGGTGTCCAATTTGCACCTATTATTGCACATAAGTTGTAATCAGAACGCTTAAGTCTACCCCATGTTCCTAATATATTTATCCCAATAAGAGATCGCTTTTAAATATGCCTCTTCATATTTTTCACGAGTTACACTGCTAGGATTGTAAGCAGCACACATTAATGAATAGAGGGGACGCGCGCAACTAACTGGTGTGGCTTGAGAAACCCTACCTACCTGCCGTGAAGGGAACGCTGTCCTTAGCGGGCGAATCCTGCTTCCTGCCACTTTCTTCGTCGCCGTGAGGGGAACGGCTGTTACCAACTACATTCCCCAGCACCACCTGGGTCCGGCGCAGCACCTAACGTCATCAGAGCGAGCCGGGACCCCTCAAAAGATCACAGGTGCCTCCGCAGCGCGGGACGCGCGCAACTAACTGGTGTGGCTTGAGAAACCCTACCTACCTGCCGTGAAGGGAACGCTGTCCTTAGCGGGCGAATCCTGCTTCCTGCCACTTTCTTCGTCGCCGTGAGGGGAACGGCTGTTACCAACTACATTCCCCAGCACCACCTGGGTCCGGCGCAGCACCTAACGTCATCAGAGCGAGCCGGGACCCCTCAAAAGATCACAGGTGCCTCCGCAGCGCGGGACGCGCGCAACTAACTGGTGTGGCTTGAGAAACCCTACCTACCTGCCGTGAAGGGAACGCTGTCCTTAGCGGGCGAATCCTGCTTCCTGCCACTTTCTTCGTCGCCGTGAGGGGAACGGCTGTTACCAACTACATTCCCCAGCACCACCTGGGTCCGGCGCAGCACCTAACGTCATCAGAGCGAGCCGGGACCCCTCAAAAGATCACAGGTGCCTCCGCAGCGCGGGACGCGCGCAAATAACTGGGGTGGCTTGAGAAACCCTACCTACCTGCCGTGAAGGGAACGCTGTCCTTAGCGGGCGAATCCTGCTTCCTGCCACTTTCTTCGTCGCCGTGAGGGGAACGGCTGTTACCAACTACATTCCCCAGCACCACCTGGGTCCGGCGCAGCACCTAACGTCATCAGAGCGAGCCGGGACCCCTCAAAAGATCACAGGTGCCTCCGCAGCGCGGGACGCGCGCAAATAACTGGGGTGGCTTGAGAAACCCTACCTACCTGCCGTGAAGGGAACGCTGTCCTTAGCGGGCGAATCCTGCTTCCTGCCACTTTCTTCGTCGCCGTGAGGGGAACGGCTGTTACCAACTACATTCCCCAGCACCACCTGGGTCCAGCGCAGCACCTAACGTCATCAGAGCGAGCCGGGACCCCTCAAAAGATCACAGGTGCCTCCGCAGCGCGGGACGCGCGCGGGCGGCGCGCGGGCGAAGCCCGGGCCAAGGGCGGTCCCGTCCTTGCCCGTCATCGACAGGAAGAGACTGGACTGGGCAACCCCCCTAAAGACGTATTTGTGGTAGATGCTTTCAGGTACCACTTACTGCTTATTCAAATTGTGTATGCTGTAGAGTGCAGAGAAAGGGATACAGAGTGATAATCTAACAATATATTGAGCTCATATCTCCCGTGTAACCCCGCTGACTAGCGTAGCTAATTACATCTTAATTTGTGATCATATCTGTGCTTTACTATGCCTGTTAAAGATACGAAAGGGAAAGCCTCCAAAGTTCAATATTCTGGAGCTATGGACCAATTTATCACTAAAGTAAATTCTGTTATTGACCAGGAAATCACGTTCCTGGAACGCCGCGTATCATAGGATCTCGCGGCGGCCAGGAGGTCTTCGTTGGGTCATATAGCCAATGTTTGTACCCCCTTTCAACATATTATTACAGGCCTCGCAACGCCATGTTCTGATGCTGATGTTTCAACTGTGGATTTGTTGCCTAGCGGAACAGTCGCAGTATCAGCGAGTGAACAGTCCATGGTTTCTGATTCACTGTTGAGTTCTCCTCGTCTGTTACCACCTACACACAGTGTAATCACAGAACCATGCACTAGACAATTGCGAGATAGGAATCCTGGGGCTGTCCCTAAAACTAAACATGGCTATACTCCCATAAATGGTGGTAAGGCCAAGAAAGGAAGTAAAAAAACAAAGCCTGTGAACCACTCGAGTAGTTCCAGATTGTCTAATGCCCATTTAGAGCAACATATATTGGCCACACCCGTCAATAAAAATGCTCCTCCAGCCCTTCCTTTACCTGTTATGCAGGTTGCAAGTGGGGGGGTAAACATCATAACTAGAGAGGAGGGAATGTGCCATGATTTGTCCAAAATTCTTGATACAATCAGATCTCTCCTTCGCCCTATAGAGGATAGAATAAATAAGATCGAAGATCACCTATCCAGGATTGAATTAGGGCTCAGAGGTTCTATCGATTCCAGAAGTAATACTGGCCATCCTGGTGTCTGCAAACCATTGGATAACACTCGAGTAGAATTTGTTTCGGCTGCTCCCCAAAACTTGCCAGGATTGCCCATAACTCATCAGGATCTAACTACAACTAATAAATCTATAGCTGTGCCTGATCATGAGCAATCTGCCCAACGCAAAGCATTCCAACATGAGCACGATGCTAAGTTTTCTACTTCAGAGACACCAAGGGGAAAAAATATTCCAAACTTACCACCTGAAGCCGCCCCATTTGTTGTTATCTTAACAGGGGTTCCCTTATTGGGTAAACATGAGGTTGAATCCCCAATAACCTTGAGAAACAGGGTTGTGCACTGGCTTAATAAAAATAGACCACTCCCATTGATTTGATTTGATTTGATTTGATTGATTTGGTAGAGCGCAACAGCTACCCCGGCAAAGGGGTGTCCCGGCGCTAAGAACAGACAAACTAATCTGAGGTGGAGGGGGAGGGGTAACTAGGCAGCAGGGAAGAGATGAGTCTTAATTGCTTTGCGAAAAGCAGGGAGGGAGTCAATAGTGCGAATGCTGAGGGGGAGATCGTTCCACAGTTTGGGGCCAAGGACCCCAAAGGAGCGGCCTCCAGTTCGGCAAAGTCGAAACCTAGGGATTGACAGGAGGAGTTGGTTGGTAGAGCGAAGAGCACGGCCAGGGGCGTAGGGTTGGACAAGGCTTCGGAGCAGAGGGGGGCTTCCCAGTTTCACGATCTTAAAGATCATGACTAAGGCCTTGAATTGGATTCTGTGGTCCACGGGTAGCCAGTGGAGCTTGCGGATGGTGGCTCTGGCTGAGCACCTCCGTGGGAGGCCAACCAGCGTTCTAGCTGCCGCATTTTGAATGCGTTGGAATCTGGCTGTTTCCGCTTTATTAGCTCCCAACAGGAGGACATTAGCGTAGTCCAGGCGTGATAGAATGGTGGCCTGGATAATGAGCTGGCGGGCCTTGGCATCGAAGAGCCCAAGTATGGGCCTGAGGTTCCTTAAAAGGCCTATGCAGGTGGCTGCCACCTTTTTTGTGTGGGATTGGAAACTAAGGTTGGCATCAACCCAGACTCCCAGATTTTTCACACAGCTTTTGGGGAGTGGGGTGTTGCCTAAGGATGACGGCCACCAGTGCTCGTTCCAAAGGCTGATGTTACGGCCCAGGAGGAGCACCTCGGTTTTTCCGGCGTTGAGTTGGAGGTAGTTGTCCGTCATCCAGCGAGCCACAGCAGACATACCCTCTTTGAAGTTGGATGCCATGGCGGACGGGCTTTCCGAGAGGGTGACAACCAACTGGGTGTCGTCCGCGTATGATACAAGCGTGAGCCCCCATTCTCTAGCTACGTCCGTGAGTGGCTGGACGTATAGGTTGAAGAGGGAGGGGCTCAGCGCTGAACCCTGTGGAACCCCCTGAGCGATGGGGTGAGGTTTAGAGAGGTAAGGAGGGGCAGACACCTTGAATGATCTATCCTTGAAAAAGGATCGGAACCATGCAAGTGCCGGGCCAGTCACACCGGTAGTCTCCAGACGTTCTAGCAGGATGTTATGAGATACCGTGTCAAAGGCTGCGCTGAGATCGAGGAGAATCAGCGCAGCACTATGACCGGCATCTAGAATCATCCGGAGACGCTCCGAGGTAGCTAGTAGGGCAGACTCCGTACTGTGGCCTGCACGGAAGCCAATTTGGGAAGGGTCCAGGATTCCATGATTGTCCAGGTGTTTCGACAGAGACTCATTTACATGGGTTTCGGCCATTTTGGACATCCATGGGAGAAGGGAAATGGGCCGAAAGTTTTCTGGCTTGGTGGGGTCCAGGGTGGGTTTTTTAATTATCGGTGATACCCATGCTTGTTTCCAAGCGATGGGTACGAGTCCTGTGGCGAAGGAGATGTTGAGGATGTTCAGCATGGGGGATGAAAAGAAGTCCATTGAAGACATGAAATGGGAAGGGCTCATGGGATCCGCTGGAGAGCCAGACTCCACTTTCTTGCCTAGTTTGGTCAGGTCTGCAGCGGTGATGGCAGGGATTAGGGACAGAGGTAAGATGTTAGGGGTCGTGGTCATGGGAACTTCCTTGAGAGGAGCAGTCTGCGGAAAGGTTGCGTAAATTTTCTGAATTTTTTCGATGAAATAGTTTGCAAGCTGTTCACATTGCTCGTGGGAGGAAATTTTTGGGGGGGGCGTCCTAGGGCTTTGGAGCTCTTTCACAAGTTTAAAAATGATTTTGGATGGGTTCGCATTGGAATTAATTTTGTTAGAGTAAAAAGAAGCACGGGAGGATCTACTAGCCTTGTGATAGGTCTTGAGCTTGGATAGATACACCGCCTTGTCCTGGTTAGCGTATTGTTTCCTCCAGATGCGCTCAGCCTTTTTACACTCCTTGCGCATAGTCCTAAGGGTGTCGTCGAACCATGGGTTGGAGGGTGTATTGCGTCCTTTCGACGGCCTGGCCGGGATGAGAGTGTCGAGGCCGTTGCTAATCCAGGTGGTGAACGAGGAGTAGATCGCGTCTATATTCTGGTTACCTTCATGTTGGAATTCACCAAGGGTTTTATGTAGGTCGGGTGGGGAAAGTTTGTGCCAAGGTCTTTTTAGACTCTGAAGGGATTCGGTTTTGCGTTGACGTTGGGGTGCCGGGACACTCATTTTAACTAGGTGGTGATCCGTCCATCCCATAGGGATGGGGGTTTCTGCTGCTGCCTCTTGTACGTTAGAGAAGATCGGATCTAGGGTGTGTCCAGCTATATGGGTAGAGGTGTGGACAAGGGAATTCAATTGCAGAGCCGAGAGGTCGGCAAGAAGATTAATAATGGTATTATCACCCGTCGCATCGAAGTGTAAATTCAGGTCACCTAGGATGGTGAAGTTGGCGAACTTAGTGGTGAGCGTTGTCGCCGTTTCGAGAAGGGCGTTAATGAATTTAGTGGCCTGGCCTGGAGGGCGATAGATATATAGACCAGATAACATGAATTGGGGGGTCACACTAATTTTAAATTGGGCGCATTCACAATCTTGAAGAGGTTCCTTAACAAAGGAGCAGGTCAGTTGTTTTTTATAGATGATGGCAATGCCGCCCCCGCGTGAATCACGATTGACGGTGACCAGATTAAACTCCTCTGGCAGTGATAGGTTGGGGATGGTGGTCAAGCTATCTTGGAGCCATGTTTCACATAGAAATAAAACGTCGGGGTTTTCTTCCTGAAGAAGCGTGTTCACCTCCGGGTGGTGTTTGACGAGGGATCTGCAATTTAGTTGGAGTATCCTTAGTGGCGGTATTGTAGTATTAGGGGGGTCACACCGTACCCTGGTGGGTGCGTTGGTGGAGAAGTGGCAGTGGGTGCATTGTAAATGCGTAAGACCTAGGATGCCAGTGGTGTTAGGGCATTTTTGGTAGGGGTTCAGAAGTAGAAGTTCCTTACCGTCATAGCGTATGCGATGACAAGGTCTGGGCGAACCAGGGGGGGTGGCGAGAGGCGATGACTTGGCGAGGACGGGCGGAGACGGGCTTGCCTTAGGCGCGCCTTCGGCGCGCAAACGGCGCGCCCGCTGCGCTCGTCCGCTGCGCGTCCGATGAATGCACATCCTTAAGGGAGGTAGAGAGGGAGGATGGGCGTGGCCTGCAAGTGGGCGTGGCCTCTGATCCTCGCCGGTAATGGCGGCAGAATTGACTTTTTCTGGCAGCCTCGTTGCAGCGAGAGGTTCGCTGTTCCAGCGTGCTACTAGCCCAGGAGGAGAAGCCTGAAGGGTGAGTGCGCAGGTTTAAAATACAGTTTTTATATCAAACAGTGACACAAGAAATAAGTTTTAAAAAGTGCGTTTGTTGTCTCCCGGCTTCCGCCTCAGGAGTAGCTTAGTTCTAGCTAGGTCGCGCTGTCGGCAGCGTTTATATACTCGGGCGGGTGGGCGCGGCCTGCAAGTGGGCGTGGCCTCTGATCCTCGCCGGTAATGGCGGCAGAATTGACTTTTTCTGGCAGCCTCGTTGCAGCGAAAGGTTCGCTGTTCCAGCGTGCTACTAGCCCAGGAGGAGAAGCCTGAAGGGTGAGTGCGCAGGTTTAAAATACAGTTTTTATATCAAACAGTGACACAAGAAATAAGTTTTAAAAAGTGCGTTTGTTGTCTCCCGGCTTCCGCCTCAGGAGTAGCTTAGTTCTAGCTAGGTCGCGCTGTCGGCAGCGTTTATATACTCGGGCGGGTGGGCGCGGCCTGCAAGTGGGCGTGGCCTCTGATCCTCGCCGGTAATGGCGGCAGAATTGACTTTTTCTGGCAGCCTCGTTGCAGCGAAAGGTTCGCTGTTCCAGCGTGCTACTAGCCCAGGAGGAGAAGCCTGAAGGGTGAGTGCGCAGGTTTAAAATACAGTTTTTATATCAAACAGTGACACAAGAAATAAGTTTTAAAAAGTGCGTTTGTTGTCTCCCGGCTTCCGCCTCAGGAGTAGCTTAGTTCTAGCTAGGTCGCGCTGTCGGCAGCGTTTATATACTCGGGCGGGTGGGCGTGGCCTGCAAGTGGGCGTGGCCTCTGATCCTCGCCGGTAATGGCGGCAGAATTGACTTTTTCAGGCAGCCTCGTTGCAGCGAAAGGTTCGCTGTTCCAGCGTGCTACTAGCCCAGGAGGAGAAGCCTGAAGGGTGAGTGCGCAGGTTTAAAATACAGTTTTTGACGAGGGATCTGCAATTTAGTTGGAGTATCCTTAGTGGCGGTATTGTAGTATTAGGGGGGTCACACCGTACCCTGGTGGGTGCGTTGGTGGAGAAGTGGCAGTGGGTGCATTGTAAATGCGTAAGACCTAGGATGCCAGTGGTGTTAGGGCATTTTTGGTAGGGGTTCAGAAGTATAAGTTCCTTACCGTCATAGCGTATGCGATGACAAGGTCTGGGCGAACCAGGGGGGGTGGCGAGAGGCGATGACTTGGCGAGGACGGGCGGAGACGTTTGTTGTCTCCCGGCTTCCGCCTCAGGAGTAGCTTAGTTCATTGCACAAAGCCTGTAAGATAACTATGGTTAGGAGGGCGCCATGGGTTGGCCATTTGACAAAAAACATAGAGGGGGATTGTATTCTAATAAACTTTGATGACCCCACTATAGTTGACTACATTTGCAACTGGAATGACTCTAAAATAGGTACGTCAATTAAGGCCTTTCCTCTGACTTATTTTTACCCCCCTGGCCATTTTGCAACTAAATTTGATGGATGGGAAATTGTGCATAGAAATGGGAGGGGCCCGCCACAAGGACAATGGCCTAGACGCCCCTTTTCCTTAGATCCTATTCCCTTGCAAAATCGGTTCAGCAGACTGGAGTCTGTCGATTGACTGAGGGGCGATGGAACTACATTGGGTTGCTGTTCATCCGATGATATATACACCCATCTGAAGGTAACAGACGTCCATAATAGTCATATTACCAGTAGGGAAGAGATATCGGGGGCCAGATTAAGTGTTATACCTGGTATGCCGTATGAGGAGAAGCCAACTGTATTATTTTCGAGGAGTTCAGTCGAAGCAAGAAGTATTTCTGAGGAGGGTGTTGTTAAATCCACAACTAGCCAAATAATATCCAAAAATGCTATATTACCAGAGGCAGGTCTTAACATCACGACATGGAATATAGCTGGCTTAAGTAATAAATTAAACACCCCTTTCTGGAATGATTTAATTGCACAAGGGTTCGACATTATATGTCTTCAAGAGACCTGGCATAAAGAAGCTATTTATGTGGAAGGCTATACCTCATATTGGGTACTGGCTGTGAACTCGACAGCAGGAAGGGCTAAAGCCGGACTCTTAATTTTAGTATCAACTAAATTAACTCAGTTCAAACCTAATATTTATTATGAGGTGGCCCCTTATGCCCGGTTATTACGTCTGGAGCATGCCGTAGGCAAGGACTTAATTATTATTAATTATTATAATAACACCTTTGATGCACGCAGGGGTCCCATTGTTTACGAAATAGGTAGAGAAATAGACAAACTGCTGGCTGGTTCTAGGAACCAACCGATTTTACTTTGGGCAGGAGATTTTAATATACAGGCCTGCCCATATGCAAACCAAAGGATTTGTGGCTTTTTGGGGGAAATAGGTGATAATGTTGGCTCTTCACACATCCATTTCCCTCACGACGATTATGGAAACTCTCTTAATAATTTGATAGCTAAATTGGATTTAGAGTTACTCGACTGTTCCCTGAAAAAGGGCAATATTATATGCCCAACCTTTACAGGCAGAGGTGCCCACTCTAACATTGACCACATACTTCTCTCTTGCAACACTGCCTATACCGATTTATGGATAACAGAGCAAGCAGTAAGCGATCATAATAGTATCTCAGTAACTTTACTGATGTGGGGAAATGTACATCCAGATCCCACCAGCTCTGTTGGAGCGATTGCTGCAGAGAGACCAAATGGGGCAAGAATTAAGTGGGCTAATGTTAATCCTGCTAAACTTCTGGGAGAAGTTATTATTAAATGTACATTAGAAATTGACTACTGCCTAAGTAATGAGACAGCACCCGCCATACTGCTTTCCAAATTTTATCAAATTAATACTGTTATCAAAGGCTTACTGACAGGTAGGAGTAGGCCATTAAAAAACAGGTCAGTTGGCTGGTTTGACAAAAATTGTATACAGGCTTTGTCGAGATTAAAAATTGCCCTGGATATCAAACCTAGGGATAATACTCTTATTAAAGCTGAACGCCATAACTATAAGACTTCTTTGAAAGTCCGTAAAAAAGAAATACAGGAGGAGCTATGGCATAAACTAAATTTAGCTGCTAATACAAATAATAATGGCCTATTCTGGGAGACAATCAATTGCCCTTTCCTTAAGAATGATACTATTCCCGAACTAACATCTCATGTAAATTGCAATGATTGGATTGATCATTTTACTAATATTTTTAATCCCGATAGGTTGGTTTTAGATCTGTTAGTTAATCACAACTCTGTATGGCTATCGTTACCTTTATCCATTAGTCTGGATGAGGTTTATTTGGGGCTGATAAAAAGTAAAGGGGGGAAAGCCCCAGGCCCGGATGGTGTCCCCGTGGATTTATATAAACAGGAGATGGATCTTTGGGCACCTATTTTAACCCATATTTTTAATGCCGCTATAGAAGGTAACCTTCCTTTGACCTGGGGACAATCTATTATTGTTCCCCTATTTAAGAAGGGGTCCAGGTCCGAGGCACGGAACTATTGCCCTATCTCCCTCCTGGACTCATCTATCAAAATTTTGAGTAGAATACTCCTTAACAGACTAGAGATATGGGCAGAAGAAAATAATATTTTATCACCAGTTCAATATGGGTTCAGGAAGGGAATGGGTACGATGGAGCAGTGCCTGAACCTTGACCTCATCATAAACAAATATGTTACGGTCAAAAAAGGTAATCTGTTTTTATGTTTTGCTGATCTCAGCAGTGCCTTCGATCTGGTCGAGCACTCTATTTTATGGCCAATACTACTGGAAATGGGTGCCCCAATAGAAATTGTACATTTTAGGCCAGACTATACGAAAGGCTCTCCTGTAAAGTACGTTTTGGGCCTGATGGGGAATCTACCCCCATTTTTAGAGTGACTCGAGGCATCAGGCAGGGCTGTGTTTTGGCCCCTTTGCTTTTTTCTTTGTTTGTTAATCAAATTGTTTCAATCCTTAGGCAAGTTCCTGCTGATGCCCCCCGAGTAGATGGCGACTCCATCCCAATATTGTTATATGCGGATGACGCCGTCCTCTTGTCACGTACTCAAATTGGCCTCCAACGTTTAATTAGCTGCTTCTGCAGGTTTATTGACAAAAGGAAACTGCTAATTAATAAAGAAAAAACATATGTAATGACTTGCGGGAAAAAGAAAGGTGCTAAAAGGACCTTCTTCCTGGACGAGAATAAAATCCAATCTGTGACTAGTTTTTGTTATCTTGGCGTCACATTCTCCGGTGATGGGAGATGGGATAACGAATGTGAAAATGTGCGCCTTAAAATGGAAAAGAATCCTAACGGAGTGTTTAGATTTGCCTCCAAGCTTGGGAACAGTAGAATCAATGATATGATTTCAATGTATAAAGCCAGATGTATTCCTTCCGCTTTATATGGTGCTGGTGTGTGGGGACACCATACCCTTTGTGGTAATCACATCCAACTTGACGAGAACTCATTTTTGAGGCGTCTATTGTGTACCCCCGCATCAGCTTCCACAGAACTAATTCATAGAGAGGTGGGGCTAGATTATATTGAAGATCTTGCAGTCCTTCGCCCTCTGACTTTATGGCGTTCCATCTGGTCTAAAACTGAAACCTTATTTACCCAAAGAGTAATTAGAGATTGTCTAAGGCTGGACCACTGTTTGCATATTTCTTGGCTAAAACACATTTATTACTGGTTTAAGCTCCTTTTTAATCTAGATCCTTTTTTAATACCTGAGGAAGCTGCCAGTATATCTAAATTAGATCTCAAGGTGTCTCTTTTACGTCATACAAGACAATCTAGAGACTCTGTTTGTTTTAAACAATGTACTTATGTTTTTTATCGTGAAAACAATTTAAGTGAAGGCTTCCAGCCATATTTGACTGAAGTTACAAGAAGATCTCACCGTTTTGTTCTTACCCGCTTAAGGCTTGGAATAGTACATCACCTTGTGTCCTTCCCCATCACTAGGCAGCATAGTAATACTTTATGCCCCTGTGATGATTTATCCAAACAGAGTTGTTGTCATTTTATGCTTTTCTGTAAATTTTATGTGTTTTTAAGACGACATTTTTTAAAACCCATCTTTTTAAAATATAATGTCCGGTCTACAAGGAGTGCAATGCAGTTAATGTTTAATCTGGAAAGTGCAGATATTTGTTTTTATATAGCTACTTATATTTTGAAATGCATGAGTGCCAGGAAATCCATTGTTATGTAATTCATTTGGCATCTAGTAAAGTTGTATTGTAACTCTACCAAGCATTATAAGTGACTCTTTGCACATGTCCAGAACTGCGAATTGCACTTTACCTTGCATATTTTGTACATTAACCGTCATGCTAGTTTTTAGGATATATAAATTTTAAGCTTATCAGAACTATTTTATCTGTTCTATGCTCATCCTATCATGCACTGATTTTCCTACGGGGATGGCAACATAATTAATCTTTCGGGGATAGTATAATAATTATTCTTGTTTTGTACCTAACTTTGTAACTGGTCTATATCCTGCCATTTTACAGTTTTATTGTATGATTGTTGTATGTCATTTTATGTTTGCTATGTGGCTGTATATACTTGCCGAATAAAGCATTTTTGAACTGAACTGAATAGAGGCATTTGCTTTCTTTTTTATTGAAATGTTCGCTTCATTCCGCCCTGCTATACACAATTCCCTATCAGTTTCCTTAATTTTCATCTGTCCTAGGTCTACAGTATTTAAAAATTCAATCTTCGTCAAACACATACCATTGTAAGATGCACAGCATTCGGTGATGGATTGGTGCTCGGCATTGGAGAAGACTGTGTACAGAGCACGGGGATGTCCACAGAAGCATGCTCGGGCATGGGGCAAATGCTGGGACTATTATGGATTAAGATGTGTTACATCACTGGAGAACTGATATGGGTCTATTCCACGGTTTCTGTTTGATTGGGACAGGGTAGCAGATGGCGAGTGGGGAGAAAAGGATGGGGTGTGCACTTTTGCGTTGTTAAAAATGTCAATCAACTTTCGTTTATTAAAAAATGATGCATATCATTCAACAAATGTTAATGTCTCTCACTCTTAGTTGTCTGGTTGTAGGGTCTGGCCTTCAAGGGGGGAGATGTTGGAGGAGAGTGATCTGCTTCGTCTGAGTTTGTGGATTGTTTAACGTGTGATGCTTCTCATGGGTCCCTCTATATGTGTGGGGGCAGAGGCTGCCTGGAGAGCTGGCCCCTGAGTCCTCGGAATACAATCCTGTCCAGAAGTAGGCCTGAGGGCCTGACTGTTCCAAGCACATCTCAAATGATGTAGTTTACATGCATTCAGAGCTAACCTTCAAGCTTTGACATTCTGAGTGCATGTCACTTACAATGCATAGTACAGCCATTATCAGAGCAAAGTGAAAAAGTGTTGAACATCCTTGACTCATTTCTTTCATAGATGACAAAGTCACAATTCAGATTATCCTAATTTACTTCACTATATTTACGTGCCTGCACCATTGCTTTAAATTCTACCTTCCCACTACTTCCAACACACTTATCACAGCATGGCTCTTGCCTTCAACTTCATTGGGATAAGAAATCAGTACTTTCATGGTAATGGTGATGGGGAAGTTAAGGTAATGACGAAGTAAATGGATGGGGAGGTATATGTGTCAAAGTGAAGAAATGTGGAAGAGTTCTTCAAGAAAGTAGTGGCATACCCTGTTTTCGGTGATGCTGCCAATACTGAAAGATGTTAACCTAAACGTTTATTTGAAATCAAGCAAAGCTCAAATGTAGATACTTGGGTCTGGTTCAAAAAGCTGTTTCCGGGGAGAAGGGAGGGAGTTTTCCTTATCACAACACTTGCCTAATACCGGTTCATTTTGACATCAGTCCTCATTAATACTGACCCATCTGTTGTCAACTTCCTACTATTTAACATCAGCTTCACCATAATATTGGAAAAATCATGTTAGTGTGCCAAGATTCAATATACTGTGTATGTGTATAACTCTGACAACCATATTAGACCTCCTCAACACCTCCCCTCTTTTAACACCTCTACAAATTTGGACCCAACTCCTTCAAAATCCTGTACCTAAACCTCTCCAGATGTGCCACAAAAACCCTCGCACATAAAATCATTAGAGAGGTACCAGAAGTTCAACTACCACTCTGTTAGCAAAGGTCAACTTAAAACCTGTCTTCTCTTCTTCACTTAAAACCTCTTCCATTGGGAATTTACCTTCTTAAAGTTACTAAATGTGATGAAGGTCAAGACAATAACCTATTGAAAAATTGGAAAATGTATGGGCTTCTCCGTGACCAACTCCTCGCTCATCTGTGGAATAGCCTGTATCTCCTTTTTTTAAATGGGACAATCAATATAGAATCAATCAATCAATCAGGGGGTTTATATTGCGCGTTACTCACCCGTGAGGGTCTCAAGGCGCTGGGAGTGGGGGGGCGGCGCCTCCAGATCAGTTGAGCCAAGTCTTGAGGTCCTTCCTGAACGTGTGCAGGGTCGGGGAACGTCTGATGTTCACAGGGAGCTCGTTCCAGGTTTTGGCTGCGATGTAGGAGAAAGCACTCCCACCGTTTTTTTTTTTCGGATGCGGGGGACCTCTGCCAGGGCGAGGTCGGCGGAGCGGAGGTTCCTCTTGGGTGCGTGGAAGGATACTCTCTCGTTGAGGTATTTGGGTCCGATGTTGTGGAGGGATTTGTAGGCATGGGTGAGGAGTTTGAAGGTGACCCTCTTCTCGACGGGGAGCCAGTGGAGGCCTCGTAGGTGTTGGGTCATGTGCTCATGGCGCGGTGTCCCGAGGACGAGCCTGGCTGCGGCGTTCTGGCTGGTCTGGAGTCTGTGCAGAAGAGTTTTGTTGATTCCGGCGTCGAGGGCGTTGCCGTAGTCCAGTCTACTGGTGATGAGTGCATGGGTGACGGTCCTTCTGCAGTCGGGGGGATCCATTTGAAAGTCTTACGTAGGGTGCAAAGGCAGTTGAAACTATTGGAGGCGAAGGCGTTGATCTGGCGGTTCATGGAGAGGGAGGAGTCAAGGATGATGCCTAGGTTCTGAGCATGGTCAGTGGGTCTGGGTGGGCTCCTGAGGGCGGAGGGCCACCAGGTGTTGTCCCAGACGGAGGTGCAGGGCCCGAGGATGAGGACTTCGGTCTTCTCTGAGTTTAGCTTTAGGCAGCTGTCCTTCATCCAGGCTGCCACGTTCTTCATACCTTCCTGGACACAGAGTCTGGTGTCTTCGGGATTCTTCGTGAGCGAGAGGATGAGCTGGGTGTCGTCGGAAAAGGATGCGATGCTGAACCCATGCTGTCTGACGATGGTGACGAGGGGGGCCATGTAGATGTTGAAGAGCGTGGGGCTGAGTGATGATCCCTAGGGTACTCCGCAGTTGATTTTCGCGGGTTTGGAGAGGAAGGGAGGGAGTCGGATCCTCTGGGTTCTGCCGGAGAGGAAGGATTGGATCCAGTCAAGGGCGGATCCTTGTATTCCCGCGTCGTACAGTCTGGCTGCGAGATTGCGATGTGAAACGGTGTCGAAGGCTGCGGAAAGGTCTAGATCCTCTTCTAAAATGAAAAACCATCCCCTACCCCTGCCATTCTCTATTACCTTAAATGACACTACTCAACCTGCTCATTCACCTCACCTCCCTTTACACTGCCTCGACACTCAGTATTCTCTCGCTCTCTCATAATCCCTTCTTCACACCACTACCTTCCTCATCTTCTTCTGCCACCCCTCAACCCTATGGCCTCCATCTATCCCCCCTTCACCAATACTCATATTTAGGATCAACACCACTTGCTCCTTTCCACAACCACCTTCAGCACCCCTAGTAGAATGAACAATACATGCTCTGATGCTACCCACACTTTCACACACACACACAAATCTAATTTGCCTCCTCTGCTCCAGCTCACCTCTCCCTCATGTCCTTCCGTAAGCTTTCCTACCCCCTCTACAGTTCACTACCATTTAAAAACCCCACACCTATCCCTACACACTCCACACTACACTACCACTCTCCCCTTGCACTCATTACCTACAAGCACAAACTTGCTCAGATCGCTCTTAATCAATTATGCCTATCTACCAATCCTGTTCACCTCGACACCCACCCAACCTCCTCCCTATCTCTGAAACCACCACACAATTACAAGATGCAGATAACATTAAGCCATTCTGACTCCCCCTTCCCTACTTTGCCTTCCCATCTCACCTTCCTCCTCCCTAACCTAAACCTAAATCCTAAATCACTCAATGAAACCATTGACTCCCTTACACACCAGATATCTCTTATGTCCCTCACCTTATTTTGCCTTCTCAGCACATTAGGTATGGCTAAAAACAACAGTCAACTCCACTCTAATACCCTATCACCCCTTCAAGCCTCCAAAACCAAATCCTCCCCAATCTATTGCAATAATAAGGAACATTGTGACGTAAGAGTTGCCCAATCCCCAGCCAATAAAGACATCAACAATCTAATCCTATCCTACAACTCTACGGATGACTACATAATGAACACCTCATTGAGTAACATACAAATCATCACAAGATCCGGAGATCCACAACCCAGACAATTACTGCCAACCTGGTACATCTGAGCCAAGGTCTTCTAATACCCAGCCCAAATGTCAAAGTTAACCGCCTACACCTCAAATGCATGCTATAAAGCTGCAGATTGACAACAAAATACCATTATGAAAGATAAGACCTGATCTTATTTTGACCTGTTCTTTACTGAAAAACATGTGTCATTGACATCTCAAACACTCGTCGACATTCTACTATATTTGGATTACAACATAATTCACCTAGACCATGAAGATAGAATAGGAAAGTGGCATTGCCCTGATCCACACAACTTGTATTAGCTGCTTTATTTTGAAAACAAACCTATTCCCGATCTTCCAACCCCTTTTCATTGAGATTAAAATGATTGACCACAAACTGGGATTTCCACCTAATCTATCACCCTCCAGGAGACCACACAATAATTATAGAAAATGTACTAAAATTGCTAGCTTGAAAATCCTGCTCAAACGCTAAATACATCTTCCTTGGTAATTTCAAATTACACTTAGGTGACAAGTAGGACATGGAAATATCAAATCTACCTAATTTAAATACAATGACCTTTTACAGCAATATTTAGCACCACGTTTGACCTCTTCATCGCCAGAAGAGATATCATGGGCTTGTCTAATTAATTTCTTGTACTGTTGTCTCCTCTGCTACAAAACCGTGAAGATAGGTCAAATCAAAAAACCTAAGACCTGAACATGAAACTTCAATGACATTGACAAAGCTACTGCGGAGCATACGATCACTACAAATCTGCTAAACGTTAGCCCTATTTTGAACTCTACAGCTCTGACGAATGCCTGCAACTCTACCATGAGTAATGTAGCCTATGAGCCTCTTAAAGCAAAAGAAAAGAATGAAGAGCTTGAATTGTAAAATGTGGTTCTCCAAAGAGTTATATGAAGAGAGAAAACTACTAAGAGTGAAAGAGAAACTATGGCAGACTCAATCAGAAATCTTACAAAAGACACCTACTCAATGCTGAATCTTCCTTTATTAAAACATGAAATTAACTCAGTGAAAAAGTGTTGTAAGAAACTCTTCAATATCAATAAATAAATAACATGTGAATCCTACCTCTGCTCCCATGATTCCATCCTGAAATGAAAAATGTGAGAAACTCTTATACTTCTTCTGTGACAAAATATGAAGCCTAGATTTTTCCATACATTCCAGTCTATCTCAAATCCCATTTGATGATTTAACCGGTAAACACACACTAACATGGTCTTTCTTCCAAGAGGACTTTGACAGAAATAAAGAATATCATTTCAGAGCTCCACCCACTTCTCAGGCCCTATACCCACCTCCTTCTAAAAGGCATCAGCAACTTGAGTACCAGATTCATAACACATAAGTTCAAATGAAAAGCAGCCACATGTCACATAGTTGATTAAGCCATCCAAATACTAGACAATGGGAACTATTGTCTCCTGGTCCTCCTCCATTTGTTGGCAGCATTTCATACCCTCAAACATTCAACCCTCTTGAAAATGCTTGAGCTACAGATGGGAGTGAGTGGCACTGTCCTAAAATGGTTCAACTCCTATCAATCTAATCGCTCACAACAATGAGACTAGCAAACAGCCTATCAAGCACTACCCCCACACTGTACTCAAGGGCTCCACCAAAGGTCAATTATTTCTCTTCAGTTTGTACATGGAGCCTCTCTGCTCCTTGGTGAGACACTCTAACACATACCCCCTTTCTTCAGAAAACATGCAATTGTACATAAACATTACCTTTCCAGAGAATATTAGGAACCTAGCAGACACATTGTAAACTCTCCAAACTTGGATGTCTTATTGCCACCTGAAACGTAATCCCCTGAAGCCGGAGTTCCTTCTATCTGTTCTCCTCCCAAAATCTTCCACTTCAATCAAGGATTGGTTCGAAACCGCTCTCCCACTACATGCCAAACCAAGCATTGTTGATAATGCTAAATACTTGGGCTTCATCTCAGAACAAATACTCAACCTTCTTGCCCACAATAGTGCTCTTGACAAAAATACACAAATCATCCTATTAAGGGGAATGTAGCCCTTCATCACAGTGGTCTACACTCTAGTGCCATCCAGACTGGCATACAGAATTTACCTCCTGGCCAGCATCACAAAATCACTCCTTATCCTTTTCAGAACTGCCCTCAGCACTATTGCATGTGTAATCACTGGCACAAGAAGATCTGACCACATCACCCTAATCCTTCAGGAACTCAACTGGCTCCCCCCTAAGGTGAAAAAGTTTTCAGACTTTCATGCATGGTCACAAAGCTATTCATGCAGACTCCCCCAAACCCACTAGCTTTCAAAGAAACCCAAATTCTCAGGAGGATCTCACATACTTCAAAGCACTGACACTCTATTTCTCCCGCATTCATGAAGAAGAAAAGTCTACAACAAACCTTTTCTGGTAATGAACCCAAAATTCGGGAATGCTATTCATTCACACATCAGAACTAACCTTATACTGCCTTATTTAAAAGAGAACTTAAAACTCATCACTTCAGGCTGTGAGCTTGCCTTGATTATGCCCTATGAACAACACTAGCATATTGCTGTTGATTGTATATCTCTTATGTATATACTTTACCTTCCAGTTTTTGACCTCAGCTATACATACCTATTGCAGTTTATTAACTGTGAAGCAAATGTATGTATCGATTACAGTATCTTGATGTATATACTGCAATTGCCTGTTTTGGTCCCACAGTTCTATATACCGACTGTGGTGTACTTTATTAACTGTAAAGCTCTCCAATAACTCAGATAGTCTGATTTGCACTATATAAAACGACAAGTAAATAAATAAGAGTAGTTGTGTCTCACATTAGTTTTAGGTATTACCTAGGGCCTGATTTACAGTTTGACTCACAGGTTACTCCATCACAAATGAACAATTTCCATGGAATATAATGCACTTGCAATAAGGCGGATGGGATATTCATCACGGTTATGGCAGAGTAACACATCTGCCAAATTCAAAATCAGGCCTTTACTCATGAATTTTCAGAAGTAAGACAAGCTCACTTATAGTTTGGCTGAGAAAGCATATTTTCCTCCTGGAAACTATTCCCAGGAACTGCTTGAATCAAATCTGGATATTCATATGTAACTCACATGTTAGACAGAATGAGGGCACAAGTACTTATAAAAAGTCCTTCTTCAACAGGCCTGGTCCCTCTGGGTCTCTCTGTAGCGGTCTGGATGCCCTTCCACCGCTGAGGCATTTAGTGGTGAATAGATGCATGCTCGAGGTATGCAGAACACCATGAACACTGAGGTTTTGTTATATAGTGGATGTGTTTCCTGTTGGTAAATCATTATGGGGCATATCAACAACAACCGGCAATAATTATCGCTAAGCGCACTTAGCGCTAGGATAATTATGGCTGGCGAGCATGGATTTTTATCGCTGAGATAGCGTGCTATTAGCAACGCTTATCTCAAAAGCGATAAAAATCCTAGCGCTAATTGTCTAAAGTGAGATTATCGCTGGAAACCCAGCGATAATCTCACGGAATGTGGCATTAGCTTGTTGATAGGGCCCCACAAACTTAGCCATGATATCCACCTTCCACAGGATATCATGGCTAAGTCAGTCCTGAAGCAAGCGTAAGGAAAGTAGCGATAACAGGGGTTATCGCTACTTTTCTTGCCGCTATGCTTCATAGCGTGGGGCTTGATGAGCGACATTTCTCCTGTCATGTTAGGTCAGGAACGCCCACTTTGCATCTCATTAGAGATGCAAAGCTGGGCGTTAAGATCTTGTGCGCTAAAGCAAGGTTTCACGCGTTAGCGTGACCTTGCTAATTAGGCGATAACATTATCGCCGCTTTTCGGCCGAAAACGGCCGCAAAAGCGGCAATAATTTTCTATCTCCTCGTTGCTGATATGCCCCATATCACTCAGGGTGTGTGGCTTATAAAGATATGTGTCTGCGAGTGCGTGTGTTAGTGTGTCTGAAAGCATACACAGCCATATGAGCATCCAGCGAATACAGATACACGTTTTCAGCATGTGAACAGATGAATGAAACTAAGCATGTATGTATGTAGCTTTATGGTCTGTTTACCTTAGATTAGAGCTGGTTTAGCAGCAACGCTGCTATCGAGAGCCGTTACACTCAAATGGCCTGAGCACTGCATGGCTGCCAATTTAATTTGAAATGACTTGACAGAAAATCTCCAGGCCACCAAATGCTATTATAAATCACTGTATTCTCATTAAAGGCCCGAGCCTCCCCTTCTCCCCGAGGGCGGGCTCCTCGTGAGGCTGCCCCTCTGGCATAGCATGTGATAGAGCTAATCTGTCTTCACTAGGATAGCGCCGCGGTTATGCAAACCCAGGTGGCACTAATAGGTTTACAGTAATAACTGTGGAATTGGACACAGCGTGTTACACTCTGAAACATTCCCACAGATAATTCTGGCGCTGAAGGTTAACCAACAGACATATATAGCTCTAATCCTAGCTCCCCTGTGCCCCTGTTCACATTTGTAATGGTCTAAAGCGTAAACGCAGAGTAAATCCCTCTCATTTACTCTGAAGACTGTAATACATATTTCATAAATACTTCATTTTTCAAATATGCTTTGAGGTGCACACGTACGTCAAACAAATATTCAAACAAATTTGCTTCATGTTAAGTGGCGCTTATATTTTACTTTATTGGTTTGCTTATTTATTTATTTCATTTCTTTATGTTTGTTTATTTTTCATGATATTGCCTTGACACTTCTAAACATATTTAGTTCGGACACCAAATGAAAGTGAGACCTTCAAGCAAGAAAGTACACTCAAAGTTTGTAAAGAGGATATGAAACTTCACTTTAAACATATATTTTATATGTCTACATTGCTGGTTGCCAAATGCACCAGTTATGTGCATTTAAAATGAGTCGTAATCTCCATTTTATGTGAGAGGCCTACCAATGAGCAGGTGCATACAAACATCTAGAGTTGCATGAGTGGTGCAGGAAAGTTAGCAATAACGGGAAATGAACGAGACACAAAGGTTTCTTGGTTATCTCAGAGCACAAAGGCGCTTATTCACAAAGCCTTTATGAGATTGGAAGTGGTCGCCATGTCATGAACAACGCTGGAAACTCAAATCACAATGTACAAAGGTGTCTATGCGTAGAGCAGTACAGCAGAGCAACACAATTAAAGTATACCATTATGCTGCAAACACCTTCGCATAAAAGCAACCCAGTAACAACCACAAAATAAATTGCAGGGCAACCAGCAAATGCATGTTTGTGATTCACTTTTTGGGTTGGACGGAGAATGCAGGAAGGTTTCATTCAAAGTCATTTATGGGAGACATTCCCTCATGTAACCCAGCACTCACAGTGGCCATGAGCCCTTACCCATGGGCAGATCCTTACAACACTGCATCTTCTCGCCTCTGGGGCAACAAACTATGCTTTACCTGGCAGGTGGCATCTCTTTGAGTGCTGTATGGTGTGCAGTACACTGCCTCACCAAGGCCATGCTCACCAAACACACGAATCATACATGATTCATTGCAACTTTTTACACTTACACAGTATAAAGAGGGCTGCCTCTATCATTTCCCCACATCCTACACTGACAACCATCTGCCACTCAACACATATACAAAAAAGTATTGGCTAGTCCAATAGCTCTGGCCTTGGCAAGCTGGTGCAATGATTAAAATTAGCTTTATTTTTTTTGCTGTAAGCATATGCCACAAAAAAGAAAACATTCTGCCAACTAAATGTGGCAGATATGTACTTGCACTACAAATCTTAAATAGGAAAAAATGCCATTTGATAAAATGTTAATAGAGCTTTACAGGCACTTCCTATCAATTAAGTGTACTCAAATCACGTATATAAACCTTTTTAGTTCTAACAAACAGCAAAGTAAATTATTATTCTTAATAGAGCAAACAAAATGTACTCTTGGCTTTGCATTACCACAAGCTGAAGACATAGTTTAAACACACAACAACCAATAAAAAGAATCATGAATGCAAAGACTACAGCACTGAAAAAGTAACTTATTGACCCACCAGCACTGAAATGCACTCTTTTTAGGTAGATATGCACATGTGGTCAGGCAAAATGCCGTCATTCACAATGCAGGAGTGTCAGTAGCTGAAGGTGGTTTACCTATTGGATGGAAGTAAATGTGAATGATGGTTGTACAGACCAATGGAGATTGAAAACTGACCTGAAGCCTCTGAGTATTTCAATTTGTGATTCTTTTGCTACATGAACTTGATGAAACAACAATGTTCTCTCTAGGCAAGACCTAAACCGTGACCGGGCCAACAGAATGTGGAGGTACTTTGTAATGTGACCCATCTCACAACTGATTTGCAGTATATTACTCTGACAGTATATGTGATGATAACATATTCCGCACAAGGGAAAAATAACACTGCTAGAAACGGGGCTGGGATGCAGGGGGGTGGTGCGTCGTGTACTTCATGAGCGGTGCCCCTGGCCTCGATGACAGTGTCGCTGACACCATCGGAGTTGTTTTTCTTACTTTCTTTAAGTTTCTTCCAGCTCCCAACAGCAGGAACAACCTCCAGAGGCCCAAAACTGGAATAGGCACCTCCTGGCAGGTCAGAACCCCCATCAGTGGAGTTCAGGGGAGCTGGTGGTGAAGTCTTTGAGGCCCCGAGACTTCAGAACAGGAGGACAGCACACATAAGCCCTTGGAGATTCTTCTTCAAGCAGTTTCTCAGCAAGGTTCCAGTCTTGGCAGAAGCAGCAATTGTAGGCCAAACCGGCTAAGCACACAGAAAAGGGGCAGTACTCCTCCTTACAGCTCTCCAGCTCTTCTCCTTGGCAAAGGTTCTTCTTGAGTCCAGAAGTGATCTAATTCTTTGGGGTTTAAGGTCCACTTCTTACACCCCATTTTGTCTTTGTTCTGTCGGTGGCAAGGGTCTCTGAGCCCAGTCCAAACCAATTCTGTCCCCTCTAGTGCAGCATCACTACAGGAGGTTTACACAGCATTGTGCAGAGGAGACACTGCCTATTCAGGTGTAAGTGAAACTGCTCCCACCACTCGAAATGCAGCCAAGGTCTATTCAGCTCAGCTCTGAGTCACCCAGGAAAGGCAGGACACACCTCAACTACCCCTGTGGCTCTCTACAGTGAATGCAGATCCACAGCCCCTGTCACTCCAAAACCAGATTGTCAATACATAGACCAGCAGAGGCACACAGAATGGTTAAGTAAGTGAATGCATACTTTCTAAAAGTGGTATTTTCAAACACCCAATTTAAAAACCATCATCCTAAAAATATGTGTTATTGAATTCTGAGTTCTGAGAGCCTAAACTCCAATTCTCTATCTTGTCCCAATGGAAAGTTATACTTGTAAGATGTTACAAAGTAACTCACATGTTAGCCTATGGGACAGATAGGCTTTCAGAAGTAAAAAACTAAATTGGCAGAATTTCACTATCAGGACATGTAACACACAGCAGTACATGTTCTACCTTTCACATACATTGCACCCCGCCTATGGGGGTACTTTGGAACTAGTCAACAATACAGTTCAAAAAGGAGGGTCTAAGGGAACTTTTAATGACCACAACAGGATGTATTCCCCATAACATTGAGCACAAAACAGTATGAAATCCTGGGGTCAATAAACAAGCTTAAACAGAACTGAAATGAAAAAGTGTGAGTCAATCTCTCAGATCTGAACCAAATTACTAAGCCTCACAGTATAAAACTGTGGGCATATCCCTTTACAGGACGAATTCCCTCACTCACCATAGGTGACATGCTTCATCATATGGGAATCTCCTCCTTGGGGAAAAACCTAGTTCTCCAAGGGGCTACAACCTCCTCTCTAAGAGGAAGGAGCTCAGGGATGTTTTTGTTTATACACCTAAATGGAATTTACTAAATCCACAGATGATGAGTTAATAATGTATGTGAGGAGGGACGCAGCGCAAAGAAAATAGCTAAAAGTGCTGGGAGTGCAATAAAAACTAGTTAGGGTGTGTGAAACATGAATTTTATTCTAATACACGCCCTACTAGGATTAAAAATAACAGTGCACCAGCAGTATAGATTTAAACCGCTTTGGTGAGATGGAAAATAGTGGTTGACATGTTTCAGCCTACAGCCCCATCGTAGGCAAAGCTTTCATCAGGACCATTGGTGATGCTGCTGCATAACAGTGGATGTGTGTGGTATCAACAAAAAAGGATACTGGAACAGGATCTTAAATCAGTCATCTATTCTTCTAAAAAACAATACCTATAAAGGAAAACACACAACTTGTATTTAATTCTTATCTATCAAAATGTCAAAGGTCCAGATATTACAGATTCCACTCAAAAATGAAAACATGGCTTACCCGCAGTCAGCTGGGTAACCAGTTCACCTAAACCTGGCAACAGCTCAGGATGGGGCACCGCTCTAAAGAAACGATGTAAATACCAATGTTAGATCAAAAATCCCAAAGGTCTCAAGGAAACATTGTTCATGTGACAGACCTTATATGTATGATAGTGTTAAAAACGGGGAGGCCACCGTAACTACAAGGGTGAAAGCACAAGCCTTCCAAAGTGCCTCCATATCTAATCCAAAGCTAAATATAAACTAAAACAGTAAAGAAAAAATATATAGAGAGATGATAGTATATGGTGGCCTTCTACATTGCTTGGAGCAATGATAAATTCTGGACCACCACCAGTTTACACTGAATCTAAATCTCAGCGCTGCTAAGTACAGAGCCCGGTTCACATAGAGGTCTTAACTAGTCTTGTGAAAGACACCCTCCATTCAGGCAAAAGAGGAGCCAAAGTAAACTCCATTCGTAGCAACTGTGTTAACAGAACGCGTTACGCGCATAGATAGGTAAAACAAAGACTCGCTCTGGGGGTACTCACCTCTCCGTCGGTACTCCGGGCCCAGATTGAGCCTGTGACCGGAGGTGACGTACCCTCAAGTGAGCCCAGACTATATAGTCGGAAGAGACTCGTTAATAGAAACCCGGTGTATCTCGTTACAACACGGAGAATGTTGCGCACGCGTTAGGCAGAGACACTGTATGTTGGTGCATGCGTCATGCAGAAGCCGGTGTATCTGACCCTGCGCATGCGCAAACAGAAACAAATGGAGAGAACACGGGTCACAGCTCTAAGCAACAGCGTCCTACTGCTGTATACAGCATAATGTCGAACTCATTAGGCCCCGATAAAGAGAGACACACAACTCCTAAGTCACAGAGCGTGATCTCATCACATTTTCACATGAAAACGGGAAAGAAGTTTTTAACCCAACCCTGACGTCTGGCAAAAAAACTAACCAAGGAACGAGAGCCAATACAGGGGACTACAATAAATGAATTTTATTGTTCCATGAAAAATGACGGTCCTTTCCAATGATTGGAACAATCTACTAGTGTCATTGAATCTCAAAATCATTGGCGATAGGTGTATGTTTTACGAAGCTAATGTGCCTTACATCCATAAATGAAAAGAGCTATCACCAATTTCGTATTAAGAAGACTCATAAAGACACCCAAGGAATATCGTCATTGAGACCCACCAGGTCAGTCTTAAGCTTATGCACCCACCATTGTTCACGTTTGAAAAGAAAGGTGGATATATCAACAGTGTGTCTGGGGATAAATGGTTTTTCTAAAACTGACCATCGAAGGTCTTGTGGGCCATGTTGGGCTGATAGAAAATGATTGGTCAGCCTAGTTGCTGTCTTTCTACATCTGATCGTGCTCTTATGCTCCAAAATGCGAGTCTTGACCTTGCGAGTGGTCATCCCCACATATCGAAGGGAGCATGGCCACGTAATCATGTAAATCAAGTTCTCGCTGTTGCAGTTCATGTGAGTCAGAAGTACCCAAGGCCTGGAGGTGCCTATCTCAATCTCAGAAATATTAGTCGTCTGGGAACAAACCGAACAGGAGCCACAAGGAAAATGACCCCGTACAGGTGGTAAGTCCCAGAGAGTGCCTTGTGTGTCATCCCTTTTGTCACGTGGACGGGTATGTATCAACTGGTCCTTGATGTTTGAACTGCGCTTGAAAGCGAAAAGTGGGCGAGGGAGTGGTTTAGTGTCAATATTCAAAATTTTCCAATTTTTCAAAATGCTTTTCTTTATCTTGTGTGAAAAGCTACAAAACGTGTTGACACAGGTAATCCTTTCCGAATTTTCTTTAGACCTAGAAGGCTCCAATAGTGCGGCCCTATTGTTATTAGCTGCACGTTTCATAGAATACTTAATGAGTCTTTTAGGATACTGCCTGGTTTCAAGTTGGGCTGACAAATTCTCAGCATGTTCTTTATATTTAACCAAAGTGGAACAATTTCTTTTCACTCGGAGAAATTGACCGAATGGTAAATTCGCCTTCAAAGCTTGAGGATGGAAACTATCGTAGGCCAACAAGGAGTTCCTAGCCATAGGTTTCCTAAAAAGCTCAGTACTCAAACCACCTCCTAGAGGGGAAATCAAGATATCAAGGAATGGTAAATTGGTCTTGCTATATTCACAGGTGAACTTCAAATAAGTGTTCCTCTCATTAAGCCACTCTTTGAATCCCATAATGGAGGAAAGATCTCCTCTCCAAATCACCAACACATCGTCAATGTACCGCCTCCATAGACGGATATGATCTTTGTAAGGATTATTCGTATTGAGGATGTGTTCTTGCTCAAACATGTGAACATAAAGATTAGCTAGGCTGGGAGCGAAAACGCTCCCCATCGAAGTTCCAGATACCTGCAAAAAGAATTGATCTTCGAACTTAAAGAAATTCTCTTTCATTGCTAACCGGGCACAGTTAATGATAAATGGAACAGGGGTGATGGAATCAAGTGCTTTCTCTTGTAGTAAAATTTCAATGGCAGCCAGAGTCCCGTCTTGAGGAATACAAGTATAAAGAGATTCTACGTCAAAGGAGACGAGAAAATCTTTATCTGTATCAAAATCAATGTTATCAACTAGGAGCAGCACATCCTTAGTATCTTTCAAATAAGTTGGCATTTCTGATACTAGAGGTCTTAAAAAATGATCAACAAAAGTTGAGAGTGGTTCTAACAAAGAACCCAATCCTGAGATGATAGGACGACCGGGTGGAGGCCTCTGATTTTTGTGCACCTTAGGCAAGATCTAAAAATAAGGTACAACAGGGAACGCCTTAGTTAGAAAAGTTGATTCATGAGATGTAATCCACCCATTGGTGTATGCCTCCTCTACAGCTATTTTGATTTCTAATTCAAGCCTCTTCGTGGGGTCTTCACTCAGCTTTTTGTAGAACCGAGTATCATCTAATTGTCTAAGACATTCAGTGCGATAAGCTGAGGTGTCCATCAACACGATAGCTCCCCCCTTGTCTGCGGGTTTAATTGTAATCGTGTCATCTGAAGCAAACTACCTTAGGGAAGCCTTACAAGTAAGGAACGGGAATGTTTGGGCCTGGCAAGTGGGTGCACTTGCCAGGTCGACATGGCAGTAAAAGGTGTGCGCAGACACTGCAGTGGCAGGTCTGAGATACCTTTGAAAAGCTACTTGTGTGGGTGACGCAATCAGTGCTCTAGGCCCACTAGTATCATTTGATTTACAGGCCCTGGCACACTCAGTGCAATTTACTAGGGGCTTACCAGTGAACCAAATATGTCAGTCATGAATAGCCAATCATAATAACAATGTATACAGGGAGCACTTGCACTTTGACACTGATCAGCAGTGGCAAAGTGCCAAAAGCATCTAAGCCAGCTAAAACTAAATCCAGCACAGCGTCAAAAATACAGGAGGTAGAGGCAAAAAGTCAGGGGAAACCACGTCAAGGATGCCAAGTCTAACAAACACCATGTGTACAATGATGATCTTGGCGACATGGCAACTTGGAAAGAGCAAAAATATGTTAGGTCTTGCCAGTGTCTGCATATAACTAATAATATTGTTTTCTCCTATAGGTGATATTACAAATGACATACAAGGGTGGATACACATTTCTTGCATAAATCCCACCAGGTACATGTATTGCAGGTACAACATTGCCCCAAAAAGATAATGACTGTGATGGAGAGCAAACTGGGATGTTAAAATCCAGATTTAGGTGTGTAAAACATCTGATGGTGAACTCCAACAGAGCCTAGAGCCGTCCTGCAAGAAATTCCCCTTATATGCCATATGCCCAATTTAACAATGGACAGAGGCACAGACAGAGGGTTGAGGAGGATAATGTGGTGGAAGATGATGAGAATGCCCAAACACCCAAGGGCATATCATCAAGGTAAGTCCAAAGGTGGAAGGTGCACTCATTATAGTCAAACATAAAATCAAGTAGTCCAAAACATGTAAAAAAAATAATTCTCTTTATTCTGAAACTTTAAACATGAGACAGCACACAGCCAACGCGTTTCGTTCCAAGCAGGAACTTCGTCAGGGCTGCAATAATCACAAAAAAGGAACAATATTTATTAACATACATATATGACAACCATTAATACAAACAAATACTATGTGGCTGATCAATCTTGAAAAAAGAGGAAGAGATGGCCCATAAAAAACCACACAAATATAGAGACATTTTGACATGTAAATATATACATACAAACACAAAGCTTGCAAAAACATCTCATTAAGAATATACAACAATTTGATCGCAGTCCTAATATTAAGACAACGCTCCATATTTATACACAGTTTTTATATAAAAATTAGGAAAATTCTTTATTTCATACAAATTAATAAATAGGCAAAGTAGTAAGAGAGAAAAGAGGGGACAAGGAAGACAAGGAAGAGAGAAAAACAGGAAGATAATACATCCTTCCTAAGGAAAAACCAAATAGAATGGTAGGACATTAAGCCTGAACACATGACATAATGTATTGATATTGTTATCCTGTTTTAATTAGTAGGAAACGTGTAACACAAGAAAGAGAACACTGTGCTTGCCCATTGTAAATAACACAAAGGGTTATTGTAATTCGGCTCAACAAAATGAGCCGCACAGCGTACCACATGACAGGGGAAATAACCAGAAAAAAGTGAAATGGTGACTAATAATATCTCACCTATTAGAAAGGCAAGTAGAGTATCCCCAAGGGTAGTTAGTATATCCTTTTAAAAAGCACGTCTCATCTCAGGAATAAAGATGCCATAGAAGAAAGTATTGTTTTTCTGTAACTAAAACAAGTGATAGATCAAAAAGAACAACCTCAATAAATAACTAAACTCATGATAACTATCATTAGCTCAAAAATGTCGGTCTTATAACTAAGAGGTCTCACCTAATAATATAGCCTTGCGATACCAATGAGAGATAATCAGTATAATCAAATTTATTGCAACAGAATCAATTTAATATGTTATTACGTATCTGGAAGAAAGAGTAGAAAGGAATATGAGGACAGTACCCATATATGATAATAAGTATCTTGACACATATAAAAAATTAGCATATATGCTAACTATAGTTGCTTAAGATCAAATATAGAGATAGTATATTGTGTGTTCAATGTTTCCTGAGAAATTAAGAGATCCGAATGACACACAATACACTTCCCAAAAGAATAAGGAATCCAATTCGCTCACCTTGCGTATTATATTTTGTATATAGATATATATACAAAAGAGACCCTCATGTGGTCCTAGTGGTGATACGCACAAGGGGTAACGAGCCGGGCAGAGGATGGTAGGTATTATCCGTTATGAACATAATAGACAATAAAGAAAAAGAAAAAGAAAGAAAAAATGGGAAAAAAGAAGAGAAATATATAAGCGAAAATGTTGGAAAAAGTCATGACCTAGTCAGTACACCAAAAACAAATTAATGTATATCAAAGGGTGAATTATGGACACCCTCCGTAGATAATGCAACATACAGAACGTGCCAAAGTGGTGGCCCCATTATCTATTATTAAACAATTCGAAAGTAAGAGCGTTATGTAAACTGAGTTTCTAATCTCATAAAATATAACATCAACCCTATATGTGAATAAGTAGTATATCCGCATCGTTGATCAAAAAGAGGACTCGTGCCGGATAGCAAAGCCAACGTGTAATTACGATCGTCTATTCACATCCATTAACATAATACTACGTGCATCTAAAGGATTAATAGCTCCAAGAAACAATCGTTATAGGCACATACATAAAGCGTCGTGCATATAGCGTCCTCCTACCTTCGCGATATAAAATTATCGCCGCTTTTGTGTCCGTTTTCGGACGAAAAGCGGTGATAATTTTATCCTTATCCTTATCAGCAAGATCACGCTATCGCGTGAATCCTTGCATTAGCGCCTATTTACTGTTCCTGCCCTGACATAACTGGAGAAATTTCGCTAAGCGACATTTCTCCAATTATCAATGGGCACGCTAACCTGCAGAGCGGCAAGCAAAGTAGCGATAACCTCTATTATCGCTACTTTCCTTACGCCTGCTTCAAGACTGACTTAGCCATGATATCCTATGTAAGGTGGATATCATGGCTAAGTATGCCTTGCCCTATCAGCAAGCTATCGCCAAACTATGTGAGATTATCGCTGGATTTCCAGAGATAATCTTACATTTGGCACTTAGGGCTTGGAACTTTCTCGCTTTTGAGAAAAGCGTTGCTAATAGCACGCTATCTCAGCGATAAAATTCCACGTTACCCAGCGTAATTATCCTATCGCTAAGTGCGCTTAGCGATAATTATCGCCGGTCCTTGATGATGTGCCCCCATATGTGTAGGATTGTGCTTGGCCTATGGTAGGATGTCTTTAAAGGAATGCAGTCACACAAACTATATCTATAGTTTGTATATACATTTGAAGTACATGGGTCCAATTAATTAAAACGGTAGGAATTTACATCGGTAGGATAAACTCTTAAATGTGGAGTCAATTTAAGATTTGTTTGCAATTTACAAGCATATGCCTAATGGCAATCACAGGTCCCGAGTAGAACCCAGGAAACCCTTTGCTCATTCCCATTTAGTACAATTCCTTCTTTTTCCAAATGTGTAAGTATGCGTAGTGTGCATCCACATATGTGAAAGTGCATTGTGCTAGAGCAATTGCACACTGGAAGTTTTCTTTTTCATATAGACAATATATCTATTTCCCTATCTACCTCTCCCCAATTTTGGGAGCATTTCCTTCTCCATGACTTTCAAGAAACTGATGTACTCCTGCCTGTAGCAGGAGAAAATCTCAAACCATTCCTAGGGAGGGAATGAACCCTTGAAAAGTTTATGAATACACATAAACAAATCCAGTTGTGGATGTTCCCAAACTTCCTGGACCATTTGTTTGCTGAAGAGCTCACTTTCCACCCCTGGGGGGAGATGCATGAATATGAAAAGCCACGTATGGGTACATCTTTTTCCAAATGTACATCCACATTTTATGAAGCACAAACAGAGCTGTAAACTCATTAGAAAGGCAAGGTGTGTGTTTAAAGGAAAAATATGTACATAAACGGCTTTGTGAATCAGGCCATCAGAGCCTGAAGCAGATGCCAAGTATGCAGCGAACGTATTATTTAAGTGCAGCATTTTAAGTGTGTAAAACAGTGCAACAAAATAACAAACATAGGTTCTATTAATGAGTCTCTTTGTTAAAAAGATCATCACCAGTGCCATGTTTCTCCCTGTTGGTGTGGACGGTGACCCCTGTGTCTCAGCTATCGCTGCTGTAACATTGGTTGGCACAACAAACTTCAAGCAGATTACTGACCTGACGTGAACTATATCTTCACAGAACCTAACTGTTCATCTGCAATGCGCTACATACAGGTGTGTTTACTAAGGGGCATATTTACAAGCAGGCGATAAAAAATTATCGCCGCTTTTGCGGCCGTTTTTGGCCGAAAAGCGGCGATAATTTTATCGCCTAATTAGCAAGGCCACGCTAACGCGTGATACCTTGCTTTAGCGTCAGGATTCCTAACGCCCAGCTTTGCATCTCTAATGAGATGCAAAGTGGGCGTTCTTGACCTAACATGACAGGAGAAATGTCGCTATGCGACATTTCTCCTATCATCAAGCCCCACGCTATGAAGCATAGCGTCAGGAAAAGTAGCGATAACCCCTGTTGTCGCTACTTTCCTTACGCCTGCTTCAGGACTGACTTAGCCATGATATCCTATGGTATGTGGATATCATGGCTAAGTTTGTGAGTCCCTATCAACAAGCTAACGCCACATTGCGTGTGATTATCGCTGGGTTTCCAGCGATAATCTCACGTTAGGCAGTTAGCGTGAGGATTTTTATAGCTGAGGAGATAAGCGTTGCTAATAGCACGCTATCTCAGCGATAAAAATCCACGTTACCCGGCGATAATTATCCTCACGCTAAGAGCGCTGAGCGATAATTATCGCCGGGTGTTGCTGATATGCCCCTAAATTACTTATTGCAGTATCCTGGACTCTGTCCAGCTTTTGCTGTTGTGTAGCACTTCATTCTTGAGGGCTTGTTACATGGAGAGTAGTTACTGTTGTGGGTCGATTTAGTTGCCTTCCACTGTGTGGTTCACTGCTGCTTGGTGTCTGTCCACCGCCTATTTAGGCTCTTGTGATGGAGAACGTGGGAATCATGTTGATAGAGTGATGTTCTCAAACTCCAGAGTCTATCCCAATTGCCTAATCTGCTCGGCCACCTGCTCATTGGGCATGAATAACAAGATGCATGTAGTTATTTTAAAGACAAGCATGGATGCATGAAATGTATTGCACAGCTCGCAGATAAACATACTACATTTTATTTGTGATTGTAATATTTTTTAATGTTAATATTTGATTTCAAAAGACAGCATCTACCAGAACGTATTGTAATAGAATCATGGTGTTGTGCATTGACCACCATAACTGGATTTGGAGTCCAGAGACAGGAGATGACACGTTTTTCTAAACATATTTGTAATTAAATTGATTTTCCAATAATGTAGTGTACTTCATTAACATTTGTTTGGCTCTTTGCCCAAATTGTCCTTTTAAAACTATTAAGGACTTTTTCCCCCAAAGAGTTTATCATTTTAATTTGTGGCCTCTTGCACCACAATCTTTCACTCTTCTTCATTGAACCTCTTTTTCTGCTTTCTTTGTTTACACAATATTGACCATACCTTTTACTAATGGAAGTTGCTTTCCCAAGAGATTTATATTGGTGCTTCTCGTTTTAAAAATACATGAAAACAGGAGAGAAATGTGTTCCTTTTAATTTTGAAATGGTCAAAGGGACTCAATAGCTTATACTCCCTCCCGCCTAATGTCTGTATCCTGGCTGTTGCTTCAGTATAGGCACTTCTCAGCAGGGTATTGTTTTTAAATTTATGGCATCCTGCCTCCACATAGCTACTTCATGCCAGTTGTAAAATAGGGTACACATGGCACCCTCCCAGGACCCTCTCTCCACTCCTCTTCTCTCCAGGTTTCTCCCGCTACACCACTGAACAGCACATTTTCTGCACCTGTCCCATACATCCCAGTACTTTTTTGCCACTGTTTCTCCACCCATTCAACCTTACAAATAGCAATTTGAGCACAGGCATGCACTTGCTAAACAGGGATAGAAGGTGTGCAGAGAGCCTAAAGTTAAGAATCACTACGGTAGTTATATCCCAGAGGTGGATAACTTGGGTAATTATGGTGTATTAATATAAAAATCACAATTATGACGAGATAGTGTGGGCAGAGGACTGAGTTGGGAAAGTGCATTATTGAGTCAGCTTTTTGTCTTTCGATAAAATTAGCATGGGCGACACTGATCAGTTTATAAACCCACATGAACAATGCAGTCCCCAGAGACCAAACGGAGACTGGAAGATTTCGGGTATGCGGAAAGGCTGGGAACATGGAGCACACTTGTAGGAAAGTAGGATCTGCTTTCATGGTTGACCCCACTTTTTGCTGGTGTCAGTATGTTTATTTGACTAGTCTGACTGGGATCCTACTCCATGTTGGAGTATGATCCCATGAACTGAGGGGCTCCTCCGGGAAGCCCCCAGTACGACCGGTAGCAGCCTTCCAGGGTCTGCCAGCAGGTTAGTGCTGCTGCTTGGCATAGCCTTCCTGCTGCTGAGTTGAGCTTGAACAGGGGAAGGTAGAACAAAAGGTTTTCTGTCACAGGAAGGTGTGACCACCACCGAGACAGGATTTAGTGTATTGGGCTTGGGTGGGGTCGCTTGCCAGCGCCTCCAAACTGCTTTGAGGGGCACATTTGGTCCCCTCCTTGCATACTCCGCTTTGAGCCAATTCAGGGAGCCCTTGGCTCCTGCTCTGACGCAGAACTGGACAAAAGACATGGGAGTATCCACACTTTTGTCTAGTCCTTGCTCTGGGAAGGACACCTGAGTTGGCCTAACACCTTTCCTAGGGTATTCAAGGGTTTACCAGTGGGTTGGTCCTCAGATTCATCATGGGACAAGACTCAAGCCTGAAAAATATGTCACTCTTCGACCGTCTGGATACTTGGACTTTGTGGACTTCACCTGGAACCAAGACTGCATCAAGGAAGACTCCTGCTGCTCCTAGTCTCCTCGCTGTTCTGCAAGTCTTTTTTGTTGTCTGTGTCTGTGCTTCTTCCAGAATCTTCAACACACCTGTGGGCATCAAGGACACCCAAAGTAATCTCCCTTGGAGTAATAGAGTTACCCCCCTGCATCTGCAGTCACCGCAACAAAGCTGACTGGTCTGCTGCTCCTGACGTCCCATGGACTTTGATCGGCTCAGCAACACAAGTGGTGGTTCTGCAACTCCCTCAAGGCCTGCCCTGTCCTCTCAGCAAGTTTGAGGCCAGTATCCCTCGTCGGACGGAACCACTGGGACCGAACCAATGTGCATCACATTGACTTGCCATTGCCAAGGCTTGTTGGCTCTGCACTCCAGAGATCTTTGGGCTACAAGCAGCTCCAGCCTCCAGCATCTCATCCTGTCAAGACAAACATCTCACTGCATCCTCTGCACTGTGGGCCTTCATCTTTGGTGAGCTGCTCGAGGTCCTCTTGCGACCCCCGTGCCTTCGGCCTGTGGGTCCTCTTGAGGATCTTCTATTGCTTCAGTGGGCTTAGCTGCTTGCTCAGGGCCTGTTCTGACTCTCCTGCTTGTGGTGAGTCCCTTGGACCTTGATGGTCCAAACGTTGCTCCTTCTTCGCTTTCCACGTCTGTTGCAGCTTCCAAAGCTTGTTGGTGCCCCAACCAGGCACAGACCCCCTGGTTCTCAACCCCCAACATGGGACAGTTCATGCACGGCTCCTGGTCTTCCTCAGCATTGCCTGGTCTTCACAGCTTCAGTGATAATGTCACTGTCATCCCTCCTGAACCTTCCGACGTTGATGGGCATTGCTCTTCCATACCTACTGGTCACTTCCGAGTAGCATTGACTCTGTCCCCTCTGCTTGCAGGTTCTCCTCTTTAAGAATCCACCCTTGGAATCCATCGGACTCTTGCACAGTCTTCGCCAGCGGCTTCTTTACTGAAGTCCTCCATTGTGGTCTACAGCGGTTTCCGATGTCACTTCGCACCTAGACACCCGCATCCCTGGTGGAGGTATCCTGGTTCCTGAGGTATCCACAGGGTGGGATGACTCTCCAACCTTCTGTCTTCCATGGGGTTTCTTCAGGGTCCACTGGAAATGGTCCTTCTTCTTCAAAACTGCAACTGCGACTTTCCAGTCGACGTCTATTGAGTATGTGGCTGTGTTTCCACTCTGCACACAGCCTCCGTGGGATTCCTAGGTACTTAGCTTGAGTGGTTCCTTGTGTCCCCAGCTCCTCTGAGGCTCCTGGTCCAAGTCCCAACTTCGATGGCATTCGCAATCTGATTTTTTAGTATATGGTTTGATCTCCCACTGGAGACCACTGGATTTTGTACTACTTACCTTATTTGCAACTGAAGTATTGTTGTGTTTTTGTGTTTATATCTCCGGGTAAGAGATATACCAATGTGTTAGTGACAGGGGCTGGGGGGGAGGCCAGGATTACCCATACTGGAGAGGGCCCCCTCAACCCCGACTGATGGTAGTTTGAGGGGCCCCTTTAGCATATCTTGCAGGGGGGCCCACTCACGTTTTGTTACGCCACTGGTTAGTGAGTGTTGTGTAATAAAGAGACATTTTTTATATATACACTTTGTGGTTCTTTTTCGTTTAACTTACACTACATGATTAGATCTGCTAAAATAAGCTACTTAACACCCCTTCAAGATAAGCCTGAAGGTTGCTCTCCACAGCTACCACTTAGAGGGCTTTCTATAGTTGTCTAAGACCACAAAAATTACCATAGGAGTTGCCTGGATTAGTGCAAGGTGCTTCACTTAAATAAGTGTGCACCATATACTAAGCCAGCTTCCTTCAACACTGTAATTCAAGCATTGGCAAAGCCAACAGGTATGGCATTGGGCGCCAGCCTTTTGGCAATTCTTGCTTTGTTTTGTCATGGTTTTTGCAAAACTTTATTGTTTGGTAAGAGCCAGGCCCTCATCATTCCAAGCAAAAACATTAGCAAAAGGCAAAAATGTTGTTATGGTCTCAAAAAGGCCCACATTGCCGAAGCAGCCCCTGGCACTGAAGGAAACTACTTTGTGTGATGAGGTACACCCTTTGAAAGGGCAGCAAGCCGTAACTAATAGCGGACTCAATCAATGGATGAAGTGGGCTGATGCCCATTCATGAATGCTGGAGTGGTTGGAGGAAAAATGTGAATGACAGAACACACTAATGGACGAAATCTGGCTAGAAAGAAAGAAACAAACAAACAAACAATCAAACAAACAAACAAAGAAACAAATAGGATTGCAACAATGAAAGAAGGAAAGAAAGAAACAAAGAGGAATACAAGAATGAAAGAAGGAAAGAAAGAAAAAAAGAGAAAAGGTAGAATAAAAGAAGGAAAGAAAGAAGGAATGGCAGACAGGGTTGCAAAGATAGAACACTCTCATGAGTTTATATTCTGAGTTTATGTGAGCAGTTGGTGTGGTGTGAAAAAGCAGCAGTCAGATACACAAAAGCCACTTAAAAAGGAATTCACAGCATCATTGGCAGGAGACACCAGCTGATAAAGCTGGAATGTGTCCTGTGCTCTCTTCTGGTAGAAAGTGTCCTGCTGTTACAGAAGGCTCTACAAACAAAGGCAACACTAAGAAATAGTAAAGTTAAAACAAAAACGCTGCCACTGAAGCAAACTACCTTGTGCTGGTGTGCTCCTTGCGAAAGGGCTAAATGCAGTTAATCAAAGTGAAGCTAGCTAGTGGCTGAAATAGGCTGACTCATTGTCCCATAATGTATTCTGTAGTGGGCAGAAGCCAAAGTGAATGACTCAATAACAGATCAATGGATGAAGAGAAGTGGCAGAAGCCCCCTTTATGTAAGCATATTATATCTATAATTTTGGTAAAATCAAAAGAACTTGTAATGTCAGAACTAAAAATCGTGGGTCATAAAGCAATAACACACCACTAAACATTGCTGGTTAACTAAACAGTGAGGCACTGCCAAGTGATAGGGTGAAATTCTTCATTTTGCAAATTAAACGCATTTAATAAAGTATGAATTACAACGTTAAATCACATGTGCACATTTAACGCATACTTTGTAGGAGGTAATCAAACTGAGACATGTTCATGCATTTATGCAGTTGCTTTGCATAAGATGTTTTTCTTTTTCTTTCCACTGCAGATACCGTGTTTTTCCAGAAGCCTACTGCTAGCTAGCGAATAGGCTTTTGTTATGTACTAGACAACTGATATTGAGGTTCGCACAAGGAGGAGAGGAAGATGCCAGGAAGTGTGACTCACGGGAAGAGCTGTTTGAACCACAAGATTCTAGTCAGAGTAACAACTCAAGGACATAGCCATGTATGAACCATTGTAAAGATGTATGAAACTATTAAATTTAGCTGCTCCCAGAGTTTGGAAGAGAATAATGGGGCCGTAAGAGTGGGAACAAGTTGCAATGCTGCAACTAGTGTTTTGTTGAATTACAATAGTGTGTGTTTCTTAGACTAAGAGAAGCAGATCTTAGAGTTGCTTGCTGACTTCGAGCATACAAGACATTTCTAGCCTCTGCAAATCTCCACTGCATGGGTGCTAAGGCTTCATGCATATTCATTCCTATTCTGAAGCTGACACCTAACCTTATATTGCTTATTCAAATTTCATTCTTGTCCAAACCTTCTATAATTGAGATTAGGGATTTTCCTTGGAACACGCTGCATATTCTGAATTCTATTTGCACTTCCTACCAACGTGCTATTTTATCTTATTTTGAAATATTGACTTTTAGATTATTTGGATCTCTAATAATGACTACTTGTTGAAACTTAATAAATGAATGATTGTTTTTAAACTAATTTTTAATACAACCCTTTAAACTCACTTGAATTCTCTCTGTTCTTTCCTGTGAAGTCCCAATTGGTGTTCACTGTTAATGAAATTAATGTAAATGATAGGTCCATATCCACTTTCCTTGTTGACAAACAAAGGTCCATACTATCAATGGCGGGGGTTATATGATGATTATACCCAACGTTTGAGATACAAAAATACACACTCTGGCACAAGCAATGCTGTCTCCTTCAACAGGGATGTTCAGTGTTGGCTCAGAAAACATGGGTGTACTTCTAAACAGTGCTCATTTAGGATAACAGAGTACACTTCTAAACATTGTTATTTCAGGTAACAAGGGATTGCTACAGGTAAATAACAAGGCAGGGAATCAAAGTGTCTTGGAAACCTGGTGTCATTTTTATTCTACAAGGGCGGAGATGAAACAGTGAACAGGGACCTGTAAATGCACTATAGTCTTTGGAAGGAAGAGCATTCTGGCTGTCACAAAACCAGATATTGATCTGGAATGGAAAACAAGTCCTGAATATTTCAAAAGTAGCCAATACACACATATGGTATGTATTATTGGTTAGTGACTGCAATTGTTTTGGCTACAATCACAGATGGCGGCCTGCTTGGAACATGGGCTCCCTGTGCTCACATTTCCAAACGGGAACCTTTTCAACACAATATCAAATGACAGAAGAAGTGGGTTTAGCTATCAATATTTTGTGGATACTGTTTGTATATGTACAAACACACATATATATTAAAAATGAGTCTCTACGCATTCAAGACTAGTTTAAGTTCATAAGTTTGTTTCCACCAACAATATGACTTTAAAATATTCGGTATACTCCTTGTAGTGAAAAAAAGAATCCCAACAGTGTGGAATAGCTCAAGTTCAACGCTCATGTTTATCAACAATATTACTTTAAAATGTTCAATGTAATTCCTTAGTAAATGAAATCCAGTTTCAATATTTCTAAATTAGTTTGAGTTCAAGTTTTGTTTTGATCAACAGTAGGCCTTCTGGATATGTCTCTATAATCTAATAATACAAACAGACAATTATCAATAGATAACAGGTTCCTTGAAAAGTATCCATGCAAATAGCAACTTCTGGCTGCCAAAGTCAGACTTGGAAAGAAAATAGGCCTCGGTACCAAACTAAATGTTACCTCCTTTACACAGATAAAAAAGTAACTTACATTCTGAGCATCAGGACAGTTCTGAACTTGTGAAGACATATGGCGTCATTTACAAGTTTTTGATGCAGGGCAGCGTAGTAAGTCACTTTACTGTGCTGCCATGTGTAAACAAAAAACAGCAGGAATGCGTTGTATTAATGATGTACAGCACATTCCTGCCCTTTCTCACTGCGCTGCTGCCCTTTTGACTGCCTTGTGCAAACGCTGGGGTGCAAGGGTGTCTCATTGTTGGCAGGATTGTTTTTGTGCAGGAATAGACACCTTCCTGCACAAAAACAATCCCTAAGAAGCATTTTACTTTTTCTATGTGTGCTACAGAATGCAGTACACACCGAAAGAGGAAAAAACTAGGAGAAATAAACATATTTCTCCTCCTTACACCTGCCCTGGGGAAGTGCATTTTTGACACATTCCCAGGTTTCGCAGATCCTTGTAAATCTGGGAATATGTCAAAACCCATGGGTGTTGTGTGGGAAACCATGGGTGTGCCCATGGAACACCTCTCTGACGCAGTGTAAGGCAATGCAGCAACTTGCACTGCTTTGCCTTACCCCATATCTACGATGCCATGAAAAGCCACGCAAAGTGGCTTTGCGTCGCCTCATAAACATGATTCTGCAATCTGCGCCACCATAGCATCATAAAATGTGGGTCAACGGTGGCGCAAAGGGCTTGTAAGTAAGCCCCACACCATAAAGGTCTTTTGCAAGATATGGGACCTTGCATGCAATTATTATGCTTTCTACGGCAATGTCTTTGCTAATGTCAGAGAAATCAACAGTAAAAACCAGCCACGAGACCAAAAATCTGGCCCACAAACAACCCAAAAACTGGCTCACACACTTTTCGGTCAGACTGGTCTTTCTGGTACAGGCAGTTTGCACTGTAGGCCAGTCTGACCCAACTGTAGAAACATTGTAGCACGATTGCCTAGCAAGGACACTGTCAACTATAAGGAAGGTTATATCCAATAATCTAAAATGGCTGCCATCTCTCTGAAATACACATGAGTTCGGTTTTCTGGGATTCGCAGTCTTTTGTGAACTGTTGGACAGCAGGTCCTCCAGACTCACCCTGCTTCAGTCCGCACAGCACCAGTACTCTGCAATGACTGCTGACCTTCTCTTGATTGCAAGACACCCAGCACAAGTGGGTTTGACACACCGCCTCCATACCTGTAATACACAAAGGTGCTTTTCTGCTTCATTTGCTTTCTCCCACATGTCGTTAACTCACAGTACATTGCTCATCCTTTATCATGTGGAATGTTTCTGCCAATATCTTTTTATCACTGTATTTATGTCTTACTGCGTAGTAAGTGTTCCTAAATTTGTTTGTACATAATGTCTGTTGCTTTTTGGTGTGAACATTTCTTTCAATGTTTAGTAAGGATATTTAGAGATACACTAGACTTCATTTTTCTGTACCAGTCTGGATAAAGCAATGCTGAGCATGCAACTTTGTACCCAGATCAATAATTTGACACTTAGGGGCATATTATCAAGCCCAATATCGCCGCTTTAGCGGCAGTTTTCGGCCGAAAAGTGGGCGATTTAAATATCGCTCTATTATCAAGGCCACACTAACAGGCTTTAGCGCGTGTATCCTTGAGATAGTAGCCGTTTTTTATCTCACTTTGCATGTCAGCGATATACATCGCTAATGACATGCAAAGTAGGCGTACCTCAGCAAAACTACATGAGAAACACTCACGAAATCAGCTTAGCGATATTTACAAGGCTGCACCGTACCCGCGATGTGGGAATAAAAGGCGCGCTAAGCCCCCATTATCGCAGGATTTTAACTCCTGCTAGAAATCTGACTTAGCCATCTCTTCAATGGCAGGTGGATTGATGGGCTAAGTACACCATTGCGTATCATCAAGCATTTCCTTTACGCTCTTGATTTATCGCAAGTTTTCTCCCGCTATTGCGGTTTATCGCCATCTATTGCTGGAATTCACATCGCCTGTGAGCAGTGCGTTGATAATACGCCGCTAACAGGGCGATGTATTCCAGTGATATGTGGAGATAAAGAAAACGGCGCTATACTCGGTTTGCGATAAATATCGCAGATCGTTGCTAATATGCCCCTTAGATTCCCTAGTAATGTGTTAATTCTTTTGCTATAATATTAAAGTATATCACATTGAAAGTCAACTCTGGGATCACCATCCAAAGTTGTATCGATACTCCTAGGATAGGATTAAATCCTTCTTATGCTGCCCTCCAGTGGCACCAGGATACTCAGCTCACTGGCTGTGCTGTTTTTTGGTTATGCTATATCCTGTTAGATGTAGATTTTAATGGACAAACATTCTTTCTCACGAAGAGTGGTGCAAGGTACCTGCCCTCTCTCTGATTGGACCCACATGTTACATATGGACAAGAGTCAGTTTTATTATTGATGTAGGTACTTCTTCACAACTTTCCTTCTTTGGTTCTGGCCTGCCAACTGCCCCCTGCCTCTTCTCTCTGACCGACGACGTACTCATAGCAAGCCGTTCCTGTTACCATTAGAGTAGGCCCACCTCTTCAAGAAAAAAAGTAATGTCTGCACTCACAGATCTCCTACACCGTATCACAACATTCACCATCATGCAAAATTAGGTCTAACCAGAGCACATCACACAACACCATGCAACACCATATTACTCCATTCCCATATCCAGGCTATATCACTCTGTACCACATCACCCACTATACTACAGCAAACAATGCCACACCAATCAATCAAAATTAATATCACCATATACCACACAGCTTCAGCAGACATCACCACATCACACTTTTAAACAATATGCAACACTAGTTTATACCACCTTACATTAATCTCACCAGGCAACCCCACATCACACTGCATTGCTTCACATCTTAAAACACACGTGCATTCTACACCTAAGAACACTACCCCATATCACTCAGCAACAGTTCACCTACACGATCCCATCATACCAGATACTTACATGCAGATATTCTGGGACGCTGTGAATTGGGCCCAATGTCTCATTTAACTTTGAACTTTTGTGCAGACATACAGGTTTTGCCTCAGATTCCTGAATTTTCAGTTTAATGTGGCAATAAAACCTTGGAAAGTTTAGATATAAATGTGCATCCCCACAAAGCACTTGCTTCAGCCACCTTTTCACATTTCTTAGCTTTTCTGATTACAAGAAATAACTGCCAACAATCAATAATTAGGGCAAACTGGAATGATCAGCAGTCTAAAAATGTTGAAACATTTGTCATTGCAGACACCATTTTCTCTTCTAACAATTCACTTATGACACCTGGAGCAGTTAGCCATTGATGTTTTGTGCAAACTAATGGATACATTTTGAGGACAAATGTGGCTTCTGATGTGTTAAATTTCCTTTCTTAAAAAGATTATGGGAATGTTTTAACAAAAGTATTATAAAACTGAACAAGGAAGATGTTGCCACACTTAATTCACATATAAATCCCTAGAAAAGTGGTACAACATGTAACCAGAGCTTGTAAATTAAATGCTACATAGTGGGCATGCAGCACTTGTTGTGCCACCCACTTAAATAGCCTTTTAACATGTCTCAGGGCTGCCATTGCAGCCTGTGTGCAGCTGCAAACTTCTAATTCACCTTTGCAAAATAAAACTTTTTTCAAGCCTAAAACTCTCTTTTTCGTACATATAAGTCACCCCTAGGGTAGGACCTAAACAGACCATTGGGTATGCTGCATTGTATTTAAATATTTGGACATGTACTTCTAGGATTTACATGGTCTGGTCGTGAAACACTCACAAATTCATTTTTCACTATTGTGAGGCATACCTCTCCAATAGGATAACATTGGATTATCTTATTACATTTAATAAGTGATATCATTTGTCTGGGAACAGGTAGAAATGTCGTATTTGGTGTCTAAAGAATTGCAATTTAACATCCTCTTTAATGATAAACTAGGATTTTAAGTCACAATTCTGAAACTGCGGCTTTTAGAAAGTTAGCATTTTCTTTCTCTAATTATTTGGTGCCTGCAGCCTGTATCCTGAGTCACATGAGTAAGTGTGGTTGGCAGTTGGGCTTTGTGTATCCCTCTCAGACAGTATATCAAAATGGACTAGCTGTTGGCAGGATGGGCCATTCTGGCAGGATTGGAGGGGTGAAACTGAGCACAACCCTACCTACATTTTAAAGGAGCTGCCTCAGCACATACACAAAGAACTTCACAATAGCCTTCTATGACCCCAAATCCTGTGGAACCTGGGCAAGGAGAAAGGAACTTCCAGAACCAGCTGTGGGGAAAAAAAGACCCTCAGTTTGTTCCACTTCAAATATGGCACCAAATATATTATTAGGACCATCATACCGTCTTTCTTACACTCCTGGACCTGCTGAAGACTACAAAAGGACTGCCTTGTAATCCAGAAAACTGTCCTGCTGCTTGAGGCCTACCTAATTTCTCAGAGGATGGCCCGGCTGCTACCAAAGGACTGCCCTGCTGCTTGGAGCCTACCTTGTTCTTCAAACGACTGCCATGTTGCTTGAGGCCTGCCTTGCTCTCCAGAGGACTGCCCTGCTGATTGAGTCCTGCCTTGCTGCGTGAAGGAGAAAGAGTCAACTCCTGGATCTGAGGACTACCAGACTGACTCCAAGGGCCAAATGGCTGACCTCCTGTTCTGAGCTACAGGGACACAACAATCTGTAAGGGCCTCCCTGCAACTGCCCTGCTGACCTGCTGCAACTGGCCCTGCCTGAACCTACAACTGGGCCTACCTCGACCAAGCTGACTCCTGCTGGAAGGAGGTCTTGATCTCCAAAAGGTGCTACCCCATGTCCTGAATTCCTGGCGGACGTCAGTTGAGGTCCTGTTGTGAAATCCTGAAGTTTTGAACTCTGCGTTCCAGATTTTGAGAGGGTAAGTTTTCAATGGGACTATCCTGGTCCCTGTATCTGGTCCACACACCATCGTCACTGGCCTGAACTTAATCTGGTCTACTGCAACCAGATACCCATAGTTAGCACTTTCTGCTTTGTGGCGCTATTTTTTCGTAAACCTTTAAAATTGCATATCTCCTTTTCTACTGATTAGAATTTTGTCATTTTGGTCTCATTTTATTTATTACATTCTAATCCATTTTGTGGAGATTGGTGTAGGATTGTTCTTGTGTTGTGTCTTCACGTTTGTGTGCTTCATAAATATTTAACATAGTGCCTCTATGTTAACCCTGACTGCTTTTGTGCCAGGCTATCAGAAGGTTAAGCACAAGTTAATTTAGTGACTTTTGTGGCTCACCTTGACAATGATTGAGGTTGCTGCTTGAGAAGGGTTAACACTTCCTCAACCAATAACCCAATTTATCAAGGAGTCAAGAAAATAGCGCTAAAAAATATAATAAGGGAAATAGGTGGTGATGTGAACAGGAAGAAGTATTAGGCTATATGTAAAGATGAGGCACTGGGGACAGATATGAGTAGAGCTGCTACTCATAGATATGGATGGGGATATAGATGGGATAGTGTTAGAAACTGGGTTTCTGGTTGGCAGAGGTATGCACCCTGTCCAAGCAGGAATAATAATCCTAATCAGGGTAAGTCAGATATACATATAAATTAACCTGTGCTTATCTCTGGTTGCTTGATACAGAGAAGCCATTCTTAACTTAAGAGGCAACGTGTAAAGTATTTGTACAACACTTCAAACAGTAAAACAGTGAAACACCTCTTCAAAAGATAACACACCTGGTTAAAAAGATAAAGCTTAATTTAATGAACAAAACAAGACCAAAACAACAAACATCCAGTAAGTATAAAAGGTGGTATGAATTTTTAAAGATTAAACTGAAATAAAGTGCCTAAAAGCATAATACACCAACCTGAACTATCTGGTCACGCTAGACCAGGTCAAATCGAAATATTTAGGCCGACCGCGATGAAGCGCGGGTCAGACACAGGGACCAGCCTTGGCCCGCTGAAACAGTACCTTGGTTTGTGGTTGCTGTTACGACAAGGACGAGATGCAAGGAGCAAAGGAGGCAAATGCGTCACCGTCAATCCTTAGGATGTAGGCGATGCGTCGGCTCCAAGCCATGCAAAGTCAGAGATGCATCTGGAATGGAAGCGATACGCCGCGCTGCCGGTGATGTGGTATCCTCAGTCCTTGCAGCAGTGGCAATGCGTTGGCATCAATAGAGATAAGCCGGTTCTGAGCCGCGCAACGACAGAGATGCGGGAATTTTGGTAGTTGTTCTGCTTTATATCCACTTTCAAGGACCCAGGAGTGAATTGGCACCACTTGGCACGGAAAGACGCTCAGATGACAGAGTCCAGGTGCCACAAGTAGATGGTTTGAAAGTCTTTCATATCCCTGAGACTTCCAATAGGAGACAAGCCAGCAAGCCCTTAAGTCACTTTGGTTCTGGGCTGGAGAGATGCAGGTCCAGTCCTTCTTACTCCCAGGCAAACAGGGCAGCATGTCGGCACAGCAGAGCAGGAGTCCAGCAGAGTAGCAGTCCAGCCAAGTGGCATACTTTCAGCAGCAAAGCAGTCCTTCTACCTGGCAGAGTAACCACAGGTCCAGAAGTGTACTGAGTTGGTGGTGTTAGGGGCCCAGTACTTATACCCAGTTGTGCCTTTGAGGTGGGTGAGACTTCAAAGAAAGATGTTTGAAGTGCACAGAGTCCCTGCCATTCCTGCCCTGGCTCCAGGCTCCCTACAGGGGGTATGAAGCCCTTTGTGTGGGTACAAGAAACAGCCTTTTCAGCTGTATCAGCTCCTCCCTTCTATCCTGCCAACGATGTCCCATCAGGATGTGGATGGCCTTTAAGTCACACCTAAGCTCCCTTTATGTGAGGCTGTCTAGAGGAAATGCACAAAGCCCAGCTGTCACCCACCCCAGATGTGTTTTGAGAGACAGGCAGAAAGCAACAAATGTCTAAAGTAAGAAAATGCCAACTTTCTAAAAGTGCCTCTTCAATCTACTTTACTGTCATCTACAGTGGTTGTTTTGATCACTACTAGAAGGCATATGTGACTGATACTTTATACAAATGACTGAATACATAATAGTTTGGTACAACTGCTTTCTTTGGGTCCTATCTTATAAAAGATGTCCTAATGACCAGAAGCATATTTCCCTTGGGAGAAAGGACAACCCCAAACACTTCAGACATCCTCATGCACATTTAATGACAAGGAAAGCTGGTATGCCTACTTTTAAGATAAAGGCTACCACAGGAGAGGTAATGATCCCTTCAGAGTTAATTCTCAGTCCAAAGAAGTTCCATTCAGAGATAAGGTGAAACCATTCAACTTAAGAAAAAATATTTTAATTCAATATAATATATTTAAATTATTAATGATTTAATTAAAAATTAAGATAATAGTGCTCTAGCATTTTTTGTTCTACATTTAAAATAAACATATACAATTAATTGACTATAATATTTAACATAAAAATATTTTTACTAATTAACTAACAAATGTAATAAACTTTTTTAATGTTGCCTTTTCATTAACATAGAGATATCTCCACCCTCACTGTGGAGTCTCCCTATAGGGAAAAGTAAAAACATTTATTTCACTGGAAACATATAGTAAAAAATTGTTTTTGTTAAATTAATGTAGATTAATTTGATATGTTGATCTTGAATGTAGAACAAAAATTACATTTTCAATTATCTTAAATATATTAAATTAAACAGAAAGTATATTGCTAAAGTTTAACTTAAAAATAAAATTCCACCTTAAGTAATTGAAATATATTTTAATCAAAGTTAATGTTACGTTCATTTATAAACTCAAAAAAGTATGTTAATATGTGTTATAATTAAATAACAAATGCTTTATTTTTAGATCTGTTAAACATTACAAATATATTTGTACTCATTTTCAATCACTTAATTTAACTTAACATTATTTTCTGAGGGAGGGTGTTGCAGTACCAGTGGTGGCCATGTGTGGTGCTGGACGTACTCTAACTCTGAGTTGAGTAGGTTACTACTATTTTGGGCTCCTTTTTGACTTTAGTAACTTTAGAAGTGCAGTCTGTGAATAGCATGGGATTATACTTATGTGGATGGGTGCATGTCCCTCACTAAACCCTCTCTAGCCCTCTCTAAACTCTCCTTAAACCTTGGCATTTAATAATATGTATGCCCCTTTTTCCAGGTAGTCCCACGGCCAGTGCCACTTTCACTACTAAGTAATAAACTTACATGTGTCATGGTGTGGGCCTGTCCCGGCCTGGGGCGGTTCTGGAGGGAAATAGAAGAAGAACTTACTGAAATCTTGAATTGGGAGGTCTCCCATGACCCGAAACACACAATCCTGTGCATTACTGACGGATTAGATGGGTCTCGGAACGAGAAGGTGTTTCTAACTACAGCAATAGTGGTCGCCAAGAGAGACATCGCGGCCTCATGGAAATGCCCTGTGCCCCCGAGTGTCGGATGATGGCGGACTGGGGTGGACTGGTGCGCCACGCAGGAGAAAGTTATGTATGAAGCGCGTGGGTGCCCCAAGAATTATCGCAGAGTGTGGGGGAAAGGCTGGGGGAGGTGGGGTGATCATGGAGGGGACTGTCCAATTGTCAAATAACTGTGTTTAAATAGTATCTGTCCAATGGGTTGCGCAGATTCTTATATGTAATCCAAGATTTTCATGGGTTTGTGCTGCAAGGCTGGTGTATTTCTTCTGTAAAATCAATAAAAATGTGTTTATCAAAAAAACTTACTTGTGTGAGGATCTCCCTGTAGAAAAGATAGGAGCAGTGGCGCTGGAGTTTAGCGCTCATAGGTTTGTGAGTAGCATTTTTTAATATTCTTTATAAGTAATTTTGAAGTACTTCTAAACTTACTACAAAATACAGTTTGTGAATTGGCCCCTTAAAGAGCGAACAGTGCAAATCCGCTTTTCATGCTTAACCTCAGCTTTGTATGTGTCCCATTCATAACAAGTCTTTCATTAGATATACAAACTGCAAATTAAGCTCATAAAAAGTGGAAGTTCGGCAGCATACACAGCTGCATTTCAGCAGTTTGTGCTCTGATGTTCGGGCCAAATATGTATGTATCTTCAAAACTGTGGTGCAGAAACGAGCCCAAAACTCCTGCCACACTCATGGAAGTTGTATACCATACAATAGGTTTTACAGCAAGCCTCGCTACCAAAAGAGGAACTTCGTACTGGGAAACTATTGAGTCACTATACTATTTTATGGTGCACAGTCCTGTGTCTTTTGTACACAATCCGCAGCATCTGTATATTTTGACACAGTTCCGTTGGAATTACACCCCTCTCATGCTTGGTTTCCCTGCTAATACTTATTCCTTAAATCAATTGTCTCTCGGTCCCTGTGATGAGAAGTCCATACTGTCCAATCTACACATTTATTTTTTTGCTCCCTATAAACTCAACAAAGAAGGCTGTTTATTGTTCCACTGTTGAGTAAATATCATTTTAGACAATGTAACACAGCATTATTTTTTATACAACAATTGGAAGATGTTTATGTATGATACGCTCTCGCATCGTATCTCTGGGCTGCTTTAAAGTACCGGCGGAGGTATCTGTTGCTTTGAGTTCGATATAGGTAATGTTTATATCCTCCATGGCTTTTATGTGTTATTTATTGTTGAGTGGCGCATAAATAATTGTTCTTATTAGATGAAAATGTGCGGCATAGATGAAATTGTTCTTTTAATACCTTTTTTAGATCATGCATATATGAGTTATACATATTAATTGTTCATATGCAAATTTCGTTGACAACAGTTTTTAACTTTGCACTTTTATACATTTTAATGAATGCGAAATAAAGTTTTCTGACTGAGTGACTCACTATATTTTATCAAGGCAGCTGGTCGAGCAAAATAGTAATATCTGAAACCTGGTAGAGATAAGCAAAGATGATCCTGTACAATCTACAAGGTATTACGGTCAATGCACGCGGCTCTCCCTGACCAAACAAAGTCATTCAACGCAGCATTTTTGCTGCTGACGGGCAGATGTGGTTCATGAGAATATTCGTTTGGCATGTGAAGGTCCTTTTTTTTTTAACAGTTCCTTGCAACATAGTTGGGCTGTGCAGCTGCGCTTTCAGAATGCTGAATCTTCAAAACCCCGCAGGGGGAAGGATAGTTTTCTCTAAAAAAAAAAAAACATTTGCAGGTGCCTAATTTCACAATGATTACCTAAGGCATTCCAAAGCCATGGGCAGGGTTAAGATAGGGAGATGAGATTAAAGCACAGGGGAGGGGGTGCGAGCCCATGAAATGATAGGTGCGCTCAATTCTAATGCCAAAATCTGCTCACATATTAGCCCAATATTTAGGAACTGTACATGCCCTGCATATAAGAGTGGAAACTGAATTTCGAGGGGGTTACATGGAAGTCGCGGTGGTATGCTGTCAGCCCCAGAATGGAGGTGCAGAATCCAGGTCCGCGCTCAACTTCCGGTTTCCCATTGATGCTGCTCACCTTTGCCTCAGGAAGTACTGCCATACACTGCTGCCAGCACCTGCCTGTTGATGAACACGCGAGCATCATGCGGACCGGCGATTAGGGATTCTTACTTCAAATTTCAGAATTATGAGGTGTTTCCATTTTTCCATTTTGCCAGGGAGGGATACTACCTGACAATCGAGTTTTAAATATTGTGCTTCCAAAATATAACCAGAATGTTGACTATCCAACAACTGTAGGAGCGCAGTTAAGAAAAGAAAATCTATATGTATATATATATTGACGTTTGGAACAGTTTATTAGGAGAATATATTTTGAACATATGATGTGTTTGTTCTTGATGTTTTGACATTTGAGTGGTTAAAGGGTTGCTAAACTGGTTACATCCCAGAATGGCATAGCACCAACGGTCATGAGTTGAGGCAATCCAAATCTACAGAAAATTACCTGAAAATGTGTAGAATATTTTTTTAATGTCTGTGGGAGAAACAGGCAGAATTTTATGAATAAACAAACAAAAATAATTAGAAAGGTACTTCAAACTGCCCTCGTTGTGTGTATTTTCAACATTCCTTAATGCTTTGAAAACGAGCTAATTGAAATACATAGGTTCTCTGTACCCCTTGTGACAGTGCTTAATTTGTAAAAATTTAAGTGCCAGGGCCATTTCGGATAGCCACTGTAGCTTGCACCACCCATACCCTGCCAGCACTGCCAATGACAGTACCACCATAACACCTAACCACCGCACTCCTTCAAGTGTGACAATTGAGACTATTTCAGGCTACACACAGCTATAATAAGGGCATGAGAGGCTAGGATTTTTCATTAACAACCTATCAACTTAATAAACATGGTTGTTGTGCTCATCTCAAAATTAAAAAAAGACAGCGCCATCATGTGGTGGACTGTCACTAGAGCCGGTACTGACAATAAAATGCTGGTGCCCAGCAGTGGAAACCACCTGCACAAATTAGGCACTGCCATGTGGCATCTCTATTCAGCCACGATTAGTAAGTCCTGATGTCAAGGTCTTTATTTCCTCTTCCCACATACTTTTCTCAGTAGCTTGTTGTCAGTGTCCTGATGCCAGGCTATCTGTACTCTCACACACGTGTCCTCCGGCTCCATTTTGTGAGTTTGCATCAGTAGCGGCTGCTGGAGGGAGTGCTGCGGGGTGGTGGGCGGGGGGTTAGTAAACTACAGCATACGGCCGAACGGAGGTAAGTTCATAAATAAATAATTAAAACAAATTACATTAAACAAGCTGCATCGCCATTTGACGTTGCAGCGTGCGCAATGTAATTTGTTATATTTATTTATTTATGTAGTTACCTCCGTTCGGCCGTATGCCGTAGTTTACTAACCTCCACCCCACCACCCCGCAGCACTCCCTCCAGGATCCGCTACTGCTTTGTATATCTAACAATGAACACGTATGTGTTGCTTTTAACTATAGAAGACTGGAGTCACTGTATGACTGATCAGCTTGGGCTCTGAACCATCCCCACAAAGACTTCCTATGCGGTGCCCTGAGCTTACAATGCAGGTTTACAGCCCCTGCGGTGCAAGGGAGCTCCAACCATCAAGACAATCCTTCCCAGACCAAATCTTTTGTACACCTGTGAGGCAACAAACCAAAGTTAAGGTGTCACTTTTACATTTTTGTGGCAGGCAACCTTATTTTGCATTATTCATTTTGCATTATGGCACTGGCAGCTGGCCAACCTGCAACTCAGCTGAGCCGCCGTTACAATGATTATTGAGAACCCCTGTACTACATACTGCTTAATTAAGTACTAAACTGTATTAAATATGAACTGTCGGAGCCAGTGTGTGCAGTGTTGCTAGTCTATTTTATAAGTAGGGTTGGGCAAATATTTGATGTTGTCACAGTGCAAATTCCATGTGATCCACATATGCATTCTACAGGCATAAAAAGGGTAAACTGCGTGCACTAATTGCAAAATGCGATCTGTGGGCAGGTCTCATATGGGCCTTTCTGCTGACAGCCAATCAGAATGGTACTAACATATTTCCCTATGAAGCTTGGTCGAAAGGGGCCATTTATTAGAAGCCTTCTGCACAGCCCAGTCCTTCATACATTCTATTTTGTCGTTCAGGTAGTCGTGGACAGGCCAAAAACAGTCTTTTTGTGTTCAAGAGCATTTTTCTACCAATTTCGGTCAGTAGGCAAAAAAAGGTAATTTTGAATGCTTTGCTTTTTAGCAAACCGTTCCGCCCAGCCCTAGTCTATAGATGTAACTGCAGATGTGCCTTCTTGGAACCAGTCATTTTTCCTTCCATTCTAAGGATAAAAAGGGCAGAAAATATATTAAATGCCCCCCATGTGAGCAAACTCCAAGCATGTCTGGGACATTTTTTTTTGTTAAAAAAAACCCTCAAATTCACGCTTTGGGACTTCGTTTTCTCTAAACAAATACAGTTTGCTAAGTTTGTGCTTTAAGCTTGACGCCCCCTCAACAAGCTTCAGTACTGTCAAGGGACCCGATGTGGGTGCGGCTCTTTCCACAGCAGGGAGATCCCAACGAGGCAGGCAGGGATCTCTGAATACAGTGGGTAGCTCTCTGACTGGGTGGCGGAGGTCATGACCTTCGCCCCCCTCGCGGGAGGGCAGTCAGTCTACCAAGGGCTAAATAAGGCCATTAGATAAGTCTGAAAACTGAAGCATCGACCAGCCTGACAGAGAGCAATGCGGACTGAAGCATTCCTATCAATGTACATTTACATTGCCCTTACAAGAAAATACTACTTCAGGCTCTGTGGCTGTGCTTATCCTTCAGCCTGTCAATATAGGTAAGAAAAGCACTGATTAAGTTATAGTGATGTGGTCTGCAGGCCAATAGAATTTGGGTAAATCCTTAATTTCATATGAGTCCTGAATCAACCAAAAAATGATAACAGATGATGGTCAAAATCAAGCTTAAAATGTATACGAATGCCCAAAATATAGTTCTGAAGTTCTGAGGCTTTGTAAACTTATGTATAGTTTCGTGCCATCCTAACCACGTCAATTGTATGCAGGCAAGATGCTTTTAATGGTGAGCCTCATTGTTTCAAAAGAAGATTCAAGTGGTGGATGTGTGCAAAAACACCTGCAACATGGCGTTAACAGAAAAAAATCTGAATTCCACAATCTTGGTTTAGGTCTCAGCTATGAGATCTTTGGAAACATGTTAACCTTCATGACTATATTTTGGACCATTACTAAAAATATTTCTCTTAACTGGTCTCCAGGAGTACACACGTTTAGGGCTTGCTTTAGAGAAGGGGTGAAAGAAGGTTTGACAAAAATGGTGCGTCAATCATTTTCACCTCTAGCATTAGAACTGTCCTCTGTGGAGTTGCCTACCTGACTAGCACCTTTCTGGGTAGGACACCTCTGACTCCACCACTGGAACCGGTCCGGCGTAATACTAACTTGGCAACGATTTCAAGACTTTTACGTTTTTTGGAGGAATAATCAGTGTGAAATGCCACAATGGCAAATGTGGTGCCCTTTCACAGAAAGATGCATATTGCATCAACAACAAGCCGGGTACCTCTGAGCAGGTCATGAAGACAATAAATGCAGATACTGAAGATGTACCTCCTATTTGACACTGCATCTCGTTTGCTCCCAGTACTCATAAAATTGCGCCATTTAACATCAGCATTGGCAAATATTCTGTCAGATTATTTCCAAGCAATGTGGCTTCTCTCCTGGCCACAACAGACCCTTTGAGGTAAAACAATCACTAGAATTGAGGAGAAAATAAAATATGATGGAATAAGCACTATTTGTAATTCATGGGGTGTACAACTGCTTTATTAAAAGATTAAAATTCCTCTGGCAAAACTCTGCATCTCCATAACAGCTGAGGATGACTGGTTCATAATATGTTGTGTGAAATATTATGCCATGAGATGTATGTCAGTACACATATCCAAGAAATTACTAGAATGCTTCACAACAATAGGATCCAATGGCAGAAATAGAGCCTGTGTGACAACTAATATAATAATGGTACTCCTAAGAAAGGCCAGTATAGCAAATTTATCTTGCATCATTTGATAAACTAGATTTCCAGTGCATATCCGAGCATCACCAGCCAAGTTGCAAATCATATGGTTTGGTGTTCTCTGGGTATCCTGCTGTCAATACAAGTGCCCCGTATCAGTCTGAGTGTCTGTAGTCCTGTGACAAGGACCATCCATAGTGCCACCATCATTACTCGGCCAAATCCTCAGGCTTACCATACCCATCGGCACCGCATTGCACTTGAGGAACTTTACAGCAATCTATATTTTTCTCCCCCTCTTTAGTGCATGTAAATTGAACACCATTTCTGTGCCTTAAAATCTTCCCCTAGTTTGCTTTCAGACTTCCATCTGCCCACTTCTTTGCCTAAGTGAATACTCTCATCATCAATTTACGGTATTTCTTTCTCTCTGTACATAATAGCGTAGCAGTACTTTACCTGCGGTGAACTACAATGACCAGCATGCAGTGAGGGAGCAGGCACAGCACAAGGAGCTTCGCACCTGTGAGGTAGAGGAGGGGCGTGATAATGTGACTGGGAGTGGTCACAGCTGATAAAACACCACAGTAATGGACCCCTGACAAGGATACAACTGAAACAGGCACTGAGGAATCCATTTGAAGGAAGAAACGCGTCTGCCAAGTGTTTCAGGGACCCTTTTTATGCTTGTGCATTGACAACAAATAAAGCCGCTTTTAAGTCCCCTGGACCATGGTCACACTTTTTTCCTGTTGGAGGGAGAAAGACTGGTAACTATGTTATGCCAGCTAGCTGGTGCTGGCTATGTGGCCGCCCTCTCGGTCTGGTGCTACGCGATTTTCCTGCGAACATTTTGGTATTTTGCTGGACACAGCACTCGCGTCACCCCCCCTGGTGCTGTCTCAGCGCATGGGGAGAGAGGAGGCAGTATTTATCTGCCTGATAAGGGGGACCTAAGAGGACTTTGTTACCTGCCTTCCGCACTGCAGCGGTTGTGGAACGCCGACCAACCGGAGTTGGAAGCATCACTTGGTGTTCAGTGGTCCCTTCACTGCATGGGTCCCTGCGGCAAACTACGATGACCAGCATGCAGTGGGGGAGCAGGCACAGCACAAGGAGCTTCGCACCTGTGAGGCAGAGGAGGGGCGTGATCACGTGACTGGGAGTGGTCACAGCTGATAAAACACCACAGTAATGGACCCCTGACAAGGATACAACTGAAACAGGTACTGAGGAATCCATTTGAAGGAAGAAACACGTCTGCCAAGTGTTTCAGGGACCCTTTTTATGCTTGTGCATTGACAACAAATAAAGCCGCTTTTAAGTCCCCCGGAGCATGGTCACACTTTTTTCATGTTGGAGGGAGAAAGACTGATAACTATATATATACATACATATATATATATATATATATTCACTGAAAAAACCATAGGTTTCACACATGTTATAGTTAGCTGGGCATTTCCCTCGTAAAAAACCAATGAAATTCCCCCGTTATAGTTAGTGCAGGCAACTATAACTCACGCGACCACAATCCTCTGCTGATGACGTCAGATATTACATCACTGTATTTAGACACTTATTTACCCATGTCTTCTTCCATTCATCTTTAGCTATACATATATTACATTTTTTTTTTTTCAGAAACACACATATGTCATCATTGATGTAATATCTGACGTCATCAGCAGAGGATTGCGGTCGCGTGAGTTATAGTTGCCTGCACTAACTATAACGGGGGAATTTCATTGGTTTTTTACGAGGGAAATGCCCAGCTAACTATAACATGTGTGAAACCTATGGTTTTTTCAGTGAATTTGCAAGGTTTTTTAAATGCTAATTCCTAACTATAACGTGTGTGAAACCTATGTTTTTTTCAGTGAATTTGTACGGTTTTTTAAATGCTAAGTTATGTATTTATTAATATATTTTTTTAAACAACATTTTTTCACGGTGCGCGCACGGTGCATTAAAATCTTGCCGTGGATCGGCCATTAACGACTCAGTGATACTGAACCGCCTATTGCCCTCTTCCATTTCTCTCAGAAATGGAAGAGGGCAATAGGCCTGATAGGTTTCTGACAAGGAGGTGCAGAAACATTTATACTGACGAGGTGATGCATAACACATAAACAATAATGTAGAATGTGGTATGAATTGTTTTAGCAATATGCTTATATACAAGTGTAAAGTAGAACTTTAAGCTAAAATGTTGATTTTTGCACACTCCAAAATGGCGCCCAATTTGTATGGGAAAGTTTGTCCTTCATCCATTTCGAAACCCGGTAATGCTGTGTTTTTTAATATATAAAAAACGATGCCGCGCTACACAAATTACAAACACACTGACGAAGGGAGAACCCGAAACGCGTATGTGAAGCGCTATGGAATAAACTGGTTATCGAACGAAACCCGCGAGTGCTGTGTCTTTCTTCCCGACTGGGAGAGAGAACCTTTGGAGCTGGATATATATATATACATATACATATGAGATAGCTCGCCATTTTGGTTAGCAGTCTAGCTGTTGACAAGCGACCTCAACACAGCCGCTCTAGACTATTCCTTTCTCTCTGCACTTAGAAGCATAACTAGCATAACAGCATTTTACTTGAACTGTGATGCTGTTTTTATATATATTAATTTTGTTTTTATGGTTGCCTCTTGCTTAATTATTATTGAATTTTTAAATACTGCTGTGATTTGCACTATTTTTCTTGATCACGGACCGGTGTGGAGTACGTCGGCCCAACAATTATCCTCCTCTGCATCAGATAGCTTGCCATTTTGATTAATGGTCTAGCGTTTGAGAAATGATCTTTATAAGTTGGCCTGCTTTGCAGTCATGCTATGGACGCATGCAGCAGGCATGCAGCAGGGCACCATAGGCACACCAAAGGCAAGCATGTCTGCACCCGTCTGTGCACCAACCACTCACAGCACCAACCATGCTGTCTGATTCTTCCCTGATGGGACTACACATGTGAGGGCAGCTCAAGTAAGTAATCTGCAATATACCAGGGAACAACTTCTGGAACTCGGTGCTAGTTGTTTAGTTTCTTTGCCTATACCTGGTGATATCCATCCTTTTACGCATGCCTATCTAGAGGAAAATATTAATTCACGCAGCAAGGAAGGATATTCCCCTCCAAAGAGCTCCACGATACAATGTGTACTCATAAATGCCCATTCCCTGACAAAACACGCAGAGGAAACTAACTATTTAATACATTCAGAAAAAATTACTTGTTTTTTTATCACTGATGACATCGTCATCCATCATCATCGTCATCATTTTTTTTATGACATCGTCATCCAACAAGTCTAATCCAGATTTTGCCCTGCATGCCCTGAAGGGTTCAAATGTATCCATCTACCCCATCCCTTTCAGAGAAGAGGGGGATTGACTCTTATTCTTCAAAACAACTGGAACCTCAAGTCCCTCCGGCTGAGTGAAGTTTCTCATGCTGAGCTAATTGGTTTCTCACTAAGCTGGTCAGCAACCAGCACCACTGCAGATCACGTTTGTTATCAACCGCCTCTTTACCCTGTAAATTTTATTGAAATGTGTTCAGATTTTATTTTGCCATTTTTTTAAACTAATTCAATTTTTTTATAGTAAGTGATTTTAATTTTGGGGCATATAGCACAACCACTACCTCTACTTCTCAAATCATTCCTCATTCACAGTTCTCATGTGATTAACTTCTTGCCTTTTTTGATGAAAGATAGAGATCATCATATTTTTGCTAACTACCCAGTCACCTTCAAATCGTCCTATTGTACAATTGTTAGACACAGGCTCCCTAGCTGTCAATCCACCCGCCTCTAGCTTGCAGCAGAATTCCCTCGACCTCGGCTATTTCTGGTCTAGTTGCCAATTTTCCTTTATCTAGCTAAAGAACCACCCTGCGCTTGGACAATGTTTGTCAGATGTCATAGGAGGCCTTCCTAGTTATCACCAACTAGATCTCCTTGTGTTCCACCCTGGACTCTATACCCCCAAAGATATAAAGAAAACTCTCCAATTGTCTCACCGCTCTATTATGGATTGTCTGTAATCCGTCGCTAGCCATGGCCAGCGACTCTCAAAGGAAGAAGCCTAGGGCAGGCCACTCTATCTTGAGTAATATTCAACCAATCTCCCTCCTGCCTTTTCCAGGAAAGATCTTGTAAATACATGACGACAAAGTATTTTCAGAATTTCTCGAGCATCATCACCTGCTGGATCTTCCGCTGTCAGGTTTTTGCCCCAGCCACGGAACGAAACCAGCTTTAGTAGAGATGCTAGATTATCTCTGAGTGGCAGTGAACTAGGGACAGGTGGTGGCTCTTGTCCTTCTGGATCTTTCTGCTGCCGTTAACCCTGCCATCCACAGCATCTTGATCACCAGGTTAACAGAGGTGGGTGTCACAGTCTTGGCTTGAACTGGTGCAAATTCTATCTAGAAGACAAAGCGTGGGATGTGTATCTTCCCATCTTTCCACTTCAAGATCAAGATCAAGGACAAGTCAGCCCAGCACTGATTAACCCTTTCGCTGCGGCGGGAATTCCGCCGCAGCGCTGGGGGGTGCAGGGGGCAGCGCGGTGGCGCTGTGCTCATGACGGAGCCACTCCGTCATGAGCCACGGTTGAGCTGTGCTCATGACGGAACGGTTCCGTCATGACTCCACCCAGTTGCGTTGTCCCCCCGCACAGGCGGGGAAATAGCGCCGCGTGGGCGGAGCGGCCGCCAACGGTCGTGGCATGACGGAACCGCTCCGTCATGAGCACACGGCAACCGTGGCTCATGACGGAGCGATTCCGTCATGAGCGGGGAAGGGGTTAATGTCTACTTAAGGCCGCTGGCTCTGTTGATCAGATCCCATGGAAATAAATGTATGAAATATGCTGATGTTTCAGGTTATATTAACATTGAATCAATCTGTGCCATCCCCACAGGAGTTTTTTTTTATGTATGCAGGATATAGTGAGCTGGCTGGGTTATTATTGACTAAAATGTAATGGTGAAAAAAACGAAATCCTGTACCGCTCAATAGGGAGACCATCACACCCACTATGAGCAGACTTCCGGCCTTATGGATATAATTTCACTTCTTCTTTGATAGTTTTGGTCTGCAATCTGGGAGTTTATATGGGTAGTGATCTTTCTCTCAATGTTCACGTAAAAAACTTTCTTCTTAATGTTTTTCCATAATGCAGGCGCTTAGCAAGATTCTACCTTGACACTCTAGTCCTTCATGTCAGCTTATGGTGCAAGTGGCCATACTTATCAGACTAGATGACTGCAACTCATTATTTTTAGGTGTCCCAACCCTTTTGCTGAAATGCGCGCATCGTACTCAAGCAGCAGCTGCTAATCTGGCCCTCTCCCTCCTCTGCCAGACTTGACATTCACTTCTTGGGATAGTCTTCATTGGCTCCTGATGATCAAAAGAATTATGTTCAAGTCTCAGTGCATTGCTCACAGCGCTTTCTATGGACTTGGCCCGCTGTTTCTACATCAAACATTTATGCACTAGCGTACTCAGCAAATGCCGTGGTCTTCTAATGCCAATCTGCTGGTTGGCTGCAGGTTTAGAATGTTTTGTGTAGGAGGTCGTGCTTCTCAGCTCAAGCTGCTCTGGTATGGAATTCTCTGCCTTCATCTCTTCGTTCTATCACTGATTTGTTTGCCTTTAGGGAGTCTATGAAAATGTGGTTGTATACTTGTCTGTTTTTGCTGTACTCTGCCGTTTTTTGATGATTGCCAGCACCGCGATACCTTTCCAGGTCTCGGTTTAGAGCTCTATAAACAGGCAATAAATATTAAACAATAAATATAAAGATAGTGTAGTGCTTCCCAAAATGTTAAGAATCATGACCCAATTTTTAGAACAACAAACTTTTGCTACACACCTAGTTTGAATGGAAATGGGGTGGCGATTTTTAATGTAACTAAAGCATCACGTGGTAGCATACTTTCATTTACAGAGAGCATATTTTCCATTGAAATTTGCACAGACATACAGTTTTCCAGATAAAATGATATTGCAGACAAATGATGCGTGGAAATGGAATTTCTGTGTATATGTTTCATTCGTGCTTCGCCGAGTAAAGTGTCTTGATTAGTTTGCTCCTATTAAAATCTTTGTTTCCATCACGTTTCATAATTGCAAAAAAGGCTCTTCTTTTTTGCTTTCCTAACTGCTGAATATGTACAATTAATCTCCCCTCACCAGCATGTGCACATACACAAGAGCGTCAGAGGCCAGCCTACTGGCAATATGTCACTCTCAGCATGAACCATGTACACCTTAACATCTAAGTCTTCACCTCACACCTTTCCCTGCTTATGTCAGTATGCCCAGGGTTTGATTGGGATTAAAAATTGTCCCGGGCACGCTAAAAAAAAGTGGCCCACATTTGCATATTGCCTTTCCGCAAAACACTGCTTCGGCAAAAATTCCTTAAAAAAAGGTGGGGGGTGTAAAAAGAAAATGCACGGATTAGTTTACACTGGTGAAACACACCTGAAAACAAGTGAGACCACTTCTGCTAAGGCCCCTTGCCCCCACTCAATATGCATACATTAATGGGCCGGCCCCAGCGAGAGAACCACCCAAATCGCCCCACAGGCTGCCCAAAACAGCAGCCCACAGCAGGAACTCGGTTACCGGGCCCCTCAGCCATTGCCCGAGTGCCCGCGTTACCAATACGACCCTGAGTATGCCCACCATCACACAACCTGCATTTTACATGCTCATATGCATATGTGCTGTCTGTGCTGTGTCACGCTTCGCTTCAGGCCACCCTAGTGGGAAACTCTAAGGACTGCCCAAGAAACTAAACTTAGTTTCAACCATTTCCTTCCCAGGAGGTTTTCGCAGTCCTGAGGAGCATAATGGTTTATTTGGTGCATACATCAGTGCTGTTTCTATCATCAACCAGGGGAGAGAAGGAGCAGTTACAGGGGAAGTCTTTATGTCAGATCGGGCCTGTTATCTGGCATGACATTTCCCCAAATGTCTGCAGTGTCCTCTCACTCTTTATTCTGGGTAGCACTTGGCTGCAAGTAGTAGTAACAGCCCTGAGGCAACCTGCCAGACACGCTCCTCCCAGAAAGTACCCAGCTTGTGAGGGCCCAGTGGCTAATTTGTGTTGGCTAGTGCTGGTGCGCCCCACCAGCGTATTTTGTAAAGGACCAGGACTCTTTTGGTTCTCTCTACACAAGCAGAGATCAGCAGGCTCTTTTTAAAATGACCTGCCCCTCTCCACCCACGCCCCCATTACCTGTCCTTTCAGGCCAGCCAGATATTTCCAGTCTTGTGTAGTGGAGGAGGGTAAGACTTTATGCAAGAGAGAATGCAAGCACTTTCCTCATTAGTCACTGCTGCACTGGCCAACTCTCCTCTGCCCTGGTTCCAAGCACTGGCTTGCTTATTGGATCTGTTATGCTCAGCTGTAGTGTGGAAGGTCATGTGCCTGGGTATTGGGGTGGCTTTGTTGCCAATGTACAGTACTGGACACCCCATACTCTCACCTGCCCAAGCCCTGAGCTTTCTCCGGAACATTTACCACTTTCCACTAGATGGTAGCATCTGCGGGGGTTAACAAGAGCCTGTCATCATGACGAAATGAATATGTTTTGAAATGTTGTTTGTGCATTGTTCCATGTAAGTTAGCATTCGCTGCACCATTTTATGTTTAGCCACTATTTTGAATCATGCCATTAGCTGCTTATTGTCTCCTTGCGGAGCAGGCTGTGAAAAGATTAATTTCTCCAAGGTTAATAAATACACTGTTCTTATTGGCGCATACCTCTCCCACTAGATAGAGGCCTGCTCCCACTAGTCCAGTGAGGGGTACAGGCAGAACGACCTTGGGATAGAGACATGGTGTGTCCAGCCTTAAACTCAAAACTCATCCTACTGTACTTCTTTGTGTTAGCTGCACCTGCCTGGAAATTTCCAGCATGGGCGGGTCTTTTTTGGTTCTGAAATGTACATAATGTATCGCTATGCTTTCTGATGTCAGTCCTCTCTGTGGCACCCCTAAGCGACTTGGCAGACGGGGCTCCACTCGAGTGTATCTGAATAAACATATACTTGGTTTGTATTCTCTACTGTCTGACCGACTCTTCATTTGTATGGACGGCTGAGAGGTGGTCAGGAGTAACCCGGGTGATCCTAATCAGGTCACTTCCTTTGGGTGTAGTCCAGCATCAAATTGCTGCCCCATGCATTACACATGGTCCATGTGATATACCACAATATTCTGATAGTCGTGGACCGTTGCTCTCACTGAGTGACTAAGATATTTCTCGTCCGCCGGAAGCAAAGGCCCACCTTCTGGTCCCAGCCTCCTCATTCTGCTGCTGCCTCTGAGTCCAGCTGTCATTGTTGCAGCCTGGAGATTTGACACTTTGACAAATGTTTTTCCCCAAAAGCCTTCGCAACAGAATCCATACTAAGTTGCAGGTAAGGTTGCAGAAAGAGACTTTTGGATATTGTATTTCCCTTCCAGCACAAAACCTTTTTTGCAACGGAGAAGTTCCCTTCTTGTACAGCAAACAGCACTTTGCACTACTATTAAAAGCCGGTACACATGTTGAGATCCAGAAGTAGGCTTTATTATCGCAACCACCAACATTAACCAACTCCTCTCCTCAGCGTCTCTCAGCCTGAATGCCTGTGTCCACAGAACATTCACATTCTATTGCCAAGACAACAGGGATTCCACAATCCAACCATTAGTAGATTACAACACATCCCCTTTACAATACATTAAAAACAAAATGATAATAAATAAAGATAACAATTACTAGGTGCAAAAATACAGTGCAAAATATAAAGAATAACATATGCTTAATACATAACATAATCTTTAAACTTGGCTGGTACATGCCTGAGCCTGGCGGAACCATTACAATTCCCATTACCATTTACAGGAACACAGGGCCGGCTGTTGTCTAAACGCAACTTAGCATCAACAACTTTAACCAGTCTTGACATGCTCCAGGTACAGCCATTGTTCAAAGTCACAACATTTTTCCTTATTGCTGTGATAACAAAAGGACCCAGAAAGTTAGACAAACCCTTACGACCAAACCTGGATCTCTTGACCCAAACACGATCGCCAAGGTTCCACTTCCTTTCTTTCACAGACATCTTGTCATCATAGCGCTGTTTGTATTTTGACTGATAATTAGCCAATCTCCTCTTTCTCACATCCTCACTGACCTCATTCCCTTTCCATACAGGAAGCCACACTGGATTTAGCTTAGTCATCGCCACCCTTCCCCTCAAAGCCTCAAAAGGTGATTTTTGAGAAATAGCATTAGGAACAGTGCGGTGTGCCCACCATGTTTCCCTCAGCATACAACTGAAGGAAACCCCAGTATCAAGTGCCCTTTGAGCACAACTTTTCACCACCCTATTCATTCTCTCAGTGAGACCATTAGCTTGTGGCGAGTATAGCGCGGTTTTTAAATGAACTATGCCAACACTCTCAAGAAAATGCTGCATTTCTTGGGAGACAAACTGCACCCCATTATCTGTGACCATATATTTTGGGACACCTTCAGACGTAAAGACGTCCTTTAAAAATTCAATAATGGACCTAGAATTGACCACACCCATACACTTGGTAACCACCCACTTCGAGGTGTAATCCACCAAGAGAACAACAAATCTTTCTTGGGCAGGCATAAGCTCAAAAGGACCCATAATGTCCAACCCCAATTTGGTCCATACCACATCCGGAACCTCCACAGGTGAAAGAGGAGCATGACTAGTCACATGAGACTTGTCATTGATAGCACACAAATGACAATCCTTCACAACCGTCTCCACCAACCGATCCATCCCGGGCCACCAGTACCTTTCCCTGGCACGCGCTTTCGTAAGACTCCTACCAAGATGTCCCTCATGAGCCAAATTGACTACCTTCTCCTTAAGAACATCAGGGGGAACTAGTCTTTCTCCTCTCATAAGCTTATCCCCACAAAAGGTTAATTCATCCTTCACACACCAAAACGACTTCACATTTGGATCAAGATCCTTACAACTCATCCATCCTTTAGATATTAAGTCCTTCAAAACACCAAAAGTAGTATCCTTAACCGCACAAGACAACCACTCCTCTTCCAACAACGGATTTTCCATCACCCAATTCACGCACTCAATCTCATCACACTCCTCCCCAGAACACACTGGCAACCTGGACAAGCAGTCAGCAGACTTATTATCCAACCCAGAAATATAGTGTACACGGAAATTAAACTCTTGCAGCCCCTCACTCCATCTTTTAAGCCTAGGAGTCATGCGCTCACTGTGACGATCAGAATAAATTTGTACAAGAGGACGATGATCTGATTTTACCATAAAAGGAATTCCCCACAAATAAAATTTAAAATGCTGTATCGCCCAATACACACTTAATGCCTCCCTTTCAATGCAAGAATAATTAATTTCCGCATCCCTAAGGGCCCTCGAGGCAAAAGCTACTACTTTTTCTTCCCCATCCACAACCTGAGAAAGTACAGCCCCCAGACCCTTGAGACTGGCATCAGTTGTGAGAACAGTCTTTAATCTGGTGTCAAAATGACCCAGTGTTGGCATCTTCCCAATCTCAGACTTAACCAAATTAAAAGCCTTCTCACAATCTGGGGTCCAAACAAAACGTGACCCTTTTTTTAAGAGCACTCTGATCGGCTCTACTACTCCAGCAAACCCTTTTACAAATTTGGAATAAAATTCGGCCATTCCTAGAAAAGACCTAACTTGTTCCTTGTCCTGAGGTGCTGGAGCACCCATTATACTCTCTGCAAGCTGCACTTTGGGCTGTATACCCTTCCCCGAAATGACATGTCCTAGATAGGTTACAGACTCCAGACCAATACGGCACTTATCCTTTCTAAGAGTGAGACCTCTCTCCCTCAATTTATCCAAAACAGATCTTAAAACTTTCTCATGCTCACCCTCACCCTTCCCATAAACCAATATATCGTCTTGAAAAAACAAGACATTGGGAAGATCCCCAAGTACCGTCTTCATGATCCTTTGAAAACAAGCTGCGGCCGAAGCCAAACCAAACGGCATCCTCAAAAATCGATACGCCCCCAAAGGTGTGACAAAGGAGGTCAGATGTCTGGAGTCCTTGTGAAGTCTCACTTGATGATAAGCGGACGATAAATCCAGAACACTAAATATTTTAGCACCCTTCAATAAGCTTAAACATTCTGAAATATTTGGAAGAGGTTGGCGATCCACCCAAATCCACTCATTCAACCCACGCAAGTCAACACACATCCTCACCGCCAATCCTCCATCCTTGGGTGCTAAAACCACCGGAGACAACCATTCCGAAGCCTCTATCTCTTCAATCACACCTAGTTTGAGTAACCTCTCAAGTTCCTGCTTTAGCGGTTCAACCATTAAATTTGGCACTCTCCGTACCTTATGTACACACGGCTTGGCTGAATCCTTCAAGATTATCCTATGCTCAAACCCTTTCAGACAACCCAGAGAATCAGTAAATACCTCCGGATAATCTTCAACATACCTTTCCACACTCACTCCATCTACAGCTAATATCTTGCTAGCTGAGCCCATACCTATCTCTTCCATCAACATAACCTGGTCTTCTGGGTTGGTAGCACTAGGATTAAGAATTATTCCTAAATCACGCTGATGTCTCCAACCCAACAAATTATCACCTCTCACAGCCACATAAACCTTCCCTATGGTTTCTTTCTGTTTGAACACAATTTTTGCAGTAATGTATCCCAGAATATCCACCCTTGTACCTCCATAACTGAAAGGTGAAATATCTGGAGATTGAAGCTTTACATTCTCCAAACCAACTACCTCATCCCATATCTTATTTCCAATCAACGTGAAAGGAGACCCCGAGTCAGCCAAAACAGTAAATTCGTCACTATTCACCATAATGTTACAAAATGGCATAGTAATCTTGTCCGAATCCACCTTATTCCCTTCTTCCGAAATGCTTGAAATGACCACTGTATGAATATTATCCGAGGAATTTCCCATGTTACGATCCTTTTTGGCCGACTTGCAAACTCTAGCATAATGCCCCTTTACTCCACAATTCATACACACACATTCTCTAGCATAACAATTTGGAAAATTTGACGAATGGGAGAAACTTCCACATCTGTAGCATCTCATCTTCTGCTTGTCACTGTTACTTTTCTCACGGTCAAAGGAACGCTGTTGTCGAGGATCTCGTTCACTAGATTGCTGAGTGTCTTTAAAAGCCACACGAGGTAGAGTGTTCTTTGCAACTACCTTAACTTTTGACCCTGAGGATACTTTGGCAATACTTTCAAATGACTCATCCTCAACATCACGCTCCAACATGGAATGGACACTTTCTTGGTTTTTCTTTACACCTTCACTATTCCCTTGGTCATTATCATCGCGATTCTTCCTTATTTCCTTCACCCACGAAGAAGTATTTTCAACACCCTCAACAATCGCAATAGCCTCAGTTAATGATGGATTCTTGGACAACAGTTTACCTTGTACCCTTGAACTGTTCGTGCATCTGACTAATTGGTCCCTCACCAGAGAGTCAGACAACTCCCCAAATTCGCACGTGCGTGCTAACGTTTTGAGTGAAGCAATATAAGTTCCCACACGTTCTGTTTGACCTTGAACCCTGGTGAAGAACCTGTGACGTTCTAAAACAACGTTAATCCGTGGACCAAAATAACGCTCAAGCATAGTCATAGACATCTCATATACATCTGAAAGTTCACCATCACCACCTCCAATGATAATGGGGTCCATGCTATCGTAGGTGTTCCTGCCTTCAACTCCTAAATTGTGTAGTAATATAGCTTGTTTCCTTGTAGCAGAAAATTTCTCCCCCCCAATAGCCACCAAATATGAATCAAACAAATTCCTCCACCTCTTCCAAGGAAGAATAGGTTCTCCTTTTTCTGACAGGAAAGCAGGTGGTTGTGACATACTAGAAGCCGATGCCATGACGCTAAAAATTGTCAATGTCTCCAAACAAACTAAAACGCAATGTCAATAAAATGACTTTGTTCTCTTCCTTCTTTTTTTTAAAAAAAAAAAAATAAAACAAATCCAAAACAAGAATTCCTCACCATGAACGAGTGGTTACAGTCTTCAAAGTCCAGAGGCACGCGTCGCTGTCACCGAGAGATCAACAGCAAGGCTTAAAAGTGAAACACGAGTAATGTTCTTAATATCCCAATTCAAAATGTCCGCCACATAAGATCATTCTCATATCCCAAGGCAAAATGGCCGCCACGTAGAATAACGCGATGCGTGTGACGCGCTGCGTGTGATGTCACAAGCAGTCACTGACTTCCAAGAAACTCAGGATACGGTTCAGCGCGAGCAGAGCAGAACGCGCAGGATCCCGTTTGAAAGTAAGCGTGACAGTTATTCCTTTACCTTGCTGTAGTCTTCAACACAACGAAAGAGTCTATTTTTTCCAGATGTGTCCATAAATCTCAAAATCCAAAATCCGGGTGATCGAGAATCACCAAATCCAAGTCCAATTGTGTGAGATTTTCACAATCTCAAGGCCATAATTTCATCGTTAAAATCCAATCCATCCTGTCATGCGGGTTCGCAGGGGAATTGATGGTTGCCGCTTGTCCCCAATCAAGCACAACTCGTCGCCAGTATTAAAAGCCGGTACACACGTTGAGATCCAGAAGTAGGCTTTATTATCGCAACCACCAACATTAACCAACTCCTCTCCTCAGCGTCTCTCAGCCTGAATGCCTGTGTCCACAGAACATTCACATTCTATTGCCAAGACAGCAGGGATTCCACAATCCAACCATTAGTAGATTACAACAACTACCTTTCATGGGAAGAGCAGAGCAGAAGGTCATATTTAGTAAATATGACTGTATCATACTCTCTCCCCAAGAACAAACAAAACTTTAGTTGCTGCGTTGCTCCATTTTTTAATAAGAGTGCCCCTGAGTTTTTTTGAGTGTTCCTCTTCAGTGCAGAATCATACACCACCGAACTATGTATGGTGCTGTAATGAGGAAGAAAAAAATAGGGGCATATTAGCAACAACCTGCGATAATTATTGCAAACCGCGCTTAGAGTGATTTTTTATATCGCCTCCTATCGCTGGATTCTATCGCGGAGATAACGTAGTATTACCAACGTTTATCTCCACGGCGATAAAGAATTCAGTGATAGTGGCAAATCCCATCTTTAACGTGAGATTTCCAGCGATAAAAAACCTATCGCTAAGGAAAATCTCGCTAATAGGCAGGTGGGAACTAAGCCATAGAATCCACCTCCCATTGACTATTATGGCTAAGTCAGGATTTTACCAGGTGCAAAATCCTGGCGCTAATCGCGGTTAGCGCGTGTTTTATTATCACGCTGTGGGTATTGCTAATAGGCGATAGCTGTGTTTGAGACTGCTTTCAGTCGCTACCAGTTTGGGTACGCCCACTTTGCATGTCATTAGCGATAAATATCGCTGACATGCAAAGCGAGCCCCTAACCGATCGCTATCGCCTGGAAGCTGTCGCTAACTGTTGTTAGCGACAGCTTGGTAATTGGGCGATAAAAAAAATCGCCGCTTTATCAGCAAAAAGTGCCGATAAAGCGACAATCTGGCCCTTGCTAATATGCCGCATAGTTCCAAAACACAAACAAAAACTAACTTCTTTATTTACGCCTACATATTTAGTTTTTTGACAGAACATTTCATTTTTATTACACGTGTTTCATACATATTCTATAAATATTGAAAGATGCCTCGTGCTCGTCCATGTTTTGGCTGAGTCGAGCTTCACTAGTTGTTCATTTTGTTCACTGTTCTTAATAGGTGTGCACTCCTGCGCTCTCTACTCCCTCCTGATTCCAGTTTATTCATATTATATTAACTTCTATTTTAAGGACGAGTGCGTGTGCCTCCTGCTCAGAAATCCAGACACGCTTCTGTGACATGTCAGGTATGTGCAGCGCTATACAAATGCTTCAATAACATAAAATAAGCTGGGATGTGTAACTCTCAGTTGCCCCCTGGCCTGATTGATTGTAGTTATGGCACATTTGTAAAGGAAGCCTAAAAGAGATGTTACATGGATCTGCCCATGTTTACTTCACTACATTATATACAGCGCAGAGATGTGATCTGGTGGCTCATTAGGTCTCGCCTGATCCAGCGCAGGCGCTGGTCTGTCGAGACTTATTGAGAGGGCTCCAAAAAGTGCTACCAGGCCAGCCTAGAGCTACAGAGCATGTGCGCGGGCGCACGCGCTGCGCTTTACCGCGATTACTTTTACTTTCGCGGCCTAATGTTTGATCGTGATCACGATAGCGATCACTTTCACTTTCGCGGCCGCACGGCCGCTTTGCATAGACAATAGGCCTCGCTTTTGGGACCTTATAAGTATTTAGTTATGCAACTGTTGCATGGCTAAACACATATAAGGTCCCAAAGGCGAGACCTATTGGCTATGCCAATGCTTGTTTTTCCTTGAAACCAAGAGAGATGGGTTGTAATCCCAACTTCAACACTTCACCAAATCATCCTGCGATAGTGGTCAACTTGCATCATCGGCTTGTGCGCGGATGTGAGATGAAATGTTAACACGTTTGGTCATATTTACTTGGTTCACCTTCCTTCTGTATCACATCACGGTGTCTGTAAGAAAGTCTCAACCCACTACGAATATCGAAGGGGTTCATGCACAGCAGGTCTGCGGAAATAAAAAAGGGTTCCAGCACGATATGTCTGGTTTTTGGTCCCGTTGGGTAGAATGTTATTGGCAGGCATATAATCTTACATTAGAAATTAACACTGTGGGAGCTCCTTTGTGGTACGTATGTCTATCCAGGGCAAAGACTGGCCTTTTATTCCACCTCAGTGGGATGGAACCCTTTAAGGGCGGTTTTACAAGCCTCCGTCAGTTCCCTAGCTCCCCGAGGTTAATTGCAGCGAAGGTTTCAAGAGAGAGAGAGAGAAAGGGAGGAGGAAGATAGGTAGGGAGAGAAAACGATCAGAGAGGAAGAAAAGAGAGAGGAGAGACGAAGAGAAAGAGATGCATGGATGGAAACAGAGAGATTGTGGGAGGAGACAAAGGGAGCGGGGCTGGTTTGAGCATTTTTGCGAGTGCTGCTTTTGGTTCCCCAGTCCGGTCCTGTCCTTATCGATGCAGAGACAAGCACATATGTCCTTGATCTCTGAAGTGCAGTGAGGGTCAGTGTGATGGTAATGGCCTGAGTAAATGGGGCAGCAGTCAGAACTTCCTCTTCTGAGATTGCTGGCTGGAGGACTGGATGGGTTTCATGATCCCAAATTCAAAAAGACCAGAAAGACAGGCAGAAATGGTAGTCCTAGAGGCAGATACCATGAGTCTGCGGTGCCAATTTTTCCTTGGAGTATGTTATCTGATTTCATACAATTTAATTGTTCAGAGAGTGTTTTTACTCCAGTCTTGGTCTGCTTCCTCTCCCCCAAAAATTAGCTATAAATGTAATTTTGTTTTAACTTGTGGAAAAAACGACAAAGCAACCCTTCACATGCTCTCTCCCAAACTTGGAATAGTTCATGAGCACATTTCAGAGTCTTTGGCTAATGCAGTTTTTTAAAACGAGAATACCCTTGCCCACTATTGATGAAATGAGGCTCACTTATTGCAATCCAGCTTTTGACATTGTCCATGCGTGGTGCTAGTGGCACCAGTGGGGAAGGGTTGGCAGTTGTAAGACAGAGGTAGGGCACTGGGCAGAAGCCTCCTAAGAAAATGTTTAGCACCCGAGTTTTTTTGGTACAAATTAGGAACTACTAAATTCTTCATTTACAGTGCATCAGAATTTCAGAATATACAGATATATACCTGTCACATACAGTACAAAATCAGATGCCCCAGGAGTAAGGGTCTTGGATACTCAAACACAGTGTGACCGACACAAGGGGAGACCTGCCTCAGAACATTTGGTACCACATCAATGCTACACCCCAAAATGCTAAACCCCAAATGGCATTTATTCAGTTAGGTTTTTGGTATAATTCTCAGAGCCGTTAAGGTCAGTAAAAACCATAAGCTAATCCTCCTGTTTTTCAGGCCTTTATTTTATTTTACCTCACACTCTTTGTTTTGCAACTAGGTGAGTAGAAAACGGAGGGAAGCCAGTGTTGAATAATTGGAACTAATGGTATAGTTTGTGCTACTTCAACTCTTAAGTTACCTTCCAACTACCCAGCTCCACAGGGGAACAACTCACTTGAACCTCTACCCCTTGAGTGCACTAGTACAAAAGGGCTTTTCAATGCGGTGCTCTTGGGATTCGGGTGCTTTCTCCACACAAATCTCAAAAGTATCTCGACCTCTCCCTAGGCATGGGCCATTAAGATGCAAGTATAATAACATAGCAATGTTGGCCAGGAAATGAGTGAGCCCTCACACTTCCTCTGAGAGTGTCATTACTGGGTTCATTCTTTTCCATCCTAGCAAAATGTATTTTATTTTATTTAGGGGTTTTACGTTCTTCTGACCACCCAGAAGTAGCTTCAGATTGAATAGGAGATTGCATGCAAGAGTGGCAGCAGAAGTGTGAAGTATTTGTGAAGCTGGCGGTGGGACCCGTAAATACTCCGGCAGCGGTAGCCAGTGTCTGCAATCTATGTCGAACATGACCCCAACTTGGTGGCAATGCCTTGAAGGTTTAAGAGCCCTGTCTGAAGAGGCATAGCCTGTTTTTGAGGTCTGACTAAGTAGAACATTGAAACAGTTTAGAAGGCTAACATGGAGGAGGTTTGATCATCTGCAGGCCAGCGATGCAAAGAGATGTAGGAATGGATCACATAAATGAAGGGCATTGGTATTGGTAGAAATTGTATTTTGTTTTGTTAAAGATTACCTATGTCATAAACTGTTATTTAACGACTTCCAAATGAGTATACTGGTGTCTATTAGTATTCGAATGTCCCTAGTATAAGTTTGCTTGTGTTTTCCCCTGGCCATCAGCAGTCCAGTTCATAATTAAATGTCCAAGTACCCATGTATACAAAGGTTTCACTAAAATCTAGTTGATTAATCGGAATTTGCAAACAAGCAGCTTCATCAGACGGATAGAACCCTTTCAGTAAGGTTTGTTTGTTTGAGTAAGACGCCACTACCAAATGGCAAACATTTCAGAGTGAAGACAGCAAGTTGCAATGAGGCACTCTTCCAGTGGACAGTAGTGTATTAAAATACCATTCTACTTGCATTTATATAGCACGTATTACCCGAAGGAGGCGTTGAAGGACTTCATGACAAGTAGCACGCTAGTCTTAATCCCAAGGGTTGAGGTTAATTTAGTGTTTTTTGTTTAGTGAGTTTCAAGTATTACCCAAGTTTGTGGTGAAAGCAGACAAAATTGTATGTGATCGATAGCGGGGGCAAATTATTTCATTCAAAGGATTGGTCGGGTAAATGGATGAATTGGAGGAAGATTAGAATTTGATACCTGGCAGGCAAGTGATTACCAGTTCGTCCAGATGTGGGCAATTCACACAAGTACATATAGAAAAGTAAGCCAGACAGGCACGGCTCCTCCACTAGGGCAGAGGAGCGTCGCCCCACTGCTTTCTCACAGTGCGAGAAGAAGTAACAAAAAATGGTAATAACTACCATTTTGTGTTTCTGCTTCTTGCACTGCAATAAAGCAGAAGTGTTTAGTTAGGGGTGGGCTGGTCTGTTCTAGGGCCATGGGAGGAGTGGTTTGCCCACTGCTGAGAGTGCTGACTGTTTGGTCTGCCCTCTGGGGCCAACCAAACCAGTCATGCACACTCTGCCTTTTCTCCATGTAGGCTGCATGCAGCCTACAAGGAGAAAATGGCCTCCCCATAGGCGCCTAGCTGGTCGACATCCCGACCAATCACAACACTGCCATTGCAGTGTTGTGATTGGCTTAGGGGAGGGGAGGGGGGCTGCCTGCTTCCTGTTCCTGCAAGAGGCAGGAGAGCAGGAGCTGAGCAGGACTGGCACCAAGAAAACACAGAATCTGTCCACAAAGGATAAGTGAACTTTTTTTAAATTTGTAATTTTAAATTAAACCTCCCCCTCGTGACTCCCTCCAACCTGCGAGTCATGCCGGCCTCGTCTGAAGCAAAAGGAAATGCAGTTGTGTATAGGAATCAAAAAAGGAGAATACAGTGGCTCTTCTGGTGTATTTATTGCTACGTTCACTTCACAGCTGAAAGTAAAACGCAGTAAAACAAGCATATGGTTAGTGGTTTTCAGCTGAGGGCAGCATCAGCTACCAAGCTCAACTGGCTAAGTATAACAGCAGAACAATGCAGGTTTAACGATGAGCAAGAAGGAGGGAGGGAGGGCTACTTTACAAAAAAAACTATAACTGCTAATGCGATGTGGAAAGAGGAAGACGGTGAAGGTAAATGTGCTTCTGTGGCGAGACCACTTATTTGTGCAACAACCCTTAACTGTGACATCATCTGTGTTCTTTAACATACATGTCACTATAAATTGTACAACTTTCCTTTTTCTTCTGATACTGGCAGCATTTATATTCCAAAAATGTCTCAGGGATAAAAAGAATACTGGCATTCATTAAGCCCATATTCATTATAGTAATGTTTTTAATTAACCTTGCAACAGATTATGTTTCACACCCCTTGTTGTATTTTCTCTTTCTAACCTAAATGAATGTTTCAATTTTTACAAAAAGATAAGCTTCCAAACTCTATGCTCCTTGTTGTCATAAATTGGTGATTTATTATAAGACGCAACTTCCAAAAATGTCATATCGCAAATATAATGGAAATGCCAATATCACAATCTGTCTATTCTAAAATGTGCATCTTTTAATGTTTTTAAACAGATGTGAGTGACATTTTGTTTTTTTACAAGAAAATCAACAGTTTGTACCATGTCATCATTTTTAACAGTCTGAGGGTTTGTCCATGATATTTTGTCTGTCAATTGTGCAATTCTGAAATCTTTACATGAAAAAAAGATGTCCCTTTTCTCATCAACTTGCTAGCGTCATAAGAGACGCAGTTTTCTAAGCACCATAAAGCCTTAAGTAATTGTGCTCTCATAAAAGAAATAAAAAACTAAATTCACTAAGGCTGTCACTTGACTATTTTTGTCAGAAATATCCTTAAGCAAACTTCATGTAATCTAAGAATTAACATTGAAAATAAATGGATATCACATGTTTCCAACTCTAAAACTATATGAAGACAGTATACAGACAACTCTGCTCCAACATACCTCAACCAGATTCAAAGTATCTTCTCCGTGTTCTCAACACCACTTTCTCCAGATTTGTTTACTGCGTTTTTCTGTTGGATCTTCCTTCATATTACTCCCATCATATACTCATTGTTAAAGCACACAGCCTCCGGTCGTGGAACACCCAGTGGCAGCTCCAGCGCTGAGGCAGGAGGAGTGTAGCCACACTGCTCAAAAGGAAAAATAAAATGATAATAACGTAACGTTATCACCATTTTATTTTTCCTTTTGCAGTGAGTGGCGGGAGGGGCTGGCCGGAGCAGGGGAAGGAGTAGTTTGCACTCCCTAAGTGCGCATAACTGTTTGGCCGGCCCTCTTGGGCCAGCTAAACAGTCAGGCTCAATTTACATGTTCCCCACCAGGCTGCATTACACAGCCTGGTGCGGAACATGCACAGGCTCCCTGTCCCTGTCTGAGCTCTGAACCACTACGCTCAGACCAATCACAACGCTGCATTGCAGCGTTGTGATTGGCTCAGGGGAGCCTGTGTTCCCGGCTGCTTCCTGCTGCCGGCCAGGACAAGAAGAACGAAGATGAAGAGGAAGAGTACGGAGAAGTGGTGGCGGCCGGCCGTTCAAGGTAAATCCTATTTTCTCATTCACTCGCCACCCCCAACTCCCTCCGCCGCCCCACTACCCCCGTTCAGTAGCATCCCTTCTTTTAGTAATCTAAACGAACTGAAAATACAAACAACTTGCTGAATACAAACTGCCCTTGTCAAATTGTACAATGGCATGCAGCTCCTCTGAATTAGCCTACTTTCAAATCCTCATTACCTCACAATGCTTGCAGACCCAACCTACTCTCATCTTGCTATTAATGCTATCACATAATTATCTTTCTTGGCCTCTGACATCACCACGTACTTATACCTCCCTTAAACATCTCCTACTAACCTATCTCAAAAAGTTACACTCACACTCTTCTTTCCCTGTTCTCAAGCAGCGTTTGTTCATCACTATGCCCTTCAATGTAAATCCATTCTGTCAACTGCATGACACTTTCAGCCCCAAAGCTGTAAAATGTCTTGAGTTCACTTCTAGAGTTCTCATCCCTCTGGACACACACTAGATGTCATCTTCTTTACTCCTACACATGTCACAGGGACAGGCCAGTGACCTGTGTTCGACTCCTCCCCTTGCAATGTATATACAAGCTCTTGCCCATAGTGGGAGCCGGTGATTGGTTTCTTGTGCCAAGACTGTATACCTTGGAGCTGTTTGGCACTCATCCACAGACACTAAGCAGCAGTTCATGTTCCCCCAACAAAAGCTTTGCTCTTTTAAAGCGAGTTCAGAAGAATGGAAAACTGGTACCACTAACAAACAGCACTTGCTGCACTTCAACACAAAATGTAAATTATGGGCTACCTTGTACTGCATGTATAATAATGCACTGGGGAGGGCTGGAACAGACCTGTGTGTGTGTAGCTATACCCCTTAGTAATGTCTTGATAACCAGCAACTCCCAAGTGTTCTGGAGCAACTATCATATCATTACCTTCAACATCCCTCCCTGCCAGCCTGCATAAAAAAAACACAAAAACATACTATAACAGCAACAGCGGGAACATGCAATGGATAAAACTGAACCTCCCAACACTAAACATCCACCTTGTCAAAACTCCAACCAACAAGCAACCAAAGGGTTTTTCTGCCTTCTACAGTTGGCTATCCTAACCAGAGACTCTTAAAGATGTCATTCAAACCCAATCTCAAGAAAAGAATCACATGATTTAATGACGGGAAGAAAAAATGAGAAAAGAATGCTTCATTCTGCAATGCGACTAGAGGAAATTGCAGACAAAAATCTACTACACCAATATAACAGAGTCTGCAAAGCGGTAATCAGAACTAATGAAAGGCAGCACTACTCCACATATTTACTGGATGCAGACTCCCCGTAGAAAGAGTTACATAAGAGCCAGGGAGAATTCTGCAACCCTGAGTGCCACAACTCAGGAACTGCACTCTCAAGCTTTCTACAAAACAAATCTCCAGACAGCTCATCATGAATATAAAAATTGAGGAGGAGTAACATTGCTCCTTCGAACAACAAGAACACCACACAGAAAGTTACAAGTGATGAAACAGCTATCTGAAAAAGAATTCCATAGCCTAGGCAAGCATGCCATCAAGATCATATTCATCAGGCAACTTGTGCCAAGGAAGTAGCTAGATGCTTATTTAAGCATTTAGCTTTATATCTGGCCACTATTGCACTTTTGGCTGAACAACATGGGGTTAAGATTATATCGTATGCAGACGATACCCAGCTGTTGTTCACGTGTGAGAAGGGGGCCGAGTTTTATGGTCATGCAATTAATGCTTGTCTCTCAGGGGTGTTCTTGTGGCTAAAAAAACAATCAAATGAAAAGTAATCCTGATAAGTCCGAGATAATCTTTTTGAGACATGGAAAAGCTGGTGGCCGCAGAATCTGTCCCCACCCAGGCTCTTCCGTGACTACGGTTAAGAACCTCGGAGTCAGACTAGATGCTGCACTTTCTATGTAATCCCAGATTCAATATGTAGCTGGGACTTGTTTTGGGTTTTTAAGAATGGTACATAACTTTTTGCCCCTGCCATCTGTCCCTCACAGAAAAACCATTGTCCAAGCCTTGGTTACCTCGCATCTGGACTATGACAATTCTTTGTACCTGGGACTTCCCAGCTACTTATTTGCTCGCCTGCAGGTGATTCAAAATACGGCGGCCAGGGTGATCTTTCTGGCAGCCCCCAGGACTCATGTATCCCCTCTGCTGTCTTCCCTACATTGGCTTTCTGTTCAGAAGAGAATTCAATTTAAGGCTTTGACTCTGGTTTTCAAGGCTTTTAATCAGATTGGAGCGCCTTACCTTAGCCTAAGATTTCCCCGCTACATTCCCCAACGTACTCTGAGATCCTCCAGTCAACTTCTGATCCCTGTTCCTAAGGTCTCATTTGCCAAGATCGGTGGCCGTTCCTTCCAGGTAATTGCCTCCCGTCTCTGGAACGGCCTTCCCTTGGACCTCAAACAGGTTCAGGATCTCCTCCCCTTCGTGAAAAGGCTCAAGACATGGCTTTTCCAACTCTAATCCGTTTTTTTCTGTTTACTGTCTACTCGTTCCTCACACTATGATTGTTATGTGGTTCTTTGCTTAGCGCCGGGACACTCTTGGGAGTAGCCGTGCGCTTCATAAATATCTAACTAACATAACATAAAGAAATCCTTACAACATGAATCCCTCCTACCTGAGTTAAAGACCTAATTCAGACCACTTCTCAAGAAGAAGAATCTTAACCCATCCAACCCAGCAAACTACAGACCCATTTCCAAGAGCCTATTCCTAGATAAACTGATTGAAAGCATGGTCTTTAATCAACTCTAAATCTTCACTGTGGAAAGCAACCTGTTTAGGGATCAGCAGTCAGGATTCAGTACAGTGCCTGACATAGTCCACCACATCAGATTGAAACATCCTCATTCACGGCAATGCTCTAAAATGGATAGCTTACTTCATCATAGGCAGACAAAGCATGGTATTCATGACACCAAGGACATCTGAGATCATCCTTCAGATTGGTCAGCCGATCTTTCGAACTTGGCTCTAAAAGCTGTTGACTAAGGCTTGCTCTGGGCTGTTATTTAAAGGGGCTGGTTTTATTGTTGACTTTGTGCAAGCCCATCAATCTGAGCCTATTTGACCATGGCTGAGGCAGTCCAGGGAGAGTGGGCCACACACAAGGGAATGCAATTTAGAGCGCTTTCTGCACCATTGAAAGAGAGGCGGGCTTATTGTTATAAATAAAATTATGTCAATGAGCCCTCCTTGGCAGGCACAAGATGACATGCTCTTGCTCTGCTCTCCCCTGGGCTGGTCTCTCTTCTTCACAGAGAGGCTTTGAAAGGAGCTGAGCAGCTCGATCAACACTTACTCCCTCACTGGGGTGAGGTAGGCAGTGAGGTCCCAAACAACCCTGCTGCAAACACATGCAGTGAGCATCTTCTCCCCTTTCCCCTTGCCCATTCACAGAAGCCAGGAAACAACTAGCCCCACTCCTTATCCCTAGAGCGGAACTAGACAGACCTGATTGTGATCATAACATATGTATTTGTAAAGAGAATGTTTGCTTGAAGGATATCTTCTTGGCGCTGAAATAAAAAGATGTAAGAAATTGGATTTACTGGTTAAGGGGTGTGGAAGCCCCAGTTAGGCAACAATACCAATCCTTGTCAGGATGAACCGCAAGCATCACTAAATTTGGTACTACAAAAGTAGTCAGACTTAACTTAGATACCATGTGTAAAGTATATATGCAGCACGCAAACAGTAATAAAGTGAAAACAAAACAAGAAAATCTCAAACCAATTAAGAAAAATTTAGCCATTTAAAAAAATAAATAGTATGATACTAGACTGACAAAACACTGATCAGTATAACGAGAGATAGTCAGTTTTAAAGTTTTTAGTGAAAATAGTGCCTAAATGCACAAAACTCCACTCGCGGTCATTTGGTCTCACTAGATCGGAGGAAAGTCACAAGTTCCGGCCAATTGCGATGGAGCACGGGTCACATACAGGCACCAGGCTAGTCCCGCTGAAAAGTTACTTTCTGGGACCAGTGCAAAGGGTTCTGTTTGCATTGGAAGAAGCAGCGAGAAGGAGGCTAAACATTGTGGACAGTCATCACTGCAGCACAAAGAGCAGGCAGGGGTTGCAGATGCTCATCACTGAAGTGCAAAGAGATGTTGCTGTAGAGTGAACTGCAGGTCTTGTATTGCCGGTTTCTACAGGCAGTTGTTTTCAGCAAGAAGAGCAAGTCTCTCCAGTACTTTGCGATGGCAGTCATCGCAGGCGGAAGTCTTGGCACAAACTGACCCCTACGCAGTCTCCAGAAACTTATGGATTTTCACATTTACTTCAGGAAGAGTACACTCTGATGCCAGCCATTGGACCTCTTGGGGATTAGAAACTCATTCCAGCAGAGGTCAGCAGGGCCCATGAGGTACCGTTGCAGCAGGTCAACTGGGCTGTTGTTTTGAGGCCTCTGGAGCTTGTTGTGTCCCTGTAGCTCAGAACAGGAGGCCAGTAAGCTGACCATTGGTGTCACTTCAGACCGGGATGAAGGGTGCACTGGCAGTCCTTCTTCTGTGGTATCCACAGGTCCAGCAGTGTAATGAATAATGGGTCTGAGGGTCCCCTTTTTATAATTGGTGTCCGCTTTGAAGTGTGAACCGCTTCTGGAGTTTTCCCCTTACAGACATGTCAATAGGCTAGTGTGAAGTCATTTGTGTGTGAGCTGGGCCAGTGCCTTTGAATTGCAAGTGTGGTAGGTGACTGCTGGGCCCCCTCCATCAAGCCAGAATGACCTATCCTGCCAGCACCCAGACCCTCACTTGTTACACTGTCAGAGAGGAGCACACAAATGCCAACTGCCACCTACACCTGGTCTAGTGATCCAGGCAGGAATTGCAGGCACCAAATGGTAAGAACAAGAAAATGCCAACTTTCTTAAAATTGTGACTTAAAATCTGACTTTGCCATCAAAGAGTGTTTCAAATTACAATTCCCCAGGCACCAAACATGATATTCCTACCAGCTCCCTCACAAAGCGTATGACTTATTAAAGGCAATAAGGTAACTTAATGTTATCCTAGGGGAGAGGTCAGTAGTGAAAAACAAATTGAGGAGTTTCTCACTACCAGGATATGTAAAACTCAACAGTACATGTCAACTTTTTTAATGCTTTGACCATGTCCTCGTGGCTGTTTAGGGTCTACCCTAGGGGTGACTTGTATGCATTAAAAGGTAAGGATTAGGCCTGGCAAAAGGTGTTTCTTGCCAGGTCGAAGAGGCACACAGGGCACACACAGCTTGCAATGGCAGGCCTGGGACATGTTTTAACATGCTACTTAAGTGGATGGCACAATCAGTGCTGCAGGCCCACTGGGGTCAAAAACATCAAGGACCACTTGGTTCACTATACAACCAAATGCATAACTCCCATTACTAACAGAACCTTAAAGGGTGCCTGGGGCCTCCTTCATTGATAGACCATTTCCACAGTTGTAATTATGTAGCCTCGACATACATATCTGACACCAAAATGTTTGACCAAGGGTCTATTAAAGTAGAACTTAAGTCATTCTCCAACGGCACTTCCAGAAATGTTGTCTACTATATATTGTGTCCCTGTATATTGCTGTACATAGGGCAGACTTCACAACCAGTAAAAGTCAATGCCACAGCAGAATCAGATGTACGGCGGCGAATACTCCGCTGGTGACCCATTTTGGGGAAAAGGCCCACACAGTAGATGATTTAGTGTGGCAGGTCATCGACATAGCTTGGATCCCTGAGAGAGGTGGTGACTTCAAGCAAATTCAGCAGAAAATGGAATGCAAATGATTTGAACACTGTAATTCCATAAACCGTGGACTTCTCACCACTGAGGAATGGCACAACTACATACAGGAACTTAACAATTGAACTGACTACGCCTTCTCCTATCATTGACATTATGCCACGCCTCTGTGCAGCAATAAGGGAATACTACTGCTGACCAGGGAGCAGCAATTCTCTACTTTATGTTGTCCGAAAATCTGCTTGCTTGAAAAATGTCTCCTCATATATAGGCTCTGCCTCCTACCTGGAAATGGGCTGGATTCCCAGTTTGAACGCAGCCCCTTTTTAATCCTTTATAATGGTTTAGGGTAATAATAACAATTATTGTAATTATTTTGCCATTTATTGACAGCACACAGCTCGATGCAGCCTCACAAACCGCGTTACAAACACCCATTTTGTTTTCCCTGATACACTGTCTCTGTGTTTGCTCCCACTCCAAGCCTCGATTTCATCACCCACCAGTGTCAGTCATAAGGAAAGATGCTGCAGCGTCTTCCAGCTGACACGTATGCATCAGCAAGGCTGGATCTTAGCAACCCACCTTCCCTAACTCCGTCGGATCATTTTCTAGTTGCACGGCCCACGCGCCTCTCTTTGTTGCCGGCGCATTTCAGCACCAATTGTGGTGTACGCCTATTTCAATTCAAGCAACCGCTTGTGTTGTAAATCCATCTCTGTGGGGGTAAGAAATCTCATTGATAACGCATTTTAGTGCCTGTACTTATGTAGTCCCCTCAAACTACATATGCTGTGTCTTATTTATCCTTACCAAACTTTACTCCATTTTATGTTTTAATTCAGTTAACACGCAAGGTTCCCCATGTGAGTACCCTTCCCCTTTACTTTACAGTTTGGTGGTGTACACTCTGTGTAGCTTTATTATGACGCATTCAAATACTGTGTCAAAAAGCAACCATTTTTTACTTAATTCAGTCATCTATCCCATTACTAAGTAGTCATTCCATATATTTTTTTTATATGCGGAGTCCCAACTATCCTTTGGTCTTGATGAGAGCCCACTTTTCAAAGGGGGTTGAAACAACATTGACAAATACAAACAAACCAATTATCCAGCTCCGTTGATTGATAAAAGGGCTTGCTTGCATTTGCTAATTGGTCATTTGTGACAGTTTGGAAACTTGTTTATTTCTTTTTTGTACTGTCTGTATACATGTATTTTCCTTTATTGTTTGTTTTTGGTTTCGTTGTTCACGTGGGACACAATTGCACATCATGCATTCGCGTTCAAGGAAAATACAGATAATTTGTAACAGAATCAATGTATAACTACTTATTTTCGTTTCCCTATTATATCCTTGAAGAGTCCTGTTGTATCTTGCAATTGAGCTTGTCCTTACATTTTGTAACCATTTGCATTTCTAATAAGAACCGTTGTTTTTTTTTATATTGCAGGCCCATTTAATTTACAGGCCCTGGGTACCTGTAATACCACTTTACTAATAACTTACAAGTAATGTAAGCCACTTTCACCATGTTTAAAGGAGCACAAGCACTATAGCACTGTTTAACAGTGACAACATGTACAGTGTCCCAAAGCCAACAAAAAAGATTTCCGCAAAACAGGAGGGGTAAAGGCAAAATGTTTGGGAGAAGACCACTTTAAGGCTGGCAGTTCTAACAGACACTAAATCTGTTCTGGCATACTTTATTTGTCACAAACAGGCTACATTTTAAAATCTATTATGGGATTAAGGAGCCTACTGTAGAGATCTTTGTGTGTCCAGCAATTTTCAGGTGATATGATATCTTCAGTGGTTAATGCACTTGCTGTGGAGATCTGTGTTTTGTTTAGTCTCATAAAATAGCATATAGAGTTAATGTGCCTACTGCAAAGCACAATGTGTAAGATGCTGATTACAAGTTTTTATTTTATCTAGGAAGCTCTGCGGTTTACTGATTTTATCACAGAGATCCTTTTGTTACTTGCAGCTTATACGTTACAGCCGTTCCGCTAATGCACAGTGAGATATGAAGGGGCATCAAGGGAGCTGCATGCAAATTGCAAGGCATAGGTTTGGAACCTTATTGTTGTTCCTCTCTCTTTCAAAATTCCGAGGTTGCCGGAAAGCATTTTTTAATAGTAATAACGTCTTATTAATACAGACCCCAATTACTGCATTACATCTTCAATCTCAATTCTGTTTCTCCAGACTTAGAACGCTTAACCTATAATGCCTACCAATATGAACGATATGTGAGTCATACACCTTCTAAGCATCATTGTCTAATGTAATATTTCCTATTCCCTGATTGACGCACGTTTATGCTTCACTGTCTCTGTTTAATATTTGTGTGTGTGTGTGTGCTGGGAGGTGTGGATGGCCGGTGGGGGTTGTCTGGGTGAGTGTGCATGTGTGTGTGATGGCAGCCTACATTGGGATGAGTAGCACTGCAAAAGAAATTTAAAAACGAATTAGTAAATTCTATTTAAGTCTGTATTAGTGTAATTGCTCATACAGACAGATACATCTGGCATTCTTACAGTGCAAGCATACCTCTTAAATACAGGGGTTGAACAAAGTTAAGAACCAGTCGCCAATTCTTAGTTTTCTCAAATACTTGTGTCGTAATAGCAAGCTGTGTTGCTTTGTTTCTCTCTATTGTCATTTGTATCTAAGTGGTGGCTCCAGGTAGCTTCCAACCGGGAAGCGAGTAGAACAAAAAGAGGGGGCTTTGTATTGGGCCCTTCTGGAAGTGAAAAAAAGAAACTTCACTCACCCCTGCAGGTTGCAGCTCTAAATGGTAAACAGACAACATGCAGGCACTGCTGAATGTGTCCCTGTATAGGCAAATCACACCTGAATAAATTCAATATATTTTACTGTGTCCAGACAGGATTCCAGCTTAATAAAAGTTGACGGCTCCATCTGTATACCCTTGTTTCCTGCCCCGGACCCAACCCAATGGTGGCCTTTTTAGCAAACTTGGAAGATGAAAAACTTAGGGTGAGATTTAGATTTCGGCGGACGAATATCCTGTTCACCTAAATCTAAATGCCAATATTTCCTATGAGATTTATATTTCGGAAGATAGGATATCTGTCCACATTGTGATGGAGTAAGCTATCCCCCAAAATCTAAATCCGGGCCTAAGTGTACTTGTCTAGATATGAATCATGAGGTCAAACACAAAGCTCTGCAGTAGATGCATTAGCCTACTGCGCCACCAGAGCCGACTTCTGATCATGAGACTTTGCACAGGCTGCGACGAAGTCATGAAAACAGAGTTCTTTCGCAGGTCAAACCAGGAAAGAGCGGGGGCGTGGCTTCGGAGCCGGAGGGAATGGCCGCCGCTTTCGAGAGCTCCGTGAGGGCGTAAAGCGACGGGCCTCCTCCAGGCTTCCAACGCGTTTGCAGGAATCACCGAGCCGTTTCCTCATGCGGCGGAATACTTCGGCATCCTTTTAAGTCCTTCAAGGCGGCATCGGATGAACGCACTACAATGCTTTACAACGTTCTTCTCACATCGCGGATCTTCGGTAAGACGCGGCCGCCATTTTAGTTAATTGGCTTTCCTGCTCCACGTATAACTGCTGCCTTCATTCGTCATGCTTTCGCCCTGAATTGATTCTTTAATATATCTGCAACAATGGAAACAGCTTTTCTTGTGGGCAACTTTGTCACTTTTTGGCAATTTTTTGGCGCTGTTCTTTTTTCTCTTCATCTTTCTTTCAGCATTTCAGGGCGCCATCTTAGATTTCAAAATTTTATCTGCCATTTTTTCCTTTTAAATAGCCATACTGGACCATAATCACTTATTCAGTTTTAACTTTTCCCTTGCCGCTGGACATTATATTTTTGCTCTTTGATTTAAACTGCGTTTCTAGTCAGATTTTTGTTTTCCTTTCTTCTCAGGAATAAATAGCAGATTGCTCGACGCCATTTTTGATCCTTGGTGTTTACTTTTCAGTTCTCCTTTTTTTTTTTAAATGGCTCGCTCTAACCGCACTTCTTCACAGCAATTGTCTGCGCTTCTTCGTCATTAGAAGATATTAATCCTTTTAGCGTGCTACAGGATAACATGGAGGAAAATCTTAATGACTCTGTTGGAATAAAAGGCACACCTACTACTACTTCTCACTCGAGCAGTAAACCCAACTCCAAAATTCCCTCCACATCGGGAAAACAAATAAAGACAAATCCTCCTTCCCTTACCAACTCTGCCTCTTCTGTTTCTTTGGATCTTTTGCTTGAGGAAATCCGTTCACTCAAACCATATATGGCTGAAACAAATACCCGACTTCAAAGCCTTGAGGACAACTGGTCACACACCGAGCATCGAGTTGCGGATCTTGAAAGAAGAGTGACTTCAGTGCAGGTTGTCTCAGACCAGGTTCCCGGCATCCACAAAGAAATTCATTTTCTTAGGCAGCAGGTTGAGAATTTGGAAAATCGTAACAGGCGCAATAACCTACGCATTTACGGTTTGGCGGTAGGTCTTGAAGGGTCGCATCCTATATCCTTCTTTCAATCTTTTTTGCCAACGCTTCTGGGTCTTCCTACCTCCCCTCCACTGAATATTCAGCGAGCTCATCGTTTGGGTCCAGTATCCCGCTTATCTAATTCTTCTGCCTCTCCCACGAAACCCAGATGAGTCATCCTGTACTTTCTACAATATACTGACCCCATAAAAGTTATTCAGGCGGCCAAACAGAAAGGGAAAATTACTTGGAATGCCTCAAATCTCTTTTTTGCTCAAGATTACGCTAAGGCTACTGCAGACCGACGCAAACAGTTTCTGGACATGAGACCTTTTCAAAGTAACCCACAACAATAGAACAACAAATTTTGAGTATCCGGCTCTCCTTCAACAATTTTTGAACTCACACAGGGCTGATTCCATGGACACTCCTGGTTTATAATTGTTGACTCGTTTCATAACGGGTTGTTGTTATTTGTCATTGCCCCCTCTCCTATTGTTTTTTAGTGGGTTGTGAATTATCCTTTTAATGTTTTTTCCCTCTTCCTTTCTCAGGTGCGGTTCTGTGATCCTTTGTTGTTGTTTATGATGTTTTCGCCTGGAGGCGTTTTCCCCTTGCTGCGTCCTCTTGGAGTCCTCCGTTTCGGCGTGCTACCTTCCCTATGTGGCTCTTCCATCCCCACGTTTCTTGTCTTTTTATGGTATGTCTTTTTGACATTATTTTGTATCATCGATTGTTTGACTTGTTTTGTTTTCCTGTTCAATGTCTCTTTTATCTCTGTCCTTTTTTCTCCAACTCTTTTTGTTTCCTTTTCTTCTATTTTTTCCTTGCTTTACTTTTTGTTATCACTTAATCACATTTTTGGTCTTTGTTCTTTTCCCCCTTTCTTGTACGGTATTTTCATCTCTACATTTCACAATAGTTTTTTTGTTAACTCTTCCTTTATACATATCTTTTTCTTTTCCTTCATCCTGAGTCTATTTTACAACCTTTTTTTCCCTGTTTTCTTTCTCCTAGGTAATAAGGTTCTAATTTTTTATACTGGTTGCATATTGATTGTTCATATTCTGTTTGATCGATATTATTTAACTGTTTTTATTATATTGGTGCAGATTATTTTTAATGGTTTACCTTTAGAGTTGTAACTTGGAATGTTAAAGGAGTCAATAATCCCATCACAAGACAACGCGTGTTAACCCATTTATCTAGATTGAATACTGATATTGCTCTAATCCAAGAAACGCTGCTATCAGATGCTGAAGCAGCTAAATTGAAAAGAGGTTGTGTGGGTCATGTTTTTTCTTCCCCAGCTTTAGGAAAGAAGAATGGTGCTTTGATTTTATGTCATAAAAAACATCAGTTTTCTATTGTACATCAGGAAAATGATCCTGATGGTCGTTGGGTAATTGTTAAATTACTTATTGATCAAATACCCTTAGTTTTATTGAATGTTTATGCACCTGTTACTATTGATAATACGTTTTGGACTCCGGTATCTGACAAACTTCTTCTGTTAGATGACGATTATGTTATCTTTGGAGGTGACTGTAACCAGTTTCTAGATCCTATACTAGATAGACACTCTTCTGTAAAATTCTCCAATTCTAAGATGCACTCACAATTTACCTCTGCCATACGTCGTAAAGCTTTAATTGATATCTGGAGACTTTGTAATCCAGATTTACAAGAGTATACTTTCTATTCTCCTCCTCACAACAATCTAGAATAGATTATCTCTTTTTCAGTAAACCTTTGTCTCAACATGTCACTCATGCTGAAATTGGTTCTATCCTCATCTCAGATCATGCTCCAGTTTTTGTAGATTTTGATCTGCTGCCCTTATCTCCTAAGGCCGGTAGATGGCGTTTTAATAACGCATTATTATCGGATCCTAATTTCACCGGTCAATTTAGCTCTTTTGCTTCTGAATTCTTTTCTATTAATTCCATTCCGGACTCTTCTCCTATAATGATTTGGGACTCTTTTAAAGCTGCAGCCAGAGGATTCATTATAAATTTTGTATCACGGAAAAAAAAGTTTTTTTGAAGCCAAAAATTCTCAGTTATTAGCCAAGATTAAGCAACTTGAATATTGTCATTATCGCTCTAATTCTGAAACATCGTTAAAAAATCCTATTGAAGCAAAACTCTCTTCTAATAAATCTACTACAGAAGCTGCATCCTCTCATCTCTTAAAAAGTAGTGCCCGTTATTATGGTGGCCAAAATAAGATGGGTAAACTTCTTGCAAATTATTTAAAAATCCGTCCTGAACGGACTAAAATCGATTCCATACGTAATAATGTAGGAGATTTGCTATTTAAAGATGATGATATTCTAAATGAATTTGTTTCATTTTACAAAAATTTGTATACACCAGAGCACCAACCATCTTCAGATGCACTTTCCTCTTTCTTCCAATCAATAAATTCCCCTCCCCCTTATGATACTTATTTTTCTTTATTAGAAGCGGACATCACTTTAGCTGAGATTAAACATGCTGTATCCGTATTGAAAAGAGGTAAAGCACCTGGTCCTGATGGGTTTACTATTGAATTTTATGCTCACTTCGCGGCTTTATTACTTCCCCATCTCTTATTACTTTATAAGTCTTTTGTCAAGGATGGTTCCTCTTTAGGATCTTTTCAAGAAGCCATGATCTGTTTAATTCCCTAGGAGAACAAAGATCCCGCTTTTTGTAAAAATTATCGCCCAATCTCCCTAGTTAACTTAGACTATAAGATTTTTGCCAAAATTCTTGCGCTTCGTATTGATCCCATTCTGCCGAACCTTATTGGATCTGAACAATCAGGATTTATTAAAGGTTGTTTATCTTCAGACAATTCCAGAGTCTTCTTTAACATATTAAGTAAGCCTCTTCTCTCAACTTCCCCATTGCTGCAATAGCATTAGATGCTGAAAAAGAATTTGACAGGATCGGCTGGGATTTTATGTTTCATGCTCTTCGGTGGATCGGATTCCCTTCTAATTTGATTTCTCTTATTTCTTTACTTTACTCTGGCCCTAAGGCTTCTATTTTTGTTAATGGGAAAACCTCTGAATATTTTCCTCTTTTCAGAGGTGTTCGTCAAGGTTGCTCTTTATCTCCTCTTTTATTTATTATCACATTAGAACCCTTCTTAACGAAAATTAGGTTAGATGACAGAAATACCGGTTTTAACCTTGCCACTACTCAGGTTAAAACGTCTGTTTATGCTGACGACATCCTTCTGTACTGCTCAAATCCCTCCACTTCTCTTCCAGCCTTTCTTTCTCAAGTTGATACTTTTTCTCAACTCTCCGGATACCGACTTAACTCGGATAAATGTGAGGTTCTTCCATTAAATGTTCTCTGTCTGAAACAGGATTTTGTCTCCACTGGTTTCTCCTGGAAATCCTCTAAAATAAAATATTTAGGTCTGTGGTTCTCTCCTACCATTCCAGAAACCTTAAAAGAAAACTTAGATAATCTTACAAAAAATGTATCTATCTCTATTGACCGATGGCATCCACTTTTTCTCTCCTGGTGGGGACGCATGGACTCTATTAAAATGATGCTTTCGCCGTTAATTCTCTATCTTTTATCTATGATTCTAGTTCATATTCCTGGTTTTTACTTTAAAAAAATTGATTCTCTGTTAAACAAATTCCTTTGGAAAAATAAGACTCCTCGAATTGCTCTCAATGCCCTTAAGGCTGACAAATCCTCTGGAGGTCTCAAATTTCCTGATTTTAAATCCTATCATTATGCTTTTTCTCTTAGGCAATCTTGCCGTTGGCTTTCTCCGGATCAAGGTGTGCATCCTCCTATTTGGTTGACTATTGAAAAAAAATGTATAGCTCCTTTTCACTTCAATGAATCTCTTAACTTTACTAACACTATTCCTTCTTTTCGCTCTCAAATTATCTCTCATACACGTAAAATATTAAAGCCGCTTCTTCCGTTCACGTACCCCTCATTTTCTTCATTAGATCTGCAATCTATCTGGCATAATCACCTGTTTTGTATCAAGGGCTGTACTATTTATTGGAAGTCTTGGAGACTCAAGGGTTTACTTTGGATTTCACAATTAGTATCTAATCATACTCCGCTATCCTTCTCGGAGCTTCAATTACAATTTTCTTTACCTCCTTCATGTAAATCTCAATATGATTCTCTCCTTCCACCTCTCTTACAATATCTTCTTTCTCTACCGCCTAATCCTAATATTCCTTCTAAATGCTCCAGTCTTTTTCCTTTTTTATCTACTAATACATCAGCTTCCTCTTTATATAGAACTTTGTTTTTCTCTTCTGATAGAACTGAGGGGAAAGCTGAATTGGCTTGGGAAAAGGATCTTGCGGCTTGTTGGACTATCCCATTTTGGGATAAATTATGGTCAAAAATTCATAGCACATCTAGGGCAGCGAATACTTCTCAGACTCTTTATTTTGTTTACAAACGCCTTCTTCTAACTCCTTCAAAGTTAGCTTCCTTCTCTACAGACTATTCTTCGTCCTGTTGGTCATGCGAAATGACTTCATCTGACTTAAAACAGATGCTCTTTGACTGTCCCTCTCTTTCCCGTTTTTGGCTCCTAGTCTGGTCTCAAATTATTAACATTTTCAATACCCAAATCCCTTTCTCTCTATCTAACATCTTTTTAGGCTCCTTATCACCTTCTTGGCCTCACCCAACTCCTAATCCCTCTTTAATTGACTTATTATTAGCTATAGCCCTTCATTTAATAACTTCCAATTGGAAACAAGTTGAACCAGTTACCTTCAAAGCCTGGTGGAATGCTGTTTGTTTTCATCATAGACTGGATACAAGTAATGTTTCACCTATATCCTTATCTATTAAAAGAGATCTATTATGGCTCCCTTTATCCACTTACCTAACTGATATAGCTTCTAATCCCGCCACTTCAGTGAATACTCCAGATGAAGTCAGAAAACCTCCATAAATCTTCTGTTGTCTTTTTAAGCTTAGTTCTAAATGTATACTTTGAATTTTCTTTTCAGTATTGTATCTTATGAATTTATGATTACAGTATATTTATTACAGTTTTTGTATATGCAATAGAGTCTCAGGTTCTGATAATACTTTCTATGTATACTGGATTTTCTTCCCCCTTATCCCCTCTCTCCCTCTCTTTCCTTTTCCTGTTTATTACTAATAGGTTTTTGTTGTTTTAGATTTATAGTATTCATTATATGGTGATTTCTCCTATATGATGTTACTTCTGTTTGTATGCTACAATGTTTCTCTTCAATAAACTTTAAACTTTAAAAAAAAACAGGAGAGAGCACCAGGCTGCCTGAGGCCCATTGCCTCTCACAGGAGGAGGACTCTCCCGTTGGCTCACTGATCTGTTTGACGCAGAATCCTATGTCTGCTTGCTACCCTTCCCTTTACACCTCACCATTTCACAAACTGCCAGCTCATGCTTTGTTGCTGAACCTTTTGTCCTGGAAGCCCCTACCTGGCTCTGCTTTCTATGCCCAGCCAGGCAGTGCATGAGACTTAGAAGTCAGTTGAATATCACCCTTTGCTCAAGTTTGGCCATGCTCAGCTCCAGTAAGTCAGCTTCCAGTGCATCCCCTGTTTGCTCTGTGTGTGCGTGTGATGCGGCCAACAAACCCTGTAGGCTTGAAGCAGAGACATCAGGCGCTCAATCTTTACAAGGCCTGTCCCTGCCTGTCATGCCCTGAACTTTCTGCCAGGTCCACCTGTCTCCAAGCCAACTGCACCAGTATCATCTGTAGTTGTTTTCGCTGGAGGATGACATGACCATTCCCACCAGAAGCCCTCCCTTACTCCTTTACAGGACACGAAAAAGGTAAGACTGTTTCCAAGTCTGGGCTGCTCTGGCTTGTACTTATCAGGGAACCAATTATTTTACTGGGGGAAGGCTTGAACGACATTCTATTTTTGGTGTGCTCCATTGTACATGGTGAATAATATTGTTATATGAGGAGTATTGTTTTCTTCTCATTTTATTGCTGTCGTTAATTTCGCTGTGAAGTGAAACAGATGTCATTTTTGACTTGAAAAACCTTTTTTTTCTTTTCAATCCATTTTCTTACTATCTGGCGGAAGTAATGCTTAATACCATGTTTAGACATGCGTGTGGTACAAGCAAGAATTTAAAAATTATACATTTTAAGGACTTATTTTTAAACGCTTGTTTACAGACTTTGTGAAGCACTCTGATTAATCTCTAAGGTTTCCACTTTTAATTCAGCTTTAGGAGACATTATGTTTTGTAAAATATGCATTTGTGGCTGGTTACTTGAATTCCGGCGAGCAAGCTCATCCATCTTCTAGGTGGGTTGGGGAAGAGGGATTAGAGTCGACCCTCGTGAAACGTTTTCCAAAAAATGGAGCCAAATATTGCATTTTTAAAGCACAATTTTCACATAGCATTTTGCTTTGATTCTGTGTAGGAATTAACCCCACTTATTCAAAAATGTGTAGTGGCTACCCATGTAAGTCAATAATTACCTCTATTCTGCCAGGGCCAGAATTTCAACATGGACCTTCCCGCCCAATATGCCAAAGCATCCTGTTAATGCCAAGAATTACATACAATATGCCGGTGCCAGAATTACGTCATTGACTACATCCCTATACCATGGGTGACATATAAGTCAAAACATTCCTATAATATGTCAGGATCAGCACTTTGCCATAGTTGCATGCCCTTCCCCTGCCCCCTATGCCACTGTTGTACTCCCTAATGTCAAGAATTAGTTCCAGACTGTTAATGCCATTATTTTGCCATGGATGATCCACATGCTAAGAATCATCTCTAGGGTGCTAGCGCTTGCATTTTTCCATGGGTGCCCCGATGCCAAGAATGGCATTCAGTTTGCCAGCACTAGCATTTTTCCATGAGAGCCATTTGTTCCAACATTTACATCCAATAGGCAAGAGCCAACATTTTACTATAGACCCCCCATATGCCAAAAAATATTTTTAGTGAAGCAGCACAAGAATTTTGCTATTGGTACTCATTATACCAAGAATTACCTCGAATGTGCCAGCTCCAGCTTTTTGTCATGGGTGCCCCGTATACCATGAATTGCCACCAATATGACAGTGTCAGTACCAAGAAGAAATGTGTCCACTGTGTCAGCACCAGCAGTTTGCCACAGACGTCCCTATGCCAAGAATTACATCTTAACAGGTTAGCATATGTCTGGGTACCTCTTATTCCATGAATCACCTCCCTCCCCTTATTCATTCTCACTCAGTCACTCTCCCACACACTCCCTTGCACTCATTTTCACTCACAGTAATTCTCAAATTCTTAGTCTGACTTATTCGCACTCACTCTGACTCATTTACTTAGTTACACTATCACTCACTGTTACTCAAACACACTCACACTTCATTTCCCAAGTGTTTTTATTTACTTGCCTTTAACTGCCTGCACTGTTCTGTCTCAACTTCCAGTGCTGGGTCATAGTGGACTCTTGGGCAGGAACAGAGATTCGTACAGGCTCGATAACTGAAGCACACAACTGAAAGCTGCCCTCTGCACAATGAAGCATAGGCACTAGCTGTCAGATTCTTGCCTTTTCGCTGCACCTTCTCCTATCCTGTTGCAAAGTGAAGATGGCATTGTGGAGCTGCTTGTAACAATTGATTGAATCCGGTTACTTCCCTATTAATCAAAAATAAATTATGGATAAACTGGTTGGGTTCTGATGGGGTACCCCTCACTGATCCTGAGTGCCCTCTCCTATTGTTGACTTTGATAGAAGAAACAATAAAAGGACAATGAACAACCAGATTTTATTAATTTAAGTCTTTGATAAAAAATGAGACCAATTACATTTTTCGAATCTAACAAAATAAGGTTGAATCCTAATTTGGAACTAAAAGAGTGTGATGGGAGGCACTGGACCAGCCCAAGTACAGTGCACGATTGGCTTAGTGGCGCTACTGACACCCCTTCCCCCACCTTGTCGAGATGGGAGAGGATGAGGTGACAGCTTGATTGATGGGTAGCCATGTTCACTGGAGGGATTGAGGCAGAAGTGCCCAGTGCTACTTGTACCAATGACTCATCCACAATTCACTAATGGAGAGGCCTGGAGGCCTGGCAGGACCTCTATGTGCCTGCATCAGCATCAGACAGATTTGCTCTCAGCCTGCCGTGAAGGTGAACATTTTTAGTATTCAGTAATGAATAACAGGTTATTATTATAGGCTAATATTTACTTCTTGTACTATGAAAAAGGAACAGGGCGAGCTTATGAAACACTTTAGAAATGGATTAGCAGGTGGAAGAATTTTATAACTGCTTTTTCTCTTTTTTGTCGTTTATGGCCACATGTACAAAATTCTCTTTGTGGCGTATGTCACCAGCCACCACTGTCTATGGTTCCTGTGTGTTTCTGTTATAAGTCTGTACAGCATTTCACGTAAGAGATGCTTCCCTTCTTTAACAGGTAATAAATAGATTCAGCTAGAGAATGGAAGTCTGCCTCCTTGCCCTTGTGTCTCCTAACCGCCTCTTGGCCCTCTGCCAGCCCTCCTGTGTGTCACCTCTGGCACATACATACCACGGGCCAGGAAGCCCTGTTACAAAGGTGGGACACAGAGAGGCCAGACTCGGAAGCCAAGAGGCAATCAGTAAGGCTGGACTCTGTAGTCACTGTGACTGCACAAAAGTGGCATCTGCAAGTCAATTCAAAATGGTCGATCGTGACTCAAGCCATGAAGAAATCAAGAACTGCAAACGGACATCCGCTGATTATATGTACTGCTGGTGAAAATTCACAAGAAGGATGGATTTTCCGCAGTCACAGAATGTAGGTTCATGAGTGGGCCGAGGGGAGGGGCATGGGCTGGTTGATCGGGAGGTAGAGGACACCCACAACGTTTTAAGTTTATAGGTTTGACAAACTTGTCAAATGATTTTCACACTCAATGTGCACACCAACCCCTTAAAGGTCAAAGAAGTTGGAATAAGTGTGCACATTGGATGCTTAAAAAGAGTCCACCACTACCAAACGTTCTAATGTGTAAATGGACATATTTAGCCATATCTTCCAGGTGCATTGTAAGAAAAAAAAGGTGCGCCCAAGTGGGAAGTATATTTACTCCTGCAGATTTTCTGGATTTAGGTCAGTCCGAGTATGTATGGTAATCTACTTTCTCTGTACATGTATATGAATACACCTATGGATGTTTGTGAGTCCTGCAAATTAAGTGAAATCTTTTCAAATTGCAAGTCAGAGATTTGACTCTCTTTTTGAGAATGAAATCCTGCCTAAGGGACAGGAATGAGAGATATGGCTCTGCATAAAAGGTTTGAAGAGAGGCCAGTCCATTTTTAGGTCAAGCACACCCACCTACAAAAGACCTATAACCAGCCACAAAACTTAAAGTGAGCTTAATGCCATTGCTTACCATTAGTTGGCTTTATTGTCACTCTTGTTATACGACTGCTTGCCTGGCCATCTTATGTTTATCCCTCTCCTAGAGCATACCTCTTTACTGGTGCTCTTGCAACACACTCTTTAAGGGCACTACTTTTCTCTTTTTTTCTTAACCACTCCATGAGAGTGCATGTATTTTCCAGCTGTTTCTCTTAGGTGCTTCTCTCCCCCACAACCGTGTTGCTTTCTCTCATCCATGTGCTCCTCTCCCATTGATGGAGCAGGGGCATCACCATGATCCATGTTTCTCTCTCTCGTCCATCTGCTACTCCCCCAGGATTCTGCCTTGTTCTCTCTCTTCTGTGTATCTCCCCTCACCCTGTGTGTTGCTGTTTTTCCCTCCCTAGTGTTCTTCTTTTCCCTCCCCACCCCATCAGCTACCCCATCCACTCCTCCATTGCCTGCCTCTCCCCAGGCCTTTTTTCTGTTTTTTTTAAAGTTTAGGTTGTTTTGTAGAGCCAGAAACCATGTTGCTGCCGGCTCACCCACTTTAGAAATGAAGTGCTTTTGGCCTCATTCACTTTCATATTTTTTTTATATACTGATCCATCGTGGATCAGTAAATAAAAAGAAATCGAGCCTGCATCTCAAGCATACATCATGATGCATGCACATGCCCACAAAATGACGAGGCTACACTGAAAAAATGATATGGCTGTGTCACTGTGCCTTTTCTCCTTTTGTTTATGCCGCACAGCATCGACATTTTTGCGATGCTCTACAGCACGCAGAAAAGACTTTGGCAGAGCCAATAAAGCTCAAAGGTAACTTCAATTGGCTTTGCCAATGCCTGTTATTAGTGGAAGTAGCAGAAAGTCTATGTAGCCTCTCCAGCCACTGAGTCGAGACGATTATGAATAATAAACTTGGCAGAAATAGCAGCAAAGGGCAGGAAAATAAAGAAGTATTGTATGTAGGAGCGTGAAGAATCGACAAAATTCAAGGTGTAGTGGTTTTCCTTTGGAAATAACAGATTTGGGTGTGAGTGTGTGCACGTGTGGGTGTGCACGTGTGTGTGCACCTATGTGTGTGTGTTGGTTACACATTCTTGTATACTCTGTCCTTATTGGGTAATGCACCTGCACATTATGGGAGAATGTAATAAAAAAAAGAATATCACAGAAACTTGATAATATCAAGAGCACCTATTAGTTAAATGGCTGCAAAGTAGCAGGCCAGATCCAGTAAGTATTATGTAAATATAATGTTATTAATATTATTTGAAAAGGCTATCATGAGCATTATTTAAAGTGTTTTTATTCTGTTTTCAGATGAATGTGGACCTTCGTCAGACCACTTCTAAACATGCACATGGTGTTGGCCACAGAGACATACGATGTGCAAAATCTAAAACAACACTCTTATTTTCCGGTCCTCCTTGCAAATGTGGTGTTTTGTGTATAAGTGGCACTTCCTTCATTTTAGACAGTTATAGAAAGGGTGCTAACTTTTCAGCTGAATAAGCTGTGCTGAAAACCCAGCAAATGCAGACAGACCATCCTGACCACGCTCTCAAGACCAACGCAGAAAAACACACTGTGGTCCTTCCCATGCAGCTTGTAAACACACCAGAAATGCAAATTCCTCTTTTTCTTTATTTAAAAAAGCCGAAATTCCACACTTGTATCCCTAAATACACAATGAGCCTGATTTACAAACATAAACTCACACTTTTATGTAAGTTTACTATTGTTTTTGCTATTCACAAACTACAAGTTAATAGTAAGTTTACGACTGCAGAGACTCTGCAGCCGGGTAGAAGAACGCCACACATAAAATAATAGGAGAAGTCTCTCTTTCAATGTGAGGAGTTCTTCCTCTTTTTCTAAATTTAAAAAGCTTTAAGTTTATGACTGCTGATACTCTGCAGCCAGGTTGGAGAACTCTACACCTAAGATGGGATAGGTCTATCTTTACAATTTATGTTTTGGAAATAAAAATTGAGCAACTAAGCACCAAATACCTTGCTAACTTCAGTTCAGTGTGAAATAGGGCCTTCCCGACAAAACTCTGGCAGTGAACTGCAGTAAAATCCCTGTAGAGTCAAACTAATTTCCATGCCCCCTCAGACTAAATTACACCACTAAAAATATGGACTCACTACTGGTTTGCTAACATGTCTCGGCAAATGACTCAACTGACCGTCAAGCTTTGTCTCCTGATTTTACAGTAAAGGACTTTGTGACAAGGCTCTTTGGTTGAGATAATTCTTCTTCTACTACAGGGTTCAAATAATCTGTATTCCTTATTTTGGATCTTTGACCAAAACATCCTATCTGGATCACAAAACATTTTTGACTGGCCCTGTTTTCTGTCCTTTGTGGACAGCGGTTGGTTCAAACACCTTTTTTTATTTTATTTTTTTAGAGTTTTATGTAGCGTGAACGAGACCCTAGAATTCTACCACTGTATTGGGAAAGCAGATTCCCGAAGGTTTTAATGTGTAACAAGAATGCTTGTGCATACTTCTAATGTGCCATTTTGTTGTAGTGGTGATCTGTTCTGTTATTTTTTATGCTCCTGGGCTTTTGTGCTACATTCATGCACTGTGATGTTGTGTTGTATAGTGGGCTTTAGTTTGCATTCTTCTTTGGCTGTTGTGTTGTCATTATGTTTTGATTGTGTTGTTATATTGCTTTGTTTGTGTTATAGTAATGTTTAGTCATCTACTTTAGAGATGTGAAAGAATGATGCTATATTTCCAACCAAAAGCAGCAAGTGCCTTTAACCCCTTCGCCGCGGCACGAATTTTGCCGCGGCGCTGGGGGGGTGAGGGGTGAGCGCGGCGCCGCCATGCTCGTGACGCAACCACTCCGTCATGAGCCACGGGCGCGCTGTGCTCATGACGGAGTGGTTCCGTCATGACTCCGCCCACTCGCGCTAATCGCCCGCACAGGCGGGGAATCAGCGCCGCATGGGCGGAGCGGCCGCCAATGGCCGCAGCATGACGGAACCACTCCGTCATGAGCACACGGCGCCCGTGGCTCATGACGGAGTGGTTCCGTCATGAGCAGTGATGCGGTTAAAGTTCGTGTTATAAGCAACTAAGTCCCACTGTCTAAGGTGGTAAAATAGATATGCTCTAGCTCTTCAACAATTCTAAGACATCAGCCAGCCCAAAACTGTAGCAGAGACCTGTTGTAACTTAGTACTCCCACTTCTCACTCTATGTGATATGACCATCTGTAGTCAGAACCCACAAATTGTATTATTAAAGATTCACCATCCCACCACTCATGAATTGATCAGTTGGCTAGCAGTTCCATTCAAAACAGGGATGGTGAAGTGCAGCTATTGTTTTTTTTCCTCCACACTTCGTTGAGAAAGAGTGACTTTTACACAATGTCTGGTTCAAAACATATCTTGAGACCACAATACAAATTTGAACTTGGCTTTATTTGAAACTGAATCTTGACTCAATTGAGCTTCAAGACAAGAAAAACAATTGCTGCATGGCATTATGACAGCTTGAAACTTGTACTTTAATGCTGCCTATTAGTTGTGTGAGGAGCAGAGATAAATGCTTGGATTATGTCAAGGTAATCTTCGCTACTCAAAGTCATAGTCTTCCTCATCACCATCCTAACAAATCTGAGCTCTGGCATAGGCAGGGTAAAGTTTTCACTTATATTAAAAATTAAAGAATGCTCCAAACTAATATTGCTATTCAGGAACACTTTGTGGGAAAAGACCCATAAAGGTGGGGCTGAACCTTAACACTTCCTAATTTGTAAAATATACAAATAACAAAAAAACAAAAAACAAAAAAATCCTAAAATCAGAGGGGATAAGAAAATTAACTTACTTTCCCTCCCAACTCACCCATATGCTCATGGGGGGAAGTCAAGGAAAACCTAGGACTGCGACAAGAAAGACTATGACTCAGAGTACTGAAGATTATCAGTAAGTAATCCAGGCATTACCTGTATTGGCCGCCTTCCTCGTCTCAGTCCTAGCAAACATAAGTGTATACTCAAATGAAAAAAATATACTGTGTAATTAATAAAATGTAAATAGCAATACACACACAAAGATTATGCTACACCCAGTGAGATTTTATTACAAACAGAAGATATTTCTAGAAGTACTACTGAATAGAATTCAACACTGCTGTCCTAAAAGAAGAAGAAGGGGACCTCCCCCATCTGCAAATTATAATGAGATATATGAATGTATGAGGAGAAGCCCAGGTAAGGCTGCACATACAAACTTAAGGGAGGCACCTTTAAAAGGCACTCATGAGGAAGACATACCCCTCCACCATCTGCAACATATAATGAGATGTATAAACAAATGAAGAGAGGCGCAGGTCACAGCTGCACATATATCCGTAAGGGAGGCACCTTTAAAAGCAACCGATAAGGAAATATACCCCTCATGGAGTGACCTTGAACATGGGAGGGCAAAGAAAATTAGATTTCAGATAGGATAGTATTATTAACCCATCTCCCTAAGTCAAAGGATGCTGTTAAATGGAAGTAGACTTTTAATTTGTTACATTTGGTTTAGCTTTCCAAAAAGATGCTGTCCTGTCCAGATAGACAGACAGTCCCCAATAAAGATATAAGGAATGCCACAGGTTTCCGGGCGCAAAGAAGAAGAGGGGTAAGAGACTGGCAGAACTGGATCTTGGAGAAGATGCAACCTTTCTCAAAAAAGAAGGGTCTGGTCCTAAAACGGCCTTGTCCTCAAAAACTTGGTAAATTGATCAGTGGATAACAGGCAACAATCGACCCCAATCTGCACTCACAGCAAATTGTCACTAGAAAAAATACTTTCAATACAAAGAACTTCAAAGGAATTGACTCCAGACTTTCAATGGATCAACTTGAGAAGCACAGACAGAGCCCACGAAGGGATAGGAGAGTGAATACCGGTCTCTTCACGAAGAGACTTCTAAGAAGATGAGAATCCAGAGGATAAAAGTCTGAAACATCATCTCCCCTTACAGCCCTAATAACTGCCCACTGATAATGAAGAGTAGAATCAGCAAGACCCAGAAGAAAACCATTCCGCATAAACTCCAAGATCTTTCCACCTGCACAAGATTAAGAAGAAAAGCCTCTAGAAATACTCCAGGAATTAGATTAGAATGTGGCGTAATAGGCTTTGCCTTTTGGAGTTTTGGATCGAGTGGACTACATCAGAAGAACAGCAAAAGGCTTCTGTCCTCTGCCTTTCATTCGTTACACCCCATGGACATGTGAAGAAGGGATTCCTCTTAAAGAGAGGAACTCTCAGAGGCAATGGATGAACAGGGAATATCCAAATTGGATAGACCGCCAACTGATACTGTAAAGGAAACTAAGGTCTGCAATGCAAGGCTGTGGAAATCAATAAGAGGTTCACCTTCTCATCCCTGATCCTGCGAAGGACTCTGCTCAATAGTAGAAATGGAATGAATGAATGAATGAATGGAGGAGCTTGTACCATGCATAGCTAATCATAAGAGTGTTTTGGCGCCAAAGCGCATACAGAATAAGGTAGTGACAATTAGAGGCTGAAAAGGTATGTTTTCATGGGTTTACGGAAAACATTCTCATTTGACGTGTATTTTAGATGTATGGGTAAAAGGTTCAGGATTGAAGCCACACTCACAGAATAGGACAAGCCACCTCGCCTGGTTCTCTTAAAACGTGGGACCGCGATCAGTTGAGCTTTCCCTGATTGGAGGGCCGTGCCGGAAGAATAAAGTTGATACTTCTTTTCAGATAATGGGGTCCGACTCCATGTAGGGTACGGTGGGCAAGCAGTATAGCTTTAAAACTGATTCTTCGATTGACCGGTAGCCGTGAAGCTTTTTTAAAAATGGAGATGTAGAAGTGCACCTGGAGAGATTGTATAAGGGACGTTCTGCTGTGTTCTGCACTACATGCAGGCATTAAATCAGAAAAGCAGGGAGGCCAAGATATAAAACATTGGCATAGTCCAATCTAGATAGAATGGATGCTTGAAAAACAGTTTTCTGTGCTTCCCAGGGAACAAAAGCAAAACAATTCTTCAGAGTCTTCATGAGCCAAGAACACACCTTTACTATTGAAGAGATTTGGCCCGTAAAGAAGAGGCGGGCATCAAATACAACTCCAAGGTTTCTTGCAGCACCTGTAGGAGTCAGGGGACAGGGGGGTGGGGGTTGTGCCACCCAAATGCCAGCATCCAAATCAACAAAGGGACGTATTGGTTCAGAATAGGAGGATTTCTATCTTCTCTGGATTGCATTGCTAATGGTTTACTTTCAGCCAGCTGTAAACGATTCTCATACAAGCAGGTATGTTCCGCCTTTTGAGAGAGTCCCGAGGGAGAAAATGATAAATTAAGAGTGGTGACTGTCTCTAGCAGAGTCCGAAGCTCGCTCATAGGAGAAGAGAAGCTGAGCATCATCAACGTAGGAAATTATTTTGATACCAAATGACTCCACTAGAAAAGCAAGTTGGAACATATAAACATTAACCAATGTAGGGTTTAATGCAGACCCCTGGGATACTCCACACATAAGAGTTTTTGCACAGAAGAAATAAAGTTTCATCCAAACCGACTGTTCTCTACCACTCAGAAAGGAGCTGAGCCATTTCAAGGCCAATTCTCCAAGTCCAATATCTACCAGACGTTGAAGCAGTATATCATGGGAGATGATATCAAATGTTGCTGATAGATTTAATAAAATTCATGATGTGCACAGAACCCAGATTGAGAAGGGAATGGATTTTTTTTCAATCTGCAGGGAGGAGAGAGATCGGTCTGAAATTGGAGAAAACCATACTATCAGCCGCATCTTTTTTAGAAGAGAAATGGCGTTGGCCTTTTTCCATGTATCAGGGATAATGCCTATAGGGAGGGGCTGAATAGACTAAGATAGATTAGATAATACTTTCTACGATCTTTCTCAGAATATGAGGGGGCAATTTACAGCTCCTAAAAAAGCAGGGGCAAAGAGCATAGATCTACAGGAGCCGCAAAAGTAGAGGATGATAGATTACGTTGTATTTTAATAATCTTTTCATCATAAAAGTCCCTAAACCTATGGCATAAATTGGGATTAGCATCAAGAATTGATGAACGACTTTTAGGGTCCATAAAATCAGAAACAATTTCAAGGAACACCTTTCGGCTGTTATTCGCCACACTTATCTTCTGAGTGTAGAAGATACTACATGCCACTTTATAAAACTGTTTTGTCTGCGTCCTAGTACTGTCGCCTCCGAAGTCTCTCCAGCATTTTACAATGCTTTTTCAGAGGAGAGCTCTGGAGAGAACCTAAGGCCTGATGAAGACAGCCTCTTTATACCTTTAGTTTTTACAGGGGCTATGACAACTGCAGCAGTAGAGAGCCATTGGTTCATTGCAAGAGCTTCATTATTGGTTTCCCCGGACAGAACAGGTCTGGAAAGTTTTAAAGACCCCTGCAGGTCAGTGATCGGCACATTGTGCCAAGATCTCACTGAAAAGGACACTCTTGAGTGTTTCTTATCTTGACAACTGTGGAAAAGCCAGACAAATGGCATTAGAAAATGGTTCGACTAAGTAACCTCCCTCGGCATATCCAGTACAATGGAGGTATTAGACAAAATCAGGATGATAGTGTGATCCGCCTTATGAGATAGTCCCAAGGGAGACAATGATAAATTAAGAGTGGTGACTGTCTCAAAAAAGGCCCTCACCATTCCATCCTCTACAACATTCAGATGAAGATTGAAGTCTACAAGGACTATGAAATTAGCAACATTTACTAGACTGGGCACTATTGCCTGATCAAATGAATTGATAAAATCCCCTGCTTATCCTGGGGGACAAACGTTCTTCAGAAGAGCTATATCCGGGGATACAAACTGATCCAGCCATTCTGTCATAGTCTCTTGACTTCAGATCCCAATGGCAGAGGAGATGATTCCCAAGTGGATAAAGGTGGAGAAGGGCCCAAGTGGCCAATGCCATAGCAGCCTCCATTTCCCCCTGAACTGTCAACCTCTGTCTCGCTGGGACTTCCTTACACAAGCTAGTAGAGAAGTGAGGCGTGCCCTCAGTTTTTCCTATCTTACCTGTCATAGGAAATCATAGTCCAGATCTGCCTGAACAATGTTTTTATAAAAAGAAGATTATGACCTGGTCTTAAGTAGGACTTCAACCTGTTCAAAAGCAATTTGTCCTTCTCCAGAGTCCCACAGACCAGCTGAATATCTTCCAGACAGTTAGCAAAAAAGCAAAGATTAATTAGTCACCCAGATAGGGGAAAACTGATAATGTCAGAGAATGCAGATTACCTCCCAGAGGAACCAAAATGTTTGTGAAAATCCTCAGAGTTAAGGCTAGGCCAAATGGGTTTTGAGGGAATAATAATGTGCAGAAAAGTGCCTACAAATCCAGAGATAAGAGAAACATTCCGGGTGACACCAAGGGAATGATGTTCCAAACTGTGACTATTAGACCTGCCAGCCTTAGGATGGTCTTTCGCCAAACTTGTTGCCTCTCCTCCTTCATTTTGCTGAACTTATTTTTTTGGCCTTAGGACTCTGTACTTTATCATTGCTAACCAGTGTAAACATGCTTGTGCTCACTCCCCTAAAACATGGTTAAATTGACTTCTACCCAATTGTCAAATTTTATTTACTTGTAAGTCCCTAGTAGAGTGATATACTGTATACCCTGGGGCCAGTAAATTAAATGCTATCAGTGGGCCTGCAGAACTTGCTGTGCCACCCACTAAAGTAGCATTTTAAACACGTCCCAGGCCTGTCATTGCAGCCTGAATGCAGTGTTAAACTGCCATGTCGATCTGGCATTTAAACCCCTTGCCAAGCCTTAAACTCACCCTTTATCACATGTAAGTCACCCCTAAGGTAGACCCTAAGTAGCCCATAGGGCAGAGTGCGGTGTATGAATGAGAATGACTTTTATTTAGGCATTTACGTACTTTAAAGTGCATATCAACATAGTATTTAAAATTATTTCATTAAGACGTTATTACAATTCAATCCTAATAAAAACATAAAACACTTGGTATAAATGCATTAAACCCAAGAGCAGCAGGGTAAATTTAGCACAAAAGGATTAAAATACAGACATCTATAGGAACAATCTGGAACGCTCCTAACGTACCGGGAAAAGTGCAAGTGACTCTTAGCATAAGAGGGCCACATGGGCACAATCCTGTAGTAAGTAAAAGGCTGGGCATGTACTATTATTTGTATTTGTATTTGTATTTGTAAGGAAATGTATATAGCGCATGTATACCGACAGGTCTCTTAGCGCTGACAGAAGGAGATTTGCAAAAGTGGCCCGGCAAAGACAGTCCTGGTGACAGGGATCTTAAAAAGTGTCTCTAAAAAGCAGCGTTTTCAGTAGCTTTCGAAAAGGGAGCAAGCCTGGTTCTTTCCGTAAGGCCTCCGGCAGTTGGTTCCAAAGACGTGGCAAGATAACAGAAAAAGCTCGCCCGCCCTTGGAGGCCAGATTGCTGCGAGGGCAGACCAGCTGGAAACCATCTGTAGATCGGAGAAGGCGTCCTGGAACATACTTAGCCAGGCGATCCCTAATGTAGCTGGGGGCGTGACCATAGAGGGACTTATGGGCGATACATAGGCCCTTGAATTTTGCGCGTTGTCTTACGGGCAGCCAGTGTAGCTTAAGAAGCTGAGGTGAGGCATGGGACCTCCTAGGAAGGCTGAAAACCAGCCTAGCGGCGTCATTCTGTACCGCCTGGAGCCGGTTTGTGAGTTTCTGAGGAAGGCCCAGGTACAACGCATTCCGATAGTCAAGGCGTGATAAAATAGATGCCGAGACTATGGTTTTCATGGTGGAAGTTGAAAGAATGGGAACCAGCTTCCTCAGTTGCCTCAGGATACCAGAGCAGGTGCCCACCACTGCGGAGACTTGATGACTTAGCGAGAGTTCTGCATCAATCTTGATTCCCAAGCTTTTCACAACTGGGGATGGACAGGGAGGAGTCCCAAGTTCTTTAGGCCAGAACAGGCCACCCCAGGAGTTATTAATGGTTGGGACGACGAGAACCTCCGTTTTATCGGGGTTGATTTTTAAAGAATTAGCTGTCATCCAGTTAGTTGTGAATCTTAGAATATTTTGAACCGTCTCCTGGGCATGGGCTGAATTGTCAATCCTCAGAATAAGCTGAGTGTCGTCAGCATAATTAAAGACACGACAGTCCAGGGTGGATAAGGCGGTCACTAAGGGTTGCAAATAGATATTAAAAAGCAAAGGGGACAGCGCAGAGCCCTGGGGTACGCCGCATGGGATGACACCTCTCTCAGAGGAACAATCTCCAAGCTGCACCCTTTGCGAGCGACCAGAGAGAAAGGATTTTAGCCAGTCAAGGGCCGAGCCCCTGAGTCCCAGATCCATCAGACGGGTCAGCAAGATGGAATGGCTGACCGTATCGAATGCTGCAGAGAGGTCCAAGAGCACAAGTGCGCTCGGCTCTCTCTTCTCAGCCTTCAATCTAAGGTCGTCAAGGACAGACACCATGACTAGCTCCGTGCTATGATAAGCTCTGAAACCAGCCTGACGTGGATGTAAAAGCTTAAATGTGTCCAGGAAGTCAGATAGGCTTTTTAGGACATGTTGCTCCATAACTTTAGCCAAAAAGGGGAGTTGTGAAATAGGCCGATAGTTTTTCAGTTCAGCCTTGTCAGCTCCTGGCTTTTTCAATAAAGGGATAACTCTAGCCTCCTTCAGGGTAGTTGGCACCTGACCAGTGGCCAGGGAGTTATTGAGGAGTGAGAGGATCTGACATTCCAAGATAGGGCGAGCCAGCTGAAAAATCCTGGGAGGACAAGGATCAGCCGGTGAGCCGGATTTAACTTTATTTACCAAGAAGGCCAAAGCTTCTGAGTCCAGCGGAGGAAATTGGGCAAGAGATTGGGCTGGTAAAATTTGAGGTGACGTCAGTCCCTGACTGGCAGCAATCGCAGGGGATCTGTTGATCTCAAGCAAAATATCCATCACTTTCTGTAGGAAAAAAGATTGCAAAGTGTCAACGTCAAAAGGTATTAGAGTTGACGGCACATCTACTTTTCTACTAAGTTCTTTTAGAATCTTGAAGGTTTCTTTTTGTTTGTTAGGGGCATCAATAATCCGCGCCTCATAATATTCTGCTTTCCTGGCAGTGATAGCTTTCTTATAAAGGACCAGAGCAGCTTTATAGAGGATCAGGTCGGAAGCCTTATATGCTTTCCTCCACTGTCTTTCAACTTTACGCAGGCTCTGTCTGTGTATCCGTAGGGCCTCATTGAACCAGGGGGCCCCATTAATTTTGGGCTTAATTCTTTCCCTGCGTTCTGGTGCTAGATGGTCAATGGCCGAGAGGAGAGTGTCATTAAGAGATTCACTGGCTAAGTCGATATTAGTATAGCCCTCTTCAGGCCTGTGCGGGGGTAGTCTCTGAAGATTATCCGACTTGATCTTATGCCAACTTCGCACTCTCCTCCAGTCTGGAGGTAAACAAGTGGAAGGGTAGTCCAAAGGGACCCAGCAAGAGATAAGGAAGTGGTCCGACCAGACACATGGGAGACGATTTAACAGTCTATCTTGCTGGCTATTTGACCAAACCAGATCAAGGGTATGGCCCTTAAGGTGAGTGGGGCCATTTACCAACTGATGGAATCCTAAGTTAGACATAGTCGTGTCAAGTTGACTGGCCTGAGACTCACGGGGACTGCTATCCCAGTGAAAATTAAAGTCGCCCACAACCATAAGCTTTTGATAACGTGTACTAAGGTCCGATATAGTTTCGCTGAAGTAATTGCAAAAACCGGGTAAGGCGTCCGGGGGGCGATAGACTGTCAGAAGTACAAAACAAGAGGAGTCAAAAATAAATTCGACTCCTAGGATCTCAGAGTTGTCCGAACTTTCTGATAGTATCATGGTGGCCTTGAGACTAGATTTAAAGAAAGTCGCCACCCCCCCACCTCTTCTATTATCTTGCCTATTGTGCCAGAAGGCATCAAAATTCCCTGGCAGGGAGGAGATGAGGTCAGGGGCTGATGCGTCCCCCATCCAAGTTTCTGTCAATGACAGAATGTCAATAATCAAAACACTAATACAACCTGGGTCTGTGGCTGAGCAAAGAAATTACACAAAATGGTCTAGGTAAACCCCATTCTCAACGTGACGACTCTATAGGAGAGCACTTCCTTCAACAGGACCCATCAATCACTTAAGGTGGTTAATTGTTATTATCATCTGGGTCTGTGTACTCCAACCAGCAGGACCAGTTCATGAAGCAGTGATCTGGTCACTAGCATAGAAGGAGCAACCAAGGAGGATTGTCACCTGATCTCTCACGAGTATTGTCTTGGATGAGGTCCTACCCATAGATCAAAGGTGGGAGATCCTAAAGGTCAGCAGTAAAATCATAATGGTGAGAGTTAAAAATGGCTAAGGGTGCTCAAAAGTTCTTTATTGGTAGAGGACCCCTGTCACGTTTAAAAAGCAAAATGGCAATATGGCATAACTTAATTTGACATTATGCTATTGTCCATAGCAAGTACGGTCAACATGTTTCTGCCCTCAATCGATCAAAAGTATCTGGGCTTTCATCAGGACCTAAATTACTGCTGTAGTTTTTATGTGAAAAACGTGTGAATAAAGTATACAAAAAGTGGGGTGTGCAGATAAATTATTCCTACCGCACCGGTCAGGTTTAGAAGCAATCAAAACCGGATACCTGTGGAAGAATTGAAAAAGAAACAAAGACCAAATGTGTAAACAAGCTCAACTAAAGGTCAAACATACTAAATGACCTAAGATAGCATTCACTAATGCTGTATGGCATTCAATACTGTTCATTTTGAATTGCACTTACCCATAACCAGTGGGTACTGCCCTCACCTCAACCTGGTCTCGACTCAGGGAAAGGGGCCCCGCTCTAAAAGGACAAAATAGTAGGAGAAAGAGAAAACAGGTAGTACCTGAAAAAACTCTCCTCTTAAAAAGCATGGTTTAAAACATGAGAAATGCACCAACATATCCCAATGCAAAGGCAGGTATGGTCAAAGAAAGTCACTATGAAAAAGAAATATTATGAAATCTTAATATTTCAACGAAAGCTGTGCCACATGTGCCAAAATGTTTAAATGTTCACTATCGTACTGGGTATATGGTGAACTGTGCCAGTAGACGTGGAACATAGAGGCAAACACAGACTATAAAAGCAAGTCACAGAAATCTAAAGAAAGTTGTAATAGTTGCGCCAAATGTACCAACTAGACTGGTATACAAAGGAGGGAGTGGTCAAGATCAATCACTAAGACCTCCCTAAGACAGCGTGTACACAGTCAACAAAACTAATACAAAACGAGCCTGATCAAACCAAAGTGCGGCATCCACACAGTCAAACCGTATAGGGCTGGGAAAGGAACACTCACCTGTCCGTCGGTACCCCGGGGTTTTCTTTGAGTTAAGACCGGAGGTGCCGGCGGACACGGCGGCGAAGTCTATTTATCCCTGCTAAGCCCAAATGAATGCAGGTGAGGCGGGCCGGTTTAGGTGTCCGAGGCGATGCCTGTAATCGAATAACGCGCATGCGCAGCGGAGAGATCACTAACTCACTCTCTCACGCCAGCATCGCACGAGTGCAGGATCTAGCTGCTACTCAATACAGCACCCCTGTCAAACGCACTCGTTAAAGCGCAGAACTACTACCACGCGATAGAGTGACAACGGACAGTAAAATCGATTGATCACTCAGAGAGTGTGTGGTAGTGTTTAAGAAATCGGTATTTAAACAACCATAATCATCTAGGGTGTCTACAAAAAGCACTCAGTACAGGACAGTTCGTCGTATGTTATGAGCCCAAAAAGACATACGGGGGAAACACATATCTACAGGTGTCATGGTGTCCCCTCTATAATAACTAACATCCGGTGTCTTATAAATGTAGCATAAAGGCCAAACCACATCATTAATGTGTATGTAACCCCAAAGGACATAAAGGGGAATTGTCTATCTCAAGATATAACGGTGTTCCATTTATAATAACCATCTTTTCTGTATTTTTATAATATCCCCTATGTAGAAAACAGGCCAAAACACATCAATATTAGCCAAAGAGGAGGGTAAATTTTATAACAACAGCCAAGGAATTTCATCATTCAGACCTTCAGTGTCCGAATGTAGTCTGTGCACCCATCTCTGCTCTCTGAGTAGAAGGAATTTCTGGATGTCAGTGATATGAGGTGGAATGTGTGGTTGTTCTAGAATCACCCACTGAAGCTCGTTATCTTTGTGACCCACCGATATAAAGTGATTAGTGAGCTTGGTAGCACTTTTCTTGCACCGGATGGTGCTCTTGTGCTCCGATATTCTCACCTTAACCTTTCGTGATGTCATGCCCACGTAGTTCTTATTGCAGGGGCATTTTATTAGGTAGATCACTCGTTCACTATTGCAGTTCGTGTGGGTTTTGAGGGACCAAGGTCTATTCGTCCCTATCTCTACCTCGGTGGTATGTCGAGTCTGGGGGCATACTGCACAATTCCCGCATGGGAAGTGACCTACAACTGGTGGTAACCCCCAAAGTGTAGTTGCTTCTTGATTTCTCAGTACCCTGGGGCGTGTATGCACTAGTCGGTCTTTCAAATTGGAGCTCCTTTTAAAGGCAAAGAGGGGAGGGGGTAAAGGACTACCCTCTATTTTGAGAAACCTCCAGTTCTTCAAGATGCTCTTCTTGAGAGCATTGGAGTAGTTGCAGAAAGTGTTGACACAGGTGATTCATTTGTTCTCTTCAATGGGACTCTGTGTCTTTTTCTCGAGCAGAGCTTCTCTATGGTTGTTCCTGGCTCTCTTCATAGATGTTTTTATGATTTTCATGGGATACTGCCTCTCCTGCAATTGTATAGATAAAAGAGAAGCATGTTCACGATATTTGGACACCTCAGAGCAATTCCGACGGATACGAAGGAATTGTCCAAATGGGAGGTTCTCCCTTAGAGCCCTAGGGTGATAGCTCTGGAAATGCAAGAGGGAGTTCCGTGCCATTGGCTTCCTGTAAAGTTCAGTGCTGAGGGTGCCATTGTTTGGTCCAACCCGTAAATCCAAAAAGGATATGCTTTCCCTTGAAAACTCACAGGTGAATTTAAGAAAACTATTCTGATTGTTCAACCAGGCGTGGAACTCCTTGATGGTCTCGATGGACCCCCTCCAGATGACCAAAATGTCATCAATATAACGTTTCCAGGTCAAGATGTGACCTAGAAACGGATTTGTATCGGAGAGGATCCCAGTCTGTTCGATCTGGTGGACGTACAGATTCGCTAAAGATGGTGCGAAAATGCTCCCCATGGACGTCCCCGAGACTTGTAAAAAGAGATCTTCTTCAAATTTGAAAAAATTCTCTTTCATGGCTATGGTTGCACATGTCATGATAAAGTCCACTGGTGTGGGGCTCTGCAGTGAGGCACCTTCCAGGAGCATTTTGACAGTGGATAAAGTCTCATCCTGAGGAATGCATGTGTATAATGACTCGACGTCAAAACTCACTAAAATGTCTTGGGTAACATCAAATGGCATCCCATCCAGGATGCGTAGCAAATCTTTCGTATCCTCAACAAAAGAGGGCATAGTTCTCACCAAAGGTTTCAAGAAGAAATCTACAAAGGTAGAAAGGGGTTCCAGAACAGACCCTATCTCCGAAATTATAGGTCTGCCAGGAGGGGGAAAGACCCCCTTATGTATTTTGGGTAATACATAGAAATACGGGATGATAGGATATGCTGTGTAAAGGAACTGTGCCTCATGACCAGTGATCCAGCCTTGTTCAAGAGCCTCATCTGTCAAGTTCTTGATGGTCGCCAGAAGTCTTTTGGTGGGATCCAGCTTGATACGATGATAGAAATTCGTATTGTTTAGTTGTCTCCTGCATTCTGATTGGTATGCCTCCGCATCCATAATAACTGTCGCTCCCCCTTTGTCAGCAGGCTTTATGATAATAGATTTGTCATCTGCTAACGATCGGATGGCAGAATGTTCACTGTTAGATAGATTAGAAAAATAGCGATGTTCATTTTGAAAAATAGTTTCAGCATCCCTGAGGACTGCCCTTTCAAAAGTTAGTACTTCTGGAGGGACCATATGAACTGGTGGAGTAAAGGTCGATTTAGGCCGTAAACCAGTGTTAGAACCGTCCTCTTGAGTATCTTCAAGTGGTTTATCTTTAAAGAAAGCCCGTAATCTGACTTTCCTAAAGAAACCTGCAAGTTCTTGTCTGGTCCGAAAGGGGTCACCCTTGTAAGTGGGAACATACCCTAGTCCTTTTTCAAGGACCGAGATCTCGTCTTTGCTGAGAATACGTTTACTGAGATTCACTATCAGGCTGTCGTGTTGCTCGGGCCTGCCACAGGAGGATCTTTCAGATTGCTCCGTGTTCGAGATGAAGGCGGGCTCCAATGAACATTGGGCTGTGCTGATCTTCTCCGCCCTCTGGAGCGGCGTTGGCCCTGCCCTAAAAAAGGCTGTTGTTGGAAGTTTTCGTGGTGAAAAGGACCCTGGAAACCAGGATGAGGGAAAAAGGGTTGTGGATAATTAAAGGGACCAGGAGGCCACCAATGTGGTTGTTGTGGACCCCCATAGAAATTGCCTCTTCTCTGGCCTCGCTTGTTCCAGTTGCGACCTCTAGATGAAAAACTACCACCATGATCCGAATCTGAGGAATCATTTTCACTCCCTGAGGTCGAATAGTTTGAGCCAGGTTTCCTTCCATGTTGGTTAAACACCGGAGGGGTGTAGGAATCACTGGTATAGGGATAGATCTTAGTCATGGAGAACTTAGCCAAGTCCTTCTTGAATTTGGCTATTTTACTTGCCAGTATAGTATCCCTAAACTCCTTAGTAGTTTTGTCTGTCTCCTTGGACTGTTTGTTAAAGCTGGAGGTGACTAGAACTGATTTGATCTGGGACTCAAGGAGTTGGATCTCGACTAAGATGTTGTCTGCAATTCTCTTGGCTGTTGTTATGATCAAGATGAGCCAGTCACGCGTACAGCGCCAAGCCACCAAAGACCAATCTTTCAGGAAACCCTTGTCATCCAGAAATAACCTCGGGGCATTGGTTACTATTAAGCCTGTAGGTGCACAATCAGACCGCAAATACTCGGTCATGATGGCCCCATGGACTTGGGTGCGTGCATGTGTACGTTTGAGGAAAAGCACTCTGTTCCAGTCCTCATCTTTGGTAGTGACAGTGTTGGGTGGTAAGTCTATAATGCTAGCTCCTGTGGCAGGCCCGAGCAACACGACAGCCTGATAGTGAATCTCAGTAAACGTATTCTCAGCAAAGACGAGATCTCGGTCCTTGAAAAAGGACTAGGGTATGTTCCCACTTACAAGGGTGACCCCTTTCGGACCAGACAAGAACTTGCAGGTTTCTTTAGGAAAGTCAGATTACGGGCTTTCTTTAAAGATAAACCACTTGAAGATACTCAAGAGGACGGTTCTAACACTGGTTTACGGCCTAAATCGACCTTTACTCCACCAGTTCATATGGTCCCTCCAGAAGTACTAACTTTTGAAAGGGCAGTCCTCAGGGATGCTGAAACTATTTTTCAAAATGAACATCGCTATTTTTCTAATCTATCTAACAGTGAACATTCTGCCATCCGATCGTTAGCAGATGACAAATCTATTATCATAAAGCCTGCTGACAACGGGGGAGCGGCAGTTATTATGGATGCGGAGGCATACCAATCAGAATGCAGGAGACAACTAAACAATACGAATTTCTATCATCGTATCAAGCTGGATCCCACCAAAAGACTTCTGGCGACCATCAAGAACTTGACAGATGAGGCTCTTGAACAAGGCTGGATCACTGGTCATGAGGCACAGTTCCTTTACACAGCATATCCTATCATCCCGTATTTCTATGTATTACCCAAAATACATAAGGGGGTCTTTCCCCCTCCTGGCAGACCTATAATTTCGGGGATAGGGTCTGTTCTGGAACCCCTTTCTACCTTTGTAGATTTCTTCTTGAAACCTTTGGTGAGAACTATGCCCTCTTTTGTTGAGGATACGAAAGATTTGCTACGCATCCTGGATGGGATGCCATTTGATGTTACCCAAGACATTTTAGTGAGTTTTGACGTCGAGTCATTATACACATGCATTCCTCAGGATGAGACTTTATCCACTGTCAAAATGCTCCTGGAAGGTGCCTCACTGCAGAGCCCCACACCAGTGGACTTTATCATGACATGTGCAACCATAGCCATGAAAGAGAATTTTTTCAAATTTGAAGAAGATCTCTTTTTACAAGTCTCGGGGACGTCCATGGGGAGCATTTTCGCACCATCTTTAGCGAATCTGTACGTCCACCAGATCGAACAGACTGGGATCCTCTCCGATACGAATCCGTTTCTAGGTCACATCTTGACCTGGAAACGTTATATTGATGACATTTTGGTCATCTGGAGGGGGTCCATCGAGACCATCAAGGAGTTCCACGCCTGGTTGAACAATCAGAATAGTTTTCTTAAATTCACCTGTGAGTTTTCAAGGGAAAGCATATCCTTTTTGGATTTACGGATTGGACCAAACAATGGCACCCTCAGCACTGAACTTTACAGGAAGCCAATGGCACGGAACTCCCTCTTGCATTTCCAGAGCTATCACCCTAGGGCTCTAAGGGAGAACCTCCCATTTGGACAATTCCTTCGTATCCGTCGGAATTGCTCTGAGGTGTCCAAATATCGTGAACATGCTTCTCTTTTATCTATACAATTGCAGGAGAGGCAGTATCCCATGAAAATCATAAAAACATCTATGAAGAGAGCCAGGAACAACCATAGAGAAGCTCTGCTCGAGAAAAAGACACAGAGTCCCATTGAAGAGAACAAAAGAATCACCTGTGTCAACACTTTCTGCAACTACTCCAATGCTCTCAAGAAGAGCATCTTGAAGAACTGGAGGTTTCTCAAAATAGAGGGTAGTCCTTTACCCCCTCCCCTCTTTGCCTTTAAAAGGAGCTCCAATTTGAAAGACCGACTAGTGCATACACGCCCCAGGGTACTGAGAAATCAAGAAGCAACTACACTTTGGGGGTTGCCACCAGTTGTAGGTCACTTCCCATGCGGGAATTGTGCAGTATGCCCCCAGACTCGACATACCACCAAGGTAGAGATAGGGACGAATAGACCTTGGTCCCTCAAAACCCACACGAACTGCAATAGTGAACGAGTGATCTACCTAATAAAATGCCCCTGCAATAAGAACTACGTGGGCATGACATCACGAAAGGTTAAGTTGAGAATATCGGAGCACAAGAGCACCATCCGGTGCAAGAAAAGTGCTACCAAGCTCACTAATCACTTTATATCGGTGGGTCACAAAGAGAACGAGCTTCAGTGGGTGATTCCAGAACAACCACACATTCCACCTCATATCACTGACATCCAGAAATTCCTTCTACTCAGAGAGCAGAGATGGGTGCACAGACTACATTCGGACACTGAAGGTCTGAATGATGAAATTCCTTGGCTGTTGTTATAAAATTTACCCTCCTCTTTGGCTAATATTGATGTGTTTTGGCCTGTTTTCTACATAGGGGATATTATAAAAATACAGAAAAGATGGTTATTATAAATGGAACACCGTTATATCTTGAGATAGACAATTCCCCTTTATGTCCTTTGGGGTTACATACACATTAATGATGTGGTTTGGCCTTTATGCTACATTTATAAGACACCGGATGTTAGTTATTATAGAGGGGACACCATGACACCTGTAGATATGTGTTTCCCCCGTATGTCTTTTTGGGCTCATAACATACGACGAACTGTCCTGTACTGAGTGCTTTTTGTAGACACCCTAGATGATTATGGTTGTTTAAATACCGATTTCTTAAACACTACCACACACTCTCTGAGTGATCAATCGATTTTACTGTCCGTTGTCACTCTATCGCGTGGTAGTAGTTCTGCGCTTTAACGAGTGCGTTTGACAGGGGTGCTGTATTGAGTAGCAGCTAGATCCTGCACTCGCGCGATGCTGGCGTGAGAGAGTGAGTTAGTGATCTCTCCGCCGCGCATGCGCGTTATTCGATTACAGGCATCGCCTCGGACACCTAAACCGGCCCGCCTCACCTGCATTCATTTGGGCTTAGCAGAGATAAATAGACTTCGCCGCCGTGTCCGCCGGCACCTCCGGTCTTAACTCAAAGACCGCCCCGGGGTACCGACGGACAGGTGAGTGTTCCTTTCCCAGCCCTATACGGTTTGACTGTGTGGATGCCGCACTTTGGTTTGATCAGGCTCGTTTTGTATTAGTTTTGTTGACTGTGTACACGCTGTCTTAGGGAGGTCTTAGTGATTGATCTTGACCACTCCCTCCTTTGTATACCAGTCTAGTTGGTACATTTGGCGCAACTATTACAACTTTCTTTAGATTTCTGTGACTTGCTTTTATAGTCTGTGTTTGCCTCTATGTTCCACGTCTACTGGCACAGTTCACCATATACCCAGTACGATAGTGAACATTTAAACATTTTGGCACATGTGGCACAGCTTTCGTTGAAATATTAAGATTTCATAATATTTCTTTTTCATAGTGACTTTCTTTGACCATACCTGCCTTTGCATTGGGATATGTTGGTGCATTTCTCATGTTTTAAACCATGCTTTTTGAGAGGAGAGTTTTTTCAGGTACTACCTGTTTTCTCTTTCTCCTACTATTTTGTCCTTTTAGAGCGGGGCCCCTTTCCCTGAGTCGAGACCAGGTTGAGGTGAGGGCAGTACCCACTGGTTATGGGTAAGTGCAATTCAAAATGAACAGTATTGAATGCCATACAGCATTAGTGAATGCTATCTTAGGTCATTTAGTATGTTTGACCTTTAGTTGAGCTTGTTTACACATTTGGTCTTTGTTTCTTTTTCAATTCTTCCATAGGTATCCGGTTTTGATTGCTTCTAAACCTGACCGGTGCGGTAGGAATAATTTATCTGCACACCCCACTTTTTGTATACTTTATTCACACGTTTTTCACATAAAAACTACAGCAGTAATTTAGGTCCTGATGAAAGCCCAGATACTTTTGATCGATTGAGGGCAGAAACATGTTGACCGTACTTGCTATGGACAATAGCATAATGTCAAATTAAGTTATGCCATATTGCCATTTTGCTTTTTAAACGTGACAGGGGTCCTCTACCAATAAAGAACTTTTGAGCACCCTTAGCCATTTTTAACTCTCACCATTATGATTTTACTGCTGACCTTTAGGATCTCCCACCTTTGATCTATGGGTAGGACCTCATCCAAGACAATACTCGTGAGAGATCAGGTGACAATCCTCCTTGGTTGCTCCTTCTATGCTAGTGACCAGATCACTGCTTCATGAACTGGTCCTGCTGGTTGGAGTACACAGACCCAGATGATAATAACAATTAACCACCTTAAGTGATTGATGGGTCCTGTTGAAGGAAGTGCTCTCCTATAGAGTCGTCACGTTGAGAATGGGGTTTACCTAGACCATTTTGTGTAATTTCTTTGCTCAGCCACAGACCCAGGTTGTATTAGTGTTTTGATAATTGTCGTTAGGGGAAACACAACCTGCCGGTCTATTGTTCTGTTAAAACTTCCCTTAGACCTACCCCCACGTTGATATGTGTTATCAGAATGTCAATAATGCCATCCTGAAGGAGGGTAAAGATTTCGAGGCGATGTTTGTGCAAAGATCTTGTGTTCAGGAGGGCCACTGTCAGACCCGGAGGTTTCACTGGTCTGGGTGAGGGATGGCCTGGGGGAGCAACAGAGCGGACTGAGGTTACAGCGGGAGTCCTAAGAAGGTTTTCAGTTTCCAATTTTGACAGGGTAGAGGGTTTGAGAGGGTAGGAAAAGGTGGCGAATGGACAACAATTCAATAGATGAGTATTTCAGCGTTTGGCCAGAGTTTATGGCCCCTGGTCCCGGCAGGGCGCTGCCGGGCGCAGACGGGCTGGCCTTAGGTGCGCCTTCGGCGCGCCCGCGGCGAGCCCGCTGAGCGCGTCCGCTGCGCGTCGGCTCCAGTGCGCTGAAATATCGTCCCCAACCGCCCTCCAACCAATCAGCTCTGCTGTGCAGCAGCTGCTAACTCCCTCACTCTCAGCACTAGACCGCGTTCAAAGCGGAAGTGGTGGTTCAGGCCATTGATTTGAACAGGAAGTGAGTCAAATATTTAAATTTGTAAAAACACAAGCGTGACTTTGAGCAAGTTAAAATGACAATTTACATCAGTGACAAATGTTCAAGCGCTGCTTCACCACGACACACAGGACTGCCAGAGAGCTGTTAGCGCGTCTCTCGCTTCGTCCGCTGCGCGTCGGCTCCAGCGCGCTGAAATGTCGTCCCCAACCGCCCTCCAACCAATCAGCTCTGCTGTGCAGCAGCTGCTAACTCCCTCCCTCTCAGCACTAGACCGCGTTCAAAGCGGAAGTGGTGGTTCAGGGCATTGATTTGAACAGGAAGTGAGTCAAATCTTTAAATTTGTAAAAACACAAGCGTGACTTTGAGCAAGTTAAAATGACAATTTACATCAGTGAGAAATGTTCAAGCGCTGCTTCACCACGACACACAGGACTGCCAGAGAGCTGTTAGCGCGTCTCTCGCTTCGTCCTATTAAGGTTTACATGTCTGATAGTGAAAAACTTCCAAATTCATTTTTCACTACTGTGAGGCCTACCCCTCCCATAGAATAACACTGGGGATTCCTTATTACATTTAATAAGCTGTAACTTCCAATTGGAAGCTGGCGGCTATTTCATGTTTGGTGTCTATGAAATTGCAAAGATAAACCCTCTTTAATGGTAAAGTCGGATTTTCCATTACAATTTTGAAAATGCCACTTATAGAAAGCATTCCTGTCCTTAGCTCTTTTGTGCATGTGGCCTGTCTTGAGTCACATGACTTGGTGTAACTGACTGTAGTGTTTTCACTGTTTTTTTAATATTAACTAACCCATTGGCAGTCAACTTCCCCCACCCAACCTGCCTTGCCCCATCCCACTGCTCTTACCTGTGCCAGCCACCACTGCCTCAAAGTGGTGACCCTCCAGTCCTGGACCCCTGGAAGTGGTGCTAAAGGTGCCCAGATGGCCAAAAACACAAACTGCGGACTTCAACTAATGTTGGCCCAAAAATGCTCTGAGAACCAACAGGAGGTTAGGACAAACCTGCTCGCCCATTCACCTAGGGTGCATCGCTGGTTGGATTGACTCTGCGGCTTCTTCGCTGCATTCTCCGCAGTAGCAGCAAATCTTTTTCAGTGGTCCTTCGCCAAAGGGGTATTCAGCCTCATGGAACTGTCTTTGGCTGCAACTCTCTGCCTCATCCTGCTGGGGATTTTCAACTTCTATTTCAGAGACTAATTTCAAATGTCGAAATCTTCACCACGGCTTCAGCCCAAGGCTATCCAACAACGACACTCCCTCCTTGGACACTTCCGGCAGCCTTGCCTTTACCTTCTCAGACACTTTTACTCAGAAATCTTTCTAAGACCGAAGGTGAGCGATAACTGGATCCAATCCACTTCTTGTGTCTGAACCCTTCTCCATCGTGGTTGGCCATATTTTTCTACTTTGACCTGGTCTCACATGACTACGGGCCATATGTAGGTAATTTCTATTTACCGATTCATAAATACTGGGTTTTACCGATTCGGTATTTATGAATCGGTAAATAGAATGTAGGTAAACATTCGGTAATTATTACCGAATCGGTAATATTCGGTATTACTGATTCGGTATTTACCGAATCGGTAATAATGCATCTCTTCCAATTCATTCCTATGGGCCTGGTGGCCCATAGGAATGAATGGGAAGCCATTCACTATTACCGATTCGGTAAATACCGAATCGGTAATAGGGGGAGCATAATCATGGGTGGCAGGGTGTCACATTGACACCCTGTTGCACCCCTGAATCGTGCATGTGTGCACATGTGGCGCACATACATGCCCTAAGGGCATGTATGTCTGCCACATGGCGCTTTTCAAAAAGCACAAAATTGCTTTTTAAAAGGTATTTGTTATTTACCATCAACTTGTAGTTGGTGGTAAATAACGAATCCAGAAACCCAAAATGTACTCACTTGAGTGCCCCCTACATAGGTTTTCAGGATTCGGTAATTTACCGAATCGGTATTTTACCGATTTCTTAAAAATCCGATTTGGTAAATTACCGAATCCTGAAATCCAGCCACCAACATCTCAATTAGCTAAATACCGGTCGGTAACGGGATATTTACCGAATTTCGGCCGTTACCGACCGGTATTTAGCTACCTACATATGGCCCTAAATGTCTGCGGTTGACACTTTTATCTTTTAGGTACCAATTTTTACTAAAAACTTTATAATTTCATAACTCTGGTTCTACTGACGGGGTTTTTCTCATTTTAATGTCAAATAATTCATTAAAAGTCACTCTAGTTTTCTAAATTGGTTAGAGATTTTTCTTGTGTTGTGTTTATACTTTATTCCTTTTTGTGTGCTGCATTAATACTGCACATTAATATTGTACACTCTGCCTCTAAGTTAAGCCTGACTGCGTTTCTGTGCCAAACTGCCCAGGGTTAAGCATAGGTTAATTTAGTGACTTTTTGTGGATCACCCTGCAAGGGACTGTGACTGTGACTGTTGCTTGACCAGGGCTCACAACCCAGTCAACCAGCAGCAGCTCACAGTTACCATTTTTAACTAGACTGAAGAAATTAAGGAATTCCAGGGCAAAACTTCCCTGAAGCTTTTTATACTAGAAAGAGCAGGGAGTAGCATCCAAGTTCTTTTCTTCCCCCAGGACTTGCACAACTGCTCCTTTGTCCAACAAGTCTTACCTTCTTCAGCTATAAAAGATGGGTACGGCAACAAGGAGATGTAGTTTTCCCAAAAAAGTCTAGTGGTGGACTTGTGAAGTCAACCCGATAACATCTTCTACTATTTGTAGAACCCTAGAATCCATAATTCTTGTCTGTCAGATGTCAAAAAATGTCAAAAGTCTGCCTCCTACCTTCTCGGTATGGTCAGGATTATGAACCAGCTGGAGGAGCAGAGGGATAAATTATGGTTTGGCACCAGGATTTGTCAGGAAGTCAGGTGTCTCATCCATAACGCCTGCCTAGAAATGGCTGACCATCTCCCTAGAAGTAGAGCCTTGAGGACCAAAGGCATGATCAAAACCAAAGCCTCTACCCCTCCGAGGCTGTCAAACTAGGCCTAGCAATTTATGATCTTCTACTAACTTCTTTACTAGGTCGTTGACTTGAGGGCCAAATAAATATGCGCTACTAATGGGCAGATGTCTCAACAAGGCCATCTGGTAATTTTCGGCCTGCCACGGCCTTCATGTGAAGCCTTGCCACAATCAATGATCCCGGTGCTGAGCTACTCCACATAAATCATCAAAGGAGGCCTCTGAAAGTAACGTCTTTTGCCGTTTCATCATGGAAAGGTGAAAACATTTAACTTGCCACATAGCAATAGCTAATAACTGAAAGTCTCTTAACCCCTTCAGCGCGGCGCGGATTACCGCGCTGTGCTGAAGGGTTCGTGCGCGGGCGGGGCCGTGACGGAGCAGTTCCGTCATCCGCACAGCGCGACCGACTCGCATCGAAGGGGTTAAAAGGGATTGTACAGCATAGGAAGTGTACTATCTCACACTTAATCAAAATTATGTGTATAGGATCTCTTAAGAGCACCTTCCACTTTCTTTCTTTTTTTATTATTATTATTTATTTTATTTACTAAATTATTGTTTACATTGGGTTACATAACAAACAATCAAAAAATCCTGAAAACTGGTATTTTAAATTGCATTGGTCTCAGGTACAGTTTTCCACTTTTTTTCAAGTAACATAAATCATAAAGAAGGTATACAGTTATTCCATAGGCTTGGAACACTCATAAAAGGCCTTTTCCTGACCATCTATAATATATCCATCCCCTTAATGCATCTCAGATTTTCATGCATTGTGGCCTATCAAGCCTTTGGTCTATCATGGTGTCTAAATCTGTCAATCTTTAGTTTTTTTTAGCCGGTAGTCCTGGAATGAAAAATAAATAACTTTGGGCTGCGACTTGGGTTGAAGGGTTTCAGCATATGTCTCAAATTTCACTGACAATACACCATTTTTATAAACAACCATTTGGACATTGGCGTGGGTGCTGAATCACAGCCTCAGCAACATGCTATCTGTCGCTTCGTCAGAAGTAGGGCCAGAGCTGTGAATTTCCTCACTGTATCCTGTAGTTGTCTGGCCATCACTGGGTTCTCAGGCACTGGGTGTTGAGTGGCTCTAGCACCAACAGCCAATACCTCTTAATTGGCAGGACATGACCACACCAGGTGTGCAAAGTATGCTAAACTTACAGGCTTCTAATAGCCACATTGTAAAACCTTAAAGTGGATGATACTTAGCCTACTGCTGTATGGTAATACTCCTAGCTCCACAAAACAGTATTTCCAGTCCTCCTCTGGTATCTGCTGCTCAGTGGCGGCTGCTACCTGGAAGCAACAGTGAGGCAGGGTGGGGGAAGGTCGGGGGGAGATGGGTTTAAAAGAAATTACTCACCTACCAGCCGGCCGGCAAGCTGGCCGGTTGGCCAGCCGCTGCCTCTCCTACGTCCTCTTCCTGGCTTCTTGGGGGAGACAGGAAGCACCAGGGCTCCCAGGCTCTCTGCAGCCAATCACAGCACTATAATGTAGCGTTGTGATTGGCCTGAGCGCCGTGACACAGCACTCAGCTAGGGGCTGGAGGAATGGACATGTTCTACATGCAGACTGTGCTGTAGCCTGCATGGAGAGCACAGTATCTGTGCATTACTGTTTAGGGAGGCCTGAGAAGGCCGGGTAAGCACTGATGCTTACATAGGGAGTGCAAATCACTTCCCCTGCTCTGTGAGCAGCCCCACCCCACAAAGAAGCCGCAACAGGGAAAACTAAAATAATAATAACCTCGAGTTATTTTCCTTTTAATTTTCCTTTTTTTATACTGCAAAAAGCAGTGGGGCGACACTCCTCCGACTTAGCGGAGGGGCCGCCACTGCTGCTGCTGTAGCATACGGCACCATTTACCATGTGAGTTAGCAAGTGTGACTTGAATTTCCTCTTGTACAGAATTATATAATCAGGGTACCACATGCCGAATCAACGTTCATTCTACCAGCATTTGAGAAGGCACTGCTGGCAATGATGGGTATGCTAACATACAAACTGCTCTAAATCTATAATATAGAAATCACCCTCCACTTTCTTATTTGTGGCATCAGCAGGGAAATCTTCTCTGAAATGATTGTACCTTGCGAAGAAAGGTCCGCCACTGGAGTATCAACTTTAACTGATGCAGCAAATTCTTTTTAAAATACATCCAAGGGGTTCCTTGTTTGATATGTGTAACACGATGTATAGGTGTATGAGTACATATGATGAGTGAGTACATGTATGAGTGACTGTATAGGACTGTTGGTGAATGAGTGGATGTGTATGTGGATCTTAGAATTACTGAATAGGTTGTTGTAACTGATATTGGTATGTCCATTGTTTTGAAAATTTTAGTTTCTATTTTTGAATGTGTGTATCAAAGGTTATATTAGGGGGAGAGGAGGTCTGCCACTCTATCACAAGGATGATGTCATCAGTGATGTCATTTGAGATGTCATCAGTGATGTCATGAGTGATGTCACTGACCATGTCATGAGTGATGTAATATGTGACGTCATCAGCAGTGCATTGCGGGCGCGCGAGTTATATTTAGCGGAACTAACTATAACAGGGGAATTTCAATGGTTTTGTACGAGTGAAAAGTCCAGCTAACTATAACGCCCCTGAAACCTATGTTTTTTTCAGTGAATTTCTAAGGTTTTTTAAATGCTAATTCCTAACTATAACGTGCCTGAAACCTATGGTTTTTTCAGTGAATTTCAAAGTTTTTTAAATGCTAATTTCTAACTATGCCTACAGAGATAGGACATGTGAAGAAAGAAGAAAAAACGCACAGAAAGAAAAAAAAGGAATGCAGAAAGAAGCAACAGAAGTCCTCAAAGACGAAGAAAAGTGCAGGAAGAAGGATAACGTGCAGAAAGAACAAACAGAAGAGCAGAAAGAAGCCTTGTTGCAAAATCATCCTGTACCCTCAACTTTTTCAGACGGATACTGGTGGTAACTGAGTCTGACTAACCAGTCCTAGAGCCAGTGCTATGTTAAAAGACACTAAGAATACAGTGAAAACACCTATATACACTAGGGAACAGTATGCGTTGGGGTCCCCCTGTGATCAGCATGACCTCCTCTGTAAGCCCCTAGTATATAATAGGGAGGGGATTAAAACTACCTCTTAAAACGCGCCACAGGGCGTGTTTGCACACGTCACCTCAGGCCCCGTCCCCTCCCTTCACCACTGTGTAAACACGCCCTGTGGCCGTTTTTAGATGGGAGATTAAGTTCATTTGAATCCTGAGGGTCCCTAGGGTCCAACTAGCCCACTAGGTACCTCCAGTAAGTGCCACAGAGCTGCGTTGCAGAGAGGTGTAAAAAGTGGCACGGCCTGGACCACCTCTATGCAACGCAGCTCATTGGCGCTTACTGGAAGCACCTGGTGGGCTAGTTAGACCCCAGGGGCTCTCAGGATTGAAGGGGAATTATTTCCCCAACTTAAAACGCGCCATAGGGCGTGTTTGCACACGTCACCTCAGGCCCCGTCCCCTCCCTTCCCCACTGTGTAAACACGCCCTGTGGCAGTTTTTTAAGTTGGGAGATTAAGTCCCCTTAAATCCTGAGGATCCCTAGGGGCAAAATAGCCCACTAGGTACGTCCAGTAAGCGCCATTGCAGATAGGTGTAAAAAGGGGCACGGCCTGCACCACCTCTCTGCAACGCAGAGCAGTGGCGCTTACTGGAAGCACCTGGTGGGCTAGTTGGCCCCCACGGTCCCCCAGGATTGAAAGGGAATTATTTCCCCAACTTAAAACGCGCCACAGGGCGTGTTTGCACACATCACCTCAGGCCCCGTCCCCTTCCTTCACCACTGTGTAAACGCGCCCTGTGGCCGTTCTAAGTTGAGAGATTAAGTCCCCTTGAATCCTAAGGGTCCCTAGGGTCAAACTAGCCCACTAGGTACCTCCAGTAAGCGCCACAGAGCTGCGTTGCATAGAGGTGTAAAAAGGGACGTGGCCTCAGAACACCTGTCTGCAACGCAGCTCCCTGGCGCATACTGGAGATACCTGTTGGGCTAGTTGGCCCCCAGGGACCCACAGTATTGAAGGGGAATTAATTCCCCAACTTACAACTGGCCAGGGGGCGCGTTTGCAGAGTGCTGCAAGGAGGGGGTGTGGCCTCCGGTGCGATGCCGGTCTTTTATTTATTTTATTTTTTTAAGAAGGAGGGCTGTGTAGCCCCCATTCTCTTTCTAATTTACTGACCCTGGGAACCCCATCCCCCAGGGTCTGCACCCTAATTCTTTTTGTTGAAAAAAATTAATTTGGCCCTCCCAAGGCCTTAATCGGCCCCCGGGTCATTGCCTTTTTTTTTTATTCTGTAGGAGGGGGCTGCGTTGCCCCCCTCCTCAGGCCACTTATGGCCCCGGGGACCCCATCCCCCATCCCCCGGGGCCCGCCTTTGTTTTTTATTATTTTTAAAAAATATATATTTATAGAAAACCCTAGGACATGCTGGACAAACCGTATGTACCTATCACCATGATGTTTTGCGTGATATTCATTAAAAGGCCACTATATATAGAATAAATCCACATGGAATGTATTTACACCACTAGTGAAGCTCTGACGTGTCTGGCGCCCTACCGTGCCTAATCCCGGCGCCCCCGCCGGTGGGTACTCTCCAAGTAGACACCCTTGTCGTTTATTTATACAAACATGGGTAGCTAGTGACGGGCACATTTAATATACACGCACACCAAGCCATTCAAAGGGGATTCGACAAAAATTCGACCAAACTATGCAAGAAACCCCCCTCACGGTTAATAAAACACACATCCACCGCCGGATGTGTAATACTTTTTATTTTACTCTCTGGAAAGGAGACGAACCTCACTTGAGAATCACAGCGTGCTCCTGGCTGAGCCCAATGCTGTGTTACACCCACCAGTGCCCGCCGAGTGCCTCACACCTCTGTGTTGTATTCCACCAGCTAGTGCGTATGCTATGACACTCTCTAGCCCATGTGCACTGTAACACCACCCCGTGAATAAATCATGCCACACTTGCCTTCGCACTGGTTATATTGCCCCATCTAACGTGCCTTCCTCGATGCCTATGTTATAACGCACAGCGCTATGCCATACATATTACAATCTGGGATCCATATCTTTGTCAAAGTGCATATGCAACGTTACACTCCCCAGCACATATTTTATATTACAACTTTAGAGACTAGTTAGGTTACACAACACTGCCCTGTGCATATTACACTCCAAGGCGCATATCGCATAGCACGCGCTAGTGCCTGTGCTATCTCGCGCTCTCCAATGAATCTGTCATTGCGCACAATGTATTGCATATTATATTTCACACCCCAGTTCATCTTATATCACACTTTTTGGTGCATAGTTTATACCATATACTATATCTAGTTTTCATTTTCAATCGTGCTCTCAGGACTATGTTCTATATAACACTGCATCTACCTATCTACCTACCATTTCACGGGCATTACATTTTTCGATGGGGGTGGAGGGTCAGGGGGTGTTTCTGCCAAGTGAGCCCGGAGTCACAGTCACATACGTCCTCTTCTTCCTGAATAAAAGTGAGATTATGCTGCATACTTGTTCATATTTTAAGTAGTTCGCACAGACACACATTTTAAAAACAATAAACTTCCTAATACCCACCTTCTCTAAACAGTTAGCTTGTTGCCCCATCCACCTCCTCCCTATCCTCTGTTGTCTGAATCCATGGACTAGCCTCCTCCCTCCTGCCATGCATGGTCTGATGTGCCGCCACTGCCCTCCATTTTTCATGATGTACCAGTCCACTCCTCCTGCCCTCCATTGCCCAATTCTATGGCCCATCATTGACCTCCTGCTTAGCCTCTGTGCTTAGCTTGCTGCCCCTATTCTCCTTCCCCCTGCCCTCCGATGTCTTTGTGCATGCCCCTGCTCCATCCTTTTTGCCCACCATGTTCCATGGACCTGCCACTCCTATCTACTCTGAGTGTTCTGTTGAGCTGCCACTCCCCTCCCACCTGCCTAGCATTGTCAGATGACTGTAACATTGTCCCTGTCACCTCCACCCTGCCTGTCCACATGCCATGCCCCTATCCCCTTCCTCCTGTCCTCCATGGTCCATTTTACTGCCACACCCTTCTGCCCTCCCTGATCTGTTGTGCTGCAACTGCTCCTCCTGCCTGCTCCGCGCGGTCTGTTGTGAGGCCCCTTTCCCTGAACTCTCTTGTCTGTGCCCAGGTCCTGACCCTCCCTTCTATCCTCCATGGTCCTTTGTGCATGCCCCTGCACCCTCCTTCTTGTCCATCATAGCCATTATGCTGCCACTAAACTTCCCGCTTGCCATGCATGGTCTTCTGTGCTGCCATGGCCCCTCCCACCTTCCCAGTGTGGTAAGCTAGCTGCCCCTGACCCCCTCCCACCTTCCCTCCATGGTCTGTGTGTATGCCATCATAGTCTCATTGTTGCTCTCCATGGTGTGTCTTGTTTCTAGTGCCCATCCTGCCTGACCTCCATGGTCATCTTGCTGCTCCTGCCCTGCCCCCTTGCCCCCAGCCCTCTGTTTCCATGTGCAGACCCCTATTCCCCCCCTCCTGGCTTGTCTGTTCCATTGTAATGCCCCTGATCCGTCCCTCAAGCCCTTTATGGTCTGTTATGCTGCAGCTTTCTCTCCTGTCTGTCCATTATGGTCAGCTAGCTACCATTGCCTTTTTCCCCTCTGTTCTCTGTTGTCCATGTGCATGGTCCTGTCCCCTCCCTATTGCTTTCTATGGATTGTTGTGCTGCACTCCCGTCCCGCTTGCGCTGTGTGGTGTATTGTGCTGCTGCAAACCCTGATGCCTGCCCTGGTGGGTCAGTTTGGTGCACCTCTCCATGTCCCTCCTGTCCTCTGTTATCCGAGTCCATGTCCCTACCCCAATTCCTCCTGCCTACCATGATCCAATGTACCATACTTGTGAACATTTTGAACTTGGTAAGAGGGAGATTTTGAAAAACAACTGGGGTATTGATTTTCCCCTTTGAGTTACATTGAAAAACAGGAGATTGTAGATAGGAGACGGATCAAATAAAGCCCATTTGAGCTTAAAAACATTGGATCTTTCCTGGCTGAAACGGGTCTGTTGGCATGTATCGTTGTACTACCACTGCCTCTTCCTTCTGCCCAGAATGGTCTATTATATTGCCACAGCCTCTCTTGCCAGTCCTGTATTGTTGGTTTGTTGCCCCTGCCCCCCTTTCCACTGCCCTCCATAGTCTGTTGTGCTGCCACTGCCCTTCCTGCCTGCCCAGTGTGGTCAAATTGTTGCATCTGCACTCTCCTACCTGCCTTCAATTTTCAGAGTCCGTGCCCCTGGCCTCTGCCTCTCAACAGTATCCCAATGAACAACTAGATTGCTAACATTCTATATTTATTGCAAAAGTGTGGAACGCCTGACGTCATCTTGATGTAATCAAAACTGTAATACCTAGAGTATTTCCATAGTCTGTTGTGCTGCCACTGCCCTTCCTGCCTGCCCAGTGTGGTCAAATTGTTGCATCTGCACTCTCCTACCTGCCTTCAATTTTCAGAGTCCGTGCCCCTGGCCTCTGCCTCTCAACAGTATCCCAATGAACAACTAGATTGCTAACATTCTATATTTATTGCAAAAGTGTGGAACGCCTGACGTCATCTTGATGTAATCAAAACTGTAATACCTAGAGTATTTCCTTTAGAAATTACATATATGAGAGGGTCTTATTTGCATCAAAATTATGGTTAGTGCTCTAAAAAACTAAAATGAGGACATATTTTCTGAGTATTCAAATAGCGACAAAGAACTTTTAAATTATTTGTAATCTTTATGGTTTTTTATCCAGTTGACCACTTGATTAAATGTTGCACTTAGTGGAGAGGATGTGGTGTTACTTCCAGAGCTGCAAACTTTGCAACTGGGGAACCAGGTTGGAGTTTCTACTTCAGCTCAACATTCTGTGGTTCTGGTCAAATCACTTAATGTCCCCATTTCTACAACCAAAATGAATTTGATCTTGTGTGATGTAACCAATGCTCATGTAAAGCACTCCAATACCTGACAAGTCTGCACTATATAAAACTGCAAATACACAAAAATAATTGTTTTGCACACTTCTGTCATTGGGCTACATGTGGGCTACATCTGGGTGATATTTGGGCTACATTTGGGCTCTTTTGTCTCTGGTGGCCTTTTTGGGAGATTTATTTGTTATGAAGTTTCCTAATTTACTCATTTACTGCAGTCTCCTCAGTGGGAATACTTTCAGTTTTTTATTTTGGTTCCATCAAGAAGGCATTCAGATGTGTCACACATTTGCCATAAATTCTGAATGTTAGCACTCTAGTTGCTCATTAGATCCCTGTAGTAAAACTACTGCTCACCAGGGAAGTCTGCTGCTGGTATTCAAAGTGCATGTTTCAGTCAGCATGTCAGAATTTTTTTATGAAATAGAAGAAGATTTGAGAAGTCAAAATGTGCCCTAATTTTTCTTTCTGCAGATCTAATCATAATTTCTATGGCAAAATTAACCCCCTCATTTTGTTCCTTTCTAAATTAAATGTTTTAAGTGTTACCACTTTATTCCAATCAAGATGGCTTCAGGTGTGCCATTCTTTTGTCATAAGTAAGACTGTTAGCGCTCTAGTTGTTTGTTAGAACACTCTGGGACATTCTGTCATTGGGCTATACTTGAGCTACATCTGGGTGATATTTGGGCTACATTTGGGCTCTTTTGTCTCTGGTGGCCATTTTGGGAGACTTATTTGTAATGATGTTTCCTAATTTCCTCATTTACTACAGTCTCCTCAGTAGGAAATACTTTCAGTTTTTTACTTTGATTCCATCAAGAAGGCATTCAGATGTGTCACACATTTGCCATAAATTCAGAATGTTAGCACTCTAGTTGCTTATTAGATCACTGTAGTAAAGCTACTGCTCACCAGGGAAGTCTGCTGCTGGTATTGAAAGTGCATGTTTCAGTCTGCATGTCAGAATTTTTCTTTCTGCAGCACTAATCATACTTTCTATGGCAAAATGAACCCCCTCATTTTGTTCCTTTTTAAATTCAATGTTTTAAGAGTTACCACTTTATTACAACCAAGATGGCTTCAGGTGTGCCATACGTCTGTCATAAGTAGGACTGTTAGCGCTCTAGTTGTTCTTTAGAACACTCTGGGAAGCTGCAGTAGAACACAAAGGAATCAACTGACAGTCTCTGCCCTTGTTGGATGTACATGTTTTACTGAGAATGTCAGATTTCATGCTCACATGACTGAGAAAGATAATGTGAATTTACAGAAAATATGCTCTCAGTTTAGCCTATAGATCACCTTCCAAACCTCTGTGGGAAAAGCATGAGAAAATAGATTTCTCTCAAACATGATTCATGATATCACAGCAGAAGGCTTTTTCACATGGTAAAATCACCTTAGAACACACCATAATTCCTAAAATGAGTATGGTACCATCAACAAATGATTTATAATGTAACTAAAGTCTTAAAACCTTCTATTAACTGCAATGCTTTTTAATGAGGTGCTATCATGTATATTGGTCCCAAGATGGCTGCCAACACTTCTTGGATGAAGTGCTGACATCCAATCAGATCTCACGATGAGATGTGTGGTTAGGCTCCGCCCAGTTATATATGTGATTTTACTTTTGATTTTCTCAGGAACTACTGAACGGATTTACACCATTTAAGCAAAAGGCACGAGTCTGAACTGAGGACTACCTCTTTGCCAAATTTGATGTAATTCCGTTCAGCACTTCGGGCTGTAGCTGCGTCAACAGGTCCTATGGGAAAATGCATGGGGAAAACGTGTTTTGGGACCCCCTTTTTTCTCTGTCCCCGCTTGACGAATCACCGTGAAATTTTCAGGATAGGAGCGGACCGGAGCTAGCCACAAGTTTGGATAATTTCACGAAGATTCATTAATCGACGCCAACGTTATTCCAAATAGAATGTTGCGGATTTCCTATGGAAAATAGGTCCTAACTATAACTACCTACTGGCGACTGCCAGTAGGTAATATATATATATATATATAAATTCACTTAAAAAACCATAGGTTTCACACATGTTATAGTTAGGTGGACATTTCACTCGTAAAAAAACAATGAAATTCCCCCGTTATAGTTAGTTCAGATAACTATAACTCGCGCGCCCGCAATCCACTGCTGATGACGTCACATATGACATCACTCATGACATGGTCAGTGGCATCACTCATGACATCACTGATGACATCATCATTTGATAGAGTGGCGGTCGTGCGAGTTATAGTTATCTGAACTAACTATAACCTATAGTTTTTTAAGTGAATTTGCAAGGTTTTTTAAATGCTAATTCCTAACTATAACGTGAGTGAAACCTATGGTTTCTTCAGTGAATTTGTACGGTTTTTTAAATGCTAAGTTATGTATTTATTATTATATTTTTTATATATTTATTTTACAATAAACTACGTATTAAATATTTTAATTTTTTTTAATGGTTTTTCACCGTGCGCGCACCCCGCGATTTTTTAATAAAAAATTACAATGTTTTTTTCTGCCTTCGGGGTCCTTCAGGGACCCCCTGACAAAGGCTAGGGGGTCAGGATCTCTCTACCCTGCCCCCTTTTCACGTTCGCCACCTTCCTTTTTCACTCTCGCACTCAAAATAAACAAAATGGCGGCCGACACTTCCTGATTTCGACCGATTCGAACGTTGACTGACATGTAACCACCAATCAGAGTTACGCTCGCGCACGGTGCGCGGCTATAGATATTTATGTACTTTAACTGCAATTTTCTCAGGAACTGCCAAATTCTGCCAAATTTCAAGTAATTCTGTTCAGCCGTTCGGGCTGTACCTTCGACTAAAGGTCCTATGGGAAAATGCATGGGGAAAACGCGTTTTGGGACCCCCTTTTTTCTCGGCCCCCGCTTGACGAATCCCCCCGAGACTTTCAGGGTAGGAGCTGAGCGGAGCGCCCCATTAGTTTTGAAATTTTCGCAAGGATTCGTCAACCGGCGCCAAAGTTATTCAAAATAGAATTTGGAGATGTCCTATGGAAACACGGTCCTAACTATAACTATCTACTGGCGACCGCCAGTAGATAATCTACTGACGGTCGCCAGTAGATAGTTATAGTTAGGACCGTGTTTCCATAGGAAATCTCAAAATTCTATTTTGAATAACTTTGGCGCCGGTTGACGAATCCTCGCGAAATTTTCAAAACTAATGGGGCGCGAGAGTTCCTGACCCCCTAGCCTTTGTCAGGGGGTCCCTGAAGGACCACGAAGGCAGAAAAAAACATTTTAATTTTTTTTTTTAATCGCGGGATGCGCGCACGGTGAAAAACCATTAAAAAAAAAAAAATTTAATACGTAGTTTATTGTAAAATAAATATATAAAAAATATAATAATAAATACATAACTTAGCATTTAAAAAACCGTACAAATTCACTGAAAAAACCATAGGTTTCACACACGTTATAGTTAGGAATTAGCATTTAAAAAACCTTGCAAATTCACTTAAAAAACCATAGGTTTCACACATGTTATAGTTAGGTGGACATTTCACTCATAAAAAAACAATGAAATTCCCCCGTTATAGTTAGTTCAGATAACTATAACTCGCACGACCGCCACTCTATCAAAAGGATGATGTCATCAGTGATGTCATGAGTGATGCCACTGACCATGTCATGAGTGATGTAATATGTGACGTCATCAGCAGTGGATTGCGGGCGGGCGAGTTATAGTTATCTGAACTAACTATAACGGGGGAATTTCATTGGTTTATATATATATACATTTATATATATAAAATAATAAATATTAAATATGTTAAATAATAAAATTAGTATAAACAATAAAGTAGACTTAATATGAATTAAAAAATATATAACAAATAAACTTAAAAAAAGTTAAACACAAATACATAATGATTAATATATGTATTCACTTGAAAACAATTAATAAACTATTACTTTTAATTTATTTTATCATTTTAAATTTATATAAAAATTGACAGATATATATATATATATATATATATATATATACGTACCAATAACATAAAATCTAATTTAAAAAAATTCTATCATAATTTAAAACATTAAACAATTTAAAAAATCTTCAAACCTAAATTTCCCACTTCAATGAGTGCAACAGGAGGGAAAGTGTTGGATAGCGGATGGGTAAAAATTACTATTCCCACTCGAGTTTGTGTAACAGTAGGGAAAGTGTGATTACTGCAAGCGCAGCTTTGTGAGCCTGACCCACTGGCCTACACTTTTGAAAAGAAAAGGACACTACCCTGAGTTAAATATTCACTGTGGTGGCAAGAAAGGGAGATGTGAGGTGTTATTTGCCTCTTTACGACTTGGGGTGCTGGTTGCCAAAGGACATTGGGCGATTTAGCGGTGATGTGTAACACTACTCAATGAATGCGCCATGCAATGAAGATACTTTTATGGGTGGCTTCAGTGTGAGATACAGTGGCAAAATAACAGCATACACTGCAGTCCACTGTGAACATTAACATTCCGGCATGGTGCACTCTGGGCATCGAAGGACCTTGGGACTCCAAAAATCACATGGTCACAGTAACAACTGTGGGTTGCTTCGTGTTGGGTGTGCCTACCTATGGCTAAGGCTCACTGGGAACCGAAACGCGTCAGGTGTCGCCGCCCACCCCTTGATGTTTAATAAAGCACATGTGCTCCAAGTAGAGTTTCAGTGCTCTTTTTCTTTTGGAGATATATATATATATATATATATATAAGTCCAACGCCTCCTCCCATTCAGGAAAAAGCACAGCACACTCCGGAATTCGAAGCAAGGACTTTAATGAAGTAAAATGCGCGTAGTGCAGCAGTCCCATCAAACGCTAAGGCAGATGTGTTTCAAGCCTCCAATGGCTCTCATCAGTGCCTGTTCCTGGGTCTTCGCGCTCTCTGTGATGGTCAACGAGGTGCAGGTGAGTTGAAAGCCGCTCCCCTATGTGATGTCATTATCTTCTCCTCCAATGGGTAACTCGCGCTTTCAGCCTGCCTGGCTGAAGCATGCTGGTAAATGCAGTCCTGAGGGGTGTTCGTTCAGTAACAGAATCACTCCACCATCAAGTGATGTCCCAAAATACTGGATCAGGGCCACACTCCAGATCAAGAGCCCTGCAGGATGACAAAAAGCCTTACATCCGACTCATTACTCAGGCGAAAATATCTCCTCCTCTCTCCCCAAATGCAGTATATCTCACCATGTAGGCAGTCCAAACTGCTCGGGGGGGCTCCGTGTTTTTGCAGTTCGTGCAATAAATCCAAAAGAGTTGCTGGTCTTAACACGGTGCACCAGACCGAGAGGGTGTGCTGTTAGTCAGCGACCTGCTGCTGACAATACATAAGTCCAACGCCTCCTCCCATTCAGGAAAAAGCACAGCACACTCCGGAATTCGAAGCAAGGACTTTAATGAAGTAAAATGCGCGTAGTGCAGCAGTCCCATCAAACGCTAAGGCAGACGCGTTTCAAGCCAGTAAATAGTTATAGTTATGGTGTCAATGTGTTCAGTAGTTCCTGAGAAAATATATATATACATATATATATATATATATATTATCTACTGGCGGTCGCCAGTAGATAGTTATAGTTAGGACCGTGTTTCCATAGGAAATCCGGAACATTCTATTTGGAATAACTTTGGCGCAGATTGACGAATCCTCGCAAAATGTTCAAAATAGGTGGGGCGCTCCGCTCCGCTTGTACCCTAAAAGTCTCGGGGGGATTCGTCAAGCGGGGGATGAGAAAAAAGGGGGGTCCCAAAACACGTTTTTCCCATGCAATTTTCCATAGGGACCTTTAGTCCAAGGTACAGCCCAAACGGCTGAACAGAATTACTTTAAATTTGGCAAAGAGGTAGTCCTCTGGTCAGGGATGTGCCTTTTGCATATCTGGTGTCAATCCGTTCAGTAGTTCCTGAGAAAATCAAAAGTAAGATCATATATATATCTGGGCGGAGCCTAACCACACATCTCATCGTGAGATCTGATTGGCTGTCAGCACTTCATCCAAGAAGTGTTGGCAGCCATCTTGGGACCAATATACATGATAGCACCTCATTAAAAAGCCTTGCAGTTAATAGAAGATTTTAAGACTTTAGTTACATTATAAATCATTTGTTGATGGTACCATACTCATTTTAGGAATTGTGGTATGTTCTAAGGTGATTTTACCATGTGAAAAAACCTTCTGCTGTGATATCATGAATCATGTTTGAGAGAAAACTGTTTTCTCATGCTTTTCCCACAGAGGTTTGGAAGGTGATCAATAAGCTAAACTGAGAGCATAATTTCTGTATATTCAAATTATCTTTCACAGTCATGGGAGAATGAAGTCTGAGATTCTCAGTAAAACATGTACATCCAATAAGGGCAGAGACTGTCAGTTGATTCCTTTGTGTTCTACTGCAGCTTCCCAGAGTGTTCTAAAGAACAACTAGAGCGCTAACAGTCCTACTTATGACAAAAGTATGGCACACCTGAAGCCATCTTGGTTGGAATAAAGTGGTAACTCTTAAAACATTTAATTTAAAAAGGAACAAAATGAGGGGGTTCATTTTGCCATAGAAAGTATGATTAGTGCTGCAGAAAGAAAAGTTAGGGCACATTTTGAGTGACTTCTCAAATCCTCTTCTAATTCATAAAAAAATTCTGACATGCAGATTGAAACATGCACTTTGAATACCAGCAGCAGACTTCACTGGTGAGCAGTAGCTTTACTACAGTGATCTAATGAGCAACTAGAGTGCTAACATTCAGAATTTATGGCAAATGTGTGACACATCTGAATGCCTTCTTGATGGAACCAAACTAAAAAACTGAAAGTATTTCCTACTGAGGAGACTGCAGTAAATGAGGAAATTTGTAAACTTCATAACAAATAAATCTCCCAAGATGGCCACCAGAGACAAAAGAGCCCAAATGTAGCCCAAATATCACCGAGATGTAGCTCAAGTATAGCCCAATGACAGAATGTCCCAGAGTGTTCTAACGAACAACTAGAGCGCTAACAGTCTTACTTATGACAAAAGTATGGCACACCTGAAGCCATCTTGATTGGAATAAAGTGGTAACAGTTAAAACATTTAATTTACAAAGGAACAAACTGAGGGGGTTCATTTTGTCACAGCAATTATGATTAGTGGTGCAGAAAGAAAAATTAGGGCACATTTTGACTTCTCAAATCCTCTTCTATTTCATAAAAAAATTCTGACATGCAGATTGAAACATGCACTTTGAATACCAGCAGCAGACTTCCCTGGTGAGCAGTAGCTTTACTACAGTGATCTAATGAGCAACTAGAGTGCTAACATTCAGAATTTATGGCAAATGTGTGACACATCTGAATGCCTTCTTGATGGAACCAAACTAAAAAACTGAAAGTATTTCCTACTGAGGAGACTGCAGTAAATGAGGAAATTTGTAAACTTCATAACAAATAAATCTCCCAAGATGGCTACCGGAGACAAAAGAGCCCAAATGTAGCCCAAATATCACCGAGATGTAGCCCAAGTATAGCCCAATGACAGAATGTCCCAGAGTGATCTAACGAACAACTAGAGCGCTAACAGTCTTACTTATGACAAAAGTATGGCACACCTAAAGCCATCTTGATTGGAATAAAGTAGTAACATTTAATTTACAATGGAACAAAATGAGGGGTTCATTTTCCCATAGAAATTATGAATAGTTCTGCAGAAAGAAAAATTAGGGCACATTTTGACTTCTCAAATTCTCTTCTATTTCATAAAAATATTCTGACATGCAGACTGAAACATACACTTTTAATACCAGCAGCAGACTTCAGTGGTGAGCAGTAGCTTTACTACAGTGATCTAATGAGCAACTGGAGTGCTAACATTCAGAGTTTATGGCAAATGTGTGACATATCTGAATACCTTCTTGATGGAATCAAAGTAAAAAACTGAAAGCATTTCCTACTGAGGAGACTGCAGTAAATGAGGAAATTAGGAAACTTCATAACAAATAAATCTCCCAAGATGGCTACCAGAGACAAAAGAGCCCAAATGCAGCACAAATATCACCCATATGTAGCCCACATGTAGCCCAATGACAGAAGTGTGCAAAACACCTTTTTTTTGTGTATTTGCAGTTTTATATAGTGCAGACTTGTCAGGTATTGGAGTGCTTTACATGAGCATTGGTTACATCACACAAGATCAAATTCATTCTGGTTGTAGACATGGGGAGATTAAGTGATTTGACCAGAATCACAGAATGTTGAGCTGAAGCAGAAACTCCAACCTTGTTCCCCAGTTGCAAAGTCTGCAGCTCTGTAAGTAACACCACATCCTCTCCCCTAGGTGCAACATTTAATCAAGTGGTCAACTGGATAAAAAAACATAAAGATTACAAATAATTTAAAAGTTCTTTGTCGCTATTTGAAAGCTCAGAAAATATGTCCTCATTTTAGTTTTTTAGAGCACTAACCATAATTTTGATGCAAATAAGACCCTCTCATATATGTAATTTCTAAAGGAAATACTCTAGGTATTACAGTTTTGATTACATCAAGATGACGTCAGGCGTTCCACACTTTTGTAATAAATATAGAATGTTAGCAATCTAGTTGTTCATTGGGATACTGTTGAGAGGCAGAGGCCAGGGGCACGGACTCTGAAAATTGAAGGCAGGTAGGAGAGTGCAGAGGCAACAATTTGACCACACTGGGCAGGCAGGAAGGGCAGTGGCAGCACAACAGACTATGGAGGGCAGTGGAAAGGGGGGCAGGGGCAACAAACCAACAATACAGGACTGGCAAGAGAGGCTGTGGCAATATAATAGACCATTCTGGGCAGAAGGAAGAGGCAGTGGTAGTACAACATACATGCCAACAGACCCGTTTCAGCCAGGAAACGTCCAATGTTTTTAAGCTCAAATGGGCTTTACTTGATCTGTCTCCTGTCTACAATCTCCTCTTTTTTAATGTAACTCAAAGGGGAAAATCAATACCCCAGTTTTTTTCAAAATCTCCCTCTTACCAAGTTCAAAATGTTTGCAAGTATGGTACATTGGATCATGGTAGGCAGGAGGAATTGGGGTAGGGACATAGACTCGGATAACAGAGGACAGGAGGGACATGGAGAGGTGCACCAAACTGACCCTACAGGGCAGGCATCAGGGAGTGCAGCACAACAATCCATGGAAAGCAATAGGGAGGGACAGGACCATGCACATGGACAACAGAGAACAGAGGGGAAAGAGGCAATGGTAGCTAGCTGACCATAATGGACAGACAGGAGAGAAAGCTGCAGCATAACAGACCATAAAGGGCAGGAGGGACGGATCAGGGGCATTACAAAGGAACAGGCAAGCCAGGAGGGAGGGAATAGGGGTCTGCACATGGAAAAAGAGGGCTGGGGCAAGGGGGCAGGGCAGGAGCAGCAAGATGACCATGGAGGTCAGGCAGTATGGGCACTAGAAACAAGACACACCATGGAGAGCAACAATGAGACTATGATGTCATACACACAGACCATGGAGGGAAGGTGGGAGGGGGCAGGGGCAGCTAGCTGACCACACAGGGAAGGTGGGAGGGGCCATGGCATCACAGAAGACCATGCATGGCAAGCAGGAGGGTTAGTGGCAGCACAATGGCTATGATGGGCAAGAAGGAGGGTGCAGGGGCATGCACAAAGGACCATGGAGGATAGAAGGGAGGGTCAGGACCTGGGCACAGACAAGAGAGTTCAGGGGAAGGGGCCTCACAACAGACCGTACGGGGCAGGCAGGAGGAGCAGTTGCAGCACAACAGACCAGGGAGGGCAGAAGGGTGTGGCAGTAAAATGGACCATGGAGGACAGGAGGAAGGGGATAGGGGCATAACATGTGGACAGGCAGGGTGGAGGTGGCAGTGACAGGTTACAGTCATCTGACAATGCTAGGCAGGTGGGAGGGAAGTGGCCACTATATGCAGACCTCGCTAGCGCTAGTTGCGCTTTTCTATTGGCTTACTAGTTTTAAAACTACCCGTTTTTGTATTTTATTTATACTTTGTTCTTTACCTTGTTTTTAATGCTGCGATCCCCCTGGCCTCATACTGCACCTTAAAACCCCCCTTGGGGACTACCACCACTGCCTTTGGCGGGTCCGGGAACACGGGGTACCTGGGGAAGAATTTTAGCGCCATTTTGGATTGGGCGCGGCTACTCTCGCGTATTATCGCGAGATTTCGGCATCCTGAGCCTATTTGAGGCAGCGAGAGACGGAGGTCAGCCTGGAGAAGGTGACCACTATATGCAGACCTCGCTAGCGCTAGTTGCGCTTTTCTATTGGCTTACTAGTTTTAAAACTACCCGTTTTTGTATTTTATTTATACTTTGTTCTTTACCTTGTTTTTAATGCTGCGATCCCCCTGGCCTCATACTGCACCTTAAAACCCCCCTTGGGGACTACCACCACTGCCTTTGGCGGGTCCGGGAACACGGGGTACCTGGGGAAGAATTTTAGCGCCATTTTGGATTGGGCGCGGCTACTCTCGCGTATTATCGCGAGATTTCGGCATCCTGAGCCTATTTGAGCCTTATGTTGCCCGCGCAGCGGTGACGCGCAGCGGAGCGCCCTCATCGCGCCTGAGTCCAGCCAGAGTCCTGCCCGTCTGCGCTCGTCCGCGCTAGGCAGGGTCTGGCAGGGGGCTGCGGACTTTCCAGGATGATTACTGCTGCGAATTTGCGTCTTTTACGCCATCAGGTAGGCGACTGCTGTCCCGGCAGCCTGGATCCCCTCAGTGGTCCCTTTCAATGCTCCACTTGTCTCTTTAAACTCCCAACACCAATGTGTATTAATAGTCTCCAGGTGAGGCCCTCGGTGGCTATCCAACCAACTCCTACCATAGGCACAGTAAATCAATCCTCTCTCAAAGTCATGCATCTGAATGTTAGATCTTTGTCTTGTCACTCCCAAGAAGTCCTTTCGTTGATTTCTGATGAGAATCCGGATATTTTTTTCTTTACGGAAACATGGTTGCACGATCAGTCCATGGCAGTCATTAATCTAGCCCTTCCTGTAGGCTACATTATGCACTCTCTTCCTCGCAACACCAGAGGTGGCGGCATCGCAGTTGCAGTAAAATCCTGCTATTCCTGCATATGGAAACCTATCGCCATAGCCGGTTGTGAGAGCGCTCTATTTAGCATCTCAGTGAACCCCCATTTTACTTTCACGGGACTTCTAATTTACAGACCTCCTGGGCCTGAGGCCGCCTTCCGTCAAAGTCTTCCGGAGGTAATTTCTTCCTTAGCTTTAAAATCTGCTAATTTTACGATTGTTGGCGACCTCAATCTGCATATGGACGCGCCACTTTCCAATTCGATCCTTAGCCTGCTCGCTGATCTCGAAGCGTTCCAATTGACTCAAAGGGTCCTATCCTCTACTCATATAGGTGGCCATCTATTGGATCCTGTGTTGACAAACCTTGCTACGAATATTTCAGTGCTCCATCCCAGACCCATGGCATGGACTGATCACCATCTCATTGAATTTCGTATTACAACTTCTTGTTCTCCACCTAAAAACAATCCCTCAGCCAGTCTTAGACGCCCTTGGAGAAACTTAAATCTAGAGCATTTCCATCAGCTCTTGATGAAATTTCATCCCCTACCCCCTTCTGAAGTCTCCCGCGGCTATGACTGCTTTTGCGAGTGGCTAAATAATGCATTGGATTCTCTTATTCCGGCTAAGTGGAGTAAGACCAGATCTAGCCCTTCTAAACCCTGGTACAATGATGCTCTTACAACTCTTAAAATCTCCTGTAAAAAGGCAGAACGCGCGTGGCGCAAAACGTATGATACTGACCTCAAGGCAGCCTATAGGGCTTGCACTAGAGTGTATCATCGGGCTATATGTGCGGCCAGGGCGGCTTTTTACTCCCAGGAGATTAAGAATAGTGTTAATCCGACTAAGATCATTTTTAGGATATGTAAGGACCTTACCAGTAAAAGGACTGACACTGTTGCCCTTCAATCCTCTATGACGCATTGTGAAGATTTAGCCTCTTTTTTCGTCGAAAAAGTGGAGGCTATTTATAAGTCATTTGCCCAGCTTCCTATTGTAGAGATTCGCCATACGTTACCGGTTCATAAACCATTGTTGATTATTCCTAGTCCGACCTTGGATGAATTCTCTGCCTTGACGATTAAAGTTAAATCCGGTTCTCCGGATGATTCTATGAGACCATCCCAATTCCGGGAATTTGCTGATAGTTGCTTCCCTGCTCTTCATGGTCTCATTAATTTGTCCTTCAGCACGGGTAGTGTCCCTAAAGCTTGGAAACAGGCGACGGTAATTCCAATACTTAAAAAACCCGCCCTTGATCCCACCAAGCCCGAACACTACCGACCTATTTCCCTTCTGCCTTGGCCTGCTAAATTAGCTGAAGCTCATGCTAACGCTATTTTATCCTCTCACTTGCAGGAAGCTAGTATATTGGACAATTCCCAAAATGGGTTTCGTGCTGGCCACAGCACAGAAACTGCCCTCCTGGCTGTGGTGGAGCACATCAGGCAGTTGTTGGATCGGGGCCAGACGGCGGCACTGATCCTGTTGGATCTCAGTGCCGCCTTCGATACGGTGTCTCACCAGATTCTTTTACACCGCCTGATGGAAGCAGGAGTGGGAGAGGTGGCACTTGAGTGGTTTCGCTCTTTTCTTGAAGACCGTGCCTTTAAGGTTTCCACCCCCCCTTTTGTTTCTGCTTCTCGCCCCATACTCCAGGGTGTTCCCCAAGGGTCGGCCCTGAGCCCTACCTTGTTTAACCTATATGTTCAGCCATTAGCGAAGGTTGCCCATAGTTTTGGTCTCTCCTTAGTGTCATACGCCGATGACACGCAGCTGGCGGTGGCTCTTAATGGTGACCACAGCATGGATGCCTCCACCTTTCAGTCAGCTCTAAAAGCTGTGGCTGGCTGGATGGCGAACAATCGACTCCAACTGAATGCCTCTAAGACCGAGGTCATTATTTTTGGTAGGGACAATGAATTATGGGGTGATCAGTGGTGGCCGTCCGATCTTGGCCCCGTTCCTTCCCCTGTTACCGAGGTTAGAAACCTTGGGGTGTGGTTCGACCCTAAGCTTTCCTTTATTTCCCACACAAAACGTGTGGCTGGCACTTGTTTTGGTACTCTGCAGTGTCTCCGACCTATTTTTAAGTTCTTCGATGCGGAGACCAGACAGATTATTGTCCAAGCCCTGGTTCTCACCAGGCTGGATTATGCTAGCTCCCTGTTCCTGGGTCTGAATCAAGCCGAGTTATCTCGCCTTCAGAGAGTTCAGAATGCGGCAGCTAGGCTGCTTGTTGGCCTTCCCAAATTTGTATCGGCCCGTCGGACTATTCAGGATCTTCATTGGTTGCCGGTGGGGCAGAGAATTAAGTTTAAAGCTCTCTGCTTAACTTTTAAGATTCTCAAAGCAGCCTCCCCACCCATCCTTGCACAGACTATCCAGCACTATGTTCCTGCCAGAGCTCTCCGCTCTGCTGGAGCTAATTTGGCCATCGTGCCACGCTTCCAAAAATCTAGGATGGGTGGACGTTCTTTCTCAGTTTTGGCGGCCACTCTTTGGAATTCTCTGCCTGCCCCTTTGCGCTCCATCCCTGAGTTGCTTCCTTTTAGAAAGGCTCTTAAAACTTTTCTTTTCACCACAATTTAGGTCCATCTCTTTTATCTTTTGTCGTGTTGTGTTTACTATTCTCCATAAGCGCCGGGACGCCACTTTGCTGCGGCATCCGTGCGCTATATAAAAGCATATAACATAACATAACATAACAGAACACGCAGAGTAGATAGGAGTGGCAGGTCCATGGGATGGTGCAGGGGCATGCACAAAGACATCGGATGGCAGGGGGAAGGAGAATAGGGGCAGCAAGCTAAGCACAGAGGCTAAGCAGGAGGTCAATGATGGGCCATAGAATTGGGCAATGGAGGGCAGGAGGAGTGGACTGGTACATCATGCTAAATGGAGGGCAGTGGCAGCACATCAGACCATGCATGGCAGGAGGGAGGAGGCGAGTCCATGGATTCAGACAGCAGAGGATATGGAGGAGGTGGATGGGGCAGCAAGCTAACTGTTCAGAGAAGGTGGGTATTAGGAACTTTATTGTTTTTAAAATGTGTGTCTGTGCGAACTACTTAAAATATGAACAAGTATGCAGCATAATCTCACTTTTATTCAGGAAGAAGAGGACGTTTGTGACTGTGACTCCGGGCTCACTTGGCAGAAACACCCCCTGATCCTCCACCCCCCCCATCGCAAAATGTAATGTCCGTGAAAAGGGTAGGTGGACGCAGTGTTATATAGAACATAGTCCTGAGAGCACGATTGAAAATGAAAACTAGATATAGTATATGGTTTAAACTATGCACCAAAAAGTGTGATATAAGATGAACCGGGGCGTGAAATATAATATGCAATACATTGTGCGCAATGACAGATTCATTGGAGAGCGCGAGATAACACAGGCACTAGCTCGTGCTATGCGATATGCACCTTGGAGTGTAATATGCACATGGTAGTGTTGTGTAACCTAACTAGTCTCTAAAGTTGTAATATAAAATATGTGCTGGGGAGTGTAACGTTGCATATGCACTGTGACAAAGATATGGATCCCAGATTGTAATATGTATGGCATAGCGCTGTGCGTTATAACATAGGCATCGAGGAACGCACGTTAGATGGGGCAATATAACCCGTGCGAAGGCAAGTGTGGCACGACATATTAACAGGGTGGTGTTACAGTGCACATGGGCTAGAGAGTGTCATAGCATACGCACTAGCTGGTGGAATACAACACAGAGTTGTGAGGCACTCGACGGGCACTGGTGGGTGTAACACAGCATTGGGCTCAGCCAGGAGCACACTGTGACTCTTAAGTGAGGTTTGTCTCCTTTTCAGAGAGTGATGGATGTGTGTTTTATTAACCGTGAGGGGGGTTTCTTGCATAGTTTGGTCGAATTATTGTGGAATCCCCTTTGAATGGCTTGGTGTGCGTGTATATTAAATGTGCCCGTCAATAGCTACCCATGTTTGTATAAATAAATGACAAGGGTGTCTACTTGGAGAGTACCCACCGGCGGGGGCGCCGGGATTAGGCACGGTAGGGATTTCAGACACGTCAGAGCTTCACTAGCGGTGTAAATACATTCCATGTGGATTCATTCTATGCATAGTTGCCTTTTAATGATTATCACGCAAATCGTCATGGTAATAGGTACATACGGTTTGTCCAGCATGTCCTAAGTGTTTCTATAAATATATTTTTTTTTTAAATTATAAAAAACAAAGGCCGGCCCTGGGGGATGGGGTCCCCGGGGCCATAAGTGGCCTGAGGAGGGGGGCAACGCAGCCCCCTCCTAAAGAATAAAAAAAAAAAAAAAGGCTTGACCCGGGGGTTGGGGTCCCCGGGGCCGTTTAAGGCCTTGGGAGGGCCACATTTTTTTTTTTAAACAGAAAAATTAGGGTGCAGGCCCTGGGGGATGGGGTCCCCAGGGCCAGTAAATTAGAAAAAGAAGGGGGGCCACACAGCACTCCTTCTTAAAAAAATAAATAAAAGACTGGCATCGCGCCGGAGGCCACGCCCCCTCCTAGCAGCACTCTGCAAATGCACCCCCTGGCCAGTTGTAAGTTGGGGAATTAATTCCCCTTCAATACTGAGGGTCCCTGAGGGCCAACTAGCCCAACAGGTATCTCCAGTATGCGCCAGGGAGCTGCGTGGCAGACAGGTGTTCTGAGGCCACGCCCCTTTTTACACCTCTATGCAACGCAGCTCTGTGGCGCTTACTGGAGGTACTTAGTGGGCTAGTTTGACCCTAGGGACTCTTAGGATTCAAGGGGACTTAATCTCTCAACTTAGAACGGCCACAGGGCGCGTTTACACAGTGGTGAAGGGAGGGGACGGGGCCTGAGGTGACATGTGCAAACACGCCCTGTGGCACGTTTTAAGTTGGGGAAATAATTCCCTTTCAATCCTGAGGGACCCTGGGGGCCAACTAGCCCACCAGGGGCTTCCAGTAAGCGCCACTGCTCTGCGTTGCAGAGAGGTGGTGCAGGCCGTGCCCCTTTTTACACCTCTCTGCAATGCAGCTCTGTGGCGCTTACTGGAGGTACCTAGTGGGCTAGTTGGACCCTAGGGACGCTCAGGATTCAAATGAACTTAATCTCCCAACTAAAAACGGCCACAGGGCGTGTTTACACAGTGGTGAAGGGAGGGGACGGGGCCTGAGTTAACGTGTGCAAACACGCCCTGTGGCGCGTTTTAAGTTGGGGAACTAATTCCCCTTCAATCCTGAGTGCCCCTGGGGGCCAACTAGCCCACCAGGTGCTTCCAGTAAGCGCCACTGCACTGCGTTACAGAGAGGTGGTCTAGGCCATGCCCCTTTTTACATCTCTCTGCAATGCAGCTCTGGGGCGCTTACTGGAGGTACCTAGTGGTCTAGTTGGACCTTAGGGACCCTCAGGATTCAAGGGGACTTAATCTCCCAACTTAAAATGGCCACAGGGCGTGTTTACACAGTGGGGAAGTGAGGGGACGGGGCCTGAGGTGACGTGTGCAAACACGCCCTGTGGCGCGTTTTAAGAGGTAGTTTTAATCACCTGCCCTATTATATACTAGGGGCTTACAGAGGAGGTCATGCTGATCACAGGGGGACCCCAACGCATAGTGTTACCTAGTGTATGTAGGTGTTTTCACTGTATTCTGAGTGTCTTTTAACATAGCACTGGCTCTAGGACTGGTTAGTCAGACTCAGTTAACACCAGTATCCGTCTGAAAAAGTTGAGGGTACAGGATGATTTTGCAACAAGGCTTCTTTCTGTTCTTCTGTTTGTTCTTTCTGCACGTTATCCTTCTTCCTGCACTTTTCTTCGTCTTTGAGGACTTCTGTTGCTTCTTTCTGCATTACTTTTTTTTCTTTCTGTGCCTTTTTTCTTCTTTCTTCACATGTCCTATCTCTATAGCCATAGTTAGAAATTAGCATTTAAAAAACCTTTGAAATTCACTGAAAAAACCATAGGTTTCAGGCACGTTATAGTTGGGAATTAGCATTTAAAAAACCTTAGAAATTCACTGAAAAAACCATAGGTTTCAGGGGCGTTATAGTTACCTGGACTTTTCACTCGTACAAAACCATTGAAATTCCCCCGTTATAGTTAGTTCAGCTAACTATAACTCGCGCGCCCGCAATGCACTGCTGATGACGTCACATATTTCATCACTCATGACATGGTCAGTGACATCACTCTTGACATCACTGATGACCTCACTGATGACATCTCAAATGACATCACTGATGACATCACTGATGACATCATCCAGTGAATGTGTGTTTTTCTGAAAATTACATATGTTTTATATATGTATATCTCAAGGTCGATGGAAGAATAAATTGGTATATAAGTGTCTAAATGGATGATTTGTTTTTGAAAAATAGATTGTATAACTGACTGATTAAGTGTATCTTACTGAATACATGGCTTAGTGAGTAATGTTTAAATATGTAAATATCTGTATCAGTCTCTCACTTTGTGTATAAGTGGCTGCATGGGTTGGTGAGTAGCTACATGAGTGTCTATATAGGTTATTAGTTGGTGTTTTGAGTATCAGAATGAGTGTCTGAGTGTCTGTATGGTTCGGTGGGGGTATTACGTAGTGCATAAGTGCATGAATGAGTGACTCACTGTTTGTATGTGTTGAAGACAGCATGTGTGCAGGACTGTATTGGTGAATGAGTGTGTGCATGGGTGTGTTAGTGAGTGAATGACTGTCTCAATAGTGTCTTTATGAGTAACTACATATGTTTTAAACTAGTATATGTGACTATTGGTGTATATAAGTGAGTATATGTGAGAGTGAGAGATTGAAAGAGTTCCTGTATGAATAAGTATGTGTTTATATAAGTGATTGTTTAAAAGACTAAGTATGTGCAAGTTTCTGTAGAAGTAAGTGTGGTGGTGTGTGAATAACTGTATATGCAAGTAAATGGATGTTTGATTCTTTATTAGCATGAGTGACTATGTGTGTGAGTAACTCTATGGATGAGTGGCGTTGTGTAACAGGATGTATAGGTGTATGAGTACATATGATGAGTGAGTACATGTATGAGTGACTGTATAGGACTGTTGGTGAATGAGTCGATGTGTATGTGGATCTTAGAATTACTGAATAGGTTGTTGTAACTGATATTGGTATGTCCATTGTTTTGAAAATTTTAGTTTCTATTTTTGAATGTGTGTATCAAAGGTTATATTAGGGGGAGAGGAGGTCTGCCACTCTATCACAAAGATGATGTCATCAGTGATGTCATTTGAGATGTCATCAGTGATGTCATGAGTGATGTCACTGACCATGTCATGAGTGATGTAATATGTGACGTCATCAGCAGTGCATTGCCGGCGCGCGAGTTATAGTTAGCTGAACTAACTATAACGGGGGAATTTCAATGGTTTTGTACGAGTGAAAAGTCCAGCTAACTATAATGCCCCTGAAACCTATGGTTTTTTCAGTGAATATATATATATATATATATATATATATATGTACCAATAACATAAAATGTAATTTAAAAAAAGCATTCCATTATACATTAAATCGTTAAACTATTTAAAAATCTTCAAACTTAAATTTCCCACTCCAGTGAGTGCAACAGTAGGGAAAATGTTGGATAGAGGAGGGGTAAAAAGTACTATTACCACTCCAGTGAGTATAACGGTAGGGAAAGTGTTGGATAGCGGAAGGGTAAAAATGACTATTCTCACTCCAGTGAGTGCAAAGTAGGGGAAGTGTTGGATAGCGGAGGGGTAAAAATTACCATTCCCACTCCAGTGAGTGCAGCAGTAGGGAAAGTGTTGGATAGCGGAGGAGTAAAAATGACTATTCACACTCCATTGAGTGCAACAGTAGGGAAAGTGTTGGATAGCAGAGAGGTAAAAATTACTATTCCCACTCCAGTGAGTGCAACAGTAGGGAAAGTGTTGGATAGCAGAGGAGTAAACATTACTATTCCCACTCCAGTGGGGGCTACAGTAGGGAAAGTGTTGGATTGCGGAGGGGTAAACATTACTATTCCCACTCCAGTGAATGCAACAGTAGGGAAAGTGTTGGATAGTGAAGGGGTAAAAATTACCTTTCCCACACCAGTCAGTGCAACAGTAGGGAAAGTGTTGGAGAGCAGAGGGAGAAAAATTACCATTTGCACACCAGTGAGTGCAACAATACGGAGAGTGTTGGATAGCGGCTGGATAAAATTACTATTCCCATTCCAGTGAGTGCAACAGCAGGGAAAGTGTTGGATAGCAGAGGGGGAAAAATTACTATTCCCACTCCAGTGAATGCAACAGTAGGGAATGTGTTGGATTGTGGAGGGTTAACAATTAATATTTTCACTCCAGTCAGTTCAAAATTAAATACGAACAAAATATTAACAAAAATATTTAAAAACAAAATAAATTTATAAATATATAAATATGGTAAACATTAAAATACAAATATATTTATTATTACAACAAGAATATTATAATGTTACATACATGACAAATACCTACAAATATTATGTTAAATAAAATAAAAAATAATTTCCAAACAAATAAATATTTGTAATTAGAAACTATTTAGAAACAAAAACGTTAATTATTACAAACATATACTTTTTTATTTCCTACCCTATAACACCACACAATTCACACACCACATCTAAATTAAAAAAATTGTACTTCCTCAATTAACATAATTATTTACCAATTAAAGAAATATTAAGAATTAAAAAACAAATTAAAACTCATAAATATTAATTGACTCCTCACACTTTACCCCTATAATCAACACAACCCACAGCTAAAATTAAACTATAAAAATATTAATAACACAATTAAAACCTATTTTCAATAAAAAAACTAATAGAATTTAACAACTAATTATAAAGTAAGTAAAATTCATTTACTCCCCACGCTGTACCCATAACAGTAAAACCCACACACAAAAAATATAAACAAATGCCCAAATTAAATATCATTTAATTAATTACTATTAATGATCAACTAATTATCAATTAATTAAACATAAATTACTTCCCATCCTATACCCCTATAAACCCCACAACCCACACCTAAAGTTAATTACACAATTTCCATATTTAATTTTCAATTAATTCATTATTATTTAACAACTAATTATTAATTAAACATTCATTACTATCCTCCCTATACCCCTATAAACCCCACAACCCACACCTAAAATTTATTACACAATTTCCATAATTAATTTACAATAAATTAGTTAATATACATTAACAACTAATCATTAATTAATCAAAAATGACTTCCCACCCTTTACCCATAAACCTCACAACCCACACCTAAAACAAATTACAAAATCACCATAATTAATTACCATTAATTAATTAACATTAATTAACAGCTAATTATTAATTAATTACAAACAAATTACTTCCCACCCTTTACCCCTATAAACCCCACGAACTGCACCTAAAACAAATTACATAATTACCATAAATAATGACCAATTAATGAATACATTTTAATTAACAACCAATTAATAATTAATTACAAATAAATTACTTCCTACAATTAACACTATAAAATGTCAAATAAATGAATATTAATAAATAAAATATAATCATAATGCATTATAATTACATTACTTCCCTCCCTCTTCCCCTATAAACCCACAACCCTCTGCGCAGCTAAAAAATGCAAATTTACTTAAAATAACATTGATAACTACTAAAAATGTAACACATATATTAAAAAAGATAAACAATACTTATACAAAAAACATCCATCACATACATTTAAAATATAAACTAAAATACATAACACTAATTAAAAAATTGATGTTTTAAACAACTATATTTTTTGCAAACGATATTAATGACTTCCATATTTTAGTAACGTATATTTCTTACCTTAAACTCGAGATTCTTGACCACGATATTCTTGTTGTCGATATTTCTGTGTCACGATATTTCCAACTTGATATTTGTGTAAGTCAGCATTCCCAACTCGATATTCTGTCTGAATACCCAGAAACAGGCACGCCCTGCAATGCTAAAACATTATACCCAAAATAAACCAGAGTGAACTGATGTAGGTCCCCAAATCACTCAACAAGGTGGTGCCATAGACATCATAATACTCCTACCTGGAGTGGTATGGGTCATAATTAAAGAGACACTTGAACAGGCTTTTAATAATATGAATGATGTTCTTCAACAATAATTTAGGCTACTTAAGCCGTGTGAGGAGAGAGACCTAGGGAAAGAACACTTACCTCACAAAAGACTACCATGACAGCCAGCAAGCTGGGAAGCTCCATGGGGTCCTGGAAAACAAAAAGGAGCCGAACGATTAAAAATAAAAACCGGACTGATGGAAGGGCAGACAAACATAGAACACAGACTCACAAGTGAAAGGGGGATGAAAAGAAAGGAAGAACAGTCACTCTGCATTTTGAATGCTAACAGAGGGAAGGAGCATGTGGAACCAACAAAGAACGCCAAGGAGAATGAAGTTGTAGCAATGCAAAGCATGCTGGCGACTTGACGTGCCCCACTGACAAGGTAATCCATGAGACGCTCTGTATGCTATGAACCCAGAAGCAGAGAATCCAAGGGAAAAGCTAAGATTGTAGGAGCCCAAAGGTCAGATGGCAGAGACATCAGCGTATTGGCACTCCGCTGACAGCTGGAGCGCACTCCACGGTTCGGGGGAGGACCTTGGTTATTGAAGTGGGTGGTGGGAGAGGCACAGAGGGAGTCATGAGCGGTGCAGACATTGAAAGCGTCCTAAGACATGGGTAACAGAAGAATCGGGAATAAGGTGAGTGAGGAAGGATATATTAGAAATGAAAGATAATTATTTAGTATAAGATCCTACTAATACTGTGATGCTAGGGGTCCCCGGGAGCACGAACAACCACATAAGAGGAGGCCTAGAGGCTTAAAAGCCTACCGGGGCATAGACAAAGAAAGAGACTCATCTCAGTACAAGTTAGAAGACCCTAGGTGAGAGGCAGAGAACAGGGATAGAAAGGCAACACAAGGTTATAGATAAAACACTAATACTTTCTCCTACTCCGTGGGAGCGACCAGTGGGAAGAGCTTTCGAGGGACTACCTGGGAAGGTGTGAAGACCTGAAAGAAAGAGAAAGAAGAAGAGTGAGGATTGGAATTGGAGAGACTTTAAAATGATGGGAAATAGTACTTTGGTATATAAGAGCTCACGAAGTTGGGAGGCAAACTACGCCCACAAGCAGTCTTCATTTTATTATAATAAGAATATTCTGGCAGGCATCTAGAACAAGCCAGGCCCATATCTTTGACAAACAAACAACACTTACTTTGACAGGGGAAAGGAACGAGATACACAACTGAAACAAGAAGGAAGTGCTGAGGTTCAGCCCCAATTATATGGATGACGTCCCAGGAAGTACTCCTGAATGGCCACATTGGTTAGGGCTGGAGCATTCTTTGTTTTTTCATATGGGTGAAAACGGTGCCCTGTCTCTGACAGAGTTCTTGTTTCTTAGGACTGGGATGAGGAAGACGAGCGAGCCAAATAATTTGAATCAATAACAAAGAAAAGGCTGACCCTTCAGGTTCTCAGCACACAGGTGTCTACCCCAGATGGGTTGATTCTAATGATCTGGACACTGTTGCAGAGGAAGGATTTTATAGTCTCAAGAATCGTAAATCCTCATACTGTAAAATCAGTGAATAGAATTCGATATTCAATTACGTCAATGTACGGCAGCAGGTCTAACAAAATCAGTCACATCAAATCGCCACCTTCCAAACCAAAGAGCTGATCACGGTAGTGGGAACCCTCACCGTGTGAGTCAATGACATCCGGTCAAAGGAGCAGTGGGGCTCACCTGCTTCCATGTTTGTGGTAAACTTCGTAGGAGTTCTAATTGATACATACCACTCGCTCTAACAACAGACAGTAGCAGTAATATAAGCAGGTTTCCAGCATCAACATTAACTAAAATAGATGTTGCCCTTGTTGGTACTGTGCACATTGACTACACAAATAGTGCGTACTTAGAGCTAATTAAATAATATGTGCATCAGTTGCAAAATCTGTATAATGGAGCTACATGACTGCTACTCCACCTCATATTCCGAGAACAGATAATGGCAGTTCTCCCATTCTTGCATTAAGACAGAAAAAAAGTGATTAGTGATATCGATTGCATTGATTTTGACCTCTACTAATTATTTTGGGTGCATTTCGTACCATTGTTTCTTCACTCTTCTGTGTCTTTGCATAAGGGACACACAGGCAAATCATACTGGGTCCTGCTGCAATGGGAACAGTCAAGGCTGAACTGCTAGGCACACCCCTCTTGTACATGCTCTCGGTGCCCTGCCACATAGGCTTTAACGCATTTTGTGTTATGCAGCAGCCTTTCCAGCCTTCCACGCTTTGGAAAATCCATACTTATCAACCTTTCAGCTCACCCTTCTTTGTCATGTGACACACACCCTGGGAAGTGTCACGCCAGGCAACCCGCCAGTCTAGCTTCTTCAGGCACCCTGATGCTTTGTGCTATTCAGACTGTGGCTGCTTTTTTGAGGCTCTGACACTGAACAAAGTGCGATGGCTAGACTGCCAGCTAAAGGCACAGTTTATAGCGGACAGAGTTGATCACAGCACACAAACGCCATGTATAAAAGCAGTGTCACTTTGAAAAAGGTCACCTTTAGTGCTTCAACTGAGCACTACGATAAGTAACCCAGCAATGCAATCGTTATCAAAGCTTAGTTGATGTGTTTTAAGCACAGGGCTTCAAATATGCTAAAAAGGTAAAATAATGTCATTTGGGGCAAAAAAAAATCAGAGTCTTCTGCCTTAAGTGAATGCATGCAAGAAAAGTATCCTGTGGCGGCGTGGCTGAGTGCCGCAACATGGCGGACATGCGTAGTTGAGGCTCTGCCGAAAGGGCCCTTAGTCTGGCAGTATCGAGGGCCCCAAGGATGGGAGGGATTATCACCGGTGGCTGGTTGACCCCCCCTGAGGTTCTGGATGAGGGAGGGCTCGGGGCTGCCCGTTGCCTCATCGGCGGCAGTGCCGGAGGCCATCGAGGCAGTTGGGCTGGATGGAACACTGGCCCAGGAGAGGCTGAGAGCCACAAGCCTATACAATGCCATTTCCTCCCCCATTGGGGGGGACATGACGGGTTCCTTCGGCACTGGAGACAACATGGGGAGGAAAAGAGCAGGCCTGGGACCCAGCCAGTGGAGGGCGGTGGCAGCTGATGAGAGCACTGGTGGCACTGGTGGTGGAAGAGGCTTGAGGAATGCTTCTTGGGGGTTGCCCCCATTTATCTTGTTTCTCTTGTCTGGGCTCTCCCCTCGTGCAGACATAGACTAGACCTTGCAGGGGGGCTGGACCATAGCACCTACCCTACAGCGCCCTCTTCTATGCATTGGCTGAGCCCGGGGGATATCCAGACTGAGTTATTGGCTGCTTGGATCCAGGAGGTTGGCCTCGCCCCTTGGGGGACATTCATGGAGGAGAGAGGTGGTTGGCTGTACATATCTCCGGCGCCGATGGGCCTGGAGTTGGGCACTGAGGGACGGTGGGCCTGCATTGTGTTTCACCCCCTGCTGACTAGCCGGCACCTTTGTCTCCTGAGGAGGAGAGGCCACATGAAACCACTATAAGCAGAAGAGCATGGTGCAGCAGAAGACAGGAAAGACACCTCTCCATGGTGCGCCTATTGCTGGAGACCCGATTATTGGAACCACGCGGCTTCCTGCTGCCACAGGGAAACTATCACAATCGGATGCAGACTGCATGGTCACAAAGGTGGACACCATCCTCAACTCCAGCATAGTGACCCCGTTGGACCTTGTTTTTAGGGTCGATTCTATGGCACTAGAGCTGGGACTACTGTGAGAGGACAGAGGAAATTTTTGGAAAGGTGGAAAGGTGCAGAATCCACCATTCCCGATCTACCGCCAGAAACACAACTCTCACCCAACAGGTTGGTGACCTTACCAGTAGGGTCATGCAGTTGGAGGGTAAATTGGAGGACCTGGAAGGTCAGGCTAATGAACTTCAAAAACAGGGACATAGTTCTACAAGCTACCCAGAGGCTGTGCCGCACCACATTCAATAAGGTATAGATCTTCCTTCATCCGGATTACACTATGGCAGTACAGCATCGGAGAGCATCTTTTATGGGTGTGAAACACAATCTGAGAGAAGAGGGGTTTAAGTACTCCCTCTTATTTACCACAAATCTCATAGAGATGTGCAACAGAAAATCATATTTCTCCACGGAGCCGGGAGACGCCTAGGACTGGGTCACACAGCTGAGACACAGCTCACCTGAAGGTAGCAATGCCACACTACGGAGGCCCACCTCAGAATCGCTCCAGCAGAGACAAAGACAGCCCCAGAGGAGATCATGCGGAACAGTTACCAGAGTATCTGGGGCTCCCTCATCTGCACAGGCGCAGCCTGAAAGGATTTCGGCCCTCGCAATGGTGACTCATCTTCGGGCCCCTACACCCAGCCTGGACTCGGAGGATGAGTCCTCTGCTGGAGATTCTGCAAACTCCCAGCTGAGTGCATCGTCCACCCTGCTTCCCTGTCATGCCACAGACGGCCGATGACTTGCTCTAACTGTGAGCCACACTGGTGATTGCAGCTGCTGCAGCATGCACCCCAGGTCTCCCCCCAACTCATTCCTTGGGTTGCAGAGTCCCTGTACCTTGAAGCTAAATATGGGCCCTCTCTACCTCCAGCCGGATTGAACACGACAAGTACTGCTCAATGCTCATGTCCACCCTTTTTAGGTACCCTGCGACTATTGGATTACCGCATAGGAGGCTCATGAGCTTACAGCATTACTTTAATTGTTTGGGCAGCAAGATGTTGCTCTGCTGCCCTGGGAGTTGGGGACTTTGTTTTGTTGTTTTGATAGAGCCTCTCATCATACCCTTATAACAGCACGCCTGGAGACTCCCTGTCAGGTAGGGGCATTCCATCTCCCCCCTGTTCTTGGTTAGTAATGTTTCTGCACTGCCTATTTGTGCTATGCTAGGAGAGTGTTAATATGGATACGATGGTCAGTGCTCTTTCAAAGCAAAGTGGTCGAAAAGGACTTGGAGGGGCACTATGAGTTTGTGGAGGGGCGGCTGGATGGAATGGAAATGTTGTTGGGAAGTCTCTATTTGCTGAATGTTGTACAAGCAGGTTTTCTGGCATGCACGTCCTCACTGCTGGCTCCATTTGCCTTGGATTCTTGGGAGCGATTTTAAGTGCATTCTGGATCCCGCACTGGATAGATCTTATCTTTCTCTTCCCCAGTCTTCTTCTTGTAGTCATTCCGCGAAACACTAGACAATTATTTAAAGGACAACAGCTACACAGCATCAACAAGGTTGGAGGAGTGGAACGCATTAAAAACTGTGGTCCGGGGGCATTGTATACACCCAGACTGCCTCCTGAGTAGTATTACGGTTGGCACTCATAAAATAAGGTGGCAGCCGCGCACCTTTCCATACTTGGGCATTAATATTTATCACACGACCCGCGATTTACTTGATGACAACCTTACGAAGGTGATCTCTTCCCAGTGGCCTCAGATTGCCTTCTGGTGTTCTCTTCCTGTCACAGTGCAGGCGCTCTATCCAAAATAGTGATGTTGCAGTGCCTCTTATACTTCTTCACAAATTTGCTGCTCTATTTCCCCGCAGCATGTTTCAGATATTAAATGCAATGTTAGGTGGCCTCATATGGAATAAAGGGAGGGGTAGAGTGGCCTTGGCTAAATTGCAGCTCCCGACAGTGAGTGGGGGCTGGGTGCACCAGTGTTCGAACACTATAGCACTATTGTCTAGCAGTCCAGCTCAAATGGTCAACTCGTTGGCTAGCTGGGTGTAACTTGGAGGAAGTGTGCATGGAGTCGAGGACTGGAATGATCGGTTTTGTTATTGTTATGGGAATTACTTCTTCCTGGCTCGGGTTGCCGGCGGACCCTAACAGTCTCCTGTGAGCGGCATATGAATGCCATCGCCGGACGCTGCGGACTGTGCCAGGTGCATCATTGTATGCACCAGAGATCCCCCTGCTCTCTATCTGTGCTTTTCAGGAGACTACTGGATAGGTGGGAGTGACATTATGGGACTCAGTAGGAGTGACCACTCTAGGTGACTTTTTTCAGGATGGGGCGCTCGTCTTGTTTGACTTACTGTCAGAACAAACAGGACTTCAACCATCAAGTTCCTGATGCATCGGTGCGTTGTGGTTAATCTGAAGCTCTTATGGGACATTATTGACACTGAGCCCGCTCCACATCATCTGACACAGGTACTCCATACAATGGGGCTGCTTGATCTCTTGGCTCTCTATAGCGATCTCCCATATGGCGCAAGATCCACTGGCACCTCTCTGGGAGCATTATATAAGGCGCGGCCGACCCAGAAGGAATGGGGCAAAGTGCTGGCCTGCCCGCAAGAGGCTTGCAATGCCCTCTTTCAGTATATTAAATGCAACATGTTACATAGACCCTATCTCACACCAGCTAAATTACACAAAATATACCCTGCATCCTCTCCTGATTGCCCTCGCTGTCACACCCCCATGACGGACATGGTGCACATGTTCTGGACATGTCTGAGCGCTCATGTGCTATGGGCAGAAGTCTGCAAGTTCATAACTCGTGTTACTGGCCGACCGGATCTAGACGGGGACACTAGCTGCATGCTGGGTCTTTATAAACATCGAAAGGCGGGTGGTGCTACTAATCACTTTATTGATTTGGCCCTGCTGATGGGTCATCAATTGAAAACAATGCACTGGAAGGTCCCACGCTCCCAAGTACAGTGCATTGGCGGGCTTCAGTTATATAATGGGGTGAGGGAGAGGTTACAGCACTCCGGTGTAAGGAAGTGCAAGGGTTGATGAGATGGCCCATCGCAGCTGCGTGGAACGCTCTCCTCTCCACTTTTCAGGGGACCTCTGACAGCGATGATAGCTATGCTTAACATGCCATGGCATGCTTCACGTGGATAGTGCTTGTCCCATGCATGACTGATAAACTTCCCCTTCCATCTCCCCACACCCTCTGACCACTCTCCCCTCACAAAGAGAAAGTAGATTGGTGTGTACGCGCAGCACTATTGAGATACTCGTACTGCACTTATGCCCCCCTTTTAGAGGCATGCCCCCCAATCTTGGATGTACTGAGAGTATCTCTGTATATCCCTTGTCTTCGCTATTAGGATGATGAGATCATAGGCTTATGGTTCAAGCTCTGTTGAATTTGTTTTGAATTGTCCCACCATCACAATCCTCCACTATGTAATGTAAATAGTATTGTTACAATGTGCTGATATAATTGTATTTACGTTTGCTGTTACATTGTCATGCAAGCTGGGAGAGATAGTATAAAAAAAAATATATAAAAAGGTATCCTGCAGTATATCTCACCCACCAAGCTGCTGCAAAAGGTTGAGAGGTAAGTTTTCAACCCAGCAAGAGAACTTTGTTTCTCCTTAGACGGTCAGCTCTGCATACCCAGTGTGAGAAACAGAGACATTTTAAGACTTGGGTAAAGTGGGCAGTTCCCAATGGAAAACACAAGGAGATGATGGACGGTGAGCTGAAGCTTTTCAGACACTCATCCCCAGTCACATATCAGGGTTAAATCCATCATCATTCTTTAGCTCACTTCGCCACCTCAGTTCAGACCCAGCTATATGCAAATCAGTCTTGCCCCTGTGCCTCATGGGAACAGTCCAGCCGGAACTGCCAAGCCAGGTCTTCCCTGAACCGGAAACAAGCATCCTGGGACCGGTTTCTGGGTAACACCCTTCATCAGCCTGGCTAGCTTGAATCCAGTGGCAAAGTGAGCAAGGGACCTATGCCTGGGCATACCCTGCCAAATTAGGGCGAACAAAGCAAACACAAGGGGATGATGGACGGAGCACTGAAACTTTTCAGACACTCACCCCCAGTCACAGATATGGGTTAAATCCATCATTATTCTTTGGCTCACTTCACCACCTCAGTTCAGACCCCAATGGCCCCATCTTACAAGAGTCTCATAAGGAAAGTGAACCTTTTCTCTGGTTCACTTCTCTATATTTTTGTATCTTAACCTTTTCTGCATAATTCAATATTTTCAGGCAACATAGGCCTTGATTTAGAAAAAATATGGGTACTAAAATTCAAAGTTGGGTCCCACAATATTTCTTTCAAGGAGCTTCCAAAATTCTTAAGAAGACATTGTTGAGAAATAGTAGAACGAGTATGGGGAAATTCAATGTTTGAATAGCTCAGTGGCGGCTGGCACGGAACAGGGAGAGGGGGCAGGGTAATATGCCACACGGCTAGGTGGGGAACATGCAAAGTGCGCTTGACTGTTTGGCCGACCCAAGACGGCCTGCCAAAGCGTCAGGTGCACTTAGAGTGTGCCACCACTCCTCCCCCTAAGACCTCAGTCCAGTCCCGCCCTGCCCTAACTCAGCCCCGTAGTGAAAAATGAAATGATAATAACAAAGTTATTATCATTTTGTTTTTCCTGCACTGAAAGCAGTGGGACGACGCTCCTCCGCCTTAGCGGAGGAGCTGCCCCTGGAATAGCTACCATGTGGAATGCTCTTACTTTCAAGATCAGATGCTTAAACTGCTTTCAATTAAAGAAAGCAATGATAAACAGATAATTTAAGTTTTAATTCAGTTTTCCCTGTGCATTGTTTCAGTGCTTTCTGGGTAAGAGCGCACAGGTATTATGTCCGTATTTTAAGAGTACTATACTAGCAATAGAATTATTCATAGACCAATTCACTTAATTATTCACTGCCCAGGAAATGAATACAGTTGATAGACCTCCCCACCTGCAAGAAATAGTCAAACCAGAAGAGAATGGTGAATTCATGTTATTCCTAATCACTGTAATACACTTCATTTTTTTAATATCTTTCAGAAGATAATATTATAAAAGTACATTTTCTCCACACTGATTATTAATTAAACCGACAATAATTTCTTGTATATTGAGAAACCTTATACTTACATTTACTTGCAAGTCTTTTCGTTATCTTCTGTATCATCTTTTTTTTCCCCGTACCGTTTGGAGGTTTTAAGCTCTTAAAACATTTACAGTGCAATATATGCACACCAGATTTCTTCTTTTGAATAGTTCCATCTTAGGTGCATGAGTATTCTCGGGCTCCTTTAAGATGTAACCGCAATTCTACAATGTCAAACCATGCTGTTGGCTTATTTCCAGAACTTTTTATTTGAAATGCCAGCAAAGAATAGAGCAATGCATGCGTAATGCTTAGCGCAATTGTACTTGTGCAAATACAAAATTAAACTAAAGCCTGGAAATGTTCTGTTTTAAAATATGAATGGTGCCTGATTAAAAAGAAAAATGAATTATAGTACTTAAGGCACATCACAATACAAGAAGCCTTTAACAACATGAATTGGAAAGGGCAGGATAATTTAGAAAGAAACAGAGAAAACATTAATTTATCTTAATTCCCAAGAAGCTTAATGAATTTGTTAATGCCTCGTCCTGAAGGGTTCCCACTCAACATGCTGTGGTGTTCTTAATAGGATGACGAGTTTACTGAAACTTAATTATTATTAGAGACCCTCTCTGTATGACACACTACATCAAGACTGGAAGTAGTAAGACTCTGCAGACAGAGATAATCGCATAACAGAATATTAGAGAAAGTGCTTTGGTTTAGAGGAGGTTCAGAAAGCGAACATTTGCTCATGATACAAGGATAACCGCTGAGATTTTGCATAATGATAACTGGAGTCAGGGTACTTTTAGGACCGTATAGGTCACCAAACCTGAACTCCCTTCAACGAGATTCTTGGCATTCCTCATCTGGTATGGGTTCTTCAATGCGTGGTTAGAAGTATGTCAGACGCCTGCAGTCTGTCTCTAAAACCAACACACACAAAATAGACACATTCATCGAACAAACATGGCTGAAACATTCATCCAACGAGCATCACTGTCATCCTCAACTCAAGACGTTACAGCATACAACCCTTCAGCCACCACTACCAGAGTGGAAGTGGCCTTGAAATCGTCCTCAAATCCTCGAGTTGTCAAGAACAAAGTATCTGCATGAAGACACATATAAACAGGTCCCTCAGGCACTCTACTAAATATCACTTTACACATGAACAACTGCAACATGCCACAATCACATTCATCTATGTTAAACACTTTTTTTTCATCTCAGTGGGAACTTAACACACGCTATGGAAGAAATGGATGCATTGTGAGTGAAGATTGAACCTTGCACTAGTGAAACTCCCCAGTCTGCCCTTTCAAGCAATCAATCAGGGGTTTGTAGAGCGCGCTACTCACCTGTGAAGGTCTCAAGGCGCTGGGGGAAAGGAGGGAGCAGATCCGGATCAGTCGAAGAGCCAGGTCTTGAGGTCCTTCCTTAACATGTGCAGGGTCGGGGAGCGTCTGATGTTAATAGGGAGCTTGTTCCAGGTCTTGTCCGCGATGTAGGAGAAGGATCTCCCACCGGTTCTGTTTCTGCGGATGCGAGGGACCTCTGCCAGGGCGAGGTCGGCGGAGCGGAGGTTCCTCTTTGGTACGTGGAAGGATACTCTGTCGTTGAGGTTTTTGGGTCCGATGTTGTTGAGGGATTTGTAGGTGTGGGTGAGGAGTTTGAAGGTGACCTTCTTCTCGACGAGGAGCCAGTGGAGGCCTCGGAGGTGTTGAGTCATGTGCTTGTGGCGTGGCGTGGCGTTTCTAGAATGAGTCTGGCTGCGGCGTTCTGGATGGTTTGGAGTTTGTGTAGAAGAGTTTTGTTGATTCTGGCATAGAGGGCGTTACCATAGTCCAGTCTGCTGGTTATGAGTGCGTAGGTGACGGTCTTTCTGCAGTCAGGGTGGATCCATTTGAAGGTCTTACGGAGGACGCTGAGGCAGTTGAAACTGGTGGACGCGACGGCGTTGATCTGGCGGTTCATGGAGAGGAAGGAGTCAAGGATGATGCTGAGGTTCCGAGTGTGGTCTGTCGGGGTGGGTGGGCTCCGAGGGCGGAGGGCCACCAGGTGTTGTCCCAAGCAGAGGTGCAGGGTCCGAGGACGAGGACCCCGGTCTTCTCTGAGTTTAGCTTCAGGCAGCTGTCTTTCATCCAGGCTGCCACGTTCCTGATTCCTTCCTGGAAACAGAGTCTGGTGTCTTCAGGGTTCTTTGTGAGGGAGAGGATGAGCTGGGTGTCGTCTGCGTATGATACGATGCTGAGCCCATGTCGTCTGACGATGGCGGCGATGGGGGCCATGTAGATGTTGAAGAGTGTCGTGCTGAGCACAACTTATTCGGCGCGTGCCCGGGGCACGCTGATCTGGGTGCGGGCGGGCACCCCCTTTGTATGCGAGGGCACGGTAATAGACCCCGCAGGCAGGTACACCCTGGCTCGTGGAACGCTCAACGGCCAGCAAATACTGCTAGGCTCCATTTATGCTCCATTTATGCTCCGAACATCGACCAGCCATCGTTCTTGGCGCAGTTGTCTCAGCCCTTGGCCCCCTACGCTGGAATTCCGTGGTTGTTGGGTGGGGATTTTAATTCGGTGCTGGACACGCACCTGGACAGGTCTTTTCCACCCCTCCGTACCGCGCAGGCTGGCTCGAACGCCCGGGCTCTCGCCGGATGGCTTTCGGATGTGTGGCGTTGCCTGCACCCGGACACTCGTACATACTCCTTCTATTCTGCGGTACACGATCTGCACGTGCGTTTAGACAGGGTGGTGGGCTCCCAATCGTTATACTCGCTGATTGAGGTCGCCGAGCATTTGGGGCGCGCCCACTCAGACCACAACCCCCTAAAGCTGCGATTGAACTGGGATCCGGGTCGTCCCCCAGTGCCCACATGGCGTCTCCAACCCGCCGCGTTGGAACATCCAGAATTCCGCGCCTCTCTGGGCACGGCTATCCTAGAATATTTTGAATTAAACGAAGGGACGGAGAGTAATGCGCTGGTGGAGTGGGATGCCCATAAAACGGCTATTAGGGGCCACTGCCTGGGCGCCACATGGAATATACGCAAACGACTGACATCGTCGCTCACCCGCATTGAAACGCAGTTACTCAAATATGAGCGGGACGGTGAAGGGGGACATCGCCACTCAGCACAATTGGCACGCCTCCGGGCGCAGCATGCTGACCTTCTGGAGTGTCTGCGCTGTCACAATTACACGGCCCATACTGCGCGTACTCATGCCAGGGCTGACAGGACAGGTCGTTTGCTGGCTTGGCTGCTCAAGCAGGAAACTGCCCATGCCCCGATAGGGGCCATACGTACGCCTGAAGGTCCCCTGGTCTACACACAGCGCGAAATACACCAGGCAATGACTGATCACTATGCACAGCTGTACCGCTCCCTGGGGCGCTGTTCCAGGCTCGCACTCGACCGCTTCTTGGAAGCCGCCCACCTGCCCACGGTCCCTGTAGCCCACCTGGAGTCGCTTGATGGGCCCCTTACATTGGAGGAGATTGATGGGGCGATCAGCTCCATGGCTACCGGGAAGGCGCCAGGCCCGGATGGCCTCCCAGTGGCATACTACAAGGCCTACAGGGAATCCTTGGTACCGAAGCTGCACGCCCTTTATTCCGCAGCCCTAGAGGAGCACATTTTGCCTCCCTCAATGCGCGAGGCCTACCTGGTGTCCCTGCTTAAACCGCATAGGGATCCTGTGAGTCTAGGATCATATAGACCCCTGGCTCTACTTAATGTAGACTATAAAATTTTAGCCAAGGTACTGGCGGAACGCTTGGCGCCGGTGGTGCCCCTATTGGTGCACAGCGACCAGAACGGATTCGTACCTAAGCGGAGTACCTCACTGAACCTGAGGCGTTTTTTCCGGGTGGCCTCGGAGTGTGGGCGGGGGTGGCCTGCGGCGGGTTGTCTCACCCTAGATTTGGAGAAAGCTTTTGACTGTCTGGAGTGGGGCTACCTTGCGTCAGTGCTGACGAGTTATGAACTGGGCCCGGAGTTCCTCCAGATGGTGGCACTCCTATACAGGAGCCCAACAGTGTGGGTAAAAACGGGGCCCTACATCTCAGCTGTGATACCAATCTACAGGGGCACCAGGCAGGGGTGCCCGCTCTCGCCCCTCCTGTTTGCACTGGCAATGGAGCCCCTGGCATCGACGCTGCGCTCGTCACTGGGTGACGGTATTCCTCTAGGCGTCGCATCAGGTGTCACTATATGCTGACGACCTTCTGATCTTCGTCAGGGACGTCAGAAATATTCCGGTCGCTCTAGAGTGCATATTGATTGACTTCGCCGCCATCTCGGGGCTTAAGGTGAACGCCGCGAAGTCCTGTTTGTATGCGTTTGGAGGGGACACCCCGGACCCAGGATACGTCTTGGATGGTGTGCGCGTGCAGTGGAAGGCAGACACTTTCCGGTATCTGGGAGTCCAGATATATCGCCAGCCGGCGGACCTCATCGAGGGCAATCTGGGCAGGGCGGTGTCGGCAATCAGGTCCCAGATGCGTTTCTGGAGCACGCTCCCACTCACGGTCACCGGCAGGGTGGCCCTGGCCAAGATGGTGATACATCCCCGTCTACTATATTACTTTGCCAATCTGCCAATATACCTCCCAGCGGCCTTCTTTACCACACTCACAAGGTCACTCCAGGATTTTGTTTGGGGCAGCTCGCGCCATAGGTTGGCTTTGCCCAAGCTCTACCTGCCTACCGACCAGGGAGGCCTGGCTGTGCCGTGCTTTGAACAGTACTACTTGGCAGCGCAGCTCCAGTGGGTAGCTCGTTGGTTGGCGGGTAGGGGCTTGGATGACACTGCAACAACAGCGTCTCCCCTGTCTCTAGCGGACATTACTAGGCTCTTCCATCCGGCCGCAAAAGCTCACGTGCCGTCACCGCTCCTTATGGTAGTGGCCTACAGATGCTACCGCCGCAGCTTGTATCTCACTAGAGCCCTGGTTCCTTATGCCCCGGCCATTCCACTGGAGGGCTCCCCGAGCGGGCGGGGGGTACTCACTGCCACGGAACTAACGGAGTGGCATACAGCGGACATACAGACCTTGGGTGATCTCTACCGGGAGGGTGCTCTCTTGGGCTACGAATCCCTGGTCGACGAGTCGGGCCTGCCACCAGGGCAATTTCTCACGCATCGTTCCCTGATCGCCACATTAGCGGCTAAATGGGGGGCCATGTCGGTGGAACCATGCCAACACCTCACAATACAGTATCTGCATGTGATGGGGCGGGGCAGCCACTTGATTCGGTGGTTTGCATCCTCCTTACGCGCGCACGCGTCAATCAGCCTGGAACCGCTTCGCCGTAAATGGGAAGCGGACCTGGGGAGGCCACTAGTCGATAGGGAGTGGGGCAAGATACTGCAGAGCCCAACACGAGTACCGCGCAACATGCGATTCCGCCAGATACAGCTGTTCATACTTCACAGGGCGTACCTCACACCCCAAATGATTAATAGATATTTCCACCGCATAGATGCAGCTTGCCCCCGCTGTGCGGAGCTGGTGCACGCGCTGTGGAGCTGTCGCGCGCTGCGTCCATACTGGGAGTCAGTTCACGAAAAGCTGCACATGTGTACAGGCAGCACCATACCTTTTGAGTGGCCCGTCTACCTACTGCACCTATTCCGCAGAACACCGGCCGTGAAGGTCACCTCCCGTTTCCTAGACTTGGGACTGGTAGTGGCTAAACGTCTGCTCACAAAACACTGGAAGGCATCAAATCCGCCGCACGTACGGGCGTGGTGGCTCTCACTTCAGGCATGGGCTAAGGTGGAGGGCATAGCTCTCCTGAGGGAGGAAACACTGGGACTTAGGAGGACACCTATCACAGCACAATGGGATGATCTCCTACAGGCCCTGGCGCGGATCGAAGGGGATTCTACAGAGAGTATCACAGCCCAAGAGGGAGGGGTGTCCCCAGAAACGGTCGAGCGTGTACATGAGGTCAGTTAATCTGCCAATTAGTCAGCAGTGTAATGTCTGATGATCAGGGTAGTCGGTGTCATTTCCCCAATGTGGGGCTCCTCGTTTGGGGGGGTGCTGGGGAGGGGGGGCTGGGGGGGCCACTGTCAAGTATCGTAGAATGTACTTTTGTAGGTCGGACTCTGCTGCTGTTTCTTGGTTGCTGGGGGGATCTTTGTACGTTCCGCCTCCTGTTAATGTTATATTTCATTATCTGTGCCTGCAAGTATCCTGTTGGATTTGTGTAGACTATGTGCATTATGCCGTTGGTCCTATCATACCAAAGCATGACACAGTGTATCATATTGGGATTCGCATCATCACTGCCTGGCTGTTAAATCCTTTGACTGCGGGGCGAGTGCTCCTCCTGTCCCATGATTCGACTCCTTTGGTTAATCCATTGCTTCATGATTTGGTCACTGTTCAGCGTATTCTAGTGCTTGTCTATAACCTGTAAAACTTGCAAAATAATAAACAGATTTATCAAAAAAAAAGAGCGTCGTGCTGAGTGATGATCCTTGGGGTACTCTGCAGCAGTTGATGTCAGTGGGTTCGGAGAGGAAGGGGGGGGAGTCTGATCATCTGGGTTCTGCCGGAGAGGAAGGATTGGATCCAGTCGAGGGCAGATCCTTGTATCCCTGCATCGTGGAGTCTGGCGGCTAGCGTGTGATGTGAGACAGTGTCGAAGGCTGCGGAGAGGTCTAGAAGGATGAGGGCTGCGGTGTGTCCCTGGTCTAGTAGCATGCGGATGTCATCGGTGGCGGCGATAAGGGTGGTCTTGGTGCTGTGGTTGCTCCAGAAGCCGGACTGGTAGGCGTCTAGGATGGAGTTCTTTTCGATGAAGGCGGTCAGCTGGGTGTTCACGAGTCTCTTGGTGACTTTGTCTGCGAAGGGGAGGAGAGTGATGGGCCGGTAGTTTTTCAGGTCTGTTGGGTTGGCCGTTGGTTTCTTGAGGAGGGGTCTCACTTCTGCACGTTTCCAGTCGTCTGGGCAGATGCTGGATCTGAGGGAGGTTTTGATAGTCCGTCCTAGTTCGGGTGCGATAGCAGCGGCGGCCCTGTGGAAGATGTGAGGGGGGCAGGGGTCTGTTGGGGGTCCTGAGTGAGTTTTATTTATGGTCGCGGTGATGTGCTCGATGGACACGGGGGCCCGGGACGTGATGGTTGGCTTCTCGGGGGTGGTGGGTAGTTGGGTGTTGTCTGGTGCTGGTTCGCTGAAGTTGTGGTAGAGGGCCTTGATCTTCAGGTGGAAGTAGGAGCTGAGTTTGTTGCAGAGTTCCTGAGAGGGGGTGATGTCCGTGGTTTCGCAGGAGGGTTTTGCTAACTGCTGAATGACGTTGAACAGTTCCTTGACATTGGTTGCGTTGGTCTTGACTTTGTCTCTTATGAAGGTCCGTTTGGTGTCTCTTATATGCTGGTGGTACTGCTTCAGGGCACTCTTGTGGTTGTTCTGTGCTTCAGTGGTTTTCTGGTACCGCCAGGCTTTCTCTAGGCGTCTGCAGGAGCATCTGGCTTCTTGGAGTTCTGTGGTGATCCAGGCGGCCTTCAGAGGGCGTTGTTTGGCGGGGTGGCGGAGAGGTGCCAGCTTGTCGGCGCAGCAGGAAACCCAGCGGTGAAATCCCCTGGCTGCGGAGTTGGTATCGGTCATGGCTTAGGGGGGGTTTTGGAGGAGGGCCTTGTTGAGGTGTTCCTCAGTAACCTTTCCCCAGTTCCGTCGTGGCGGGTGTGGGGTGGGCTTGGGTGCGGTGGAGGTGTCGAAGGTGAAGTGGACGCAGTGGTGGTCTGTCCAGTTGGACTGGGTGGTGTGGCTGAAACGGATGTTTGATCCTCCCGCAGAGATGGAGTCGAGGGCGTGGGGTGCGGCGAGCTCGGCGATGGTGGTTGCGGGCTGGGCGCGAGATCCTGACGGTCTGTAGATGAGGGTGCCGTGTAGCATGGTCCTGGGGCTGGTCTGGATCTTGAAGTGGAGGTGTTCCGTGTTGGAGTGGGGGTCGCTCGTGCTGGATGTGGAGAGTCAGAGGGGGATCTTGTGTGCGATGGCAAGTGTGGGCAGTCTTTTCTCTGGATCTTGTAGCCATCTGGGATGTCTGTGGCGATGTCGGGGCCGGAGGAGGCATTGGTCCATGTTTCTGTGAAGAATGCGACGTCGGGCGAGAGGGTGTCGATCAGGTCCCAGATTTCGATGGCGTGTCTGTGCAGGAAGCGCAGGTTGAGAAGGATGCATGTCAGGGTTTCAGTGGAGCGTGCAGCAGGCGGCCCTTCGTCAGCTGCAGGCACCTTGTCGACGGTGAAGGATCTTCGGCAGGGTCTGCACGAGAACTGCCCATGGGCCGTGGTTGGCGATGACCTTACGCAGTCGGCGTGGCCTCAGTGGTTGAGCGCGTGGAGTGTGGCTGAGTCGTAGCGGTGGGGTCCAGGAGAACCATGGCTCCTGGTGCTGGTTGCGGTCGGGTCGCAGACGTGCTCGCCTGCGCGCCAGCAGTGCGACAGCGCAGCGGTCGCCATTTAGTAGGAGGGGGGCGGGAGCAGAGGTGGGGAGGTGGGAGCGGGGACAATTAAGGATCAACAAGGATAAAAAATACCACAGAACGTTACGGTGCCGGCTCAAACCCTGCTGGGAGAATGCTCTGACGCGAGCGGTCCAACTGTTAGGTGGAGCTGCAAGGGAGAGTGCTACCTTGGACCTAGAGGCTAAGGAAATCACGTGCGCTCCCCAGCAGCGGTCGCCATTTAGTAGGCCAGGGGGGCGGGAGCAGAGGTGGGGAGACGGGAGCGGGGCTGGATCGTGGGACGGGGCCACAGGGGCAGCAGCAGCAGTAAAAGTATGCGCTAGAGACACGGGGGCACAGTAAAGCACTACAGTGAGGGAAACAATAAGCACAATAATACGCAATAGTCAGGAACAATTAAGGATCAACAGGAACAAAAAATACCACAGAACGTTACGGTGCCGGCTCGAACCCTCCCCCAACTGCATCACAGCGTGTGTGTACTGCACTTTGCTAAGTCTGTCCATGATGGCATTACTGGTGCATGGGATTTCCCTACTAGGTTCTGAATGCTGTATGCACTGCTGGGGGTGTTTTTGTAAAGCAGGCGTTTTGGATAAAGTAAAAATGGTACAGGTGATGCAAATACTGTGAATCCCCTGTATTCTGCTTGAGTGGTCCGTGGCTAATATTGGGATCTCACGGTCAGCACTTGTCTATTGATTATGGAACGACATGGGAAGAGAGGGAGAAGATTGACCTAAGCTACTGCACTTCTGTAGACTGTCAGGGGATTGGATGTCTACAAGCTAAATTGTTGAGAACTCGTTTTGCTTGGATCAAAGAGCAGGAGAGGTTGGAATTTATGAACAGTTTGGCACCATGATTTCCACACAAAAAATACAGGTTGAGTCGTGTTGCATATGGTGATGCCCCTGCTGGCACACTCTTGGGACTGGTGCGCAAGTGTGGCCTAGGCTCTAACTGTGGTGCTGCCTTGATTTGCCAGTTTTGGTGATACTGTGCAGTCAGACTGCAGTAGTGCTATGGAGGGGAATTGTGCATATTGTACAAATGGGCATGCAAAAGTGCGTATGTATAGTTGCAAATGGTGATTCACAAAAGTCTTCCCGGATGACCTCTGTTAGCCTGCGACTATCACAGGTTAACAGTGTAACTTGGGAAACCTTTGTGAATTGCAAAATGCTGAAAATGTGTACTGTCTCCCCCATGCAATGGGCTTCTGCCATCTTATACCCCCCCCTGCACATGTGCTGGCATGGGCTCCATTCCCCCCCAATACCTTGGGGGCACACTAGATTGATGGCGCGAGACACCCCCGCTCCATGCTTACACCCTCTCTCCTTACCTCTTCGCTCACCCCACTCCGATGTCCAAAGAGCCTTCCATACCCCTGTTGTCGAATGTCCATGCTCTCTCCCCTGGGGGATAGCGGTCCGCTAACAACTGTGGCGGAGCTAGACCCGTGATGGGCCCTCCATTTACCACCCGTGGCTGTGTGTAAGAGCAGGGGTGCTGGTGATTTCCTCGGCGGCCGCTCCGTTACAAAGAGTGGGGGGGAGGCTGCCACCCCCAAAACTCATGCTGCCTGGGGCATGTATAATGTATGGTTGTTATCATCACTACTAGCACAGTGCAATCTCACTTCTATCCCACCTCTTCTCTTCCTACTCCCCAACTATCGCAAATGTGTACTCTGTTCTATACTGTACATGTGCTGCAAATTGTTATTCTCAATAAAGAATTACAACACAAAAAAGAAAATGTGCACTGAGATGAGGTCAGAAACATGCAGATGCAGAATTCCAACTTTCTTTGTGAATCGCACACATATTGTTCAACTTGTCTTAGAATGTCTTGTCAATTAGAACGCAGCCATCTCTGGTCCCAAGAGTAGCTTCAAAACTTTAAGCTGGAGGCATCTGAGATAACTCCCGCCCTCAGACCTCTGCTCAGCATTCACTCTCTCCCGCTACTGGATACAGCAATACTGATTTCCTAGTGCAGACGTCTGTTTCGGTGGCACGTGATTACTCACTTTTCACTTTGAAAGGTTCGTAACCCATAAATAACCCATTAAGACATAAAGCCCTGGGGGGTTGCTTGTTAGTGAGGGGATAATTACCATATCACTAATTAGGGCCTCCTTTTGTCAACAGACCCAAAACAGAACGATTTATGATATTCTCGAAGGATGTTTGCTGGTGCACCTCTCATCAGAGCGCGCGGCCCGGCAGCCCCCAGGAAGCATCTCGCGCGCTGGCCCTCCAACCTGTGGACGGCCAGTCACAGATGTGTGGGGGGACAGCGGCTCCACGGGGGCGCGAAGTGCAGATGAGCTGTCGTGATCGTAAAACAAGAAAGGGAAACAAAACCGAACACTTCTTTTAAAGAAACCGGTGAGAATGCGCTCTGGGGAGCGATCATCTCTAATTACTTGATCTGACACCTGCTGCATCCTAATGCTATTGTACCAGGGAAATGAACTAAAATGGAAGCGTCCTCTCCAGTATGTGACAGGAATCAAAACACCCCCTCTGTAAACATACTCTGACCCAGTAAACGTGAAAGGCTCAAACACGGATGCTTAGCAGATATGTACATTCATTTAGAAGACATTTAAATTAAGGTCGAGAGATTTGCAACTAAGTTAGAGTTGTATATATTTTAATATTTAATGGCTTATGCAATATGGTGTATTCGCCTTTTAGCAGAGTGTCTGTATTATATTGTGTGCTTTGAGGGCTATTTTATAGCCGAATAAAGAGCAATTGAATTGAATTGAATTGAAAGTTAGTGATGTTACTTTTGAAGGAATATCTATCAATCACATTTTGTCAGCTCCAGAGTGGAAGGTAAGGTCCAATTTCTGGCGAACCTATAGCTATGGTTAAGTTGGTTAGTCCAGCAGCGTTTTGTGCTCCTATAATGTTGGTCCTATTTGACTGATTTGCAAGAATCTTTAAGCGAAAATAGATTTGTATGCCTGAGGTCTACCTTTATAAAATGCTGTGCACGTGATCAAGGGAGGAAAGTTATAGGAGCGTCACAGAAATAATTTTTCCGTTCAATAGATTTCTTCCACAGAAGGGAAACACGCACATTAATCACAGCTTGCATGGAGACAAGGCCACTGCTCTAGACATGCTGCTACTGGTTTTGTGTGAAAACTGTCAAGAGTTTTAAATAAATCCTCCTACAACTAATGCAGCAACAAGTATAAATATAGTGTAACTGGGACTGGAGGCTAAAAGTTATACTCTGGGCTGACCATCGGTTTGGTTTCCTGAAAATTAAAAGTTAACTCTGATAACTATGATGCTTGCGGACATTACAGAAAAAGATTTTGCTAGGACCAAGGAGGGAAGAGTAAACAAGGGGGCATGCAGAGGCGTTCAAAATGATGTGTTAATAGAAAGGACAATTTTTGGACATAGGGTTCATGAACCAAACAACTGTGGTCGACTAGACGAATATGTGTGGTTATGCAAATGTTATGATTGCTGACGGGCATATGGCATGATCGAAGGCCATGCCCTGTGCTCAGTACATGGAGGGCATTGCATCAGAGAAGACCATCACTAGTGGACACCACAGACAAGCCACTAATATTGCAAACTTTGATAGTTCCTCAGATTTACTTTCTTCTTCTATTCAATCTATTATTGTGACTGTTTTTTTTAAAAGGTAACAGCAGTGAACCACAACAGTATTGACCTATTTCTCTGATTGACTCTGCAGTCAAAGTAGTTGGCCTGGTCATCAAGATAGAATATTGTCCTGGGCCATGAATAATCAGGTCATTACAGATGTCCAATATGGTTTCAGGGATGGCTTCGGCAATATAGAACAGTGCCCAAATATATATTTGCTTATTGCCAAGTATATTATAGACTCAAAAGTTTCATTACACCTAGGGGCTGATTTCGATGTGGTAGGAAACGGCTCCGACTATTGGTCGGAGCCGTTCTGACCGCATCGAAATGTCCTGTTCGGATTCCTTTCCATCCAACTCATTATGATGTGGTCGGCCAGAAAGGAATCTGAACAGGCTTTCCCAGTAGCTTCCGACGGGCTTGGAGAGCCCGTCTGCCATTCGGAAAGGGGCCAGTAATCCCAAGGGTGGCTCTTACCGCCCGAGGGATAACGATGGCGGATTCCTACAGCCTTTCTGTGCCAGCCTTTCCAAACACAGAAAGGCTGTAAGAATCTGACTGTGGGGGCCCCAGCAGGGCCCCCATGGGTGCAAGGCCTCTGGATGGCAGCAAGGGGGCACCTATGGTGCCCCTCTGTTGATCCCTGCACCCCGTGGCAGGCACCTTGAGGTGCCTGCCATGGAGTGCAGAGATGAACTGCACCTCTGCTCTTTACAATGAGAGCATGGATTCTGGTCGGAATGCATGCTCCCATTGTAAAGAATAGGATTGCAACCAAACAGTGTTCGGTCGCATCCTCATTGCTGGTTAGGGACCACTGACAGGAGGTCAGTCAGTCCCAGTTCCGAACTCAGTTCTGTCCAACATCAAAATCAGCCCCCTAGTCTTCATTGACCAAAACTCTGCATTTGTTCGAGCCATCAGATGACCCATTCTGGCCTCTGAGGGGTTACATCCTGTTTCATTGACTATTTTAATTCGTCTCCACACCAGTTTAAATGCTAAAGTTAAGTATGGCCCCAATGATAAAAGCACTGATTGATTTAACGGAGCAAGAGGGTTTCGACAAAAAAGCGTTCTTGCCCCAGTATTATTTATTTTATATATTACAATTTTGAACTTTTATCTAGTGATCTATGGCCTGGATATGCCCAAGTGGACACATATCGGTAACTCCCTTGTTTTATGCTGCATGTTGCAGTTTTAATGACATATACTGCTAATGGCTTAAAGAAACTTATGGAAGCCTTCATCTTTTTTATATTATGATCTGTGCTCCTAAGTCAATGAAAACACGAACTATGACTGTCAAAAACAGGAGTATCGAAAAAGTCAATTATTTGACCTATTTTGGTGTAAATGTTGCCTCTTCTGGATGCTGGTATAAATTATTATCCTTCAAAAACGAAACCTTTTACATTCTCCCAGGGTGCTGTTTTTTAACTTTGCCTTCAGACTAGGCTCCAATACTATATATCCTATGCCAAAGAGCTATAAAAAGCAAATTTCTATCCATTGTGTTTTTCAGGGTTGTAATCTGGGGATATGCTAGCATTGACAGTTTTCAAACGGGGGAAAGTAGTTTCTTTCGGCACCTCTTGGGACGTCTCCTTTTTAATGCCATGAGGAATTAGGCATAAATTATCTAGAAGCTGTTAACAAAATCACACCATAATTGTTGTAGCTCTCAGTTTGGGCTAACACTGCCATTAACATGAACAGAGATATCATCACTAATTGCACTTCAATGGATGGACACGTGAATATTCCCTGGGTCAGATTTGTCAAGAAGTTGTGTCTGGAGCTCGGATGATCTAAACTAGCCAAATATTATAGCCATAGGTGCTCACAGAGGGAGTTTGTGGAGCTTATAAAGCCCTTTGTTAGGGTTTATTTTCTTTTACAGACTCCTCTCCCCATGTGGAACCATAATTACTAACTGTTCGTAACCCCTGGGAGCGGTACTTTATTACCCGCTTTCGGAAAGGTATTATTCACCTCCTGCTTTCTTTTCCTAAGGGCTGACCCAAATCTAAAAATGTGTGTTGTTGCCATTGTGTCAAGTCGTCGTTGCAGTCCTTAATGCATTTTAGGCTGTTGTGGATTTTATAAATCAATAGGGCATCATTTTTGTATTAATTTACTCCAATGCAATGGTTTTCAAATATGTAAGACTGCTTTATTGTTTTGACAAGTGTGACCAAAGATTCATGTACGCGCAGATGTTAGTTATTTTAAATCTGCTGTTAGACTATGGGATTCTTTCTAGCCCCCAACCCTTCCCTTTAAAGTTTCCCTTCTTTAATGATGATATTTTACATATTTTTCATGAATTGTATGATGTCAACTTTCATTGTTTTTCCAAGCCGAAAAAATATTTTCCTGAATTGACTTGACTTCTGCAGACCCTGGTATTGGAGCTATGAGATACCCAATATCCAAAGGGTATAGCTGTAGGTCATTTACCTCAGGCACTAAGGACATGGGTCTTGGACACAGTGTATTGCCAAAGGCCATGTTCTTTTCCAAGTATCTGCAGGGCATGGCCAAAGGGCAACCCAAGCTGCAGGCACTGAGGCCATGGGTCATAGGCTTTCTCACAGGTCTTTTTCCCAGTACTGTCATGGCTATGTATGGAAAATGTGAGAAAGCATCAATAGCAGCCTGCTGGCAACATTGGTGGCAGTCTGAGGAGCCGTAGGCACTTCACTAGGACCAGGAATCAGCAGCAAAAAGTCTTAGAAGCAGGAGGGTGTAGCAGGTTGGCAGAAAGGTTGTAGGAACTCAGGAGCAGCAGACAATCCATACCCGGCAAGAAAATGTAATCCACTGGAATACAGAAAAATTACTCCATGGACCAGCTAATCGCAGGCAGGTAGCAACAATTTGTATTAAATGAGGTCACCCTGCCAGCTTGCAGCAGAATCACAATGGCACAATGATGAATGCGGCAGGAGAATATTAATGTTTATTTAACACTTGTAGAACACACTCCAAAATATAATTGCTTCTAGGCGCAAATAAGTCGATTTTTAATACACACACAGCAACCATTGCATTGGGTGATTTTGGCATTAGCATGGTAAATGGGCAGGTCACATGAAGGTTACACAGTTCAGTGCCATATTACGTAGGTACCTAGTTACAGGAGTTATATCATTTAAGTATATAGTTAAATAGGTTACACAGTTCAGATCTTGTGCCATGACTGGGCAGTCAATGGTGCAGTAACACTGTCCAGTAGGCATTTGTGAGGTCTAGAATACGTCATATAAGCAAGGCATAAATAGATGCAGATATTATGCAATATACAGGTGAGACATAATGACATCAAATATGTGTGGGAGTACTGAGGGGCAGAAGAGAATGCCTTGATCCTGAGTTTAGAACAGGGGGCACTGGGACTCGATTTGAGATCCATCAGTAATTGAGAGGGATAGAACTTCCTGGAGGTTATTCCAGAGTCAGGAGTACCACTTAGAAGTGCTGGCTACTCCTAAATAGGTGTGATACTATTTAGTTATAAGGTTACAAGAAGGATAACTATGCTGCATTTATTAGGCTCTGGCTGCTTCCTCCAGGAGCAATATTAACTTTCTATTTAAATGCATTGGAAATGATGATTATTTGTGAATATAACAATCATGAGAGAACATGCACGACAGATGATAATGTATTTCAGCACAATGTCAGGTGTTAATTAGCAGTTCCACACCTGTTTTCGGAATTGTGTTGTATTCCAAAGTGATCTCACCAGCTCACAAATGTGATCTCCTACGGCGATTTGATGTACAGTCTACTGCACTAACCACAATAGACGCTGGTTCGGCAGCTGGGATAAGAGGTTTTCATTTTGTGTGACATTTTGTTGAGTATTAGCTTCTGCTAGTATCGGGGGGGGTTTGCTATTGAGGTTTTCATATTTGTGGATGCATGTGTGTCAGTGGTATAGCATAGGAATGCATGAATAGTTCAACAAACGAGTCTATTGTCCTGCAAAGTGGCGGGTTATGGTGAGGAGGTTTGTAGTGAGGGGAGAGAACAATATAGTTCCTCCATGGGGAAGATGTTACATGAGAGAGTAATGACTTTGACGGGCGTGGGTTGGACCTCATGTGGTTTTCAGTTGTATATGATAGTGAAAGGGATGTTGCGGTGCTCAAACCAGTCCAACAGTATGGGTTTAGCAGGTGAGAGAGGGTTGGTTTGGTGTGCTTTCTTCTAATAGCCTTATTCTGAGAGTTGCAATCGAGTTAGGCATGAAAGTTTCCTGGTGATATACAGTTGTTTTCTGCACCTGATTCCAACGTTTGGACTGTGCAATGGGGGAATAGGAAATGATCTGCTAAACAAGTCGATGCAGTTGTTTTTTTCACAATATCCCCCTGTATTTCTTTCAGATGTGGCCTGGAGGAAATTGTGAATGAGAAAACCCAGGACCCACCGGGATGTGTGCAAAACCTGCGAATTATAAAACTTCCTCAGCGAAAGATCAATCTCGCATCTGAAATCAATATTAATTTGAGGCACTGTGTTTCATAATCCAAAATTCACAATTATACATCTCAATTCTAGACTGCACCAGCCATCCACTATCCGGTCTAAAATTAAAAACACAATGTAACTGGAGATATAAATATATATGTCGTCTTTGAAACTGCATTTTTTTTTAAAGTCTCAGTGTCCGTGAATAGTTTACTGTCAATTACTGCCTTATGGGTGCTGTTTCTAAATAGTGGAGCTGAACAACATAGAGAGAGCAGTGGAAGTTAATTGGAGATTTTTTTATGCAAAACGGAGATCTGTACTCCGATCGCGGGCATCCTCCATTCCTTTTCTTCCATTGTTGTCTTCAGTATACTCATTCCGTAGCCAGTTTCAACTCTGTGTACAATGGAAAGGCTGTCCAATTAGCTTGAATGAAAGGGCATAATTCAAGCTTTTCCTTCATATTCCCACATATCTTCAGCACAAAATGCAATGTAGCAGTTTCTGCCTGGATGATTCCGCCTTTGTTGTCCAATATGACAGAAGGAATGGAGAGCAGCAGAACTCTGCATTCATAATTTAAGAGCTGGGAAGCTGGAGAGTATAATAAACAGTTGTTCTGGTCCAGGAGCAGCTGGACTGAAACCCTACTCACTGCCCTGGAATCCTACAGCAGAAATTGGCTCATTCCATAATTTTGCATAAACTCCCAATGCTCTGCAGCTATCCTATAATTTAATTGAGTCAGAATGACATGAACACAGTCCATTGTTTGGATGAGGAAGTGCATTGTTCATTGGAAGCAAATGATGAATAAATAATAGACACAACTGACAAACTATTTGCAAAACGGGGACCAGGATATAATTATTTAGACACGGATAAAAAGTCATGTCAGATTCGATCAAAATGAAAAAGACACAGACTGGAAAAAAGTAAGCAAGAATCTGTGTCAGTTCACTTTCCACTATGTGACCAGCTTGTGCAGCACATAGAGGTTGTGCCTTCCATCTTCTTCAGAGCTGTCAGCTGTTTACAGGCCGTCCATACAGCTGACTCTGCAGGAAAGTTGCAGAGCCTGAAAGTTTTTGAGGTGTGAAGTAGAATGCTAAAGTAGAACTACTCTTCCAGGCAAGATGCAATGTTGCAGTTGTACATCAGCTGTGGTTCCTGCAGAATTCCCTGTATCGGATACAAAGAAGACAAAATACAGTGCAATTAACAAACAGGAAAGGCCCCATTATTGTTTCATCTCCTCTTCATATATATGGATGATTTGAGACGCTGCTGTCCCCATTGTCTCTAAAACCGAAGTATGTTGATATTGAGAAGTGATCTGCAGTCATTTTGTCTATTCTTAATTCAGTATTTGCAACCTGCTTTACTCCAGCTTCCTGACTGCAGCCATTGCTCTACTGACAGAACCAGGAGGTAACCTGGAAATAATAAAACAACAGCTTAAGACACAATATCAGAAAATGATACATTTAAAAAGCCATTCCTGTCACAGAATGCCAGGACAATTAAGAAGAACATCATGAGGCTGAAAGTCAACTGTTGAAGAAAGGCAATTGTCAATTAAATGTAAAGCTAACTCAATGTTATGAAGACACCGTCCAGAATATTTCCCCTATATCAGCAATGTCAACCTTGTTGCATGGACCCCAGGTGAGAACAAGCCAAACATTTCTTTTGAGCGGCCACTCAACCCCATTTCCTTGGTAACAAACACAATACACAGCCATTATTGCTGTAAACCAAAAGAGGCTTGCATCTTAAACCTGGGAGACTAGTTAAGGAAACCAGCATCTGGTAGCAACAAAACTCAATGAATCAAGTGTTCCTCAGAGCCAGAGCTTAATTACAGAAGCAAGAGCACAACAAACTTTAATGAAGACCCAGACTTGACAATCTCTCCATGGTCAGACCTCCTTCCCAATAAGAAACGGCCCTCCCTATAAAAGAAGATCTGACCAACACCAGCATCTGTGGTCCTGGACACTTTCGAAATCTATGTCCTAACTGCTCCAAAACAAGCACCACATACATAGCCTCAGGGAAACCTGGGCCGTAGGCAACTCTGTCTTGATAGTCATGGAAATAATCCCATTGAGGCAAGAAATTCTTAACAACAACAAAAAAACAGAACAGAAGAGGAGTTGGACTGACATTAGTGTACCAGATGACAGTTACTGCATCTAAGGACTTTGTGATATGGTCAAAGACTCCCCTTGTGCAATAGCAAAATATTTTGACTTTTTACAACAGTAGCAACATAAAACATTTGTGAGATCCAACTGAACCCTTTCCAACCATCTTAGCACTCTATCTCGCTGTTTGTCATGTTACCCCTCTGTCTACACTCCTATAAGGTTTCAAATATAGGAACAAGAGTCAGGCTATGAAGGTAAGGGAAATAATCTGGTTCCAATGGCAAATAAGATTGAAGAATCTTATCTATCTGTAGAAGGCTGCTGTGGTGATGGCTTCTCCAAAGGCATAGAGATCTTCATCATTGGAGATCTCAAAATATGACAGAGGTTGAATGATGTTACAGCTAATGCCAATACAATAACCATGCCTGCCTTTTCCAAGCAACCTTTACCACACGGTTGCCTTTATCACACATTCACACATGCCTTTGCAACTCATTTGTTTACCATGCAGGGTAAGTATATCTAAGGTAAAAAACAAAAACCTATGTGTGTGTGTGTGTGTGTGTGTGTGTGTGTATTTATGTATTAATATATGTGTGTGTGTGTGTATATATATATACACTTCCCCAGTGTGGCCTCTGCTCTTTCTTTGGAGGAGATTTATGGTAATTTTCAAGCGTCAGCCAGAGACGCTTTCCAGAGGTCCCTGCATCACAAGAGGTTCTTGTCTTCACTGGCTGCTGCTACGGCAGCGTTTCCTGTGTTCTCCGAGGTATTGGAGCGACTTGAAATCCACCCCAGTGTTCGGAAGGAGAAGGAGCGGAGTTGAGGTTATTAACCTCACGCTGGGCGATGTGGATTTCCATTTTCTGTCCCCGCCGATTGGACTTCTGAACCCGTGGGTTGATGCAGTTTGGGGAGACGAGGAGGCGCATTCATTCAACAATAGAAAAACAGGAGTACAGCATTTTTCAGCATCACAGACTGTCCCGCTAAAGGCCGCATAGCCACAAGATTTGATCAACACCCCCGCACTACCTACCTGGTTGTGCAATGCATCCTGGAACTTGCAGGCCACAAGAAACCGGCGACCTGCAACAGGTGATCCAACGTAATTGGGGTGGAGCGGAGCCAAGCCAATCAGCAGGAGGCGGGACCTTCATACAGTGGTGATTTTTGAAAATGCCTCCCAAACATCCCTGGCGCTGAAGAAGGCTGATGAAGCCGAAATGCATTCGCCGATGTTATCGTTGAATAAATGATGTTTCCTTTGCTTCCCCAGTGTGGCCTCTGCTCTTTCTTTGGAGGAGATTTATGGTAATTTTCAAGCGTCAGCCAGAGACGCTTTCCAGAGGTCCCTGCATCACAAGAGGTTCTTGTCTTCACTGGCTGCTGCTACGGCAGCGTTTCCTGTGTTCTCCGAGGTATTGGAGCGACTTGAAATCCACCCCAGTGTTCGGAAGGAGAAGGAGCGGAGTTGAGGTTATTAACCTCACGCTGGGCGATGTGGATTTCCATTTTCTGTCCCCGCCGATTGGACTTCTGAACCCGTGGGTTGATGCAGTTTGGGGAGACGAGGAGGCGCATTCATTCAACAATAGAAAAACAGGAGTACAGCATTTTTCAGCATCACAGACTGTCCCGCTAAAGGCCGCATAGCCACAAGATTTGATCAACACCCCCGCACTACCTACCTGGTTGTGCAATGCATCCTGGAACTTGCAGGCCACAAGAAACCGGCGACCTGCAACAGGTGATCCAACGTAATTGGGGTGGAGCGGAGCCAAGCCAATCAGCAGGAGGCGGGACCTTCATACAGTGGTGATTTTTGAAAATGCCTCCCAAACATCCCTGGCGCTGAAGAAGGCTGATGAAGCCGAAATGCATTCGCCGATGTTATCGTTGAATAAATGATGTTTCCTTTGCTTCCCCAGTGTGGCCTCTGCTCTTTCTTTGGAGGAGATTTATGGTAATTTTCAAGCGTCAGCCAGAGACGCTTTCCAGAGGTCCCTGCATCACAAGAGGTTCTTGTCTTCACTGGCTGCTGCTACGGCAGCGTTTCCTGTGTTCTCCGAGGTATTGGAGCGACTTGAAATCCACCCCAGTGTTCGGAAGGAGAAGGAGCGGAGTTGAGGTTATTAACCTCACGCTGGGCGATGTGGATTTCCATTTTCTGTCCCCGCCGATTGGACTTCTGAACCCGTGGGTTGATGCAGTTTGGGGAGACGAGGAGGCGCATTCATTCAACAATAGAAAAACAGGAGTACAGCATTTTTCAGCATCACAGACTGTCCCGCTAAAGGCCGCATAGCCACAAGATTTGATCAACACCCCCGCACTACCTACCTGGTTGTGCAATGCATCCTGGAACTTGCAGGCCACAAGAAACCGGCGACCTGCAACAGGTGATCCAACGTAATTGGGGTGGAGCGGAGCCAAGCCAATCAGCAGGAGGCGGGACCTTCATACAGTGGTGATTTTTGAAAATGCCTCCCAAACATCCCTGGCGCTGAAGAAGGCTGATGAAGCCGAAATGCATTCGCCGATGTTATCGTTGAATAAATGATGTTTCCTTTGCTTCCCCAGTGTGGCCTCTGCTCTTTCTTTGGAGGAGATTTATGGTAATTTTCAAGCGTCAGCCAGAGACGCTTTCCAGAGGTCCCTGCATCACAAGAGGTTCTTGTCTTCACTGGCTGCTGCTACGGCAGCGTTTCCTGTGTTCTCCGAGGTATTGGAGCGACTTGAAATCCACCCCAGTGTTCGGAAGGAGAAGGAGCGGAGTTGAGGTTATTAACCTCACGCTGGGCGATGTGGATTTCCATTTTCTGTCCCCGCCGATTGGACTTCTGAACCCGTGGGTTGATGCAGTTTGGGGAGACGAGGAGGCGCATTCATTCAACAATAGAAAAACAGGAGTACAGCATTTTTCAGCATCACAGACTGTCCCGCTAAAGGCCGCATAGCCACAAGATTTGATCAACACCCCCGCACTACCTACCTGGTTGTGCAATGCATCCTGGAACTTGCAGGCCACAAGAAACCGGCGACCTGCAACAGGTGATCCAACGTAATTGGGGTGGAGCGGAGCCAAGCCAATCAGCAGGAGGCGGGACCTTCATACAGTGGTGATTTTTGAAAATGCCTCCCAAACATCCCTGGCGCTGAAGAAGGCTGATGAAGCCGAAATGCATTCGCCGATGTTATCGTTGAATAAATGATGTTTCCTTTGCTTCCCCAGTGTGGCCTCTGCTCTTTCTTTGGAGGAGATTTATGGTAATTTTCAAGCGTCAGCCAGAGACGCTTTCCAGAGGTCCCTGCATCACAAGAGGTTCTTGTCTTCACTGGCTGCTGCTACGACAGCGTTTCCTGTGTTCTCCGAGGTATTGGAGCGACTTGAAATCCACCCCAGTGTTCGGAAGGAGAAGGAGCGGAGTTGAGGTTATTAACCTCACGCTGGGCGATGTGGATTTCCATTTTCTGTCCCCGCCGATTGGACTTCTGAACCCGTGGGTTGATGCAGTTTGGGGAGACGAGGAGGCGCATTCATTCAACAATAGAAAAACAGGAGTACAGCATTTTTCAGCATCACAGACTGTCCCGCTAAAGGCCGCATAGCCACAAGATTTGATCAACACCCCCTCACTACCTACCTGGTTGTGCAATGCATCCTGGAACTTGCAGGCCACAAGAAACCGGCGACCTGCAACAGGTGATCCAACGTAATTGGGGTGGAGCGGAGCCAAGCCAATCAGCAGGAGGCGGGACCTTCATACAGTGGTGATTTTTGAAAATGCCTCCCAAACATCCCTGGCGCTGAAGAAGGCTGATGAAGCCGAAATGCATTCGCCGATGTTATCGTTGAATAAATGATGTTTCCTTTGCTTCCCCAGTGTGGCCTCTGCTCTTTCTTTGGAGGAGATTTATGGTAATATATATATATATATATATATATATATATATATATATATATATATATATTACCTACTGGCGGTCGCCAGTAGGTAGTTATAGTTAGGACCCTGTTTCCATAGGAAATCCGCAACATTCTATTTTGAATAACTTTGGCGCCGGTCGACGAATCCTCGCGAATATTTCAAAATAGGTGGGGCGCTACGCTCCGCTCCTACCCTGAAAGTCTCGGGGGGATTCGTCAAGCGGGGGCTGAGATAAAAGGGGGGTCCCAAAACGCGTTTTTCCCATGCATTTTTCCATAGGACCTTTAGACACAGCTACAGCCCGAACGGCTGAACAGAATTACTAGAAATTTGGCAGAGAGGTAGTCCTCAGGTCAAGGAAGTGCCTTTTGTAGGTTTGGTGTAAATCTGTTCAGTAGATTCTGAGAAAATAGCCTTTAAATCAATATATAAATCTGAGCCAGCTTACGGTGCGCTTACGGTGCGCTTACCGTACGCGTACGGTGGCGTGCGCGAGCGCGATTCTGATTGGCTCTTAGATCTTAGTAAACATTCGAATCGGTCGAAACCAGGAAGCGGCGGCCGCCATTTCGTGTGTTTCACTCAGAAAAAAAAGAGTGATATCTTGAAAAGGGGGCAAGGAGGAGAGTTACAGACCCCCTAACATTTGTAAGGGGGTCAAAGAAGGACAGAAAAGTACAAAGAAAACATTTATTGATTTTAAAAAAAATCGCGGGGTACGCGTACGGTAAGCTCAACGTACGCGTACGGTAGAAAAAAAATAAAATAAAAGAAATGAAATGCAGATTTAAGAGTTTAGATATTAGGGGGCTCTAAAAAGAGCCGTTGTGTTTATGAAGTGATTTTTTAGTGGTACCTACAAGTAAGTACCGATGCAGAGTCTAAGGTTCAAGAGGAAGACTCTGTTCCCTTCATCATTGAAGTGCACACCATCTCCTCTATAAATGTCTTGCATGTCGTAACGCAAGTTGTTGTGGTAAATGGAACCCATAATTTAGTCACGGAGGAAAGCAGAAACAGATTTGTTGACGTGCTTTCTTGCTTTGTCAATCTGCGGACAGAAATGATTGGACCAGTTCCATTTTTGCCTTTGGCATATGTTAGAAAACACAAAGGCAGTTTTAGGGAAAAGTAAAAACAGTTTTGCAAAGGTGTCCTTCATAAGCATTTCCAGACCTACCCCAGTCAAAGTGCCTAGGTCATTGCCACCACAGTGCACTATTATGAGGTCAGGGTGTTGGATTTGCATGAAGGATTTCACCAATGGCATCAATTGGTGCCACTTTAACCCTCTCTGACCAATCCATTTAATGTCTACATTTGGCAAAGCAAGGTCTCTCACCATATCTGTTTTCTCTGCATACTTTTCACTCCAGAAGACATAGCTGTGCCCTACAATCCACACTGTGAACATCTTCAAAGGAGAACTGGATGCACTCAGGAGGTGTAATTCAGTAGAATGGTAAAAAGAAATGAAAGACAGTTTGGAAATGGAGGCATACATATTTTTTTCATAAAAAAAAGAACTGATTGGCTGTTTCATACCATTCTAGAATAAAAACTAGGCTGTATGTGTAAATTAATAGAAGCATGTTTTGTATTGGTACAGAAAAATGTGTTACCAAAGAACAGTACTATGGATTTGCTGTTAGGTTTGAAAAGTCAAGCACTCTTGCTCTGTGGAATTGAAACATTGTTTGGTGAACTTCTGACCTAACTCCACACAGCAGTGTTCCATGAGCTGTTGCTATGGTAGCAGGCAGAAGTCAAGTTGGGGGAAGGGTACTAGGCAGAAGTCAAGTTGGGGGAAGGGTACTTTTGGAAAAGGGTTGGTTTTCAACCAATAGAAATGTGTGATTACATTTGAAAAAAGGGGGAAGCACTGAGATTTGAAATTAACATGTATATGTGTGGAAAAAGAGAAGGAAAGTTTGCCATTATCTGGTTCTGCTGAGAGGAGAGAGGTGTAAAGAACAGAGATCCTGGCTCTGATAATCTGCTGTTTGAGTGCCACATTTCTTTCACAGCTAACTAATTTTAAAGGTGAGTTTAGAGTTTGAGAGGGGATGTATATGGTAAATTAAGAAATGAATAATAGAAATGGAATTCCTTTTGTTGAAGTTGTGTTTATTATTTTCTGTTTTGGGAGAAATTTAAATGTGAGGAACATGTAAAATAATATGGACTATGTTTTCACGATAAATTAAGGTGTACTGGTAAAAATAAAGAATACTTTAAGGGTTTGAGGTTGGACTCAGTAATGCAAATACATACAGCATCAGTAAGGCTGGTTGCCCTTGCTGGAGTGTAGGCAGTCACCCAGGTTACACATGGTGCTGGTCTGAAAAAGCAGTTTGGACATGTGCTTTTTTAAGAATCTGAAAAGTGGATTCATAATGTGTCAGTCTGTAAAAGTGTTTATCACTTGCCAAAAAAAAGAGTAGTAAGTGTGCTTTCAAATTGGCAAAGAAATTTCGTTTTGTGACTAATGTGAAAACATGACTCTGTGTGCAAATAGGAATTACAGGCAGAGATTTATTGCGTATTGCTCTGGTGATTTCACAGTTGCATTAGATGGAAAGGGGGAGCCATTTTTTGGTGCAGAAGCAGACTCTTAGCACACACCCAGCTGCTTACCCTGTGGAATCATGCACAGTATTCACAAGCGAGTGGGGTTTGAGGTTTCAGTCAGTAATGCAAATACATTCAGCATCACTAAGGCTGGTTGCCCTTGCTGGAGTGTAGTCAGTCACCCAGGTTACACATGGTGCTGGTCTGAAAAAGCAGTTTGGACATGTGCTTTTTTAAGAATCTGAAAAGTGGATTCAAAATGTGACAGACTGTAAAAGTGTTTATCACTTGCCAAAAAAAAGAGTAGTAAGTGTGCTTTCAAAATGGCAAAGAAATTTCGTTTTGTGACTAATGTGAAAACATGACTCTGTGTGCATATAGGAATTACAGGCAGAGATTTATTGCGTATTGCTCTGGTGATTTCACATTTGCATTAGATGGAAAGGGGGAGCCATTTTTTGGTGCAGAAGCAGACTCTTAGCACACACCCAGCTGCTTACCCTGTGGAATCATGCACAGTATTCACAAGCGAGTGGGGTTTGAGGTTTCAGTCAGTAATGCAAATACATTCAGCATCACTAAGGCTGGTTGCCCTTGCTGGAGTGTAGTCAGTCACCCAGGTTACACATGGTGCTGGTCTGAAAAAGCAGTTTGGACATGTGCTTTTTTAAGAATCTGAAAAGTGGATTCAAAATGTGACAGACTGTAAAAGTGTTTATCACTTGCCAAAAAAAAGAGTAGTAAGTGTGCTTTCAAAATGGCAAAGAAATTTCGTTTTGTGACTAATGTGAAAACATGACTCTGTGTGCATATAGGAATTACAGGCAGAGATTTATTGCGTATTGCTCTGGTGATTTCACAGTTGCATTAGATGGAAAGGGGGAGCCATTTTTTGGTGCAGAAGCAGACTCTTAGCACACACCCAGCTGCTTACCCTGTGGAATCATGCACAGTATTCACAAGCGAGTGGGGTTTGAGGTTTCAGTCAGTAATGCAAATACATTCAGCATCACTAAGGCTGGTTGCCCTTGCTGGAGTGTAGTCAGTTACCCAGGTTACACATGGTGCTGGTCTGAAAAAGCAGTTTGGACATGTGCTTTTTTAAGAATCTGAAAAGTGGATTCAAAATGTGACAGACTGTAAAAGTGTTTATCACTTGCCAAAAAAAAGAGTAGTAAGTGTGCTTTCAAAATGGCAAAGAAATTTCGTTTTGTGACTAATGTGAAAACATGACTCTGTGTGCATATAGGAATTACAGGCAGAGATTTATTGCGTATTGCTTTGGTGATTTCACAGTTGCATTAGATGGAAAGGGGGAGCCATTTTTTGGTGCAGAAGCAGACTCTTAGCACACACCCAGCTGCTTACCCTGTGGAATCATGCACAGTATTCACAAGCGAGTGGGGTTTGAGATTTCAGTCAGTAATGCAAATACATTCAGCATCACTAAGGCTGGTTGCCCTTGCTGGAGTGTAGTCAGTTACCCAGGTTACACATGGTGCTGGTCTGAAAAAGCAGTTTGGACATGTGCTTTTTTAAGAATCTGAAAAGTGGATTCAAAATGTGACAGACTGTAAAAGTGTTTATCACTTGCCAAAAAAACAGTAGTAAGTGTGCTTTCAAAATGGCAAAGAAATTTCGTTTTGTGACTAATGTGAAAACATGACTCTGTGTGCAAATAGGAATTACAGGCAGAGATTTATTGTGTATTGCTCTGGTGATTTCACAGTTGCATTAGATGGAAAGGGGGAGCCATTTTTTGGTGCAGAAGCAGACTCTTAGCACACACCCAGCTGCTTACCCTGTGGAATCATGCACAGTATTCACAAGCGAGTGGGGTTTGAGGTTTCAGTCAGTAATGCAAATACATTCAGCATCACTAAGGCTGGTTGCCCTTGCTGGAGTGTAGTCAGTCACCCAGGTTACACATGGTGCTGGTCTGAAAAAGCAGTTTGGACATGTGCTTTTTTAAGAATCTAAAAAGTGGATTCAAAATGTGTCAGACTGTAAAAGTGTTTATCACTTGCCAAAAAAAAGAGTAGTAAGTGTGCTTTCAAATTGGCAAAGAAATTTCGTTTTGTGACTAATATGAAAACATGACTCTGTTTGCAAATAGGAATTACAGGCAGAGATTTATTGCGTATTGCTCTGGTGATTTTACATTTGCATTAGATGGAAAGGGGGAGCCATTTTTTGGTGCAGAAGCAGACTCTTAGCACACACCCAGCTGCTTACCCTGTGGAATCATGCACAGTATTCACAAGCGAGTGGGGTTTGAGGTTTCAGTCAGTAATGGAAATACATTCAGCATCACTAAGGCTGGTTGCCCTTGCTGGAGTGTAGTCAGTCACCCAGGTTACACATGGTGCTGGTCTGAAAAAGCTGTTTGGACATGTGCTTTTATCAGAATTTGAAAAGTGGATTCATAATGTGTCAGTCTGTAAAAGTACTTTTCACTTGCCTAAAAAGTAGTAGAAAGTATGCTTTGCAATTGGCAAAGAAATTTCGTTTTCTGCCTAATTTCAAAGCATGACTTTGTGTGCACACAGGAATTATTTTTAGAAATTTAATTTGTGAAGGTGTTATTGTGATTTTCATTCATAGGAAAGGGGTTTATAGTATTTTAAGATTTCTAAAGAACATAAAAAATGTAGTAATATATTTAAATAAAATAAAGGAATTTTTTTTTAGTTTTTTTCAGGTATTGCTGAAGAGCAGTGAACAAAATTTAAGATGCCTACAAAATCCAGAGTAAAGAAAGACCACAAAAAAAACCTATATTTGAAGACAACTGGAGGACCTAAGTTAGTTGGAGATGCTCATGTTGGGAAAAAGAAAAAATCTTCTGGTAAGCAAACAAAAGATTTTTTAAAGAACATATTCAAAAAAAGGAAAAATGTACAAAATGTCTGTACTGGAAAGAATGTTTTCAATAGAAAAGGAGAGGAAAAAATTGAGCATTTAGTTAATGCAAATATACCTTCTGCAACTAAAAAGATTAACTTAAACAGAAAAACAGCGTTTAAAGAGATACGTAGAAAAATGTTTCAGAGAAGAGTTATGTCCAATTTGATAAAGGATGTGAAGAAATATAAGCAAAAGGCTAAGTTTTATAAGAGAAAAAAAGAAATTGAAGCCATTGCAGCAAAGGCATTAGAATTAAAAAGGAAACTATTCATTTTAATTTTGAATAGGATGCGTACATTAGATAAAATGGTTAATGTACTGAAATCACAAAGCAAAAGGAAAAGAGTAGTGAACAGAACAAACTTTTGTAAAGTGTTTTTAGGAAAATGGATGCATAGTTCAAGTAGTGAACCTTTTTTTAATGAAGAGAGCTATTTTCAAAGTAATAGTTTGCTGCATGCAGTTGACACCAGAGGTCGTGCTTACGAAGTGAAAAATGGTTGCATAATGGAGAAGGAGATAATGGTTCCAAGAGATGAGGTACAAGTGATGGCGGATGAGGCTATGGGGAGACGTCCTAAAGCCCCAGTGTACACTTGGAATTGTAGTAGTATTTGCACTCTGCGTCAGGAATCTATTGATAAATTTCGTGAGTTTCTAAGAGAATATAGTAAAAAAAGTGTAAAACAGAAGATTAAGGTGCTTCAAAGTCTAGATCCATGCAGAGTGAGAGAGAATACTGGTTTGCAGGGTCATTCTCTGGCTTGTCTATCTAGAAAAGTGTGTATTAGTGTTTTCCATCATTTTAGAATGCTGGCTGTTCATCATACTGAAATGAGAAAGTTTGTGAGACGGTTGTATTTTGCTAAAAGTCCAGCAATAAAGTTAGATGAATTGAATAGGGCTCTGTTCCGTGGGTCAGTATCAGATGTAGAGAAGGTTGTTGATGAAATTCAGTTTTGTTACTTTGGTCCTGAACAAAACAGTGCAGAAAAGGACACAGTAAATGAGGAAGAAGTGGAAGAGAATGTACAACCATTTGTAAGTAAGACATTTAATGATCACATAACAAAATTTGAAAAAATCTCTAATGAAAGACCAAATATTACTTGTATTTGTTGCCGCAGAACTCATTATAGAAAACAAACCAGGTATGTTGATCTCTATAGAAAAAGTGAAAATGAAGATAATTATAAGTGGAAGGATTTTGCCACATATATATTTCTTGAAAATTGTTTTGAATTGGGTGAAGTTCAGCGTATTTGTAAATACTGTTATAATAAGTTAGAAGAAAATAGAATGCCGACCAGAGCTGTACATAATAATTTAGAATTGGATGCTATTCCTGCTGAACATTCTGAATTAAATACATATGAGTCTATACTCATTCAATGTGTTCATCCGTTCCAGACCATAGTACGTATGGAGCCCAAAACTGGTAAATTACCTCCTTCAGATTTACTGAGAGGTTTAAAAGGTAGAGTGGTGTATTTGCCCTTGGATTTGAAAAAAAATATGGAAACTATTGATGCGGATACTTTGGAAACTGAACCATTAATTATTCTGGTTAATGGTGTACCTACAAAGAATAAGAAGATTTGGCAGGAGCTGGTAGATGTACGGAAAGTACAAAGAGCAAATTTGTATTTGAAAAGGAATAACAAATGGTATGAATCAATTTATATAGAAGAAGAAGAAGAAGAAGAAGATTTACAAGAAGACACAGAAACACCAACTGGACAAATTGAAAAAGTGGACAAGTCAAAGGAAGAAGAAATTTATGAACATTTTAGCATACATCCTCTTCATTCAAAAGAAGTTATGGGAGACAATATTGATCTGTTTCAGATGAAGAAAGCAAAAGGAACTCCCGTGAGTGTATGGGAGGAGAGCTTGGAAGCTCGATGTTTTCCCCAGCTGTTTCCTAAAGGAAAAGGAGGACGATACGATGAACGTCCGGAACAGATTCCAGCTTCTGAGTATCGGACTACAAGACTATATGCTGAAGATCCCAGATTTCGACAAAGTATTCCTTATTTGTTCCATCTTTTATTTGAAAGCGACTTGTCTGCACTGTCTTATGCAGTAAATCACATTTTAAAAAGTGGAGTACATTTACAAAATGTGTCTGCTAAGGATTTTATGGAGAAAGTGCAGCACCGAGATGATCATTTGGAAACACAACTGATCAATCTGATGGCTTGTCAGCGTGGGACAAATGAATATTGGTACAGACGCCATGGTGAATTAAAATGCATGTTACGGAATTTAGGAACACCAACATGGTTCGTTACCCTAAGCTGTGCTGAGTACGCTTGGGATGATTTACTGGATTTTCTACGAGAGGCAAATTCAAACATTAAAAGCATCGAATACAAGACAGCAGGAGAACTGTGCTCATTGGATCCGGTTAATGTTTGCAGATATTTCAATCATAGATTTGAGGCTATGATGTCGTTCATCTGCAATAAAAAAAATCCACCTCTAGGAGAAGTAGTGGATTTCTTTTGGAGAAAAGAGTACCAGGCAAGAGGTGCTCCTCATATTCATATGCTGTTGTGGATCAAGGATGCCCCAAAGTTTGGAACAGATGCTGATGAAGCAGTGTTATCTTACATTGAAGAATATGCAACATGTGCTATACCAAAAAACACAGAAGAGAAAAAGTTAAAGGAGCAAGTTTTACGTTTCCAAAGTCATCGGTGTGGAAAATACTGTCGACGGAAATACAAGAGCAAAGATAAATACTACACTAAATGTCGATTTGGATTTCCTAGACCTGTTCTTTCAAATGGAAGAGTAAACAGTTTTATGTCATCTGTGAGACATACTATCACAAGAAAATCACCTAAGAATACCTACAACCTTAAAAGAAAAGAAGAATCAAAAAATATAAATGACTACAACCCAGTCATTTTATCCATGTGGAATGCTAACATGGATATACAGTATGTAGCTGACAATTCCATTGCTGTTGCTCGATATGTAACGTCTTACATTACGAAATCAGAAAAAACAGAATTGAAGGAAATGTGGGAAGAGATTTCTCACGAGAAGACTGTCAGTAAGAAGCTGTACAGTTTCAGTTTGAAGATGTTATCGCATCGAGAAATTGGATCCTACGAATGTTCAGATAGGTTATCTTCTGCAAGTCTCTACTCGAAATCAAGAAGAATAATTTGGGCAAGTTTAGGCCTTGCAGCAATGAGAAATCGGGTACTGAAATCTGTTGGAGAAATTGAATATTTGGCCGAGAATGACCCAGAAAGTACAGATATTTTGAAATCAAACATGTTGGACACATATTATCCCAAGAGAAGTCATCATCTGGAGAACATGTGTCTCTATGAAGTGCTGCAGAACTACATTTATTCACGGAAAGCCACAGAAGACATCAACAATGGAAAATATAAATTCATTGGTGAGGAAGGATGTTTGGTGAAGCAAACAAAAGGAAGTTTGATAAATCACAGGAAGCTGAGTTGCGACACTACTGACAAAAAGGAATTTTACTACTTGGCTCTTTTACAGCTGTTTAAACCATGGCGTACAGAGGATGAACTACTGGGAGAATTTCAAAGCTATGAAGATTCTTTTAATGCTTGCAAAGACAGCATACAATGCAGTACATTCTCAACTTATCTGCAAATGTTAAATGAAGAAATTGAACAGGAAACTACAATTGCAGCAGAAATAGCTAGAGACAGTTCTCAGGACAGCCAAAGTTCAGGAACACTCAGTCAAGATCCCCTAGGACAACCAATCGTTGAAAATGAAGCATCAATAGCCATGAATGAAGTGGAAACGGCTATGAATCAAGCTCAAGAAGAATTTATAGACTTACAAAATTTGGAAAGACAACTGAACGAAGAGCAGCAACAAATTTATGAAGAGATCAGAAACAAAATTGATCACGGATTTCTACATGAAAAAAAAGAGTGCTCATGCACATCATTTCATCCAATCAGGATGTATGTAAGCGGACAAGCTGGAACTGGAAAAAGTTTCCTTATAAAAGTCATCAGAAGCTACCTACAGCAAAAAACGGATTCTACTTTGTCTTGTGTGGTTACTGCTCCAACTGGGTTAGCAGCATATAACATAAAAGGAATCACTTTACATCGTTTGCTAATGTTACCAGTGGAGCATGAGAACAAAATACAATACAACAAGCTAACTGGAGAAGCATGCTTGGAAGTTTCAAGAGTATTGAAGAAAATGCAAGTTCTCATTATTGATGAGGTGAGCATGGTATCAAACTTAATGCTTGCCTTTGTGCATTTAAGAATGCAGCAAATTCTGAAGACAGACTATGACGTGTTATTTGGAGGAAAACACGTCATAGTTTTTGGGGATCTTTTGCAACTTACTCCAGTTAAAGGACAACCAGTGTTTAATACTGTGACACATGAAGACACAAAGAAGTCATTGGGAAGCATCGGTAATGCAAATATTTGGTCCTTCTTTGAGTACAAGGAACTTACTACTAATATGAGGCAAGCAAACGATGAAGAATATGGAAGTATTCTGAAAGATATCAGAATTGGACTACTCACTGAAGCTGGCACGAAAGCATTACAGAGTCGGCTGCTACATAATTTATTTCCAAAGGAAGAAATAGTTGCAGAGAACATATACAAGAACATTGCAGAAAAGAAAAGTGTCATCTGCTTAATGCCAACTCTACGTGAATGCTCAATATTCAATGAGGAGCTTTTGAAATTGGAAAAGGAAGATATCAGGAAATTGGAAGCAGTGGACAAAATTGAGGATGGAAGAATTACTGTCACATTAACAGGCACACTGAAAAATAAATTGGATTCACTAGAGAAGAACATTTCCAAAACAGCTGGATTAGAAAAAAATCTATATGTTTGCATGAACTGTAGAGTATTTTTAAGGAGAAATTTGGATGTTGAAAAAGGTTTAGTTAATGGAGCTATGGGAAGAGTTGTGGGTTTTATTAATTATCAGAAAAAAGATGGAATTGAATGTTTAAAAATAAAATTTGATCAGATAGAAGAAGTTAAAGACATTTGTCGTTGTTCAGTTCGTTTCATGCTTGTGAAAGACTTATATGTACGTAGGAAGCAGTTTCCGTTTTCTATAGCATATGCTGTAACTATTCACAAGTCTCAAGGATTGACTGTAGATTGTGCATTTGTGAACATTGGTTCAACTGTGTTCAAAGAAGGTATGGCATATGTTGCTTTGTCACGAGTGAAAACATTATCAGGTTTATTCATGATAGACTTTGATGACTCAAAAGTTAGTGCTGATGCAAATTGTGTAAAGGAGTATAATAGATTAAGAAGAAGCTATGCTCCTCATTTAGGTCAGTATCCTGTGTTGGAGAAACGTGTAGTTTCTCGTAAAAGGAGAAATGAGAATATCTGTAATGAAGATGTAGAGAGGAGGAAAAAAAAGAGGAGTGATGTAATTGCAAGCAAAAAGAAAAAGGAAAATGAAGAACAGGTTGTAGGATGTCATTTTGAAAATAGCTCTGGTGTCAACTGCTACGCTAATGTAGTGCTGAATGTTGCATTTTATCTGGAAAGTGTGCAAGAGCAGATAATAGTAAATCAGGGAAAAAGATTCTGTTCTGAGTTGAGTCTCCTTTTTCAAAAGCTGAGTAATGATAAAACTCAAATAGAAAGTGCTACTGAAATTAGAAAACTTTTAGATGTATGTTCAGGACGAACACAGTTTTCTCAAAATGTACAGCAAGACGCACAGGAATTCTTGATGTTTTTTCTTCAGGTACTGGAAGAAGAAGGGGTTCCCATTGAAAATTTATTTGGTCTCTCTTATAAATGGGAACATAGTTGTGAAAACTGTTATAATATATGTGGCTCTAATGTTGATTCTGAAAGGTTTATTTATTTAACATTGCCAGAAAGTAAAACAGTCACTTTTGCTAAATTAGTTAAAGATGCTAATCATAGCATGGAATGCAGTGAGTGTCAATCTGACATGTTTTCAACGTTAATTTTAAAGGAATACGGACAGTATGTAATTTTAATGATGCAACGCTGTAAAGCTGATGGTTCAAAATTAGATACTTTAATAAAGAAGTTTACAGGACAGCAATTATCAATTTCAGGAAAAACTTTTGTAACAGTTGCAATAATTTTCCATGATGGACCTACTGTAACTTCTGGTCATTACACAGTTTATCTTAAATGTGAAAAAGGCTGGACACTGTGTAATGATTCCCAATTGATTTTTAAGCAACGTTTGCCTTTTGATTTAGCAAATTCCTATCTAATCTTCCTGAAACCTAAATTTTAGAGAGATTTGGCAACATCTGGACAAAACAATTTTACCATTTTATTGGATTACCATTGGAATTTTCAAAAAAAATGATTTTACAAATTACCATTTGGCCTAATGGAAAGGTAACCAATTGTAATGTGGACTTTTTCAATTTTTAATGAAACTTTGGAAAACCAAAAATTTAGAAAAAATCGGTAACATCTGCATAATTTAAATTTTGGAATGTTATTGGATTGCCATTGGAAATTTATTCAAAAAAGATTTTTAAAATTACTATTTGGCCATGCGGAAAGGTAAACAATTCTATTGTGGACTTATTTAATTATTAATAAATCTTTCGGAAACCAAAATGTTACAGAGAATCGGTGAGATCTGTACAATTTAAACTTTAGATTTTTATTGGATTACCATTGGAAATTTAATCAAAAAAGAATTTAAAATTACTATTTGGCCTAAAGGAAATGGAACCAGATGTATTGTGGAGTTATTTGAGATATATTTTTGTGATTATACTTCTGAAACAAAAATATCAGACGGTATTTTAAAGAAATAAGTATTGATATTAGATGATATTTTTTAAGAATATTATGCATTTCTATAAAGTTATGTTTATGCAAAAAGAGATTGTGGGCTTTTTTAAAACAATCTTTGAGATTGTTAATTTTTTTTTTGCCCGCTGTTAAATGATGAATGCAATTGCTTTCACAATTTATAGTGAAATGCAATATATTCTGAAAACAGCAAAAAAAGGCAAATTTTTTTTTTGAAAAATATGTAAATATGTGTACTGTATTATAAAATGTTTTATTAAATATTAATACTTTTTTCTTTTTTTTCAGATTGAGATAGAAAATTTTCGAAAACTAGAACCATTTTTAAAGCAATTAAAAAAAAATTTAAATGAATAAATATTTTTTTGAGTGGGTATGGTAAGTCAAAAATATCATGGTCCCTTTTTTCCACTTCTCCACAATCACATTTTCAGTTTTTCATTGTAGTCTCTCAAGGACCTTGTAATGTGATAATTGATTTTTAGTGTTTTTTTAAAAAAAAAATAATAATTACGCGTACCGTACGCGTACGGTAAAAAAAAAATCAAAAAAAAGTTTTAAAAACATATATAAAAAATAGATGAAAGGTAAGGTTGGCTCTTAAAAGAGCCGTTGTGTTCATGCAGGGACAGAGGAAAGAAAGAATGGGAATATTAGACGGTACGACAAATGTGCTGATCTATTTTATTGTTCACTAGGGAAATACTGGTCTCCCTATAACAAATTAGATCATGACAAGTGGCGCACCGTATTTCAACCCTCAGAAACCGAGGGTTAATTTCCTGAGGAGAAGAAAAAGGAGATGCTCCCACCACAGATGAAGGGCTCACCTGACCTGCAGAAGAAGGACTCGGCCCTGCAGATGATGGTCCAGGCTGAGCTGCTGTGGATGTGCTTGGTTGACTTACTGAAGGGTTACCTTCAGTATGTCGAGCATGTGTCCTTCTGTGTACATCCTTAAGGTGTCTCAACATGGTGTGATTCCCGAAGGAATACTTCTTGTTGGGATTCCCTCTTGAAAGTACACGCTTACACAGCTTACAAGTCACTAAGGGTGCATTTACCTTTTGCTGGCCCTCTGGAAAAGAAAAATACTCCCATATGAAAGAGGTCTTTTGTTTCCTCGTTCTCTGCCTCAAGGTAGTGCTGCTAGCCTCACTCTCAGAAGGGCTCTGCTGTTCTGCCATCGAATCACAAAGACAACCCAGCTCCTTCTCCTAAGGGATCACAAGCAGAAATGAGGGGAATGGGTGTGGTGTAGGAGAGTTCTAGAACTGAAAGTAGTTTCAACCAATCAAAAGTTGTGTTTCATGATCACATGACCCACCGTACGCTTACGGTGCGCTTACGGTGCGCTTACGGCAAAAGTACGCAAAAAAAACACGCGCACGCGCGCATGCGCAAAACAGGCACGCCCCTTCACTTCCGCGTAACGTGCGCGTGCAGAGTACGCGTTACGCGCTGTGCGCGCGTGACGTGCGTCTATGCAAATTGCGTAAATGAACGCAAACAGCGTAGAAATCTAACGTAATTAAAGCTAGACGTGCGCTTACCGTACGCGCACGGTAAAAAAAAAAAAAAAAAAAAAAAGGAAAAAAAAAAAATATGTAATACTAATAAATTTTACCTGTTTATTTTAAAAAAATGGTAAAATAAAAACATATTGTAGAATTTTTAAAATTTAACCATAGTCTTTAAAAAAGGATAGAAAATTAAAATAAAAATATGTAAAAAAAAAAAAAAATTAGCATTTCAAAAACCTTGCAAATTCACTGAAAAAACCATGGGTTTCACTCATGTTATAGTTAGGAATAAGCATTTAAAAAACCTTGCAAATTCACTGAAAAAACCATGGGTTTCACACACGTTATAGTTAGGAATTAGCATTTAAAAAACCTTAGAAATTCAATGAAAAAACCAAAGGTTTCACACATGTTATAGTTAGCTGGACATTTCACTCGTAAAAAACCATTGAAATTCCCCCGTTATAGTTAGTTCAGCTAACTATAACTCGCGCGCCCGCAATGCACTACTGATGACGTCACATATTACATCACTCATGACATGGTCACTGACATCACTCATGACATCACTGATGACATCTCAAATGACATCACTGATGACATCATCCAGTGATTGTGTGTTTTTCTGAAAATTAAATATGTTTTATATTTATGTATATCTCAAGGTCAATGGAAGAATAAATGGGTATATAAGTGTCTAAATTGATGCTTTTTAAAAAAAAAAAATTTGTGTAACTGACTGATTAAGTGTATCATAGTGAATACATGGCTTACTGAGTAATCTTTAAATATGAAAATATCTGTATCAGTTTCTTACTTTGTGTATAAGTGGCTGCATGGGTTGGTGAGTAGCTACATGAGTGTCTATATAGGTTATTAGTTGGTTTTTTATCAGTATGAGTGTCTGAGTTTCTGTATGGTTCGGTGGGGGGTATTACTTAGTGCATAGGTGCATGAATGAGTGACTCACTGTTTGTATGTGTTGAATACAGCATGTGTGCAGGACTGTATGGGTGGATGAGTGTGTGCATGGGTGTGTTAGTGAGTGAATGACTGTCTCTATAGTGTCTTTATGAGTAACTACATATGTTTTAAACTAGTATATGTGACTATTGGTGTATATAAGTGAGTATATGTGAGAGTGAGAGATTGGAAGAGTTCCTGTATGAATAAGTATGTGTTTCTATAAGTTATTGTTTAAAAGAGTAAGTATATGTAAGTTTCTGTAGAAGTAAGTGTGGTGGTGTGTGTATAACTGTATATGCAAGTAAATGGATGTTTGATTCTTTATTAGCATGAGTGACTATGTGTGTGAGTAACTCTATGGATGAGTGGCGTTGTGTAACAGGATGTATAGGTGTATGAATACATATGATGAGTGAGTACATGTATGAGTGACTGTAGAGGACTGTTGGTGAATGACTGTATGTGTATGTGGTTCTTAGAATTACTGATTAGGTTGTTGTAACTGATATTGATATGTTCATTATTTTGAACATTTTAGTTTCTATTTTTGAATGTGAGTTTCAATGGTTATATTAGGGGAAGAGGAGGTCTGCCACTCTATCACAAGGATGATGTCATCAGTGATGTCATCAGTGATGTCATTTGAGATGTCATCAGTGATGTCATGAGTGATGTCAGTGACCATGTCATGAGTGATGTAATATGTGACGTCATCAGTAGTGCATTGCGGGCGCGCGAGTTATAGTTAGCTGAACTAACTATAACAGGGGAATTTCAATGGTTTTTTACGAGTGAAATGTCCAGCTAACTATAACATGTGTGAAACCTTTGGTTTTTTCATTGAATATATATATATATATATATACATAGTGGTCCAGAAAGCATGCTTTGTTGTTATTTGGTGTAAAACCATTCAGTAGATCTTGAGATTTTATAGGAAAACCAAATTTGTAAATCTAGGGCTGCGGACCCTCCGCGAATCTTACCAACTTCATGCAGAGATCTAATTGGCTGCAGACACTTCAACCAGGAAGTGTTGGCAGTGATCTTGGCACTCAGCCTCAGCCGAGTCGCGAAACAGTCGTAAAAATAAAAGGGGGCAGGATAGGAATAACCTGACCCCCTAGCCCAGGTGCTGAGGTCTCCCAGGGACCACGCCGGGGACAAAAATAATTTTGTTAAAAATATTGTTACAGCGAAATCGCGAAGATCGGTGAATTCATAGCAAAAATAAAAAAAGAAGCGGAGTCTTCCTTGCATCTTTAAAATTCAGGCCCTGGGTGGACTAGATCCTAGCTGTATATTTAAATATGAATAATGGGGAGATGGGCGCATGCCAGTTTGAGCCCCAGGGGTCACCACCTCCCTGGGGTTTTATTAAAATACTGGAAGGGGGGTCAATTAGACATCCCTCCATTCTTGTGGAGGGCCCCAGGGACCACCACCTCCGTAGTGCATAAACAGTTGTATAAAGGAAGGGGGCGTGCAGCCCCCCTCCCAGGCCATTCTTGGCTCCGGGGACCACCACCGCCATGAGGCTGGTCCTAAGGAACAAAACTCATGGCCCTGGGGACTACTACCACTCAGGGGCGGGTCCTACTGTCTACCCAGGTGCCCACCTTGTGGGCTTTTACATGGAATTAAACTTGAGCTTAATTTTACGTTTTGGGCTCAATGCTTGTTTATTCCTCTAGATGCATCTTGCTACAATTTTTGACAACAATTTAACCCACTGACCATCATTTGATAGGAGTTTGCTGTCTAGGGTGCAGCCAAGTAGAGGACTTTGCACATGCATCCTGCAAGAGACCAGTAAAACTACAAACATTTTTATTGTTGGCAGCACAGTTTATTCTTTTTTGGGTGTTTCTGCTGCCCCGTATTCTTTCTCATCAATGTACCGTTGGTCTCGAGCCACCTGTTGGTGTCCAGTCAGCCCAGCAAGTCTAGAGACATTTCCTTATGGTCCATTATGCAGCTGTAGTGTGAAATACGCACTAGGCATTCACCCATCTAGGTAGCAATTACTAAATTAACCAGTAGAAACTGTTCCAGGTTGGTAGACTTTTTGTGCAAAACTGTGGACTCTTGTTGGATAAACGGGCAGGTGAGATTCTGTTCTGGTCCTGATGCTCATTTCACAGAAACTAAACCTCAATGGGAAGCACTTACAAATATAAACAGAGTAGGTGCCCCAGTTGAAGCATCATTTCTGTAAAAGGCAAAAGATCCTAACTTCCTAGGCTTTGCAAAGGCAAAGCAAGTGTGTTTTCGCTGCAATTATACAGTAAAATCCTTGGTAGAGGTGAATGCATTGTTGATCTATTGGAGGCAATCTATAGTGACTGCAATGTGTGGGTTCTTTCTTGGCCGCTCCTGGTGAGAACAGAGTCCATGGTTCTCCCTTTGCATTACTAGGAGTATGCAAATGTGTAAATCACTTAGACGTTTCACCCATTAGGCCTCACCCACCTTCGTAGTATGTAAAGGTCTTCCCGCCTTTTGTCAGGATGATGAACAGATTACCAAGTGGTCTCCCAGTGCATTTCCCTTTGATTTTGATGATGTGTTCTTTGATGCCTAGGAATATGAGGACATCTCCACCAAACAAAGAAGCACTTGCTTCATATAGTTAAGAGGAAGTACCCTTGTTTGGTGGAGATTTACCTCTTTGTAGTCTCATCATCTTCATTTTATCACAGATTTCAGGATGAAGATGAATAAGAAACAAGTGCATTGCCAAAATGCACACAAGGTCACAGGAGACATTTCCTTGTGGTCCATTACGCAGCTGCAGAGTACAATATGCACTAGACATTTACCCAAAGAGGTAGCACTTACTAATTAACCAGAAAAAAGTATTCCAGTTGGGTTAGACATTTTGTGCAAAGCGGTGTACTCTTGTTGGACAAAGAGGCAGGTGAGGTTCTGTTCTGGAGCAGTCACTCTCACAGCTACTAATACATCCATACAGACACTCAGACACCCACTCATGCACCCATTCTGCCACTCTCACATCAACTCACAGACCCAAACAGCCCCTCATGCACTCACTCACCGACCCATTCAGCCACTCACACACCCACAAAACCACTTACACACATAAGCACTCAACAAAGGAAAACAATAGATGTAAAAGTGTGTGTGACATGTGTATGCCATTTTAAAAACTGTTCAAAGTAATTCGCAAGATTGATCATACGTAAAACTTAACGTATATGGTATTAGATAATATTGAGTCTAAACGAGCCACGGCTAGTCCATTGGGGCTGAGGGGCTACACTCCTCCACCTTTTGCCACGCACAAACAGCGTCTGTCAGGCTGAACAGACACTTTTAATTTTCAGGTCAGGCCAGACATTTTCTAAATGCGCAGGACCCTGGCTGCCTGAGCTGAACGTTGCTGGGCTGAGGAAGTCACAGCCCCTGTGGGCGTGACGTCTTCAGCTTAGCAAAGGTCACTGAGGCCCTCCCCTCAGTGACGAGGGGTAGTGTCACTGATTGCCTCACACCTGGGCACTTCAGTTTTAAGCCCTGAAGTGCCCAGGGTCGAGTGTCAATCAATGACACTTCATCACAGAGTGAGGTGGGGTCAGCAGTCTCACTGACCCCATCCTACTCTGTGACTTAGTTGGGACTGCTGCCTTCCCTCACTGGCTGACCTTAGGTCTGCCAATGGGGTAAGGCAGCAGTCCCAAGCCTCCTGGAACCTCCGAGGCAGAGCTGGCTGCAGGTAAGTGTGTGTTTTCTTTTAAAAAATGTTTGGTGTGTGCGTGCGTGTATGTATGAATGTTTGGTAAAGAGTGTTGTGAATAGATGTCTTTGCGTGTGTGTGTGTGCGCGTGTGAATGCATGGCTGTGAGTGTTATGTGTGCATGTGTGTGTGTGTGTGTGCTCCGTCGGCCCCCGTCCTTCCAAAACTTACTGCCCGCCACTGGTCTAAACTGTAGTCATATTGTTCTAATAAACCAAGTGAGTTTTCTCTTTGGAATTTTAACTGTCTTGTTTATGTTAATACTTGCAATGTGTATTTGTTGGTATTTTTTTTTTATATATTACTTGCAGATAAAACATATTATAATATAACACATGTATATAAAAAATATTATCTTGATGTTGTTTGGATCTTGACTTCTGTTTGATATTAGAAAATGTATAAACACTCTATAACAAACCCATGGTCCGTGGGCAAAGTGTGATCCTAACAAGTGCTAGATGTGAAATTCACAGGCCCTCACAGCTGAGTCAGCGATGCGGCAAAGCGCACGGTAAGTGGTTTTCTTTATATATTTATTTTACACTCCCTATCCCGTTATTTGTTACTTTCACCCCTTCACCCCCGCCCTACCTTTCCACAACCCCACAGTGCTTACCTGCACGGGCCACCACTGTACTCGAGACTCATAGGCAAATGAAATAAACCAATCAAGTGTATACGAATTTCAACATGTTGAAAGGAGGAGCACAGGCACTTTACCACTACTTAGCAGAGGTAAAGTGCCCAGAGGTCTATAGACAGCAAAAAATAGGGTTTAGCAAAAAGGCAAAATAAATCCAGGGTGACCTTGCAGAAAGGGCATATTTCCAACAGGCCTACTAGCTTGAGGGTGCATCGTGGAATGGGTTACCCAATGTCTTATGTGGATGCATCACCATCTCTCCGTCTCAGGTACCCTATAGTTAGCTTTGACTTGCTTCCGTTTATCAGTTCATTGTGATCATATATGGTTCCTATTATTTTGAAATTAGCTTTGAGGGTAATGATTGGGTTGCCAATAATGAGAGTGAGAGGCGAGGGGTGAGAGGTGAGAGGACAAGCCCCTAGATCCAGAGTCTCTGCCCCAGGCTTCCTGTGTAGTTCTTACGACTGGGAAGGAGTGGACACACCTGGTGTGATGTTTTTTACATAGCTTTGTTATTTTCCATTTGATTACCCCTATTATTGTTTGGTGGATAAAATACCAATGTTTTCAAGGATTTTTTTTATAGCACTCGCTACCTTAGCTGAGCCTTTTTCTAAGCAATCCTAATGTTATAAGAGCATAGAGGCATAATGAGATTGTGAGGCCTGAGATTCTACTTCATTCCAATATTCAAATAATTTCCTTTGCACACTTAACTCGCCAAAGGTAGTGAGAGCAATCAAAGAAGGCTTACCCCAGGGTGCACTTGAGGGACCGTGACTCAGAATTAGCATGACACAGTATTTTCAAATGTACGACTCTTCTAGAGAGTAGGGTCTTAATTTAAGGGGCAGTATGGTATGAAATCTTAAAATACCTCCACGACTCACTATACACACCATTTACATGCTATGCTCCGCTCTACTTACACACCACAGCCCCTGCCCTGCTGGCATCAATGCGGCCCCCGGTCCTGTGGCGGCTGGTGTGGATTGGGGGTAAAAAAAACTATTACACTTACGTCTTCACTGCCGCTCTATCTCCTCCATCATCTCTCTCCAGCTTCACTTCCTGACGAGTCCCGGAAGCAGGAACCACGCAGGCTCGCCTATGCCAATCACAACGCTGCTGTCACATGCATGACAGCAGCGTTGTGATTGGTCTGAGCGCTGTGCATGTTCTCTACCCAGGCTGTGCAATACAGGTGGGTGAAGAACATGCTAAGTGCGCATGACTGTGTGGCTGGCCCTAGACGGCCGGCCAAACAGTCATTTGCACATGAGAGAGTGCCCACCACTCCTCCCCCTGCTGACTGTGACAACAGCCAAGCCCGGCCTGCACCAAAACTGACTTTAGCACAGAGAAATACAATTATAATAACATTGTGTTATTACCTTTTTATTTTTCCTTTTTTTCGCTGCTGAGGAGCTGCCGCTGCCTCAGTAGCAGCACAGATCATACTTTGTGTCCCCTGGAAAAATGCATACGAGTATCCATGTATAAAAGCAACACATGTATGAGTACGCAAAAGCATGCTTGGGTTAATCAGAAAATGGCTAGTAAACCCCAAAACAAAGCTTTCTTTGGCTAATGTTCACCCCACTTTGAATTACAAATTTGCCAGCTCGCTAATGACATCACTGTTGCCTTTGCATGAAATCACCACACAGATTCCCACACTGCCACCACGGATGCATGACTGCCAGACTAGTTTGAAGTGAGTTTTGAAAGGTGACGTTTGGCTACATTTGAACCATTACACATTGATCTAGTCTTCGTTTTTTTGTGACCCACGTCAAGACCCGTTATCTTTTTGTACTGTTTTAAGCATGCATGCAATCTTTCTGACAGAGCGTTTGAAGGGGTAATGGAGTTTACAATCGAGACAAGTCAGGAAATTCGCTTATAATGTAAACCTCTTGCTGTTTAGATTAATCGACAGGGAGACTGTCAGACGCATGCGGCAGGCGCACTGACTGACCGAGGGACGGACTGATGGACGGACATATATTTTTAATAAGTCCATGTGTACATCTGTAGTTTGACTGATCCAGCCTTCCGTCGAAATTACGGTTTCTGTAGCTCTTCAGATCGCAATTTAAATACGATTAGCATTTTAGTACTGTTTTTTTTTTAAACAGATACCCCTGGGGAACGATTTTGCAGGTGACACTTGGAAAAGGTATGTTTTAAAAAAGATGAGAGGTAGGCTTCCGTATTATGTCGCTTCGCAGACATATGGTCTGCTATCCCACCAGTTATGAAGTGATTATTGGAGTGGCACAAACAGATTTTTTTAACAAAGTGGAGGTGTGATTTTCTCGGCTTCTGTGAGAACACACGCACATATTCCACAGCTCAAGCTGCTTCCCGGTAGTTTGATGTCCGCAGGGTCTGTGAGCCCATCCTAAGTGTGAGAGTCACAGTAGCTTGTTTGGTGCTACCTGACTGTTGAAGTTGGGAGGGAGAAAAAGTGATGGAGAAAAGAAAAGCAGGTTTATTTAATGCTCTTAAAACATGATCTTCTGTTTGATGTGTCAGTAAAGTCCCATTTGTCATTACTATTGGCAGCCAAATCAACTGTCAAAACTCTATCAGCGCGGACTCACATAACCTTCAACCATTTGAGACTCTAGGCTATGGGCCTGTAGAGGGGACATTTTGTTTACGCACACTGTGGATTAAGTGCACGCAAAGGCTTGCAAGAAGCTATGGGCCTCGTTTATGAGGCTGTACCAGAACTATTGTGCCGCCGGAATGTCACTTTTTGACGTAATGTGTGCTCCTTTCATGCAGAAAACTGCATGAAAGGGGCATTCCATGGGTGTTGATGGGGGCGTTCCCAACAACATCCTTGGCTTTTTGACACTGCCCCAGATTTACGAGAAATCGTAAGCCTGCGGCAGCGCCATAAACGTATGCCTCCCCAGGGGAGGTGTAAGGGAGGCGCAAAGAGAAGAAGTATCTTTATTTCTCTTCGTTTTTCCTCTTTCTGTGTGTGATTCTGCAGCACACATAGAAAGAGGACAAAGCATCTTGTGATTGTTTTTGTGCAGGAAGGTTTGCCTTCCTGCACAAAAATAATCATCCCCGCAAAGCAGGCACCCTTGCACCATGGTGCAAAGATGCCTGCCTTGGAGCACGGCAGCCATTATATGCCGGTGCAGGGGAATGGGACAGGAATGCACCATATCTAATAGATACAGCGTATTCCTGCCCTTTTCTTTTGCCGTAGGGCAGCGCACAGGAAGGCCTGCTGCGCTGCCCTATGGCAAAAAAACCCATAAATGAGGGCCTGTATTTGCACATGGGCAGCTCTCTATTGCTCCTGGGTGGATCTTATAATTATTTAACATGGCTTCTTGTAACCAGTGCACAGTCTGTGCTGCTCCTAATTTGAACCTGGATTGGCCATTTGGGAATTTATCCAGGATTCCTTTAACCAGTGCATGCATTGGTTGGTCCTTTGTCACTCTGTATCTGGTATCCTAGTTGATTTTTGCCCTAGCATCAAACTACTCTAGGGTATGCACAGATACCTAGCCCTGTCCCTGGACATGAGTGAGGTCGTAGACCTGCCCTGTGACCTGAAGGGGCACACCAACCATGCCCTCATTTACAGAGAGTGGACCGCTGTCCTTGTCATAGATCTAGTACATGGAGTGCTGGTAGCAGCATACCATGAATTGTGAACCCATAGCTGTGACCAGACCTTTTTATCTGGGTTACTCAAGTGAAGGTCTACTGGCCCTCTCATGGAAAGTTCTGCTTCTATGCGATAACCTAGATTCTAGTGCTAACATTCCAAGTGTATAATGTGCATGTCTGTGTATGAGGCCTGTGCGGTACATGTGTGGTATGTATGAGTGAACCAGAGCACTGGACCCTGTGAAATCTATTTTGGATACCAAGTACTGGCCTTGTGCACAAAATGGAGGTGAGGTTGTTTTCCTAGAAAGTGGACCTGTATTTCTGACATTCCTAAAGCTGGAGGGAGGAGACCTAGACACCGATGTGGGGAAAGAGGAGACAAGGCTCCTTTAGAAACTCAATTAGGCCTTTTGATGGGAGGGGCTGCAGATTAGACTTTCTGCAGCATTTCCAATAGGTAGCTGGTGGAAGTGAAGGGTAGGCCTGCAGTGTATGTAGTTCAAGGTGAAAGGGACCCTTAAATAAAACCAGCTTTTTGTCTTTCTTAAGTGTCGCATATGACAGCCAAGTGAATAACGCTCACCTCTTTGTGCCTCTGTTGTGGATGCTCTAAACTGGAATCTATCCTGCTGTGAGAATCATCACTCTACAGAAAGGCTGTGTCTGGAGACCAGCTTGGAGATGACACTTTGAAAATGAACCACCCTAAACCATTTCTGAAAGTTCTGACAGTGGATCCGATGTGGCTCCTCCATTATAGCGGAGAGGTGTTGCCCTGTGCCAGCAAATGCAAACTTGAAAAATAAAATGATTAAAAAAAATTATTACCATTTTATTTTTCTCCATGGCGCTGAGTCTTGGGGGTGGGGCCCTCTTGAGGACAGCTGCAAAAACAACAGTTGATGGACAGAATGCAGAACAATGTCATACATTCACCCCAGTACAGAGATCTGGGCCTAAATCCATCGGTTTTTTGCTCACCATGCCATTCCAGTTTGAACCCGGTCATATGCAAATCAGTCTTGACCCTGTGCCTCATGGGAACAGTCCAGCCCGAACTGCCAAGCCAGGTCCTCCCTGGACTGGAAACAAGCATCCTAGGACTGGTTTCGGGGTTTCACCCCTCTTCAGCCAGGATAGCTTGAATCCAGTGGCACAGGCAAGAAAGCAAAAGACACACAATTGATGGACGGAATGCAGAACAAATCAAAACATTCTCCCCCAGTCAAGAGATCTGGGTTAAATCCATCATTCTTTTGCTCACCATGCCACCCCAGTTTAGACCTGGTCATTTGCAAATCCGTCTTGACCCGGTGCCTCATGGGAACAGTCCAGCCCGAACTGCCAAGCCAGGTCCTCCTTGGACGATTTTGGTGAAAACTGCGCTTTTCGCCAAAATTTAACGTTTGCTAAAATCCTGACTTAGCTATTCCTAACATAGGGGGTGGATTATGCTGATACGACCACAGGGTTGTATCAGCAAGGTTATCGCCGTTTTGCAGGGCACATCGCTGGAAAACCAGCGATGTTCCCTGGAAAACGGCGATTTACGCGCTATCGCAGGAATTTTTATCGCCTTGGACATACACGTTGCTAGTAACTCGATATCTCCGCGATAAAAACCTGAGATAGCCGGCATTAGAAAAATGAGTGCTAAGCGCACTTTGCGATAGATATCGCAAGTTGTTGTTAATATGCCCCTCTTTGAGTAAGAACAAGTAAACCACGTTAAAAAAACTGTGTCCTAAAAGAAGAGTGAGGGGGTTCTCTTCCTTATAGTTAAGCACTGGGTTAGATAATCATTTATTATATCAATGTGCGTTTGCTGAGTGCTGAGCTCGAGCACCCCCACACTATCTCCCTGACAAACCTGTGGCTCCACTGAAATGTAAGAGCTGAAAGAGATGTACTGTGTCTAGAGCCAATGTAGGACAGACCCCAGAACATCAGAGGCAAATGACTTCAACCTCCACAGTTGAGGCCCAATAGGCCCTGCTTGTCCTGTGGCTCCCGAAGTGAAATCTGACGTTTGTTTTCCTTCTACTTGCTTCTGCCATTACTATTTATACGTCGTATACAAATACTAGTTCACCTTCTCGCCTTCCTACAGGCATCTCATCACGCTCTCATAAATGTTCCTTTCTTTCACACCCAAATTATGGAGGAATACAGCCTGTTTCCTCACTGTTGGAAACCTTTCTCCCTCAATAGCCAGAATATATGAATCAAATAGCTTTGTCCAATATTTCCAGGTCAACCAGGGGGTTATCTTTTTGTAAAAGAAACTGTGGAGTTTGTGTCATACTAGCTGCCATTATAATCTCTTAAAAACACAGTTAAATGACATTATGGCTATAGTGCAAATCTTAAGAACCAATTACATTTACTAGTTATTATAAGCTACATGAACCATGGCTCACCCCTGCCAAGCTCTGACTTCACACATGACATTACTGATGACGGCCTCAAATATAACATCACTATTGACGCCTCAATGACATCATAGATGTGTTCACTGACGAGATCTCATATGACATCATCATTGACAAACGATTGCGTGTGACTAAAAGCTTCACTTTAAGCCCAATGTCCTCTGTGCAGAGTTGTACTGTTTATTATATTTCCTAACAATGTTGGTGGTTAATGAGAACAACATTAGGATAGCGGCACAGAAGCAAAACTCAATCAGAATTCTTACCCTCCACAAGCATCTGACTCAATAAGATACATCATATTTACCAAAGCTAAACCAAGATAATAAATTAATAGGGTTTTGGCACAGAAAGAGAGAGAGAAACACCAGTCTCCACAATATGTTAAGGGCACACTGTCCCTGTTTGTACCAGAGCTCATCTTTAATGAGGTGAATCAGGCACAAATAGGAACAGTACAGCCTATTACATACAAAGCACTGCCGTAGGGCAGCCGCAAACTCACTGCAGCCCTGTGGGCAAGGTATGATTGAAAGGCAGAGTGATTGTTTGAAGCGGCTGCTCAATCTTTCACAGTGCAGGCAGTACCTGGCCAGCACTTTAAAGGAGGGGGGGGGCAGAAATACCGTTGCAAGTCGGTGCAATGAGTGATTGCACTTGCCTACAGAGTGCTGTCTACGGGGTCCACAGGACCCTCTATTCCCCATTTATGAGGGTGCCCTCAGGGGGTGCCCTGATTGTCAACACCTCCTTGTGGCGCACAGTCAATGCGCCTCCTGGAAACCACTGCGGCTATGCTGATAATACCACAGGGGCACAGAGGATAAGGGGCAGATGTATCATCATTGTATTTTGCGAGTCCTTAATAGCGAATTTTACCAATTCGCTATTAAGGACTCGCAAAATGCAATGTATATAGGTTTCGCAATAATAATTGTGATTCCTACATATTCCTTAATTGCGAATCACAAATTGCGAATCGCAATTAAGGAATACCTTCCCATTTATTCCTATGGGCCTAGAGGCCCTTAGGAATGAATGGGAAGACATTCGCAATTTGTGAGTACCCCATAGGTACTCTCAAATTGCGACTGCAACAATGTTACAGTGACCCGAATGCACAGTAAACAGATGCACACACCCATTGCGCCCAGGGGCACTGTATGTAATACAGCAAGGATGCACATATTTTTCGCATTGGCACAGCTGCCTCTCTCGGGCAGCCAAGGGTTTTAGACCAGTCAATCTTGGGTCTTCTTGCTAACAAATTGTAGGAAATGTTTGTACATAGATTCCTAAATATTGCTGTTTGCTTCTTCAGTACTGCTCTTCACATCTCATAATGTGTCTTTTACTCCATCTTCAATACTGCTGGGGCTAAAAACAACTAGCTGCCTTGTGTGTTGCCTATGTGGATTTCCCTGTTTGTTTCTGAAAGGAGTATAGGCAACATGTATGTCTTTGCAGAGATGTACCACCACACATTATCACTTTATATTTATTTGGCAGCTACAACCATTCACAAATGAGAAATACGAATGATGATTACAAAAAATCATACGTTTAGAGTCTGATTATGAGTGAGTCGTCATTTTCTGACCCCTGTTTAAAACCCTGTTTGGTAGGTGCCGGAATTACGAGTAGAGTGTTATTTAATGCATCCGATAATTATCGGATGCGTTAAATACCTCAATCTTTGTTAAATTTCGCCAGGTCAAACCTGCCAAATATTAATAGATTAAAACCACTTTAACAGGGGAAAAGCTCAAAGGTATTTAATTTTTCATGCGGAGTTTGGTGTGTTATTTATCATGCCCAATAAATAACGTACCCCGTGATATTGTTATTTATCAGTTGCGGTAGATAGCACCTATACTCGTAATCAGGCCCTTAGTGTTTATGATGTCTATTTTACTTGCTTGAGTATTTCTGCCTTCACATGAATAAATGCTTTTTGGCAACAAAGCCGTTTTTTTTATTTTACAGAGAGTTTTATATAGCGCGAACTTGACCCGAATCGGGTATCAGAGCGCTTTACATAACACCAGTCGCATTACATGAGGACACATTCATTGATTTTTGTTGGGCACGGGAAGATTAAGTGATTTGCCCAGAATCACAGGATGTTCAGGTCATTGCCGAGACTTGAACCCAGTTTCCCAGATTCTAGATCGGACGCCCTAGCCGTTAGGCCTCTTTTAATTGTTTAGCTCTACTTTGCAATTATATGTTTTCCTTAGCTTTTACATATTTACCTTCCTCAACAGACACTGGGGGAATAACATGCCGATCTTGGTGTTTAACGCACTAAAATCCACATGATACGGTAAATATCGTATTTGGCAGGTTTGAGCTACCGAAATTTGACAAAGGTTGAGTTATTGAATGAATCCGATAAATATTGCATGGGTTAAATACCTTCAAAGTCATAAGTCCGACCCATGGGTAAACAGGAGCTTATGCATGGATTGGAATATTAGAAGGACCTCACAATCAGACCCACTGAGTCCCAAATAAAAATTGGCACATGAAGGATGCTTGACACACACTTTTCAGGAAATGTGGTGCACAGGTATTGTCTGTCACTACCTGAAATGCTTGTTTGAGAAGCTTGGTCATTTTTAGGTCTCGCCTGGCGTAAGACTGCGCAGACATGCGCAGTCTCGCTGGCGAGATTTAATGATTTAGAGGAGATTTCTGTAGTGGACTTTAAGCCCGCCCCTCTTTTCCATTGGCTGGCTTCACCGTTTTTGCTAAACGGTGGCCAGCCATTGGAAAAGAGTGTCTAGTGACGTACACTTTTCTCTTTTAGAGCCGTCCCAGTTGGACTGGCTCGCTTCCTTTACGTCTGTGGTAAAAGGTTTTCTTATCTTTATGGGGCCATGTGTTTAAAACACATGGCCCCATAAAGGCAAGAAAACCTTTCATGCGTGGCCTGCCCCTGCCAACAACCCTCCCCCTGCACCCCCCTCCACCCTCCACCCTCCAGCAGAACCCGCTGGGATCTGCGAAACCCAGTCTCCTGGGATTTGTTAACACCCACGACGGCCCGCTACCCAGACTGTCTGGAAATGGAGGCGGAGGATGCGGACTCCGGGGCCCGATTCCTTCGCAGTGCATCGTGTGTCTGGTAGAGCTCAGGAGCAGCACCCTTCACTGCGGCCCCTTCATTGCCCAGGGGACCCCTCTGTGTGTCTGGCGAGGCCGAGCAGCAGCCACCAGGGCTCGAGGGGCCTCTCTGAGGGGAGCAGCGGCAGCCCCCTGCATGCCTGTTTTACTGCTTCGTGGACTCTGTCCATGCGAGTGCAGAGAAGCAGTGAGCGCCATGCACTGACTGGTCGTGCTTCACTTCTGTAAGGGGGACCCGAGCCACGTCCTCAGCTGCCCTCTTGCTTTAGGGAGGGGGCACCATGTCCTATACCGAGCCAGGAAGCATTCCACAAATCCCTGACCTCTGCCCCATGGATTGCTTCCCGTGTGTAAATGGGGGCTCGCCCTAGCGCCTAAGCACATTTGCAGTTTTTGCCATCCTTGTTACTGTGCTGCTCTGTTTGGGGGTCTTGTTTACAGATATAGTTGCATACATATATGCTTCAATTTTCTTTATTCGTCAGAAAGTAAATGTCTAGAAACATGCTTTCTTACACCAAATGCTGTACAGAAAAGTGGATATTTGCATATATTAACATTGTATCCGCAGCGCTGTTGTTTTTAATTGTGCCTGGGCCTCCCAGACCCCTTCATAGAAATTGTGAGAGAGGTTAGTTACGTCCTGCAAAAATATATTTGTTCCTGGGAAAGGAGCACGTGTGGACTAATGCACCGTGCAGTGTGTCGTGTTTTGAATATATCTGTGGGATGTGCATTCCTCAGTGGTGGAGGTTCTTGTTGCTATTCACCACTGTGCGAGGTTACAGTCCAATACAACATTTCTTTGGAGGTGGGCTCGTGTTGTCACCGTATACAAAATATTTTTGGGTGGGGAGTGGTATGCGCGCACCTGTGTGTGTACGCAGTTCGCCTGGATGCGTCTGTTTTTGGGGGTGTGAACGTTGTTGTAGTGGACGTGTTTGTCGCGCATGCTTTTTGGCCTCCTGCACCGCACCCTGTTGACCACTTATTGAGACATGTCTTCAATCAATCAATCAATCAATCATAGTATTTGTAAAGCGCGCTACTCACACGTCAGGGTCTCAAGGCGCTGAGAGGGGGGAGAGTTTCGCTACTGCTCGAAGAGCCAGGTCTTGAGGAGTCTTCTGAAGGCGAGTAGGTCTTCGGTCTGCCGTAGGTGGGTAGGTAGGGTGTTCCACGTCTTGGCGGCGAGGTAGGAGAAGGATCTGCTGCCGGAGGTTGTTCGTTGGATGCGGGGGCGGCGGCGAGGGCGAGGCTGGCAGAGCGGAGCTGGCGGGTGGGGGTGTGGAAGCTGAGTCTGCTGTTCAGGTAGGTTGGTCCGGTGTCGTGGAGTGCTTTGTGTGCGTGGGTGAGGAGTTTGAAGGTGATCCTCTTGTCGACGGGGAGCCAGTGTAGGTTTATCAGGTGGGGGGTGATGTGGCTATGGCGGGGGACATTGACGATCAGTCGGGCGGAGGCATTTTGGATGCGCTGTAGTCGTCATAGGTGTTTGTCAGGGATTCTGGCGTAGAGTGCAGTGCCGTAGTCCAGCCTGCTGTTGACGAGGGCCTGTGTCACCGTTCTTCTTGTTTCGGTCGGGATCCACTTGTAGATCCTGCGAAGCGTGTGGAGGGTGTTGTAGCAGGAGGAGGAGACGGCGTTGACCTGTTTGGACATGGAGAGGGAGGAGTCGAGGATGAATCCTAGATTGCGTGCGTGCGTGGTCGGTGGGTGTCGGTGCTGTCCCCAGAGTGGTCGGCCACCAGGAGTCGTCCCAGGCCGAGGGGTTGGGTCTGAGGATGAGGACCTCCATCTTGTCCGAGTTCAGTTTCAGACAGCTGCTCCTCATCCAGTCGGCGATGGCCTTCATTCCGTCGTGGATGTTGGTTTTAGCGGTGCGTGGGTCCTTGGTGAGGGAGAGGATGAGCTGAGTGTCGTCGGCGTAGGAGATGATGTTGAGGTTGTGGGCCACTTGTGCGAGGGGGGCCATGTAGATGTTGAACAGCGTTGGGCTGAGGGAGGAGCCCTGGGGGATGCCGCAGATGATGTTAGTGGCTTCGGAAGGGTGGGAGGCGGACGCTCTGGGATCTGCCGGAGAGGAAGGATGTGGTCCAGTCGAGGGACTTCTCTTGGATACCGGCTTCTTGGAGGCGTGTTTTTAGAGTGCGATGGCAGACCGTGTCGAAGGCGGCCGAGAGGTCCAGGAGGATGAAGGCTGATGTTTCGCCGTTGTCTAATTGGCGCCTGATGTCGTCTGTGGCGGCGATGAGGGCAGTCTCGGTGCTGTGGTTTCGTCTGAATCCGGATTGTGACGGGTCCAGGATGTTGTTGTCTTCGAGGTTGCGGGTCAGTTGCATGTTGACGATTTTCTCGATGACCTTCGCCGGGAACGGGAGCAGGGAGATGGGCCGGAAGTTCTTGAGGTCCTTGGGGTCCGCCTTGGGCTTCTTGAGGAGGGCGTTGATTTCGGCGTACTTCCAGCTTTCCGGGAATGTCGCTGTTTCGAAGGAGATGTTGATGACCTTCCGTAGTTGGGGGGTGATGGCTGCATCTGCCTTGTTGAATATGTGGTGTGGGCATGGGTCTGTCGGAGATCCTGAGTGGATGGAGTTCATGACCTTGCGTGTCTCATCGTCGCTGTCGTTGAACCAGGAGGTAAGGCGGTTGGCGTTGTTAGTGTTCAGAGGAGGGGTGGAGTCTTGCGGGTCGGGTCGTTCATGGTGTTGAAACTGTCGTGGATGTCAGCGATCTTGCGGCGGAAGAAGATGGCCAGTGAGTCACACAGTTCCTGTGAGGGCGGGATGTCGTTGGTGTTGGCGCTGGGGTTGGAGAGTTCTTTAACGATGCGGAAGAGCTCTTTGTTGTCATGTGCGTTGTTATCCAGGCGGTCTTTGAAGGAGGACCTCTTGGCTGATCTGATGAGGTGGTGGTGTCTGCGGGTGGCGTCCTATTGGGCTGCATGGTTGTCCGGTGTACGTTCGTGGAGCCATTTCTTCTCCAGTTTCCGGCATGTGCGCTTGGAGGCCAGGAGCTCGTCGGTGAACCAGGTGGCTCTCTTGCTGGCGTGGCTGTTGGAGGGTTTCTTCAGTGGGGCGAGGGTGTTGGCACTGCCGTTGAGCCACTGTCTGAGGTTGCGGGCTGCGGTTGGTGGGGTCGGTGGGTGGGTTCTGGGAGAGGGATGTGAGCAGCTGGTCTTCGGTGACTTTGCTCCAGCAGCGGCGAGGCAGCTGTTGGGTGTGGTGGTGCGTGGTTGGTTTTTTGAAGGTGAAGTGAATGCAGCGGTGGTCGGTCCAGTGGGGTTCGGTGGTGTGGTCGAAGGCGCCGTGGGTGCTTGTGGAGAAGACGGCGTCCAGTGTGTGGCCGGCGGTGTGGGTGGGTGCAGTGACAAGTTGTCTGAGGCCGAGGTTGGCGAGGTTGCCGATCAGCGCGGTGGAGTTGACGTCGTTGTTCTCGATGTGGAAGTTCAGATCCCCAAGGAGGATGTAGTCCGTGGAGGTGAGTGCGTGGGTGCTGGCGAGGTCGGGTGATGGAGTCGCTGAACTGGGCCCGGGGTCCAGGGGGTCTGGAGATGAGCGTTCCTCTGAGGGTGGTGTTGGGGTCGGTGTGGATCCGGAAGTGCAGGTGTTCGGCGGTGTTGAGAGTGTCGTCTGCGTGGGTGGTGACCTTGAGGGTGCACTTGTGGACGATGGCAATTCCCCCTCCGATGCCGTTGGCGCGGTCCCTGCGGGTGATCTTGTAGCCGTCTGGGATGGCAATGGCGATGTCTGGTGCAGAGGAGTTGTTCCACCACGTCTCGGTCAGGAAGGCTATGTCCAGGGCAGTGGCGTCGAGCAGGTCCGAGAGCTCGATGGTGTGTCTGCGTGCGGCGCGGGTGTTGAGGAGTATGCAGCGGAGGTGGTTGGGTCTGGTCCTTGATGGTTTGGTGGTTCTGTCGCAAGTGAAGCTGCAGCTGTGGCAGGAAAAGGGTCCGTGGGTGCGTTTCGGGGCGGCCTGGTTGCAGCGTTGGTCTCGGCCGGTGTTGAGAGCGTGGAGGGAGTCGGTGTCGTAGCTGAGGCTGGGTATAGTGCGATGGGGTGCGCGGGGTCCAGGGGTTCTGGCGCGGGGTGCGGTCCAGGCACGGACGGGCACAGACGGGCTTGCCTCTGGCGCGCCTCCGGCGTGCCAGCGGCACGCCCGCTGCACTTAGCCATGCAGCGTCCTGTATTAAGAAGGGGTGGAGGGAGGGAGGAGCAGCTGAGAGGCGGGTGGCGGGAAGCGAATGGTGGAGGAGGGGGCGGGGCCGCAGGTGATGCAGCAGCGGGAAAGGAATGCGGGGAGTGCGGGGACCGGGGCGGCGAAGAACTTAAGGCACAGCAGAAAGGAAACAGGCAACAAAAACAAAGGCAACAGTTATTTAAGCAGTGCACAGTAAAACAGGCAACAAATACAGGCAACAGTGACTAAAGCAGCGCACATAGAAACAGGCAACAAATACAATACAAATACAGGAAACAGGCAGCAGATCAGACTGAATGCTTACCGCCCACCTCTGGGCCACCAGGGATGAGGCGCAGGTGGGAGCCTGCGGGTGGAGGAGGGCCTCGAACTCCCAGCAGCAGCGAGGGGCAGCAGACAGAGGACACAGCACCAGCAGGGAACGCTGGAGCGGTGGGGGAAGCATCCTGGCCTGAGAACAGGTCAAGGTTCGCCTTCCTGATTTGTTTATTTATATTTCCATATGTACGTTAAAACCGTTCACGCGCCTTGGCCACAAATGTGCCAATTTAGAATGATGTTTTCACAGCGCGTTATAAGAATAACCAGAACTTACTCCAGTGTATTTCGTACCGGTATTCTGAGGCACTCTCCCGCTGGCGGGCATTATCTTCAGGGAAACAGGGACGCGGTTAGCGCATTGTTAACGCAACCTGATAGAATCTGTAAGACGCTATACGATCCCTTAATATAGAAGTACACCGTGGATGCACATTCCTGCCCCTGGGGGTGAGCTAGTTTATTTAAAGAAATAGTATCTTTTTCACTTCCCATATGTTCTCCCCATTGGTGCTTATGGGGTGCTGATAAGGCCGACCGAGTCTTATTGCAAGCGTTGTTTATTATTATGTACAATCTAAAGCTTTTCGGACCATGCTTTCGCGAGTAGCAATCGGATTTCGTGGTCCTGCGCGAATTGTATGTATGTGTGTAGATATATATATATATATATATATATTTATATATATATACATATATATATATATATATACATCCAAGGATAAGTAGAAACGCACTCTCAGGGATCCAAGTACTCCAACCATATATTTATTTTCAACCGCTACGCGTTTCGACACTCGTGGTGTCTTGATCACACGATAAAGCTGCTGTAAACCAACGTGCCTTAGTACACAAGATATAATAAACACAAAGGTAGGACTCACGTCATACATCTTTAGACTTTCGTGGTTAACAAGGTGGCCATTTTGTAACAAGAGAGTAGACATATGATTCAGATGTTAATTCGTCCAATATATATGGTGTTATATTGGTTTTTACATGCGTTTTGATTTATACATTTAACTCCTCAGATAATTCTGAGTATGTGCTATTATTCATGGACTAGTGCCTATGTTACTCATTAACAAAGAAAAAACTTTTGTATGTGCGTAAACATACTTATATACTCTATACATGTCTTATCAATGGCTTATTTCATAATTAGTTTACCACGTTTGATAATATTCTCATAACATGATCTCTGGTTTGATGTTCAATACATTCTCTGGACTAGTGCCAATTTCTGTTACCTCGCTGCTGCCATATACTGCTCAAGTTGTGCTAAACAAAGATACGCTGTGTTTTTTCTTTGTTAATGAGTAACATAGGCACTAGTCCATGAATAATAGCACATACTCAGAATTATCTGAGGAGTTAAATGTATAAATCAAAACGCATGTAAAAACCAATATAACACCATATATATTGGACGAATTAACATCTGAATCATATGTCTACTCTCTTGTTACAAAATGGCCACCTTGTTAACCATGAAAGTCTAAAGATGTATGACGTGAGTCCTACCTTTGTGTTTATTATATCTTGTGTACTAAGGCACGTTGGTTTACAGCAGCTTTATCTTGTGATCAAGACACCATGAGTGTCGAAACGCATAGCGGTTGAAAATAAATATATGTTTGGAGTACTTGGATCCCTGAGAGTGCGTGTCTACTTATCCTTGGATGTATATTTGTAATGCCGGTTTGGGTTACCGGCACATCACGCGCCACCTGACAACGGGATAAAACTCAGCACAACCCGCCCTGTTAATGTAATATATATATATATATATATATATATATATATATATATATATATAAATATATATATATATATATATATATATATATATATCCCCCCACATGGGTGCCCTGGTTCAGAAATTGGGAAACCACGCGGTGAATCAGCTCGAAAATCGTGTGCTCTCTGCCGAGGCGTGTTTTTCTGTTCTGGAAGGCAGTCTCCTGTCAGGAGGAGGCGACGGCTTCCCTTGCTGTGTCTCGTTCATTGCAGGTGAATCATGGCTCTGTTTTGATAAGTCTACCATCAGCAGCGAGGAAGAGAGGCCAGCGAGCTCATCTCGACATCTTGGTGTTTACATCGCGGAGTGCCATTCGCTGCGCAGCCTCAATGCTCTCCCCTTACGTTTTCCATGGCAGGAGCCCCCTCCCTCCCCCTCCCACACTTTGTTTTGAAAGGAAGAGTAAGGAAGGTTGTGTGCACGCCCCCTTTACTGCCTGGTGGGTAGTGGTGGCCGAGGGAAGCCGTGGCGCCGCTGCTGTCGACATAAAACACAAGCATTGAAAATGCAATAGGCCTCGCCTTTTATGAAGTTAAAGCCATTTGCTTTGCTATATAATACCATTAGCAAAGCAAATGGCTTTCACTTAATAAAAGGCGAGGCCTATTGCATTTTCAATGCTTGTTATTACCAGGTCACCAATTATAACATCAGAAGTGGTATTACGATGGTGAGAAAGCGAAACTGTATTTCACAAACATGACGCATACATCCTTGTCGTATTCAGTGAGCCCTAAAGTCAGCAATCTTGAATGAAGCCCTCTGGTACCTTCTTGTATTTTCACAATAAATAAATACTTTCAAAGACCTGGATTTTGATTATTTTTCATCAGACACTTCGATATCTGTTCGTTTAAGTAGTATGTAGACAAAATAAATGCATTTTAGCATTCTAGCATGGTGGTCTCATGCAACAAGGCCTGTTTTTCACGTGTTCGTAATTTTGAATGGTGCCATTTAGAAAGCAGTCTATTAAATTCCATTTTGATGCATGTTTGACAACAATAATGATGTGTGCAACTGTGGAACAATCTGACTCCAGGCATCTGGTCCCCAAAGAAGTGACCTTGCGCAAGTGAGAATGGCAGATGGTATTTTACAAGACATTATGGAAAGGTCACTGAATGAAAGTCCCTCGCTTGGATTTGTCAGAAGCGTGTGCCGTGGTCAGCTGCGGCCTCCTCACTGGAGATAATAATATGAGGAAGGAAGTGGTCACCTTTTCAAAACGGCTTTGTTGTCCGTGAGTCATCCCATCTCCACTGCTTTAGGGACCACATCCGAACGATTGTTTGAAAATATGTTCTTTCAGGAAACAAAGCATTTTCTCTTGCAGGACTTTGCAAATGAAAAAAACCAGAACAGCACGAGTTAGTTGAACTTACAAACATACGAATATTGATGTAGCGATTTGAAGGCAGCTAATAAAAAGCACAATGCAAGGAAAATGTCGCATTGCTTTTCTTGTTAGCAGCCGACTGATTTTGTAAATCTAAGAATTAACATTTTGTGATGTATGACCATGCATTTAGTATTGAGTGTCCTTCACTCACAGCTACACTCCCTCTTTCTGGTAGCCAGGGGCCTGGAAGTAGCAGATCTAAAGTCAAAAACCATCTTTAACTCCCCATAAATCTACATTTATTTAGTTTTCTTATGTGAAGTTTGGCACGTCCTTGCTATGAAAAGTGGTGGAATAGCATAGCATGCCTGAATCCACCCAGGGTTAGGTTTAGAGCCTGAGCCAATGCAGCGAAACACCTCAGTATTAAAAAAATACTTTCTTATACACAATCTCATAAAAGTACTTTCTTATGGCCATCCACGTTTTCCACAGATCATCTTAAAATACTGTATTTGATTAGCTCTTTAGTGCAGCATTAAAGTTAATGTTAACATTAAGAGTTAAATTATCAATATACAATATACAGGTCAATATCAGACGTTTGATATACGGGTCAATATTAGACGTTTCTCCCTGAGGTCCTCAGACAAAGTCAAGGCGTGACTTTGCTGAGCTGAAGAAACCCGTTTCTCATGTTTACAGCAGCAAATCCATTTCAGTGGGCCCTCAGAGAGAAGGTATCCAGCCTCATGAATCTCATTGTCAGCCTGCAACCTTGTCCCGCTGGAGGATTCTGAGCAGTGAAAAAGAAACTAAGTCAGAACATAGAAATCTTGCCTGGGCGAAGGCAGCAAAAGTATATGGTTGGCAAGAACACTCCCCTGGGCACGAAATTTTACTTTTACCGCTCTGAACTCTTTGCTCCAAAATCCAATGGCTGCAGCAGGACCTCGTTCAATGGCTCTCCAACTTGAGACAGCCTGCAAATGTACCCCGCTGTAGGATTTCTATTTCAGAGTCACAAGGTAAAATCTCGGACTAGGCCGAACCTGCTTGGTGTGGCCTGAACTTTTGCTTCAGTCTCAGGCAACAGCAACCATCGATTATCATTGGTGCTCTACTTTTTCTTTGTGCTTTTTACCTTAAATCTTAAAAAATGTAATATCTCTGGTTCCCATTTTTGGAATTGGTTGCTTTGGTGCCATTCATGTATTACATGTTATTCAATTTTTAATTTTTGGGAGTGGACTGTTTTGTTTTACACATTGGGCCTGATTCACAAACTGCACTTTGTAGTACGTTTTGTAGTACTACAAAACCTACTACAAAGTGACATTCACATACTGAGGCGTGAGTTGGAATCAAGACTACGCAGCTGTGGTATTCAGCATCCTGAGCTCCGATGGTGCAGGCTGAGCAAACCTTGAGCCTTACAAATGAAGCCCTGCATATTAGATTTGGTGATCTCAGAGCCCATCTCTTGTCCTGTTCTTCTTAAATTAGTGGAGCAGAGTAAGCCAACGAAGGGCATGAACATGACAGCCTGTAGCCCTCCTAGTGAAAACCACAAGGGCGTCCATATGTAGGGTTTCAATACCTGCTATCCTGGAATCTTCTTTAAGCATGCACCTTTTGAGGATACCTCGGAGGGCTGAAGAGGCCTGCTCATTTTGCTCACATCTCAATCATCTTCCAGCTACCACTATTGCAGTCACACAGCTGCCTTTCACTGAACATTCTAACGTGACATCACATGCATCTACCTATGAGCCTAATGTGACCAGCACAGTGTAAGTTCATAAAGACATATTCACTCAAATTGAAACACATAAAAGATAAAAGCTATTTCCTATAGAAACCCACATTGACACTGCATAACTCAAAAACTCAGGACATGTAAAGGCTTCTGTCAGGATGTAGTCTCATGCACACTCCCAGAAAACACTGTATGATATCCACAGTGCTACACAGTCTCAGCTCTCAGTCGTATGCAAACATGAACATTTGGTTATTAGAGGTTTCTCAGAAAGTAGGTAATTAAGTGTGATTAATTGCTAATTAGCTAATTGCTAATGGCTTGGTTGAGGGAATGCCAGAGTCTGGGACATAGGGCTCTACCTGAGTGTATCTGTGGTTTGGATTTCACAATTGCAAAGTATATCAGAGGCATTTAGATATTAGATGCAATTGTATGAATGCATAATCGCCTACAGGTTCACACTTCAAATGTTGCCTGTGTGTATCTTGCACCCTTGCAATGGAAATAAACATACATGTACCGTAACCAAGCATTCCATTTTTTGTACATGCTCTTATGCAATGCTTCACCGAGGGCTGCTGTGTTCTCTGGAAATAATCAATGGGAATTATCATAGAAGCAGGCCTAATCCTCTTTTTCATCCTTAGGGCTATCAAGAACGTCTTCTCAGGAAGTGTTAGACCTGTCAGCCCTTTGGGTGGTCCCTCCTCATCATTATTTATTTTGTTCCACTTTTGCCTCAAACCCTTTTATAATTTTTCCTTTTTGGGAACCACCAGACTTTTTAGTGTTGATGCAGGGTCAGGGAGCCATTTTCCCTACCCCTGGAACTTCTGTCTGAGGGCCTGAGACACAAAATGGTGGCCACCCATTGTCACCTGTGACAGCATCAGAACCCACTGGAGATTTCTAGAACCTTCCGTAACATTCTGGAACCCTGTGACAGTGAGAGGCAGTTTAGAATGTTGGGAGGCCATCTCAGAGTGGCAGTTGGCATCTGACTGGAGAAGAGAGAGGACAGAGATTCAGAAGGAGGAAGGAGTGAGGCAGCAGGGGTGGAAACCAGTGCTTGGAGTGGGGTCCAGAAACCCACCCTTGATGCTAGTCCCTACTGACCAAGCCTAGCCTAGAGCCCTGTGTGGGACCAAGACCAGAAAAACCATCCTAAGGACCTGAACATTTGGAACAGGCCTTACAAAGGAAGAACAGCAAGTTCCTGACCTGTACAGCAGTATCCTCCTGGAGTCCTGACGTCGAGAAGCCTGGAGACCTGGAGCCCGAGGTGGAGAAGCGGCGCTGACAGAAAGCAGACGTCGTACCCGGAGCCGCCAGAGGTCGAGAGAGGGCGCCGACGGAGGTCGTGGAGAGTCACCGGAGGTCGAGTAGGAAGTCACCTGAGGTCGAGGTGAGGCGTCGACGGGGGAGTGAAGTCCGCCCTCCGGAGTCGCCGGAAACCAAGGTGAAGTGCGCAGGAGGTCGGGAGTGGAGATCGCACTCCGGAGTCGCCGGAAACCAAGGTGAAGCGCGCAGGAGGTCGGGAGTGGAGATCGCACTCCGGAGTCGCCTGAGGTCGAGGTGAAGCGCGCAGGAGGTCGGGAGTGGAGATCGCACTCCGGAGTCGCCGGAACCCGAGGTGGAGCCGACGGAGGTCGGGAGTGGAGGTCGCACTCCGGAGACACCCGGAAACGGGGAGACCGTGACCCTGTGACGCCGGAACGCGACATCGAACCAAGGCCGCCCAGCGACATCGATCCGGAGCTGCCTCACGGCACCGACCCGGCGTCAGGTAAAGCAGATCGACGCGACATCGAACCGAGGCCGCCCAGCGACATCGAACCGGAACCGCCAGACGGCATCGACACGGCGTCAAGTGGAACAGATCGACGCGACATCGAACCGGAACCGTCTCACGGCGTCGACTCGGCGCCAGCGGAGCCGATATTCGCAGAAGGGACAGTAAGTGGTAGAAAGGGCATCTGAGGCCCTGTGGAGCCCTAAAAGACCATTCTAGGGGCTAGAGGGGTGTTAGGACCAGCCTGGGAGTGCTAGGGGGTGAACTGAGACTGGTGCAGGGACCTGTGTGAGGGACTGTGTAGTTGGGAGAGCCAGAACCTTAGGTTACCCTCATTCTACCTCAGCTTAGGCCCCAGCCTTGACCACTCTAGGTGGGACATCCCCAGGCCACCCCAGTGACCACAAGCTGTACTTGGGCATAGTAATACCAAACTACCTCATAAATGTGATCTGATTTGCAATTGTTATTGATTGCTTATATTATTTATTGAAGGCGTTTTATTTATTGTCTGACTGTATTTATTCCTGCATTGTATTTATTGTCTGACAGTATTTATTTGCCCTCTGTATTTATTGCACCCCTATGTATTCCTTGCTTATTTATGACCTGATCCTATTTATTGAAACCCCACTGTGGTATCATTTATTTGACCTGCTATTTTCAAGAAAAGTCTTATGGTATTGTATGTATATTTTATGAACCCTGCAACTAAGAGAAAATAAGATAAAGACAAACTACTTTCTTTCATAATTTTTACGGTGTAGTGTCGTTTTTGGAACGGATGAACGCATGGTTATTGTGAGGGTGTGACGTACGCTTAACACGGTGCCTGACCCCCGACCGCTCGAGCCAAGCTACCATTGTGCTGGGAACCTGGTGACTGCTAACCCGGTTGCCCGGTTTCCAACAGGAAGCATTGGATATTATCCTACCCTCTTGTGTGTCCTTGGGGAGGGGTTATGTGTACTCAGTACACCCAGCTCAGCATGTTTGTGATGTGATGGCAGTGATGAGTGGATAGCTCAGTGCTCCCTGAAATGTAGCCCATGAACAATATGCTGCCTGTGGCAGCCTGAACAGCTGCTTGTCAGTGATTCCCTACCAGTCTACTTTTTCTTCTAGTCATTGACAATACCTGTGTCTTATATCGTGAGGTAGAGCAGTGTGGGTCTCGGCATCAATTACCCAAATTGGCTGGGGTAGCAGAAGTGACATTGCCTGCCATTTGACCTTTACTTTGACTCACCCACACATGCTTACACATACTAACACATTAACACACTCTCGTGCACATAAACACACTCTCACCCGCAAGTATGCACACAATATACATTTAACAGCATTTTGACTTATCTTAGCTTCCACAAAGGGTCAGATATTCCAGCTAATATACGCCATTTTTTATTACACTAATAGTAAATATTATTTACTATTTGTATAATAAAAAAATTGAGACAACCAAGACAAGTGGAGCTCCAACCAGTGTCCATTAGGAATAGCTGCCCCTATGTTTCACGCAATGATTTTGCCACCTCTGAGGCCAGGGGACACAAACGCAGTGCCAGGGATAGCAAGGGGCAAGCCAGTGGTTGCAGCTAACCACTAAATGACGTCCATGAGTGTGGGACTGGACTTTCAGGTAGTCAGGCACTGCCATATGGACTACCTTGAAAGCGCCAGTGTGTGGGTTTTTTATTTTGTTCCCCAGGCCTAAACAATACCAAAAACCATACTGCAAGCACTGGATATTTCAAGCTGATCGATCAGATAGTCACAGTTTGACAGACTGCTTGAAAAAGCCACTGCCATACTGAAGTAGAGCTTTTGGTGTCTTTCCAGGATACATCTTTTCAGTGCAGACTCTAACAACTGTTCCCGTTGGCACATTAAGGCAGAAACACAAATTTTCAACGATCATGAGACAAAAAAAAACAGTATGGCTGCAGCCTCTGTAGTGGTAACAGAAACGTACTGTGAACGCAATGTGGTGCAAGAGCGAAGCACACCTTAAGACAGGTTTCTGAGGCCACGCAAATTAGCGTGACTCTGAGTGGCTCCAAAAATCTGGAGTAACTAACGCAATGCAAAGCACTGAGTTGTGTTACTCTGCCCTGGGTAGGCATTCCATGGGCATTGTGTGGATGTTCCCACACAACTCCCATGGATTTTGATGCATCCCCAGATTTACAAGACTTTGTAAACCTGGGGACTACCCAAAATGTTACACCTTCCCAGGGGAGGCAAAACGTGGAGAAACACCTCTATTTTTCCTTGTTTCTTCCTCTCTCTTACACTTACTGCACAAAAACAATCCTGTATGCAAAGCAGGCACCCTTGCACCTTGGTGCAAGGGTGCCTGCATTGGAGATAGGCAGTCTAATGTGCGCCAGCCCATGGGAAAGGACAGGAATGTGCAGTATTTGATTAAATATGGCGCATTCTCTCCCTTTCGCTGTCACGCAGCGAGGTGGCTTGTTGCACTGCACAGCGTTACAAAACTCAGAAATAATCCCCTAAGTGTCCGTGTGCATAAAATTCAAAATATGTGATGGTATAGCCAAGACAGTTCCACTTCTACATACTGTTTGTATATGCAACCTTCAGGTTGCATTACTAGTGTTTACTTTTTCTTTTAACACACATTGGGGGATATTCTCAAGAACGTGTGATAACCATCGCAAAAGTAACTTAACGCAACCTTCAACATCGCAGTCCAAGGAATTTTATGCCGTGTTAACCAAGTATTCACAACACGGCGGTACCATGCAATAGTCACCAGATAACGTGTCAAATGGCCGCGTTAAAATCAACGCCACGCTGCAAAAATGTGAAACACGAACGCAAAAAAAGCTGCGATGAGGCCAAGCGCGATACAAAAAGCAGCGAAAACCAGCGGCAGGCCTGCAAATCCCACACGTCTGGCGGGAAAATGCACTATAAAAGCAATAAAAACAACACACCAGAAACAATCCAAAGTGTGTAGCAACATGGATGCACCCTGACCCAGCGCAGAGGCCAACGCGAACCCCACAAGCCCCACAGACCACGAGCAAGGACCAACGGGGTCGGGGAAGGCAAAGGAGAAGAGGGAGAGAAAGACAGGGTGCAGTCCGCAGGGAAACAAGACCAGTGTCACAGAGTTGACAGAACACTACCAGCAACTGACCCACAATCAGACTGCCTTGAATGCAGTCGGAGTGTCGAGGAGGCCAATGGAGGAGGCCAAGAGGCGCTGGCATGACGTGAAATCCTAAACCAGGCCCAAAGCCGCTGCCAACAGGAAGGCAGCAACGGCGACAGGAGGTGGGAGTCCTGCACCACAGAAGGAGCTGGAGCAAATGGTGGCCAGTCATCAGTGTGTAGACGGTGCAAGGAGGTTGGAGTACGGACACAGCTCGAGAGGACCTGACACAACAACAACAGGGTGAGTAACGAGCAGGGACTGGGGGAACGGGGGAAATGGGCACAATGGCACACATACACAATGATGGGTAGCACACTGCACACCCACAATTACCCAGGGTCATGTTCCCCATCCTCGTGGCACACTGCAGCACACACACATGGCAATCACAGCACATCCCATGACAATGTGGCACAAAGTGCAACACCGACTCTGCAGAACAGGGGACACAACTGGGTCCGCCCATGCACAGAAACAGGCCAATCACATTTGACAGAGCAGGGAACTGTGAGATGCATATGTACGGGTGCAATCTCACATCAGTCATGTAGTCCAAATGTCCGCTGTCCCCCCTCAAATTGCCAGCACCGCCCAAACAATCACAATGTTCATTGTCACACAGTCTGCATGTCTACAAGAACAATGCGCCAACATAAATGTCAACACAATGTCAACATACATCTCCCCTTCACATTGCACAGGGACAAGCAACACCTCCAGCAGGTCAGACCGGACAACCCATCAGTGATGCCGGAGATGACCACCACACCTTCGACACTGACGCCCTACAACAGCCCATGGACATCCAGCGCAACCCACCATCAGGACCTGGGCAGACAAGCTACTTAGAGGAGAACCCATCCCTGCAACAGGCCACACAGCATGAAGCACCCGCAAGCATGGCTGGCTCACGACACCTCACCGACCCATATATGGCACCCCAATGCTAGGTGTTAGAACGCCAAAAGGAGGTGGCCGAACAGGTGCGGGTGTGGTACGAACCCATGGAAGGCGAACTAGATCACATACATGGGTGTCCATTACCCTTCAGGGACCACCTACAGCCCACAAAGGAGACCCATACTGCCATAGAGACACATGCAGATGCACATTCCCAGTACAGAACCACGCCCAGGGGCACGCATATATCAGTCACACACCCACGTTAGATCTGCATAAGATGGCCCAGTCCACTCCCCTTACGAATTGAGTGGGTGACGACAAAGCTACATGTCCAAGCCCTAACCCGCTGCCTGCGGTGACATGTCTGCGTCCGCTGTACACAGCACAATGTAATGTCGTATGGCCCAGGGCCCTCATGCATGCAACAAGACCACAAGGACACATGCAGATATTATGTTGAACTGGCTACGGGCAGGTGCACCCGGCCCCATTATTGGCAGGGGCACATGTACAGTGATGCCTGTGCTGGATGTGTGTGGGGTGAGTGCAAGCCTGCCCTAAGGGAGTTGTTGGTGCTGGCAACAAATACAACAGTGAACACTATGAATACGGAAACAGACAACACCATCATTACAGGGACAACTATGGAGCATCATAGAGGTAGCCGGAGCAAGTCCAGAGGTCACACAATGAGCAAACAGAAGTGTCCGTGAGTTGCAGTGCGCTGAGTTTGGTGCACTAGGGCTGAGCGCGCTCTTGTGAAGAAAATGTCTAGGATTGTTTCCCTTTGGGACACTCCTGATGGAGCTACAGTGGGGGCGTGTCACACCTGCATCATCTTCCTCATCGTCGTCCCCGGTCTCCCACACTGCCTGAGGTGACATTGTTGTGTGAACTCTCCACTGCACATAACAAAAACAGTAATGGACGATGATTCGTAGTGCACTGAGTTAGTGGCACCTGGAGTGCTGAGCAGGGGACTAGGCAGAAGATGGCATCCACGATAGGTGTGAGCAACTTCGTCAGTCTGCCAGTACGACCGTTTCGACACTGGCAGTTGGCGGTTGGAGTTGGTCCTGGCGGTGGTGGCGTGTGCCTACTGCGGTGATGCGATGTCCAGGTTGGTCAGGACTCCATTTTATGTGGGAGCCCTGGTGGGCCCCAGTTGAGGCTGGAGGCAGCAGACAGCGCAGGGCCACAGACACATGGCGTTGATGACCCCAAGGCCATCGCCTCAGAGGCCATCCAATATCTCAGAAGAAGGGGTCACTGACCTGACCAGCACAGAGTTAGTGGCCCCGGATGCACAGCGGCCGGCACAGGCACCCCGCCACAGGACAATGACTTGCGGTCCACTGAGGTAGGGCCACGCAGACTGAGCGGGTCCTCGTCGATGTCGAAGGTGAATGTGGCGGAGGGTTGCGGTGGACAGTGGAAGGTGTCCTCCAGGGCATGATGCAGAGGGCAGAAGCTATCCGGAAGCAGCAAATGGAGAAGTGGAAAGCGACTGCCTCGTTGCCACCACCAATTCGGTATCAGCTGTATGAGGATGAAAACTACCCCCTAGTCCATAGACTCTGAACCCACCAATGTACGACCAGAGAATGTCCATGAATGTTGGGGAACAGACTTAGTGGCACCGGGGCGGAGAGGGGATGCAGTCTGTGATGATGCCGGTACACTGACATGAACTCCGGCATTGCCAAATCAAGACTCTGTGACCTACTGGACCGCAGTATAGGCCGGAGGCAGCGGTCAGCAGTGGGCCACAGTCACGTGTCGTAGGCTCGCGATGCACAGAGTTAGTGACATCAGGGCAGTTGTCGGTAGTGTTCGATCACCTCCGTAACGATGATCCTTTTTTCCTCCCAAATGCAACGCTTCATCCTCTCACGCCTCTCCTTGCGTGCAATGATTCATACTCTGCCTTTGATTAATCGATGTTTAGTTCCAATTCTGTGACCTAGTCAAACGCAGCGTAGGCCAAGAGCAGTAGTCCGCGTGGGCCCACACAATCTTGCAGCTGTGATGTAACACTAAGACATGTTGGCACCACATCGAAGGGTGTATAGTGATATACACTCAGCCATGATTTATGTGCTCTGCCATGGTGTAATCAATACTCAGTTCTAAATGTGTGACCTACTTGTCCGCTGTGCATGCCGGTGGAGTACCTCAATGAGAAAGGAGTACTGTGGGCCTGTGTTGCGGAGGCCGTGATGATCCGAGGAGATTGCACCGGCATGTGGTGGGCCGTCTTCGACACACGCCGGTGTCAGCAGGTGGGCATTGAGGCCTGATTACGCAGGAAGTGGCGTCACTAGGGTTGGTGTCACCCAGTGCGGTAACTCATGGTGTCACCCCCTCACGACTTACCCCATGATGGACAACAAGAGAATCTGCAAAGGAAGTCCGTCATTGGGGGCACCAAAACAGATTGTGACACCATCAGCACTAAAGCTGGCACTGGAATCACCTCAACCCTTTCTGATCTGGAGGAGTGATTGCAGGAAACATTCAGAGTAGGTTTTAGGTAGACATCTTTGTGAAGGAAGGCTGCAGGGAGGGTGCTAAATATCTGTTTAGTCCAGAGCTCTCCCCACCCCAATCAGAAAGAGCTCAGTGATCATTCTCCAGAGGGGGGTATATGGGTAAAGTTAAGCAAGCCCTGCTATTTCCTACGCTAAGAAACATGAGGTGTACAAATGTGGGTTTGTCTTGTGCAAACTTCTGGTAATTTCACAGAATACTGCAATTCCTTTACTTGGCCCGGACAGCTTTATGCACAGGGTATGTTAAAATAAGGAGTTTTACACCCCTTTCAGGTTGTTGAAATGAAACAAACAAATTCCTCCAATTCCAAAGTCAAGTGGTGCATCTATTTTCAGCACCAATTACCAGTCATAGTGAAATATTGCGCATCTACAAAGTAAACACTGCATCAGGGCCGAAAAGCGGGAAGCGCCGTGAGCTTCAGACAAGGCAATGAAAGGGTTCTGCATAAGACTTCACTGACATAATAAAAGCTTAGCACACTTCTGAAAATAATGACAACATAAAGCATTAAATAAAAAATTGCACTGTTTTACTGCAACACTTCTGAACTCCTCCTCAAGAAAGTTCCACATATCTACTTGGAAGGGTTTACTACAGAGCTGTATATATGTTACAGCCATAAAAAGTTGTTTTTGGCTTCTGGCCCTAAACAACACTGCTTACAAGTCATCATATTATGTACTGATGAAAACTTGAATCTTAGGGTCGGCATTCAACCCCAAAGCATTGTCTGCGGAAGACACCACACAATGACAGTGCACTGTGGGCAGGATGCTGAGATTGACACATGCGTGTAAAAGGAGACAATTTCTGAAATACAATTGTTTTCACCAACTGACATGACTCAGAACTACAACTCCCAGAATGCACTAGATTGATTAATCAAAAGCCCAGGACTCGAACACTGTGTCTCCAATGGTACAGAGTGGCACACTAATGCGAGGCTCTTTATTGTTTGCCTAAATCTATGCCATTTCTGAACTTTCTCCCATCGTCCCATGGTCTGTGCGGCATCTTGAACCAACCGCAGCTTTTTAGCTAAATATGACACATTGCATTCTGGGACTTATAGTCCCTCCTCTAGAAAAAGCCTTGAAAATGCCTAGCATGCAAAGTGCATTGGCTAAAAGCTAGACATAACTAAACGCTTCATAAATTACAGATGACACCGAGTGGCTAGCAATGTGCATTTTTGCTAGCTTCCTATCTAAAGTATCACTCGCTTCAATTCAGTTGCTGACTAATCATTTTTGGATGTTAGACTTCCTGCCGTGCTATTATCGGCTCAGACTAGAACCATCACGTGTCCCAGGTCTCAGAATACTTCATCATTTGAGGTTTTCTTTGTATTCTGTCACATGTAATCCACTTTAGCCTTCAAAAATACCAGGTCTACAAGTGCCAGAATAGAAAGAGAAAAATATCTGAGTTGGATGAAATATTATCAGATTGGTGTGGGAAAAGTAGGCGGGCGGTCAGTCACCTGCAAGCTCTGATTTGTACCTAATAGAACCCATTTGTAAGAGGTCAGCTGGGATTGGATATACAGCCCGGTTGGTGGTGTATGTGGCATTTATTTTTTTAATCACCCACCCCACTGCAACGCGTGACTTTTTTCCTTACCTGCCCTTCACCTGTACCGTGGATTTTCTGTTTTTAACTTTTCTCCGTCGGTGCTTCACGCAAAAGCGCTCCTTGTGTGAGTGACGTTTCGAACGTCGCCGACGTCCAGACGCTGACTTCGTATAGCTAATTGGACAATAATCTTGGCCGGTGGCCGGGTAACGGGTTCCTCCTGATTTATTTATGTAGCGATTTAAAGCAGGGGCTAACGGTGTCACCCCATGTGATGGTGTCACCCAGTGCGGTCCGCACCCCCCTAGTGATGCCACTGTGCGCAGGGGCGGGCACGACTGGTTCGGGGACCAGCGTTCTGGGGTGCAGCAGGCACACAGGATCACTGGCAACACCGCTCATGGCGTGCGCCTCGTGGCTGGGTGAGAGGTGCCGCCCTGGCAGAGATGTTGGGCATTCCGGAAGAGGACCACGCCCAGAGTTACGTGCCTTTTATTCACACCCCTACACTGGCCTGGCGCACGCCGGGCCAGCCTACATCGCTCACACTTACGGGGGGACGTCACAAGCTACATTTCCGCGCTCTTTCCCACTGGCTGGGGTGACATGGTTGCGTCTACTGTCCACTACACTCCATACACCAGCGGTGTGTGTCGACATGGATATGTGTGTGGTCTGCATACTGCAGTCTGGCCAGCACATCCATGACACACTTGGTATTGTGTACATTCTCATTCATCGGTCCCTTGCCTCCTTCGCACATGCCTGGTCCCCAACTCTTCCGACATTCTGCTATGTGTCCGAGGTGCCATGCCGTTGATGGCTCATGTACATGGCTGGCCCAGGTTCTCACAGTGAGTTGTGCTGTTGTGTCTGGTGGGTGTGCATGTTGTATGTGAGCTTGTGATGTGTGCATTTCCTGTGTTGTGTGTTGCATGATTGTGGAGTTGAATTGTGTGGTGTGTGCATTTGGTATTGGCCAACGAACAGTGCATTTCCGTGGGTGCCATCCTGGTGGTGCAGGTTGATGATGGACTGTCGGGAGGTGCAGATATCATGCACACTGCCTGGGTGGTTGGTGGCGGAGATGCCTGCACATTGGTGGGATACGTGCACTTTCTGTTGCGCTTATTGTGTGCAGTGTCGCCAGGGGCCACTTGAAGGACATGTGTGCAGTCAATTGCCCCCTGACACATGCGGGAAGCCAGCTGTGGCATACACGCCTTGCTTGGTCTCTGGCTGTTCCTGGGCAGTGTGTGTGAAGTATAGATAGTGGGGTACCAAGCTGATGGTGTCATCCATGACCGTTGTGGGGGACTTGAATTGGCCTGGCTGTGTGACTCCTCCGTCTCAGGCGGATGTTGGTTGGAGGGTACCAGAGGCCAACACGTGCAGCACGGCCAGCAGCTTTGTCTGCGGTGGGATGTTGGTTGTTCGCTGTGTTGGTACCGTCAGCCTGTGGGAAATGGTGGTCAGGTTGCGGAGGAGGGTTGTCCCTTTGAGCAAATAGTGGGCAATGACATACTCTGGTGTTGGGTCTGTAAGGTTGGTTCATCTTCGGAGGGTCGCTGTCTTTGTCTGCGCTGCCTCGGTGTTGGTCCGGGAGGGGGTGGTGGGTGGCCGGGGGGGTGGTCCGGGGGGCAGGTGGTGGATCTTGGGGCCCTCTTGGGTGTCTGACCCACATGTTCAGTGGCTCCATGGCATCTGTTGCCCTTCAGGTGTGGCTGTGGGCTGGGCTCCCTTTTGTGGTGCAGGCTGCCATCCGACTTTACACCAGGTCAGAGCAGGTGTTAATTTCCTGCTGCTAATGCGCATTATTGCATGTTTCGTGGTCTTTTTGCCGATCTGGCTGGTCGTTGAGAATGTTACTGAGTGGTGTTTTTGCGGCTTTTGCACGGGAACGCCTACTCTGCATCTCATTAGCGATAGTCGCGGGGGTCATCTGTGGCGATGTTTTTTGAGGCTGCTAGCCCGGGTAAACTGGTGTTATGGGCTGTTAACAACAGCTTGTGAATGGGGCGATACATTTATCGCAACTTTGGCTGCGATAAAGTGCTGTTAACTCTGCGATAGCTCCTTGAGAATATGCCCCATTGAGTTAACATCTTTAATGTGTTTCCTTAGAGCTCTTAGTGAGCTAAGACACAGCTTACAAGAAAATATCAGGTATTCTGCTAACTGCGTACCAGCCGCCTTATGAAAACTGGCAACGTGGGCTTGCTGTCGCATTATGAAGTTCAAAAATGGACTAATTTGGCATTATGGAATCTGACAATTGACCTTAAGGAAGTCTGCAAACTGTCTGCATATACGAAATACGGAAAACAGCAATATTGAAAACTGAGAAATCTGCTGGTTGGCAATTATGTCTACTTACAACGTGTTCTAATGCTCATTAAGAAAACATTTAAAGTGCTACCCGGTGCAAGTTTGGCAAGTGTGCATACTGGGAGCATTATGAAAATGGCAAAGTAAAGTATGATATCTATCTATCTCTCTCTCTCTCTCTCTCTGTTTCTCTATCTATCTATCTATCTATCTATCTATCTATCTATCTATCTATCTATATATCTATCTATCTATCTACCGTCTGTCTATAGAGATATAAAGGTATAGATATAGATATATAAATGCCACTAGATTTCCCTATATATATTAAACATATTAAAATTGGTGAGAAACACACATTCACTGGATGATGTCATCAGTGATGTCATCAGTGATGTCATTTGAGATGTCATCAGTGATGTCATGAGTGATGTCACTGACCATGTCATGAGTGATGTAATATGTGACGTCATCAGCAGTGGATTGCGGGCGCGCGAGTTATAGTTAGCTGAACTAACTATAACGGGGGAATTTCATTGGTTTTTTACGAGTGAAATGTCCAGCTAACTATAACATGTGTGAAACCTATGGTTTTTTTCAGTGAATTTGAAAGGTTTTTTAAATGCTAATTCCTAACTATAACGTGTGTGAAACCTATGGTTTTTTTCAGTGAATTTGCAAGGTTTTTTAAATGCTAATTCCTAACTATAACGTGTGTAAAACCTATGTTTTTTTCAGTGAATTTCAAAGGTTTTTTAAATGCTAATTTTATTTTTTTTTATATATTTCTTTTTCAAAAATTTCCCCATGTATACATTAATAAATTATCAGTTTCCTTTAATTTTGTGTGGGTCATTTTCTTTTTACTTTGATTTTGGATAAAGTTGAACAGCATAGTTAATATATTCTATTAAGTTTTGTCCACTTTATTTATTTATTTTTCTATAAATTCTTAGGGTGCGCGCTCTGAGCGCGCACCTAGTACGTTTGCGTACGTTTTTCATGTATGCAGTCGTACGTTATCTACGTACGCATACATACGTTTTAGTGCGCGCTCGCAGCGCGCACCTAGTACGCATGCGTAGGTTTTTTGCGTACGTATGCGTACATTATATACATACGAATACGTACGTTTTAGTACGCGCTCGCAGCGTGCACCCAGTACGCATGCGTACGTACGCATGCGTGCGTTGTACGTGCTCCACGCGCTACTCTCACGTATACGCGTAGAGTACGCGCGCTGACGTTCGCGCGTGCTGCGTATACGCGTTACGTACGCGCATAATACTTATGCGCATGTGCGCGTACGCGTTCACGCATGGGGAATTGCACCGTGCGCGCTTGGAGCTTGCTCCGTGCGCGCACCTCGGGTTATGTGATTAATAAAACAACACTTTTAATTGGTTTTCATTACTTTCAGTTTCATATTGTTTGAACACCACACCCAATCCCCTCACTTTTCATTGGTTCAAAGTACTTTCAGTTCCAGATTCTTCCAAAACCACACCCACTACCCTCATTATTAGTTCTGATTCCCTTGGAGAAGGAGCTACTCTGTTTTTGTGAGACAATGGCAGAGCACCAGCCACCTTCTGAGTGAGCAGGACACTCTTGAGAGACAGAGGCAGAGGAAGCAGAAAGACTCCTTTATATGGCAGTTTTTCACTTTTCCTGAGGGACAAAAGAAGGTGACTGCACCAAAGGTCACCTGCATACTGTGTCAGCGCACCTTGTCACGTGGGAATGCTAATAAGAAGTACTCTTTTAGTATTCACACTATGATGATGCACGTTGAGGCAATGCATCCTGTGACTTTTCGTCAAGCTTATGGAGCAAACCCTCCACCTGCACAGCCGACGACATCTGCAGCAGCTCAGCCGAGCACATCTTCGGCAGCTCAGGCGAGCACTTCTTCTGCAATGGTGCCTTCACCTTCTAACACACCTCTGGATATTCGTCCTTGTTTTGGGAGGATGATTACACGGTGCATGGATTGTAGTACTCTTATTACTATGAGTGAGAGCAGTATTGATCTCATTCAGAGGAAATTTGAGGAGCACCCTTGCACTAGGCCATAGTTTTCTTTTTTTTTTTCTTCGTTTTTCTCTTCCTCTGTCCCTACATTAACTCAAGGGCTCTTTTTAGAGCCATCTAAAATCCAAACATAAAAACTTGTTTTTTAATCTATTTGTCATTTATTTTTTGGGGGGTGCGCGCACCCTGCGCGCACCCAATGGGGTTTTTTTTTTAAAAAAAAACATTTTTTTCACCTTTAGTAAACCTTCAGGGACTCCCTCACAAAGAGAGGGGAGTGGCAAAGTAATTAAAAAAGAGATGGTGTACATTTCACAGATGAAGGGAAGAGAGTCTTCCTATTAAACTTTAAACTCTGCATCAGTACTTACGTATAGGTACCCAAAAAAGATAATAGCTCATTTTAGTGCTGCGTTTGAATTGGCTGTATTTACAAGGAGAGGAAAAGACACACAGAGTGGCTTATCCTCTCCTTGTAAATATGGAAAAGCACCCTGCGCCACTAGTACATCAAGAAAAGTGACGTAGTGGTGGTGCAGGTGGCTTGTATATGTGCCCTAGAGATGTTAAGGAAATTAAGGGGAAAACAGACAAACCGAGAGTGACAGATACAGAGACAGACAGCAAACAACTGAGAAGGAGTAAGGCAGTTAAAAAGACTAAGACATATGGATACAGAGAAAGAAACATGGATGAAAAATTAGTGATGGAGGTAGTAAAGGTAGGGGAGTAGTAGAGAAGCAGGAAGAGAGTGTGAGAAGAGAAAATGAGAAAAGCAGAGTAAGGAGAGGTGAAGAAAAGGAAGCATGAAACGGAAGCAGTGACACATACAGATATGTTAAACTTACCTGACCATCAAAGTAAATTATTTGCAAATAAATGTTTTTATTTAATTGCAAAGAAAACTGAATAACATCTTCTAAATTTTCTTTCTAGTTCTGAAAAAAAGAAAAAAGTATTAATATTCAACAATACACTTTATTAAACAGTACATGTTCTTTCATATGTAGCAAAGCAATTTTTTGCCCTTTTTTTGCTGTTTTCAGAATGTTTTGATTTTCACTGAAAATAGTGAAATCAATTGTATTCATCATTTAACAGCAGGCACAAAAAAAAACAATCTGAAAGATTGTTTAAAAAAGCCCCAAATGTATCCTCACTAAAACATACCTTAATAGAAATGTCAAAAATACCTTTTAAGAACAATAACAATTTTCAAGAAATAACGTCTGTAAACCTTGTTGCAAAAGAACATTTTCCAAAATAATATCTGTCAAAGAAGTCCACAATTGTTTGTTTTACCTTTCCTTGAGGCCAAATGGTAAGTTTAAAATCCCTTTTGAGTGAAATATCCAATGTTAATCCTTTTAAATTTTAATAATGCTTTCTTCCGATGATGATGTTAGTATTTAAAATTTGGGTTTCAGAAAAATTAAGTAACAATTGGGTAAATCATAAGGCAAACGTTGCTTGAAAATCAATTGAGAATCATTACACAGTGTCCATCCTTTTTCACATTTAAGATAAACTGTGTAATGACCAGAAGTTATAGAAGGACCATCATGAAAAATTATTGCAACTGCTACAAACGTTTTCCCAGATATAGATAATTGGTTGCCAACAAACTTCTTTAGTAAAGTTTCCAATTTTGTTCCATCAGCTCTACAACGTTGTACCATTAAAATTACATACTGTCCATATTTCTTTAAAAATAACGTTGACAACATTTCAGATTTACATTTAGAACATTCCATGTTGTGATTAGCATCTTTAACTAATTTACTAAAAGTCACTGTTTTACTTTCTGGTAATGGTAAATATATGAACCTTTCAGAATCTACATTACTAGAATCTTTTTTCATGATTTAGTATTATCTGCTCTTGCAAAGTTTCAAGATAAAATACAACATTCAGTACTACATTTGCGTAGCAGTTGACACCAGAGCTATTTTCAAAATGACAACCAACAACCTCTTCCACACTGTCCTTTTTCTTGTTGCTTGCAGTCCCATCACTATCTTTTTGTTTTCTCTTCTGTACATTCTCATTACAGATATCCTCAAATCTCCTTTTCCGACAAACAACACGTTTTTCAAACACAGGATACTGACCTAAATGAGGAGCATAGTTTCTTCTTAATCTATTATACTCCTTTACACAGTTTGCATCAGCACTTACTTTTGAGTCATCAAAGTCTATCATGAATAAACCAGATAATTTTTTCACGCGTGACAAAGCAACATATGCCATACCTTCTTTGAACACAGTAGACCCAATGTTTACAAAAGCACTATCAACAGTTAATCCTTGAGACTTGTGAATAGTTACAGCATATGCTAGAGAAATTGGAAACTGCTTCCTACGTACATATAAGTCATTCACTAGCAAAAAACGAACTGAACAACGACTAATCACTTTAACCTCTTCAATCTGATGAAATTTTATTTTTAAGAATTCAATTCCATCTTTTTTCTGGTACTTTACAAAACCCACAACTTTACCCATAGCTCCGTTCACTAAACCTTTTTCTACATCCAAATTGCGTCTTAAAATTACTCTACAGTTCATACACACATAAAGATTCTTTTCCAAACCAGCTGTTTTTTAAATGTTTTTCTCCAGAGAATCCAATTTAGTAGCCAATTTGCCTGTCAATATAATAGTTATTCATTCATGTTGAATTTTATCCACAGCTTCCAGTTTTATGATCTCTTCATTTTCCAATTTCAAAAGTTCTTGATTGAATACAGAGCATTCATGTAGTGTTGGCATTAAGCAGATTACAGTATTTTTTTCAGCAATTTTCTTGTATATTTTCTCTGGAACTATTTCTTCTGTTGTAAACAAATTACTCAGCAATCGACTCTGTAATGCTTTTCTGCCATGTTCTGTGAGTAGTCCAATTCTTATATCTTTCAGAATACTTGCATAGTCCTCATCATTGGCTTGCCTCATATTGGTAATGAGTTCCTTATACTCAAAATATGTCCAAATATTTACATTGCCTATACTTCCTAACGACTTTTTCGTGTCTTCATGTGTAAGAGTATGGAATACCGGTTATCCTTTAACTGGAGTAAGTTGCAAAAGATCCCCAAAAACGATGACGTGTTTTCCTCCAAATAACACGTCATACTCTGTCTTCAGAATTTGCTGCATTCTTAAATGCACAAAGGCAAGCATTAAGTTTGATACCATGCTTACCTCATCAATAATGAGTACTTTCAATTTCTTCAATACTCTTGAAACTTCCAAGCATGCTTCTCCTGCTAGTTTGTGGTACTGTCTTTTATTCTCATGCTCTACTGGTAACATTAGCAAACGATGTAAGGTAACTCCTTTTATGTTATACGCTGCTAACCCAGTTGGAGCAGTAACAACACAAGACAAAATGGAATCCATTTTCTTCTGTAGGTGGCTTCTAATTACATTAATTAAGAAACTTTTTTTCCAGTTCCTGCTTGTCCACTTACATACATTCTCATTGGTTCGAAAGATGTGCATGAGCACTCTTTCTTTTCATGTAGTAATCCGTGATCAATTTTTTTCCTGACTTCTTCATAAATTTGTTTTTGTTCTTCATTCAGTTGCTGCTCCAAATATGTTAAGTCTACTAAATTTTCCTGAGCTTGATTCATAGCTGTTTCTACTTCATTCATGGCTATTGCTGCTTCATTTTCTACGATAGGTTGTCCTAGAGGATCTTGACTAAATGTCCCAGAACTTTGACTGTCTTGAGAACTGTCTCTAGCTACTTCAGCTGCAATTGTTGCTTCTTGTTCAATTTCTTCATTTAACATTTAAACATAAGTTGAGAAAGTACTGCATTCTATGCTGTCTTTGCTAGCATTGAAGGAATCTTCATAACTCTGGAATTCTCCAAGTAGTTCGTCCTCTGAACGCCATGGTTTAAACAGCTGCAAAAGTGCCAAGTAGTAAAATTCCTTTATGTCAGGAGTGTCGCAACTCAGCTTCCGGTGATTAATCAAACTTCCTTTTGTTTGCTGCACCAAACATCCTTCCTCACCACTGACTTTATATTTTCCATTGTTGATATCTTCTGTGGCATTCCGTTTAAAAATGAAGTTCTGCAGCACTTCATAGAGACACATGTTCTCAAGGTGATGACTTCTTTGTGGGTAATATGTGTCCAACATATTTGTTCTTAAAATGTCTGTACTTTCTGGTTCAAACTCTGCTAAATACTCAATTTCTCGAATAGATTTCAGTACCGAATTTCACATTCCTGCAAGGCCTAAACTTACCCAAATTATTCTTCTGGATTTCGAGTACAGGCTTGCAGATGATAACCTATCTGAGCATTCGTAGGATCCAATTTCTCGATGCGATAACATCTTTAAACTGAAATTGTATAGCTTCTTACTGACAGTCTTCTCGTGAGAAATCTCTTCCCACATTTCCTTCAATTCCGTTTTCTCAGATTTAGTGATGTAAGATGTGACATACCGAGCAACAGCAATAGAATTGTCAGCCACATACTGTATATCCATGTTAGCATTCCACATGGATAAAATGACTGGGTTGTAGTCATTCATATATATTGATTCTTCTTTTCTTCTTAGGTTGTAGGTATTCTTAGGCGATTTTCTTGTAATAGTATGTCGCACAGCTGACATAAAACTGTTTACTCTTCCTTTTGAAAGAACAGGTCGTGGAAATCCAAATCGACATTTTGTGTAGAATTTATCTTTACTCTTGTACTTTCTTCGACAGTATTTTCCACACCGATAACTTTGGAAACGTAAAACTTTCTCTTTTAAGTTTTTCTCTTCTGTGCTTTTAGGTATAGCACATGTTGCATATCCTTCGATGAAAGATAAAACTGCTTCATCAGCATCTGTTCCAAATTTTGGGGCATCCTTGATCCACAACAGCATATGAATATGAGGAGCACCTCTTGCTTGGTACTCTTTTCTCCAAAAGAAATCCACAACTTCTCCAAGAGGTGGATTTTTTTTATTGCAGATGAAGGACATCATAGCCTCAAATCTATGATTGAAATATCTGCAAACATTAACCGGGTCTAATGAGCACAATTCTCCTGCTGTCTTGTATTGGATGTTTTCAATGTTTGAATTTGCCTCTCGCAGAAAATCCAGTAAATCATCCCAAGCGTACTCAGCACAGCTCAGGGTAAGGAACCATGTAGGAGTTCCTAAATTTCATAGCATACACTTCAATTCTCCATGGCGTCAGTACCAATATTCATTAGTTCCACGCTGAAAAGCCATCAAATTGATCAATTGAGATTCCAAATGATCATCTCGCTGTTGCACTTTGTTGAGAAAGTCCTTTGCTGACACATTATGTAGATGTACTCCAGTTTTTAAAATGTGATTTACTGCATAAGATAGTGCAGACAAGTCACTTTCAAATAAAAGATGGAACAAATAAGGAATACTTTGACGAAATCTGGGATCTTCTGCATATAATCTTGTAGTACGATACTCAGAAGCAGGAATCTGTACTGGACGTTCATCATATCGTCCACCTTTTCCTGTAGGAAACAGTTGGGGAAAACAATGAGCTTCCAAGCTCTCCTCCCATACACTCACGGGAGTTCCTTTTGCTTTTTTCATCTGAAACAGATCAATAGCATTTCCCATAACTTCTTTAGAATGAAGAGGATGTATGCTGAAATGTTCATAAATTTCTTCTTCTTTTGACTTATCCACTTTTTCAATTTGCCCAGTTGGTATTCCTGTGTCTTCTAGTATTTCATCTTCATCTTCATCCATATAAATGGCTTCATACCATTTATTATTTTTTTTCAAATACAAATTTGCTCTTTGTACTTTTCGTACATCCACCAGCTCCTGCCAAATTTTCTTATTCTTCGTAGGTACACCATTAACCAGAATAACTAATGGTTCAGTTTCCAAAGTATCTGCATCAATTGTTTCCATATTTTTTTTCAAATCCAATGGCAAATAGACAACTCTTCCTTTTAAACCTCTTTGTAAATCCGAAGGTGGTAATTTACCAGTTTTTGGCTCCATACGCACTATGGTCTGAAACGGATGGACACATTGAATAAGTATAGACTCATACGTATTTAAATCCGAAAGCTCTGGAGGAATTTCAACCAGTTCTAATTTATTATGTACAGCTCTTGCTGGCATTCTATTTTCTTCTAACTTGTTATAACAGTATTTACAAATACGCTGATCTTCACCCAATTCAAAACAATTTTCCAGAAATATATATGTTGCAAAATCTTTCCACTTATAATTATCTTCATTTTCACTTTTTTTATACAGATCAACATTCCTTGTTTGAATTTTGTAATGGCTTCTCCGGCAACAAATACAAGTAATATTTGGTCTTTCATTAGAGATGATAGCAAATTTTGTCATTTCATCTTCAAAATTTTTACTAACAGTAAGTTCTACATTCTCTTCTACATTTTCATCAATAACTGTGTCATTTTCTGCACTTTCTTGTTCTGGACCAAAGTAACAAAACTGAATCTCATCAGTAACCTTCACTACATCTGATACAGATCCACGGAACAGAGCAGTATTCAACTCATTCAACTTTAGTGCTGGACTTTTAGCAAAATACAATGTTCTCACAAACTTTCTCATTTCAGTATGATGAACAGCAAGCATCCTAAAATGGTGAAAAACACTTTGACACACTTTCCTAGATAGACAAGCCAGAGAATGTCCTTGTAAACCAGTATTCTCTCTCACTCTGCATGTATCTAGTCTTTGAAGCACCTTAATTTTCTGTTTAACACTCTTTTTACTATATTCTCTGAGAAAGTCACGTAATTTATCAATAGATTCCTGACGCACAGTACAAATACTACTACAATTCCAAGTGTACACTGGGGCTTTAGGACGTCTCCCCATAACCTCATCAGCCATCACTTCTTCCTCATTTCTTGGAACCATTTTCTCCTTTTCCATTACACAACCATCCTTAACTTCATATGCTCTTCCATTGGTGTCAACTGCATGCAACAAACTATTACTTTGAAGATAACTCTCTTCATTAAAAAATGGTTCAGTACTTAAACTATGCTTCCATTCTCCTAAGAACACTTTACAAAAGTTATTTTTTTTTACTTCTCTTTTCCTTTTGCTTTGTGACTTCATTGCATTGACTAATTTATCTAATCTACGCATCCTGTTCAAAATTAAAATGAATAGTTTTTTTTTTTATTTCTAATGCTTTGGTAACAATATTTTCAATTAATTTCTTTTTCTTATAAAATTTGGGTTTTTTCTTATATTTTTTCACATCCTTTAGCAAATTTAACATCACTCTTCTCTGAAACATTTTTCGACGAATGTTTTTAAAATGTATTTTCCGTGTTAAGTCACTATTTCTTACTTCTGAGTCTACATTAGCATTTTTTTTTTGCTGTCGACTCTGTTGTTGTTTTGTACTTGAAACACTATTTGAATTTATCTTTCGATCATTTTTTTTTTTTTGGAAGATATTTTTTTAAAATTCTTTAGTTTGCTTACCAGAAGACTTTTTCTGTTTTCCAACACACGCTTCGCCTCCTATTTTTTTTTTACCAGTCGTCTTCAAATATAGTTGTTGTTTCTTTTCTTTTCTCTTTCTTGACTTTATAGGCATCTTTATATTTTTTCAGTGTTGTTCAGCAATACCTGCAAAAAACTAAAAAAAATACCTTTATGTAATTTTAATTCATTACAATTTTTTTTTTCAACTTTTCAAATCCTATCACATGAGCTGATCCTTTCCTACGAGTCCAAGTCTTACAAAACAAGAGAAACATGAATTAAATCTCTGACAACAATTCCTGTGTGCACACAGACTCATGGTGTGATTCTAGGCAGAAAACGATATTTGTTTGGCAATTTGAAAGCACATTTACTTCTGTTGAGGAGCAAGTGATAATTACTGAGACAGCCTCACACATTTCCCTTACATTTTAGAGAGGCAAAAAAGAGCACATCTCCTAACAGCTACTTGAGACCATCAGCATGTGTTACAGGGTAAGTGATTAGAGTAGAGCAAAGGAAATGAGCCTTGGTGGCGTTGAATGTGTTTGCGTTACACACTGTTATCTGAAATACAACACAGAGCTGAGTATTATGCATGGGACTGTAGGAGAAGCTGCTGCAGGTGTGCAAACAGTGTGTTTCTGGAGACTGTGTATTGTCAGGTGCAAGAGAGATCTGCATGGAGACTATTACAAGTGTATGAAGACTGCAGATATGTGTGTAAGAGTACATCTTTGGTAAAGGTTAATTAGAGTTTTGTACATGTAGGAATTACCTCACCCATTGCAGGAGTGGATGGACAATCTACCCTGTTGATTTGAAATGTGTTTCCATTTGCCTCTCATTTTTCTGATAGTGATTTCTGCTGAGTACTAACCAACACATTTGAACAAAACCAGCTGGCCCTTTCCTGAAAGTGCAAGTTTTACAGAACAACAGCAACACAAATAAAATCTCTGACAACAATTCCTCTGTCCACACAGACTCATGCTGTGATTCTAGGCAGAAAACGATTGCTGAGCACTAACCAACACATTTGAACAAAACAGGCTGGCCCTTTCCTGAAAGTGCAAGTTTTGCAGAACAACAGCAACACAAATAAAATCTCTGACAACAATTCCTCTGTCCACACAGACTCATGCTGTGATTCTACGCAGAAAACGATATTTCCTTTGGCAATTTTAAAGCACATTTAGTACAGTGGATGGAGCAAGTGATAGTTACTGAGACAGCCTGACACATTTCCCTTACATTTTAGAGAGGCAAAAAAGAGCACATCTCCTAACAGCTACTTGAGACCATCAGCATGTGTTACAGGGTAAGTGATTAGAGTAGAGCAAAGGAAATGAGCCTTGGTGATGTTGAATGTGTTCGCGTTACACACTGCTATCTGAAATACAACACAAAGCTGAGTATTATGCATGGCAGTGTAGGAGAAGCTGCTGCATGTGTGCAAACAGTGTGTTTCTGGAGACTGTGTACTGTCAGGTGCAAGAGAGATCTGCATGGATACTTTTACAAGTGCATGAAGACTGCAGATATGTGTGTAAGAGTACATCTTTGGTAAAGGTTAATTCGAGTTTTGTACATGTAGGAACTACCTCACCCATTGCAGGAGTGGATGGACAATCTACCCTGTTGATTAGAAATGTGTTACCATTTGCCTCTCATTTTTCTGATAGTGATTTCTACTGAGTACTAACCAACACATTTGAACAAAACCAGCTAGCCCTTTCCTGAAAGTGCAAGTTTTACAGAACAACAGCAACACAAAGAAAATCTCTGACAACAATTCCTCTGTCCACACAGACTCATGCTGTGATTCTAGGCAGAAAACGATAGCTGAGTACTAACCAACACATTTGAACAAAACAAGCTGGCCCTTTCCTGAAAGTGCAAGTTTTGCAGAACAACAGCAACACAAATAAAATCTCTGACAACAATTCCTCTGTCCACACAGACTCATGCTGTGATTCTACGCAGAAAATGATATTTCCTTTGGCAATTTTAAAGCACATTTATTACAGTGGATGGAGCAAGTGATAATTACTGAGACAGCCTGACACATTTCCCTTACATTTTAGAGAGGCAAAAAAGAGCACATCTCCTAACAGCTACTTGAGACCATCAGCATGTGTTACAGGGTAAGTGATTAGAGTAGAGCAAAGGAAATGAGCCTTGGTGACGTTGAATGTGTTTGCGTTACACACTGCTATCTGAAATACAACACAGAGCTGAGTATTATGCATGGCAGTGTAGGAGAAGCTGCTGCACGTGTGCAAACAGTGTGTTTCTGGAGACTGTGTATTGTCAGGTGCAAAAGAGATCTGCATGGAGACTTTTACAAGTGCATGAAGACTGCAGATATGTGTGTAAGAGTACATCTTTGGTAAAGGTTAATTAGGGTTTTGTACATGTAGGAACTACCTCACCCATTGCAGGAGTGGATGGACAATCTACCCTGTTGATTTGAAATGTGTTAACATTTGCCTCTCATTTGAGAGATAGTGATTTGTGCTGAGTGCTAACCATCACATTTGAACAAAACAAGCTGGCCCTTTCTTGAAAGTGCAAGTTTTACAGAACAACAGCAACACAAATTAAATCTCTGACAACAATTTCTCTGTCCACACAGACTCATGGTGTGATTCTAGGCAGAAAACGAAATTTTCTTTGCAAATTGAAAGCACATTTAGTACTATGGTGGAGTAAGTGAAAATTACTGTGACAGCCTGACACTTTTTTCTTATATTTTCCACAAGCAGAAAAGAGCACATGTCCTAACAGCTCCTTGAGACCATGACCATGTGTTACAAAAAAAAAGCTGCCCCTTTCCTGCGAGTGCAAGGGTAACAGAGCTAGAGCAACACAAATTAAATCTCTGATAACAATTCCTGTGTACACACTGTCTCATGGTGTGATTCTAGGCAGAAAACAGTATTCCTGGGTGATACCAGTACACCTTAACTTATAGTGTATACATACTCCATAATATCTAACATGTTCAAGGCACTTAAATATCTTCCTTAACATAAAATGTAAAACACCACTTTTAAAGTGGTAGGAAAATGTACCATGCAATGTTCACATGTGTTTGCATTTGCCTCTTTTTTGTGAGTAACTAATTTCTGCTGAATGCTAACCATCACACTGTAAGCAAACAAACTGCCGCTTTTCTGCGAGTGCGAGGCTAACAGAACAACAGCAACACAAATTAAATCTCTGACAACAAATCCTGTGTGCAGACAGACTCATGATGTGATTCTAGGCACAAAACAGTATTCCTCAGTGATACCAGTACACCTTAACTTACATTGAAGACATACTCCATAATATCTTACTAGTTCAAGACAGTTAAATTTCTCCTAATTCACAAAATGTAAAATACAACTTTAAAACAAGAATGACAATTCTATTATTTATATCAAAATACACCACATACTTCCCCTCTCAAACTCATAACTCACCTTTAAAATTAATTAGTTGAGAAAGAAATGTGGCACTCAAACAGCAGATTATCAGAGCCAGAATCTCAGAGCTGTACACCTCTCTCCTCTCTCCACAACCAGTAAATGGCAATTTTTCCCTCTCTTTTTTCCCACATATACATGTTAATGTAAAATCACAGTGCTTCCCACATTGTTTTCAAATGGAATCACACATTTCAATTGGTTGCAACTTTCAACCCCTTTCCAAATCATCCCTTCCCCCAACATGACTTCTGCCTGCTACCATAGCAACAACTCATGGAACACAGGTGTGAGCAGAGAGGTCAGAAGTTCAGCACACAATGTTTCAAATCCAAAGAGCAAGAGTGCTTGACTTTTCAAACCTAACAGCAAATCCAAAGTAATGTTCAGTGGGAACACATTTTTCTGTACCAATCCAAAACATGCCTTTAAAAATGTAAACATACAGCCTAGTTTTAACTGTAAAATGGTTTGAATCAGCCAATGAGTTCTTTTTATTAAAAAAAAGTATGTATGCCTCCATTTTTCAACTGTCTTTCTTTTCATATTGCCATTCTACTGAAAGACACCTCCTGAGTGCATCCTGTTCTCCTTGGAAGATGTTCACAGTGTGGATTGTAGGTCATAGCTATGTCTTCTGGAGTGAAAAATTTGCAGAAAAAAAGAGGTATTGTAAAAGACCTTGCTTTGCCAAATGTAGACATTAAATGGATTGGTAAGAGAGGGTTAAAGTGGCACCAATTAACCCCTTCAGTGCCACGCCCTTTCCCCCTCCTGTGCCGGGCGTTGCACTAGTGGGTGGGGTTCATGACGAGATAGTCTCGTCATGGGCACAGCGCAACCGTGCTCCATGACGAGACTATCTCGTCATGGGCACTGAAGAGGTTAATGCCTTTGGTGAAAACCTTTCTACATCTCCCACAGCCTAACCTTATTATTGTGCACTGTGGTGGTAATGACCTAGGCACTTTAACTGGGGTAGGTCTGGAAATGCTTATTAAGGACACCTTTCTGCAATTGATGTCACTTTTTCCACAAACTGCCTTTGTATATACTAATATATGCCAAAGGCAAAAGTGGAACTGGTCCAACCAATTTTGTCCTCAAATTGACAAAGCAAGAAAGCACGTCAATAAGTCTGTTTCTGCTTTCCTCAGAGACTATGGTATGGGTTCTATATACCACAACAACTTGCATTACAACATGCAAGACATTTATAGAGGAGACGGTGTACATTTCAACGATGAAGGGAACAGAGTCTTCCTCTTGAACTTTAGACTCTGCATCGGTACTTACTTGTAGGTACCACAAAACACTCAATGAACTCAAGGGCTCTTTTTAGAGCCACCTAATATCTAAACACTTAAACGTGATTTTTAATTCTATTTATTTTAATGGGTTTTTTAGGGTGCGCGCACCTCGCGATGTTTTTAAAAAAAATTAAAATCTTTTTTTTGGCCCTTCGTGGTCCTACTGTGACCCCTGACAATGGCTAGGGGGTCAAGAACTCCCTACTCTGCCCCCTATTCACGTTCTCCACCTTTCCTTTTCAGTGCGACAGACAAAATGGCGGCCGACACTTTCTGATTTCGACCGATTCGAATGTTTACTGACATCTAACAACCAATCAGAATTACGCTCGCGCACGGCAGGGTGCGCACACAGGGCTTGCACAGTGCGCGCACCCTGCGCGCGTATAGATATTGATATGCTTTTAAATGCTATTTTCTCAGGAAATACTTAACAGATTTACACCAGACCTGCGAAAGTCACTTCCTTGACCTTATGGCTACCTCTCTGCCAAATTTCAAGTAATTCTGTTCAGCCGTTCGGGCTGTAGCTGTGTCTAAAGGTCCTATGGAAAAATGCATGGGGAAAACGCGTTTTGGGACCCCCCTTTTTTCTCGGCCCCTACTTGACGAATCACCCCGAAACTTTCAGGGTAGGAGCTGAACAGAGCGCCCCATTAGTTTTGAAAATTTCGTGACGATTCGTCAACCGGCGCCAAAGTTATTCAAAATAGAATTTATTTTGAGATTTCCTATGGAAATACGGTCTTAACTATAACTATCTACTGGCGACCGCCAGTAGATGATATATATATATAGGGGCCAACAATCCAGCTGGGCATGTCCACCTTCAATCCTGCTCAGAGGGAAAAAGCCGAGACTCGACAGAGACGACTACGTCGTAGCTTAACATTAAGCTTGGGCAAGGTACCTACTTTTCACCCACGATTGTTTTGGATCAGCGGTTTCCTATGAGCAAGGGCGGCACTCTGGGACACAACCAAGGGCAGAAAGAGGAAAGGTACTCACCTGGCGAACTTTCGAAGTCCTCTTTCCATGTTAATAGTGCTGCTCCAATGAGAATCCTTGATGTTGTATATATGAAAACTCCCGCGAAATTTGAAAATTGACAGTCAAACGCATTACTGGCAGGAAGAAGGCAATCGCCGAAACGCGTCCCAGGCGCAAGACTGTTGCTCATCACGCTATTATTTTGTTGCTGGAAGGTGAAAAATAAAGCCTGGCTGTTTTAATTTCCCCAGCTGTGTCAGACCCGCTTTCTTATCCAGGAGGTGGGATTGGTGGTAGTGTTTATGCGGAGGTCGGCTCCGCAAATCTGACACGCCTCTCGCTTTGGAGCTCCGTGACGGCCGACAAACTTGGTGTTTGATGCTGGTAGGCATGGCGCGGCGCCCCCCCGACCTGAAGGGAATTTGGACTTGGGGAGAGAGCAGCGGATCGCCGCTGAAGGGGCCAACAATCCAGCTGGGCATTTCCACCTTCAATCCTGCTCAGAGGGAAAAAGCCGAGACTCGACAGAGACGACTACGTCGTAGCTTAACATTAAGCTTGGGCAAGGTACCTACTTTTCACCCACGATTGTTTTGGATCAGCGGTTTCCTATGAGCAAGGGCGGCACTCTGGGACACAACCAAGGGCAGAAAGAGGAAAGGTACTCACCTGGCGAACTTTCGAAGTCCTCTTTCCATGTTAATAGTGCTGCTCCAATGAGAATCCTTGATGTTGTATATATGAAAACTCCCGCGAAATTTGAAAATTGACAGTCAAACGCATTACTGGCAGGAAGAAGGCAATCGCCGAAACGCGTCCCAGGCGCAAGACTGTTGCTCATCACGCTATTATTTTGTTGCTGGAAGGTGAAAAATAAAGCCTGGCTGCTTTAATTTCCCCAGCTGTGTCAGACCCGCTTTCTTATCCAGGAGGTGGGATTGGTGGTAGTGTTTATGCGGAGGTCGGCTCCGCAAATCTGACACGCCTCTCGCTTTGGAGCTCCGTGACGGCCGACAAACTTGGTGTTTGATGCTGGTAGGCATGGCGCGGCGCCCCCCCGACCTGAAGGGAATTTGGACTTGGGGAGAGAGCAGCGGATCGCCGCTGAAGGGGCCAACAATCCAGCTGGGCATTTCCACCTTCAATCCTGCTCAGAGGGAAAAAGCCGAGACTCGACAGAGACGACTACATCGTAGCTTAACATTAAGCTTGGGCAAGGTACCTACTTTTCACCCACGATTGTTTTGGATCAGCGGTTTCCTATGAGCAAGGGCGGCACTCTGGGACACAACCAAGGGCAGAAAGAGGAAAGGTACTCACCTGGCGAACTTTCGAAGTCCTCTTTCCATGTTAATAGTGCTGCTCCAATGAGAATCCTTGATGTTGTATATATGAAAACTCCCGCGAAATTTGAAAATTGACAGTCAAACGCATTACTGGCAGGAAGAAGGCAATCGCTGAAACGCGTCCCAGGCGCAAGACTGTTGCTCATCACGCTATTATTTTGTTGCTGGAAGGTGAAAAATAAAGCCTGGCTGCTTTAATTTCCCCAGCTGTGTCAGACCCGCTTTCTTATCCAGGAGGTGGGATTGGTGGTAGTGTTTATGCGGAGGTCGGCTCCGCAAATCTGACACGCCTCTCGCTTTGGAGCTCCGTGACGGCCGACAAACTTGGTGTTTGATGCTGGTAGGCATGGCGCGGCGCCCCCCCGACCTGAAGGGAATTTGGACTTGGGGAGAGATCAGCGGATCGCCGCTGAAGGGGCCAACAATCCAGCTGGGCATTTCCACCTTCAATCCTGCTCAGAGGGAAAAAGCCGAGACTCGACAGAGACGACTACGTCGTAGCTTAACATTAAGCTTGGGCAAGGTACCTACTTTTCACCCACGATTGTTTTGGATCAGCGGTTTCCTATGAGCAAGGGCGGCACTCTGGGACACAACCAAGGGCAGAAAGAGGAAAGGTACTCACCTGGCGAACTTTCGAAGTCCTCTTTCCATGTTAATAGTGCTGCTCCAATGAGAATCCTTGATGTTGTATATATGAAAACTCCCGCGAAATTTGAAAATTGACAGTCAAACGCATTACTGGCAGGAAGAAGGCAATCGCCGAAACGCGTCCCAGGCGCAAGACTGTTGCTCATCACGCTATTATTTTGTTGCTGGAAGGTGAAAAATAAAGCCTGGCTGTTTTAATTTCCCCAGCTGTGTCAGACCCGCTTTCTTATCCAGGAGGTGGGATTGGTGGTAGTGTTTATGTGGAGGTCGGCTCCGCAAATCTGACACGCCTCTCGCTTTGGAGCTCTGTGACGGCCGACAAACTTGGTGTTTGATGCTGGTAGGCATGGCGCGGCGCCCCCCCGACCTGAAGGGAATTTGGACTTGGGGAGAGAGCAGCGGATCGCCGCTGAAGGAGCCAACAATCCAGCTGGGCATTTCCACCTTCAATCCTGCTCAGAGGGAAAAAGCCGAGACTCGACAGAGACGACTACATCGTAGCTTAACATTAAGCTTGGGCAAGGTACCTACTTTTCACCCACGATTGTTTTGGATCAGCGGTTTCCTATGAGCAAGGGCGGCACTCTGGGACACAACCAAGGGCAGAAAGAGGAAAGGTACTCACCTGGCGAACTTTCGAAGTCCTCTTTCCATGTTAATAGTGCTGCTCCAATGAGAATCCTTGATGTTGTATATAGGAAAACTCCCGCGAAATTTGAAAATTGACAAGGCTATCTGTTAACCAATCCAACATGTTTTTGTGGGACGAAGAGTGAGGCACATTGAAAACAACAAGTTAGAGGTAGGAATGGACAGTGGTTCGCCATTGGACATAACTGAAAGGCCTTTTTCAGTTTGTAGTACTAAAAAGTGCACTGAGTAGAAAAAAGTATACCGTAGTCTATGCTTCCTGTGCAAGCGGCAAGGCTGGCATGAATGAATGAATTAATTAATTACTTGTACGATTAATTGAAATCATTGCAAAAATACAATCAGTTGTGATAACATTACTTTAAATAAACGGCCATCAAAGTTATCACATTAAGATCCATATATATGAAGTGGTCATCTAAAACATTTTAATTAAAAACAATCACCAGCCAACGCAGCCTTAGGTTAATCCTGGACCATTTGTTTGTACTGTTCCTTATGATAGGTGGAATTGTATTATTATGTATAGGAATGTCAATTGTAAAGGTATTAGGTATTCAATTCATCAGCTTATGGCACATGTCAGACCCGCTTTCTTATCCAGGAGGTGGGATTGGTGGTAGTGTTTATGCGGAGGTCGGCTCCGCAAATCTGACACGCCTCTCGCTTTGGAGCTCCGTGACGGCCGACAAACTTGGTGTTTGATGCTGGTAGGCATGGCGCGGCGCCCCCCCGACCTGAAGGGAATTTGGACTTGGGGAGAGAGCAGCGGATCGCCGCTGAAGGGGCCAACAATCCAGCTGGGCATTTCCACCTTCAATCCTGCTCAGAGGGAAAAAGCCGAGACTCGACAGAGACGACTACGTCGTAGCTTAACATTAAGCTTGGGCAAGGTACCTACTTTTCACCCACGATTGTTTTGGATCAGCGGTTTCCTATGAGCAAGGGCGGCACTCTGGGACACAACCAAGGGCAGAAAGAGGAAAGGTACTCACCTGGCGAACTTTCGAAGTCCTCTTTCCATGTTAATAGTGCTGCTCCAATGAGAATCCTTGATGTTGTATATATGAAAACTCCCGCGAAATTTGAAAATTGACAGTCAAACGCATTACTGGCAGGAAGAAGGCAATCGCTGAAACGCGTCCCAGGCGCAAGACTGTTGCTCATCACGCTATTATTTTGTTGCTGGAAGGTGAAAAATAAAGCCTGGCTGTTTTAATTTCCCCAGCTGTGTCAGACCCGCTTTCTTATCCAGGAGGTGGGATTGGTGGTAGTGTTTATGCGGAGGTCGGCTCCGCAAATCTGACACGCCTCTCGCTTTGGAGCTCACTGACGGCCGACAAACTTGGTGTTTGATGCTGGTAGGCATGGCGCGGCGCCCCCCCGACCTGAAGGGAATTTGGACTTGGGGAGAGAGCAGCGGATCGCCGCTGAAGGGGCCAACAATCCAGCTGGGCATTTCCACCTTCAATCCTGCTCAGAGGGAAAAAGCCGAGACTCGACAGAGACGACTACGTCGTAGCTTAACATTAAGCTTGGGCAAGGTACCTACTTTTCACCCACGATTGTTTTGGATCAGCGGTTTCCTATGACCAAGGGCGGCACTCTGGGACACAACCAAGGGCAGAAAGAGGAAAGGTACTCACCTGGCGAACTTTCGAAGTCCTCTTTCCATGTTAATAGTGCTGCTCCAATGAGAATCCTTGATGTTGTATATGTGAAAACTCCCGCGAAATTTGAAAATTGACAGTCAAACGCATTACTGGCAGGAAGAAGGCAATCGCCGAAACGCGTCCCAGGCGCAAGACTGTTGCTCATCACGCTATTATTGTGTTGCTGGAAGGTGAAAAATAAAGCCTGGCTGTTTTAATTTCCCCAGCTGTGTCAGACCCGCTTTCTTATCCAGAAGGTGGGATTGGTGGTAATATATATATATATATATATATATATATATATATATATATACATTTATTAATTTTATAAAGCCTTACAGACTCATTCATCTGTGCTGAAAATGAATTTTCACAACAGATTTCTGCCTTATCCAATTTGGTCTGTTGGCTATAACTGATGTCAACTTCTGTGTACTATATATTGCAGTTTCATTTTGACCACTGAGGAAATTTTGACTACAAACTGTAGGTCAGTGGCCATCTATGGTGTTGTTTTTAGTTCCTTTTAAACCCCCTCATACATGTCTCAGCCTATGCATCCTGTTCTGCTTTGTCGCCTGCTGTACTCACAAAATGTTTTCTTTGCAATCTAATGTTAAGACATTTATAATTTATATTTAGTTACATTAATTTTAAAAGGCTATCTGTTAACCAATCCAACATGTTTTTGTGGGACAAAGAGTGAGGCACATTGAAAACAACAAGTTAGAGGTAGGAATGGACAGTGGTTCACCATTGGACATAACTGAAAGGCCTTTTTCAGTTTGTAGTACTAAAAAGTGCACTGAGTAGAAAAAAGTATACCGTAGTCTATGCTTCCTGTGCAAGCGGCAAGGCTGGCATGAATGAATGAATTAATTAATTACTTGTACGATTAATTGAAATCATTGCAAAAATACAATCAGTCGTGATAACATTACTTTAAATAAACGGCCATCAAAGTTATCACATTAAGATCCATATATATGAAGTGGTCATCTAAAACATTTTAATTAAAAACAATCACCAGCCAACGCAGCCTTAGGTTAATCCTGGACCATTTGTTTGTACTGTTCCTTATGATAGGTGGAATTGTATTATTATGTATAGGAATGTCAATTGTAAAGGTATTAGGTATTCAATTCATCAGCTTATGGCACATGTTCATGTAATGTTTTACTCTGATCCAATAAATCAATAGAAAGAGTATAACAAAAACAACAATCACCATGCACTTTAACAAATGACCAGTTAGTTGTGAACCAGATCCCTTTAAGTAAACTTAAATTGCATTGTGCCATTTTCTTATATTCAATTGTATAGACATTGGTCTGAGCCAAGTTTTCCTTAGGGAACTTAGGAAAACTATGGGGCAGATTTACTAACATGTTGAACCAGGTTTTGTGATGCAAGCAGGAGCAAATTGTTTATTTGAAAGGTACTTTCTTTGTGCTGAAAGTGTCCTGAAAGTAACGCAAAGCAGTGCTTTACACAGCTTTGCATTACTTTGCGTCTAGGGTGTGTTTCAGAGGTTCCATGAGGGTATCCAAAAAACAATAAGTAAGAAAAATGATGTCCAGCATATGAAGGGATCCCTTCCGGATGTCGATGGAGCAGCAGCTTTCTATCCATAGCACTGACAACCGACTAGGAATATGGATTAATTTGTATGCTGAACGTCATATGTCTTACTTATGGGTTTTTGGATACCCTCATGGACATTTCATCTAATTGGATGCCCCTAGCGATACACTCTGCATTTTTGCAGACTATTTACCTAAGGCAATAGTGGCCTGACATGCCCATCCCTGGCACCAGAATTAGGTTTCATAACAATAAGGAGCTCCAGGGGAAAGGAACTAATGGGTCATCCCCCACTCAAAACAACTTCATACCACAGCAGACCCACTAAACAGTGTACAGTACTCTTTTTTTGTGTATTTGTGTAAAACCAGGAATTCGGGAGGGATCCAAGCTACCCTCTTCGCACCCACCCCCAAAAAATATTTTTACTTGTGGGGTGGATTCCTGATTCACCAATGTCTGTACTCTTTTGTATAAAAACAGTCATTCATTGCAAGAACCCTCAGCTTGTAGACAACTGTTGTCAAAAGTGGAACAAATTCCAAATCTATGGCAACCCACACCGTGAAAATTTGTGAAAAAATGTGCAGAGCAAGGAGGCACCTCACGTGCGCAACACCATAGCGGGCTGACACTGGTTAGATCATTACCAGCACTGCCACGTTTCTCATCATAGGTTGCCACCTTGTTCAAACCAATGGAAAACTGTACCAACAAAATTGGAAAAAAGGAAAAAAGGTGAAAAAAGGAGTGAACAATTCACACACCCAAGTCCTGATTTAAAAATTGAGAAAGAACCATGACAACCACAATTTTATTCTTTGCTCATGGGTCAATTCAATAATAAAAAGTGCTGTAATTCAACAGACACGAAGTCAAAACGCCAACATGTTTCATTGCCTTACTTGTACGGCAAATTCTTAGGGGCAACAGGACTTCTTTCACCATAACAGCACAAATCATACTGGATTATTTGTGTCTACAGAAGATAAAACACAGCAGAGGGTTCCTGCAATTACTCACTGCATGGTAGGGCACAATCACACTCAATCTGTCATGTACTCCTCAAAGGTTTAAAAGGCATGAGAATGTTATTACCCGTTGTCGACCAAAGTGTCTCATACCGGTTCAACAGCGTCTTAATTGGGGCTGTAATTCTATATTTCACACACCCTCTTTGGACTTCTGGGCATTCTGCAAGGCAATTCCAAACATATATTGTATCAGACATCAATGTTGTGCCCGTTTTTTATTCACCGCATAGAACTCAGCAGTGTATGTCTATTTATCGATTATACCGCCTGGCATCCTTACGACTCATACGACTTATATGCATCCACATCATAACGGGGAACCGAGTTCCACACATCACTCGGATCGGGGACTAGAATCTACCGTCATGTAGGACTCTAAAAATTACCACACCGCATCCACATACATCGGTGTGTATCTAATTGTCGATTTCGCCCCACAACTTTGCACACAATGTCGGGAGTCGGAGTTCAGTATCCCACTCAGACAGGGAGCTCACCCCTCCATATACCTTCAACTCGAACTCTCAGGGTGACAGGGACATCACTTGCAATCCATCCTCAACCCACACTCATACGCCTCACCGTTAAAAATCGCAACCCGAGCCTCGTCTCAGCCGCTACGGGTGCTTCCAAACGCCTCTCTGATAAACTCTCAGGCATCACGTAGCGGTATCATCCAAACCACGTGGTGCGTCACAAAAACACAGGCGCCATCTTGGAATGGGCAGGGTTCCGACTTCCCCATTCAAAACGGGCATTACTGACGCATTGTACGTTGTATATCGCAAAGCCACTACAAATGACATCGTAGTTATATATCAAACACTGTGTCATAGTAAAAAAGAGTAAAAACTCGCCCATCATAGCAATGAGGGTAGTATTTTTCTCCTAAAATAAACTAAACATCCCAATAATATCGGACTTGTGTACTCTCTGCTGTCATTATTGGGAGCCTCATCTCTTCCTATCTACATAATAGGACAGCTCTTCTTTTACCATTGTACAGTGTCAGCTGAGTGTGTCGATCTAAGTCCATTCCCCAACCATACTCTCAGAGGGTAGTGTATACATTACGCCAAATATGCGCTATTCTCTAGGTATATTTTTAGGTATTTGGAAATACCATTCAATGATGGACACACAAGGACCACGAGTCCAAGGACAGGAACGCCATTAGTAGTCTTAAATACAGCGTCATTCGGCACAAAAAACCTTGTCTTACAGAACATCACACAATCTCATTGACACAAGGAACATGTTATACAGCCTGACCATTATAGGGAGATTTTATTCCATTCTATCCCATCATTCAGCCCAATTGTGTCAGCCTTTTCGGAAAAAATCCAGCGTGCCTCCCTATTGATTAGTAATCTCTCAATATTAGGGGAGTCACCCCTGACCTTTTCTAACACAATCCAGGACAATGATCTAGGGTCATGTTTCTCAGTGACGCAATGTTGTACAAACTTGGTGGTCAATTTCCCCACTCTGACAGTACTAAGGTGTTCTTGGATTCTTATTTTAACCTTCCTTGAGGTCAGGCCTATATAATGTAGGCCACAGCCACAGGTAATACGATAGATTACATTCATTGTATTACAATTGCTGAATTGGGTTAGATACCAAATTCTACCATCCAACAGCGTCACTCTATCCCTTTTGGAAGTAAGACCGCATACAGAACAAGAGCCGCATGGGTAATGGCCCGCCGGGAGTGTAGATATACCCTTGTCCGTCCCTGCTCGTGAATGTACCAATCTATCCTTCAGGTTGCCTGCTCTTTTAAACGCAAACCTGGGAGATGGCATCTTAAACTCAGCTGTGGACAGCAGTCCCCAATTCTTACGTATAACCTGTCTCAGTTTATTCGCTAATGGGTCAAAGGTCATGACAACAGGTAGGCAGTCACTTTTAGGTCTTGTCGTCGTCTCCAAAAGGGCACTACGGGGTGTGTTCATGGCTATTTTCCAAGCATTTTTAACTACCTTCCCAGGGTATTGTCTTTGGAGAAGTCTATCGCTAAGATCCTCTGATTGTCGCATAAAATCCACGGTGGAAGAACAATTCCTCCTGTATCGCAGGAACTGTCCCACCGGTAAATTATCTTTGAGAGCTCGTGGGTGGAAGGAATCGAACAATAACAATGAGTTCCTATCAGTGGTTTTCTGATGTACCTTTGTTGCCAGTTGTCCCTGTTCTGCCCGGATATCCAAATCCAGGTATGTCGCAACCAGATGGTCATAAGTCCAGGTGAATTTTAGGCTTTGGTCTAATGTATTTAATCTGTTAAGGAAACCCACCAGATCCTCCTCAGTGCCTTCCCAAATACACAGCACATCATCGATATATCGCCTCCAGAGGCGGAGGTTCCTCTGGAAGGGATTATCGGGATGGTAAATATGCTGGTCTTCAAACTGGCCTACATAAATGCAGGCCAGACTGGGCGCAAAAGTTGCGCCCATAGAGGTACCGGATACCTGCAGGAACAAATCATTTTTATAGCTAAAGTAATTCCTAGTCAATGCGATTTCAATGCATTGCATTACGAAAGACTGTGGTGTATCGTAAAACCACTCCTGTTCCGCCAGGGCGCGGGCTGCTGCCACCAGCGTCGCGTCCTGGGGGATACAGGTATATAATGATTCAATGTCAATCGTCACAAGGAACTGGGTCTGTGTGTCAAATTTTACATTTTCCAGTATATTCAGGATGTCTCTCGTATCCTGAACAAAAGACGCCTGTTTGATGACTGATTCTCGCAGGAAGAAGTCCGCAAACTGCGAGAGGGGCTCAAGGACCGATTGAATCCTCGATACTATAGGGCGGCCAGCAGGTGGCCTGGCGGCCTTATGAATTTTTGGTAGTATGTAGAACACCGGAGTCCTAGATTTGGTGTTTACAAGGAACTCAGCCTCCTTCGCAGTAATCCACTTCTTTTCCTTAGCTGGGGCTACAATTGACCCAATGAGATCCAAAAGTTCTTTACGCGGATCGCGTGGGAGTGGATGGTAATTCTCACGGTTATTAAGGAGCTTGAGGACTTCAGCCTCATAGTCACTGGTGTTCATTAGGACTATCGCCCCACCCTTATCTGCCGACTTTATCGTAATGAGGGGGTTGTCCTGGAGACTTTTAACCGCCATCCAGTCCTTTTTGCTCATATTATTAAAGATGTGTTTCTCATTCTTACTCTCAAGTGCGTCAATTTCCTGAAGGACTTTGTTTTCAAACACCAAAACCTCTGGACCCAAACTGGCAGAGACCGGACAAAAACCAGACGGACATCGTAAGTCAGAGGAAAACACCGAGGGGGGCTCCTGAGTTTTGTTTGCAAAGAATTTTTTGATTTTAATCTTCCTCATGGTTTCATGAAACTCACTGCGGCACTTGAATTTGTCATGAACTGGGGTAGGCACAAAGCCCAGACCTTTGTTTAACACCACTCTTTCAGCCTCAGACAAGTTGTGATCCGATAGGTTCACTACTATGTCAGCTACTGCTAGTTGCGCCCACGACTCCGATTTATTCGCGGGGAGAAGCCCTGCCACGTTTGGTCTTGATGTTGTCGAGTTTGTCCTCTGCCCCTCTGTCCTCCTCGACCTCTGTACCCCCTCTGATTTTGTCCTAAAAAAGACCTCAACAATGAGCCAAGATCCTCATTAGCTTGTTCTGGTTGATTAAACCTAACCCTGTTATTCTTATCAGTCTGACCACTTGGTCCACTAACCTCGTCTTCCTCTGAGGAGGTATTGTCAAATGTCCAATTGTAGGGCGATCTTTTGAAGGGTTGTCTCCCACCCCTGGTAATGCCACCCCGAGGTCTAACTTCAGTTCTCTGCTGATAATAGCTATCTTCCACATATGGGAAAGCCCACTCGTGTGTGAAACGTTCTAGATTGCGTTTTAAACCCTTTATTTTCTGGTTAATCATGTAGTTTTTATAGTCGGCGAGATCTTCCTGGATTCTGGAGAGCTGTTCCTTTGTGTCAACAAGTGTGGTGTCTCTCTTAATATTCTCTTCTAATTCCAGAATCTCTTTTAAGAGATCCTCACTGAGTCTCTTAGCCGTGTTAATAATTAAAATTAACCAATCACGAGTGCATTTATTTGCAATATAACTCCAATCAATTCTGAATTGATTATCTTCCAAGAAAATACGAGGTTCAATTCTGACAAGGAGACTGGCAGGGGCGGCCCCAGCTCGCAAATATTCGGTCATTAAAGCCCGTGAAGGGCTATTCTAACCTGTTTCTTTTTAAGGGTACTCAACTTCTCCCATTCTTCCCTTGTGGTGGTGGTATTACCAAGAGGTGTATCTGGGAACAATGAGGGACCTGACAAAATGGCAGCAATCTGTTCATCCGTAAATGCTAAGCAATGTCTATCCATCCTGAATAAAAAAATCAGACCCACACACTCAACAAATCGGAACCGAGCGTGTTTCTGAAACTATTTACTACAAGCGTTTTCACACCGGGTGACAACTCACACTCAAACCACAGAACCGTGAGTTTGGCCCTACTCACTCAATATATACCACAGCAAACAGAATCTGATTAATTTTCAGAGACCAGTATATGCTCTCACGGCTGAGCCACCATACTTCATGTCTCATAACAATAAGGAGCTCCAGGGGAAAGGAACTAATGGGTCATCCCCCACTCAAAACAACTTCATACCACAGCAGACCCACTAAACAGTGTACAGTACTCTTTTTTTGTGTATTTGTGTAAAACCAGGAATTCGGGAGGGATCCAAGCTACCCTCTTCGCACCCACCCCCAAAAAATATTTTTACTTGTGGGGTGGATTCCTGATTCACCAATGTCTGTACTCTTTTGTATAAAAACAGTCATTCATTGCAAGAACCCTCAGCTTGTAGACAACTGTTGTCAAAAGTGGAACAAATTCCAAATCTATGACAACCCACACCGTGAAAATTAGTGAAAAAATGTGCAGAGCAAGGAGGCACCTCACGTGCGCAACACCATAGCGGGCTGACACTGAGAAACATGACCCTAGATCATTGTCCTGGATTGTGTTAGAAAAGGTCAGGGGTGACTCCCCTAATATTGAGAGATTACTAATCAATAGGGAGGCACGCTGGATTTTTTCCGAAAAGGCTGACACAATTGGGCTGAATGATGGGATAGAATGGAATAAAATCTCCCTATAATGGTCAGGCTGTATAACATGTTCCTTGTGTCAATGAGATTGTGTGATGTTCTGTAAGACAAGGTTTTTTGTGCCGAATGACGCTGTATTTAAGACTACTAATGGCGTTCCTGTCCTTGGACTCGTGGTCCTTGTGTGTCCATCATTGAATGGTATTTCCAAATACCTAAAAATATACCTAGAGAATAGCGCATATTTGGCGTAATGTATACACTACCCTCTGAGAGTATGGTTGGGGAATGGACTTAGATCGACACACTCAGCTGACACTGTACAATGGTAAAAGAAGAGCTGTCCTATTATGTAGATAGGAAGAGATGAGGCTCCCAATAATGACAGCAGAGAGTACACAAGTCCGATATAATTGGGATGTTTAGTTTATTTTAGGAGAAAAATACTACCCTCATTGCTATGATCGGCGAGTTTTTACTCTTTTTTACTATGACACAGTGTTTGATATATAACTACGATGCCATTTGTAGTGGCTTTGCGATATACAACGTACAATGCGTCAGTAATGCCCGTTTTGAATGGGGAAGTCGGAACCCTGCCCATTCCAAGATGGCGCCTGTGTTTTTGTGACGCACCACGTGGTTTGGATGATACCGCTACGTGATGCCTGAGAGTTTATCAGAGAGGCGTTTGGAAGCACCCGTAGCGGCTGAGACGAGGCTCGGGTTGCGATTTTTAACGGTGAGGCGTATGAGTGTGGGTTGAGGATGGATTGCAAGTGATGTCCCTGTCACCCTGAGAGTTCGAGTTGAAGGTATATGGAGGGCTGAGCTCCCTGTCTGAGTGGGATACTGAACTCCGACTCCCGACATTGTGTGCAAAGTTGTGGGGCGAAATCGACAATTAGATACACACCGATGTATGTGGATGCGGTGTGGTAAATTTTAGAGTCCTACATGACGGTAGATTCTAGTCCCCGATCCGAGTGATGTGTGGAACTCGGTTCCCCGTTATGATGTGGATGCATATAAGTCGTATGAGTCGTAAGGATGCCAGGCGGTATAATCGATAAATAGACATACACTGCTGAGTTCTATGCGGTGAATAAAAAACGGGCACAACATTGATGTCTGATACAATATATGTTTGGAATTGCCTTGCAGAATGCCCAGAAGTCCAAAGAGGGTGTGTGAAATATAGAATTACAGCCCCAATTAAGACGCTGTCGAACCGGTTTGAGACACTTTGGTCGACAACGGGTAAGGACATTCTCATGCCTTTTAAACCTTTGAGGAGTACATGACAGATTGAGTGTGATTGTGCCCTACCATGCAGTGAGTAATTGCAGGAACCCTCTGCTGTGTTTTATCTTCTGTAGACACAAATAATCCAGCATGATTTGTGCTGTTATGGTGAAAGAAGTCCTGTTGCCCTGAAGAATTTGCCGTACAAGTAAGGCAATGAAACATGTTGGCGTTTTGACTTCGTGTCTGTTGAATTACAGCACTTTTTATTATTGAATTGACCCATGAGCAAAGAATAAAATTGTGGTTGGCATGGTTCTTTCTCAATTTTTAAATCAGGACTTGGGTGTGTGAATTGTTCACTCCTTTTTTCACCTTTTTTCCTTTTTTCCAATTTTGTTGGTACAGTTTTCCATTGGTTTGAACAAGGTGGCAACCTATGATGAGAAACGTGGCAGTGCTGGTAATGATCTAACCAGTGTCAGCCCGCTATGGTGTTGCGCACGTGAGGTGCCTCGTTGCTCTGCACATTTTTTCACTAATTTTCACGGTGTGGGTTGTCATAGATTTGGAATTTGTTCCACTTTTGACAACAGTTGTCTACAAGCTGAGGGTTCTTGCAATGAATGACTGTTATTATACAAAAGAGTACAGACATTGGTGAATCAGGAATCCACCCCACAAGTAAAAATATTTTTTGGGGGTGGGTGCGAAGAGGGTAGCTTGGATCCCTCCCGAATTCCTGGTTTTACACAAATACACAAAAAAAGAGTACTGTACACTGTTTAGTGGGTCTGCTGTGGTATGAACCAGAATTAGGTTGCCTCACACTTCCCCACTGTCCTGAAGAAGACCAGCAAGCGGAGGTTTAAAGTTACCCTCTACGCATAAGCTGGGTCGAAACGTTGACGCATACCCCCATGCAAGGGCCTGTACCACACCTTATTACCCTGTCCTATTACCGGATGTGGCATTTATGCACCTACAGAATAATGATAAAATTTGTTGTAAGAATTATGTTGCGGTCAGGTTTTACTATACTGGTTTTTGTTGTACTTAATAACCAGCATCAATCTCAAACTAAAATTACTTTGACACTCTACAGCCTGTAATCTTCCCCTCTTCTTATTTCTAGCACAAGCACTTCTTCTCCCTGCACTTTTTCACTTGAGCTACCTGCTTATCTCTTAACATACGTGGTAATGTCTTTACCATTTCTCTGCATTTCTTTTGAAATATAAAAAATGATTATATCTAACAGAAAACCGTGGGTGTATGCTCTCTTTTTTCTTTCAGGGTGTGAATTATTTAATAATTTGTGATCTATAAGTATTGATTACTGGCTGTTGATTATCCATGTAGCCCTCACATAAGAAGTTTCTCTTACTTTGCGTTATTCCAAATCAGACTCTCCCTCTCATGCAGCACAGTGCAGCAACTTTGGCTCAGTTGCTGCGTTGCCTGACAAAGTTGTAATTCTGGGCCTATGTGAATAGGGGTTTCATTTGACATGCTACAAAAAACTATAACTTCAGTTGAGAAAGCTAATTAATTACCAGAAAGGTAAATAATCTAGTAGTTGAATGTGCAATGATATATATAAAATGTAATGCAGAAAAAGCACACATTTGAAATGTGCTGTTTGCAATAGGCAGTCACGGTTACCTGTGTAGGCCTTAGAAAAGCTATAAAGCAAAGTTCTTTAACTAGAATCAAACTTAATGCTGCTGAAATGTGCACAACGTGATTTAGGAGATTGACCTTAAATTGACATGCTTATTCCTGGATACCCGTGTGGCGAAATCCTACCTGTGGTCTTCGGGGCAGAGTGCTTTTGTGGCTTGGTGCTTTCTGGGGCTTCCCTCCCTCCCGCTGTTGCTGTCGTGGTCCCTGGGCGCAGCGCGCGAGAAGAGGAGGTGGTGGACTACAGCCCCCAGAGACTTTCGCTCGTGACTCCGCCCCCACTGTAACCCGCTTCCGCGTCCGAAGGCGTTAAAGCAGGCAGGCTCCCTCCGCGTCGCGGGACACGCGTGGGCGGAGCCGGGCTAAGCCCGGGCAAAGGGCGGGCCGTCTGTGGCCATCCAGGGCTGACCGCGGCTGGGCTGGGCTACATCTCGTTCCAGTGACATTTACAATGATTGCTTTCATCTATACCTGGCCCATGTGTACAACTGTTAATACGGCCAGTTGTTTGTTGTGTATTTGTTTATTATTATAGTGACTCAGAAATTCTGGTAGATCCAGAGTAAGGCTATTCAGAGTGTATAATTTTATTCTTATTTTTATTGTTCATTTAGTGAGTTAACCATGTCTACAGCCAATAAGGAGATTGTACGTTCTAATATAGCCACCCTTGACAATTACCTTGTGAAAGTTGTTGATAAAATTAACAAAGAGCGTCGACTTTCCTTAGGTCGGGGTTGTACTTTGGACCCTTTGCCTAGTACTCCCAACCTACCCATTTCAATGCCTATATTATCAGGGGATGGTAGTGACAATCTAGAATGTCCTGAACAACCTATAACGATTTCTGTTTTAGAAACAGAGACTACCTCGACCACGCTAGAACCACCTCAAGTATCATTATCTTTATGCTCTCCGGTTCCGAGATAGCAGAGAGTGCTAAGATCAGGGAAGGGTGCTGCCAGGGCAACTATTTCAAAACGGGGGGGCAACCATATTAAAAAAAAGATTAGACCCCCCAGCTAAGAGTGTTGTGAGTGATCCAGTTATAGAAATTGAAAATACTCAAGTAAAATTAGATTCCAAGCAATTAGAGTTCTTGGTTAGTATAATTGATGCGAAGCTTGACAAGAGTATTTTGCCTTTAATGAATAAACTTGATACTCTTTCAGAAGAAATTAAGAGGCTGGGCGGGCTTTTAAACTCCCACCCATGGACCAAGCTTAATATAGAGGGCCTATTAACGGCTAAGGGATCAGAACTGATAACTCTTAACATTCCTAATGAGGATTCCTGCCCTAATATCGCAGCCATACCGAATCTAGCAGTGGGCCCAAAAATACCACCTACATCTATTGTGATGGATAAGCCAGGGAATATCGCTATTAAGCCTAAAAGTTATGGCTATTCTAGACCGAATTTACCCCCGGAATGTGCACCATATGTGGTGGTCTTAACAAATGTTCCTCCACTTCAGGACAATGGGTCCCGTAGTAATTCAGAAACCCATGAGTCCCTAAAGAATAAAACGGTGGCTTGGTTAAAACGAGAATGTGGCTATCCAGTAGTGTTGTCTCATCAAATTTTAACTACAACTAGAGCTAAATGGATAGGGAACTCTTCCAAAAGTATCGATGGCGATTGTGTGATCGTCAATTTTAACGATCCACAATTAGCTACCACTACTTTGCTTAGAGCTACCTCTCGCCCTTTGAATGAACAGGGTATTTCACTCAGACCATTGGGGTTTTTCTATCAACATGTTATCGGTAAAACTTCTAATGTTTTTAAAAGGGGTAGTGGCAGCGCCTCTAATGTGTCCAATAGGTTTGAGGTGGTTACATCCAATCGGTTTCAATGTTTGAGCGATCTGGATTGTAACGACTGACTGGTTCCTGCTGTGGCGCCCTGCGAAGATGGGGTAGTACTCTGTGGGGCGGCGTTAGAAGGAATGACTCCCGGGACGCCAGGAAATGTTAGTATACCCCTCGACCTTTGTCCATCCATCGGTCCTGCAGATGATATTGAGGGGGTTAAAGGAGTATTTCATGTAACTGAAAATCCCTGTTTAAGTCCAAGTACTTCTCCCCTGGTCGAAGGCATCGAATCATCTTCTGGTTCGTTTAGTAGGTTTTTTGTTAGTTGGAATATTGCTGGTCTAGCTTCAAAAGAAGCTAGCTTGGGGTGGTCTGAGTTTATTAATCTCTTTGATAACTGCTGTTTCCGAGAAACAAGGTGTAAAAATTTTACAGGTTATAATGGTTTTGTTTCTTACCAGCTACCTGCAACCGCATCCATTTCTGGTAGAGCTAAAGGAGGGCTTTTGGTTTTAATTTCCATCAAAACCCCCATTATCGTCAAGAAACATGTTTTAGTGGGGGCCCACTCACAGATTATATGGCTTTCAGAGAAGGATGGAAGAAATATTCTTTTAATTAATTTTTATAATAAAATTTTTGATAGCACCAGGTATAAGGTGGTAGATGCACTATGTAGTGCAATTGAAGATATTATTAATGGTTCCAAAGTTGTTTTTGAATTCATTTTCGCAGGGGATTTTAATATTGTAGCTTGCCCCCTCTCTAGTCACAGTTTGTGCGGGATTACCAACCACTTTGGGGATGGGGATCTTCATTTTTCTCATAATAAATATGGGGATTCTCTGAATTATCTCCTAGCGGCCCTTGACATGGAAATATTGGATACCGGAAAGAATGATCAAGATGAGAGTATTCCGACATTTACAGGGAGGGGGGCAAATGCTGTCATTGATTTTATTTGTATGTCTTCAAGCCTTGTCTCATGGAGTTTGGCACCTAAGGTCGTGGATATCGTGCTTAGTGACCATAATTGCATTGTTGTTGAGGCTGTTTTGTGGAACAAAAAATCTGTACCCATACCAGAGATCATAGATAACATTGAACCACATAGCCCCAATGGTATTAGGTTAAGATGGAAAGGTGACAAATCAGAAATGACGCCCGATTTTATTATTAATAGTTGCTTACCCGAAATCACCGAGATTCTTGTGCAGGATGACGTCACTGCCGATCTTGTCCAACATTTTGCCCGAATTAACTCTATTATAGACCAAACATTTACTAAATCATCTAAGGCTAAGTCTAAACAACAAAGGGGTTGGTTTGATCGTGCCTGTACCTGCGCTCTTAAAGAGCTTAAAGATGATCTGGCATTCAAACCTAGAGATAGGGACCAGGTGTGTCAGCTCAGACTTAACTATAAGAACACAGTTAAGCGCAGGAAGTTAGAATTACAACATGAGGCCTGGGATAAACTGTCACAGGCCGCTGAACTGAAAGATTGTTCACTATTCTGGGCCACGGTTAATTGCCCCTTTTTAAAAGACGAGAAGGTTCCGGAATTAACCTCAATGGTTAGTATGGATTCCTGGGTTTCCCATTTTTCCACAATTTTTGATTCCGGTAATGCATTGGTCAATCGAAATGATTGCTGACCCATAGTGCCCCTGAATATTAATATCACGGAGGTTTTAGGTAGCATTGCCTCAAGTAAAGGTGGTAAGGCCCAGGGCCCTGATGGAGTGCCCATTGATGTTTACAAGGTAGTTCCGGAGATCTGGGGCCCCATACTGGTTAAGGTTTTTAATGCTGCAGTCTGCCTAGGGGTGCCCCCAACTTGGGAGGAATCAATTATCATACCTATTCATAAGAAAGGTGATAGGGGGATGTGAAGAACTACTGCCCCATCTCCCTGTTGGACTCCTCTGTAAAAATAATGAGTAGGGTACTCCTGGTTAGGCTGGAAGAATGGGTAGAAACCAATGGCATCCTGGCAAATTGCCAGTATGGGTTCAGAAAGGGCCGTGGGACGATCGAGCAATGCTTGAATCTCGAACTTTTAATTGGGAAATATACCCAGGCTAGAAAGGGCTCTATTTATCTCTGCTTTGCAGATTTAAGTAGCGCCTTTGATCTGGTGGATCATGCTATTCTCTGGATTAAGTTGATAGAAATGGGGGCCCCTGAGGGTATTATTTTCTTCTTGGCCCGTCTCTATGAAAAACTTCGAACCAGTGTTAGGTATGGTTCTAATGGGGAGTGTACCACGAAATTCAGGATCGGGCGGGGCATAAGGCAGGGTTGTGTTCTTGCCCCCCTGCTTTTTACCCTTTTCATAAACGAAGTGGACTCTGTCCTACAGTCTGTAGCGGCTGACGCCCCTGGAGTCAATAACATCAATATCCCGGTTTTACTCTATGCGGACGATGCCGTTTTATTGTCTAGGACCCCGTTAGGTCTTCAACGTTTAATGGATAGGTTTTCACAGTTTATTACATCCAGAAAGCTTGTGATTAACAAAACCAAAACCTATACCATGGAATGCGGTCCCGGAAAGATTAAGCCTCATTCTTATTATATCGATCAACACAGAGTCAAATCAGTCAATAATTTTAACTATCTTGGAATAATTTTCTCTAAGAATTGTAGTTGGGCTAATGAGCACACTAATGTTAGAGCAAGGATGGCCAGAAGCTCTAATGGGGTGTTCACTTTTGCAAATAAACTAGGTGACAAACGAATAAGTGATATGCTCCAGATCTTTCAGTCACGTTGCCTCTCTATCGCGCTCTATGGGGCGGGGATTTGGGGCTTCACCACGGCTGGGTGTTTACAGGTGGAGGAGAATGCCTTTTTGAAAAAATTGTTGTATCTACCTCAATCTGCCTCCAATGACTTAGTCCACAGTGAACTTGGTATCCCATTTCTAAATGACTTGATTCTCCTCAGGCCATTATTGTTGTGGCGGTCAATTTGGCTGAAAGAAGAGACGTCTCTAAATAGAGCCATTATCAATGATTGCCTCACTGCTGACAATTATTTAAAGATACCATGGATTAGGTACATTGTCAACAGTTTTCAGGAGATCTATGGTATTGATATCAAAACTGATAGATATGGGGCCGCAGTAATTTCCAAGTTAGAAATGAAGCATATTTTCTTGCTGTATAAAACTGAGAACAGGATTGGTATTTCTGGTACTCTATCTACCTGTGTGCAATATAATAATATGAATGAATTGAAGGGTTATCAGCCGTATCTCACCTTGGTGAACAGAGTCTCACATAAGTTTGTTTTAACTAGATTTAGAATGGGGATGGTGCATAAATTGGTCGCTTTCCCTTCTGTGAATAAGCAGCCCGTTGGCCCATGCCCCTGTGACAATTCGACAGCACAAAGCACGATGCACTTTCTTTTGATATGCTCTTTGTATGGGAACTTACGTGTAGCTTTTTTAAAACCTATTTTAAAAAAATTTGGTGTCAGGACAGTCCACGATTCTTTTAAATTACTTTTTAATTTGCATCATCCAGATATCTGTTTTTTTACTGCAATATTTTTACTTAAAGCTATCAGTATCAGGAAAAGTATGAGTTTTTAAGTATTTTAACTTCCCCTCGTCTTGCTTCATATGTTTGTTTGCTAATTATTTGTTGACCTCTTTGATGATCTGTAATGTTATCAATTTTTACTATGTATGTGCTTATATGGACATTGCTCCGAATAAAGCCTTATGAAATGAAATGACATGCTTAAAAAATGTTGTCATAATGGCAGAATATTCCGGTTTAACAAATGTATTACTTTATAAGCAACACTTTGTTATTGGATAACATGAACTCTCAATCTTTCTTATGTTTCATTAACATTTGAATAGAATACCTTGTGCATTTTGAACAATAATGTTTGAGTCCTATTTAAAGGAATGCATTACCTAACATTGATTTTTGACTTTTGGTTAGTAGTTCATTGTACTCACAGTGAAATGTATTGATATGTAGAAAGTCGATATGTGTCTAAAGGCTTATTGGATCCAATACTAATGTTTTCAGAAACTATCTATGCAAGACTGTCTGTAGATAAACTTGTTATAAATAGTACAAGCTGCATTTACTTTCATAAGAACGGAGGAGCTGACCTGCTTACTGACGAATGCTGCCATCCTATTGGTCCACGAAGGAAGAAGCCTTATACAGTGTTTTTGATATGTTGCTTGGCTTTTATATTAGTGCATGTTTCCAGCTAGTGAGTGAAGAGAAGAAGATTGCCCCCAGATCCTTGACAGTTGTGGCTACTGCTTCTACTTCTTTTCTTTTCTGCTCTAGCTTTGCTGTTTGATACTTGACAGACTGCCACTGCAACTGTATGCTAATTTGCTTGGGTTTATTGAGGCTCGGCTGAGTCTTATGAACCACTATTTATGGGAAGTTCAGTTACTCTAATTTGGCTTTGGAGCTTTATGTTCTCCTGATTTCACTTTTTTTCTTTGAATTCAAACTTTAATGGGTTCTTGAAATCTAAAACTCTGACCCTGATCTTTAGAATAGGGAATTTATTCCTTTATGGAACACGACTAATGTAATATATTTGATTAATTGTTCTAACCATTCTCTTGATGAGATTTCTGTAAACTTATTTGATTTTTGGACTAACTAAATTAAAGACAAAATAATGAAAGTAACTTTATTAATCTCTTGATGAGAATAAAGGTTTTAGAAAAATTATCCCAACTCTCATCATTGACTGAACTTAAGTCTGTTAATGAAATTTTACGTTTGAGATGTCTGATTGTTCCTTGACTCCTAATACAACATTCCAAGATCTATCACGAAAAAGAAGAATGATTTAGCGTGGAAAACGGGTCTTAACTTTGCAGATGATGGAAATATGTGATAGTATTTTGAATGAGTTTACTTTTAGGGCCGTGTCCGCACTAACACAGTTGACCTCTTCCTTAAATCTGTCATAACAAGGGCCCTATTAGGAATTAAAGGCATGCCTGAGTCTTATCAAATCACTCTTCTGTTTTATAGATAAAAGTAAATCCAAATATTTTTATTTTATCAACATTTCATATGTTTTTTTCAACAATTCAAATATGACTCCTTGGTTCGCTGCTCGTCTTATTGTCATGGAAGGATATCAGCCTTGCCTGCTTTCTTCTCAATTTTCCTGTATTGAAGTTTGGCAGCACTTTGTTCCATATCTCCTCAAATTGCAAAAACTTTAGGGCTCCTTGCAAGTAAGTGCCACAAATGTATATTTTTATTTGAGGATATTATGGATGAAATTGAACCACCACATGCATGTGCACTTTATATTTACAATTTAGGTATGGAACTCTACTGCTGCATTACTTCAGAAGCAGAGGGACTCAGGCTACTGTAACCTCGATGTGCCCTACATGTTCCCTTAGTCCGGAATCAATAGACCACTACATGTTTTTTTGTCCCTGCTATGTAAAGACTAGGAAAAAGTGGCTAATACCTGTATGTTGGCTCTTATCATTTAAGCAACCAGTAGAGGCGCTGTGAGTACTAAGATCAGATTCCACAGAGTGGCTAGCAGTCGCCATATAACAGTATTTGCTATACACCTGCATGCCGATTACGATCCGGTAAAAACCGGGTACGAACCGTCGGTCGGAGAGTTTTCTCCGTCCGACTCGTACCCGGTCGGAAAACTTTACAAACATGGAATTACGATTCGCACGGAAACACCATTTCCGTACGAATCGTAAAAAACACCGACCGACGAAAATATACATACGAATGTGATCCGGGAATGCTGCGACGTGACGTCGGGACGCTTTCAGGCAGCGTTTCACGACCCAGGAAGTAAAATTCGAACCGACAGCAGTCCGGACGGCGATATTTTCACGGCACCCAAAAAGTGCCGGAAAAGCGAAGTACGGCGCGAAACGACCAGAGTAGGTGGCCCGGTACGCGCCGTACCCCCCCCAGCCCCCGTATGTACGCGCCGACCCCCCCAGCCCCCGTACATACGCGCTGACCCCCCCAAGCCCCCGTACGTACGTGTCGAACCCCCCCGTGTATGTACACCCGTGTACGTGTCGTACCCCCGTGTATGGACACCCGTGTACATGTCGTACCCCCCGTGTATGTACACCCGTGTACGTTCCAGTCATACCCCCACCCGTGTATGTACACCCGTGTACGTGTCGTACCCCCCGTGTATGTACACCCGTGTACGTTCGAGTCGTACCCCCACCCGTGTATGTACACCCGTGTACGTGTCGTACCCCCCGTGTATGTACACCCGTGTACGTTCGAGTTGTACCCCCACCCGTGTATGTACACCCGTGTATGTGTCGTACCCCCCCGTGTATGTACACCCGTGTACGTGTCGTACCCCCGTGTATGTACACCCGTGTACGTTCGAGTCGTACCCCCACCCGTGTATGTACACCCATGTACGTGTCGTACCCCCACGTGTATGTACACCCGTGTACGTGTCGTACCCCCTGTGTATGTACACCCGTGTACGTTCGAGTCGTACCCCCACCCGTGTATGTACACCCGTGTACGCGCTGGTGGTACGCACCGTACATACACGGGTGGGGGTACGACTCGAACGTACACGGGTGTACATACACGGGGGGTACGACACGTACACGGGTGTACATACACGGGGGGTACGACACGTACACGGGTGTACATACACAGGGGGGTACGACACGTACACGGGTGTACATACACGGGGGTACGACACGTATGTATGGGGGCTGGGGGGGGTCGGCGCGTACATACGGGGGCTGGGGGGGGTCGGCGCATACATACGGGGGCTGGGGGGGTTGTTGGGCGCGTATGCGGGCACATGTCTCCATGGTTGCTATGGGAATTCGGTGCGGACAGTGTTTTTTCCATACGGTTGTAACATCGGACGCACGGGATGGATCGTGATTCCGCGGTCGGACTTCACTTTTCACATTTGTACGGTGAATCGTCCGTGGACGTGTCAGACACATTTTCCGACCCGGGGACGTGTGGGGAATAATTCCCAATGCGATTCGTATGGACTTTTTCCCATGCGAATCGTAATTGGCAGTTTGTACGGCACTTGTACGATTCGTACGGTAAAAAGACCGGATACGAGTCGTACGGGGAAAATTTTTACCGGATCGTAATCGGCACCCTGGAGTATTAGGTCTAAGTTACTACCTCTATGGTAAAGCCTGGTACAATATAAGTTTAGGCATAATATGCAAACATCGTTATGATGCTGTTGACAATACTTGTTTTTAATGCTAATGGCTGCATGTTTTAAAAAATTGTTATTATCTTTTTACATTTCTAAACTTTCTATGCTATGGTTTCTACTTATTATTGTGTAATATAATTTATTAGAAAGATTGTTGTTTATGAATTTTGCAAGTGATCTCCATTTTGATTGAATAAAGAACTACTACTGCTATAGATTGACACAATATTTATTTTCCCCTCTACGTTGAGCAATGCAAACACACAATAATTTGCTAAGTTTGAAAATTGGCTGTTTTTATGAACTGGAACAAGTAGTCAACCTCTCCAGCTGCCGGTGACTACATTAGTGGCCACGCAGGATGCTGCACACTAGGAAGAGAATGTGTGACCATAACGTCAAAAATCTTTGTTTATAGACTGCTGTTGGGACTCCGTTTGGATCAAGTGCGCCATCGCTTAGGATAGACTTTAATGTTGTATTCACCTCTGTGATTGCCCTAATTATTTTCAAATTGCTTATTAAATTGTGTACTTCTTCTGTCCATTCAAATTCCAAAGGGTTATTGGTCACATATAGTTGTTTGATGTAAGGGGATATTTCAGCAGAAGGACCACCATTTATTCCACCCTTCCTGCTTTCGGATATTACTTTGTTTTCTAGTTTTCAAATGTTTTCGTAAATTGATGGCCATATACAGGTTAACCCAAATTTGTTCCTCTATTTAACTTCCCAGCCTATATTCTGACCTGATTGTTAATATTTCCTTTTTGATATCAAGTTATTTGTTCCCTTTCCTATAGTACCCCAGCACATTGTTCAATTTGTTTTTAAATGCCTTATTTCTATTGAATAGGTCAGCCTTTTTTATGCTCCATCCTGACATTATCTTCTGGGCTATTTAGCCATTCCATAAGAGTCGAAGCTATGGTTGGCCAGGATTGAACCATGACCAGGCTGTGTGAATTCTCGTAATGACTATCGCTTCTACCATGCACATCAACTGGTCTACTAAAACATTCATTTTCCTTACTTCCCATTTTAGTTGTTATATTGGCTTTTTGTCATATTCCGTCTCAATGTAAGACAGTGTTTCATTCCTCATCTATTTGAGGATTACAGTCACTGCTTAGGATCAGAATGATCTTATAAGCCTTTATTAACTGGGAGAGCTCCACTGGAACCAGAGCATCATCTAATGTAGCGTGTCTTTGGTTAGGTGCATGGCTATTATCGGGTGGTCGGTCTGTGTAAAATCTTCCATTTAGTAGTCGAAATCCAAGTCCCTCCAGTGTCTTCCTTAAAGAGTCGCCAATGCTGTCTGTGAGAGGCTGGCCTGGTATATGATGTTCGCTAATGCAAGTGGGCACCCTGCAGCAGTCCAGACAACCCTTATGGTGATTTAGGAGGTCTTAGACAACCTTAGAAAGCTCTCCATGGTAGCTGTATAGAGCAGCCTTCAGGCGTAGTCCAGAAGGAGTGTAAGGCAGCTTGTTTTACGAGAATGCAATCTTATATATATAGATTACGTGAAAAAGAACCAAACAAGGTGTTTATAAGAAATATGTATTTATTATATAATACTCTCTAACACATACACATATCTCCTACCCAGAGATATATTCACAATGAACACAATACTTTGCATAGCAATTACGTAAGTAGCACAGAATACACAGTTTACCCCAGGGGGGGACCAAACCATATACTAAGAAAGTGGCATAAGAACCACGACCCAGGTCAAGACAATGTCGAGAGGACGTAGAAGTACTGGGGCGCAAGGAACCACCCAAGGTGAGGTACCCCGTGGAGAGCGGGTGGAGTGGGGGATCACGACTGCGTGCTCCATACAAATCAACGTGTAAGTCACGGTTGGAGTTTTGAAGATTTTGGACCCTTCCTAGTGGACCCTGAAGAAACTCCGTGGAAGACAGAAGGTTGAAGAGCCACCCCACCCATGGATACCCTAGAACCCATAGGTGTGAAGTGGTGTCGGAAACCACCGACAAACCCAATGGAAGACTTCAGGAAAGAGCCGCTGCTGGAGAAGGAGAAAGGTGGATTCAGGATGAGAAGTACCTGCAAGAAGAGGGTACAGATTCTACGTCACTCAGAAGTGACCAGGAGATCTTGAAGACGAATGCCCACCAATGTCTGGAGTTGCAGGAGAGTTGACAAGGACCTTGACTCTGTAGCTGTGAGGACCAGGCGATGCTGAGGGAGACCAGGAGCCATTCAAGAGCTGTCGCATGTCAGATGTTGAGTGCTGAGGGGTCGGTGTCCGCAGGAGCACCAACAAGCCTTGGCAAATGCAACCAACATAGAAGTCGAAGAAGGTGTGATGTCGGGACCTGCAAGGTCCAGGAGACTCACCACAAGCAGGGTAGTCATGGCAGGCCCGAGCAATCAGGGGAGTCCAAAAGAAACAAAGGTGACCCTCAACAGACCAACAGGCCGTAGGCACTGGAGTCGCAAGAGGACCTTTAGCAGCTCACCAAAAGATGCAGGCCACGGTGCAAACAATGCGATGTGGACCAAGACTTTAGTCGCTGGAGATGCTTGAAGTGGAGGCTATTTGGAGCCCAAAGATCTTGGTGGAAGGAAGCCAACAAGCCTTTCCAACTGCAAGTTGACGCGGTGCACAGGAGTTCTGTTCCTGCAGATCCCACGAGGGATATGGGCGTCAAACTTGTTGAGAGGGTAGGGCAGGCCTCAGGAGCAGTAGAGAACCCCCAGCTGTGTTTCAGAGCCTTTCAGAGTCCATAGGAGCTCTGGATAAGCAAATTGGTCAGCTTAGTTGTGGGGTCTGCAAATGCAGGGAAGTACTCCTCCACTTCAAGGGAAATTCCTTCAGGCGTCTTTGATGCCCACATTTCTTGGAAGGTTCCTGGATGGTGCACCGGCACAGACAATGCAGCAGACTCAAAGGGGGACAAAGTCGAGCCCAAACAAAGTCCAGCTAAGTCCAGCGTGCCCAGACGGTAGAAGTAGAAGTAGTGTCTGAATTGAATCTTGTCCCACGACGAATCTAAGGACCTACCCACAGGTAAACTCTTTCCTAAGGAAAGGCTTGGGACAATTCATGGGACCCTCCCAGGGGAGGGTCTGGACAGGGGGGAGGTTACTTCCCTGTCCTTTGTCCAGTTTTGCGCCAGACCGGGAGCCAGCGGCTCCCAGAGCTGGTTTGAACTGTACTATGCACGGAGGCACCAAATGTGCCCCTCATGCAGACTAAGTGACACTGGCAAGCACACTCACCCGGTACCGATACAGTAAATCCTGTCTGGGATGTGGTCACGCCTTCCTGTGACAGGATACCTATTGTTCTGCCTTGCCCTGCTCGAGATTGGCTCAGCAGCAGGAGGGCAGAATCGTGACTCTGGTTGACAGCAGCCATTTTGTGCTTGCTGGGTTGAGAAAACTGGTACCGATAGCACAGAGAGTCTAACAGAGGGCTCTTCTGATACCAAACATGATAGGATTTGTTGCAGCCAATTTCGAGATTGCCAACATGGAATTACGCGGTGCACCTCTATATAGTATATGGCTGCTTCACTTACAACCCGGGAGAATGGACTCCATAGGCTGTAGGGGTGTCCTGCTCATGCAAGGGCACCCTCACACTTAGAACCAAGCACCCTGCCTTCAGGATTGCAGAAGGCCTGCTATAGGGTTGACTTATAGGTTTTAAGTGCAGCTACCCTAGGTATAGGAAACCTATATATTTTGTAAGTGGTGCTAGCATTACACAGGCTGCAATGGAAGGCCTTTAGTTACAGTTTGAATAGTCTCCCATGGGTGACATAATACATGCTTCAGTCCATGGTGGACCTCTGGGGTACCTATGCCCTGGGTACCTTAGTACCATATACTAGGGACTGATAAGGGTACCCCAGTATCCAATCTGGGATGTACCTAAGTACTGACAATCACAATTTAAGGGACAAAGCAGATAGACTGGGGTCCTGATTACCAGGATCCCAGTCAGACTATTCAATAACTGTGAGAAGTTGGCCTGGTATATGCTGCTCACTAATTCTAGTGATCACCTTGTACCATGCCAAACAACCCTTATGGTGGTGGTTGAAGTCAACCTTGATAGACCAGCTATCCTAGTGGTAGTGTGGACAGTGCAGTCTGCAGGCTAAACTCTTGAGGGCATGTGAAGCCAGCTGTTTTACCATATGTAACCTCCTTGCATACCAAATGAAAAGACACCACACAGATATATTCAAAATATATATGTATTTATTTACTTAAAAGTATCCCCTATACTCTTTATGAGCACAGAAGCACATTCGTTAAAACAAGGCAGTGTTTAAATATACAAAAGTTGCACAATTATGGATGGGCCAGGTGGCCAGCTAAACCATATACTAAAATAGTGGTATAAGAACCACAAATAGAAAGGAAGGAAGGCCTAGGGCCTTGGGAATCGCTGGGACGACAAGGAGCTAACTGTAGTTAGTGACCAGGAGGCCCACAGGATGCGTGTGCAGTGTGCAAAGTTACACGCGTGCACCTATTGATTTCAATGGGTGCGTAAAAGTCACAAAGTTAAAGAAACGGGAACCTTCCGGATGGACTAGAACCTAGCAACTTGAAACCTAGACACTAGAGATGTTTCTCTACACAGGAGCACCGGAGTGCCAGCGTTACTTCACCCACAGGAAGCGGGTGCATACGTGTCAAAGTACGTCGGGTTTCGTCGTGCAGGTCTATGGAGCCTGAAGATGAAGATGCTGCAGGTGGCCAGGCAGGAAGAGTTCGGGTGGATCCAAGGGTGGATCTGAAGAGTAGACGACCTGTAAGCAGAGGGGACAGTGTTCAAAGTCACTAGCCAGTGACCGGCGTGGAACCAGGAAGGAACCAGGCGATGTCGGGTGCCAACAGGTGAAGCTTGTCTCCGCAGCCACGTGGAAGTGAAGGGATCGACAATGACCAGGAGTCACTCATGAGCTGTCCCACGAAGGCTCTAGCTGATGGCAGTGTCGGCTTCTTGATTGGAGCCAACAGGCCTTGGCTAATGCAAGCCACGCAGGAATCAATAAAAGCTTGGTGCTCTCACCAGCAATGTCAGAGGGGCTGCTCCTTTTCACAGGAGCAAGGGCCAGTCTGGAGCAACCAGACCAGTGGTGTTGTTTGTAGATTTCGTCGCCAAGATGGCCACTAGCCAACGGGCCAGTAACCGGGATGATGCGTCGAGTGGCAAAAAGCAAAAGGGCCCCACGCAGATCTCGTGGATGCTGGAGGGCTGGTCTTTGGTGCAAATACTGCTCGGTGTTGGGGCTTCTCAGGGCCCAAAGCACAGTGTTGAGGATGCCTCAGGTGCTGCGCAGTCAGCTTCTCGTGGACATTTCAAAATGGCCGGTCCCATGTCTCTCGGTGCCTCCACGGGTCTCTTCTTTGCAGGGACTGTGGATCTGGCTCAGAGATGTCTGGGAGTCTGGGTCTTGTCGGGCTCTGGGCTCGGTCTCCAGCGGGAGGCGGCGGCAAAGCAGTCGTCAAGTTGCTGGATGGTGCCTGTATTCACAGGGTGGTCAGTCCTTGGCCACAAGGGAGATTCTCTTCAGTCTTCTGTGCAGCAGAACGTCGAAGTCCAGTAGTTCTTCTTATTTAACTCGAGTTTCAGGATGATCTGAAGTCTTGGGACACAGCTCCTACTCTTATTCCAAATCTAGGGGCCGGATTAACTGCTAGGTCCCTCCTCTGGGTGGGACCAGGAAGGGGGGTGATTACACCCCCTTTCCTTTGTCCAGTTTCACGCCAGGACTGGGGCTCCGGATTGAACTGGCATATGCACAGTGACACCTTGCGTGCCCCAGGCATGTCTCAATCTATTCAGCCCTCCCTAACCCACTACACAAAATCCTGTCTGGGGTGGTGCTAGCACCTCCCCTGGCAGGAAACCCTTTGTCCAAACCTCCCAAGCTGGAAGGACTCCCAGCAGCAGGAGGACAGACTTGTGTCTGTGGTGGCAGCATCCATTTTGTGATGCTGAGGCTCTGTTTAACTTTACCCGGGTTTCAGGTTAGGTACATGTCGTGTCCCTCTAGAAGGGTGGAATGCTACCCCCGTCGCCAGAACTGGCGAGGGGGTAGTATTCCAAATCGTATGACACCTTACTCGACATGTTTTGATAAAGCCAAACCAAAGTTAGCATTTGACCACGAGGTACATAATGCACTTAAGAGTATATGGTATGGCAATATCATGAAACAGCTAAAGGAAGTTGTTCCGAAAGCTGCAGACAGGCTCAGCTCATGCCAGAGCACCATCTCACATGAAACCAAGCACTCTGCCTCCAGGATTGTTAAGGCCTGCTATAGGAGTGGCTGATAGGTTACCATGTGTCCATATATGTTTAGATATAGAGATACTATATCTAAGTAAGAGGTGATTACACCAACTTACCCCAGCTGAGTGATCAGCCAGTTGTGTCAAATAGTGAGGCCAGGCCAGGGGTGGCATTATACATGCTGCAGCCCCTGGTAGGCCTTGGATACACCTATGCCCTGGGTACCTGGGGTACACTGTTACAGGGTCCAATAAGGTGAACCAGTTCCAATTGGTAATGCACCTAGTGTGCATTGGCATTAGTTTAGGGAGAGAGCAGCAGGGCTGTGGGTCTGATTAGCAGTGAAGCAAAAGCAAACATTTGGGGTGACCATAGGATAGCAGACCCTACTCTCCTACAATAACAGCTTAGCACCAGGCAACACGTGGGGGTAACCATAAAAGTAGATGCTACTTTCCTACACTGTCTTTTCTCTGTGCCTAAACCACAATGGAGGGAATATCCCAACTAGAGGCCACCTCTATTTGACAATCTTGATTCTTGTGCTGCACGAAGAATTTTCAATTAAAATCACTTGCTAGACTCCACATGGTGTTACAATGTACAGCCAGAAGATTGCGTGATAGCTATGGCTTCAAAGAATTCTCTTTTGTTTGCTACGCCAATTTGATGTACCTATTGGGTATAGTCAAACATTTACAGCACAGAGGCTCCATTGTTTTGAATATCAATTTTGACTCGTAGTAGTTTCAACACCATAACGTAAGGATTGTTGTGGCTGGACTGAAAAGTTCACAGTAGTTAGGCAACAGGCATGCGGTCAAGGCCCATGTTTCTTAGATATAGGTGATGTCATGTGATTCTGTGCTTGTCTTCAGATTACATTTCTCTTGTGTTCCTGGAGCAGAATGTTAGGGAGACACTGTGTGGAGCTGTACTCCCTTAACCCCTTCAGTGCCCCGCCCTTTCCCCCTCCTGTGCCGGGCGTTACATTAGCGGGCGGGGTCCATGACGAGATAGTCTCGTCATGGGCACAGCGCAACCGTGCTCCATGACGAGACTATCTCGTCATGGGCATAGAAGAGGTTAAAGCAGTGCCAACTTAAGGCTGTAAAAAGCCATGTCCAGTCCTCTTCTTCCTCACCTTTGTTTTTGCAAGCACATCTACCTTTATTTTCCAAGTTACTTTCTATAGTTATTTTATTGTTTACTATCATATATGTTGGACAATCTCTCTGAGCCCTTCACACCAATTAAGACTGTTGTACTTACTTTTTATAGTGGGTTGCTCAGAAGTAGTGTTTTGTGAAGATGTTTTATTTTGTACGGAACTGGCATCCAAGATATGGGAATGTATCTCTTATTGTGGTGTTTTTACTCTGATAGCCCAGTGCAGTAGTTGTTCATATTGCTCATTTATTAATCTTCTAATCTCTTTGTTAACAAAAGGATTCTCATTTAATGTATTCATTTCACCCAGACTTGTTAGCTATATCCTTCGATTTTTTATGTTGTGTGCTTGGAAGAGCTTTAAAGACCATAATCAGGTTGCCCCTGTTTAAGTTGTCCCCTTTGCCCTGATATTCTGGGTAAAAGAAGTGTTTCATAGTTTCCTTATTTTGTGTTGGTGTTGTTACTTTCATTGTTCATCTGTGTGTTCTTTCTCACATGTTAAGATAGCGTGTCTGACTTTCCATCTGGAGGATTCTAGGAGAAGCATGTCTATTGTCTGCGTGAGTATATTTCATTATTATTGAGGTGTTTCTCTTGTTTAAAATATTTTTTATTCTTCTGAAAATTTACTAAACAGTGGACTGAAGGTTGTCAAGAATTATGGCTATGGGGTGGGTTTCCAGCTACAGGTAGAATCTCTAAGAAACGATATTCGCCTCATGGCCGTGTGTGATGTCCTCTGGCAATTTTGTACTTATATGGCTGCACTCGTTTTGTTGCCTCCAACCATTTTGAGGGCCTGGTGGATTATTTTTATAATAGTTGTCTTTGTGTGACTTGCTCATTAGTATCTCGGCTCCTCTGAGCCTCCTTCTTTAAATCTTGAATGATGGTCAACATTGTTTCCAGTACCTTATCAACTTCTCAAGCAATGGGATACAAGTACACCCCTCACTGGATCATTTATCTTTTCCCAGTGATTGAGCTCATTTAAACAACTTAGTTTAGTGGTGGTCTACATTATATACAATGGCATCATTTAGAGTAGATGAACTTGCACATCCAGCTTATCTGCATAGATCTGCTGTCACTACTGCCCACAGGGAGCTATTGATTGGCTTCCCTAGATGTTAGGGCATCACTGTCTTTAGCTTTTGTTATTAATTTGTCAATGGAGGAGTCCAACAGTTGAGGTGGGGGGATACGATTTTCCTTAGTTTCCTTAATTCAAAGTGAGCCAGGAGCCATGATTTGTAGATCTCCTGCTGTATGATCTGTGGAGACTGTTCCTGGTTATTAATTGTTACTACTGGTGTTAGAGACAGGACCCAACTATTGGCCTCAGTAAGGTGCACTACAATGGCCCAGGGCCTTTAAATTAAATGCTATTAGTGCCCAGGGCCTTTAAATTAAATGCTATTAGTGGGCCTACAGTACTGATTGTGCCACTCAATTAAGTAGCCCTTTAAACATGTCCAAGGCCTGCCATTGCAGAGCCTGTGTGTGCAGATTTAAACTGCCATGTTGGCCTGGCCAACTAAACCACTTGCAAGGCCGAACCCTCCCTTTTTAATACATATAGCTCACCGCAATCGTAGGCCCCAGACAGCCAAGAGGACAGACAGGATGCAATGTATTTAAAAAGCAGGACATCAACTTTTAGATTTTGCATGTCCTGGTAGTGAAAAACTCTTACATTTGTTTTTCAGTACTGCAAGGACTATGTATCCCATAGAATAACTTTGGGATTACCTTAATCCATTTTAGAAGCGTAATTTCAAAATGGGAAGATATAACAGGCTCATGTTTGGAGTCTCTGGAATCCTAATGTAAAATCCTCATTTATGGTGAAGTTGATTTTTAAATCACAATTCTAAAAATGCCACTTTTAGAGAGTGGGTGTTTTCATTCCTTAGCCAGTTGGTGCCTGCAGCCTGTCTCTGATCACATGACTGGGTGTAGTTGGCAGTTGGGCTTTGTGTATTCCACCTAGACAGCCACACATGGGAGCTTAGGTGTGACTGAGTGAGCCAGCTTTGGCAAGATGGGAGGGAGGAGCTGTACCCAGCCTCACTTACACCTGAATAGTCTGTGTCCTGCCCCCCCACAAATGACTGCCTACACCCTGTAGTTAGTCTGGTGCCAGGGCTGGCAAGGCAGGGCATCTGTGCAGGTCTCCTCCACTTCAAAGGTTATAAGTACTGGACCTCAGACACCACCACTTCAGTACACTTCTGGACCTGCAGATACTCTGCCAGGAAGATGGACTGCTGTGCTTCTGAAGGGCTGTCAGTCTGATGGACTGCTGCTCTGGGCAAACTGCTGCCCTGCTGTGCTGACCTGCTTCCCTCCTTGCCTGGGTGAGAAGGACTGGACCTGCGTCACTATAAGCCAGAACCCAGAGAGGCTCCAAGGACTAGTTGGCTGGCGCCCTGATGTGACGCCTCAGGGACATAACAGGCTTCCAAAACATTGCATCTGCACCTGGGCTCTGCCATATGTGAGTCTACCCTGTCAAGTGTGCCACTCCAGTCCTGGGCCCTTGAAGGTGTACATATGGTGCTTACCTGTGGAATCAACGTATCTCCTCTGCTGAGCAGCACATCATCAAGCCAAATCGACGCATTTCCTCGGCTGAGGGGAGTTTCATCAAGCAGAAAAGACGCATCTGCACTGCTGCGTGAATTGGGTCCAGAGCAGAATATCCGCATCACCGAGGTCCTCGCATCTCTCGGTGAGGGCAGCTCAACGATGACACCAGCCTCTGCATTACAGCCTTGCAGCTCCTCATAACCGGCTCATCCTCAGGTGGGCGCCACATCCTCAACGCCCGGACGTCGCATCACAAACCCCGTCAACGGGATACTCAACACAACAGGACCTCATACGAAAACCACGCTGCATCTCGTAATTGACGCATTGCTTTTAACTGCACAACACTTTTTAGTCTCTGTCCATGTAGTTGGCCTGGGCTCCATCGCGGTCAGCCTGATATTGTGACTTTGTCCCGGTCCAGCACAACCAGATACCCCTTGTTGGCGCTTTGGGATTTTTGGTGCTATTTTACCGTAAAACTTTAAAATTCAATACCTCCAGTTTCCCTGATTGGATTTTTGTTGTTTTGGTCTTGTTTATCTATTGAAATATACTCTATTCTTCTATACCTGGTATTGGATCTTTTGTGTGGTGTTTTTACTGTTTTTACTGTTTGAAGTGTTGAACAAATACTTTACACATTGCCTCTAAGTTTAGCCTGACGACTCTGTGCCAAGCTACCAGAGTGTGAGCATGGGTTGATTTAGGGTTTGCCTGCCTCTTTCCCTGACTAGAATGGTGGTTACTGCTTGACCCGGGCTCATACCACAGTCACCCAGTAACCCAATTTATAACAACCAGTGTGTGGGTTTTTATTTTTCTCCCCAGGACAGGACCAAAAATCATAGTACAAGCACTGGCTCTTTTAACCTGAACCATCGGCCATTGACAAACTGCGTGACATGCCTATGCCACACTGGTATCTAAAATATCACTTACACTTTTGCTTTTCCTTATAGCTCCTCAAAAGCCCTGTGTCCCGTAGGTGCAATGCCTCCACATTTTAATCCCTCTAGGCACCATATTAGCCACAGGTTGTGACAGGAGTAAAGCATTATCCTCTCACAAACGATTCAGACTATTTGAAGTTCCACCCTTCCAGTGCTGGACTGTGTGGGTATATATAGTATAGTTACTGTATAGCATATATGAGCTATATAAAGCTGCACTGACTTTGCTTCATACAGTCACAGACATCACAGCCATTGTCAGTTCACATTAAGGTGATCAATCTAAATATTTATTTGCCAATATAGAGGTTAACAGTATATATATATATATATATATTTTTTTTTTAATAATTGATCTTCCTTTTCTTTGATCCTATAATCCCATACAGAGTATGCAGCAAGAAGTCAGCTCATTTTTCCATCTCTCTGTTTTCATCATTTCCATTGCCTTCTGTATATTGAATGCATACAATCACAGAAAATGTCTGGGGTTGGTTTTAATACTTTAATTCCCACACTATAAACGTATTGTAGGCACTGTTATCTAAATAATCCCTAAAAACGCACACTTCTTCCAAACATATAGTTAATGGTTCAGACTTTCCTTATTCTTCCTGTCAGTACAATTCAGGACATGCCTGCAGTTGTTGTTCCTTTGTTCTTCAAAACGCGTTGCCCCCAGGTCTGCAAAGGCATTATAGAGAGTAAGGGCCTGATTACGAGCTTGGCAGTCTTGCAGGGGGCCGGCACGCCAATGCCCCGCTGTAAAACCACCAAACCCGTAGCCACACTGCCGGCTAAATTAGAATTTATACCCTGGTCTGGCAGCCAGGGCTTTAGCAGTCCCATGGTGTTGCCTTTCTAAGGCTCATATGTGATCCTGAGAAAGGCAGCAGCATTGGACCACTAAAGCACGTTTCAGCACGGAAAAAAATGCACAATGTTGTGCATTTCTTTCCATGCTGGAACTGGGGGTGCATACATAAAGAGGACACACTAGGTGCCCCCCCTGCATGCACCCTTGTGCAAAGAGACAGCAGACCTCTATGCCACCCGTTTCATGGGTGTCGCACAGCCACAAAAAGGGTGGTGGTGAGGCAACTCCTAATATGCTCGCCGGCTGCGGCACCGCTAGCATATTCTGCCCAGGGAAAGACGGCCGGCCCAGCATGATCCTTGATCCTGGCAGGGCCTGGGGTCTCATGGCTGTCCGACTGCCGCAGTTATAATACTGTGGGCGGCCACGCAGTGCGATGGTCACTGGACCGCAACTACGGCAGTCCTATGGATCGCCATAGTTGTAAGAAGGCCCTAAGTCATTACGGCCAATCAGAGAGTGTCTTTAGTTCCCCTCAGGATCAAATTAGAGATAGCCAAGGTAAAAAAACAAGCATGCCAGGCTATAAAGAAGGAAGGTTTGTAGTCCTGATATGGCCTATGACTAAGCCATCAATGCTGCTTAAATATTAAATCTATCAAAGGTCTCAAAGGTAACCAAGTGTTTATTAGAACACAATTGACTCAAAGAGTTTATTTTGGCATGACCACAAGGCAATCCTCAGAGAAAATGCTTGTACATGTAATAACCAATCAAACACAGCAGGAAATATAGATCTTATAAGGTTCACACTAAGGGTCTTATTAGACCCAGAAGGAGGGTCTGTCATCCACTAGTGAACAGGGGTCATTGCCTTTCCATCCTGCCAAAGGACCACTCCCCCAACTTAAAGGCCCCTGACTTCATATTTAGGAATCTCTGAGCTTGGAAGGGAAATGTTACCTTGTTTCCTCCATTCGCTGCACTGAAGGTTTGCTGAGCGGCCAGACTGACATGGTGGACGCAGGCAGTGAAAATGAGTGACGGTCGTCGAAACCTAAAAAGACTCTGCCAAACTCTAAATAAGGCCCTAAGTTTAGGTAAAGATGCAAATTAACAGAATTGATGAAAAACAATGCAAGGTAATAAGAAAGAATATTTCTTTCAGGGAGAGAGATTTGGCTACAAAAACATGAATTATAAAGCAGAAATCTTCCATTTTTATTTTATAAGTAATGAAGTACTCCCTGCCATGAATGCTAAAGATATTGCAGGTCACTGAGGAGTTCCCTAGCCATATAGAGGAATGAGGCTGAAGGCCGAGTTCCTTTATAATTTATGGAACTCCGAGGTGACTTGCAATATTCTTATCATGTATGCCAGGGGATTCCTTATTCCATATATTACATGGTCTCACCATCACTTTCCCACAAACCACTTAAAACCTTGGTGGGTAACTCTTTCATAGAAAGAGCGAGCCTGTTTGCAAACTTGAAGAATAAAAATAAAACCTCTAGTGCAAAATGAAAAACATAAATAATCTGTTAAATATTTGTTGCAAACAGATATTAGGAACAGTTGAATATGTCAGTTTAAAAAAAAAAGCTGCAGTTGCTCAGAATGTGTAGGAACATGAGGAAAGGTTCTAGCTGTTTCTAAGGAGTGCAAAAAAATATATAGGGGCATATCAGCAACAACCGGCGATAATTATCGCTAAGCGCACTTAGTGCTAGGATAATTATCGCCGGCTAGCGTGGATTTTTATTACTGAGATAGCGTGCTATTAGCAACGCTTATCTCAAAAGTGATAAAAATCCTCACGCTAACTGCCTAACGTGAGATTATCGCTGGAAACCCAGCGATAATCTCACGCAATGTGGCGTTAGCTTGATTATAGGGACTCACAAACTTAGCCATGATATCCACCTTCCATAGGATATCATGGCTAAGTCAGTCCTGAAGCAGGCATAAGGAAAGTAGTGATAACAGGGGTTATCGCTACTTTTCTTGCCGCTATGATTCATAGTGTGTGGCTTGATGATAGGAGAAATGTCGCTTAGCGACATTTCTCCTGTAATTGTCAGGTCAGGAACGCCCAAGCTGGGTGTTAGGAATTCCTACGCTAATGCAAGTTTTCACGTTAGCGTAAGCTTGCTAATTAGGCGATAAAATTATCGCCGCTTTTCGGCCGAAAACGGCCGCAAAAGCGGCGATAATTCTATCGCCTCGCCTTGCTGATTGTAGTGATGAAAGAGAGTCTCTTAGTAGTAGATGAATTGTTTTTTTCACCAAAAGGTAAATATACAAGAAACAGGTGAGCGCCAGGAAACACCTCCTTTCAGTCCCCAGTCCAACCGCAACTCCCAGAGAACCCGAAGGCCACTCGCACAGTGACATTCCAAGCACGCTCACACTCTACCTTAAAGGTAAACACCTAACCGCTTGGCACTAGCCACAAACATTAAAGTAGGACATAACACATCCCCCCTCCTTAATAAACAACAACAACACACAGACAAACCAAATCACAAACAGCTAACAAACAAAAAATTAAAAAAATAAAAATACGGAACAACTTATAAAACAAACCACCACAACATCAAACAAATAATACTACACAATGTATTCCTTGAGCCAACTAGGCACAACCCTTTTTCTCTTGCTACCACCCGTACCATCTCGATACGAGTTGACATTTTCCTGAGAAGGTTCTATGACCGACTGATACACCACAGACCCTTCCCCTTCCGTAACAGAAGAAGTATCTTCAGTACTCTTACTTGTAGTTTTGCCCGCCATACCATCCTGAACCACCCCACCATCATGTGAATTTTCCGTAGCCAATTGCGACTGTAAACTACTATCTTCGAAATAGTCTTCAACCCACTCAAAATCTCCCCCTTGATCATGCACCCGATTTTTTCCATACTGATCCTGATTACCCACTATAGCTATGTCTTTTAGATTCCACACTCTCCCATCTTCCAGTCTAACAGAATTCCTTAAGACTTCCACTACTAGCTTGGGTGCTTCAAATTTGCTTTCGTCTTTAATAACCTTGAACGGTTTCCTGACACGCACCCAATCCCCCACACTAATATTCACCTCCTTGGCACCATGGATCTTGTCATAGTAATCTTTTGTCCTTGAATGTACCACCTCCAACTTTTCTTTCACATCGGTAGGAGACCAATGTTGCACTTCACTTTGTACTAACCAACTAGGATTGTACTTACCCCTAGGTGTTCTACCCCTCATCATGACAAAAGGGGACAACCCTGTTTGAACTTGAGAAGTAATCCTATATGACCACACCGCTTTTTCTACTTGAATTTTCCAATCTAAGTTTTTGTTCATAGATGCTTGTATAACACCTTTGATTACCCTATTAAACCGTTCCACTGTGCCATTCCCACTTGGATTGAATAATGCAGTGGTTTTGTGTTTTACCCCACATCTCTTAAAATATTCCTTAGCCATGTTGGATAGAAACTGTACCCCATTATCCGTAAGAATGCAAACAGGTAAGCACTCCATAACGAAGATATTATCCAAAAACTTTAGAACAGAATGAGTATCTGCTTTCTCCACAATTTCCACAATCGGCCATTTGGTAAATAGATCAATAGCCACCAATCCATATTCCTTCATTTCACCCACAGGTCCAAAGATGTCCACCGCTACTGTGTCCCAAGGAAGACTAGGAATCAATCCTTCACTCATTGTAGGTCTTAACGTTTTAAGGGATTTGTCCGCTGAGCAACAAACTGGACACCCTTTCACAAAACCCTCAATTTCTTTATCGATTCCAGGCCACCAAAACATCCCTTTCACAATCAATTTTGTTCTAACAATTCCAAAATGTCCCTCATGACACAATTGTAACACTCTTTTGCGCAATATTCTTGGAGGAATAATTCTATCTCCTCTTAATAATAAATCTCTGTCTAGGGAAAGTTCCATCCGTACCTCCCAAAAGGGTTTCAAACTCCCCACGATATTTCCCTTCGTTGGCCACCCATTACAAACATACTTCAACACTTCCTCCAACACCACATCCTTTGACTGTTCTTCCATCCATTCACATTTGCTAATAGCAGGTGCACCTGAATCATGTACGAAAGCCACACTACAATTTCCCTAAGGATCATCCACACAATCCTCTAATGGATTGGGCAACCTGGATAAACAATCCGCCACCACATTATCCCTGCCCGGAACATAAACCATTTTGTAGATAAACTCCTTCATCCTCATTGATATTCTGGCTAATCTAGCAGAAGCAACCGCTGTACCCTCACTTGACAAAATGCGAACCAGAGGTCTGTCGTGTTCCCGACCCCACAGACCACGCGAGACACACCAGAGCTTTCAGGTATTCTTTATTCCTTGTTCGTCGTCTCACCAGTGGGCCCAGACCTCTCGCCCTCAGGTCCTGCCCTGGAATCCCTTTGTTCCCCTTGCCCTCTCCCCTCACCGGAACTGGTGTCCAGTGTCCTTTGGCCTCTGCCCTTGTGTCCCAGGGTCCTAGTGCCCCTGGTCTGGGCATGACAAGGTCGATGATCCGTACGAACCATCACAGGTTTCCCCCACACAAAAGCACGAAAATGTTCTAGTGCCCAAGCACAAGCTAATGCCTCTCTCTCAATAATAGGATATTTACTTTCCACAGGTGACAACGCTCTAGAAGCAAACAAAATTATTTCTTCTTTTCCATCCTTTACTTTCTGGGACAGAACAGCACCAAGTCCCTTGTCACTAGCATCTGTAGTCAATAAACATTCTAAATTAGGATCAAAACTAGCAAGAGCATTTACTGCTTGTAGGTCCACCTTTACCTCCGCAAATTCTCACTCACATTCCTTACACCAGTCAAATTTAGCGTATTTTTTCAATAGTGACCGAATATTGTAGACCTTCAATGCAAAATTCTTTATGAACTTTGCACAATACTCTGCCATGCCCAAAAAGGATCTTATTTCTTCCTTAGAAACAGGAGCAGGTGACTTAATTATGTTCTCCACCAACGACGGTTTTGGCCTAACTCCCTCCTCACTTATGACGTGTCCCAAATACGAGACACTTCTTTGCCCAAATTTACATTTTGTCAATTCGACAATTAGTCCCACTGACTGTAATGTTCCTAAAACCTGATTTAATTTGGCATCGTGTTTCTCTTTGTTTATCCCCGCTATCAGAATGTCATCCTGGAAGAAGCGCACCCCTTCCATTTCCCCAAACAATCTATGCATTAGTCTTTGAAAGACTGCTGCAGCGGATGCAAGCCCAAAAGGCATACGTGTGAATTGGTAGCACCCAAACGGGGTAATAAAAGCCGTGAGACCTCTTGACTGTGGTTCTAATACCACCTGATGATAAGCAGCAGAAAGGTCAATAGTGGAAAACCATGTTGCACCTCTTAACGACGACACCATCTCATTAATATTTGGCAAAGGGAACTTCTCAATTACTATATTATTATTTAAATGGCGCAAGTCGATGCATAAACTGATCTTTCCATTGGGCTTGCGGGCAACCACGACCGGAGAGATCTATTCAGATGTTTCCACCTCTTCAATGACCCCCTTCATCAATAAACTTTGTATTTCACTTTTGACCTCATCTCTAATTAGTATGGGGATAGGTCTAACTTTGTGAACTCTTGGTTGGGCGTCCCTTTTCAGTACTATTTTGTGTTCAAACCCTTTGAGTTCCCCAAAGTCTTTTCCAAACACTTTAGGGAATTTCTTGTTCAGCGCTTCACTCATCTTACTGCACTCATCCATAATAAGTACTTTTTCCACACTATTTGGGTCTAAAATTATGTGTAGATCTTTCTGGTCAAACCAGCCCAACACCAACGGTCCCCTCTTAGCTACATACAACTTCCCTCTTGTAGATCTTCCTTTAAACAGAAAGGTTAACCACCTGAAACCCAGCATGTCGATTTTTTCTCCTGTATAACTTACTGGATTCACACCTGATGTACTTAGATGGTCTCCGATTTTTTCTACAAATTTCCTTTTCCAGATCTCTTCGTTTATGATTGTGTAAGGTGATCCTGAATCAGCATACACATTTACCTTTACTCCACCTAGAGACAGTTCACAAATAGGTTTCCCAGCCATAGAATCATCTTCTATGTTCAACATGAAATTTCCTCTCACACTCTTCACACACTCTTCCTCCTCATTTCCATCCTCATCATCACCATCCCATATGTATTTAACATTGCTGCGCCTACAACACATTTTACTAAAATGACCTAGTAACCCGCAAATACCACACTTTTTCCTTAACGCCGGGCACAGTTTGCTAAAAGCTAAATGTTCTTTACTATCGCAACGATAGCATCTCCTATCATCCGTTTTAAAATCTCTTCCTTGGTTCTTCGCAGGCTGGTTTGTCCATCTCCCTTGCGTATGTTGGAAGTTGCTTTTAACTTTGCTTTGTATTTTAAATACCGCATCCAGCGTTTTTTCAGGTTCCTTTTCTGCTTCTTTAACCACAGTTGCACATCTTCCCGACATTTCTGATTTCCTCATTATAGCCAACACATCCTCGAGTGGTGCGTCTCCATTTACCCATAAGCGGTCTTGTATAGGTGCATTATTATTGTGCATGACTAAATGATCTCTGATTAAATCATCGTGCAGGTCACCAAACTTGCAATCTATAGCCAACTTCTTTAAGTCATCTAACCACTCATCCACAGTCTCGCTTTTAGTTTGCTTCCTCTGAAAGAATCTGTGCCTTATGACTCCTATGCAAACCTTTGGAGCAAAATATCTATCCATATCCTTAAGAGTATTTTCAAAAGCATCCAAATTTACATCCAAAACTTTAGACATTCTTGAATAAGTTTTCAAACCTACTGGTCCCAAAAAATGAAGGAGTATCCTCTTTTTCTGCTCGGGTTTCATCTTCCCCGATTCATCTACTGCATAAATGTAATTTATGAAATACTCCTTCCATTCCAACCACTTAATACATGGTTCCGCACCAGTTGCCCAAAAAGCGTGTGGATGGCTGATCGTGAAATTTTGTTGTGCCATATTTTCCTCTGTGAGGTTTCCCTCGTTATCTCCTTTATCCATAAACTACGCAGTTATTTTTAACCTTCTCTAATTGCACCACACTCCATTATAATATTTATAATTCCCTGCGTGTAGTCTGTTGCCTCTGTTATGCCCCGACAGCCTCACCTGTTTCTACTGTTGTACTTCAACGTCTCCGGTTTCACGTGGGCTTCTCCCCGTACAAAGCTCACATCTGCAATGGATCCTCCTTGTTGCCTTGACCACGAATCAACAATGAAAATATAACAAAATGGCCGCTACGCAGGGTCACGCAACGTGACCTTGCGCAATGACGTTTCACGCAACGTGACCTTCCGCGATGACGTTTCTGTATCCCTCGGTGCTGCGCATGCTCCTGACGTGTCAAGACTCTTCGCTTACGTCAGGAGCTCCGCGCAATGCCCGTCTCGGAACTTCCACTCCAACTTGAACGATGCCACCAGCGCGGACCCTCCAACCGTCGAAGTCACTTTAAGGCCACGTACGTTTCCCTTCGAATACAATTCCCTTTAGATCTTCATTTCCTCCTTGCCATTTGTCTGCCGTCGTCTCGCAAAAGTTAAATCCAAAGGCAATTAAAAAAAAAAATCCAAAGTGAAAGATTATTTTATTTTTTTTATATTCCTTTAAACACCGCAGCTCCGTATCCCCAATCGTCACCAATTGTAGTGATGAAAGAGAGTCTCTTAGTAGTAGATGAATTGTTTATTTCACCAAACGGTAAATATACAAGAAACAGGTGAGCGCCAGGAAACACCTCCTTTCAGTCCCCAGTCCAACCGCAACTCCCAGAGAACCCGAAGGCCACTCGCACAGTGACATTCCAAGCACGCTCACACTCTACCTTAAAGGTAAACACCTAACCACTTGGCACTAGCCACAAACATTAAAGTAGGACATAACACTGATAAGCTCCCAATTCCCTCTACTTGTCATTGTAAGCTATTAAAATAGAGCAGAAGAAGATAAGCAAGTTTTTGTTTTCATTGCTTTAAACAGCTGCTTCAGTTATGCTCCGTGGCCTGTCCTGCCTTTCACCTCAGCTACTGGCTCTGGCAGCAGGCATTGTGACATCAGAACTCCACATGCAATAACCTATAGTAGTCGAGTTCTGATGCCTTTCTTTATAATCGGGGACTGAGCATGTCACAAGTCGTCGATTATAAAGAAATTAGAGAGCTGTGAATTTTCAGGGATGAAAGAATACCAAGTATTATAAAGAAATTAGAGACTGCTGTTAATACAAAAACCCATGTTTTATAAATGGTCTTTTGAATGAAAAAAAAATCCTACCCCTGTATTTAAAAAATGAAGGCAACAGATGCAATCATTTATCACCCCTAAAATGTCTTACCGAAATGTAAAATAGACGCCAGTTCTGCAGCAAAATACGTTGGTGCTTTATGGCAGAAACAAAATAGTATTGCATAAGCAAAGCGTTTGGGTATTTAACAAAATTTAGATTTTTCTGACAATAAAACTTGAAAAACTTTATCATTAACCCCTGCCGTTTATCCCCCGATGAGAAAATAAAAAATCTTAATTACTTTTACGCAGATTGTTCTTCATGGTGAGAAAATCAAATTACATACTGAGACCTTTACGAAATGATGAGTTTGGAATTTAACTTAGCATTTAACATTTAGGAGAGCACTGTTAAGAGTTGCCACACCTGAAATGTGTCACTGCAAATCATTGAGACATGTTTGTAGATTGTGATTATTAAAATTTGCATTTCACAAATAACTAACTGGTCATATACCTTATAATATGATAGTTATTAATATTTCACCCTGCCCAAAATCCTGGATATTTCTCAGGGCAGGATTGCAATGTTAGGTAGAGAAAGGAAATACAGATTATACGCTGCCGGAGGCCATATTAGCAGGTAACAGTCCACAGTAGCTATCAAAATCTAAGGTGTACAATAAATAAGAGAAATAGGAATTATACAGGACAGATGAAACTTGTTATTGCAGGCTTCTAGGCATTCCACCAGTATAGACATGCCTTCCTTGCATTTCAACCACCAGAATTTTAGATTTCTAATGTAAATGTTCTCTATTGATGTACAATAAATTCAGACCCCAATTGTCTCTTTCCCTACAAGGACCAGGGGCATAGCACAAGCCTCAGCAGCCCCTGTGAAGCAGGGGATCCCCAATCTTTCAGGGTCCCCATATTCTTCAGGGGACTCCAATTCAGTCACAGAACAATGAGTATCTGTGCACATGTGGGAGACTCGGGGGGCCCCCTTCACATTCTGCAGGGGGGCCACATCATTTTGTTATACACAATTGACAGGGACATAATAATGAACCACCTTTTTGTCCATGTCCATATAGTCCTTACAGCACCTGTTCCAGGTACACACCATGCACCTCTCTGTGTAGCACAATCTCTCTGGTGATGTCCATATTTTGGGTGATGCTATTCAGATGGCTCAGCAGACTAATGAATCCACTGATCTGTGCTTGTTTCCATAGACACAGGCTCAAATCTTGGCAGGTGCACTAAGCCGGTCAATCTTCTGAGGTAGATAAAACTAGTACCACTGAGTGGAATAGGAATTGGCATATTCTATCTGTCAATAGCCGTAGCGCCAAGATATCCTGTGAGTGTGTATTGTACTACTGTGCCTGTTTTTCATGTAATGGTAACGTGTGCTAGATACGTTTGGGGGAATCTATCTCCTAATAAGAAAAATACTTTTGGAGTGGGATGGAACCATTTCTACACCCTGGTCGGAAGTAAACTTTCAAAGTTTGTCCAGGACATTTCACTCAAGAGAAATCTTGTCCTTCCAAAGCTTCGCTACACCACACATCCTTCTGGCACAACTTCCATTGAATCTTCGTACACAGGTCAACACAATGCTACACTCTACTTCTGGTAGATCCATGCTGCAGACCATACATTCACTCCAATGCACATTATACACTAACAGCACTCATTTCAACCAGGGGAATCCAAAACACCCAACTACATATGGATCAGCTGAATAGGCCACCTCAGTGGCAGGATCATCAGTAATACAGAAGAAAATACATTCACGGCTCATTGTCTCAAAGTATCAAAGTCTTAAAGAAATACCTTGTTTATTTATTTATTTAATGGCTTATTTACTTGAGAATTCTTTCTCGTAGGCCACTGTTGCTATTCCGTTATCCACACTGTAGTCCTGCCGGGAAGTGTCAGCATGGCTCTTGCTAGCTTAAAAAGTCAAAGGCTTCCATGTATTGAAATAGGCACTCAAAACCAGTTATGGGGTAAATTCCTATAAATGTGCAAACAAGAGTTTGGACAGGGATCGGAATAGTCACACCCTTGAAGGTAGATTCGGGAAAGTCAAACAAGTCAAAGTTTGTCAGCGGAAAATGACCAGAAAAATTAGAATAGAGATAGGATTTGAGTGTGCTACAAATGATTCCGCATGTTATGCCTCATTTTCATGTTGAAAACTTGGAATAGGAGGTACTTACCTCAAATGGTAAATACCAACCCCTGGGGTATTGAACACGTATGGAAAATATGCCACTCTGCTCCACCTGACTAGTAATTAGGCCTAAGAGCAAAGTGGGCAATGGGTAAGTGCTATTCAGAAATAAGGGGCAAGGGGTTTCTGAAGGGTTTCCTACCAGAATATCGAGATTTTAACATCAACTTGCCAAGATAGAGTTGCCAAAATATCAACATCCCCAATATTGTCACGGTAAGAATATACAGTAGAATACATGATTTACATTCATACATTCATAACTTCAAGGTAAGTAGACGTGAGTTAAAAATAGTAAACTGTACTGCTTAACTTACCTTCCAACAGAGGGGTATTGAATATTTTGTGCACAATATTTTGGCAGTCAAAATATGGTTTTTTTTCGATATTCTGACACAATACCCTTTCAAGAGGCCTAGTGCACTGAACAGGCTACACATGGCTTCCTGAGAAACGTCCGCAGCCCGTTTCAGTGCACTGCGTTCACTGTGTTGAGACAATGCACCATTCTTTGATGCTAGTTACAGCTAATGTTACATTCCAATCTAATGGGTCACCAATTTGTCTCTTGACTGCAGAAAAGATAAGGCAAGACCGTTTGCTGTTTGCTGTTATCTTCTGTTCTTTGTGTACGCCGTTGAGTTACCCGTTGCCTCATAGCACGAGGGCAGGAGTTCTGATAACAGGCCCTCTGGTATGTCAAACTAATTACATTTGTATCACTTTCATTATTTTGACTTCCAGAAGTTGGCACATACCCATCCGGAAAGCAATAAAATGTGAATGAAAATGTTTTTTCAATATTTACTCGACTATGTGTGAGAGGATCTGAGCGAAAGAGTTGAATAATAGCAACATTTCTGCTTAACTTCAATATTATTGAACAAGGCGCTTTTCCACATGACCTGTTTGACTCCTCTCACTGTACTAGAATATTCTGTCTTCATGTAACATATTTTCCAGTACATCCAATTACTTTTATCAATGTACAGTACATGCAATTACTTTTATCAATGTGCAAACATTCGCTAGACTGCCTTCCGCATTCATGTTCCATCCAAACGTCCTTTCACTGTGCCAAAACATCCAATTATTGTTCAATGGTTGAAGAGTTAACTATACCACATGCAGTGTGTCGCACAGCAATCTACATTGTAATGCGTAATTCACTTATACTTCCCTTACAATGCAGTAGTAGGTCAATGTAGTGGACTGGATATTATTGTAGGACGATATTGTTGGCTCCATGTAGTGACACGCTTTGTGGCAGAGCACGCCTGAAGTTAGGGTCTCCCAGTGATTCGTTTACACAAAGAACATTTGATACAACACCGTGCAGTATGCTTTTGTGTGTCCTAGCATGCCGCAACCACAACCAGGCTGCTTCAGAGCATGTGTTTATCTAGTGTACTTGCTTGACCTAAAAGTATACACCTTCCCCGAGTGCACTCAAATGACTCAAGGTTCCTTTTCAGAACAAGCACTGAAAATGCAATCGGTCTCGCCCTCGTTTAAGTTAAAGCAATTCTGTTTGTAATTAGGTGGCTTTTCAGCTTTGCTTTTATTAGTGTTTTTCAAACTTTCATGTACATAACATGCATATGTATGCATATATGTATATGTATATGAATGCATGCATTTATATTTGTATTTATATAGATATGCAGATGTATATATCTGTTTATATATGTATGTATATATATACACAAACATATATATAAATGCATATGCATAAATATACATATATCAAACACCAATCCCGCCTTTCCTTAAAAAACGGGTCAGACACATGCTTGGAATCTCTTCAGTGGAAATTTATTTGCCACCATCTGGAAGAAAAACACCTGGCAGACGCGTTTCGGCGAATGCCTTAATCATTGCCAGCTTTGTGTTTAGTCCTTGTTGTTTGCACAGGGCATTAACATAATACAGAGAGCATGTAGGCAGTCCCACGTCTCAAACTCAAGTTCAGTGACCGGTTCTTGCATTAAGTAATGCCCTGACAGTGTCAGCTTGCGAGTCCACCCACTCTCCGTTGCGTGAACATATGGCGGCAATCATCTCCCGAAGGTGTCCCAATCAGCAGGAATCTGCTACTCTCTCCCCGATACCATGAACATTGTCTTGGGCAGGGGGGCACCGCTGTGTGCATTCAGCACATCACACCAGGAAAGATGTCGGCTATCAGCGGAGCTCCAGAACGAGAGGCGCGTCGGAATGCAGCGCCGACTGCTGCAATAACATCAAACACCAATCCCGTCTGACACATGCTTGGAACCTCTTCAGGGGAAATTTATTTGCCACCATCCGGAGAGTGAGTAGTAGAGAGTGAGTAGTAGAGAGTGAGTAGTAGAGAGTAGTAGAGAGAGTGTAGTAGAGAGTAGTAGAGAGTGAGTAGTAGAGAGTAGTAGAGAGAGTAGTAGAGAGTGAGTAATAGAGAGAGAGAGTAGTAGAGAGCGAGTAGTAGAGAGTAGCAGAGAGTGAGTAGTAGAGAGTAGTAGAGAGTGAGCAGTAGAGAGTAAGTAGTAGAGAGTGAGTAGTAGAGAGTAGTAGAGAGTGAGTAGAGAGTAGGGTTTACAATCTGTGGAGTTGGGGGGATTAGGATAATAAATGTAGGATTTGTGAGACTACTTTTCAGTAGCTGACTAGGCTTGTCATTAACTCACTTAGGGGCATATGTATCAAAGGATTTTGTATTCATAAACGCTGCGAATCGCAAAAAAACAGCGTTTGCGAATACAAAATCGCAAAAGATGTATGAGGCATTTCAGCCTTGCAATCTTAAAGGAATCGCTAAATTTGCGATTTCTTAAGTTTGCGTAAGCATTTAAGAAATCGCAAATTGCGATTTCTTAAATGCAATGTAACACGCACCCAAGTTGTGCGATTTCTCCTTAAGAAATCGCAAATTACCACCAACTTCAAGTTGGTGGTAAGTTGTGATTTCTTTGAAATATGCACTTTTTTGCATATTTCAAAGTGCCATGTGGTGCACATACATGCCCTTAGGGCATGTATGTGCACCATATGTGCACACATGCTGATTTCAGGGGTGCATCAGGGTGTCATCATGACACCCTTGCACCTTTGAAAATATTCTCAATTTGCGATTAGCAAATTGAGAAGGACTTCCCATTCATTGCTATGGGCCTCATGGCCCATAGGAATGAATGGGAAGGTATTCCTTAATTGCGATTTCGCTAATCGCAATTAAGGAATTTTAAGAAATCTCAAAATTTGTGCGATTTTTTAAATACAACCTGTTTTGCAATTCTCAAATAGCGATTCTCAAAAAATCGCTATTTGAGAATCGTAAATGGAGATGATGATACATATGCCCCTTAGTCATTTTACCACAAAGTCGAAAAAGGTTCAGAGAGTCTAATTGTCTGCTCGAGAGTTTTTGTGAGACAGTCCTCAGTCCAAAAAGCACTAGTGACATCAGCCAAGAAAAGGTATGTTTTTTGTCACCTCTCACTATGTCTAACATTTCTCGCTCACTTGATGAAACTGCACCCACCATGTTGATTTAAAATCGTGACACTATGCGGCAAATACACAGAATAACATTTACCCCGCACATAAAACCGCTAACAGTAAGGCCTTTCAGTTAGCATTAACTGTTACCTGAATTTCAAGATACATTCCTTACCATCAATGCATAAATGTTTCCCGCCTCATACCCTGAGGAAACCGCACAAGTGGCTACCGCGCAAGCCTCTCTGTCTCGAGTTTCGGGCACTCTCCCCGCCCGTAGAAAGCTGTTAATGGAGGTTAGGGCGGCTAATAAAGTGGGACACGCAATTAACAAGCAATGCTCGTGGGAAGCCTCGCGTCAGCTTCTGGGGTCGAGCGGTAGCTGCGCGCACCGTGGCGGATGCCTCAGCTCTGCCGCCGGGCCCTTCAGCCTGTTTGGGAAAGCGAAAGCACGCCGCCATGCACGCGTAGGGACAAAAAAAAATGCGCGTGCGTGTGCACAAAGATGGCGTCGGGCTGTCCACATGCACATGCATTTTTTTGTCCCTACGTATGCATGTTTAGCTTTGCCGATGGCGGAAGCAGCCATCTTTGTCCATTTGGACGAGCTTTGGCTGAATCGATTACAAAAGGTGTTCTCCATGGCGAGAGCAGCGCATGCGCTGCTTTTGCCAGACGAGACCTAAAAAGGAGAGTTCTAGGAGGTAACCTATGTGCATATATGTTTATTAGGCAATGCTTCAGCACACATGAAACCAATCCAGGTGTGAACCAGCTAAGCTTTTAGAGCCCACCCACATCACAAACTGTACAAATTCATAGCCGAATGACTTCCAGGCAAGTTCATGTTGGTAATGGCAGTTTCATACAAAAATACTTAGGGGCATATTTACAAGAAAATGACGCAGCATGTCGCTGCAAGCCATCTTGCTACGCTGAACCGCGTCCTTAGGAAAGTACAGAGATGCGTCATATTTACAGCAATACGAAGCATCCCTGTGCTTTCCTCTGCACTGGTGCACCATTGGCTGCCTAGCACCAATGCAGGCCCCCATGGGTGCCTGCGTTGCAGGGATGATTGTTTTTGTGCAGGAAGGGACACTTTTCTGAACAAAAACAATAATTGATGGTGTTTTCCTCCTTCTATGTGTGCTGCAGAATGCTGCGGTATTTAATATTATAGGGCACATTTCTACTGTCTGCCTAGGCTGACGCAATGTAGGCAGAATTGTTTTTGTGCAGGAAGGGACACTTTTCGGCTGAAAAACAATAATTGATGGTGTTTTCCTCCTTCTATGTGTGCTGCAGAATGCTGCGGTATTTAACATTATACGGCACATTTCTGCTGTCTACCTGGGCTGGCGTAATGTAGGTAGGATTGCTTTTCTGCAGGAAGGGACACTTTCCTGCACAAAAACAATCCTCAGAGGCATTGCATTCTGCAGCACACGTGGAAAGAGGAAAAAACGAGGAGGGATAAATATATTTCTCCTAGTTACACCTCCCGTGGGGAGGTGTAACATTTTGACGCATTTCCAGATTTACCACTCATGGTAAATCTGGGAATTCTCCAAAATATATGGGTGGAACACCCATGTTCCACTCATGTAATGCGTCTCTGGGCACAGTAACAGAAGTCAGCGACTTGCTCTGCCTTGCTCCACATTTACCAAGCCACGCAGGGCCACACAAGATGGCTTTGAGTGGCTTGGTAAATGTTATTTTAGGTTTTGCGTCGCCATTGTGCCCCCTTGCCTGGCTCAGGGGTGACGCAAGGTGATAAAAATTGGGCCATTGTGTCTACCTACCATTGTAAAGACCCACATGCCGAGCATTAAATTGCTTTGCGTCACACAAGCTCCAGCCTACGGTTTCGTAAATGTGGGCCTATTCTTCATTTTCGTGCGTAGCTAAATGCAAATTGTTCCAACCATTGCATGCCAAAACGTAAATTTAACTATTCATAATTACTGACTTTTTTCCAAATCAACCAGACCTACATGAATAGTACCGAAGTGCAGAGAGCGCAACACGGAAAGACTGAACATTCCACTACTGCTCCGTGTTTCCGAGCTGTGCCGCACTAAGAGGCATATTTACAAGCTGGCGATTAAAAAATTATCGCCGCTTTTGCGGCTGTTTTCGACCGAAAAGCGGCGATAATTTTATTGCCTAATTAGCAAGGCCACGCTAACGCGTGAAACCTTGCTTTAGTGTGGGGATTCCTAAGGCCCAGCTTTGCATCTCTAATGAGATGCAAAGTGGGTGTTCCTGACCTAACATGACAGGAGAAATGTCGCTAAGCGACATTTCTCCTATCAGCAAGCCCCACGCTATGAAGCATAGCGGCAAGAAAAGTAGCGATAACCCTTGTTATCGCTACTTTCCTTACGCCTGCTTCAGGACTGACTTAGCCATGATATCCTATGGAAGGTGGATATCATGGCTAAGTTTGTGAGTCCCTATCAGCAAGCTAACGCCATATTGCGTGAGTTTATTGCTGGGTTTCCAGCGATAATCTCACGTTAGGCAGTTAGCGTGAGGATTTTTATCGCTGAGGAGATAAGCGTTGCTAATAGCACGCTATCTCAGCAATAAAAATCCACGTTACCCGGCGATAATTATCCTCACGCTAAGAGCGCTGAGCGATAATTATCGCCGGTGTTCCTGATATGCCCCTAAATTCTAAGGTTACAGAGTTACCAATTCCGAGGAAAAAACATGATCAACTTCGTTCTGTGCCAAAGTGAATGAGCAGAAATATTCATACTATGGACCCTGATATAATGACTGCAAAATTCTTATTTGACACGTGCACAAATCACATCAAAGTTAAATCCCTCGTGGTGGTCTTTCCTCCCAACTTTGCGTCACTTAGCGCATCAGAAGCGTATTACACCTTGGAGTGCCTCGTGTTTCTTATGGATGACTTCGGTATCACTCCATGCATGCTGGTAATTCACCAGAAAGGGAAAGTGTCGGCTAATGGTTTTACCAGCCAAGTTCAGCTGAGAAATATTACTGGGAAGTGTGCTTGTAACACTGCATTGTCCGTTGATTTTCAGAAGTGCCGCTGCCATCTCCGATAGCCCTTTGCTCCCACAGGATATTTGAAGTATTGATCGGCACAAACAATGCTTTTGACAATTATTCCCTCCAAACGTGCTTAAAATATTGCATAAATGACTGCCACTATTGGTAATACTGGATCAGCCATTTTCTAAATTTTTACCATAGAGGTTCTATATGGGGGCTCAGGCGACAGTCTAGCAAGTCTTTTTTGCGTTATCCAGGGTCGGACTGGCCTATCGGGCAATCTAGCAAGGCCTGAAGCCAAGGGAGTAGCCAGAAAACTTGAAATACTCCCCACTTTGACCGTTACCTGCAAGTGATGTGAACCAAGTAAGCACGGCCCTTCCTAGTTCCATTACCCTTACATCCACTCATTTATCCATCTACTTTGCTACGCTTCCATCCATCTATCATCCTTTTATCGTCCCATCTTTCATCCCTCCTTCCATTATTCTAACTATGCATTGAGATTCCATCGTCCCCTCTGTTCACATCAATCCTTCCTTTCATCTTTCCAGGTTTTCATTTATCCGTTGGTCCATCCATCCAATGACCCTTTTCCTCACACATAAACATATGCATACTTGCACTCTGCTGTCCATTCATCCTTTCACACTTCACCCTTTCAACCATCAGTCCTTGCATTCATCCTTCCTTTTTTCTTGCACCCACTCTTCCTTCCATGTCACCTTTCGCCTTCCTCCTTTTCATATTGCCTTCCTTCCACCTTTCCTTACTTTCCCCCTTCTTTCCTTCTCTTCCTCTTTTATAGATCCTACAACAATTCTTTCTTTTTAAACGAAAGCACAGATGCACTACATATTAAAGAACCAGGAAGAACAAAGATAAAGTTCATTTCCCACATCAGAGTTCTTCAAACACAGTTCCTTTTTATTCCAAAGAGATACAATAATTCATTCTTTCATTTTAAAAACAAGATCATAAGTATCATTGTTCTCAACAGCACAGCCGACGCGTTTCGTCCTTGAAGCGGACTTCTTCAGGGCTGTTAGGTACAAACACATAAATATACAATAAATACATAGAAATAACCCTAAACATTACATGTTACATACTCTATAAACACATTACATACAATTATAAATCACCAAAAATACCCTTATATCGACTAAATATCTTCATAGAGAGAAAAAAAAAACATTTATTCAGTGTAGAGACTATAAGTTACCATGCGTCAAAGACAGATCAATACTATTATTCTTAACAATCTTTATCATTTGTAACCTTTACATAAAGTTCCTACAGAGAAAAAGACAAAGAGAAAAAGGGAATTATTATTTTTGTTATTTTAAATTATAGTGTGAGTAGTAAATAACACATCCTCATAAATAGTAAGAAATTATATATAAATGCAAAGAGAAAGAGAGAGAGAAAAAAAGCAAGAGTAAGAGTAGAAAGAAGAGAAGAGAGAGCTCAAAGAAGCATTGCAATATGGAAAACCTTGCCAACATTGCAAGTATGCAAGGCATCCATCTAGAATATTAAAAGTTAATTCTTGCACTTAATTAAAGAGGTTTATATTTTATGTGAACCATGAGGCCCCACGTATAAAATGCCCATGGATATCTTCCCACACAGGCAGTGGGTCGGCAATGAGCTTTAAATTAACAATGTGAATCGAAATGGTCATCATATCACAGACCCATGCCGTGTAAACAAACATCTGCATAAATATTCAATGGTACCCACTGTTTTTTAGTCACAAATCTGATCAATCCTATTCGGAAAAAGTAAAGAGATAGCCAGATCCGTGGTTTGTAGAAGATTCCCCTTTCTTTTATATAAAGAGATTATCTGCGGGCCAAATAACAAGGTAGGTCGACATATAAAAGAAAGTAAAGTAACAACAACATGTGTTCTCTAAAGTATGGTAACGCTCCAGAGGCCCATACATAAAATCTATATACTACAGTGTTCTGCCGGTGTATAACAACCACCGAGTTTGATACTTACATCAGAAGTTGCGTTTTCTGGAGTCACCGTAATATTAGCAATCTGACCAGACCATATCCCTTCATCGGTTTCTTTTTATAATATGAACGTATTCAGTCTTCACAGCCTAAAGGCAAGATATACGGATTTATGTGGTCATAAGGACTTGGAAGACAAGTCTCCAAGAAATATAGAGATCAATATCTCTTAAAAATATCCCTTAAAAGTATATAAACCCAATGCTCAGTGCCAGAATCCCCAATTAGAAAGTCATTCCCAGCTACACCACGCTGCTGCCGCTGGAAAATTTACGTAAACCGCGCTACTAACGCAGAAAAACCAAACTAGCGCCCCTGTAGAGCCATCAGTATTCCCCCCAGAATGTTCACAGGGGATGCGAAAAAGGTAACCAGAGCAGTACAGGATTACACACTACTTTTATAAATAATTTAGGGTGCCGCAGTAAAAGCATAATGATATCAGAGCTAAACTGTCCCCCGCAGCTGACTTACCAGTATGAGACTGTCTTGGTCGTCCGAGCATTCCGAGTATCACGGCCGGCGGGCAGGAAAAATGATAAGCAAACACCAGTCTTTTCTTCACCATTTAAATATACGTGCTAATTGACATTAATTAAGCACACCTGCGAAGCATAGTGAAAAACCGCCACCACGGATAGTGTCGGGATTGTCTTTCATGGCGGCCATCTTGTAATGGTATATTTATCAGCCAAGTACTATTATGTGTAATAAGACTTGGAATTATTAAAAGATTTTTAACATGACAAAAGATATGTTTTCTATAAAATATTCTCAATTAGAAAAAATTGAATCAAAAACATAGTGCCAAAAAAGTATCCGAAGACCATTAAAAGAACCTGTAATGTATATAGGCGAACCATAGGGATAGAAGGTCAGGTGCTGTCATACAGAGGGCTCCACTGTTAGGTGTGTCTCACGCCTTTGTTTGTAAACAATTCTTTCTTTTTTGGCATTATTTTTCTAATTTCCCTTTCTTTCTCCCACTATTTTGCTGCTCTGTCTGGTTTTTTCCTCGTTTTCATCACTTCTTTCTGCTTTACATTACTTGCTTACATAACACTTGACCCTGACCTCTCTGCCATGCCCTGATATTCCCTAAGATCATTTTTGTCTGCAGTCATGCAAACTGAAGGGGCAAACCAACTTTGGTGAGACTTTTAGTGATTACCCCTGACCTAAGCTGCTAGAGCGGGGGTTCACGACGCCCCTGCCCAAAGGCTTGTCTCACAAGCCAGGGTATGGGCCGATTTCTGTCTGTTTGTGGGCCTGTTTTATGGTTTGCTGGGCTGGTTTTTACTGGTGATTTTCCTGACAGTAAAACAAACATTGCTTGCAGCAAACTCAAGTCAATGCAGTCAAAACCAATGCAATGTCTCTTCACAAGTTTAAATCTGTCCCTGTTTCCAAATGTCGCCGACTTTTCTAGCTATCTGGTTCGCTAATTGGTGGGGGTGGGCTCTTTTATTTAGGTGCCTGGGCTTATTTTCTGCCCCAGTCTGGTGCTATCCCAAGTCTTCTGGTGGTATTCTCACATCAATGATAGAGAATAACCTTCCAAGTTTACGAGTCCTGCACACTCATTGGTGTTAAATAATACTAGGATGAAATTTCCACATTGTGCCAGCCTCTCGTTCAACACTTTTTTGCAATACAAAGATGTCTGCTGTGTCATTAAAGTACTACAAAGCAAACGTTAGCTTTTCACACATGCACATAAAGGGGTGTGGGGATTAATACTTCCCACAAGTGGGGGGTGATGGAGAGAGAGGTCTTTGGTGAGCAGGGATGGGAAAGGAAGGGAGGAGAATTGTACGCATCCCTCTTCCAGAAAAAAAACAGGGAATGAGGGTTGGCTGCTGCAGCCAAAACCTCAGGCATATTCTCAATCAAAATTCAGGTCCGGTGTTCCCACATCCAGGAAAACCGGGCACAAAACATTAGCCCACCCTGAATCCGGTGGTTTTCCACACAGTAAATCCACTCCAAATGGCTCATAATCAGAGCCATAATGGTTTTTGTCAGAGGCTATAAAACTTGATGCTATCTTTATAACAATATTTATTGATCAGTGGTATTAAATTGCAAAAACCTGCATTTTCATTTCTCTACATATTGAAGTGCCATGCTCCCTGGGTCCCTCGTTTGTCTTCAGTGAAGCCTTAAACAGTATGCACTGCTCAGGCACATGAGGCCTATGGGTCAACTGAATGGGTCTAGGCTGACTGCAGTGGTCCACCTCCCACATGGCTGTGGATGGTTCAGATGAACTTAATATCTATAAATGCCTGTGTATTTCATCATCAGGTATCTAGCAGCCTTTGCTCAGCCTCTTTGGAGCCCACTGGAGTTTTTATTTTGGAATGCTCAATCTGAGAGTAATGGTGGGGGACAGGATATGGGTTATGACCAGAGCTGCAACTTTGGAAACTGGGGAACCAAGCATGGAGGTCAATATGCCCAAATGTCAGGTATAGCGGAAGTGACATCACACACCCTTTGAACTTCACTTTTACCTACACACACATGTTTACACATAAACACACATTCTCAGTCTCTCTCATGTAAACACCCTCTGAATTGCAAGCATGCACACAACAAACATTTAAAAGCATGTTTTACTCACCCCAGCTGCCAGATAGATTATGTTCCAGCTAATTGTACTCTATTTGTATTATACTAATAGTGAAAAATGTAATATGATTCACAATTAGTGTAATAAAAAAAACGACTGAAAATAAAGAGTCAAACCCCAACCGACATCCAAAAGGACAAACTGACTGTGTTCCTGGCATTGGGTTTGCCACCTCTGATGCCAGGGGTCACAAAGGCAGTGCTAGGGGTCGCAAGGGGCATGCAGAGGGGTCACAACTGCTACCCCTGGAGACCCCCAAATGACATACACGGAACTCAGTTTGAGTCCAGCGTCGGCTCAACAACCTGTGATTCCGGGCAAATCACTAAGGGGCCGATTACGATGTTGGTCAGTAAGCCTTGGACCACTCATCGGAGGCTTACCGACCGACATGATAGGTTTACGATGCAACCACCCAATCCAATGTAGGCAGTGAAATGAAATGAAATGAAATGAAATGAAAATGAAATGAAATGAAAACAATATTTAATAAAGCGCACTGCTGCCAAGCGGCTTCCTGGCGCTGGGGGGACCTGGGTAAGAACTCACAGAGGGAAACACAGGGGGCCTAAGAGGGGAAGGCCAAAGAGAAAAGAAAAGTTTTTAAGGCTTTACGAAAGTGGCTAAAAATAGGAATAGAGCGAAGATGAAGTGGGAGACTATTCCAGAACTGGGGAGCCAAGACGGAGAGACGAGTGCCCCCAGATCTGGATTTGCGGAAACGGGGAATGTGAAGAAGGGAGAGAGAGGAAGAACGAAGAGTGCGACTGGGAACATAGGAAGAAATGAGGGAAGTGATGTAGGCAGGGGCAGAGCGGGAGTGGGCGCGAAAGGCAAAGCAAGCAAGTTTGAAAAGGGATCTGGAGCAGATGGGGAGCCAGTGGAGGGATTTCAGAACCGGGGTAATGTGTGAGGATTTGGGAAGGGAAAAAATGAGACGGGCAGCCTGGTTTTGAATGGCCTGTAAACGTCGGGATTCGTGGGAGGGGATGCCCACGTACAGGCCATTGCCATAGTCGAGGCGTGAGATGACTAAAGCCAAGACTATGGATTTAAGCGCGTCGATGGTGAAGAAACGAGATATTTTCCGAATAAGACGGAGGGAGAGGAAACATGAAGACACCACAGAGCTGATCTGGCAGTGCATGGTTAAGTCAGAGCTGACTTTGATGCCAAGGGTGCGAACAGAGGGAGAGGGCGTGGGGGGGGGGCCAAAAGAGGGGGGCCAATGTGCAGGGGACCAAGGGTTAGAGGGACCACCCGTAAGGACAAGTTCCGTTTTATCGGGGTTGAGCTTAAGATGGTTGGCGCTCATCCATTCCGAAATAAAGATAAGGGTGGAACTGAACTTGGGAATAGAATCAGGAGAAGAAGACAGATCAAAAACAAGCTGGAGGTCATCAGCGTAATTATATACAGAGACCCCCCGCTTGAGAAGAGAAGAAACAAGGGGACAGATATATAGGTTAAAGAGGAGAGGGGAAAGAGAAGAGCCCTGAGGAACACCGCAGGTGACCGAACAGGAAGGGGCAGAGAAACCAGAGAGATGAACAGCCTGATGCCTATCCTGAAGAAAGGATGCTAGCCAAGAGAGGGCCGCGCCCCGAATGCCCGCTGCGCAGACTCGGCCGAGAAGAATGGAATGGTCGACCGTGTCAAACGCAGCGGACAAGTCGAGAAGCACCAAGGCTTGGGGAAGGTTAACATCTGCCTTACCCTTAAGTTCGTCCAAGACCGCTAGAACCACCGCCTCTGTAGAGTGGCCAGGGCGGAAGCCCGCCTGGTGGGAGGCTAGAAGGCCATTGTCCTCAATGTATGAGGAGAGGCAGGAGGTGACGTGGGTCTCTAGGATCTTACCCAGGTAGGGAAGAAGGGAAATGGGACGGAAATTAGCTGGGAGGGAGGGATCTAGACCAGGTTTTTTGAGAATAGGGAGGACAACAGCAGATTTAAAGGAAGAGGGGACAGCACCGGAAACCAGTGAGGAGTTAAGAAGAGAAAGGGGGGGACCAGGACAATTAGTGAAGAGAATTTTGAGGATCCGTGCAGGAACACCATCCAAAGGAGAGCCAGATTTAACTTTAGACAGGTAGTTGTGAAACAAATCAAGGGAGATAGGGGGAAAAGTGTCGAAGAAAGAAGAAGGAAGGGTAACAGGGCTGGTAGGGGTAGGCTGAGGCACAGTAGGAATGTCAGCTTTAATTTTCGCAATCTTGTCAATAAAGAAGTTATTAAGTGACAGACAGAGGGGTTGGGAAGGAACCAAGCTAGGGGTGGAGCGGTCAGAAGTAGCAAGATTGCGAACCAAGGAAAAAATTTCACGAGGTTTATTTACGGAGAGCGATACTCTCTCCGTGAAATAGGAAGTTTTGGCATTAAGAACTGCTTTTTTATAGTTGGTGAGGAGTTGTCTGTACTGAGCTCGCAGAGGAGGGGAATACTGACGTCTCCAAAGACGTTCCGCCCGTCTGAGATCAAGTTTTAGTGCCTTGAGCTCAGTGGAGAACCATTTGTGCGCGTCGTATGGACGAGCCGCTTTGATCTTTTTAAGCGGGGCCACACGATCACACGAAGCAGCAAGCCATGTACTTATGGCTTTGGCCTGAGATTCAAGAAGGAGACAAGTGAGATCAGGAGCAGAAGATACCAAAGAGAGTGAGAGGGAATCAAGGTCGGTTTGGTTCCAGTTGCGAGCTAGAAGGTTTTTAGGGGGAGAGGGTTTAACAACCATACCCAAGTGAACAGAAAAAGAAATAATAGAGTGATCAGACCAGACACAGGGAGAGATGGAGGGAGGTGAAGCAAGGGGGCAAGACGACCAAATTTGGTCAAGTATATGACCATGCACGTGGGTAGGGGCTGTGACATGAGAAGTGAGGTTCAGACATTGAAGGGTGACAGAAAAGTCTTTAGAAAAAGAGTCTTCCTTAGGGTCTCCTGGCCAGAAGTTAAAGTCACCAAGAAGGAGTACAGAGGAGTTGTTGACCACAAGGGTGGCCAGCAGCTCCTGGAAGGAGGCTACAAAGGAAGGCATCGATTGAGGGGGGCGATAGACAAGAACCACAGTAAGGGGGGAAGGAAAGTTGAGGGAACGAGCCACCAGGTAGTCCACGTTAGGAATGGGGGGGTGGGGGAGGAGCTGAAATTTAAATGACGACCGGACAATCATCGCCACCCCCCCGCCAACCTTGCCATCCGGGCGGTCAGCGCGGAGAGCATAATAGGTGTCAGGGAGGATGGCTAGCAGATCAGGGAGAGAGTCAGAAGTGAACCAGGTTTCGGTCAGAAATAAAAAGTCTGGAAAATCAGTGGTTAAAAGATTAAAAAGTGCTGTCTGATGTTTAACTGCGGACCGAGTGTTGAGTAGGTAGGCAGAGCCAACCGTAGGGGCCAGAGGGGAACGAGTAACCGGAGGGGAAACAGAGGGGAGAGGGAGGGAATCTGGAGAAACAAGAATTGAACGAAGTACAGGAGAAGAGAGAATGCCAAGTGTTTGTAGGTGATGATGGGGGAGAGAGGCAGGAGAGGGAGAGGCAGACAGTGCAGTAAGTTGGGCCGCAGTGTAAACCAGGCGAGAGGCAGAACGGGTGGCCCCTGGTCCCGGCCCGTCGCGGACGGGCGCAAACGGGCTTAACTTAGGCGCAACTTCGGCGCGCCTTCGTCGCGCCCGCTGCGCCCGCCCGCTGCGCCGCCGGAAGACAGGAACAGTTATATGGGGACGACACATGGAGGGAGAGGGTCAAAGGGGCGTGGCAGGGGGGAGGAGCCAGGAGCGCTGCAGCGCCGAGGACAGACCCGCCCAAGATGGTGGAGCCGCCCGTCCCCTCCGAGAGTCAGCGAGGAGGGGGCGATCAGCGGCGGCGGTCTGGTCTCTGGTCGCTGGTCGCGTTAGCCAGGAAGGATTCAAGCGCCGGGATCGAGGCGCAGTGCAGGTGAGGGGGCAAGTGGATTAAAAAGCAAAAATTGCTTGGAAAGTCTCGTTGCTCCCGGAGTCGCCTCGGGAGATCGCAGCAGGTCAGAGAGCCCAGGTGAGTGAGTCGGAGTATAAACTGGCCAGTCTTTCAGACTGGGTTCCGACAGGCTCAAGGGGCCTGTCGGCCAGTCGGAAACCTTTCATAATCCCTATGAACGGCGTTTCCACAGTCGGGATTATGATTTTGGTATCCGTCAGGCTTTTTTATGTCTGGCTTTCCGACATGAAAAGCCTGTTGGAAAGTGACTTTGGGGCCCCATAGCAGGGCCCCTATCCTTCAGTGGTCTCCGGTTCGGGGTGGAGGGGCACCTATGGTACCCTGCTGGTAATCCCTGCACCGCGTGGCAGGCACCATGAGGTGCCTGCCACGCGGTTCAGGGATTAACAGAAGCTCCCATTTCTTCATGGGAGCTTGTGCTGCAGGCGGATACTGACTGCAACACAAGCTCACATAGAGAAATGGGAGCTTGTGACCGCACCATATGCGGTCGCATTGTAACTGCGATGTCCGGATTCCCGACCAGAGTTCGGTCGGTCTCAAGACCGAAACGGTGTCCTTAATCTTCCAATGCCTAAAAATCAAAAGAAAGACAGACCCTGTGTAATGCAATTGGTGCACATGTAAAGCGCTTCAATGTCCAGGGGCCAAGTTTGTGCTATATAAAACTGCAAAAAAAATGGTTTGCTATATAGGTTAATATGAGGCATGTTAGTCATTACTTGGCTAGGCTAGATATGAATCTCAAGCCTAAAATCCAGAGTTTTCAAACAGCTGGCAAGAGGGTCAAAAGGAGCAGGCATGTTATACAAGCCCATGCAGAATTCTGAAAAAGGCAGTGTTTCAGCATAAAAAGCTGATCATTCTTTACGCCAGGGTTCTTCAAAGTTAGTCACTGGAGAGCCGGATCCATGCTGGATTTTTAAGATAACTACATTTATCGCAATGGGGATATGATAAAAATCTTGCATTGATCCAGCCCTCTAGAACCGACTTTGTAGAACCCTGCTTTATGCGACACAAAAACTATGTGACACAAAAACCGATTTTGACACCGAAATTCTAATGTGCTTTTTGCACACGTCTAGAAAAACAACACTGAAACCGAGAAAAGTTGAAGGACCAGTACCATAAAAGAGTGCTTGGATTTGTAGAAATAGAAAACTCTAGGTGCAATAGGTTTGACATGCTTATTAATTGATTACTATATTATTTTAACCAAATAGTTATGAAAATTATTGATAAAAATGCTTTTTCTGATACAATAGTGCAATAATTAATGATGAAACTTAGCATCTCTATTGCCTTCATTGTAATGCATTATAAACGATTAAAAGAGGTGCAAAATCTTTATGCAATATGTTATATGAATGATACTTTCAATATCAATGCTTGATATTATTAGAGTCATACATTTACTAAATGATTTTATTTTAATGATTTTTAGAAATAGTTTGCATATATGTACTTTTAGAAATTGTGGTAGTAGACCATATATAGGGTTTGACATTTCTATGCAAGAATCACTGACAATGTTACAATTATTTCTTTATATGACATACTTGATTTATTTCCTAATGCTTGAACCCAATTATGAGCTTATTTTACTAAATAAAAAATGCTAACTTTAAATGCATTGAATTGCCTTTTTTCTTTAGCCTGCATTATTGCATAGCCTGGTGTAATAGACTTTTGTTACGTTTCCTCAAATGTTGCTTTATCTGTTCTGTCTATGCAACATTCTTTAATCAATAAGACGCTTTTCCAGGACTTCACTGTGAATGAATCGGTGGGAACTTGACATTTTGACTAAGCCCATGAAGAGCAACAAAGTATATTAACTCTTTGTCAATTAACTTGTGAGGACAGAATGAACAGTCATTTCTCATTAGTAACATGGGAAAATATGCTGAAATATCATATTTGTACCTAGTGAACAGAAGAATGGTCAAGTGACGGTCAGACCATTGTATGGTGACAACTGATGTCACGAATGGACAATTTGGAGTATAAAAGTGACCCTTCAAAAAAGGAGGGGATACAAGGATTTCTCTACTACGGCTGCTACTGCTATTGCTGCTGCTGTTCTCAGCAGATTGACTGGAATCCTTCATTGCCGACAGCCTGTCTGATTACCTTTCCATGCCTCATGCATTTTTCTATTTGCTAATGAACTTGCCTACTGGACTTTTTGGAGCCGTCTGGTGGGAGACCAGACCTGAACTTTCCTGATTATCTCTTCATTCCCCTTGCCCATGGAATTTCCTTTGGTGGACTCTAACTTGATCCCTTTTCCCTTTCAAGAGAACTCTGAAGTAGTTAGGATCTTTATTCATAACCATCCCATTTATAGATTCTTTATTTAGCGATAGAATACTTTGACTAAATGTGTGGTTTTATAATACATGCTGTAAGACTCATGACTGAACTGCTTACCAATGTTACTTATATGCTTTGATTTTGGATCTCTAAAGCAATAACCAAATTTATCTAAATTTGTCTGAGTCTTTTATTGTGTTGTAATGTTCTTTCCATAGAAACTGTGCTTATGAGATATTGATTTCTAAATGCATGATAGGGAGAGTCATATATTATTTTCGGAACAGCAGGTTCTTTTGCTCTTATTCTGTGTAGCCACTGCAGAGCTCTTGCTTTGTATAATCCTGGTTAGATTGAACTTCTTTAGAAGGTTGGGTCTTCCAAATGCAATACTATATATGTATAGCATGGTTATGAGGGAAGTGTACTTGAACCTTATGTTCAATTTGTGAATTGCCCACCAATTATTGTTCCTTACTGAGTGGCCAATAGTTTAACACCCTGATTCTCACCCCTCACTCCAATAAATAAAGGTCAATGTGAGGACCAATGCCTCAGTGGTAAAGTATAGCATCTGAGTCCAGTGATTGAAATCATTCATGGGATCGGAACCGTATTATTGAAAAAGAAAGCTTCCCCTGGAACAAAATTTGGTAGGAGAGGATGGGCAGAGGATGGTTTTGTCTAGTGACGTGATGAATTTAGAGCGCCCAAAATAGACTTCCTCTGTCCTGTCAAAAAGACCAAAAATTCAGGGTTTGACAGAAGGATTGATGGAGTACTGACCGAATCAAGACAACGTGTTGCAACAAAGGAGTGTGAGTATTAATAGGGATGCGTGTTGTGATTGATTGCTTTGGCTTAGATTGCAGTGTTTTAAAATAGCTGTGTGCAAAGTTGAAAAAATTGTGTGCATGTGGCGCTTAATGCAAAGAAGTTGAAGAAGTTATCAGGTCCGTTTGTGGCCTCGAGAAATATACCAAGTAAAACACACTGTTTGCTGTGTTGCGGTGTTTGCTGTGAGTGGTCGTCGACAACATCTTATGGCTAGGGACTTTGTTTTGTGTGTTTTTGTGTGTATAAGAGGTTGCTATAGTTGATCTCAGATGCACAGAGAATAACTATATCATTTAGGTTAAAATCACACTGGACAAGATTTCATTGAAAGTAAAATGAATTTTTTGAATATAGAAAAATAGTTTTAGTTAACATGTGAGAGGGATAATCGAGTTTCCTTTAGTGGACGAAACAGAGTTAATCGTTGAAATTGCTTATTTTGTATTGTGTATTTGCTTTGAAAATATGCCTAAGAAAATTGTAAAGGAGGGTATGCTGCTGCAAGGAGTGACATTGACGCCACAGTGTGTCGCTCTGTGATTAGTCAGTTAGTGTAAAGTCACGCTGAGATTGGTTGACTACATCACAAAAGGTTGTGCTGTTATTGGTTGTGATTGCTGAACTAGAGAATTGTGGATTTTTCGGAAAACATTTGGGAAATAAGAAATGCAATAAAAATGAAGTTTATCAAAGCTTTATGAAAATGAATACAAGAAGATGTGACCATACCTGTTAGAGTAGGAGAAGATGTACCGCCTGAGGGTATGTCAGGTTACACCATATTGATGGATAAAGATTACATCCATGCATTTGGCTTGAATAATGGCACAAAATTATAGAGAAAGGTGAGGTTAAACGGTTTTGTCGTTATGAGACATTAAATCTGAGAATCATTAAGAATTTGAGGAGGAAATTATGCAAAATGAGACAACCTCCCAGACCTGCCTAATTTGAGGCATTAGATTCATGGGAACACATAGCTCATCAGAAGGAGAAAGGAAAATATCACAGAAGATGTAGAAGAACCATACATTAGTCTGCAGAAGCTAGATGGGATGCACAACAGAGAGCAGATCTTATTCAGGGAACAATAATGTATCCTTTGATAGCAGTCAAAGGAGACATTAGGTGAAAATGAAGGAGAAATGGAAACATATTGAAACAGAAAGGAGTGATGCTGAAATAGAAGGAGAAAGTAGTGACAGAGATGACGATCTTTTGAATGGCTTGTTGATGAATCATCCACCACCATACAGTGAATCTCAGAGTGAGGATTGACAAATGAAATAGTTTAGAGGATACCAGCTTTTTATCTTCCCAGAAAATCTCAGCCTCCTGAAATGAGGTACAATGCTTCTAAAAACACTGTGCCAATGGGAATTTCAGTTCCTGATACATCTGCATTAAATATGCAGTCTGAAACTAACAGAAATTTTACCAATGGAGATTTGCATTCAAATACTCTAAGGGACCAATCAAGATTTATTCCTCAAGAATTGGATAATTAGCTCAAAGGATTTAGTATCCCAATTAATAATAAACGCCTTTAAACTGTTTCTGTTTTGGGAAAGAAAAGAACATTAGATATTAGTAAGCTAAAGGCCGAGTTAGAAGAAATTATTTTGGGAATTCTTAGCCCATCATGATTAGATACCTACTAAGAGGAGGATCTATTGTTTCTCTGTAAAGACATTACTCGACGAGCTAAACTGATACACGAGAAGATGACTGAATTGGCTCAGAATTTGAAATTGATGTTCTGAGATCAAAGCTTTTGCCAAGGACATACCGATTAGATTTTAGCGACTTTAGCAACAGAGATTTTATTCTCTGTGAGAGCAATATACATTGCACTCACATTACCAGTGGCCACTAGTACAGTGGAAAGATATTTCAGCACAATGAGAAGGATGAAAACCTGGTTGAGGTCCACAATAGCAGATGATCGCTTGTCAGGTTTGTGCATGATGACCATACATCAAGCAAAAATTGATGAAAACAAACAACAGCTGACTGAAAAAGTGATTAGAAAATGTGTACAGTTCCTTTTTCAAGACCACTAACCACAGTGAACAAAAACTGTATAAAACTACTCATTGAAAAATGTGATTGTTAAATTTGAACAAGAGTGCAGAATTATGCAGTTCCTAACCTGCAACAGTTATCCAGTTTAACTTTAGAAGTTTTATTTTCCGACTTAGATGAGAACAGTTTTTATTTTATTTAAGTTAATATCTTTAATGTTATTTATTTTAATATATTTACGTTAATACATTTTCAAAATAAATAAATTTGCCATATGTTTTAATTGTCATTCATTTGTGCATGTTAACACCAAATGCAGATTCTTCATGTTTCTTTTATAATTCAGTTATAGTGCCTTGATCATGTGTATCTGAATAATGAGGTGCATTCAATAGTGTTAACATAAAAACAGATTAGAAAATACTAATCAGACAATGGCAGCTTGATCCTTCTATTAAGCTTTTGCATCATGTTTCTCAACCCTTTGCAAGCCTGTGCTCTTTTGCCTTTGGCAGGGGCCACTCCTGCCTGCAGCTCTGCTTTTTTCTTTCCCAACTGCTAGAAGGTGTGATATCTACCAAAGGCCACAAAAGAAAGAGATGGCTGAGATAAACCTATGGCATAAGGAACATATGCCCCATGCCTTCTCCTGCACCCCAGTCTTTCTTGTGCCCTACCTGGCACACATTATTTTGGAGGATGGATGATGTTAAAAATATGCCTCCCCAAAAAAGGTTCTGCGGAGGCCCATGATCTCAGAACTCTATGGATGGGGTGATATGGGGTAAGTAATAAAAGATGTATGTATTGCTCAAGATAACACAAGATGATTTCATAGCGTTTCATAGTCAATAGTGGAGACCCTACCAGTTCCAACAATATAGGCTGAGAAGGTTTTATGGGTAAGGGATAATCTCTCAAATTCTTTTAGGGGAAAAAGTCTTACTGTCCTGATCATGTTGGGCAGGAATCGCTAGCTTGATGCCTACTAAAGCAATTGAAGGGCTGATTATGAGTTAGGCGAATAGTGTGTCGGAGTACTCTGTCTGTCAAAACATCAGTCCACCGACTCTATTTTGAGTTGGGCAGAGTATCTGATTTCCGATGGCAGTGCCCCCTCTGGCTCTGCTGTTGGAAACCTTTCACCGACAGCCTGGAAGGGTAAGGGCTGTCAGTGTACAAGTATCAGCCCAACTGCCCTATTTTTGTGTTCAGCACCCCCAGGGAAAATCTGACAAGTCTGAACAGAAAAACAACACTAACGACCTCGACACCCTAGGAGGAAACTCCCAGTGTGTAACAGTCTTTAGTATTTACTTTTTCAAAAAACAAACATCTTCTTTGAGATTCGTTTTTGCAACACAAAATAGTTTCCCACCTGAAACATGGCAGCCACTCATCAAACTTTGTCTGCCTTCACAGGATCATCAAGGGTGGTGGCTAATGTGAAGGCATAGAGATCATTGCAGGGCCGGCGGTGATATAAAAATATGGCAGGTGGCAATCGATCTGGTTGGCGGGCATTATGTCCTTCGCCACCTTAACCAATGGCAGGCCACCCACCCCACATGAGACCTCTAGCCAGTTAATGAGGACTCAGACCAAATGAAAAGTCAGATTTATTATTTAATTAGTCATTGGTGGTCAAGCCTCCAGCATGCCCAAAGTGGATGGTGCGATACATGAGGCCTTGTAGTACTTCCACTTCTTTATGTAGGCTCATTGTGTATTGTTATTATTACACCTGGAAGTGGAGACATCTGAAAGCTGTTTCAAACAGAGGCTGCCGGCATAGGTTGTGTTCTTTTGATGGGACGCGATGCACAAGCTCCTGTCCTCTCCTTTTATGGGGATGGCTGCTGACAGGGATTTCTTGCAGACTTACTCCAGTCACGTCACAGAAACGCATATTGCTTGCGGTTCCTAATTGAGGATTTTCATTAAGCTGTCAGATTCCTCTCTCCCATTAACCAACCAGATTAAAGGAAGTTCTTATTTACAGAACCAGCTCTCTGATCAACCATGCAAAGGAGAAATGGCTGCTATGTCCCATGACTTTGGGCTTTTATAAAAGGTAATCACATAGCTGAATGAACCAAACAATAATTTTAATCACAGGAAATAAACATGTTATCCCAAAAATAGGGGGTCCTAGAACATAAATGAAAATGCATATGCATCAGGGAAAATTAAGGTGCAAAGTACATCACTATTGGTATTCAAACAGGTAAAAAAAAGCTGAGTCAACAAAAAAGGAAAATTAATTCTCTGAGTGTGTCTTTCAACAGAACTACCTATAAAACAATAACAATCTAAAATGTCCCTGCATTTGCCCAAGTACCTCTAAAAAGAACACATTCCTTATAAATTTGCTTTCAACATAAAACAAGTTATTTGATGATCCACTAGAATAGTTAAGCGTACATCACCAAATCTGTATAGACTAGCTTATTGGAAGTAGAAACACAGTTATTTGACTAAACTATGACGCAGATTATGTGCATTTGTAAGAACATTGATAACACCTATTGCCTAAAAATTCCAAATATGTAAACAAAGATTGCCCCTCACCACATGAAAAACTAGTCTCCTGTTCCACAATCAAAACCATGCTACACCAGATCTAAGTGCCACAGTGTAAATTTCCTCCTCTCTTGTCACGGTGTGCATAAATGCAGTAACTAGGTAAAACTGGTCAGACTTTTTAAAAAAACAAGGAGACTATTGGATTCCAGCTTCCCTACAGTTTATGTCCATTCATGCCTTTTACCTGTGATGCAGCGCAAAGCTTAGCACATTTTCTTACCACTTGCTCAGTATCACTAGGCCCATTCTCTAACACATCCAGATTTTTTTTATTTTAACGTTTTATATAGCGCAAACTAGACCCGAAGATATCAATTATAATACCACTTTACATGAGCATCTGTTTTGCTACAGATGGACACATTCATTTGTTGTGAGGCATGGTGATTTGCCCAGATTCACAGGATGTTGAGCGTCGTTGCCGAGACTCGAACCCGGGTCCCCAGCTTCAAGGCTGACCGCTCTACCCTTAAGGCTACATCCTCTCCCTTATCCTCTTATAATCCCTGTACTCTTTACTCATCATTACCAAGACATAGGTCCTCCGATGGATCTTGTTTGTTGAGCTGATAGGGACTAGAATACTCGGAAGAAGCAAACAATTATCCTATGAGGACCTGGAATAGATCATTGCTAATCTTCTCAAACCTGAAACAAGACCTTCCTTAGCCACACATATAGACTCCTTGAGATAATAGATAAGACCAAAAGAATGAGATAGAATCGATAAGGATGATTCAGAAAAACATTTATCTAATGCCTCAAATTGCATAGACAGACCAGGAATATATATTCAAGAACAGAATTTTAGTGACAATTTGTTAATGCAAATAATCACACAGTTTAGCACAGATCATTTCGGCTGCACAATTCAGCCTATAGAGAGCATGGGAAAAAATAAATATTCAGTTATTAATCATACAAACCAAAGCAAGGCAATTCACTTCAGGTCTGTCCTCAGATGATTCAGTTCAAGTTCACGCTACAGCACCGCATGCCATAGCAGGAGTCAAAAGACCTCTCAGCCGAAATGTTATTTGCAGCACAACTTTGCCAGCCAGCAAAGTATAGAGTTTGGAGTCGCAGTTTCAAATATAGTTCAGTTCATTAGAGTCAGTTCAGTTCAGTTCATAAGGCTTTATTCGGAGCTTAAACACAAAGTCCATAAAAGCACAAACATTACATATAAAACAACATCATTTTAACAAAATCAGTCGGACATTAAAAGTACATTAAAACAGTTTTAAAATGACAGACTAGGCCTTGCTTTGATGGCCCGTAGAAGAAAAGTGGCAGTAAAAAAACAGACATCAGGTGACGGGTTAAATAACAATTTCATGGTATCTTTTACAGTCCTAACTCCATACTTCTTAAAAACAGGTTTTAAAAAAGCTAAACGAAAATTCCCATAAAATGGACAAAACAGTAAAAAGTGCATGGTACTTTGTACGGTAATATTATCACATGGGCAGGGACCAATCGGGTGTTTTCTAATGCTTGGAAATGCCACCAAATGGTGAACAATCCCAAAACGCAATCTTGTCAGTACGAACCTATGGGAGGGTCTGGAAACAAAACTCAAATACGGTTGGAACCCTGTCGTTTCACTAAAGCTTTCATAGAACCGACAGGTTGTTAAGTTACGACTGGCCCTCCCACGCTTCTCATTCCTGTGGTTCATAAAAACAAATTTCAACTCGTTTTTGGTCAGACAAGAGGCGGCATAGTGATCCTCAATTACATTAAGATCATAGATCTCGGAAAAACTACCCGAAACAAATTTAACCCATGGGATCTTTAAATGATTATCGATAGAGAGACAGTCTTCAATAATAGCTCTATTTAAAGAGGTCTCTTCCTTTACCCAGATTGCACGCCACAGCATAAGTGGTCTAAGGGCTACGGAGTCTGAAAGGTGTTGAGAGTCAATTCCACCAAGAGCGGGTGGATAAGGGACATAGAGCAAATATTAGGAATCAAGAGTCAATCTGACAGTGTGTCAGGCAGGAAAGATGAATGACAGCCAGCCCCCATCTCCTCCCCAGATTGGGCAATTATACTTCAAATGTTCCAGGTTTACCCCCCCTTAACGTATCCATTTCATCAGTCCATGGGGTTTCATTTGTCACTCACGTGGGCTGTCATGGGGTGATCAGTAAATTATGTAATTCTAGAGGAATTAAATAATCCTTATTTACAAGTCTCATTCAAATTCATTATGCTTCATTTAGTTAGCATTTCATCACATTCACTGAAGTAGGAACTTGTATTTGTCCATAGTCAATCCATTCCCAGGCGCCTTTCCCTGGGTTTGCAACAATATTTGCTACAGTTCTATCAATTACACTTCTAGTGAGAAGTGAGTCCACTGTTAGGCTGAACAGAAGTGAAACTTTACAGAAAGTACCCATGGGGCTTTGGTGACAGTCTCACATACTTTTACATTTGTGAAAAGGAAAAAGAAGCTTTTGAGGCCTACATGAAAAACTAGCTGAATCCCTGTCTTGTTAATATTATTGAAGATCATACATTTGCAATTGCATTTAATTTTCTTCATTAATTCAGTTATGATTGTCTTCATGAAACACACGTCAGTATTAGGCACTACTAAAATAAAAATTGTTCTAGTCCTTATTTGGCACATTGCGATGCAAGCATAATTTTCAACGTGACACCTTTCAGTGCATGTATTATTTTTCATATGTGTTACAAAAGTCCATATTCATTCTAAGTCAGTTTTCTTTGCAGACTGCCTTTATTTCCTTTCTCTGTTACCACTATGCATACATGCATTCATTTTAATGCACATATAAATATAGTTATTTACAAAAACACTGTTAGGCTGAACAGAAGTGAAACTTTACAGAAAGTACCCATGGGGCTTTGGTGACAGTCTCACATACTTTTACATTTGTGAAAAGGAAAAAGAAGCTTTTGAGGCCTACATGAAAAACTAGCTGAATCCCTGTCTTGTTAATATTATTGAAGATCATACATCTGCAATTGCATTTAATTTTCTTCATTAATTCAGTTATGATTGTCTTCATGAAACACACGTCAGTATTAGGCACTACTAAAATAAAAATTGTTCTAGTCCTTATTTGGCACATTGCGATGCAAGCATAATTTTCAACGTGACACCTTTCAGTGCATGTATTATTTTTCATATGTGTTACAAAAGTCCATATTCATTCTAAGTCAGTTTTCTTTGCAGACTGCCTTTATTTCCATTCTCTATTACCACTATGCATACATGCATTCATTTTAATGCACATATAAATATAGTTATTTACAAAAACTCTTTATATAATTTTTACTTTTGATCTCTCTTACAACACGTAAATGCATCAGCATGAAGTTTTTCGTTATTTCTCACTTAGTTTACATTTTCATATCATCAGTGTCCAAAACTCTCCATGCTTTTACGATGCAGTATGTGAAATCGTGTTTTCAACTGAATAGGTTAACATATCTCGTCCAGTAAAAAGTGTCGTAAATGATCTTTCCAGGAAGGAATTGGTAAAGATAGATGCCAAGTAACATCTACACTCCTACCCCTGTATCTCCTATGTAGCCTTAGAATTCTGAGTTCTGTTTCAATGCTATTATCTACCTGTGCAACCCCTTGCAGCGGCAAACATGCTAAGGTGCTTGTGTCCACCTGTGCAGGAGTAGGTAGCAGTGGACTGCAGCAATGAGACTGTTCCTATGTGTGTTAGTTAAGGTGGGAGACTGTCAAGGGGAAGGATGTGGAGAGAGGGTGGCAGCTCAAGAGCACATCAGGGATGATGCAGGTCTTTTGAGATGTAGGATGGAGCAGCTGAGTATTAATAGAAGCAGGATAGGAAGCGGGCCAAGATGAGAGTGGGGCACAGAATGTCAAGGGGAGGTGAGGTGAGGAAAAGATGATTAAAAGTGGGGCGCAAAAAGAGAGGAGAGCAAACCATGACCAGGGTGGGGGTCCATAGTGGCCCCCGCGCCTCATACCAGGCCAGCACAGCAGATGTGCATTAGGATACAGACATTGTGGTGCGATGGCATCAGGATGATGTTACTGAATGAGCACTGCCAAAATTACACAACCCCAAGGGGAGGTGCTGAAGCTAGCATCAAGAGACAAAAGAAGATATTAGTTCAAACAAGTGTGTCCAATGATCTCACATGTGAACTAAAGGAACATGCTTCAGGGAGCTTTAGAGGTAATTAGTATCATTGAAAGCTGTCTGTGAAGTCACGATTACCAAGGTTCCAGCGAGCACTCAGGAAATCTTTCATAGTAGATTATGGGAGTATGGAAATGGACTGTGCATTATATAAACACGTCACACGTAATAAAATCAAAGAGTAACACAGTGGGAGCAGTGTCTCTCCTAATTACCGTTGTATGTAACCCAGTGCTGCCGGTCCTGTGGGCGGGTAAGGATCTGAAACCATCACGTAAATGAAGTAGAACTCCCTGTGCTCTAACCACCATAATGTGCCTACTTCCAAAAAGGTGCCTTCTAACCATGGATCTTTGAAAGTGGAACTGTAAAGGGGAACACTTTTTTTTAACCTATGTGTAAGAAACAAGCTTCACTTCTTCAAAGCACAGTTACCGTACAATGTTCTAACAGTAATGAATGCTTATGGTCAAACACCATCTGCATGAGTGGTATGTCTTCAACTCATCTTCTTCGCAACTTCTCTTTTTAAACCTGAAAAAAAATACTTGTAAACCTCTTGTAAGAAACAGTTCTTAAGTGAGAATCATAAATGGCCTGGTTCACAGAACAATTTAAGGAACAAGGAAACACAATGGTTTGCTACAAACTAAAATAAGGCTTTGCAGTCATTCTTAGGTCAAAGCTAACATCTTGGGGACATTTGGAAAGTTTCCCTGGGAATGCATTCTGCCCATTGCTTACCATTAGCTTTGTGGTAAGTAACTCACATTTGGTTGCTTTCTATTTGCTTACTTTATTTGTTTTAGGCTGTCCAGCTTGGGTTCATTCCTTCCCTTGCCCAAACCACACTTTCCATATTCTTCCAACAATACAGTATTTCTGTAAACAAGCCTTTAAATCTTGTTCTTATCTTGTCACATTTGCTGTGCATTCAAAGATAGAGGTCAAAGGTCAGGCTCTGTCTTTCAGGGAGCTTGATGTTCACTTTTCTTGCTCTGACTTCACTGCCAGCTTAAGGAAGGCTGTACAGTGTTATGTTTTGTTTCTAGCATAGCACACAGCAAAATGTAAATGTCTATAAATGAACTGTGCGGCTATTTCAGAATTTATCAGAATTAGGACAGCACAAATGAAGCACATTTTTTGGTAATTCTGAAGTGTGGTGTAAACAAATATTTTAACACGATCAAAACAAATCAATACACTAGGTGGTCACATTTCCACACATTATTCTTTGCGCGCTGTATCCATTTATCTGTTAAACTGTATGTCTGTGCAAATGTAATGGTAATTTCAATTGAAGATGTGTTTCTGTAACCACAGTACGCCATGCATACTCCACTTTATCCTACTCCACTCTACTCTGTAACACTCCATGCCACTGCACTCTACCCTGTACCACTCTGCGCCACTCCACAGTATCCCACTCCACACTGCATCACTGCATTTTACTCTGCACCAATCCACTCTATGTTAGCTCACTCAAACCACTCTGCTCTATGCCCATGGCCGACTCTAGGGCAGTGCAATTGGTGCTGACTTCAGGGGACACCAAGTTTTATAAGCACCTGCTGTCACGTTCCTTGCCGCCAGCAATTTCCAGGCAACGATAAAAATGTCAAGATAACTGCGGTGATTAATGTTCTTTTTGGAGAGTGATCGGAGTTTTGTGTAGTTGAGGTTTTGACCGATCATAAAATAGCACAAAGGGTTAATATGCCTGCTGCAAAGAATGTGTACCATGCAGATCCCAAAGTGCATATAATGTAAATAGGTCAGTGGGTTACTGCTTTTTTAAGAGACATCCTTTTGTTACTTGCAGTTTATAAGTTAAAATCCTAATATAGAACAGTGAATTATTAACTGCCATCAAAGAACTGCATGCAAACTGCAAAGTATAGATTAGAGCATAGATTAATGTTGCAAAAAGGGTAATTTGGGTAGAAATCGATTCTTATTCTTAAAGAGAACCCCCAACTATGGTGTCCTGTTTTCAATTCTGAGTATGTTTTTCTTCAGGCCAAGCACTCTTAAACTATACTGCCTACCAGTATGGATGACATGTCACTCCCACACCTTGTAGTCCTCTGGTGTATGTAACATTTCCTATACACTGATTTACACACGTATGTTTGATTGTCTTTGCGTAATGTGTGTGTGATGCAATGTGTTCTGACACCCTACAGTGGTATGAGTGGCTCTATATAACTAATTAAAATGCATCTGAAAGAGAGTGGTTATAAAGACTTGAGAGGCACTGTTGAAAGGTGGTGGTGGGGAACCCGTGATGGGTTGGTCACCACCTCAACCATAGATGGGGGGCACCAACAAACATTGCTGCACCGGCACCACCAGTGCTAAAGCTGACTCTATCTACACCACTCTACTCTATACCAAAGTACCCCACCCCACACTACTCTACTATGCACCACTGCACTCTTTGCCACTGCACTCTACACCACGCCAATCTGCACCATTCCACTCAATGCCACTCTACTCTGAAACACTGCCTCGATGCCACTGCACTCTATGCCAATGCACTCTACACAGTACCACTCCACTCTATGCCAATCTACTCAACACCACTCTAACCTATTCTGTACCACTGCCACTGTACTTTACCATGCACCACTCCACTCTACTCTGAAGCAACCTACTCAATGCCACTGCACTCTGTGCCCCTCCACTGTGTGCAACTCCACTCCACTCCACTCTACTCTACACCACTCTACTCTACACCACTCTACTCTAAGCGACTGCACTCTACTCTAACCAATGCACTCTACACAACTTTACTCCACTCTCTGCCACTCTACTCTATGACGCTGCACCCCACACCACTGCATTCTATGCTAATGCACTCTACACCACTTTACTCAAAACCAATGCGCTCTATGCCACCGCACTCTATGCCAATCTACTCAGCACCACTGCACTGTATGCCACCATACTCTACTCTGCAACACTCTACACCACTGCACTCTAAGCCATTGTACTCTATGCCACTGCCCTCTACACCACTCTCTTGTATGCCACTGCACTCCATGCTAATGCAAGCTACACCACTGCACCACTGCACTCTACTACAGTCTCCTCTGCAACACTGCACTCTTTGCCACTGCACTCTACTCTGTACCACTCTATGCCAATGCAAGCTATGCCACTCTACTCTGCATCATTCCACTCTACCCCACTGCACTCCGCTCTGCACCCCTCCACTCTGCACCACTTCACTCTATGCACTCTACTCTGCAACAGTTCACTCTACTCTACAACACTCTACACCACATCACTGTACACCACTACATTCTACGCCACTTTACTCTGTATGGCTCCACTCTACACCACTGCACTTTACGCCAATCCACTCTAAGCGGCTCTAATCTACTCTGCATGACTGTACTCTACGACACAGCACTCTATGACAATGTACGCATCTCTATTCCACTCTGAGCCATTCCACTCTACCCCACTCCACTCTAAGCCACTGCAGTCTACCCTGCGGCACTTAACTCCACTCTACGCTACTCTGTTCTATGCCGCTGCACTCAACGCCACTGCATTCTACGCCAATGCACTCTACACCTCTTTACTCATGCCAATCTACTCTGTACCACTGCACTGCACTGTACGCCACTATGCTCTACTCTGCATCACTCTATACCACTGCACTCTATGCCACTCTACTCTACACCATTTCACTCTATGCCACTGTACTCTACACCAATGCACTCTATGTCACTGTACTCTACAGCATTGCACTCTACCCTACTCTGCAACACTTCCCTCTGCCACTGAAGTCTACTCTACACCACTCTACAGCACTTTACACCACTACACTCTATGCCAATCCATCCTATGCCACTCTAATCTACTGTGTACCACTGCACTCTGACACTGCACTCTTACCTACTTTACTCAGCACCACTCTACTTTATGCCAGTGTACTCTACCTCACTCTATGCACCACTGCACTCTTTATCATTGCACTCTACACCACTCTAGTCTAGGCCACTGCCCTCTATTCTCCACGACTCCACTGTATGCCACTCTACTCTGCAACACTGCACTCTATGCAACTGCACTCTACGCCAATTCACTTTACACCACTACTCTATGCCACTGTGACACCGCACTCTACCCGGCACCCCTCCACTCTACTCTGAAACAATCTACTCTATGCCACTGCAACCTACCCTGCACCACTTCACTCCACTCAACGCCACTCTAGTCTATGCCGCTGCACTCTATGCTACTGCCTTCTATGCCAATGCACTCTACACCAATTTACTCAAAACCAATGCATTCTAAGGCACTGTATGCTATGCCAATCTACTCTGTACCATTGCACTTTATGCCACTATACTCTACCCTGCCACATACTATGCCACTGCAATCTATGCCACTACACTCTACATCAATCCAATCTACGCCACTCTAATCTACTGTCCACCACTTCCCTCTGATACTGCAGTCTACACAATCCTACTATACTCTGCACCACTCTAATCTATATCAGTGCATTCTACCCCACTCTACTATGCATCACTGCACTCTTCGTTACTACACTCAACACCACTTCAGTCTAGGCCCCTCCACTGTACTCTGCACGACTCCACTCTATTCCACTCCACTCTATGCCACTCCACTCCATGCCACTCCACTCTGCACTCAATGCCACTGCACTCTATGCCAATACACTTTACACCAATACTTGATGCCACTGCATTCTACCCTGCACCATTTTACTCTACGCCACTTCCCTCAACTTGAAACAATCTACTCTATGCAATGGAACTTTGTGCCACGGCAATTACGCCACTCTACTCCACTTCATTAGACAACACGCCAATCAACTCTACTCTGTGCCACTCCATAACACTCCCCTCAACTCCACCTTACGATGCTCTTCTTTACCCCACTAACTTTTAGTCATGCTAAACAGCAGCCACACTGGTGTACAACATTGCTAAAACATATTGGCAAAGCAAAGAGCTCTTGCATAGGCAGTAAAGTACCCTAGTAGAAACATGTTGACGACAGTTCGACCCCAATACTGGTACGAATGTCAAGCTACTAGGGTACTTTACTACCACTTTTAGTAGCATTAACCTTCAAAGGTTTTTTAATCTGACAGGGGAGTCAATTTATTAAAAAGGTTAGATGAAATCCCTAATCAGTTTTAACTCACATCACAGCACATTCAACACCACCCCACGTAGATCTGACTAGCACTCATCATACAGCAACAAAAACAAAAGTTCCATGCAAAAGTGACCCTTCGGGAGACATTGAAGCGCCGGCCCGACGAGGAGCAACCACCTTATGATGAACAATGACATTCCCCAGAATGTGTGATGGCAGCATGAAACAGTCTTATTGACCACCTGTCTGCATGTGTCTAATCTTGGTACAACCATCTTTTGCTCTCCTCTTCTCTATCTAGGAACAGTGACCCCATTTTTGTATTAAGTCCCTTTGGTACACCTGCTACAGACATGTTATCAAGTTTCGAATTCTAAATAAATGACCCTCTTTATTCTGTGTACCATTGATTCCCTCTCAGTTGATATTATCTCCTTGAAATCAGACTCTTCTTCAGACCCTTGTGCGGGGTGATTTTCAGTCTTTACCTTCCAATATTCACATTGGGGGTCATTCCATTACCATCAGTACATCAGATGAACCTTCACATTGCTTCTTTGCTGCTAATGAATATATATTACACAGTGGTGGTTGCCTTGTGTAGTTATAATTAGGTCAGAGTTTCCATAGGGAGAGCCTTTTTTTCACTAATTATTTTGGCTCTGTTTGACGTATTTTCCCTAAACATTCCCAAAAAATCTTCATCCATCTCAACTCCTTCCTATAAAGTTTTGGGGAGCTACGTCAAGGGAGGGGAGATAAAAGGATGTGTCACAAAACATGTTTTACCCATGCAATTTCGTAAAGGAGTTTTGGGAAGCAGTTGAGAGAAAAATAACTTAGCCATCATCTCACCATGATCTTCCCACTGGTATCACCATCCTAACTCCCTTCCATTAGAAGCCTTGACATAGTTTGCCACTTAAAACCAATCATGTGGTTATCACTTCAAGGTTAGGGTGGTGAGGGATTGCATTTTGTTCACACGTAATTATTCAGATTCTGACAATAGGCAAATCTTTGAGATGCATTTTTTGGCCTCCTTAAGAAGCCATCAAAATCCAATCCTTCATGTCTCTGTCTGCTTCTCAGCCAGACTTTAACATTATTTTTACCTGAACAACAGCACTTGGCCAAGTTGCCTTTCTTGTTACATAGCTCACATTCAATATTACGGGCGGGCTATTTCTCATATGTGGCCATGTGGCCTACAACACCATTCTTTAGCAAGCACCGTTGAATTTATAAACTGTAAATTGTTGACTCCTTCCTTTTAAAACTTCATCTTTTTTCTCAGTCTTACTGGCAGAGAGTTTACTATTTTTGGTAAGCTCTTCTGCACACACTACTGAACATTCAATTTGCTAGCCAATCAATATTCTTCATTCAATGTTGGATCTCCTTTCAACCATAACCCTTGCCTGAATTATTCCAGCTGACATTTAAGCATAATTTGGTCCCTTATGTGTTCCTCCAAGGTGGACCCAAATCTATAAGACAATGCCAACTTTCTTAATGCTGTAATGTAGTCTTCTACACTTTCTCTGTACTTCTGATCTCTCATATGAAAATGGTACCTTTCTAGTACAATACTAACCTTGGGTATTTAGTGAAAATCTACTTTTTATGCGGTCTTCAAATTGATTTAAATTCCCCACTTCCTCGTCCTCCAAGTCCTGTATGTTTTGAAACACTGATTGACTCGACTCCCAAACAGTGCATAATTAACAAGGTCTTCCTTTCTGCAGTTAGATTTGAACCACATACATTTGAATAGTGCCCAAGAGTTTGCTTCCATTTTGTCCATTTTATAGGTGGTTCACCCGCAGATGTAAGGAAGAAAGGTGGTGCTATAAAATTCTACATAGTCCCAATAAAGAAAATACAGCAGCAAATGAGAAACATGAAAAGCAAATGCACATTTTGAGACAATACTTTCCCTATCTTAGCTGTTTTTTCTGAAAAAAAAACTCTAGAACAAACTTTATCTCTATACTCCACAACAGAAATGGAAACAAGACTTTCAGCATCCGATGCACTTCATTTGCAGCAGTGTCAATGTAGAAATAACTTGGTTGATGTAGATGCAGGACTTTTACGTAATGAATGTTTGTTAGCACACCCCGTTTATGGCAAATGTGGATTCTCCTTCCATAATGAAAGCACACACATATAGAATGAAGAACCGCTGTATTGGATTCAGAAAGGAACGTTGAAAAGCAGTGATGAATGGTGCGCACATGATGCAGGTGAAGAGCCATCTCTCATGATAGTCAAACAACACACACAGCAGCATCCCCACTGGTGGTGAGTGGTTTGTGGTCTAGTTCACTAGGAACTGTGCCATTCACCTTGACAGACAGTAATTCATTAAATGATTACGCTTTTGTTAGCAATGTAGAAAACTGTCTTGACGTGTTGAGGTGCTGGTTGCTCAGTCATCACCACTGTGATGATGAGGGGTCAATAATCCTAGTGTAAGGGATTTGGTGTAGTCTTTATTCCCAGCACCTCAGCCGCAGCCTGTGCGATATCGTCATCCAGCTTCAATTTACCTAGTTACAATCTCCAGCCAGGCTGTGAAAAGCACCGAACACAGTGGGCAAAACATTCCACCAGTCAAAAACACATTGCAGTAAAATTGAGAACATAAGAGAAAACACCACACAAACTTACAATGGCTATGCAGTAACCATTACAAATCTTCTATTTACTCCACTGGCTAAGGCAACCTTTCCATTTTCAAATATCTAATTTATGAATAACATCCATATCCCCATAATTTGGCTTTAAAATTATCAATAAAATTAATATGTGTGCCATTTTGTTAGTTAGTAAAATGTAATTAATTACAGTATTTAAATACTTAGTATTAATGTCACAAAGATAGTTTTCAGAAATATTTTTCATCTTTCCCTTAGTTATAGCAGCCGCATCAGACGTTTCCGTCCTGTTGTGACAGTAATTAGATGATGTGGATTAGGTGTAAAGAACCCTCATCAAGGCTGGCTGTCGAAAAAAATGGCCTCTCTGTGCTTCTGTTTACTGGATGATTACTGGCAGAAAGACAGGGTGTTTATAGGAACATCAATTAACACCTATCCGAAGAAAGTGAGAAGGGAGAGAAGATGATGCCAAACGGCCACACAAGGCATAGGCACAGCCTATGCCCAGCGCCCAAACCCATGCCACGCACAGTGATAGATGTCTTACTTTACATGAAAAAAACATAAAAATGAGCAGAAAAAAACAAAGGTTAGACATTGTAGTTAAGAATTGTAATAATACCTTACATTTTTTTTTTTACTTAGAAATTCCTTGAAAAAAACTAAGATTAATGGGATGTTATAGTAAGATGAAAATGTCAGTTAAAACATACCATTTTAAACAAACAACACCACTGAAATTCACCAATTCGAGTTATATCAAGTAACAATAATTTGTGCACTAAGGTAACTATACCTCACGCCTGTCATGCACAGTGTTATGAAAGATATAATTTCAGCTGTTGCAGTGATGTAATCAATAATGTCATAGAACATGTCATGAGTTATGTAATTTATGAGGTAATTAGCAGCACATGGCACCGGTTGCTCTAGTGAATTTCCCACATCTCATACCTTGTGGGGAAAATGTAAATCAAATGAGATTTCCGATTTTAGAACAGGTGTCCAAAATGCCACTATCAGGTGATCAAGTCATACCGTTATGAAGACAAACACTTTGGTGATAAATTTCATGGAAACTAAAGCGCCTATAAGTTTAAATGAAAAAACAGACTAGATGTGCTTTAAATGAGAGTCAATGAGTATATTCACTACAGATCCAGAATAGAAATGAAAACAGATTTCAAGGGTTATGTAATAGCATGTAACAGGTTGTTTAGATAGGATTGCTAATAGTTCAAGGAAAAGAGGCAGGTAGGAAGTTGCTGTTTACTACCATAAGCGTGTGAAGAAATGCATACATACCACTACGATAGTAAGACTTGATTTAATGTGATTCAGTGGAGAGACTAAATTAATAGGTTTGTGGTAGATAGGTTGTGTTAGGAGATATTATGCTTTATTTTCTGAATGTGAGAAGACAATACATTTGCTTGCTCTGAAACTAATAACATTAATCCCTAAATGTATTGAGCATGCAACAGTTAAAACAATAGGAAGAAAGTTAAAAATACAAGTTTGGATTGAATTTAAATAGTGCTTACTTGAACATTTGTATCCATATAGGACCTTAATAGAAGTGCAGCAGGCCTGGAGGTGAGCAGATTGCAAGAGTGTCGCAAGAGTTTTTGAATCCTTCCAGGTCGCAACTCTCAAATTGAGAAACGAGATAAACATGGAACACTTAAACATAATGAGTGTGTGTACAGCATAACAACGTTCCTTCTATTTAGTTGCCGTTCTCATAGCCCTGTCTCAATCAAAGACTGAGTACACAGTCTCCTTGATCAATACCGCCATCTGAGCCTAAGCCATCAGTAGAGATGACAAGCTTTAAGACCCTTGACAATATTGAGAGCATTTCCTTAAAGCTACTGAGAATTCTGGATGGGGATGGGGATAGGAAAGAGAGGTGGAATCCCATCTCTGAATATGCAAAGCCTCCATCTGGCTTTATTTTAGATTGGGGCATGCATGGTGAGAAGGAGACTACATTAAAGTGCTCACTTGTTGCATTTACACTGAATAAAGTTTCACCATGCTCCAAAACAGGAATGGCATACCATTCCCTTCTCAGGCCTGGTTAAGCATCCACACAGCTGGGAGAATGTCTTTAAGCCTAAGAGCAAAGCAAATATTGTGTCAGATCATTGTAACAATTGTTACAAATCGTATTCTCAAGCAGCATAATTCGAAAAGAATTAAAGAATATACCCTCCGACCCTTTCAAAGTAGTGCTGCCTGAGAAGAAAATCCCATAGTTCTCCCTGGCCTGCGCCCATCTCACTGGCACATGGTCAAACATCAGTACCCAAGTTAATTAACGCTGGCTTCCACAGAAGAAACATCTACGGCATACCCGCCTGCTTGCGTTGCAAGTGGTGAACGACGTTTACCACAAAACTTTTTCCCCGCAGGGAATCAAAACGCGGTCGTTGTGATTCTGCATACCATTACTCCGCAAGTCGGAACAACGACTTGCGGAGGGGGGGGGTGTTGGATTTAAAATCCAACACCTTCCCTAGTGTCCACACTGACTGGAGTTGGAATAGTAAATTATACTATTCCAAACTCCAGTGCCCTCCCTCCGCAAGTCGTTGTTCCGACTTGCGGAGTAATGGTATGCGGAATCACAACGCGGTCGTTGTAACGACCGCGTTGTGATTCCCTGCGGGGAAAAAGACGGCGGGATGATGACATAGATTAGTTGCAAGTACTGTAAGTACAACTCAGTGATTTCAGAAGTGGTCTTTCAGTGAGTTCCGATATACAGAAACAGTCTTGTTCCTTAGACCTATTTAATTCTGGCTCAAGCCCAGGAGGTGGCAAGAAACTATGTTCTTCTTATGGGAAACCCACAAATGATATATTCTCACAGCATGGATTCCACTCGGTTGAGGAGAGGGGTGGTGCCAGATCTTGCAGTGTGCACCAGGGATATCTGAAGGATTTTGGGGGCCCTGGGTCAAACGGATTTTTGGGACCCCTCTTTGGAACTGCTTTGAATTTATGATCCAGTTTCTACTCTTTCATGCTCTGTTTGACCAGGTCAATGACAGTGCACAGGCACACTCATCCAAATTCTAAATGCATTTATAGCTAATATTCAGGAAAAGTGAGGTGTGTTTTCAATACTATAACACAGCAGCAATTCACTAATATTACTGCAAAAATATGTGTGACCTTTCCCATTTCTCATATGCGAGGTCCTGTTTTGATCTAAAAGAAAGTGTTTTATGGATGTTGAAAGAAATATAAACACAACATTTCTCTGCAAAATGTCTGTAATAGATTCTCACACATCACCCAAATTAAAAATAAATTAAAGGAAAAAGGTATTTAAAAGGACCTGTTTAAGAATTATTCAAGGTCATCAGGGCAAGACTCTTCAGAACAGAGCTGGCTCTACCAGGGGGGCCCTGTAAAGCTGGGGCCCTGGGCCAGAGCCCATTTTGACAATGCCTTAAAACATCTCTGGTGTGCACCCAGCGCTTGACAAAGAAAAAACAATTATTAGCCGTAATAGTTCACACCTCCCAAAAGGGTTAAGAAATTAAATTTAAAAAACAGGATGTGGATTGGTGGACGTACAATGGAGCAGTAGGGGGCGTGTGGAATAAAGTATACACCACAGATGAGCAGCAACAGCGTGCAGGGAAATGTGGGGGAGCAATGGAGTGTTTTATTTAAAAAATGCAGCATGACAATGTGAAGGGAATCAAAGGGCAAGCTGGGAAATGGGAGAGCAACACGGAAAACGGAAAGGGATGGGTGTCGGCAGGGGAAGCAGGGTACAGGGAAGAGTGGGAGAGAGCAACAAAACACATGCAGTCTTAAGAAAAAGTAGTTCCCTGAATGTACGCCGTGAAAGGACATAAGTCATCCAATCAAAGGGATGAAAAGAAGCTATGCTCCAGTGGGTAAAGGTACAAGCACAAGAAGAGGAAGGAACGCTATTGAATAAGAAGCAAACAAATGAGATTGGCAAAAAAAACTGTCACTCATAAGCAATGGGATGACCCAACATCTACTATAAGTATTATATTGTACACAATAGGTCTCAGAGACATTTTAAGGTATGGACAAAGTGGGCAATTTCCCAGGGCCCCCGCCTTCCAAAGCATCCCCTGGGAAAGTGAACTTTTGCTCTATCTCACATCTGTCTATTTCTCCATCTCAACATTTAATGCATTAGTCAATATTTTTTTGCATCATGGAGCTTAAATTAGAAGAAAATTGGTAATAAAACGCAAAACTGTTCCAGACAAGGGCCCCCAAAGTAGGCCACCAAAATTCTTAAGATAACACAGATATGTCTTTTGGCAATAGACAGTTAAAGCTGTCTGAAGAAGATACCTTCAAAAGTTTTCAAAATGTTCTGCAAAAGTGACACTTCTTGTTCCATAGACTGGATTGCAAGGTATGCAAGAAACTCCACATTAGTGGTTTGGTGGCACCAAATGATAGGCTGGTGCTCATGTCCTGCCCTTACAGCATCACGCTATGAAATACAGATGTTTTCTTTCAGCCCTACAAATCAAAAAGTTATGTACGAAATATAGATTGAAAATGGGAAAATGATCGCCCACTGGAAACACAGTCTGTAATGAAAAAGGAAGTAAACTCTGCAGAAAAGCAATGAAAATAAATTGCTACATGTGACATATCTTGTACAACTGTTCAACTGTTTTATTGCATTTTTGCTGGCTGGAGATTGCTATAGAGATCTTTGGCACTGCAAGCCGCCACCCCCGTCCGAGCAGGCTGCTGCTGCAGAAGAACAGATTTTCTTGATTAGTAACAAAGGGTTTTGTTGGGATGAGAGCTGTTTCCCACCATCCCCATGCAAACCCGGCAACACAGACTGTGTACATTAGCATTTCAAGGAGCCCCCTTTTAACGGAGGCAAGAAAAGCTTCTCGGTGGCCGAAATCCAGTTCGTATTCTCTTGTGACATCTGTTCTGACTTTTAGAGCAAGAAAGGGAGGCAGATAATGCCAAGGAGCCCTCAGATTTACCGTAGCGGCGCCTGTGATGATACCACCAAGTTGAAGGAACGTAACCAGAGGGGACATGCATGAATGTCTGGTTGCCAAAGTCTATATGATCCCACGGTGAGAGGCGGAGTCCAAAGTGTCCCCTAATTTTTTATACATTTATTGTTCTGCATTCTTGTTGTACGGTATGGTATGATATGGTATGGTATGGTGTGGTATGGTATATGGTATGGTGTGTCTATGTTGTGTTATTATTGTATGAATCTGTAGAGTGTGTTAGGAAATTAAGGGCTACATGTGCGAAGCATTTCTGCGTTTGCAAACCGCCCAATTCTGGGAATCATGCCGTTTGCAACAAAAAATGCTTTTTGTGATGTACAAAGCCCAATTTGCAATTCAGTAACTTTTTACCGAATTGCAATTTGGGTTTTGCAATTTGGTACTAGGAAGTGGAGTGTTAAGGTGCCTTCCTAATACAGAATTGGAATAGTATGTACAAATGCTTTGCAACCGAAATGTGTTAGCAAAACATTTGCAATTTACCTACCATTGAAAGTTGGTGGTAACCCATTCGCAAATAGGAAGGGGTCCCCATGTCACCCATTCCCCTTTGAGAATGCTTGAAAAAATATGTTTTAAGAGCAGGTAGTGGCTGCCTAAACTTTAAAAAATGAAACTTCAAAGATTGAAATTGTTTTTGTAAATGCATCCTGTTTCCCTTTAAAAAAAAAACGGGCTGTGTTTTAAAAAAATATATTGCTTTATTTAAAAGCAATCAGAGGCATCATGGTCTACTGACCTCAGTCAGCCACTATCCCTGTGATAGCAGCGAATCTTAATGGGTGACAAATTGCGACCTACCTCATTAATATTCATGTGGTAGGTCTATTTGCGACCCACTACGAATCGCTAATGAAACTCAAAAGAGCATCATACATTAATAACAGCGATTTCCTAATTGCGATTTGAAAAAAATCGCAATTAGGAAATCGCTATTCCTAACTTTCGTACATCTGGCCCTAAATATTGTATAGCTATGCTCTGTAGATTATGGCATGGCATGGCTTGGTATGGTAGGGTAAGTTATGGTTATGGTATGGCACATAGTGTGTTGGGTTCTGTGACGATACAATACATGCCATTACTCTGCATGCGGTTACAACGCAAATCTTTACCCCGACATGCCGTCGGGGTGTGCACTGGAAGTTGTAATAGAATAATTTACCATTTCAACTCCAGTATGTGCAACAGTAGGGAAGGTGTTGGAATTAAATCCAACACCTTCTACCCCCTGCAACAAGCCATTTGCGTTGTAACGACATGCAGGGTAATGGCATGCGTTGTAATGCATGCGTTGTAATGGTTGTTTCCCAGTATGTTGTATTAGACTGGGTTTGTTATAGTACTATTACAGTGTGTCCCGTTCCCCTTTCGATGCCTAAATCACTTAACTTAGGTATTGAATGACTACCTTGTGATATGGTATGGTATTGTATGGTATGGTATGTTATAAAGTATGGTATGGGGCATGGCAAGCCCGTCTGCACCTGTCCATCCCTGGACCGCGTCCAGTGCCAAGAACCCTGGTCCAAACACATGCCAGCGACACTCGACAGCACTCAGGTCGCCAGACCCCGGACGCTGTTCCCCCAACTGCTGCCATGCCTCAAACCACAGTAGGTATGTGAAAAGAAAAGTAATGCGTTGGAATAGATCTAACCTAATCTAATCTAATCCCATCATTTGTATAGCGCACTACTCACCCGGTAGGGTCTCAAGGCGCTGGGGGGAGGGGTCCGCTACTGCTCGAATAGCCAGGTCTTGAGTTGCTTCCTGAAGGAGAGATGGTCCTGGGTCAGCCGAAGGCGGATGGGGAGGGAGTTCCATGTCTTGGCTGCCAGGTAGGAGAAGGATCTTCCTCCGGCGGTGGCTCTGCGAATGCGTGGTACGGCGGCGAGGGCGGGGCTGGTCGATCGTAGCTGGCGGGTGGGCGTGTAGAAAGTCAGGCGGTTGTTGAGGTACTTGGGGTCCAGGTCGTGGAGAGCCTTGTGTGCGTGGGTGAGGAGTCTGAACGTGATCCTCTTGCTGACGGGGAGCCAGTGCAGGTCTCTCAGGTGTCCGGAGATGTGGTTGTGTCGGGGGATGTCCAGGACGAGTCATGCGGAGGCATTCTGTATGCACTGGAGTCTTTTCTGTAGTTTGGCTGTGGTTCCGGCGTAGAGGGTGTTTGCGTAGTCCAGTCGGCTGGTGACGAGTGCCTGGGTGACCGTCTTCCTGGTTTCGGTGGGGATCCATCGGAAGATCTTACGGAGCATGCGCAGGGTGTTGAAGCACGATGAAGAGACGGCGTTGACTTGTCTGATCATCGAGAGGGAGGAGTCCAGGATGAAGCCCAGGTTGCGTGCGTGGTCCGTTGGCTTGGGAGTGGTGCCCAGGGCAGGGGGCCACCAGGAGTCATCCCAGGTGGAGGGGGCTGATCCCAGGATGAGGACTTCCGTCTTGTCTGAGTTCAGTTTCAGGCAGCTGTTCTTCATCCACTCAGCGACGTCTTTCATCCCTTCGTGTAGGCTGGCTCTGGCGGGGTCGTTGGTGAGGGAGAGGATCAGCTGGGTATCGTCGACGTAGGAGATGATGTTGAGGTTGTGTTGGCGTGCGATGGCTGCGAGAGGGCTCATGTAGACGTTGAAGAGGGTCGAGCTGAGTGATGATCTTTGTGGTACGCCGCAGATGACTTCGGTGGCCTCGGATCTGAACGGGGGCAGGCAGACTCTCTGGGTTCTGCCGGCGAGGAACGAGATGATCCACTCCAGTGCCTTCTCTTGGATTCCGATGTTGCTGAGGCGCTGTACTAGGGTGCGGTGGCAGACAGTGTCGAATGCCGCAGAGAGGTCCAGGAGGATGAGGGCCGCTGTTTCCCCGTTGTCGAGCAGGGATCTGATGTCATCGGTGGCTGCGATCAGGGCGGTCTCGGTGCTGTGGTTGACTCGAAATCCGGACTGCGAGGGGTCGAGGGATCCGTTCGTCTAGAGGAAGGCGGCGAGCTGTCTGTTGACTGTCTTCTCAATGACTTTGGCAGGAAAAGGGAGGAGCGAGATGGGGCGGAAGTTCTTGAGGTCGGTGGGGTCCGCTGTTGGTTTCTTCAGTAGGGCGCTGAGCTCTGCATGCTTCCAGCTCTCCAAGTAGGTGGCGGTGGAGAAGGAGACGTTGATGATGTCCCGGAGTTGGGGTGCGATGATAGAGTCGGCCTTGTTGAAGACGTGGTGGGGGCAGGGGTCGGTTGGTGATCCGGTGTGGATGGTGTTGATCGTGCGGGTGGTGTCTTCGGTGCTGACCTGGGTCCAGTTGCAGATGGTGGGGGGGGCGTTGGTTCGGTGGTTGGGTGTGTGGTTGGTGCGCCGAAGCTGTTGTGTATGTCGGCGATCTTGCGGTGGAAGTATGAGGCGAGTGAGTCGCAGAGGTCTTGCGAGGGGGTGATGTCGTTGTTTCCGGCGCTGGGGTTGGAGAACTCTGTGATGATGCTGAAGAGTTCCTTGCTGTTGTGGGTGTTGTTTTCCAGTCGTTCTTTGAATGTTGACCTTTTGGTGGTGCGGATCAGCTGGTGGTGTATGCGGGTGGCGTTCTTGAGGGCAGTCATGTTTTCTGTGGTCTGGTCATGGCGCCAGGCTTTCTCGAGGGTGCGGCAGTTCTTCTTGGAGTTTTTGAGTTCGTCGGTGAACCAAGAGGCTTTCTTGCTGCCGGGTCTGCTGGGAGGGGTCTGCAGTGGTGCGAGGTCATCTGTGCAGTCGGTGAGCCATTGTGTGAAGATGCGTGCTGCTACGTTGGGGTCCGTTGCGCTAGCGGGAGGGTTCCGTCTGAGGGAGGTGGTGAGCTGGTCGGCGGTGATCTTGCTCCAGCTCCTGCGGGGAACCTGTTGCGGGTGGTGGTGGGTCGGGGTTCTCCTGAGGCTGAAGTGGACGCAGCTGTGGTCAGTCCAATGGAGTCCGGTGGAGTGGCTGAAGGAGATGTACTTGCTGGAGCAGAAGACTGGGTCAAGCGTGTGGCCGGTGTAGTGGGTGGGGGTGTTGACCAGTTGCTTGAGTCCGAGGTTGGCGAGGTTGTCCAGCAGGGTGGTGGTGTTGCTGTCATTGTTGTTCTCCAGGTGGAAGTTGAGGTCCCCTAGGAGGATGTAGTCTAAGGAGGCGAGGGCGTACGGGCGGATGAAGTCTGCAATGTCTCCGCTGAATTGTGTGCGTGGTCCCGGGGGTGTGTAGATGAGGGTGCCTCTGAGGGTGGTCTTTGGGTCGGTGTGTATCTGGAAGTGGAGGTGCTCGGCGGCGGTGAATGTGTCGTCGGGGTTTGTCGTGATGCGGATGGTGTTCTTGTGGATGATGGCTATGCCTCCTCCGGTCTGGTTTACGCGGTCCTTCCGGGTGATCTTGTATCCATCCGGGATGGCTATGGCGATGTCGGGCGCTGAGGAGGCGTTCATCCAGGTTTCCGTGAGGAAGGCGACGTCTGGTGATGTTGTGTAGAGCAGGTTCCAGAGTTCGACGGCGTGTCTGTGGACGGAGCGGGTGTTGAGCAGGATGCACTTGAGGTGGTTGCTGCTGATGCTCGTCGGCTTGGCGGGTGCGGTGCAGGTCCGGAGGCAGGTGAAATTGCAGTCTTGGCAGGTGAAGGGTCCGTGGGTGCGTTTCGGGGTGGCTCGGTAGCAGGCGGGGTTCCGGCCGGGTTTGAGTGCGTTGAGGGTGGCGGCGTCGTAAGTCCATCGTGTGGGCTGGCATCTTCGGGGGCTAGGGGTCCTGGCGCTGGGCGCGGTCCAGGCGCGGACGGGCATAGACGGGCTTGCCTTTGGCGCACCTTCGGCGCACAATCGGCGCGTACGCGTGGACTCTGCCATAAATGGCAAAGTGGAAGGGAGGAGCAGCTGGGAGGCGGGAGCAGGGAGGCGAATGGGGGTACAGAAAGAAAAAGGGGGCGGGCCGCAGGGGAGCAGCGGCGGGGAGAGGGGGGAAAGGAGAGCGGGAAAAACGGGCGAGGGGGCAGGTACACAGGACAAAAACGGGCAGTACAATGAGCACAGAGACAAGTCAAAATACAAAATACAAGAACAGAATACAATACGTAGCAATAAAATACAGTACTTAGCGGGAGCGGCAACAAAACACCTGCGGAAAAACCGGCGAAGGAAAAATCAAAAGCTCAGCTGCAGGGCAGCGGCGAACTCGAGGCAGCAGCGGTGGAGCCTGGCACACTCACGGAGAGTCGCGCAGTGTGTTGAGCGACCGGCCCTGAAGCAGTAAATTATTCCTTTATAATGAGGTACACTCTCTGGATTCAATCATCAAATAATCAACAACACTGATGGAAACAAATTTGACTTAGATACCAAAAAAGGTATTTTTTATGTATATTAATGTAACATAATATAAAAATACACAAAACGAACAATTAAAAAATTCTCAAAAACAATAACAAAAATAACTTATATTCCCTATTTCCCTACTAATTATAGTGGATGCTCACACTTTTTTTTAGTAGCATTCCATTTTGTAAGAAAACCTAATAAACAAGTACTAGGAGGAAACAACTTGCTCCTCAAAACACATTGCCTAGTACTTTTTAAATTAATTTCCACATGATTTAAATTTCAAAAGGTTTCTTCAGTTCTTATAGTCGACGTGTTTCAGCCTGACTTGCTTTTGACCTCATCAGGACTAGGGTGTATAAGGAAATCTTTTCGGAGAAGACACCATAGCAAAATCCTGGTTTAATTAATAAACCTTATGGGGACCCAGTTTCTTCAAACACAACACAAGGTCCCATGAAACATCCGTACAGAACTGGAATGTACCGTGTTCCAATCGACACAAGCTATTTCTAAATAAAGGCCTCACTTAAAAAGTCCTCCGTCAATATGCGCGTTTCTCAGCTCCGACTGCCAATACTTCCGGATCATGTGCAAACAAGTCACAGTAGGAGCTTTCACTTGCACCCACTACCGGCTCTCCAACAGGGTCCTACCCACATGCTCCACACAAATACCAACAAATTCCTCAACACCCCAATCACAGCACACACCACACAAGACCAACAAAGCCTACACCCCAATCTACACCACACCCCACAACAGACTTGCACGTCAACACCAACTTTCATGCATGCTTCTCAAAACACTATAATTTAGCAAATGCACAACTAAAATATGGGACCTACTGAGTAGCGTGGCACCTGTTGACATCCTCTTCATCACAGAGACCTGGTCAACCCCTCATCGGCTCCCGACATCACCACAGCAATCACAGCAGGCTACAAGATTGCTCAACAGGACCACCTTCACAAGCCAAGAGGAGGAATTGCTGTCATCTACAAGGAATCCATCAAATGTACAACATTCAAAGAGAATGCCATCTCATTCATGGAACACCTGCACATCAAGCTGCACAGCTCCAAAAACTTCACCCTGAATGGAACCCTCACCTACCGACCACCAGGACCACCAGCTACCTTTACCATCACCTCATCACTGACTATGTCGCGCCACTCACCATCGACTCCAGAGCCTACATTCTCCTTGGTGACCTGAACTTTCACCTGGAAGACCGACAAAAACCCTGTTTCGCACCACTCCCCGAAAGCTTGAGCAACATCGAACTCACCCAGCTCATCCCAGAACCAACACACACCACACCACATACACTGGATCCCATCTTCACCACATGCGACAGCATCAAATACAACTCCACCGCACCACTCACATGAACCGACAACACCATCATCCACTTCCAAATCAACACATCTCAAGTCAACACGTCTACCAGTACAGCATTCCAAGCCGCAGCTGGGGCAAAATCACAGAAGCAGACTGGCTCAGCGCCCTCAGCACAGCTCAAACTAGCCCCACAGACAACCTCGACAAGCATATTAACAACTTCAACAACTGGATCAAGAACTGTGTGGACTCCCTCGCACCGAACAAGCACAGTAGATCAAACAGCCAGGCCAGCTGGTACACAGCAGACCAGCAGACCTCTTATAAAGCAAACAACACTGTAAATATCTAGAAAGGAAGTGGAGAGCCAGCCACGACACCACCAACAGAACTTCCTACAAGTCTGGACTCAGACGCTATCACGAGCAAATAAGAGACACTAAGAAAAAAGCATTAGTGGGCTGCACTGAAGGAAGCTCCAACAGCTGCAAGGAGATCTTCTTGATTGTTAAGGATTGAACGTCATCTTCAGCCACTGGCAACCACATTGCTGCCTCCCAACACCTATGCTACAACCTATCAAACTTCTTCCACAGCAAAATTGCAAACATCTATAGTAACTTTGCACACCAACTCAACCCAAGAGAACTCATTGCTAACCTACCCACCGCCAACCAAGATGGCCACCTGACCAAATAGACAACCCTCACCAGAAACAACACAGCGGCAATCATGCGGGCAGTTCACTCAGGGACCCCAACTAGATCTACAACCTGGGAAAATCACCAATCAGCACCACCCTGGCCCACATCATCAACGCCTCCATAATATCCGCCACCTCCCTGGATTAATGGAAACTTGCAGAAATCAATGCTCTCCTCGAATAGACCACAGCTGACCCGAATCATCTGAGCAACTTCCGACCCATCTCCTGCTCCTCTATCCATCCAAAGTGATTGAGCAGGCCATCAATAAGCAACTCCTAACCCACGTTGAAATTCTCCATCTTCTAGACAACACTCAATCAGGATTCAGAAAGAACCACAGCACTGAAGCAGCACCCATTGCAGCCACCGACAACATTTGAATCATCCTGGACCAAGGAGAAACTGCAGCCTTCATCCTGCTCGACCTCTTTGTGGCCTTGGACGCTGTCTCCCATAACATCCTCATCAGAAGACTCTATGAGATTGGCATACAAGGATCTGCTCTCAAATGGATCTGTTCCTTCCTCTGCCATCCTTCAGATCAGACACCAAGAAACTGTTACAGGGGGTCCCACAGGAATCTTCCCTCAGCCCCACCTTTTTTAACATATACATGACCACTTGCCAACAACATACGATCACAAGACTTCACCGTCATCTCCCACGCCAATGGCACCCAACTCATCATCTCCCTGACAGAAAAGACAACCACCACCAGAACCACCTTCACCAACTGTATAACCATGGTAGCAGACTGGATGCGAACCAACTGCCTGAAGCTCAACTCCGAAAAGACGGAAGTACTGGTCTTTGGCAACAAGACCCCCCCATGGGACTCCACCTGGTAGCTGTCGGAGCTAGGACCAACATCAACACCCTCAGAGCATGCAAGAACTATAGGGATCATCCTAGACGACAAACTCAACATGAGGGTTCAAGTCAATGCAGTGTGCATTTCCTGCTTCCACATCCTACGCATGCTGCGAAAGATCTTCAAATGGTTGCCTCAGAACACCATACGGACCGTCACACAAACACTCATTACTAGCAGGCTGGAGTACGGTAACACTCTCCACACACGAATCTCCAAACAACTCCTACACAGACCATCCAGAAAACTGCTGCAAGACTCATACTCGACCTCCCACACCACACCCACATCACACAGCACCTCAGGAAGCTTCCCTGGCTCTAATTAACAAGCACAGCCAATTCAACCTTCTCACACCCATACAAAGCCCTGCAGAACACAGGATATGAATACCTGAACAGCTGCATACACTTTCACCAACCCACTAGATACCTACTCTCTGCCTCATTCTCACTGATACACATTCCCCGCATCTGCAAAAGCAAACCTGGAGGTTGGTCATTCTCCTACATTGCACCCAAGACAGGGAACGACCCCCCTCAACACATCAGGGCCTCCTCCTCACTTCTTGTGTTCCGCAAGAAACTGAAGACCTGGCTCTTCATATAAGCACCTTGGGGACCGCACACCAATATGCCTGCCAAGCGCCTGAATGCCCTTTCGGGTGATGAGTGTGCTATACAAATCAATATGACATAACATAACACGGTATGACATTGATGGTATGGTATGTGTTACTTTGTGATGTTATATTACATTATGGTATTTTTATTTTATAATACAATTCATGCACCAGCTTCTTCATTGACCAATATTCACCCTCCAAACTTAGCTTAAGAACCAGTTACTCCATGAAAGGGTATTTAAGTAGTTCCAAATACTTCTTTATTTTTGTAAAGCAGAAAATGTGCATAGCAATTTGTTTGTGCTAAGTACAATATTCCATAAAACAAGCTCCACACCAACATGTGTCATGACAAGCATTCTCCCCTCTCAGTGTTTCACAGAAGCAGTATGACAAAAAATATGTTATGTGAGGCTACATTCAGGGCAGAGTGGGTAAGAAAATATGCACAGGCACCAAAATAAAAATGTGGCCCCACTATTAAATCAAATAGCTAAAAAAGTGACCCATATCTGCAAATCGGGGCACTTTTGATGAACGGACAGGTTCAGACTGTATAAGTGTTTTGGATGGTACGGGAGACTGCACGCATTTGTGCTTGCTGCAGGCTATGTTGGTGAAAATCAACAGTAAAACCCGGCCGATCAGACCATAAAACAGGCCCACAGACAGCCAAAAATCGGCCCACGCACTGCCCTGTCAAGCCAGCCCTTCAAGAACTGCCAGATTCGCTTATAGGCTAGTCCCACACTGGCTACAGTAAAAAAGAAAATACTAATAAAGCCCAGCATATTCCGCTTAGAAAACGTACCGCATCATAGAAATAAACTCAACGAGGACACACCTGCATAAAATCTTTTTTGTGTACTTTACTTGCTTAAATTCCACTTTCAACTGTCCCCCAAAGTTCAACAGGAAGGTAGGTGTATGTCTCCCAAATGGTGGGTGCCAGCCGAAGAATTTGAGCTGAAAGTGTAAGCTCTAATTGGCATGTGGCTTTCGAATACTGGCCGTGTAGGTATTTTTCATCCTGTGAACAGAAGGCAATTACCCAGATTTGAAGGACTGGAATGCGCTTCAAAAAGTGGACACAAAAACCTAACAGAAGGGCGACAGGCCCGGTGAAAACAGAAATAAACTCACAAAACAGCAACCCTGCTGTTTTCCTACCACTTTCCACCATCTGTGCAGCATCGCTCTTAGGTCTTTTACACCGGTCACCCAGGGAACAAAAGAGCAGGGCCGATTCCAGCAGTTTTCCCATTCACGCGCCAGTCAGAGGTTCATCAGGCCCATATGGATGCAGCCAACTGCTGTGCTAAAGCAGGCCCTTTCCCTGAATTGACATGGTAATGAAGTCACGGTACTGCTCACAGAAAGGCCCTCTATAGGTATCCCCACCGCGAACAAACAGGGCCCTTTCACCCTTTTCTGTCCCTAAAATTATCTCGGAACATTACAACATCTGTGAACTGTGTTTTAGCCTGTGGGTGCCTGCCGTGTTTTATTGCGTTGCCATGCCGTACACACTTTTAACAGGGGTGAGACAAGGGCTCCCACAGGAACAGAGAAAAAAATTAAACCGAACAACTGACTTCCAAATCATCCAATGCCATTCCTCTGTCGTTACTACTGAGACAGGACAAGCGCCTGTTGGGTCTAATGAGCTTTTCACCGCCTGCCCATGCAGTCACGGCTTTTACTTCAGCCGTTAAGTCCGCGCGACAAATTCTATTTAATTCCGTGTCAAAATATAAATACGTCACTTAGCCGAACTGTCATGTTGTTTACTTAGGGGCATATTATCAAGACAGGCGATAAGATTATCGCCGCATTAGCGGCTTGATAATATGCTCTATGGAATTCCAATTGAAGCCCATGTTAGATGTGAAGGACGTCTAACATGGGCTTCTATTGGAATTCCATAGAGCATATTATCAAGCCCATTATCGCCGTTTTAGCGGCAGTTTTCTGCCGCTAAAGCAGCGATAATTGTATCGCCTGTCTTGATAATATGCCCGTTAGTTTTCACGGTTTGTAATCAAGTGTTAGACCTTAAAAAGCACATTTCTCCCAAGAAATGAACAGATGTCGTGATACTCTTTCTGGTGTGAAATAATAATGGTGAAAATGTTTCTAAAAAACATGGCACAGTCTTATGAGGGTCATTCGGGTTCATGCAAGGATTCCCACCTCCAAAGGTGAAGTCATAGGGGCATATCAACAAGGGCTTTATCTCTGCTTTTTTGGCTTTAAAAGCCAAAAAAGGAGAGATAAAACTAGCACCCTATCAACAACAGGGTGCTAACACGCAAATTTGCATGTTAGCACCCTTTTACTCTACGCTTCCCCTTGCATCTCTAATGAGATGCAAAGGAGGCGTTCCAGAGTAAAATAATAGGAGAAATGTCGCTAAGCGACATTTCTCCTATTATCAAGAATATCGCTAACCCTGTTAGAGACAAAAAAAGCAGCGCTAACCTCGGTTAACGCTGCTTTTTTACGTCTGGTATTTTTCTGACTTAGCCGTGATATCCTATGGAAGGAGGATATCATGGCTAAGTTTGCCTGTCCCTATCAACAAGGTAACGTGAGATTATCGCTGGCTTTCCAGCGATAATCTCACGTTAGGCACTTAGCGTGAGGATTTTTATCGCTATTGAGATAAGCGTTGCTAATAGCACGCTATCTCAGCGATAAAAATCCACGCTAGCCGGCGATAATTATCCTAGCGCTAAGTGCGCTTAGCGATAATTATCGCCGTTTGTTGTTGATATGCCCCATTGTTTATCGTGGTTGCACACTGCCGCATATGGGGAAAATGTGCTGCTTGGGGGGGTGAATGTTAACCTCCTCTGACAATGATGCTATTAAATCCTGAGCGGTTACCAATGTGTTAAGTAATTCACGTAGCCAGGAGCTGGTTCAAAAGTGTAGTTGAATGACAGATGTACAGCACCACCAGTATGAGACCAACATCCAACTGCCCATGAAAGCACGGCACGGATCTAAGACTCTTGAATGGGATCAGAATCAAAGGTCTGTGCCAAGAGCATAGATACATCATACCTAACCCATCTTCCCCCTTTAAACAAAACAACAACAACAAAAAAATCATGTGTTAAATTTATCTCTCATGCAAGTAACTTGGGGGCATATCAACAACAACCGGCGATAATTATCTCTAAGCGCACTTAGCGCTAGGATAATTATCGCCGGCTAGCGTGAATTTTTATCGCTGTGATAGCGTGCTATTAGCAACGCTTATCTCATTAGCGATAAAAATCCTCACGCTAACAGGCTAACGTGAGATTATCGCTGGAAAGCCAGCGATAATCTCACGTTAGATTGTTGATAGGGACAGGCAAACTTAGCCATGATATCCTCCTTCCATAGAATATCATGGCTAAGTCAGAAAAATACCAGACGTAAAAAAGGAGCGTTAACCGCGGTTAGCGCTGCTTTTTTTGTCTCTAACAGGGTTAGCGACATTCTTGATAATAGGAGAAATGTCGCTTAGTGACATTTCTCCTATTATTTTACTCTGGAACGCCCCCTTTGCATCTCATTAGAGATGCAAGGGGAAGCGTAGAGTAAAAGGGTGCTAACATGCAAATTTACATGTTAGCACCCTGTTGTTGATAGGGCGCTAGTTTTATCTCTCCTTTTTTGGCTTTTAAAGCCAAAAAAGCAGAGATAAAGCCCTTGTTGATATGCCCCATGGTTTTTATCACTTGGGTCTCCCATTTGTCATTCTCAACACCTGCAATCTGTATAGCACTCTTAAGAACTCTAGTAAACCTCTCAATGATCCCATTCCCACTGGCATTATATAACGAGGTAGTGGAATGTATGACACCAACACTTTGAAAATAGTTTTTAGCCTTGTTGGATAGGAATTGTACACCATTATCAGTAATAACGCAAATAGGCAAACCTTCCTCAGTAAAAGCTTTAACAAAATCAACAAGATGGTATCAGTATTGACTCTATCTACAACCTTTATGACAGGCCACTTGGAAATTGCATCAATGGCTGCCACAATGAACTTACTCTTGGGGCCAATATGACCCATGATATCCATGGCAATCATTTCCCAAGGGCCATTGGGGATGCGATGTACACCCATATTAGGTTTTAGAGTTTTCAATGATTTATCAGCATCTACGCAACTGACACATTCTCTAACAATGCTTTCTACAAAGATGTCTAATCCAGGCCACCAAAATGTATTTTTAACGGATTGCTTGGTTCTAACAATCCCACTATGACCCTCATGCCCATGTAGGACAATAATGTGTCTTATCCCAGTGGGAGGTACAGCTCTGGCACCCCTCAAAATAGTACCATTAGTAAAGGATAGCTCGTTTCTCACTTCCCAAAAGTTTCTAAATTCAGGAGTAAGATCCTTTTTGAAAGGCCATCCTTCCAGTATGTACTTTTGAACATCTCGTAACATCTCATCCTTCAGATACTCAACACACCAATTCTCATTCTTAATAGGTAAAGCACCTTCATCGTGTACTAATGCAATTTGGAAGTCATCCCATGGATTCTGAACAATTTTTTTGAGAGGTAAGGGAAGTCTAGATAAAATATACATATACCATTTTGTAAATAAAGTCTTGCAATCTCATTGACATTCTCGCAATCCTTGCAGAAGCGTTTATCATTCCATCAGTAGTGAGTAAACGCACCAAAGGTTTATGATCACCCCTAATCTCACATTCTTTGCCCCAAACACTCTAAAATGTTCTAAGGCCCAGACACAGGCTAAAGTCTCTCTTTCTATTGTGGAATACTTCTCCTCAGAAGGGGAAAATGCCCTTGACGCATAAGCAATAATGACTTCACCATCTTTTAACAGTTTTTGTGCTTATACAGCTCCCATGCCTTTTGAACTGACATCGGTAGTGATAACTCATGGAAGTTGAGGGTCAAAATTATTAAGAGCAGTAGCCTTTTCAATAGCAGATTTAACATCGTTAAACTCATTTTCACTCGCAACATCCCATACAAATTTGCATTTGTTCTTCAACAGTTGTCTAATGTTAAAAACCCTGCAAGAAAAATGTCTTATGTATTTTGAGTAAATCTCTTAAGACCCATAAAATACCCTTCGTCACCTTTAGACTTTGGTGACGGAGTAAGCCGTATGGCCTCAACAAGGTCAGGATTGGGTTTGATTCCGTCTTCACAGAGAACATGGCCGAAGTAAGTCACAGAAGTGACACCAAATTTACACTTTGCATGTTTCACGGTTAAACCATTGGCAGACAATCTGCCAAGAACTACTTCTAATGTATGGTCATGATCAGATTTGTTGTTGGCAAACACAAGAATAAAAATAATTGTAGTAGCGAAAGCAGCCAGTAGACACAAAAAAAAAATCCAAAAGAATCCAGATGGTAAAAGTGCACACGTAGATCCGTATGGTGGTGCTGTCGTATCGCAGAGCGTCACCAATATTGTTAAGTAATTCAAGTAGCCAGGAGCTGGTTCAAAAGTGCAGTTTAATGGCAGAGGTACAGCGCCACCAGTATGCATGTGTGTGTACTATTTGATTAAATACCTATTAGATTCCCCATGTTAGACTCATGTTTTGATTTGTTACCTTTGCCTCAAATTGTAAAGCGCTCTGATATCCTTCTGGATCAAGTTCGCGTTCTATAAAACTTTATAAATAAATTAAATAAATAAATAAAATGCATCCACGAATAGCACGGCACAGACCTGAGACTCTGGAATGGGATCAGAATCAAAGGTCCGTGCCAAGAGCATAGATACATCATACATAACACAATGCCTTGCCTGGTGATGTGAGGTGTGATAGCACTGGAGGATGTGGTGAATGAGTGTGCACTATAGTGGATGGCTCTGTTGGGAGGCACATAATTCAAACAATGCTTTTCCTTCCTAATATAACCAGCCCCAGGGTATTAAAAGCGTCACAACAGAATCAGTCTACTTACACCAAAGGTCTTCAAAGTGTTTTGCTCTGAGTCCCCCTAAGCAAAATATTTTGAAGTCAGCCTGCCTCCAAAACTTTATGGCAAGTATTGGGGGAGCGGGAGGGACAGAGCTGAAGCAGGGGGCGGAGCTTTTGAGATCATACCAGGAGAACTTTTTGATAGCTAAGAAACCACACTAAATTTGAGACTTATAAAATAATAAATACATCATACAAAATAATGCTCTGCATAACTGGGGTGTTGGGAGCTCCTCACGCTCCTGGACCCCAATGCAACTGCACCTACTGCACTAATGATAACTGCAGTTCTGAGTAGCAGGCTATCTCCTCTGGCCTCTTTCACCCCTTCCCCGCCATGCCATTCCTCACCATCACTCCAGTCTTGAAACTGGCTATCTGTTCCTGTCAGAATTGTTTTAAAGCTCCCACATGTTGTCTCCCTTTTTTCTGCAAGGGTGCCCCCGGTCCTCATGCTATAACGGGAAGTAACCTATCATGCCCCTTTTTATAATTCTAATGCAGTGGGCCCCTCAGACCCCTGGGCCCAGTGCTACTTTACTGATAGCTACTGCTTCGCAAAGGGGGCAGTCTCCTCTGCCCTTTTTTAAAATCATGGACTCCCATCTTGCCACATCCTCCTCTTTGCCATCTCTCTGAGGCCAAACAAAGGTGTCTCCTTTGCTTTAATTTTACCCTCCCATGGACCATTGCTCTGAGGCCCAAAGCAACAATGGCACTGGAAGTGTGCACTAGACCCTCATGCAAGCAGGGAAGGATGGTATAACAGCAATCATTGGTTGAGGCTTTTTTGGCTCCTCATACCACTGGGCCCTGGTGCCACTGTAAGCAGCAAGCAAGCAGCAGCAAGGGTGACCTGGACTCTAATGATAGGAAGGTAAATGGCCCCACTACTCTTTTTCATGGTAAAAAAGACATCATTGGGTAGCAGTGGCCATTTACACACATGGCAACAGTATCTGCTGTACTAATGGATAGCCCTTTTTCTTTTTAAGCAAAGCCCCCTTATATCGTCCCTTTCCTTGGGATATCTTCCTTAGGAAGCTGTTGCTGGCCATTTGTAAACAAGAAAAGAGCCCCCACAAAGTGCTCCGTCTTCTGGGCTATCTCATTGACAATATCAAGGAATCTCACTCCTTTCTGCTTTCTCCTGGACCATTACTTTGAGTCCCTAAGGGTGAAGAGGATCAGGGCTGTGCACCTGAATGCAATCGTGCTGGCCTCCTTGTCACCCAATGGACTCACCTTCTACAAAAAAAAACACCTTAGAACAGTTAATGCTGAATTTGAGGTGCCTCTGTCTGAAAGCAAACGGCAACGTGGTAGTGCAGAGAGTTAAAGAAGAAACATGTCTTCTTGATATAGTCACTTAAAGGCAGGGCAACTGGAATTATGAGATTCGGCTGCAACAGCATTTTCAGCAGAATTGTGGGTTTGCCACGTTTGCTACATAATCCATCATCTGCTGCATAATCTACAATTTTTAACAAAAAAAAAGATTTTAGCTCAAATAGATCAAACGTTACTAAAAAGTGGTGACATGTTCCAGAGCAGTGGAAGGCCCTTCACAAAGGGTGACTGGTAGCTTATTGCAGTATTTGGGTGTTGCACTGGTACTATTAAGGTGGAATATTTCCCCTGACAGTGTTACCATGAATAAAAATGACAAAACAATGAAGTAATACTAACCAAAAAATGTGCCTCATTACGCAGCATATTTTATATTTACTTGCTGCATAATTTAGTAAACCCTGCCATATCATTTGGACATCACCTGCTGCATAATTCTAGTGGCCCTGATGAAAGCTTTATGGTGACAAAGATTTATTCTTTTTTACAAGTAATGTGGGGGTGTTACCAGCTGAATTCTGGAATAATGAAGACACTTATACAAATATTTGCTCTAGGTACAGTCTGATTACTTATTGCTAAACACTGTATTCTGTAAGAGAATGTTTTATCTCAAACACAGCATAATTTTGCAGCAGTTTAGCTTCGACTGTTTATAATAATGTTTTTAAATAATAACTTACCTCTCCTGATTCCCTACTCGAAGAGGAAGGTCGGGGATATGGAGCCATAAGACAAGGGAGTAATGTATGCAACTAATGCTTATTCTGTTGCGAGACATGCATGATGTCATATGGTATTTGGATGGGGTGGGTGTCACTATACACGTAATGTTATTGTTTTCCCTTTTGGGTGTACTCATTTCAACATCCTGTATGTACTTTGTGGCCTGTGTGGTCAAGCATCTTTCCTAAAACCCAATAAAATCTGTTTTCAAAAAAGAAAAATAATGACATATATTTACAGTGCCTTCTGTCACAGACTGGGACCTAGTAGCACCATAAATACAAATGTCGTTATTTCCTAATGCTCTAGCTAGGGTTCAATTATGAGTCTCGAAGGTTTCACACACACAAACACAGACTGATCGTATTTACCAACTGAGGTTTCATAACCTAAAAGAGTACATTTATGACTGGGTATTTTAACTTGCAATTTTAATTACACAATTAGGCTGTTTGCGTATTACTTTATATGTAGTTACCTGACGGTGAAAAAAAAGACACTATTTTTTTTAGTCACCTCTTTGACCCTACTACCACACTCATTGTCCGCCCCACCCCCACCCCCACCCCACAGCCCTCTGGATCACAGTTCCTATACATTTTTAATGCACTTCAAGGGCTGTGTGTAAATGAAGACAGTCTGGAAACATGCCAAATAAACAAGGCTGCGCTTCCAGGTCATCTTTGCTCCGGCCTATTTTAGTATCTCGCAATTATCTACTGGAACCCACTCTGGTCAGATGGAACTTTTTACTTGCCTGATAGCATGGAGGGAAAATCACCGTTATCACAATTACAGTCTGCAATTTTCCGTAATCAAAGACTCGAAACTTAATCTCTTGGCTCTCTGGTTTTTATTATCAACATAAAGATTTGGAGATACAAAGTCCTCAACACGAGGCACAACAAGTACATAGGCACTAAAACAAATGCTACTCTACGAAGAATCCGCATCCGGCTAAAAATAACTAAAAGTACAATCTCTAAAAGCATGAGGTAGAACACTACCAAGCAAATGTCGATACTAGGGACACTGAACCATACCATCTCTGTCCCTACTCTGTACTAGGTGACATCCCTACATAGCAATCCCTTGAGACCCTCATCAGAATAAAAGGTGTCAGAGCGAAACTTCCTAAGAAGTCCTCACTTAGAGAGCTTGGTCTAAGTTGCCCCCTCTACCCTTCGCCTAGCCGTCCTCTGCTTTGGGCTGCCCCGCTCTGCTCTGCCTCCACCCTCGGGGCGCTGTCCCTAATACAGTACCCCAAGTCTCCGAACACGCCCTTTGCGCCTCCTCTCCTTCCGGGGTCGTCTTTCAGTACTTTTCCACAGAGCGCTGTCCAGTTCCATCGTCCATCGCTTGGCCTTGAGTCCCAGACGCCATCCGCACTAGGAGTTACGATTGGCACATTCCAATACACTCCCATGTCTGGCTTTCTCTACATAATTCAAATTATGAACAAAGAGCTTCTCTACTAACGAGCAACTGTCCTTGCACCTGGGGTGAGATCATGCAAAGCAGACATTCTTCACATCTTTTAAGTTGCAATTTACTACAGCCTAAAACCTCTACTGGAATAAATCCTTTTTGGCCTATTGCCCTTGGCTAACATAAGAAAATACCAGGCCTTTCGCCTCAACGATATATGCGAATTCTGGCCACTACTTCGGTTACACAAGCAGGTTTCAATCATAGTATTGACATTTACGTCTTTCTTTCATGTGTGGTCAACCTAAACAACCTACAGACACGAAGTCTGGGGTACACATTTCTAACACCACATTGCATTTCCCGTAGCTAAACACTATACATTTCTCTAATACGTTTACCATGTGCTTGTACATAGCTAGCACTTCTACTTAAAATCGATATAGGTTATACAGTTGTAATACATTGCACACGAAATCCCTGAGTACACATTTGGTTATATACGGGTGCCGACTAACCGTGAATATGACGCACCCCTACAATTCTCAAACTTTTAAACGCTACATCAGTTCCCCCCTTTGATGACATCCGTCATCACACCATTACATTTCCTTCTTCAGAACTGATTTAAACCGTGCTAGTCATAACATTTCCATGTCGGACTCCCTCCAGTTTCTTAAGACTCTCATATTGCTGCTCCTGGAGCTTTGCCAACCTCCTCTCGTTTGCCTTTAGAGCTCTTTCAACCTTGCCTCCTTGATACCACTTCCATGCCTTCACACATCCCCACAAACAGATCACACAAACCACGGCAATAATAATTGGTTTCAACACTGAACCTAGAAATCCCCTTCCCAGATTCGCAAACCAAGTTCCCACTCTTCCAAATCCTAATCCAATCTTCTCCCACACATTCACCTCCGTCAGATCCGTAATCTCCTTGTGAATAGTCGTTATGTTGTCTATGTACTTCCCTATCTCCTTCGAGTTGTCTGGAATATACGTGCAGCATTCCTGAACTTTCAATAATTTGCAGACTCCGCCTTCTTTTGCTAACAACACATCTAAAGCAAGGCGATTCTGCAAAACCATATTCCGGATCGACAACATCTCTCCAGCCACCAATATCAAAGATCTCGCCGTGTTCATAGACAACTCATCAACTACAGTCGCCAACCTTCGGATCTTCACATCATTCAACACCACACCCATACTAGGTATCATTGCTCCGTATATGTCCCCAATCACTGCACCGGCATTTGTAGCCCTACGTTTCCTGGGCGGTCGCTTCGTCTCTAACAACTCCAAGTCCCTTGTGTGATAAATCTTCGGGAATATGATAGCCAAATAGCATACTCCATACCAATTGTCGGGTAGTCTGACATAAGCATTCGTCCCACAAACATAATACACTGTCGGGATTACTTCTACTGGACCTTGCATAAAATTCTTAGCATAAGCTTCCATTGTAAAAGTCTGAGAACAAATGCTATGTCCTACTGCGACCTTCTCCGTCTTGGATTGAGGCCGTGCAATACACAAATTCCCTCTCTGTGCCTCATCCAATGCTATTGGTCCATAACTTCCCTTAGATCTGTGAGCTCTCTCCTCGTCCGTCCAATCTACTGGGCTCTCTCCGGTGTGTCGTGTCTCGGTCAACTTTCTATACCTGTCCTCTACTTGGTCTATGAATTTCTTCTCTATCTCTGATAACGCACATGTCAGGTTATTCCTGTGAGCATGCGCCGTATCCAGTTTCACAGTCGGTCTAAAATATTTCAGGAGTCTGTCCTCTTTCTTATCCAGGTCATATCTATTCAAATGCTTGATTGCTGGCACCTCGGGAAGTACCGTGTCAAAATTTGAGAAGAAATACTCGAACTGTCTCCTGTCATAAAATAAACTGAGCCATATGCTACAAGAAATCCCATAAGTCAATGGGAGATGATGATACTTGATACCCTCATCCACTGAAGCAGGCAACTGCATGCACACATAACAATCCTTCACATCCATCGCATCAACATACTCATACAGCAACCTTGCATACGCGTTAAGCTTAAAATCACCCTTTGACAAATCCATGTGAAGTCTGCGAACATCTCTCAACTCCGATGATTCCTGTTCGCTAATACTAACACCACTCTGCCCTGGGGTAATAGGTGTGGGTGCTCCCTGAACCTTCCCCTCTTGCCTGTGAGCCACCATGTAGGAACTGATCACTACCGCAAATATGGTGACTACTACAACTCCGATCAATGTGCCTATTATCAGTTTAGCCCTACGATGTGGGTTTACAGGATCTGCCATCTTCGGAATATGCTCAATGTCCAATGCAGTCTCTGAAAGGATAAGTCTCTTTCTCATTAATGTCTCTTTCGTGAACTTAGGCAACCCTCCCTAACTTTCTTCGTTCTACAACGGAAAAATCCCTAATTTTGTTCTTCTTCCGCTCGGCTCTAAGTAATCTTCTTTTTAGCTGGCAACCTTTCTCAAATCAATCTAACATAAGCGCCGGTCCCAACAGCTCCAGGACTCCCTGCAATATTTCGAGCTTAAGAATAATCAGTTCTTGTGGATCTGGCAATGCTGTGAACGTCGGGAACTCTAAATTGTCCAAGATCATACCTCGAATGGTACTCAGGAAGGGCGGACTTGGGATATGAATCGTCAGAATCCCTTCGATCTCCAATCCCGGAACTTTCAGCAACACTTCCACCCTCTGGAGCGGGACACTGTTGACCAATGTCATCGACCTCAATCTTCCCGTGCTCGGTAACCCTGGCATCAGTCACTTGGTATGCCCACTCCGGGGAAGCGTACTTCCGACTTGGCACTCGAGTTCTCTTGGACCTTCTCACACCACCTTGAGGATTTTCCTCGTCTCCCGATTCTTCTTCTGGTTCTTCCGAAACTGGTGCAAGGTCGGTGTCTGGGGCCAACCTCAGGTTTACCCGGTTCTGCTTTGCGGGCCAAACCCTTTCCGCTTCGGTGGCTCCCCCAGTCTTCTCTCCGATACCCTGTGCACTGCCTTCCTCTTCTTCGGCAGAACTCGATTCTGTACTACCCACTGCACCTCTCGCTCCTTCGCCGGTTTCTGGGTCAGTACTTTCTTCACGTCCTCCCCCAACTCGATTCAGTGCACCATCAGCCGCTTCAGCAACCCTTACAGCTTGACTGGCCCTCTCTGGCGATTCTGTCGGCTCACTGAGATCTTGGTTCTCGAGAGGGGCTGTATCTTCCAAGGGTGCTGGAACTCTGCGGGTATGAGAAGCATGCACCCAGTTCGGTAACCCTCCGCACTTGACAGCAGTGTTCGTAACAAGGATTACTTGGAAAGGGCCACGCCACCTAGCATCCAAACAACTCTTCCTCACGTGCTTTCGGACCAGGACCCAATCGCCTGGGTCCAAGTCGTGGCACCTGTCACTCGCAGCTGGAACCGTTGCTGTCTGCACCTGCTGAGACACAGAACGGACCACGTCAGCAAGGCCTTTACAATAGTCCAGGATCATATCATCAGTGATATTTATCAGAGCAGTAGCAGGTATTGCAGGCAAACGCATCGCTCTTCCCATGAGGATTTCATGGGGTGACAACCCAGTTCTTCTATCAGGCACACTTCGAAGGCTCATAAGGACCAAAGGTAATGCGTCAGGCCATTTCAGAGACGTAGACGAACACACTTTCGCCATCCGAGCCTTCAGAGTTCCATTCACCTGCTCCACTATCCCTGAAGCCTCTGGTCTATAGCTACAGTGTAACTTCTGATCTATATTCAAAGCAGCACAAAGCAATTTCATAACTTCGCTGTGAAAATGAGTTCCTCTGTCCGATTCAAAGGACGTCGGGAACCCGTACCTTGGAATGAGTTCTCTCAATAAGAGTTTCGCTACTGTGAGTGTGTCACATCTGCGTGTAGGGTACGCCTCCACCCACCTGGAAAAGACACATACTATCACTAATATGTACCTCAACCCATTACACTTCGGCATTTCGACAAAAATCCAACTGCATCCTATTGAAAGGTCCCCCTGACCTCCCTATGTGGCTCAATGTCACAGCAGTTCTTTTCCCTACATTCATCTGTTGGCAAGTGACACATCTCTGGCACACAGTTTCAGCCACGGCACGAAACTTCGGATTGTACCAAGTCTGACGAAACACTCTCATCATGGCATCCCTACCCAGATGTACAGCACCATGTATCAACCTCGCCATGGGATTCAACAAACTTTCCGGCAACACTGCTCGTCCATCATTCGAAACCCATATATCCACATCTCCCTTCTCACATCCAGCTCGTATCCAGCTGTCCCGTTCCTGATCTGAGACCCCTTCCTGAAGCTGCTTCAGTTCCTCCCATGTGTCAGCCACTGCTAACATCTGACCATACACCACCTCTTCCCCAGTTTCCTCAATGTGGATCTCAGTAAAGTTGCATCCCTGCTCTGCACAAAATCGAGCTACTTCGTCTGCATAGTTATTTCCCAACGAGACAAAGTCGCTTCCCTTCGTGTGGGCTGCACATTTAACAACAGCAATTTCATCAGGACCTTGCAATGCTTTTAACAATTTCCGCACATAATCACCATTTCTTATAGGAGAACCTGAAGACGTCATAAACCCTCTCTGGGACCATAGCTGTCCGAAGTCATGAACCACACCAAACCCGTACTGGCTGTCCGTGTAAATAGTTACACGGATCTTGTCGGCTGCCAAACAGGCACGAGTCAGAGCAATGAGCTCAGCCACCTGCGCGGAGTGTACTCCTTCTAAACAAGCGGCTTCAACCACACCCGTAATGGTGCATACAGCAAACGCTGCTCTCAATCGACCGACACTGTCTCTTAAACATGAACCGTCCACGAAGAAAATCTCATCTGACACCGGGAGCGGTTCGTCGACAATGTCGGGTCTCGGTTTGGTGCATAGTTCAGTCACATCGAGACAATCATGGTCCTCACAATCTTCATTATCATCTATTTTTAGAACAGGTAACAGTGTAGCAGGATTTAAAACAGCACACCTCTTCAATGTCACATTATCTGCTGCAAGAATAACTTGCTCATAACGAGTCAGCCTATTATTCGTGAGGTGCTGCGTTTTAGTCCTAGTCATCAACAATTCAACAGAATGTGGCACATGTACAGTAAGTGGATGACCCATCACAATGCTCTCACATCTCTCGATGCTGACACCTGTTGCCGCAACGGATCTGAGACATCCGGGCAACGCAGAAGCTACTGGATCTAGAGTAGCTGAGAAATAAGCAACTGGTCTACGGACACCTCCATGATTCTGGGTTAACACTGCTAATGCGCAACCTTCTCTTTCGCAGCAGAACAATGCAAATGCCTTGTTATAATCCGGCATTCCCAACGCAGGAGCGCTACATAAGGCTTCTCTCAGCCTCAGAAATGATTTCAAACAATCGTCGTCCCATGGTACCGGATCACTTACATCCCTTCGCGTCAGCCGCTGCAAAGGCTTCGCTTCAAAGGAAAAGTTTGGGATCCACTGACGGCAATAGCCCACCATTCCCAAAAACATTCTAACTTCCCTCTGCGTCGAGGGAACTGGCATCCTCAAAATCGCATCAATGCGATCTGGAGACACGTTCCTTTTACCCTTTTCAATTCTGTGCCCCAAATACTGTACCTCAGGTAAACAGTATTGCAGCTTGTTTGGAGACACCTTGTGACCGTTCTCTCCCAGGAAATTCAACAACGCAATGGTATCGATCCTGCAAGCGTCTTCTGTCTCTGACGCGACAAGCAGGTCGTCAATGTACTGCACCAAAACAGAGTTTTTCGGCAACACAAGACCTTCCAGATTCTTCTTTAACAGCTGATTGAAAATCGATGGGCTCTCCGTATACCCCTGTGGGATACGGCACCACGTTAATATACGATTTTCTAGCCTAAAGGCAAAAAGAAATCTACTCTCTTCATGTAGGGGAATCGAAAAGAATGCCTGACACAAGTCAATCACTGTGAACCATCCAGCTTCGCATGGGATCTGGAACAGTATCACAGACGGATTCGGTACCACTGGACAACATGGAACAACTATGTCGTTTATTTTCCGCAGGTCTTGCACTATCCTGAACTTCCCACTCGGTTTCTGCAGTCCCATAATGGGTGAATTACATGGACTACCCATGATCTCCACCAGTATTCCCTGCCTAATCATAGACTCAATCACAGGTTTGATCCCAGCAATCGTCTCAGGCGACAGTTTATACTGAGGGGTTCTCGGGAATTCCGCGTTTGGCTTAACCTGTATCTTCACTGGTTCCACTCCCCTGACTAAGCCGATCTCCTCTCCGCTTAGATCCCACACATCGGTCGCAACTGACTCCCTCAAGTCCTGTGGAAGCTCCTCCACTGTCAGAGCCGGGTACACTTCCACACACCCCTGCTGATTTGCAACCTTAAAGGTCGCGTCGTCATCTCTGGTCTGTACCTCTACTCCCCTCGGGGTACAGTAAATTGTGCAATTGAGCTTACACAATAAATCTCTTCCCAACAGACAAACAGGACTAGAATCGCACACCACGAACTGATGTCGATCCCTAAAGTTTCCTATCCTGACGGGAATCGGTTCCGTCAAGGGGCTAACTAGTCTCTTGTTCGCCACTCCAACCACTTGTATACTTTCTCCCGAGAGGGCTACCCCCGGAACTACTGCTGATCTTATGGTTGACCTGGTAGCCCCCGTATCTACCAAGAAGGTAGTAGGGCGTCCATCGAGTTCGGCTTCCACAAAGGGTCCCTTCTGATCTACCTCTAGTATGGCCCTGAGCAGGCAATCATCGTCCTGACCCAAACTTAACTGCGCCAGCAAATCTGCATCCCTCTCCTCTTCCACTTCGAACATGGGCATCTGCAAATAAGTCCGAGCTCCCTGCTGTATGTTCTGCATCCTGGGTGGCTGGGGAACCTGCACCTGCGAGACGCCTGTCCCCCCTTGCATCGTTCTCGGTACAGTCACCGTCTGTACCTGTTCCGCCCCAGGGACCTGACCCATTCCTCCCTCCATCTGCGGCTGATTATAGGGGTTCAAGGGACACTCGCGCCTCCAGTGTCCCACCTGGTGACACTGGTGACAAGCAGTCGTCTTCTTCAAGATCGCTACATCTATTCCTGTCCTAGGGTCTACGGGTCTCGGCCTTCCCTGACCCTGCATATTCTGATTCCCTGTCTGATAATTTCCCTGTCTTCGCCCCACTGGACCCCCATTCGGCGGTCCCTGAGCCGCTTGCATCTGAATGAGCAATAAGTTATCCTTCATCTTCTTGTGCTTTGACTCAATCTCATCCGTGCAGTACCTGGCGTACCGCAAGATCTCGTCTACGGGCTTATTCTGCCAACAGATCAAATGCTGCTGTATCATAAGACTGACCTCGGGCTTCAAACCCAGCACGAACTTAGACACAAACTGTCCCATGTCCTTTGTTTCCAGCTCATCTAACCCACTGTACTGCTTAAAAGCTTTCAAAAGTCTCTCATAGAATTCATGTACTGTCTCCTTGGGCTCCTGCACTGTCCTGTCTATCTTCACCCAATCGATATCTTGGGGTGAAACCTTCGATTTCAACCAGGTAATTACCTTATCGTACAGCCTCATTACCACGGGCGACGGACCATTAGTAACTATGTTCCTATCAGGCTCATAGTCCGGCCAATCAACAGCAATTTTACATGCGTTCCACAGATCTCCCGGAACTACGATATCGAATAAGGTGTTCAGATCTATCCACAACACCTTCGAAATCTTAACGAAACGCTCAACTTGCTTGTACCACTCTGCAGGCTTCTCCCTGAGCCTGGGAAAATCATTCGTAAATGATGCCAAATCCCCCCTGCTCCATGGTACATGCACATATCCTCCATTCGCCACCTCTCTCAAAGGAAGGATCTTTACCTCCTGCAAATCTCCTTCAGAGCTCCCTCCTTTCGCTCCCCTAGAATTCTTTTTCCTAGCCCATTTCTCTTGCCATTTGTCGAGCATCAGCCATATTCTCATAGCTACAATCAATTCCTTGGTATGTGACCTTAGACCAACAACCCTTTTCTCTTCCAATTCCCGCTCGGTACAATGCATCCTATAGCTCCCTTGCAATGCTCTAGTCTTGGATAGATCCACCCCATATTCTCTAGCCAAACCCGCCAGTTTCTCATGTGCCATTCGTGCTTTACGAGTCACATCCTTTGCCACAAAAAGCAATTCATCGGGAGTATAGGTCAATACTCTCTCCAGAGGTAGATTCCCATATATTATTTCATCCGCCTCTGCTTTAAGTCTTACTACATCTATCATTCCTGCCTTCAAGGCTCCTTTCAACACCTGACAACTTGCTCCACGTCCCTCATCATACTCGCATTCCGATTCCTGCTCTCCCCTTTCCTCTGGTAGTTCTATGGGAGCAGAGTGGCTCGTAAAGGCAACTGGGGTTGTCCCCGCTCGGCCCATATTCCAGCTCATTTGCTTCTTTGGCGGTACCCATGATCCTAAATCTGGTCTCGACTCCATCAGAGTCCTCGGCCTCACCGGTCTCTCGTCCTCTTCGCCCCTAGATGTGTCCGACACCGCTGCTAATGGTGTACTCCACTGCACAGGGCTTGGAGGTCGGGCCGTTGCCCCTTCCAACTCACTTTCCCCACTTTCTCGCCTAGTTCTCTCTGCCTCTCGTTCGGACCTCTCTCTCGCCTCTGATTCCGGGCTGTATATAGACACAATCGGTCCAATGGTGACCGGTACCCTCAATGCATCCGGTAACCTCATCTCTCCTTCAATCCTTCGGCTGGTCCCCGACTGACCCTGTGAACTCGCTGTTTCAAACGAGACCAACCCTTCCACTCGGGTCTCGGGCTGGATCGTTACCCTTCTAGTTTCCTCTCTCTCGCTCCACCTATCATCTGCCTCATCCGGGTTATAAGGGGGTGGTCTCTCGTCTAGCAATCTTTGCAATATATCATCATCAGAATCACTATCCTCTTTCTGTGCTTTCCCATTCCTTATCCCCGTCTCCTCCATTATCGCGGGATACAGTTTCGCTTCCTCAATTGTCTGCACTCTCCATCTTTTCTCTGCTGCGTCCCATTTGGCATCCTGAAACGCCCTAATCGACTTCCTCATCCTCTCCTGACTTCTTCCCTTTTCCTTATCATGCGCTGCTCGGATCCACGCATGTAATGCTTCAAACTGTGCTGGTCTTGGCAAGGGTTTTAAGGACCCCATCACCGTCTTCAGTTGGTACAGCACCGCTAATCTAAATGAGCCGTACCTCGGGAAAGCTAATTCCCCTTCACCTTGTGTAACCTTGTGCCAATTCTCGATCCAAACGATAGTATGTAACCCCACATTCTGTGCCATGTAATGTGCCGGTGTATCCTCGGGAGGAGCTTCTTCTCCCCCGCGGACAACCACATGCCTATCACCTCTACACAACTCTCGCAAAGCCCTAAGACACTTCATAATGAGCAAATTCGATCTCGCGCTCTATTTACTTCTTATTCTCAAATCCTCCAATAACAGCGCGACTCACACCAACCGGCCTATCACAGCGCGACACCCTCTGACGTCACCTTCCTTCGTTCGCAGCAGTTCCCTTCTCCAAACTCGTTTCACGCTTACTCACGTCCCATTCATACACTGAAATAACCAATTAAGTTATTTCTCTGGCTGTCCGTCCACAGCCTCTGACTGTCCGTCCACAGTCTCTCGACCTTGTTGACCTCGATTGGCGCCCGTCTGCCCCCGTCCGGCCAGACAAAAACGCCTCTGATAGGTTACTAACACTCCGATCTGCTCACCACAACCCACGACCAGCGTTAAGTTGCCATACACACACGCATTCGCTCCCCCTATCTCGGTCCAGGTGATCGATGGTACCTCACGATCTCCTTTGGGTGGTCAACAAAATCTATCTCAGGTGTCTTCTACACCACAATTCCCGGGCTGCGCGCGCTCACAGCCTGATCTCACAATCACACGACATACACAACAACTCCGCAAGACATCACACAACAAATCAACACCGCAATCTACAACCACTCATTATGTTCATACTCACTCCTGGAACTGCTGCTTTCTGCCGCGCTGCTACTCGCCGTCGATGCTCATCTGCCGCCGTCTGCTGCTCGCCATCTGATGATTCAGCATCACTTATCGTCTCTTGGGCCTCAAGGGTCACTTATCCTTATCTAATCTTCCCTCGCTATCAGTAAGAAACCATCCTCGTTTGCTACCAACTGCTCCGGCCTATTTTAGTATCTCGCAATTATCTACTGGAACCCACTCTGGTCAGATGGAACTTTTTACTTGCCTGATAGCATGGAGGGAAAATCACCGTTATCACAATTACAGTCTGCAATTTTCCGTAATCAAAGACTCGAAACTTAATCTCTTGGCTCTCTGGTTTTTATTATCAACATAAAGATTTGGAGATACAAAGTCCTCAACACGAGGCACAACAAGTACATAGGCACTAAAACAAATGCTACTCTACGAAGAATCCGCATCCGGCTAAAAATAACTAAAAGTACAATCTCTAAAAGCATGAGGTAGAACACTACCAAGCAAATGTCGATACTAGGGACACTGAACCATACCATCTCTGTCCCTACTCTGTACTAGGTGACATCCCTACATAGCAATCCCTTGAGACCCTCATCAGAATAAAAGGTGTCAGAGCGAAACTTCCTAAGAAGTCCTCACTTAGAGAGCTTGGTCTAAGTTGCCCCCTCTACCCTTCGCCTAGCCGTCCTCTGCTTTGGGCTGCCCCGCTCTGCTCTGCCTCCACCCTCGGGGCGCTGTCCCTAATACAGTACCCCAAGTCTCCGAACACGCCCTTTGCGCCTCCTCTCCTTCCGGGGTCGTCTTTCAGTACTTTTCCACAGAGCGCTGTCCAGTTCCATCGTCCATCGCTTGGCCTTGAGTCCCAGACGCCATCCGCACTAGGAGTTACGATTGGCACATTCCAATACACTCCCATGTCTGGCTTTCTCTACATAATTCAAATTATGAACAAAGAGCTTCTCTACTAACGAGCAACTGTCCTTGCACCTGGGGTGAGATCATGCAAAGCAGACATTCTTCACATCTTTTAAGTTGCAATTTACTACAGCCTAAAACCTCTACTGGAATAAATCCTTTTTGGCCTATTGCCCTTGGCTAACATAAGAAAATACCAGGCCTTTCGCCTCAACGATATATGCGAATTCTGGCCACTACTTCGGTTACACAAGCAGGTTTCAATCATAGTATTGACATTTACGTCTTTCTTTCATGTGTGGTCAACCTAAACAACCTACAGACACGAAGTCTGGGGTACACATTTCTAACACCACATTGCATTTCCCGTAGCTAAACACTATACATTTCTCTAATACGTTTACCATGTGCTTGTACATAGCTAGCACTTCTACTTAAAATCGATATAGGTTATACAGTTGTAATACATTGCACACGAAATCCCTGAGTACACATTTGGTTATATACGGGTGCCGACTAACCGTGAATATGACGCACCCCTACAATTCTCAAACTTTTAAACGCTACATCATCTTCATTTACATGTACTTGTGGAGGCATTTGCACCCCCCATGGAAACCATCCATGGACCCCCAGGGAGGCGCGCCCCACAGTTTGAAGACCTCTGACTTACGCCATTTTTAGGTCTCGGCTAGCGATGGCTGCGCTTGCGCAGTCTCGCTCGCGAGATTTAATGACTTTGAGAAGAGGGGCTTGCACCCGCCCCTCTTCTCTCCTGTTCTCCATTGGCTGGCCTCTTAAATGCTGGCCAGCCACTGGAGAAGAGGTCCAGTCACTCCGATTATGCCCCGTCCTTTTCGGATCGGGGGGCGTGTTTTTTGCGAGAAGTCTCAGGGAGGATACAACAGCAAAACACGCCCCCGAATCCGAAAACAACGTGGCGTTTCTCCGAGGCATTTTTTCTCTGCCTCGGAGAAAGGCGGTGGTGTGCTTGTTTTAAGAATCACAAGACGTCTTAATTTACAACATAATGTTTCAATCAGTATTAACCTGTAAATATTGAGCTCAGATATGTCTTTCACGGTGAATTGCACGAATAGCAATATTGTCGTTTCCAGATTCCCTGGCTCGAGGGCATCTCATCCGCCGAAGGATTATCAACCCTTGCTGTATTTAAAGGCTTGAACAACCCATCCGGCACGGTGGTGTGCCGCTCCTAACCAAGTCTTTCTAAAACGTAATACGCCTCAACCCTTCAGTTCATCACACTCCAGGGCATGCAGTGTTGTGTTTATGTCTTTATTTGACAAACGGTGAGTACTGTATTGAGCGGCAGATGGGCCGACGCGCGGGGCCACGGGCAGCTGTTTAGGGGATGCCAGGACGCCGGCGCCATTTTCCCCTAGGATTCTCCAGCGGCACTCGCAGCTGCACGGCATCTACAGCGCTCTCAGAACGCCAGTGACGCGTCCTTATGGGGAAATGGCGGCTGCGCAATATGGCGGCCGCGCGCGTTCCTCGTGACGGGGTGGGTACGCTGTAACGCACTTATCCGTGCTTCGACCACAAGCGAGCCTCTCCGCCCACTTCCGGTGAAAATTTCCGTGTGTAAGTACACAAGAAACTCCATACTGGACGGAAGAGGTATAACAGGGACATGGTGTTTTATGTCTGGGCTGTGGATGGTCACCGCACAGTGGATTGTAACCAACGCCTCGTCACCGACGTGGTAAACTGTGGGTTCAGGGGGACTATGGCGAATCCGATTGATCTCGGGTGGGCCGGGTTGTGTATAACCGTGGTGCGCATGCGCGGTGAATAATTTCTTTTAATTGCTGCAGCGATGACTCACTGGTGATTGGGAGCGCGTGCGACTTGGGGAGCTCTGGGAGGGAGAAAGCGAAGCTCCGCTTTCATGCGGAGGTAAGGAGGGAGCGGGTTCAAGGCTGCCAGGAGTCCCAGTGTGCTAGGACATTAAAAGTTCGGCGTGATATTTGCCGTAGAGCTGTATGACAACCGTCAATGCAAACTCATTTCCTGCATTTTTTAAGTGGACACGGCATTCCAGGCGAAGCTGTGATGCCATGTGGGTGTAGTTCGGATGATGTCTCATCACCGAGGCACGTCATATACGCCCGAGTGCAACGTGCCGTGGTCGTTACAGGGAAACGTCTCGTCCCTGGTCTGTATTCTCACTGACCGGCGTGCACTGGTTACACAGAGTGAACTCTGCAAAATAATCACAGAAATACTGTGCCCTTCTGCCCTCTGCTCCTGTCGTTTTTGGTGCCCTTCTGCCCTCTGCCACTTGTTTTTGTGTCCTGCCCTCTGTCCCTCTCGTTTTACCCTCGTTTTTTTGTGCCTCTCTGCGCCACTCATTTTTCTCTCTGTCTGTGCCTTTCTGCCCTCTGCTCCTGTCGTTTTTGGTGCCCTTCTGTGCCATTCGTTTCTGTGCCTTTCTGCCCTCTGTGCCTTTGACCGGCATTAATCTCCAATCATTTTCAAAGCTGCTAGTTGCCGTTCGCTTTGGTCTGAACTTTTTTTCCCCCTGCATGCATGCCTTGTTTTTCTCAGATCAGTTTGCCGGTGGGCTGGGCCTCGAACCAGGTCCTGGAGATTTGTCTGTCTTTTTTTTTACATTCTTCGATCTAATAAAGATTGTTGTTGTATAATGGACACCGGCTCCCCTTCAACCAACCTTGTGACATCTGCCCTCCTCCAGGTCGTTTAGGCCAATCAGCAAATGGATTGTTGTGGTCAATCCAGCAGGCAGGTTACGCGCCCTCTGGTCTTTGTTCCACTTCCAGGTCATGTTGTCAAAACCGAGGGACATGCAGAGAGTTCGAGCAGAGCGTTTTGGTGTTATCCTTAGGAAATAAATATATCTCCAGCTGTATCTGTTTTTGCTGCGATTAAATTGGCAAAGGTGTAGGATGTTAAACCGGCAGGAAGGGATTGCGTGTAGTGAGATAAGTAGGGAGAAACCGAGACTAACGAGGCATCCTCCCCATCCCCCAAGGTGAGAGCTTTGAAACGTTTCCTATTTTTTAAACAAGAGGGCACACGGATACCTTTCGCTCTGAGCCATATTTTCGAATACATTTGGTATTTTTCTATCCACATCTACAATCTACCCTGTTCTTTACCTTCCACGTTTTTTTAAAACTAAACAGTGCAAATACTCTACACCCTGTTCATCTGCTCTTAAGCCTGCACATTTTCTTTATCCATCATTTGCTCTCTCCATACTGTGCAGTATCCATTCTCAACACTTCACCACATCTACGGTGTAGAATGTATATCTTTTCTCTCACCATGAACATCAGCCCTCCATGGTCCACACCCACTCTCCATTTTTGCTGTCACACTGGGAATTTGCTATTCATTCTGTTCATCCTCTTTCCATTGTCTCCACTGCACAATAGTCTTCCCCCCCCATCTAGATGCATTGTCCACCCATGCTCTCCACTATGTACATCGGCTGTCCACCCTCCACTCGAGATCCTTCCTCAAGTCTACACACATGCTCCTTCAACCTTCATGTACACTCTACACACAACAGATCGAACCATCAATAATGCAGCAGGTGCAGTGGCAAGGAGTCCAGACGGGATGAGGGGCATCTGCACCCTAATCATGGCACTGTTTCACTGCCTAAACAGGGCAGTAGGCCTTTTTCCGTTTCAGCATTGGGAGCCATGGTACTCTAGCACATGCTCTGTCTGTTGCGAGACATTTTGGTAGCTTACAGTAGGCTTAGAGCCCACCTATTGCTTACCCTGGTTGCCTTCATTATGCCTCTTATTTATTTTCTCATTAGTCAGCTTATGTAGGCTTTCTTTAAACTTTTATGTGTTTTCCTACCCTGGAGCAAGGACGTGTTACTCACGTTTCAGACAATACGTTTTTTGGGTTTTGTTGAAGCACCCTGAGACTACCTGTGCTTTCCAGCTGTCTCTTTTGTACGTCTCTCCCTGATGTGTTCCTCTTTTTCACCATCTCTAAGTTGCCGTTGTTGGTTCCTCCTCACCCACCTTACCTTGCTCTTCTTGCTCCCCACCACCCCTTTGTCCATGTACTTCCCCCATTCATTCCCTCCATTGTCCATTTGCTAGCCAGAGCTGATTCCCCACCTTGAGTTGTCAGCTTACGGCCCCATCTCCTCCTTGCTTCTCTAGCCACGCCTGTCTACCCTCCGGGTGGGAGGGGCAGGGACAGCAAGCTGACAATGGAGAGTGGGCGAAAGGGACTGTGGCTCGGCATTGTTAAAGTTAGAGCTATTGCCATTGCTCATGACAATGCCGTTTCTTTAAATGTTTTAAAACAACAAAAACAAACAAAAATAATGTCATGAGCAATGCCAATAGCTCTAACTTTACCAATGCCGAGACCATTGCATTGTAAATGCTTGTTTCCTTATGTCGTTGCCCTGAAATAGAGGTGGGCGAGCCAAGAAATTAACAGAAAGAGCCATAAAAATAGTTGGCATCTAAATCATGCAACAAACATCATCTTTAAAATTAAAAAGGTATTTATATAACATGCAGAAGCGTTTCACCCTAATGCATCAGAATATTTATGTATAGTGCACACCCTTAACTCATGCATTGAAAGACGCTGTCACATGTGACAACGAAGAAAAAGGAGACTTTACAAAATAAAATATTTGCCTAGGATCACACAATTTGGTCAAGCAGGCAAGCCAAGAGAAGAGGTGAACCGACAGCTGCTGTAGGTTACCAGAAGGAACCTGTGCCTTGACAAATGTGAAACTACTGGAGAGGGTCCTCTTCAGTGTGACTGCTTTGTAAAAAACTCGACAGTATTAGGGTGAATAACCACAGACGGGCAGGTAAGACTTATTCTTACCTGCATGAACAAATTAGTGCAAAAAGGAAAGACAGTTGAGATGATGCTCGAGAAATAGGTTCCCAGTAACATCCTCATTTGTATTTTGAATCCGGGCTGGTGTACCCAAGAATAAAGGAAATACCGTGGCTTACACTGAGATTGTTTTAGACAGATATCTGGACCCCCGCATAACCAGAAAACCTCCACAATGAGGTTGAGACTACCTTGTTGGTATCATCTTAGTGTGGTGGGGTGGACTGGCGGATGATAACGTATGCCACAAAAGAGTGGGTGAGGCTATTCTGTCCAAATCTTGTTCTTTTTTTAGTTTTTGTTTCCCTTGACACATAATCTTGCTTTTCCAAAATCAGCTGAGTAATACATGATTTGCCATATGTGTTGTGGTTCATATAAGCCAGGATTGGTTGCAGTTTTCTGGTTTCACATTATGCAATTCACGCACTAATTTGCCATCTCCTTCTCCCATTTTCAACACCAAAGGTTTAGTCCTTGTTTTCAATGCTTGGTGTATGTGGTTAGATCATGAGTGGTAGACAGAAGCTACATTAAAGCTCAGCTCGTTTTGGGCTTGAGGGTCGAAGAGGACCATGAGCTGAGCCAGGACGCTGGCTCGAGCCTGGCTCTGGCATAGAGCCTAGCTCAGGCATAAGAGCTCCCTTCTAGTACAAAATAACAATGCACATGCACAACACATACAGTATGTGAAAAGTTAGGAGAAATAAAACATTTCTCTTTGTTAGTATCTGACTTGAGGAGGTGATTGACCCAAATATCGTTTAAAAAATATCGAGTTGCAAAAATATTGTGTCAAAAATATCAAAACATCAAAAATTGCAAAGAACAGGATATTGAAGGTAAAAATTTTGTTTTTTTATGCAGTTAATATTGTTTTTTTAAATACTGTGGTACATAATATTCATTTTAATATAGTTGTAAAATTTATTTCATGTATATTATGTATTCTATTAATTTTAGATATTAGTATTATTATAATCGCTTTATTTTTAGTATAGTTTATCAGCTTTATTGTGTGATTTTGTTACATCTAATTAGTCATTAACAATTGAGTAGCGAGTTGTAGGGTAAGTAGGGGAATAGTGTAAGAAAGTTATTTAAATTATTGTTTTTTATTTCAAATTAATTTTATGTTAATTACATGTTTAATTGGTAATTAATTATGTTATTGATTAATTTTATTTTAATCATTTAAATGTATTTTGTGATTTTCAATGCGTCATTTTAATTATCTACAGTTTTATTACTAAATTACGTAGGGAAAAATGGTGGGAAGTTACTTAAATTCTAAATTTTTAAAATTATTTTTTAAAGTCAGCAATGAAATGAAAGAGGCAAGCTAAAGTCGAGAAACAAGCAGAAAGAGAGAGAAAAAAGGTCAGAAACATGCAGAAAGAGGCAGAATGAAGGTCAGCAACGGGCAGAAAGAGGGAAAATAAAGATGGGACATGAGCAGAACGAGGCAAAATAAAGGTGATAAACGAGCAGAAAGAGTTAGATTTAAGGTCAGAAACAAGCAGAAAGTGGCAAAATAAAGATGAGACATGAGCAGAAAGATGGAAAAAAAGGTCAGCAGCGATCAGCAAGAGCCACAAATGGCATGAACCAAGCAGAAAGAGACAGAATAACGGTAAGAAACTAACAGAAAGAGGCAGAAAAAAGGTCAGCAATGAGCAGAAAGAGGCAAGATAAAGGTGAGAAATGAGCAGAAAGAGGCAGAATAAAGGTCAGCAACAAGCAGAAAGAGGCAAGATAAAGGTCTGCTCAAGGTCTGATAACAATCTGATAAAGGTGAGAAAAGAGCAGAAAAAAATATAATAAAGGTGAGAAACGAGCAGAAACAGATTAAATAAAGGTCAGAAGTGAGCAGAAAAGGCAGAAAACAAGCAGAGAACAAACAGAAGAGGGCAAAACAGAGAGCACTCAGACACTCACAGACCCACTTACTCACACTGATTCACAGACCCACTTAGAGACTCTTACACCCACTCACAGACTTACTGAGACACTCATGCACTCACTCACACACTCATTATCAAAGGTTAGTGGTTACATTTAGGAACTAAAATTAAAAAAAGTAGAACTTCACTCCAAAAACCAAAGGTTACAGGGATGTTATAGTTAGGAATTTGCATTTAAAAGACCTTAGAAATTCACAGAAAAAAACACAGTCACAGGGACTTTATAGTTAGGTTCAGATTTCACTTGTACAAGACCACTGAAATTCAGTTACCTCAGCTAACTAGAACTTGCACCCCCATACTACATCACTCATCACATGGTCAGTGACATCACTGATGACATAATTGATGGCATCTCAAATCTCATCGATGACATCCCTCATGAAATCATCCACAGAACCACTCACACACCCACTCACACCCCATACAACTTCTCATACACCCACTCACACACACCCACACAAACACTCACCACTCACATACCCATTCACAGACTCATACAACTACTAACACACAGTCACTCACTCACACAGCCACTCAGACAACCACTCATTCATCCATACAGCCACTCACAGACCCATACAGCCACTCTAATGCTCACTCACACACCCATACAACCACTCACCTACCCATTCACACATCCACACAGCCACTCACACAACCACTCACTCACCCCTATAGCCACTCACTCACCCTTACAGCTACAAACAGCTACTCACTCACCCATACAGCCACTCACACACAACAGCAGTAGGCACCGTTCGGAGGTGGAGGGGTGGCAGCGGGGGGGTGGGAGGGTAATGGTGTTGTTAAATAAAAAAATAATGAAACCTACATGCTTGCCACATCCTCCTTGCTGCTCCTCCTTGTCGAGTCTCTCCTACCCCTGTCAGTAGGAATAGAAAGCAGCCTGGAAGCACCCAGGCTCCCAAGAGCCAATCACAATGCAGCAATGCAGCATTGTGATTGGTCTGAGTGCCATCTCTCGGCGGCCAATGGGAAATGAGGGCCTGGGCATGTTCTCCACCCCGGCTGAAATGCAGTCTGGGTGGAGAAGAGGGAAAGTGCGCCTGACTGTTATGGTCAGCTCGAGATTGCTGGCCAAACAGTCATTGCGTACTTAGGAGTGGTAGCAAACCACTTCTCGGCTGGTCTGTCAGCCCCACCCGCCTCGCCCTGCATCGCCTTGCAAAGCTTAGCTGCCATGCACTAAAAAGGAAAAAAGAAAATGATAATAACAGAGTCATTCACACAGCTACTCAGTCACCCATTCAGCCACTGACACACAAACTCATCCACCTGTAGACCCATTCACACAGCCACCACAGTCACTGATACAGCCACTCACATACACACTCACCCACTCATACAGCCACTGACACAGTAACTCACTCACTCACTCACCTAGACAGCTACTAACACACCCACATATTCACCCATACAGCCACTCACACACACCCTCACATACCCATACACCCGCTCAGACACCCACTCCCACACTTTTACAGGCAGTCATAGTGCCACTGAGATGGTATATTAGAAACAGTGTCACTCAGCAGTACAAAAAGAATAGTAGTTTAACTTATGCAGCACCTTAGTATATATCTTTAACTCTCAGAAACACTTACGAAACTCTTACACACACTGGATGATGTCATCAGTGATGCAATTTGAGATGTCATTAATGATGTTATCAGTGATGTCACTGACCATGTCATGAGTGATGTAAAATGTGAGGTCATAAGCAGTGCATTGCGGGGCATAAGTTATAGTAAGCTCAGGTAACTAAAACTGCTGGATTTCAATGGTTTTGTACGAGTGAAATCTGAGCCTAACTATAATGTCACTGTAACCTTTGGTTTTTATCAGTGAATTTCTAGCATTTTTTTAAATTCTATTTCCTTACTATAACATCCCTGTAAACTTTGTTTTTTTCAGTGAATTTCTAAGGTTTTTTTATTCTATTTCCTAACTATAATGTCCCTGTAACCTTTGGTTTTTTGTTTGTTTGTGAAGTTCTATGGTTTTTCAATGGTATTTCCGAACTATAACGTCACAGTAACCTTTAGTTTTAGACAGGTAGATAGATATAGATATATAGATCTGCAATTCCAAGGTGGAGGATGCAGATGTGCTTCTCAATTATCAGTGGTGTAGCAAACAGACGCGTCCGCTTTCATGCCTAATATTCTCCCAGCTCCATTCAACAGTAAAGAAATGAACGCGGCATTCCAGGCAGCTGTTAATCCATACTCTCTTTAATGGCAAAGGTGAAAAATCAACAGGTTTCGGTTGCTTCGTGCAACCTTGTTCACGATAATGTGCCATCTTATAAGTTACAATATATAAACATGCAATCACCCATAGTGCACTGCATAAACAAGGAAAATGACTAAATTCCTGTATAAGTAACATGATCGCCATCTTGGAATGTTAAAATCCATTACAATTACATAGCTGGATTCATGTTGCAATCTTTCTATATAACAAAAATAAAAAAGAACAAAGTGCTAAACTACGTTTTTAAAGCTATACTAATAAAACTAGTAATCCACACGGTAATATTAATCAAAAACACCCAGTTAGCATTTCAGACATTATCAGGTGTGTTGCATTTGTGCTCACTAATGTCCTGGTAAGAGACCAGTTTACTCCCAGATGGCAGTGATGTAACAGCATGTTGGAACAAGTTAAGAGTATTCAGGAAGCCTCAGTAGGCTAAACTCATTCAGACACTATTAAGTATATATGTACACATATACAGCATGGTACCCAAATGTGATAAAAAGGTCATAGAGCCAAAATGGGCTTAGACAGTGGACAAATCATTGAGTCCAAGTGGATTAAAACACTCCTATTACCTTATACAGTGTCATTCTGTTTAAAGACATGCGCATGCTGATTTTTTAGCAAAAAATTTGCAGATGTTACAATATGCTGATGACACAATACTTATGGATCAAACTGCAATTGGGCTTCAAAGGGCCTTATCATCTCTGGCTGAGTAGCGTGAGAGAAATAAACTCAGTATTAACACTTCAAAAAATAAGATCGTAGTCTTCGGGAATCAGGAAAACAAAAAAGGTGCTTGGCATATAAATGCCAAGAAGATCAAAAGAGCACCTAGCATCAAGCACCTAGGGGTCTGGCTCAATGAACGCAGCCTTCCTACCCCACATATTGAGGTTCTAGCAACATCAGCCAAGACCATGACTTTTTTGATTTCCAGCCACTACTTCAAAACCTCTCTGGACCAGATTTTAAAGCAATCTGCAAACTCATTGAAAGCAAATTAAAGCCCACATTGGCATACAAAGCGCCTGACACCAGTTTCCGCAGGCGTTCACCAGCAAGGGACTCTGTCCCAGGACACACTGCCCCAGGAGGAGGGGCTACGGGCACCAGCACCGCGCTATTAAGCGCTTCTTACCTCCAATGCCGGGGGTTGCCCGACACCAGTTGCCGCAGCCGTTCACCAGCAAGGGACTCTGTCCCAGGACACTCTGCCCCAGGAAGAGGGTCTATGGGCACCAGCTTCGTGCTCTTAAGCGCTTCTTCACTCCCGTGCCATGGGACGGCCAACATCAGTTGCTGCAGCTGTTCACCATCAAGGGACTCTCTGTCCCAGGACTCACTGCCCCAGGGGGAGGGGCTACGGGCACCAGCTTCACACTCTTAAGCGCTTCTTCACTTCTGCACCGCAGGACGCCTGCTGTTCGTGCCTGGACAAACCCCGGGCCAATGGCCTGCCCATCCGTGCCAGTCAGATACCGGAGGAGGCTGGACCACCCTCTTGGTTCTTCGACCCCGGTAAAGGACTTTGTTTCAAATATTTACTGCGCTGCTGTATGGAAAATAGCCCATAAAGGAACACTGGGATCGAGGCTGCCAAGATTTGGGTACTAGAGAGAGAGGATGGAACCACCAACTTACTTACTTTTGCTGTGACCATCCTCTTCACTGCTTGTTAATCATCTGGAGGCGCTTTGTGTACATCACTGGAGCTCTTCTGCATGGATGTTGCTGAATTTGGCTGATTCTCTTGGTTGCTCCCCCTGCTAGAGTGATAGGTGCCTCTATTTTAATTTCATACTGATATTGAACTAACCTCCTCCCAAATATTGTAGAAAGGAAGACCACTGGGTATAAAGATGGCTCCCCCAAGAGACCCCATGACATCACCCTTGACTCTTTCTTGGTGCGTGCCGCAAGAGCCTTAGATAATGAAATAACACTTACACAATGGCGCCTTTCTATGGACAGAGGAAAAATGTGCCTATCACATGCAGATATTAATCCCTCTCAAGTTCCGACAGCCGTGCAAAGTGACTCGATCCATAAAGAGGGGGTCACTACTGAGGCCCTGATAATAGCCCCAAACATCCCAACTTCTCCCAATATCTCGTTAACAATCGCGGATGGGCCTCCAACAAAGAGGGAAAAAAAACAAAAAATAGCAGTCCAAATCAAATGGCATGCACTAGATCAAAGCTGAACCCAAATATCTGCCAACGTAGGTGGGACAAAGGAGACCTACCACTGTTAACCCACACCGACAAGACCCAGTACGTCAACCTCAATAATGACTCTGATCCTGCACTTGGGCTGAATCTGGACACACTTTTTAGCAAAATCCCCAAATCAGCTTTGTTTGCTAACTTTTTCCCGCTTATGCAGAGACTTAGTAATCTAGAGGCAGCTGTAATTAAATTTGAGAGCATCGTAGATAATATCAGGAAATCTGATACCCCCATGAGGCCAGTCTTGGGGGGTTGTAGCACTGATGCAGGTGACCAACAGGCAATTAGTTCAAAGACATAATTTCAAAGCGAGTTGTGCGTACCTGCCCCCACTATTTCCCAAGTAACTAAACATGTCAGGGGATTTATCCCAGGACCAGGGGGGCATGTATCTAGAACTGAGGTAATTCATTCAAAAGGGCCACAGGGAATTGAGGCCTATTTCAAGAAAAGTAGCAGTAGAAGAGAAGATAGACCTAACATAGAGGCAAATTCCCAAGCAGATTATAACACCTATGGATCTCCTAATCAGGAGACACTGGATCGACCACCGTAGTGTTGCCCATATATGGCAATTCTAGCTAATGCTCCTCATTTACCTACCAATAAAACTGAGTCCCTAAGCCAACTGAAAAATAAAGTTTGACACTGGTTATCACGCAACACAGATTTCTCTAATTCCAGTTATCATGACATCCTATCTGTCAGAAGAGTGGGATGGGTAGGCCATCTGAGAAAATGCATCCAAGGGGATTGCATTGTGGTCAACTCCAAGTCCCCCGATCTTGTGAAACAAATGATTAAGTCCGGGGCGAAGCTTATATGTGGGGACATTGATTATCGGATTAATATTATGCCCGTGGGGTACTTCTACAGGCATCTCATTCATTTATGTGTAACCACACCACGCTCTCATTGCATAACCCAGATCCAGCATTCAGACCACCATACACTCATACCAACAACTAACAATAGGTTCCAGCCCTTAACTGAATTGAATTGAATTGAATTGAATTGAAATTAAATTTATAGAGTGCAGCACATACCCGAAGGCGTCTTGGCGCTATGCATGATCTGAGAGCATACAGAAACATGAAGAAGGCCGTAATCAAATTAAAAGGTTTAGACGGTTTGTGTAAACAGCCAGGTTTTCAGGCCTTTCCTAAAATGGATCAAGGAGGGAGCTGATTTTAAGGTGATGGGTAATGTATTCCACAACATAGCTGCTGATCTGAAGATGCTCTTGCCTCCCCAAGTAGCCTTTTGGAGGGAGTGATTACCATGTTCCTAGCTGTTCCGGACAGCAGGGTTCCATTTGGAACATACCATTTTAGTTTAATCCTAAACTGTGTTGGTCCAAGATTGTGTAGTGATTTAAAAGTTTTTTCCCCCCTCTCATTTATTTTGCCTTTCCAAACAAAAGACAGCATTTTAAGTCTCGGTGAGGCTACAACAATATTGACTAGATGCTTTCCTTTGCTCTAGCTTAAAAGTTTTCTACTTGGAGCTACAAGTACCAGGAATCTTACATCTGCAAATACGTTTGTGGTACGTAGGAATACCCTTGATTTTAATGAATCACTACACCTGTAAATATTTTGTCAAATTTTTCACAATTCTGATTAAGTAATATGGTCTTCTTTATACAATTAGATACCGCCAGTCCTCTATATAATTCTTGTCCACCCTGATGAAGACCTTCGACAATAAGTGCCACGCTGAAGGTCAAAACGCGTTGGTTTTTTGATGAGGCAAGCCTTAAAGAACTAAGGAAACAGAAAGACGTCAACTCTCCGACAACACTTGAAACGAATTCTAAATAGTGTCGCAAACTCGGTTTCCAAAAACCTGTAGGCTACCTCTCCTTGGCACCTTAATAGATTATTATCCTGAGAGGACTAGAAGAATATGAGTCCCTGGAACTCTATGTTAACAACGTAGGACTTTTTCCTATATGTATAACATTCTACACATAGTTGTTTAAAATAGTATGAGGAGATCCTTTGTATCTAGTATACAGAATTGATGTTTTCTTTTATATGAAGATTGTCTAAGTATATGACGTTGTGCTTATTTGTCATTTGTCTATTGTTAAGTCCTCTGAAATATCTTTGTTTTTTTTAATCACAGTTGCACAGAATCAATAGGTCTTGACGTAAGAATATGAAATGCAATATCTGTACAGCGAATACAATTAGTAGAAAATAAAAATCTGCTTCTGAAAAGTTGAAAAGTTGATTTACGGTGACAGAGGTACTCTGTTTTGCTAATAGTGATTTAAAAGACAGGCATAAGACTTTAAACTGACATCTCTTCCTGACTGGGAGCCAGTGTAGTTTTTTTATGGCTTCTTTGGCAGAGACGTTTTTAGGAATATTCAAAATGAGGCGTGCCGCCTCATTTTGTACAATCTGGAGCCTGTTGAGCAGGCCTGAATTGATGGTAAGGTAAAGGCTATTGCAAAAGTCTAGACGGGAAAGGACCAGGGCCAGGGCCAGGGTCACTGTTTTTAAAAGATCCTCTGGTATAAATTGCTTTATTTTGTTAATTAGTCTAATGGCACAAAAAGAAATGGCTGTGATTTTGTTAATTTGGGCCTTAAGTCTAAGTTCTTTATCGATAATAATACCCAAGTCCTTGGTTTTAGCCGCGGGTGCTGGAAGCACTCCAAGTGCAGGTGGCCACCAGTCAGGTGTCCAGAGAGAGGGTTTATTACCAAAGATGATGACCTCTGTCTTAGTTGCATTCAACTTTAAACAGTTGACATCCATCCAATCGCTCACATTCTTCATACAGATCTTAAAGGCTTCACCCAGGTGTTTTTCTTCATTTGTTAAAGACACCACAATCTGTGTATCGTCAGCATAGGAAGCCAAGACAAAACCTGCTTTTTTTTATTATTGAGGCTAGTGGTGCAACATATAGATTAAAAAGTGTGGGACTCAGGGCAGAGCCCTGTGGAACTCCACATGGTAAAGAAAATTGTTTAGAGGTTGCTGATCCCATTGCTACATTAAGTTGCCGATTGGTTAGAAAGGATTTTAGGAGTTCTAGTGCCATGCCTTTTATTCCTGCTTCTTGCATACGGGCAGCCAAGATCGCATGGCTGACCGTATCGAAAAGGCCGCCGAGAGATCAAGCAGCACCAGAGCGGCCGTGCCTCCTTCGTCTAAAATTGACCTAATATCTTCAGTAACGGTGATTAAGGCTGACTCAGTGCTGTGTAGCTTCCTGAATCCGTGTTGTGTTTCATCTAGTATGCCATTAGATTCAATGTGTTGAGTAATTTGTTTATTCATTATACATTTGGCAGCGAAGGGTAATCTTGCGATAGGGCGATAGTTACCGACTTCTGAACTATCAAGATTATCTTTCTTCAAGAGAGGGAGAATTGAGGTCCGTTTCCATTCGGTGGGGAAGATTCCACTGGTGAATACTGTGTTAATGATAGAGCCCAGATACACTGTCAGTTGTGTGGGGATCAGATGCATTATACTGGGCGGGCAAGGATCATATGGAGAGCCTGATTTAATTGATAGAATAAGGTCTGATACTTGTTCAACTGAGGGCATTATTAAATCGGATAAGCCAGTTAGGTCTTTCTTGGGATAGGTTTTAAAGTTACTCTGACAGCCGATACTTGTGAAGTTATCATAAATGTCAATCACCTTTTTTTGAAAAAAGTTTGCCAACTCATTACAAAAGTCCTGACTTGATTCGTTATTGGGTTTAGCCAATTTGTTAACTACCGAAAAAAGAGTTTTATTGGTGTCACAGGCATTTCTTATTTTTTCAGTAAAGTAGTCTGTCTTGGCTTTTAACATAACTTTTTTATGTTTTGCATGTTTCACTTTGTATGCTATTTTCTCCTCTGCCTAATAGTTTCTTCTCCATTTTTGTTCCTGTCTCCGACATTCCTGTCTAGATAGTCTTAAATTCTCATTATACCAAGGTTGAGACAACTTCCTTTCTTTTTTTGATGTACAAGAAATGGGAGTTATATTATTCAACATGGTATTTAGCCAACAGGAAAAAATTTCAATATTGCGGTCTGCGGCTGCATTCAACTCGAATTGGCAGGGGGTAGTGGCAATTGCCTCTATCAGAGCGGCTGGCTTAATTTTGTGCCAGGCTCTACTAGTAGTATATAGTGTCACCGGTCTATAATATCCTAATTTTGTGTCCATCATGGACCAAGTAACCACCCAATGATCTGACCAAGTTACTGGGAAGGATGGAGATAACATAAGATTTTCCCAGTTAGAAAATATGCCATCCAACATATGGCCGGCTTTGTGTGTTGGACCTTTGTTAACTAAGGGCAGTCCAAATGAGTCCATGAGGTCGATAAGTTTAATTGAATTAGGGTCTTCTATATTCTCTAGATGAAAGTTAAAATCTCCCAGCACCATGTATCTTTCATTAATAGTAACAGTTTCCTTCAATGAACTGAGTGTATCTATGAAACAATTCCTATCTCCTGGGGGACGGTATAGCAAGGCTCCTTTGATAACAATTGAGTCTGGAGGTTCAATCGTGAAGGTCATAGCCTCAGCACCCAATATTTGTAATGGATCAAACCTAGCCTTGTAATTGTCCCGATATAAAATTGCCAGGCCTCCGCCTCTTTTGTGTTGCCTGTCTGATCTAAAAATAGTATAGCCAGGAGGTGTGGCGGCAATAATATCGGGATCAGAGCTCTCATCTGCCCATGTCTCTGTTAGAAAGGCAATGTCTATGCTCAGCGTGAGAGCCAGCTCATGAAACTCTAATTGATGTTTCACCAGAGATCTGGCGTTAAGAAGCAGGCAATGGACATTAGATTTATCTGTTGTGGGGGGCTGAGTTATGTTTGTTTGTTGGTGTCGAAGACCAAGTACTCAAAGGAGCATCAGATAGCACTCTAGCTATATCATATATATTACTTTCTCCTAAGGCCAGTAGTTCTCCACGGGAGTATCCAATGATGTGTTTATGGTCCGGAATTCCAGGACCAGGGGTTGTGGCGCTAGGCGCGATCTGGGCGCGGATGGGCGAAGACGGGCTTGCCTTTGGCGCGCCCGCTGCGCGCGCTCGCGTCATTTCCTCTTTTTATGTAACCTGACCTGATTGAGTGGCGGGAGACTAGATCGCAGACCCAAGCAAGATGGTGGTACTGTGTGGCCCCAAACCAGGAAGTATGTCACCTCATAAATTATGGCCGTTCCCCGGGATCTCCCTCCACTACGAACAGTCCGCTAATGACTGGCGGTGGACCGGGGAGATCGCAGGGCGCAAGGTGTTACAGGCTTCCGTGGGTGAGTATTGGCCCCGTTTCCCCAGCTTCTCCAGCTTTTAAAATAAAGATAAGAGTTTTGCCGCAGTTAAAAAATAACAGTGCAATGTCATGTGCAAAATACGCAAGTGCAGAGCTAATAAAATACTATGCTAAAACTGACATTGATAATTAAGATTAACTCAGAAGGGGTCGTACTGAAAGCAAAAAGTATCCAGCCAAAGAATTGACATGACACTCTCAGAGGGCTGGATTCTCTAGTGCTAATACTACTCTTGATATGCAAATTAAGCCATCTCAAAGCTATGTCCATCTGGACCATGATTCAAATCTGGGTACAGAAGAGCCAATTGAGGGCTCTATGTTACAGGCAATTTCGAATCCCAAAGACCAACTAAACTCTATTTCCTGGAAATTGCAGGGCTGAGAACTAAATTGTTGGATTCTAATTGGGCTAACCTAATAGATGAATGCCACATATGCATGTTTCAGGAAGCTTGGTCTATAGAACCAATATTTAGAGTAGGTTACACCAACTTCAGTATTCAAGCTTGACCCTCACCAGCAGGCCGACCATCTGGAGGACTACTCATTTGGGTTAGGACAAGCCTGGCCTGCAAAGTCAGTAGAGTAAACATCGAGTCAGAGGATATATTACTCATTTATCTTATATCCTCAAAAGGGAAGTTTACCATAAGACTAATCAATATATGCAATTGTTTTCAGAAAAAGAATCAGATATCCATCACAATAGCACTTCTCACTAACTTCCTAGATAATGAAGACAGAGGGAAACCTTTAATTGTAGCTGGAGAGTTTAACATCACATACAAGCCTGTGGCCTTTTTCCAGGACCTAGTGCAAGAGGAAGAACTAGCAAGGGGTATTAAGAATTTGCAGGTGCCCTTGCTTAAGAGATGCACAAAGGTGAGGCAGCAAGTTTTAGATGCTACCCTAACCCAAGGATTACGTGCCTGTACCGTGCAGACACAATCTGATTTAGAAACTAACTACACATTTAAAAGGGCAAACGTTAGAAGCAGGATTGACTACATAATGGTCGATCTAGACCAATGGCATAAAGTAATTGATATGGCCATTACACCAAGGCACGCCAGTGACCATAATGCACTGGTCATGGGATTAGCCGACATTCCCTTCTTGCCAAAGTGTTCTGACAGAATGGTTTCACCATAGGCACCACAAATAATGACAGACGGATCAAATCGAACCACATAGTCTCAGACGAGAACTCCCTAGCTAATATATATGCTAAGGTAGCGTCTGCCCTTGATAATTTGAGCAATCGGGGATGTGATGATTTAACCATTATGTCTATTTCCTCACATCTTCTCAAGGCAATCAAGAGCCAATTTTTAAGACAGATAGCAAGCACGACTCCAAGATGCAGGAATATGCCCTGGTTTCATGGGAACTGCAAACAGGCAATGTTTGCCTTAGTTACAGCAGTAAAGGGTGGGAGAAGTTCCCAGATAGCAGAGAGAAGAAGAGCTTACAACAAGGCACAGACAAAGGCTAAGAAAAACTGGGAGGAATTAAATTGGCGCACTTTGGCATGCACCCACCCCTACAGACCCAAGCAGCACACACACACACACACACACAAGCACCCCACACAAAACGAAATTACACGCATTCAAACGCACAGACACAAAAGCCACCACTGACAACACCACATACTCATGCCTCTCCCCTATCACATCTCCACACAGCACAGGAGACAACACACGTGCATGCACGCACCACATCCCTACCTCAACCTGGCACAGATACATTTACACCCAAATGCACCACCAGAACCACCATCATAGCCATACAGACATCACAGACATTCACACTCACAGTCATCACCACATCAGCAGTCACAACACACACACCCTGCACTTCCATTGCAGCAACATCCACAGACACATTATTTACACTATACACACCTAAGAAACTCAGATTGAAACATTCACACAGCCAACAGACACCTGAGAAACAATACCCATGCTTGCAGCACATATATCAGACACACATGCAGCTGCACCCACAAAAGTCCCAAACACATCAGACACTGACATTACCTCTTCCTCCAAGACCCAACTCACTCCTAAAAGCCTGCCCAAGTTCCCCACTAAGAATCCAACCTTCCACCTGGCCCTCTGCCCTTCCAACCCACCGACCACCATTTTCACAACAATTCCAACCCCTGCCACGCCCAAACCCAATACTTCCACCTCCAAATCCACCCCTAGTCTAGACCTATACACCCCTTCCAAGGGTCCCAATTCAAAAGGTCGCACCACCCCTTCTGACCCGCAAGCCCTCCCTTAACATCAGTCTACCCCTTCCTCTTCTAAACCGTGTCCTTTCATACCCAAGGACACCCCTCCCAAACACAAATGTCCCTATCCCAACTAACAGGTTCGCGGCACCTGCCATGCCCAATGGATGCCCCTTTGTGAGGAGGTTCCCTGGCAGTGTCATGAAGGGCAAGTTTAATGGCACAGCAATGTGCTGGACCACACAATGTTAAATGGACTGGCCATTGGCCTTTGGTTTACGACATTTAGTTTTTTTGTGCAAAATTTAACATTTGCTTTGTTTAGAGCATATTAGTCCTGGCTTTACTTTTCTAATTATTTGATGTTATTGGATACCTTGTTATATGTCACTACAGCTGTGTTTGTTTCATCCCTGATCCATTTGGAGTGATTAGTATGATCTGCACTGGAGTTATACAGGACAAGGGGAAATGTTCAATGGATGGATGTATAGGATGAAATCCAATTGGGGCTGACATTGATTTGGGTGATATTTCATTTAGTAAGTATTTCAGCTTGGCTTGTCCAATGTCAACATCATTTAGCTTGCACTTCTCCCTATGATGTAGGTTAAATATGTGCTTGATGATGAGGTGTAATATTGTATCCTTGATCTGAACTGCAGATGATGTAAAATGTGATTTTTATGTGCAACGATGGGACGTTTACATGGTTGTCTGTTAAATAAAAAGAATTAAGAAAATATATATGTGCTTGATGTATGCAAGTTAGTGTAGGAACCTGCCTCTGTATATACTATACCAAAGTAAGGTATAGTGTGCACAGAGTCCAGGGAGTCCCCAGAGGTATAGCAGAGGCTAAATTAGGTAAGTACAACAGCTCTCTTTGTGGTAGTATGGGAGAGCAGTTAGGCGTATCCAGAGGGTGTGTTAACCATTTATTATATTCACTCACTCAAGGACTGATTACACACACTCAGAGACAGAATCCAGACCACTTGGGTGAGTATAAAAAAAGCTATACTTATATTTTATTCTTGGAACCAAGCAGGACTTGGTACAGGTAGGTAAAATGTGCTTTCAATTGTAAACCTTTACACAGAAATGCAATTGGGAATGGATTTGCAATTGTTACGGGTTGATATGGTTTCACAAAGCAGTTTAAATTACACAGTAATTACTTTTATAATACTTTTTGATTACTTTCAGATTACATCAACTCTTGGGGTGGTATCCCTAGATACCAGACCAAGGAATCTCACAATACAACGTAAGTAAGACTTTCTTGGCTTAAGGTATAGTTAATTTTTCCTCCATACAAACAGCAGTTTAGCACAACATTATAGGAAAAAAACGTATAACATGGGTTCCTATGGGAGAAAAATGGTTACCGATCTTACAGGTAAGTATTGGACTTCCAAGTGGGAGTTTTGGGGGTTAGGACCAAGGTTCCCCAAGGTCTAGGTATGCGCTCAAATTGCACCACCAGCAGCACTGGGGCGGCAGGTGCAGATCGCAGGGGCCCAATGTTAGCCAATAGGGTTACGGGGGCCTTCGGTTAGGGACTGTTTACGAGCAGGCCACTCGGCTGTGGGAGCAAAACTCCTGGGGTGAAGGTCAGTATTGCAGCGACCAACAACCAGCACAGGAGCTGCACCACCAGCGTCACTGGGGCGACTGGGTGCAGGGTGGCAAAAAGACGTTGGGGACTTTGTAATTTCCAATGGAGACCTTCGGTTTGACAAAGTTGCTGCAGGCTCGGGCAGTGAGACTTCCTGAAGGCGACCACCAGCTGGAAAGGTAAGTTGGGTTCTAGGGCAATTCCTGGACACCGTCATTTGGGACAACCAAGGCCATGGGGCATCCGGTTCAGGGGTGTCTTAGACTTTGGGTTTCTTTGCCGGCTCCGGTCAGGGGGACCCTGCAGGTTGAAGCTACAGGCGCAGTTTTGAAGCTTGAGGGAGGTCGTGGATCACCAGACCCCAGGTCAGGATCGAAGGGAGACATCCTCGTGGTGTTGGGCCACTCGAACTCGGGCCATGGGCGTCAGGTCCCGAGTGGTGCAGAATCGCGGAGCTGCCTGGTTCCGGATTCTGTGGGTGAGTCTTGCCTTAAGCAAATCCAGTGCTCACGGGAAGCACAGTCAGTTAGTTTAGTACAGACAGGTTCACCGGGCTCTGGGGGTTGCTGGCTACTGGACTCGCTGGGGTTCTCGCTGTAGGTAGGTTGTAGATGGGACAGGTCAGTAGGGCTGGGGCCAAAGCAGTTGGTGTCATCTTCTTCCTGGGTAAGCACGGCTGTTCGGTTCTTCTTCTTTCTTCCTTGAATCTGAAGAGGCAAGGTTCAGGTTTACCCCAATTACTAAATTTAGGGGTGTTAAAGAGGTGTGCAGGTCAGGACCAATGCGTCCCTTCCTTGGGGTGGGTACATCCCCTATTATGCCACCCTCCAGTAGGAGGGGGCATGATCCTCTCCCTAATTGGCTGAGTCCCCTCATCTTCAAGATGGAGGACTGAGATGTAGGCTTCACCTTGCCTCCCCCACCTGAGGGGTGGGGTTGGCAAAGGTGGGCACACCTCTCTTCGTAGCTTGGTTTTCCTGCCAATTCTCCCTCCCAATGTGGGGGGCAGAGCCGGTGGAAGGCAGTTGCTGGGGGCAGCAAAAGGCAGGGACAGCTTCCAAAGGCTGCAGGCCTTTTAAGCTTCCCCATAGTGGACCCAGCTCATCCTGGGGGAGGAGGCATGACACCTCTGCTCAGGATGGGCTTTGTTTCTGGACCAAGAGAGAGGAGGATCTCTACCCAGGGGTTCAGAAACCTGTCTGGTGGCGGCAAATGGTGGCCAGCCATTCAGGAACCACACCAGGGCTGGTTGTCTTTCAGGGGGCATCTCTAAGATGCCCTCTGAGTGCATTTTACACTAAATCCCACACTGGCATCCGTGTGGGTTTAATGTGCTTTGAAGTTTGCTACCAAACCTCTGAGTTTTTAGTAAAGCCATTATGGCGCTGTGGAGTTCTAATGACCAACTCCCAGACCATGTACTCTTTATGGCTTTACTACACTTACAATGTCTAAGAATGGAATTAGACACTATAGGGGTACAGGGCTCATGCCACTGCACACTCACCTAAGGGTTAGTGCACCCTGCTAGATGGGTGGCTTACCTAGGCCTCCGGCAGTGGCACACAGGAATGAGTGATATGTTGACTCTTCACTTTTCTCTGCACCAAAACATGCAGCCTGCCATGACAGAGTGTGGGTGTTAAGGTACAGGACCTCTAAAGGTACCCCAATAGGTGCTGCAGCCCTTGGAGGCCTTCCCTGGTCACAGTGCCCTTGGTGCCCATGGTACCTTTTTAGAAGGGGCTTACCTGTGGCCAGAGATGTGCCAATTGTGGGTACACATGTACAGTTTTGGGAAAGAACACAGTCCCTGGGAACCTGATTGGCAGGGACCCAGGGCACATCAAGTCAGGTTGCATTAGATGTCAGGCAAAAAGGGTAGGGGTAACCATGCAAAAAGGGGCACTTTCCTATAGTTAGTTATTAGCCCATCCACACATGGAGGGTGTTAAATTGCCATACCTTATTAGAAATTTTAATTGACGTGTCCATTTTTGTATGTGTAACATACACCTAATTTATAATAAAGTGAGACAAATGCTGTTACTGCTGTGTTTGCTTTCATGACTTGCACTTACACGTTTCCCACATATGCATGGCACTTGGTTATGCTATTGTTGTCTCTGATATACTTCAAGCCACAGGTCCTGCGAAAATAGAGGTTTTGAGGCATGTGCAAAGTGGACTGTGTCCCAGGGCCCCGGTCTTCCAGAGGTCCCCCTGGTAGAGGCAAACCTTATCTGCAGAGAGCCTTTACATTGTGACCTTTGAGTGCTTCTCACACTGATTATTTGAAATTCCATTTCCCTGACATTAGCTTTTGATGTAGGTGATATGTAAGAGTCCATTACAGATATTTAGCAGAGAAGGTGTGTTTCAGTTTCAGGTCACATCCACACAGATGTATCTTTGAAATCACAGCAGGACCTAGCATGTGAGTAATGTGATGGTGTCACAAAGATTAATAGGTGTGACATTGATGAGGAGGTGCTGTTGTGTGACACAATTTAGTGCACACATCACTATCCCTGATTATGAGATGTGATTTGTGGGGTTGCCCTGAAGTTGCTGCTTCTGTCAAAAAGAGGACAAAGACTGTCAACTTTTGTAGAGTGTGTTTGTGCAGTGTCAATGACCTGGCCAAAGAGGACATCATAGAGCTGTAATTGGATCATACAGTGAGAACAATTCTGAACAAGGGCCCACAAAATATGTCCATGGCGGGACATCTATTTGCTGAGGAGTCAATGGAAACAGGTATGAGTATAACTTACTGCCAGTTGTGTCCACGGCGGTGTCGCAAGACATGTGAAGCTGCGTACAGGTGTGTTTCAGCCGTTAATCCCTCTCTTTCCGTCAGCTCAGATGTGGTGGTAGGACGTCCACAGTCATGTCAGCAGGAAGGCACATCGTAATTGGGCCAGAACTAACACTGGCGGTCCGCCCTCCAACAGACACATTAGCATATCCTGCCGCAGTCGAGATTTTCTGGCAGTGGGACCGAGGCAGGCTTTCATCTATGAAACTGCATGCATCGTAATGGGGCAGTTGGACTGAAAATGGTGCCGCGGTGATTCCTACGCCGTTTTGACGGCGGCACCATGACTGTCAAACTCATAATCAGGCACTTAGTTACTGTCAGACAGGTCTTGTTGTAAAAATGAAGATATTGATAACAAGAGCTGACAGCCTGATCCTGCTTGTTGCTTAAGATAAAGTGAATGTATTTGAACTACAGATTGATTATGATCTGAGAGGGGCTGAGCACATAGCCATATCTACAAACATATGGGGTGTCATCCCCTATGCTGGGGCTCGAACAGGCTGTGCTGTGCCACACACACACCTTTGCAATGGTGTGTGTTTTGTCTAACATAGGTTTTGTATTTCAAGGGTACCATTCCAGTACAAAATATTATACTTAGACTAACTTTAAAACTTTTTCCACATTGTGTGTGTGCGCTGTAGAGTGCAGTCCAATGGAAAAAGGTTTGAAGAAATAAAACATTTCTCCAAGTTAACACATATCTAAGTAGGTGATATGTTTTGGTGCAAAGCCCTATCTGCATATGTTAGTAAATAAGGCTTAGAGTAAAAAACTAAGGGTGCTGTTGTGGGAACGCTCATATGCCTCTCCGATGGGATGCCCCCTTTACACAAAGTTGGGCAAAGCAGCACAAAGAGTTACTTTGCTTTAATTTTAGGCAACTTTCCAGCACAAAAAAGGTTTACACTAGAAAGTAAATAAAAAATGAACACTTTGCATGGTTTGCATAACGTTTGGTGACTTTGCACAGGTGCAAAGTGTTAATAAAACTGCCCTGGGCAGAAAACAGCTGACTATTCTTAAACAAAACTAAGCCTAGTTCCAAAGTGGAACAGTTTCAGGGTAGGATAACAAAAGTAGTTGGAAAGCAATATTATCTCCTCTGGATTACTGGTGCAGGAGACGACTAGGCTTGTATTCTCTTATATTTGTTCTACTGCTACAAATTGAAGATGAAACAAGAGGTAGGCACCCTTAAGATGTATGTGTGGTTTGTGAACTGAATCATGCCTTGTTTTAAGAAGACTGTCCTTGTGCAATAAGGATTTTGATTGCATATGGGTTTCCAAAAGGATGGGTTGTTGAGCACCTTTCTGTGTGGGGATGACCGAATGATTGGTGACAAAATATATGTACAGATGAGTACATTTACTGGATTCAGCCCAACAACTAAGATTAATTTGACTTTTGAATAAACCTAGGCACCCACGCGAATCAATATGTCTCATTAGAAGTCTCAGCGGCTTACGTTGGGAGCTCATGCTTTCTCCAGCTTAAATTCCTAAAACAAATTCAGCCTTTCATTGACCATCATCTAGATACTTCAGCCATAAATGCACGTTTCCAGTCAGACCCTGATTATGGCAATACTGCGTATCCTACCTCCTTCTTTGACTTCCAGTTTGCAAACATACCTTCTTCAATGCCACGATTAACCGAAACCTCCCTAGCTTTATTTCTTTTAAGTTTATCTGGCACTCCCCTCGCAATTTTCTATTTCCTACTAATCTTGCACTTTTAGCAGAGCCTTAAAAAACAAAGATTGTTAGATTTGGTTACAAGGCCCTCTTGGTGTATGATGCCTGTTGGACTTGGCATCTTTGGTGTGGTTTCCCCTGACTTTTTGCCTCTACCTCCTGTATTTCTGATGCTGTACTGGATGTCGTTTTTGCTGGCTTAGATGCTTTGGGCACTTTGCCACTGCTGATTAGTGTCAACGTGCAAGTGCTCCCTGGGTAAATTGTTATTGCAATTGGTTCTCTCTGATTGGCATGTTTGATTTACTGGTAAGTCCCTTATAAAGTGCACTGAGTGTGCTAGAGTCTGTAAATCAAATGCTACTCAGAGACCTGCAGCACTAATTTTGCCATCCACATGAGTAGCCCTAAAAAGGTATCTCAGACCTGCCACTGCCGTGTCTGTGCAGAGTTTTAAACTGCCATGTCGACCTGGCAAGTGCATCCCCTTGCCAAGCCCTAACCTTCCATTTTCTTAAATATAAGGCACCCCTCAGGGAGGCCCAAGGTACCCTAATAGGCAGGGTGCAGCGTATGTGAAAGGTAGGACATGTACTGGTGCGTGTGACATGCCCTGATAGTGAAATAATGCCAATTTTGTTTTTCAATATTGTAAGGCTATCTGCCTCATAGGGTAGAATGGGAAATACTTTGTAACATTTTACAAGTATGAAAAGACGTGATCCACAGCAAGTGTAGTTTAACAGGAGCTTTATTGTAGAAAGGTACAAAGGTCTAACGGGCCCAGAGAATCAACACCAACTGAAGAAGGTGTTCCAACCCACTGTTCCCCTACATTCTAATACAGCATTACACTAGATAGAAGCACAGAACAAACCTAGCATTCTATACCATAAAAAGTACAATAGGAGGGAACATAGAAATGCAATATGCAGAACACCACAAAGTATGACTTCCCATTGGGACAAGATAGAGAAATACAGTTTAGGCTCTCTGAACTCAGAATTTAATAACACATCTTTTAGTCAATATGGTTTTTAAATTATGTGTTTGAAAATGCTACTTTTAGACAGTAGGCATTTTCTTGTTTAACCATTCTGTGTGCTTCTACCTGTTTGTGGATTGACTGTCTGGTTTTGAAGTGACAGGGGCTGGGGATGTGCTTTCACTGTAGACAGACACTGGGGGTGGGGGGGTTTGAAGTGTGTCTGGCCCTTGATTGAAGGCTCATAGCTGAGCTGAATATACCCTGGCTGCATTTAGAGTAGTGGGAGGAGTTTTCCTTGCACCTGAATAGGGACTGTCTCACTTGCACAATGCTCTCTCCACCCTGTGTGGTCATACTGCACCAGTGAGGACAGAACTGGTTTGACTGGACTCAAAGACCCTTGCACAAAGAAGAACAAAGACAAAATAGGGTATAAGTAGTGGACCTTAAACTCCAGAACTATAGATCACTTCTGGACTCAAGGGAAACCTTTTCCAGGGAGAAAATCTCGAGAGCTGTGAGGAGGAGTACTGCCCCTTCGCTGTGTGCTGTGTGGGGTTGCCCTGAAGTTACTGCTTCTGCCAAAAATAGGACAAAGACTGGAACTTTACTTTGAACCTGCTTGAAGAAGAATCTCCAAGGGCCTGTATGAGCTGGCCTCCTGTCTCAGGGACACAAGGACTTCACCCGCAGCTCCTCTGAACTCTATTACTGAGAGTTCTTACCTGCCAGGAGGTTCCTATTCCAATTTTGGGCCTCTGGAGGTTGTTCTTGGTGTTGCGAGCTGGAAGCAACTTGAAAGAAGCAAGAAAACCTGTCTTCTATTCCGTCAGTGACGCCGCTGTGATGCTGCGACCTGCACGAAGGCCAGGGACACCGCTCGTGAAGTGTACAACGCACCTCGCAGCCTGCACCACAACTCCAATGCCCTTTGAAGCCTGCCAATACCTGTAATTATCGGCATTCCAGACACCAGCGCTTGCACTGATTCCGTCACCGCCAGCACCTGCATCCTGTTATCACAGCGCTGATAACCACCAAGGGTGACTCCACTAACTCACCGAGTTTGCATCACCTCACCGGAACCGATGCTTCACCACCGACGCAACCGACTTCCCATGTTCGCCACGTCGCCTCCTCACGGACACGACATATCGCTTCCCCTGTTGCAGCCAGGGAGCTGGCCTCGACCGCAGCCCCAACGCCGCCCCTCCACAATGCCATGCATCGTCATAGACTTCGTTATCCAAAAGTACTGTTTGTTTGGGGGTCCATGTGACTCTCTGCCCAACGCCGCATACCTTGCGGTCGGCACTTTACTTTGGACTTATTCCTGTCACTAAATCGTAATAGCCCCAAGTTGAGCTATTTGTTTTCTACAAGCTTTATATTGGAAGTAACTGTTCTTAAGTGCTATTTTACTACATGTATGTTGGATTTTTGTCATGTTGGTATTGTTGAGTTTAGATAAAGATACTTTATATTTCTAAACTGGTGTGGTATCCATTTGTGGTGTTATCACTGTATTACTGTGTGTTTTGAGTACCAATACTTTAAACATTGCCTTTGGGATAAGCTTGCCTGCTCATCTCAAGCTACAAAGGGGGTGAGCAGGGGTTATCTAGAGTGTGTATCCCCCTTACCCTAACTAGAAGCAAGGGTCCCTACTCTGCCAACCAGAGACCCCCATTTCTAACAGTGCCAAAACCTGGATCTCCTGCCAAGTCTATTTAAAAGCAGAAAGATGTCTCAAATGGTTTAGAATTCTCCAAAAGACCTGTTTTCTACCATGAAAACTCCCCTTTTCTCAAGCACTTTAATCCCCTCTTTCTTCATCTGTTATTTATTCTCTAGTCTGAGAACCTTAGGTCCTCAATACATAAAATGAGTGGTTCATGTGAATGCATGCGTGCTAATGTTTCAGAACTGCCCTCTTAGCAGAAAATCTTCAGATTTTCGTAGAATCTAGTCTAACTCTGGGCAGCACATTATCCAGAGATATACAGTGTTTACACTTCCAGAAGAATGGATGTCCTTATTTTGACAATGTTTTTATTTCTTTTGAAGCTTTACAAATGAAATTTAGTTTACCTCATTCTGATTTGATTAAATATGAATCTTTATGTAATTCAATTTTAGACTCTTTCCCTCATGGTATTCCGTTTAATGTTAAAGCAGATTTAGCACTATATATTCAAACTATCTCTATGTCATCGCATACTGTCTCTATTTTATATAAGAAATTATCTAATTCTATAGGAAACAATTTAAATATTATTTCAACATTCTGGAATGCTGAGCTTTCACTTTCTTTGTCCAACGATACTTGGATGGCTGTTTGGCTTAATAGTATTTCAGGATGGCTGCCTGTTTCACTTTACCAAACCAATTCTTATATTTTATTTAATTGTTTATGGACCCCAGTGCGTTTATTTCGTGCTAAATTGATGCAAGACGACCTATGTTGGCATTGTAAATTACTTCCTGGATCATTACGACATATGCTTTTTGAATGTCCATTAATTTTTAAATTTTGGTCTGATGTTTGGGATATTATTCAACAAATATTTCATATTCATGATGTTATTTCTTACGAAATATTAATATGTAAATCTGTTGGTCTTTTGCATAACTTATCTGAATTAGAAGGTAAACTGTTTAATTTCCTACTGTCAGCTGCTTTAAAGTCCATTACTTTTTGCTGGAAGGATATTTCGTCTTTATCGGTTCATGCTTGGTGGTCATGGGTCATTTTTACAAGAAGAGGTGCTCAATTATCCCTGCAAGGGATCAATCATAATTCTAAGTTGTTTCACTCTTTCTGGTTACCTATTGATATATACTTATCTTTATAATTGTTTATTTATACTTGATCCACCGTTTTACAGTCATTCTACTTCAAGATTTCTATGATGATTATAGCTCTTTTTTCTAAATAAGTTGACATCGCAATTTTTCATGGCTCCTTCCCTTCTTTTTAGTTTGTCATCTCTCCTTTACTTGATTATTTATACTTCTTTACCTATTGTATTTAGAATTGTTTTTTGAAATTTCTTATTTTACATAGGTATTTTCGCTTATGATCAAATTTTCTTTTTTTCTTTTTTTTTTTTTTTTTTCGGTATTGTCTGTATTTGTTTAATATTATGGAAAAATTTAATAAAATATTTTGAACTCGAGAATGGATGTCCTGGCAGCCAGCTCCACAGTGCCTCGCTATGATTGCCTCCTACCTCTTATTGCATCCGGTGATGGCAGCTATGGTATAAAAGCTAACTAACATTATATCAGCAGGCGAAGACTGGAAAAAGACTAAGTTCCAGATTAACAAAGACTTTGCGGCAGGCTTGTGTTACTTTTTTATTCAAACCAGATGCAAAGTGTTGTGTTTGCATTTATAATCCAATACAAATCACGATTTGTGTTGGATTATAACCCAAAGTAACACAATGTGATGCCTTGAATTACTTTGCCTCAAGGGGGAATTCCGTGGGTGGTGTATGGGCATTCCTGTGCAACCACCCACCGGGTTTTGACGCAAATCTCTATGAGCAAATAATTGAATTGTAGACAGGGATTTGTGCCAAAATCCTGCACCTTCTCGAGATAGGCATATTCCTCCTAATTTTTATTACTTTTGTCTCATTAGCTGCATTCTACAGCACACATGCAAAAAAAGAAAAAATGCCTCTAGGCATAGTTTTTGCATAGTAGGTGACCCCGCCCTACACAAAACCTATTTTGACCACAACGCCGACAACCTTCCACTATGGTGAAAGTGTGTCTGCAGTGGAGTATGACAGTCAAAAATACACCAGCAAAGAAAGAGAGCTGAACAGGGCCACATCTTAGTTTATATGGCACTGTTCTGGTCTCTTCCACGGACACAACGCAGTGCAGCAACTTTACTTGATGAGCTGCAGTGCGTCATTTATTTCGAAAAGGTTTTATTTGGAGTTTTGTAGATGCAATACTTCAACCAAAAAGCGGCAGATGTCCCATTTGCCCTATTCAGAGTGCATAGAAGCCTTATAAACTTTAGATAGGTTGGACAGCACATCTACTGCTTTTTGTCAGCTGTCCCACATTCACCAAATCATCAATAAGCACTATATCACAAGAAGACCAATCAGCAACCATTAGAAACAAGAAGAATGCAGAATAAACCGCTTTCTTTCATCACAGAACATGTATTATATCCCAAAATGATTTACAAAAATATGCTAAAGGCTCTGGTCGGTGTGTGCCCAACCAAAATTTAGAAAGAGAGCAAGAGATTACTGAGATCTACTCCACTTAAAGGGACACAGCAGTGATGTCACAAGGCACAAAAGGGAAAGAAATGGTTCCGTGATCTGAAGAAGTGCACCATGTGTGCCCATTGATTTTACTGACAAGGCATGACTGTTCAGGTCCTGAGTTGTTGACCTGAAGATGTGGTGGCAGAGTACAGATGTTTGTGAGTTATAGGCCTGACTATACCTTTCGTCTGTCTCAGAAAGATGTATGGCTGCTTGGCCCCACTCAATTAGAGGCTCCTCTTCTGTGTATTGCCCAGACACTTGCACGGACATCTCGGGTGCATTTTGAGTGGGTGTGCACTGTAATAAAAGATGTCAAGTAGCCATATCACGTAGGTTAAAGAATGTAGATTTATTGAAGAATAGCGGCATGTGCATTGCAATATAGGGTGAGTGTGTGGGTTGCACCCTAGAGTTGTGTAGTGTCCTTCCTAAGCGGTTAAGGATCACTAGGGTTGTGTTGTGCTTTGCACGCGTGGGTTTGGATCCCATCTCATTGCCAGTGTTGCAAAAAAAGATGTCAAGTAGCCAGGTCATGTAGATTATAAGATGTAGATTTAGTGTAGGAAAATCACTTAAGTTACAAGTTACAGGTTCAGTATACATAGCCCCACCAGGAGCAGCATTCTTGCTGGTCAGCTCACTCTCTCCAACTGACGTTTATACCAACCAGGCACTCATCAACATTCCAATACATCACACTCACACTGGCTGACGTGCAGGAAACTGAGAACTATGGGAAGGATGCATAGCAACAACCACAGGTTACAACAGTGTGTACTATTTGTATGTGTGGCACATTCATGACAGTAAGAGTTTGTGAAATGTAGATATATTTACATGGACCAGTGGGATTTATTATGGATGGCCCTTGGGTAGGCATCAAACACACCGCAAAAGGTGATGGAAGGAATGCTAGAAATAAGTTTAACACCTGGCAATCGCTTGGGGTAGCATTCCAACATGTCGTTCTTTTGCCCACCATGTCACCTAAGAATAGTCCCAGCCATATGCAAATCAGTCTTGGTCAGTCGGATGTAGCTTGGTTCCAGTGGCACAGGACCCATGTCTGGGCATCCCCTTGGCCACTTAGGGAGTTACAACAAACACACAAAAAGCGATGCTTGCAATAAGTCTAACTACTGGCATGCGCTTGTGGGAGCATTCCAATCCATTGGTCTTTTGCCCGCCGTGCCATCTCAGAATATGCAAATCAGTCTAATTTTTGCTCCAATAGGAACAATCTAGCTCAAAATACCAAGCCAGGACCTCTCTGAACCGAAACTCCAGCAAACCAAGACCAGTTTTGCCCTGATTGGGGCTCATCAGCCTTGTGCAGCTTGTTTCCTGTGGCACAGTGAGCATGGGACCCACCAAGGACATTACATCAAAAAATCAAACAAACTCAGGTCCAAACGAAGATGTAATGGTGTGCAAATTAATAATGGACTGGAATATGGCCCTGAGTACTTATCAGTGGCTGAGATTAATTCAAGCATTCCATCTATCACTTTTTTGTATATTTCCTTGGCATAGCATGGCACAAGAAGATCAGATACAGTTTCCCTCAGACAATGGAAGCTTATTGCTTGCATTCCTGAAGCCAGAGTCTGAAGATCAAGGCACTTAAACGAGGACTACTCTTAGAAATTCTTTGAGGAGATTTTAACAAGGGATTGCTGATTAAATTTTCCTGAACAGTGCCTCTTGAAACCAGCATCATCATGGCCTGCTGTGAGAGCCTTGCAGCGGCGGCCTCTCCATTAGAGTGGAGAAGCACCGCTCCCCCTGCCACCACCAGCAAATAAAACGATAATAAAAAGGGTTTTAAACCCATTTTATTATCATTTTAGTTTAATCCCCTGGACCAGCCCCCAGGACTCTGACGAGTCTTGGGGCGGGTCCAGGGAAGACGCTGCTGGTGGGGGAGTGGTGAGCACTCCCTTCACTGCGTATGAGGGTTAGTTTGGCCATCTCAGGCAGGCCAAACACTCATGCGCAGTGAAGCTCTCTCCAGCCCCAGCTGTGTTGCTTGGGCTGGAGAGAGCAGGCACAGGCTTCCGGTCTGTCTGGGAGCGCTAGTTGCTGGTGCTCAGGCCAATCCCAAAGCTGCTTTTATGCAGCATCAGGATTGGCCTCAGTGTATTCTGGAAGCCTGTGCCCAGAGGCAGGTAAAGCGCGATGCGGTGGGAGACAGCGGCAGCAGTGGCGTCAAGGTAAGTCTATGTAATTGTTTATTTTTTATTATTTTTGCCCCTAAACCTTCCCCCCACCCCACCTCCTGCCTCCCTCCTGCGGCCCGGCCTGCTCCCCCACTATGGCAGGGGAAGGGCCGCTACTGGAGCCTTGCTTCTTCTGTGGTGCAGCTAGGAAACTGGCATTTGAAAGGGAATCACAACAAATCTGTTGCAGGACCTTAGACATTGGATTAACATTTTCAATCTAGAAAATCAGTATAAATGTGGGACTCAAATCACCACACTTTTTTCCAGTTCCAAATTCTTCTTGAGCGAGGAAGGGAGGGCTCCACAAATTACATGAAAAGCTGCTGTGAGACCAGGGCTGGTGTCTGCAGTACAGCAAGTTTCCCCAAGGTGAGCGGACATCATCCAAAGTCAGCAACTGGCTGGGGACGGTGCAGGCCTTCCTAGCCGCTAGAACTCTGCCCGCTTGCCAGCTCAGAGAAGGATGGAGAGTGCCAGGAGAAGAGGTTGTTAAGGAGGAGAAGCTCAGCTGAGCTCCCGCTGTGTGGGACACCCAGAAGTAGGTGGTTATCCAATGGAATATTTACACCTGTTGCGCAATGACGTCTTGGGACATGTTTACTCACTTAAAGGAAGTTTTGAACTTCACCAGAAAAGATATGCGCTGCTTAGCTTAGCCCTGTGTTATACGGAATATTTACACCTGTTGTAACTATGCGATTATTATTATTAACATTGTCGATATTGCATTTTGTCTTTCCTTCCATCCGTTTGTAAAGCGCTCTAATATCCTTTGGGATCTTGTTCGCGCTATATAAAACTTTATAAATAAATGGAAGCATGGCTGGATCAACCTGTGGTACAAAAGGTCGTCCCCGAGCACGGTTCCCAAGGTAAACTGCATGAAGAAGTGTAACTTCATATTCGCATGCTAATTAGCACTTATACAGTCAGAGAATTAGTGCTGCCAGGGCTAGGGTGCATCCCAACTATGGGGCATATTATCAAGACAGGCGATAAAATTATCGCCGCTTTAGCGGCAGAAAACTGCCGAAAAAACGGCGATAATGGGCTTGATAATATGCTCTATGGAATTCCATTTGAAGCCCATGTTAGATGTGAAGGACATCTAACCTGAGCTTCAATTGGAATTCCATAGAGCATATTATCAAGCCCATTATCGCTGTTTTAGCGGCAGTTTTCTGCCGCTAAAGCGGCGATAATTTTATCGCCTGTCTTGATAATATGCTCTTTCTCTCCCTTCCCTTTCTTGTACTGTTCACTATATCATGAGAAGTTGCCCTCGGCCAGACTTGTAAAACTCCTGGCTTGTGATTTCACAAAAAATACTGCCACATGGTCTCCTCTGGGGCCCATGCCCTTCATAGGAGAACTGGTAAAAAGGGAGATAGCATCCAGCCAATTCTGAACATACCAAGCACCTGAATCTCCGTTGTCCCACAACCAAAATGGTAGGATGGAACATGACTATGGTGCAAAGCAGAAAACAGAGTAATGATGACCACCACAAGAAATCTCAATATTACCTCCTGATCTCCCTCTTCCTGTACCATTCATAAAATCATGAAGCCATACCCAATCCTCCAGGCAGAAGGACAAGGCATAGATAGAAAAATGCACCACAGCAAATTAGGTGTAATAGTGAAAACTGTGCTGTCAGAAACCAGTAAGATAGAAGTAAAACAAATAGCAGTTGCTAAATGAGATTCCCAAAAATCAAGGCAGGGTCTCCAGAGATCAACAAATGGTAATGAACCAAAAAGATAATTGGAGTGGTCTAGGTGGCAGCACTTCAGAAATCAAAGAGAAGAACCCAGGAGTTGAGGCTTAGGAAGCTGCTACCCCCTCATGGAGTGACTCTGAAGCAATGGAGGAAGATCCACACTAGTCACAGTAAAAGTGAACACTAAATGACTCTTACCCCATGGGCTGAAAGTAGCTGTAGCAGGTTTAAGTCTCCATCTATCAGCACCAAATGTAGCAAATAGGGAATTACAGTGCCGGAGGCCCAGTCAGACTTCCCACTGGACATACAAGCCTCTAAGGCCACCAGCCTGACACATGGAATACCAGACAGCACCATCTTGTGGACCAAATTAAGCAAAGACAGTACTTTAGGAAGAAAGGAAGATTCAGACCATAGAACCAAAACAAATTAGGAAGGATCCGAAGTAACTACGTGGAGCAAAGTAGAGAGTCCAAATTCTTCAGATGCCTTAGGGATATTACAACAACCAACATTAGCACCTTGTAAGACAATAGGGCCACAGGAATATCTTGCAAAGGTTTGAAAAGAGGATCTTGTAGAACCATCAACACCAGCAGAAGGTTTCTGTTGGAAGGTGGTTTACTGGTAGGGGCAAATGTAGGTCTGCCACTAGCAATAAGGCCACTAACACTCAGCATAGGTTTTAGAAAATTATTCCTATGCTCAACCCTTGGTAACATGGCTGCGAGCAGACAGGCTTAACTTTAAAGACAGGTATGAAACACCAATTCAGTAAATAATTAAGACACAACACATAATAACATGCCAACACCAATCTATAAAAATAGGAAATATTTTTATCTTTAAAATGACACCAAAACTGCAAAAATCCAATATAGGGAACTGGAGATATGAATTTTCAAAGATTTAATAAAATATAGCACTTAGAAGATTATAGCACCATATTGTGATACCTGCTCGCGATAGACCGGGCCAAAGTCAAAGTTTCAGGCCGGGCGCGATGGAGCCCTGAGCGGCTACAGCTCGCGGTAGGTCCTGGTCTCAGTTTCTACCTTCACACTTGGAAACTTTTCTGGAGCTTTTCTCCTGAAGGCCCTTCGAAGCTCCCAGCCAGTCCGGATTCAGTGAAGGTTCGCCGGATTGACTTGTGACGAGGTCCCGGTCAACTTCCCTGGAGCGGACTTAGAAAATCTTTCAAGATCGCTTCAGCAGGGCAACACAGGAATCCAGGCCGGCACACGATGGAAGGCAGGCGGTTTGGCGTTCGCGGTTGCTCCTGGTCACCTTTTCTACGAGCGACTTAGAAACTTTTCTGGAGCTTTTTCTTGCGAGGTCTCTCGATGCTCCTCTTGTAGCCGGATCCGGTGAGGGTTCGCCAGCTTCAGATTTCTTCTAGTCCCGGTCAATCTCTGGAAGTTGGAGCGATGGAGCTTTTAGCAGGACGAACCTGGTTGGCTTGGCCGGCTCGCGGCTGAAGGTAGGCGGCCTGGCTGGCCAGGTTGAGTCGGCCCCTCTATGGAGCTTTTTTTCAAAGTTGATCGGAAGTTCTCCAAACTTCTTGAACGTCTTCCTGAAGTTCCTCAAGGGGTCCCAAAGTGTCTCAAACTCACTCTAAGGGTCTGGAAGCTCCAAGAAGGTCCTTGAAAGTTGAGGACTTCAGTTCCCACAATCCACTGGTACAAAACCCTTACAAATGCACTGATGGTCCTCCAAGGTGTAGATTTAGTTGGTGATGCTCCAGGTGAGCTCTTTTAACCTGTAGCTTTCAGGGAGTCTACTCTTTAGTTCTTTTCCAGCAAGATAATCCACAGGGCTGTAGCTTCAGATGGTGCAGTCTTCAGAGGTCAGGCCTTAGAAATCTTTGCACAGCAAAATGTCTCAACAGGGCACTTCTTGCTTCATAAGTTTCAGCCAGCAGATCTGGAGGGCTCTGCCCCTCTCAGATACTTATTCCAAGTTCTCTGGGTCAAGCAGGAGGTCACTTCTGGCCAATGGGAGCAGGGTAACTCCTCCAAGAAATGACCACATCCTGTAGAGTGTGGCATTATTTTGTCCCAGAGTGCATCAAATCTTCCAAATCCATAATGGCTGATTTTCCAGAAAGGAGGTAAGATCTTGCTAAACACACCCCTAGGATGGCTAACTTACTTAGACTCTCCCCCCTGCAAATGCTCATACCTTCCTTTATCCTACTGTCTGCCTAAGGTGGGAAGTTCAGAGTTGTAAATGACACTGTTCTCTGCTCTCCTCTTTGAAGAATAAAGTTTACGACTCCTCCCCCTGGCCTGGCATTCCTATGGAACAGCACACTGCCCTGTCAGCACAGCTGGTTAACTCCAGGGGCTCTTTATCACCTCTACAAGGCAGCCTGGCTAACCCACTTAAATCTGACCAAGCAGGGCAAACACTGGAAGGCTGAATTTGGACTTACAAACAAGAAAGTCGTATAACGTCCTGTATGTACACTTAATAGAAATTCAACAATATGATATTGTTGGATTTATTAATACCATTCTGGGAAGTCTTTGAATGGCATTTCTAGCCCTCTCCTATCAAGAGTTATTAATCAATAACTTCCTACCATGTTAACCTATGTAACAGGGGATTTGTAATGGAAACAAGCATTTGCAATGCAACAGGTCTCGCATTTACTGGAGTTGGAGCTATTGGCATAGTAAATCACAATGCCTTTTATTTATGTTTTGTTTTTTGAAACATAAATACAACACATTGTCATTTACAATGCCAATAGCTTAAACTCTCGTAAATGCGAGACCTATTATTGCATTGCAAATGCTGTTTTTTATTGCACATGAAACATTTTGAGTGTAAGTTCCGACGTTCCCTAGGTACATCTATCTTGGATACATTTGTTGGACCTCGTTCAATCTTGCCCTATATATAACTCCTGAATGTTTGTGTCAGGCATTCATGTGGAGAATTGGAATGCATTTCTCTGAATGAAGTCAATATGTATAGTTGCATGCGCACCACCCATCCTGCCATGCATCACTTTAAGGACCTGGACAATATTGGTACGGAAAATATCTTACGACGGATACAAACAGGAACAAGCTGTAGCCCGGTGACTGACGAGGAGGGAGAGGGAGAAGGGAGGGGTAGTGAGAGTACTCACAGTTGCTCTTTGGAATGGCTGGCGACCCCCTGGGATTATGCATCGCCCATCACCCATTTGGCTGGACTGCTGATTTACAATATTTCCATTGTTTACAGCATTAGTACGCAGCAAATAGTGTCTTCTGACTGGGTCAACCAACATAAAGAGCAGTACCGATGAAGAAGGACAACTGGACAAAGTGAGGGGACTAAGGGCTATAGAAATTGAAGACATTCTGTGAGCTTAAAAAACACACTTATGAGTGTATGATTAGTTATTTAAGGAAGTACATCCAATTTTGTAATGCATGCAAATATGAAAAGCACGGCTCCCTTGGTATACAGAGCGTCACTGCTTCTGCAACATAACAAACTTAAAGTAGCATCTCCAGCAGCTCTGCCTGAAGCAGCCATTACGAGGGCAGCACAGCACCCCCGCCCCCTCACACACATCGCACTTGCAGCATGTTGGTTCTAAACAAAAACGAAAATAAAAGAAGTGCGAGAGATGCTCCAGCAACTCTGTATGACGCAAATTAATCACGTGAGCCAATTAATGGGGGGGGGGGGGTAGCGTGGATAGGGAACTTCATGCAAGCTTTGCAGGTTTTTTTTAAGCAAATTTGCACCCGGACTCATAGGAAATGTGAAATGTACACATTAGTGGTCGTGAAAAGCACTGTAGGCCACAGAATTGCAGATGACCAGCTGTGGGGTAATGAGAGAGTGCACCTGCACTCACCGAGCAGCACAGCACCCCAGCCCCCCACACGCTTCGCGCTCGCAGCGTGTTGGTTCTCAGTAGTGCTTGTGTTATGAGAGAAGCCTGCCCGCCCTGTGCTTCTCTTGCAGAGTCTGGAGAGCAAGAAAACTGTGCTGAGCCGGATCAAGAAGTGCGTGAAGGCGGGACACATCTCTGGGCTGGGTGAGTACTGAGAGAAAGTTCCTGAAGCAGCGTGAGAGGGAGCAAGAGGATGGGGAGACATGGAAAGTTATGCCGGAGAGAGACGACAGGAATGAGCTGCTAGAAGCAAAATAGAGTGGAGAGACTGAGGAGTAACGTAGAAGGAGAGAGGTGGAGACTGCAAGTGGATGAGAGAAGGATAGAAAGAAAAGGGACAGTTGGCACCAAGGTGGAGATGAAGGTGAGAGAGGGGAAGGAAGCGGATGCCTCGAAGGACGGTGGGGTCAGGGTGACGAGAAAGGAGCATAATATTTCAAACAAGTGCGCGCGCTGAAGGGAAAGACGCAGGGATAGGAAAGGAGATAAGTGGAAGTGGGATAAGGGAGGGGGTGGCAAATGGCGTATACATTTCGCGGGCGCTTTGATGTTCGCAGCGGCTCACTGAGAACATCAAAGCACCAGCGAAATGTACACGCAGGCTGCCAAATGGTGCGCGCGCTGTGTGAAACTGATCGCAATCGCGATCACCGTGCGGCCCGCGAAAGTGAAAGCAAACGAGTGCTTTCAGGCCTCCAAATGGTGCGCGCGCCCGGCGCACATGCACTGTATTTGGAGGCCTGAAAGCACTCGTTTGCACTTCCAAAACTCGCTTACTATAAGTCTCGCCAGAGCAGCGCTAAAGCGCTGTCTCATACGAGACCTAAAAATGACTTGGGCCATTTTTCCAGCACCAGGACTAAAAAAACATATTTTATAAGTACTTATCTACAGGAACCCCACCCCATGTGCAAGTAGGGGAGACTTTAGGGGTTCTGAATCTGTATAAATATTGCAGATCCTCCCTCCACAGTGCTCCTAGCATCAAAGTCGAATTTGAGCAGCAGTTTACCACAATGTGGGGAGTGGAAAGTGAAATTTCACTTTACCCAGGCATATAAAAACTCATTTTATAAGGGTGTACCTTATAAATACCTGACCTCCCACCCCTGGGATACCTAGGGGAGACCCTGGGGGGTCCCTAATATGCCAAAACACTGTTGGTTATCCATTTTTAGGTGCCCCAAACACCAAAGTCGAGTTTGGGCACAATTTACTTTTTAAAAGCAGTCCTGGCACCCGGGGCTGCTTTTAAACTGACCTCAGGCTTCAGCAGTGCACACATGCAAGTGCAAAAAGAGCTGCTGGTCTCTAAACTGCCATGCCCTAGAGTACTAGGGAGTTCTAGATAGTTTTAATGCCCCTGCCCTATTATATACTAGGGGCCTATAGGGGAGGTCATGCCAATCACAGGGGTACCCCACCATACCATTGTGTACCCTAGTGTATGTAGGTGTTTTAACTGTATTCTAATGTGTCTCTTTCAGCAAAGCACTGGCCCTGGGCCTGGTTAGGCAGAGCCCAGGGTCAGTCAGAGTCAGTTACCACCAGTAAAAGTCAGCAAAAAGTTGGGGCGTGCCCAGGGCACAGGATGACTTTGCAACAGTCTCAATAAGGAATAAAACCTCTGGGGAGGGGGAAATAAGCTACTTGATTGCTAATTGATTTTTTATTCATATAGTACACATGGTACTACAGAACCTGCTACAAATGTGTAAAAGTCCCAAGGTGTAGAAAGCAGGTACACTGTAAGCTCTTGGCTTATGGGTGAAAAGAGCAGCAGTGGTACAAAGAGAGAGAGAGAGAAAAGAGAGAGAGAAAGAGAAAGAGAGAGAGAGAGAGAGAGAGAGAGAGAGAGAGTTCTTAGTTTTGGCAGTAACATGGGAGAAAGCTCTTACCCCAGCTTGCTTTGCTTGGTGTTAGGGTCCTAGAGAAGATTGGCAGATTCATAGCACAAACATCTGGATAAACAAAAGCGGATTAAGAGAGCTTGAATATACAAAACAGTAGACTCATGAAGATCCTGATGACAGAAGCAAAGAGATTTAAAATGGCTGGTTATTATATCTTTCAACTGGAGATTTCCATGAAAGACCTAAAGCATTCTGCTCAAGCCAATACTAACAAATCAAGGCCTTGAACAGCCATGCATGACTTATATCAAATGAAATATTCCTGGGAAATGGTTTACTCAGATCTTTAACTTCCTTGACCAAAACAACCACCACTCAGATACACAGAATGGTTTCCAACTAAGAGGAAGTACTAAGGGGCTGGTTACGAGTTTAGCAGTCCATCGTAACCGCCGAACCCGCTGTGGCGGTCCCTAGACGGCTAGACTGGCAGTCCACCTGCCGTATTACGATTGCGGCGGTGGGACCGCCACAGGCCCGTCACAACCTCCAGGTATCATGGATCCCGCGGTGGTAGCATGGCGGTGAGGTCCTAATACTCTGTCCGTGCTGCTGCTGCACCGCAGAGCATATTAGGAGTGTTCTCATTCCAAAGTTTTCATGGCAGTGAACCCACCATTAAAACTGTGTCCTCAGGGCCATGGGATGCATGCAGGGGGGGCACATGTTGTGCCCTCCTGTGTGCATGCATATCCTTTCCTGCACGATATGGACTGCTGAGTCCATGCCACCTAGGAACGGCCTTTGGCGCGCCCATTGCAGTACCTTTTTAATAGGCACTACAGTGGGACCGCCAAAGCACCGCCCGTCAGACACAAGGAACTTGTATTTTGGCAGGTGGTGTTCACATGGCTTTGGTGGTGTGGCAGCGAGGCCATGGCATGGCGGTCCCGCTGTCACACCGCCAAAGTCGTAATTAGGCCCTAAATCTGCACTAATCACATTATTTGCTAGTACCTTATCTATTGTGGCTGTGTATTTAGTTCTATACCCTTACTGTTACTCCCTTGCGTGTTCCTGTTTGATCATCAGGCTCCGTGGGCACAGCTGACACCCTAGGCAGTGTTTCTTGTCTACTGTGAGTATTGTTGAAAGGTGATGGACTTCTGAGAAGATGTGCAGTGACTCAGCTGCTCATAGTGGAGACTCAGAAACCTTTCAGGCAACTTTACTCGCCATGACAGAAACACCACATATCTCCCCCCTTTATTAACTAAGAAAGCATGAAAGAACAAAACCATCCCAACATTGAAAGAGACCACGGTGATAAAAAGCACAAGACCAAACAAAAAAGAAAGTACAAACAATAGACATTACCACACAACGTGTCCCAATGACAATAACACAGTGTTAAACAATGCACCAGTCAGATTGAAGTATATAAATAATATTTTGTTCAACACATGTGCCGACTCACTACCTCAAGAAAATTGTTTGTTCTAACAAAGTTGCATCCATCTCCCTACTTGACTGTACTCAGCCTTTGACACAGTTGCTTACCAACAACTACTCCAAAGACAAAAACACAGGACTTCAAGGTGGTGTTCTTTTGGGTGAAGTGTTACTTTGCAGACAGATTCCAAATGATTACACTCCCACCTTTCTGCTCACCACCAGTCACTTATGGGGTAGGCCACTCTTGAAGGTCAAGAATTGCCCCTCTGCTCTCTAACCTATATTAGTCTGTTCCCCTTTCGTTTCATTCAACCCACCTGCCATAACTAAGATAATGATACACCAATCATCCTAAACCTAGAAAACCCCACTGACATGGACAAGTGAGGACTCAATCTGTGCCTAAAAGCAGTAGACTGCTGTATTCTACAGAACCAGATCTCAACTCCTAAAACACAGAAATACTCAGCTTTTGAGCTTGAAAAAAATGACCTGGCATAATGAAACTGGTCTCTACACTCTCACTCCATTCTTCATTTTAACCATGTGACCAAAATAACCTTCTATGCCATGGAAATACTCCGCTAGATCTTCTCTTTCCTGGGACTTTGTCATAGGATCAAGATTTCGGGAAGTCTAGTTCTATAACTTTTTGACTATGCAAATGGTCTCTACATTGGGCCTCAGAACCTAATCAGCAAACTACAAACAACATAAAATGTGACAAGTAGATATGTTCTAAACCTGAGCATAGCAAGTGTGACCAAGTTACTCCTACCCTCAAGTTCCTTCTCTGGCTACTCGCCACAAGAATAATCTCATCCAACACACTACATCGCACACCAGGTGACTGATGGGAAAGAAGCCATTTCCTACAAAGTAAACATACTTTCTACTCTCAAAGGAGTAGAGTAGATGCAGGAAGGCTGTGCTTCTGACATTCCCCCTTTTTAAAAGAAGCTGATAGGGTGTGAGCTGCTTCTCAGTGTAGACATGCAAGCTCTGAAATACCCTTCAAAACAAATAACGATAAATAGCAATCAGCTAGAGTTCTGAAAGTAATAAAGACCTTGCAGTACTTTACTTCAGCTGGCCTCAACTGACAAGAACTAACGGTCTGTATAGGCAAGCTGCAAGCCTATCTGGGATATTCTTCCAGAACATGCCTGCTTCAGAGCACTCCTCCCAAACCTCACCAAAACATGCCCCTCTTAGACCTTACCTTAACCAACTTGCTTGTAACAAAGGACAGCCAAAGGAGATGATACTTACTCGTCCATTCATACTGTGCTTCGTCCATCGATAAGAAAGCGCTATATTAATACTATGTAAATGCCACTACAAAACAATGCACACGTGTGTTTTGTGTATTGGCACCAAAGACTTATTGGAAGGCAACGTTCTATTCACCCCGGGGAGAGACGTGGAACATTGGATCTCATTGCTTTATTTCAATTTATCCAGGATTCATAGTGCAAGAAAATAATTTCAAAGTTGCCTGATTGAAAAGTGTTTTTGCTGTTAACCATTCAACAGAATAACATAAATGTCAGTACTGCTTAAAATTTTATTTTGTTGTTGTTAAAGTTTGCATATGTTTCAAGCTGTTCTTTTCAGTATCTAGGAGTGCTCAATACAGGATTACTATGTAAACACAAAATAGCAGGTATTCTTGGTGTAAATATACATTTACTACATTCTAAATTCTACTTTTATGCTCTAATCTTCACATTTATTAACATGCTTCCAGCAGTTTTCTTGCAGGCCCTGTCTTGGCAATTCTTATTCCCAATAGCACTAAAATCTATTTATACAACTGCGTGACAAGTAAATATATTTTTTTTTAAATGAAAGTGTTGAGCAAGTATTGTTGAGTCTGGTATGATATCACCAAGAGTATAAATCAACCATCATGAGCCCAAACAAACTCCGTTCTGGGAAAACGTGTGTCTCACAGAGATAGCCAGAGAAGTATTTACGATGCATATAAAAAAGTAATCTGCTTCGGATAATCAGAGGAAAGTATCACACAGAGGGACCTCATTTCCCATCAACTACAGATAGGACAGGACAGAGCATGCTCCTCTGTAGCCCTTCATGTACCCAGAAACCAGGCACTGTATGGAGCATATGAAATAAGGGATTCTGACTGACAAATCTTTGCTAATGTACATGCGTAAATGGGATACATTTGATTAAATAAAATTCAGTACTTGGATGCTTGATGAAGGGGCTTTTAATCTCTTTTGTGACATCCGTTTCATAAGTATGTCTTATTTTCAGTTTTATAGATTCGGTCTCACACTGCAAACCTATTGAGAAGTAGTTATGCATACTAAACAGCAGGGCCTTGCTATCTGAGAAGTGCTAAGCTGATGGTCTCATGGGTGTCCATGTGACAATTAATCAAACATACATTAAGAGGCAAGATTTCTCACATAAAAGTTCCAGTGATATAGCATAAAGTTATGGGGGGCTGTGTCCCTGAGATTCCCACTACCATGTCATAACCATAATCATGCACCCCTGAAAACCCTCACTTTTAATGACTGGCCATCATCTCATCACATCCCATCTCAGGTCTGAGGATGCGTCAGTGCTGTTGTATTAGTGCACAGTGCAGATAGGACAGAAGCGGGTTGTGAGTGGTGTCTGCGTGCCTCAGTACTGCGATATCATTGGATGCTACAGGGAATGACAGGGGAGCATGGTGTGGATATCTCACTACTATAAGGATTGTGATGGTTGCAAATCAGAATATGGTTTGATTGTGAGAGCTCTGTGAATGTACAAGTACTGAGATATCAGTGCACGCACATGGGAGTGTGGGGGTACATTGGGAGACTTCTCTGGATGTCTCTCCTTTGTGAGTACGAACATGGTGCAGGTTAGGACAGAAGTGCAATGTGTGATTTGTGTGGATCTATGACTATGTTAAGCAATGCTTTTAATTCTTATTGAGGGCGCTGTGCGCATATGCAAAGCTTCGTAGCACTATCTAAAACATTCAATACTATACCAAGAAATAAGAGTAGAGCAAAGAAGTGTTTCACTATTCAATTATTTGAATCTGGATATGCCTTCCTAAGTGCGTAATATCAGTGGTTAAGCATTTCAGATTCTGACTGCTAGGACAGTAAAAGCCCCATGTTGTATTTATTTAACTCTCTGACATTGCGCTCCTAGACCCCTAAAAGTGGCACAGCCCCAGACTTATTTTGTGAGGCGAAACACAGTGTAAAGGGTTAGGGTGGTATTTACTTACCAACACAAATCAGAATTTGCGTTGGATAGTATCCCACATTGATGCAAAGTTGTGGTATGCACTTATTTGTATTACTTTGCATTAAGAAGGCATTCCATGGGTGTGTGTTGGCGTGCCAAGCAACCACCCATGGGTTTGGAAGCAAATTCCCGTCGGCAAACCATGGCAGACAGGAATTTGCACCAAACTCTTATGCCTCTTCAAAGCAGGCAGAACAAGAAGAAATGTTTTCATTTCTCCTTCTTTTTCTAACTTTGCATGTGTGCTGCATTGTACATCACACAAACAAAATGTGATAACCCTTAAAGTAAAGTTTTTTGCACTGCAAGAGACCACTTCCAGTACTAAACCTATGCTTCAAAGAACACACACATCCTTACACCATGGTGCAAAAGTGCCCCAGTCAGGGGGAGGGAAAACTCACCATATCTTGTTTACTCTCTCCCTTTAATGCAAGGCAGTGCAAAAACTTTATTGCTGCTTTGCCTTGTGTCAGTGAATAGTAAATCTGGGACCCAGTATTTGAGAACCAAGCTTCACTGAAAAAACGTTCACAGGACCTACAGGTGATAAGTGTACACATTAAGGGCGTTTTTCACAAAGGTAAACTTGCATGTTTGTGTAAGGTTACTGCTTTTCAGTATTCAGAAACTATGTGCGAGTTTTGCAACTCCACTCTCCGTAAACTTATGTGTTTGGAGTTCTCAGTCCTGATTACGGAGTGAAGAACTCCACACACATAAGTATAAGGAGTGCAGAGTCGTAAAACTTTGCACGTAGTTTCGGAATACCGAAAAGTAGTAAACGTACACAAAAGTGTAAGTTTACCTTTGTGAATCAGGAGGACCAATATGTATAAGAGGGAGGCAAATGAGAGCTATATATGTTGTGGTCAGCATCAGCACAACAGAAAGGCAGATATATACAATTGAAATCAACAGCAATTGAACACCTGAAGGAGCAGTGTAGGAAGCTGGCTCTTTAAATAATATACCAAAGAGGGGTATACTGTGTAGCAAGTCCAGGTATCCCTTATGATTGGGCAGGGGCTTGCTTTACCAAGCCCAAGGTTCTCTTTTTTGTTTCAGTGTGTTCGAGCAGCCATAGGCTTATCAGGAAGAAGTGTTAGACATTTGTTGCATACACACAGTCAATAAATGATATACAGACACTCAATAAGGAGATCCACATCAATTTTGAAAACGAACACATATTTTTATATGAATTTAGATACCAAGACCATCGGAATTGGGTAAGTACTTTTCAAGATATGATTTTACACAGGTTTCAAAAATTTCTGGAGCTGTAATGTTATCCTATGGGGGGAAAACATGTATTGCATTCAGGCACTTGTCAGCGACTTACGGGACTGACTGTTCTCCGGGACTTAAGATGAGTATGGAGCAAGGTTCAAGGCCACACCAACAGGTCACCTCAGGCAGCTCTGGGGCTGCTGTGGGCAGATGTGTGTTTCGGCATCGGGTGCCACATTCAATTCAATGTGGAACTGTTGAGTCGAAAAGAGGCTCTACGCTCAGACTGGGGGCCAGACCAGGTGAATCCACAAGGGGGCTCAGTCCTTTAGATGCTTGGGCACATAGGGACACCGGTGGTCTACTTCTCCTAGGGCTGTGGTGCTCGGTGCAGTGGTGTCTTTTGGCATCGGGTCTTGTGCTGAGATACTCACAGTTGCAGGGGGCCGGCAGAAAGAGGCTGCAGGTGGCTACTGGGAGTCTAGTCTAGCCAGACCCAAGGATGGGCTCAGATATTGTGGGTCTCAGAACCCCACGAGCACCATCACCTCCCTTGGATTCTGGGGCATGGGTGCAGAGGTGCTTTGATATGTCGGTGTCAGGTGGCGGCTGTCGGCGACTCACTCTTTGTTTTTGGTTTAGCAGAAAAGGGACAAACAGGTCAGCTGGGCCACTCTCGGTGTGTGTCCCACTGTCCCTGAAGTCCATCGACTTCAGGGACAGTCGGTGTTCCTCGGCATTGGTGTCCAGGCTCGACACAACATGCCTTGGTTACCGCAATGGGTTCCAGTACCCCAGGTATTGGTGTTGTGCAGCTCCAGTTGGTCCTGACCTGCAAGAGCCTGGTGACTTCTTCCTGTACAGCTGCTGAGTTAGTAGTCCTGGTGAGCAGCAGGCCTGTGTATTGGACGTTGCTTCTTTGGTGCCTGCGGCTGTAGGGGAGTAGCTCCTCTACTCCAAGGGAGTTTCTTTGCCCATTGGCGAAGCACTGGCAGCCCTCTGGGTTTCTTGGAGTATGCACAACGGCAGACAAGTGGAGGAGTGTGGCTCAATGGTTAGAGCGGCAGACCCTGAAGCAGAGTTCTGGCCAGGGACCAGGGTTCAATTCCCGCCTCGGCGGGGCTCGGGCTCAATTTCCTCGGACCTGTCTATTCTTGCCTCGGTGCCTATTCTAATCACAGGCCCCACGCTGCAACTCTGGGCAATAGCTTGCTTAGCCTCCACACCGGCCCCAACAGCACTAAGGATGCCTGGCTTCACCCTGGGGGTGCCCAGGAGTGGACACTTCACAGGAGGGGTTCCACAGCGGTATGAGTATCAGTGCCAGGAAACCGCAAAGGCGACGCCGTCTGGTGACAGTGCGCTCTATAAGTACCTTGACATTTACATTTACATTTACAAGTCAGTAGCTCCACAAAGGTTGGGTCCCGCAGGCAGGCTGGCAGGGTTGGTATTAAGTCAGTCATGCTCCTCTGTTATTGGGTTAGCAGTCTTCTTTGTCCACTCTTTCTTTGTGTCCATTGAAATCTGAGATGCTGGCATCAGGGGTGCCACCTAAATACTGCATTATGGGGCATTGTAGGGAGTGTCAGGTAGTAGCCAATGGGCTACTGACCTCAGGGTGACTACACCCTCTATATGACCACTTCCTATGGGAAGTGGGAATAATCCTGAACCAGAGGACCTAATTCCACCAAAAACAAGATGGTCGAATTTTCTACTTGTATACACATCAGGTAACCCACCGTAGTGGAGGTACTAGCCTGCGGCTGAACACTCCTCTTGATTAGCTAATTGTTCCACCTGTCCTGGTGCCAAATGGGCCCAGGGCAGGGGTGGGCATTTCCCCTGTCTGGGGAAGCCTTGGGTCGCACATCAAAAGTGTCAGAGGCCTTTGAAGCCTCCTGCCTTGATATGCTGATTTACTAGCCTTCCTGGGTGAGGAGGAGGTGTAAACACCTCCTGCCAGCGCAGGCATTGTTTCTGACCTCTGAGAGCATTGCTCTCACCTCCTGGGAGGTGAAAAACTCATCTGTGGTGGCCAGTCAGCTAGCACACTAGAGGGCTAGTAGAGTTCAGGGGGTACACTCTGGGTGCATGTATTAATAATAAATCCATCACTGGAATCAGTGTGGGTTTATTAATACAAGGTGTTTGATATCAAACACCATATGTTTCAGTAAAGCCATTATGCAGCAATGGAACTTGTTTTGACCAGTGCCCAGTACATACCTTAAGATGTTGTGTTTTCATTTTTAGAGCACCTTGTCACGCAGCCTGCAGTGGCAGTCTGCATGAGTTTGTTGCTGGGTCCCTTGGAGTGGCACAAGATGTGCTGCAGCTCTCAGGGACCCTCCTTAGTACCTATGCCCTGGGAATCAGGGTTACCACTTACTAGGGACTTACAGAGGTGTTAAGGGACTGGTCAATCGGGAATGAAATGGCCAACTTGTTTTGGGGAAAGAACAATGGAGACCTGGTTTTCAGGAACCCAGTGCACTTCAGTCAAAGTTGCATCAAATACTAGGCAAAAAGTGAGGGCACTGCTGCAACAAAAATCCAGTTTCCTAAAAGCAGTACATGAGTAGTGCACGTAATACACATGTAGCCAACACTAATTGTGACAATAAGGATGGGGGTATAACTAGATCATTTTGGAGGCATGAGGGTCACTCAAGCCTGTGAGTGTGTATAAAGATTTAACATATTGTGTCTAGTTGTGGTTCAACTGACAAGCTATGTACATTTGAAGTCAGCACCAGTGCACTGGTGGTGAAGCATTAGGAGATCTATATCATCAGCATGGCAAGTTTATTGACATGAACAAAAAATGTGGTGTTAAGGCAGGTTTATTAGATGATCCTTTAGTTTTCTTTTTAAGAGTAGCAGTGAGGAAACAAGTATTTAATGGGTAGGACGGGCATTCCAGACCGTAGGGGCACTCCCTGAGAAGGTGCAATCAATGGTGGACATTTTTTGACAAAAGGTGTTCTGAGAGGTAGTCTAAATTTGCTTCTTAGATTACAATTTTTCATGGACAATATAATTTGTGTGCAAGGTAAAGATGGGAAGTTATGTGTGTTGCTTGTATGTGAGACATATTGTTTTATAGATTGAACAAGATTGAAGTGATAGCCATTTCTGGAAGCCACGGAACAAATAAGGGAAAAAAGGTAGTAACTCAACTGTACCCAAGTTCAGAGTAGATCATTTACGAGAAAAATGAGGGAAAGATATAGCTAAACCAATTAGCAATGAAGAAAGGTCATGGATACTAAGTAGCGCCGGCAGTGTGTCTAGAAATGCTCAATTTAAATTAATGCACTTTAACTACATCAACAGAGTTTATTATCCCCAACTCAGTCTAAGGTATGTATGTATAGCATGTAATGTTGTGGTAATTACTTCCAAACTCAGAAATTAAAAAAAGCTTTAGCCATTTCAGTGTGTTTAGAATGAGGGTTATCATATCAAAGTTTCTTGAGTGGGTGAACATCCTGGATACTGAGTAGATGGTAGCTTTAATAGGATGAATGTGGTGTTGAGTGAGTTTTGTTATCATTCCCACATTTTATGCAAGCTACCAGTGCCTCTACATAGGCTTTGAAGATATGTTTAGTGATAATAGATTTGATGATAAGGAGCAGCATCAACTGAAATCTGGCACACTTAATGCTTTCTTTCTTCGTTTTTGTTGGCTTTTGGACTCTGCGCACTTTTTCAATGATTACCAGTGGTACAGTGCTTTCTTTTTAAAACATGGACGAATTGGCTCATACCCAATTGGCGTATTTCATTTACTTGTAAGTCCCAGGTAAATTGTTACTAATTGTGCTCAGGGAGTGTAAATTAATTGCTACTGTGGGCCTGCAGCACTAATTGTGGCAACCACTTAAGGGTGCACTTTAAAAATGTCTCATGCCTGCAATTACAGTCTGTGTATGTAGTTTGAACTGCCATGCCGGCCTGGCAAAATAAACGTTTACCAGGCCAAAAACTTCCTTTTTAACACATATAAGCAACCCCCCCTAGGGAAGGCCCTGGACGGCCCAGAGAGCAGGATGCAGTGTATTTAAAAAGTGGGATATGTACTTTTTAGTTTTACATGTCCTGGTAATGAAAATCTTTTAAATGTGTTTTCACTACTGCAAAACCTACCTCTCCCTTAGGATAACATTGGAGTTACGTTATTACCTTTAATAAGCTGTAGCTTCTAAATGGGAACAGGTAACTCGTTCATGTCTAGTGTCTTTGGAATTGCAATGAAAAATCCGATCTTATGGTAAAGTCGGATTTTAAATTACAATTGTGAAAATGTCACTTTTAGAAAGTGGGCATTTTCCTGCCTGCAGCCTATCTCTGGGTCACATGACTGGGTGTATTTGACAGTTGGGCTTTGTGTTTTCCTCCTTTACAGCTATAACCATAGGGAGATTAAGGTGTGCCTAGAGGGGCTGGGCTGCATACCGCCTGTAGCTAGCATGGGACAGGGCAAGGAAAGTAGGGCACCTGTGCACTTCAAAGGCATGCCTCTAACAGCACTTCCCCACTTCAAAGACACAACAGGGTATAAATACTGGATCTCAGACACCAACTCTTCAGCACACTTCTGGACCTGTGAATACTGTGCAAGGAAGAAAGACTGCTGTGCTGCTGAAAGGATTGCCACTCTGCTGGACTGCTGCTCTGCTGTGTTAGCCTGCGGCCTGATACCCTCTTGCCTAGATGAGAAGGACTGTACCTGCATCTGTTGATTCTAGGACCTTCAGAATGACTCCAAGGGCTAGTTGGCTGGGCTGCTGACTTGAGCCTCGGGGACAGAAGGCTCCAACAACCTTGACCCTAGTATCTGGACTCTGCCATCTGTGAGTCTACCCTGTCAAGTGGTGCCACCCCATTCCTGGACCTTGGAAGTCGGCATAAGGAGCTAAGTCAGCCTTGGTGGACCCAGAGGAACTGACGCATCTCCTTTGCTGCATGACACAACCTTTGTCAGAACCAAAACATTGCCGCTCAGTGGTTGCTCGCAAATGTAACACTGTGGGGCTGTGGGGCAGGGGCGGGGCTAGGTGGGGGGAAGTGGAGTCCAGCATACGACAGCATGGTGAACGTAAAAAAAAAATATCTGCCGTCGTATGTCAGACTCCACTACTCCCCCACCCAGTCCCGCCCCACTTCACCGCTCCATGGCGTTACTTTTGCGAGCCCCCACTGTCGCCGCTGCTGTGTGGATTGCTACCACCGCAAAGACCCACATTGCATCGCAGCCTGTCGCCCTATCAGAACCGCTGTGCACAAAACATCTTCGGCACATGCCCTTACATCCATCATCAAGGGCAGTCTCGACGACGAAGCTGGACTCTGCATCGCAGCTTCCCGGAACTGACGCATCGCCCGATTGCGCGATGCATCCTTGACACTGTGCTTCGCGTCACTGCCTGCAACTCAGAACCAACGCATCACTTCAGCTGTGCAACGTACCTTCGACACGAATCCACACAACTCTCAGCAAACCAGAATATAAGGTACTTTGTTCAATGGACCTAACTGAGTCCCTGTAGCCAGCCCACGCTCCATCATGGTCGGCCTGAACTTGTGACTTTGTGCTGGTCTGACACAACCAGATATCCACAGTTGGCGCATTGTGCTTTTTGCCACTATTTTCACGGAAATCTACAAAATTGCATATTTACGGTTCAACTGTTTGGATTATTGTTGTTCAAGTCTTGTTTCATTTATTACAAATAACTCTAGTTTTCTAACTTGGTGTGGGAACCTTTGTGTATGTGGTGTTTTCACTTTATTAGTGTTTGAAGTGTTGCACAGATAACTTTGCACATTGCCTCTAAATTAAGCCTGACTGCTCTGTGCCAGGCTACCAGAGGGTTGAACACAGGATAATTTAGCGTTAGCTAGTTCCTCACCCTGGCAAGGACTGTAATTGCTGCTTGACCAAAGCTCACAGCCCAGTCAGCCAACAACCCAATTTCGTACAGATGTCAAGATTGGAAAATGTAAATTGTATGACTTAATATCGACAAGAAGAATACTGATGTACAAGAATATCGAGGACAATATTTAGGGACAAAACAAAAAGGTCGTGCATGTAGGGAAGTATAGATTTACCATTCCTAGCTTCACATCTACGTCACTTGAAGATATATGTACTTCCAAGTACCTATATGTGGAGATAAGTATACAAAATGTAGAGTTACTACCCTGTTGATTTTTTTAAATTATATTTTGTCCTCAATATTTAATACCCTTGATATTCTGACTTCGATATTTAGTACCACACCAAAGATCTATCCATCATAAAGGCCAAGGATTTGACCAATTTCTCAATCTTAGAGAATATATTTAAGGTCTGTAGTTTAGCGATCCAGTATAGAGGGAACTACTGCAGAGCTGTTAAATTTAAATTTCACCATTGACATCCACGAGCTTTTGTCATATAAGCATGTATGTATGTCTCTATATTATTATTTCAGAGGTACAGCTGCATAACATCTACAAACTGGTGCAGGTCGATACCCGCTTTGGAGAAGATCTCAACCAAAGGTTCAACATAGAGTTGAATAATAACAGGGCTAGGATAGATTGATGTGGTACTCCAAAAGGAACAATGAGCTTTTTTTATGTATTGTGTTCAATTGGGAAGATGAGCTTTGCATAATTTAAGCACCATTACTTTTTTCCCCATCCTAGTGCACAAATTGTACATCAGGCTAAAGTTCACTATTTATTACATAAAGTAAAGCTTAATGGGCCGACCAAATGTCAAATTCCAACGTGTACCATCTGAGTGTCACAGAAAAAAGTAGCCAGGGACATTTTATTAAATCACCTTATTCATCACTGTTAAGGCCATAAAAAGAACTGTGCTTTGGAAAGACTGCCAGTGCAAGAAACGCACAATTAAAGACTTGTGATGCTCCCTAAAATGTCTGGTGATCAAACATGCTGTAGCAATCTATATACCATTTGCAATCTGTGGAAGAGTGTCACAGAAAAGGCTAGATAAATGGAATTGCCATAGTGCAGCCAGGACTGCAGTAGAGAATTAATTACTGATACATTAAAACGGGGTTTAATGAAGAGCAACCCTCTAAAAATGTGTTTTTTATCAGTAAAAGAACATGAACCGGGGCCTACTGGGCTCACAGAGAGCCGATTCACTTTAAATGCCTTAACTACAGACAGCCATGGATGGTGTGGGACTGGGTCCATCACTTGTGCAAAGCAACAGGAGTGGTCAAAAGGAACTTTGCCTTTGTGGGATTTAGCTTCAGGACATTGGCAGTCATCTACCAGCATATAAGAGGCCAGCAGTTGCTAAACGCAGATTAATAATGTGCACCCCTTCATTGCATGCAAATGTGGAAGCACAAAGATTAACTCCGTGTCTTTAAAGTACAAATAGCAGCGTGATCCTGCATGAGGGAAATCCTTTGCAAGGCACCTCAGCAATATTGACCCTTGTAAGATGCCGTAGCTGATCACTCCAGGCTCAGATTTGCATAGGAAAAGAGCGACCATCTTTGTCCTTTCTGCTAGAAGTTGGACAGTTGGAGACATTGAAAGTTACTGAACACCAAAGATTGAACTAACGCTAGTCCTCCGACCTTTCTCTACCCGTTTCCGGAGATCATCAAACACCAATAACAGAAACAATTTAAGTGCTTACTCCTGGTTGGAAGCCCCCAGTAGTAGCCTACTTTCGTCAGCATATTTCATTAACTGTGAATAGATCAATTTCTCCAGCAATGCGCTGAGATTCAAGGACTACTAGGATGTCAGTGCATACTACATGCGAGGGTAAAGGTTATTCCAAGAGCTCTGGGGTTGTCTTCCTATTGTGATAATTTACATTTAACAAGTACAGACAGAAGTGTTTTGTGACAACTCTGCAATATCAGAGCATGTTACACGGAAAGAAAGAGGTACACTGTGAGAGCTCTGTGGATATCTCACAACCGTGATAACAGTGCAGATCGGGTTAGAGGGGCATTGGAAAGCTTTGTGGATGTCCCAGTATTTAGATGACGTAGCACTCTACAAGGAAGGAATAGAGGTACACTGTGAGAGCTCTGTGGATATCTCACAACCGTGATAACAGTGCAGATCGGGTTAGAGGGGCATTGGAAAGCTTTGTGGATGTCCCAGTATATAGATGACGTATCACTCTACAAGGAAGGAATAGAGGTACACTGTGAGAGCTCTGTGGATATCTCACAACCGTGATGTCAGTGCAGATCGGGTTAGAGGTGCATTGGAAAGCTTTGTGGATGTCCCAGTATATAGATGACTTAGCACTCTACAAGAAAGGAATAGAGGTACATTGTGAGAGCTCTGTGGATATCTCACAACCGTGATAACAGTGCAGATCGGGTTAGAGGGGCATTGGAAAGCTTTGTGGATGTCCCAGTATTTAGATGACGTAGCACTCTACAAGGAAGGAATAGAGGTACACTGTGAGAGCTCTGTGGATATCTCACAACCGTGATAACAGTGCAGATCGGGTTAGAGGGGCATTGGAAAGCTTTGTGGATGTCCCAGTATATAGATGACGTATCACTCTACAAGGAAGGAATAGAGGTACACTGTGAGAGCTCTGTGGATATCTCACAACCGTGATGTCAGTGCAGATCGGGTTAGAGGTGCATTGGAAAGCTTTGTGGATGTCCCAGTATATAGATGACTTAGCACTCTACAAGAAAGGAATAGAGGTACATTGTGAGAGCTCAGTGGATATCTCATAACCGTGGCATTGGTACATTGTGCAGATAAGAATAGATGTGCAGTGTGAGCAGTGGTCGAAGTGGGCGGGGTCGGCAGGGCACGGCGTGCCCCTACTTTTTTAATTTGATTCATTCCGTTCCCCTACTTTATTACGCATGTCCAGGGACGGGCGGGCAGAGAAGGGACAGCAACGTCTCCTTCCTCCTCAGAGAAGACAAGGTCAGTGTCGACCTCTGCTCTGCCGCTGACAGCTGTCCCCCTCTCTTTCTCACTCATCCTCCTTCTCTTTCTGTCTTGCTTCTCCTCACCTACTGGAAACCATGTCTTCAAGAAACGGGTTCTTACCCTCTCTTTCCTCCTTTCCTTTATTTGTTCCTCCATGAAATGGATCTAAAAAAGAAAAACAGTTTTGCTGGAAATGTCTTTTTCGGACATGTTTCTATTCCAAAGTACAGCCTTGGGCCGTAGAGAAGTAAATGGTTCAAAATGTGAAAAAATAACTAAATACATATTGCTTTATTTTATAGACGCTTCAAAGAGATCTAAGAGACTAAGATCACCAAAATGTAAAACGAAGCACTTGCCAGAATGCTAGACTTAGAGCCTGGTCGGTGCACCACTGCTGCAGGGAGAACTCTGGGTGACTTGTGGCAACGGTTAGGACTCAGTTCACCTCTTGACGGAGTTGGGAGTTACGTAGGCCAGCTCCTTTCCACTTTCTCCTTGTGCTACAGTTGGTACTCTCTGTTAAAGAAGTTCTCAGCGAGACCCCTAACGTACACAAGTGAAACACTGGCTTAGTCAAAGATAAAAGTTAAAATAATAATAACAATAGCAGCAATAATTACAATATTGAATATGAGTTTAAACAAAAAAGTCCAAGTGTGACCCTAAAGTGTGTTGATGAAATTTGTATGCTTTTTGTTGGAATGCTGCACATGATGCTCTCATTTATTTATTTATTTATTTTATGCGGTTTTATATAGCGCAGACTTTACCCGAAGGTGTCAGAGCGCTTCACAATAGGAACAGTACTGATACATGAGGAGAAAATTACAAGTGAGCATGTTACAAAAGCAAACGTTAAGTTACATGAGGCACTAGTGACAATTGTGCAAGTATCAAAAGTAAAGAAAATACAAGAGGTAGCAAACGATACGTTACAAAAGGAAAAAGTGACATGTGTGCATGTTACAAAAGCGTACAAAGTACAGGTAGCGGTGTAGTACTGCAATAAATGGCAGACACTCAAAACACAAAAACAAACGTTACGTTACATGAGGCAATGGTGGCAGTTGTGCATGTATCAAAAGCAAACAAAATACAGGAGGTAGCAAACGATACGTTACAAAAGGAAAGGTGACGTGTGCATGTTACAAAAGAGTACAAAGTACAAATAGAGGTATAATACTACACTAAATAGCAGACACACAAAAACACAAGAACACACTGGGAAGGCACTTCTATAGGGGGAACAACCTTTACAACGCAACTTTTACAACGCACTACACTTACAACGCATTTTTTACAACGCAACATCCACTACAACGCATTCCATTACATCGCATGACACTACAACGCATTTTTAAAAACTACCTTTACAACGCATTCCATTACATCGCATACTACCTTTACAACGCATACCATTACAACGCATAATATTACACTACACTATCCAACACTTACCCTACTGTTGCACCCCCTGGAGTTAGAATAGTAATTTTTACCCCTATACTATCCAACACTTACCCTACTGTTGCACCCCCTGGAGTTAGAATAGTAATTTTTACCCCTATACTATCCAACACTTACCCTACTGTTGCACCCCCTGGAGTTAGAATAGTAATTTTTACCCCTACACTATCCAACACTTACCCTACTGTTGCACCCCCTGGAGTTAGAATAGTAATTTTTACCCCTATACTATCCAACACTTACCCTACTGTTGCACCCCCTGGAGTTAGAATAGTAATTTTTACCCCTATACTATCCAACACTTACCCTACTGTTGCACCCCCTGGAGGTAGAATAGTAATTTTTACCCCTACACTATCCAACAGTTACCCTACTGTTGCACCCCCTGGAGTTAGAATAGTAATTTTTACCCCTATACTATCCAACACTTACCCTACTGTTGCACCCCCTGGAGTTAGAATAGTAATTTTTACCCCTATACTATCCAACACTTACCCTACTGTTGCACCCCCTGGAGTTAGAATAGTAATTTTTACCCCTATACTATCCAACACTTACCCTACTGTTGCACCCCCTGGAGTTAGAATAGTAATTTTTACCCCTATACTATCCAACACTTACCCTACTGTTGCACCCCCTGGAGTTAGAATAGTAATTTTTACCCCTATACTATCCAACACTTACCCTACTGTTGCACCCCCTGGAGGTAGAATAGTAATTTTTACCCCTACACTATCCAACAGTTACCCTACTGTTGCACCCCCTGGAGTTAGAATAGTAATTTTTACCCCTATACTATCCAACACTTACCCTACTGTTGCACCCCCTGGAGGTAGAATAGTAATTTTTACCCCTATACTATCCAACATTTACCCTACTGTTGCACCCCCTGGAGTTAGAATAGTAATTTTTACCCCTATACTATCCAACACTTACCCTACTGTTGCACCCCCTGGAGTTAGAATAGTAATTTTTACCCCTATACTATCCAACACTTACCCTACTGTTGCACCCCCTGGAGGTAGAATAGTAATTTTTACCCCTACACTATCCAACAGTTACCCTACTGTTGCACCCCCTGGAGTTAGAATAGTAATTTTTACCCCTATACTATCCAACACTTACCCTACTGTTGCACCCCCTGGAGTTAGAATAGTAATTTTTACCCCTATACTATCCAACACTTACCCTACTGTTGCACCCCCTGGAGTTAGAATACTAATTTTTACCCCTATACTATCCAACACTTACCCTACTGTTGCACCCCCTGGAGTTAGAATACTAATTTTTACCCCTATACTATCCAATACTTACCTTAAATGCAATGTAATATTATGCGTTGTAATTGTATGCGTTGTAAAGGTAGTATGCGATGTAATGGAATGCGTTGTAAAGGTAGTTTTTAAAAATGCGTTGTAGTGTCATGCGATGTAATGGAATGCGTTGTAGTGGATGTTGCGTTGTAAAAATTGCGTTGTAAGTGCATGCGTTGTAACGTCATACATCCCTTCTATAGGCATGGAGAACAGACATTCCTATAATGGAAGGACTTCCTTCAGATAATAGAGAGGGTGTGAATTCAATTTGGAAGTGTCTTTGAAGGAGGAGAACTTTGAGGTCAGTTTTGAAGGCCTGGGAAGAGGTGGTGGTCCGGAGCTGAGGCGGAAGTGAGTTTCAGATTCTCACCGCGTTGCCTGAAAAGGATTGGGCCATCGATCTTTCCTTCTTGAAAGTGGGAGGTTCAAGCAATACATTTTCTGCATTCTGCACCTCTGTGCGCCGTGCTACACCTGATCTCCCAAACATACATGCTTTCAGGATCGGAAGAAGATGGGGGTGCTCAGTGTGTGGGCACCACTTGAAGACAAGCCTCACTTCTCAGAGTGAGGCGCTACACTGAACAGCTGAATGAAAACAAGGACTACAAGCCCTAAGGAGTCACAGGACTCTCCCAAGACGTTAAACGGCGGCCGCCACTGTAAACGCCTGAAGTTCCTTGTGGTCCATAGCATCCTTGCTAAGGAAATTGTGATCCATAGTTGCTGCAGCCGTGCAGATGTTTGGAATTTAGAATTCTTGTAGCCTGTTAGTCTGAGAAGTCATCAAAATACATATCTGGAATCAGGGAAGTATTTCCATATAAAACTTGTTTAAGGATAAAGACTTGTATATTTTTTATTTTCACAAGGAGTCATCTACAGGATTGCAAACTCACAGGATTATGGGCAAATGTATTATGTTTCTAAAAGCACTTGCTGCCTCCTTCCTGGCCTCCATCAATTTTCGGCAACAATAAAAATGCATGATAATTCTGGTGATTAATGTTCTTCCTAGAGAGAGATGGAGTTTTGTCAAGTGGAAGTTTTGACTTGTGGAAAGGTAGCATAGAGGTTTAATGTGCCTGCTGCAGAGAACATGTACCATGCAGATCACAAAGTGCACATAATGTAAATAGGTCAGTGGGTTACTGTTTTTGCCAGAGAGATCCTTTTGTTACTTGCAGTTTATAAGTTGTAATCCTAACATAGAACAGTGAGCTATTAACTGTCATCTAAGAGCTGAATGGAAACTGCAAGGTATAAATTTGAGTATTGTATGTTTTCCCCAGTCCTTGATTATCCTAATGTTGCAAAAAGGGTTCATTTGGATAGAAATCAACTCTGGTTATTAAAGAGAACCCCCAACCATGGTATTACGTTCTAAATTCAGAGTTTGTGTTTTTCCAGACCAATCACTATTAAACTATAATGCCTACTAGTATGGTTGTTATGTGAATCCTACACCTTGTAGTCCTTTATCTTATGTAACATTTCCTATACAGTGATTTACACATGTATGATTGATTGTCTCTGTGTAATGTATGTGATGTAAAGTGCTCTGACAACCTACACTGGTATCAGTGGCACTGTACATCAAATTAAATGCATCTGAGAGAGAGAGTGTGGTTATGGAGACTTGAGGAGCACTGTTAAAGGGTGGTAGTGAGGGAATCTGTGGCGAAGGGAGTCATTGCGGGGCACCAACAAATACTGTCGCACAGGGCTCCACCAATGCTAAAGTCGGCCCTGCCCTTGAGGCCAGTCCACCTCATCTATTGGTACCTCTATTGGCTTTGTTTCAGCAGTAGTAGCTGCAACTAACCAGGGATTGGCAATGCAGGATGTGCACGCACACCAAACTAAGTTCACAAACTTCATGGTCTCTCTGCTTCATGCACAAGCATTTTTAACATGTGCTGCCTGGTTTGGGGCACTGGAATTATGCAGCAATGAGGGACAAAATTATGCCACAGTGTTGACTAAATTATGCAGCAAAAGAAACGCTGCAGCTTAATGCAGCATATTTTCTGATACTTTATTATTTTGACATTTTTACACATGCTATCAGTCTCTGTGAAGAATGTGCCTTATTTGTACCAGAGTAACATACAAATGCAGCTCTGAGAAAGGTGACCAGTCAACCTTTGCAAAGGGCCCACCACTTCTCAGAAACACAAGTCCCATCTTTTAGTAACTTTTGATCCGTTTGAGCTACAAACAAATTATTGGTTAAAATCGTAAAATTATGCAGCAGATGATGCATTATGTGACAAATATTGCAGAGCCATAATTATATAGTAAACGTTTGGAAACTAGGATATTTTGCCATTCATGTTTGAACTGCTCTTGTAGAAAAAGGGAGAAGTGCGAATGACAGAAACTCCATGCTCGGAGACAAATGGCTTGTGATTCCACGTGTAAGCATATTTGGGGCATTTTGTGATTGGAAACATATCCCACTTTCTGAAAGTCAACAACTCATATTATACCTTAAATAGACGTGCATCCATTGCTTGAATTAAATAGCGTAATAAGCTGTAACTGGGTAGTGAAATGCCAAACAAATACTAAAAATTAGAATGATTTGCTCTTTCTGGCCACACCTCTGACTCCGCCCACTGACCCAATCCTTGGGTTATTCCCGCCCTCTAATTTTCTGCCCACAGTTCCCCTACTTTTTTTTCCCCACTTCGACCACTGAACTGTGTGAGAGTTCTGTAGATGTAGAGTACTGAGCTATTGGTGCATGCCCCTGGGGAGTACAGAGGTAAATTGCGAGAGGTCTGAAGATGTCTCCATTGTGTGATAAAATTGAGAGTGCAAAGCAGGACAAAGGTGCGCTGATATATTTCTCTACTACGATAATGGATATAGGTGCATTGTGAGAGCTCTGTGACACTCTCACTACTGTGATAATAGGATACCGTTCAGAAAAGGATGAATTATTTAAGCTTTTTGTGTGTATGGTATGAGTACTGAGGTAGAGGTGCATGGCCCAGGAGGATATAAGTATATTGTTACATCTCAGTAGGCATCTCCCTACTGTGATAGCATTGAATGTTGTATCGCCAAAAGGTGGCATGTTGCACTAAGAATGTGTTTCCACTTAAATGTGACTTTGCATCTAAGGACTTTGCATCTAAGGAATTGGCATAGGGCAGTGCTGCAAGTCTTCTTGCTGTGCTGCCCTACGCCAATGTGAAAGGGCAGGAATGCACTGTATTGATTAAATATGGTGCATTCCTGTCCTTTCCCCATGCAGTTGTGCACAATTTGCTGCCTAGCGCCAACGTAGGCAAGGGTGCCTCTGTCGCAGGCAGGATTATGTTTGTGCATGAAGGGGATCTATTAGCGTTGCAGTGGGTTTTCCCAAGCAACACGTTGCGTGGGTGATGCGAGGAAAAACCCTCTGCAACGCCCATGGAATGCCTCCATGATGAGTTAAAAAAGGCAGAGACTTGTGCTGCTTTGTCTTATGCCGTATCTGTGAGGCCATGCAAAGCCACACAGAGTGGCTTTGTGTAACCTCATAGATATGATTGAGAGGCTTGTGTCGCCAAAGCGCAAAAAAAAGTGACGCTCCAGCGGAGCAAGCCCGCTCATAAATAAGCCCCTATGTTTGTTTTACCTCCTGAATTTGATTTGTACTCGTATAAGTGTTTCCACAATTCTATTGATGTTGTCCCAAGGATGATTTTGCACCTAACTTATATGTTGCTCCAAAATGTTATACTACGAAGCAGCTTAATTTATGTCAAGGGTGATGTACTTATAATTTGTTTTACACAAAATGTGATTCTGCACATAGATGTATTTTGCACTCCTAAAGGTTTTCCACAGTCATGCTGATGTTGCATTAATGGTGATTATGTGCCTGAAAGTGATGTCGTCCAAATTTGATGTCACACTTTTTATATATAATGTGATATGTTACTAGCAAATGTTCCCTCTGTACTGAGACCTTGTACCTAATGTGACAGCAATTTCCTACTAATTTAGCACGTAACTGTGTTAGAATTGTGTTAGAACACCTAGGTGTCATTGCCCACACACCTGCACAAAGGGTTTATTTTTCATTTAAATGTGGTTTTGCTCCTAAAAGTGACTTTTGGACCTGCACTGTTTTGCATTTAAATGTGTTTTTTTGCTCTGATAAGCGTTTTCACATTAAATGTTTGTTTTTCCTAAAAGTGATTTGAGCCTCTGAAAGTCTTTCAACACGCCTGTTCATTTTGTACCAGCAGTGATTAGACACCTAAATATGCACTCTTTAAAGAGCTGTCTGTGAACTCCTTGGGTTGTGTCGTCAGCAGTTCTGTGTAGACCCTGGTCAGGTATTTCCTTAGGCTGTGCCTTCAGGGGTTTGAATGGATGCCATTGATTCTTTACTGAGGCGTCTTTGGGCTTCTTTGGGTTGTGCCTTCTGCGCCTCTGGATATACCCTGATCAAGGATCTCCTAGGGTTGTGCCTTCAATGTTTCTGGTTGGACCTAAAAGAGGTCTCTGGAATTCTTCAGGGCTTCTGGTCAGGAAGTTCCTCGATTGTGCCTTCACTGCAGCAGGTTTGACACCATATTAAGCTATTAAATTAATTTCCTTCCTCAGGAGCAGCACTACCTCCCAAACGAGAAAGGGGCAGCCCACCAACCATACAACTGCTCTACAAATAGGTTAAAAAAAGAAATGGTTGCATGAAGCGCACTCTATTTATTCTCACATATGTCAATACATTTTGCACCCACATTAGCACGATGTGCTCATCAGATGCACCTCACCCATCTCTTCCCACATAAGTCTCTTCCCACATAAGTCATACTACAACTACACAACAATCCGTGCCAGCCTGTAATCACTCACGAGTAAAGATGCCACATTAGTAGCAGTTTCATGCTGTATAATTGTCAGATAACATAACACCTCTTCAAGGTGCATTGTGTATTTCTCCCTTTATAATGTGAAATCCTCTGTAACACAGCAGGGACAAGATGAGTATAAGACGATTTCCAGCGTTATGCTTCTAGCTAGGTCTGGCTGTTTTCTCAATCCACAAAATGTTCAATACTTTGAACGTGGTGGCATTCTATATTCATAGAGGTGGAGAAGAAGAGCAGTTTCTACAGCACAAGACGGGGGCGGCGGTGCATTTATTTTGGGTGAAATATGTTAATTGATGAGTCCTGTCACAAACATAATGCTGTAACTTTATGCGCCATAGTAATATAAACTATCAATAATAAATTATCACACATGGAGAAACGCATAAAAAATGTGATAAAATAAGGGAAAGATGCAGAGATACGATACTCGTAGCAGAAGGGTAAGAATATTAATGAGAAAACAGCAAGGTAAAACAAAAGGATTCATGTTGAGAATCAAAATCAAATGCCAACAGGAGATGTTTATGGATAGATGAGGTAAGATGGGGACTCTGGGAGTCAGCTGCTTGCTCATAAGATGACAACAATATGACAAACAATGATCACAAGTGCTACAGAGCTGTAGAGAGCAGCTAAGAGGCTGCAGACTGGGAAACTGTATAGTTGCTAAAATGAACAGGTAGATGATCTTGATCGGCCTAATAAATGGATTTCTCAGACTAGCTGTGTTCAGTGGCAACGACCACAGATGTATTATAGGAAGTGCTCCAGCGGCACGATTTGCGAGTGGGTCCACTTTCTGCTCTCCCAGGGCACTTTGGCATTACAGAAGGCGCCGCAGATGCTTGTGCATCACCTTCTGTAATATTGATCATGGTGGCATACATGTAGAGCAGGCGCGATCTCAAGGGGACATTCCTACATTTGGACGTGACCATGAGCTCCATGCAAATAAGTAAATAGTTTGTCGTTGCACTCATGCCATATAATAGATGCTGGTGCAGAGGCAAAGGGTCTTACAAGGGGCACACTGACTGTGCGCTATAAAGAGGCGAGGCGGTCAGGGCACTCCGAGGGAAACCCTCAAAAAGAGGAAAAGTAGGCTCCATGGACCACCCCTCCAGACATCCCCCTGCAGGTGGGTGCAGTCACTCACTGCACTGGCCTGCAGGGGGATCTCTATCCTTGTTTGGAAAGGTAGACTAAATTGACAACTGCAAAGTGAAAGTCGGACCGGCTTCTTCGAACAAACGGTCTACCTTTCAGTAATGTGCAACCCTGAGGGCAGTGGCAAGTATGCGGCACCATAGGGGCAGCTTATTAACTATAAGAGTGCATGCTGACCAGGTCTGCGCCAAGAACACCCATTTAAAGTTGTGATGTAACCAGGGAAGTGCGCCCTTTAATGAATAGCTACCCAGAGCCCAGATCAGTACAAACTCCTGAAGAAGACATTGGACATCAGGGGCCGTATTATGAAAGTGATCCGGGGCGCAACGGGTGTTTGCGCCCACATTGCGCACACCCAGGGCACTTTGGTATTACAGAAGGGGCCGCAGATGCTTGTGGGGCCCCTTCTGTAATATTGATAGCGTTGGCGCACTTGAAGCGCCAACGCTACCTTCAGAAAGCGTCCCCTCATTTGCATGGAGGCGTGTTCCATGCAAACAAGGGAATCCCTTTGCCTCTGCACCTGTGCCGTATTACAGACGCGGGTGCTGTGGCAAAGACTCTCTCAGGAGGCGCACTGACAGTGCACCATCAAAATGGTAGCGCACTGTCAGTGCGGCCCTGAGAGCGGCCATCTGGAGGGGGGAGGGGATCCCATGGACTCCCCAGACATCCCCTTGCAGGTGGGTGCAGTCACTCACTGCACCCGCCTGCAAGCCGATATCTAATCCCCCTTCAAAGTGCACAGTGAAATACGGAGCGGCTGCTTCAAAGCCACTCCACATTTCACTTAAATGCGCTGCCCCTAGGGCAGCATGAGTTCGCAGATGCCCTGTGTGCAGCCCATTTTATGTTTGCACCCGGCGCACCTGTTTTAAGGTGCTCCAGGCGCAAACAGGGAAAGTGAGCCCTCATACATAATATGACCCCTTGTCTGGAAAATGAGAATGCTATACTCATAATTAACTGCATTACCAACCTAAAATTTATGAATATAGACACAAAACACTTCAGTTCAGCAGACGTTATTGGCGTCCGAGTGGCCTGTCCTGGAACACATCATGGTCTTGACTGGCCTTTAGGAGACAACTAAGAAACATCATGGTTTTCAATTTCTTTTAGAGGGACCCCTGGAACACGTCATGGCATTGACAAACCTACAGATGATATCTTGGGTATATTATTGCAGTTCCCAACCTATGTGTGGATACCTCAATCGTATCACGGCAATGACTGGCCTAAGGGTAGGACACTTCTGTCACATTAGGGCATTGATTAGTCTAGAAGATGACAACTCATGCACATAATGAAACTGACTGGCTTATGGAGGTGGTATCTGGGGCACAACAAAAATGAATGCACTTAATAGCTCAGCCGCATTTTGCTTTTGGCCAGACCTCATTCCAAGTGGCAATTGGATGTGATGGTGTATTGCTGATCTGTGCTCTTGCTACTGCACTCTCACCAACTGGCGGATATCACTTTAACTGCACGTGCCTGCAGTGCCACCTGACCAGCCACCATGGAAGCACACCTTCAGGTCATCTGGTCCAGTGTCTGGACTTTGAAGCTGGTAGTCGATGATGACAGGTGGATGTACTTCAGCTGCCATTGGCTGCGCTACTTCCTCCGAAGGTGAGTGCCAGTCTAAATCTGCCCCTTGAACTGGCAGTTTCACATCCTATTTCCCCTCCTCCCCTTCCTGCATGGTCATGTCTCTGAAACTTTGTGGAATGGTTGCTGCCACCAAGGGTGTAGCGATGGCCACAGTGGAAGTCATTGCTTCCCTGATAGGTACTTGGACAATGGATGTAGTGCATTGTAGATATGCAATGGGATCCGGTATTACTGAAGTGATGGTGCATGTGGGTGCAATAGTGACAGTCCAAGAGGCAGGGTGGGTGCGTGTGCATTTGGTGCGAGCGTGAAGATGACTGTGGCAGTGCTGTTAGTTGTGGTCTTAGTCTGTGGCCTTCACCTGCTTCATGTACCTACGGTTTGCACTGGTTTGGTGGGATGCCTTGACCTTTGTTTATTGCAGGTGGTGGTGGTACATTGCTCATAGAGGGCTGTCTTGAGTCATCCTGTGCTGCATCACCTGCAAGGTTAAAGTGGTGAATTGTTAAACAACCTAACAACCCCATCTCAGGACATGCAACAACAGTATCACGATGCCATGAGTCAAGCCTGCTAATTTGGCTATATGTGAGTATTCTGCATCATTACATCCTTGATATGGCATGCTCCTGAGTTTTACCTCAACTGTCATCCATAGATCCTGCCTACCCTGTTTTTCATTATATTATCTCACAACAAGGTCTCTTAGAGAAATTATAACCATCAACGGTACCACTCCATTATATAATGCTCACAACAGGTAACCTAATGGAAAAATCACTGGAATCTAAATCACAATGTGCACAAAACAAACTCAAAATAGTATGGAAAGGAGCAATTGCTTTTTAAAGACGAGAACCCTCACTCACCACTAGGGTGACATGCTTCATCATTAGGTTCCCTCTTGCACACTGTGCCCACAAGGTGCACTGTGTGGGCTACAACTCTCTCTCTGGAGAGGAGTATGAGGTGTTCTACACTCCAATGTGAAATGTGAATGAGGGGCAGAGTGCAAAAATAATATCAAAAGTGTATTAAAACCATCTTATACAGGGAAAAAAGACTTTAATAACTATCCCCAATGGATGGAGTTAAAACTAGTGTGACGATAGGAGTAAGGATGTTTCCTATCTGACTAGGTCAACATGTTTCTGCCAGGTGACCGAAAATTCATGGCATTCTTCAGGACCACTGTCTTGTCACTCTGCTAGAAAAGTGATAAACAAAAACCATACTTATATATTATATAAATGTTGTCGAGACCAACTTCAGTCTGGTCTTCTTGCAATAGCAGATCATTTATCTGCCTCTACCTTACACAGGTCCTTTATCTGTATGCAGGTACCAAATATCTCAGCATATCTCTTCCGTAAATAAAAAGCAGTTACCCCTTTCCATACTTTTTCGAGTTTGTTTTGTGCACATTGTGATTTACTCTGTTTTTCAAACAGGATCTCTTGTCATACAATATTCTATTGTCCTGGTTCCATTCCTCATGCCATTCATTATCATGACATATACCACATGCCATCTTTAACCATGTGTGACATGGACACAGGGGCATGCATAGTGTAGTGGTATCTGGCACACATCTGGGTCCTCGACGCCTACAGCTTCGTCTCCACCTTCTATTTCTTCAATGCTAGTGAGGCTGATAATACTCCAGACCCAATGCCCCAAGGGGGTCAACTACAGCTCTAGTGCACATCCTCCCCCACTGGCAAGGCTCTCATGTCTCTGTCTGAATAATAATTCCCTACACATTTCCGATCTCAACCTTTTATTGCAGTCTTCATCAGTGTGAGGGTGTGCAAAGACAGAATTAATTTTATGATTTATTCGCTGCCAGATGTTTGTTCTGGTGGTGGCACTGATCTTGGGTACCATGTGGGGAAATTGCAGGGGCTCTTCTCTGACAGCCTCCTCTGCCAGTACTTGCAAGTGAATCTCATTGAATTTATATTTCATGAGTCACTCAGGGAGCAAGCTTTGAAGTCAGCAGGTTTGATGGTGTGAATGGAGGTTTGTATTGATGAATAGCAATGGATGGTAAATCCACAAGAGGATCGCCAGGAGGTGTTAGAAAGTAGCTTGACTTTTGGCTGAATTGGTTGCTCAGAAGTTACAAGGATGCTATCAGTGCACTAACCTCTCACTGGCATTTGATGTAGCACATGGAAATTACATATTTCCTGTTGTTTTATGCCATTTTCTGTCAACATGGTGAGTCTGTGCATGTTGTTTTTAGGTCTCGCCTACGCAGCGCGCATGCGTTGCATAGGAGGACTTTTAGCCGTCGTTCAGCTGTTTTTCGAAGCCCATTCCCGTGCTTGTGGCGACTCACACCTTGCAGTAGTGCGCAGCGGCCTGCCACAAGCACGAGTATGTGCTTAGAAAAACAGCAGACTGCACATGCGCGCACGCAGCACTCCCGGGTGCTCGCTCTCACCACCTCTCGCGTTCGGTTTCACTTTGTTGTTTAATGTCAGTGAATTGGATATCCTTCATATCCCCCGGTGATCCTTACAGTTCCTTGCTTTTTCTTGATCTCAAAGTGCTCTCAAGTGGGCTTTTGGTGACATGCTAGAGCTTCATAAAACTCCTAAACAGCAGACTGCACGCGCACGCACGCAGCACTCCCAGGCGCTCGCTCTCTCTCGATTGGTTTCACTTTGTTGTTTAATGTCAGTGAATTGGATATACTTAATATCCTCCTGTGATCCTTACACTTCCTTGCTTTTTCTTGCTCTCAAAGTGCTCTCAAGTGGGCTTTTGGTGACATGCTAGAGCTTCATAAAACTCCTAAACAAATAAATAAACATTCGCGATTTTAGAGACTCAATACTGGGGAAAAAAACGTTTTTTATACACTTGACTGTTAAATATAACCTGTTGTTGGAGGCAGCACAATCTTGTTTATTGTCAATATCGCCAGCAGTCCTTCCGCACTTGCACTTGTGTGGGCGCGTGGTGGGTGGGGGGTAACTGAGCTCATAGTTCTAACTCGGGTGGCAAGTGATTTTAAACGGTCCAGAAGCCATTACAGGCAGAAGTACAGGGCTTGCACCACTCACTGCGATTGCCACTGGCTGTGTTACTCGTGTCTTCATACTCCTGCAACATATGGCGTTGCCATTAACAGATAGGTGTTGGGCAGTCTCACAGGTCTCTGAAGCTGTGCCTACAAGGGGTGTCTGCGTTTTTTTTTTTTTACTTTCACAAAATGTTATGGAAAGCTCTTCGAAGGCTGCACATTTCTACACTTTGCAACGTATACACGAAAATTGTGTTTTTAAAAAAAATAATTTGTTGCAACAGGTAAACTTGCAGAGAAAGATTCTCTATACATTTTCGATTAGTGCAAAAACAATTCTGCAAAAGGTAAACTTGTAGAAAAAATGTCTGCATACAGTTCCATCTCGGCTGAGTTCGATTAGAGTGAAAATGATCTCTGAATGTTGCAGAAGAACTTTGCATAAGCAGAGACGAGATTGAGCTGTGACACATCACAAGGTAAACCTAGCCAAATCTACCAGCGAAAAACAGAAACGTTTGCAGAATTCTTGTGTTAAAGTTGCCCAGTACACACAATTCTGCTAACACTGCTGGCTGTAGGTCTGTTACCTAACCTACCGGTGGGACCAGGCAGAGCCTGGGGCGCCATGGCAGCCTAGTTGTGTCTTTGATACAGAGACACAATACAGTTTCTAGCCAGTAAAACATTTATTTGGTTGTCGGTCTTGTTTCACTGGGGCTTACCAATGCTTTTATAAGCAGGCTTTACTAAAGCGTGTGGGTCTCAGGAGGACTTAGTCTGAGCAGTTATTTCTTTGTGAAAGACAAAGTCTAGCACATCTGCCTGCATGGTATGTGGTATTAAGCAGTAAATTACTTTACAGTGTGTAGTGTACAGTCATGATGTGCAGCACTGCTCTGCTGTCGGTTGTAGGCCCCGCGGCAGCAGTGATGCCGGTGCATATGATGCAGGCGTGCCACCACACGCAGGGTACTTGCTGTGTGCTACAGTGTTGACTCCTCCAATCTGGAATCCATCATATTGCTCTGATTCCATTTCTGAGTGGGGGAAAGCGGCAGCAGTGATGCCGTTGCATATGATGCAGGCGTGCCACCACACACAGGGTACTTGCTGTGTGCTACAGTGTTGACTCCTCCAATCTGGAATCCATCATATTGCTCTGATTCCATTGCTGAGTGGGGGAAAGCCCTAAACGCTCCCCCAAACTCGACGAGCAGCCAAGCTTCAGTAGGTCCAGGTGTGAATACCTTTACAGACCCCTTCCACACCACAAATGTGCCATCAAAATACATGTTAGCAGTTGGTGTTACTCACATATATAAGTTTTAATCTCCAACATAGACTTGCAAATTTGTTTAAGGTTCATCCTTAAGCAGATGTAACCTGTTTCACTGTGCTGCTAATGTTTAGTATCTCCTAGCTCCTAAAGGGCTGGTGATTGCCATTTTGCCAAAAGACAATGTTTTTTCTGCTTGAGGACAAAGTGAATAACACTACAGAGCTTATAATTACTTCTCCCAATTCCTTAGTCACAGTTAAGTGACCCAGTGTTTTTAATACTTTTTGGGGATTTTGATATCCATGTTGCCCCACGCTTATCTTTCTGATGTTGGTGAAGAATTCATGTACCTCTCACTATCTGAAAGTAGATTTGGGAAGCAGATAATCCATGTTCTTTACTTATTGGCTACTTACCTCGTCAGATGGTGCATGTTCAGTTTCCATCAGACCATGTCTGTAAGCCATCTCGCCTTAACGAAAATGAGATGGGCACGGTCTGTGCAGTTCTTACACTGGGATATGTAAAGGAGGCCAGCAGTTCCTAACAGTATCAGGTTTTCATGGATGTTATTCATGACCCCTTTCATAATTAGAATGACATGTAAGTGAGAGCATTGTTTGTATTGAAATTCATATAGCTTTCTATGCTTTGAGAGAGCCCGTTGCTTCCGGAGGTGGATGAGAAAATTTCTTCTTCAGTTGATGAGCTTGGTTGAAAATATAGTAGTTGATCTATTCTCAATTAAAGGCATGCATTGGTGTTGTGCATTTGTTTCTTGTTAGCAAAAAATGGGGACCACTTTCAGATTGGTGTTCTATGCTGTCCATGGACGTTCGCTTTGTCCCCCTTTCAAAAAGCGACCCTCCCGCATGTCAAATAAGCTATGAAAGCGCCTCTCCCTGATCTTACAGTATTGGAGTTTTCTGAAGTGCCAGGACTGTGCCTTTAGTTTTAAGTTGATACATGGCCTGTCTGTGTTGTAAATAAACTGACAGACTTTAAGTGGGATGAAAAAACTGGGGCGTCTAGAGTCTAGGCATGTGAGGTTTGAACACGCCATCTTAGCTAACAAACATTGGCGAAACCAATAGCTCTAGCTAAACACTTATAAAGCCCCAAAGGCGAGACCTATTGGCTATGCCAATGCTTGTTTTTTCAGTCAGGAATATTGGTCAGTTAGACCGTCCGTGTGCAAGAAAAACAGCTGTGGAAAAATCACTCCTGGAATTTCCAATTACACAGTACACAGTACTGCAATACTCACATCAATTCCACAGACATGAATTTGTTTTTATATACAGAAGTACTGACTGTTCAAAAATATCTTTCTGATCATGCCTAAATTGTACCCTATTGAGTGCAGAGGAACACAAATCCTCAGTTTTTAACTCCTTATTGATACATGCACAACAACCACTTGAAAATAAACATATTCGATAGCTCTGCACTAAAAGTGGAAAAACTTTGTAATGCTTTTTGTATATGAAAACAGATTTATGTCTGTGGAATTGATGTCAGTATTGCACATGGATGATGAGAGAACCCAGAATATTTTTTTCATGTTTGATTTGACACTATTTACATTAGGACTATTTAAATTGTTTGTAAAATAGCGTATTGCAGTTTGACAAAGGCTGGTGTTCACGTCTTTGAGTGGCGACCGTCTCTTATTTTAGTGGACAAAACTTATATTTGTATAAACGCATGCGGGAGTACTTTTTGCAGCACTACGAGTGATCAGGAGCAAGCCAGCAACTGCAGAGTAAAACAATAGGTTAGATTAACATTATAGTTAGAGGAAATGTTCAGTAACAACGTAATATTTAAATCTCTGAAAACCACTAAAATTCATCAGTTATAGTTATCTCAAGTAACTATAACTCGTGCTTTAAAGTAACTATAACTCGTGCTCTAAAGTAACTATAACTCGCACCCCCGCCATGCTCAATTTTCTCATCAATACTTTCAGTGCAAATGTTGCAGTGATATTATCAATGATGTCATAGAAGATGTCATGAGTGATATAGATATAATTTGTGGGGTAATTGGCAGTGCATGGCGAGGGCATCAGTTATAGTTACATTAGGGCATCAGTTATAGTTACTTGAGATAACAATAACTATATTTTGTGAATTTCAGTGATTTTTAGAGTTTAAAACATTACGTTGTTACTGAACATTTCACCTAGCTATAACATTACTTTAACATTTGCATTTGTCTGTGAATTGATAGAGTTTTTTTAACGTGAAGTAACATTTAATTACCCTACGTAAATCCAACCCCCAGCTGTGCACAGCCTTTTGCCATGAATGGCGGGGTTTGGATGCAGGCCAGGCCCTGCACCCAAACCTCCCGCATGCATCCAACCCCACGCTGTACACATCCTTCGGCCATGCGCAGTGGGGGGTTGGCTACCGGCCCTGGCCTGCAGCCAGGCCCTGTGGCTAACCCCCTAAAGGCAACCGACCCAACACTGCGCAGGGCCTTCAGTTGAGCACTGTGGTGAATTGGCCACAGGGCCTTCTTTTTATTAAAGGGAAGGGGTGCCACGTTACCCCCTCCCAAACCTAATATGGCCATAGGGACCGCATTGCCTAGGGCCTTATTTATTTCAAAGGGGAGGGCCACATGGCTCCCCCTCCCAGAGCATTATTAGGCCCTAGGGCTCTTCTCCCCTTGGGCCTTTCTTATATTGAAGGGGAGGGGGCCACATGTCCCTCCAACCAGAGCCTTATTAGACCCTGGGGACACCATCCCCACACAGCCATTTATTCTATTTAAAGGGGAGGTGGCCATGCAGCTCCCTTCCCAAGACTTGTTAGGCCCTGGGGACCCCAGCCCCCAGGGCCACTGGTTAAAATAAAAGAGGAGGGGCCACGTGCCCCCTCCTAGTGCCAATATCATCCCTGGGGAACCCATTTACTTAAAGGTGGGTGCCCACCCAGGGCACCCACCATATGCTCATTGAGGGCCAGTGTGGGAGTGCCAAGGGCCCCATGGCCTCAGTCGGCTCCCCACATACAGTGGGAGTAATATTTGTATGTGTTATCCTGCCCACATCAGTGTAGGCAGGGAAACAGATCAAAAGTCTGCTCCCAGCTGGCCGGGGCATTTTTAAAGCTACTGAAGGTTACTGAAGGCTGGGAGCAGACATTTTGTTTTTGCTCCCATTTGGTGGGAGATTAAAAAATGCTCCTACCAAGCAGGAGTAAATACAGGTTTCCCTGGTCACGTCACTGCAAGAAAGGAAACCAATATGTTCCAGGGTGGGCTCTCCGGGACATAGCTAGTGAGTCATCCCGGGGGATGGGGTCCCTGGAGCCACAGAAGGCTCAGAGAGGGGGCTGTGCAGTCCCCTCCCTTTAAAAAATGTCGGACTGCGGGAATGGGGTCCCGGGGCCAAAAGCAGCCTGAGGAGGGGAGACCCGTGCCGATACATCAGACTCCAAGGATGGAGTCCCCGGGGCCTCACTCGCCCCCTCCTCAAAAAACTACGAAGCATTGTCCCTCTGGCACTGGCCCACCCCTGGGTGTTTAGAAAAGAAGCACTGGAGACCGCGTTTCTGTTTTTTTAAAATAAATGTTGCAGCAAATCCTCCACAAATTTGCAGCAACGTTTTAAAAAATATATATTTTTGACCCCACCACTAGGCATAGGGAGTCAGGGTATCTGTACCCTGCCCCTGTATGTCTTTTTTCCTGAGTCCTAACATGGCGTGCCCCACTTCCTGGTTGTGGTGGTTGCAGCCAATCAGATCTCACTTTGAGATCTGTTATCGCCTCGTATCCTCCGCTGCGAGACATACACCATTTGTTTAACCTTTATTTCTCCAAAACTACTGAATGAATTTACACCAAAATGGGAAAAAAAAAACACTCTTTCTGGACCAAGATCTAACTTTCTGTCGAATTTGGTGTAAATTCCAACCTAAAGTTCCTATGGAAAAATGATTGGGGTAAATGTATTTTGGGACTTCCCTTTTTTGTCCGCCCCCCCTTGACAGATCACCCCGAAAGTTATTAGTAACACAAAAAATGCATAGGGGTGGGTAAGGTTATATGGTGGTAAGGATATATGGTGGTAAGGATATTTTTTGCATTTAGAGGTGGATTAGGGTATAGAGTAGTAAGGGTATGTTTAGGGTTTAACGGTGGGTTAGGGTGGTAAAGGTATTTTTAGGGTTATGAGTGGCGAAGAGCCCGTCATAGCCCGTAAGAGGCTGGGCTGGGTCGTATCTCTTGGTCCATCGGCGTAGTAAGAGGCTGTTAATCATAGTTTCACTTACATTGTTTGTTTATGTGTGGCTAAGTGGCTAAGACTGACTTTAAAAGCTCTGACACAGTCAATATTTATGAACTTGTGAAGTCTGGGAAAGCTATTGATTTTGAACAGCCCTGTGTGGTTGGGGAGGATTCTTACCCTAGAAAGGCCACTGAATTTCTGTGTTTCAAATTCCGCCTGTATACTTTGCATTGTTTCATTTGTCTAAAATGGGGAAAAGGAAGGTACAGGGTGTATCTAAAATAAGTCGGGCAGCAGGCGACCCCGTGTGAATGCGTAGAGAAGCGAACCTTGAGTTGCAGTGACCCGGCAGCGGGGGGAGGGATTGGGAGGGAGGGGGGGGCGGTTGGGTGGGGGGACACGGTTGGGAGGTGGGAGGGGGGAACTGTTTTTTAAATTGGTTGGGAGATAGCGAATTCACTGTGACATCGATTGTAAATAATGAAGATAATGGTTGCTCCACGGTGTTGCACCCACACATTGAGGCTCTTCGAGACTAGTATGTGGAGGTTCCTCACCTCCGCGGAAGTGGATTACCTGAGGGACTGCTGGCTGAGAGAGGTGTGGCACGGTTCCGGGAGACCACATACCAGGATTGTGGATGCTGCAGCAAATAGTCCACTTCCGGGTGCCGCGTGCTAGACTGGTCCAGTGGTAATCTGTAGGGACTTGTCTTACGGCATCCTAGGTAGCAGCCTCGTTGGAGCATCTGTCGATATTACTTTGTTATGCAGTGTATTGTTGCTGACAGACGTTGTAATCTTGTAATCTTGTGGATACCAATAAAAAAAAAAAAAAAAAAAAAAAAAAAAAAAAGTCGGGCAGCAGGCCCTGGGCACACCTTGTTAAATTATCTGACTGGGGCCATGAGGGCTAAAGAAAAACAAATCAGTTCAGTGGAGGAAGTCATCAACACAGAGAAACTAAGTACAGATGGGGTTAACATGGCTGATTTAGAAGTAGGCCCATCTATATGCTTACCCACTCCTCCACTCCCCCACACAAGTCCAACAAGAAGAGAAGTTATAACAAATGGTTGCATACTAGATATATCTGACCACATCTCTGACCACTTCTCAGGTAACGACCAGGAGAGCGCACTACAGCCACCGGGCAAACGACAAAGAAAAGTAAAATCTTCTTCTGCCCCCATTATAGACCTTGCTTCTGAGGCGCCAATCCCTAGCCTCAAACCGTGTCACAAAATTGTAAAAAAAGGTAAGATTCAACCCAAAGCCAAACAAAAGACTAAGAGAACCCCGGCAGTGGATAGTGGAAATTGCCTTAAAAAAGATTTAGAATCTGTGAAACTTACATTAGAAACCCTAGACAAGTTTATCAGAGATTTTATGTCCACTATTTCCACTAAATTGGATGTCCTGGTGTCATTCTTGGAAGGCGGGTGGAGTCCGTTGACAACGTGAGTCTGTCTAATTGATCTGTTACCTTGGGGGGGAAATCATCCACAAGGGTTTATCCAGGAGATGGAATACCAAGTCATAACCCTGTACAGCCTGACGCCTTACCTAAACCCCATATTTCTGCCCCCCCCACCTCTGACAAACCCCAGAGTTTCGGCACGATAAATTTCCACCAAAAACACATGTTAACTGAAAGGCTAGCTCCCAGTACACAACCCATGGCACTCGTAGATTAGGGAAATCTTTGAGCGCATGTCAAATGGGTTAACCAGACAATCTCTCACCAAGCTACTACATTGGACCTCCCCCCGGCGGCTACGCCATATACTGTGATTCTAGCCAACTGTACCGACACTGCCTCTTGGGGCTGAAGAATCTTGGGTTTCATTAAGAAATAAAAGTCTTGGTTGGCTAGGCACAAGAATAGGCTACTCCGAGAAGTTCTTTGCTGAATTCAAGCTGGTGAGAAGGATAAGTTGGGTAGGGCAGGGCAAAAAAAGGTTAAGTGGCGACTGTGTGGCATTATCATTTGCTGACCCCGGTTGGTGCAAATGATCTTGTCTAGGGGTGGCGATCAGGTCATTTCACAAGTTGGTATAAACATTCTTCCCTTGGGATATTTCTATCAACCAGTGTATGATCCTTTGCCAGTGACACATACAGTCCCTCACCTAGTAAATCAGAAACATTATAATGTCCAGGTTTATAATAGATTTGAAGCTCTTCACAACTTAGAAGAGGTAGATTGACTGCTTTTATACAACCCTGGGAAGCAGGTCTCCCCGCCTATTCTTTTTAGCCATAATCTTGAAAGGTCTCCGGCACCTGAACAGGATAAAATCATAGAGGTTTTAAATAGGCCTAGCAGGGGACAGGTCCATGGTTATAACAAGGGTGTTATGGAAGGAGTTGGAAACCTCATCCCTAGTCCCGCTACCACCGACATATTTGATACACCATCGAATGCGCAGTTCCCACAGCCTACTCCTCTGTTAGCTAAAGTTGATCTGCCTGTAATGGCAAAGAGGGATGATAGGAGGAATTGTTGTCCTATTTGTTTTTGGAATGTGGCCGGGTTGAAAACAAAGGTGATTGATCATACCTGGAATGACTTTGTTAAAGAGTACGATGTACTAGCTGTTCAGGAGACCTGGACCCAGGACCCCATACATATAATTGGCTATAGATCCTTTCATACCCCAGCTATCCCATCATCTCACAGGAGAGCTAAGGGAGGTCTGTGTATTTATGTGTCAAACCTTTTGAATTTGAAAAAAACTGTCCTAATCGGCACTAACATCAACTATCAGGTCTTGTCGATTGACATAGATAGGTTACTATCTCTGTTGGTGGTTAATTTCTACAATAATATCCCTTCCAATTGGTTCGAAGAAGTAGTGAGATCTATTAACATTATTTTACATAATACCCAGGCTGCATTCCCCAGAGAGGTATGCACTGTATGGGGAGGGTCTTTAACTGCAATATTTGTGAGTATGCAGACAGTGCGTGCTGTGGTATTTTATGTGACAAGGATCACCCCTTCCAGCACTTTGTACATAACAAACATGGCGATATCTTCAATGAAATTATGTTTTGTGCAGACCTGGGATTTGCACATATGTTATGCTCTAACCCTGTGCCTTTTAGCCCTACCTATAATGGGCACGGAAAATCTTCAACAATAGATTTTATTTTGATGTCTTGCAGGTATGCTACTAGAGTTGAGGATTTTTTCACCCACAATATTTCAGTAAGCAATCATTTCCCTTTGAGCATATCCATTTGGTCTAATAGAAATACAATTGATCAAACATCTTTAACTATTGGGAATCTTACCATATCTAGGCACAATGGATATGCCTTAAAATGGGATAAATTGAACCCTGATATATTTACAGGGGAGGTTATTATAAATTGTAAAGAGGCGGTTAAAGTGTGTTTAGATGAAAGTACACCGTATAAAGACACCATTGACGGGGTTCTGGTAATTACAAAGTACATTAAGCAGGACCTGTCAAGGGAATTTTGCAATAATAAAAAACTCAAGTCAGGCTGGTTTGACGCAACATGTTTTAAGACCCATGCCAAGCTTAAAACAGTATTACATATAGAGCCTAGAGTCATGGAGGACGTTAGGCTCGCGACAGAGTATAATGCAGCAGAAAAGGTAAGGAAAACATCTCTCAAAAACGAAGCATGGCGGGATTTACATATAGCATCAAAGCTAAAGGACTCTTCTGCTTTTTGGATGGATGTCAATGCGCCCTTTTTGATGGAGAAAGATAGGGCTACGATTGAGATAGCCATTAGCGAGGCAGAGGGGCTGGAGCATTTTTAAAAATTATACAGTAACTCTATTCCCACATTAGAGGTAGAGACAGTGACTGAAGAGACTTTGGCCATTAGACAAGGCACTGAGGGTAACAATTTGAGATTCGAGCTGAGCGAAGTCATCTCAGCTATTGAATCGAGCCTGGGAGGAAAGGCACCGGGACCGGATGGCATCCCTGCCGATCTTTTTAAACATAATATTTTGCTGTGGGGTCCTCTTTTAACTCAAGTTTTAAATGCGTGCAGTGTAACTGGCATTTTACCCTCCTGGTATGAATCAATCGTGGTTCCCATTTTTAAAAAAGGGGATAGGTCGGACCCAGCCTGTTACAGGCTGATATCATTATTAGATTCAACAATTAAGATTATTGGCAGAGTCTTGTTATTAAGGTTACAAGATTGGGCGGAAGACCACTCGATTCTTAGTGATTTACAGTTTGGCTTCCGCAAGGGCATGGGTACAATCGACCAGGGTTTAAATTTGAATATGATGATTGGTAAATACACAAAGGCAAAAAGGGGAAGGTTGTATCTAACATTTGTAGATTTAACTGCAGCATTTGATTGTGTAATCCATGAGGAACTTTGGAGAATCTTAATGAATTTGGGGGTGGAAAGCTCCATAGTCCCATGTTTAAGACAATTATATGCGGGGGCAAAAGCTAGGATTCGCTACGGGGTTGGAGGGGAATGAACTAAGCACTTTAGGGTGAGGAGGGGCGTGAGACAAGGATGCGTTCTGCCAGCCTCCCTGTTTTTATTATTGTAAGACAGTGGCTCTGTATATACTGTTCCCAAATAGGTACAGTGTGCACAGAGTCCACAGTCCCCAGAGGTTTGGCAGAGGCTAAAATTAGATATAACCTTACTTTCTAAAGTGGTAGCTTGGTCGAGCAGTAAGGCAGTATCAGAGGACAGTGTAAAGCATTTGTTGTACACGCTCAGTCAGCAAATGGTCTCACACACTCAAGAACTGAACTCTAGGCCAATTGTTTTTGTATAAAAATATATAGTTGTTTTATTTTAGAACCAACAGTGGGTATCAAAATATACTTTCTCAGAATAAGATGCTTTGGATAAATACTTTTCAAAAGGCAATAGACTTTTGAATATAACAGTTACAGTGGTTGTAATAGGCAACACAATTTCAAACACAATAATACATTGAGCTCAATGGGAATTTCTAGTTAAATACAATTAGTTACTTTAAGGATTACTTTTCTAACTACAGGACTGGATCCAGGATTCAGTCCTGGGACATTTCCTGTAAACAATTGAGTAAAAGCGTTTTGGTTACAGTTGTGATTTTTAAGCAATATTTTTGTATTTTAAAAGTTGACAGAAACTTTTTCACATAGAATCACTAATATTATCCTATGGGAGGAAATTCACTTAGCAGGTAAGTGGGGTTATTGTTACTTTTTCTAACTCAGTATTGGATCCTGGATCCAGCACTGGGGCATCTCCTGTAAACAGTTGAAAGAATGATTTTTTGTCATACAGGCGATTTTTAACGAATATTTGTAAGTTTGCAAAATCGACACAGAAACTTTTTCAGCAAAAACCAGGCAATGTTATCCTATGGAAGGAAATTCAAATTACAAGTAACGAAGGTTCTCGATATTTTTGTAATCCAGTGCTGGGCTCCTAGGTTCAACACTGGGACATCTATCTAAAACAGGTAAGCAATTACGTTTTCACAGTTGGTGCGATTTTTAAAGAATATTTGTAGTTTGCAAAAATCGCCAGAAGAAATTTTGCAGAAAAATAGTCAATGGTTTCCTATGAAAGAAAATTGGGTTAGCGGTAAGTATGGTTGTAATTACTTTCCAGGGTCAGTACTGGGCACCAAGATCCAGCACTGGGATCTCTCCTGATAGCAGGTGAGTATTTTCATTTTCGTTACTCGGTTGATTTTAGGTGAATATTTTAAAGTTTAGAAACTCCACACTTAGAAGAATTTCCAAGTGAAACCAGTCAATGTTACCCTATGGAAGAAAAGAGAGTTATCGGCTTTTGGGTAAGTACTCGACAGGCAGAGTTAAGGTTCTGGGCATAGACTCAGGGGTCTCCCAGGGTCAGGTAAGTACAGTTGTTACACCCTCAGCGGCACAGGGGCAGCCGGGTGCAGAGTGAGGTAGGCCCAATGTTAACCATGAGAGGCAGGGGGCCCTTGGTTGGTGACTGCTGGCAAGCAGGCCACGCTGCTGTGGGAGCTGGGCTCCTGGTTACTTGCTCAGGGCAAATGGGGAAGTAGGTTAGAGTAGAGGTTGCACTGCCAGGGGCACTCGGGCGGCTATGTGCAGGGTGCTTTTGAGCCGTCGGACGCTCAATGGATTGCAATGGAGAAGCTCAAGAACGAACAAAGGCTGCAAGCTCGGGGACGAAGATTCTTCAGGTGCGACCACCACTTTGAGAGGTAAGTTGGGTAGTTGGAGGATAGGTAGGCACCTAGGAGTTGGGCACAGGGGGACGCTGTGCGCCGGGTGCAGGTGTGCCTTTTGGTGTCGGGAAATATTTCCCTCTGCTGGTCGCGGTTGGGGGGGGTCCCTGGTTCTGAGGCTGCAGGCGTCATCAGGAACGTCGAGGTGGGTCCTTGGGTGCTGGATTCGGGGTCACAGTCTCCGGGGGGACGTCCTCGTGGTCATTGTCCAATCCGGCACAGGGCAGGCTTGGCGGGTGCAGAGTGTGCAGGGTTCGCGGTTCCTGGCTGATTCCAGGGGTCAGTTACCTGCTTTGAGCAGTACCACTGCTCGAGGAGTCCCAGTTGCTTACAGTCACAAGGTAGCCAGATCCTCCGGAGTTTGTGAGGTTGCTGACCACTGGAGATGCCGGGGTTTAGCAGGAGCAGGTTTGAGGGTCGACAGGCCGGTAGGGCTGGGGCCAAAGCAGTTGGTGTCTTCCTCTTGTTAGCAGCTGCACGGCAGGTCTTCTTGTTTCTTGATCTTCTTTGCTGTTTCATAATCTGGATCTGAGGAAGGAAGGTTCAGGGTGCCCCTAAATACTAAATATAGGGGCGTTACAGGTAGGTAAAGGGCAGGGACCACTGGGTCCCTGCCCTGGGGTGGGTACACCCCCTATCCTGCCACTCTCCTGTGGGAGGGGGCAGTAGCCTAGTCCTGATTGGGCAGGGCTTCCCATCTTCAAGATGGCGAGAGCAAGGAGATGTGCTTCACCTCGCCTCCCCCACCTGAGGGGTGGGGTTGGCAGAGGCTGGCACACCCCCTTTCTTTCCTTGGGGTTTCCGGCCAGTCTTCCCGCCAGAGAGGGGATCAGACCAGTAGGGGCCAGTTGCTGAGTACAGCAAATGGTCTGGAGAAGCTCACAAAGGCGGCATGCCTTAGAAGCTTCCCCTGCCCATCCTGGGGGAGGAGACCAAGCACCTCGCCCAGGATGTTCATTGTTGCAGACCCAGGAGAGCGAATGGCTCTCTACCCAGGGGTTCAGCAACATGTCTGCTGTGTGGCAGCCTAGGCAGCCCCTCAGACAAGACATGGATTGTAGGTTAGGCTCAGGGGGCATCTCTATGATGCCCTCTGTTGTGCATTGTAACTTAAATCCCACACTGGCATCAGTGCGGGTTTAATGTACTGAGAAGTTTGATACCAAACTTCTCAGTCTTCAGTGGAGCCATCATGGTGCTATGGAGTCCATGTTGACGATCTCCCAGCACCATATACTCCTAAATGGCAGCACTGCACTTACAGTGCCCAGGACTGGACCTGGGTACTGTAGGGGCACAGGGCTCATGCACCTGTACCCACACCACTGGCATAGGGCACTCAGCTAGAGGGGTGGCTGATGGATGCCAGGGCAGTGTGTGTTGTGGGCATGGCACACAGGGATGTGCACTCTCTGTTTTTTTCTGTACCCAGTCAATCAGCCTGCAAGGGCAGTGTGTGTGTGTCAGGGTACAGGGCCTCTAAGGATGGCACAATAAGTGCTGCAGCCCTTAGGGGTCTTCCCTGGTCACAAGGCCCTGGGTACCTAGTGTACCATTTACCAGGGGCTGACATGTGGCCAGAGATGCCAATTGGGTTTAGGTTTCAGCACAGTTTTAGGGAAGAAACATAGGCCCTGGGTACCTGATTGGCAGGAGCCCAGGGCACACTCAGTCAAAGTACATTCAGCAATTCAGCAAAAATTGGGGGCATACCATGCAAGAAAGATGGCACTTTCTCACAATTATATATTAATGATTTGGGTAGCACCCTGGAGAAAGAGTGTCAGGATCTTCCACAAGCTGGTAAGAGACCCATACCCGCATTAATGTACGCCGATGATGCGGTCCTTATGTCTCTGACCCCAGCAGGCATGCAGAGGTTAGTCGGCTGTTTTACTAATTATATGGACAAACTAGGGTTAAAATTTAATATCGCCAAAACTTTTGTGATGAAATGCGGGGCAGGTAATAGGAATTTTAGACCCATCTCAATAGGCAAGAAACATATCGAATGTTGTAATACCATCTCATATTTGGGAATACTTTCCGATAAGAGGGGGTCTTGGACTCAGGCAATCAGGACTAGGAGACTACTGTTCTCCAAAGCGGTAGCCACACTTTTAAACTTTAGTAGGAAGCTATTACAGATTTACAAGGCTAAATGTATTTCTATAGTCACTTATGGGGCAAGTATTTGGGGCTATGAGAATTTTAACTCATTTCAATGTATCGAGAATAGGTTTTTAAGATTTTTATTGATTGTTCCCGATAACATTTCCACTTTTATCTGCCACACTGAATTAGGCATGTCTCACATTGTGGACATATGCAGAATCCAACCGGTACTCTTGTGGCATAGGATCTGGACCTCAGAATCACTGGAGTTTAATAGACAGATACTTAGAGACTGTGGTAAATTGGATGGGGCTATGAACATTAGATGGCTAGAGTACATTAAAAACTTTGTGTGCAATCTCGGCCACCCTGAATATTTCCTGGAGCCTCTTAGCCGACAAGATGTCAACAGGAAAGAACTTAAATCTAGTTGTTTAAACTTTCAGGAAAATAAGAGAAGAAATATGGAACTGGAAAACATTTTGGTACCAGCACACCAGCTAGTATCTCCAAATGATAGACTTCAGCCTTATTTAGGTATGTTTACAAGAGCCTATCATAGATTTCTGTTGACCCATTTGAGATTGGGTATCTTCCACAGGCTTGTCACTTTTCCCACCCAGGATGATTGGTCAAAGGAGTTGTGGAAATGTCCATGTGATGATGTGTCTATTCAATCGTCTATACATGTTCTCTATTTTTGCAAATTTTATTCTTGTAATAGGAAAAGGTGGATTTTGCCAATTAAAAAAAAAAGCGGTTTAAGACAATGCCACCCCGCTTTCTTGTTTATACAAATGCTAGGAGAAGAACAGTTGACTGTTTCAGTTTTAATATTTTTAAAGTATGTTTTAAAATGTAGAACCTCAATCATGGAGTAATCAAAACCTTTCAAATTTTATTGGACCTGGAATGTACTGATATTATATGAATTTTATAAACTAATGTAGATATATATTGTGCATTTATGATTATTACATTTAATCGAATAAAGCTGATTCAATTGAATTGGTGGTAAGGTATTTTAAGGTTTAGGGGTGGGTAGAGGTAGAGGGTGGTAAGGGTATTTTTAGGGTTATGGGGTGGGTAAAACTATAGGGTGGTAAGGGGTGTTTTTTGGGTTTTGGGGTAGGTAACACTTAGGGTGGTTAGGGAATTTGTTAGGGGTGGGTAGGGATAAAGGGTGGTAAGTATATTTTTATGGTTACGAGGTGGGTAAAGGTAGAGGGCGGTAAGGATATTTTTTGAGTTATGGTGTGGGTGAGGGTATAGGGCAAGGGTATTTTTAGGGTTTAGGGGTGGGAAAGGGTATAGGGTGGTAAGGATGTTTTAGGGTTGAGCTGTGAGTAGAAGTATAGTTTAGGGTTTAGGGGTGAATAGGAGTGTAGGGTGGTAAGGGTGTTTTAGGGTTTAGGGGTGGGTAAGGGTATAGAGTGGAAATGGTGTTTTATGGTTTAGGGGTGCGTAGGGGAATAGGGTGGTAAGGTTACAAAGCGAGGAGGTTGTAGAGGTCACCCCAGTAAACAAAAAATGGAAATCTACCATCATTTTACAAAGTTGGTTGGTTCCCCCCCAAACAATAGCATTAATATATGAGTTCAACCTATTTTTGATATACTTACCTTGCATGGTAAAGGCATGCATGGTAAAGGCATTGTGTGGTAATGGCATTGGGGGATAACATGCATGGTAAGGGCATGCGTTGTATTGTCATACAGCCATATCTATATGCGTAATTTATGTGGTACTCAAAGTCTGAAAGTGTATTGTTTGGACTTATATTGGGTGCTCCCTTGTGTCTGGACAAAGCTAAACCTCTCTGAAGAGCTATAATGATAGCAAACCACGTGTCTGGGGTTACTTTTATTCATTCCAGCATGGCTTGGATGGTATTTTACCAATCCAAAGCTGTAATACTATGCCTGAAATGGTAGCAGGCTTTTGTCATTTTACAGCTCGGTGTGGATGGCACTGTGCCAATCCTATGCTTAAAAACTTTGCTAGAAAAACAGACATTTGAGGTGAGCAGATTCACAGTGATGCTGGTGTTGTAGGGTGCTCTATACAGGATCTCCTTTCCACCTAAACTTGAGAACTACCCAGAGGTCTTTGTGTCACATATATATATATATATATATATATATATATATTCACTAAAAAAAAACATAGGTTTCAGGGGCGTTATAGTTAGCTGGACTTTTCACTCGTACAAAACCATTGAAATTTCCCCGTTATAGTTAGTTGAGCTAACTATAACTCGCGCGCCCGCAATGCACTGCTGATGACGTCACATATTACATCACTCATGACATGGTCAGTGACATCACTGATGACATCACTGATGACATCTCAAATGACATCACTGATGACATCACTGATGACATCATCCAGTGAATATGTGTTTTTCTGAAAATGACATATGTTTTATATATGTATATCTCAAGGTCGATGGAAGAATAAATGGGTATATAAGTGTCTAAATGGATGATTTGTTTTTGAAAAATTGATTGTATAACTGACTGATTAAGTGTATCTTAGTGAATGCATGGCTTAGTGAGTAATGTTTAAATATGTAAATATCTGTATCAGTCTCTCACTTTGTATATAAGTGGCTGCATGGGTTGGTGAGTAGCTACATGAGTGTCTATATAGGTTATTAGTTGGTTTTTTGAGTATCAGTATGAGTGTCTGAGTGTCTCTATGGTTCGGTGGGGGGTATTACGTAGTGCATAGGCGCATGAATGAGTGACTCACTGTTTGTATGTGTTGAAGACAGCATGTGTGCAGGACTGTATGGGTGGATGAGTGTGTGCATGGGTGTGTTAGTCAGTGAATGACTGTCTCAATAGTGTCTTTATGAGTAACTACATATGTTTTAAACTAGTATATGTGACTTTTGGTGTATATAAGTGAGTATATGTGAGAGTGAGAGATTGAAAGAGTTCCTGTATGAATAAGTATGTGTTTCTATAAGTGATTGTTTAAAAGACTAAGTATGTGTAAGTTTCTGTAGAAGTAAGTGTGGTGGTGTTTGTATAACTGTATATGCAAGTAAATGGATGTTTGATTTTTTATTAGCATGAGTGACTATGTGTGTGAGTAACTCTATGGATGAGTGGCGTTGTGTAACAGGATGTATAGGAGTATGAGTACATATGATGAGTGAGTATATGTTTGAGTGACTGTATAGGACTGTTGGTGAATGAGTGGATGTGTATGTGGATCTTAGAATTACTGAATAGGTTGTTGTAACTGGTATTGGTATGTCCATTGTTTTGAAAATTTTAGTTTCTATTTTTGAATGTGTGTATCAAAGGTTATATCAGGGGGAGAGGAGATCTGTCACAAGGATGATGTCATCAGTTATGTCATTTGAGATGTCATGAGTGATGTCATGAGTGATGTCACGGACCTTGTCATGAGTGATGTAATATGTGACGTCATCAGCAGTGCATTGCGGGCACGCGAGATATAGTTAGCTGAACTAACTATAACAGGGGAATTTCAATGGTTTTGTATGAGTGAAAAGTCCAGCTAACTATAACGCCCCTGAAACCTATGTTTTTTTCATTGAATTTCCAAGGTTTTTTAAATGCTAATTCCTAACTATAATGTGACTGAAACCTATGGTTTTTTCAGTAAATTTCAAAGGTTTCTTGAATGCTAATTTTTAACTATGCCTACAGAGATAGGACATGTGAAGAAAGAAGAAAAAACGCACAGAAAGAAAAAAAAAGAAATGCAGAAAGAAGCAACAGAAGTCCTCAAAGACGAAGAAAAGTGCAGGAAGAAGGATAACGTGCAGAAAGAACAAACAGAAGAGCAGAAAGAAGCCTTGTTGCAAAATCATCCTGTACCCTCAACTTTTTCAGACGGATACTGGTGGTAACTGAGTCTGACTAACCTGTCCTAGAGCCAGTGCTATGTTAAAAGACACTCAGAATACAGTGAAAACACCTACACACCCTAGGGAACACTATGCGTTGGGGTCCCCCTGTGATTAGCATGACCTTCTCTGTAAGCCCCTAGTATATAATAGGGCAGGGGATTAAAACTACCTCTTAAAACGCGCCACAGGGAGTGTTTGCACACGTCACCTCAGGCCCCGTCCCCTCCCTTCCCCACTGTGTAAACATGCCCTGTGGCCATTTTAAGTTGGGAGATTAAGTGCATTGAATCCTGAGGGTCCCTAGGGTCCAACTAGACCACTAGGTACCTCCAGTAAGCGCCACAGAGCTGCGTTGCAGAGAAATGTAAAAAGGGGCACGGCCTAGACCACCTCTCTGCAACGCAGCGCAGTGGCGCTTACTGGAAGCACCTGGTGGGCTAGTTGGCCCCCAGGGTCCCTCAGGATTGAAGGGGAATTATTTCCCCAACTTAAAACACGCCACAGGGCTTGTTTGCACATGTTAACTCAGGCCCCGTCCCCTCCCTTCACCACTGTGTAAACACGCCCTATGGCTGTTTTTAGTTGGGAGATTAAATTCATTTGATTCCTGAGGGTCCCTAGGGTCCAACTAGCCCACTAGGTACCTCCAGTAAGCACAACAGAGCTACGTTGCAGAGAGGTGTAAAAAGTGGCACGGCCTGGACCACCTCTCTGCAACGCAGCTCAGTGGTGCTTACTGGAAGCACCTGGTGGGCTAGTTAGCCCCCAGGGGCCCTCAGGATTGAAGGGGAATTATTTCCCCAACTTAAAACGCGCCATAGGGCGTGTTTGCACATGTCACGTCAGGCCCCGTCCCCTCCCTTCCCCACTGTGGAAACACGCCCTGTGGCCGTTTTTTAAGTTGGGAGATTAAGTTCCCTTGAATCCTGAGGGTCCCTAGGGGCAAAATAGCCCACTAGGTACGTCCAGTAAGCGCCATTGCAGAGAGGTGTAAAAAGGGGCACAGCCTGCACCACCTCTCTGCAACGCAGAGCAGTGGCGCTTACTGGAAGCACCTGGTGGGCTAGTTGGCCCCCAGGGTCCCTCAGGATTGAAAGGGAATTATTTCCCCAACTTAAAACGCGCCACAGGGCGTGTTTGCACACGTCACCTTAGGCCCTGTCCCCTCCCTTCACCACTGTGTAAACGCGCCCTGTGGCCATTCTAAGTTGAGAGATTAAGTCCCCTTGAATCCTAAGGGTCCCTAGGGTCAAACTAGCCCACTAGGTACCTCCAGTAAGCGCCACAGAGCTGTGTTGCATAGAGGTGTAAAAAGGGGCGTGGCCTCAGAACACCTGTCTGCAACGCAGCTCCCTGGCGCATACTGGAGATACCTGTTGGGCTAGTTGGCCCTCAGGGACCCTCAGTATTGAAGGGGAATTAATTCCCCAACTTACAACTGGCCAGGGGGCACGTTTGCAGAGTGCTGCAAGGAGGGGGCGTGGCCTCTGGCACGATGCCGGTCTTTTATTTTTTTAAGAAGGAGGGCTGTGTGGCCCCCCTTCCTTTTCTAATGTATTGGCCCTGGGGACCCCATCCCCCAGGGCCTGCACCCTAATTTTTTTTGTTGAAGAAAATACATTTGGCCCTCCCAAGGCCTTAATCTGCCCCGGGGACCCCAACCCCCGGGTCATGGGCTTTTTGTTTTTTTTATTCTTTAGGAGGGGGGCTGCGTTGCCCCCCTCCTCAGGCCACTTATGGCCCCAGGGGCCCCATCCCCCGGGGCCGGCCTTTGTTTTTTATTATTTTAAAAAAATATATATTTATAGAAACACCTAGGACATGCTGGACAAACCGTATGTACCTATCACCATGACGATTTGTGTGATATTCATTAAAAGGCGACTATGCATACAATGAATCCACGTGGAATGTATTTACACCGCTAGTGAAGCTCTGACGTGTCTGACGCCCTACCGTGCCTAATCCCGGCGCCCCCGCCGGTGGGTACTCTCCAAGTAGACACGATTTTCGTTTATTTATACAAACATGGGCAGCTATTGACGGGCACATTTAATACACACGCACACCAAGCCATTCAAAGGGGATTCGACAAAAATTCGACCAAACTATGCAAGAAACCCCCCTCACAGTTATTAAAACACACATCCACCGCCGGATGTGTAATACTTTTTATTTTACTCTCTGGAAAGGAGACAAACCTCACTTGAGAGTCACAGCGTGCTCCTGGCTGAGCCCAATGCTGTGTTTCACCCACCAGTGCCCGCCGAGTGCCACACACCTCTGTGTTGTATTCCACCAGCTAGTGCGTATGCTATGACACTCTCTAGCCCATGTGCACTGTAACACAATCCTAAGAATATGTCATGCCACACTTGCCTTTGCACGAGTTATATTGATCCATCTAACGTGCCTTCCTCGATGCCTATGTTATAACTCACAGTGCTATGCCATACATATTACAATCTGGGATCCATATCTTTGTCACAGTGCATATGCAACGTTACACTCCCCAGCACATATTTTATATTACAACTTTAGAGACTAGTTAGGTTACACAACACTACCCTGTGCATATTACACTCCAAGGCGCATATCGCATAGCACGCGCTAGTGCCTGTGCTATCTCGTGCTCTCCAATGAATCTGTCATTGCACACAATGTATTGCATATTATATTTCACGCCCCGGTTCATCTTATATCACACTTTTTGGTGCATAGTTTTCATTTTCAATCGTGCTCTCAGAACTATGTTCTATATAACACTGCGTCCACCTACCCTTTTCACGGGCATTACATTTTGTGATGGGGGGTGGAGGGTCAGGGGGTGTTTCTGCCAAGTGAGCGCGGAGTCACAGTCATAAACGTCCTCTTCTTCCTGAATAAAAGTGAGATTATGCTGCATATTTGTTCATATTTTAAGTAGTTCGTACAGGCACATTTTAAAAACAATAAAGTTCCTAATACCCACCTTCTCTGAACAGTTAGCTTGCTGCCCCATCCACCTCCTCCCTATCCTCTGTTGTATGAATCCATTGACTAGCCTCCTCCCTCCTGCCATGCATGGTCTGATGTGCTGCCACTGTCCTCCATTTAGCATGATGTACCAGTCCACTCCTCCTGCCCTCCATTGCCCAATTCTATGGCCCATCATTGACCTCCTGCTTGCTGCCCCTATTCCCCTTCCCCCTGCCCTCCGATGTCTTTGTGCATGCCCCTGCTCCATCCTTTTTGCCCACCATGTTCCATGGACCTGCCACTCCTATCTACTCTGAGTGTTCTGTTGAGCTGCCACTCCCCTCTCACCTGCCTAGCATAGTCAGATGACTGTAACCTGTCCCTGCCACCTCCACCCTGCCTGTCCACATGCCATGCCCCTATCCACTTCCCACTGTCCTCCATGGTCCATTTTACTGCCACACCCTTCTGCCCTCCATGGTCTGTTGTGCTGCAACTGCTCCTCCTGCCTGCCCGTGCGGTCTGTTGTGAGGCCCCTTCCCCTGAACTCTCTTGTCTGTGCCCAGGTCCTGACCCTCCCTTCTATCCTCCATGGTCCTTTGTGCATGCCTCTGCACCCTCCTTCTTGCCCATCATAGCCATTGTGCTGCCACTAACCCTCCCGCTTGCCATGCATGGTCTTCTGAGCTGCCATGGCCCCTCCCACCTTCCCTGTGTGGTCAGCTAGCTGCCCCTGACCCCCTCCCACCTTCCCTCCATGGTCTGTGTGTATGCTATCATAGTCTCATTGTTGCTCTCCATGGTGTGTCTTGTTTCTAATGCCCATCCTGCCTGACCTCCATGGTCATCTTGCTGCTCCTGCCCTGCCCCCTTGCCCCCAGCCCTCTGTTTCCATGTGCAGACCCCTATTCCCTCCCTCCTGGCTTGTCTGTTCCATTGTAATGCCCCTGATCTGTCCCTCCTGCCCTTTATGGTCTGTTATGCTGCAGCTTTCTCTCCTGATTGTCCATTATGGTCAGCTAGCTACCATTGCCTCTTTCCCCTCTGTTCTCTGTTGTCCATGTGATTGGTCCTGTCTCCTCCCTATTGCTTTCTATGGATTGTTGTGCTGCACTCCCATCCCGCATGCCCTGTGTGGTGTATTGTGCTGCTGCAAACCCTGATGCCTGCCCTGAAGGGCCAGTTTGGTGCACCTCTCCATGTCCCTCCTGTCCTCCGTTACATGAGTCCATGTCCCTTCACCAATTCCTCCTGCCTACCATGGTCCAATGTACCATACTTGTGAACATTTTGAACTTGGTAAGAGGGAGATTTTGAAAAAAAACTGGGGTATTGATTTTCCCCTTTGAGTTACATTGAAAAAGAGGAGATTGTATATAGGAGACAGATCAAATAAAGCCCATTTGAGCTTAAAAACATTGGACGTTTCCTGGCTGAAACGGGTCTGTTGGCATGTATGGTTGTACTACCACTGCCTCTTCCTTCTGCCCACAATGGTCTATTATATTGCCACAACCTCTCTTGCCAGTCCTGTATTGTTGGTGTGTTGCCCCTGCCCCCCTTTTCACTGCCCTCCATAGTCTGTTGTGCTGCCACTGCCCTTCCTGCCTGCCCAGTGTGGTCACATTGTTGCCTCTGCACTCTCCTACCTGCCTTCAATTTTCAGAGTCCATGCCCCTGGCCTCTGCCTCTCAACAGTATCCCAATGAACAACTAGATTGCTAACATTCTATATTTATTACAAAAGTGTGGAACGCCTGACGTCATCTTGATGCAATCAAAACTGTAATACCTAGAGCATTTCCTTTAAAAATTACATATATGAGAGGGTCTTTTTTGCATCAAAATTATCGTTAGTTCTCTAAAAAACTAAAATGAGGACATATTTTCTGAGTTTTCAAATAGCGACAAAGAACTTTTAAATTATTTGTAATCTTTATGTTTTTTTATCCAGTTGACCACTTGATGAAATGTTGCACCTAGGGGAGAGGATGTGGTGTTACTTCCAGAGCTGCAGACTTTGCAACTGGGGAACCAGGTTGGAGTTTCTGCTTCAGCTGAACATTCTGTGATTCTGGTCAAATCACTCAATCTCCCCATGTCTACAACCAAAATGAATTTGATCTTGTGTGATGTAACCAATGCTCATGTAACGCACTCCAATACCTGACAAGTCTGCACTATGTAAAACTGCAAATACACAAAAAGTAAGTGTTTTGCACACTTCTGTCATTGGGCTACATGTGGGCTACATCTGGGTGATATTTGTGCTGCATTTGGGCTCTTTTGTCTCTGGTGGCCATCTTGGAAAATGTATTTGTTATGAAGTTTCCTAATTTCCTCATTTACTGCAGTCTCCTCAGTAGGAAATACTTTCAGTTTTTTATTTTGGTTCCATCAAGAAGGCATTCAGATGTGTCACACATTTGCCATAAATTCTGAATGTTAGCACTCTAGTTGCTCATTCGATCACTGTAGTAAAGCTACTGCTATCCCAGTAAAGTCTGCTGCTGGTATTCAAATTGCATGTTTCAGTCTGCATGTCAGAATTTTTTTATGAAATAGAAGAGGATTTGAGAAGTCAAAATGTGCCCTAATGTTTCTTTCTGCAGCACTAATAATAATTTCTATGGCAAAATGAACCCCCTCATTTTGTTCCTTGGTAAATTAAATGTTTTAAGTGTTACCACTTTATTCCAATCAAGATGGCTTCAGGTGTGCCATACTTTTGTCATAAGACTGTTAGCGCTCTAGTTGTTTGTTAGAACACTCTGGGACATTCTGTCATTGGGAGATACTTGGGCTACATCTGGGTGATATTTGGGCTACATTTGGGTTCTTTTGTCTCTGGTAGCCATTTTGGGAGACTTAGGCCCACATGCATCAAAGCAAAAACCGGTCGCAAACGGTCAGATTCTCAGAATCTGCCCCTTTGCGACCGGTATTTTTGCATTTGGGATGCATCATCCCAAATGCAAAAATCGCAATTTAACTAATCTCTAAATTGCGATTACTTAAATTGCGATTGCATTTAAGGAATTCTCAAATTGAGATTCCTTAAATGCAATGCATTAAAGGAAAAAAATTATCGATTTCGCTAATAGGGGGAGCAAATTACCATGAAGTTGAACTTCATGGTAATTTGCAAAAACTTAAATGTACTAAAGTGCATTTTTCAAAGTTCCATTTTACACACACACATGCCCTTGGGGCATGTGTGTGTGCAAGATGTACTCATATGCAGATTTCAGGGCTGCAACAGGGTGTCCTTTTGACACCATGGCACCCTTGAAATTGCATGAGCAATTTGCGATTCTCTAATTGAGAATCGTAAATTACGAATGTCTTCCCATTCATTCCTATGGGCCTCTAGGCCCATAGGAATGAATGGGGAGGTATTCCTTATTTGCGACTCGCAATTTGCGAGTCGCAATTAAGGAATGTTTATAAATTGCTATTTTTTAAGCGATTTCTACATGCATAGCCTTTTGCTATTCCTTATTAGCGAATCCTTATTTTTCGCTAATAAGGAATCGCAAATGGCATTGTTGATGCATGTGCCAGTTAATTGTTATGAAGTTTCCTAATTTCCTCATTTACTACAGTCTCCTCAGTAGGAAATACTTTCAGTTTTTTACTTTGATTCCATCAAGAAGGCATTCAGATGTGACACACATTTGCCATATATTCAGACTGTTACCACTCTAGTTGCTTATTAGATCACTGTAGTAACGCTACTGCTCACCAGGGAAGTCTGCTGCTGGTATTGAAAGTGCATGTTCTAGTCTGCATGTCAGAATTTTTTAATGAAATAGAAGAGGATTTGAGAAGTCACTGAAAATGTGCCCTAATTTTTCTTTCTGCAGCACTAATCTTACATTCTATGGCAAAATGAACCCCCTCATTTTGTTCCATTTTAAATTAAATGTTTTAAGAGTTACCACTTTATTCCAATCAAGGTGGCTTCAGGTGTGCAATACGTTTGTCATAAGTAGGACTGTTTGCACTCTAGATGTTCTTTAGAACACTCTGGGAAGCTGCAGTAGAACACAATGGAATCAACTGACGGTCTCTGCCCTTGTTGGATGTACCTGTTTTACTGAGAATGTCAGACTTCATTCTCACATGACTGAGAACGATAATGTGAATTTACAGAAAATATGCTCTCAGTTTATCTTATAGATCACCTTCCAAGGAAAAGCATGAGAAAATAGATTTCTCTCAAACATGATTCATGATATCACAGCAGAAGGCTTTTTCACATGGTAAAATCACCTTAGAACACACCACAATTCCTAAAATGAGTATGGGACCATCAACAAATGATTTATAATGTAACTAAAGTCTTAAAACCTTCTATTAACTGCAATGCTTCTTAATGAGGTGCTATCATGTATATTGGTCCTAAGATGGCTGCCAACACTTCTTGGATGAAGTACTGACAGCCAATCAGATCTCACGATGAGATGTGTGGTTAGGCTCCGACCAGATATATCTATCTTTTTAACTCTAATTTTCTCAGGAACTACTGAACGGATTTACACAATTTAAGCAAAAGGCATGAGTCTGAACTGAGGACTACCTCTTTGCCAAATTTGGTGTAATTCCTTTCAGCAGTTCGGACTGTAGCTGCGTCAACAGGTCCTATGGGAAAATGCATGGGGAAAACACGTTTTGGGACCCCCCTTTTTCTCAGCCCCCGCTTGACGAATCACCGTGAAATTTTCAGGATAGGAGCGGACCAGAGCTGGCCAAAAGTTTGGAAAATTTTGCGAATATTCGTCAATCGGCGATAAGGTTATTCCAAATAGAATGTTGCGGATTTCCTATGGAAAATAAGTCCTAACTATAACTGCCTAATGCCAGTAGGTAATATATATATATATATTATCTACTGGCGGTCGCCAGTAGATAGTTATAGTTAGGACCGTGTTTCCATAGGAAATCTCAAAATTCTATTTTGAATAACTTTGGCGCCGGTTGACGAATCTTTGCGAAATTTTCAAAACTAATAGGGCGCTCCGCTCAGCTCCTACCCTGAAAGTCTCGGGGTGATTCGTCAAGCGGGGGCTGAGAAAAAAGGGGGGTCCCAAAACGTGTTTTCCCCATGCATTTTTCCATAGGACCTTTAGTCGAAGGTACAGCCCGAACGGCTGAACAGAATTACTTGAAATTTGGCAGAGAGGTAGTCCCCCCTTCTTTTTTCTTGGCCCCCACTTGACGACTTGCCCAGAGACTTTCAGGGTAGGAGCTGAACGGAGCGCCCCATTAGTTTTGAAAATTTCGTGAGGATTCGTCAACCGGCGCCAAAGTTATTCAAAATAGAATTTTCAGATTTCCTATGGAAACACGGTCCTAACTATAACTATCTACTCGCGACCGCCAGTAGATAATATATATATATATATATATATATATATATATATATATATATATATATAATCACCAAGATCTCATCACCAAAGGACTCAAATAGATCACCACAACACTAAAAAGCAAAGAAGAAATTATTAAGACAAGAAAAGCATTCAAATTTGCCCGGGACCAATCAGACTACGAGACCGGGGAAAATCTTCACAATTGCACGTAAGTTTGACACTGTGAAACGCCAACGGATTAACAAACCTACAACAACCATGCAGGGGGCACAGGTTGGCAATGTGATGTCAGATGCATCATCCCTGTACGATCTCAGCTCTGCAATGGGCAGTGGCACTGACTCTGAAGAGGGTCGTGACACACCAACTCACATGGGTGCAGCATCACAATTTAAAAATGGCAATTTTACCTCTCCTCGTTGATGTGAACAAGGGCGAGTGACGCCCGAAACGCGTCTTCAAAGGATTCAACAGCTGGAATAAACATTTTGCTGCTTTAAATCTGTGGTTCGTGGTTCCTTGGTGGCTGGGTCGGCAAAAATGAAGCTGCGAGCAGACTAAGGATCAGGTGTGTTTCTATATATATATATATATGCACAAAGTCTCGTAGTAACGCCAACCAGCGAGGAACACACGGGCATAGACCACAGCTGCAGGTGAAATCAAGAGTTTATCTCAAGGCTAGAATGGTCCACATAACGCTTTTTGGCCGCCAACCTGCGGCTTTGATCACACAACAACGCTACGTACAAGTAGCAACTTAAATAGGCAGGTAAGTGAAAGATGTTGCAATGTGTTGTAAAACATACAAAGTGCTGGTGCCTTACGGTAGTGCATTAGAATTTGTGACAGTGACAGTGCAGAAGTATACTTTACTCTAATTTATGACAGTTTTGAGGCAATGACTGTGTTGAGAACTGATTTACTGTAATGCCAGGAGCAGTAACACAGAGCTAGCTGCTTCGATGCCCTTAGAAATGGTAGAGTTATTGGGTCAGATCACAGAGCTGAGCAAAACCGGGAGAAATGAAAACAGACTCACGGAGGCAATGTATTGCAGAGAAGAAAAGAAAGTAGTGGGAATTAAGATATATTTATAAGATTAAGACACGCATTCCTCGCTGATTAGTGCAGTGTGTCATGTGATCACTAAGTGAGATGCGAGTACCGTACCAAAGTTGTCTAGGGCAAATGCCTCAATGTCCGCATAATACGAGGCCATAACGAGTTAGGTGAATTGCACAATCATGTTGACACCCCAAGAGGGACAAATGATAATGTATGCATCACGAGAAATGTAAAATTAAAGAAAATGGAAGCAACATAGAACTCATTGCAACACGTTCTACTCGGTATCTAGTTCTATACCAGAATACTATTAAACAAATGGGATACACAAAGGGCATTATAGCAGTATGTATAGGGGTATCAATACAGAACTACTATGTGATATCTGGAGTATCACGTCACAAGGGGAAAACCAATAGGTGTTCCATGTATGTGGAAGTATTCTGTCTGTACAGCCAGGAAGTGCCTCATAAGTTACCGCAAAAAGTGGCGGGTGAATTGGTGATGAGTGGTGCAACATAGTATACTGTGACAATTGTGTGTGAGGCGACGTTTAAACAAAATGTAACTATATATATATATCAAATGAAAGAATCAAGAGACAAGGTTCAGAATTGAACTATGCTCAGAAACCCAGCCAGATTTCTAGACTAACAGTATCTCAGTGTAGGAAACAGCATCCCTAAGTGCAAACACTGACCGCATAATGCGCAACAATAATAGCTCCATAGTGGAGGGGATAGTCAAAGTGCAGATGCGTGAAAGTGTGAGAGGCAAGACAGACAAAAGGTGGACAATTAGTAGAGCTGAAATCGAGATACAGGTATATCATAAAAGGTAACAGCAGAGTACAGGAAATAATACAATGTGGATAAGATGGTCATAATGTGAGAGCAAATAAAAGGGAGCAAAAAGTCAGTAAATTAGAGGAGCAGTAAAACAGCATAAGGAGATGATGTATTACATATCAGAGCACAACTAAGCAACAACATAATAAGGGGCCTTAGTGTCAAGCTCTAGAATGTAGTGGGTTTCAAGTTGCCTCAGTTTCTTTTCGCGGTTACCACCGCGTCTCAGTGTTGGCACATTGTCTATCACAAAATATTGAAGGTGATCAAGGTTGTTGTTATTTGTCTCTCTGAAGTGCCTAGCCACAGGGTAACTTGAGTCACTGTTAACGAATGCCCTAAGCTGTTGTAAGATCCTTACATGTACTTGGAGCTTGGTGCTGCCTACATACATAAGATTGCAGCTACATCGGAGGATGGAGACCGCGAAGTCAGTCCTACAGGTGTACTTGTGTTGTAAAGTGATGGGCTTATTGCAGAATTTGGCAATTACTTGGGTGGCGTTTACACCAAATCTACAGGCTCTACAGGAGTTACACTTGTGGAAGCTCTTAACATCAGAGAGCCAGTTGGATTTATTCCTGACCTCAGGGCTACATTTGACAAGAGCATCTCTCATGGAGAATGCTCTGCGGTAGGTGACAGTCGGTCTATTGGCAATCATAGGGCCGAGAACTGGGTCAGTTTGGACAATGCACCAATGTCGGTTAATGATGGCCTTAATGGCTCGCTCCTCTCTGCTGTAGGTGATAATCAGACCGGTGTCTACAGTGCCCCTGCCTTCATCATCAGTGTTGTTATTACTGCAGTCTGACTCAGTAAGAGGCTTGGGAGCTAGGAATGTATTTCTAGCTACTGAGTTGGCCCTGGTTCTGGCTTTGTGGAGTGATGCTGGGCTGTAACCTCTGGCTACGAAGCAAACGTGTGCCTCATCCTGACAGTTGTTAAGGTCAGATTATGAGCTACATATTCTCCTCAACCGGAGCATCTCCCCATAGGGTATGCTAGCTATAAGATGTTTGGGATGATAGCTAGTGGCATGGAGTGTAGAGTTAACTGCAGTGATCTTGCGGTGAAGTTTGGAATGTAATTCACCTTTTTCAATGTACACAGTAACATCAAGGAAATCAATCTCCCTTTCGCTGCGGTTGGCATTAAACACTAGGTTAGAGGTGTTGCAGTTAATAGATTTGACAAATTCCTGGGCTCCTTGCAATGGAACCATTCCATTCAACAAAGACGTTGTCATCATAACAGAGCCAACTGAAAATGCTACTACTCCAAGCCTCCCTGTAGTCGACCCTGAGTACATGTTCTTCCCACCAGCCAAGATGCAGGCAAGCATAGCTGGGAGAAAAACAGGCTTCCGTGGCAACGCCACACTTTTGTTGGTATACAGTTCTGTCAAACAGAAAATAGTTATTGTTGAGGCACCATTTGATCATAAACAGTAATAGAGCATTGTGACGAGAATGTGTAATCGGATGTCCCTGTAAAAATCTTTCACATGCCCGTAGGCTATCGCAGTGATTAATACTTGTATACAAGGACGTAATGTCTGTTGATGTTAGGATGTAGTTTTCATACCCCTGTATGCCCATAATCTTGTTCAGGAAGTCACTGGTGTCACGCAGGTATGAAGGCAAAGATACAACAAAATCTTGTAAATAAAAGTCCACGTATTTGGACATATTTTCACAGAGGTTATTACATGCTGAGATGATAGGGCGCCCGGGTATGGGTGAGGTGCCCTTGTGTATTTATGGAAGAAATATAATATAGGCATAGTTGGTGAATCGTGGTGGAGGAAAGAAAGTTCATCCTTGCTAATCAGCGCCTCCATCTTGTAGCTGTAGAGTTTCTTTTTTAACGAGGCTCTGCTTTTGTTGTACTCCACTAAAGTAGTTTCCTTATAACATGTAATGTCGCATAAGTGTCTTTGTGCTTTGGCCATAGGACAATATTGCCCTCTTTGTCGGATTTGTACACAACTATTTGGTTATTACTGCATAGTTTTTTAATGAGGGCAAATAGGTGTCTATTGTGGTTGCGAGAACTTTTGTGTTTGCTCTTGTGGTATAGTTCTTTAAGATCTTCTTTGACAACATCATTGAAAGTATATATCGCGTCCTTTGGCATCATAGGTATAAACGTGGAGGGGGGCTTGAATGGACTGGTTATTTTGACAGCTGTGTTCAGTCCTTCATCACGCAAGAGCTGGGTGGTAGTGACAGGGGTATGCTCAGATTCAAGTTCACTCATTGTTTTAATGGTAGTGATGTCGTGGACAGTAAGGTTGCTGGTTGTATCAGCTGGGACGGGTGAAACAGTGCTTGGAGGAGTGTTAGAGTGCTTGGTTTTAAAGAATTTGATCAGCTTAAGTTTCCGTATGAATTTGTAGATATCTACACCTGTATTGCTGTAATTAAAACAACTTTCCACACAGTACATGAGACCCAAAGAAAGGAGCTGATTCTCAGCTTTCGTGAGAGCAGTGTCAGTAAGATTAATCACTGTGTTGGCGTTGTCCTTCATTATCGACACCAGTTGTTCTGTCTCCTGTTTAACCTTGTATCGTTTGTGTTTCCTCCTTTCGCGCCTTCTTTTGTTGTGCCGGTGTCTTGTTTCTTTGGCGGTCGTGGGCGCAGTGTTTGGCGCCGATCCAGTCTTAAAAAATCAAGCTCCCCCGTGAGTTGGTGTGTCACGACCCTCTTCAGAGTCAGTGCCACTGCCCATTGCAGAGCTGAGATCGGACAGGGATGAGGCATCTGACATCACATTGCCAACCTGTGCCCCCTGCATGGTTGTTGTAGGTTTGTTAATCCATTGGCGTTTCACAGTGTCAAACTTACGTGCAATTGTGAAGATTTCCCCGGTCTCGTAGTCTGATTGGTCCCGGGCAAATTTGAACGCTTTTCTTGTCTTAATAATTTCTTCTTTGCTTTTTAGTCTTGTGGTGATCTATTCGAGTCCTTTGGTGATGAGATCTTGGTGATTATATATATATATACATATAATAAGCTAGCTGAGAGCATATTTTCTGTAAGTTCACATTATCTTTCTCAGTCATGTGAGAATGAAGTCTGACATTCTCAGTAAAACATGTACATCCAACAAGGGCAGAGACTGTCAGTTGATTCCTTTGTGTTCTACTGCAGCTTTCCAGAGTGTTCTAAAGAACAACTAGAGCGCTAACAGTCCTACTTATGAAAAAAGTATGGCACACCTGAAGCCATCTTGATTGGAATAAAGTGGTAGCACTTAAAACATTTAATTTACAAAATGAGGGGGTTCATTTTGCCATAGAAATTATGATTCGTGCTGCAGAAAGAAAAATTAGGGCACATTTAGACTTCTCAAATCCTCTTCTATGTCATAAACACATTCTGACATGCAGACTGAAACATGCACTTTGAATACCAGCAGCAGACTTCCCTGGTGAGCAGTAGCTTTACTACAGTGATCTAATGTGAAACTAGAGTGCTAACATTCAGAATTTATGGCAAATGTGTGACACATCTGAATGCCTTCTTGATGGAACTAAGTAAAAAACTGAAAGTATTTCCTACTGAGGCGACTGCAGTAAATGAGGAAATTAGGAAACTTCATAACAAATAAATCTCCCAAGATGGCCACCAGAGACAAAAGAGCCCAAATGTAGCCCGAATATCACCCAGATGTAGCCCAAGTATAGCCCAATGACAGAATGTCCCAGAGTGTTCTAACGAACAACTAGAGGGCTAACAGTCTTACTTATGACAAAAGTATGGCACACCTGAAGCCATCTTGATTGGAATAAAGTGGTAACACTTAAAACATTTAATTTACAAAGGAACAAAATGAGGGGGTTCATTTTGCCATAGAAATTATGATTAGTTCTGCAGAAAGAAAAATTAGGGCACATTTTGACTTCTCAAATCCTCTTCTATTTCATAAACAAATTCCGACATGCAGACTGAAACATGCACTTTGAATACCAGCAGCAGACTTCCCTGGTGAGCAGCACAAATATCACCCAGATGTAGCCCACATGTAGCCCAATGACAGAAGTGTGCAAAACACCTATTTTTTGTGTATTTGCAGTTTTATATAGTGCAGACTTGTCAGGTATTGGAATGTTTTACATGAGCATTGGTTACATCACACAAGATCAAATTCATTTTGGTTGTAGACATGGGGAGATTAAGTGATTTGACCACAATCACAGAATGGTGCAACATTTAATCAAGTGGTCAACTGGATAAAAAAACATAAAGATTACAAATAATTTAAAAGTTCTTTGTCGCTATTTGAAAACTCAGAAAATATGTCCTCATTTTAGTTTTTTTAGAGCACTAACCATAAGTTTGATGCAAATAAGACCCTCTCATATATGTAATTTCTAAAGGAAATACTCTAGATATTACAGTTTTGATTACATCAAGATGACGTCAGGCGTTCCACACTTTTGTGAAAAATATAGAATGTTAGCAATCTAGTTGTTCATTGGGATACTGTTGAGAGGCAGAGGCCAGGGGCACGGACTCTGAAAATTGAAGGCAGGTAGGAGAGTGCAGAGGCAACAATTTGACCACACTGGGCAGGCAGGAAGGGCAGTGGCAGCACAACAGACTATGGAGGGCAGTGGAAAGGGGGGCAGGGGCAACAAACCAACAATACAGGACTGGCAAGAGAGGCTGTGGCAATATGATAGACCATTGTGGGCAGAAGGAAGAGGCAGTGGTAGTACAACCATACATGCCAACAGACCCGTTTCAGCCAGGAAACGTCCAATGTGTTTAAACTCAAATGGGCTTTATTTGATCTATCTCCTGTCTACAATCTCCTCTTTTTCAATGTAACTCAAAGGGGAAAATCAATACCCCAGTTTTTTTTCAAAATCTCCCTCTTACCAAGTTCAAAATGTTCGCAAGTATGGTACATTGAATCATGGTAGGCAGGAGGAATTGGGGTAGGGACATGGACTCGGATAACAGAGGACAGGAGGGACATGGAGAGGTGCACCAAACTAACCCTACAGGGCAGGCATCAGGGTTTGCAGCAGCACAATACACCACACAGCGCATGCGGGACGGGAGGGCAGCACAACAATCCATAGAAAGCAATAGGGAGGGGACAGGACCATGCACAAGGACAACAGAGAACAGATGGGAAAGAGGCAATGGTAGCTAGCTGACCATAATGGACAGACAGGAGAGAAAGCTGCAGCATAACAGACCATAAAGGGCAGGAGGGACGGATCAGGGGCATTACAATGGAACAGACAAGCCAGGAGGGAGGGAATAGGGGGTCTGCACATGGAAACAGAGGTCTGGGGGCAAGGTGGCAGGGCAGGAGCAGCAAGATGACCATGGAGGTTAGGCAGGATGGGCACTAGAAACAAGACACACCATGGAGAGCAACAATGAGACTATGGTGGCATACACACAGACCATGGGGGGAAGGTGGGAGGGGTCAGGGGCAGCTAGCTGACCACACAGGGAAGGTGAGAGGGGCCATGGCAGCACAGAAGACCATGCATGGCAAGCAGGAGGGTTAGTGGCAGCACAATGGCTATGATAGGCAAGAAGGAGGGTGCAGGGGCATGCACAAAGGACCATGGAGGATAGAAGGGAGGGTCAGGACCTGGGCACAGACAAGAGAGTTCAGGGGCCTCACAACAGACCGCGCGGGGCAGGCAGGAGGAGCAGTTGCAGCACAACAGATCAGGGAGGGTAGAAGGGTGTGGCAGTAAAATGGACCATGGAGGACAGGAGGAAGGGGATAGGGGCATGGCATGTGGACAGGCAGGGTGGAGGTGGCAGGGACAGGTTACAGTCATCTGACAATGCTAGGCAGGTGGGAGGGGAGTGGCAGCTCAACAGAACACTCAGAGTAGATAGGAGTGGCAGGTCCATGGAACATAGTGGGCAAAAAGGATGGAGCAGGGGCATGCACAAAGACATCGGAGGGCAGGGGGAAGGAGAATAGGGGCAGCAAGCTAAGCACAGAGGCTAAGCAGGAGGTCAATGATGGGCCATAGAATTGGGCAATGGATGGCAGGAGGATTGGACTGGTACATCATGCTAAATGGAGGGCAGTGGCAGCACATCAGACCATGGATGGCAGGAGGGAGGAGGCTAGTCCATGGATTCAGACAACAGAGGATAGGGAGGAGGTGGATGGGGCAGCAAGCTAACTGTTCAGAGAAGGTGGGTATTAGGAACTTTATTGTTTTTAAAATGTGTGTCTGTGCGAACTACTTAAAATATGAACAAGTATGCAGCATAATCTCACTTTTAATCAGGAAGAAGAGGACGTTTGTGACTGTGACTCCGGGCTCACTTGGCAGAAACACCCCCTGACCCTCCACCCCCATCGCAAAATGTAATGCCCGTGAAAAGGGTAGGTGGACGCAGTGTTATATAGAACATAGTCCTGAGAGCACGATTGAAAATGAAAACTATATGTAGTATATGGTATAAACTATGCACCAAAAAGTGTGATACAAGATGAACCGGGGCGTGAAATATAATATGCAATACATTGTGCGCAATGACAGATTCATTGGAGAGCGCGAGATAGCACAGGCACTAGCGCGTGCTATGCGATATGCGCCTTGGAGTGTAATATGCACAGGGTAGTGTTGTGTAACCTAACTAGTCTCTAAAGTTGTAATATAAAATATGTGCTGGGGAGTGTAACGTTGCATATGCACTGTGACAAAGATATGGATCCCAGATTGTAATATGTATGGCATAGCACTGTGTGTTATAACATACACATCGAGGAAGGCACGTTAGATGGGGCAATATAACCTGTGCGAAGGCAAGTGTGGCATGACATATTCACGGGGTGGTGTTACAGTGCACATGGGCTAGAGTGTCATAGCATACGCACTAGCTGGTGGAATACAACACAGAGGTGTGAGGCAATCGGCGGGCACTGGTGGGTGTAACACAGCATTGGGCTCAGCCAGGAGCACGCTGTGACTCTCAAGTGAGGTTTGTCTCCTTTCCAGAGAGTAAAATAAAAAGTATTACACATCCGGCGGTGGATGTGTTCTTTATTAACCGTGAGGGGGGTTTCTTGCATAGTTTGGTCGAAGTTTTGTCGAATCCCCTTTGAATGGCTTGGTGTGCGTGTATATTAAAAGTGCCCGTCAATAGCTACCCATGTTTGTATAAATAAACGACAAGGGTGTCTACTTGGAGAGTGCCCACCGGCGGGGGCGCCGGGATTAGGCACGGTAGGGCGTCAGACACGTCAGAGCTTCACTAGCGGTGTAAATACATTCCATGTGGATTCATTCTATGCATAGTCGCCTTTTAATGAATATCACGCAAATCGTCATGGTGATAGGTACATACGGTTTGTCCAGCATGTCCTAGGTGTTTCTATAAATATATCTATTTTTAAAATAATAAAAAACAAAGGCCGGCCCCGGGGGATGGGGTCCCCGGAGCCATAAGTGGCCTGAGGAGGGGGGCAACGCAGCCCCCTCCTAAAGAATTTAAATTTTAAAAAGGCCATGACCCGGGGGTTGTGGTCCCCGGGGCCGATTAAGGCCTTGGGGGGGCCAAATTTATTTTTTTCAACAAAAAAAATTAGGGTGCAGGCCCTGGGGGATGGGGTCCCCAGGGCCAGTAAATTAGAAAAAGAAGGGGGGCCACACAGCCCTCCTTCTTAAAAAAATAAAATAGATAAAAGACCGGCATCGCGCTGGAGGCCACTCCCCCTCCTTGCAGCACTCTGCAAACGCGCCCCCTGGCCAGTTGTAAGTTGGGGAATTAATTCCCCTTCAATACTGAGGGTCCCTGAGGGCCAACTAGCCCAACAGGTATCTCCAGAGTGCGCCAGGGAGCTGCGTTGCAGACAGGTGTTCTGAGGCCACGCCCCTTTTTACACCTCTATGCAACGCAGCTCGGTGGCGCTTACTGGAGGTACCTAGTGGGCTAGTTTGACCCTAGGGACCCTTAGGATTCAAGGGGACTTAATCTCTCAACTTAGAACGGCCACAGGGCGCGTTTACACAGTGGTGAAGGGAGGGGACGGGCCTGAGGTGACGTGTGCAAACACGCCCTGTGGTGCGTTTTAAGTTGGGGAAATAATTCCCTTTCAATCCTGAGGAACCCTGGAGGCCAACTAGCCCACCAGGTGCTTCCAGTAAGTGCCACTGCTCTGCGTTGCAGAGAGGTGGTGCAGGCCGTGCCCCTTTTTACACCTTTCTGCAATGGCGCTTACTGGACGTACCTAGTGGGCTATTTTGCCCCTAGGGATCCTCAGGATTCAAGGGGACTTAATCTCCCAACTTAAAAAACGGCCACAGGGCATGTATACACAGTGGGGAAGGAAGGGGACGGGGCCTGAGGTGACGTGTGCAAACACGCCCTATGGCGTGTTTTAAGTTGGGGAAATAATTCCCCTTCAATCCTGAGGGCCCCTGGGGGCTAACTAGCCCACCAGGTGCTTCCAGTAAGCGCCACTGAGCTGCGTTGCAGAGAGGTGGTCCAGGCAGTGCCACTTTTTTCACCTCTCTGCAACGCACCTCTGTGGCGCATACTGGAGGTACCTAGTGGGCTAGTTGGACCCTAGGAACCCTCAGGATTCAAATTAACTTAATCTCCCAACTAAAAATGGCCACAGGGATTGTTTACACAGTGGTGAAGGGAGGGGATGGGGCCTGAGGTAACGTGTGCAAACAAGCTCTGTGGCGCGTTGTAAGTTGGGGAAATAATTCCCCTTCAATCCTGAGGGACCCTGGGGACCAACTTGCCCACCAGGTGCTTCCAGTAAGCACCACTCCGCTGCGTTGCAGAGAGGTGGTCTAGGCCGTGCCCCTTTTTACATCTCTCTGCAACGCAGCTCTGTGGCGCTTACTGGAGGTGCCTAGTGGTCCAGTTGGAGCCTAGGGACCCTCAGGATTCAAGGGGACTTAATCTCCCAACTTAAAACGGCCACAGGGCGTGTTTACATAGTGGGGGGGCCTGAGATGATGTGTGCAAACACGCCCTGTGGCACGTTTTAAGAGGTAGTTTTAATCCCCTGCCCTATTATATACTAGGGGCTTACAGAGAAGGTCATGCTGATCACAGGGGGACCCCAACGCATAGTGTTCCCTAGTGTATGTAGGTGTTTTCACTGTATTCGGAGTGTCTTTTAACATAGCACTGGTTCTAGGACTGGTAAGTCAGACTCAGTTACCACCAGTATCCGTCTGAAAAAGTTGAGGGTACAGGATGATTTTGCAACAAGGCTTCCTTCTGCTCTTCTGTTTGTTCTTTCTGCACGTTATCCTTCTTCCTGCACTTTTCTTCGTCTTTGAGGACTTCTGTTGCTTCTTTCTGCATTTCTTTTTTTTCTTTCTGTGCGTTTTTTCTTCTTTCTTCACATGTCCTATCTCTGTAGGCATAGTTAGAAATTAGCATTTAAAAAACCTTTGAAATTCACTGAAAAAACCATAGGTTTCAGGCACGTTATAGTTAGGAATTAGCATTTAAAAAACCTTAGAAATTCACTGAAAAAACCATAGGTTTCAGGGGCGTTATAGTTAGCTGGACTTTTCACTCGTACAAAACCATTGAAATTCCCCTGTTATAGTTAGTTCAGCTAACTATGACTCGCGCGCCCGCAATGCACTGCTGATGACGTCACATATTACATCACTCATGACATGGTCAGTGACATCACTCATGACATCACTGATGACATCTCAAATGACATCATTTGGCTGGTGGGAGGAGCAGGCTCTCAGGGGAACTCATGAACATGTCTTCAATACCCACGTAACTCATTATTGAGCTATATAGACAATGTCTTTATAGTTTGGAAAGGCGATCAAATGAGTGCTAAAAAATTTATAGCAGATATCAACATCAATGACGCTAATTTAAAATTCACGTCACACATAAGCCATTCGAAAGATTACTTTTTAGACACTACAGTGTATGTAATAGAAGGGAATTTGGAAACAAGTCTACATAGGAAACCTACTTCTGGTAATGCAACCCTGCATGCCTTGAGCTCCCATCCAAAACATCTTATAGCGAGCATACCATATGGAGAGCTACTTACACTTAAAAGGATTTGTAGCACAGACGAGGAACTGACCAAATGCACACTAGTCTCTTTAGAAAGATTCAGACAAAGAGGCTATAGTGAGAAAGTGCTAGTAGACGCCAAAAACATAGCAGCGTTAAGATCTAGAGAATCCCTACTGCACAAAAAAAATGATAGCGCAAAAATAGTTCCAGTCTTAGTCCATGAGAGCACCACACCCAGACTGATTACAACCTACAGTCGGCAACGGAGACAAGTAAGAGGCATAATCAATAAAAATGGGCACATTTAAAAAAAAAAAAAATAATGTTTTAGTCCTCATAATACCAACAAAAGGAGCTCTTGATGGGATTCCTCCAATCTATCCAGGCCAAGTATAACTGTGACTGACCCTTGGGGTAAGGCACATGGAATGAAGAGAGGTCTATCCCTTCAAGATATTACCATTCCCTGTTCCCTTCTCCTATTCGCAATTCATGGAAAACCCAATGTTACTTAGGAGGACAGGACCAATGGTACCTTGGCTTAATCATAGGACCAAGTTTTTACTTTTCTCTCCAATCTGACAGAGCAGCCCAAATCTTGTTTTCACTCTTTTGGTCGCAAGCCACATCTAATTCGCTTGTATGAATAATGCTCTTTAAGCAATCAGCAAAGTTCGGAGGAGTTTCAGATTTCCATACTCTACATATTTCCCTCCTCACGAGGATTAACACATAAAACACAAACTTGGCAACAGATGTATTCATAGCATATCCATATGGTAAGCCAAAAAAAATCATATTGAGACTTACTTCCATCTGTTGATTCAATGCATCTTCGAGAAACGCGCATACCTCAGTCCAATACAGCTTGATTCTTGCACATTCCATAAACATGTGAATATCATCAGCTGCAGGGCATTTACACCGAGCGCAGGTATATTCCTTTCCCGTAGCCTTAGATCATTTTTTGGGAGACCAATAAACTCTATAGGCAGTATAGAGGTGATTCCTCCTGAGTGCGGCGGGTTTAACTATTGCCTGCAACATAGAAAAAGAATCTGACCATATTTTTAAAAATTCATTTTCTCCCCCTCTAGCTTCTTTGCCCCAGAGTCTTCTGATCTCAAGTTCCACATCCTCACCAGATTCCAAAAGGGCCCAATACCAAAAGAAAACTTCTCATATACTTGTTTTGGAAACTAAATCAGCCTTCCAGTTTGTTTCATCTTTGCCCCAGATCTGTGCTGCCCACCAAGAAGACAACTGATAAAACTTAAACCTGGTCAACGTCCCGCACGTTAAACTACTTAACGCCTCCCAGTTTAATAACTTCGAATACACTTGGAGGTCTCCCCAGAATCTTATACCTGCCCTCTTTAACGTTTGACAAAGTTGATCCCGGAGGCATTCAGGTGTACCTGGAGAATCCCAGATTGGAGCCTGTGCTGCAAAGTATGGAATTCTCATTCTTCTCCTGATTTGTATCCAAGTCTTTAATGCTGCTCCCAGTATCTTTAATCTAACTATTTTATAGAACTTTGGGTCTCCATACTTATAAAGAAAAAACTCCTGTCCATGCTCTACATCCTTTAACATTGCCTCAAACAATAGGCCTAATGATGAAGAATCCGTTTTATTGGCCAATATTCTACCACGCTATCCTGGGGCTTTTTGTGGCCCAAATGAAGGAACCAATTTTCCCTTGTAATTTAGCGATATCCTCTACCTTAAAAGATAATGGAATAGAGTTAAATAAGAAGGTGATCTTCGGCAAGATTATCATTTTTACCAGGTTAACCCTCCCATAGATGTTTAGGGGGAGGTTAGCCCACCGTGTAAACAAACTTGCAACCTCTTTAGAAACCCTCTTCCAGTTGACTTTGGGGATATCTTCTAGGTTCTGAACTAAATTCATGCCAAGATATCTCATTTGGTTTTTAGTTCCTAAACTACCTTTAACTTGATTCCATTCCATTATTTCTGTATTTTCTTTATTTATTTTATAGCCTGAAACTGCTCCGAACACTTCAGCCTTTTCAAACAGCTGGGGCATGGCTTCTGCAGGGTTTGATGCAAACATAAGCAGATCACAGCCTGAACAAAATTATTAGGAAAGCCAAAATTGTATAGTGTCTCCCAAAGATATGCCCAGTTTACCTGATCAAAAGCCTTTGCAGCATCTATTGCCACAATTGTGAGGGGGAGCTTCTTTACTTCTGCTATATCAATTGCACCCATTACCTGGAAAGTAAGCTCATTCAGCTGCCTCCCTGGTATGAACCCTCTCTGGTCAGGATGAACTATTGTCTTGATATATTTAGTTAGTCTTGTTGCTAAGATACCTGCAAAGATCTTCTGATCTGAATTTAACAGGGATATTGGCCTGTAGGACTCAATCTTCTGAGGTTCCTTATTGGGTTTTAAAATCAGGGACACTGTCGCCTCAGCCCAAGAACTTGGGGTACATTCCCCTTCGAGATATATTTTATTGAAAAGATTTTTTAATACTGGTACCACCTTATCTAACATTCCTAAATATACCTCGATAGGAAGCCCATCTGGGCCAGCTGCTTTGCCCCTGGCCATTTTTTTACATTGTGCCCTGACCTCCTCCTCTGTTATATTTGCTTGCAGAAATAATCTATGATCTTCAGTCAGCTGAGGGAGAGTTATTTGATTTAACCATGCCTTAGCTCTCTCAGGGCCTGATTCAATATCTTCCTTATATAACTCGTTCATAAAAGATCTTGCCTCTTCCCGAATTTCATCCTCATCAAATAGTAGTACCCCTGTCCTTCTATGGGTTAAGCTCTTTATCAAACTCCTTGCCCTATCTGCCCTAGCCTTCCATGCTAAGAGGGAGCTACATTTCTCGCCATTTGCGAAATGCTGGAGTTTACTAACTTTCCACTTATTGATAAGTTTCTTGTCCAGATTTGCCTGATATTCTGCCTGTAAACCTTCCAACTCTTTTTCCAAGTGTAGGACCAAATCCTGGGACACCAGGGACGTCTTCTGTAGGTTCAACTCTTTTTCCTTTATCTTCTTCATTTTTTTTTTTTTCATTTTTTTTTAAAAATATGTTTATTGATTAACCTTGTACAATACTTCAGGAGCACTTCAATCAGGAGCTTCCGCTCACATACCAGTACCCTAATACACAATACTCCTTGTACACTCAAGACTTTTCATGATCTATGGTTTACAGTCAACGGTGTCCGTACACATTGTAAAATCCTGTGATACACCACCCACTAACTGCACCATCTTCTTTTCATAGCAAGATGCAACGTAACAATGCGAATAACAGTGCACTCGGAAGTTCCATATCTCAATAAGATAAAAGTACATAGAATCCTAAAACCTACCCCATGTTACCTCCCCTCCTCCCTCCTACCATGCATCAACTCTAGTTGTGTCCCTCCTGCAGTTTCACCCCTACTAGAAATGTCAGCACTTAGTCTGGCCGGGGAGAGATTTCCATCAAGTCTATGCGCTGTTAGTGTTAACTGTATATTTGGGGGAAGATCTACCATACCAGAGGACTGAGCTGTTATGTAGGACTGAACCATTGTAGAGGACAGACCCGTTGGAGACAGGGTATTTTCAACCCTAGGTGTCTCTGTCATATTATCTTGGCAGACCTTCCTCTCCACTCCAATATCTGTCGTTAGTACAGCAAACCGATTTTCCAATAGGAGGGGTGAAGAGCTCTGCTGAATACCTGGCAGGTGCCCCTTGGATATAGCCGCCTGCTCCATTATTTTAAAGTAAGATTTCAGTGAAGGAGTCGTCCTAACCAATGGGCAATATGACTTAGCGTCTCTCCCTTTTTTTGTATCAGCTGTTTTTATCGTTTTGTTTTCCTTGGGTTTATTGGGAGCACTCCCTCAAAAGTCCAGTCCTCCACAACTAGTTTTTCCTTGTTTTTTAACTCCAGATGTGAACGCAACTGGTATCTATTTTTTTTGGGGGGGATGACCTCCTTTGACGTGCCGAGTAAACAAAAGGTCACTAACCCCCACCAGGGGCTCTTGGGTAGGTTTCACCAGAATATTCGCTGGTAGAGTACTCTCCCCCTGACTTTCTCACTTTTTTGCAGATTGAAGAACAAGGGGAGCATCAGGAGGATCTAAGCGGGAGGAAATGGACTTTTTTTCCATCGACTTCCCCCAAACACCCGTCTTACCGCCTCTAACGCTGACACCGGGTTGGGTGAAGTCTGTGTCCGGAGACCTCCCTCACTTGGATACCGCCGGAATACTGTGCTGGCTCTGCCTTCCACCGCCCCGTAGCCAATCCTGACGGAAGCTGCCTGCGCCCTCCGCCAAAGCATCGTTCGGCGTCCTCCAAACCCACCGTAGACCGCTAGTGCGTCCTGCCCCATACGGCGTCAGCGCGTCAAGATTCCGGGATAGAACTCCGACAGCTCGGCTCAGCTCACAGTGTACAGCATGAAGGAACCGGGGGAGGGAAAACAAAAGAGAGCGGGAGTGTTTCGAGGTGAGAAGGGATTAACTCGAAATATACATTATCTATTTACCCCAAAAAGATCGTGTATGCGGGTAATCCCATTGCCATATGCCGATGTTTTGCCTCGCTGTGCCGGGAGCTCCCGCGACCGGCGTCAGCCCGCCGCCATGTTCCTCCGATTGTCCCCCCCAAAAATGGGCCCATTTTATTGACGGATGGGGTATTGGCACCTGATTTGCCTTCTGCTCCAATACTTACCTTTAGAAGAGCAAAGTTAATGAGAACTGAATTGGTAAAAAGTAGCCCGAAAATTGCGCTAAGCACCACATGGTTAATACCAAAACAGAGGGTTTTTAAATGTTCATCATGCAGGGCTTGCAAATTCGGAGCTAACACAACACACTATACAGTACCATTTAGTCCAATCAAGAGAGAAATCAAAGGCCACTATACTTGCCGCACTGACTTTGCGATATATGTCCTTACTTGCACATGTGGTCGAAATTACATCGGTAGCACCAAATTACAAGTGCATGTACCCATTTTACAGCATTTGCGTGCCATAGTGAATAACGATAGCAATTACCCTGTAGCTTGTCATTTTAAGGCTGTACATGATAATAATCTCACCTGCCTAAAGTACTATGTGGTTGACGCTGTCCCAATACCCCGACGTGGGGGAAATAGGGATCTCATGTTAAGACAACGGGAAACATGTATCATTCTGGGATTCGATAGCACGGCCCCAATGGGACTCAATACCACAGAGGACCTCCACAATTTTCTGTAATCTTTAATAGAAATGCTTACCATAATAGATGTTAATTTATTCATTTCTTTCATAAACAAAATGGTAACAAGGTAGCTATAATCAAGACAGTAGACAGAGCCTCAAGTGATTAACCTATTTATATGAACCATCCTTTTGATCATGAACAACAGAAATAAAAAAATATAACAAAATATTTTATTAGTATATATAAGATATAGAAAACCCCATAAAATGTATTGTTTAGAAGTGTTTTTAGATGTGTTTTTTAAGTATATTTATTGTACATATTTATATAGAAATAAGGGATCGCACATAGCACTTTACTAAGGTAGTAGTTGTACTTAGTTATCTACACGTAGCACTTTTATTGCCAAATTTGCACAATGACTATGGATTTTAGCCAGTTATACAGAATGAGAAAGTGTATATTTTGTATTATTAACAAAACGCTTTTTTTAGAGTCTAGATCATTTTTTGAACTATTTGATACCGACGTTGAGACTATATCTCCAAATGAAATATTAACATAGTTTGGTTATCAACTTAATATGATTTCCATTGTGCATCATTACGAGAATTATAAGAATGTCTCATGTCGTGTTAAGATGTGGAGATTATCTGCATTGAAGTATTTAAGCATTTATGCTTGTATACATGTACTCTTTTTTAGCGTTTTTTAATGTTTTATAATTATATACACTAGTATCTATTGTTCCTTTTCGATACAAGAGGATACCAGCTGGTAATACTTGCAGCATTGAACATTGCATGTTTTAGGCTATGGCACACAGAGAGAACAAAGTCTGTATATAGTCTGTTTTTCATGTTCATGTGGGATGACGTGAAACACATGGGTGGTATTTAAACTTTGTAAGGCAATGCTTTTTCGAATGTGATCAAGGCTGCTCAGGTAGTCGAAACATGTTATGACCATCTCCAAGTGAATAACACAGGATTCAGGGACTTTATATTTAGTTGGACATTTCACTCGTACATAACCAGAGAAATTTGGCCGTTACAGCTAGTTGAGCTAACTATAACTCACGGCCCCGCAATGCACTGCTGATGACGTCACATATTACATCACTCATGACATGGTCTCAAATGACATCACTGATGACATCATCCAGAGAGTGGGTGATTTTTAAAAGTTTAAGAATGTTAATTATAGATACGCAAAGGTGTATTGAAGAATGAGTGGGTGTATGGGTGTCTGAATGGATGATTTAGTGGGTGTGTGACTGACTAAGTGAGAGATTAAACGTATCTTAGTGAATACATGGGTGAATGACTAATATGTGTGAATGTCTGTGTTAGTCTGTCAGTTGGTGTGTAATTGCTGCATGGGTTGGTGAGTGGCTACATGAGTGTCTATATGGGTTATTGATTGGTTGTCTGATTACCTGTATGGGTGCCTGAGTGTCTGTGTGGATGGGTGGGGTTTGTGTGACACCCTTCATGGATATGTGAGTGGGTGATTCAGTGGGTGTATGGGTTCATGAGTGCATCTATGAGGGGCTGTATGGGTGAGTGAGTGTGCGTATGACTGTGTTGGTGAGAGAATGGATGTCTCAGTGGTACATGTGTGAGTAACTACATATGTGAAAAGGAAGTATATGTGAATGTTGGAGTATATAAGTGACTATATGTGAGAGTGAGTGATTGTGAGAGTGGCTGTATGGATGAGTGTGTGCTTGTGTCATTGATGTATTAGTATCTGTGTGAATAAGTGAGGTGGTGTGTGTATAACTGTATTGGTGAGTAAATTGCAGTGTGATTGAGTCTTTGGGTGACTGACTAGGTGTGTGAGTATCTCTGTGGATAAGTGGCAGTATGTGTGTGTCTGTTTGGGTGTATTAGTGCATATATCAGAGGCTGTTTTGATGAGTGACTGCATGTATGAGTGACTGTATCGGTGGGTGAGTTGATGTGTGTGGACCTATGAATCAGTGAGTGGGTATGTACTAACTGGTATTGGAGTGCCTATGGTTTCGAGAATGGTAGTCTGTATTTTAGAGTGGGTGTATGAAAGGTTATATTAGGGTGTGAGGAGGTGCATCAGATATTAAGTGGATGATGTCAACAGTGATGACATTTGAGATGTCATGAGTGATGTCATCAGTGATCTCACTACGCCACTGGAGTCAAGCTATCCTGGCTGATGACGGCTGATAGCCAGAAACCGGTCCTAGGATGCTTGATTCCGGTCCAGGGAAGACATGGCTTGGCAGTTCGGGCTGGACTGTTCCCATGAGGCACAGGGTCAAGACTGATTTGCATATGGCCATGTCTAAACTGGGGTGGTGTAGTGGGCAAAAGAACAATGGATTTAACCCAGATCTCTTGACTGGGGGAGAATGTCTGCATTGTCAGCATTCCGTCCATCATTTGTTTGTTGTAACGCTTTTCGCCCTAAGTGGGATGGGTATTCCCAGACGTGGGACCCGTGCTCACTACGCCACTGGAGTCAAGCTATCCTGGCTGATGACGGCTGATAGCCAGAAACCGGTCCTAGGATGCTTGATTCCGGTCCAGGGAAGACATGGCTTGGCAGTTCGGGCTGGACTGTTCCCATGAGGCACAGGGTCAAGACTGATTTGCATATGGCCATGTCTAAACTGGGGTGGTGTAGTGGGCAAAAGAACGATGGATTTAACCCAGATCTCTTGACTGGGGGAGAATGTCTGCATTGTCAGCATTCCGTCCATCATTTGTTTGTTGTAACGCTTTTCGCCCTAAGTGGGATGGGTATTCCCAGACGTGGGACCCGTGCTCACTACGCCACTGGAGTCAAGCTATCCTGGCTGATGACGGCTGATAGCCAGAAACCGGTCCTAGGATGCTTGATTCCGGTCCAGGGAAGACATGGCTTGGCAGTTCGGGCTGGACTGTTCCCATGAGGCACAGGGTCAAGACTGATTTGCATATGGCCATGTCTAAACTGGGGTGGTGTAGTGGGCAAAAGAACGATGGATTTAACCCAGCTCTCTTGACTGGGGGAGAATGTCTGCATTGTCAGCATTCCGTCCATCATTTGTTTGTTGTATCAGTGATCTCACTGACCATGTCATGAGTGATGTAATATGTGACTTCATCAGCAGTGCATTGCGGGGGCATGAGTTATAGTTAGCTCAACTAACTATAAGAGCCAAACTTCTCTGGTTTTGTATGAGTAAAATGTCCACCTAACTATAACGTCCCTGAAACTGTGGTTTTTTTCAGTGAATTCCTAAGGTTTTTTAAATGCTAATTTCTAACTATAACGACCCTGAAACCTATGTTTTTTTTCAGTGAATTTCAAAGGTTTTGTAAATGGTAATTCCTAAATATAACGTCCCTGAAACCAATGTGTTTTTTTCAGTGAATTTCTAAGATTTTTTAAATGCTACTTTCTAACTTTAACCTAGTAGTCACGTTTGCAGTGTGGTGTAAGGAGGGGGCTGGGCCTCCGACCAGCGGTCTGGAATTTCACTGCTTAGGACTTGCAGGAGGTACCAGGAGGGGTTCTTGACCCCCAAAGTACCTCAGCAGTAAAGTGGACTTCATCCCCAAACCCGTAGTATGCCAGGAGGCGAGTTTGCAGATAGGTGGAGAAGGGGGGGGTGGCCTCTGAAGACCTCTTAGCAATCCCACTGTGTGGGACTTACTGGGGGTAATAGGAGGGGTAGTTGTCCCCCAAGGACAACCTTGGGGGCCAACTACCACTCCTATTTCCTCCAGTAAGTTCCACACAATCAGGATTGCTAAGTTCGCAAAGCAGGCCATGCCCCCTTTTGACCACCACTCTGCAAACGCGCTCCCTGGCATGCTCTTGGATGGGGAGTGAAGTCTCCTTCACTTCTGGGGATCCTTAGGGGCCGACTAGCCTACCCGTTACCTCCAGTAAGACCCACATAGTGGGATTGCTGAGAGGTGGACATAGGCCACGCCCCCTTTCTCCACCACTCTGCAAATGCACCTCCTGTCGCACTCTTGGTTAGGGGATGAAGTCCCCTCACCTCCTGAGTGTCTGTGAGGGCCAACTAGCCCTCCTGTTATCTCCAGTAAGCCCCACACATACCCTTTTTACACCACTCTGCAGACGCACCTCCTGGCGCACTGCTGCTTGGGGGATGAAGTCCACTTTAGTCCTGAGGTCCACAGGATACAAGACGACCTCATCACCCCACCAGCAGAGCGCCAAGTGGCGTGTTTGCAGAGTGGTGTAAAAAGGGACGTTGCCTCGGACCAGGTCTCAGCAATCCCACTATGTAGGGCTTACTGGAGGTACCTGGTGGGCTACTTGGCCCCTAAAGACCCTTAGGATTCAAGGGGACTTCATCCCCCAACTCACAAAGCACCAGGCTGGCGTGTTTTCAGAGTGGTGCAGGGAGGGGGCGGGGCCTCCGGCGACATGCTGGCTTCTCTTTTTCTCTTTTTCTTTTCTTTTTTGGAATGGGGGCTTTGTGGCCTCCCTTCCATTAATTATTTTTGGGCCCTGGGGACCCCATGCCCCAGGGCCAGAGACATCTTTTAAATTTATTTTATTTTTATTTTTTTAATGGAAGGGGGCGATTTCGGTCCTGGGGACCCCATACCCCAGGGAATGGCCACATTTTTTTTTATTTTTTTTAAATAAAGTAAATTTAGATGAGGGGGCCCCAGGGCTTTGCCTCCTTTTTATTTTTTATTTTTTTATATTGAGGAGGGGGGTCGCGTGGCCCCCCTCTTGGGCCATTTTCGGCCCTGGGGACTCTATCCCCCGGATATGGCATTTGTGTTGGGGATCAAAGGGGAGCCCCAATGCCCCCGCAGTCCATGCCGGCTTCCCGCCTCCTGCGGGAGCCAGCATTGCTTTTGGACAAAGGGAGCTGCTCCCTTTGGCCAAAAGCAATTCTGCTTTGCTTCGTGGAAGTTTCCTGCTCTCGCTTCCACGAAGCAAAGCAGTGTTTGCTATGACAGGGTGGCTGCCATAGCAAACTACAATGTCACGGGGGTGGTCACCCAGGGACATTGCTGGAGCTGGCCCTGGGAGGTGGTGGTCCCCAGGGCCAAGGAGGGCTCCAGGAGGAGGGCCCCCCTCCCAACTGATTAAAAGCCCCAGGGAGGTGGTGGTCCCCGGTGCTGGGGGGCCGCTACGGACCCCATATTTTATGTGCTCAAAGCCCCGGGAAGGTGATGGTCCCTGGAGCAGTGTGGGCACTACTTTTAATGTTGTACAGCCCCGAGGAAGTGGCGGTCCCCAGCTCTTGGGGGGCCCTTGAGGCCCCTCCACCCATATTATACAAATGCCCCGGAGACGTGGCGGTCCCCGGGGCATCGTGGGGGGACACGAGCCCCCATGCAGATTTTTTACAAGCCCCGGGGAGGTGGTGGTCCCCAAGGCTGCGGGGGCCACGTGCCCCCGCATAATATTTATCATGGCTCGGGGAGGTGGCAGTCCCCGTGGCAGTGGGGCCCCCGAATTATAAATCTGCATTGTTTCCAGGACCTGGCCCACCTGGGGGCTTCTAGAAAACGAAGCGCAGAAGGCCGCGCTACGTTTTTTTTTTTTTGGCAGGATTTGCTGACCCTATGTGAATCCCGCCAAAACTGTTTTTAAAAAAATGCTTTTTTTGGCCCCGTGGTTCCCTTTGAGACCCCATGAGCAGGCCTAGGCAGTCAGGGTGTTTCTACCCTGCCCTCTTTTAGTGTTTTTTGTCCTTTTTTCTTGTGACTTGGTTCTACCGAGCCACAAGATGGCTGCCAACACTTCTTGGTTTGAAGTGTTGGCAGACAATCAGAATCAAGCTCATGATCGGGAGGGTTCGTTGATCCACCGCGGTCACCAGATATCAATATTTTTTTATTTTTGAATTTCTCAGGAACTACTGAACGGATTTACACCATTTAAAGCAAAGAGTGCACTCTGGATAAAGAGTTATCTCTCTGCCAAATTTGGTGTAATTCCATTCAGCAGTTCGAGCTGTAGCTGTGACAAAGGGTTCCTATGGAAATTAACATGGAGAAAAAGCGTTTTTTGGACCCCCCCTTTCACACTCTTACCCGATTCGCAGGCTCCCTTCTGCCTCTGGAGGATGGCGGGCAGCCCTTGTTGCAGCGCCTTGCATGTCTCCACATTCAGTTGTCACATATGGTTATAGGTTTTCCATCGCTGCCATACACCTTGGACGTCAGCTTGCACTGGCACACGCCCTTGGCCATGCGCTTCCCTGCTGGGTGCTTGCACTCAAGACTATCCCCACACAGCGGGTCCTCTTTGTGGCCACAGGCCTCCCCTTCACCTGCAGCACAGACGAGACAGCAGTTGCAGCGGTTGGGCACGTATCAGCTGGGGCAGCTGGGACTTGGGCATCTGGAGACCACATCTCAAGGAGCACTTGCTGAGGCCTATAGGGTCCGCCGCATACTGCCCTGTGATTGCGGCCACAAGTAGGCACACTAACACATTGGCATGTGCTGATTTCTGCATCGCCATTTTTTAAAACTAAATAAATAAATAGAACATTTACGAAAATGATGAAAGCAGTGCAGTTCGGCCCAACTAATAACCCTCTAAAAATAGTAAATAGTGTGAAGACAAACTCACATGCACTCTGAGGCCTGAGGAAGGAACAAACGTGTGCCCAGCTGCAAAAGCAGCTGCCCGAATTACAGGATATACTTTTGTTAGGAGCAGAGGTAGTCTGTGGAGGATGAAACGAGGGGTTTCGAGTGCAGGGCCACTAATGCAGGGGAACGTACGGCCTTTAAAGGGAGAAAGATTGTGTGGGGTTGGGATCGGTGTGCACAGCAGCCTGTGGTTGATAAGGAAGGAGCTGGTATCAGATCTACATCCACCAATGCAGAGGAACCTAAGGCCTATAAGGGGGAGGAATTGGGGGGTATCTGGTTTATACCCCAATGCAAAGGATTGAATTGATAAATGTGGGCGGGACGGGTACACATCAATCGATGCAAAGGAACGTCTAGGCTTGAAAGGGAGAAAATGGGCATGGGGGTCGGAACCAGGAACATAGGTCATTAAACGAAGAAAGGGGCGGGTTCTGACACCGCGATGTAAAGAAACCAGTGATTCACAGCCACCCATGCAAAGAAACGTGTGGCTTGTGATGGGAGAGGGGCGAGTTTCTGGTTCAAACCTGAATGCAGAGAAGGGGTTTCGGGTCCACATCCCCCGAAGCACCAGAACCCGTAGCTGATGGTGCAAACTTTACTCTAACGGGCTCAGCCAGATGTGCACCTCCTGGCTTGCTGGGAAACAACACCACCTAAACCACAATGACACAAAATAAACCATGCGACAATTATTCACCAAGGAGAGAAGGCCTGCTGTAGCCCAGAGGCAGGTAAACATCTTCAGTAGTGCTGCCAAACACGCGCCTCGCGGGAGGTGTGCGAAAAGTCTGCTGGGACCGTGGCGACACTCGAAAGCAAAGACAGCACAGGAACTAAGCTCGCCGCGAGAAAACACGTCCAAACGCAAAGAGTGCCCGATAAGCTATCTCGCTGGCTCAATGCACCAGATGCAGAGATAACCTCACCCAGGCGCAACTGACAATACCAGCGCAGCCGACCTAGCCCGCAATCTTCTATGGTCAATGAAACCCGTACCACTGCAGTGCTGTTATGGTGTATCAAGAGCTTTGGTGATTGGTGGCTGTCCACGTTTCCAGTTGTAAGTGGAAAGATAGCCCAGCCAATAAACAAAAGACAATGATGCACCGTAGTGTACTTCTCTCTCGCGCCAGGCTGTTTTATAAGAGTTTATTATCGTTTGGATTTAGCATGTCTTGGGGTCACATAACCCCGTTTCCAGTTGTAAGTACAAAGATAGCCCAAAGGCCAACAAACAAAAGATATTGAGGGCTGGAATGTGCTCGCATCCCCCTCCCCTGAGCCGGGCTGTTATCTGGAGGCCAGGCTGCAGTGGTGTGAACAGGCGTTAGAAGCCTGACTGGCCGGGGTAGTCAAGTGTGAAAATACTGAGCGCTGTTCCCCAAACAAGCCCGGCGGAGCGTGGCGCGCGCCCTTGGCAGGGGCGGGGGAGCGCATTCCAGGCGGGGGAGCGGACCCTCATTACTGAAAGTTTGACCTATTGGTGTTGCAAATAATGATGCAACGCCAATAGCTCAAACTTTCAGTAATGCAAGACTTATTACATTGCAAATGCTTGTTGAATTAGGGGATGGCAAGGTTTCTGCCGGCAGCAGACCAGAGCGCTCTCGAGAGGTATAGGGTTTAAAGTAGTGAGTTAACCCAGTAGGACCCTGGCTGTGCAGGGACTTGAAAGCTGTACACAAGGTTTTGAACTGAATACGTGTTACAATTTACATTTTCGAATCGTCTGCCCAGTACAGGAAGAGGCTTCCGTGGTCCCCACTGCTTGTTGAAAGAGATGGAGGGGGAAGAAAGGGAGCGAGAGGAGGGGCAGGGTAAGAGAGAGAGGGAGACTGTGTGTGAGAGGAGGGAGACAGAGCGAGAAAGAGCGAGAGAAGGAGAGGAAGCATCTTTGTGAGAGATGTGGAGAGGAGGAAACAGCGCTGAGGAGAGAAAGTGTGTGTGAGACAGGGATTGGGAGACAGAGGACAGCAGGGAGTGTGTATGTGTGAGGGAACTTATTGCAGGCAGGCGCGTGCGTTTCCACATCATGAGCTGGAGCTGTGCGTTCATGAGGGGGTGCAGAATCAAGTCATGTTGCAGAGCTGGTTGAATTCAGCGGCCTTGGGGAGATAATTATGTAACACGTTATGCAAGCACATGCGCTGTTGTGGAACATTCTGTGGCATTACTTCTCAGAAAGATATCTTCACGCTCATCAGAGACCACACGAAACGCTTTTTAGTATAATGTAGAAAAACCGCTCTCCAAACAAAATTTAACTCTTATGATGAAAATGTCAACTATGTCTCAAGCTCCGCCCCCTTGTTTTGTGTGTGGAACTGGCAGACGGATTTTGTAAAGACGCCTCGTGATTTCTAACGTGAGGGTGCGGCAGACAGCTTTAAGAAGACATCCTCTTTACAGAATACGAGGGAGATGAAAGGAAAACAAGAAAAAAAAAGCCCGGCGGAGCGTGACGCGCGTGTTTGGCGGGGGAGCGCATTCTAGGCGGGGGAGCGGACCCTTTGAAGTGCTCCCAAAAGCGGAGTGCATGGTGGCACGATGCGCGTGATTGTGCGTGTGCTAGCCATGCAATCCGCTTTTGGGAGCACTTTGAAAAGCCCCTTTACAATAGTCTCGCTTTGCGATCGCTTACGCGATAGCAAGGCGAGACCTAAAAACAACACCAACAGAAGATGGAACAAACAATGAATGTGTTCCAAGCCGACAAAGACCTAACCGGATCTGCCTTATTAGTTTTAAACTTCACTGACATTCATCTGAGTCAAGCAGAGTCAAAAGTTCTTTATCTTGGTCTCACTTATAGTCCAGCAAGCAATCTGAATTATGCAAAAACCCGGATTGATCTATATAAATATATGCATAAACTGAAACTCCAAAAGTATTTCATGTTCAATAAGACAGTCCCAAAACCCAACCCAACGTCAACCACGGAGATGACACAAGGATTGTGTGTTAATGTTACAAGATCTACAGCAATTACACAATGAAGTCTCTAGTTCTGGCAGTATGGAAGAACATCTGGTTTTAAATACTCTTGGCAACACGAAATTCAAACCGAAATCCACCTTTACACCCTTAATGTTGCATGACAATATTGACATTTTCCATGAACTTTCCATCTCAGGAATCAAAAAATTGTATTCTGCCACATTACGTGAAAAGCACAAGCACACAGCACACAATAGCTGTTACATCCAGCTTATCAAGAAACTGCAGGCCAGCGACAACATCATAGTCCACCAATCTGATAAAGGGGGAAACGTAGTGTTGTGACCCCGAGAACATTATTTGGAGGAAGCTTACAATCAGTTGAACGACCTCCAATGTTACAAACGTCATGCAGTTCCAGTGAAACAAGCACAAACTGAATTTTATTCTCAACTTTTGGCTTGGAGAAGTTCAGGATTACTTAGTCAAGATGAACTTAAATTCCTCAAGAATGAGCAGCCAGTAATTCCTGTAATTTACTTCATTCCTAAAATTAAAAAATGTGCTGAAAAACCACTGGGCAGGCCCATTATATCGGCGCGCAATGGTTTGCTAGAGAATACGTCTGTGTACATAGATGCTTTTTTGCAGGAACATGTAAAGGCTTTGCCCTCCTATGTCCAAGACACAGGCGACTTTCTTAGGAAACTTGCTGGGTTGTCATGGGACCCTTCCTACTGGTTGATAACATTGGATGTTACATCCTTTTACACCAGTATTCACCATCTAGATGGTTTGAAAGCGGTTAATCATTATTTGGGGAGCAGGTCTATTCAGATGTCTAACCACAACAAAATGTTGCTTGCTATGATTTTCATTTGCTTAAACAGCAATTTTTTCATGTTCTTCAATCAGTATTTCCAACAGGTTAGGGGTGTTGCTATGGGGGCCTGTTTTTCTCCCAGCTATGCCTGTCTGCATATGGGCTGCTGGGAGGAACAGGTTCTCTATGGCGAACACCATGACACTTTCACCAAACATGTAATTCAATGGTATTGTTACATTGACGATATATTTTTGATATGGCAGGGCACTAGACAACAAGCTTTGGGCTTCTTTGATTTGATTAATGTCAACACACTAAACCTTAATTTCACATCTAACATAAGTCAGGATAATGTGTTCTCTTTAGACGTAGAGATTGTTGTCAGAAAGGATAAACCTGAAACACGGTTATTCAGGAAGCCCACTGCGGGCAACACCGTGCTGCATGCTACAAGTCACCATCCGGCGCATTTGATACGCGGCATCCCTTATGGGGAGATGCTGCGCACCAGCCGCATATGCAGCATAGATTCAGAGTTTCTCATAGCACAGGAAGCCAGTAAAGTGATATTTCTGGCTAGGGGTTATACAACCTCCATGATTGACAGGGCGATCCACAAGGCCAACCAGATTCCCAGGAATTATGTTTTACAGAATAAAACATCCAATGCACTATCGGTAAAAACTAAAGAGCCAGTCAGACTGATCTTGACTTATAACCGCCAGCACCAAGCTCTTCGGAGAATCTTAAAGAAAAATTGGAGCTTGGCACGCAATGACCCTGTCATTAGGGACCTAATGGCAGTCAGTCCTGAAATCACCTTCAGGAAAGCTCGATTCATGAGCGATTCATTAGTCAAATCTAGTCCTGAAATAGGCACCAGTAAATCATGGCTACAAGCTAGTAAGGGCTTCAGGAGATGCACCAGCTGCAAAACTTGCAGACAAGGTGTCAGTAAAACAGAGTTTAGAACTCCCTTCTGTGATGCCCCTCGGCCCATCACTAAATTGCTTACTTGTAAGACCAACTTTGCCGTATACGTGCTGGAGTGTCCGTGTGGCCTGCAATACGTTGGTAGCACCAAGTTGCAGGTCCACAAACGGATACTTCAGCAAATCAGGGCAATCAATGGAAGTGATGCCTCCTATCCAGTCGCGCAGCACTTTAAAGATCGACATGACAACAAGAGCGAGCTTCTTAAGTACTTTGTCATTGATTCGGTGCTCCCCCTCAGACGGGGAGGAAACCGGGAGGCCCTCTTGCATGCCCTGGAAAACAAATACATTCTGGAACTTGACACTAAGACACCGCAGGGCTTGAACTCAAGCGAAGATTTTTACACTTGTCTGTAGGTTGGTCCCCATGTTTAATAACATCATGTATTTTACATATCTATTTTTATTGGTCATGCCTCCCGAATCCACAGTATTTTTAAACACTTCTACATGATTTTTTTATCACTATTTGCACTTTTACACATTATCTTGCACTGACAACTCTATCTGGACATAGATATATTGGTGTCCACTTGGACAGATAGTCAAGATGTCTGTTTCTGTCCATCTTGCAGCATTTATGGGTACACAACAATATATGTTGAGTAGGCTTTGCTATGTATGCATACTTAGCTTAGTTAAGATTGTTACCTGGCTCTATTACATCTCCAGGTATGCACGTTATTCAACAGCTGAACAGGTTGTTTAAGTGAGACATTACCCACTAGGGTTACACCTATAACTTGCTCAGTTTGCACAACAGCGTTCATATTGCACATGCAGGGAATGAATTGAATTTAAATGTATTTTTTAACTCTCCTTTTATATAGCGTATACTTTTAATATGGATTAATTACACTCATACTGTGTTTTTATATTCTTAAAGTATTTTAAGCTATTTATGATGTTGCTAGTTGTGCTCCGATGATTATTATTCTGTTGGTTTCAATGTGACTACAAACAAACATGTATTTTGTCTATGTCCATCACCCTTGCATCAGGCAACCAATCGTGTTACTGTTTACATTGCACTATGCACTTTAAATGTGGCATTGTAACTCCCAAGGCATCATGTGATCAAGGCCTCTGGTAGGCTGAAACGCGACATGCTGGCATGCTGAGATTTAAATAAAATTACTCACTTGCACTTTCAACTGGGTCAGTCATCGTCTGTTCCTGTGTTGTCCTGGATGATTGGGGGATTGCAGGAGCCCCCCAGGCGAAACTTCCGACATATATATATATATATATATATTTTAATTCAATCGACCAACGTTTCGAAGTTGCACTCAATTACCAGTCTGTGTGAAAGCAAAACCGGCTCGCCTTCCCTCGGAGATAAATCCATTTAGCCTTACGCGTTTCAGAGCTTCTTTTGCTCCTTGGTCACAGGCATGCACAGATTGCAATCTCTGTGCATGCCTGTGACCAAGGAGCAAAAGAAGCTCTGAAACGCGTAAGGCTAAATGGATTTATCTCCGAGGGAAGGCGAGCCGGTTTTGCTTTCACACAGACTGGTAATTGAGTGCAACTTCGAAACGTTGGTCGATTGAATTAAAATATTTACTACGGCAGTCCATTGTCGTGAAGTGCGCACCACCTGGAAAAATTAAGGGGCCAAGGAGGCATAGAACTGAACGAAGCCTCCGTCTGGTAAATATCAGTCAGCATGATGAACCGGAGACCTTCACCTTTGAGGCCCACTGAGGGTTGTGAATATAATTTTACTGGCATGGAAATATGCAAAGGCCAACAATGGTAATTTAAAGCATGGGAGCACCGAAACCTACGAAGGACATCTACTACAGAACACAAGTACCAGCATGCAGCACTAGTGTTACTCACCTGAGGCGCATTATGTGCGTAATAAAAACGTGCTGGAAATGGTGCCTCCGTGATTCTTTGCAATCTCTGTGCATGCCTGTGACCAAGGAGCAAAAGAAGCTCTGAAACGCGTATATCTCCGAGGGAAGGCGAGCCGGTTTTGCTTTCACACAGACTGGTAATTGAGTGCAACTTCGAAACGTTGGTCGATTGAATTAAAATATATATATATATATATATATATATATATATATATATATCCAATCGTAGATGCTCGGCAAGTGAGGCACCACACACAATCACGTTTTCACCTTTTATTGGGATAGGACAGCGGGACCACTTCATCATCCTCTCAGCTAGTTACAATGTCCAAACGCGTTTCGGGCTTATGGAGCCCTTCGTCAATGGTGCTCTTTGGAGGAGAATCACAGCATGAATGAGACGCCGTGCTCACGGTGTTCAATTTGAGTCCCGCCCCAATGGGCGTGCCTTACCACTGCATGCTGGTATATGAAGTCTTGGTAATATTCAAATTCATGGTGAATTGCCGTGACGCCCCTTCTGTTTATCAATCCTCTAGTGGGGTGCTCGAGAAGGTGAGTCTGGAGCCCTGCTAGTAATGATCCTATCCATACGGTCGTGATGTTCCCATGGCGCTTGTAGTTATGGCACGAGGGAGCTGCTCGTCCGCAGCGGGGTGCCTCGCGGTCAGAGCGGACCGCTATATATCCAATCGTAGATGCTCGGCAAGTGAGGCACCACACACAATCACGTTTTCACCTTTTATTGGGATAGGACAGCGGGACCACTTCATCATCCTCTCAGCTAGTTACAATGTCCAAACGCGTTTCGGGCTTATGGAGCCCTTCGTCAATGGTGCTCTTTGGAGGAGAATCACAGCATGAATGAGACGCCGTGCTCACGGTGTTCAATTTGAGTCCCGCCCCAATGGGCGTGCCTTACCACTGCATGCTGGTATATGAAGTCTTGGTAATATTCAAATTCATGGTGAATTGCCGTGACGCCCCTTCTGTTTATCAATCCTCTAGTGGGGTGCTCGAGAAGGTGAGTCTGGAGCCCTGCTAGTAATGATCCTATCCATACGGTCGTGATGTTCCCATGGCGCTTGTAGTTATGGCACGAGGGAGCTGCTCGTCCGCAGCGGGGTGCCTCGCGGTCAGAGCGGACCGCTATATATCCAATCGTAGATGCTCGGCAAGTGAGGCACCACACACAATCACGTTTTCACCTTTTATTGGGATAGGACAGCGGGACCACTTCATCATCCTCTCAGCTAGTTACAATGTCCAAACGCGTTTCGGGCTTATGGAGCCCTTCGTCAATGGTGCTCTTTGGAGGAGAATCACAGCATGAATGAGACGCCGTGCTCACGGTGTTCAATTTGAGTCCCGCCCCAATGGGCGTGCCTTACCACTGCATGCTGGTATATGAAGTCTTGGTAATATTCAAATTCATGGTGAATTGCCGTGACGCCCCTTCTGTTTATCAATCCTCTAGTGGGGTGCTCGAGAAGGTGAGTCTGGAGCCCTGCTAGTAATGATCCTATCCATACGGTCGTGATGTTCCCATGGCGCTTGTAGTTATGGCACGAGGGAGCTGCTCGTCCGCAGCGGGGTGCCTCGCGGTCAGAGCGGACCGCTATATATCCAATCGTAGATGCTCGGCAAGTGAGGCACCACACACAATCACGTTTTCACCTTTTATTGGGATAGGACAGCGGGACCACTTCATCATCCTCTCAGCTAGTTACAATGTCCAAACGCGTTTCGGGCTTATGGAGCCCTTCGTCAATGGTGCTCTTTGGAGGAGAATCACAGCATGAATGAGACGCCGTGCTCACGGTGTTCAATTTGAGTCCCGCCCCAATGGGCGTGCCTTACCACTGCATGCTGGTATATGAAGTCTTGGTAATATTCAAATTCATGGTGAATTGCCGTGACGCCCCTTCTGTTTATCAATCCTCTAGTGGGGTGCTCGAGAAGGTGAGTCTGGAGCCCTGCTAGTAATGATCCTATCCATACGGTCGTGATGTTCCCATGGCGCTTGTAGTTATGGCACGAGGGAGCTGCTCGTCCGCAGCGGGGTGCCTCGCGGTCAGAGCGGACCGCTATATATCCAATCGTAGATGCTCGGCAAGTGAGGCACCACACACAATCACGTTTTCACCTTTTATTGGGATAGGACAGCGGGACCACTTCATCATCCTCTCAGCTAGTTACAATGTTCAAACGCGTTTCGGGCTTATGGAGCCCTTCGTCAATGGTGCTCTTTGGAGGAGAATCACAGCATGAATGAGACGCCGTGCTCACGGTGTTCAATTTGAGTCCCGCCCCAATGGGCGTGCCTTACCACTGCATGCTGGTATATGAAGTCTTGGTAATATTCAAATTCATGGTGAATTGCCGTGACGCCCCTTCTGTTTATCAATCCTCTAGTGGGGTGCTCGAGAAGGTGAGTCTGGAGCCCTGCTAGTAATGATCCTATCCATACGGTCGTGATGTTCCCATGGCGCTTGTAGTTATGGCACGAGGGAGCTGCTCGTCCGCAGCGGGGTGCCTCGCGGTCAGAGCGGACCGCTATATATCCAATCGTAGATGCTCGGCAAGTGAGGCACCACACACAATCACGTTTTCACCTTTTATTGGGATAGGACAGCGGGACCACTTCATCATCCTCTCAGCTAGTTACAATGTCCAAACGCGTTTCGGGCTTATGGAGCCCTTCGTCAATGGTGCTCTTTGGAGGAGAATCACAGCATGAATGAGACGCCGTGCTCACGGTGTTCAATTTGAGTCCCGCCCCAATGGGCGTGCCTTACCACTGCATGCTGGTATATGAAGTCTTGGTAATATTCAAATTCATGGTGAATTGCCGTGACGCCCCTTCTGTTTATCAATCCTCTAGTGGGGTGCTCGAGAAGGTGAGTCTGGAGCCCTGCTAGTAATGATCCTATCCATACGGTCGTGATGTTCCCATGGCGCTTGTAGTTATGGCACGAGGGAGCTGCTCGTCCGCAGCGGGGTGCCTCGCGGTCAGAGCGGACCGCTATATATCCAATCGTAGATGCTCGGCAAGTGAGGCACCACACACAATCACGTTTTCACCTTTTATTGGGATAGGACAGCGGGACCACTTCATCATCCTCTCAGCTAGTTACAATGTCCAAACGCGTTTCGGGCTTATGGAGCCCTTCGTCAATGGTGCTCTTTGGAGGAGAATCACAGCATGAATGAGACGCCGTGCTCACGGTGTTCAATTTGAGTCCCGCCCCAATGGGCGTGCCTTACCACTGCATGCTGGTATATGAAGTCTTGGTAATATTCAAATTCATGGTGAATTGCCGTGACGCCCCTTCTGTTTATCAATCCTCTAGTGGGGTGCTCGAGAAGGTGAGTCTGGAGCCCTGCTAGTAATGATCCTATCCATACGGTCGTGATGTTCCCATGGCGCTTGTAGTTATGGCACGAGGGAGCTGCTCGTCCGCAGCGGGGTGCCTCGCGGTCAGAGCGGACCGCTATATATCCAATCGTAGATGCTCGGCAAGTGAGGCACCACACACAATCACGTTTTCACCTTTTATTGGGATAGGACAGCGGGACCACTTCATCATCCTCTCAGCTAGTTACAATGTCCAAACGCGTTTCGGGCTTATGGAGCCCTTCGTCAATGGTGCTCTTTGGAGGAGAATCACAGCATGAATGAGACGCCGTGCTCACGGTGTTCAATTTGAGTCCCGCCCCAATGGGCGTGCCTTACCACTGCATGCTGGTATATGAAGTCTTGGTAATATTCAAATTCATGGTGAATTGCCGTGACGCCCCTTCTGTTTATCAATCCTCTAGTGGGGTGCTCGAGAAGGTGAGTCTGGAGCCCTGCTAGTAATGATCCTATCCATACGGTCGTGATGTTCCCATGGCGCTTGTAGTTATGGCACGAGGGAGCTGCTCGTCCGCAGCGGGGTGCCTCGCGGTCAGAGCGGACCGCTATATATCCAATCGTAGATGCTCGGCAAGTGAGGCACCACACACAATCACGTTTTCACCTTTTATTGGGATAGGACAGCGGGACCACTTCATCATCCTCTCAGCTAGTTACAATGTCCAAACGCGTTTCGGGCTTATGGAGCCCTTCGTCAATGGTGCTCTTTGGAGGAGAATCACAGCATGAATGAGACGCCGTGCTCACGGTGTTCAATTTGAGTCCCGCCCCAATGGGCGTGCCTTACCACTGCATGCTGGTATATGAAGTCTTGGTAATATTCAAATTCATGGTGAATTGCCGTGACGCCCCTTCTGTTTATCAATCCTCTAGTGGGGTGCTCGAGAAGGTGAGTCTGGAGCCCTGCTAGTAATGATCCTATCCATACGGTCGTGATGTTCCCATGGCGCTTGTAGTTATGGCACGAGGGAGCTGCTCGTCCGCAGCGGGGTGCCTCGCGGTCAGAGCGGACCGCTATATATCCAATCGTAGATGCTCGGCAAGTGAGGCACCACACACAATCACGTTTTCACCTTTTATTGGGATAGGACAGCGGGACCACTTCATCATCCTCTCAGCTAGTTACAATGTCCAAACGCGTTTCGGGCTTATGGAGCCCTTCGTCAATGGTGCTCTTTGGAGGAGAATCATAGCATGAATGAGACGCCGTGCTCACGGTGTTCAATTTGAGTCCCGCCCCAATGGGCGTGCCTTACCACTGCATGCTGGTATATGAAGTCTTGGTAATATTCAAATTCATGGTGAATTGCCGTGACGCCCCTTCTGTTTATCAATCCTCTAGTGGGGTGCTCGAGAAGGTGAGTCTGGAGCCCTGCTAGTAATGATCCTATCCATACGGTCGTGATGTTCCCATGGCGCTTGTAGTTATGGCACGAGGGAGCTGCTCGTCCGCAGCGGGGTGCCTCGCGGTCAGAGCGGACCGCTATATATCCAATCGTAGATGCTCGGCAAGTGAGGCACCACACACAATCACGTTTTCACCTTTTATTGGGATAGGACAGCGGGACCACTTCATCATCCTCTCAGCTAGTTACAATGTCCAAACGCGTTTCGGGCTTATGGAGCCCTTCGTCAATGGTGCTCTTTGGAGGAGAATCACAGCATGAATGAGACGCCGTGCTCACGGTGTTCAATTTGAGTCCCGCCCCAATGGGCGTGCCTTACCACTGCATGCTGGTATATGAAGTCTTGGTAATATTCAAATTCATGGTGAATTGCCGTGACGCCCCTTCTGTTTATCAATCCTCTAGTGGGGTGCTCGAGAAGGTGAGTCTGGAGCCCTGCTAGTAATGATCCTATCCATACGGTCGTGATGTTCCCATGGCGCTTGTAGTTATGGCACGAGGGAGCTGCTCGTCCGCAGCGGGGTGCCTCGCGGTCAGAGCGGACCGCTATATATCCAATCGTAGATGCTCGGCAAGTGAGGCACCACACACAATCACGTTTTCACCTTTTATTGGGATAGGACAGCGGGACCACTTCATCATCCTCTCAGCTAGTTACAATGTCCAAACGCGTTTCGGGCTTATGGAGCCCTTCGTCAATGGTGCTCTTTGGAGGAGAATCACAGCATGAATGAGACGCCGTGCTCACGGTGTTCAATTTGAGTCCCGCCCCAATGGGCGTGCCTTACCACTGCATGCTGGTATATGAAGTCTTGGTAATATTCAAATTCATGGTGAATTGCCGTGACGCCCCTTCTGTTTATCAATCCTCTAGTGGAGTGCTCGAGAAGGTGAGTCTGGAGCCCTGCTAGTAATGATCCTATCCATACGGTCGTGATGTTCCCATGGCGCTTGTAGTTATGGCACGAGGGAGCTGCTCGTCCGCAGCGGGGTGCCTCGCGGTCAGAGCGGACCGCTATATATCCAATCGTAATTTGTTGTATCATTTAACTGACGTAGTGCTTCATCAATATATGCTTGTTTGTCTAAGATGACAATGTTGCCCCCCTTGTCAGCTGGTTTAATTTCAATTTTGTTGTTGTTTTTCAAGGCTTGTAGAGCTTGGCGTTCTTGTATAGACAAATTTTCTTTCTTCTTTGATTTGATGTTTTCCATTGTTTCTAATTCTGCCACAACTAGATCGTGAAACATTTAAAAACATTAGACAAGTTCCATCAATCATATGCGCTTAGATATATTAGTACCACTGAGCAATCCGTATGGTTAATAAATAGTAGAACTTTTCTCATAAATTTTCCTAGAAGCCTTTATGATATTGGGCACTTAGCCCCACACACGCATGATAGTGGAACTTGTTCGAGAACATGAATTTGTTATAATTAACCACGGTGCACGGACTATCTGTGTCCAATCGTACAACATTGTCACTCAGAGACATATAAGTATGACAAGCGGAACCAGCATGACCTTGTTGTTAAAGTTTTTTCAATTCAATAAGACTTAAGACTACCACTCCCAGAATGCTTCATTATCGGCAGGGCGGAACAGTTGGTATAAATATGTAAAAACAAAAGATGGACTCTTGTAAATACCGTGATCAGGAACCGTTGGAGTTCGAAACGCGTTGGTGGAGAGGAGGTCATTAAAATTTACCTTTTTCATACCCAGGAAGAGTGCGGCTCCGTTTTTGCTCTGTGAAATATTTGTGAGGTTGTCCTACCTCACGGCCGGCACCAGCTTTGAGTGCTCCCCCCGCAAGGACGCTTTGCTTAACTCATATATATATATATATATATATTTATATGTCTGGCGGACGAAACGTGTCATTTGGACACTTGATGCTTGAATAAATCATCATTTAACTCTCAACTTTGCCTTTGAAGTCTGTTTCCTGGTGTTGTGCCTTTCTTTTGATGGTGGTACCCCTGGGATCCAGCTGTGGAATGAATATATATATATATATATATATATTTTTTGAAAGGTCGATTCCTGGTCACGGAAAGAATCCACACGAGCCCACTTAGTCAGCAAAGCAGTTTATTCCTCACAGGGCAGAAGAGGACGACGCGTTTCGACCACGTCCGTGGTCTTGGTCACATGACCATAATCTCCATTTGCACCAGTTAAATAGAGTAAGTGCACTTTTTTTAAAAAGTAGACATAGAAGAAATAAACAAATCGAGTTTCGCTTATGTGAATAAATCATATCAATGCAATTTGCAAAATAATCACTTGAAAATGTACAGAAAGTAATCTAACAATGCAATTCATTTCATTGGTAGTTCGTATTATTAACCAGTTGGTGCAAGAATGTGATGTTGCAATCATTCATAAAAGATAAAGGACTAGTGCCTATTGGTAAACTATGTGACATATGCCTTGTTACAGGGGGTTTTTCTCACAAGTTGAAAAGAACAAAATGATGAAGGGTCTAGTGCCCTTTAACAGCTATCCAAATGTCGACTTGGAGTAAAGGTGACTCCGGTGCTCGTAATTTTATCACAGTTGTGAGATACAGGAGGATTCATAGTGGTGTTCCTGTATGAGATCAAAAAGACAGATCTAATTAATAACAGAGTTTAACAAACCATCAACAGACAAGGCTGCATTTTACTCACACTGGTTGCATATGGTTTTCTATAATTACTCAATACTATATATATATATATATATATATATATATATATATATATATATATACTTATATTTATATACATATGTATATGTATGTATATATTCCATAAGAACAACACGCACTCTTCAGTGTCGTGAGACAAGCCACACCAACAGTGCTTGATCAAATCCTTTATTCAAAGGCACAAAAGCATGACGCGTTTCAACTCAATGAGAGCCTTCCTCATATGCAAATATTCGTTTAGGCGGATTCGTTAACTTTCAAAGTATAGCTCACAACATTGAAGAAGGGCTAATGCCCACATAACTTAAAGAGACAGTGCAACATGTATCTTGGAGTTCTGGGTAGGTGTGTTCATTCTCTACAGTGATGGTGAGTAATTACGTTTTTTCTTTTTTTCATTAGGTTCAATCCTTCAAAAAATGTAATCTTTTCAAAATTCTATTTTTCCATCACTGCCTTCGTCACATTTTGTGGCACTCAGGACCACATCAACCATAATGCTCGATTTCTGCCATTTAGACATGACTTGATTATTCAATGTTCGTTACAATTTATGCTCAAATCCACCTTCACAGTGTGACAAGTACCTTAGTAGTGCCTGTGAAGGGAAAGTTCCATTTTATGGCAAAGTAATGAGGTCATGGTAAAAGGTCAGATTAGTTCTGCTTTAACTCAGTTCTACAATGTGTTTTACCTGCCTTCGAAATTAGTAAAGAAACAAGCAAGAAGTGCACAGGAAAATCCTTTGCAGACCCTGGCTGTCCAAAAGTTCACTTCCAAAATAGAGGCGGGCCTCTCAATAGTGGCCCTGCCATTGATACTTTTTCAATGTTTGATATTTCTAACTATAACGTCCCTGAAACCTATGGTTTTTTCAGTGAATTTCAAACTATATAACGTCTGGGCCACTATTGGCCCCAAGGAACCCATCCCCCGTGGCTTGGCCATTATTAAAATAATTTGTATTTGAGGAGGGGGGCCGTGCGACCACCTCCCCAGGCCGATTTAGGCCCCATGGACCCCATCCCCCAGGACCCGGCCATTCCTTTTTTCAAATTAAAGAGGAGGGGGGTCGCGTGGCCCACCTCCTGGGACACTCCTGGCCCCGGGGACCCCATCACCCAGGGACGGCCCTTACCGTTGGGGACCGTGTGGGGAGCCCCAATGCCCCCACGGTCCTGCCGGCTCCGCCCCTCCTGTGGGAGCAGGCATTGCTTTTGAGCAAGGGGAGATGCTGACATGCAGCTCCCTTTGCTCAAAAGCAATCCTGCTTTGCTTTGTTGAAGCGAGAGCAGGATTTCCTGCTCTCCCGCTTCAACAAAGCAAAGCAGAGTTTGCTATGGCAGGGCGGGAGCCGTGCTCCTGCCCTGCCATAGCAAACAGCAATGTCCCGGAGGTGGGCACCCTGGGACATTGCAGTAGCCGGCCCTGGGGGGTGGGGGTCCTCAGGGCCATCAAGGGCTCCAGGAGGGGGGGTGCGTGGCCCCCCTCCCTCCATTTGTAAAGCCCCGGGGAGCCGTAATGGACCCACGATTTTGAATAATTAGTGCCCCGGGAAGGTGGTGGTCCCTGGGGCAGTGTGGGGAGAGCAGGAGCTCCCCCCACACCTATTTACATTTATTTAAGCCACGGGGAGGTGGCGGTCCCCGGGTTGCGGGGGGCCACATGCCCCCCACGCATAATCACTTAAAGCAGCGGGAAGTGGCAGTCTCCGGCCTTGGGGGCCTGGGAGCCCCCTATCTCCAATTAAAGAAGCCCCGGGGAGGTGGCAGTCCCCAGGGCTGCAGGGGCCCGCGTGCCCCCTGCATATAATTAGCATCACCCTGGGGAGGTGTCGGTCTCCGGGGCTGCAGGGGGCCCCACGGGCCCCTGCTATTTAATTTTGGCATTGCCCCCGGGATCTTGCCCACCCAGGGGCTCATTAAATTGAAGTGCGGGACCCCGCGATTCATTTTTGAAAAATGTTCTCGGCAGGATTCGTGCACCCAGTGGTAATTCTGCCGATTTAAAAATCCTGTGGGACCCCCTGAGCAGGCCTAGGGGGTCAGGGTGTTTCTAACCTGCCCCTTTTTCTTGTTTTTCATCTTTTCTTCACCCTTTTTCTTGCGACTCGGTTACCGAGTCATAAGATGGCTGCCAACACTTCCTGTTTTGGAGTGCTCACAGCCAATCAGAGTGTGGCTCATGCCAGGGAGGGTTCGCAACTCCTCCTCGGTGCTCAGATATCGAAGGTTTTTGTTTTTTAATTTCTCAGGAACTACTGAAGGGATTTACACCATTTAAAAAAAAGGTCGGTTTCTGGACCAAGACCTACCTTTTTGCCAAAGTTGGTGCAATTCCGTTAAGCAGTTTGGGCTGTAACCTGTTTCAAAATTCCTTTGGAAATTAACATTGAGAAAACACGTTTTGGGACCCCCCTTTTTTCTCTGCCCCCAGCTTGACGTATCACCCCGAAACTTTCAAGACAGGAGCTGACCGGAGCATCCCATTAGTTTTGAAAAATTTGCAAAGATTCGTCAAAAGGCGCCAAAGATATTGGCAAATCAAAAAATGCTTTTCCTATGGAAAATACATTCCAACTATAACTACCTACCGGCGACCGCCAGTAGGTAATATATATATATATATATATATACAAGGTATGTAGATGTGGTGTTAAGAATAATACTGCTATATATTCTATATTTAACTATACATACTTACCTTGATGATATTGTAGTAATCAAAATTGTAGAGTGGATATTTATGTAAATTTGCATTCTGATAGTAAACCTTCCCTTTCCATGTGTGACAGGATGAGGGCTACCCTGATAGGGCCTTAACGTAGTATGGGGGAAACTGAGAGATGTCTAGAGTTTCGCCACAGCATTTGTTTGTAGTCCTTCTTATATGTCATGTGTTGTGCAAGAGAGGATTTTATTCACCGAATCAAGTGGAGGTTACTAGCGCTCAAAAAGGACTTTTACTGTGAGCTAGTCATCCTACCATAACTAGAGAGTCTCTATCACTGACTCTACAATATCAGACCTGCCATCACACATCTTGCCACCGTGTGTCACATGATATTGGTTCTCATCACAAGGTCTCCCACTGACGAGCCAACACCACACAATAAAAAGCAAGGTGTACTGGAAGACCCTGCACACAGTTGATTTCCAGCATGTGTGTAGAGGCTCTGCAAAGATGACATCCATCATGGGTTTTGCAAACTCCCTGTTCCATGAATGGTATCACTAGACTTTGTTGTTAGTGGGTTTGAGGTAAGTAGAAGTGTCTGCTAAGGTATTGCTTGGCTCAAAGTCCCACCCCTATGTTTGGCCCCTTGCTGTGTAAGGTCCCTCCACTATGGTTAGGCAGTGACATGCTAAAAGCCCATCCTGTCTCCTGACCTGACCCCTTCTCTATTCTCACAAGGTGGATGTATTTTAAATGTAAGCAGCGCTGTAATGTGTGCCTATGTTTATTAATGCCGCCTGTCAGAGATTAGCCTGTTCTTCCAATCCTCTCTCAGGCTCTTGTTCCTTGTGCTAGTTTGTACGCATCTTTTACTAGCACTTTTGTCTTGCTCCAACAGCTTTCTTAAGGGCCTGTACATGCTTCTTTTACCAGCATGCACCAGTATGTAACCCTTGGGCTATGGAAATCAGTCCTGTTGGTGATAGGTTCAACTATATTAAACACCCAAAAATAAAAAGAAAGAAAGAAAGAAAATAATATACCATTGGGTAGTTTAATGTACAAATGTGGGGGGCCTTGACAGACAGTAAAGTCTGCACTACCAAGCATCACTACTAGAGAGAGATCACTTGACCAGATAAGCAAATTGGGAAACCTACAACTGGCAACCTACAAATGTGCATGCCCTTTCACAGATCACAGACAATATACTAAACTGCAACCATGAGCATTCCACCTCAGGAAGGGATGGACAAATGTAGCTACTGAGGAAGAAACGTAGCAAAGTGCCTAACCAATACATTTCGTAACAGGAACCTCTTGGTATCACATCAGTATGCAGAGGTTGGCCTGCAGCTTGGATTGGTGGTCAACGGTTGGACTAAGTTGTGGGCAAACACCCTCTGCTTTTTTAAGATTAGCATTAACAAAAAAATAGGGCTATGATATAAAATGCGTCAACATCTGGAAAAATAGGATTATATTTATGCTACTACAAATGCTTTCTTTGAATCTAATATACAGTTCAGCACAGATACAAGTATATGATTAAGGCAAAATGTAATAGACAGCCACAATCATACCTGAAAAATATACAATCCAGAAAAATGGAGAAGATGAATGCTGAAGATAAGAATGGGTCAACCACCCTCCCAAGGAAATGGGGGGGTTGTGGAAGGCGATGGGGAACATGTCCGGAAATAAATGGCACCATATGTCAATGCTGACTTTTCTCAAACTAATGTGATTTGATTGTGTGAAGTTAGGAAGGAACATCATAGAGAGCTGCTACTTCGAAATTGTAGGACGTTACAGATATGAAGAGTTTTAGAACTTTTAGCATGTTTTGTATGCTGTGAAAATATAGGTTTAGGATATAAACTGGGGAAGTGTTTCTATATTTTAGAAAACATTATGAAAAGGGATGCTTTGTTTTAGATGAATTTTTACATTTTTTGGAATGAAAATAAATATTTCAATGTTTTTAATTCGTTTTTATATATGTATATGGCCTAAATTAGCATATTTTCAGATAAATAAATAAACGTGCAACATAAAATGGTCTGCTTCTGCGCTCTTCGGTGCCTTGTCGTCACCACATGTAAAGACAATATTTGAAAATGATTCTTTTTCTTCCCATTGCCCGACTCAAGATACCATCATGTAAGCTAGGGTGAGGCTATTTCACAGAGCAGAAGTGTGTCTAGGTTTATTTGTAATTGTAATACACCCACTCAACATATTTGGCGACCAATTCTGCCCTAGAACTTGAGCACCAACGTGTAGGTTCTTTTGCCTCCAAAAATGTGAAAAAACATATTTTACAAACGTCATTGCCAAGGGGCTCCTGAGTTCTGGCAGCTGGACAAAGCATAATGTGCCACTTGTTACTGGACAAAAGCAATGAACAGAGTTTGATGTATGGACTACATCACAATATTAAGTTGTAGCTACGTCCTGCACAAAACATCTCTTGTTGCTTTGTTGAGATAGATGGAAATGAATTCCCACAGACGAAGCTGTCCAAACAGTGGCCGCTTGTCATCTGACTTCCAGCTTCTCGACGAGAGGTCTCGAGACAGAACAGCACTTTGAAGGCAAGGGTCTGCCCACGGTAGGATTGTTTCTACAAGCTAATTGTGCTGCGTGCAGCTGTGGAGAGCTCGAGCGGCGGTCGGTATTCGAGGACGGCACAGACTCCCTGACGCCAGTCTGCGGAGCTCCCACAACACGCTCCAGCCTTCCGGCATTGTTGTCCAGATTCGCGCTCTCTTTACTAGGACGGATTTGTTCTTCTCTTTTGTGACTACAACAAAGGTGATGGCGGGAATGTTGTTACACATCAGAGCGCCGCATCGCAAGTCCAGTGGGAAAAAGCTAAGTATGGGGGGCATGAAAGGGCGGCTCTACACAGAGAGCAATGATGACGCACCCTTCACCGGCTGCTCATTGAGGCCTTTTGAAGTCAGTGGTATTGCTGGCTGCCCCCTGGGTGGAATGTTACTGTTCAGAACCTTACTGAAACTAAGGGTGAGGGAGCACCCTCTCTGGAAAGGAGATGGCTAGTCATGTGTTCAGCCTAATAAAAACGAACTCGAAAAACACCAGCTCTGTGTTTACCCGGATAGCCAGCCATGCATGTGAGACCCACCCTCCCTTTATTATTGAGGGTGCAGCTGTGAACACCACCTTTAATGTGCATGAAATTCTGTGTGTTATTGATTTGTTCTGGCTTTATTGTGAAGAGCTCTGATGCCTCCGGGCCATGTCCTCGCTATATAAAATCACAAAAATAAATAAAGAAAAGTAAATAAAATCCCAGATGTTAGCTGTATGTCAGGGCTACTCACCACCTACGACAGTCAGGAGAAATCTTTTTATAAGTTAGCATTGGCTAACTACAAAAGCCTCCTAATAAAAGACAAGAGGAGCTAATTTACCCGGGAAATAGAATTCACCCAAAATTCCACAAAACAATTATTTCAGGTGGTAGCAAAACTTGCCGCTCCTTCTGGTACCCATGCTAATATAGCAACCCAAGCATTCTGTGACTCCTTAGCCATTAGCTTTCAGACTAAAGTAGATCAAATCTACTCTAACTTTAATGCCTCCTTGATTGCCACGAGTCAGCCTGACTCTAACATCGAGTTACTAGATAGTCCTTCTCTTAGGGAATTTGCGCCAGTCTTTTCGGAACAGATAGCTTATTTGGTGAGTACTGCCAAATCCGGCTCACCGTTTGATCTGTGTCCTCCTACGGTCCTGAAACCGATACCGGATCTCATTGGCAACAATCTGGCCAACATTTTTAACTCTCTGTTTATCTCAGGCACATATACCTCGCAATGGAAAAAGGCCCCTATCCTTCCGCTATAAAAAAGCACAATCTGAACCCAGCGGATACTAATAACTATCGACCTATCGCGCTCCTCCCACTGCCTGCCAAATGAAAAAGTTATAAATGATCATTTGTCCCAATACATCTATGCTAATAAGTTGCTGGATGAAACCCAATTCGGTTTCAGAAAAGGCCATAGTACGGAGACTGCGCTTATCAAAGCCACCAAAGAGATTAGGTTTGTTTTAGACAGAGGAGAAGCAGCTGCCCTTGTTCTACTTGATTTATCAGCAGCCTTTGATACGGTTGATCATGGGCTCCTGATCAATCGTATCTCCTCTTTAGGCATTGGGAACAAGGCCAAATCTTTGGTGACATCTTTTTTTGTCTAAACGCACTCAACTAGTTAGCTTGGGCGATTTCGACTCCCCTGTCCTTTCACTCCCTTGTGGAGTCCCGCAGTGCTCTTCCATCAGTCCCACGTTATTTAACATTTATGTTACTGATCTGGCACGGGTGATCAAATCTTTTGGCTTAGCACTCATGTCTTATGCAGACAACACCCAAATAGTGCTCTCCGTTCACAAGAACGGGATTAACGTTTCGGTTAGTTTTCATGATGGCATGCTGGCCATCAGCGCTTGGATGTCCAGACATTACCTCAAACTAAATTTCTGCAAGACTGAGGTTATTGTCTTTCGAAATCTATCCCCTGCCTGGTCTCCTCACTGCTGGCCGGATAAACTGGGACCAGCCCCTGTCCCAGTTACTAAGGCTAAGAATTTGAGTGTCGTCCTAGATGACAAACTGTCCTATAAAGGTCATGTGAACTCTGTGGTTTCCTCTTGCCTTTATACTCCCAGAGTGGTGAAGAAACTGTTCCTTTTCAGTCCGGTTGAAGCCAGGACAATGATAATATCCACTTTAGTTATGTCCAAAGTGGACTATTGTGACAGTTTACTGATCAATCCACAGGAAATTGTTTTAAATAAGTTACAGCTGGTACAGAATGCTGCCACTAGATACTTTCTGGCATACCTAAAGTTAAGTCTGTCTCTAAGGTAGTCAGTCAACTACATTGGTTGCCTATAAGAAGTAGAATACATTTCAATGCTTTGTGCATTGCTTATAAGGCAATCCACAACACAGGGCCAGAGTTTCTGAAGAACTTATTGCAGATCTATACACCCAGCAGATCCTTGCAATCTTCGGGTGCTAACCTGCTTGCCGCTCCCAGAACCTATAGAACTAACTGGATAAGAATTTTTAAGGCTGCAGAAGGGGTCGAATTGCAGCCATGGTTCACAACACGCCCCATTAAGCCCTTTTAGCCTGTGTAACATAGCAATCTGGGAATTGTAGTTTCACGTTTAACATTTTAAGTGTAGGATGAGTAGTCCCAACTGTTAACGAATAATAATGCTTCTTTTAGAACAGTACACTGCTGTCTTTTTCCTAGGCCTCTGCTCTATAGTACTTTTAATACAAAGGTAAATATTGTAGAACTTAAATGTATCTTACTAGATTCCCTTTGCTGAACTTTACAGTGATTTGAGCAATGCCTTTATTGGAATCCATGCCATTTTGAACTGTTTTGTTTGCTCGCATACTTTTCAGACTCATAAATGTTCCGTGCTGCATAATTAGTTAAATTTATGTGGAAAACCATTGTATTCCATTATTGTTTGGGACAAAACATCTTGGAATTTCCATTATGCTAATATGAAAACAATTGGTTAACATTTGATTAAAGAAATTAGTTTGATAGAGACATGGGCCAAACTTTTCCACAGAGTGTGATTAATATGTATTTTGTATTTTTTGCCAGAATTATTTATGCTTTTTTTGTGTAACTGATATTCACACCTAGAAAGTTATTTCCTGCAAAATTGCTTCAAGGATACCAGAGGTTAAAATGCACTTGATGTCAGTTCATGAAATGTCATGTCATTTCCTGTGATGTCACATCATACGCAAATTAGATGGGTATTGCTTGTTCACTTTCGGCCTGGGGTCCAAAAAGTCCTAGAACTGCCCTATGCAGCTCTTGCTCTTTCTTCAAGTTAAATGTAATCCCAAATAAGTGACTCCAAAGGAGCGAGTTTGGAACAGTCGCTTGGGTTTCCACTTGTAGCACCATCACTGGCTCACTCTACAGCAGAGAAAGGCCCTGGTACCAGTCACTTGCCACTCTTTGAGTCACCCTGTTCAATTTACTAATGGCCCACTAGGGGGGGGGGGGGGGCGGTCGTGCAGCAATCTCATCAGTATGATGATGACCTGCATTGACAGTATGGACACTTGATGAATGGACGACGAGAAGCAGTTTTAATTGAATTTTCAGGTGAAAAAGAGAACTTGTTGTAATGTGCAGTTAAAAGGAAAAATTGATCTGATCATCAAAAATGTAAATTACTCATCCTCATCCCACTCTCAGGACAACATTCTGTCCATCTCATATTCAGCTCTGTCGCCTCCAGGGTCAAATCTGGGCTCTCTGCTTCATTTGTTTATTAGTTTCACCTTTCTGCCTTCATTAATAATCTCTGCAAAATGACTAGGACTGTTGAAAGTTTTTATTATGCAGTTCTCGATTACTGGCCTATCCAAAACACGGCTAGATTCCTGCCTTTTGTACATTAACACTGGTATAGTTTTCTAATATGAATATTAGTTGTCACGTTTAACTCACGGGCATTTTGTATCTTGTTTATCAAAGAGAATAAATGAAAACGCAAAAACAAAAGCTTCTAAACTTTCCACTGATGACCTGCAGATATATCACGCCCCATATGGGACATCGGCTGTGCAGGGCTTTGAAACATGAACTGGAAACCCACTCTGTCAAGAGGTTTCCTGCTCATCTTTTGTGCCACCGTGTGATACCTGCTCTTCATTGGGAGACCGTGTGAAGAGGACGATAGAGTTTGTCACACTGTAGCAGCTTGTGAGTTGGCAGGTCTGAAAACATGCTGACAATTTTCACTCACAATCGCAGGTGCCGAACAACAGGTATGTGTTTTTATAGATTTTTGGTGTTTAAGTATTCTTTGTGAGAAAAAATGAAGCGACTTTGCACACCCCACTACTGACTGCATCTCCGTTCATTATGCACAATTAAGTGTGCCCTTTGACTCACTGGAGGGACACTTCCTAAACCTGCCTCTCATTTGGCCTTCATTTTTGAATGCCTGGCTTTAGCTCGATGATTAATATCAACATTTCAGATACATGTAGATGTTTTTCTGCACATGGAAAACCACTTTAAGAAGAAATAGCATTGCTTACTAACCCTATCTGTGGTCCAACCACAATTATTGCGCCTTGTTCCATAACCTTGGCATACTTTCTATCCATGAATAATTGTTCTTCACTTACATGTCTGTCAATCTGACTCCTACCGAGCATGGAATAATAGCATACCCTTGACCCGTATTCTACTGAAGACATCATCCATCATGTCCTTGTCACCGACAGCCTTGATCCATGCAGCATCTCAACTTCTCTCAGCTCAAATAGGACGAAAAGGTTAGTCCCCAACCACTAACACAGCGAAAACAGATTTACACCATCTAACAGCAGCTGTTCATGGTCAGTAATCACGAATGCTCTATGTTTTCGCATTGCTTCATTTGTAACCCTAACATTCTTATTAAAAATGGGAATTGGAATATGCAAAAATAAAGGATGCTGTGTGTAAACAAGTAAGTTGAAATACACTCTTGAGTGCTTAACTTTGGACTTGGACATGACAAACTAGCCAACAGGGAAACTATTACAACCTAACAGATGGACTCATTTCTATTCACATTTTATTTTTTGATTTATTGAATTAGTACTGGCGTGTGACATGAAGCCACTTTGCAGCATTGGCTAGTTGAAGGACTTAATTTCATCTTACCATTCTTCTCCCAGAGTATTGTCAGATGATGATCAACCTATGAGTCTCCAGTGAATCTCTTATACCAAGTAAGGGATTGTAGGAGGCTGGCTTAGTATATGGTGCACACTTATTTAAGTGAAGCACCTTGCACTAATCCAGGCAACACTTATGGTAGTTTTAGTGGTCTTAGACAACCTTAGAACGCTCTCTAAGAGGTAGCTGTGGAGAGCAGCCTTTAGGCTTAGTCCAGAAGGTGTCTTAAGCAGCTTGTTTTACCAGATATAATCATGTAGTGTAGGTTACACAAAAAAGAACCACACAGTTTATTTATAAAAAAATATCTCTGTTTATTACACAACACTCACTAACACATTGGTATATGTCCTAACCAGAGATATCAACAGAAATACACAAGAGTACTTTAATTGCAAGAGTTAAGTAGGCACAATACACAGTGGTCTCCAGGGTGAGACCAAACCATATACTAAGAAAGTGGCATGCTAACTGCGACCAAAGTTGGGACTTGGACCAGGAGAGTCAGAAGTGCTGGGGACACAAGGAACCAACCAAGATAAGTACCCAGGCACCCCAAGAAGGTTGTGTGCAGTGTGCGTACTCAATAGAAGTCAGCTGGAAAGTTGCAGTTTCAGAAGAAGTACCCTTCCCAATGGACCCTGGAAAAACCCTGTGGAAGACAGATGGTTGGAGAGACACCCCACCCGTGGATACCCCAGGAACCAGGATACCTACACCATGAAAGCCAGGTGCATAGTTGCAAAGTGACGTCAGAAACTGCCGTAGACCACAATGGAGGACTTCAGAAAAGATGCAGCTGGCGAAGACTGTGCAAGAGTCTGGTGGAATCCAAGGGTGGACTCTTGAAGAGAAGAACCTGCAAGCAGAGGGTACAGGGTCTTTGCTACTCTGGGGTGCCCAGGAGGCATGGAAGAGCAATGCCCACCGGTGTTGGATGATGCAGGAGTGATGACGGTGATCTTTTTGCTGCAGCCAGGCGACACTGAGGAAGCCCAAGAGCAGTGCACAAGCTGTCCCATGTCTGAAGTCAAGAACCAGGGGGTCAGTGTTTGGTGGGAGTACCAACAAGTCTTGGCATCTGTAACAGGTGTAGAAAGCAAAAAAGGAGCAACATTTATCAGGACCAGCAAGGTCCAAGGGACTCACCACATGCAGGAGAGTCAAAGTAGGCCCGATGCAAACAGAGGAGCCTACGGAAGCAGGGGAAGACCCTCTAGAGGACCCACAGGCCAAAGGCACAGGAGTTGCAAGAGGACCTCGAGCAGCTCACCAAAGATGAAGACCCATGGTTTAGAGGATGCAGTGAGGGTGCTGATCTTGGCAAGAAGAGATGCTGGAGTTTCTTGTAGCCCAAAGATCTCTGGAGTGCAGAGCCAAGAAGCATTGGCACCAGCAAGTCGACGCAGTGCACAGGGGTCAGTCCCAGCGGTTTCAACGATTGATACTGGCCTCAATATTGCAGAGAGTACAGGTAAGGCCTAGAGGAAGTTGCAGACCCACTGTGCTGCTGAGCCTTTCGAAGTCTGTGGTACATCAGGAGCAGCAGACCAGTCAGCTTCATTGCGGTGCCTACAGATGCAGGGAAGTGACTCCTTCACTCTAAAGGAGATTGCTTTGGGTGTCCTTGATGCCCACATGTCTGTTGAAGATCCTGGAAGAAGCACAGACACAGACGGTGAAGAAGACTTGCAGAACACTGAGACCGGGAGCAGCAGGAGTCTTCTGTGATGCAGTCTTGGTTCCAGGCAAAGTCCAATTGTCCAACAGGAATGTCTGGGCAAGATTAGTTTCATGTGTTATTTCTGGAAAAAATTCCAATCACGCACTGGTTTTTTGGATGGTGTTTATGATAGTACTGTCACTCTATCTGTAAGAGTGAGTGAAGGAACAGCTAACACGTGTTTCACCCCTTTACAAGGCCATCCGGACTGGGGCTTCCTCAGGGCGGTTGATATGCTTTAGATACAGATCAGGTCGTCTTGGAAAAAAGGTCCTAAGGATTCTCTAAATATCGGGCATAATGCCGGTTCGGGTCGTTGCAGTCAGCTGTAGTCGATTAAGTCCAAGTGTCCAGACAGTCAAAGAGTGATGTGGTTTCAGGCTTGAGCCTTGTCCAATGACGAATCTGACAACCCACCCACAGGTAAGCACTTTTATACCCTAAGAAAGTTGTTTGGACGAATCAGCGGTCCCTCCCAGAGGAGGGGCCAGACAGAGGGGAGGATACTCCCATGTCCTTTGTTCAGTTTTGTGCTAGAGCAGGAGCCAAGGGCTCCCAGAACTGGTTCCAACTGGAGTGTACAAGGAGGGCACCGAATGAGCCCTTCATAGCAGTTTGGTGGTGCTGGCAGGCATACCTACCCCAGCCCAATACACTTAGTCCTGTCTGAAACGTATTGCTCTACCTTTCCCTGCACTAGTTCAGCTGAGCAGCAGAAGGGCAGAATCGTGTCTGGGGCGGCAGCAGCACTAGCTTTCTGGCAGACGCTGGAAGGCTGTTACTGGGAGTACTGGGGGTACCCCAGTGCATGGAATGATAATAATAATAATAATAATAATAGTGTACTTATAAAGCGCCCGAATCACCCCATCAGGGTCTTTCCACGCTCAGACTGCTATAAAGAACCAAGGAGATACAATCAGAACCGTGTTGTTTTCAACAACTTTCTAAACATCAGATAATCAGTGCATTGACGTAAGTGGATGGGGAGTTGGTTCCAGTAGCGTGGGTCTAGGTGGTAAAAGGCTTTGCCACCCAAACAGGCTTTTTTGAAGCGTGGAATTTGGAGAAGTGCTTTAGATCTAGAACGGAGGGGCCTGGAAGGCAAATTACTGACAAATTTGTCGTTTAAGTAACTGGGACCTAAGTTGTTTATAGATTTGTAAGCAATACAACAGATCTTCAATTTGATCCTCTTCCGTACCGATAGCCAGTGAAGTTTTTGAAGAAGGGGAGAGACTCTGTTCTAGGGGCAGCGTTGGCCACCAGGTGTGCCGCAGTGTTCTGGAATACCTGCAATTTGTTCAAGAAGCTTTCATTAGCTGAAATCAGCAAAGCGTTGCAGTATTCCAGACGACTTAATACTAATGCCTGTATCAGGGTTTTCTGAGTGGAGAGTGGTAAGAAAGTGAAGCCTCTTCTAAGAAAACTAAGGCTGTGAAAACATGCTCCAGCCATAGAGGTGATATGCTCTCCCAATGTAAGTTTGTGGTCTATTCGGACTCCAAGATTTTTACCACCTGTTTTGGACTTGGGACAGAGCCTAGTTCCTCCGGCCACCAGCTAGGGGACCACCTAACCGTTGCTTCTCCAAACAGCATTATTTCTAACTTTCCTGCATTGAACTGGAGAAAATTATCCTTCATCCAGTCCGCGATAGCTTTCATACCCTCCGAAAAGGTGGTCTGAATCTTGGAATTAGCTTTATCGAAGGAGATAAGAAGTTGGGTATCATCAGCGTAGGATATAGGAATGAATCCCAACTTCCTCAGTAGTCTCGCTAAGGGAGTAACATAAATGTTGAAAAGAATAGGGCTCAGACAGGAGCCCTTTGGTACTCCCTTGGTCACTATGGTGGTCTGCGAGCAAAAGGGGCTCAGGTTAATGGTTTGAGTTCTTTCAGACAGAAAGTTAGTCATCCATTTCAGGGCATTCCATTTAAGGCCTATGTCCCCCAATCTCCTGAGTAGAGTCTGATGGGAAATAGTATTGAATGCTGCGGACAAGTCAAGCTGCACCAACAGTACCGCTTGACCGTTATCCAACAGTGATCTGATGTTATCGGTGACTGCTACCAACGCAGTCTCGGTACTATGTCTGGGTCGGAATCCAGTAACCGGTAACGGTGTTGGGGTATGGTTCCAACATGTTTGACACCAAACATGCCCAGTATCAGCACAGCCACTATATAGTTAGCCATCACGTAATGACGGATGGCCCCTATATGTATCAAAATGGTTGACCGCGCTTACAAAGCTTGGAGAATCGTCTCCGGGTTTGTAGGGGTGTCCTGCTCATGCAGGGGCACCCACACACTTATAACCCAGCACCGTGCCTTCAGGATTGAAAGGTCTGCCTTAGGGGTGACATATGTTTTAAGTGAAGTGACCCCAGATATCAGAAAACTTATATTTGTCACAAGTGGTGCTAGCACCAGCTTACACAGGCTGCAATGGCAGGCCCATAGTCACAGTTTGAGTGGTCTCTCATGGGTGGCATAATCCATGCTGCAGCCCATAGAAGACCCCTGGTGTACCCATGACCTGGGTATCTCAGTACCATGTACCAGGGACGTATTGGGGTACACCAGTAGCCAATTGTGGAGATACAAAAGTACATACCATGTCAAATCTAGGGAGGAAGCACAGTGACTGGGGTCCTGATTAGCAGGATTCCAGTCAGACAAGTGAAAAACACACTGACACCAGGCAAAAAGTGGGGGTAACCATGCTAGAAGGAGCTTACCTTCCCACAGGAATGTACTTCCTGGAAGCCTGTCCCATATTTGATGGATTGTCTCTGCAGTATTGAGATGACAGTGTAAAGCCTATTTGAAGAGGATTGTCTTCAATTTTGTTTTGAATTACATCAGGTTTTGTTTCTTCTTCTGGACTCACCCTCATGTCATACCCTGCATGGTTGTAGATATGAGCTTTCTCTTGAAGATGCTACACTCACTGTGGACTGACAGGAATTCCTCTCTCACCCTGGATAGGTGTGCAATGCACATAGAGCTAGGAAAGGATTGTTGGTCTCCTGTAGTGTGTCTGGAGTCAAGTTCTATTTGTAAAATAGGTACAGACAGCAAAAGACTCAATGGTAAAATGATTGTGCACATCATGTATGAGTGAATGTATGTCTGATTAGTTGAGGTTGTTCTTTATTCTGATCCAGGTCTCCATTTTGAGTCTGCAAAATCCTCTCTTAAGAAAATGGAGGCCAGGCAGGAAAGTGGTGGGTGGACACTTCCAGCCATGCTTAATTGTAGGGAGGTGACTCACAATCAAGGTATCAAGTCTAAGGTGGGAAAGCTCAGCGAAACATGGTAAAGATGGGTGTTATCCTCGCACAGCCCCAAACCATCATCACACCTCTTACCCCATCCTCTAACCCACTTGGGCACCATGCAATAATAGTGTAGGAATTCCCTCAGGGAGAGATTACTGAGGGGGTGGATGGGCTTCTCATGGGGTATAACTCAGTCTGCAAGGAAGAGGCGGTTCCATTGGTCTGGGGCTCTTATCCGTCTGCTGTACTTGTTTGCAATACCAGGCCTTAGCATTCCTGGGCCCTTGTCGTCTGCGACGTAGGGCTCCCTACATTGGATATGTTAAGTGTGCTTGGCTTTGTACTCCCACATATGCCTACTTGATTTAGGGCCTCAGCTAGTCTTCCAAGTCAGTGGAGGGGTGTTCTACGTAGACTTTGCGAAAGACTACCTGGCATACTTAGTGATCTCTGCCAAGGAGACAAATATCTCTCTGCCTTCAGCTTTGCTGAGCGGGTACCATGTTGAGCGAAGTTTTCTATTCTTCAAGCACAAACTCATAAAGCGAGAGCTTGTAACTTATTGAAAAGCAAAGAAGAAAGGCTTCGGACACACTGGGAATTTTCTCCAAGTATGTAGGGATCATTTCTTGGGTTTCCTGCTCAAGGTCGCCAAGTTTTTCATGATGGTCCGGAAGAGTTAAAATGTATCACAAAACAATAGCCCTCAATAGGCTGGACATTTTCTGTCATACATGGAGGATGGGCCATCAGGCAAAGGCTTCCACAGGCACAAACCAGCAGAAGCTACGTCATCAGATGCAAGGGGCCCGATTGACAAAGAGCCTTTATTCATGTGGCAGTGGGCTCACACTCAAGGTGGTACCTCTGCAATGAGATACTGCAATGTGGAGGTCCAGCCACTAGTGCGGGCCCCCTGCCATGACTGAGGGGCCTCCACCACAAATGCGAAGGCCCTTTGTGAATTGGGCCCATGGTGTTTCCCCAGCATCAGATAGAGCAAGGGAATTGCAGTTTGGCAGATGGGACATCAGCTGCTTTTTGGTAAATATCCTGCATCCAGCAAACGCTAAATGAGGCACTTCGTATTCACTTTTGTCTGTCTTTTGCTAGTGTTAGGTTTAAAAATATAGAGCTGGCTCTTCAAGAAATCCAATGTCTGTTTTTATTGTTGGTGATCAATTTATGCTTCCTAACCCACTTTAAAGGGCACTCTTCTAGGGGCTAGGTGTCTAGTAGTACCAGGGGAGTGCTGTTCTGCACAGACCTCCATCTTTTAGGGTGTTTGCATCACACCGAGCTAAGCAAATTCTACAGAAGAATGCCCATGACACAGATCATCTAACCACCATGTGTCTCCCAGTTGAGTCTCACTCGTTTTGTCAGGTTTGTTTTGTTAGAATTAAGGCTGTGGCATGGGACGTTTTGTGAGCATTTGTCAACAAGAGCCTGAAAACTGTGCAACAAAAACATGTTTCTCCAAATAGATAATGGTATCTTGAATATAGAAGGTGAAAAAGTATACCATTGACCTGCAGGAAAGTGCCATAAATTACAAAATGTAATGCACAAAAATTGGAAAATATATATATGTTTATAACTTCTAAAATTAGTGGCATCACCATTCGGGGCATAGGACAATGAGAGTGAAGGTATAAGCTATGGTAAGCATATAAAAAAAGATCCCATTGTTGTGCATTAGTTTTGTGCTATTTTGGCAAGTGAAAGAATATTAATTTGTTGACATTCCCCATTTAGAATACCACCTTTCCTCTCCCACTAGTAAGTATCATAAGTTCACCTGTGTGGAACAAGCGGCATGCACATTTTTCAGATGGGTATGAGTTTTTGCTGTATGTCTCTCCCAAAACCCTTGAGGTTCCGTATAAGACGGGACCGCACTTTTGAGTGGTAGCGAATATGGATGAGTTTGGTATCTACGAACCGCAAATGACGAGTATAATGGGTGTACGCAGTTTCGCTATGCAGCCACGTATGGTTCGTCTCATTTTTGGGTTCGTTCATCTGAACCCTCGGGTTCCATTTTAGATACAGCATCCATTTTGTTTCTTGCCCTCAGGTAGCCAGCGAACGGGCTTCTTGTCCGCTCCGTGACCCTGGGACTCTCAAGCTTACACGAAGGACACGTGTTTCTTTGAGGTGACTTTTACGACGAGGGAAACGACACGACTAAGGCAGATGGCCCCGCTCGAGGCTCATCTTGCCACGCCGGTCTATTGTTTCAGCCATGCATACATTAGACACGAGGTCTTTGACCCCTCTATCAAGTTTCCTTTATTGCCCCCAACACTCTTTTCTAACCTGTTGTGCATCCTTGTCCTTTCCTTGCATCTGTTTTTCGTCCTTCCTCTTAATGTGTTTATGGGTTGGATGGAATGTGTTTATTGCGGAGGAAATATGTTTTTACAGTTGGGAACTGGCAAGACTGTTGTAATTATGTTCCGGCCTCCTGAAACATGAACGCAACCCTTTTGAAGTTTATTGTGGGAACTGAGTTGTAACCTTTGTTCGCCATACTGCGCTATGGCAAAAACCTGTATAAAAGGACCGACCCACTTCTACGAATTTGAAGCAGTCTCCGAGAACCTACACGTTGTGTACTTCTTGTGACCTCTGTATCCCTGCAGTAAATAAACGCTGATCTCTGACGTCGCTGGAAGTGTCCCGTGTCTCTGTGTTTAGTACGCCAGAACAGGTAACCCACGAAGGTTTCAGGTGTTGTTCCCTGGCACCGCTGGGTCTTAAGAATAACCCAGTCCTTCAGTTGGCGCCCAACGTGGGGCGACATCAACGGTACCGGTCCAAGCCCGACAATCGTGAGGAACTTCGTGTGAAATCACCGAGGGAAGGTGCACCCCGCTTCATCGATCCAGTTGTCGAAATAAGTGGCCCGACGTCTTTTCCCGCGAAGATCCCCGCCTCCTGACGGCTGCGACGGACCGATGCCCTGACTGTCGACCTGTTTTGGCGCCTGGCGTAGTCCTTTGTACGGCGAGACGATCGACGGGCCTTCCTGGTGACGCCATTGTTCTCTCAGTTAAGTATTTGTGGGTCGCTCCCAGTGTTGCTTTGTTGTTTGCATGGTTCCATAGCATTTGTGGTTCTTAGTTGTTGGGTTTTATTTGACGATTGCAATTGCCAAAAACCGAGGGTCTTGCATTTTTGTGAGGACATCGTGATTCGATAACCCTTGAAGTTTGTAAACTCGGTTAGTGTGCACGATGCCTGGCCGTAGTACTTTGTTTGGGTTTCTCAAATGTTGCAGCATGGATTCCCGGCTGGAGGATTCATGTCCGATACCTCCGGTTGGAACTCCGATTTACGAGCTCTATAGTCGTCATGGCGTGGGTCCTATCGTATATAATGAATATTGGGTCCGCTACACTAAAAAGGATGGCGTCCTCAGTTGGCCATCTCATGGTAGTTTCGAGACTGCCGTTTTAGATAATTTGGAAGCTAAATTGTTTAAAAAGAAAGCTAGGCCGGCCATGTTTGATTCCTTCCGGTTATGGCGGAAAGAGGCCAAGCAGAAAGAAATCAAACAGAATAAGAAAAATAAAAGAGAAGGTGTTATTGCAGTGATGCGAAATGCAGAACAATATCAATTAGACAAAGATGAGAAAGAGCAGGAAGTTAGTGCTCGGCTACACCATATGGAAGTGGATAAGTGTTATCCGGTGCTACCTTCTAATATCGATAAGACAGGAGAAGAAGCGATGGAGGATCCGCTCTTGTCTTATTTAATGAAATCGCCACCTCCCTATGCTCCCGATGTTATGGGTCTCGTGCGTCCACCTCTTCCTCAACCCGCTGTTTTGGCGGCTGCTGGTCAGCCCGCCGTTCCTCTCGTACTCCCGAATCCCCTTGGGCCACAGATCGTACATCCTCTTGTTCCGGCTTCTCTCCCTACTGCGCCTTTCCAAGTCCCTCCTCAGCCTGTTGTTCCCGCTGCTCCTGCTGCTGCGTCTACTTCTACTGTTTCCACCCCTATTGTTGCTGCGCCCGCATCTTCTTCCTCTTCTCCTTCTGTTCGTAGTCGTCTCTTGACTGCTGTTGCTTCTCTTTATTCTCCGCTTTTTGGGCCGATACTTGGCTCGACTCTTTCAGATGTCGCTCAAAGGCGCAGTCAGCTTCCTGATGGTAGGGAACGTGAATCGTTGGTGAAAACGGCACGTAGATGGATTCGTAACCCTGTTAAATACACCTCACGTGTAGTGTTTGAAACGTTCTCCCAGTTTAATGTGCCCACGCAACGATTTGTGTTTGAAGAACTGTGTAAATCGTTGAAGGAGGAGTGGGACGATGATGTGACAGATAATGTACCGTCAGAGGTTTCTGAGCTACAGCATCGGTTTGCCTCGGGTGTAATTGTAGGTGACAAAGTTCGAGAGGCTCTAGAGCGCTTGTTATCCTTTCGATGTGTAGTGCAACCTTGTGCGTTGTTTAAGGACGAGACTGCAGAATGGATGGCACAACCTGGTCAATATCCTATGCGGGAAGTTCCCCCGGTATGGATGCCAGGTGATCCTGCTGCTAACCCTCCTGTTCCAGGCCGTTTCCAGAGAGTGTGGATACACCTCCCTTGGAAACGATCGGAAGTTTTACAAGTGAAGCAATCTTTGCCCGATCCCCGTAAGAATCCTGCAGGTTATTATAAGGAGCTGTCCCAATTGGTGGATGCTACTGTTATGAACCTAGCCGATATTGATATGTTGTTTGGCAATGTGGTGCCTCAGCCGATTTGGGCAAAAATTCGTCACGAGAATCACGCAGCCGAGTTAGGCGGTGACTGGGCTGCCCTTACGGCGGCAGATGCCCAGCAGGTCGGTGGGGCTAAACCTGAACAGCTTATTGTGGCTTTGCCTCAGAGGATAATTACCCTCATGAAAACGCTTATGCCAGCGATGCGCGTCAATTGGGACAAATTATCAGCATGCAAGCAAAAGAGGGATGAAAGCGTTTCTGATTTCTTTACGAGATTCGAGGAAGCGTTTGTTGATCATAGTGGTCAGGACATGGGATCTGAGGGTGGTCAGCGGCTGTTTGTTGATAAGTTTGTATCGGACTTGCTGCCCGACCTTAGCAACAAGTTGAAAAATTCTGAGAGTTCGTGGGCTGTTTCTACCACTGCCCAAATATTGGCTACGGCCCAATATTACGAAAACAGAGAAAAAGAGGAAAGTGAGCGTGCAGATAAGAAAACGAAGGATCTTAAAACTAAGGTCTTATTGCAGCAAGCCTGTCCTCCGCGTTCGCATTTCAGTGATACACAACAGCAAAACAGATCACAATCACAGTTCTCCAGATCGCAGACGCGAAATGCTTCCCCCGCACCTCGTTTTGTGCTGGGATATAATCAATGCGCATATTGTCGTGGGGAGGGCCATCTGAAGTTTGATTGTCCGGTTCTCCGTGATAGGAACAATGGTGTGTCGGCTCGAGGAGGACGTAGTGGCCCTCAACAGGCTTCCCGTGGTAGAGGTCGTGGAGTTACCCAGAATCAGGCCGAACGCTTTGCCACGTCTTCGGACTCGCAAAATTGTTTCGATAGGCGCGAACCATCGTCCGGTCGGTCTGCACAGTATCATGTGGATGACTGTTATGTCGAGTGTGATGTTGATACGGATGGTATCTACTAGGACAGCCATAGACAAAGGAAGGGAGAAGTATCAGTTCCGGTTGATCAGAGAGGGCCTTATGTTGCAGTAGCCACTTTGGGCGTCGTTGAGCCTTTTCTGTTGGACACTGGTGCAGCAAAAAGTTCCATCATGCATTCGAAACTCCCTGGCGCGCCTTTGTCTGGCTTAACGAATGTTTCCGTTGGATTTTCTGGCGCCCCCGTTAGCAATCCAGTTTCTAGCCCTTTGCCCCTTACAATTGGGTCTCATGAGTTAGAAGCTCCTTTGATTTTGACTACCGGTTGTGGTGAGAATCTTTTGGGTCTGGATTTGTTGAAAAGGTTACATGCGACTTTGTACTGTTCTCCTACGGGTGTGGAGCTTACGTTGGGTAAGAGCGTGATTTCCCCTATGTATTTATCGATCGACAAGCTCCCACCAGAATTGAGATCTCTTCCGGACTCCTTGTGGGCGACAGGTCCCAATGACGTGGGCCTGTTGGATATACCATCTTATGTTGTTCAACTGAAAGTTGATGCGCGCTTGCCACGCATACCCCAGTATCGTATTTCCCTGGATGGTGAAAGGGCACTATTAGCGATCATTTACGACTTGATCGGTAAAGATGTTATTGAGGAGACACGGGGTAATGTGTGCAACAGTCCCGTGTTGCCCATTCTGAAACGAACGGATCCCTCCAAGCCTCCTGTGTACCGTCTAGTTATTGACTTACGGGAGGTAAATAAAATTGTTGTCCCGCAGTTTCCTGTGGTGCCTGATATTACGGCTTTACTGACTCTGATTCCAGCCTCTGCGTCATGGTTCTCGGTTATCGATCTGAAGAATGCGTTCTTTAGCATTCCGATTGCTGAGGAAAGCAGAGACTTGTTCGGTTTCTCATTAGGTGGTCGCAGCTTCAGGTTCAAACGCGCACCACAGGGCTACTGTGAGAGTCCATCAATCTACAGCCAAGCTCTTAAGAGTCAACTTGATGCGTTTGTGTTACCGGCTGGTGCGGCCTTGATTCAGTACGTTGACGATCTGTTGATCGCTGCTGACACCGAACAGCTTTGTAGAACTGCTACAGTGTCTCTGTTACAGCATCTTTGTGACTTACATCATAAAGTGTCACCTTCCAAACTGCAATATTGTTGTCAAGAAGTAACCTATCTAGGTCACTTATTGTCAAAGGCAGGAAGAAGGTTGACCCCTGAAAGAATTGCAGCAATTGCTCGAATGACTGTGCCGACAACTCAGAGAGATGTGCGTGCCTTTCTAGGTATCACGTCATACTGCAGACAGTGGATCCCGAACTTTTCACTGTTAGCAAAGCCATTGGCAGCTCTCACGTGCAAGGACGTTTCGACTCCTTTGCCATGGACGGAGGAATGTCAGAAAAGTTTTTCTGAATTACGTGATTCACTGTGTTCGGCTCCTGTGTTAGGTACTCCCGATTACAGTAAGCCTTTCACATTGTACGTCCACGAGAGGGACGGTTGTGCGTTGAGTGTTTTAACGCAACAATTTGGTGGCAAACAGCGTCCGTGTGCATATTTTTCCTCGACCTTAGACCCGGTAGCTAGAGCGTTGCCGAGTTGCTTGAGGGCGACAGCGGCAGCGGCGGCGTCTATTCGGCAGTCCGCAGGTCTGGTCATGGATAATATGCTCGTAGTAATGGTTCCGCATGCAGTTGATATGCTTTTGAATCGGACAAAGACTCAACATCTGACGAGTGCAAGGTTGTCTGGGTACGAGCTGACCCTTTTGGCAAGTCATATACAGATCAAACGTTGTAATGTACTGAATCCGGCGACATTGTTGCCGATTAATATGGAATCAGATGATTGTTATTTACGGACTGAGGAAGAAACAAAAGGTCGTGTGGACCTGAAAAACACTCCCTTGGCAGATCCCGATGGTACTTTGTATGTGGATGGTTCTTGCTTCAAATTGCCAAATGGCGATGTGACGACTGCGTACGCTGTAGTGACTTTGAGCACGGTTGTGGAAACTGCGAGATTGAATCAGAATTCAGCACAAGCGGCAGAGTTAATTGCATTGACAAGAGCGTGTGTTTTGTCGAAGGGAAAGCGAGTGAATGTGTTTACTGACAGTCAGTACGCATTTGGTGTTGCGCATAATTTTGGAAGATTGTGGAGAGAAAGAGGATTTATGACATCGCATGGTACGAAGATCCAACACGGGCAGCTCGTGAATGATCTTTTGGATGCACTTACATTGCCTAAACAAGTGGCGATCGTTAAATGTAGTGCACATCGGAAAGTGACGGATGATGTTGGTCGTGGTAATGCGTTTGCGGATGAGATTGCTAAGGAAACGGCTAAGAATCTTGCGACTCGAATGTATGCCACGAGTTCAGTGAAGTGGCCGACGGAGACTGGTATGTGTGAGAATACTGTTGAGAGTGTGAAAGCAATTCAGAACGAAGCTACTGAAGCTGAAAAGACCAAGTGGAAAGAAAGTACAGGAAAATTGGATATGCATGGATGTTGGGTTGACCTGACGGAATGTCAGAGGTGGATGTTACCAGATGCGTATGTATTAGCTGTTGTGACGATGGCTCATGGGTTGTCACATATTAGTGCGAAAGGAATATGTAAGTTCTTGTCCCCTGTATGGAGGAATGAGGGTATTGCTAAGTGTGCCGAAAGAGTGGTTAAGAATTGTATGGTGTGTTTGATGCACAATCCCGGAAAAGGTACCCCCACTCCGCCTGGTCATTTCGCTCCTCCTGCTTGTCCCTTCGAGGTTATCCAGCTGGATTTTATCCATATGGAGAGATGCAATAACTTGAAGTATGTTTTGGTTGTGGTTTGCGCGTTTTCCAGATGGATTGAGGCCTATCCTCTCAAGGATAATACTGCCCTGTCCACAGCAAAAATCCTGCTGAAGGAGTACTTTCCTAGGTACGGAATGCCACGGATTGTGTGGTCGGATAATGGAAGCGAGTTTGTGGGAAGTGTGATGCAGAGTGTGTGTAAGGGCCTTGGAATTCGGCAGAAATTCCACAGTGCTAATCATCCTCAGGCAGCGGGTTTGGTTGAAGGGTACAATGGTACCCTGAAGCTGAAACTCGCTAAGATTCAAGCTACGACTGGTCTGTCATGGCCTGATGCCTTGCCTCTGGCTCTCCTATCGACCAGAGCAACCGTACACTCTCGAGTAGGGCTTAGCCCATATGAGATTGTGTTCGGTTGCCCTGCGAATATTTGGGGAGTCCCGAGGCCTAGGGCTTTTGATAGTCTTGAGTATCCAATGTTGATTGATTATCTGCATGATTTGACCACTAAACTACGGTTAATCCATCAACAGGTCTTTGAAGCTCTACCGGCGCAGACAGAGGGTTCTGGACACCAGCTCCGGCCAGGAGACTGGGTGGTTACCCGAAATTGTGGTCGGAAACGTAACTTGGAGCCAAGATTCGTTGGACCCTTTCAAGTTTTGTTGACGACGAGGACAGCGGTTCGACTGGAGGGCCGGAAAAACTGGGTCCATGCCAGCCACACAAAGAAGGTACCGATCCCCTTACCAACTGACGGTTGGGTGAGGACTGGGATTTCGGCCACAGAAACTGAGACTCCTTTGCACTTTGTGCCGTTCAGTGACGCTCAACTTGTGGATGAGGATTCGTCACTGCCAAACCCATATGCGGAGTCATCAGTAGCGGAAAACCCAAGGTCTGACTCGTTGTCCACTTCATCGAATCCTGTTGCGCCAGCTGAACAATTGTTTGTAGAGCAAACTCGACCTGGAAGAAGTCGATACTTTCTTCGTTCAAGGACTAATAAAAATTAATAGTACGGTGGTTTTTGACGTTACGAACATTATGGACAATTACATCCTTTCTTTTTGAGTTTTTATGTGCCTTTCCACTGCTAAGAGATTTGTAATAAATTTGAACGTTTCGAGGAAACCTCTCCATCTGGGTTACCGTAGGGCCGTGCGGGTACTTCTTTCTGTTTAGCAGGTTTCTGACGCTAGGTCGGTTACTTTTGTCGATCTCTGGGAACTCCTGGGGATTGATAATCGCTACTCAGAACGAAGTGCGTCAAGTACGTCACGGATGGTTTGTAGAGGATGGCATTCTCTAAGCTGTTGGAAGAAGAAAGGGTGTCGGCACAGAGATCAGAGTTATGGAGGGTTGTACGAACAAAATGTTTTTTGTTTCAGGTGTTTCTACTGTTTCTGACCTTATCTATGCTATTGGTGGGTGGAGTGTATTTTGGAGTACCGTTGTTCTTGCCTTCTGTTTCGCCTACCTTTTCTCCTAACCTAAGTTCCCTCACCACTGTCTCCCCACATTCCTTTCATCCTTTGCCTCAGCATGAGCAGGTTAGACGTGCGGAATTCATGAATAATTCCTTTGTTCAACTCCTACATCAGCATCAGTTGGTGGTGAATACTACCAATTGTTGGGTATGTGGTTTAATGCCACACACCATGGATAGGGGTATTCCGTATTTGGTCCTTCCTTACAGCTCCCAGGGTTCAGCTCGAGCATTCCAAACTATGTTCCGTAGTGCACTAGATTCCTACCCCAGTCGAGAGCCACGGTCTGTTAATTCTGGTCCTGGGCCGTACCACAAGCCTTTGGCGATAGCCATAGCAGATCTGGATAGAGATGTTTTTGATGCATCACTCATTCCAGATGAAGAAGTGCAGGCCTATAAGGATCTGAGTGAGACTGAGTATAGTACGTCAGTGGGTGATAGACAGCTTAAGAGCTCGTCCCCGATATGGATTGTACCGCACCTTGGTAACTTCTGCTTGAAAGGTTTGGGTCGAAATCCGAGAGCACAACTTGGGAACAGTGCTTGCACTGATACGTATGTTCTACCCATGCTCTCCTCCCCTGTTTTTCTGACTGCTAAGGGCACCTATTTTGTATGTTATGAACGCGCATATACATGGTTACCCCGCGACTTTTCGGGTACCTGTTATATTGCGAATCTTTTACCTCCGACTTTCACAGTTGCTTCAGACTACCACAGAACTAGAGTCGTGAGAGGCGTTATTAGCAAAGAGGACACTGCTGGTCAAGAAGCAGGAGACTTCTTTAAGGGTTTCTTGCCGTTTTGGGGACCTATGGTTAATAGTAGGAACCTAAGACAGTTGACCCGTGTAGTTGAGTCGACTGCTAATATTACTGCAAATGCCCTTGGTAATCTAACAGCTGAACTACAGGCGGATAGACTCATGACGTTGCAGAACCGTATGGTTCTAGATGTTGTTCTTACGGACAGAGGGGGTGTGTGTAAAATTATCCATTCGAGTTGTTGCATTTTTATTCCTGACAATGCTCCAACTGTTTACCAAGCCATCTCGAAGTTGCACAAGATTTCCGAGTCCATACACGTGGACGAAGGTAATTGGACGCTCCTAGGATGGTTTTGGGGCCTAATGTCAACCTGGGGTTGGAAGATTCTAATGATCGTAGGGGCTGTTGTAACGTTTCTGTTCACGTGTTGTCTTTGTGTACAGTGTGGTCCTGCCTTATGTGGCCTATGTGCTGCGACGTGTATAAGGCGGCCATCTGTTACCAAGGAGACGTTGATGAATAGGATGATGTTCCAGCAGCAGCTGAACGATCTGATGAATATTGACATAGATTCAGATCTTGACTAGTGCTTGCCTACATGAGGGCAAAAGGAGGGTCTGAGGTTCCGTATAAGACGGGACCGCACTTTTGAGTGGTAGCGAATATGGATGAGTTTGGTATCTACGAACCGCAAATGACGAGTATAATGGGTGTACGCAGTTTCGCTATGCAGCCACGTATGGTTCGTCTCATTTTTGGGTTCGTTCATCTGAACCCTCGGGTTCCATTTTAGATACAGCATCCATTTTGTTTCTTGCCCTCAGGTAGCCAGCGAACGGGCTTCTTGTCCGCTCCGTGACCCTGGGACTCTCAAGCTTACACGAAGGACACGTGTTTCTTTGAGGTGACTTTTACGACGAGGGAAACGACACGACTAAGGCAGATGGCCCCGCTCGAGGCTCATCTTGCCACGCCGGTCTATTGTTTCAGCCATGCATACATTAGACACGAGGTCTTTGACCCCTCTATCAAGTTTCCTTTATTGCCCCCAACACTCTTTTCTAACCTGTTGTGCATCCTTGTCCTTTCCTTGCATCTGTTTTTCGTCCTTCCTCTTAATGTGTTTATGGGTTGGATGGAATGTGTTTATTGCGGAGGAAATATGTTTTTACAGTTGGGAACTGGCAAGACTGTTGTAATTATGTTCCGGCCTCCTGAAACATGAACGCAACCCTTTTGAAGTTTATTGTGGGAACTGAGTTGTAACCTTTGTTCGCCATACTGCGCTATGGCAAAAACCTGTATAAAAGGACCGACCCACTTCTACGAATTTGAAGCAGTCTCCGAGAACCTACACGTTGTGTACTTCTTGTGACCTCTGTATCCCTGCAGTAAATAAACGCTGATCTCTGACGTCGCTGGAAGTGTCCCGTGTCTCTGTGTTTAGTACGCCAGAACAGGTAACCCACGAAGGTTTCAGGTGTTGTTCCCTGGCACCGCTGGGTCTTAAGAATAACCCAGTCCTTCACCCTGAATGGTCATTACTGAATATATGTAAGCCTTTTCAATCGGTGTAACAAACTTGCAGTTGCTGTGTTCCATAAATGAAATCACTGGCAGAGTCTTGCTCCACAACATTTCTTGCATAAGTTTTACAATTGACTACTTGTTGTTTTTGTGTTGCTGTGTTTTTGGGTGCAGAAACTGTAAAAATGTTGGACGTGTGCTCCATTGGCACCATAATACTTTGTGGTCACACACTGGCTGTGTGTGTGTTTATATCCTACATGCCTTATCCATTGCCACAAATAACGAGTAGTGTAATATTAGGTATTTTGGCTACAAATAATGGGTCGGACAATGGATGATCATTGCATGGCACATACAAGTATCTTTGCCACCTTGTGGGTGGTTGTAATTTGCTACTCTAAAATAATGACTTCCTTTGATTGACAGTTCCTCAATGAATACAGATGTAATGGGCCCAATTCACAAAAGTAATCTGAGCCAAAATCCTAACTTTACAACTTTCGGTATTCACAAAAGGCCTTTAGTAGTAGTAAAGTTAGGATTCCTAACTTTACTACTACTAAACTGAGACAAAATCCTAACTTTACGACTTTTGTTATTCACAAAAGGCATTCAGTAGTAGTAAAGTTAGTATTTCTAACGTTACTACCTCTAAATGCCTTTTGTGAAAACCGAGAGTCGTAAAGTTAGGATTTTGTCTCAGTTTAGTGTTCCCAACAATGGGAGGGCGGAGGGAGCTCACAGCATTAGAGCCTGAGAGTTTATGTGATGCCATTGATTAACTTAGCATGATGCCACACAACCAGAGTTCCTATTCTTTCTTCTGTCCTGCTTCAATGGAAGGATAGGTCACTGTTAAAGAGGTGGTGGTAACACCATTAAGTTCAGCAGCAAAAATGGTGACATAGTGGATGATCAGGTAACCATATCTGCAGTGTCAGTGCAATGTCCTGACACACAGCTGCCATTGCCTCTCTCCTCCTGCTTCAAGATCATTTCACACCTCAAGACCAAGGTGGTCACAGTGGATGGTGTGGCCCAACATCTACTTCTGAGCCGCCAACGAGAAAGATGGCATGGTCAAGTGATCGCTGTTGCAGAACAAGGTGTGGGAGGAGGTCAACATGATTTTCAATTTTGTTAAACATGTACAGTGCAATTGATATGGAGACAGATTCAGAGAGCCAGGATAGTAAGTGACAGGCACACCCAATCTGTGGCCGGGCTATCAAGTGGCTATATTATGGGCTGAGTGCATGGAAGTACCCTTCTGTTCGATTTCCACTAGGCATGAATGGATGAGGTAAAGAAGCTACAGAGCCAGTGATGTTCATAAATCCAATGCAAAATGTCAACCCAGAGACCAGGATTGCGGTTATGGGTGTGACAGACTCTCTACAGTGGCCACAGTGGGTGGCCAGGAATTAAAATGCATGCTATGAATCAAAATTAATCACTTCGAAGCATTCTGCTAGACGTGCATTCATACAAAAGAAAGCTTTTGTTGTCAGACTGGGTTTCCTGAAGGGGATAGTTGCAGGGGCCACTTTGCTTTCTAAAGGAGAGAAAGCTTAGGTCCTCTAATAGTCAGCCCTCAGGGTACTAAGTCCTTCTCTGGTAGATTCGCTGGGTAGATATGGGCAAGCAGTCCAAGGCTTAAGTCAACAGAGTATGTGTGGGGTAAGTGTGGGAACCGCCAACACAGTTATCCAAGCAACATAATAGTATAAATATCCAGCCAAGGACTGCATGACACAAACACATTTAATAATAATTCATACATAAAATCTGTTTACAGAATAAACTGCTCAGGTCAAGTGGAATGTACACACAATACACGAAAGATACAGTATCAAACACAATACTAAAAATGCAGTAATGGTACATCGAGCCAGTGGTTTCACTATGAAATAGCTTAATCTCTTGTGAGGTCACTGGACACAATCAGAGTAAAATACAGTACAGTTATAAAATCAGACCTCCTCCCCCTTGGCTAAACACACTATACTATGAAAACAAAGTTGTACTAGATAGAATTTTTCCAAAAGACCTAGTGATTGTGAACCCCCAAACTTATACAGAACAACCTACCAGCTGATAAGACAAAGCAGAAAAATAGTTAGTGTGGATACAGTATTTGGAGTTCACAACAGCTGTTTGTATAGCTCTGTTGAAAAGGGAGACTGTTAAATTGAGCTGATGTTGATGATAAAATGTGCACTATATGTGTGACTACTGCAATGAATCTAGGCACAAGATAAATTAGGGCAGTCTATGAGTGACCATTGCCTTATCACTGTCTCTGCCCCTATAATTAACTTAAGTTAAAAGCAGATTGGTGGGATGCCAGAATCGCTTACTGTACAAGAGTCACCCATGAGATGTAAAACAACATTAATTTTTGATAACTCCCTGTATTGAATTAGTATAATGTGTGAACCCTCTCAAAATATCAACTGTGCAAATATCCACCAGAGTGGATGTAGGGAAAGTGCAATTTGGTTTGATACTGAAACTCTGCTGTGGCTCTTGTCCACTAGTGAACCTTGCAATCATCTGATATCTGCTGAAAACCCGGGGAACGCTGATGCAAGACAGTCCAAGCTCACATTTAAAAGATGACAAGTTTCTACAGTTAGAGAAAGCATGTTAAGGGAACCTGCAACATCAACCAAGATGTAGTCAGAGACCAATGCCATTAATATTGGATATTCAAAAACAGTCTGTCCACGAAAGATGAGAAAATAAATTCCTTCACCATCTGCACTGATCGCATTAAGATGGGTTGGATAAGTAAAACATACAAATTGACATAGCAGAATGTCACATCTTTGCTATTGAAATGATGCCTCAACAAAGAATGAACATCTCCACCAAAAGGAAAATATACTTGACTTTATAAAAGCTACAAATGTAGACTTGAAACAAGATCACATACTAACAGCTTGAAAATTGTAAGAATACCAGCCTGCAATAACAAGAAGGAATGAGACTTTTGAGAAGCAGCTGCTCGGTTTCATACTGGGCAGATCAAGATTTTCAACATTGTTTGAAGTGAAGCAAGTCTATCAAATTTTGATACAAAGAGCACCTCCAGGGGCATCAGGGAGGCCCATCACAGCTCACCTGTTGAACTATGGAGATTGTGATGCAGCTTTCCATTTGGCATGTGAAAAAATGTGAGCTAGTCCGCAATCGTATAATTTCTTAATTCTTTTAATGTTACCCTAGTTGTGCAAGAGGCAAGGCATACATTCATTTATATAAGGATAAAAACACTACCAAACCAACATGGCATGCCTTATTTGCTATTCATCTTGGCCGAAGATCATGATAGAGGGCAGGCTGCACACTTTCAACATCCTCAACAAGCTTTCTGTTCTTGAAGAAGAGAGGGGGGGACTACTCAGCCTGACAAGCAAAGTCAGTGGAGAAGATTGTGTAATTCATGATGCTGCCCTCTATTAACTAAGAATACATTGTCATATCAGATTTGTCTGATGAAATGCATTAATTTCATATTCAAAAGACTCATTAAGTGCTTTGCCATGTGTTTCTTACCTTTATGTACTAGAATGATCTGATGCTCCCTTACTCTATATACTAGTTGTACCTAAACCGTGTATTATGACTGCTGTTTACAATCCAGTAACCCTATTAGGGACTAGGAGTCATTGGGATGAGGGTTTCATAGGTGACCACTGGATTCTCCCCCAGGACATCTGTGTACACTACTCGAAGTATATCATTCTATAGTTCCACCTTTATTAGACTAGATATTTGAACCCTCAGATGACTTTATGATAAGAAAATGACGTGCACACAGGCTATACTTGTGCCTGTCCCCAACTCCTTTCCAGCAGTCATAGACGTATTGGCCTCAGTTCAGCTACATGCAGGCCGCAAATGTTAGTCAAGTGAACTGAACATCCCCAAAAATGTTTATGTTACAAAGCTTGTCGTGGCTCACTTTTTGGTATATATTTAGTAATTTCACTGAAAGTTTGGGTATCAATGTGGGAAAGGGGTGGGAAGATCTAGGATTATCTTCTGCAGTTGTGACTACTTTGATTATGCCAATCAATCATATCATGTAATACTAAAGTCTTTTACGTGTGTCATTCTTATTCCAACACTGCTGCTACATCTCATATGACACAGGTTCATTCTGGCTTTTCTGTGACACTTATTACTTGGAATTTTATAAATGTAACTAACCCTAGAAAACCACATACGTTCTTACATATGTAGTAAATAGGCATAAGGTAAATACTGTATTGCTGCAAGAAATACAACAGATAAAATTAAATGATCAGGGCTTTATCCACCAATGGAGCGCACATGAGCTTATTGCATCCTACTCTGTGTATACCAGAGAAGTGGCATTTTTTTCAAGAGTAGCATGTTGTTTACCCTTTGCACACTATGGCAGGTACAGACAGCCAATACTTAATGGTGCAGAGATTGCTAGAAGATGTGCATATCACACTGCTCAATTTATATGGTCCAAACGTGGGCAGTCCCTCCTTCCAACAGAATGTGATGGCTGTATGCATGCACCTAAACCCTCAATGACTATCTGTAGGGGGGGGGTAAACATTATTTTGGTAACATCACTGGACTGATATAGCCATATCGTCAGCATTCCATCTATAGCTGTGAAAATACTTGGGTAGATTTACGGTACAGTAGACATCTGACTCATCTAGAGTTTACCTTACACTGAACAGTGCACAAAATATGAGCTAGGCTGGATCACTGGGTATGGATGAAGGATGTAGGTAATTAAATGATAGAAAATATACACCCAGCTTGAACATTTTCAGATCACTCCCAGAAGCCACTGTACAATCCCACACTTGGCAGTTTTCCTCTTCACCACTGATGGACTCAGTATTTCACACAGACATGCGAGAGGCAACTGTGAAATATTTCAAATGTAATGTTGGTTCGGTGTCGAGCTGAGAGACCTGGAAGTGAGCAATACTGATACTTGGGATGCAGAAGTGAAGGGCACTGTCAGTTCAAAGAGTAGGTTGGGGAATCAGATAGAGAGCAGAAGCACGCTGCTGCTAGAGTGTGTCACAAGGAAGAACCCCAAGTAGGACCATTGCAAATCAGATAAGACAGCTATGGGCAGCAGGTGATGCCATGGGTACAAAAAGGACATAGTTGAGTGGGTTTACAACAAAACTAGTATACTATCAGAACTTTCCTCTTTTTACTCCGAGGTGCACACTTCTTGCTTTACTATGAGCTATATTGAAATGGTGGCCTGTTTTGTTGATTGTGTTAGCTAGCCTAGAGAATGAGCAATGCATGTACCTCTATACTCCCATCGCACTAACTGAAGGCCATGGTGCCATTAAGGGAACAAAGAGTGGTGGGCCCAAGCTAGGGATGGTCTGATTGTGGAATTTTCTAAAGAGAACCTGGATCATTCGTAGCCACATATAAGGTATTGGAGTCCTGCCATCCATTGTGCATTAGGATCTCATTGTACTCTTACTCCAACCTAATAAAACTCTATTCTGGCTACGAGTTCTATCACCTGCTTTCTCTTATTAATTTGAATTGTAAATTGGTAGCAAACGATTATTAATCCTGCTACCTGGGATTGTCTTACTTGATCAATCTGGCTTCATATCTGGCCAATCTATATCCCACAGCCTGCTTACCCACTTTGTCCAACTCTGTCAGATACACCTTTACATAGAGGCAGCACTGGTGTTTTTAGATGCTGCAAAAACATTTGACTCCACTGCTTAGAGGGAGAGTTTTAAGTGAGGTGGATTGACGGTGGGTGAAAAATGGAAGGGTACAGCAGCTAGACCAAACAAAGGAATCAGGTAGGGTCCCACAGGGTGTTGATGCGGGGTGTGGGGATAACATGGTCCTGTTAATGGAAAATGTAGGGATGGCAGGGAGGATTGCCACTATGGTAGCACTGAAAGAGGGCATCACACCAGAAAGAGTAGCACAGGACCCCGTAAACTCGTCACAGTTGGAAGTACACAAGGTTAAAAATTCCAACATAATAAAAATAACATCTTGGAATATTGCAGGGCTTGCGTCCAAAATAGAGGACCCTGATTGGCTGCAATATATTCAGGGTTTCCAGATTATATGTTTACAGGAAACCTGGATAATAGATTGTAGTAATATCCACTTAGTAGGTTACAAGCGCTTCGCTGTCCCGGCCCGAAAGTTATGCTCAGGGAAAGCCATGGGGGGATTGTGTATTTTTGTGGACCTACAATTGGGAGGCACTTGGACCGATCTAAAATGGTCCTCTGCTTGTATGCAGGCCCTTAGGTTTTCTATTTATGGGGACTGTATTCTCTTGATCAATTTTTATAACCCAACATCACAAAAAAAGACAGGGTCTAGTGTGGAAGAGTTAGATGCTAGGCTCACTGCAGGGATTTGGGTCTACAAGGAGGCGGTGGCCCCGTTGGTAGCCGTTGTGGGTGATTTTAATTGTCATCTTTGCCCTGATCTGAGACCGGCCCAAGGAAATTGGTCTTCGTGCCCGGTTAGGATCGGACCACACTTTGAGCAATCAATTGAGGGTAATGAGCTGGGAAGGGTGTTAAGCATTTTATTTGATGGGCGTTTAAATTTTAAAATTTTACTGGAGGAACGATGCACAAAGTTAGTCTCGGCCACAGGTTCCATTATGAATTATGGACGTAGGCTGGGACGGTGGTCCCCGGAGCAGATAGCAAGATTGTACATCTCAATTTGCTGTGCAAAGGTGTTATATGGAGCTGAACTTTGGGGCTGTAGAGAAGTCAATCAGCTTCAGACAGAGGAGAATAAATACCTGAGATCCCTACTTAACATTCCCCAAAGTACCTCGTCTTATGTCACCCATGAGGAATTAGGATTGGTTTATATAGAGGATGTGGTTCATTTGAAGCCGATTATGACCTGGATTAGGATATGGGCGAACCCAGAGGCTGAACTTAACAGGCAAATAATTATGGACAGCATCAGTAGGGATAAAGAGTTGTCCATTCCTTGGTTGAGATATGTAAAGTCCTCTCTTGAATCTACTGGATGCTAAAACCTTTTTAGTACCCCCATGGTAATTACCTGTTTGGACAGGAAATTGGTGATGAAAAGATATTTTAACTATGTCCAATTGCAGAGAGAAACAAAAGAAGGGGGCAAGAACTCTGTGATAGCTTAAAATATGTTGAAAACGGTGGTGGGGATGGAACCGTATTTGACTCTTATGTGTAATGCTCAGGATAGGTTTTTAATCACCCGTTTTAGGCTCAATCTTTTACATCACTTGTTATCTGTGCCTCATGGTTTTACTGTTTCGGTTGAGCAGAAGGGTCCCTGTGGCTGCGATCTACGATCTCCTCAGGATACCCTTCATTTTGTACTGTTATGCCCATTTTATTCAGTGCCGAGATGTCGATTTTTAGTTGGTATTTTAAAACAGGCTAAATTCAAGCAGGCCAGGGTCGCCTTGCTACACCTACAAATGGTAAATGACTCTCGGACTCTGTTTTGTGTGGTGAATTTCCTGAAGATGGCCTTAAAAATAAGGAAAACAAGAGGGGTTTGCTGAAGCAAAAAGTAGTACTGTATTTGATGTATATCAGCATGGATTTTAATGAAATTTTTATTTTTTATTGCTATGTGCTTTTATGGTGTTTTCTAGATGCCGAACAAAGATTTTTGATTGATTGATTGATTGACTCCATTGAGTGGGTCTTCATGTTTGATATCCTTAAGCACATGGGGATGTTGTGGAAATTCTTGCCTGGTTCCACTTATTGCACATAGAAAATCTATTGTCTGTTCTACACACGGATAGTTAGTGAGTAATTTTCATACACGCACTTCTAAATCCTTTGGCCACTCTGGGCAAATCCATTAAATCTACTGGGCATCCAAATTCTGATGTCATAGGAGGATCAGTTGCTTAAGTACTTTAACCAATTTTAAAAAGCCATCATCTTTATATATTTCGCATTATTTATATAAAGTATAAATATATTGATAATGTCCTCTTATTCACTGTTAAATGGAAACTTTTATTGTACACGCAGCCAAGCTCAAGTGGGGGTAAATGGCGCGTGCTCCCCCACCAGTACTGTATCTAGAATGATAAGACAAGATTTTCCCCTCCTCCTGATAGTGTTTGTAATTGCACTAGTGTTTCTGGTTATTGCACTATGCCAAAAACATTAAATGAGGGCTTCCGTGATCATAGGCTACTCAAGTTTCACTGCATGGATGACATTTTCTCCTCAAAAATCCTGCCTCTAATGTCTCACCTGTGGTCCAAGACGTACTCCGATTTTAGAGTTTTTCATGTCTATCCAATAATTGAAGTAAATCGGTGATCTCACTTACTCCCAATGCTGCCCCTTGCAATCCAAACTATCCACTGAAGAGAGTAAATCATTAGTTCTTGGTGTGTAGCTCGTGATCTTGAGGTGGGCATAAGGTGAAATGTAGGCGTTACCTATGAAAAGAGAGCTTGCCCACTGGATCAGTCTGCCATTATATCTTGCTGGTATAGTGGGACTAAATAAAATGATGATCCTTCCCAAAGTTTTGTATCTTTTCCCCGGTATTTCAATTCAGATGACCTACTGATGGTTTGTGTTGTTTAGGTCACACTTTATTAGATCGGAAAGGGCCATGAAGCACCCTGGTATCATATGAAAAATGTTTGTATTACCTTATGAAATGGGAATCTCTGGAGCACCCGATCTCAAATTTAGCCACTACTTTGCCCACGCACAATCAGCCCCTTACTGATTTAATCTTCCTCCTCTGATGCCACAGCTGGGGATAGAGGCAGATATTGCTTCCTCTTAAAACCTTTTGTGGTTATCACGACCCCATGTGTTAAAATCGCTAAGGATGCTGTTTCTCTCTGTTGTACAGGCATAAACTGAGGAAATGTCTGGTTGAAACACACTTCACTGTCCATGTATGTTGCATTTGGGTGACCCTTTGTTGCACCTATGTTGGACCCTAAGACACAGGAGCAATTGCAGTGGCTAGAAATTGGCAAGTTTTATGGAGCTGCAAGCATATTAATGGATATTTATGGCCTTATACCCCTAAACATCTTCCTATATTTTCACCTATGTGCATGCTCCTGGCTCATTGTTCCCGACAGAACCATGACCGTTTTCACCACTCACACAACTGATGTCTAGCCCAAATTGATATCACTTGACTACCCGTAAAAACTTGCATAATGGGAGAGGGTCGGGTGTGGTCTAAAGGCAAGGAGCAGATGTGAGGTGGATCAGGGTCATTCTCTCACTGATGTTGAATGATTCCACTGTTGTATTGAAACCAGTTATGTGTCCCATAATGGAAAGCATAGGTTGTTGCACTACACATTTTTTCACAGGTTGTCCCACACACTTAAGAGCCATCATGATTGGGATCTGAAGGAAGGTGCGAGATGTCGCTGTTGTTGTGCTTAAGTGCACACTTTCTCCACATAGCCTGGGCTTGCCTGACTGTTAACAGAGATGATCAAGACTTCTTTGAGTTCTTCTCCACTAGTAGCCCTATTGGGATATGTATGTGATATCTCGTTGGCAACAAAGAAATGTTCTGGGATTGCTCACATATTCTTACTGTCTACTGGTGCAACACGCCAAGATGCCACACTACACTACTCATACACCATCTGACTAAATTAGGATTGCATGTCCTCTAGTGTCATACAATAGTACTAATCCATGATTTTCTGAAAGGCTGGCTGCATGTTTATGACCTTATAATGCAGATGCTAAATTCTCCAATTAATTTTTGAATATGGCACTGCCTATCACAATTAAGTTGGAGTAGTTAACTTCAGCTACCGTGAATGAATATGGGTAAACTCAAGAGAACTACATTTTGCTTTTGTTGCCATTGACAACTTATAATTTTCTTTGTGGCATTGTTGAGGGGGGCAGTTAATATTTAATGATGAAAATAATCCAAAACATGATCAGTCCTCCTTTAATGGATCGTCGATTTGTTTCCTTCATTTTATAGTCAAATGATCACACAGTGACATCAGGACAGTGTTTAATCCAATTTTTCTGACATATAAAAACTGCTGTGATAGGCTATGTGTATTTTTTCCTTTTACTTGTGCCACTTGAGGTCCCCTGTTTAGTCTTGTGGTGGTTGTGTCAAAAAGATGCGAATGATCTATTTGTGTATATTATATATATTAGCAATTCAATGATACAAATTACGGCGAGTTTATCATTGTCCCTCGTAGAACTTATCAAAATAAACTGACTTAATCATGGCTGCACTCCTACTCTTAGTGAGTAGGGATCTGTTACATAGTATAAAATTGAGTATACATTGAGTTTATCTTTTCAAACAAAGCATTCTCTTGTCTGCTTGCAGTTTTTAAGTCTGGCTTGAAAGTAGAGCTACCTGCATACCTATGGTTGACAATTTTTTAAAATATACTTTTAACATATACATAGAGTGGGCTTTGGCTTCTCCTTGAGAACTATTTCTCTTTTGCCTCATGATGTGGCCTTTTTGGTACTATGGACACCTTGACCGCAGTGCATGGGGAATATTTACATCTCAAAAGTGCACTGAATCATAGCATATTACATTCTTCATATGTCTTAGATGCATCATATACAGAAAGCAATGATATTGTTTAATCACTATAGCTGGAGTTAAAAAAATATTTAGTCAGTACTCAAAAAGCATTCCAGGCCCATTGGCTTTGCCAATGCTTGTTCTGTAATAATTATCAAGGTAACCTGGTGAATTAAAACATACATTTCATTTGACTTAAGTCCCTGGCCTATTTAATTGGTGGTATCAATAGTTGCCCTTTTATGGAGGTCATACACTGGACATGCCACTGTTCACCTGTACTCTCTATGCTTATCATTTTTGTTTATTTCTGCTTATTTGTATGATGGAGAAGTGCCTATCCCGTATCGTTTAATTACTCTATTCAGACAATATGTCTCTTTATTTTTCACACAGTCTGAAGCCTCTATAGATTCAAAATAAATCAGACAATATCTTTGTGTCAGATTCTGATGTGTATATTATACTCCAGTCCAAAGTGATAACCTTCCTCATGTTTTCAATGACATCACGTGGATATGCATGTGTTCTTAGGCAGTAGGATACACCAATGTGGTGTACCTGGCAATCTTAAGTGGCACACCTTATACTGTGATAGAGAGCTCGCAGACTAAGCTATTCTTACCCCATTTGCATAAACAGGAAGGAAAAGGGTTTATTCTTAGAGGATGAGAATCCTCTGTCCTATTGATACACGTTCTCTATGGTAGTGACTGCTACAAATGTTTGAGCAATGATTTTAGTGACTCTGGTACCGGGGAGAGAATGGGAGGATGTCATACTTGTCACATTATGTCTGTGTTACTGAAGTTATCTGTTTGCCAGATAAGTCCAGACTATACCATTATTTAGACAAATTCCAGTACTCTTGCTGCCTTTTATTAATTCCTATTCACCTATAAGTAGTTCCATTGTTCACATCCTTATTTCCATGGCTCAACACAAATGTTGGACTTTTACCCCCTGATTGTCAATTTTTATGGGTGTCAGACTTTAACTTCAGGGACAGAGAGAAGGCTAAAAGAGCCAGAAACATAGCTGGCATCTCCCCCTGTTTGGAGGCTGAAATGCTGCTTTGTTAGAGGAGCACCCTCCTGCCAGCAGGATGGCTCAGTGGTAAGGCTGACCTCTGAAAAATGCAATGATCTGAGCATCACAAGTGAGATTCCCGGCGAGGCAGACTCAGGCCACTAAGAAAGGGCATAAACAACCAATTCTTTAAATTCATAAAGACTAGAGTCCCCTCCTCAAACAACAGAACTACATCAGTCACCAGTACTTTTGGAAATACCTTGGGACGAGCTGACACTCCAAAGAGATGTGCAGCACACTGGAAGTGAGATTAATCCAGAGAGAAAAATGAAATCCTGACTGTATGAAGCATCTGGTTCACAGCTATGCACTGTGCTGGTCAAGCGAGGTCAGAGAGCCCCGCAGTTGCATCAGAGGAAAAACTAACTGCAGCACTGTCAACCACAAAGGTACATTGTACACAAACAGGTTCAGGTGCAGTCACCCTAAATTCCTCTGATGACTTCCAGACCCAAAGTATGCTGGTATTGTGGAAGTGAAACTATAACCACATTCTGTGTGAAGGAGGATCCTCTCTCCTAGATCTTGGTCAGCGAGGGAATGAAGATGGAACAAATCAGCCCTTTAGTATATATGGCCGGTTTTCTAAAGAATCATATGGAGCATTCACTTCCTAGACCCCCCTGGTCTGGAGTCTACCACTTATGGGCTTCACAAGACCAAACAAATTACATATTCACCGGTGCAAACTAAAATGTAAAGAGCAACTAGAAAATTAGCAGAGTATCTTTCAGCCAAGAACACCAGATTTTCACATATGCTCAACTGATCTGTCTGTAAATTAGGAATAAAGAGAAAAACTACTTTTAAGGAGTACCAAGATAAGGAAAACAGAATCAAAGAGTGGCTGCAAAGCACCAGCACCTACGTGGTCCACACAATATCCTATCCATGCATTCTCGCATATGTAGGATTCACAATCCCTCCACTGAAACAATGCATTCGGTAACATTATTAAAACATCCCAAACTACTCATCCTGTGAAATCATATGTATGTATATGACCAGTTTGGGTCCTTTTGTTGGCAAAACCCCAATAAAATTTGTAGGGGGAAAAAACATACACAAATTAAGTCCAGGCAAACCACTGACAGAACATTATTCAAAGTTTTATAGACATTACAGTTATTTTCACTTTTACACAACTGTTCACATCAATAAACTCTCAAGACAGCGATCGCGAACTATTGCTAAGCACAACAAAAAAGGAACGAATCGTGTTTGGGCAGCATAAAATATGGCCTGAACGCAGACGTCACAATGCACTAATGCAATGCACTAATGGCTACCGTGAGTCCACTGGAACCAGAGAACATCAAATCCCATCTTCTGCCAAACCAGAGAATGTGATATTTGCATAATTTGTATAAGAAATGAATAATAATAGTTAATTGTAACAATCATATCTTTATTAAAATCCATGCCATAGAGACAGAATTAGGAATAGCATATCTTTAATTCTAATACACTTCAAAGACTATAATTTGCTAACATCTATTCGATGTAAGGTAATCATTTGGTTCTCCCCAATGCATACACATATAATATAATTTTTTTTGCTTCTACTACGTGTGGTAAAGTTCCACTGTGTTTTACTAAACAGCTATTTTTCCAGTTTCATGATTATAAATGCCGATGCTAGAACATGGCTTGAGTCATAACTAAGGTGCGTCCTGATAAATTCAACTGTATTGTCTCTTTTATTGCTAGAAGCTGTATCAATACCTCATCAAGCAATATTGCAATCATTGCACTGGGTTATCTGATGCCAGTGGAACTGCACTGTGCTACTACCCACTAAGTCAGTAACCCATTTTTGTAATACATAACATATACAAACATGGGGAGCAGTTATCTCAAAAGGTAATATTTCAATTGATTACACTGATAATAATCTTCATTTGCTTACCTTTTTCAATAAGTTATTTAAAAAGTGTGTATATATTTTTCTTTTCCAAGAACAAAAAAAGGCATTAATAAAAACAACATGTGCAATACATATCAGAAAACTAATTCCTTATAACAACAGTGTCAATCATCACCACATGATCATCAGTGTTTACACTATTGTTGAAAACCACTGCAGCCAACATGTGTTTCGTGGTTATGCACCACTTCTTCAGGGCTAAAACTCAGAATCCCATTCTCATCCCTTGATTGTGTTTTCTGACCCTTGGACGTTTTTTCCTCTTTGTATGTGTGCTGCAGGTATTTCTCCTTACTATGCCCACCTCAGGCAGCTGCAACCTTTATGTCACAAACCCTTATGTGAGAAAATGATTTTCTGTTGCTGTACCCCCCCCCCCCACCTTTTGCCTGGCTTTTGATGTAACTTTGACTGTAGAGTACTGGGTCCCTGCTGTTCAGGTTCCCTGTACCAGTGTTCCTACACTAGTAACTGGTACCCTGTGTACCTAGGGCCTGAGAGCTGAAGACCGTTCCTTGGGACCCCCCTACTGGGACCATGCCACTTCCCTTGCAGCCTGTATGCTCCTGTGAGGGAGAAAACAACAAAGTCGACATGGCACCGTCTGGGTTCCATGCCAGCTAACACTGCCATGCAGCATATGTACGTCACCCCTCTAGCAGGCCTCACAGCCCTAAGGCAGGGCAGACTATACTACAGGTGAGGGCATATCGGCATGAGCCGACATCCCCCCTACAATATTGGTTACAATTTCCTAATATTGTAAGTGCCAGTGAAGCCATAGAGAATTCATGGGCTGAGAACTTGACAACTCAAGTTCCACAACATCATGATGGCTTCACTGACTACAGAAGTGTTTTGGTACCAAACTACTCCTTTCAATAAACCCACACTGATGCCAGTGTGGGATTTATTGTGCCATGTACCCAGAGGGCACCTCAGAGGTGCCCCTTGAATTCCTACCAATCCTGGTGTGGTCTCTGACTGGCTGTAGGCAGCCAGCCACAACCAGACATGTATCTGGACCCCTGGGTAGAGAGCCCCTGCTCTCTGAGACCAGAAACAATGCACATTCTGGGCAGAGGTGTCATGCCTCCTCCCTCAGGATGGGCCACTGCTCGAAGAAGGGAAGCTTCAAAGGCCTGCCGCTTTTGTAAAGTGACCCCAGCCTCTGCTGCTAGCAGCAGATGGCAGCCCCTGCTTTACACCCCTACTTTGGGTGGGAAAAGCAGAGTGAAAATTCAAAACGTTAGGAGGTGTGCCCACCTCTGCCATCCCCACCCCTCGAGGGGGAAGAGGTGAAGCACACTTTTCAGTTCCCCCAACTTGGGGATAAGGGTACCCCTCCAATCAGGAGGGTAGCATAATAGAGGATGTAGTCACCCCAAGTGTGGGGCCCATTGGCCCTACCTGCTACTCACCTAAAAACGCCTCCTAAATTTAGTATTTAGGACTGGGCTCCAGATCTGCGATAAGCTAAGAAGCAAGAAGACACCCTGCAGCCAAAAACAGAAGACAACAACTGCCTTGGCCCCAGCTCTACCGGCCTGTCTCCAGCTTCGATGAAACCCGCAACCTGTCTCGCAGCACAAACTTCGAAACCCCTGGGAGGACTGTTGCCTTCAATAAAGACTCCAATCTCCTTAGGACAGCGGACCTGTCCAAGAAGAACCAAACTCTGAGAACTGCCACAGGGAGTACCGACCCTAGTCGACGTGACTCCCTGCTGCACAAGAACTACAAGAACCGCTCCAATTGCGGCCCAACACTGGTGTCGACTTAACTCACTGCTACCAAAAATCTCCCAAAGACCGCAGTGGTAGAGGACCAGCACTTGTGTCGATGCTACTTTGCCCTGCCCACAGAATGCCCAGCAATTGAACGACCTCCAAGTCCTCGAGGGATCCTATCGGCCCCACAACCCGAGTTGCCCACAGCTCTGGGCCGGAGAGCCTGTATCTTCCTGCTAGTGGCCCTGCCGGTCGCCTCCTGCACCACTGACCCAATCGTGATCTCTCTAAGACAATCCAACCACGGCAGATCCCCATCCATACTACAGCCATCGATGGCCAGCGACCGCAACGGTAACTGTGTTGGCCACCTGCTGAAACCTATCCAGCTCCTTGCCTCCGCCGACCGCAAGAGCGAAGAACATTGCCGGTTTCAACTGCCTCGGCGAAGGTACTGAAATGTTAATGTTAATGATAACTGGTATTTGTATAATCACTGGCAGGTCTCTTAGCGCTTTCGAGAGAGAAGTCAGAGCTGCTAGCGGTACCATAACAGTGCAAGGACAGGGAGCTAAACGGTGTCTAAGGCTTCTCTAAACAGGACCGTTTTAAGCTACTTCCTGAACAGGAGGAGTGCGGGCTCCTTGCGAAGGTGATCGGGCAGTTGGTTCCATAGTTGTGGAACCAGGACGGAGAAAGCTCTGCCCCCTTTGGATGCAGTATTGCAGCATGGAAGGGCTAGGCGGCAGGCCTTGGCAGACTGCAGTATACGGCCTGGAACATAGTTCTCGAGACGTTCTTTAATGTAGGCTGGGGCTTCCCCATAGATTGCTTTGTGGGCAATGCAGAGGCCTTTGAATTCTGCTCTCTGCCTGATGGGGAGCCAGTGCAGCTTAACCAGCAGCAGGGTGGCATGAGACCTTCTTGGGAGCCTGAAAATCATCCTGGCTGCATCGTTCAGTACCACCTGTAGTTTGTTAATAAGTTTCTGGGGGAGGCCGATAACCTTGAGACAATAGTGGCTGACACAATTGTCTGTAATGAGGTGGCTGAAAGGAGGGGGACTAGTTTCCGCAACTGCCTCATGAGACCTGTACATGTGCCAACCACTGAAGTGACCTGGTTGGCCATAGAGAGCTCGGAATCAATTTTGATGCCCAGACTTTTCACAACTGACACTGGTGTGGAGGTAACACCTAGCTCCTGGGGCCAAAAAAGGTCACTCCAGGGGCTGCTTCTATTTGGGATCACAAGGACTTCCATTTTATGCGGGTTAAGTTTCAGTAAATTGGCTGTCCTCCAATTCACTGTAAGTCTGAGAATGCTTTGTGCCAGATCATGCGCGTGAGAGGAGTTGTCAATACGGAGGATGAGTTGGGTGTCATCTGCATAGTTGAAGACTCTGCAGTCCCAACTAGCTAGGGCCGCCACCAGTGGCTGTAAGTATATATTGAAAAGGAGTGGGGACATAGCAGACCCTTGGGGGACGCCACAGGTAAGTATGCCTGCTCACCCAACGGTATCCTCTGGGACCGGCATGACAGGAAGGATTCTCGCCAGCGATGTGCCAACCCGCAGATGCCCACAGCAGTGAGTCTGGCCAACAGTTGTGCGTGGCTGACCGTATCGAATGCCGCTGATAGGTCTAATAAAATCAGGGCGTTCGGTTTTTTATTGTCAGCCATAATTCTGAGCTCATCGAGTACTGATAGCATAACCAACTCCTTACTGTGGTGGGCTCTAAAACCTGCCTGTCGCCCCTGGAGTAGATGATGTTCCTCCAGGAAAGCCGAGAGGGTTTTAAGGATATGTTGTTCCACAACTTTTGCCAGGAAGGGAAGCTGGAAGATGGGCCTATAGTTTTTGAGGTTAGCAACGTCAGCCCCTAATTTCTTTAACAGGGAGATAACTCTGGCCTCCTTCATGTTGGATGGCAAGTAGCCAGACTCCAGGGAGTTGTTTAATAGAGCAAGGATCTGCCTTTCCAGCCCAGGAAGGGCCGTTCAGAATATCTAGGGGGCAGGGATCTGCAGGGGAGCCTGATTTGGTCCGATTCATCAATGATGTCAAAGAGGCTGAGTCTAAGTTGAGAAAGGTGATAAGTAACTTACGGGGGAGGGGCTTGGAGCTGAACCAGGGAGCTCTGAATAATAGGGGTGTTATCAATTTTGGAGAGAATGTCCCTGACCTTCTGGAAAAAGAAGGATTGGAAAGCATTGCAGTCAATGGGTGCGGCAGTCAATTTCTGCGCAGTTTTTGGCTAAGTTTTTTCAGTATTCTGAAAGTTTCTTTCTGTTTGTTTGCCGCGACTGAGATTCTTGTCTCATAATACTCGGCTTTCCTGGTCAGAATACATTTTTTGTATGAGGTGAGTAAAGTTTTGTAACTTGTCAGCTCGTCTGGGTGATACGCTTTGCGTCACTGTCTCCTGGCTTGGCGGAGTTTTGGCTTCCTTTCCCTCAAGAACTCATTAAACCAGGGGGCTCCCTTTCCCTTATCTCTAACTCAGTCTCTCCGCTCTGGTGCCACTTGGTCTATGGCTGCACACAGAGTACCAGTGAGGGCTTCACTTTCCTGGTCCAGATTTCCTATTTCAATTTTTTTGGGGGGGAGCCTGAGTAGGGTGTCCACCAGGTTTGCAGCCTCAATTTTTTTCCAGCTTTGCACCTTTTTCCACTCTGGGGTTGGTTGTGACAGCTGGCTGTCCATCGGGACCCAACAACTAATTAATGAGTTGTCGGACCAGGCACAGGGGCTGATGTCTATTAGACTAGTCCGTGGTTGTGAGGACCAAATGCGGTCCAAAGTGTGACCTTTAATGTGGGTGGGGCCATCAACCAGTTGGTAGAGCCCCATCGAGCCCATTGCTGTATCAAATTAGCTAACCAGTGGCTCTCTCGGTACTCTATCCCAGTGATAATTAAAGTCCCCAACCACAAGTAGACGCTGGTACCGAGAGCAGAGGTCATTGATGATCTCCGTGAGGACGGTACACTACCAGAAATAGAAGGCAGAAGGATTGAAATTAGATTTTGACCCTAAGAATATCTGCGTTATCAATGCTCTTCGCCACTATCTTGGCAACCGTTATCCGCTTCTTGAAAAAAATGGTCACACCCCCTCCTCTCATATTGTCCCCACGGTTATGCCAGAGGACATCAAAGTCTCCCGGGAGGGTTGCGATGATGTCAGGGACTGAGGTGTCGCCTTGCCAGGTTTCTGTAAGCACCAAGAGATCTATGTCTCCGTCTTGAAGGAGAGAAAAGAATTCAAGGTGGTGCTTCTGTAAGGAACGTGTGTTAAGGATTGCCACCTTCTATCTTGGCTGGTTTTCGGGTAGGATGTTTTTGTGAGAAACTGGGGGTGTGATTGTTAGACGGACCGGGAGGGTCGGCCGAGGTCAGGGGGAGAGGTCTCCGGGGAGAGCCGTCTCCAGCGATCGTACAGACAAGTAACTTCCCCCCCACAGACAGACACCACACAAGGATAAGATTTAGCGTTCTTTATATGCACTTCTTAAGGTACGATGAAATAGTACAAGGAGGTCTGGACTCAGGGGTCCCCTCGATTTAGGTCTCTTAGGATAGGGAAGGGGTAGCGGGACAGTCTGTTTACCAGTCAGGTAGTTCGGATGAGATGATGGTTAGCTCACAATCCTCGAGCTTGGTGGTGTAGCTGGTACGGGCCGCGGCAGCGCCAGCAGGTCCCGGTAGAGATGGTCGATACACGGTCCGCGGCAGCGCCAGCAGGTCCCAGTGAAGATGGTCGATGTACGGTCCGCGGCAGCGCCAGCAGGTCCCGGTGAGGATGGTCGTTACAACGGGCCGCGGCAGCGCCAGCAGGTCCCGACGAGGATGGATGTTGCAGAAGGCCGCGGCAGCGCCAGCAGGCAGGACGATAGTTCGCAAGATAGGGCTACGGCAGCGCCAGTAGTCCGTCAAGGCTGAGTTCTCTCGGTGTCTCTCGACTCCAGGATACAACTGCCATCCTGCTCCGGAGCTGCTCCAGTTATAGGGCAGGCGCCCTTTGATGTCCGGGCCCTCGCACTTGGAGGTCGGAGGGTCCGGGATGAAGGTGTCCAGACACCCAGCAGGGGGTGGAGCCAGCGCCTGGGGGAGCTGGAGGCGATCGGCACCTGGCGGGGGAAGAGCTCTTGACGGTTCGTTCTCCCATTGACCTGCCAAGTGGTCCGCTCACCTCCTGGGTGGATGGTGGTGCCGGGATGTCGGGGCCGGCCAGGCCCAGGGTTAGGGTCGGGGGGAGGCCACGCGGCCTCGTGGTGCAGGGCCCAAGATGGCGGCTTGACCCGGCCGGGGAAGCCGGTGGGGCTGGGGCCCGTGATGCATGGAGGTCCGAGGGCAGAAGTTCCGTCGGGAGACGGGGTGCAGGTGCTTTTCGTGGGTCACGCCTGGCGGGCCGGAGCTTGGGCCCTGTCATGCGGGGAGGGAGCAAGCCCTTCGTGTGGCCTGTCCAACATGCGTCCCCCCCAGCTGAAGGCGGGGAGAGTCACCCATCTTCTTGGGGACTCTCCTCGTCGAGGCGGAAAAATCGTGACAGGCCATCCGCGTTGGCGTGGTCTTGGCCCGGTCGGTGCTCCACGGTGAAGTCCATTCCCTGCAGGGAAATGGACCAGCGCAATAGTTTTGGGTTCTCCCCCCGCATCTGCATCAGCCACTGCAGGGGTTGATGGTCGGTTTGTACCCGGAAGTGGGTACCGAAGAGATAAGGCCGGAGCTTTTTGAGGGCCCATACCACTGCGAAGGCCTCCCTCTCGATGGTGCTCCAGCGCTGTTCTCGGGCTAGGAGACGTCGACTGATGAAGGCCACCGGCTGGTCATGACCCTCGGGGTTTAATTGAGAAAGAACGGCCCCGATGCCGTGGTCGGAGGCGTCTGTCTGTACCACGAATTCCCGACTGTAATCGGGGGCCTGGAGCACAGGGGCGGTGCACAGGGCGGCCTTCAGCTTCTCGAAGGCCGCTTGACAATCGGGGGTCCAGTTAATCCGCTTTGGTTGGTTCTTGGACGTGAGACCCGTGAGGGGCCCCACGATGCTGCCGTAGTCCTTCACGAACCGCCGGTAGTAGCCGGTGAGCCCCAAGAAGGCTCGGACCTCGGTCTGGGTGACGGGGGGCTGCCAGGACTGGATGGCAGCAATCTTAAGTTGCAGCGGGGCCACCAGCCCGCTTCCCACTTGGTGCCCAAGGTAGGTCACGGACCCTTGGCCAATTTGGCATTTGCCGGCCTTAATTGTGAGGCCGGCCCGCTGGAGGGCCTGTAGGACCTCTTGGAGGTGGAGGAGGTGGTCGGACCAGTGGCGGCTGTATACAGCGATATCGTCCAGGTAGGCAGCGCTGAACTCTTCGAGCCCCGCCAAGACCTGGTTCACAAGGCGTTGAAACGTGGCGGGGGCATTCTTCATGCCGAAGGGCATGACCTTGAATTGGTAGTGGCCATCGGGGGTAGAGAAGGCTGACCGTTCCTGAGCCCGGGGTGTGAGACCGATCTGCCAGTAGCCCGCTGTTAGGTCGAAGATACTGAGGTAGCGGGCGGCCCCCAGCCGGTCGATCAGTTCGTCCGCTCGGGGGATCGGATGAGCGTCGGTCCGGGTGACAGCGTTCAAGCCCCGGTAGTCGACGCAGAATCTCAGTTCAGGTGTGGTGCCGGGGGCAGCGGCTTTGGGAACCAATACAACCGGGCTGGCCCAGGGACTGTCCGAGGGCTCGATGACCCCGATCGTGAGCATTTTGGCCACTTCCTCCTGTATGCAGGCCCGTACCCGATCTGGTACGCGGTAGGCCCGGTGTCGAATAGGGGGACTGTCCCCGGTGTCTACGTCGTGCAAACACCAAGGGGTGACCCCGGGGGTGAGGGAGAACAGTGCAGCGAACCGCAGCAGGAGGTTTCGGCAGCCCTGGCGTTGCTCCGAGGTGAGGGCGTCAGAGAGCCGGACCCCGTCCACGGAGGCGTCATTCTCCTGAGTCTTCAGGAGATCCGGGAGGGGTTCGGAGTCTTCCTCTGCCCCACTGTCCGTAGCCATCAGGAGGCTGAGTTCTGAGCGCACAAAGTGTGGTTTGAGTCGGTTGGTGTGGAGGACCCGAAGGGGGTTTCGGGAGGTCCCCATGTCGATGAGGTAAGTGACGGGGCTTTTGCGCTCGACCACTTTGAAGGGCCCCGTCCACTTATCTTGCAAGGCACATGGTTCGGTGGGGGACATTACCCACACTTGTTGACCAGGCTCGAACTCAACGGAGGAGGCATTGTGATCATACCATCTCTTCATGTCCTCCTGGCTGGCCTCGAGGTTCGCCTTGGCCATCTCTCTGAAGTGCCAGGTCTGATTGCGTAGGGCCAGGAGGTATTTGAAGACGTCTGGAGGGGTCTTTAGGGGGGCCCTCTCCCAACCTTCCCTGACTAGGCTGAGGGGCCCTCGTACAGGGTGCCCGTACAGGAGTTCGAAAGGGCTAAAGCCGAGGGACTTCTGGGGGACTTCTCGGTAGGCGAAGAGGAGGCACGGGAGTAGTACATCCCACTGGCGACGGAGGGGCTCTTCCAATCCCCCAATCATCCCCTTGAGAGTGCGGTTAAAACGCTCCACTAGTCCGTTCCCTTGGGGGTGATAGGGGGTCGTGAATCTGTAGGTGACCCCGCATTGTTGCCAGAGGGACTTCATGTATTTGGAGATAAAGTTCGTGCCTCGGTCGCTGACGACTTCTCGGGGGAAGCCCACCCGGGAGAAGATCCCCATTAGGGCCCGGCCAACCACCGGAGCTGTCACGGTCCGTAGGGGCACCGCCTCGGGGTAGCGGGTGGCATGGTCCACCAGTACCAGGATGAACCTGTGTCCTTGTGCCTTGCGGGGGTCCAGAGGCCCCACAATGTCTATTCCTACCCTTTCGAACGGGGTGGTGACCACAGGGAAGGGTTGCAGAGGGGCTTTCAGCTTCCGACCACTCTTCCCGCTGGCTTGGCATGTGGGGCAGGACCGGCAGTGGTTCAGGACGTCGTTCCTCATTTTCGGCCAGAAAAAGTGGGTCACTAGGCGACTGTAAGTTTTGTCCTGGCCCAGGTGTCCAGCCAGGGGGACATCGTGGGCCAGGTTGAGTAGGAAGTCTCTGAAGCGGAGAGGTACCACCAGCACTCGACCGGCCCCTAGCTCTGCGATTCTTTGTTCGCTGTATAGCAGGTCGTTATCCCAGTAGACCCAGTGAGATCCGGTGGAGTCCCCTGCGTTCTGGGCGCTGGCTTGTTGGCGGAGTCCCTCGAGGGAGGGGCAGGTCTTTTGTTCCTGGCGGAACTGTTCTTGGGTGGGCCCCCCTTCTTGACGCCACTGAGCCAGGCCGGGAAAGTCCTGGGGTTGCGCGTCCCCTTCGGTCGTTGGTTCTGGGGGGCTGGCCTCGTCGTTGCCTTCTACTGGGGCGACCGGGGGCGGAGGTGCTGGCCATTCCGGTTCTTCTGATCGGGGGACGGCATGGGCGGCCATGGACCGGGTGGTTATGCAGGCCCAGTCCGGGAGGCCCAGCATCCCCAGATGCTCTCTTCTCTCGACGGTGGCCCACGGGGAACTTTCGAGGTCATTCCCCAGGAGGCAGTCCACGGGGGCATCGTCCCGGACCGTCACCTTCAACAGGCCGGAGACCCCTCCCCATTCGAATGGGACGCAGGCCATTTGACACATACTTTCAGAATTGTCGGCTGAGCGGACGGGGCAGAGAATGTTCGGCAGGATCTGCTCGGGCTTCACCAGGTGACAGCGGACGGCCGTCACACTGGCGCCTGTGTCACGCAAGGCCTCGGCCCGATGTCCATTAATGGTCACCCACTGACCGTATTTCCTGGTGTTAGCGGGTAGGGGAGCCCGCGGGACCATGTCTCTTCCCCCTAGGCACGCCAGGACCATGGCGGCCGGTTCCCACTCTTGCTGGGCCGGCTCATACTCTTCCTGTTCCTCCGATAATCGCTCTTCCCCCAGGGCGGCGGCAGCTACCTGGCGGGGCTTGGGTGTTTGGTTCTGCGGGCAGCTCGGGTCATTGGCGTAGTGGCCGACTCGCTGGCATCGGTGGCACGTGACGTTGGCTCGGAACCCAGGACGCATCGGGGGGTTGCCCCGGCCGGCCGGAGGTGGGGTGCTGGCCACGGGTGTTGCCGGCAAGGCGTCTCTCCCTCGCCCCTGGCCTCCTCCTCCTCCCCGAGGACGGTGCTGGCCTTGGTTGCTTCGGTTCTGCTCGTGTGGCCCCCTCCGGCCCACTCGGGTGCTTTCCCATTGGTCAGCTTCGGCGGCGAGCTGCCGGGGGTCAGTCAGCTTGCTGTCGAGGAGGTGCTGCCTGAGCTCGACGAAACAGTTGTTCGACAGGTGCTCCCATACCATAAGGTTAAAGAGTTGCTCGTAGGTCGTGACATGGCTCCCCTTGATCCAACCCTCGAAGGCACGGCTGAAATAGTTAACGTACTCCACCCAAGTTGTGCCCGGGATCCGGGTGCAATCTCTGAACCTCTGGCAGTACATCTCGGGTGTGAGGCCGTAGCGGGTGAGGAGGGCAGCCTTCATGTGGTCGTAGGACGACATTTGGTGATCTGGGAGCTGCAACAGGGCATCGCGACCTTCGTTGACGAACCTCCCCCATAGTCCGGCTCCCCAATCACTCCGGTCGATCCGGTGGGAGGTCATGGCGATCTCGTAGGCTTTGAACCACTGTTGTATGTCGTCTTCTCGGACATACTCGCGGACAACATCCTTGGGGATGTGTACTTTTTTCTCGGTTGGCCCCGGGGTGTGCGGTCGCTCAGGCACCCCCGGTTCTTTATTCTGTTTCCGAAGTTCTATTTCCGCCAGTTTGCTCTCGTGTTCGAGTGTTATTCTTTTTTCCTCAAGCTCTCTCTGTCTCTGCTTTTCTTCTCGTTCTTCTCGGAGCCGCATATGCTCTAGATTTAGTTTCTGCTCGGCTAACTTGAGTTCACCGTCCATCTTGAGCCGTGCCATTTCCAACTCATGTAATCTGGTTCTTTCTCTTTCTTGGATCTCCTCCTGCGAGAGGCCCGTTCCCCGCTCCTCGGGAGCCGTGGCGTTCCCCTCTGGTGCGACACTGTTTCGGTCGGAGGGCCCGGCGATCCCAGTTTCTGTCCACGACTCAAGGGCGTGCTTCAAATCATCTTTGGTACTCAGGCCGGTGGTAGCAATGCCTAGTTCCATGCAGAATTGTTTCAGTTTGCGGTGGCTGTATTCTTCTAACTTATCCATTTGGAATTTTTCAGTGGAACCGCTATCTTTGGCTGACATCGTGGTTTTGTCGTGGGGTGAGCTACTCTCTGTACGATTACGCGTTGATTCGGATCGCGCCGCTGGCCACCAATGTTAGACGGACCGGGAGGGTCGGCCGAGGTCAGGGGGAGAGGTCTCCGGGGAGAGCCGTCTCCAGCGATCGTACAGACAAGTAACTTCCCCCCCACAGACAGACACCACACAAGGATAAGATTTAGCGTTCTTTATATGCACTTCTTAAGGTACGATGAAATAGTACAAGGAGGTCTGGACTCAGGGGTCCCCTCGATTTAGGTCTCTTAGGATAGGGAAGGGGTAGCGGGACAGTCTGTTTACCAGTCAGGTAGTTCGGATGAGATGATGGTTAGCTCACAATCCTCGAGCTTGGTGGTGTAGCTGGTACGGGCCGCGGCAGCGCCAGCAGGTCCCGGTAGAGATGGTCGATACACGGTCCGCGGCAGCGCCAGCAGGTCCCAGTGAAGATGGTCGATGTACGGTCCGCGGCAGCGCCAGCAGGTCCCGGTGAGGATGGTCGTTACAACGGGCCGCGGCAGCGCCAGCAGGTCCCGACGAGGATGGATGTTGCAGAAGGCCGCGGCAGCGCCAGCAGGCAGGACGATAGTTCGCAAGATAGGGCTACGGCAGCGCCAGTAGTCCGTCAAGGCTGAGTTCTCTCGGTGTCTCTCGACTCCAGGATACAACTGCCATCCTGCTCCGGAGCTGCTCCAGTTATAGGGCAGGCGCCCTTTGATGTCCGGGCCCTCGCACTTGGAGGTCGGAGGGTCCGGGATGAAGGTGTCCAGACACCCAGCAGGGGGTGGAGCCAGCGCCTGGGGGAGCTGGAGGCGATCGGCACCTGGCGGGGGAAGAGCTCTTGACGCTTCGTTCTCCCATTGACCTGCCAAGTGGTCCGCTCACCTCCTGGGTGGATGGTGGTGCCGGGATGTCGGGGCCGGCCAGGCCCAGGGTTAGGGTCGGGGGGAGGCCACGCGGCCTCGTGGTGCAGGGCCCAAGATGGCGGCTTGACCCGGCCGGGGAAGCCGGTGGGGCTGGGGCCCGTGATGCATGGAGGTCCGAGGGCAGAAGTTCCGTCGGGAGACGGGGTGCAGGTGCTTTTCGTGGGTCACGCCTGGCGGGCCGGAGCTTGGGCCCTGTCGTGCGGGGAGGGAGCAAGCCCTTCGTGTGGCCTGTCCAACAGTGATCATGCGAGACTCCCCTCCTTTTTTCCTCAGGATTTTTTTCTCTCTCAGCTTAACTACTGTATTGCCGCTTAGAGCATAGCTTCCCTTGGCTAAAGTCTGTAGTTCTTCCGCTGAGTAAACCAGTGATTGACCAGGGGTCCCAGCCCCTGGACCCGGTCGGGCACGGAGGGGCGCAGACGGGCTTGGTTTTGGCACACCTTTGGCACACCAGCGGTGCGCTCGCTGCGCGTCCGCTCAAGCGCGGTTCTTTAAGTGCTCCCCTTCCGTCCCCAACAAATCAGCGCTGCGCTGCGTTGCAGCAGCTGTACTCCCCCCTGAGCACTAGACCGCGATTAGGCAAGAGGAAGTGCTGTTAAATTGGGAGGGTGCGTCGGCGCGAAACGACTGCTTCAAGTACCGGTCAGATTCACTTTTAAAAACAAGTCAAATTACATTTTAAAAACATGTGCAAATTCAAAGCAATTGTTTACCAGCAGAGATGAGGCTAAGAACAATTAAAACGATTTAAAAACAACGTTTCTAGGGCAGCACAAAACAACATGCCCTGAGGACCGCCTAGCGAGCTTTGGCGTTACTCTCTACTTCTCGCTGCACGTCCGCTCCAGCTCGGCTATGCAGGTGCACCCCTTCTGCCCCCCAACCAATCAAATCCGCACCATATGGGTGCCCTAGTCCCCCACGACTGACCCTGCCCTCCGTGTGGGTCTGACCACCCGAGGACTGGAACTGTAAGTTGTATGCTTGCTTGATACACCCCTCACTTGATTCCCTCCTAAGGAATCTTGAACTATTCTAATATTGCACTGTTGATTTTTGAATGTGAAAAGTAGATTATCTTGAACCGTACTTACCTTGTTACGAAGTCTTGGTCTTAAAATAAAAATACAAACGAAGTATAATTTTATAAAATTGGTTGAGATCTCCTTCATGAGTTGTGTGTTCTTTATTGATCATATGTGTGCAACAGATGTCTAATACTCCTCTGTGTTAGGCCTAAGGCTGCTCGCCCACACTACCACTAATTGAGCTCTTTAGGTTTTGCATTGAGCCCTGTACACTTTTGGGGAACCCCTAGACCCTGTCGCCGGTATTATCACCTAGTGATAACATCATATACAGAGCCGGCTTCCTACACCATGTCTCCAACATTTTGTAAACTTGGATTGGCATCAAAATTCATGGGTGAATGCACAGATATGGCCATGCACCACCCATGGAATGCCTACCTGAGGCAGAGTAATGCAAGGCAGTGCAATGTGGTGCGCTGAAATAGTTGTTCCTACGAAGCCACACAAATCGACATTTGCATGGCTTTGTAAACGCCAAAAGGAGTTTTGTATTCGGGCTGCATCAAAAGAGTGACACAACCCCGACAAAAAATCTGTGTAAATCTGGGCCTAAATGTATTTAAGTTTCTGATCCAAAAATGACTCAGGGCCCCCAGACACAACTATCAAGCCAAGAATGAATTTATTTGGGTGGGTGTCACACCCCAAACACCCACACTGAAGCTATTCCCCTGCCCACCAACTCACCAACCACCTTGACCAAAAAGGCATATATTTAGAACTGAGTGCTTTTTATACATAAAAAGATGACTCTTTTACTTCTCTGACAAAGCAAGTAAATCACAGTTCACAGTAGAGACATTAAATGGCATCAAATACAGCTAATGTGTGACATGATGTTAACTTATGCCCCTAGCGGGACACGCATCTAGGGTCTTTTTCCCTTCTCCCAATTTTGCGCGGAGTAACTTCAATAACTAAAGACTAAGCCAAGGCATATGTACGCCATCACACCTCTTTCTCATAGCACAACGCTTCAAAAAAGGCCATCATCTTTACACACAAACACAAACTGAAAGCAAGTCACTGTAAGGGTGCTATTTCCACAGCAATAACAACGCTATAAATGAAATGCAACACTCCGATTTCAAGTAAATAATCTACCCTACACTCAACAAAGTAAGGGGCATATTAGCAATGGCCAGCGATAATTATCGCTGGCCCCACATAGCAGTAGAAATATTATCGCAGGCTATCGCTGAAAATTATCGCCATGATAATGCTATATTAACAATACATAGCTCTATGGCGATAACATTTCAGCGATAGCGGTGTTTACCATGGAACATCGCTGGTTTTCCAGCGATGTTCCATGGAAAACAGTGATAACATTGCTGATACGACCCTGTGGTCATAATCCACCTATCATTATTAGTATGCCTTAGTCTGGAATTTAACAGACGTTAAATTCCAGCGTTAAGGCCGAGATAGCGCGATTTTTTCTATCGCTGCACCTCCTTGTTAATATCGCAAAGCTGCCTTCGCAATATTTTCATGTGTTGTTTTCACAGCCACGCCTTCTTTGCATCTCATTAGCGATGCAAGGCGAGGCTGTGAAAAAACGGGCTCTACATCAAAGAAACACGCGCTAGCGTGTCCTTAATGATATTGCGATATAATTATCGCTGCTTATCGCCCGAAAACAGACGCTAAAGCGGCGATAATTATATTGCCAGCCCTTACTAATATGCCCCTAAGTTCTGAGTGATTCTCATTACATCTCCATCATAGGGAACATTATTATCATAGGGCACATGATTATCACAAGATCGACTCACACAGGGGCCGCCATTAAGTCTCTATACCACCGCTGTGCAACTGTTCTCGGCACACCACTACTGGCCTCTTATTTTGATCATGTATCCTGCAGTACGATTTTTAGACATAACTTCTCATATCACCAGTTGAAAAGAGCAATGATACATTTAGACATCAATCATTTTAATAAAGACAGAAACAAAAACATTTCCCCCAAAACATTATAAGTTCTTTATAGTCTCTGTAATAAGCTGATTCCTTTGTGTAATCTCCCTTACCCATTAACTCTGCATATTATAAATTACACCCACTAAACATAATATAGTGTGTGATGTGACCCATGATTTTAAGTGTTTCACTATAATTCACCATGATGTTTTCTAACCAAAATAGCACCAATGCAGTTTATACTGTTGTCTCTGTGGAATATAAAACAGCTTTATTCACTTCAAATTTGTTGACAGCCTTTACAAATCCCTAGGCCTACATTTCAAAAGTGGGTATGGCATGTGTTGGCTGTAATCCTACAATCAAAGAACTAGACTAAGAAAATTCACAAAGGCATAAAGGATATAAATGTGATGTCACGATTCTACTCTTGTAACCTGTTCCAGCTACATGATTTCATGATAAAAGGCAATACAGATTCAACTTTCAAATAGAAAATGCATGTTACTTAGGGTTAAACTTTTTTTGCCTGAAAAGGGGAAGGACTGTACCCATTATCTAGAGTATACCCACATCTGTATGAAACAAGAAACATTATAAACATGAGGCATTAACATTAGTAAGAGGGAGTGAGAACGCTCATGGCCAATCCTTCCAATTTATTAAGGTAAAGAGACCTTTTTTTGGAGCTTGAGAGGAAAAGGGGTTAATGATCAATCTTGAATCTTTTCGACAGTGTGATCAATTGGACTACACATTAATAGCCAGAGTCTATTTCTTGAAGTTCAAAAAGATTTATTACAAACTCAAAACCAAACTAATGTACATCAATCACAAAAACATACTATAAACATTTAGGGCCTCATTACGATGTCGGGCGGAAAACCTCAGCCCGATAGTCGGATTCCCTAAACCGCATCTGAACCCTTCCGACCAACTCGGTCAGCTTACAATCCGCCCGACCGATTACAATGTCACAGTCGGAAAGTAAACCGCGCGGTCTTTCAGAATTGGTTTCGACTGGCTCACAGAGTATCCGTGTCGGTCGGAACTGCATCATGCACCTCTATGGACAGAGTTTACGACCGACCGATTACGATGTAGATTTCCAACAGCCTTTCTGAGTTGGCCTGCGGCCTCCGGTTGGGGGCCAAGGGGGTACCTAAGGGACCACCCTGTAAAACCCTGCACTGGGTGGCAGGCACTGTGGGGTGCCTGCAACAGGGTGAAGGGTTTTACTCGCACACACCATTTCCCCATAGGGGGCTCTGTTGTCGGGTGGAACACGAGCTCACATAGGGAACAATGGGACTCCGACCGGACAGTGTTCGGTCGCATCGAAATTGAGTCAGTCGGTTTCCGAATCCGAGACGGTGTTGGGCAAAAACTTTCTACCCGAAACGTCTCTGATTCAGAAATCAGACATCATAATGAGGCCCATAGTATTATCAAAGGAAGACCAAACCAACGTAGAATATTGGTCCTCAGTAACAAAGAACATATAAGGATTTCTGTAGCAGCAATACAAAATATTAGAAATAATATTTGATGAGTGGACGAATAGTCTCGATCCTTCTCCCCAACATTGAAGAAATTCACAAAATCTACCAAACCCTACACTAAACTAACAATAGGAAAAACCCTTTTTAAATCAGACAAACAAGAAAGGTGACAGCATCTGAACCTCTATAGAAGTTCCGTAGGCAAAGATCGTGTATAGCATAAAGCCACAGAATCAGAAATGTCTGGAGAGATCTGTACCTCTCCACATCTAAGGGGCATCTAACTAACTGTGAGGTGAGTCCACTATTAAGAAACACACAGAAAGTTTGAAAAGCATAATTGTGCCTCATTCAACTTGTTATTCCAATTTCCCATAAAGGGTCTCGCCGCCTGGTAAGGTATTTCCATCTTCCAGTCTCCACTTCTGAAGCACCCTTGGATTCCTCCGTTCAACAGATATACCAAACTGGTAGTACTCCCTTTGGTCTCCATCAAATTTAATTGACCTTGCCAGATCTTCCTGGTCTCACTATCTTAAGAATATAATATGTCTTTTACTAACTAAGAATGCTTTGATTGGGGAGGAGCCAAGATGGCGACCGGAGCAAACGCTTGAGCGCCCGGCTCCGTCGGTCCGTGGCCTCGGACTACTATCCTGATGCCCATCCTCGCCGATTCTCGAGGTGCACCGTGTGCGAAGACGCGCTGACCGCGCTGCTGCTTTCCCGGAGTCTCAACCCGCCCGGATGCCCGAGTTCTGGGTGCTTTTGTCCTCGGCACTGAAACCCTGCGCCCTTATGGCCTTTGCCGGCCTCCTGGAAGCTCCGCAGTTACCGGACCAGCTAGCGCTAACCTGAGCCCCGCGGTCTCGATCTCGCCTCGCACCATGGATCGTTGCCGGATGAGCCCGGGGAGAGACGGCCGGACACCTTCTGCACCCTGTGCCTGACGGGCTGGAGCTGTGGGGTGGGCCCCGGTGCGGTGGGTCTCCTGCCCCGCTCTGAGGACCGAGCTGTGGGAGGCTGCTGCCCCCTTTGCCTATTGCCTAGCCAGCGGCGAGGGGGACCGGCGAGAAGAGAAGCGACTGTCGGCCTTTCCTGTTGCGGCGTAGACCTGAGGGGAATTGACCCCTTGCCACGACCCCCCCCCCTGGCCATTGCAACGTATAGCGGCAAAACATGGCGCTGAGTGCCTGCTCGCGGCTGGGGGGTGATACTCCGGTCTCGCCCGCTGCCCACTTCGCCCTCCCTCTTCCGGACACCACCTCCACAGTGCCGTCCCGGATTGCTGCCGATGTTGGGGCCCAGCTTCCGCTGACATGCGGCTCCGTTCTGGCTGTCCTGCGGGACTTTCAACTACAGATGTGCGCTGGCCTGCAGGCGCTGAGTGAGCGGTTTGACCCCATACTGTCGGCTGCGGGTCGTGAGCGCACTGTTTGTCATCCACGGGGCGTGGGTCTCCCGGTGCTCTTGTCCTCTTGCGGGGACGCAACGGCGGTGTATGATTGTGCTACACTGGTGCCTTCGTCTAGCGCTCCCGGCGCCCAGGGTCCACCGCTCTCCACCTCAACTGCGGATACTTTGTCCCCCTGGTCATGGCTGCCTGCTTCATTGTTCCCTGCCTCACCGCGTTCGCGAGGCTATCCTGCTGAGCGATACCTGACGGCTTCGAGGGACCGTCCGCGGTGGCCCACTGCTGCCTTTTTGTGGAACTCCTGTACCTTACTTGCCAGGTTTGGATTTTATGTGGTGCAACGAGGGACCTCAATCGATGGTCAGTGGCCATTTCGTGATCCTACTTCACCATCCTCTCACAAGCGGCCATCTTGTCTTTGTCTGCTCGGGACACGGGGCCTTCACGCAGGAGCTGGTTTAATCCCAAGCCCGCGATCGGGCCAGGGCTAGACTGACTTCTATCGCTATGGTTTATGGACGGGCTGGCCTGGGACTGGAACTGTATGTATGTTTTGCGCGCACTCGTCGCGACTTGTATCCCTTCGCTTAAACTGTGGTGCCATGGTATCTTTGCATGCCGTTTTTTGGAGTAGAGGGCTCTCAGTGTGTGGGGGCCATAACTGGCTGATGGTTCGGGGCGCTCTGGTGTCCAGTGGGCTCCTCCCCACCTTCTTTTCTGTTTTCTTCCCTTCTTTACTCTGTTCCTACTTTCTCTCTTCTCTATATTTCGGGTTCATTGGGCGACAGGCACTATGCTGGGGGGGGGGTTAGGCCGTAGCCTCCGCATTGGTGTAGGGTGGGGGGGTAATACTCTGTTCTCAATTAGTTCTATGGGCCTTTCTTCTTTTATGTCTCTGTGCTCTACTTTCTTCGATTCGGGGTCCGGGTGTGGGGTGGATCGAGTGGGGGCGGCTCTGGAGGGGCGCGTACTTGCTCATGTGACTATCCTGATATATCTCTGCACCGCCTCACTGTTTGAGATTTTACTTCCATTGTTGTTCTTACTGATGTTGCTGCTCGCCCGTGTGGTGAAGCTATCTTGCGGACTCGAATCTCCTTTGCTCTTATCCTTCATTGACTTTTTTCTCTGATAAAATCATCAAAAACTTAAAATTAACCTTCACCTCTCCTTCCCCGGGTTTCAAAGATATCTCCAGTATGTGACTCATAACCTGTTGTTAATCCTGACCGTTGATGCACGGGGGCTGTAATGTGGGTATCAGTGCTTTACTGTATCGTGGCCGGCCTGACGGTTGTAGGCCCGTATTTGTTCTTTTAAGATGCACGAATAAAGGTTTTTAAAAAAAAAAAAAAAAAAAAAAAAAAAGAATGCTTTGATTCGCACCTGCAAAGAAGAAAAACATGTCAAAAACAACTTCCGCGTTCAGTATCAAATGTCACCCTAAAGGCATTTTTAAACTGTGCAACACACATATGATTCTGTAAATAAATCAATAATAAGGAGAGTTATAAATGTTATACTGTACTCGTATACGTGAATACACTTTATTAAACTAAAACGACAATTAATCATATTTTAAGCACATTACTAACACACATTGGTTCATTCTTGTCTAGGCCCTAGCGAATGCACTGCATTAAAATGCATTGTAGGGTTAGGTCACCACCTTACAATCTCAACCAATAGGCGAGTATTTTCAGCAATCCAGTTGTCCCTAAAAAGAAAGGATTAATATGCGTGTGCACACACACACACACACACACACACACACAATAAAGGCACCTTCTATTCTTTAGCCCATCACATTTCATTGATTATTATTTCATCACACGCGTATATAAGGCCAACGGTAAATACACATATATGTGGCCTAGTCAATACAAGAAAAGAAGGAACAAAATTATGCTACTGCAGAAATAAAAGCACAACATTATCTGTAACACTTAAACTGTCAGTCTATAATTTCTGGTTCCCAGCAGCTCTGAGAGATCCAAAGGTAACTCTTTATTAGGTAGATCTCAGTAGGTGGGGAAGCATGGTCATGCCTTCAATAATTGCTTCGGAGAGAATGCCTTTGGCCATGAATTGTCTGTTATTGATTTACATGACCTAAGACTCCGCTAAGAAAGGGCTTTTTCTAAGTAAATTGCTGCTGGAGACTGGGTAGAAATATAGCAGTCTTGATAGAAGTAGGCAGAATGCCGGGAGTGAAATCTTTTCCTCTGAATCCTGTTAAACTAGCCACTTGAACTATGGGATGAAAGGTTTGTGACCCAGATAAGACAGATGAAAGATAAGTTCCCTCTGGGATGATTAGTGTGAGAAACTGGGTTACTGGGTGAGGGGGGTGGAACTCTTACTCAAGCAGCAACCACAATCCTTGTCAGGGTGAGGCACACGCAAACCTTAGACTAACCTGTGATCAACCCTCTGGTAGCTTGGCACAGAGCCATCAGGCTTAATTTTGAGGCAAATGTGTAAAGTAAAGTATTTATGCAGCACTTCAAACAGTAATAAAGTGAAAAAGCAGCACAAGGAAAATCCCACATCAATTTAGATGAATACAGCAAAACTTTATTTTTAAACTGTAGATATCTGGCTAAGCCGGACTGGGACAAAGTCACACATTCAGGCCAACAGTGGTGGATTGTACGCCAGCTACAGGGACCCAGCTAGGCCTACTGAACAAGAGTATCTTAAATCCTCGCGGAGCGTTGCGAACTCCTGTGTCGAGGATGCGTCGGTTCCGTGGAGCTGTAAGGCTGAGATGTGAGAATCTGGGTCATAGTCGAGGCTTCCATCGACAAGAGATTTGAGAATGCGCGGGCCTGCGTCAGAGAGGTTTCACACAGCGGCAAATCTGGCTGCAAGATCGATGCGGGGTCCTTGACCTGGGATGATCCTCACAGCAGTGGCGATGCTTCGGTTCTGCTCGAGATTGCATCGCACAACAGAGGAGATGCGTCTGTTCTGCTGGATCCACAGATGAGCTGGCAGAGCACCTTCAGACCCACTTCCATAGGCCCCAGACTGTGGTGGCACCACTAGGCAGGGTAGGACAGGTGGCAGAGTCCAGGTGCTGGGTTCAAGGTTTTTGCAGCCTTCTGTCCTTGAGGCCAGCAAAGCAGCCCTTGAAGTCACTCTGGGGTCCTGGGTTCAAACAGATGCAGGTCTAGTGCTTCTCATCCTTCCTAGAGGGCAGCAGGTCAGCACAGCAGTTGTTCTTCCTGGCAGAGTTCATAGGTCAAAAAGTGTACTAAAAAGTTGGTGTTTGAGGTCCAATATTTATACCTGGGCCTTCCTTTGAAGTAGGAGAAACTTCTAGAGGTCTCCCTTCCCTGACTCCAGACTAAATACAGGGGGTATGCAGCCCCTTTTGTGGCGGCAGGACACAGCTTATCCAAGTGCAAGTAAGGCTGTGCCAGCTCCTCCCTCCCATTTTGGAATTCTTGCATTTGGGTGGGATATTTTATCCACTATGAGCGATATTTCCATCTATTAAAGTGTGGTACAAGTGGAGTAGAACAGATAAACTAAATTTCTAGAGCTAATAAACTAAGCAGAGAGGAAAATATAAAAAGTGTTGCTTACTAAAGCATTCATTATGCTTCTAAATAAACAAGCATTGGAAAAGCTCATTTGTCTCATTTTTGGGAACTATTGACTTTACCAAATGATTTTTAGCCATGCTGTCCAGCATCCCGGTGCTGTGTAGTATGACGTAAGTAAAAATAGAAAAAGGGTGCTGTGAGGCAGGGGTCGCATAATTTTGCAGGAACACGCACCACACATGAGTGTGCCTACAAAATGAGGTGAGTGGTTCTTTTTATTTACAGATTTAGGTTGGTAAATAAAAAAAATAGGTAGCCCAAAGCATTTTTTTCAAGAGCGGGAGGAGGGCAGCAGCATGAAGGGCATGGGCAGGGTGGGGAAGTAACATTAAGGACCCGGGTGGATGAAAGCAACAAAGACGGCCAGGTGGAAAAGAAGGATTCATCTGCAAGAGAGAAGGAGGGTTCACATATAGGGGAAGCAACATGGATAGCAGGGGTGGGGAGGAGAAGCAACAGGCGAGAGAGAGGGAGGGCGTAGGTAGGGGAAAGCAACATGGATGGTGGGATTTTGAAGGAGAAGCAAAAGATATGAGAGCAACGTGGAGCAGGCAGGGGACAAGAACAAAGGTAGGAAAGCAATGGGGGAGTACACAAAAGTGAGTGTAACATGGAGGAGACGGGGAGGAGCAGACAGGCGACAAAGTGCAGGGGAGATAAGTACATGAGGGAGACAGCAGGTAAACACACACACATCCTTGGAATGCTTAATCCAAGAGATGAAGTAGTGCTTGAAAAGCAGCCAGTGGAAGGGCACAAGTAATGTAGCCATGCTCCAGGAGAGGGAGAAATCAGGCAAAAAGCCCACACAAGGTAACAAATAAAAAGCAAGCAAATATGAGTGACAGTGAAGCCAAGCAATTGTAAGCAACAGGCTGATTCTAAACCACAGAATAGGTATTTTCACCAATAGGCAGGTGGCACTGAATGGCAGGGGTAAGCATATGCACAAATGACAATTATTTATATTGTTGTGTATTACAACTCAGCACAGCAGCTCAAACCTTCAATGTCTTGAGAGCTGCATACTAAATAGTGCATACTAAATAGTATTTGAGGCATTCACACAAAACAAATTTGCACCTTATCTTTGCATTTCTTCGCACCTCTTAAATTACTATGTAGTGTGAGAATAGTTGCTATACAGTTCCTATTAAATCATTGTGATGCTTAAGGTATTATTTCGATAATAGTCCCAAGAAAAGCTAAACTTATGCATTGTATGCCTGCCAACCTCAGTTTATTTTGTGAGTTAAAATGTCATGAAGTTAATGCATGCAAGCTAGTCTCTAATATGAGTTGTGTGCTAACAAATTCAGCAGCAGTTACAGAGAGTCTTGAAGACCTGGTTACCAATTTGTTGCAATTAATTAATAGTACTTCTGAAGAGCCTCCAAAAAGCCACAAAATGCTTCGTAGAAGGAGAGTGATAGTAGAATTCAAAAAAGATTTTTCTTTTTTTCGTGATGGCAAGGTGGATAGCTGCAGTGCTGATAGTCTTTGGAAGTAAGGGCCAGCTGTATGAAGAATTCATTTGGTAAACGAGGTCAAAAAGTGGGCACCAACATTTACCAAATCCATTCTGTTTTTGTAAACCAACCTATGTATTAATAGGTGAGTTCACAAAATACGTGTTCCTCGTGGGTCTCATTTTCCCCTACCTCATGAAAATGATTGATGTAGGACGTAAATTGGGACCCGCTAGGAATCGCAGCCATAATAGGGATAGTGGCCTGCTTTTAAATAAAGCAAAAGTTTTTCCATATGCAACCTGTTTTCCTTAAAGGAAAACATGATGTGTTCAAAAAACATATATATATATATATATATACCTGTGTGGGTCGCTGTCTGGTGATCAGACAGCGACCCACACGAGTTACAAACTTTTGGACCTTCCAGTCCCATGATGCAATGTGTAGCTGCTCACCTGAGCATGTTTAATTATGAATAAAGGGGAAGTACTGGAGATGGCTGTCTGTCGTCATTTGGGGCAGTTTGCTTTGGAAAAAGGGCGCACGGCCCGAAACGCATCGGCAAAGACTGCCGAATGTGATTTACGTGAGCTGACTCTTTAAGCAATTCTACTTACCTGTGAGTGCGTCTCCCCTAGGGGCAACATTTCTCTTCATTTATATGTGTGTATATATATATATATATATATATATATATATATATATATATATATATATATATATATATATATATATATATATATATATATTTTCACTGAAAAAACCATAGGTTTCAGTCAGGGACGTTATAATTAGTTGGATATTTGACTTATACAAAACCAGAGAAATTCGCCCGTTATAGTTAGTTGAGCTAACTATCTCTCGCGCGACCGCAATGCACTGGTGATGACGTCACATATTACATCACGCATGAAATGGTCAGTGACATCACTGTTGACATCACTGATGACATCTCAAATGAAGTCACTGATGACATCACTGATGACATCATCCACCTGATAATCTGATGCACATACTGATGGTCTAATATAAACTTTGATACATGCACTCTAAAATACAGACCACCACATCCTCTACCACCACCACATCCGCCACAACCACCACCACGTCCACCACCACCACATCCACCACATCCACCACCACCATGTCCACCTCCACCACCATGTCCACCACCACATCCACCACATCCATAACCACCTCCACCATGTCCACCTCCACCACCATGTCCACCACCACATCCACCACATCCATAACCACCTACACCACCACCACATCCACCACCACCACACTCACCACCACATCCACCACCACCACATCCACCACCACCACATCTACCACCACCACCATGTCCACCACGTCCACCACCACCACATCCACCACCATGTCCACCACCACATCCACCACCATGTCCACCACCACCACGTCCACTACCACCACATCCACTACCACGTCCACCACCACCATGTCCACCACGTCCACCACCACATCCACCACGTCCACCACCACATCCACCAAAACCACGTCCACCACCACCACATCCACCACCAGCATGTCCACCCCCACCATGTCCACCACCATGTCCAACACCACATCCACCACCACCATGTCCACCACCACCACGTCCTCCACCACCAGGTCCACCACCACCACCAGTATGTCTACCACCACCACGTCCACCACCACCACGTCCACCACCACATCTACCACCACCACGTCCACCACCACCATGTCCACCACCACCATGTCCATCACCACCACCACATCCACCACTACGTCCACCACCACCATGTCCACCACCACCACGTCCACCACCATGTCCTCCACGTCCACCACGTCCACCACCACCACATCCACCACCACCACATCCACCACTACATCCACCACAACCACATCCACCACCACGTCCACCACCACCACGTCCACCACCACCACGTCCACCACCTCCACATCCACCACCACCACATCCACCACATCCACCACCACTTACACCACATCCACCACCACCACATCCACCACCACATCTGCCACCACGTCCACCACCACCACATCCACCTACACCACATCCACCACCACCACATGCACCACCACCACATCCTCCACCACCATCACATCCTCCACCACCACCACCATGTCCCCCACCACCACTACATCCACCACATCCACCACCACCACATCCACCACCACCAGGTCCCCCATTTCTACCACCACCACATCCACCACCTCCACCACCACCACATCCACCACCACCATGTCCACCACCACATCCACCACTGACACATCCACCACCACCACCTCCACCACCACCACCATGTCCACCACCACATGCACCACCACATCCACCACCACCACGTCCACCACCACCACCACATCCACCACCACCACATCCACCACCACATCCACCACGTCCACCACCACCATGTTCACCACCACATCCACTACCACCACATCCATCACCACGTCCACCACCACGTCCACCACCACATCCACCACCACGTTCACCACCACCACATCCACCACAATGTCCACCACCACCATGTCCACCACCACCATGTCTACCACCACTACATCCACCACGACCACATCTACAACCACCACCACCACTAAGTCCACCACCACGTCCACCACCACCACGTCCACCACCATGTCCACCACCACCACATCCCCCACCACCACGTCCCCCACCACATCCATCACCACCATGTCCACCACCACCACATCCACCACATCCACCAAATCCACCACCACCACCACCTCCACCACATCCACCACCACATCCACCACCACCACGTCCACCACCACCATGTCCACCACCACGTCCACCACGTCCACCACCACCACATCCACCACCACCACGTCCACCACCACCATGTCCTCCACCACCACCATGTCCACCACCACGTCCACCACTGCCACATCTACCACCACCACATCCACCACCACCACCACGTCAACCACCACATCCACCACATCCACCACCACATCCACCACCAGCACATCCACCACCACCATGTCCACCACCACATCCACCACCACCACATCCACCACCACATCCACCACCACGTCCACCACCACCACATCCACCTATACCACATTCACTACATGCACCACCACCATGTCCTCCACCACCATTACATCCTCCACCACCACCACGTCCACCACCACCACATCCACCACCATCACCACATCCACTAAATTCACCACCACCATGTCCACCACCATCAGGTCCACCACATCAACCACCACCACATCCACCTCCTCCACCACCACCACCACATCCACCACCACCATGTCCACCACCACATCCACCACCACCACATCTGCCACCACCACCTCCACCACTGTGTCCACCACTACGTGCACCACCACCACATCCACCACCACCACGTCCACCACCACCATGTCCACCACCACCACATCCGCCACCACCACCACGTCCATCACCACCATGTCTACCATCACCACCACCACATCCACCCCCACGTCCACCACCACCACCATGTCCACCACCACCACATCCACCACCACATCCACCACACCACATCCACCACCACGTCCACCACCACATCCACCACCAAATCCACCACCATGTCCACCACCATCACATCCACCACCACATCCACCACAACATCCACGTCCATCACCACCATGTCTACCATCACCACCACCACATCCACCCCCACGTCCACCACCACCACCATGTCCACCACCACCACATCCACCACACCACATCCACCACCACGTCCACCACCACATCCACCACCACATCCACCACCATGTCCACCACCATGTCCACCACCACCATGTCCACCACCACCACCATGTCCACCAAAACAGTCACAATATACATTGGCATGCAGTCTGAATGTAAACATCTGCAAATCTTCAACATACATGTGAAACTCTGTTAACCTGCACCTCCCCTTTACACTGCAGAGGGACAAACAACACCTCCTGCAGAGCACACCACACTTCTCATCATTGATGATGAAGAGGACAGCCTGCACATATGTCAAGACACCCTCCAACAGATAATGGACAGCCTCTGCATGCCATCCCCAGGAGCAGGGCAGGCCAGCTGTCTCGAGGTGACCCCACCAGCTGCACAGACCACACAGCAGGAAACACACATTACCACAGCTGTCTCCCAGGACCCCCCGACCAATACATGGAATTCCAACTGCGTGTGTTGGGTTGCCAGGTGGAGTTGGCTGATCAGCTGCGGGTGGGTTTCAAGCTCGTGGCAGCCAAACTTGATGCTATACGTGGGTGTCTGAGTCCCATTAGGGACCACGTACAGTCTCTATCAGAAACCCCCTGTCCGCACCATGCTCCACCACAGACCTTGGTTGACCTCACTGGGGCCATTAGTCAGATGCAAGAACTGTATGGTCAGACAGGCACCAGCGATGACAGCACAGAGTTGGCACAGATGCGGAGGTCAATGGAGACCATGGAGCAGAGGCAGCCTGGAAGTATGGCTGCCACGGCTGGATACCAGCGAGTAGTAGCTGGGTACTTCAATGCCCTGCAGTTCTTCATCTTGCCATTGCTGCCACTGAGCCTGTCCCAGATTACTGCAGCGGGAACACCAACACACACAGCTCCGACCCCTGATGTGTCAGTGGCACACAGTGATGCAGCCCCATCACCTTCGCAGTCTGATGTGTCAGTGGCACACAGTGATGCAGCCATTACCCCGCCACACACACCGGACACAGAACCCGTATCAGGGGAGTAAGATGGGGATGGTAATTACTGTGTGAAGAAAGAGGCAGTAGTATCCATCACCCCCCGATTGGCCTGTCCCTGGCTGGTTCTGACCTATGCATCATGCCCTGGGACAATACCTTCCACTGACCCCCGGAACACTCTGCGACATTCACCCGGACCCTGACACGGACTGCCATATCTTCACTGCTGGACAATCACACAGCAATCCTCCTGCGGACTGCACTCCCCCTCTTCCAAATCACTTTTCAATCCCCAAAGGACTCTGGTTGGCCCACCACTGGGCTTCCATGTAATGTGGGCTTGGATGGCCATGTACAGCTCCAGCTCTGTCAATCACCAGAATGTGAATAAAACATTCTAAATCACACAGATGTGTCATGACTATGTTCACTCATGTATGGAAGTATGGCTGGATGTAGGGACAATGATTGCACATGAAGGTACACCCTGGTAACTGACATCTATGCGCATGTTTATCCCTGAGACACATGGCCAATTGGTTGACTGTGAAGGTGAGTACTAGCTGTGTCCCCATTGCACATCAAGAACAATCTCACAACCCCCCAACGTAGGCACACGTCTATGTATTGAATAGGGCTGTGTGTAGGAATGACCAAATCCAAGGCCAGAAGTGGTGTCCTACATCAGATGTGACATCCGAATTTCACGTTGCATACCTACCAACACACATCCATGTGGACACGTCCTGTTATTATTCATGACATTGCTCCACATGGTCTGAGTTTGGACACCATACTCACATTGCTGAAGTCACATAAGTGCACAGGTCGGCCAGCAACTATCCCAAAACAATGTCTGGCTCACAGTGGTGGAGCTTGCAAAAGGGAGCCACCCCCATTGTACATGCGTCAGTCAGTTCCTCCCTGTGTAGGGACGATGCTCATTGTGGCACATGAGTGGACAATCTAATCAACACTCATCACAGTTAGACACCAGTGGAGTTGCATAGACTTTATTGGCATGTGCATGTCAGTACGGACTAGGCAACAGCCACAACAGGCAGGGACATGCTTAAGACACTTACACGCAGCATGGGAACATGTCGAGGTGCAGAAAATGGTGAGGCAAAAATGGACAACAATCATCACGGATGGCAATGGTCTCGGCCCACCTTGCTGTACTGGACGAGTCATGTGTTGTTTGGCATTTGCTCATTGCCCTGTGTGAGGGGGCATGACTCACTGCCCATGGGGTCTGCATAGTTCTCTGCCACCGGAGTGTGCCGACTGTCTGCTCTGCTGACAGTGATCAGGTGAAAGGGTCCGACAGGTTCACATGTTGTGCTACATTGCCATGTGTGTACTCTCCCCCCAGCAGTGTGTCCGAATTGGTAACATTGCCAAACGACGCTGGGCCCGATTCACAGAACTAACTTAAGACAAAATCCTAAACTTACTACCATTTTGGTATTCACAGAACATACTTACTTCTTTTGGTATTCACAGAATGCACTTACTACTTTTGGTATTCACAGAATACACTCACTACTTTCGGTATTCACAGAATATGCTTACTACATTTGGCACTCACAGAATGGATTTACGACTACTAATTTTAAGTCCGCACTCGAGACAGAATTTCCGCACCCGGAGAGGGAATTCCACTATTGGGTTGGGATCTCTGCTTCCAGGCTGGAATCTCCGATTACGGGAACTTGACTCTGTGACCTGCTGCTCCCATGCCATGCCAGCATATCTCAAGATCCTTTCTGCTCTCCTTTTTATTTTGCCACTCGGTCATTACAAAGGGTCTCCAGTGACCATGTGGGCATTTCCCAGGCAAGTCAGTCGCAGTACCTGCATCAGGTACTGAGAGGCATCACTGCTAGAGCCCACAACCACGTACAAATGCCCCATACACTGGCCAGGAGACAAAGGGCAGCTCAAGATTTCTATCTCATTGCTCACTTCCCACGTGTGCTGGGTGCAATTGATTGTACCCATGTGGCCCTTCAGCCAACCCCGCCGCATGGCACACATCTTCTGCAACAGACACCGATGGTATTCCATCAGTGTGCAAGCTGTCTGTGATGCCAGTGGGAGATTCATTGATGTGCATGCAGTGTTCCCAGGCAGTACCCATGACAGCTTCGCATTCCGCATGTCACCTCTTGCCCGGCGGATGGCTGCGGGAGAATTTGGCAACATGTGGCTACTGGGTAAGTACCAAGCACTAAAAATTAGGGCTATGTGTTATTGAAATGTCTGAATGCCACCTAACATTAACCATTGTACAATAAGAATCATAAAGCTACATACATGGTCTCAACAGACACTGCATGTACTAAAGTATGGATCATGTCCTGTGCAAATCAAAGAGGGAAATGTAACCAACTGCCCTTTCTTCCCTCAGGCGATGCTGGGTATGCACTCTCCCCACAACTCCTCACCCCTTACAGGCGTGCAAACACTGTACCTCAGTGTAGGTACAATAGGGCACACATACGGACTAGAGCCATCATAGAGCGCACTTTTGGTCTGTTGAAGAGACGATTCCGATGTCTTGACCGTACAGGGGGTGTGCTGCTGTACTACCCTGAAGTCATGTGCAAGATCATATTAGCCTGTTGTGTTTTGCACAACATTGCTTTAACACATGGCTTACACATACCTCTTGAACCTCGGCTAGCTCTGAATCTTGGAAACCGGGCCATTGCACATAACCGAGGTCAGGGTATGCAAGTCCGTGATCAGCTCATTGCCACGTTTTTCACATGAGCAACCTGTAGTGTCATGGACAAAATGTGGTTTACAGTCTGTTGTCATTGATGAAACTTGGATATTCACGACTGTGTCAAAAAATTCTATCCTGAGACTACTTTGTAAGCCACACTAACTGCATGTAAATCACAGCTGTTGACAGTAGTCAAAAGGTTAAGCATGCTTCAGGTCATGTGCCATTTTCCAGACTGCATATAAAGTTAAAAGCATATTTATAGTTAAAAAGCCTGTTTGATAAAAAGAGGGATTTTAGAACTGATTTCCTGATGTCTTTATAAAAACTGCAAAAAAGAGTAAAATGCAACGTGAATTGTTTGGATTCTCCATCGCATGGATAATTTGGTAATTTATGATACCATTTATCCATTCTAGGAAATGCAGCTAAATAATGTATTGTATCCATCTTTAGTCTAGTTAAATTAAATCTCTGTTGTACGTTTCTCACCAGTATTAAGTGTGGCTGTATATCCCTCATAAGTGGACGTTCACAATAGGAAACAACACTGTGCTTATGGCTGGTACTCCTTTCTCTATCATTATCCGTGGCATTTAAAAATCTTAACTTCAGATCTTTTTTACTAATCTCCTGTATAAGTATAGGATTCTTCCTATCAATATCCACTTCACAATAGTTTTGGAGACTAAAAATGTACTCCAGCCAAGGTATTTTCCTACTGTGGTCGAGGGCTAAACAATCCATAATTAATAATTAATTCTTTTGTAAATTTAGTTTCATCTTTAGCCCAAATTCCATGCCAGAAAGTGAGACCGGACATTTTTATGGAGTCACTTAGGTACGGGACTTAGAGTTCTTTGTGTACTATGTAATTTCTTGTTGCACTAGGGACTGCCAACAATCTTTTTAAAAACTTGTTTTCTAAAATTTGTAGGGGGGCGATGTTAGCTCTCGCCCAAATTGCAGCCCCATAGCAAACCCCTGTAATACATTTGCTCCGATACAAAGTCAGGATTTCTCGGATGGGTTTATTACCTATTTTAGCTGAAAATCTTAAAATACTCTCTGTAACCCTTAAAAATTTCCTATTACATAACGCAATATGGGTTTTCCAAGTACCGCTCCTACTAAGCATACCCAAATAAGAAAAAGTTGAGACTCTGTTAATAACAACCCCATCTACATGATGTTGTTTGTTCTTACGCCTATTTATTCCACATGTCATGACAAATGTTTTAGTTAAATTTATTTTAAGGTCTTTGTCAGTCATGAACACAGCAAAATTCTCTATTATGCTTTGCAGGCCATTTGCTGTCCTTGATATTAGGGCAGCATCGTCAGCATATAGTAATACTGGCCTGGGGCGTGTCCCAATTTACGGGGCATCCACAATTAACTTTTGTAAAAAGGGGGTCAACCTTAATTATATAGAGGTAGAAAAGGAGGGGCGCTAATACACAACCCTGCCTGATGCCACGCATGACCCTAAAATCAGGTGTGCATTCCCCCATTTTTCCAAACCGTACCCTAGATGTTAAAAAGGTATAGATCTGGGATAAACATATAATTATATCGGTAGGGGCTCCTAGCGCTTTCAGTGTTTCCCATATTTTACGGTGATTGACTAGGTCGAAAGCGCTAGTGAGATCAACAAAAAAGAGGTGGAGCACTCCTTCCTTCGCTAGGGTATATTTACCTATTAATAATTCTAAGTTTAAGCATTGCTCTACCATCCCAATACCTCTTCTGAAACCATACTGGGCATCAGTTAGAATTGTTTCCTCACTGGCCCAGATTTCAAGTATTTCCAGCATAATTCGGCCCATTAATTTGGACGTGGAATCAAGAAGAGATATTGACCAGTAGCAGTTTGCCTTCCCTCTATCCCCTTTTTAAAAAATTGGAACAATGATACTTTCAACCCAAGTTGCAGGCAAAATGGCCCTGAGGGTAGCGTTAAAAACATTCAATAAAATTGGTATCCAAAAATCAGTTTTATACTTAAAAACATCGATGGGTACACCGTCCGAGCCTGTGGCTTTTCCATTCGCACTTTTCCGCAGGGCTATTTCAATCTCTTCTGACGTTATAGGTAGTGATTGGACGGGATCCACCAATATAAAATCTCCTTTCTCACTCTTACTTGTTTTTATAGCATCTGGGTTAAAAATACCCTCAAAATGTGATATTCAGTCTTCCGGAGGTACCACTAAATCAATATTTACTCCTGAATTCTTTTTTAAAAAAAGGGTGAGTAATTATTTTCCAAAAAAGAACCGAATCTTTCAGTTCTACAGCCTGTATTAATTTCACCCAGGCACCCTCACGGATCTCCTGTTTCCTTTCTTTTAGGGTATTTTTATAGGTTCTTCTCAACGTACTAATCTTTACACTATCTCTTGGCTTTTGTTTAAGGGCCAATTTCAGATCCCCATTCAATTTTGAGCATTCATGGTTAAACCATCTGGGATTAGGATCACGTGTCTTCTTTCTCTTTTTAATTATGAAATCACCGGCAATTTCAGGTGTAAAATTACAAAAAGCTGTTGTGATTGCCGTATTAGTGGAAGCACTATCTAAACAAATATCCAGATCTTTTAGTTTTATCCCTTTAAGATTTTCCATGAATGAAGTTGGGTTCACACCTGACCATTTAATTGAAACTCCATTTGTCCCCTGCGTGGTAATGTCGTTATCAACGCCCTTTCCTAGTTCTTATTGATTCAAGTTTAGGCTCAGTGATGCTGTTAAGGAATGGTGGTCACTAAAGAGGCTAATATTAACCTGCACTTTTACCACCAATTCGCTACAATTAGTTGATATGATAATATGATCTATCTTTGAAAATGACCTTGCTCCTACGACAGTTTGTATATTTGTTTCCCCATCCTCTTTAGTGGGCTCTAAAGTTACAAGGTCATATTTATGAACAGCATTGTTAGTAGTTTCTCCATACAGAACATGTGAAAAATGGGGGATCTTGTCACCAAATCTATCACAATATCCACAGGGTTCTCCAGTTACAAAATCACATTTGGCACCGTTAAAATCACCCGCCCAAACTAAAACAATGTCTCCTCCTACTCCCTCCAAAAAGTGATCCAAGTCATCTTCTAGTTGGTTAATAACCTTGTTCTTTGACTTATCAAAAATTTTATTATAAAAATTGATAATAATAACAGCCTGCTTCCCTGCAGGATAAAAATACAAAAGCTGATAATGTTCTGATGATATTGACGTTTTCTTTCAAATCAATGGCGAAGTAACTGCAATCAGTGTGGCTAAGCCACCCTTTGCTCGTCACATCCTAGATGGGCTGGCATTTGTACAGACAGTTTGATACCCATTTGCAAAAAATTTCTCAGTCCACCAGGTTTCTTGGATAAGGACTAACACGTGCCCCTCCAGCGTTTTCAGCCAACCCTCATCACTGACCTTATGCTTAATCCCCGCTACATTCCATGTCATGATGTTTAGGGTCTCGCCTGATGGTATCCTGGGTCCCGATTTCCTTAGGTTGCTAGTGGGGGTATATTCAGTATTACCTATTATGAGCTTAGCCAGATCATCTTTCTTGGGGTATGATATTAAGACAACTTTCTGTGCAAAAATAATTAAATCAATATTTTCTAAATTTGTTTTTCGGCTACAAGTATGGGATACATCCTTATACTTAATTGAGGTTGATTCAAAAGCGTCTTCCTCTAATTGTGGGGTCAAATCAACTTCTACTACGCTGGTGTTACTTATCATGTGCTCAATCTCTACCGTGGCCTTTCTTTGTCAATCTAGTTCACTGCATCTTCTCAGTGGAGCATATCTATTGTACAGTGGGATATATTCTAATGGGTAGTGGCTAAAGTTTACATGGTTATTGCTATTACTTGGCCTGTAAAAATATCCCAAGGGGACAGCCTTTATACAATCACTATTTTCAAAAGTGTACCCACGAGATTACTGCTACGAAAATATACTACCACACAATCACCCCTACATGATTTTCTTGACTTGCCCACCCAATTTACCCTCCTTATCATGATGATTGATTGCTGCAAAATATTCACCCCAAAGTTGGTATTTACAAAAATCCAATGAACCACATGGTTCTTTAAAGACTCGTACATTTCCTTCTGATTTTCAACTAGTCTGCGAACATTGTTTAGGATAATGACGTACGGAGTCGCCTGTGGTGGAAGATTTAGTGGTCCCTCTGTAGGATTATCGCACTGCATAATTCTATCTGTCTTTGCCGCTTTAGGATTTTGGCTCGCCTTTGTAGAATGGTGAATATCATGGGATAAATCATTTTTTTGCGGCCTTATTTTTTGTACAGATTGTGGTATAGAGCCATCTTTTAGAGTCACAGCGGCAATAGTCTGGTTTGGAATTATAGAGCTGCTACTTGCGAAGCCTGTATTTTCAATTGCACTTTCCATTATATTATGAGCTAACTTGGTGGAGGTGGTTGCATTAATCTTACATTTAGATGGTAATATTTCAGTGATTATGTCTGTTAGAAAAGCCATGTCCTTTTGTATCGGTTTTATTTCTGACATTAAGCGTCTTTCGATGTCGTCCAGTTTCCCATTTAATTTCTTAAATAGTATCTCGAGGTCATGCGGTTTCTGATCTGTAAAGTCACAAACCCCTCTATTCACCTCTATGCTGTTTCCACCCTTTTATGATTTTGGATTATCTTTGGTGCTAGTTAGTTGCTTCTCTACAGGGCTTTTAGCTTTTTGCGGGGGTTGTTTCTTCTTTTTAGCAGGGGGGCGATATCGGGGTCGTATCATCTGTTGAGACTGTAATCTCCAGGGGTGTAAACAATACACATGGGTTCATTTTATGGGCAATTTCATCCGTGGTTATAATTACAGCAAGTGACTCTATCACCTCTCCCATACTTCTCGTGTTGGTATCGGATGTTAGGAGTTCATTCTCACAGTCTAATACAGATTCTTTTAGGGCAGCGTCAAGTTTTGTTGCAGCTAGTTGCTCCTCTACATGGACAATTTCACAGTTAATAAGGCCCACAGCATTCTTCAAATATTTAGTAATGGGCGCGCTCTTTGTGGGCAATTTCCCCCCTTTTGTTGGTAACTTCCTTTTGCCCATGGTTTGGATGTGTATAACTCTTTAAGACGTGAATTTGGAAAATAAGCTAAATAAACTGGGTAGATGTAGATTTCTCTTACCACAATGACGATTCGTTTTCGGAACTTCCAAAGGGGGGTGGCCCTGCCTCGACTGGCTACGGGAGCCCTGGGGGTTGTTTTAAGGGCCTCCCCAGGCGCTCTCTTGGCGTCCATGGCGTGCGCGCCGCTAGTAGTACTGGGAAGTGTAGTCTGCTAGCCGGGGATCCGGCGTCAGCAACCCAGTAATCCAGTAATCCAGCAATGTGATGGCAGCAGGTTTGTCAGGCGTAATGGCAGGCAAGAGGTTTTGAAAAGGTTTGAAAAGAGGTTTGGGGAAAAAAAACTCCCCTGTCTGTGCCACTCACTCCAGGCCCGCTGTGCAGGACACCTCTCACTCGATTGCTCCCCGGCCCTCGCACAGGCGCCAGCAGGTCTCCCCCAATCTGGCCTTGTTGCCAGTTCAGACCGCCCTAAAGGGGGACACCTTGTTCCCTCGTGGCTCTGGGGTGATGCGTAGGGAGAGGGGTAGCCAGGCAGCCACGCTCACCTTATGGCTCACCTTATGGCACAAAACAGTTTTCCCGGGAGCTGTGGAAGTCCGTGCTCCGTTGTACAGTCTGGCTAGAAGGCACGCAGTCCACCCTCCAGCGTCAGAACTCCGAAGCACCGCCACTCCTTGCTGCCACCCCAGATCTATGGGGCAGACCGCGAACTCACTTGCGGAGGGAAATACAGGTCACCCCTCCAGCGTTTGTCGGGTTACTCAATCACAGAAGGGCATAACCATTGCATTCGCAGGCTGTGCCCTCAACAGATTTGACTCCCCCACAAATGATGGGCCCACAACGTGAGTGACGATGTCATAGTTGAATCAGACACTATGTGTCTGTGATACACAGCACTGTTTCCCCCCAATTTTCCCTAACGCAACACACAACGCTTGTTTTGAGAACTCAAAATGGACCACATGTACCATAATGCACAGTAGGAGAAAACTAAACTGTGGTTTGATGTTGTGTCAGCCCCCCCGCTGCTCAAAAATGTCATTAAATGGTCTGTTCCCCCTTTTGTTACATGTTTATGATTCTCACCTGCACTGTCATTTAAGGTTTTTCCACAACAGAACAGCAGGATGGCAGTGGATTTGATTAGTGATTGTGGATGGATCAGGATGAATACAAAATGGCTGTCAACAATTTCCTGTGATGTATTTCCTGTCTCCCACTTCCTGTATATAAATTCCTGTATGAAATAATGTGTTCAGGGTCAATTTCGGAGGTTACGGCCAGAAAACGTAATTTCCGATTTCAGACCATAATGCGCATGTGCGGACCCGCCGCTTCGGAACTGGAAACTACGTTTTCGGGCCGGAATCTCCGAAAATGAACCGGAACACATTATTCCATACAGGAAATGATATACAGGAAGTGGGAGACAGGAAATACATCACAGGAAGTTGTTGGCAGCCATTTTGTGTTCATTCTGAGTCATCCTCTATCACAGATCAGATCCTCTGCCATCCTGCTGCTTTTCTTAAACTGATTTGCCCCAAAATGGCTGAGGGTTATGAGGAGAAAGCACCCCCTTTCACTGAAAGGGAATTAGACATCTTGGCTGAGGGGGTGCTTTCCAAATATCCTCAGCTATATGGGGACCCTGAATAGCAGCTGAGCAATGCAGCCCGGGCCAGGCTATGGGCCAACATCGGTGAGCGCTGCAGTGCAGTGGGTGTCCACACCAGGAGTGCTAGGGCATGCCGCAAGCGCTGGGAGGACCTAAAACGCTGGGCCCGGCACAAGGCTGAGGAGTTGGTGGGCCAGTCTTCCCAGCACCATGTGCTTCATCCTCGCCTCTCCCCACTGTACAGGAGGGTCCTGCGAGCAGCTTGGCCGACCTTCCATGCTCAGCTGGTGGAGCATGAGCAGCAGAGACCTGATAAGTGCATTATATGCAATATGTATCTGGGAGTATGATGTGAGTGAAGACAGTGCTGTACCATTGTGTGTCCCATGCCTTCATTCACCTATTCTGTGTCCAGGCAGCAGTCATCATGAATAAAAAAGGCATACTGTGACACATGGACTGTACAGGGCAGAGTGCATTTTGGGAGTTGTAGTTTCTTCATGACAACTAGGGAATTGAGCCACACTTTTGCATTTGTATTGCAATTTGCACTGCCAGCACCACTAACAGTGAACCAAGGGAATCATAACTGATGTGTGCATTAGATGAGCAATGGTACAGACACTGTCCAGTGTGTGTATGGCAGGCCAAAGGTTATTGGATGCTCTGACTTGCATTGCATTTGTATAGTTTGGGTTCTAATTGAGACAGATCATCATGTGCCATGGAGTCAAGACAGACTTTGAGATCCTTGTTTCACTCTTAAGTGTTTCTAAATTTGCCAAGTATGTCCACTGACACACGTCCTACCCTCAGTGGCTTGTATGCCATTTCACATGTACAGGTAGCTGTCACAAGGACCCACTACTGGTCACCGGTGCACTACACTACCTTATCAGTCACCAAAGCCGATATGTGGCACTGGATTGTCAGCTTTTGTGAGGGGACATCAAAAGGCTAGACTCACAACGTAGCAAAATAAATAGCCCAGACCCTATGTGGATGTGTGACCCACATTCGGCATTTGTCTTGTCCTATACAATGCTACACAACAGATGACATTTGTCCAGACGTAAAAGAGCTGCGACTCCATATCACAGGCCAATTTCAATGAAATCTGGACTCTCTCTGATCTCCTTTGGTGGACTGGTTTTGGAACCTGCACATGTAGCAGTGACAGGCTACACAGATCACAAGAATGCCAAAGTTGAGGGTTGGCTAATACAGTTGTGTAAGCCACAAACATTCCCATTAGATGTCCATGTCAGACTAAATTAAGGAGATGACCGTGAACATACACGCAATGTAAGCTCATGAACACTGACAACTGTATAATGTGATCAGAGGAAAACAAAGTCTGACCTTGGCTCATCTATGTATGTGTCTCGTCCTGAAGTATACAACCACTACATCATGATTTTGCTTACATTTCAGTGGGCACAGCTGGCCAAATGGTAGAACAGCAGGACCAGGTTCGGAGGGGGAGAACATCAGTGAGCCGGCAGCTATGACCTCTTTCTATCAGTGAGGAAGAAAAGGATGAGGAAGGACCCTCAACATCTGGAGGCAAGGGGATTGCGCCCACCCAGACTGACCAGGAACACAACTCTGGTGCTACGGGCTGGGTGGAGGCTGTGGACATTGAAGTGGGGGGAAAACCCAACACCTCTGGCTAGGGAGCGGTGGAGAGCTACTCCACCCCAGACCATTCACCTGTGGGATCTGTTGAGGTGTCCCCGGGGCAGGCCAATACCCAACCTGGGTCTGCCATCAGCCCCTCTCTACCTCCAGAGGCCCCCATTCCATTGGAGACTCCAGCTGCATCCCCTGCAACCAGTCCCCCTCATCGTAGCTGCCAGCTCGACCACAACATTGGCTCTGGACCTGAGGCACCACATCCCTCCTGTTCCACCCAGGCCCCTCCCTGTGTTGTTCCTCCTGTGGCTGTCCCAGAGGACTTGAGGTGGGTATGTGAGGGTCAGGCAGACCTGTCCGCTCGCATCATGCTGCAGTTGTGTCTAGAGATACGCATGATGCGAGGGGAGATTGTCCGAGCTCTGGCCAACCTCACTACCAGCGTCAATTCCATGGCCACAGCCATGTCGTCTGTTGTTTCCCAACTTTCTTCCCATACCACCATCAATGTCTCCCCCTGTCCGTTGGCCCACACTGTTTCCCCCCGTACTCCTCGTGTATCCCGACCCTGTGTGGTGCCTGTTCCTGCACCGGCTAGCCATGTGTCTGCATCAGACCCGGAGGATCTGGACATTGTGGTATTAGAGGATGACCAGAAGGGCACTTGACTTTTTGACAGAATTATCTTTGTGGACAATTATTTACTTTTCCCCTTGGAAATAGACTGGTTTCCCTGACGCTCCCTGACGTGTTATATTTTTTTTTGCACCACGCCAATCCAAGTTCCCTTCTCCACCTGCATTAAGATCATCATTTGTTTTCCTTTCTCCCTTCCAAACGGATGGTTGTTCTTCAAATCATTTATAAATATCTTTAAGAATCCTACTTACTTGAACTTGTTTGACTTCAGTGTGAATGGCTGGTACAGAAAATGGACACGTATTTGGTGAGTCATCTGCTATGCACATTATGGCTTGTTGCAATGATGGGTTACACTTGTAACTGTGTCACACACACACATACCTCCTCACATCTCTAGGCCACCTACATTGGTATACAGGACATGATACACAACAGAATCTTGTCTTTGGAAGATCTTTACTTTTTCTTTACACATATTCACAGTGGTCAATTTGTTTTTGTGATGTCAATGACGATCGTGCTTGCAACATCGCAATTTCGAAGGTGATGATCGCTGTGAGGGATCAGGTCTGGCTTTGTGCCTACGTGTAGGTGGGTGTTGTCCATGTGCCTGTACAGGATGACGTACATGTGCAGGGGCAGATGGTGTATGTACAGTTGGTGTTTGTGTCTGGACAAGGGCTGGTTGTGCAGGTGGTGGCATTGCCCATTCAGGAGGTGGTGGTGGTTGTGCAGGTGGTGGGAGTGCCTGTTCAGGGGGTGGTGGTGGTTGTGCAGGTGGTGGGACTGCCTGTTCAGGGGGTGGTGGTGGTTGTGCAGGTAGTGGGAGTGCCTGTTCAAGGGGTGGTGGTGGTTGTGCAGGTGTTGGCAGTGCCTGTTCAGGGGTGGTGGTGGTTATGCAGGTGGTGGCAGTGCCCGTTCAGGGGGTGGTGGTGGTTGTGCAGGTGGTGGGAGTGCCTGTTCAGGGGGTGGTGGTGGTTGTACAGGTGCTGGCCATGCCCATTCAGGGGGTGGTGGTGGTTGTGCAGGTGGTGGCAGTGCCTGTTCAGGGGGTGGTGGTGGTTGTGCAGGTGGTGGGAGTGCCTGTTCAGGGCGCCGGTGTGGATGGGTACCTTTGCTGTGGTCCTGTGCAGTTGGTGGTACAGGTGTGTGGATGTGCTGTCCTGCAGGAAAATATGATGGCTCCCCTCCCTGCGTTGACCGTGAAGGGAGACTTTGGATCACTTTCAGCATGCCCTCCATCATCTTCATGGCCAAGGCATGGTGTCTTGCACTCGCTTCCCTTTGGATGGATATCATGTCTCTAATATTCCTGGCCATGTCCTGCCAAGTTCTATCCATCCTATCCAAAACATAGGTCAGTCTGTCCACCACCTGAGGGAATTGGAGCATGTCCTGCAGGGACTCAGACATGTCTGACAGGGTAGTCCCTATGGCAAGAATGTCCTGCCTCACATCTGTCTGCTGTTGGAAGAAGTCCTGTCCCACTGGTCAACATAGCCAGGTGCAGGCCCTCTCTGCAGGTGTCGGCCATGGATGAGACCAGCAGGACCAACAGCGGGGGGGGTGGCAGGTGGAAGCCTGTGGGCAGGAGAATGGTACCCAGGGGACACCTGCACCACAACAGGGTTGGTACTTCCCCCGAAGGTGGAGAGGATGCCAGGGATACACTGTATAGGGAAGAGCATGTAATGGAACCACCATGTCGGTCCTGGATGTGAGGGCTGTGAGGGAGTGATGTCTGTGTTGGGATGCATGAGAGCTGTGGCTGGTTAGCTCTATGCTGGGGACAGGCAATTGTTTGTTTTGGAGGAGGCTCACAAACGTTGCTGGGCAGAGGATGTGATGCCGTGAAAGATTTTGGCAATGTGGTAGGATTGCTGTCCATGGCATACGAATCGGCATCCCCGGAGTGGATGGACATGCAGTCACCATCATCTTCCAAGTCTTCGTCCTCAGGTACTTCCTCCTCCTCTTGCGCATGACTTGCTGCTGACATAACTGCCTGAAGTAGCAATGGATTTTCCCCACTGATTGCCAGTCGCCCAACACTGGTTGAAGGTGCGTCATCCTCATCATCATCATCCCCTGGAACACAGAGGTTGCAACCGTATTAGTAATGGACATGGTATTACATGTGGTGCAACACAAGGGTTGGGTTAACTGTACTTTGCATTAACAGATGACGATCATGTGACCTGGTTAGGGTACCACCACAAATAACAGCTCACACCATAGCACTGAGGTGTTAAACGGAGATGTACATTATACAAGCAAACTCACCAGCCACAACTTTCTGTCCCTTCGCGATCCCCCCTGATGTCAACGGCTGAACCTGGCTCCTCATAGATTTCATTGACATGGCTGTCCCTGATCCAGCAGCTGTAGAGGGACGTGACAACATTCTCAATGATCTGCATTACTAATTCACAAACAGGCACATGTAACACTCATAATATGTATGTCACTTTGTAGACAACTGCTGATTCTATACAGAAGGGGATCTTGATCTTTGGCATGGCTTAGTAATCTAAGCTAGTGCCACAATTAAATGATGGACAGCTGCGAGAGGGTTTCACTGCTGCAGCCAGGATGTCATGCATTCCCTGGGATGGTGTACGCTGCACTGGTGTCATACTGTCAGCAGCTGTGATGAGACATACATGTCCATATTTCAGTACAACAGATGGTAGCTATGAGCTAACATGTCATTCTCAATGACCATTGACTGGTTAATCCAGGACAATATGCGGCATGTTCACCTCATGTACTTTACATGTGGGCCCCTGCTCACATGCAGCAGTTGCCAGCTGTTACCTCCACACAGCACTGACATCAATAAGATGACACATCAACAGACAAACTTGTATGAGACGGTTACTGATATTTCAAGGAAGGGAATAAATGACCATGATTCCTCCGCATTACACTGATTACACCTTCACCATTAAGACTAACAGGTTTCATGAGTGTAATGTTGTCTATTGACAAGTCAAAAGGAGTTCATGTGTGAGATGTGCAATAGTCAGGTACATAGTGTGGCTCATTTGTGCTTCCCTACCCATGAAGTCACAAAGCTCATTTTTGAATGAGAGAAAACACATTTCTTATGTCCATCCTTTGAGTGTCCTCTGTTTGCATACTCTATTTCCAACATCATGGTAGTACTTAGCCGACAACAGATGGTGCCTTGTACAGCAGACATCCTAGCCTCATATGTCAACCACTCACCTCTATATGTGAATACAGTAGAAGAGGAGGCAAGCAGAATGGCTATTATCCCACATTGTGGCTAAGTTGAGAAGCTTTGATGCTTTCCGCCTGCACTGGATTAGCGTGTTGCTTTTTAGCCAAGTGATTTGAAAATGTAACTGCATGAAGATTCACCTTAGCAGCCCATACACCCATCTCAAAGGAACATAACTGGCATCAGGGTGAGCCTCATCCATACCGATTTCAATATGATTTTACCATTGATATTTTGCTAGGGAGTTTTCATATCATAGAATTGCAAGCCAGTTGTGTTTTGGACACTTCATATGACACATTGTACTATTTTATGTCCATTCTGCACTCACTTGGCATACATTAAGGTGCCGATTCCGATCCTGGAAACATTTTCCCCGTACGACTCGTATCCGGTCTTTTTACCGTACGAATCGTACAAGTAGCGTACAAACGGGCAAGTACGATTCGCATGGGAAAAAGTCCATACGAATCGCAGTGGGAAAATTTCCCCACACGTCCTCGGGTCGGAAAAAGTGTCCGACACATCCCCGGACGATTTTACGTACAAATGTGAAAAGTGAAGTCCGAGCGCGCAAGTACGATCCGTCCCGTGCGTCCGATGTTATAACCGTATGGAAAATGCACCGTACGGACCGAACTCCCATAGCAACCATGGAGACATGTGCCCGCATACGCGCCGAACCCCCCCCAGCCCCCGTGAGTACGCGCCGATCCCCCCCATCCCCCATGAGTATGCGCCGAACTCCCCCAACCCCCGTGAGTACGCGCCGAACCCCCCCAGCCCCCGTGAGTACGCGCCGAACCCCCCGTGTATGTACACCAGTGTACGTGCGGACCGTACCCCCACCTGTGTATGTACACCAGTGTACGTACGCACCGTACCCCCACCCGTGTATGTACACCAGTGTACGTACGCACCGTACACGTACGCACCATACCCCCACCCGTGTATGTACACCAGTGTACGTGCGGACCGTACCCCCACCCGTGTATGTACACCAGTGTACGTACGCACCGTACCCCCACCCGTGTATGTACGGCGCGAACCCCCAGAGCGTACACCAGGGTACACGGGTGGGGGTACGGTGCGTAGGTACACTGGTGTACATACACGGGTGGGGGTTCGGCGCGTACTCACGGGGGCTGGGGGGGGTTCGGCGCGTACTTACGGGGGCTGGGGGGGTACGGCGCGTACTCACGGGGGCTGGGGGGGGTTTGGCACGTACTCACGGGGGCTGGGGGGGTTTCGGCGTGTACTCACGGGGGCCCGGGGGGGTTCAGCGCGTACTCACGGGGGCTGGGGGGGGTTCGGTGTGTACTCACGGGGGCTGGAGGGGGTTCGGCATGTACTCACGGGGGCTGGGGGGGTTCGGCGCGTACTCACGGGGCTGGGGGGGTTCGGCGCATACTCACGGGGGCTGGGGGGGTTCGGCGCGTACTCACGGGGGCTGGAGGGGGTTCGGCACGTACTCACGGGGGCTGGGGGGGTTCGGCGCGTACTCACGGGGCTGGGGGGGGTTCGGCGCATACTCACGGGGGCTGGGGGGGTTCGGCGCGTACTCACGGGGCTGGGGGGGGTTCGGCGCATACTCACGGGGGCTGGGGGGGTTCGGCGCGTACTCACGGGGGCTGGGGGGGGTTCGGCGTGTACTCACGGGGGCAGGGGGGGTACGGCACGTACCGGGCCCCCTAATCTGGTCGTTTCGCGGCGTACTTCGCTTTCCCGGCACTTTTTGGGTGCCGTAAAAATATTGCCGTCCGGACTGCTGTGGGTGCGAATCGTACTTCCTGGTTCGTGAAACGCAGGCTGCATGCGTCCCGACGTCACGTCGGCGTTTTCCCGGATCACATTTGTATGGATATTTTTGTCGGTCGGTGTTTTTTACAGTTCGTATGGAAATGGTGTTTCCGTGCGAATCGTACTTGCGTGTTTGGAATGTTTTTTTCCCGGGTACGAGTCGGACGGAGAAAACACTCCGACCGACGGTTCGTACCCGGTTTTTCCAGGATCGGAATCGGCACCTTTGTGTCATCCTTTCATTAGCCACCAAGGTCTGATCTGGTATGTGGTTAAATGCCATATGTGAGCAAATTGTGATGAATGACAACAGTATTGTACAACATACAGTGGAGATTAAAGGCACATTTCATGAGCAATCAGGTACATTATTCTTGGGTTTACTTACCATGGCCCAGCACCGGCCCAGTGTGTGGTCCCTGACCAGATGTCACAGCCAACCTTGTAGCAGAAGTCAGTGTGAGTCTTTGATTCTGGGAGGACCTCATTGTACCTACAATGAGAAGTGTGTTTACAACTTTATATTTCTGCTGCCACATGTGATGCACTCAATTTCAGGCCCAAAGGATAAGCACAAGCAGTTGTGGGCACCACGGTTGCAGAAGTGTGTAGCACTTAATATCATGAGTGATCCCACATATTTTTCTTTTTTTTTTGCAGAGTTTTATAGAGCGCGAACTTGACCCGAATCCAATGAGGTATCAGAGCGCTTTACATAGCACCAGTTATTTTACATGAGGACACACATTCATTTTTGTTAGGCACGGGGAGATTACGTGATTTGCCCAGAATCACAGGATGTTTAGCGTCATTACCGAGACTCGAACCCAGTTCCCCCAGGTCCGAGGTTGAGCACCCTAGCCGTTAGGCCCACTCCGTAGAAGCCACGTCTATTAAAATGATATGACTACGAATCCTGAAGTAAGGTCCACTATCGTGTTTGATGATGGCCAACAAACAAGCCGTTCAATGAAAAAAGTACATGACCAGCTGGGTGGACTGGGCGATTTCATGTATAGTGAAAACATTCTAAGTTGGACAGTGGATGCATTGTAAATACTACTGACAATAGTATCTCAATTCTTGTTCATCATTTTCATATTTGCTAACATTGGATTTCTTGATTAGGTCTACAGAAAGTATTACAACATAGTGGGGACCCCCTTTTGACTTGTTGTGGCACTCGATTCCAGTATTGAGTTCCCAGGTCTGGGACTGTTGGTGAAATACATGTTCTGTTCCCCAATTACAAAGGTATGATGAGCCAAGACATATTATATTTTGTCTTTCGCTATTCACAAATGTCATTTGCTAAAGGTGAATGTCCATTGACAACTCCAATAGTTATTAAGCTAGTTTTTCATCTCTGGTTACCTTACATATTCGGGCACTGTATGTCCCTCTGTTGTCTCCTGACAATGTATGCATTTTGACCATCTCCTTACCAGTTTTACTTACCAGTTAGTGAGGGTGGTATGCCTTGCTCTGGATGATGTTGTTTCCTTCTAGAAGATGCAGGGTCCTCTGCTACTGCGGCTGTCTGTGCTCTGGCTGAATGGATCAATAGGTGAGAAGAGAGAAAAGTAACCAAATGGGATATGTACATGTGGAACTTGTCAGGCATTTCCCCATATCTTCTGCATGATAACAGTGTTGTGAAGTACTGCCGCAGATGGGGCAGGTAGGAGCAGTGGGGCGTTGGGGATGTAATGACGTGGCAGGGTGGGAAAAGAACAAAGGAATATGTGAATGACATAATTTGATCTGAGGATTCTCTCACATTCTGCTTTGTGATTTTGGCTGGCACAGGGTGAGTTACTTTTTGGATAATTTGGAGCAGATATACAAGCCCCTTGTGACACATTTATGCTGCCGTTGCATCACTTCTGTGACGCAGCGGCGGCGTAAACCATGCGCCACGTCGCGACTTATTTACGTGACGCATCTAGGGAGATGAGTCCCGTTGTAAAGCCCCACGCAACATTAAACCTGCGTCAGGTTTAATGTAAGCAGGGTGGGCGTTCTGTCGGGAAAAGCCTCATAAAAGTGACGCAGTGAAATCTACAAGATTTCACTGAGTCAATTTTCAGAGGTCACTGCGACGAAACCTTATGCCTGCTTGTAGCAGACGTAAGGAGTGGCGCAGCACGTTACGGATAGGCGGTCCCTGAACATTGTTGTAGTTGAATTGCACTTGCAACACGACTCCAGCAAAGCGCCTCCCTTACGCCATCAGATGCGACACACATCTGTCTATCCCTGCGCCACGGTGCCCCGCATTGTAAATGCAACACATCTGTGGTGGCGCAAGGGTAGAATTGTGTGTCGCATCGGTCCTGGCGCATCCCTGCTAATATGCAGGGCTGCTCCAGTCCTTGTAAATCTGACCCCTTGTATTTTCCCCAATTCATTTGTCAGTTGATTTTTATGTGCTCCGCAACCCCTACCCTCTTACGTTTTTGACTGACTCAGCCGCATCTGGATAAGTGTAAAGGGCACTTTGTCAATTGCTACTTAGGAGGGTTAGGTTAATACGGCAGCAGTACTGGGCCCATGTTTTCAATAGTGGGAGAGGAATTTGCCATTTCTATTACAAAGGATTCTGGGACTTGTGATGCAACATACAGAGGGTAAAACATGAGTCACTGACTGACTATATTTTTATGTACACTTTGGACAACTTCCTTACTCACAATGGCAGTGCAACACAGACAATCTTTTCATATACCTTTTCTTGTCATCCCATTTACCTGGTGCCACATTGCGGACATCACTCACAGGCAGCCCATGGAGCATGTGGGGGTTGATTGTGGTGAGGATATCCTCCAATAGTGGGGTGAGACGGAGGCGGGCCCCAGAGTGTGGGGCAGGGAGAATCCTGTTCAATTCGATCCTGGAATACTTCTCCTTCACCCTCTTCTTTTCATCCTGCCACTTCTTGATGCCCTGGACTGTGCGCCTCTCCTCTCCCAATGCTGTGACAGCAGTGGCTAATTGCTGACATAGAGCTGCCTTCTGTGTGCCACTGGTGCAGTAAGGTGGGAGACCATATAGGCGTTTGTTGTGCCTCACTATGAACTTCACAAGCATGGTGGTCTCCTCAGTAGTAAAGTTCTTCTTCCTCCTCATTTGTTCCATTTTCCTCTGGCGATGTACAGCGATTGAAAACATGAACTCTCTGTGACCAAACCTGTTCCTTCAATGTGTGCTGCTTTTATATGTTTTGTGGTGCTGGTCTTGCAGTTAGTGTTAATTGACTTCAGCTGGAGCGTGGTGGGGGATGGTTGGCACTTGAAACGATCATCAGGCTAAAATGGAGGTATTCCGGCACAAAATCGGGAATTCCGAGCCGTAATCGGATATTCCAGCCCGTAATCGGAGATTCTGTCCTGGGAGCAGAGATCCCGGCACAAATTCGGGAATTCCGAGCCGTAATCGAATATTCCAGCCCGTAATCGGAGATTCCGGCCCGGGAGCAGAGATCCTGGCCCAAAAGCGGAATTCCGGCCCGAGTGCGGACATACAGTTAGTAGTCGTAAATCCATTCTGTGAATACCAAAATTAGTAAGTGTATTCTGTGAATACTGAAAGTAGTAAGTGTATTCTGTGAATACCAAAAGTAGTAAGTGTGTTCTGTGAATACCAAAATGGTAGTAAGTTTAGGATTTTGTCTTAAGTTAGTTCTGTGATTCGGACCCGCTGTGTTGCTCCGAGCATGGACCTGCATCACTGTGCACAGGTGTGTGCACACACACGTAGTTCAACGCACATGCATCCTGAGTCCTGACGAAGGCAGACATGTCCTCTGTTGTGGTGGGATATGTGAGCATTCCCCACGATGCAACAAGGTGTTGGGACCTGTTCTGTGGGTGACAATCCGATGTGGCTGCAGGAATGTAGTTACTCGTCCATGAATGCCCGCGCAGCTTCATGTGCAATGTGTTCCAACAGTATGTTGTTGTCATGTTCAAGGAACACCAGGGTGAGCCAATCCATTAAATGCTCCGGGCAGGTGTGCTCAGCCCATGCTGTTTCACCAATCCGCAACACAGCCCAATAGGGGAGTGCCTCGATGTGGTCACTGCACACGAGGAATTGTGCAATCTCCCATGCACAACTGCCAACACATACGCAGAATGTCAAGGTATCCCATGCACGGCTGTCTCGGTTACACCCCAGTTTGTGATCCAACAGGGGGTGCACACACAAATCATAGTCCAATTCATCTACGGTTGTGTTGGATAGGGAGACATCGATGTGACACTCGAATGTGCATGTTCGGCAGTGGAACTAGGGCTGGACGCAGGTGACATGGGCAAGGCGGAAGCTCAGCTGGTAACTGATTCGCAGCACTGCCAGTGGCAGTGCGCCTAGTAAATGAGGCATACGTGCACTGTACTGTTTCATGTGACGGGGATTGAGCATGTGCACGGGATGGCCTGCCATTGCGTTGGTGTGTCTTGCGGAACCGGCACTCTTCTGAACTGCGGCAGTTGTGTGGAGGATATGCCACAGCTCTGAGCAATGATTCGAATGTGTGTGCAACGTTGGGGAGAATGGGTTGCTGTTTCCGTGAGTGTCAAGGGCATCCCATACGGGGGTACCTCAGGAAGGGGCTTCTGTGTGTGGGGTGTGGATAAGTTGGATAGTTCATTTGCGCAATGCGTGGTGTGGGAGTCGTCCCCATCTGCCATGGCATCTCTCTCAGGGTGTTCCAGCCACGTTCAGGACCAAGGTCAGAGGTGCAGGTGTCCTCCCGCCTTCTGCGTTGGAACAAAGAAGCTTTCATCCCTAATGTTTGTCTGACTACTACTTGCGTTTTCGAAATGTGATGTGGCTTTGGCGCTGAGATTGAGTCAAGGCCTTAGCCTCATGGTGTACCGATGGCGATACACACACACACAAGTTGGCATGTGGAGCCAGGTGCCCGAGAGGCCTGCCGCTGCTTGTGCAATCTCACTCCGTCTCTCTTCCTCACTCTATCCCTTCCTCTCTCCTTCTCTTTCCTTTGTTGGGCGCATGGCACACCTTCTTCTCTTGGGTTTTGTCTTCCAGGCTGTGTCCTACAGATTGTCCAGTGAGGACCCACTAGGATTCATCCAAATGGTTGTTTTGGCTTTTGTTTGAATGGTGTTTATGTTAGCGATTGCATTGAGGTATGACTGATTCTCCATTGTCTGGCCATGCATGTATGTTGATTTTCCTGCTTGTGCAACATCAGGCAAATTATTTTGTTTTGGGATTCGTAGTGTTGGGGTGCAGTTTCTTTGTCCGGGGTTGGGAGGGGCCCAGGGTGGAGGTCCAGGGGGGGTTGCGAGCCTGGGTGTGGTGTCGGTGGGTGTTGTGGCCCTCTTGGGTGTCCGTGCTGCATGGGCAGTAGCTCAGGGATATCTGTTGTTCTTCATGTGTGGCTATGGGTTCTGCTCCCTTGTCTGGTGCCGGTTGTGGTTCGACTTTGCACCAGGTCAGAGCAGGTGTTAATTTCCTGGTGCTAACGCGCCTTGTTGCATGTTTTGTGTTCTTATCGCAGATCTGGCTGGTCGTTGAGAATGTTGCGGAGTGATGTTGTCGCTGCTTTTTGCTCAGGAACGCTTACTCTGCATCTTATTAGCGATAGTTGCCGGGGTCATCCGTGGCAATGTTTGTTACGGATGCTAAGGCCGGAAAAGTGGTGCTGTCGGCTGTTTGCACCTGCTTGTGAATGGGGCGGTAAATTTATCACGACTTTGGCTGCGATAAAGTGCCAATAATTTGGCGATAGCTCCTTGAGAATATGGCCCATTATCTGATATAACCTGGTATGAACATTATGGGACACATTAGCATGAATAGAGAGTTCTCTTTGCAGGTGTATAATGTTAGAACAGAACGATACTTTGCTATGCAAGAGCAACAATAGAAAAGATAGTGTTAAGGGACAGAAAAGGAAAAAGAAACAAAAACACATAACATTTGTGCTGTTTTTCCAACAAATTATCCAAAGGCATAGCTGGAGGAGGGCCTTTTTCTCATGACAATCTTCTTCCCCCTCTTGTTTTATTTACATTGTTTACAATACTTGACGTGACGCTGGACTTACTGAATATCGGTAAGGTGAAACCAGGGTTTCCTGCCATCTACCTTGAGGGCATTGAGAGTCATCACTGTCACCATGTGGGGTCTATTGAACCGAGGTTATTTCCATTTCTGTACAAAATTGCAAGAAAAAACAAGAGTCTTCTACGTGTTCAACTAGGAGGTCGACCTCGGTGGTGGTGCGCTTCTCCTTCCCTTTGGTTACCTGTTAGAAATAAACTTTGCAACCTTGATTAATTCATAAAGGTAAACATGCATTTCAACATTGAGGATTTCCGCTGAGCTTTCTCCCTCAATGTTACATCTAGTGACAGGTACTTGCACATTATTGGGTCTCCCTGTCACTATCTGATGATATGTCAGATGATAGTGAGAACTAGGTGTGTTCCTAAGAGAAAAGAGTGCCATCGGTAGGCAATAGAATCCCTTTTTGTGCAATGTAGTGTATACCTTGCTGATCTTACTCTTCAGTAGGCCATTTTGGTGCTCAACGATGCCATTACTTTGGGGATGATAATCAGAGCATAGTTTATGTGTTATACTCAACAGAAGAAGACTGTGAAGATTGCAGTTACAGAGTGTGTGCCGTTGTCAAATGTTATCCCTTCTGGAATTCCCTAGCGTGGAATCACCTCACGAATCAGAAATGTAAAAGCTGACTTAGCATCACAATGGATGCATGGTCCTGCTTCAATCCATTGAGAAAAAGAACAAGCTACAACTATGAGATACCGATAGTTATTGCACCTATTTAGCATATGTACAAAGTCAGTATGGAGGGCTTTAAAAGGGCCTTGTGGTCGTGGAACAATAGACTGCATCCATTTCAACGTAGGATTGGACTAGAAATGTAGGTAGTCAATACAGTTATGAAGGTACATGTAAGGATATCTCGCAAATTGGAAACAAACCAGTCTTGTTGTATTTGCATACACAAGTGATGTCTTGAAATATGAGCTGGTAAATCAAACTAATCAAGAGCTATCATAAGTAAAGCCTGTGGCATCACTGGTTTACCAGCAGAAAGTTGCCTATATATTAGGTAATTAGGTCATTCCCTGACTGGGAGCATCCTCTTTCCTCCCATAACTGTTTCTCATGCGGTAGAGCAGCTTCCTGCAATTCTCACAGAAGTTAATGTGCTGTCTCAGCATAATGATGTGTGACATTATCAGTGGTAGAGTTAGATTCAGGCTCAGGCGGTGAGGCTGTCTGAGCCACCAAAACAGGGACATGTTGTGAACCTGATGGCACAGGTGGGGGTGTGCACCTAGCGACATCTTTAACTGTCTAATCTGTTAGTGCATTACCCTGAGATACAAAATCTGGTTTGTTTGGATGTGCTGCAAAATTCACAACTGACACTGCCTGTGATAATGCAAGTGCTTGTATTAGAGCCTCTAGGAGGTTCCTATGCATAACAGGTCTTCCGTCTGACTTGAGGAAGCCTCTTATACTCCATCTCCTAATACTGGAATGTACTGTGGTAGTAACATAAGCTGAATCTGAATAAATCATGATGACTTTCCTAGTTTCCTGCTGAGAAGCCGCTATCAATGCTATCAATTCTGTTACTAGTACAAAATAATGTGCTGGTAGTGGCAACTGCTCTACTATGTGGAGTGCATCTGAAGAATCAAGCTGTTGTGCTCTGACTACTGCTGCACCTGTGGGTATTACTTCTGTATCCTAGTCAATGGTAGAAGAACCATCAACAAAACAGACAATACTACCAGATATAGGATCCCTTGTTGCTTGATTAGATTCATTTCAATCAATCAAGACATTTGCACAGCGCACTACTCACCCGTGAGGGTCTCAAGGTGCTAAGGGGGAGGGGGAGCTGCTACTGCTCGAACAGCCAGGCCTTGAGAAGTCTTCTGAAGGTCAGTAGGTCCTGGGTCTGTTGCAGGTGGATGGGGAGGGTGTTCCATGTCTTGGCAGCGAGGTGGGAGAATGATCTGCCGCCGGTGGTCGTTCGGTAGATATGTGGGACGGTGGCGAGGGCGAGGTCAGCGGAGCAAAGCTGGCGATTAAGGGTGTGGAAGGTGAGTCGTTTGTTGAGGTATGCTGGTCCGGCGTTGTGGAGTGCTTTGTGAGCATGGGTGAGGAGCTTGAAGGTGATTCTCTTGTTGACGGGGAGCCGGTGCAGGTCTCTCAGGTGAGCAGTGATGTGGCTGTGGCTGTGGCGGGGGATGTCGAGGATGAGGTGTGCAGATGCGTTCTGCATGCGTTGGAGTCTTTTCTGGAGTTTGGCCGCGGTTCCCGCGTAGAGGGCATTACCGTAGTCCAGCCTGCTGCTGACGAGGGCCTGGGTGACCGTCCTTCTGGTTCCGGTGGAGATCCATTTGTAGATCTTGCGCAGCATGCAGAGGGTGTTGAAACAGGAGGAGGAGACAGCATTGACCTGCTGGGTCATTGATAGTGATGAGTCCAGGATGAACCCCAGGTTGCATGCGTGGTCGGTGGGTGTCGGTGCAGCACCCAGCACGGCCGGCCACCAGGAGTCGTGCCAGGCAGATGGGGTGGAGCCAAGGATGAGGACCTCCGTCTTGTCTGAGGTCAGTTTCAGGCGCCTGTTCTTCATCTATTCGGCGATGGCCTTCATTCCTTCGTGGAGGTTGGTTTTGGCGGTGGCAGGGTTCTTGGTGAGGGAGAGGATCAGCTGGGTGTCATCGGCATATGAGACGATGTTGAGGTCGTGTGATCGGACGATGTTGGCGAGCGGTGCCATGTAGATATTAAAAAGGGTCGGTCTGAGGGATGATCCTTGGGGTACGCCGCAGGTGATCTTGGTGGCTTCGGATTGGAATGGGGGAGGCGGACTCTCTGGGATCGGCCGGTGAGGAAGGAGGTGATCCAGTCCAGGGCTTTATCACGGATCCCTGCGTTGTGGAGGCGTGTGCGTAGGGTGTGGTGGTAGACGGTGTCGAAGGCAGCCTAGAGGTCCAGGAGGATGAGGGCCACGGTTTCACCTTTGTTCAGCAAGGTCCTAATGTCGTCAGTGGTTGCGATGAGGGCGCTTTCGGTGCTGTGGTTGCTGCGGAATCCGGATTGGGAGGAGTCCAGGGTGTTGTTCTCCTCAAGGAAGTGGGTCAGTTGCCTGTTGACGATCTTCTCGATGACTTTCGCCGGGAATGGGAGCAGGGAGATGGGCTGGAGGTCCTTGAGGTCCTTTGGGTCTACCTTGGGTTTCTTGAGCAGGGCGTTGATCTCTGCGTGTTTCCAGCTCTCTGGGAAGGTGGCGGTCTCGAAGGAGCTGTTGAGGATCTTCCGGAGATGGGGTTCGATGATGGAGCTTGCTTTGTTGAAGATGTGGTGGGGGCAGAGGTCGGATGGCGAGCCGGAGCGGATGGTGTTCATGATTTTGATGATGTCGTCGTCATTGACGTGGTTCCAGGAGAGCAGGAGGCCGGTGTGGCTGGGGGGCTGTGAGTCTGAGGTGTCGGCAGCTGTCAGGGGGTCTGGGTGTTGAAGGTGTCATGGATGTCTGTGATCTTGCGGTGAAAGAAGTTGGCTAGGGAGTCGCAGAGGTCTTGCGACGGCGAGATGTCATTGGAGCTGGAGCTGAGGTTGGCAAGTTCCTTCACGATGTTGTAAAGCTCTTTGCTGTTGTGTGCGTTGTTGTGGATGCGTTCCTTGAAGGAGGTCCTTTTAGCGATTCGTATGAGTTGGTGGTGCTTGCGGCTGGCATTCTTGAGGGCAGCGTGGTTGTCCGGTGTCTGTTCGTTTCATTTGGAATGTACTCATTTGGAATGTACTTTGCACAGTCAAGCGCATCATCCTCAGAGTCCAATATAGGATGGGCAAAGAAGGTTGCAGGATTTAGCAAATGACACTTCACATCCTTCAAAGACGGTAGTGACAGTATCACATCATATCCTGACACTCTCTGTGTAGTTAGAGTAGTCTTAGTCATCTGAATGATAACAAACACTGCATGCTCTGTAAAGAGCGTCAAAGGTACCCCTTGACAATGGGAGTGCTCTTCTGCACTGCAAAGGCTGCAGTTACAAGAGCTTGCTCGCAAGGATAATGTCCTCTCATCACTGAATTCATCTGTCCACTAAATTATACAATGGCTTTTTGTCTTAAAGGATATTTCTGTGTAAGGACAGATGTCATCACTTGACCACTGCAATGACAAAATAAATAAAACTCCTTGGTATAATCAGGAGTTCCCAAAACTGGAGCAATTGTTATCTCAGTCTTTAATTTCTGGAAAAGTCTTCCTCGCCTCTGGTGTCCACATTATCTTGTCATTTTGGTTGTTTAATAGAAGCCAACAAAGGCAGTATGAAAATGCTGTAATCAAAAACCCATTGTCGTACATCCTGAAAGACTACAACTGTTTTCTTGGAATCATCATCAAACAGTTGATCATCCAATATCTCCCTAACCATTGTACCTGGTTCAATGAATATAACCCATGCCCATAAGACGTGATTATGGTAACTGGCTATCTGTGGAAGAGGTGTGGCGCAGCGGCCCGGGTGGCTGACTCCGGAACACAGGCGCTCACGGTTCGATCGTTGGTAGCAAGTTAGTCCAGCACCATGTGACTCTGGGCAATAGCTCGCTTAATCTTCCAGATGGCCCCGAGCGCTTTGACACCCTCGGGTAATTGTTCGCGCTTTACAAATACTGGTATTATTATTATTATTATCAGAGCGCCAAAAGGCGATATTTGCAATATTAACAATAATAGTATCAGGCATCCAAGAATCATGCCCATGTCACTAAAACAGGAATTATTTGGGTAACTGAACCTCCTTTCCCAGTAACTCTGGTGTCTCTGCTGTGATTGATTGTATACACTGCTTTGGTAAATGCCTCCATATCAGCAGGTCACACTCTGATTTGATCTTCAGTGGAGGAATCTAGTGTTACTGCCATAATCCTGGAAGGTGAAACTCCAGGGGTAGAACAAATCATAGTACCATCACACTCAAAATGAATGGTCATATTTAACTTGGCCAAAAGATCTCTCTCTAACATATTAGCTGGGGGAGCTGGAGAAAACTGTAAATAGCCATCAATGTACCTCCCTCCTACTTCCATCTCCACTGGTTTAGTAAATGGAACCCTAGTTACTTCCCCTGATAATTCTTGTGTGTCCATTGATCTATTAGAAATTGAATGGTCTCCCTCTCTAAAATCAAGATGATCCTGTATCTATGAGGAATGCATACCTCTTACTATTGATAGCTACCATCACAGTGGGTTCCTCATCTGAACTGTGCATCACTGGCAATACTGGACATATAGAAATACTCTGTGGGCAGCCAAATTATATATATCCTCCCACAGAATTTGTCTGGAAAAGATTTCCTCTCCTCAGAGTTACACCCTCCACAGTCCACTTTGATGGAGAGTCACCATTGGGGGTGTTTGGTAATTTTGCTGTGGCGACACATGTCTTTCAGGCATTACTGGCTGATTCACATTTTGTAGTGGCATCTGAGGCACATATATGATTTGCAGGTTTGACTGTGGTTGTACTGCTAGGTTACCTGGCTGATTGTAAACTCCTATCCTTCCATTTTGCACATCCCAGCTCTTTGTTCTGCAGTCTCTAATAATAATAATAATAATAATAATATGAAATTTGTAATGCGCTCAGCTTACCCAGGGGCGTCCCGGCGCAACAGACCAGAAGGGGAGACTCAGCTAGTCACTACTGTGGAAACAAGTAGGTCTTAAGAAGTTTCCTAAATGGTAGGATCTTGGGCTCTGAGCGAATCCTGAGGGGCAGAGAGTTCCAAAGAGAAGCCACCTGCACCGAGAAACGCCTACCCCCAGAACGAGCTTTTCTTACTCTGGCTGACTGCAAAAGGTGTTTTTGGTCCGAGCGCAGCAGACGTGGAGGTTTATAGGGACGGGCCATATTCGCAAGGATAGGGGGGCCTTTGCCATGTAGAATTTTGTGGGCAGTACATAGCGCTTTAAATTTCACCCGCTCCTTCACGGGGAGCCAGTGAAGCGCTCTAAGGGCGGGAGCAGCAGACTGCCTTCTGGGAACATCCATAAGGATTCTCGCAGCTGCGTTTTGCACCTGTTGGAGAGTTTTGAAGGTCGCTTCGGGGGCACCGAGAAACAGCGCATTCCCATAATCGAGCCTCGATAGAATTAGGCCACGTATCAACAGCTTCCTTGCTGGATCAGGAAGCAAAGGTAGCACCTTTCGGGCTGATTTCAGTAAGCCAAAGCAAACCCCTGCGGTCTTCCTGGCATGAGTCCTGAAGGACAGATCTTCTTCCAACCATACTCCCAAGGACTTGATCTCCTTCTTGGGGGATGGTGGGTCACCAAGAGACCGGGGCCAACAGGTCGCAATAATGGAGGGACTGGGATTGCCCAGGAGCATCAGCTCAGTTTTACCTCCATTAAGCTTTAAGGCAGAGGTGGACATCCAACGATAAACATTGGCGAGGCAGTCGTGTAAAACCTCAGGTTGTTCCGCCAGCTGAGTGAGGCCGACCACCAGCTGAGTATCATCAGCATAGCTGATGATCTTCACCCCCGAGGGGGCGACCACTCTTTCAAGTGGAGTCGTATATATATTAAATAAAGTAGGGCTCAGCGATGAGCCCTGCGGGACTCCACATTGAAGAGGGATTAGGGCAGATTGCTCTGACCCCTCCCAGACTTGGTAGAAACGGTCAGATAGAAAAGATCCCAACCATTTCAGGGCCGTCCCTGAGACACCTACCTCTGACAGACGTTGGAGGAGCACTTGATGACTCACAGTGTCAAAGGCAGCACTCAAGTCCAGGAGGATCACTGCCACTGACCCTCCTGTATCTAGAGTGCTCCTTGCCTCCTCCACTACTGCCAGCAAGGCAGTGTCTGTTCCATGGCCGGGACGGAAACCAGTCTGGGAGTCTCCTAGCAGGTGGTTAGACTCAAGATGGTGAGAGAGCTGACGGTTAACCAGCTTCTCTGCAATTTTTGAGAAACCAGGCAAAAGTGAAATTGGCCTAAAGTTGGTCAAGTTGGATGAGTCCATTCCTGGCTTTTTCAATAAGGCCTTCACCACTGCCTTTTTCCATCTCTGGGGCACTATGCCCTGCGTAAGTGAAAGGTTCAAGAGGTCAGTCAGAGGAGTTGACAAGGTGTTAGCCACGAGTTTAAGATGTTTTATGGGGACTGGGTCACTCGGGGAGCCACTCTTCATCTCTAACAGGACTTTTATGACCTCCTCTTCCAAAAAGGGGCCAAAAGATGCTAGCTCAATCAGGCAACTTGTAGGACTAGCAACCGATTCATCGCTTTGAGGGATAGTAGGTAAGGAGGATAATATTTTCTCTATTTTAGAGTGGAAGAAGCTGGCCAGTTCCTCACATTTTTCTTTGGGATTATCATGCAACACTGGAGGGACCGGGGCTTTCAGAAGTTCCTTAAAGATTTTAAACGATTCTCCTGAAGAATTACTTGCTCTCTCGATCCGGTCGCTAAAGAAAGTCTTTTTAGCGTCCTTCAGTGCGCTTTTATATTTCCTTAGTTCCCTTTTATAATTGGCCCGGCTATCTTCCGTCCGCTCTCTCCTCCAGGCACGTTCAAGCCTTTTACAAGAGGTTCTGATGCACCCCAGTTCGGGGGTATACCAGGGGGCAGAGCCAATTCTTCTCTCCCTGACAAGCCTTCTTTTATTTGGGATCAGTAAGTCCAGAGAGTTGGTAAGCCATTTGCCCAAGAGCTGGTCAGCAGTGTTGGGGTCATCTGTGAGGTGAGGACAGGTTCTAGATAGCTCTTCCGCCCAACTGTCCACCGGGAGCTTCGACCAAAGTCGTTCCACAGTATGTTGTCTAGGAGCGGGGTCTCTGCGGTTCCCCAGCAGCCAGCTAAACGGAACAAGATGGTGATCAGTCCAGGGGAGAGCCAACATCTGAAGAGCCTGCAAGTTCACAGAGTTAGCAAAAACTGCATCAAGCTGATGGCCTCTGTTATGGGTAACTCCCATATTAACAAGATGAAGGTCCAGTGCACCAAGCGAGCTTACAAGCTCCCTTGCCACTACATCATTGGGGTCGTCAAAATGAAAATTGAAGTCCCCAAGGGTGACAAAGTAGGACGAGGCAGCAGCCAATGGGATGATAGCCTCCATGAAGGAGTCCACGAAATTCCCTAGAGTAGCGGGAGGCCGATACACAAGGAGGCCAGAGATAGAGACAGTTGAAGAGATGCAAAGGGTAAACTGACAACTTTCAGCGTTGTTAATGCCACAGTCGACTGCTTTGCATACAAATGTGTCTCTGTAAACAATGGCCACTCCACCCCCTCTCCCATCCGGCCTATCAAGATGGAACATAAGATACCCCGAAGGAAGAGCGTTGACGATGTCAGGGTCGGAACCTGTAGTCAGCCACGTTTCCGTCAGAAATAAAACATCCAGACTATGGTCCAGAAGGAGGGAATGAACTTCGGTAGTATGACAAGGCAATGATCTACAGTTGAGCAGTGCCATAGTAAGAGAGTTAGGGTGCTTGCAAGTATTGTACGGACGACAGTCAAGACAATGGTTAAAAACGGAGCCCTCAGCCCAATAATAGCAGCAGCTGGAGTGTCTAGGCGTGCGTAAAGCAAGCAGTGTGTCCCGTGAGTACCTGTAACAGGGGATCTGAGGGCAAGAGGTGTTTAACAGAGTGGTGTGCCCTGGGCCCGTCTGGGCCCGGACGGGCACAGACGGGCTTGACTCTGGCGAAACTCCGGCGATAGTCCGGCGATGACGCTGCGTGATGACGCTGCGCGTCAGCATGGCTGGCTTTATGCTCGCCGAGCGCGGGACACTAAAGACACTAGAGCGCTACCTGCGCCTCCTGCAATATCCCCCCTCCCAAGATGGCCACCAACACGAGACAGTGGGCAGGGACCCGCTAAAACGCGGTGCTTTGACCAAATTTAGGTGAGAGTAAGGTGGCAGCAATGCAGGTATGCGAATGGACCTAATTTAAAAACAGGGGAAAAAACGAGTAACTAAAATTAAAATTAAAGACAAAAACGGGACGTTTAAAAATAAATTACAGCAGCAGCCAGCAGCAGAATAGAATAGCGGTGAGTGCGAGGCTATCCTAACACTAATGGTCAAGATGTTAAGGGTGCTCACCTGAGGTTTGCCTGGCTTTATGCACGCCGAGCGCGGGACACTAAAGACACTAGAGCGCTACCTGCGCCTCCTGCAATATCCCCCCTCCCAAGATGGCCACCAACACGAGACAGTGGGCAGGGACCCGCTAAAACGCGGTGCTTTGACCAAATTTAGGTGAGAGTAAGGTGGCAGCAATGCAGGTATGCGAATGGACCTAATTTAAAAACAGGGGAAAAAACGAGTAACTAAAATTAAAATTAAAGACAAAAACGGGACGTTTAAAAATAAATTACAGCAGCAGCCAGCAGCAGAATAGAATAGCGGTGAGTGCGAGGCTATCCTAACACTAATGGTCAAGATGTTAAGGGTGCTCACCTGAGGTTTGCCTGGCTTTATGCACGCCGAGCGCGGGACACTAAAGACACTAGAGCGCTACCTGCGCCTCCTGCAATATCCCCCCTCCCAAGATGGCCACCAACACGAGACAGTGGGCAGGGACCCGCTAAAACGCGGTGCTTTGACCAAATTTAGGTGAGAGTAAGGTGGCAGCAATGCAGGTATGCGAATGGACCTAATTTAAAAACAGGGGAAAAAACGAGTAACTAAAATTAAAATTAAAGACAAAAACGGGACGTTTAAAAATAAATTACAGCAGCAGCCAGCAGCAGAATAGAATAGCGGTGAGTGCGAGGCTATCCTAACACTAATGGTCAAGATGTTAAGGGTGCTCACCTGAGGTTTGCCTGGCTTTATGCACGCCGAGCGCGGGACACTAAAGACACTAGAGCGCTACCTGCGCCTCCTGCAATATCCCCCCTCCCAAGATGGCCACCAACACGAGACAGTGGGCAGGGACCCGCTAAAACGCGGTGCTTTGACCAAATTTAGGTGAGAGTAAGGTGGCAGCAATGCAGGTATGCGAATGGACCTAATTTAAAAACAGGGGAAAAAACGAGTAACTAAAATTAAAATTAAAGACAAAAACGGGACGTTTAAAAATAAATTACAGCAGCAGCCAGCAGCAGAATAGAATAGCGGTGAGTGCGAGGCTATCCTAACACTAATGGTCAAGATGTTAAGGGTGCTCACCTGAGGTTTGCCTGGCTTTATGCACGCCGAGCGCGGGACACTAAAGACACTAGAGCGCTACCTGCGCCTCCTGCAATATCCCCCCTCCCAAGATGGCCACCAACACGAGACAGTGGGCAGGGACCCGCTAAAACGCGGTGCTTTGACCAAATTTAGGTGAGAGTAAGGTGGCAGCAATGCAGGTATGCGAATGGACCTAATTTAAAAACAGGGGAAAAAACGAGTAACTAAAATTAAAATTAAAGACAAAAACGGGACGTTTAAAAATAAATTACAGCAGCAGCCAGCAGCAGAATAGAATAGCGGTGAGTGCGAGGCTATCCTAACACTAATGGTCAAGATGTTAAGGGTGCTCACCTGAGGTTTGCCTGGCTTTATGCACGCCGAGCGCGGGACACTAAAGACACTAGAGCGCTACCTGCGCCTCCTGCAATATCCCCCCTCCCAAGATGGCCACCAACACGAGACAGTGGGCAGGGACCCGCTAAAACGCGGTGCTTTGACCAAATTTAGGTGAGAGTAAGGTGGCAGCAATGCAGGTATGCGAATGGACCTAATTTAAAAACAGGGGAAAAAACGAGTAACTAAAATTAAAATTAAAGACAAAAACGGGACGTTTAAAAATAAATTACAGCAGCAGCCAGCAGCAGAATAGAATAGCGGTGAGTGCGAGGCTATCCTAACACTAATGGTCAAGATGTTAAGGGTGCTCACCTGAGGTTTGCCTGGCTTTATGCACGCCGAGCGCGGGACACTAAAGACACTAGAGCGCTACCTGCGCCTCCTGCAATATCCCCCCTCCCAAGATGGCCACCAACACGAGACAGTGGGCAGGGACCCGCTAAAACGCGGTGCTTTGACCAAATTTAGGTGAGAGTAAGGTGGCAGCAATGCAGGTATGCGAATGGACCTAATTTAAAAACAGGGGAAAAAACGAGTAACTAAAATTAAAATTAAAGACAAAAACGGGACGTTTAAAAATAAATTACAGCAGCAGCCAGCAGCAGAATAGAATAGCGGTGAGTGCGAGGCTATCCTAACACTAATGGTCAAGATGTTAAGATGTCCTTATCTCTGACAATAATGAGATTCTTTGTCTATCCTTTGGGGACCTATCCTACCTATTCCTCATTATCCTGTTGTTGTTGGTATGTTGTTGGGGGGGTCCTAGGGACTGATCCCACAGACATTGCAGTCATCTGAGTGGTGGCTGCAACTACAGCTCCTTCCACTGCTCCTTTCTTTACCAACTTTTGCTGTATTAACTTGGCTGCTGCTTTCTCTGTCACCTCCTGTCACCTCCTGCTTGTTTCTTTTGTTCTCCTGCTTTTTCTTACAAAAATTGAATATATGTGCCTGTATCTCTGTCCAGGGCTTGGCTTCAAATGCCACTATGTTATCTAGGTTATCCTGTACATTAGAGGGTGACCCTTTTTGCACTATGTTGTCAAATAACACAGCATTTCTTAATGTTACCTCCAAACCCTGACCTACTTCTTAGGTCCATTTTTCCTTCATCCTACTAAGAAATTGAGTGGGCCCTTATTTGGCTGCATTGATTGAGCCACGAGGGGCCCAGTGTCTAGTCTATCAGGATACATTTTTCTCAGCTGATCCCAAACCACTGTCCTAACCCATTTAAATAGAGTCATCATATCTAGTCTCAGTGAGGGTAACGTTTCTCACTCCAGCTTTCTGAAAAATAGAGTCGGTTTCATCTCTTACAAGATAGCTAAGCAAACTCTTCATGTCTCCTACTGCCAAGGTGATGCCTGCAGTTTGCTTTTCTAAACCTCTAATCCATTTTCTTGCCCATTTGGGGCCAAGGAACATAATGAAGTGCTCCAGGCCCCTTGGGTATCAGTGGCATCTGCTGTACGGAAATGGCAGAATATTTGAGATTGTGCTGTCAGGCATATTTTGCCATACACTCAAACATTTCCAAGTGTAGGGATAATCCGAGTCTGGAACTCCATCACCATAAAGTATGCAATTCTCAGCATTTGCAATATCAAATGGATCAAAGTACCCCTCTTGTGGCCATGGACTCATTTGTGGAGCTAACCGTTCAGTCCATTCTGCCAAATTGTCCACATAAGGTACAACACTGCACCAACTATTTTCTCCTTCAGCAAGTATCTCACTAGGGGTGAGAGCCGCGCTGCACAAAACTGATTGAACACTCATCTGCAGCATTGGTCTATCATGTAGTGTCAATCCTCACAAGATCCCATCCTGGGTTCTGGCTGGCCATTGTTCCCTAAAACTGCAACTGCTCAAGCTATGTTGCTCGAGGTTGCTTGGCTTTAGATAATATATCCTACTCTCCTTCTCTAGCATCAATGTGAGTAGACAATCCCCTTGCACCCTTTGTATGATCATAATCAATAAGGGTTTTTTCCTGAGAGCTAATGTCATAAGTGGAGTGCCTAGCCTTTGAGGATCTAAGCATTTTCACCCATGTTATCTACACGCCTGTAGGGCTCTATTCTATTTGTCATTTTCCAAAACTTCCCTATATCTGTCCTGAAGGTTTATCATAATACCCTTCTCTCCTTACTTCTTTTCTATCTCTCCTACCCTCGCTTTGTTTCTTGAACACTTTCTGGTGAAACTATTACGTTCCTTTCTCCTTCTGCCAAGGTGGTAGATTATCTTCAGTCCTTCTAAAATTGTCATCTCTTCCTTGGGATACTGTCCATTGTGCCATAATAACAGCCCTATCCACAGAATCATTCCATCTAGCATCATCTGTATCTCTTCGCAGTGGGGTATACATTTGTTCCCTAACTACACTTTCTGTTATGTCTCCTCTGCATCAAGTGCGATGTTGCTGATGAAACATGTGACTGGTCATCACTATCTCCTAGACCTTGCTCTTCATCTCTATCCTCCTGGGGAGAGGCTGGATCTACATACAATGTAAACAGTCCTTCTAGATGTCCTGAAAACTGGAATTCACTTATCCTTATTTGCTGTCTGGGAGTGCTCGTGTGTCTTGGCTTTGGCATCTCTGGGGAGACATTAGGGTTCTCAAATTCCTCTGTGGCTTCCTGTAGCTGCGTCAGTGGATAAGTGCAAGGTACTTTGGGAAAAGTACTCATAGGGTCAGAATGCAGTGGGGGAGCAGACGGAGTATTAGCAGTATCAACTTTTCATGAGTCCTTAGGGGCATATTATCAAGAACTGCGTTCAAATTATTTCCGCTTTAGTGCAGGAAACTGCCGCTAAAGTGACGATAATGGGCTTGATAATATGTCCTTGAGATTTCCAATAGAAGCCCAAGTTCACACCAGAACATGGGCTTCTATTGGAATTCTCAAGCGCGATAATTTTAACGCCATTCTTGATAATATGCCCCTTAGTCTTCTCACAAAAGGCTAAGGTGGCTTCTCGCTTCTGCAGTTTGGCTCTGGTATATTTAATTCTAAGATGCGTAATAATGTGCTCTAATATTTTATCATGAAAAGTCCCTTCCTTTGGCAAGGGATACATGTATTTCATGAGTGGCTTTAAACCATTCTAAACAATATTTGTGTAATTTTCTCTGATCGTCTGGATAGGTCTTTTGCATATGCTCTAAGGGAGTCTCCGTGATCACTCATATTTCTAACACTTCTACAATTTAGCTTTTAACTATCTGGTCAAATATTAATTCTCTTTTAAAAACTTTCACTAGTCTTCATAAACAGGAAAATTCATCAATTGTATCTTTCGCAATCATGTATTAAACATTATATATTACAATAACATTATACAACATTTTACAACAACATCATGCTGTGACCACATTTTTATTCACATACACACATACACACGCATACAACATCAGCATATTTAAAAATATGAACACTTCAGCTACTTCTAAATGTTAATCGTCATTATTCTAACTCTAAACTGCAAATACAGCTAGTCAACCACTGGTCACTTCCCTCTGTGCTTAGACAGGATAACCCTTCAAACCATAAGCCTCTTAGACCATAGAATGACTTCTGGTCATTAGGTCCAGGATAGTTATTTGAGCGCTTAGATCGTACTTGGAGGTAATGTTTAGTGACATCAGCCTTTTAGCCGTCCCTCTATGTCAAATATTGGAATGCATATTGGCACCCCAACTTCGATTTGCCCAAATTGACCACTTCCAACTTTATTTTGGGAAAAAGATGTTAACTGGCTATGCAGCGCCTCTCTTAAGATTGTGTAACACATGACACAATCTTGCATGTGATACCCTTTTATCTCTTATATCTTTATATCTACACCGATACCATTGCCAAAAGAGACAGGTCATACAATATATACAAAAACATGGAACGTAGTATGCATTGTCCTCACCTTTAAAAGATGGCAATCCCTGGATCCTACCCGTCCCCGTGAATAGGCAGAGATTTAGATAACACGGTGTCTGCTCTTCTCATCAAGGATGCGCAGTGATATATGGAGCAGGAGTAGGCTGTATTATGGTGGCAGCAGTCAGGTGAGGGCAAGAGGAACTCCAGTGCTGGCTCGCTAGCTGTTGCAGGGTAACTTTAAAAATAAAGCAAAGACGAGCTCCTCTTGGCAATGTAAAAACAACTCTTTACTGTTGCGACAGGTAGAGTGTCAATGTATCTGCAGGTAAACAGCGGGTCTCAATCTGCTGTTTCATAGGCAGCTCCTTTTATACAAAGTCAGACAATACTTTATTACAAAACTCTAAACAATTGATCACTACATAGTTATACACGGGTTGTGGAAAATCATCATTCCACTATGATCTTAAACTGTACCCTAATTCCCTACACATCCTTTATTGCAGTTCTAATAATGCTTAGCAAACTATTCTTCAACTTTTGAATTTCTGTGTATTTGTGGTGAAAGCATATTTATTGGTGTGTGTACTTTATCAGATTCTGTGTGTTCTTCGCTAATTCATCCTCCTGCTCCTGTTGTCTAATCATTTCCAATCTATTGAAAACAGAATACATGCCAGTGCGCTTGTGTGCTAAGGCCATATATTCCCTCAAGCTTGTCAAACACAAGTTTCCCTTTATCTATGACTTAGCAGGTTATGCATTCTGTCTTCAAGTGAACTCTTTACCTCTTTTTCATCAGCACAAGTTTTTGTCCTGCACTGCTCTTTCCCAATGTATACCTGTGTGACACTCTGTACTGCTGCGCCATGTTTTCACAATGTTAATATTGATGTTAATGTACACAATTGTACATGTGTGCATAAAAACTAAATCGAATCACTGTTGTGGAAATCCCCCAAGATGACCTTTCCATCAACCCTGTATCAGAAATACATGGCCAGGCACCCTGTGACCTAACTGAGGCAACTGATTGACAGATCACAGGTGGGGTGGCACGTAACCAGCAGAACAAATGCGTGAACAGGAAAAACCCAGATTAGTCCCAAAGATAGGAAGCGACGCCACAATGATCAGGGGAGATTGGCCCCAATAAAACGCACATGAGGCACGCGTTCCCAAAACATCATAAAGTTAGATGCCACATGAAGATAGGAACACTCAGCCAATAAGGACACAGCACATGCAGTGATCACACGCTCCCCATGTCAGACATATGAACACATTACCCACTGGTTGAGAGTAACCTGCATTTGTCATCAGGTGGGTGTCATTTATGGCTCCATGACTAGGCCCACATTCCTCTCTCTGAACAAGATCTAACAATTGTTTTATGATGCTCCAATAAATGTATGTAAAGGTGCTCTAAACGATTGTGCTTTGAGACAGTCCTCAGACCCCTGTAGCTGTGCTCCCGACCAAATTGTTTGATTAAACCAACTGCTCCTGTTTTGCGAAAACCCTCTTGTATTTGCTTTTTCAAGGCAAATTCATATTCAAGCAACTTAGGCATCCAGGTGGTACTTGACAATGCCCAGCTGATACATCTAAATGTAGATAGGGTCATAGATATGCTGCGAAGTTCTGTGACCTTCTGGGACTCGTTGCCACTCCCATTGATGGGCAGACTGGCAGTGTCCAGAATGATGGTGCTGCCTCGCTGCCTCTATGTGATACAACATACTGTGTCTGGTTCACAATTGGGTCTTCAAGCCACTGAACTCTGTGTTTGTGTCATTATTGTGGTCAGGTCAGCACAGTAGAGTGGCACTGAGCACACTGACTCATCGGTACGACGAGGGGGGATTTGAGGCTCCAAGACTGGACCTATACTACTACGCGGATCAATTACAGCACGCATCCCATTTGTTAGATGACAGAGACATTTGGGAGAAACGACTACAGGCAGCTCACCCAGACACACGCTCGGTTGCACTGATGCAGGGCAAGGGGGTCCCTGACGATATGCCCTATATAGTTTGCCACATCACGAATGTTTGGCAACAATATGTGGAGAAGGTACTGAGACATGTACTATTCCATAGGGAGCTTCCTAGATGGATACTCACTCCTGTGAGGGAAAAGAGCCTACATATGCCTTTCCAGGTGTGGAGGGAGGGAGGATGCAAACTAAACATTCATCACATATGAGCAGGCCTGTGGCAATTTTGCATTAGGACAAGGACACTATCTATACTACACCGGCCTGATGGAAATTGCTAAGATAACCTGGCCCACATACCCTTATATACCGCAAATAACTCACACCCTGAATATGCTGCTCACATGCAGCTCTGGGCGCAGACTGATTTCCCTCCTGTACAAAACTATGAGGATGGACTCAACTGGCCTTGGCAAGAGCAGCCTGGGATGCAGACTTAGTTGGGCACCTGGATGACAAGACCTGGGCAGCCATAAGCACGCTTATACACACAGTGTCCTGCAATGCACGATTTAAATTGATAGATTATGACTTTTTGCACCGCACCTATCTTACTCCGATGAGACTACAGCGCATCTCCCTGATCCGAGCTGACACTTGTTCTAGATGTGATACAGGAGAGGCTGATTTCTTACACTTAACATGGAGATGCCCTGGGGTGAAGCATTTCTGGAGCATTTCTGGAATCAGGTAGTGGTGAGAGTGCGGGAGAGTACAGGATTCCGCATTGAGGAGGAGCCATTGCAGTGCTTTCTGGGCCACATTAAGAAACCCAGGAAGTGAAACATGGCTTACAAGTTGCTACAACTGATGTTGGTCCTAGCTAAGTGCAGGGTGGCTATCACTTGGATTGGGCAAAGAGGCCCGGATATAACAGCATGGCTTTAGGGACATACGCGAGTGGACTTTAACAAGAGAAGTCCATATGAAACTAAACTGTAGGGATGACAAACTGAAGGCAGACCTAACTGAGTGGCGGGAATTGTGTAATGCTGCTCTGAACTCGGTCCCAGATGGGAACGACCAGCATGAGTCAGACACGAATGAGGGCACATCTGGGGGGGACAGAAACGAAAGTAGTGAAAAATGATAGGCAGTTGGAAGACATACCCCTGATTTCAAATGTACTATTAATTACTACCTCATTGTTGTGGGTATTCTGTATCTGTGGGATGTAGTCCCATAGCGTAGCTGGTGCTGTACTTCTGATACCTGTATTTGAATGATTGCTGAGATATCTGTTCAAATCAAGAATAAAAGTTTAACACAAAACAATTCATATTCGAGCAACAACATTTCACATTTTCCATAACACAATGACCATATAAAAGGAGTTCCACATATGGCAATGAAAATCTCAGCCTATTAACTGACCCCTCATTCTACGTGTCTTATCAACACCTGATTAGTAGAGGAGCTTAACTAGTCCACCTGTTGCAGGTGGGGATCATTCCTTTGCTAAAGAAACATTCAGTAGGCCTGTGGTCCTAGCTAATTTCAGGTATAGTTCAATTCTACTATTCCTAAATAAGGTTTTAAAAAGTTGTCATAAAACAACTCAATGCATGCCTAGAGCCACCTTCTCCATGATCATCTATCGTCAGACAGGGGAGAAGAAGAGAATAATGTTAAAAATATCAGAGAGGACATCCTCGTGGCCTTGATGAAGGTTAATTGGTGGCTTGATATTCTTTATTCTCTCTGCACAGTATATCAGAGTGGATCAACCATTCTACCAAACAGGAGTGCCCAACAAAGTTGTAGCATGGATATTGTAGTATTCTCATTATAGAATGTTATGAGTCTTGTGGGGTTCCAGGTTCCACTCGCGACGGGCGGTTAGTTTTGGCTATGTACTACTTGGTTGTGGTTGTCCAAGCTGCTCTCTCTCTTATATGGAATAAACATATGTGGAAACCCGATTTGGCTCCACCTCTACTTACATCATATTGGCGACAAGCGGGATAAAGAGAGAACAGCGTTCACTTGAAAGAAAGATTTAGGGTATCAGGAAATTTTTTATTTATAAGTGCGTGAATGTGTGAATGCACACGCAACGGCGGCTGCATCAAACAGTTGTGCTGTGATTGCACCTGCGGCTGTATTTGCGACTGAATTCAGTGAGCCCAGTTTGCCGTGTGAATTGCGGACAGAAAGATCGTCAGCTGTGCCTAGCGCCGGAGTCCAGTTAAGTGAATACAGTTGAGGAGCCTGAAAGCGACTGTAAACTACGAGCGTGTTTATGGCCGATGACAAACATATTTGAGGCGTGTTTGCTCGAGGATTGGCAGTGTTTGGACATGTTTTTTTTTTTAACTGGATCGCGCGTTATTGTAAAGGAATTCAAAAGTATACAAGAACTTACTTTTACCAGATTTTGGAACTTCACATCAAGATTCGGTCTCCGCGCACTTCCACCCTCGCCATTGTATGACGCTGAATCGCGCTGAGAATCACGCGGAGCATGCCGGGAGCGCGATAACATCACACGTTCTGGGCGGCCATATTTAGTGGGGAACTCAACCACTAGTGCGGTTTCTGTGCTATCCTAAGGGCTATTTAAAGCGCATTTTCACGTTACTTGAGAAGAAAAGAAAGGCGAGCATTATTTTGATGATTTGCACACCGTTCATGCAAAGACAGTTTTTAATTTTTGTTCTTCTTTCTTTTTCTTTGTTTTTCTCATTACTGTGCTTCTCCAGGTGTATATCTCATGTTTGCCAAACGAGCATAAGTATAATATAATAATAATTTTACACAATATTTCTTTAAAGCATTTAACAATTCAACTGCATGTATACAACCATACAGTTTTATAACTCAATTATTTTTTTTGTTTGTTTAAATCTGTTTTTATTGTTTTAAAAGAAAACACTCTTTGACAGCATACATTACAGACAGGAATTCGTAAGCATGTGCAGGTGATTGTGCCGTACTTTGGCCGATAGCTACTGTACTGTAACATGCATTCAAACTATACTTCAACCGCTACTCACTCCACAGCTAACTGCACTATCTTTAGCAGTTCTGGTGCAGTCTCACAAGGAGTGACAGGAGCAACCGTGCATCAACCAATGCTCCGTACATGTAAGCATATGCCGCCCGCTCAGTTCAGGTACTTAAAACAGACGAGTTACATACAATTCCCAAGAACTAATCATAACAATAACAATGGCAGCGTGGACTATTTACGCATACGTGGCTCTCCCCCTTCAACCACTATCTCCCCACCCTTCCACCCCCCGGGGTCATTTGTGTGCGCCTCAGCTTTAACCGCCCCCGTTTTATAACTCAATTATTGTAAGGGAATTGTTCTCATTTTTACTATGTCAAATATTTCAGCACCCCCACATTTCTTACCCTCTGCTGGCGAGCCTAAAATGGAATGGGATCTATGGTACCCCATGTTTATAGCCTATGTAGAAGTTTTAGAAGAGGATGGCTGTACCCCCAAAAGGAAATTAGACATTTTGAGACATTGTTTAGGGGGCCAGGGGATTAAAGAGTTTGATAATTTACCTCCCTTAGAGAGTACAGAAGGAGTAAATGTTTTCGAAGTTGCAGTTAAAAAAATGAGTATCCGGTTTGGGAAGAAAACCAATGTTGTAATGGAAAGATTTAAATTTTACTCCCGTGCACAAAAAGAAGATGGGTCAATTGACAGTTATGTATCGGCTCTACGTTCATTAGCAGGCTCTTGTGCATTGGATACCATTAATTATGAGCAAGTGATAAGAGATCAAATAATGATGAAGACAAAAAGCAAGAAAATACAAGAACGATTGTGGTTAGGCACTGAATCGTCTTTAACTGCTGTGGTGAATATTGCCAAAGGCATTGAACAATCTGAACAATTTGTCAATGAGATCAGAGGCCAACCTCAAGTATGTAACACTAAGGTACAAGATCCTGTAGTTGAGGTATCACTTGTTAAAAACCAATTTACAACAAAAAGACCACAATTTGCCATTAGAAAGGATTTTAGTTTTAAAGATAATAAATTCAACAATAGAAGAAATCCTGTTATATGTTACAGATGTGTCAGTTTCGATCACGTAGGTAACTGCAAAGGATGTCCTGCTTGGAGTAAAATTTGTATCAAGTGCAAGAAAGCAGGCCATTTTGGGAAAATGTGTAGGTCAATGCAGAAGGTTAATTGTGTAACATATGATGAAGAAGATATTTCCACGGAATTCAATGAATTCAATTGTATCTCTTGTGTGACTGGGAGTAATTGCAAAGGTTTTCCTTCTGATACAATATTTATTGACGGGAAAGAGGTGTTAATGATGATTGATTCTTGTGCATGGTACTCTATCATTGGCAAGGATCTGTTAAAAAAATTGTGGGACAGAAAACAATTGTTACCTCCAGATATCAAACCGGGCAGTTATTCAGGACACAAAATTGAGCTGGAAGGTTTCATTTGGTTAGATTTTGCATTTAAAGGAAAAAAAAGCAAAGGTAAATTGTATGTTGCAACCAAGGGTGTATCCATATTAGGATGGCCACATCAACAAGAGTTGGGGATCAAGTTGGATCCTAATGCCTCGCCACCTGTGTATAGTATTTCTGTAGATGATGAGGCATTTGTTCAAATCATAAAAAGTTCATATCCTAAAGTATTTCAAGATACTCTTGGAGAATACATAGATTTTAAACATAAGATTATCCTTAAAGACTCCGCATTACCTGTAAGACACAAGGTCCGCAATGTACCTTTGGCTTACCGCACCACATTGAAAGACATACTAGCTGATCTTGTGTCTAGGAGCGTGATTGAACCAATAGAATCTTCCCCATGGGTTTCTCCGGTGGTTCTTTCTCTCAAAAGCAATGGGGATTTGCGCTTGTGTGTCGATTTACGCAGCTTAAATAAAGAGATCTGGATCGACAGACATCCTTTACCCAACATACATGAGTTGATCTCAACTCTCTCAGGTGCATGTGTGTTTTCTACGGTGGATTTGGCTAGTGCGTATCACCAAATTGTGTTACACAAGGAATCTAAATCGCTAACAGCATTTATCACACCCGAAGGCATGTTCCAATTCCTAAGAATGCCCTTTGGGTTAGCTAGTGCAGCTTCAGTTTTTCAGAGGATCATGAAAGAGGTATTGCAGGATTGTCCTGGTGCAATTGCGTTTCAAGATGATATCTAAATTTTTGGGAGAGATTTCGAGGAACATGACTCTAATTTAAAAAAGTCTTAGATGCTATACAAAAGAAAGGTCTAACACTAAAATTCTCTAAATGTAAGTTCAGGAAAAGTAGTGTTGAATATTTAGGACATGAAATATCAAGCGAAGGAATCAAGCCTAAATTAGACCATGTGAGAAGTGTTCAGAAAGCACCGGCACCTACCACGAAAGAGCAGTTGTTATCCTTTTTAGGTTTAACTGAATTCTATAGTAAATCTGTGAAGAACTATTCTTCGAAAGTATTCCCTTTACGTGAATTATTGAAGAAGAATGCAAAATTCATCTGGGGTGAGCATCAGAATCTAGCCTTTGGAATTCTAAAACATTATATCAGCTCTGCTCCTTTCTTGAGACCGTTTGAGATTGGTGGAGAATGCATAGTGGCTGTGGATGCTAGCAGCACAGGTTCAGGGGTGGTGCTGATGCAAAAGAACTTTGGAGAAGAGTTCGTTGTAAATATGATGTAAGTAGAGGTGAAGCCAAATCGGGTTTCCACATATGTTTATTCCATATAAGAGAGAGAGCAGCTTGGACAACCACAACCAAGTAGTACATAGCCAAAACTAACTGCCCGCCGCGAGTGGAACCTGGAACCCCACAAGGCTCATAACATTCTATAATGAGAATACTACAGATCTGCTCTTTCCTGTTGAACAGAACTTAACAAATCAAGACACTGAATCTAAGTGGAAGCCAGTCTTCTGTGGGTAGCTCAGGGAGCATAGCTATTTCACTCTTATGCGATGCATGCATGTGTCTTTTCACCCAGATCATGGAACTGTACCAACTTCATTTTAATTTTTATATTGACAGTACCTGGATCCACCTCTGAATAAAAAGAGGTTCGAATAACCAATGTAACATCACTGAAATACTACTATGAGTAAAGGAATGCTTTCTCTGACTAAATGCAGAAAGGCAGAGGTACAAATGGTGTTATCTCAGGAAGTGATCATAACACCAACTCATGTGTACCTTTCACATGGCTTTTTATTCTGGGACAAGCCTAGCCCAGGAACAGGAGTAAACAAATCAGGAAGGGTTCAACTGAATCCAATTGGAAACTAGTTTTATGTGCGGTATCTCAAGAAAAATCACTATTCTACTCTTGCGTAATACAATCATGTGCCTTTTCACTCAGATCAGCGATCCGTACTACCTTCATTTCCATTTTTATAATGACAGCACCTTGATCTACGTCCGACTAGAAAAGGGTTTGAGTATCCAATATAACATCACTGAATGCCTGGATCATAAATTACCATGGATGAAGGAAAGCATTCTCTGTCTAAAAAAGGAGAAGCAGAGATACAGAATTTCCTATCTTAGGGAGTGATACTAAAACCAGTTCACTTACACCTTTAATGTAGTCTTCCATACTAGGGAAAGCCCCAATTCCAACAACAACAGAAAAATTAGGCAAAGTGGTACCCTTTGTCCACAGATGAACTTTTTGATAAATGAAATCTGACCAGTAGAATGTGTGGTTTCCTTGACAAGCTGGGTCATGTCCAAAGCAGATATAGAAGCAAAAAGGCTGATAGTGTAGGTTTTGGAAGTGGAAGTTAAAATTGCCTAGCAGTATAAAGTTAGAGTAGGACATAACATAAAGAGCTAAAATGCTGTAATTTTGTCTCAGAAAGCTTCTCTAGATCCTTGGGGCGGTGGTGGATATTCTCTTTTTCCATTAAGTGAAGCACAGACATTCAGGTTGATGTTAGATAATATGCTTTCAGCCTCTAGGAACTTAAATAACCTGTACTACAGGTCCAGCAATCTTTAAAAGTAATGATGAAGCCTCCATCAGATCTCAATTCTCAATCTTTCCGTGTAATCTAATGAACTTAGAATGTTGATTACATTTAGTGCTGAGTTGGGGAAGGATAGAAAGGAGAGTATAAAAACAGGTATTACACTGATATTAATTATATTAGTTAGGTCTAATGGGAGGCAGTAAGTCAAAGTTAGGGGAGAGGAACCGCTCGACCTCGGACCTGGGGGAACTGGGTTCGAGTCTTGGTAACGACGCTAAACATCCTGTGATTCGGGGCAAATCACTTAATCTCCCCGTGCCTAACAAAAAAAAAATGAATGTGTTTCCTCATGTAACGTAACTGATGCTATGTAAAGCGCTCTGATACCTGGTTGGATTCGGGTCAAGTTTGCGCTATAAAAAACTCTGCAAAAAAAAAAAAAAGTCTTACCTTTGAGGCAAAAGGACTTGAGTGGCTGCCTAAAATATTGAAAATGTTTTAAAAAATCAGGATCCCTTGTGCGGAAAGGCACAGACAGACTTGTCTTTGGCGCACCTTTGGTGTGCCAGCACATGCCACTTATATCCTGCCCCAGAAAATGGGCAGGGTTAGGCTAATGATGTGGTCGGTTCGAAGTAAGTGTAAAACGGGAGGAGGGGAGTGTGGTAATATACAGTATATCATTCTGGCCTGCAATGCCAGGAGGTCGGAATGATGTGCTCGTTCTAACTAAGAATTAGAAGGGCGCTGACGTGGGGATTCTGAAAGAGGGAGTTGGGATATAGCTGTTGGTGGATGAGGTGCGAATAAACCTACTTGCTTCTACATGCGGTCTTGTTCCTGTTTGTTCAAGTACTGAAGGACACTACATTTATTTGGCGACGATCGGGAGAAAAGAGCACCTCAACACCGATCGAGATCTGACCTGCGGAGGAATTCTGTGGCAGTCCTGGAGCGGTTGATTCATCCAGTGTGGAGTGCCGGAGGCAGCTTTGGGCGTCATCGTGGCTCGAATCGCTCTGGGTGAAGTTGTGCACATTTCGATGGTGTTTGGCGATTTTCGGATAATCAAGGTGAAATATTGTGAGCTCGAGGCATCTGGTGCGCGCTAGGATTCCGAGAACTGACTTGCTTGCGCGAGACGGAGAGCGCGAGGCTTCTGAGCGTGTGCAAGAAGATTTCAAAGCGAGGCTTGGATGTAGCCAATGAGGAGCGGTAACGTCATTACTGGAGGCCATTTTGAGTGGTTGGGAAGATACACACTCAACAATGGTAAAATGCGTTGTGGAGAACGGAACGGTTCGTGTCTGAGCATCGGTGGTTTGTAAACGACGGTGGGCAGAACTAAGGAAAAAACATCCTGTGATTCGGGGCAAATCACTTAATCTCCCCGTGCCTAACAAAAAAAAAAAATGAATGTGTTTCCTCATGTAACGTAACTGATGTTATGTAAAGCGCTCTGATACCTGGTTGGATTCGGGTCAAGTTTGCGCTATAAAAAACTCTGCAAAAAAAAAAAAAGTCTTACCTTTGAGGCAAAAGGACTTTAGTGGCTGCCTAAAATATTGAAAATGTTTTAAAAAATCAGGATCCCTTGTGCGGAAAGGCACAGACAGACTTGTCTTTGGTGCACCTTTGGTGTGCCAGCACATGCCACTTATATCCTGCCCCAGAAAATGGGCAGGGTTAGGCTAATGATGTGGTCGGTTCAAAGTAAGTGTAAAACGGGAGGAGGGGAGTGTGGTAATATACAGTATATCATTCTGGCCTGCAATGCCAGGAGGTCGGAATGATGTGCTCGTTCTAACTAAGAATTAGAAGGGCGCTGACGTGGGGATTCTGAAAGAGGGAGTTGGGATATAGCTGTTGGTGGATGAGGTGCGAATGAACCTACTTGCTTCTACATGCGGTCTTGTTCCTGTTTGTTCAAGTACTGAAGGACACTACATTTATTTGGCGACGATCGGGAGAAAAGAGCACCTCAACACCGATCGAGATCTGACCTGCGGAGGAATTCTGTGGCAGTCCTGGAGCAGTTGATTCATCCAGTGTGGAGTGTCAGAGGCAGCTTTGGGCGTCATCATGGCTCGAATCGCTCTGGGTGAAGCTGTGCACATTTCGATGGTGTTTGGCGATTTTCGGATAATCAAGGTGAAATATTGTGAGCGCGAGACATCTGGTGTGCGCTAGGATTCCGAGAACTGACTTGCTTGCGCGAGACGGAGAGCGCGAGTCTTCTGAGCGTGTGCAAGACGATTTCAAAGCGAGGCTTGGATATAGCCAATAAGGAGCGGTAACGTCATTACTGGAGGCCATTTTGAGTGGTTGGGAAGATACACACTCAACAATGGTAAAATGCATTGTGGAGAACGGAACGGTTCGTGTCTGAGCATCGGTGGTTTGTAAACGACGGTGGGCAGAACTAAGGAAAAAAACTAACGCGTGCATTTCAGGCAGTTTTCTTTGGCATCTTTGGAGAGGTGTCTGGTGGAACGTGTACAGGTGCCATTCCCCATAGAGAAGATACAATAAAAAAAAAAAGAAAAAAAAAAGGAAGTTGCGAGGTACATGGGTTTTTGAACCAGCAAGTGACAAGTACAATATGACTTCATTCCATTGGGATGTGAAAGTGCTATTTTGCTATTCCGGCGGAATAACAGACTGATTTTTTTTTTTTTGTTGGTTTTTATTTATTTTTTATAGAGTGAAGGGTGGAAATTGAAAGAGCTGTTTACATTCAATCTATTCAACATCTAATTTGTGATTTTTATTTCTTCAATAGGTCGGTTACCTTTATGTTTTGAATAGGTAGTAGTTTGTATTTACAGTTCTTTATTCAACAGGTTATTCCGATATGCAGAATGTAACGCAGCCTCCGTTCTTTTTAACCAGTCCAGGTGAACCAAGTGTTAAGTGGCAAAAATGGAAGAAGATTTTTACGAATTATGCGAGGGTTTGTGGCACAAACCTGAGCGCTGAACGCAAACATTCATTATTGCTGCATTGCCTTGGTGGTGAGGGTCGAGAAGTGTTAGAACATTTACCTGATTTAAGTGCTTCTGAACAAAGGAACCTGAATGAATATGAAACATGTATCGAACAATTAGACCGACATTATTTACCGAGGTTAAGCACGATAATGGAAAGGTATCATTTTGGTTTGAGGGGACAGAAAAAGGATGAGTCTGTAGAAGAATATGTTTCAGCTCTGAGGAAACTTGCATCTTCATGCAAATTTGGTCCTGCTGTGGAGGAGAGGATCAGAGATCAGTTCGTTTTGAAATGTGCGCATGATGATATCAGGAAAGAACTCTGGTTGAAGGATGAACCGCCGTTAGAGGAAGTTATAACTATTGCTAAACAAGTTGAGCATATGAGGAAGTGCGTCGATGAATTGAATGGGGAAAAGAGTAAAAGTACTTTGACTGAAACTAAGGTAGAAGAGGTGGTGTGCCAGGTACAAAAGAAAGAGGTGAAGGGAAAAGATATATGTATCCCTATGACTAGCAATGTAACTAACTCCCCTGCTGGGGGAAAACCTGTTTGTTTTAGATGTGGTCGTTTTGGGCATTTTTGCAAATTCACCTCTTGTCCTGGTCTGCGGGCCACTTGCAACATGTGTGGTCGGAAAGGACATTTCGCAAAATGTTGTAAAAGTAAGGGTAATAAGGATAACAGTCTGTCCGCTAAACTTCAGCCTGGGGTAAAAGTGGTCACTTTTCAGGTTGATGCAAGTAAGGGTGATCATCCATCTCATATGGTGGATATAGATGGGGTTTCTCTGGATTTTAAGTGTGACTCCTGTTCACATTTGACAATAATTGGGGATGATGTCTTCATGCAACACTTTCCCAACAAAGTTAAATTTTTTAAGAATGATCTCTCTCCCATGGGCTATGGTGGGTTGCCTATAAAAATGTCTGGTTACTTTGTGGCTACCATTGAACTCTGTGGGAGAATGATTGCTGGGAAAGTTTATGTTGCTAAGCAGGGTGATTCTCTTATGGGCTGGCCTCACCAACGCTTACTTGGGGTGCGTCTAAACCCCAATGCCTCTCCACAGGTTCAGGTACAAACGGTTGAAGACTCGTCTCTCATGTTTTTTAGAACAGTTTTCTGACATATTTAAGGACACTTTGGGTTGTCTTAAGGGATATAAACATCACATCAAGGCAAGAGAAGGGGGGGTACCTGTTGTGGCTAAAGTAAGAAGGATCCCGTTGAATGAACAGGCCGGGGTACAGAAAGAGATAGATAAATTGGTAAAGGCAGGTATAATTGTACCAGTTGAAGCCACGGAATGGTTGGCTCCGATAGTCGTGGCTAAGAAGGCCAGTGGTGAAATTCGCCTTTGCATTGACTTGCGGGCATTGAATAAAGAGGTAATTGTGGATAGGTTTCCGTTACCAAACATAGATGAGATAGTTAGTACATTGGGTGGTGCGAAGTACTTTTCTACTCTTGACTTGGCTTCAGCTTATCACAAAGTTGTATGAGATGACTCCTCTCAAGACCTAACTGCCTTTGTAACCCCCATGGGTATTTTTAAATTTTGTAGAATGCCATTTGGTCTTGTTTCAGCGGCTTCGGTGTTTCAACGCATAATGTCGCATATTCTCAAAGGTCTCATTGGGGTAAAGTGTTATCAGGATGATCTTTTGATTTTTGGGAACACCTTTCAGGAGCATAATGTTCGTGTTCTAGCTGTACTACAACGCCTAAGAGAGGCGGGGCTTACTCTTAGGAAAGACAAATGTAAATTTGGGTTGCAAGAAGTAGATTATCTAGGACATTGCATAACTGGGCATGGTGTTTTCCCTAAGAAGGAATTGGTGGATTCCATCATGAACATTTCTGTACCGGTTAACAAAGAAGAACTTCTATCTTTTCTTGGCATGGTAGAGTTTTACAGTAAGTTCATTCCAGACTATGCTAGTAAAACTCACAGTTTGAGAAAGCTTACTGTAAAAAATGCGGTGTTTCTGTGGTCAGGTGAGTGTGAGAAGGAGTTCATCTCAATCAGGGAGGAGCTAAGTAAAGCGCCGGCTCTTCATGCTTTTGTGCCTGGTGAGCCTACTGTTATCATGACGGATGCTAGTGAAAAAGCTTTGGGTGCTGTGCTGCTTCAGAAGAAAAATTGTGTGGATTGTTTGATTGCCTGTGCCTCAAGGTGCCTTAGAGGGTCTGAAAGGAATTACTCGGTTATAGAGAAGGAGTCTCAAGCCATATTTTGGGCTTTAAGGAAGTTTAAGAACTTGGTGTGGGGAATGAAGGTCAATGTTTTGTCGGATCAGAAGCCGTTAAAGGAGGTGTTTTCTAAGAAACGTCTTGACTCCATTTCATCTAGGATAAAGAAATGGATTATTTCTCTCCAAGAATTTAATTTGGAAGTTGATTACATTCCAGGTGTTGCCAATAGATCGGCAGACTGTCTTTCTAGGTTGGTTGATCTCAGTGGGAGCAATGAGGATGAAGTTGCGTCTGATAGTGAGGTTGTTAATCTATGTGAGATCACGGATGGTACCGTCACTCAGGATGATTGGAATATGGAGATCAATAAGGATGAAGAAATTACAAGAGTAATTGAGATGTTGGGAGAATGTAAACGTTTGGAGAAACCATGGAGCTTGGTTTCTGATGAACTTTCTGTGGTTGATGGCATGCCCAAGGTTGGTTCCGCCGTTGGGTATAAGAAAGAGGTTGCTCAATTTTGCCCATGTTGGTCACCTTGGAATTGTCAGGACCAAGGAACTGTTGAGGTTGCAGTTTTGGTGGCCTGGCATGGATATGGAGATAGAGAGGTTAGTTTGAGAGTGTCCTGAATGCTGTGCTAGTGACAAGATTTTGAAGACTAAACAAACCCCAATGGTGTGCAGGAAGTTACCTAATCATCCTTGGGACGAGGTTTCAATTGATATTGTTGGTCCGTTACATGGTGTATGTGATACTCCATATTTGATAGTGGTTTTGGATCTGTACTCCAGGTGGATAGAAGTAGGTGCTGTTAGAGATGTGTCCACTGTATGTGTTATTAGATTCTTACAAGACATCTTCAAGAGAGAGAGTTTTCCTAACAGTATTCTTTCAGACAATGGACCACAGTTCACCTCGAATGAGTTTAAGAATTTTCTTGACAAATGTGGTATACATCATAAAAAGTGTGCGATTTATCATCCTGAAACAAATGGGGCAATTGAAAGGGTCAACAAGACTCTTAAGGAAAGTATTCAGCTAGCGAGAGCTAGTGGTTTGAATTGGAAGGAATCACTTCAAGACAGAATCTTGGCTTACCGGGTGTCTCCCCATTCAACCACTGGGAGATCTCCCTTTGAACTTTTTAAAGGGAGGATTCCCAATACTTTATTATGTCCCGGTTGGATGCAATTGAACAAGGGCTTTGTTGATAATCATGTAGGAAAGTGGAGGGACAGAGAGATAGAGAAACAGTCTTTGAGGAAATCTTATGTTGATGGAAAGAAATGCGCCCAATTTCAAGTGGTGAAGGTTGGAGATTTGGTTAGGATAAGAGCTCCTTTGGGGTGCCAACCTTGGTCAAAATATACCAATGTAAGACCTGTGACTAAGGTATTCAATAATGCTGTAAAAACGAGTGATGGGAGGATTTGGAACAAGAGTCGTATTGTAGTTGTGAATCCCATTGCTTCGTTCGGTCAAGTGGGTAGCAACACACTAGTCTCTGGTTCTGGGTCCTCTGATTGCTCGTCTCCTGTTTCTGACCTGCCTGGTGTCTCGGGTGGTATTAGAGAAAGGAGTCAAAGAGTACGCAGACTTCCTGTATACATGAAGGATTACGTTAGGTCGTAGGTCAGTTATGGTAGGGTGTTGTGTGTTCATTCTAATCATATGTTGCATGGTAGTTCTTGCAGTAATGTTCTACTGTTCATCCTAGTCATATGTTGCATGGCAGTCCATGCTGTTATGTTCTACTGTTTTGATCATCCTAGTCATATGTTGCATGGCAGTCCATGCTGTTACGTTCTACTGTTTTGATCTTGTATGTTATTTCTTTTTGCTATGTAATTGCTTGCAATTTTGCTATTTTTGGTTGTTGAGGGGGAAGATGTGTGGTAATATACAGTATATCATTCTGGCCTGCAATGCTAGGAGGTCGGAATTATGTGCTCGTTCTAACTAAGAATTAGAAGGGCGCTGATGTGGGGATTCTGAAAGAGGGAGTTGGGATATAGCTGTTGGTGGATGAGGTGCGAATAAACCTACTTGCTTCTACATGCGGTCTGGTTCCTGTTTGTTCAAGTACTGAAGGACACTACAGGGAGGTGGTTAAAATCCAAGAATGGAGTCCAGCTACTCCTGTCCCTCTTCGAAGGCTCCCCTTCCGTAGGTGGACACCAGAAAATAAAACAAGTTAATAGAACAGTGCAGAGAACAGACTCAAAACATTTAAAAGGCTCAAAGGAGGACAAAGTTGGCAACCGCTATTAGTAGGAGTTTGACTTCTCCTTTACAAGAAAGCTGCACCGCAGGTATATACAAAGGAAACAAAAGAGTCGCCGCCCTGTGCAACAGTGTACCAAGAATTGTTCTCCGATAATGAGGATTTCGCCCTGAGATTAGTAACTTGGGGGCATATTATCAACGGCCAGCGATAATTATCGCTGGCCGTTCATAGCGATAGAAAAATTATCGCCAGCTATCGCTGAATATTATCGCCATGATAATGCTATATTTACAACGCATAGCGCTATGGCGATAATATTTCAGCGATAGTGGTGTTTTCAATGGAACATCGCTGGTTTTCCAGCGATGTTCCTTTGAAAACAGCGATAACATTGCTGATAGGACCCTGTGGTCCTATCAGCATAATCCATATCCCATTAAAAGTATGCCTTAGTCAGGAATTTAACAGGTGTTAAATTCCTGAGTTAAGGCTGAGGTAGCGCGATTTTTTTTATCGCTGCACCTCCTTGTTAATATCGCGAAGCTGCCTTCACGATATTAACATGTGTTGTTTTCACAGCCACGCCTCTTTTGCATCTCATTAGCGATGCGAGGCGAGGCTGTGAAAAACGGGCTCTACATCAAGGAAACATGCGCTAGCGTGTCCTTGATGATATTGCGATATAATTATCGACGCTTTTTGCCCAAAAACGGACGCTAAAGCGGCGATAATTATATCGCCAGCCCTTGCTAATATGCCCCTATTTTTAGTTGGCTAAGAACCTGCAGATAGATGTGCAGGTTATACTTTTAAATCCTATGGGTCTAATCAAAGACAAAGAATGTTATTGCTGTCGATTACATGCAATCTGAACAACATTCATGTTACAAAATATCAAATAAATATAGATAAAGCATGTCCCTTGCGGCCAGACCTACATCACAGAAACTAAGAAGAGTTAATGTTGGTCCACAGGTGAACAGCACAACTTTTGCTTGAAAGACATTTTGCCAAAAAGTAAACACAATTGACAAAAAAAGCCTACTATCCTCAGACTTTCTCTGCTTAACAAAAAGTCTATTGCTTCTTGGCAAGTTAAAACTTATATGTCAAGAAAAAAAGGAAAATCCATTTCCACCGCACCTATAATAAATGTTGCCAGTTCCAGGATATGTGGACAAATGTCCAGTGCTTAGTTTATAAAAGATAAAGGCTGAGCCCAAGCTTTTGTTCACAAACCTGTGGCCTATGAAATGTTGGTGTTCCGAATACCAAGGCTGCCTAGTCTAGATTCCATATCAGGCCGCTTTAAGCCCGAGGTGACACTCCTTGCTCCTTTATCGCAGCCCTGCAGTTTCTTGTTTTCTCTATTTGTCAGTTTTATGTGTCATTCTCTTGCTCGTCCTTTCCTCTTTGTGTTTTTTCTCTCTTGCTCTGGGTCAAAGTCTGTTGATTAAAAATAAGTTCTGGTCTCTAAAAATGATTGTCGGTAGGCACCACCTGCAACCACCACCTCAAATTAAGCAGTGCAAAGGTCCTTTTACTTTCCCACATAAACAACAAGAGCCACATCTGCCCTTGTTCACTGCCTAAGATGACCTCAACTCATACATACATTAATGAGGTGTCTCCATTTTTTCACCAGAGAAGCAGAAGTATTTCCTGAGGGAATATAAACAGCTAAGCCAGCAAAAAACTCAATATATGGGGGCATGCCACACCTGAGCCAGCAGAGGTTTTCCTCTTCTGCCCCAGCCTTAAGGCATACTAAATGAGCCCCTGAGTATTTTGACCTTACAAAATTGATAAGGTAACTTTCATAATAATGCCAAAAATAACACCTGGTATTCATGCACTTAAAGACAAATAATTTCCTGCTGTGTGATACATAAATGAGCATGATCAGCTGTTAATTAAGTTGATAAATTGAGCTATTTACACTTCGTTTATTACATCTGCTTAATCCCTTGAACGCAATACTAGCTCTGCGAAAACACCAGCTTTAACATTGTTTTTAACTGGTATTTATATACCCGCTTGATAGTCCTAAAAGGGCTTTCTGGGTATTCCAATTGCATCATTCGTATAGCTGTTCAAGTTCTGACGAAGTTTTAAAGCACACTAATTTGTACTGGTTCCTGGACGCACTTCAGAGGGCATGAGTGACCAGCACAGTTTAGCCTATAGGGGACATGTTGGCAAATTTTTGCTAAGTTTGAATGAACTGGTAGTAGCTGTTGATGTGCATTAGCATTGGATGCTGCAAACATAAGAATGGAGACTGTAGGAGGTAGGGGACAGGTGACAAAATAGCCTTGCCCCCTTGCTTTTCAGGTTGGCGGTGCATTCCAAGGACTGAAGGAGGCTTATTGGTTTAGGGGGTCAAGGTGTGAGGAGTTGGCTAAAAGAGAGAGAGGGCATGTAGGAAGTCCTCTTTAAGGCTAGTAGGCAGCAGGTCTGTTACCCTAGGGGGTCTGGTAGGTTCAGTTAGACCCATCCTCTCACCCTTTCAAAACAGTGAGTTATAGGGTCAGGAATGTGTGGAGGACTTGACATTGTGACATTGGTGCGTAGGGGGAGTTTATTGTTGTAAATGTGTTGCTTATTAACAGGTGCTGAGTGTGGGACAGTTATGATGATTGATTTGATGCCACAATAAGGTGGTTATGCAGCTGGGCAGATCAGCTTCAGAGTGGAGTCGAGGTGAGGGTCTGGAAGTTTTTCTGAGTTGCTTTATCCAAGAAACGGAAGTTGTTTGAGCGATCCTTTGAAGACTTTTTGCAAGGGTTGAGGGAAAGTTGATTGGGAGATGTTTTATAATGTTGAAGAGTTGGCGTACGGGCTGGGGGTATGTCTTGGTTAGAGGTACTGCTGTGTAGTGAGAGGCCTTCATATAAGCCTGTAAAGCAATGGCCAAGGGTTATACTTGTAAATGTGCCTCTCTCATTAAAGCAGAATTTTCACACCTAAGTGTAGCGTGGTTCTTGAGGACCGAATAGACGCAGTTGCACATGCAGATACAAAATGCCCTAGTCATATTGTCCAGTGTTCTCAAACTGGGACATGGGTTACAACTCACCCCCAAGCCTCAGACAGGTGCTATGTAAAAATACAAACTAATATATAGCTGCCAAGTTTCCCAGATCCATGTGTGATGTGTTGTTCCAGTCCAGGCTTTTTTCCTTGAATTCTGAAACGTGTAGCCCTTTTTTATAAGGAAATAAACAAGAGTACAAGTCCAAGAATTGTTTTTTTAAAAATGGACTGGAGCATCACCTCACATATGGACCTGGGAAACTTAGCAGGGCTGCTAATATATTTTTTCCTGAGCCTTTAAGAACACATAGGGTAAGTGGGCTAAAAGATGGCCATAAAAAAGAGTAACAGACAAGTACTGCAAAACATAGAACATACAGAGTTTAAGAAAACCTAGCCACAGAGGCATCTGAAGTGTCGTTGTTACTGCCCAAGTTATGAAAGACCTTGTTGGAGTTTGCTTTTAAATTGCAATCCAATCAGTGAAGGCGGCTACTAAAGTATAATCCTTCTGTGTGCTTGACAGGTCTGGAATGTGTAAAAAATTCTACACATTTCTTTACACGTATAATTTATTTGCATATGTCACATCCTGTGTACATGGGGTTGCATGGCTATGTATGCTATGCAATCCAAGCAGGGTTGATTAATGACACCCATGGCCCCCTCGAGCAGAGCACAGGTGATACGTAGTTCCCTGCCCCGAGGAGACGAGACTATGAGGGTGGAAGAGGTGACCTACTTAAAACAGCTGAATGGTGTGCAGCTGGAAAGCAGTGGGATGACAGATCACGCGCAGTCGATCATTGGCAGGGAAAAGGACGACATGGTATGTGATGGTGGAAAGAACTGAGAGGCCACCTGGCTATGAACAATAACAGCGATGAGTTGTGACAAGATAATAGCTATACATGTGAGCTCTGACCCTATAATAATTCCAGGCAACACTCTTGTGACACCTCCCCTGTTCTTTGGAAACCTGCCTATGTGCACCGCTTTTATTTCCTCTTGCAGTGCTGGTTATCTGGCGAACTTCCAGCGGGCGTCTGGCACGAACTTATTAACCATAGCAAGGAAGGCAGGGTATTTACCAGCTCAGAAATTTAACTTGTACATGGTGGACAGAAGTATTTGGGCGCATTAGCCCGCCAGACCCAAGAAAACGTGCAGGTCAAGCTACAGCTGTTTCTTTCGTATCTAAAGCTATGCAGATCAACATCCTTTAACTTGTGCCACACTCATTATAAGTGGTAAAGTATGATAAGCAACATGAATGTGGCTAGGTGAACTTAAAAAAAGTAGTCGACCAGAGATACAAATTTGAAAAAGGAAAGACAAGCCCCACACTGGAGTTTTAGTACTCATTTAGGGGCATATTTATTAAGGCGACGCAGGGTGGCGCAAAACTTACAATGAGATTTATCAAGACATGCAAGGCCACCCTGTGTGGTCCTGCGTGGCTTGATAAATCTAGTGTAACGCAAGACAGCACAAGTTGCTGCCTTGCGTTATATTGCGTGGTAAGGGCGTTACATGGTGGAGCCTGGGTGTTCCCACACATCCACCAATGTATTCTGGCGAATTCTAAGAGTTTCCAAGAGTGGTAGACCTAGGACTGCATCAAAACTCTACACCTTCCCCTAAGAGGAGTAATGAGGAGAAATATCTTTATTTCTCCTCGTTGTTTCCTCTTTTTAAGTGTGCTACATTCTACACTTAGAAAGAGGAAAAAGCCTCTGAGGATTGTTTTTGTTCAGGTAGGTGCCTCTTCCTGCACAAAAGCAATCCTGCCTACAACGGAGGCACCCTTGCACCTTAGTGCAAGGGTGCCAGCGCTGGCGCTAGACAGCACATTGTGCTCCAGCGCAGGGAAAAGACAGAAATGTGCCGTACAGTGCTAAGTAAGGCGCATTCCTGCCTATCACTGAGTGCAGCAAGATGACTTGCTGCACTGCGTGATTATTTTATCAATATGCCCCTTGATGTATGTTTATTGCACCACAAAGCAAGAAACTAAGCGCCATACTTATGACCCGGTTTGTGTTACATTTGGAACACGCAACGTAATACATGCAAAACGCAAACCTTAAGTGAGATATATGAAGCCATGTATGGCCACTTTGCGTGGCCCTGAGTGGCTCCATAAATCTGGGGGTAGGTGTACAAACTTGTCATGCAGCGCAACAAGTCACTTTGCTGCGCTGCACTGCGTTTCAGAGAAAGGGCAAGAATATGCCCTATTAGGTCTATGTGGCACATGTGGCTACCTAGTGCAATGCAGGCACTCTTGCACCATGTTGCAAGGGAGCCTCTGTTGCAAGCAGGATTGTTTTTGTGCAGAAAGGGGCAACTTCCTCTACAAAAATAATCCTGAGAGGCATATTAATCTAGCTATGTGTGCTGCAGAATGCAGCACACATAGAAAGAGGAAGTAACGAGGAGAAATAAAGGTATTCCTCATCGTTTCACCTCCCCTGGGAAGACATATCTTTTTGGAGCATTCCCAGGTTTACCCATTCTGGTAAATCTGTGAACGAATTAAAATCCTTGGGAGCTGAATGGAGGGCAGAGTAAGACAAAATAGTGATTTGCGCTGTGTTGCTTTACTCCAGATGTATGGAGCCACTGAGGACCTCGTAATGTGGCCTTGCGTGGCTTCATAAATGTCGCAATAAGTTTGCATCGCGTATGTAGCACGTTGTGTGGTGCAAATGTGATGCAAACTAGTACATATATATATCCTCTGGAGGAAAGCAACGCAGTGCAAATTGTCGCATTGCCATACTCTGCCCTGCAAAGGCGTTCCATGGGTGTTCCCACACAATTTCCGTGGCTTTTGATGCATTTCTGAATTTACCAGAATTGGTAAATCTGGGAATGTGCCAAAAAGATGCCCCTTCGCAAGGGAGGCGTAACGGGGAGAAATATCTTTATTTCTCTTTGTTACTTTCTCTTTCTATGTGTGCTGCATTTTGTAGAGGAATTTGTCTCTTAGGATTGTTTTTGTGTAGGAAGGAGCTCCTTCCTGCACACAAACAATCCTGCATGCAACTGAGACTCTCCTGCATCATAGTGCAAGGGTGCCTGCGTTGGAGCTAGACTTCCAAAAGGGAGCCAGCGCAGGAGAAAGGCAGGAATGCACAGTATTGACTTAAATACGGCGCATTCCTGCCCATTCCCTGTCATGCAGTACAGCAAGATGACTTGCTGCACTGCACTGCGTGACAAGTATGTAAATCTACCCCTAACGTGCCTATTTATGAGCCAGTTTGCGTCACTCTTGACCACGCAACCTGTGCAGGATCGACACAAACCTTACATGTGATTTATGAAGCCATGCAAGGCCACTTTGCGTGGCACTGTGTGGCTCTATAAATCTGGAGTAAGGCAGCATTTGCTATGTTGCCTTACTCTGCCCTTAGAAGACTCTCCATGGTTTTTGGAGCATTCCCAGATTTTCCAGAACTGGGAACGTGCCAAAAAGATACGCCTTCGCACGTGAGGTGTAACAAGGAGAAATATCTTTATTTCTCCTCCTTACTTCCTCTTTTTATGTGTGCCGCAGAAAGAGGAATATGCCTCTCAGGACTGTTTTTGTGCAGGAAGGTATCCCTTCCTGCCAGGGGCGTAACACAGGTCCCTGCAGCCCCGCAGTGCGGGGGAGCCACCAAGCTCTAGGGGGCTCCCTCAGCACAGCACTTCAGCTGAAGAGCTCTTGACAGAGTCCGGAGGGGGCCCCTCCACGTATCGTGCAGGGGGGCCCCCTTAATTTTCATTACGCTACTGTTTCCTGCACAAAAACAAAGGTGTCCCTTCCTGCACAAAAACAATCCTGCATGCAAAGCACGTTGGCACTAGGCTACCAAAAGATCACCATTGCAAGGAAAAGGGCAGGAATGTGCCTTATTGCCTTAAAAACAGCGCATTCCTGCCCTTTCCGTCACGCAGCGCAGGAAGGTGACTTTCTGCGCTGCGTGACATTCTCGTACATAGGCCCCTAAGTCTAGTTATGTAAGGGTTGAAAAAGATATTGCAGTGTTTTGTACAAAACTGGAGTTTGAGTTTTTAGCATTTGTATCTGTGGCTATGAGATTTAAAGCAATTAATTCCTTCCCAAAAGTTTTAATGCTCAACCCAGTAGGCAGTCGCACTAGTCCAAAATACTTCAAGAGGGCTGGCAAAAGTAATGTCACCACAATCGTAACCATTGGGTGCTACGAGCACGGACTGTTTTTTAATTACAGAGAACGTTAAAAATCATAATGGTGTATTTATAAAGAATGGCGGAGGATCCCGCAATAATGGGCAGAGTTGGCAAACGTGTAGCAAGAAATCTGGCAACGACTAACTTGTGAGACCCGTATGCAGCAGTGCTGCGGAGGATGAGAAGGTGAAGGAATTGTTTGAAGAAAAAAAAAGCTGCGGAACTTCTAAACAACAGCAGCCTGGAAGCCCCATTGAATCAGCTGTGGGAAGCAGAGGAGCGCGCCCGCTGACTGACAGCCTCGGTCGCTATGGCAGCCGCCTCGGCGGCGCCGCGAGGACAGGGCGGGAGAGTTGGTGTGAATGGGTGACGTCACGGCACTGGCGCCAGAGAGTCTACTCCGGCGGAGGCTCGTGCCCGAGCTCTCCCCTCTGCTGAGCTTTGCTAGGGCTGTGTCCTAACTCCTTCCCTCTCCGGCTGCAAACTTCCCGCTGCTAATTCATCACCTGTCAGGGGGATCACTCAGGGTGTCATGCGAAATGTACACAGCTGTGAGAACAAAAAGAGAAAGGGAGGGAGGAAAAAATCCCTTTGCGCCAGATGTGGAGGCGGGAAAAGGGGACCTTGAGAATCCCAAATCGCATTGCATCACATGGAAACTGCATAGGACTTTGCCCTCCCTCTCCCTCCTCCTCGCAATACTTTAGCTGCCTGTGCACCCAACAGTGAACTGCTTTGATTACAATAATAGATTGTTTTCTAGCAGATGTGAACGGCTGTATGGTTAGAGAAAACATCAAAACGAGTAGGTTTTTGGAACAAGCAAAGCTGGAACTTAACCCTTATTACCACCCTTGTAGTTTAGAAGCATATATAGGAAAAATATGCAATGGGTATATTTGCAGTTAGTTGAAATGTGTCAAATTAGTGTGTACATGGTGGGGTTGTGTGTACACTATAGAGCACCTAATGCCATGCCGAGGTCTCTTTTTCATAAGTCAATACACTTCATTGGTGAGTCTGTGTGGTTTTGTGAATCGACGAGTGGGTGATTATGGGAATGGGCGCATGAGTAAATGTGTGAGTGGACGGATGAGTGACGGATTAGTGTTTCAGTGCACACATGAAGGGGTGAGTGAGTGAGTGCATTAATGGGTAAGTGGATGCATGGATAAATGGCCAACTAAGTTGAGAATGCAACGGTGAGTAAGCAGATGAATTTAATGCTAGCGAAACAGTATAACTGAAATATTCTCTGGCAGAGAATATATTAAATGAAAGAGTAGTATAGCAATGTGCAGAACACATTAAAATATAAGGAACATCTATCACAGGAGATGCACAGTAGTTTAGATAGAGATTCTTGTTGATTGCATAAGCCCACGGTTAGTTCCAGAACTTTGCTCAGTATGAAAAGAACCCCTGTCTGTCAGAGCACACAGTATTTGGAGGAGGGGCGATAGGGAGCAGAGTACATTTTTTATTATTTGCACTATAACCCGCAAAACCCTCCAATGAGAGGGTGCAAACTTGTGACTCACATTGGTTACTTCTACTTTCATTGCAGTCTTACCTTAGGTCAGAAGTTGCCAGTGGTCTGTGCATGTGTCACCCTGAATCAGCTGAGTCTGATGTCATTGGAGGCAACGTTCAGCAGCATGACATTAGCAGAGGGGATGCCAAAGTCTGCACGCAAATCAGGGCAACAACACTGGCCTCCATGTTCCTAAGCATTAGGTACTTATATGTCTGCTCATCTGTTGCTAGAGTGCAAAGCAGTGATCCGCAAACCAATGTTATAGAGAAAACAGGGGTCTTATTGCCACTGCCACATTAATGTTGACTGCAATTGAGCAAAGGAAGAAGGGACAAAGTGTCAGTCATTTTGGAGCTGCTTCAGCCCCCCACATATACCACATTTAGAATCTGTCATGATACTGGGAGATGTCTTCAAAATAGTGTTGACAATCACTTTAGGTGGCTTCCTAGTGCATTGTGGGTATCCTGCGACTCCTGCAGCAGAGGTCCCTGCCATCTCTGTGTGAAAATTAGGAGCACTGACCAGGGTTCACCAAAGCCTAGCATCTGGACGGGCAAATAATCTGTGGCCAATCCTGCTCTCACTCTGGACTGTGCGGATCCTGTTGGCAGTTTGAGGGGGGTTCGTTTGATAGCAACGCAGTTAAGTTTTATTCAGAGCTGCTCAACCCATCTCAAAGGAACCTCATGGAGCGCCTAGCATATTATGACGGAAACAGATAGTCATGAACCACAATTCAACATGGCCTCTGTGAACCCGAAGGCAAACACGTGTAGTAGGGTGGGGGCAGCACAAAAGACTTGTACAGCACATTGCAAAAAGAGGACACTCCTTCCTGTGTTGACTTATCCGACTGTTGCACCAATTAAAAGGCCATGATAGTGCTGTGGTAAAAGTCAATACGTCATAAAAGGCTGTTGTAATCAAAATATCTAATGAATGGGGACTGTACTTCTGGCTGAGGTAGGGTTGTGTGCCTCTATCTGTATAAATTGCATTAGATCTGTAAGAAAGATAATTCTATCTCAAGCCATACCTAACACGCATTAAAAATGCAACAGGTCTCGTCTTTATTAAAGTCTAAGCAATGCTGTTTTCATGAATTTCGTTTTTTTAGTGTTGCTTTTTATTAGTGTTTTTCATACTTTCATGTCCTTAATATGTATATGTCTCTATGTATATTTATGGCTGCATTAATATTTGTATTAATATAAATATGCAGATGTATATATTTATGTTCCTAGATGTATCTATATATACACATATAAACATACATATTTCGAAATGCATACGCATATATATACATATATATATGCATACATATGCATATGATGTACATGAAATATTGAATACCAGTATTAAAAGCAAACTTAAAAAGCTTCTTTTGCTTGTTCTCCAGTGCCTTTAGTCAAAGAGTAAATGGTTTGAAAAATATGATGCTGTTTTGTCATATTGTGTTTTAGAGAGTGAGTAGTAGACAGTGAGTAGAGAGTGGGTAGTAGAACATGAGTAGTAGAGAGTAGCAAAGAGTACGAGAGAGTAGCAATAGGTAGTAGAGAGTGTGAGTAATAGACTATTAGTGTGATTACTAAAGTCTGTAGTAGAGTGAGCGTTAGAGAGTGAGCACTAGAGAGTATTAATAGAGAGTGAGTAGTAGATAGTATATAGTGAGTAGTAGTCTGTAATAGAGAGTAGGGAGGAGTAGGCAGTATGAGAGAGTGAGTAGCACAAATCAGAGCAGTAGAAAGTGAGTAGTAGAGAGTAGCAAAGAGTGCTAGAGAGTAGTAGAGGGTAGTAGAGAGTATCAGAGTAGTAGTGAGTAATTATATAGTAGAGCGAGTAGTATATAGTAGATTGAGTAGTATAGAGTGAGTAGTAGATAGTAGGGAGAGCAGTAGATACTGATTAGAGACTTGAGTATTTGGCTTTTAGTTGTAGAGAGTACTTCAGTGTATTAGAGAGTAGTAGATCGTGAGTAGTAGATAGTAGAGTGAGTAGTAGGTATTTGAAGTAGTAGAGAGTGGCCCTTAGATAGGAGAGAGGAAGTGGTAGATAGTAAGTAATGCAAATAGTAGAGAGTGAGTAATAGAAATGTAGTGAGTAATAGAGAGTAGTAGAGAGTGAGTAGATAGTACTGGAGAGTATTAGAGGGAGTAGACAAGAGTATTAGAGTGATTTGTAAAGAGTGGGTAGTAGAGAGTAGTCTAGTGAGTAGTAGAGAGTAGAATAGAGTTGTAGTAGGGAGTGAGTAGTAGAGAGTAGTAGTGAGTGAGTAGTAGTGATTGATTAATAGAGGAGTAGAGAGTAGTAGAGAGTGAGTAGAGAATAGTAGAGGTTGAATAGAGAGTATTAGAGTGAGTAGTTGAGAGTGAGTAGTTGAGTAGTTGAGAGTGAGTAGTCAAGAGAGTAGCAATAGGTAGTAGAGAGTGTGAATAATAGACTATTAGTGTGATTACTAAAGTCTGTAGTAGAGTGAGCGTTAGAGAGTGAGCACTAGAGAGTATTAGTAGAGAGTGAGTAGTAGATAGTATATAGTGAGGAGTAGTCTGTAATAGAGAGTAGGGAGGAGTAGGCAGTATGAGAGAGTGAGTAGCACATATCAGAGTAGTAGAAAGTGAGTAGTAGAGAGTAGCAAAGAGTGCTAGAGAGTAGTAGAGGGTAGTAGAGAGTATCAGAGTAGTAGTGAGTAATTATATAGTAGAGCGAGTAGTATATAGGAGATTGAGTAGTATAGAGTGAGTAGTAGAAAGTAGGGAGAGCAGTAGATACTGATTAGAGACTTGAGTATTTGGCTGTTAGTTGTAGAGAGTACTTTAGTGTAGTAGAGAGTAGTAGATAGTGAGTAGTAGATAGTAGAGTGAGTAGTAGGTATTTGAAGTAGTAGAGAGTGGGCATTAGATAGGAGAGAGGAAGTGGTAGATAGTAAGTAATGCAAATAGTAGAGAGTAAGTAATAGAAATGTAGTGAGTAATAGAGAGTAGTAGAGAGTGAGTAGATAGTACTGGAGAGTATTAGAGGGAGTAGACAAGAGTATTAGAGTGATTTGTAAAGAGTGGGTAGTAGAGAGTAGTCTAGTGAGTAGTAGAGAGTAGAATAGAGTTGTAGTAGGGAGTGAGTAGTAGAGAGTAGTAGTGAGTGAGTAGTAGTGATTGATTAATAGAGGAGTAGAGGGTAGTAGAGAGTGAGTAGAGAATAGTAGAGGTTGAATAGAGAGTATTAGAGTGAGTAGTTGAGAGTGAGTAGTTGAGTAGTTGAGAGTGAGTAGTCGAGAGTGAGTAGTAGAGAGTGAGTATAGTAGTAGAGAGTGAGTACTGGAGTGTTATAGAGAGTATTAGAGAATAGTTGAGTGTGAGTAGTAGAGACTGAGTAGTAGAGGGTGAGTAGTACAGGCTGGCTAGTAGATAGCGAGTAATACATATGAGTAAGTATGTTCATACATATTGCTAAATATTAATTTATATATTTCTCCATTTATACATATATATGTATGCATATTTGTTGGAGTATATATGCATATATATGTGCATACTCTTGAATATGTTTATAAAGTGATGCATATGTATGCATTTTTGAATATATATGTAAATCTTATGCGGTTCCAAGACGTATCTGGTTGTCCCCGATGTGTAAAAACCTAGGGACAAGCAGTAGTATTGTAGCTCTGCGTATTATATGCACTAGCACTTTGACTTGGATTTCAGTAGCCACCGCAAAGTATTTAGGATGGGCATGGTTGATTAGACAGAGATTGCTAGTCACTTGACTATTCTCTTGATCAGACAGAGACTACTAGTCATTTGACTATTCTCTGCTATGCTAATTTTCTCTGCATTTTTATCTTGTATGTCATTTTTAAATTACTTTTATTTAAATTATTTCATTACTCTTTATAACTCACCATTACTAACGGAACAGTGCATTTTAATTATATAGGTTTAGCAACCACGTCAGAAAACTTTAAGAAGTATGTTTTGTATTTTGATGCTATTGACTGGAATTTAATTCTATTTTAAAATGTTGTATGTATTTGTTTTTATTGTAATTTGTATTCTGCTTTTATGAATGAAATTCGAATAAAGCATACTTTGACTTGACTTGAATATATATTTGCATACATGTAATTTAGTTTATTTTGCATATTGATAACTAGTAAGCAAATGGTGTTGTCATGTTTTTTATTAAGTCCACAGGTATAAACAAAAAAATATGGAACATATTTTTATAGTGTTATTTTATGATGTTTGCTTAATGTACAAGTTAACAATCTTCAATTATGTAGATTATGCAGCCATTGGAAAACATGACATCAATTGTTTTTGGCAAGTATGGCATTAGAGCTTCTCCAAAATCGACAATGTCTGCTCCTATATCTAGAAAGTCCATTAGGATGGTATTGCTTATGTCCATAGATTTAAAATGTTCAGTGTCTTGTACTTGTACTGTTAGAGTACTTTTTTCTTGGGACGTATTTTCAAGCCCATAGATTGTGATTGTCAGCTTCTCCTGAGGTGGTTCTATTACCTGCAAAGTAAAAAAAAATTGTTAATAATGTAAATACTGTTGGAATTTATTGTATTGGCTGTAGGCCATTAGTGACCTGATATGATTTAATGGTAGTCCATGTGCTTTTATTTTAGTATTTTAGAGGTGATAGAAAGACACAGATAGAGACAAAGACATTTAAAGGCACAGGCAGATAGAAGAAGAGAGAGTTCGAGTGGGAGATAGGGGTAGAGATAGATAGTGATTAAGACATACAGAGGAACAGAGAGAGATATAGAGTGATTTGGAGATATAGAGAGTGAAAGTTATATTGGGGGAGATAGTGAGAGATGGAGGAGGGTGACAGAGAGAGTGAGAGATAGAGTGGGAGGTAGATTGAGAGGGGGAGAGAGAAAGTGAGAAAGAGGGAGAGAGGCAGAGGCATTTGAGGGAGTTAGAGGGAGACAGACAGAGTGGAAGATATGGAAAGGGAAAGGTAGACTGGATGGAGATAGGAAGAGACCTAGAAAGGGAGAGATAGGGATATGGAGGGTGGGAAGGAGATGGTTAGAGGGAGGGAGAGAGAGAGAGAGAGAAGAAATGAAAAGAGTGAGAGATAGAGAGTGAGAGATAGAGGGAGGGAGAGATATAGAGGGAGGCAGGTATAGGGAGTGAGGTATAGGGAGGTAGGCAGAGGGAGAGAGAGAGGGAGACAGTAAGAGTGGAAAATGTGGGAGAGAGAGGGAGATTTGGAGGCAGACAGGAGGAATAAGTGACTTAATGAAGGTATGCAACAACATATGGGCCTTTTATTCATGCCCACATTTATTGTATCTCTATATCCTTGGTTCCTTATAGTAGTGATCTTACTCTATTGATGTACCCTTTCTATAGGTCCTTTTCAATATGTGTTCATTTTCACTGGTGCCGCAATTGCTCATAAAGCACATACTAGGCAGGTAGGTAGAGGAAGTGAGTTACTGGTAGACAGAGGGAGGGCGACAGATGGAGCTAGGCAGAGGGAGAGAGAGAGAGGGAGGCAGCAAGATAGAGAAATAGAGAGAGGGAGAGAGGGAAACAGAGAGGGAGAGTAGGGAGATGGAATGTGGGCTGGAGATGGTAAGAGATAGAGAAGCAATGGAAAGAGCAAGAGATAGAGAGTGAGAGAAAGAGTGTGGGAGAGAGAGATAGAGGGAGAGAGATATAAATAGAGGGAGGCATGTATAGAGAGGAAGGCAGAAGGAGGAAGGCAGAGCAAGAGAAAGAGAGAGGGGGACAGCAAGAGGGGGAAATGTTACAGACAGAGATAGAGGGAGCGATGGAGATAGGCAGGAGGACAAAGATGTGTGTGGTGTGTTTTGTGGCTTAATGTAGGTATGTCTCCACAGCAGGGCCTTGTTTTGTTATGATCACAGCTTATTGCATTTCTGTAGCCTTTCTTTTTCCAACTGATCTTTCTGCTATTGGTGTAAATTTGTAACTGGTCCTTTCTAATACTGTCTCATTCCCACTGGTGTGGCCTTTGCTCATAAAGCACATACTACCATTCTCCCTATGAGATAAAGTTTGAGAGTATGCACGGTATGTAACCCAAATTAATGTAGACATTTATTTTTCCTTATTGTACTTACTTGAAATTGTGTGTGTCGAGTCGAATTTTGTACTTTTTGTCATGTACAGTTAAATGAGTTATTTTAATATATGTTCCAAGTTGTATAGGAAAGTCTGTTGCCTCTCTCCATAGTGTTATTTTAACAGAGTCAGTTGTATCATCTACTGTTATCGATTTGAGTTTTGTTTATTGGGCTCCAATAAATATAGTTTTGGTTGCTTCTTCCTGCAAAATATAAAAAAAAAATTAGTTGTAATTTTTAAGAAATTAGTTACAGTGGAGTAGGATTGTTGTTAATAGTTTCTTGAAGAAACATATACAGATTTTTTTTAGGGGGAGGAAAGTTTTGTTATTAATATTTCAGACTTTAAGTACAGAATCACGAAATTTGTATGAGAAGGTAACTGGTTAAGAAAGGAAATCCTGTCTTTATTAAAAGTCCTGTTACCCAGCAACTTAGTTGGTGACATGCTTTATCTTTTGAGTCTCACTTGAGTTTCCGAATGCAAATTAGGTGTGCTTCAACACCAGATCACAAGTTAGTAAAATTCTTTTGCATTATTTCATGGAAGATAGTTAAAAAGTAAAGTTTTTTTAGATGGGGGTTACTTCTAATTACACTGGGGTATAAGTACTGAAAAAAGCAAGTAGTAATTATGTTGTGATAAAACATATACAATATGGGATGGTAAGTGTGGAAGAAAGGAAATACAGCAGCATTTATGTTGTGGGGAAATTGTTTGCGTATAATAGTGATACATTTCTGTGTAAATTGGAAATGTCATGCGATTGCATGTATTGGTGTCCAATTAGGCAAAATGTTGCTGTGATATAGGTGTCTGTTTTGCTGCCTTGTTAATTTCCCAACGTTTTCATTATCAAAATTAATCCATATTACATTAGGGGTGCTATTTATAATCTCAACAAATTCAACTATACCAGTAGCACCATTTGTTAAGCCATCATTAACATTTATATTGCAAGTTAAATCATATCTTAATTTTAATGCAATATGTAATATGTAGGGGAGGCCCATTGTTTTAGTTGGGTCCGTGGGTAATTGCTTTAGTATTTTTTTCTTTACTTGTTCTGTTAGATCAGATGCAGCTGTATATATTGCGTTTGCTGTGTACACAGGATAGTTAATTATATGCTTCAATAAAACTTCATTGTTAATATTATTAACTTCCTTATTAGTTGACATAATATAAGGTATAGTTTTACTAATGTCTTCTGGTGGTTCTAATTCTCGTGATTGTATCTGTATTATATCTGTGTCTGTTTGTTTCCCTTCTCGTAATCTGTTTAGTAGTTCTGCAAAGGGTAGGTCATTTAGTTGCCTCATAATTTTGGTTAGGTCAAATAACCTAAAATGTGTTTGCCATAAATTAGTACTTACTGGTCCATAGGAATTCCTAGAATTTTCAAATATGTATATGTCAAAAACTGGCTTTAATTGATAAAAATCTCCAATTGCTAAAATGGATATCCCTCCAAATGGGAGGTTAGACATCTCTATTTCTTGTAATCTATTATGGATGAAATTGAACATATTTGTTCCTACCATCGATATCTCATCAATTATTAATAACTTAAGGTGCATTAATTCGTTTTGTAGTGTACTCCTGTTTTCATGAGTCAGTGGTTTATGAGTTAGGATTTGTGAAACTGGTATTTTAAAAGTACTATGTAGTGTTTTACCATTAATGTTATGTGTGCTTTGCCTGTTGGAGCTGTAAGCAATACATAGATGTTATCTGGATTTTCGCCTGCTTTTGTATTGCAGTAACGTACTAACGTTTGGTAAAGTGCTGTACTAAGGAATCTTTTACCAACTCCTGCACCACCAGTACAAAATGTGTAGCATGGTGTTTCTTTTGTTTTTATCCAATGCAAGTGATGGTATATAAAGTTGAGTTGTTCTGTAGTTAGATTTTGCATTATAGCATCATATTGCTCATTTGATATTATATTATTAGTTAGTGCTTCTTCTACAGTTGTACAACGAATCCCTAAATCAAATGCCAAGTCATATAATAGCTGTTCATTAATTTGGGATTCATGACATATGTTGTCTGTTGTTTCTGTATCTATTGGAGGTATTGTTAATGTGGGCAATGTATTGTTGTCATTGCTAGTAGTTGTGAGTGTTTCATTATGCTTATTATATTTGTTATGATTTGAGTCACCTGTGTCTTTAATTTCTAGATATTGTTCATAATACGTATCCTTATTACCAATTATTCTTCTACTCTCCAGCGGTAATAAAGCATTAGCAGTTCTCTGTAATAATTTTCTGAGTCCTTTATTTTGTTAAATCTGCAATAGCGAATTATTTTGGGTTTTTTGCGTTTAGTAAAGTCAGTTCCTATTGTTTCATCCAGAAAGTTAATCTCAAGTTCTTCCTCATCTGAGCTATAAAAGTTATTTTCGGTGAGGAAATTGTCATGGTCAGCTTCTTTTTTTCCCCCAGTTTTTTTATTTTCATTATACATAGATGCATAGTCAGCTAATGTACATTTTTCTAATGGTTTTGGTTGTTTACTGTACTTAAAAATAATATTATCATATTGTATGCTACTAGAAGTATCTGGCAAGGAATTTATAGTATCGATGTCTCTCATTAAGTATGTACGCTTTTCTGGTGGGCTAGTGTTAATGAATACAAAAGAACGAGAACTTTTCCGTAAAGGAATTTGAAGTATTAGATAGGCTGCTTCTTGTGCACTTATTTCTGTACAGTTTAAGAACTTGTTACCTATGTGCTTAAGTTGATCTTTAATACTTGGATTATGATATACTTCTTTTGCTGCTTGTGCAATTATTCTGCTCATTCCATGTTGGGATTTACTAATATGTGAAACAATATATACGGCACATGCATATGCGTCTAGTATGTATTGTATATCTATGTTTGCCTGCCATGCTTATAAAATTGTAGCATTGTAGTTATTAATAAAACATTCAGCTGGTGTCCTTTTTAAAAAAATTGTATTTTTTGTTATAATAGACTGTACACATAAAATATATTGTTTTACATCTATTTGCATATAATCTAAACATTTACTAAAAGTATAACTTTGGAAGTCTTGTGTGTTCATTGTTTCATGTATTAGCTCAATTTGCTGTACGAGCTCCTTATCGGTTTTGTCTAGTGGTAATGGTTCTAATATTAAAGTTTCAGGCATTGGATATTTTGGGTACTGATATTTGCATGTTCTTTTTTGTTTGATGCGGCAATATTTTGTATGTCCGTGCCTTTGTAGGGGTAATAAAGCCTCTATATTTGTGTCTTGTGTCTTTGCACATGTCACATACTTATTTATAAAAGTAATTACTTTATTCAACTCCGATGTTTCCTACTGTGGAGCATTTTCAATCCATATCAAAGCATGTATATGTGGTGATCCCCGTTGTTGGAATTCAACTCTATAAAAGTTATCTATAATTTTTCCAATTGGGTTACTTTCATGTAATAAATTACAATTAAATAATTTCCTAACTTGAAAGTCAAAATGTCTTGCACATGTTATTGGATTCTGTTGTATTAATGTGCATTTTGTTTCCCATGACATATTTTCAAATTCTTCTTTTGTACATTCTTTTCTATTTTCAGTACGTAATAATATGTTAATTAAATGATACCATTTTGTTTCTGCAGCAGATAATGTTAAAAAAAAGGTTGGGATTCCCAATTGTCTAATCATAGCAAAAAGGTCTTTTTTGCAATGCTCCCAATATGGCGGTGAACTACGAATAGTTTTAAGTATCTTGTAGCCCTCATTAAATTGCAAAATGCTGTTTAATTTTTGTTTGATGTCTGTAGCAGTTATATTGTTGCCATAAGTAAAGTATTTTCTGAGTGATATATATATATATTTTGCTTTGTATTTGTTTAGTGTACAATTTTTTTAATTTAAAGAAAATATTTGTTATACATTTTCCCACTCTTCTATCATAACTTCGTAATTTCCATTGACATATTGTGCTGTAATGTATTGGTACATGTCTATCTTTATTGGTTGGCCTTTGCTATCCACAAAATATTGTAGGGAAAGCTAAATATTCAGAATCTTTATCTTCATATAAACCTCTTGGTGTGTTGTATTCTGCAGGTGCTAAACTTAAGATATTAATGTTTTCTGTAGTAATAGTTTCATTAGTTAACATAGTATCTAAGTTACCTGCTGCAATGTTGTCTGAGGAATCAGATGTATTGTTTTTATTAGATGTTTCATTGCAAGGTGTTATATTTGCAGGTGTATATTCCCAATCTGGATTAATGGTGACTCCATATTCCTGGAACATACTGCTAGTATTTGCTAACCATAAAGCTGCACGTTTTACTTTATTTGGACTAACATTCTCAAAATGTGTATATGATTTATAACTTAATTTTCTTTTTAATATTATGGGAATTGTCATGTTATCATTAATTTGCCTGGGTAATACAGTAACTGTTGTCATAACATCTGCAGGCACATTAACTACTGCACCTGAGAGTGATTTCTGGTACCTACGTGGTAGTGTTCTAATTTGCAAAAAGGGAATTCTTGGTGATACTAATCTTTCCTCTAAATTATGCAAGTGCAATTCTGGTGGTATAATGGGGAATGTCATTCCATTATAAAAAGAACAGGGTGGTATTTTGTCCTTACAAATATATGTGTAACATGTTTTGCATACATCATCAGTTTTGTATTTGCTAATGTTACATTCTATAAATCTTTATATTGTGTGTTTTTTGCATACTTTGTTTATGCCATAATTGATTGCAAATAGTGCAAGCATGCTCTGGCCCATCTGCTATTTGTGCATGAAAGTTACTAATGATATTATTGGTTGTTTCTAAGGGTATATTGGTAGTACTGTTGACTGCATCCTGTGCGTGTTCTGGTGTCTGTTTTCTTTTTCTATTAATAGGATTCTGTAGTGCTTGGCTTGTAGCTGGTGTGTGAGGATGAAATTCAGCAGTAGGTATCAATGTGTTTGTTAGTGCATTGGGATCGATATTATTTGTATTCGAAGACACATTATTTTGGGTTCTAGAAGGCGGTTGTTTATTGCTTGTCTATTGCAGTTTGTGTTTTGCACATTTGTATCTTCTACTTGTAAGGTAGTTGATGGGATATGTGTATATGCATTTGTATGTGTTTTTGTAGTATGGACATATAGGTCTTGATAGTTTTTACTTTTTTTTGGCTGTGGATTCTTTGTGTTACTTTAAGTGATGTTTTGCTAATTGTGTTTATTTTCACTGGAGTTAATTGCAATGTAATAATATCCAAATTTGGTAACTTTACTTTATTTGTAAGCTTTATGATGTATTCTAAAACTGTATTATAGGAATTGATTTCAACACCAATGCACGCTCCATTAGGATGAGGTATTGCTTTCTCATCTTGGCTATGTGAATCAAATATAAAGTGCATGGTTAGTCTTAAATACTGAAATTACATATATATCCAGCATGATTATTATGCCGGTCTGTAAATTCAGTGTAGAACTTAATGTTCTTATAATGTTTACATCCAAAGGTTGCGCTGGTTTTATTATGTCCTTCATAAGGCTGTTTGGGAACCTAATTGAATATATGGTGTTATTGTGCTCTATGTAATTTGGCAAATATTGTGGTTGCATAATTATATGTTTCTTGATGGAGTGCATCTCTGTATATAAAGGATCTCCTAGATCCATAATGTAATGTAAATCTTGGGTATCCCAAGTAGATGCTGGTTTACAGTAGTTATGTAGAATTGCAAATATACTATTTGGTAGGCATTGTGCACATATTGGTGTCTCTCCAATGTTTGTATCCCCTTGATGTCTTTTTGTGGAATTTAGAAAAAGTAATTCTGGCAGTGTCTGTGCTAAAAATTGTTCGTCTAGATTGTTATTCTCTGTTAAATGTTGCATTTTTGTCAATATGCTATTGCTAGTATTTTGCAGAACTATAATTGTATTATCTTCAGTAATAGGTATGTATGTATGATGGAAATCATCTGTATATGTGTTTGTTTGTACATTATCTGTTGATGAAGTTGGTTGTTGTACAATATTTGTGTTTATGCTGTTACTATTTACTGGTGTTGTACTGTATGTTTCTGTGTTGCGCTTAAGTGTTTTCTTAACTACATTCGCATATGTTTCAGTAATATTTGTATCTTGTAGTGTAGCTATGCTATTGATGTTAGTTGTAGACATCTTTTTAGGTGTAGGTAGTGTTGTAGGAAAAAGTGTATTTGGATATGTTTCAGTAATATGGGTATTATATAATGAGGTAGATGGCTGGTCTGCCTCCAACAAACTACTGGTATTTGTTTTCCTAATTTTATTTTTTGCTGTTTCTATACGACTTTGGAGTGTGTGTGAAGAAGAATTAGTACATGCTTCAGTAGAATGCATGTAAATGGTTTTCATTGGTAGAGAAGTAGCACTTTTTTCATTAATTAGCATTGCCTTATGAAGTGATTTTAAAAAAATGGTATTTATAACTATAGGAGTTAATTCATATGCTACACAATTACTATTTGGTGGCTTTAGACTATGTGCAAGATTAGTAATGTGCTCTATAAGTTTTTCAAAAGTTATTTGTATAGTAATACATGTACCGTTTGGGTGAGGCATTCCTGTGTTATCGCGGCTATGTGACAAAGTATGAATTGTTATTGTGTATAATGGATATAACATACATATCCGTGCAAAGCAATACACTAGAATGCACATTTAGGGCCGATTAGAAAGCTGTTTGTATAGTTGGCAAAAATGGATCGAAAGCACCTAATATGTTCCCAAAATAAGGTTTATTAAGCTTAATAGAATAGATGGTATTATTGGGTTGTATAAAATTTGGCAAATCATCTGGGTGCATAAGTTGCTCTTTAGTAATGGAATGCATATCTGTATATCAAGCATCGCCTAAGTCCATAATATAATGTAAATCCTCTATAGTCCATGTATTTGCAAGTTTGTAGTGGTTGTGTACAATTGTAAATCTGCTATTTGTCAAACATTGTTTACCTCTTGAAGCAGCTGAAAATTTTTCATGCCCTTGATGATAATGTGCTTGGAGTATTTTAATCATATTTACAGTAAAAATGAAACCATGTGTTTGCAAACCGTAAGCAATCAAATATATTAGATATGTTTCTGATATATTTAACTGCATTTATTTAGGACTTTACCTGTAAGATATTATCTACTAGCGGTCGCCAGTAGATAGTTATAGTTAGGACCGTGTTTCCATAGGAAATCTGAAAATTCTATTTTGAATAACTTTGGCGCCGGTTGAAGGATCCTCGCGAAATTTTCAAAACTAATGGGGCGCTCCGCTCAGCTCCTACCCTGAAAGTCTCGGGGGGATTCGTCAAGCGGGGGCCGAGAAAAAAGGGGGGTCCCAAAACGCGTTTTCCCCATGCATTTTCCCATAGGACCTTTAGTCGAAGGTGCAGCCCGAACGGCTGAACAGAATTACTTGAAATTTGGCAAAGAGGTAGTCCTCAGGTCAGGCATGTGCCTTTTGCATATATGGAGTCAATCTGTTCAGTAGTTCCTGAGAAAATTGCAGTTAAAAGCACATACATATCTATAGCCGCGCACCGTACGCGCACCGTACCCGCACGGTGCGCGCACCCTAACGTGCGCGAGCGTAATTCTGATTGGTGGATTCATGACAGTCAACATTCGAATCGGTCAAAATCAGGAAGTGTCGGCCGCCATTTTGTGTGTTGTATGTGTGACAGTGAAAAACAAATGTGGAGAACGTGAAAAGGGGGCAGGGTAGAGAGTTCCTGACCCCCTAGCCTTTGTCAGGGGGTCCATGAAGGACCCTTAAGGGTGAAAAAAACATTTTATTTTTTTTCAAAAAATCGCGGGGTGCGCGCACGGTGCGCGCACCCCCAGCCGCCATTGTGAGTTTTAGAGGTAGAAGAGAGTTAAAAACACAAGTGGAGAACGTGAAAAGGGGGCATAGTAGAGAGTCCCTGACCCCCTAGGCCTTGTCAGGGGGACCATGAAAGACCTATTAGGTCTCAAAAAAAAAAAAAATATATATATATCGCGTGGCGCGCGCACAGTGCGCGCACGGTGGCAAAAAAAACATTAAAAAAAGATTAAAAAATCAAGTATAAGTGTTTAGATGTTGGTTGGCTCCAAAAAGAGCCGTTGGGTTAATTGAGTGTTTTTTGTACCTACAAGTAAGTACCGATGCAGAGTCTAAAGTTCAAGAGGAAGATTCTGTTGCCTTCATCTGTGAAATGAACACCGTCTCCTCTATAAATGCCTTGCATGTTGTAACGCAAGTTGTTGTGGTATATAGAACCCATACCATAGTCTCTGAGGAAAGCAGAAACAGACTTATTGACGTGCTTTCTTGCTTTTTCAATCTGTGGTCAATATTGGTTGGACCAGTTCCACTTTTGCCTTTGGCATATATTAGAATATACAAAGGTAGTTTGTGGAAAAAGTGACATCAATTGCACAAAGGTGTCCTTAACAAGCATTTCCAGACCTACCCCAGTTAAAGTGCCTAGGTCATTTCCACCACAGTGCACAATTATAAGGTCAGGCTGTGGGAGATGTAGAAAGGATTTCACCAAAGGCATTACTTGGTGCCACTTTAACCCTCTCTGACCAATCCATTTAATGTCTACATTTGGCAAAACAAGGTCTTTGAAAATACCTCTTATTTCTGCATACTTTTCACTCCAGAAGACATAGCTATGACCTACAATCCACACTGTGAACATCTTTCAAGGATATCTGGATGCACTCAGAAGGTGTCTTTCCGTAGAATGGCAATATGAAAAGAAAGATAGTTGTAAAATGGAGGCTTACAAACTTTTTTTAATAAAAAGAGCTCATTGGCTGTTTCAGATCATTCTACACAAAAAACTAGGCTGTAGGTTTAAATTTTTAAAAGCATGTTTTGTATTGGTTCAGAAAAATGTGTACCCACAGAACATTACTTTAGATTTGCTGTTAGGTTTGAAAAGTCAAGCACTCTTGCTCTTTGGATTCGAAACATTGTGTGCTGAACTTCTGACCTCTCTGCTTACACCAGTGTTCCATGACCTGTTGAATGAATGAAAGAATGAATGAATGCAGTTTTTATATAGCACATAGTTACCCTAGGGCATCCCAGCGCTTGTCCCGAGCAAACGACCAGTAAAAATGGCTCAGAAGTCAGGAACGTCAAGCAGGAAAAAGAAAGGTTTTCAGAAGTTTCCGAAACCGACACAAACTCGTTTCAGACCGCAGACCCATTGGAAGCGCGTTCCACAAGTAGGCAATATTAACTGAGAATCTACGTCCGCCAGCCCGCGCCCTTTTCACTCTGGGAACTTGGAGCAGATAGTTCTGGTTGGAACGGAGATCTCTATTGGCCTTATAAGGCACGGCTAAATTCCTCAAAATGGGGGATCCCTTCCCCTGCAGAATTTTATGCGCTAGGCATAGAGCCTTAAATTTGACCCTTTCCCGCACCGGCAACCAGTGCAAGGCCTTCAATGCGGGTTTCGCTGACTGCATCCTAGGAGTGTTCATAAGCAGCCTTGCAGCAGCATTTTGAACCTGCTGGAGTTTGTTGAAAGTCGCTTCAGGGGCGCCTAGATAGATAATATTACTAAAGTTTAATCTAGATACTATCAGCCCCTGAATGAGCAGCTTCCTAGATGGCCATGGAAGCAGGGGGATAACTTTACGCGCAGAACGAAGAAGGCCAAAACAGACTCCCGCCGTTTTCTTCGCCTGTGTCCTAAATGAGAGATCTTGCTCCACCCAAATCCCTAAGCTCTTGATTTCCTTCCTGGGACTCAGAAAAGCTCCCATACAGCTAGGCAATCTAGTCAGAGGAAGCAAAGGGGTTTTATTCCCTAGCAATATTAATTCCGTTTTTGAACCATTCAGCTTTAAAGCCGAGTCACACATCCAAGTATGGATTTCGGACATGCAGAAATGCAGAGAGTCTGGGTTGTCGTTAAGATGGGAGAGAGCGACCACCAGCTGCGTGTCGTCGGCATAGCTGATGATTTTAAAACCAAAAGGGGCCACCACATCCTCCAGGGGGGCCATATATACATTAAACAATGTAGGGCTAAGAGAAGAGCCCTGTGGCACACCACACTGGAGGGGGATAGACGCCGAGCGTTCACTACCTTCCCAGACTTGGAACGTCCGGTCACGAAGAAAAGATGTCAGCCACTTCAGAGCGACACCCGAAACCCCTATAGCTGACAGTCGTTGGATCAACACCTGATGGTTCACAGTGTCGAAGGCCGCACTAAGGTCCAGGAGGATCACTGCCACTGATCCTCATGCATCCAAAATGCTCCTTGCTTCCTCGACGACTGCCAGAAGAGCGGTATCGGTGCCCTGGCCAGGACGAAAACCAGTTTAGGAATCACGCAGCAGACCATTGGTTTCCAAAAAGTGCGAGAACTGACGATTTACTAATCTTTCAGCGATTTTACAGAGTCCAGGAAGCAGGGAAATGGGCCTGAAATTTTCCAAATCAGCTGGATCTAGATTTGGCTTTTTTAAAAGCGCCTTTACCACTGCCTTCTTCCAGCTGGGTGGCACCAGACCCTGGGCAAGGGAAGCATTGATAAGATGCGCAATCGGGGCCGCAATAGTAGTTGCTACCTGTTTGAGCAATCTCATCGGGACCGGATCCCTAGGCGATCCGCTCTTCATGGAGCCCATTTCCTTAAGGACTTCGTCCCCTGAGACTACCCCGAAGGAGTCCAGATGGACAGGAGCTCCAAAAGCCTGGCTGCCAGTGGCTAATCTCTGGCAAGCCTGGGGGAGGGCGCTTAAGATATTTTCAATTTTCTTGTGAAAATAGTTAGCCAGCTCCTTGCATTTCTCACCCGGGCTATCATGAGTAATCAGGGGCTCGGGAACTGTGAGAAGTTCCTTTACCACTTTAAAGGTCTCTCTGGATGAATTAGCAGCACTTTTTATTCTTTCATCAAAAAATTGGGCCTTAGCATGGCGGAGAGCAGATTTATACAGCCTGATCGCCAAGCGATACTCCTTTCGTCTGTCTTCCCTCCCTTCTTTTCTCCACACCCTCTCCCTCCTCTTGCATCCCCTCCTAAGGGATCACAACTCGGGTGTATACCAAGGGGCCGAGCCCAATCTCTTCTCCCCTGTTGCTATGGTAGGAGGCAGAAGTCATGTGGGGGGTAGGGATCATTTGGAAAGGGTTGGAATTTGCAACCAATAGAAATGTTTGTTTCCATTTGAAAAAATGTGGGAAGCACTGTGATTTGAAGTTCACATGTATATGTGTGAAACATTGCCATTTACTGGTTCTGCTGAGAAGTGTACAGTTCAGAGATTCTGGCTCTGATAATCTGCTGTGTGAGTGCCACATTTCTTTCTCAACTAACTACTTTTAAAGGTGAGTTATGAATCTGAGAGGGGATGTATGTGGTGCATTTTGATAAAAAAATGTTAATGAGATTCTTGTTTTAAAGTTGTGTTTTACATTTTATGTTTTGGAAGATATTTAACTGCCTTGAACTTGTCAGATATTCTGGAGTATGTCTTCAAAATAAGTAAAGGTGTACTGGTATCAACCAGGAATATTGTTTTCTGCCTAGAATCACACCATGAGTCTGTGTGCACAAGGGAATTTTTTTCAGAGATTTAATTTGTGGTGGTCTGGTTCTGTAAGACTTGCATTCGTAGGAAAGGGGCAGCTTGTTTTCTTGAACTGTGATGGTTTGCACTGAGTGGTATTTCAGATAGCAGTGTGTAACGCTAACACATTTAATGTCACTAAGGCTCATTTCCTTTACAGTAATTATCACTTGTAAAACCACAGCGGTAAAAATGTGCTTTGAAATTACCAAAGAAAAATCGTTTTCTGCCTAGAATCACACCATGAGTCTGTGTGCACACAGGAATTTGTTGTCAGAGATTTAATTCGTGTTGCTCTTGTTCTGTAAGACTTGCATTCGTAGGAAAGGGGCAGCTTGTTTTCTTGAACTGTGATGGTTTGCACTGTGTGGTATTTCAGATAGCAGTGTGTAACGCTAACACATTCAATGTCACCAAGGCTCATTTCCTTTGCTCTAGTGTAATCACTCACCCAGGTTCCACATGCTCATGCTCTCAAGTAGCTGTTAGGACATGTGCTCTTTTCTGCCTCTCTAAACTATAAGGAAAATGTGTCAGGCTCTTACAGTAATTATCACTTGCAAAAACATAGTGGTAAATGTGCTTTTAAATTGCCAATGAAAAATCGTTTTAAGCCTAGAATCACACCATGAGTCTGTGTGCACACAGGAATTTGTTGTTAGAGATTTAATTTGTGTTGCACTTGTTCTGTAAGACTTGCACTTGCAGGAAAGGGGCAGCTTGTTTTCTTGAACTGTGATGGTTAGCATTCAGCACAAATCACTATCTCACAAATGAGAGGCAAATGCTAACACATTTGAAAACAACAGGGTAGATTTTCCTTCCACACCTGCCATGGGTGAGGTAGATCCTTCGTGTTCAAAACTGCAATTACCCTTACCCCACATGTACTCTTACATACATCTGTGCAGTCGTCATGCAGTTCTGAAAGCGTCAATGCAGATCTCTCTTGCACCTGACAATACACAGTCTCCAAAAGCACGCTCTTAGCACACAGGCAGTTGCTTCTCCTGCACTCCCATGCTAAGTATTCAGCACTGTGTGGTATTTCAGATAGCAGTGTGTAACGCTAACACATTCAATGTCACCAAGGCTCATTTTCTTTGCTCTAGTCTAATCACTCACCCAGGTTCCACATGCTCATGCTCTCAAGCAGCTGTTAGGACATGTGCTCTTTTCTGCCTCTCTAAACTATAAGGAAAATGTGTCAGACTCTTACAGTAATTATCACTTGCAAAACCACAGCAGAAAATGTTCTTTGAAATTGCCAATGAAAAATCGTTTTCTGCCTAGAATCACACCATGAGTCTGTGTGCACACAGGAATTTGTTGTCAGAGATTTAATTCGTGTTGCTCTTTTACTGTAAGACATGCTTTCGTAGGAAAGGGGCAGCTTGTTTTCTTGAACTGTGATGGTTTGCATTCAGCAGAAATCACAATCTCACAGATGAGAGGCAAATGCTAACACATTTGAAAACAACAGGGTAGATTTTCCTTCCACACCTGCCATGGGTGAGGTAGATCCTACATGTTCAAAACTGCAATTAACTCTTACCCCACATGTACTCTTACATACATCTGTGCAGTCTTCATGCAGTTCTGCAAGCGTCCATGCAGATCTCTCTTGTACCTGACAATACACAGTCTCCAGAAGCACGCTCTTAGTACACAGGCAGTTGCTTCTCCTGCACTCCCATCCTAAGTATTCAGCACTGTGTGGTATTTCAGATAGTAGCGTGTAGCGCTAACACATTCAACATCACCAAGGCTCATTTCCTTTGCTCTAGTCTAATCACTCACCCAGGTTCCACATGTTCATGCTCTCAAGTAGCTGTTAGGACATGTGCTCTTTTCTGCCTCTCTAAACTATAAGGAAAATGTGTCAGATCCTTACAGTAATTATCACTTGTAAAACCACAGCAGAAAATGTGCTTTGAAATTGCCAATGAAAAATCGTTTTCTGCCTAGAATCACACCATGAGTCTGTGTGCACACAGGAATTTGTTGTCAGAGATTTAATTTGTGTTGCTCTTGTACTGTAAGACATGCATTCGTAGGAAAGGGGCAGCTTGTTTTCTTGAACTGTGATGGTTTGCATTCAGCAGAAATCACTATCTCACAAATGAGAGGCAAATGCTAACACATTTGAAAACAACAGGGTAGATTTTCCTTCCACACCTGCCATGGGTGAGGTAGATCCTACATGTTCAAAACTGCAATTAACCCTTACCCCACATGTACTCTTACATACATCTGTGCAGTCTTCATGCAGTTCTGCAAGCGTCCATGCAGATCTCTCTTGCACCTGACAATACACAGTCTCCAGAAGCACGCTCTTAGCACACAGGCAGTTGCTTCTCCTGCACTCCCATGCTAAGTATTCAGCACTGTGTGGTATTTTAGATAGTAGAGTGTTACGCTACCACATTCAACACCACCAATGCTCATTTCCTTTGCTCTAGTCTAATCACTCACCCAGGTTCCACATGCTCATGCTCTCAAGTAGCTGTTAGGACATGTGCTCTTTTCTGCCTCTCTAAACTATAAAGAAAATGTGTCAGACTCTTACAGTAATTATCACTTGCAAAACCACAGCAGTAAATGTGCTTTGAAATTGCCAATGAAAAATCGTTTTCTGCCTAGAATCACACCATGAGTCTGTGTGCACACAGGAATTTGATGTCAGAGATTTAATTCGTGTTGGTCTGGTTCTGTAAGACTTGCATTAGTAGGAAAGGGGCAGCTTGTTTTCTTAAACTGTGATGGTTTGCATTCAGCAGAAATCACTATCTCACAAATGAGAGGCAAATGCTAACACATTTGAAAACAACAGGGTAGATTTTCCTTCCACACCTGCCATGGGTGAGGTAGATCCTACATGTTCAAAACTGCAATTAACCCTTACCTCACATGTACTCTTACATACATCTGTGCAGTTTTCATACAGTTCTGCAAGCGTCCATGCAGATCTCTCTTGCACCTGACAATACACAGTATCCAGAAACACACTCTTAGCACACAGCCAGCTGCTTCTCCTGCACTCCCATGCTAAGTATTCAGCACTGTGTGGTATTTTAGATAGTAGTGTGTTACGCTAACACATTCAACATCACCAAGGCTCATTTCCTTTGCTCTAGTCTAATCACTCACCCAGGTTCCACATGCTCATGCTCTCAAGTAGCTGTTAGGACATGTGCTCTTTTCTGCCTCTCTAAACTATAAGGAAAAAGTGTCAGACTCTTACAGTAATTATCACTTGCAAAACCACAGCAGTAAATGTGCTTTGAAATTGCCAATGAAAAATCGTTTTCTGCCTAGAATCACACCATGAGTCTGTGTGCACACAGGAATTTGTTGTCAGAGATTTAATTCGTGTTGGTCTGGTTCTGTAAGACTTGCATTTGTAGGAAAGGGGCAGCTTGTTTTCTTGAACTGTGATGGCTTGCATTCAGCAGAAATCACTATCTCACAAATGAGAGGCAAATGCTAACACATTTGAAAACAACAGGGTAGATTTTCCTTCCACACCTGCCATGGGTGAGGTAGATCCTACATGTTCAAAACTGCAATTAACCCTTACCCCACATGTACTCTTACATACATCTGTGCAGTCTTCATGCAGTTCTGCAAGTGTCCATGCAGATCACTCTTGCACCTGACAATACACAGTCTCCAAAAGCACGCTCTTAGCACACAGGCAGTTGCTTCTCCTGCACTCCCATGCTAAGTATTCAGCATTGTGTGGTATTTCAGATAGTAGTGTGTTACACTACCACATTCAACATCACCAAGGCTCATTTCCTTTGCTCTAGTCTAATCACTCATCCAGGTTCCACATGCTCATGCTCTCAAGTAGCTGTTAGGACATGTGCTCTTTTCTGCCTCTCTAAACTATAAGGAAAATGTGTCAGACTCTTACAGTAATTATCACCTGCATAACCACAGCAGAAAATGTGCTTTGAAATTGCCAATGAAAAATCGTTTTCTGCCTAGAATCACACCATGAGTCTGTGTGCACACAGGAATTGTTGTCAGAGATTTAATTTGTGTTGCTTTTATTGTGTAAGACTTGCAGTCGTAGGAAAGGAATAGCTCATATGATATGTTTTGAAAAGTTCATAAAAATATAGTAATATATATAAATTACGTAAAGGTATTTTTTTTTTAGTTTCTTTCAGGTATTGCTGAACAACACTGAAATAAATTAAAGATGCCTATAAAATCAAGAAAGAGAAAAGAACAGCAACAACATCTATATTTGAAGACAACTGGACAAAAAAAAATAGTTGAAGAACCTCATGTTGGAAAAAAGAAAAAGCCTTCTGGTAAGCAGACTAAGGATTTTAAAAGAAATATCTTCAAGCAAAGAAAAAATGTAAGAAATATATCCACTGGAAATAGTGTTTCAAGTAGAAAACAACCAGACAATCGACAGAATATACTAAATGCTAATGTACAAACAGAAGTAAGAAAGAATGAGTTAAAAAGAAAAATAGATTTTAAAAACATTCGTAGGAAAATGTTTGAGAGAAGAGTGATGTTCAATTTGCTGAAGGATGTGAAAAAATATAGGAAGAAAGCCAAATTTTATAAGAAAAAAAAACATATTGAAACAATTGTTGCCAAGGCTTTGGAGTTAAAAAGGAAACTATTCATTTTAATTTTGAACAGGATCCGTACATTAGATAAATTAGTGAATGTAATGAAGTCAAAAAGAAAAAGAAAAAGAGAAGTGAAAAAAAAAACTTTTGTAAAGTGTTCTTAGGAGAATGGAAGCATAGTTCAAGTACTGAACTATTTTTTAATGAAGAGAGTTATCTTCAAAGTAATAGTTTGCTGCATGCAGTTCACACCAGTGGTCGAGCTTATGAAGTTAAGGATGGTTGTGTAATGGAAAAGGAGAAAATGGTTCCAAGAAATGAGGAAGAAGTTTTAGCAGATGAGGTTATGGGGAGACGTCCTAAAGCCCCAGTGTACACTTGGAATTGTAGTAGTATTTGTACTGTACGACAGGAATCTATTGATAAATTTTGTGACTTTCTAAGAGAATATAGTAAAAAAAGTGTTAAACAGAAGATTAAGGTGCTTTAAAGACTAGATCCATGCAGAGTGAGAGAGAATACTGGTTTGCAAGGACATTCTCTGGCTTGTCTTTCTAGGAAAGTTTGTCAAAGTGTTTTTCACCATTTTAGGATGCTGGCAGTTCACCATACTGAAATGAGAAAGTTTGTGAGAAGATTGTATTTTGCTAAAAGTCCATCTCTAAAGTTACATGAGTTGAATTGTGCTCTGTTCCGTGGATCTGTAACAGATGTGAAGAAGGTTTGTGAGGATATTGAGTTTTGTTACTTTGGTCCAGAGCACGAAAGTGCAGGAAATGACACAGTTATTGAAGAAAATATGGAAGAGAATGTAGAACCCACTGTTAGTAAAACATTTGAAGATCAAATCACAAAATTTACTATCATCTCTAATGAAAGACCAAATGTTACTTGTATTTGTTGCCGGAGAAGCCATTACAAAAATCAAACAAGGAAGGTTGATCTCTATAAAAAAAGGGAAAAAGAAAATAATTCTAAGTCGAAGGATTTTGCTACATATTTATTTTTTGAAAATTGTTTTGATTTGGGTGAAGATCAGCGTATTTGTAAATATTGATATAACAAGTTAGAAGAAAATAAAATGCCTGCTAGAGCTGTACATAATAATTTAGAATTGGTTGATATTCCTGCAGAACTTAGTGATTTAAATACGTATGAGTCTATACTCATTCAATGTGTCCATCCGTTTCAGACTATAGTTCGTATGGAGCCCAAAACAGGCAAATTACCTCCTTCATATTTACAAAGAGGTTTAAAAGGAAGAGTTGTCTATTTGCCATTGGATTTGAAAAAAAATATTGAAACAATTGATGCAGATAGTTTGGAAACTGAACCATTAGTTATTCTTGTTAATGGTGTACCTACAAAGAATAAGAAAATTTGGCAGGAGCTGGTGGATGTACGAAAAGTACAAAGAGCAAATTTATATTTGAAAAGAAATAATAAATGGTATGAATCAATTTATATGGATGAAGATGAAGAAGATTTACTAGCAGACACAGGAATACCAACTGGGCAAATTGAAAAAGTGGATAAGTCAAAAGAAGAAGAAATTTATGAACATTTCAGCATACATCCTCTTCATTCTAAAGAAGTTATGGGAATCACTATTGATCTCTTTCAGATGAAAAAAGCAAAAGGAATTCCCGTGAGTGTATGGGAGGAGAGCTTGGAAGCTCGTTGTTTTCCCCAGCTGTTTCCTACAGGAAAAGGTGGACGATATGATGAACGTCCAGTACAGATTCCTGCTTCTGAGTATCGGACTACAAGGTTATATGCAGAAGATCCAAGATTTCGTCAAAGTATTCCTTATTTGTTCCATCTTTTATTTGAAAGTGACTTATCAGCACTATCCTATGCAGTAAATCACATTTTGAAAACTGGAGTACATCTACATAATGTGTCTGCAAAGGATTTTCTGAACAAAGTGCAACAGCGAGATGATCATTTGGAATCACAATTAATTAATCTGATGGCTTGTCAGCGTGGGACTAATGAATATTGGTACCAATGCCATGGAGAATTGAAATGTATGTTACGGAATTTAGGAACTCCTACATGGTTCCTTACCCTAAGCTGTGCAGAGTACGCTTAGGATGATTTACTGGATTTTCTTCGAGATGCAAATTCAAATATTGAAAACATCCAATACAAGAAAGCAGGATAATTGTGCTCATTGGATCTGGTAAATGTTTGCAGATATTTCAATCATAGATTTGAGGCTATGATGTCCTTCATCTGCAATAAAAAAAAATCCACCTCTTGGAGAAGTTGTGGATTTCTTTTGGAGAAAAGAGTACCAACCAAGAGGTGCTCCTCATATTCATATGCTGTTGTGGATCAAGGATGCTCCAAAATTTGGAACAGATTCTGATGATGAAGTTTTATCTTTCATTGAAGGATATGCAACATGTGCTATACCTAAAAGCACAGAAGAAAAAAACTTAAAAGAGCAAGTTTTACGTTTCCAAAGTCATCGGTGTGGAAAATACTGTCGAAGAAAGTACAAGAGTAAAGATAAATTCTACACAAAATGTCGATTTGGATTTCCACGACCTGTTCTTTCAAAAGGAAGAGTAAACAGTTTTATGTCAGCTGTGCGACATACTATTACAAGAAAATCGCCTAAGAATACCTACAACCTAAGAAGAAAAGAAGAGTCAAAATATATAAATGACTACAACCCAGTCATTTTATCCATGTGGAATGCTAACATGGATATACAGTATGTAGCTGACAATTCTATTGCTGTTGCTTGGTATGTCACATCTTACATCACTAAATCTGAGAAAACAGAATTGAAAGAAATGTGGGAAGAGATTTCTCACAAGAAGACTGTCAGTAAAAAGCTATACAGTTTCAGTTTAAAGATGTTATCGCATCGAGAAATTGGATCCTACGAATGCTCAGATAGGTTATCATCTGCAAGTCTGTACTCCAAATCCAGAAGAATAATTTGGGTAAGTTTAGGCCTTGCAGGAATGAGAAATTGGGTACTGAAATCTATTCGAGAAATTGAATATTTAGCAGAGTTCGAACCTGAAAGTACAGACATTTTAAGAACAAACATGTTGGACACATATTACCCAAAGAGAAGTCATAATCTTGAGAACATGTGTCTCTATGAAGTGCTTCAGAACTACATTTATAAACGGAATGCAACAGAAGACATCAACAATGGAAAATATAAAGTCATTGGTGAGGAAGGATGTTTGGTAAAACAAACAAAAGGAAGTTTGATTAATCACAGAAAGCTGAGTTGCGACACTACTGACAAGAAGGAATTTTACCACTTAGCACTTTTACAGTTGTTTAAACCATGGTGCTTAGAGGATGAATTACTTGGACATTTTCAAAGCTATGAAGATTCCTTTAATACATGCAAAGATACCATCGAATGCAGTACTTTCACACCTTATGTAGAAATGTTAAATGAAGAAATTGAACAAGAAGCAACAATTGCAGCTGAAGTAGCTAGAGACAGTTCTCAAGACAGTCAAAGTTCTGGGACGCTCAGTCAAGATCCCCTAGGACAACCAATCGTAGAAAATGAAGCTGCAATAGCCATGACTGAAGTGGAAACAGCTATGAATCAAGCTCAGGAAGATTTAATAAACTTACCAAGTTTGGAACAGCAGCTGAATGATGAACAAAAACAAATTTATGAGGAAGTCACAAAACAAATTGATCATGGATTACTACATGAAAATAAAGAGTGCTCATGCACATCATTTGAACCAATCAGAATGTATGTGAGTGGACAAGCCGGAACTTGAAAACGTTTCTTGATTAAAGTAATTAGAAGCTACCTACAGAAAAAAACAGATTCAACTTTGTCTTGTGTTGTTACTGCTCCAACTGGGTTAGCAGCATATAACATAAAAGGAATTATCCTCCATCGTTTGCTAATGTTACCAGTAGAGCATGAGAACAAAATACAATACCACAAGCTAACAGGAAAAGCATGTTTTGAAGTTGCAAGAGTATTGAAACAAAGGAAAGTTCTCATCATTGATGAGGTAAGCATGGTATCAAACTTAATGCTTGCCTTTGTGCATTTAAGAATGCAGCAAATTCTAAAGACAAACTATGACGTACTATTTGGAGGAAAACATGTTATAGTTTTTGGGGATCTTCTGCAGCTCACTCCAGTTAAAGGACAACCAGTATTTCAAACTCTTACACATGAAGACACAAAAAAGTCGTTAGGAAGTATAGGGAATGTGAATATTTGGACATACTTTGAGTATAAAGCACTCATTACCAATATGCGGCAGGCAAATGATGATGAATATGCAAGTATTCTCAAAGATATCAGAATTGGACTACTCACAGAACATGGCAGAAAAGCTTTACAGAGTCGATTGCTATGTAAATTGTTCCCAACAGAACAAATTGTTCCAGAGAAAATATACAAGAAAATTGCAGGAAAAAATACTGTAATCTGCTTAATGCCAACACTACATGAATGCTCTATATTCAATCAAGAACTTTTGAAATTGGAAAATGAAGAGATTGTCAAACTGGAAGCTGTGGATAAAATACAACATGAAGGAATAACTATTATATTGACAAGCAAATTGACAACTAAATTGGATTCTCTAGAGAAAAACATTTCGAAAACAGCTGGTTTAGAAAAAAATCTTTATGTATGTATGAACTGTCGAGTAATTTTAAGACGTAATTTGGATGTAGAAAAAGGTTTAGTTAATGGAGCTATGGGTAAAGTTGTGGGTTTTGTTAATTACCAGAAAAAAGGTGGAATTTAATTTTTAAAAATAAAATTTTATCAGATTGAAGAGGTTAAAGACATTTGTCGTTGTTCAGTTCGTTTCTTGCTTGTGAAAGACTTATATGTACGTAGGAAGCAGTTTCCATTTTCTCTAGCATATGCTGTAACTATTCACAAATCTCAAGGATTAACTGTAGATAGTGCTTTTGCAAACATTTGATCTACTGTGTTCAAAGAAGGTATGGCATATGTTGCTTTATCACGCGTGAAAAAAATATCTGGTTTATTCATGATAGACTTTGATGAGTCAAAAGATAGTGCTGATGCAAACTGTGTAAAGGAATATAATAGATTAAGAAGAAGCTATGCTCCTCATTTAGGTCAGTATCCTGTGTTTGAAAAACGTGTTTGTCGGAAAAGGAGAATTGAGAATATCTGTAATGAGGATGCACAGAAGAGAAAACAAAAGGAGAGTGATGTGATTCCAAGCAAAAAGAAAAAGGACAATGTTGAAGAGGTTGTTGGTTGTCATTTTGAAAATAGCTCTGGTGTCAACTGCTACGCTAATGTAGTGCTGAATGTTGTATTTTATCTTGAAAGTTTGCAAGAGCAGATAATACTAAATCATGAAAAAAGATTCTGTTCACTGCTGAGGTTTCTTTTTGAGAAGCTGAGTAATGATAAAACTAAAATAGAAAGTGCTTTTGATGTTAGAAAACTTTTAGATGTATGTTCAGGATGTACACAGTTTACTCAAAATGTCCAGCAAGATGCACAGGAATTCTTGATGTATATGCTTATGGTACTGGAAGATGAAGGGGTAGAAATAGAAAATATGTTTGGTCTCTCTTATAAATGGGAACATAGTTGTGAAAACTGTTTGACAGTTGATAATTGATGTCCTGTAAACTTCTTTATTAAAGTGTCCAATTTTGTACCATCAGCTCTACAACGTTGCATCATTAAAATTAGATACTGTCCATATTTATTGAAAAATAACGTTGATAACATGTCTGATTTACATTGAGAACATTCCATCAGTGATGTCATGAGTGATGTCACTGACCATGTCATGAGTGATGTAATATGTGACGTCATCAGCAGTGGATTGCGGGCGCGCGAGTTATAGTTAGCTGACCTAACTATAACGGGGGAATTTCAATGGTTTTGTACGAGTGAAATGTCCAGCTAACTATAACATGTGTGAAACCTATGGTTTTTTCAGTCAATATATATACATCGTGAACAAGGCAGCGTGAGTCTGCTGAAACGCGTAGATGTTTCCTCGTGTGTAAGGAATAAAAAGACCGAGTGCCAAAAACTTTGACTTGGAGTGCTGGATGTCTATTTCAAGAAAGAATGGAGTATTCCTATAATTGATATATATATATATATATATATATATGCTATTCTTCGTAGATTTATCAATTGCTTCCTATTGTTAATGGTGTAGAGACAAAAACAAGTACGATACTTTCACCTTCATGATGTTTTGATCGGGAATCAGCAACCTATGGTGTTCTGATAGGGGATTAGCAAGCTGGGAAAGAATAAATACAAGCATTAATTGAGAATGTACATATTAGTATATGTCAAGAAATAAATAGCCCAACAGAGTGTGTAGTAGAGTTAGTAATAGAGTGAGTAGTACAGTAGTATAGAGTGTGTAGTATAGAGTATGTAGTAGAGAGTTTTTGTAGGGAGTGTGTAGTAGAGAGTATGACATAGAGAGTGTGCTGTAGAGAGTGTTTCATACAGAGTGTGTCCTAGAGAGAGTGTAGCAGAGTGTATATTAGAGAGTAGTAGAGATTTTGTTATAGATTAGTAAAGTGTAGTAGTGGTGTGGATGAAGACAAATAAAAAGAAATAATGGAAAAGGTTGACAGTGCCTCAAGTAAGTAACACCATGGGAGTAAGCAGATTTGTTCGCAACTGCACACTCAGGTTATCATCATCAGCAACTGCCAACTTGTAACAGAAATGTAGCAAAGTACAGAAAAGACAGTGAGGAGAGTGAATAGTAGAGTAAGTCAAGTACTAGAGAGTGTGTAGCAGAGAGTAAGTAGTAGAGAGTGAGCAGTAGAGTGTATGTAGTAAGAGAGTGTGTAGTAAGGTAGTGAAAACTGTGAGTAAAGTGAGTTGTTATGAGTTTATAGTAGAGTGTGTAGTAGAGAGTAGTGAGTGTAATATTAAGTGAGTAATAGCTAATATTATAGTACTCAGTGTGTAGTAGTGAGTGTGTAGCAGAGTAATAGAGAGTGCGTAGTAGAGAGTATGTTAGTAGAGTAGTACGTCTGTAGTAGAGTGTAGTAGAGAATGTGTACTAGAGAGTTGTGATTGTTGTATAAAGTGAGTAGTAGATAATAGCAAAGTAGTGAGTGTGTAGTCGAGAATGTGTAGTAGAGAGTGTGTAGTAGAGAATGTGTAGTAGAGAGTGTGGAATGCAGAGTGTGGAATATGGAATAGAGAGTGTGGTAGATAGTGTGTAGTAGAGAGTGAGGAGAGTGAGTAGTAGAGTGTGTCTAGTAGAGTGTGTAGTAGAGTATGTAGCAGAGAGTGTGTAGCAGAGAGTGTGTAGCAGAGAGTATGTAGCAGAAAGTGTGTAGCAGAGCGTGTGTAGCAGAGAGTGTGTAGCAGAGAGTGTGTAGCATTTAGTCTTACAGTGTATAGAGTAATTAGTAGAAAGTGTATAGCACAGAGTATGAATAGTAGAGAGTGAGTAGTAGAGAGCGTGTAGTAGAGAGTGAAGAGAGTGTGTAGCAGAGTGAAGACAGTGTGTAGCAGAGAGTGTGTAGCAGAGAGTGTGTAGCAGAAAGTGTGTAGGAGATAGTGTGTAGCAGATAGTGTGTAGCAGATACTGTGTAGCAGAGAACGTGTAGCAGAGAACGTGTAGCAGAGAGCGTGTAGCAGAGAGCGTGTAGCAGTAATTAGTAGAGTGTAACATAGTGTGTAGTAGAGAGTGTGTAGTAAAGAGTGTGTAACACAGTGTGTAACAGTGTGTGTACTAGAGATTGTGTTGAGAGAGTTCATCATAGAGAGTGTATTGCGGAGTATATAGTAGGGAGTAGTAGAGAATGTACAGTAGAGTAATAGAATGTAGTAGTGGTATGATTCAAGACAAAAAAGAAGAAAGTAGTGGTGAAAAAAGGTGACAGTGCCTCACGTAAGTAACACCATGGGAGTATGCAGATAGGTTCTCACCTGCATACTCAGGTTCTCATCATCAGCAACTGCCAACTCATAACAGAAAAGTGTTGAAAATTAAGGAAAAGAAAGTGAGGCGAGTGAATAGTACAGTAAGTAGTAGAGAGTTTGTAGTAGAGAGTGTGTAGTAGAGAGTGTGTAGTAGAGAGTGTGTAGAAGAGAGTGTGTAGAAGAGAGTGTGTAGAAGAGAGCATGTAGAAGAGTGTGTAGAAGATTGTGTGTAGTAAAGTAGAGGGTGTGTAGTAGAGAGTGTGTAAGAGAGTAGTAATTGTTGTATTCTGTGAGTAGTAGAGAAAACTAAAGTGTGAGTGTGTAGTAGAGAGTGTGTAGTAGAGAGTGTGCAGTATAGAGTGTGCAGTAGAGAGTGTGGAGAGCGAGTGTTAGAGAGTGAGTAGTAGAGAGTGTGTAACAGAGTGTGTACCAAAGAGTGTGTAGCAGAGAGTGTGTAGCAGAGAGTGTGTAGCAGAGAGTGTGTAGCAGAGAGTGTGTAGCAGAGACAAGCACAGTCTCGCTGGCGAGATTTAATGTTTTAGGTTACATTTCTCTAGTGGGCTTTAAGCCCCCCCCCCCCCCTCCTTTCCATTGGCTGGCATCACCGTTTATGCTAAACGGTGGGCAGTCATTGGAAAAGAGCGTCTAGTGACGTACACTTTTCTCTTTTAGAGCCGTCCCAGTTGGACTGGCTCGTTTGCTTTACGTTTGTGGTAAACGATTTGTTATCTATCTGGGCGTGTTTACCCTTTTTTATTGGTCCCAGGAATTTTTGGGGGGGGGGATGTTCTTATTCACTTTCTTTTTTTTTTTTTTTTTTTATTGATTTTCACAGCAGCAAATGAATAGTTGACCAGACACAATATGTCCAATAAGTTACCCAAAGACATAGGTAGTCAGTTAATTGAACACATTTTTACATAATTCATAACAAGGAAAACAGCTTAGTTATATATTATATCATTAACGTTGTAGCCAGTGATAGATTGGAGCCCATAATTTTACGCCAAAATTTCTCTTTTTCATCCCCTTTAAACAATACACAGCTTTCTCTAGTTGATAGATGTTTAACAATTTAGTTTGCCATTGAAAAAATAAGGGAGGATCAACATCAAGCCAGTGCGAGGTGATACAGGATCTAAAAATAGACATTGATATAAATAGGAAGCCTTCTTTTACACGTGTGTACAGCCGAACTGGATTAGCTTGGATGCCAAGTATTACAAGATCAACAGTCAGTACTAAGGGAACATTCATTATTTGATTTAAGAACGCTTGAACTTCAGATATAAATTGAGACAATTTAGGACATAAGAAAAACATATGGATAGAATTTGCACCTATACATCCACAGCGATTACACTTGTCTCCAACAATCCCTTTCCATTTTAGTAACTTGGCTGGAGTATAATATAAGTCAAACGTACTCATGAAACTCTGACTTTTTAAAGATCCATTACATAATACTTGATCAGACAAGGCTAAAGCATCCAGTATGTCGATATTTTCAATAACCATTTCTTTTTGCCATTTTGCATTATAAGTTACAAGATTGTCTTCTACACCTTTAATCAATGCCTTATAAATCACCCCAATTCTATTCTGTTTCCAGCAGCATTCTAATACCTCATGTTTCTTAATTTTATTAGAGTTAACTACATTTTCAGAGTTTAGGAAGCTACGTATTTGGAGGTATTTGAAAAAGTCTGCTTTAGGTAAATTATATAGTTGTTGAAGATACGAAAATGTTGTAAATTGTTCATTCGGAAAAAGAACCCCAAGCTGACAGATATTACAATTTTGCCAGCGCTTCATAATGTGATCTGAGAATATTAGTGGCAACGATGGATTGTCAAATAAGGGCATGTAAAAGTTGAAATTACTATCCAAGCGGAGTCTTCGTTTAGATATTTTCCATAATTGAAAGGCAGTTTCCATGACTTTAAATCTTGTCTTCTTATAATAACTTGGTTCTAAGAAACGAACTAAGCATCTTTGTGCTTGACTGCCAAGAATCATTGTATAAATAGAAGGGTATAGGGAATCATCCAAAGATATCCCCTGAAAAATTAAGATACTCATTAATTTAAGTGAGATCGCCATATAATATAAACGAAAATTAGGAATTCCCCAGCCACCTCGAAGCGGGGGTAGAGTACAGCTGATAAGAGACTTCCTTGCTCTTTTATATCCCCATAAAAATCTAGAAATTATCCTATCTAACTTAATAAAAAAACTAGATGGGAAAAGTAATGGTATAGTCCGAAAAAAATAAAGAAATTTAGGGAAAAAGAGCATTTTGACAACATTAGCACGACCAAACAAAGAGAGATGTAAGTTATCTAACCTCTCGAGGGACCTATTCGTGGAAACAAGTAAAGGGTCAAGATTAAGCCCCACAATATCTTCTACTTTAGGTGACAAGATCACACCTAAATACACAGCCGTCTTAGATAATGGCAGACTAGTTGGTACGCCAGCAACTGAATGAATCATTTGTGTTTTTGAGATATTTAATTTGTAACCGGAATACGAACCAAATTCAGTAGCTGTTTCTATGATCTTGGGAAAATCTCGATTAATGTCAGAAGTGACTATAGCGACATCGTCAGCATAAGCCAAATTTTGTACTCTATTTGATGGATCAACACTGGGGGAATATTGGCATCTCGCAAAATTTTTTGTAGATATGGCTCTATGTATAGTGCAAATAACAGGGGGGAACAAGGACACCCCTGCCTTGTCCCCCTCGTTATTGATAATGTTGTAGAAACATCCGAAGCAATTCGTATGCTTGCCTTAGGGTCAGTATATAAGGCTTTCAAGGCTGTTGTATATTCACTTGGAAATCCCTTCCAGACTAGGACAGACCAAAGGAATCCCCAGTCGACCCTATCGAACGCCTTTTCTGCGTCCAATAGTGCCACACCGACCGGGGATCCCGAAGCCTGAGCCCAGTCTAGAAGGGTAATAATTCTTCTTATATGGTCCGTTGTGTCTCTATTTATAAAGCCATGTTGAAATTTTGCAACTAGATTAGGCATAAAGTCTTTCAGTCGGTTTGCTAATATCTTGGAAAAGATCTTACTATCAGAGGTTAATAGAGAAATTGGTCTATACGATCCTAAATCCAAAGCATCTTTACCTTTTTTTTTAAATACAACTATAGTTGCTAAAGACCATGAAGGAGGAGGTCGGCCAGAAAAAGCTTCTTGAAAAACTTTTAGTAACTCGGATTTCAAAGTATTGCGAAAAGTACGATAAAATTCTAAAGGGATATTGTCCGGACCCATCGCTTTTCCCATAGCCAAACCCAGTATTGATTCTTCTACCTCTTCCCATGTAATTGGGGCAGATAATATTGTACTTTGTGCAGCAGTAAGAGAAGAGGAACTATCTAAACTTGACAGATAATTAGCCACATCATTCCGTATACTAGTGCCATCAATCGACTTATTGTATAAGGATTGATAAAAATCCCGAAATGCCCCTAATATGCCAGAAGTAGTCTCTTGGGCTACACCATTTTGATCTATTATTTTAAAGATTTCCGTAATGGCTGCTTTTTGTTTCAGTCTTTGGGCTAAAATCCTACCCGTCTGTTCACTTAACTCATAGCAATCTTTTTTAAATAGTTTATATTTCGTCGCTACCTGTTCTGCCAGAAAAGAATACACAATCGAACGTTCCACAGATACAGTTTTCTGAGCTTCTTGAATACCAATACCATTTCTAATACAGGAAGCTAAATTTACTTCTGCCAAAGTAATTTTATCCAAAGCAGCCATAAATTCCGCTAGTTTTTTCTTTAAACGATATTGCGAGAAACTCAGAGTCTCACCTCTAATAATCGATTTAAAAGTATCCCAAACTATTTGTGGCGATGCAGACTCATTATTATTAACAAAAAATTCCTTAAAAATCCCCTCCATATGGGATAGATAATCCTGATCTAGCAATAGATTCCTTTGAAATGACCATTGCCTCTTATTATAGTGCTCAGTAGAGGGAATTGAGAATTTTAAAACAATAGGGTTATGATCAGAGATGATTTGTGGTAACACTTCTATACTTAAATCATCAAAGGCTTTAGGAGAAATAAAAAAATAATCTAAGCGAACAAATTTACGATGCGGCGCAGAAAAATAAGTAAAACCTGGTTCTGTGGGTCTAAGCTTGTTCCAGGCATCAATCAATCCGTTCCCCAAAACTAAATTCCTGAGGGCTCTATATGATTGGATCTTCCGTCCTTGATAGTTCCAGGTATCTCTTATATTACAATTCGCTACAATATTAATGTTAAAGTCGCCACATATAATTAAGGGCTGATTCCAATTAGCCAATTCACAGTTGATAAAATTAAACATTTCTTTATCATCTAAATTAGGTCCATATAATGAACAGACTGTAAATTCCACCCCATCAATATTAATCTGCGCTATTCCCCATCTGCCCCATTTATCACCTAACGTTTTACTGCACTTCCCAATCCCTTGTTTTATGAGAACAGCTATTCCTCTTGTAATTCCCATTTGTTTAGAACAGACTAAGAGCTCAAGCCCCAGTCTTTTTAGCAAGTCCCTCTTAGCCCAAGAGATATGTGTCTCTTGAAGACAAAGAATATCAACATTCAACAAATGAATCAGATGTCGTAGGACCCCAATCTTCCTATGATCATTCAAATCATTAATATTTAACGAACAAATCTTTAACTTTCTCCCCATTTTATATTCTTATTCACTTTCTTTTGTTGTTTGTTTGCAGGCGGACGTATTCCTGTTTTCTACCGCGTGCTTTTCATATATTGAAGGTAAGCAATGTTGTCTTAGTTTGTTTTTTGCTAATGTTTTTGTCCTTTGTTCTTTCTTTTACAGGCGGACCATCGGAAGGACCAAGCAGCGACGACCGACTGCTTTCGCCAGTATGTAAGCCGCCCTGCCAGCATCGGTAAGGTCAGGAAAGTCAGTAATAGAGTGAGTAGTACAGTAGTATAGAGTGTATAGTAGAGAGTATGACTTAGAGAGTGTGTCTCATACAGATTGTGTTATAGAGAGTATGTAGCAGAGTGTATATTAGAGAGTAGTAGAGAGTTTGTAGTAGAGTAGTAAAGTGTAGTAGTGGTGTGGATGAAGACAAATAAAAAGAAAAAAAAGATGGAAAAGGTTGACAGTGCCTCACGTAAGCAACACCATGGGAGTATGCTGATTTCTTCTCAACTGCACACTCAGGTTCTCATCATCAGCAACTGCCAACTTGTCACAGAAAAGTAGAAAAGTAAGGAACAGAGAATGAGGAGAGTGAATAGTAGAGTAAGTCGAGTACTAGAGAGTGTGTACTAGAGAGTGTGAAGTAGAGAGTGAGCAGTAGAGAGTGTGTAGTAAAGAATGTGTAGTAAGACAGTGAAGAGAGTGAGTAAAGTGAGTTAAGAGTTTATAGTAGAGTGTATAGTAGAGAGTAGTGAGTGCAATATAAAGTGAGTAATAGCTAACATTATAGTACTGAGTGTGTAGCAGTGAGTGGGTAGTAGAGTAATAGAGAGTGCGTAGTAGTGTGTAGTAGAGAGTATGTAGTAGAGTAGTATGTGTGTCGAAGAGTTTGTAGGACAGAGTGTGTAATAGAGAGTTGTGAGTGTTGTATAAAGTGAGTAGTAGACAATAGTAAACTAGTGCCTGTGTAGTAGAGAGTGAGTAGTAGAGAGTGAGTAGTAGAGAATGAGTAGTAGAGAGTTGAGTAGGAAAGAGTGCATAGTAGAGAGTGTGGTAGAGAGTGTGTAGTACAGAGTGTCTAGTAGAGAGTGTAGCAGAGAGTGTATACCAGAGAGTGTGTAGCAGAGAGTGTGTAGCAGAGAGTGTGTAGCACAGAGTGTATAGCACAACGTGTGGACCACAGAGGGTGCAGTAGAGTGTGTGTAGTAGAGAGTGCAGTAGAGAGTGTGGAATAGAGCATGTGTAATAGAGAGTGTGTAGCAGAGTATGTAGCAGTGTGTAGTTAGAGTGTGTTGTAGAGAGTGTTCTAGAGAGTGCATCATAGAGAGTGTGCAGAAGAGTATATAGTAATGAGTAGTAAAGAATGTGCAGTAAAGTAATAGAGTAATAGTAGTGTGGTTCAAGACAAATGAGAAGGAAAAAAGTGTTGCAAAAGGGTGACAGTGCTTCACGTAAGTAACACCATGGGAGTATGCAGATTGGTTCTCACCTGCACACTCAGGTTCTCATCATCAGTAACTGCAACACAAAAGTGTTGAAAAGTAAGGAAAAGAGAGTGAGGAGAGTGAATAGTAGAGTAAGAAATAGAGAGTGAGTAGTAGAGAGTTGAGTAGTAGAGAGTGTGTAGTAGAGAGTGAGTAGTAGATAGTTGAGTAGTAGAGAGTTGAGTAGTAGAGAGTGTAGGAAAGAGTGTGTAGTAGAGAGTGTGGTAGACAGTGTGTAGTAGAGAGTGAGGAGAGTGTGTAGTAGAGTGTGTGTAGTAGAGTGTGTGTAGTAGAGTGTGAGGAGTAAAGTGTGTAACAGAGAGTGTGTAGCAGAGAGTGTGTAGCAGAGAGTGTGTTGTAGAGAGCGTTTATTAATGTGTAGTAGAGAGAGTGTAGTCTAGTGTGTAGAAGAGAGTATGTAGTAGACTGTACTAGAGAGTGTGTAGTAGAGAGTGTGTAGCAGAGAGTATGTAGTAGAGAGTGTGTATTAGAGAGTGTGTAGTAGAGAATACTAGAGTAGAGTGTGTAGTAGAGAGTGTAGTAGAGAGTGTGTAGTAGAGAGTGTGCAGTAGAGAGTGTGCAGTAGAGAGTGTGCAGTAGGTAGTATGTCATAGAGAGTGTGTTTTGGAGAGTGTGTAGTACAGAGTGTGAGTTAGGGTAGATTTCACTCGCAGGGTTTAAGCCCCGCCTCTCTTTTTCATTGGCTGATGTCCCCATTTATGCTAAGCAGTGGGCAGCGTTTGGAAATGAGCTTACAGTGGCGTACACTTTTCTCTTTTAGAGCCGTCCCAGTCCGCTTGCTTGCCTTATGTTTCTGGTAAAAGGATTCTTATCTTACTCGGCGAGTTTTTCTTTTTACTTTGGCTAGTGAATAGCTTTTTGGGAAGTTTCTGTTCCACTTTATTTTTTTTTGCAGGCGTACTTTATCCGCTTTTCAACTGTGTGCTTTTCACATCTACAAGGTAGATGTTGGCTTTGTTAGTTTTCAAAATCTTTTCTTCCGGTTTACTTTCCTGGCATACCACAGCCTGTGACGGAAGTACCGAGCAGCAAGGACTGGGTGCTTCCATTGGTATGTATGCAGCCATGACACCATTTGTAAGGTAAGCGATGTTGACTTAGTTTGTTTCTGCTAATGTTTTTGTCTTTTTCTTTCTTTTACAGGCAGACCGTCGGAAGGACCGAGCAGTGACAACTGACTGCTTTCGGCAGTATGTAAGCAGCCCAGCCAGCATCTGTAAGGTAAGCAATGTTGGATTTGTTTGTTGAAAAAGGGTGACAGTGTCTCACGTAAGTAACTCCATGGGAGTACACAGATTGGTTCTGTGTAATAGAGTGTGTGTAGTATAGTAGAGAGTGAGTAGTAGAGAGTGAGTAGTAGAGAGTGTGTAGCAGTGTGTAGCAGAGTGTGTAGCAGAGAGTGTGTAGCAGAGTGTGTGTAGCAGAGTGTGTGTAGCATAGAGTGTGTAGCAGAGAGTGTGTAGCAGTGAGTATTAGAGTGTATAGAGTAAGTAGTAGAAAGTGTATAGTAGAGAGTGTGTAGTAGAGAGTCTGTATAGTAGAGAGTGAGTAGTATATAGTGTATAGTAGAGAGTGAATAGTAGATAGTGTATAGTAGAGAGTGAGTAGTAGAGAGTGAGTAGTAGAGAGTGTCTAGCAGAGAGCGTGTAGCAGTGTGTATTAGAGTGTATAGAGTAAGTAGTAGAAAGTGTGTAGTAGAGAGTATGTAGTAGAGAGTCTGTATAGTAGAGAGTGAGTAGTAGAGAGCCTGTACTAGAGAGTGAAGAGAGTGTAGCAGAGTGAAGAGAGTGTAGCAGAGAGTATGTAGCAGAGAGTGTGTACTAGAGAGCGTGTAGCAGAGAGCGTGTAGCAGAGAGTGTGTAGCAGTGATTAGTAGAGTGTAACAGAGTGTGTAGTAGAGAGTGTGTAGTAGAAAGTGTGTAACAGTGTGTAGCAGTGTGTGTACTAGAGTGTGTGTTGAGAGAGTGCATCATAGAGAGTGCATAGCAGAGTATATAGTAGAGAGTAGTAGAGATTGTACATTAGAGTAATAGAATGTAGTAGTGGTGTGATTCAAGACAAATAAGAAGAAAATAGTGGTGAAAAAAGGTGACAGTGCCTCACGTAAGTATCACCATGGGAGTATGCAAATAGGTTCTCACCTGCACACTCAGGTTCTCATCATAAGCAACTGCCAACTCGTAACAGAAAAGTGTTGAAAAGTAAGGAAAATAGAGTGAGGCGAGTGAATAGTAGAGTAAAGAGTACAGAGTGTGTAGTAGAGAGTGAGTAGTAGAGAGTGTGTAGCAGAGAGTGTGTAGCAGTGAGTATTAGAGTGTATAGAGTAAGTAGTAGAAAGTGTGTAGTAGAGTGTGTAGTAGAGAGTCTGTATAGTAGAGAGTGAGTAGTAGAGAATGTATAGTAGAAAGTGAGTAGTAGAGAGCGTGTAGTAGGGAGTGAAGAGAGTGTGTAGCAGAGAGTGAAGAGAGTGTGTAGCAGAGAGTGTGTAGTAGAGAGTGTGTAGCAGAGAGCGTGTAGCAGAGATTAGTAGAGTGTAACAGAGTGTGTAGTAGAGAGTGTGTACTAGAGAGTGTGAAGTAGAGAGTAAATAGTAGAGAGTGAGCAGTAGAGAGTGTGTAGTAAAGAGTGTGTAGTAAGACAGTGACGAGAGTGAGTAAAGTGAGTTAAGAGTTTATAGTAGAGTGTATGGTAGAGAGTAGTGAGTGCAATATAAAGTGAGTAATAGCTAACATTATAGTACTAAGTGTGTAGCAGTGAGTGGGTAGTAGAGTAATAGAGAGTGCTTAGTAGTGTGTAGTAGAGAGTATGTAGTAGAGTAGTATGTGTGTCGAAGAGTTTGTAGGACAGAGTGTGTAATAGAGAGTTGTGAGTGTTGTATAAAGTGAGTAGTAGACAATAGTAAACTAGTGCCTGTGTAGTAGAGAGTGAGTAGTAGAGAGTGAGTAGTAGAGAATGAGTAGTAGAGAGTTGAGTAGGAAAGAGTGCGTAGTAGAGAGTGTGGTAGAGAGTGTGTAGTACAGAGTGACTAGTAGAGAGTGTAGCAGAGAGTGTATACCAGAGAGTGTGTAGCAGAGAGTGTGTAGCAGAGAGTGTGTAGCACAGAGTGTATAGCACAAAGTGTGGACCACAGAGTGTGCAGTAGAGTGTGTGTAGTAGAGAGTGCAGTAGAGAGTGTGGAATAGAGCATGTGTAATGTGGTACTGAAAATTTTGGACCCGTGTTATAAACATCGTCGTATCATGACGATTTTGGTATCAGCAGACCGCAAATGATTAGGATACTATGCATGAGCATTTACGCCATATTCGGGTGAAGAAATCACCCTGAAATCATAGTTTCCGTTCTGATCCCTCGGTTTCCATTGAACGGCAGCTTTTTTGTGGTTGCCCTCACATAGGCCAATGACTAGGCCAAAAATCGAGTCTGAAGGACACATACACCTTTGCTGACTCCTCTGTGACCTGGGCAAGCTGACTCCACCGCCTGAAGCCAAACCTGTTTGGCCAGTTCCTTTCCCAGTGGCCGAATGAGATTAGTATCAAGGAAGGCACATCATAAAACCTTTTCATCACACTCAAACCATGCCTAATCTTACACACACCTGCCCCTGTTTCTTTGCTTTATGACTTGCTTTACGAGGAGGAGGTGCCCGTTTTTATTGGGGGCCCGTCGATATCTGATGAAAGAACTAAGCCTCGCCGGGTAATTGATTGAGGGCTGGACAAACTGAAATATGGGCTTGTCATCATGACTCTGCTTTTTCCTTGTAGTGAAAATATGTGAATGGTCAACTGTAAAATAAGGAATGTTTGCCTAAAGCATAATATTTTGTATAAAAGGAGAAGGCTGGCTTTGTAAGTTTGAGCAGTCTCCTGAGAATATACACCGTGTTGTACTTCTAGGATACCTGTTACTGGTTGCAGCCAATAAATACGATCTTTGACTTCACCAAGAAGACTCTGTGTTTCTGTAGTCTGAAACAGGAAGGACTCGAAGTCTTAGGGTGTGTTCCCTGGCACCGCTGGGTTCTGAAAAACCCAGTACTTCAGTTGGCACCCAACGTGGGGCTCGATTTCAGCGGTACCGGTCCGAGCCAGAGGTTCGTGAGGAGCTTCGTGTGAAAATTCTGGAGGAAGGCCCCCACTTCATCGACCCCTGTATGTTGACGTGGTCCGAAAGTCTTTGCTGCGAGGTTCCCCGCTTCCCGACGGCTACGAAGGACTGCTGCCCTGACTATCGCCCTGTTTTGGACCCTTGATGATTGGTAGAGCGAAACGATAGACGAGTCTTCTGGTGACGTCATCGATATCTCAGTTAAGTATAAGTGGAGCGTCTCCCAGTCCTTAGTTTGGTTCTTAGTTTGGTATCCCCTTAGGATCTTTGATTTGGAACTTGCAAGTACTAAAGCCGAGGGACTCGTGTATTCACGAGACTATCGTATTCGATAATCCTTTGAAGTTTGAAGCTAGACTAGAGAGCGAAGATGCCTGGTCTTAGCAGACTTGGAAATTTGTTTTGTCTTGGTTGTAATAGGGATTCCCGATTGGAGGACTCGTGTCCGGTTCCTCCGATTGGAACTCCAACCTATGAACTATATGTGAAACATGGCGTAGGCGGATCCATACACATATAATGAAGTATGGATCCAATACACCAGGAAAGATGGTGCTTTAAAATGGCCCCAATATGGTAGTTTTGACACAGAGATTCTGGATAATCTGGAGGTTAAACTTTTTAAGAAGAAAGCCCGGCCGGCGATGTTTGACTCTTTCCGCCTATGGCGTAAGGAAGCCAAACAGAAGGAAATTAAATTAGCAAAGAGAAATAAGAGAGAAAAGGGTATGTCGATAATGCAAGTGGCTATGCAGTTTAAAGATAATGAAGAAGAACAGATGAGTGAGCAGTTGCACAGGCAACGTAAAATGGTGATCGATAAATGTTATCCAGCTTTGCCGCTTCTTCAACAAGATGCAGCAAAAGAAATTGAGAAAGATCCTTTAATGTCACACTTGTTGAGTTCGCCACCCCCTTATGTGCAGAGTGCTACAGCACCCCCGCAACCTTTAGTTGTGCAACCCCCAAATATTGTGCCTCAGGTTCTTCCACAGCCGCCAGCTCCTCTTCAGTTGGCTCCTACTCCTATGGCGCAGCCCCCTCAAGGGCCGCCGACTTTGCTCCCTGCTTCATCTGCACTCCCTATGACTTTGCCTACTACACCGACTGCCTCTTCTGGTGTTCTTCCTGATACTGCCTCTGTGTCTGCACCTACGTCTGCCTTGCCTCCCTCTGTTTTTCCTCCTGTTCTCTTGTCAACTTCTCCTTCTATCAGACAGAGAATGACTGATACTGTTGCTAGCATTATATTTCCTCTCTTCGGGTCAGCTGGTGTGACCCCTAATTCGGAACGTAAGCAGTCGCGTAGTCAACTGCCTGATTCTCGAGAGAGAGAAGCGTTTGACCATATGGCGCGTAAATGGGTTACTTTCCCTTTTAAATATGATGTAGAGTCTGTTATGGATGTCTTCCGTCAATGGGAAGCACCGAAACAAAGATACGTTTTTGAGAAAATGTGTGCTTTCCTTTGTGAGGAATTGGAGGATAATGAGTTAGAAACAAATCCGCCTGAGTTGTGTCGTGTACGCTTTGAGTTTTCAAAGGGCACGATTGTGGGTTCTGATGTTGAGAAAGCAGTTGCGACGCTGTTGTCCTTTAGGAATAAAGATCTTTCCCAGTCACTGTTTGAACCTGACTCCTCTGTTAGGAAAAATGTGCGACAGTACCCAATGAGAGAAGTCCCTCCGGTATGGAAGGAAGCCGTTGCGGCTGATGCCGTTAATCACATTGTTGCTGCTCCAGCTCATTTTCAGCGTGTTTGGGTACATGTTCCTTGGAAGCGAGCTGAAGTTTTAGCCCTTAAGCAGACTTTGCCTGACCCCCGTGAAAACCCTGCAGGATATTATAAGGAATTATCACAGACTGCAGATTCATGCATTATGAATTTAGCCGACATAGACATGTTGTTTGGGAATGTTGTTCCACAGCCTTTGTGGGGATTGATTCGCCATACAGATCATGCGCAAGAGTTAGGTGACTCATGGGCTAATATTAGTACTGCAAATGATAGACAAGTTGGTGGTGCCAAGCCTGAGCCTTTGGTAGCAGAACTTCCTGCTAGGATCATTACTTACATGAAGACTTTAATGCCTGTGATGCGTGTGAATTGGGATAAATTGTCTGCGTGTAAGCAGAAGAAAGATGAAACAGTGTCTGATTTCTTCACTAGGTTTGAAGAAACGTTTATCGACCACAGCGGTCAAGATATGAGTACAGAAGGTGGTCAACGGTTGTTCGTTGATAAGTTTGTGCACAATTTGCTTCCCGAGCTGTGTAAGAAATTGAAAGATTCAGAGAGTTCTTGGGCCGTTTCCTCTTCAGCACAAATATTGGCTACTGCACAGTACTACAAAAATAGGGATAAAGATGAGAAGGATAGAGCAGAAAAGAAAACTAAAGAATTGAAGACGAAGGTTCTTTTACAACAGGCGTATCCGCCACGTGGTGGTCAGAGTAACTATCAGCAACCTCAACAGTTTCAGAGAAACTCGCAAAGGTTCGAGTATTCTCAACCACGTGCTCCTGTGGGTCCCAATCAGTGTTCATATTGTAAAGTAGAGGGTCATTTCAAGTATAGTTGTCCTATTTTGTTACAGCGTGCGAATGGTGCTTCTGGCGCAAGAGGTCGAGGTGTTCAACAAGCTCCTAGAGGTAGAGGACGTGGAAGTTTACCGCAGAATGCACGTTCCCTTCCGCCTCAGGATTCAATGAATAGTTTTGACCAGCAAAATAACGCGTCTGGTAGGACGGCTCAGTACTATGCTGACGACTACTATGCAGAAGATGAGAATATGGAAGGTAATGATTGCTAGGACAGCCATAGACAAAGAGAGGGAGTTGTTTCAGTTCCAGTAGATCAGAGTGGACCATATGTTAAGGTGATTACATCAGGTGTGTCAGAGCCTTTTCTGTTGGATACTGGTGCTACAAAGAGTTCTATTATGCACTCAAAACTCCCTGGCGCACCTTTGTCTGGAGAGATGAATGTTTCAGTAGGTTTTTCTGGCGCCCCGGTTAGGAATCCGATTTCCAGTCCTATGTTCCTTTCTGTTGGACCTTGTGAATTGGAAGCACCCCTTATTCTGACGACAGGTTGTAGTGAAAACTTGTTAGGATTGGATTTGTTGAAAAGATTGTATGCAACATTATACTGTTCTCCTTCGGGAGTACAACTTACACTGGGTAAGAAAGTGATCTCTCCAATGTATTTATCGAAGGATAAACTTCCGACAGACTTATTGCTTCTTCCTGATATTCTTTGGGCCACTGGTCCTAATGATGTGGGTCTTTTAGAAATACCGCCATATGTTGTAACATTGAAAGCCAATGTTAAATTGCCACGCATTCCCCAATACAAGATCTCTAGTGAAGGTGAAAGGGCGTTGCTAGCGATCATTTATGATTTGATTGAAAAAGATGTAATTGAAGAGACAAGAGGCAACGTTTGTAATAGTCCTGTTCTGCCTGTTTTGAAACGTACTGACCCTTCTCAGCCACCTGTTTACAGGTTCGTGATTGATCTTAGAGAGGTCAATAAAATAGTTGTGCCACAGTTTCCAGTTGTTCCTGATATCACTGCCCTATTGACTATGATTCCAGCTTCCGCCACCTGGTTCTCGGTGATTGACTTGAAGAATGCTTTCTTCAGCATCCCAATTGCCGAGGAGAGCAGAGATATTTTTGGCTTCAGTTTAGGAGGCCGAAGCTTCCGCTTCAAACGCGCTCCTCAAGGCTACTGTGAAAGTCCATCAATATATAGTCAGGCCTTAAAAGCACAGCTTGATGCAGTTGTTTTACCTGATGGCGCTACCCTTATTCAGTACGTCGACGATTTGCTAATCGCTGCAGATACTGAAAAGATTTGTAAAGAAGCAACCTTGTCGTTGTTGCGTCATTTGTCCGATTTAAATCACAAAGTGTCACTTTCAAAACTGCAATATTGTCGACAAGAAGTGACCTACTTAGGTCATCTCTTATCGAAGGTGGGAAGGAAACTGACCCCAGAAAGAATTCAGGCAATTGCAAAATTGAGTGTGCCAAGGACACAGAGAGAAGTACGTGCTTTCTTGGTCATTACATCATACTGCAGGCAGTGGATACCAAATTTTTCTTTGCTGGCCAAACCTTTGGTAGCTTTGACCTGTAAAGATACACTGAATCCCGTTCCATGGTCTGAAGATTGTCAGAAAAGTTTTTCCGAATTGCGTAATGCACTGTGTTCGGCTCCTGTTTTGGATACCCCCGATTACAGTAAGCCCTTTACACTGTATGTCCATGAGAAGGAGGGTTGTGCATTGTCAGTGCTGACACAGCCTTTTGGAGACAAGCAGCGTCCATGAGCGTATTTTTCGTCGACTTTGGATCCGGTAGCTAAAGCATTGCCGAGTTGCTTGAGAGCCACAGCAGCAGCAGCTGTTTCTATTCGACAGTCTGCAGGCTTAGTGATGAATATTATGTTGATTGTGATGGTTCCACATGCAGTGGACACGTTGTTAAACAGGACCAAGGCACAGCACTTAACTAGTGCTCGATTGTCAGGTTACGAGTTAACACTGTTAGCGAGTCATGTGCACATAAAGAGGTGCAATACATTGAATCCAGCCACGTTATTGCCGATTTCAGTAGAGACAGATGATGTTGAACAGCATGATTGTTTTCTTAGGACAGAAGAAGAAACGAAAGGGAGAGTAGATCTTAAAGATACTCCTCTTGTAAAGTGTGATGGTACCTTATGGGTGGATGGTTCATGCTTCAAGCTTCCGAATGGTGATACGACTGCAGCATATGCTATCACGACTTTGCATACGATTGTTGAAGCTGCACGTATACCACATAATTCAGCTCAAGCAGCAGAGTTGATTGCACTTACGAGAGCATGTGTATTATCGAAAGGAATGAAGGTGACCTTATACACTGACAGCCAGTACGTGTTTGGTGTGGCCCATAGTTTTGGACGATAGTGGAAAGAACCTGGGTTCCTGACTTCGCATGGAGCTAAGATTCAGCATGGTCAGTTGGTGAATGAGCTTCTTGAGTCACTGACCTTGCCGTTACAAGTTGCGATTGTGAAATGCAGTGCACACAAGAAGGTGACTGATGATGTTGGTCGTGGTAATGCATTTGCTGACGAAATTGCAAAAGAAACAGCAAAAGATGTGATGAATCGAATGTATGTTGCAGGCCCTGCAAGATGGGTTGGTGATGTTGGAATGTGTGAAGATACGATAGAGAGTGTGAAGTCTCTTCAAGCTGAAGCTTCAGAGAAAGAGTTGAGTGTGTGGAGAGAAAGTACGGGTAAATTGGATGAAAATGGTTGTTGGGTTGACTTGTCAGAACATCAGCGATGGTTGTTACCCGATGCGTATGTGCTTGCAGTGGTGACAATGGCTCATGGAATGGCCCATATCAGTGTGAAAGGGATTTGTAAGTTGTTGGCTCCAGTATGGCAAAATGCTGGAATTCCTAAATGTGCAGAGAATGTGGTCAAAAATTGCATGGTGTGTCTGAAATACAATCCTGGTAGGGGAACCCCAACTCCAGCTGGTCATTTTGCGCCTCCAACGTATCCGTTTGAGGTTTTGCAGCTAGATTTCATCCACATGGAAAGGTGCAACAATTTGAAATACGTACTCGTTGTTGTTTGTGCCTTTTCAAGATGGGTAGAAGCATATCCCTTAAAAGACAACACTGCCTTATCCACAGCTAAAGCCCTTGCCAAAGAATTCTTCCCTAGGTTTGGAATGCCAAGAATGGTCTGGAGTGATAATGGGAGTGAATTTGTGGGTCGTGTGATGAAGAAAGTATGTGAAGGGCTAGGTATTCAGCAAAAATTCCACGCTGCAAATCACCCCCAATCAGCTGGACTAGTAGAGTGCTATAATGGCACGATCAAATTGAAGTTGGCAAAGATACAAGCAAGCTCTGGTCTTAAATGGCCTGACGCTCTGCCTTTAGCACTCCTATCAACAAGAATGACTGTGCATTCGCGAGTGGGACTTAGTCCCTATGAAATTGTGTTCGGCCGACCGGCCAACATATGGGGAGTGCCAAGGCCGACAAAATTCAGTGAGATCGAACACCCTGTACTGCTTGATTATTTGTATGAATTGACGGCTAAATTGCGTGTTTTACACCAACAGGTTCACGATACTCTGCCTCAGGTCTCTGAAGCTCCAGGACATCTTATCGATCCTGGATCATGGGCGCTAGTCAAAAATTTCCAGCGGACAAGCAATGACCAGCCCCGCTGGACCGGCCCCCATCTCGTCCTTCTCTCAACAAGATCAGCTGTTCGAGTGGAAGGGAAAAAGAACTGGATCCACGGCGTACACTGCAAGAGGGCCCCTTTGCCTCTACCGTATGACCGGTGGGTCCAGGAGGGGATCGCTGACTCTGAGACTGAGACCGTGCCTCGTTTTCTGCCTTTTAGTGACGCACGTGTAAAAGGAACACTTTCTGAGCAAGAAAGTGACAGTAGTCTGCAAGAAGCTGTGACCCCGTCAATTCGATTGAACACTACAGAGCCTGAACTCTTGTTCTAGGACCAGACAGTACCTAGAAAAACTCGCTACGATCTGAGGCCGAGAACTATGGACAAATAAAAACTCCTTTTCTTTGCTATTTTTGAAAGTGCAGCTCTCTCATCTGGGAAACTTTCTTATTTTTGTTTTTTTCGAACCGCCATCCGGGTTCAGCTGTAGGGTCGTGGTTGCCCAAGTCTTTGGAGTGCAGCTGAAGACGTTAGGTCAACAGTTCTGGTCGGTCTAAGGGAGTTGCCCTGGACTGACAGAAGCATTCCTTAGCATAGAACACCCTACCACCACGAGCAGCAATTAGAGAGGATGGAGTTTTTCGAGAATGAGAGACCTGCCGAGCAGATGAACTTTAAAGCCAGAATGTGTATAATGATGACAAAGAAACGATTTTTGATATTATGTATTTTCATGTTGCTTAGTGTAATGACGTTTTTAATAGGATATGTTTTATTCTCTTTTCAAGTGACATTTGCACCCACTACACAGCCCATACGTTCTTCTACTGTTTCCTCGCATTCTTTTCACCCCCTGCCTGAACACGAATCTGCCAGAAGATTAGAATTTGTCAATAATTCATTCATTCAGCTTCTACACCAACACCAATTAGTAGTTAACACAACTAACTGTTGGGTGTGTGGTCTTATGCCTCATACTACTGATAAAGGTATCCCTTATCTGATCCTGCCTTTCAGCCATAATGGTTCTGTGTGGGCATATAGAACGATATTCATATACGCTCATGAAGCCAACCCCCTACGTTCTGTGAAAGATAATCCTAAGAATAGTGCTCTAGTTAAGGGTATAGTAGATATGATTAGGGAAGATATTTCCTATGAGACTATCCCGAGAGATGAGACACTAGCATACATTGGATGGAACATAACAGGATATGGAGTTACTCTGAGTGAGAACCAGCGAGCAAAGAGATCCTCCCCGATTTGGATTGTACCCCATCAGGGTCACCTATGTCTGCAAGGTAATGGCAAGAATCCCAGAGCTCAGTTAGGGAGAAGTATCTGCACTGAAACATATGTTTTTGCGTCTCAGACTTCCCCTTCGTTCTTAGCAGCTAAGGGTACCTATTTCATCTGCCATAATAGAGCCTATACATGGTTGCCTCCTGACTTCTCCGGCACATGTTTTGTTTCGTTCCTGTTGCCTCCCACCTACACGGCCACGGCAGATTACCATAAGACAAGGATAGTTAGAGGTGTCATCAGTAAAGAAGACACTTCAGGACAAGAACTTGGAGATTTCGTAAAGGGTTTTCTGCCGTTTTGGGGGCCTATGGTTAACAGCAGGAACATAAGGCAATTGACATGGGTGGTTGAATCCACGGTAGATGAAACCGCCGGTGCCCTTGGTAATTTGACTTATGAGCTCCAGTCGGATCGTCTTATGACTCTTCAGAACAGGGTTGCATTAGATGTCATACTTGCAGACAGAGGTGGGGTATGTACAGTGATCCAATCAAGTTGCTGTGTTTTCATTCCAGATATCACTCCGACAGTTTACCAGGCCATTTCCAAATTGCATAAGATCTCCGAATCTATCCATGTGGATGAAGGAGACTGGTCATTGATGGGGTGGTTCTGGGAACTGATATCCGCCTGGGGATGGAAGATTCTGATAGTCATTGGGATGATCTTAGCTCTTCTTTTCCTGTTCTGTCTGTTTGCACAGTGTGCTCCTGCAATATGTGGCCTCTGTGCTACATCGTGTGTAAGAAAACATGTATCAAGAGACGAGCTAAGTAATAGGATGATGCTACAGCAACATCTCAACGACTTTGTGAATATAGACTTGGACTCAGACCTAGACTCAGATTAACGTGAGGATAGATTATTGCCTATGTAAGGGCAAAAGGAGGGTCTGTGGTACTGAAAATTCTGGACCCGTGTTATAAACATCGTCGTATCATGACGATTTTGGTATCAGCAGACCGCAAATGATTAGGATACTATGCATGAGCATTTACGCCATATTCGGGTGAAGAAATCACCCTGAAATCATAGTTTCCGTTTTGATCCCTCGGTTTCCATTAAACGGCAGCCATTTTGTGGTTGCCCTCACATAGGCCAATGACTAGGCCAAAAATCGAGTCTGAAGGACACATACACCTTTGCTGACTCCTCTGTGACCTGGGCAAGCTGACTCCACCGCCTGAAGCCAAACCTGTTCGGCCAGTTCCTTTCCCAGTGGCCGAATGAGATTAGTATCAAGGAAGGCATATCATAAAACCTTTTCATCACACTCAAACCATGCCTAATCTTACACACACCTGCCCCTGTTTCTTTGCTTTATGACTTGCTTTACGAGGAGGAGGTGCCCGTTTTTATTGGGGGCACGTCGATATCTGATGAAAGAACTAAGCCTCGCCGGGTAATTGATTGAGGGCTGGACAAACTGAAATATGGGCTTGTCATCATGACTCTGCTTTTTCCTTGTAGTGAAAATATGTGAATGGTCAACTGTAAAATAAGGAATGCTTGCCTAAAGCATAATATTTTGTATAAAAGGAGAAGGCTGGCTTTGTAAGTTTGAGCAGTCTCCTGAGAATATACACCGTGTTGTACTTCTAGGATACCTGTTACTGGTTGCAGCCAATAAATACGATCTTTGACTTCACCAAGAAGACTCTGTGTTTCTGTAGTCTGAAACAGGAAGGACTCGAAGTCTTAGGGTGTGTTCCCTGGCACCGCTGGGTTCTGAAAAACTCAGTACTTCAGTAATAGAGAGTGTGTAGCAGAGTATGTAGCAGTGTGTAGTTAGAGTGTGTTGTAGAGAGTGTTCTAGAGAGTGCATCATAGAGAGTGTGCAGAAGAGTATATAGTAATGAGTAGTAAAGAATGTGCAGTAAAGTAATAGAGTAATAGTAGTGTGGTTCAAGACAAATGAGAAGGAAAAAAGTGTTGCAAAAGGGTGACAGTGCTTCACTGGGAGTATGCAGATTGGTTCTCACCTGCACATTCAGGTTCTCATCATCAGTAACTGCCAACTTGCAACACAAAAGTGTTGAAAAGTAACGAAAAGAGAGTGAGGAGAGTGAATAGTAGAGTAAGAAATAGAGAGTGAGTAGTAGAGAGTTGAGTAGTAGAGAGTGTGTAGTAGAGAGTGAGTAGTAGATAGTTGAGTAGTAGAGAGTTGAGTAGTAGAGAGTTGAGTAGTAGAGAGTGTAGGAAAGAGTGTGTAGTAGAGAGTGTGGTAGACAGTGTGTAGTAGAGAGTGAGGAGAGTGAGTAGTAGAGTGTGTGTAGTAGAGTGTGTGTAGTAGAGTGTGAGGAGTAAAGTGTTTAACAGAGAGTGTGTAGCAGAGAGTGTGTTGTAGAGAGCGTTTATTAATGTGTAGTAGAGAGAGTGTAGTCTAGTGTGTAGTAGAGAGTATGTAGTAGACTGTACTAGAGAGTGTGTAGTAGAGAGTGTGTAGCAGAGAGTATGTAGTAGAGAGTGTGTATTAGAGAGTGTGTAGTAGAGAATACTAGAGTAGAGTGTGTAGTAGAGAGTGTGTAGTAGAGAGTGTCCAGTAGAGAGTGTGCAGTAGAGAGTGTGCAGTAGGTAGTATGTCGTAGAGAGTGTGTTTTGGAGAGTGTGTAGTACAGAGTGTGAGTTAGGGTAGATTTCACTCGCAGGGTTTAAGCCCCGCCTCTCTTTTTCATTGGCTGATAGTGGTGTACTCTTTTCTCTTTTAGAGCCGTCCCAGTCCGCTTGCTTGCCTTATGTTTCTGGTAAAAGGATTCTTATCTTACTCGGCGAGTTTTTCTTTTTACTTTGGCTAGTGAATAGCTTTTTGGGAAGTTTCTGTTCCACTTTATGTTTTTTTGCAGGCGTACTTTATCCGCTTTTCAACTGTGTGCTTTTCACATATACAAGGTAGATGTTGGCTTTGTTAGTTTTCAAAATCTTTTCTTCCGGTTTACTTTCCTGGCATACCACAGCCTGTGACGGAAGTACCGAGCAGCAAGGACTGGGTGCTTCCATTGGTATGTATGCAGCCATGACAGCATTTGTAAGGTAAGCGATGTTGACTTAGTTTGTTTCTGCTAATGTTTTTGTCTTTTTCTTTCTTTTACAGGCGGACCGTCGGAAGGACCGAGCAGTGACAACTGACTGCTTTCGCCAGTATGTAAGCAGCCCTGCCAGCATCTGTAAGGTAAGCAATGTTGGATTTGTTTGTTGAAAAAGGGTGACAGTGTCTCACGTAAGTAACTCCATGGGAGTACACAGATTGGTTCTGTGTAATAGAGTGTGTGTAGTATAGTAGAGAGTGAGTAGTAGAGAGTGAGTAGTAGAGAGTGTGTAGCAGTGTGTAGCAGAGTGTGTAGCAGAGAGTGTGTAGCAGAGTGTGTGTAGCAGAGTGTGTGTAGCAGAAAGTGTGTAGCAGAGAGTGTGTAGCAGTGAGTATTAGAGTGTATAGAGTAAGTAGTAGAAAGTGTATAGTAGAGAGTGTGTAGTAGAGAGTCTGTATAGTAGAGAGTGAGTAGTAGATAGTGTATAGTAGAGAGTGAGTAGTAGAGAGTGAGTAGTAGAGAGTATGTAGTAGAGAATCTGTATAGCAGAGAGTGAGTAGTAGAGAGCCTGTGGTAGAGAGTGAAGAGAGTGTAGCAGAGTGAAGAGAGTGTAGCAGAGAATATGTAGCAGAGATTGTGTACCAGAGAGCATGTAGCAGAGAGCGTGTAGCAGAGAGTGTGTAGCAGTGATTAGTAGAGTGTAACAGAGTGTGTAGTAGAGAGTGTGTAGTAGAAAGTGTATAACAGTGTGTAGCAGTGTGTGTACTAGAGTGTGTGTTGAGAGAGTGCATCATAGAGAGTGCATCGCAGAGTATATAGTAGAGAGTAGTAGAGATTGTACATTAGAGTAATAGAATGTAGTAGTGGTGTGATTCAAGACAAATAAGAAGAAAATAGTGGTGAAAAAAGGTGACAGTGCCTCACGTAAGTAACACCATGGGAGTATGCAAATAGGTTCTCACCTGCACACTCAGGTTCTCATCATAAGCAACTGCCAACTCGTAACAGAAAAGTGTTGAAAAGTAAGGAAAATAGAGTGAGGCGAGTGAATAGTAGAGTAAAGAGTACAGAGTGTGTAGTAGAGAGTGAGTAGTAGAGAGTGTGTAGCAGAGAGTCTGTAGCAGTGAGTATTAGAGTGTATAGAGTAAGTAGTAGAAAGTGTGTAGTAGAGTGTGTAGTAGAGAGTCTGTATAGTAGAGAGTGAGTAGTAGAGAATGTATAGTAGAAAGTGAGTAGTAGAGAGCGTGTAGTAGGGAGTGAAGAGAGTGTGTAGCAGAGAGTGAAGAGAGTGTGTAGCAGAGAGTGTGTAGTAGAGAGCGTGTAGCAGAGAGCGTGTAGCAGAGATTAGTAGAGTGTAACAGAGTGTGTAGTAGAGAGTGTGTAACAGAGTGTGTAGCAGTGCGTGTACTAGAGAGTGTGTTGAGAGAGTGCATAGCAGAGTATATAGTAGAGAGTAGTAGAGAATGTACAGTAGAGTAATAGAATGTAGTAGTGGTGTGATTCAAGACAAATAAGAAGAAAATAGTGGTGAAAAAAGGTGACAGTGCCTCACGTAAGTAACACCATGAGAGTATGCAGATAGGTTCTCACCTACATACTCAGGTTCTAATCATCAGCAACTGCCAACTCCTAACAGAAAAGTGTTGAAAAGTAAGGAAAAGAGAGTGAGGTGAGTGAATAGTAGAGTAAAGAGTAGAGAGTGTGTAGTAGAGAGTGAGTATCAGAGAGTGTATAGTAGAGAGTCTGTAGTAAAGAGTGAGTAGCAGAGAGTGTGTAGAAAAGAGTGTGTAGCAGAGAGTGTGTAGCAGAGTGTGTAGCAGAGAGTGTGTAGCAGAGCGTGTAGCAGAGCGTGTAGCAGAGTGTGTGTTGTAGACTGCATCATAGAGAGTGTATAGCAGAGTATATAGTAGAGAGTAGTAGAGAATGTGTAGTAGAGTAGTAGAGTGTGTTAAGGATAAGCAGGTGTGCAGGGCTGAGTAGCATTAAACATAACAAAAAGAAAAAAGCTTATCTGTGACCCAAAAACGCTGAATGTGGGCGTGTGCTGTTGCAAAGTGCAATCCACAAATTAAACATGGTCTTTAAGTAAAACAGCACCAGCGATGCTAAAACGCTAGATGGGGTAAAAACACCTGTGAGCTGTAAAGTAAAAATTGTAATTGCAATGCAAAAACAAACATTACATGCAAAATATTATTTTAAAGTTTGTTAAAAGATGTGCTAATATAAAATACAACTTTAGTTGAATTGTCATGTGAAAAGTAACTTACCGTGTCCCAGTAGCAGAAGCAGATGAACTTGCTGGATGTATACCGGATGGTCAGTCTGAACAAATGGCCGCAGTGCTTGCTTTTCCTGTGTAAGTGCATGTGAAAGTAAAAAAAAAGGTAGTTTGTTCAAGGATTACACTAAAAAAATAAAACGTGTACACAGCTTGTTTAGGTTGCATGTAAAAGAAGTGCTGTTGTGTACGTGTATGTTATTTTCTGGGTGTAAGCCTTTGTGAAGGATGCAAAGTCTGCGTAGACAGCATGCGTGTGTGTGCATGTGTTCAATTAGCGATGCACAAATAAGTCAAGTGGCAGAAATGCAATGGGAAATTTAAAAAAAACAATGTCTGCACAGCAAAAAGGATAGAAGCAGTTGTGCAGGGATGTTAATTGGGATGAAAAAGGAGATAAAAAAACATGATGGTAAAAGAGAACTTGCGCAGTGGCTAAAAGTATGGAAGCTGTTGTGCAGAGATGTAAATTGAGATGAAAAAGTGCAAAAACGCATGATGGTAAAAGATAAGGAGTGCAGTGATCCTAAAATGCTATAGGCGGTTGCGTAAGTTTCTCGAATGCAATGCACTAACTAACATGGTGGTAAAAGACGACATGCAACGTTTTTGAAACAGAAAAAAGTTAAGGTCCCAAATCCACCCCCTGGTGGTGTGCTCCGGAAAGGTAGAATGAGACAGCTTCTGGGGCACAAACAACCGCAACCAAGTTGTTCACAGGTGTTTACAATACCACTTGCTATTTTATGAGCTTTGGATGTTTCAACCCCCTTCTAAGAGTGCCTGCAATTCTAGTTTGCGCTATTTGGATGAGGAATCACGGGTTATATTATCAAGCCAGGCGATAAAATTATCGCCGCTTTAGCGGCTGAAAACCGTCGTTAAAGCGTCGATAATTTTATCGCCAGGCTTGATAATATGCCCCCACCTCCCTCCAGCCGCCTCCCCCAAAAAGCTGCGAAGTGCTCAAAAATAAAAGGTTGGTATGTACGGCTGTAAAGTAGTTTGCCAAACTCAACACAATGGACAAACAAAAGCTTTGTAATGAGGCGTAAAAGTATGTTGCAGAATGTACCATGCTACAAAGTACGTTGGGAAAATAAATGTTGTGTAAAACAGCGCCGCAAAAGTGCAAGGCTAGAGGCGTGTGTCTATGCTTTGTAAAGCGTACGATGGCAAAATAAACATAGTAAACTAAAATCTTCATATAGCGAGTCAGAAAGGCCGGAAGCGGTGTGTCTGTAGGATAATTTGCTAAATACGCTAAAAGGTAAATTAGTACACAATACAAAAATATTTTTCCCAAGTAGTACTAAAGGGAAAAGTAATCGCTAACGGAAGCAGTGTTTCACTGCACTAAAAAACAGAAATGTTAACAGACGTAGGCTAATCGCTCCTTTAACCTGACAACAGATAGAAGTTTGCAAATAATAAAGGGTACATTGTTAGTGGTATGGAAATAGTTACAAGTTCGAAAACAAAAGCTGTCAAGAAAAAAAACGCGCTAGACTTATATAGTTTCAGTAAAACAATGTGCAACAGACGCAGTCTAATTGTCGGTACTACGGAAACAGTAACAAGTATTGAAAGCAAGACCTACAAAACGATAAACACATTCATAGTTAGATTGTTTCAATATAAAATGCGCAACAGATATAGGCGAATTGTTGGTGCCATGGAAACTGTTACAAGTATTGAAAGCAAGACCTACAAAACGATAAACACGTCCATAGTTAGATTGTTTCAATATAAAATGCGCAACAGATACAGGCGAATTGCTGGTGCTATGGAAACTGTTACAAGTATTGAAAGCAAGACCTACAAAACGCTAAACACGTCCATAGTTAAATTGTTTCAATATAAAATGCGCAACAGATACAGGCGAATTGTTGGTGCTATGGAAACTGTTACAAGTATCGAAAGAAAGACATAAAAATATAAACATGTTCAGAGGTATCTTTCTTCAGTGTTAAAGATGGCACAGATGCAGGCTAATAGTCATATATAAACAGTCAAAAGTATTGAAAGCAAGTACAATGTTATGATTAACATTGAGTAGAGGCTATGTTAAAATACATTAAGATAGGTGCTAAGACTGCAACACGAAAAATGACTACAATTACAATGTTAGTGGTAGACTTACCGTTTTCTAGTAACAGAAGTGGATCAGCTCACAAGGTATAAGGAAAGGCAAACTCCTGCTTAAGTACACTGAAATGAAAAAAAGAGCCGTTACTTGACATGAATAACAAAAGAGGGCAACACTTGTTGTTTATAAACTGCATGTAGGTAAGATGTTGTTGTCTAGCCGTGTGTTAATTTTTAGGTGGGAGCCTCCTTCAAAGGATGAAAGGGATGTCAAGGCGGGAGGTGATTGAAGTGTTAGTGGGGATGTGCGAGTCGCGTTGAAACTGAATGTGAAAGCGTGCATGTAATCCATGGTGTTGGTGTGAAAGTGATGTGGCTCCAAGTCGTCTGCCTTTGCAATCCGACGTTCCGCCTGTAAAAGAAAGAAAGAAAGAAAAAAACATTAGCAAAACAAACACAAATCGCTTACCTTACAGATGCTGGCAGGGCTTCATACATACCGGCGACAGCAGTCAGTCGTCGCCACTCGGTCTTTTCGATGGAACGCCTGTAAAAGAAATAAAAAGACAAAAACATTAGCAAAAACAAACTAAGACAAAATCGCTTACCTTACAAATGCTGGCAGGGCTGCGTACATACCGGCGACAGCAGTCAGTCGTCACCGCTCGGTCCTTTCGACGGAACGCCTGTAAAAGAAAGAAAAAGACAAAAACATTAGCAAAAACAAACTAAGGCAACATCGCTTACCTTACAGATGCTGGCAGGGCGGCATACATAGCGGCGACAGCAGTCGGTCGTCGACGCTCGGTCCTTCCGACGGTCCGCCTGTAAAAGAAAGAACAAAGGACAAAAACATTAGCAGAAACAAACTAAGACAACAGCGCTTATACACATGCTGACTTGGCTGCATACATACCGACCGATGCACCCAGTTGTGGCGGCTCGTGCCATCCAACATCAGCTGCGGTCCGGCTAGAAAAAAAACAAAACATTAGCAAAAATAAACAAAGGCAACATAGCTTACCTAAAGGTAACATCGCTTACCTTACATCTGCTGGCATGGCTGGCATCGCTTTCCAAGTGCAACAAAAAATTTCCAAAGCCTGCTAATGGAACAAAAAAAATAACAGCATAAACAAAAAAAATTCAAAGCGTACCTGTAAGTAAAATAAGAAATAGACTTTAGTGACAAGGGAATAAGTGTAAATACAATTTAAAACAAAAAAAAATGTGGCTTTCATGTCTTTTATTTCGTCCAGTTGTTGTCTAGCCGTATGTTAATTCTTCAGTGGGAGCCTCCTTCAAAGGATGAAAGGGATGTCTAGGCGGCAGTTGATTGAATTGTTAGTCGGGATGTGCGAGTTGCATCGAAACTGAATGTGAAAGGATGCATGTAATAGATAGTGTTGGTGTGAAAGGGATGTGGCTCCAAGTCGTCTGGCATTGCTCTAAAGTACTGTTGTTTCCCTGAAAGTGAAACGCAAGTATAACATACAGAAAATGAAAGCATGCACCCCAAAAACACAAGCACATATCAAACAAAAAATATAATATAAAAAGATAGAGAGGCCTACCTTCCGGTGGCTTAGCACGACCTACTTACCTTAAAGTAGCTGTGCACCGCCCATGTATCGTAAATGGTGGAACTTTCCGGAACATCCGAATGCACGCACATCCAACAGTAAAAGAACGTAAATTTACAATTCTGAAAAGCATATTCAAGACATTTACTACAAGCGCATCAAGGAGGGAAAACACAATAAGAAATTAGAACAAAACATAAGCAGAATCGAGAGAAACACACGTATTAATATTTCAACAACTTTACATTTATAGGCAATACATAGAAAAACTTACCTTAAAGTCGCTGTGCCCCGCCCTTGTACCGTTAATTCTGGAACTCCCGTGAACATACCAGTGACCGCAGATTCGAGAATAAAAGAACATAGGTTACCATTCCCGAAAAGCATTTTGTAAGCCTTAAAATAAAAACAACCCAATTTCACATTGCTGACCTTACCAAAAACCTAATCACTGACTCAAATAACAAAGCGATTTTTAAGAGATAAATAAATTAGGCCGAATCAAGAAAAACATGGAAATGAAAAAAAAAACCTCAAAGATACATTACACACTTACCTTTATGTTGCTGTGCCACGCCCTTGTACCATTATTTATGGGACTTTCCCGAAAATACCAATTGCCGCCGATTCGACAATAGAGATCGCACTTTAACAAATCCGAAAAGCATATTCTAAACATTTACAACAACCCAATTACAGACAAAAAAAGTATGAGAAATTACTACAAAACTGCAGGAGAGAAACATACACATTAAATTATTTATCAAAAGTACATTTATAAGTGAAATATATCAAGATTTTACACATACATTAGACTTACCTTAAAGATGGGATGTGTCCCGCCAGGCCGCAACGTGAATTATGGGAATTTCCATAAGATAGCAATGCAGCAGATTCAACAATAAATACGTACATTAACAATAACAAGCATATTTGCAACATTTAAACCAACACATAAAGAAACGTAAGCAGAGTGTAAAATAAAACATTCAATTGTAAGTTATAAAAATGTAATTTGAAATCTAAATATATACAAACAGATACATTAAACACTTACCGTTACATTGCTGTGCCACGCCCTTGTACCGTTATTTATGGGACTTTCCCAAAAATACCAATTGACGCAGATTCGACAATAAACGAATAAACGTAAGCATAGTACAAAAAAAACATGCACTAATAAGTTAGGGAAATGCAATATATAAACCAAATATATAAAAAAAAAGTGAGACATACATTGCAATTTCAAACGCAAAGGGCAGACAACATAAAAGCACACAAATTAGTATCTAAACCCACAAATTAGTATCTAAACCCAAAACGCAATCTCTAAACAAAATGTGTAACAACATGAAACATGCGTTAGGCTTACCTTAAAGTCGCTGCGTCAGTCCCGGCCGTCCCGCGATTTATGGAAGTTTCAAGAGAATACATTAGTTGCGCACCGCCCTGAAGTAAACATTAATAAAACATTCCAAATACCCAAACACACGTCATTGTAATGAATAAAAAAAAAACTTGTACATGTGTGTCCACGTGTTGCCAATGCATCGCTTTCTGGCGGTCCTTCTGAACAATCCTAAAAAAAAGAACACACACAAGTTAGGGACCCCAAAACATTGCAATTACAAATGCAAACAGAAGGCAACAGAAAAGTACACATTAGTATTTTAACCAAAAACTCAGAGTTAAACAAACTAATAAACAAATCTAACATCCAGTACGCTTACCTTAGAGTGGCTGCGCCCTGACCGGCCGTCCCCCAAATGATGATACTTACCAGAAGATACCAATGCCAGCAGATTCGACATGACATACGTAACTAAGTAACGACAACAAGCATATTCGCAACATTGATAACAACACAATTACGAAGTAAACACCAATAACAATGCAAAAACAAACGAAAGCACGCATGAATTAATTTCCGAAAACTACAAATATAAACTAAATATATAAAAACAGGATACATACATTAAACTGACTACATTTAAAAAAGAAATATATAACAACGGCCCACATACATTATACTTACCTAACATTGGCTGCGACCCGCCCGGCTGCACCGCCTAGAAGTTGAAAAATAAAAAAACACTCCAAATAACCCAAGACACGTCATTGTAAAACATACATTACACTTACCTTCGAGTGGCTGCGCCCGGCCCAGCCGTCCCCCGAATGATGGAACTTACCAGAAGATACCAATGCCAGCAGATTCGACATGACATACGTAACTAAGTAACGACAACAAGCATATTCGCTACATTGATAACAACACAATTACGAAGTAAACACCAATAACAATGCAAAAACAAATGTAAGCACGCATGAATTAATTTTCGAAAACTACAAATATAACCAAAATATATAAAAACAGGATACATACATTAAACTGAGTACATTTAAAAAAGAAATATATAACAACGCCTACATACATTATACTTACCTTACATTGGCTGTGACCCGCCCGGCTGCACAGCCTAGAAGTAGAAAAATAAAAAAACACTCCAAATAACCCAAGACACGTCATTGTAAAACATACATTACACTTACCTTAGAGTGGCTGCGCCCCGCCTGGCCGTCCCCCGAATGATGGAACTTACCGAAAGATACCAATGCCAGCAGATTCGACATGCCATACGTAACTAAGTAACGACAACAAGCATATTCGCAACATTGATAACAGCACAATTACGAAGTAAACATCAATAACAATACAAAAAGAAACGTAAGCACGCATAAATTAATTTTCGAAACTACAAATATAAACCAAATATTTCAAAAACAGGATACATACATTAAACTGACTCCATTTAAAAAAGAAATATATAACAACGGCCTACATACATTATACTTACCTTACATTGGCTGCGACCCGCCCGGCTGCACCGCCTAGAAGTAGAAAAATAAGAAAACACTGCAAATAACCCAAGACACGTCATTGTAAAACATACATTACACTTACCTTAGAGTGGTTGCGCCCCGCCCGGCCGTCCCGTGAATGATGGAACTTACCAGAATATCCCAATGCCAGCAGATTCGACATGACATACGTAACTAAGTAACAACAACAAGCATATTCGAAACATTGATAACAACACAATTACGAAGTAAACACCAACAATAACAATACAAAAAGAAACGTAAGCACGCTTGAATTATTTTTCGAAAACTACAAATATAAACAAAATATATAAAAAACAGGATACATACATTAACTGACTCCATTTAAAAAAGAAATATATAACAATGGCCTACATACATTATACTTACCTTACATTGGCTGCGACCCGCCCGGCTGCACCACCTAGAAGTAGAAAAATAAAAAAATCACTCCAAATAAACCCAAGACACGTCATTGTAAAACATACATTACACTTACCTTAGAGTGGCTGCACCCCGCCCGGCTGTCCCCCGAATGATGGAACTTACCAGAAGATACCAATGCCAGCAAATTTGACATGACATATGTAACTAAGTAACGACAACAAGCATATTCGCAACATTGATAACAACACAATTATGAAGTAAACACCAACAATAACAATAGAAAAAGAAACGTAAGCACGCATGAATTAATTTTCGAAAACTACAAATATAAACAAAATATATAAAAAAAACAGTCGCCGCTCGGTCCTTCCGACGGTCAGCCTGTAAAAGATAGAAAAAAAAGGACAAAAACATTAGCAAAAACAAACTAGGACAACATCGCTTACCTTACAGATGCTGGCAGAGCTGCATAGATACCGGTGACAGCAGTCGGTCGTCGCCGCTCGGTCCTTCCGACGGTCAGCCTGTAAAAGAAAGAAAAAAAAGGACAAAAACATTAGCAAAAACAAACTAAGACAACATCGCTTACCTTACAGATGCTTGCAGGGCTGCATACATACCAGTGGCAGCAGTCGGTCGTCCCCACTCGGTCCTTCCGACGGTCCGCCTGTAAAAGAAAGCACAAAGGACAAAAACATTAGCACAAACAAACTAAGACAACATCGCTTTCCTTACAGATGCTGGCAGGGCTGCATATATACCGGCGGCAGCAGTCGGTCGTCGCCGCTCGGTGCTTCCGATGGTCCGCCTGTAAAAGAAAGAAAAAAAGGACAAAAACATTAGCAAAAACAAACTAAGACAACATCGCTTACCTTACAGATGCTGGCAGGGTTGCATAGATACCGGCGACAGCAGTCGGTCGTCGCCGATCGGTACTTCCGACGGTCAGCAAAAACAAACTAAGACAACATTGCTTACATTACAGATGCTGGCAGGGCTGCATATATACCGGCGACAGCAGTCGGTCGTCGCCGCTCGGTGTTTCCGACAGTCCGCCTGTAAAAGAAAGAAAAAAAAGACAAAAACATTAGCAAAAACAAACTAAGACAACATTGCTTACATTACAGATGCTGGCAGGGCTGCATATATACCGGCGACAGCAGTCGGTCGTCGCCGCTCGGTGCTTCCGATGGTCCGCCTGTAAAAGAAAGAAAAAAAGGACAAAAACATTAGCAAAAACAAACTAAGACAACATCGCTTACCTTACAGATGCTGGCAGGGTTGCATAGATACTGGCGACAGCAGTCGGTCGTCGCCGATCGGTACTTCCGACGGTCAGCCTGTAAAAGAAAGCACAAAGGACAAAAACATTAGCACAAACAAACTAAGACAACATCGCTTTCCTTACAGATGCTGGCAGGGCTGCATATATACCGGCGGCAGCAGTCGGTCGTCCCCGCTCGGTGCTTCCGATGGTCCGCCTGTAAAAGAAAGAAAAAAAGGACAAAAACATTAGCAAAAACAAACTAAGACAACATCGCTTACCTTACAGGTGCTGGCAGGGTTGCATAGATACCGGCGACAGCAGTCGGTCGTCGCCGATCGGTACTTCCGACGGTCAGCAAAAACAAACTAAGACAACATTGCTTACATTACAGATGCTGGCAGGGCTGCATATATACCGGCGACAGCAGTTGGTCGTTGCCGCTCGGTGTTTCCGACAGTCCGCCTGTAAAAGAAAGAAAAAAAGGACAAAAACATTAGCAAAAACAAACTAAGACAACATTGCTTACATTACAGATGCTGGCAGGGCTGCATATATACCGGCGACAGCAGTCGGTCGTCGCCGCTCGGTGCTTCCGATGGTCCGCCTGTAAAAGAAAGAAAAAAAGGACAAAAACATTAGCAAAAACAAACTAAGACAACATCGCTTACCTTACAGATGCTGGCAGGGTTGCATAGATACTGGCGACAGCAGTCGGTCGTCGCCGATCGGTACTTCCGACGGTCAGCCTGTAAAAGAAAGCACAAAGGACAAAAACATTAGTACAAACAAACTAAGACAACATCGCTTACCTTACAGATGCTGGCAGGGCTGCATACATACTGGCGACAGCAGTCAGGCGTCGCCACTCGGTCTTTTCGATGGCACGCCTGTAAAAGAAATAAAAAGACAAAAACATTAGCAAAAACAAACTAAGACAAAATCGCTTACCTTACAAATGCTGGCAGGGCTGCGTACATACCGGCGACAGCAGTCAGTCGTCACCGCTCGGTCCTTTCGACGGAACGCCTGTAAAAGAAAGAAAAAGACAAAAACATTAGCAAAAACAAACTAAGGCAACATCGCTTACCTTACAGATGCTGGCAGGGCGGCATACATAGCGGCGACAGCAGTCGGTCGTCGACGCTCGGTCCTTCCGACGGTCCGCCTGTAAAAGAAAGAACAAAGGACAAAAACATTAGCAGAAACAAACTAAGACAACAGCGCTTATACCCATGCTGACTTGGCTGCATACATACCGACGGATGCACCCAGTTGTGGCGGCTCGTGCCATCCAACATCAGCTGCGGTCCGGCTAGAAAAAAAACAAAACATTAGCAAAAATAAACAAAGGCAACATAGCTTACCTAAAGGTAACATCGCTTACCTTACATCTGCTGGCATGGCAGGCATCGCTTTCCAAGTGCAACCAAAAATTTCCAAAGCCTGCTAATGGAACAAAAAAAATAACAGCATAAACAAAAAAAATTCAAAGCGTACCTGTAAGTAAAATAAGAAATAGACTTTAGTGACAAGGGAATAAGTGTAAATACAATTTAAAACAAAAAAAAATGTGGCATTCATGTCTTTTATTTTGTCCAGTTGTTGTCTAGCCGTATGTTAATTCTTCGGTGGGAGCCTCCTTCAAAGGATGAAAGGGATGTCTAGGCGGCAGTTGATTGAATTGTTAGTCGGGATGTGCGAGTTGCATCGAAACTGAATGTGAAAGGATGCATGTAATAGATAGTGTTGGTGTGAAAGGGATGTGGCTCCAAGTCGTCTGGCATTGCTCTAAAGTACTGTTGTTTCCCTGAAAGTGAAACGCAAGTATAACATACAGAAAATGAAAGCATGCACCCCAAAAACACAAGCACATATCAAACAAAAAATATAATATAAAAAGATAGAGAGGCCTACCTTCCGGTGGCTTAGCACGACCTACTTACCTTAAAGTAGCTGTGCACCGCCCATGTATCGTAAATGGTGGAACTTTCCGGAACATCCGAATGCACGCACATCCAACAGTAAAAGAACGTAAATTTACAATTCTGAAAAGCATATTCAAGACATTTACTACAAGCGCATCAAGGAGGGAAAACACAATAAGAAATTAGAACAAAAAATAAGCAGAATCGAGAGAAACACACATATTAATAATTCAACAACTTTACATTTATAGGCAATACATAGAAAAACTTACCTTAAAGTCGCTGTGCCCCGCCCTTGTACCGTTAATTCTGGAACTCCCGTGAACATACCAGTGACCGCAGATTCGAGAATAAAAGAACATAGGTTACCATTCCCGAAAAGCATTTTGTAAGCCTTAAAATAAAAACAACCCAATTTCACATTGCTGACCTTACCAAAAACCTAATCACTGACTCAAATAACAAAGCGATTTTTAAGAGATAAATAACTTAGGCCGAATCAAGAAAAACATGGAAATTAAAAAAAAATCCTCAAAGATACATTACACACTTACCTTTATGTTGCTGTGCCACGCCCTTGTACCATTATTTATGGGACTTTCCCGAAAATACCAATTGCCGCAGATTCGACAATAGAGATCGCACTTTAACAAATCCGAAAAGCATATTCTAAACATTTACAACAACCCAATTACAGACAAAAAAGTATGAGAAATTACTACAAAACTGCAGGAGAGAAACATACACATTAAATAATTTATCAAAAGTACATTTATAAGTGAAATATATCAAGATTTTACACATACATTAGACTTACCTTAAAGATGGGATGTGTCCCGCCAGGCCGCAACGTGAATTATGGGAATTTCCATAAGATAGCAATGCAGCAGATTCAACAATAAATACGTACATTAACAATAACAAGCATATTTGCAACATTTAAACCAACACATAAAGAAACGTAAGCAGGGTGTAAAATAAAACATTCAATTGTAAGTTATAAAAATGTAATTTGAAATCTAAATATATACAAACAGATACATTAAACACTTACCGTTACGTTGCTGTGCCACGCCCTTGTACCGTTATTTATGGGACTTTCCCAAAAATACCAATTGACGCAGATTCGACAATAAACGAATAAACGTAAGCATAGTACAAAAAAAACATGCACTAATAAGTTAGGGAAATGCAATATATAAACCAAATATATTAAAAAAAAGTGAGACATACATTGCAATTTCAAACGCAAAGGGCAGACAACATAAAAGCACACAAATTAGTATCTAAACCCACAAATTAGTATCTAAACCCAAAACGCAATCTCTAAACAAAATGTGTAACAACATGAAACATGCGTTAGGCTCTGAGGATACATTAGCTGCGCACCGCCCTGAAGTAAACATTAATAAAACATTCCAAATACCCAAACACACGTCATTGTAATGAATAAAAAAAAAAAACTTGTACATGTGTGTCCACGTGTTGCCAATGGATCGCTTTCTGGTGGTCCTTCTGAACAATCCTAAAAAAAAGGACACACACAAGTTAGGGACCCCAAAACATTGCAATTACAAATGCAAACAGAAGGCAACAGAAAAGTACACATTAGTATTTTAACCAAAAACTCAGAGTTAGGGAGGAGCCTAGCGCGCATCCAAGATGGTCGCGTGAGCACAGGGCTCCCCGGACCCTTTCTGCTCCTCGGAATATATCCTGAGACTATCCTGATTTGGTGTATGGAATCTGGGAGATGAAGACCAGCTGATCATATATCTCTTTTCAAAACTCTAATCGGACCTGGGAATCCTGAGTTGTCGTCGTCGGAACTTTTGGGACCCACCCGACGGAGGTGGCCGGGGTGAAGGTGACCCGTGGGGCCGGGCTGCAATTGAACAACAGCGGCCTCAGCGCGGTGCCAGTTACCGATTCAGCACTTTCGGTTTCGGTTTTGGCCTTCAGGAGATCATCTGGCGTGCGTGCTCAAGGTGGCGAGGTGCCTCCTGGGCCTCTGCCCGAGGCTTGCTTCCATCTGCTACTGGCGGGCCTAACGCCTCCTACACCGACAGTTTTTGGTCCTTTCCCCTTGATCGGAGGTCCCATTGAGAGACTGCGCTCACATGGCGGGCAAAGGGGGTCCGGAGGGGCGCAAGACCAAGGCTTCACTGCGCGGGGGAGCGGTCCAGAGCAACAACATGGACCGCTATACCCAGGGCAGGGGGTCCCCTGGCGCTGCTGGCCTCTCCCCGGATGCTGCGGGGGGAGGCACGACCGTCTCTGCGGAACCTTCCCTACAAGATATTATGGGCGCCATCGAGGGCATCAGGGGAACTATCGCGACGCAATATGAGGCCCTGGCCCGTAAGATCGATACTGTCGCGATCGACGTCACCCTGATCCGGGCCGACCTCTCTAAAACCAACGAGAAGGTCCAGGCCCTTGATACACGGACCTCCACCCTGGGTGCGGAGGTGTCGGATCTGCGGGCCGCGCTTGGGGACATTAGATTGGTCAACGACCATATGGCCCGGCGGCTTGAGGACTTCGAGGGACGGGCCCGGCGCAACAATATCCGCATCATTGGGGTACCGGAGTCCTCCGACAGCCGCCCGGTGGACCTCGTGGTCGAGGAACTTATCCTGCAACAGCTGTCCCCGGTTGGCCTAAGCAAATTCTTCGCTGTGGAGCGGGCCCATCGAGTTCCGGGCGGCCGGCCGCGGCCGGGGGCCCCCCCGAGGCCTATCGTGGCTAAACTGTTCCACTACAGGGACCGCGATGCTATTCTGCAGGCTTCGCGGACCCGTGGCCCGGTCCGCTACGAGAACTCGACCATCAACTTTTACCCGGACTTCACGCAACTGGTCCAGAAACAGCGGATGGGATTCCAAGGGGTGAAGCGCCGTCTCCGCGAGCTAGGCCTGAAGTATTCGATGATCTACCCGGCGAAACTTCGAGTGGAGCATGGAGAACGGACAGTCTTTTTTGACTCTCCTGTGGCCGCAAGTGACTGGCTGGACTCGCTGCCGGACATGGGTGGCCGGCCCGGGCCCTCTGGGGGCACCGCAGGTGACGGGTCCCCTTAGACTGACCTTTGGTCCTTGCTTTTGTGGTTTTGCACTGTACAGTTGGGTCTTACTTCTTTTGCATACTGTGTTTTGCCAGGACCCGTGAGGGGTGCGGGCGGGTTCGGGTCCCTTTCCTCCTCCGGGGTCTTTTTGTAGAATGGGGTTAGTGGGGCGACAGGCACACTGCAAGTTGGGGGGGGTCTTTGGCCCGCAGGGGTGCAGGGTGGGGGGCGTTGGACTTGGGGTGGGGTTGGGGGGGAAGAGGGGTTGTTTAGTTGTGTGTTTTTTGTTTACAGGGCGAGGTATTGATTTTTATCCATATTTGGGAGCGGTGCTGCGGGCTGGGGGCCTCTTGATCTATTGGAGGGGATGGGGGGAGACGGGTTGAGGCTTATGTCATGGAACGTCAATGGGTTGGGGGACCGTATTAAGCGGGGTGTTGTACTGCAATATTTGCGTCGTTTGACTCCTGATGTGGTGTTTCTCCAGGAAACGCATTTGGTCGGCAATGTCTGCCATGCGATGAACAGGGGGGGATACCGCCTCGTAGCCCATTCTGGTTTCACAACTGGCTCCAGGGGGGTGGGCATTCTCCTGCGAACCTCCCTTCCGGTGGAGATCACGAGGATAGTCTCGGATGACAGAGGGCGCTATGTGTGTTTGATTGGGAGGTGGGAGGGGCAGCCCCTTACCCTGGTTTCAGTCTACGTCCCCCCGGGCCTCCAGAACTCCACCTTTACTGATTTGGGTCGAATGCTGCTTGACCTCCCGGACGGCCTCCTGCTCATGGGCGGGGACTTTAATTCTGTGGTCTCGGGTGAACTGGATCGTCACCCACCGAGGACCCTCCCCGCTGCCCAGTCATGGCTGGGCGGGATGTTGGAGACCTTCGGCTTGGTGGATAGTTGGAGACTAATGCATCCGACCCAGTGCCAGTTCACCTTTCATTCGGGGGCGCATGGGAGTCTCTCCAGGTTAGACTACTTCCTTACGCCCGCGGCGCAGACTGGTCGGATTCGAGAGGTCAGACACCTGGCGCGTGGTATCTCCGACCATTCTCCGCTGTGGCTTCTCTTTGACACCGGGTCGCGGTCCCCAGGGCGGATAGCTCCCATTAACCCCTGGTACCTGCGGGACCCTGTGACTCGTGACAGCCTGGTTAAGGCCATGGACCAATACTTCAGTGAAAACGAGGGGTCGGTGTCGTCTGCGCTGTCCCTTTGGGAAGCCTTTAAAACTGTTATACGCGGACACGCCCTCGCCCAGATAGTGGTGGCCAAGAAGGTCAGGAGCGAGGCGGTGGTGAAGCTGGAGACTGACATCTCGGGGCTGGAGTCTGCCTTGGGGGCGAATGTTACTCCGGACGGGCTACATGCCCTTAGCCTGAAACAGTTCGAATATAGGTCCCTGGTCACTGACGCGGCCAAAACTATGTATAGGGAGCTGCAGGGCCGATTGTATGACGCGGGGGACAAAGCGGGAAAGTTGATTGCGTGGCTGGACAAAAAGGAGAGAGTGAATCGTGTGGTCCCCGAGTTGCGTGCTGCGGATGGTGTGTGTGTGACTGAGCCGGATGAGATTGTGGAATGCTTCGCTGACCACCTCCGGGCGGTGTACTCCCCGGTGACTGACAGGGACGAGGATGACTCTCGCCTCCTACTGAGAGATATCGCTCTGCCCGGCCTGTCCGTTGAGGACCGGGAGCGGCTGGACGCCCCCCTATCGTCGGATGAAATAGCGACCGCGATTCGTTCCCTTCGCTCGGGCAAGGCTATGGGTCCTAACGGTCTGCCCATTGAACTATACAAATTGCGTCCTGATAAGCTTGCGCCCTTCCTCAGCCGCATGTTCCGCGACTCTCTTGCGGCGGGTTCCCTTCCGGCCGACCAGCGCTTGGCCTCTATAGTCGTTATCCCCAAGGAGGGCAAGCCGCGTGACCGCTGTACCTCTTACCGGCCTATTTCACTGCTCAATGCGGAGCCTAAAATCCTGGCGAAAGTCCTGGCCAATCGATTGTTGAGTGTCGTGTGCGACCTTATTCATCCGGACCAATGCGGCTTTATCCCGCACCGCAACACCGCTCTTAACTTGCGTCGTCTGCACGGGGTCCTCGCCAGGGCGGAGTTCCTCACCGAACCGGCCGTGCTGGTTTCTTTGGATGCCACGATGGCATTTGACACTATTGAGTGGCCATTCCTCTGGGCCGTCTTGGATAAATTCGGCTTTGGAGAGGGATTTATTGGCTGGGTAAGGCTCCTTTACACGGGACCCATGGCTCAAGTGGTGGTGAATGGGCGGGTCTCTCGGCCCTTTGCCCTCGGCAGGGGCACGAGGCAGGGGTGCCCGTTGTCCCCGTTGCTTTTTGCTCTCGCCCTGGAGCCACTCGCTGCCTGGCTCCGTTGGGAGCCCTCGCTTAGAGGGATCCGGTGGGGCCCGGGCTTCGAAGATCGGGTCTCGCTGTATGCGGACGACATTCTCCTGTATCTCACCTCACCGCGGCAGTCACTCAGCGTCCTCTTTGACGTTCTGACCTCCTTTGGGAACAATTCGGGTCTCACGATCAATTGGTCTAAATCCTGCGTTTATCCCATCTCTGGTGGTCCTCCTCTCCTGCCGCCTCGGCTCCCGATTCAAATATCTCTGAGCGGCTTTAAGTACCTGGGGATATACGTTTCGCTGGACCCGGTGGCTCGCTATGAGCAGAATCTCCTGCGTCCACTTCGGCGACTGCGTGAGGACACGGCCCGGTGGTGCAGGCTGCCCCTGTCCCCGCTGGGTCGGGCCGCGCTGTTTAAAATGATGTCCCTTCCCAGGTTCCTCTATGCACTCCAGAACTCCTTCGACGTTATCCCAGTGGCCTACTTTCGGGAGGTGGAGAGCCTGCAGAGGAGACTGGTGTGGAACGGCCGGGCGCGTATTGCTCTTGCCAAGCTCACTCTCCCCTGGTATGACGGGGGCATCGCGCTTCCTGACATTCGCAGGTACTATTGGGCCTCGCAGCTATCTGCCATTAACCACGCCACGTATGCGCCCGGCTTGAATCCGGCGTATGAGATGGACAAGTTCCTACTTCCCGGCGGGAACTACAACAGGGCACTTTATTCCCACCTGGCAGACCGGACCCTTACGGGTCCTACTAAGATTGCTGTGCGGACCTGGAGGGCTGCCACTGCGGCCATGGGCTGGAGTGAGCGAATGACATGTGCTACTCCCTTGTTTGCCTCCGACCGCCTGGGCAGCTTGTGGACCACCAAGGGGTTTGACCAGTGGGACACGATTGGTATCAGCAAAGTGGGAGACCTGTGGCACAAGGGCGCGGTCAAGACTTTCGCGGTGCTCCAGGCCGAATACGAGCTGACCGACAGGGAGTTCTTCCGCTACGCCCAGGTTCGACACGCCCTGCTCTCGGTCTTCGGGGAGGGGACCAAGATCCCTGTCTCCTCGCCCCTCGAGGACCGCATACTTGACGGACATGTCCCTGATAGTACTATTTCTTTAATTTATAAAAAATTGATTAATCACCGGGCGGATCTCCTGGTGCGCCTTCGGGAGGCTTGGACTGGGGATGGGGTCGAATTGGACGACGAAGACTGGCAGTCTGCACTGTCGTCCCCCAAGGAGGTTGCCATTCCGGCTCGTCTCCGGTTGGTACAGCTCAAGATTCTCCACCGGGTGTATGTCACGGGTCCGCGCTTGGTCACGATGGGATTTTCCGACGACGGGCTCTGTAAGCGAGGCTGTGGGCTCGGCGCCACCTTTCTTCATATCCTTTGGGAGTGCCGCGAGGTGGCGGACTACTGGCGCCGGGTCCACACGGTTATGGGACAGGTCACCGGGGTTGTGCTGCTGCCGGAGGTGCGTCGCTGTGTCCTGAATGTGTGGGAGCCCAATGACTACAACGCGGCTCAGACTCGGTGGGCGGCCCTAGGGAACATGATTGCCAAGAGGGATATAGCGCAACTTTGGGGCGCTCAACGGCCGCCCACCGTGTCAGTATGGAAGGAGAATATGGACTGGTGTATGTTTCGGGAGAAGACAGTGTATGTGGCCCGTGGCAAGCCGGGGGCATGGGGTAGAATTTGGGGTCAATGGAATGCGTATCGCGGAGGCATCTGTACGCCCCCCCTGGTGGACACTGATATCGCCATGTCCCCCTGACCCTTGGCGGCTCCTGGCGCTTTTTGTAACAACTACATATGGACGTTCATCTCCCTTGACCCCCTTCCCCCCCCCCCCTCCGTCCCCGGCCTCCCGGTACTCCTCTCTTTAGCGGATTGCTCAAAGGTTCTGACTGGAGTTCCCGGGGGGAGCCTGAGCCGCACTGGTATCCCTCATAACTCGCCTTTTGTTTTTATTGTTTTTATTGTTTTTCATTTTGTTTCTGTTATTGTTGGACTCACGCTTGCTGTTCTTCGAGAACTATCTTGAGCCACTGCGGGGCAGTGCCCTGGGAACTGACTGTAGCCTTGATATGTGTATATTTCCTTATGTACCTAGCGGCCGGCCCGGGTGGTTGTAGGCCCATTCTTGTAACCGAATTACTGTTCAATAAAAACTTCTTCAAAAAAAAAAAAAAAAAAAAAAAAGAAATATTATGATGAACAAAAAAAAAAAAAAAAAAAAAAAAACTCAGAGTTAAACAAACTAATAAACAAATCTAACATCCAGTATGCTTACCTTAGAGTGGCTGCGCCCCGACCGGCCGTCCCCCAAATGATGGAACTTACCAGAAGATACCAATGCCAGCAGATTCGACATGACATACGTAACTAAGTAACGACAACAAGCATATTCACAACATTGCTAACAACACAATTACGAAGTAAACACCAATAACAATGCAAAAACAAACGAAAGCACGCATGAATTAATTTCCGAAAACTACAAATATAAACTAAATATATAAAAACAAGATACATACATTAAACTGACTACATTTAAAAAAGAAATATATAACAACGGCCCACATACATTATACTTACCTAACATTGGCTGCGACCCACCCGGCTGCACCGCCTAGAAGTTGAAAAATAAAAAAACACTCCAAATAACCCAAGACACGTCATTGTAAAACATACATTACACTTACCTTCGAGTGGCTGCGCCCGGCCCAGCCGTCCCCCGAATGATGGAACTTACCAGAAGATACCAATGCCAGCAGATTCGACATGACATACGTAACTAAGTAACGACAACAAGCATATTCGCTACATTGATAACAACACAATTACGAAGTAAACACCAATAACAATGCAAAAACAAATGTAAGCACGCATGAATTAATTTTCGAAAACTACAAATATAACCAAAATATATAAAAACAGGATACATACATTAAACTGAGTACATTTAAAAAAGAAATATATAACAACGCCTACATACATTATACTTACCTTACATTGGCTGTGACCCGCCCGGCTGCACAGCCTAGAAGTAGAAAAATAAAAAAACACTCCAAATAACCCAAGACACGTCATTGTAAAACATACATTACACTTACCTTAGAGTGGCTGCGCCCCGCCTGGCCGTCCCCCGAATGATGGAACTTACCGAAAGATACCAATGCCAGCAGATTCGACATGCCATACGTAACTAAGTAACGACAACAAGCATATTCGCAACATTGATAACAGCACAATTACGAAGTAAACACCAATAACAATACAAAAAGAAACGTAAGCACGCATAAATTAATTTTCGAAACTACAAATATAAACCAAATATTTCAAAAACAGGATACATACATTAAACTGACTCCATTTAAAAAAGAAATATATAACAACGGCCTACATACATTATACTTACCTTACATTGGCTGCGACCCGCCCGGCTGCACCGCCTAGAAGTAGAAAAATAAGAAAACACTGCAAATAACCCAAGACACGTCATTGTAAAACATACATTACACTTACCTTAGAGTGGTTGCGCCCCGCCCGGCCGTCCCGTGAATGATGGAACTTACCAGAATATCCCAATGCCAGCAGATTCGACATGACATGCGTAACTAAGTAACAATAACAAGCATATTCGAAACATTGATAACAACACAATTACGAAGTAAACACCATCAATAACAATACAAAAAGAAACGTAAGCACGCTTGAATTAATTTTCGAAAACTACAAATATAAACAAAATATATAAAAAACAGGATACATACATTAACTGACTCCATTTAAAAAAGAAATATATAACAATGGCCTACATACATTATACTTACTGTACATTGGCTGCGACCCGCCCGGCTGCACCACCTAGAAGTAGAAAAATAAAAAAATCACTCCAAATAAACCCAAGACACGTCATTGTAAAACATACATTACACTTACCTTAGAGTGGCTGCACCCCGCCCGGCTGTCCCCCGAATGATGGAACTTACCAGAAGATACCAATGCCAGCAAATTTGACATGACATATGTAACTAAGTAACGACAACAAGCATATTCGCAACATTGATAACAACACAATTATGAAGTAAACACCAACAATAACAATAGAAAAAGAAACGTAAGCACGCATGAATTAATTTTCGAAAACTACAAATATAAACAAAATATATTAAAAAAACAGTCGCCGCTCGGTCCTTCCGACGGTCAGCCTGTAAAAGAAAGAAAAAAAAGTACAAAAACATTAGCAAAACCAAACTAAGACAACATCGCTTACCTTACAGATGCTGGCAGAGCTGCATAGATACCGGTGACAGCAGTCGGTCGTCGCCGCTCGGTCCTTCCGACGGTCAGCCTGTAAAAGAAAGAAAAAAAAGGACAAAAACATTAGCAAAAACAAACTAAGACAGCATTGCTTACCTTACAGATGCTTGCAGGGCTGCATACATACCAGTGGCAGCAGTCGGTCGTCCCCACTCGGTCCTTCCGACGGTCCGCCTGTAAAAGAAAGCACAAAGGACAAAAACATTAGCACAAACAAACTAAGACAACATCGCTTTCCTTACAGATGCTGGCAGGGCTGCATATATACCGGCGACAGCAGTCGGTCGTCGCCGCTCGGTGCTTCCGATGGTCCGCCTGTAAAAGAAAGAAAAAAAGGACAAAAACATTAGCAAAAACAAACTAAGACAACATCGCTTACCTTACAGATGCTGGCAGGGTTGCATAGATACCGGCGACAGCAGTCGGTCGTCGCCGATCGGTACTTCCGACGGTCAGCAAAAACAAACTAAGACAACATTGCTTACATTACAGATGCTGGCAGGGCTGCATATATACCGGCGACAGCAGTCGGTCGTCGCCGCTCGGTGTTTCCGACAGTCCGCCTGTAAAAGAAAGAAAAAAAGGACAAAAACATTAGCAAAAACAAACTAAGACAACATTGCTTACATTACAGATGCTGGCAGGGCTGCATATATAGCGGCGACAGCAGTCGGTCGTCGCCGCTCGGTGCTTCCGATGGTCCGCCTGTAAAAGAAAGAAAAAAAGGACAAAAACATTAGCAAAAACAAACTAAGACAACATCGCTTACCTTACAGATGCTTGCAGGGTTGCATAGATACCGGCGACAGCAGTCGGTCGTCGCCGATCGGTACTTCCGACGGTCAGCAAAAACAAACTAAGACAACATTGCTTACATTACAGATGCTGGCAGGGCTGTAATATACCGGCGACAGCAGTCGGTCGTCGCCGCTCGGTGTTTCCGACAGTCTGCCTGTAAAAGAAAGAAAAAAAGGACAAAAACATTAGCAAAAACAAACTAAGACAACATTGCTTACATTACAGATGCTGGCAGGGCTGCATATATACCGGCGACAGCAGTCGGTCGTCGCCGCTCGGTGCTTCCGATGGTCCGCCTGTAAAAGAAAGAAAAAAAGGACAAAAACATTAGCAAAAACAAACTAAGACAACATCGCTTACCTTACAGATGCTGGCAGGGTTGCATAGATACCGGCGACAGCAGTCGGTCGTCGCCGATCGGTACTTCCGACGGTCAGCCTGTAAAAGAAAGCACAAAGGACAAAAACATTAGTACAAACAAACTAAGACAACATCGCTTACCTTACAGATGCTGGCAGAGCTGCATACATACCGGCGACAGCACTCGATCGTCGCCGCTCCGTGCTTCCGACGGTCCGCCTGTAAAAGAAAGCACAAAGGAAAAAAACATTAGCAAAAACAAACTAAGACAACATCGCTTACCTTACAGATGCTTGCAGGGCTGCAAACATACCGGCGACAGCAGTCGGTCGTCGCCGCTCGGTGTTTCCGACGGTCCGCCTGTAAAAGAAGGCACAAAGGACAAAAACATTAGTACAAACAAACTGAGGCAACATCGCTTACCTTACAGATGCTTGCAGGGCTGCATACATACCAGCGACAGCAGTCGGTCGTCGCCGCTCGGTGCTTCCGACGGTCTGCCTGTAAAAGAAAGCACAAAGGACAAAAACATTAGTACAAACTAAGACAACATCGCTTACCTTACAGATGCTTGCAGGGCTGCAAACATACCGGCGACAGCAGTCGGTCGTCGCCGCTCGGTGTTTCCGACGGTCCGCCTGTAAAAGAAGGCACAAAGGACAAAAACATTAGTACAAACAAACTGAGACAACATCGCTTACCTTACAGATGCTTGCAGGGCTGCATACATACCGGCGACAGCAGTCGGTCATCGCCGATCAGTCCTTCCGACAGTCAGCCTGTGGAAAAGAAAGCACAAAGGACAAAAAAATGAGTACAAACAAACTAAGACAACATCGCTTACCTTACAGATGCTTGCAGGGCTGCATACATACCGGCGACAGCAGTCGGTCGTCCCCGCTCCGTCCTTCCGACGGTCCGCCTGTAAAAGAAAGCACAAAGGACAAAAACATTAGCACAAACAAACTAAGACAACATCGCTTACATTACAGATGTAGGCAGGGCTGCATACATACCGGCGACAGCAGTCGGTCGTCACCGCTCGGTGCTTCCGACGGTCCACCTGTAAAAGAAAGCACAAAGGACAAAAACATTAGTACAAACAAACTAAGACAACATCGCTTACCTTACAGATGCTGGCAGAGCTGCATACATACCGGCGACAGCAGTCGGTCGTCGCCGCTCTGTGCTTCCGATGGTCCGCCTGTAAAAGAAAGCACAAAGGAAAACAAATCAGCAAAAACAAACTAAGACAACATTGCTTACCTTACAGATGCTTGCAGGGCTGCATACCTACCGGCGACAGCAGTCGGTCGTCGCCGCTCGGTGTTTCCGACGGTCCGCCTGTAAAAGAAAGCACAAAGGACAAAAACATTGGTACAAACAAACTAAGACAACATCACTTACCTTACAGATGCTTGCAGGGCTGCATACATACCGGCGACAGCAGTCGGTCGTCGCCGATCGGTACTTCCGACGGTCAGCCTGTAAAAGAAAGCACAAAGGACAAAAACATTAGTACAAACAAACTAAGACAACATCGCTTACCTTACAGATGCTGGCAGAGCTGCATACATACCGGCTACAGCACTCGATCGTCGCCGATCCGTGCTTCCGACGGTCCGCCTGTAAAAGAAAGCACAAAGGAAAAAAACATTAGCAAAAACAAACTAAGACAACATCGCTTACCTTACAGATGCTTGCAGGCCTGCAAACATACCGGCGACAGCAGTCGGTCGTCGCCGCTTGGTGTTTCCGACGGTCCGCCTGTAAAAGAAGGCACAAAGGACAAAAACATTAGTACAAACAAACTGAGACAACATCGCTTACCTTACAGATGCTTGCAGGGCTGCATACAGACCAGCGACAGCAGTCGGTCGTCGCCGCTTGGTGCTTCCGACGGTCCGCCTGTAAAAGAAAGCACAAAGGACAAAAACATTAGTACAAACTAAGACAACATCGCTTACCTTACAGATGCTTGCAGGGCTGCAAACATACAGGCGACAGCAGTCGGTCGTCGCCGCTCGGTGTTTCCGACGGTCCGCCTGTAAAAGAAAGCACAAAGAACAAAAACATTAGTACAAACTAAGACAACAGCGCTTACCTTACAGATGCTTGCAGGGCTGCATACATACCGGCGACAGCAGTCGGTCGTCGCCGATCAGTCCTTCCGACAGTCAGCCTGTTGAAAAGAAAGCACAAAGGACAAAAAAATGAGTACAAACAAACTAAGACAACATCGCTTACCTTACAGATGCTGGCAGAGCTGCATACATACTGGCGACAGCAGTCTGTCGTCGCCGCTCAGTGCTTCCGACGGTCCGCCTGTAAAAGAAAGCACAAAGGACAAAAACATTAGTACAAACTAAGACAACATCGCTTACCTTACAGATGCTTGCAGGGCTGCATACATACCGGCGACAGCAGTCGGTCGTCCCCGCTCCGTCCTTCCGACGGTCCGCCTGTAAAAGAAAGCACAAAGGACAAAAACATTAGCACAAACAAACTAAGACAACATCGCTTACATTACAGATGTAGGCAGGGCTGCATACATACCGGCGACAGCAGTCGGTCGTCACCGCTCGGTGCTTCCGACGGTCCACCTGTAAAAGAAAGCACAAAGGACAAAAACATTAGTACAAACAAACTAAGACAACATCGCTTACCTTACAGATGCTGGCAGAGCTGCATACATACCGGCGACAGCAGTCGGTCGTCGCCGCTCTGTGCTTCCGATGGTCCGCCTGTAAAAGAAAGCACAAAGGAAAACAAATCAGCAAAAACAAACTAAGACAACATTGCATACCTTACAGATGCTTGCAGGGCTGCATACCTACCTGCGACAGCAGTCGGTCGTCGCCGCTCGGTGCTTCCGACGGTCCGCCTGTAAAAGAAAGCACAAAGGACAAAAACATTAGTACAAACAAACTAAGACAACATCGCTTACCTTACAGATGCTGGCAGAGCTGCATACATACCGGCGACAGCAGTCGGTCGTCGCCGCTCTGTGCTTCCGATGGTCCGCCTGTAAAAGAAAGCACAAAGGAAAACAAATCAGCAAAAACAAACTAAGACAACATTGCTTACCTTACAGATGCTTGCAGGGCTGCATACCTACCGGCGACAGCAGTCGGTCGTCGCCGCTCGGTGTTTCCGACGGTCCGCCTGTAAAAGAAAGCACAAAGGACAAAAACATTGGTACAAACAAACTAAGACAACATCACTTACCTTACAGATGCTTGCAGGGCTGCATACATACCGGCGACAGCAGTCGGTCATCGCCGATCGGTACTTCCGACGGTCAGCCTGTAAAAGAAAGCACAAAGGACAAAAACATTAGTACAAACAGACTAAGACAACATCGCTTACCTTACAGATGCTGGCAGAGCTGCATACATACCGGCTACAGCACTCGATCGTCGCCGATCCGTGCTTCCGACGGTCCGCCTGTAAAAGAAAGCACAAAGGAAAAAAACATTAGCAAAAACAAACTAAGACAACATCGCTTACCTTACAGATGCTTGCAGGGCTGCAAACATACCGGCGACAGCAGTCGGTCGTCGCCGCTTGGTGTTTCCGACGGTCCGCCTGTAAAAGAAGGCACAAAGGACAAAAACATTAGTACAAACAAACTGAGACAACATCGCTTACCTTACAGATGCTTGCAGGGCTGCATACAGACCAGCGACAGCAGTCGGTCGTCGCCGCTTGGTGCTTCCGACGGTCTGCCTGTAAAAGAAAGCACAAAGGACAAAAACATTAGTACAAACTAAGACAACATCGCTTACCTTACAGATGCTTGCAGGGCTGCAAACATACAGGCGACAGCAGTCGGTCGTCGCCGCTCGGTGTTTCCGACGGTCCGCCTGTAAAAGAAAGCACAAAGGACAAAAACATTAGTACAAACTAAGACAACAGCGCTTACCTTACAGATGCTTGCAGGGCTGCATACATACCGGCGACAGCAGTCGGTCGTCGCCGATCAGTCCTTCCGACAGTCAGCCTGTTGAAAAGAAAGCACAAAGGACAAAAAAATGAGTACAAACAAACTAAGACAACATCGCTTACCTTACAGATGCTGGCAGAGCTGCATACATACTGGCGACAGCAGTCAGTCGTCGCCGCTCAGTGCTTCCGACGGTCCGCCTGTAAAAGAAAGCACAAAGGACAAAAACATTAGTACAAACTAAGACAACATCGCTTACCTTACAGATGCTTGCAGGGCTGCATACATACCGGCGACAGCAGTCGGTCGTCCCCGCTCCGTCCTTCCGACGGTCCGCCTGTAAAAGAAAGCACAAAGGACAAAAACATTAGCACAAACAAACTAAGACAACATCGCTTACATTACCGATGTAGGCAGGGCTGCATACATACCGGCGACAGCAGTCGGTCGTCACCGCTCGGTGCTTCCGACGGTCCACCTGTAAAAGAAAGCACAAAGGACAAAAACATTAGTACAAACAAACTAAGACAACATCGCTTACCTTACAGATGCTGGCAGAGCTGCATACATACCGGCGACAGCAGTCGGTCGTCGCCGCTCTGTGCTTCCGATGGTCCGCCTGTAAAAGAAAGCACAAAGGAAAACAAATCAGCAAAAACAAACTAAGACAACATTGCATACCTTACAGATGCTTGCAGGGCTGCATACCTACCTGCGACAGCAGTCGGTCGTCGCCGCTCGGTGCTTCCGACGGTCCGCCTGTAAAAGAAAGCACAAAGGACAAAAACATTAGTACAAACAAACTAAGACAACATCGCTTACCTTACAGATGCTTGCAGGGCTGCATACATACCGGCGACAGCAGTCGGTCGTCGCCGATCGGTACTTCCGACGGTCAGCCTGTAAAAGAAAGCACAAAGGACAAAAACATTAGTACAAACAAACTAAGACAACATCGCTTACCTTACAGATGCTGGCAGAGCTGCATACATACCGGCGACAGCACTCGATCGTCGCCGCTCCGTGCTTCCGACGGTCCGCCTGTAAAAGAAAGCACAAAGGAAAAAAACATTAGCAAAAACAAACTAAGACAACATCGCTTACCTTACAGATGCTTGCAGGGCTGCAAACATACCGGCGACAGCAGTCGGTCATCGCCGCTCGGTGTTTCCGACGGTCCGCCTGTAAAAGAAGGCACAAAGTGCAAAAACATTAGTACAAACAAACTGAGACAACATCGCTTACCTTACAGATGCTTGCAGGGCTGCATACATACCAGCGACAGCAGTCGGTCGTCGCCGCTCGGTGCTTCCGACGGTCCGCATGTAAAAGAAAGCACAAAGGACAAAAACATTAGTACAAACTAAGACAACATCGCTTACCTTACAGATGCTTGCAGGGCTGCAAACATACCGGCGACAGCAGTCGGTCGTCGCCGCTCGGTGTTTCCGACGGTCCGCCTGTAAAAGAAGGCACAAAGGACAAAAACATTAGTACAAACAAACTGAGACAACATCGCTTACCTTACAGATGCTTGCAGGGCTGCATACATACCGGCGACAGCAGTCGGTCGTCACCGATCAGTCCTTCCGACAGTCAGCCTGTGGAAAAGAAAGCACAAAGGACAAAAAAATGAGTACAAACAAACTAAGACAACATCGCTTACCTTACAGATGCTGGCAGAGCTGCATACATACTGGCGACAGTAGTCAGTCGTCGCCGCTCAGTGCTTCCGACGGTCCGCCTGTAAAAGAAAGCACAAAGGACAAAAACATTAGTACAAACTAAGACAACATCGCTTACCTTACAGATGCTTGCAGGGCTGCATACATACCGGCGACAGCAGTCGGTCGTCCCCGCTCCGTCCTTCCGACGGTCTGCCTGTAAAAGAAAGCACAAAGGACAAAAACATTAGCACAAACAAACTAAGACAACATCGCTTACATTACAGATGTAGGCAGGGCTGCATACATACCGGCGACAGCAGTCGGTCGTCACCGCTCGGTGCTTCCGACGGTCCACCTGTAAAAGAAAGCACAAAGGACAAAAACATTAGTACAAACAAACTAAGACAACATCGCTTACCTTACAGATGCTGGCAGAGCTGCATACATACCGGCGACAGCAGTCGGTCGTCGCCGCTCGGTGCTTCCGACGGTCCGCCTGTAAAAGAAAGCACAAAGGACAAAAACATTGGTACAAACAAACTAAGACAACATCACTTACCTTACAGATGCTTGCAGGGCTACATACATACCGGCGACAGCAGTCGGTCGTCGCCGCTCGGTGTTTCCGACGGTCTGCCTGTAAACGAAAGCGCAAAGGACAAAAACATTAGTACAAACAAACTGAGACAACATCGCTTACCTTACAGATGCTTGCAGGGCTGCATACATACCGGCGACAGCAGTCGGTCGTCGCCGATCAGTCCTTCCGACAGTCAGCCTGTTGAAAAGAAAGCACAAAGGACAAAAAAATGAGTACAAACAAACTAAGACAACATCGCTTACCTTACAGATGCTGGCAGAGCTGCATACATACTGGCGACAGCAGTCTGTCGTCGCCGCTCAGTGCTTCCGACGGTCCGCCTGTAAAAGAAAGCACAAAGGACAAAAACATTAGTACAAACTAAGACAACATCGCTTACCTTACAGATGCTTGCAGGGCTGCATACATACCGGCGACAGCAGTCGGTCGTCCCCGCTCCGTCCTTCCGACGGTCCGCCTGTAAAAGAAAGCACAAAGGACAAAAACATTAGCACAAACAAACTAAGACAACATCGCTTACATTACAGATGTAGGCAGGGCTGCATACATACCGGCGACAGCAGTCGGTCGTCACCGCTCGGTGCTTCCGACGGTCCACCTGTAAAAGAAAGCACAAAGGACAAAAACATTAGTACAAACAAACTAAGACAACATCGCTTACCTTACAGATGCTGGCAGAGCTGCATACATACCGGCGACAGCAGTCGGTCGTCGCCGCTCTGTGCTTCCGATGGTCCGCCTGTAAAAGAAAGCACAAAGGAAAACAAATCAGCAAAAACAAACTAAGACAACATTGCATACCTTACAGATGCTTGCAGGGCTGCATACCTACCTGCGACAGCAGTCGGTCGTCGCCGCTCGGTGCTTCCGACGGTCCGCCTGTAAAAGAAAGCACAAAGGACAAAAACATTAGTACAAACAAACTAAGACAACATCGCTTACCTTACAGATGCTGGCAGAGCTGCATACATACCGGCGACAGCAGTCGGTCGTCGCCGCTCTGTGCTTCCGATGGTCCGCCTGTAAAAGAAAGCACAAAGGAAAACAAATCAGCAAAAACAAACTAAGACAACATTGCTTACCTTACAGATGCTTGCAGGGCTGCATACCTACCGGCGACAGCAGTCGGTCGTCGCCGCTCGGTGTTTCCGACGGTCCGCCTGTAAAAGAAAGCACAAAGGACAAAAACATTGGTACAAACAAACTAAGACAACATCACTTACCTTACAGATGCTTGCAGGGCTGCATACATACCGGCGACAGCAGTCGGTCATCGCCGATCGGTACTTCCGACGGTCAGCCTGTAAAAGAAAGCACAAAGGACAAAAACATTAGTACAAACAGACTAAGACAACATCGCTTACCTTACAGATGCTGGCAGAGCTGCATACATACCGGCTACAGCACTCGATCGTCGCCGATCCGTGCTTCCGACGGTCCGCCTGTAAAAGAAAGCACAAAGGAAAAAAACATTAGCAAAAACAAACTAAGACAACATCGCTTACCTTACAGATGCTTGCAGGGCTGCAAACATACCGGCGACAGCAGTCGGTCGTCGCCGCTTGGTGTTTCCGACGGTCCGCCTGTAAAAGAAGGCACAAAGGACAAAAACATTAGTACAAACAAACTGAGACAACATCGCTTACCTTACAGATGCTTGCAGGGCTGCATACAGACCAGCGACAGCAGTCGGTCGTCGCCGCTTGGTGCTTCCGACGGTCTGCCTGTAAAAGAAAGCACAAAGGACAAAAACATTAGTACAAACTAAGACAACATCGCTTACCTTACAGATGCTTGCAGGGCTGCAAACATACAGGCGACAGCAGTCGGTCGTCGCCGCTCGGTGTTTCCGACGGTCCGCCTGTAAAAGAAAGCACAAAGGACAAAAACATTAGTACAAACTAAGACAACAGCGCTTACCTTACAGATGCTTGCAGGGCTGCATACATACCGGCGACAGCAGTCGGTCGTCGCCGATCAGTCCTTCCGACAGTCAGCCTGTTGAAAAGAAAGCACAAAGGACAAAAAAATGAGTACAAACAAACTAAGACAACATCGCTTACCTTACAGATGCTGGCAGAGCTGCATACATACTGGCGACAGCAGTCAGTCGTCGCCGCTCAGTGCTTCCGACGGTCCGCCTGTAAAAGAAAGCACAAAGGACAAAAACATTAGTACAAACTAAGACAACATCGCTTACCTTACAGATGCTTGCAGGGCTGCATACATACCGGCGACAGCAGTCGGTCGTCCCCGCTCCGTCCTTCCGACGGTCCGCCTGTAAAAGAAAGCACAAAGGACAAAAACATTAGCACAAACAAACTAAGACAACATCGCTTACATTACCGATGTAGGCAGGGCTGCATACATACCGGCGACAGCAGTCGGTCGTCACCGCTCGGTGCTTCCGACGGTCCACCTGTAAAAGAAAGCACAAAGGACAAAAACATTAGTACAAACAAACTAAGACAACATCGCTTACCTTACAGATGCTGGCAGAGCTGCATACATACCGGCGACAGCAGTCGGTCGTCGCCGCTCTGTGCTTCCGATGGTCCGCCTGTAAAAGAAAGCACAAAGGAAAACAAATCAGCAAAAACAAACTAAGACAACATTGCATACCTTACAGATGCTTGCAGGGCTGCATACCTACCTGCGACAGCAGTCGGTCGTCGCCGCTCGGTGCTTCCGACGGTCCGCCTGTAAAAGAAAGCACAAAGGACAAAAACATTAGTACAAACAAACTAAGACAACATCGCTTACCTTACAGATGCTTGCAGGGCTGCATACATACCGGCGACAGCAGTCGGTCGTCGCCGATCGGTACTTCCGACGGTCAGCCTGTAAAAGAAAGCACAAAGGACAAAAACATTAGTACAAACAAACTAAGACAACATCGCTTACCTTACAGATGCTGGCAGAGCTGCATACATACCGGCGACAGCACTCGATCGTCGCCGCTCCGTGCTTCCGACGGTCCGCCTGTAAAAGAAAGCACAAAGGAAAAAAACATTAGCAAAAACAAACTAAGACAACATCGCTTACCTTACAGATGCTTGCAGGGCTGCAAACATACCGGCGACAGCAGTCGGTCATCGCCGCTCGGTGTTTCCGACGGTCCGCCTGTAAAAGAAGGCACAAAGTGCAAAAACATTAGTACAAACAAACTGAGACAACATCGCTTACCTTACAGATGCTTGCAGGGCTGCATACATACCAGCGACAGCAGTCGGTCGTCGCCGCTCGGTGCTTCCGACGGTCCGCATGTAAAAGAAAGCACAAAGGACAAAAACATTAGTACAAACTAAGACAACATCGCTTACCTTACAGATGCTTGCAGGGCTGCAAACATACCGGCGACAGCAGTCGGTCGTCGCCGCTCGGTGTTTCCGACGGTCCGCCTGTAAAAGAAGGCACAAAGGACAAAAACATTAGTACAAACAAACTGAGACAACATCGCTTACCTTACAGATGCTTGCAGGGCTGCATACATACCGGCGACAGCAGTCGGTCGTCACCGATCAGTCCTTCCGACAGTCAGCCTGTGGAAAAGAAAGCACAAAGGACAAAAAAATGAGTACAAACAAACTAAGACAACATCGCTTACCTTACAGATGCTGGCAGAGCTGCATACATACTGGCGACAGTAGTCAGTCGTCGCCGCTCAGTGCTTCCGACGGTCCGCCTGTAAAAGAAAGCACAAAGGACAAAAACATTAGTACAAACTAAGACAACATCGCTTACCTTACAGATGCTTGCAGGGCTGCATACATACCGGCGACAGCAGTCGGTCGTCCCCGCTCCGTCCTTCCGACGGTCTGCCTGTAAAAGAAAGCACAAAGGACAAAAACATTAGCACAAACAAACTAAGACAACATCGCTTACATTACAGATGTAGGCAGGGCTGCATACATACCGGCGACAGCAGTCGGTCGTCACCGCTCGGTGCTTCCGACGGTCCACCTGTAAAAGAAAGCACAAAGGACAAAAACATTAGTACAAACAAACTAAGACAACATCGCTTACCTTACAGATGCTGGCAGAGCTGCATACATACCGGCGACAGCAGTCGGTCGTCGCCGCTCGGTGCTTCCGACGGTCCGCCTGTAAAAGAAAGCACAAAGGACAAAAACATTGGTACAAACAAACTAAGACAACATCACTTACCTTACAGATGCTTGCAGGGCTACATACATACCGGCGACAGCAGTCGGTCGTCGCCGCTCGGTGTTTCCGACGGTCTGCCTGTAAACGAAAGCGCAAAGGACAAAAACATTAGTACAAACAAACTGAGACAACATCGCTTACCTTACAGATGCTTGCAGGGCTGCATACATACCGGCGACAGCAGTCGGTCGTCGCCGATCGGTCCTTCCGACAGTCAGCCTGTGGAAAAGAAAGCACAAAGGACAAAAAAATGAGTACAAACAAACTAAGACAACATCGCTTACCTTACAGATGCTGGCAGAGCTGCATACATACTGGCGACAGCAGTCGGTCGTCGCCGCTCAGTGCTTCCGACGGTCCGCCTGGAAAAGAAAGCACAAAGGACAAAAACATTAGTACAAACTAAGACAACATCGCTTACCTTACAGATGCTTGCAGGGCTGCATACATACCGGCGACAGCAGTCGGTCGTCCCCGCCCCGTCCTTCCGACGGTCCGCCTGTAAAAGAAAGCACAAAGGACAAAAACATTAGCACAAACAAACTAAGACAACATCGCTTACATTACAGATGTAGGCAGGGCTGCATACATACCGGCGACAGCAGTCGGTCGTCACCGCTCGGTGCTTCCGACGGTCCACCTGTAAAAGAAAGCACAAAGTACAAAAACATTAGTACAAACAAACTAAGACAACATCGCTTACCTTACAGATGCTGGCAGAGCTGCATACATACCGGCGACAGCAGTCGGTCGTCACCGCTCTGTGCTTCCGATGGTCCGCCTGTAAAAGAAAGCACAAAGGAAAACAAATCAGCAAAAACAAACTAAGACAACATTGCTTACCTTACAGATGCTTGCAGGGCTGCATACCTACCGGCGACAGCAGTCGGTCGTCGCCGCTCGGTGCTTCCGACGGTCCGCCTGTAAAAGAAAGCACAAAGGACAAAAACATTGGTACAAACAAACTAAGACAACATCACTTACCTTACAGATGCTTGCAGGGCTGCATACATACCGGCGACAGCAGTCGGTCGTCGCCGCTCGGTGTTTCCGACGGTCTGCCTGTAAACGAAAGCACAAAGGACAAAAACATTAGTACAAACAAACTGAGACAACATTGCTTACCTTACAGATGCTTGCAGGGCTGCATACATACCGGCGACAGCAGTCGGTCGTCGCCGCTCTGTGCTTCCGATGGTCCGCCTGTAAAAGAAAGCACAAAGGAAAACAAATCAGCAAAAACAAACTAAGACAACATTGCATACCTTACAGATGCTTGCAGGGCTGCATACCTACCTGCGACAGCAGTCGGTCGTCGCCGCTCGGTGCTTCCGACGGTCCGCCTGTAAAAGAAAGCACAAAGGACAAAAACATTAGTACAAACAAACTAAGACAACATCGCTTACCTTACAGATGCTTGCAGGGCTGCATACATACCGGCGACAGCAGTCGGTCGTCGCCGATCGGTACTTCCGACGGTCAGCCTGTAAAAGAAAGCACAAAGGACAAAAACATTAGTACAAACAAACTAAGACAACATCGCTTACCTTACAGATGCTGGCAGAGCTGCATACATACCGGCGACAGCACTCGATCGTCGCCGCTCCGTGCTTCCGACGGTCCGCCTGTAAAAGAAAGCACAAAGGAAAAAAACATTAGCAAAAACAAACTAAGACAACATCGCTTACCTTACAGATGCTTGCAGGGCTGCAAACATACCGGCGACAGCAGTCGGTCATCGCCGCTCGGTGTTTCCGACGGTCCGCCTGTAAAAGAAGGCACAAAGTGCAAAAACATTAGTACAAACAAACTGAGACAACATCGCTTACCTTACAGATGCTTGCAGGGCTGTATACATACCAGCGACAGCAGTCGGTCGTCGCCGCTCGGTGCTTCCGACGGTCCGCATGTAAAAGAAAGCACAAAGGACAAAAACATTAGTACAAACTAAGACAACATCGCTTACCTTACAGATGCTTGCAGGGCTGCAAACATACCGGCGACAGCAGTCGGTCGTCGCCGCTCGGTGTTTCCGACGGTCCGCCTGTAAAAGAAGGCACAAAGGACAAAAACATTAGTACAAACAAACTGAGACAACATCGCTTACCTTACAGATGCTTGCAGGGCTGCATACATACCGGCGACAGCAGTCGGTCGTCACCGATCAGTCCTTCCGACAGTCAGCCTGTGGAAAAGAAAGCACAAAGGACAAAAAAATGAGTACAAACAAACTAAGACAACATCGCTTACCTTACAGATGCTGGCAGAGCTGCATACATACTGGCGACAGTAGTCAGTCGTCGCCGCTCAGTGCTTCCGACGGTCCGCCTGTAAAAGAAAGCACAAAGGACAAAAACATTAGTACAAACTAAGACAACATCGCTTACCTTACAGATGCTTGCAGGGCTGCATACATACCGGCGACAGCAGTCGGTCGTCCCCGCTCCGTCCTTCCGACGGTCTGCCTGTAAAAGAAAGCACAAAGGACAAAAACATTAGCACAAACAAACTAAGACAACATCGCTTACATTACAGATGTAGGCAGGGCTGCATACATACCGGCGACAGCAGTCGGTCGTCACCGCTCGGTGCTTCCGACGGTCCACCTGTAAAAGAAAGCACAAAGGACAAAAACATTAGTACAAACAAACTAAGACAACATCGCTTACCTTACAGATGCTGGCAGAGCTGCATACATACCGGCGACAGCAGTCGGTCGTCACCGCTCTGTGCTTCCGATGGTCCGCCTGTAAAAGAAAGCACAAAGGAAAACAAATCAGCAAAAACAAACTAAGACAACATTGCTTACCTTACAGATGCTTGCAGGGCTGCATACCTACCGGCGACAGCAGTCGGTCGTCGCCGCTCGGTGCTTCCGACGGTCCGCCTGTAAAAGAAAGCACAAAGGACAAAAACATTGGTACAAACAAACTAAGACAACATCACTTACCTTACAGATGCTTGCAGGGCTGCATACATACCGGCGACAGCAGTCGGTCGTCGCCGCTCGGTGTTTCCGACGGTCTGCCTGTAAACGAAAGCACAAAGGACAAAAACATTAGTACAAACAAACTGAGACAACATCGCTTACCTTACAGATGCTTGCAGGGCTGCATACATACCGGCGACAGCAGTCGGTCGTCGCCGATCGGTCCTTCCGACAGTCAGCCTGTGGAAAAGAAAGCACAAAGGACAAAAAAATGAGTACAAACAAACTAAGACAACATCGCTTACCTTACAGATGCTGGCAGAGCTGCATACATACTGGCGACAGCAGTCGGTCGTCGCCGCTCAGTGCTTCCGACGGTCCGCCTGGAAAAGAAAGCACAAAGGACAAAAACATTAGTACAAACTAAGACAACATCGCTTACCTTACAGATGCTTGCAGGGCTGCATACATACCGGCGACAGCAGTCGGTCGTCCCCGCCCCGTCCTTCCGACAGTCCGCCTGTAAAAGAAAGCACAAAGGACAAAAACATTAGCACAAACAAACTAAGACAACATCGCTTACATTACAGATGTAGGCAGGGCTGCATACATACCGGCGACAGCAGTCGGTCGTCACCGCTCGGTGCTTCCGACGGTCCACCTGTAAAAGAAAGCACAAAGGACAAAAACATTAGTACAAACAAACTAAGACAACATCGCTTACCTTACAGATGCTGGCAGAGCTGCATACATACCGGCGACAGCAGTCGGTCGTCACCGCTCTGTGCTTCCGATGGTCCGCCTGTAAAAGAAAGCACAAAGGAAAACAAATCAGCAAAAACAAACTAAGACAACATTGCTTACCTTACAGATGCTTGCAGGGCTGCATACCTACCGGCGACAGCAGTCGGTCGTCGCCGCTCGGTGCTTCCGACGGTCCGCCTGTAAAAGAAAGCACAAAGGACAAAAACATTGGTACAAACAAACTAAGACAACATCACTTACCTTACAGATGCTTGCAGGGCTGCATACATACCGGCGACAGCAGTCGGTCGTCGCCGCTCGGTGTTTCCGACGGTCTGCCTGTAAACGAAAGCACAAAGGACAAAAACATTAGTACAAACAAACTGAGACAACATCGCTTACCTTACAGATGCTTGCAGGGCTGCATACATACCGGCGACAGCAGTCGGTCGTCGCCGATCGGTCCTTCCGACAGTCAGCCTGTGGAAAAGAAAGCACAAAGGACAAAAAAATGAGTACAAACAAACTAAGACAACATCGCTTACCTTACAGATGCTGGCAGAGCTGCATACATACTGGCGACAGCAGTCGGTCGTCGCCGCTCAGTGCTTCCGACGGTCCGCCTGTAAAAGAAAGCACAAAGGACAAAAACATTAGTACAAACTAAGACAACATCGCTTACCTTACAGATGCTTGCAGGGCTGCATACATACCGGCGACAGCAGTCGGTCGTCCCCGCCCCGTCCTTCCGACGGTCCGCCTGTAAAAGAAAGCACAAAGGACAAAAACATTAGCACAAACAAACTAAGACAACATCGCTTACATTACAGATGTAGGCAGGGCTGCAGACATACCGGCGACAGCAGTTGGTCGTCGCCGCTCGGTGCTTCCGACGGTCCACCTGTAAAAGAAAGCACAAAGGACAAAAACATTAGTACAAACAAACTAAGACAACATTGCTTACCTTACAGATGCTGGCAGAGCTGCATACATACCAGCGACAGCAGTCGGTCGTCGCCGCTCTGTGCTTCCGATTTTCCGCCTGTAAAAGAAAGCACAAAGGAAAACAAATCAGCAAAAACAAACTAAGACAACATTGCTTACCTTACAGATGCTTGCAGGCCTGCATACATACTGGCGACAGCAGTCGGTCGTCGCCGCTCGGTGCTTCCGACGGTCCGCCTGTAAAAGAAAGCACAAAGGACAAAAACATTGGTACAAACAAACTAAGACAACATCACTTACTTTACAGATGCTTGCAGGGCTGCATACATACCGGCGACAGCAGTCGGTCATCCCCGCTCGGTCCTTCTGACGGTCCGCCTGTAAAAGAAAGCACAAAGGACAAAAATATTAGCACAAACAAACTAAGACAACATTGCTTACCTTACAGATGCAGGCAGGGCTGCATACATACCAGCGACAGCAGTCGGTCGTCGCCGCTCAGTGCTTCCGACGGTCCGCCTGTAAAAGAAAGCACAAAGGACAAAAACATTAGTACAAACAAACTAAGACGACATCGCTTACCTTACAGATGCTGGCAGAGCTGCATACATACCGGCGACAGCAGTCTGTCGTCGCCGATCGGGCCTTCCAACGGTCCGCCTGGAAAAGAAAGGACAAAAACATTAGTACAAACAAACTAAGACAACATTGCTTACCTTACAGATGCTGGCAGAGCTGCATAGATACCGGCGACAGCAGTCGGTCATCGCCGATCGGTCCTTCCGACGGTCTGCTTGGAAAAGAAAGCACAAAGGACAAAAACATTAGTACAAACAAACTAAGACAACATCGCTTACCTTACAGATGCTGGCAGAGCTGCATACATACCGGCGACAGCAGTCGGTCGTCGCCGATCGGTCCTTCCGATGGTCCGCCTGGAAAAGAAAGCACAAAGGACAAAAAAACATTAGTGCAAACAAACTAAGACAACAACGCTTACCTTCAAGATCCGAAAAGCACACAGTAGAAAACAGGAATACGTCCGCCTGCAAGCAAACAACAAAAGAAAGTGAATAAGAACATCCCCCCCAAAAATTCCTGGGACCAATAAAAAAGGGTAAACACGCCCAGATAGATAACAAATCGTTTACCACAAATGTAAAGCAAACGAGCCAGTCCAACTGGGACGGCTCTAAAAGAGAAAAGTGTACGTCACTAGACGCTCTTTTCCAATGGCTGGCCACCGTTTAGCATAAACGGTGATGCCAGCCAATGGAAAGGAGGGGCGGGGTTTAAAGCTCACTAGAGAAATCTAACCTAAAACATTAAATCTCGCCAGCGAGACTGCGCATATCTGCACAGCCTACACTAGCCGAGACCTAAAAGGCAACATTTTCTACAAACCGGGCACAAACAAATGTTTGTTTCTTTCAAATGGCTTTATAGGCTAATACATACCATAAAGGAGCCAAATGATCCCTCCTTTGTTCATTAAGCCTGCTAACCTAGCTCTCAACCTGTCAATGTCGTAAAGAGGGACTAATGAGTGGGAAATTATGACTCCTCTTAACCTTGTTTTCTTGCCTTTAATAGAAATAGCAGTTCATCTAAGAAACCTACTCTTCCAGAGACCTGATGAATGAAAGCTGCCAATGGGATCACATTTTAGTAACCAACTGTTTAGTCCCATTTGTGTAGGGCACACTCCAATACAAACAGCAATCCATCTTTTGCTGCTTGCAGTCACTTTAAGTACTCTCGATGGTTGAAACTCCCTAGTATGATATGCCATCATGCTACTTATTTCACCATTCTTGCCTATCCGATATGTTTTACTGTACAAAGGACTTGTGTCATGAGTCCCCTGAAAAGTGCTCTACATAGTTTATATGTTGCTCCTCTGTGAAGTTCTGGTAGGGGCGGACTAAGAACAGGACCACAACATACATGAGTCTTGAATTTACTGACTGTTAACTGTAAAGGAGCCCTTTTTTTAACCAGATATCTGTTTTTAGAATGTGTGAGAGAGTGTCGATGTGAAGAAATAGGAGTTTCCCTATGGAGTAAATCATAATAAACTTTTAATGTATTGTGATTTGAATAGGTAAGGCTATTGATAATAAAAAATAAAAGAATACAAGAAAAGTGGTGATGTTGTAAAGTGGAAAACAAATAATACATGACTACCTGCTAAAATCGAAATATACGTTATGTTATGTGAATTTGTAGAACACAGCTATTCACCCGTGAGGGTTTCCAGGTGCTCAGTAGGGCATGCCTGAGGTGGGAGGAGTTCATGTATGTTTCATCTAGAAGAGCCTTGTCTTGAGGTTCCTTCAGAAGACCAATGGGGGAGGGAGCGGTTCTGAGGTGTTTCGGGAGGTGATTCCAGGTTTTGGCTGCAAAGTATGAGAAGGACCATCTTCGCTTCTGGTCTTCTTGATTGATGCGAGGGAGGTGTGCTCTTGCCTGGGCCGCAGATCGAAGGTGTCGCTAGGTTGATAGAAGTTGAGGCGATGATTGAGGTGAACTGGACCGGTGTTGTGGAGAGCTTTGAGGGCGTGGGTGAGTAGCTTGAACTTTCATCTTTCCTAGACTGGGAGACAGTGGAGATTGTGTAGGGTGAAAAGATGTGGTTATTTCGTTGGATGTTTAAGATGTATCTGGTGACAGCGTTCTGGGTGGTTTGAAGTCAGTGTAGGACATGGGCTGCGATTCCAATGTAGAGGGTGTTTCCATAACCAGGTCTACTGCGCCTGGGTAACTGTTTGTCTGGTGTTTAGTTGGATCCACTGGAAAATCGTGTGTAGTGTTGCAGTTGCAGCTTTTTTTCCTCTACTTCAGCAACCGCACTGGGCCCATAAGATTATCCTGTTTCCATGAATTTCTACTGAGCAGAGATTTTACATTATACCCATAGAACATTGGTCCTGCTCTCCCTTTGTAGTGGGGGCGGTTGGACGTTATTTTCCCTATCACTGGTTTCATCTACCTCTGAGGGGTATCTGCCCTCTCAGAAAGGCAGTGGCGGCTTCTCCGCTAAGGCGGAGGAGCATAGCCCCACTGATGTGCAGCAGCAGCGAAATAAAGGAAAAATAACATGATAATAACTCAAGGTTATTATCATTTTATCTTGTCCAGCTGCGGCATCTCTGCAGGGCAGGGCAGCCCTGACACAGGAGCAGGGGGAGTGGTGAGCACAATTTGCAAGTGCACATGAATGTTTGGCCGGCCATCTGGGGCCACTCAGGTTCCCCGCCCCACCACCCCCTATCGGTGCTGGCCAAAGCTGCAGAAGTGTGGTCCTTTGAGTATTCTGCCAAAAGCTCCTGGAGTTTGACCTTGAAAGGATGAGACCCCATGGGTATTTTCTTGAGTTTGCATAGAGATCTTATCTTAGCAGTTCACCAACCAGGATCTGCACTTGACTCTACGTGCGGATAGCTAACACACTCAAGTACCTTCCTGATTTACAATGAGTATTGACAACATTTATGTTTCCTGTTAGCTACTCACATATATGTATCTAGTTTATACTGCTTTCTGGTTGATGTAACACTTGTAGAGCACTCTGATACCCTCCCAGGGTCTAGTTCGTGCTATATAAAACTTATAAAAAAGTAATCCATCTCCAGGTGGAGGTAATGGTTGTTGTCAAGCTCCACCACCCTATTCTCTATGTCAGCTATAACTATAGGCCTCACAGGTTAGTTACAAAAGAAAAAAGGTATTGGTAGCTCCTTCATGGGTACAGTACAAGGATCGGTTCCCGCAATTCACACACACAAGGAATTAGTCTTTATTCAAAGTCAAATTGTTACATTAGGCAGAAAGAGTTAATGCAACATTTGAAAGAGACATGTCAAAGTTAATTTCACTTGGCCATGAAATAATGCAGCCTAAGCAAGAGAATTTCAATGAGTTGAAAAAATCATCTTCTTTTAGTGAATCAACTTATTATTAACTATTTAAAACATAATAAAGTAAATCAAACGTTTCATAATAAGAAATAATAATAGTTTTTCAGTGAATATTGTATTAAAAATTAACAATCCTAAATATGGCCTACTCATACAATTTTCAAAAAGTAGCAACATATAAACTAATTCTAAAAATCATTAAAACAAAATAGTTTTCATAAAAAAATATTCTTTTTGATATTAAGTACTTATGCTGAAAGTTTCACACATCATACAACCCTTATCAACACTGATTTGCACCAATGTTGAGTTTGTGAAAACACTCTGCAATTGAAATCAATAGAAATGCTAAACATCATAAGTCTTCATAACATATTATTATTATTATTATTTGATTAATTCTACAGTTTCTAGCTAATCAAGCACGCTTTCACGGTGCTGATAATTAAATGTTTTCTTTGTTTCTGTGATGTTTTTAATCAACGTGTGTAAGGAACATGTTATGATATAAGTGTCAAATCTAATGTATATGTCATGTAAAGAATAATTTATATTGACGCTGTTACCGGCCCATTATAAACTACCACATCAAATCGGTGGCACAGCATTATTTTGTTGTCTTTAGCCTTTTCCTTCTAGACTCCTCTAATATGTTCATTTCATCATAATATTTACATTGTTCGTCTTGCAGTTCAAGATCAGTTCTTGTTCTTTTCATTCCCCGTTTGTCCTTTTTAAACCTACTGAAGTTGATTGTTAATCTTATCAGCATTATACACAAAGAGATTCCCACTAATGGTCTTAAAATAGAAATCACTATTCCATTACCAAAGTTACCTAACCAATTACTAACAGTTGAAAATCCTTTGCCTATTATTTCCTAGACATTGTCTGTTTTTAAGTCTTTCAGGTCTTTGTTTAAGTCTGGAATGTTTTCAATGTAGCTTTCTAGGTCTTTGCTCTTATCTGCTATGTAGGTGCAACAATGTTGAACCTTTAACAACTGACAGACTCCGCCCTCCTTTGCGAGAAGGATATCATGGGCAAGTTGATTTTGAATCACTATCTATCTTACCGAAATAATTTCTACATCCAGAATAGAAAAGCCTCCAGTTGTACTGGTAGCTAATTTATCAACTATAGTGGACAGCTTTCTCATTTTCTGAGAATTTAGTGATATTCCTACAGAAGGTATTAAAACTCCAGAAAGATCTCCCCCACTATTTCCCTTGCGCTCACACTTCTCTTCGTTTGTCTATTCTCTCCCTTTAATTCTTTTTCAAAATCCTTCACATGATACATTTTTGGAAAAACAATTCCTAGATGACAACTTCTATACCATCTTTTCGTAACTTATAATAAGCATTCTTTCCACAAATATAATACACTTCAGGAAAGATAGGATCAACTCCACTTGAATATTTTTCCCAGTTTTCATAAATTTCAAAAGTATGTTCACATGTAATAAATCCTACAAAATTTGTCTCAGTATTTGATCTTTTTCTGTGCATACAATGTTTTCCCTTATGTTGCTCGTATAAAGCTAATACAGCCATTCCCTCTATTAGGTTATTTTCATCTTGTGGTAATTTCCAAGTAATTCGTTTTGATTTGTTTATTATTATTCATTGTCTCATTATATCGTCTACTCTCTATTAACTCTATGAAATTCTTTTCAGCTTTCCATATTTTATATCTATACTCATTCAGGTAACCCCAACATTTCCAGGTGTGACCTGAGCTCCACTTCCTTCCAGGCAGATTTGCTCCAGATAATTTCCAAAGAAACAATCCATAGACATGGCAGTGCTCACAGCTAACCTAAGAGAAAATAACCCCTACCCCCCTATTCAAAGGGCACCAGAGCCACTGGGTAGTGGCTCTCATGATTGTTATTTCAGCTTGGTGGAATGTATTAGGTATCACCTTCTCCAAGAACACCAGATGACCCCTGAGTAGTCATGCTGGCTCCTGTGTCTCTCAGAGCCTTCACCCTCTGCCCATTGATGATGACCCATTGCTTAAACTTGGCAGTATTAGAAGGCTTTGGCACCATCTCTCTGTCACCCAAGCTCTACTCTGGCCAATCCATTGGTACACCCACCAGTGGGGGCTGTGCCCTCTTGGGACACATGGCATCACCCTTGGTATGGCCAAACTGGTAACACACACAGGGCTTAGGAACACATTTACCTGTGCTCTTGTATATAAACCCATTTTTTCTGGTCAGACTGAGGCTGGGTCCTTTTCCCGTATGAGCTATTTGGGGGTCTCATGAGAACTCCTTCCTATTTTTTATATGTCCCCTTTTTCTTCTGGTGAGAACCCTGACCACCCTTTTGGGATTTCCTCAAGATATCTTCTTGGACACTCTGTTACTGACCCATAGGTAACCTCCTTAGTAAGGTCCCAGGGATCAGTAGGCCTACTATCCACTAAGTGCTGGAGCAGCGCTGTAAAACAAGTATTGAGCATGTGCTCCATCAATATTACGTGTTTCATCCCAAGATAGTGTCTGCTTTGCTGCCCCTCACCCGACTATTCAGTGCCTTGCTGGAATAGTGCACAAAATCCACCAGATTCCATAGAAAGCTGACAAATAAGCTTTTCAGCAAACTCCATGTGGTCAAAGTTCACCTACACAGTCCCCTGTCTGTGTTTTTGTGCCCTTTGAGAGGCTGGCTTGGTATATGATCTACACTTCTGTAAGTGAACACCTTGCACCAGTCCAGACAAACCTTATGTTGATTTAGGAGGTCTTAGACAACCATAGAAAGCTCTCTAAGTGTAGTTGTGGTGAGCAGCCTACAGGCTTGGTCCGGAAGGAGTGTAAAGCAGCTTGTTTTACCAGAATGCAACCATATAGGTATAGATTAAATGTAAAAGAACCACGCAAGGTATTTATAAAAATAGGTATTTATTATAAAATACTCTCTAACACGTTTATGTATCTCCTACCCGGAGATAAGCACAATGCACACAATACTTTGCATAAAAATCACGTAAATAGCACAGAATGCACAGTGGATCCCGGAGGGGACCAAACCATATATTAAGAAAGCAGTATAAGAAGCACAACTCGTATCAAGACAATGCCCATAGGACGTAGAAGTTCCAGAGACCCAAGGAACCACCCAAGATGAGTGACTAGGAACCCCCTGGAGATCGTGTGCAGTGTGTGAACACAACCTCATTCTCCGTGCAAATCAACATGTAAATCGCAGGTGAAATTTTAAAGAATAAGGACCCTTCACAGTGGACCCTGAAGAAACCCTTTGGAAGACAGAAGGTTTGAGAGCCACCCCACCTGTGGATTCCCTAGTACCCACGTTACCTACACCAGGGAAGCCGGGTGCACCGGTGTGAAGATGTGTCAGAAACTGCCATCTAACCCAATGGAGGGCTTCAGGAAAGTGCCACTGTTGGAGGAGGAGAAAGTGTCTGGTGGAATCCGAAGGTGGATTCAAGTTGAGAGGAATAGGCAAGCAGAGAGGACAGAGTCTATGTCACTCAGGAGTGAGCCTGAGACCTGGTAGATGAATGCCCACCGATGTCGGGTGTCGCAGGAGAGTTGACGGTGACCTTGACTCTGCAGCTGTGAGGACCAGGTGATGCTGAGGAAGACCACGAGCAATGCACGAGCTGACCCACGTCGGATGTCAAGAGCTGAGGGGTCGGTGTCTGTCGGGAGCACCAAAAAGCCTTGGCAGCTGCAAACAACATAGAAGTCGAAGAAGGTGCAATGTCAGGACCAACAAGGCCCAGGGGACTTACCACAAGCAGAGGAGTCAGGGTAGGCCCTGTGCAATCAGGGGAGCCCAAAGCAAACAAAGGTGGCCCTCAACAGGACCCACAAGCTGGAGGCAATGGAGTTGCAAGAGGACCTCGAGCAGCTCAACAAACAGATGCAGGCCACAATGCAAATAATGCGGTGTGGATGACGTTTCTGATCACTGGAGATGCTTGAGGTTGGGGCTACTTGGAGCCCGAAGATCTTGATGGAAGGAAGCCAACAAGCCTTTGCAATGGCAAGTCGACACGGTGCACAGGGGTTCAGTTCCTACGACTCCCACAAGGGATACTGACCTCAAACTTGGTGAGAGGGCAGGGCAGGCCTCAAGAGCTGTGGAGAACCACCACCTATGTTGTTGAACCTTTCGGAGTCTGTAGGAGCTCAGGATGAGCAGACTGCTCAGCTTAGTTGCGGTGCCTGCAGATGCAGGAAAGTGACTCCTTCACTTCAAGGGAGATTCCTTCAAGTGTCTTGGATGCCCACAGGCCTTGGAAAGTCCCTGTATGGTGCACAGACAATGCAGCAGGCTGAAAGGGGGACAAAGTTTGGCCCAAACGAAGTCCAGCAAAGTCCAGAGTGCCCAGACTGTAGAAGTTGAAGTTGTGTCTGATTTGGATTGTGTCCCACGATGAGTCTAGGGACCCAACCCACAGGTAAGTCCTTAAGTATCCTTAGGAAAGGTTTGGGACAATTCAGGGGACCCTCCCGGGGGAGGGACTGGACAGTGGGGAGGATACTGGGAGCACTGAGAGCCTAGCGGAGGGCTCTTCCAGTGCTTGGAATCATACCTCCCACTTATGTGCTCACTATAATGGCTTGGAATAATGAGAGTGTTTTGCCTTTTTCTGTTTACTCAGATGCACATATGTATGCTTGTTCATCCTCCCCACCTCTGTAAAAATGGTTTGACCGTCATGCTTAATTGGCATCCTTGAATATCTTGCTGATGCTCCAATTACAATGTAGCCCCAGGTCCTCCAACTGGGGGATTCTGTGCTCCATGCTTATTCAAGGTTGCTACATGTAATTATTCATTGCTCTTCTTAATTTATTCATTGTTCTGGACCCCCAGGGTCCATTGAGTGGTACCAAGATACCTTTCTATACCACTACCTAATAACCCCCTCCCCCTACTTCACTGCCCCTAGGACCTGAGACCACACCACAGCGTGAAACATGTCATCCACACCCCCATCTTCTTAAGACTTTGCACTTGTCTAGCTACTGAGGGCCATTACCACACTCGAGCAGCACACAACCTTTTTGTTTTTTATTGATGACAGAGGGCTTTTCCATTAAATTAATTCACTTTAAGTGTTGGTAGATGGTGGGCTGGGGTGGACTGGTGCACCACGCAGAAGAAGGTTATGTATGAAGCATGTGGGTGCCCCAAGAAATATCGCAGAGTGTGGGGGAAATGGCTGGGGGAGGTGGGGTGATCGTTGGGGATTGTCCATTTGTCAAATAACTGTATTTTAATAGTATCTGCCTGATGGGTTGCGCAGAGTCTCATATGTAATCCACGACTTTCATGGGTTTGTGATGTAATGCTGGTGTATTCCTTTGTAAAATCAATAAAAATGTGTTTATCAAAAAAATTTATTCACTTTGGTCCCTATAGTCATTTTTTAATGACATCAATCCCCCCACTCACCCTCTCACACAGACCCGCACACACCTTACGGCTAGATTTTTCAAAAGATCTATTTGCCGGTCCATACACAACCACAAAAAAGAACTGTGACTTACCAGGCAACTCTATGGGGTCTGCCTACTGTCAAAGGCCACTACCCCTGTGGCAATTGCAGTGTATGTACTTCCACAGCCACACTAAGGACCTCTTGATAGGCAACATCACCTGGGTGCAACAATAGCACACCAACTGCAACACTAAAAACTGTGTTTATCTCATCAAGTGCCCTTGTAACATGTACTACGTAGGCATGACTACTAGACCAGTCAAAGCATGTATCAGCAAACACAAAAGCAATATCCGCTGTGGCCGCAGCACGACAAAAATGTGCAATCACTTCATTGAAAAAGGTCACACAATAGACCAATTTACGTGGACCATCCTGGAAGCCAACACATCATGGAGTACCACTACAGTTTTTCGCAAAGAGCAGTGCTGGGTGTTCTGCCTCCACACCAATATCAATGGCCTCAATGATGAGATACCTTGGATAGAACTGCAGAACTGACATTGTCACTGCGTCCATAACACTAGCACTAGAGCTCCCACCCCACAATCATGATTAGTTTACTCTTGGCTCCAAAAACCCCATTGAGGTTTCTTTCCAAGGCCCTAACTGGAACTCACATGCTTCAATCCTTCAGCCAATATTATGCTAATTGGCCTATTGCCCATCTTTGCAACGTTTCTCTAACTCCCATTTCTTCCACCCAGCCCACTAGACCCCAGACCTGGGAGTAACAAGACTTCTCTGCATCAATAATAACAGCCCCTGCTACCCCGAAGACAACTACCACGACTTAGAATGACTCTATGACCCTACGAATTCGAACACTAAATTGTCATTTCATTACCCACTATACACACTCTAGCGCTCTAAAATGGCCACCATGTTTCCGACCTTTTTCGTGAATCACTGGCAAAACACATGTGACCATGGTGTCATGGGCACTGACGCAGAGCCACGCCCCTATCCCTCCCGCCTCCCAGCGCTTATTAATGCCGCGTCCCGGCACACAGAACACTCCACGAGCCGGCAAGAGATCAGGTAGGTTACTGAACCTTTTCTGCACGTCGCAACTGTAAGTATTGACCTCCCAGGCGCCCGCATCATTCCGCTTGATTCCTGGCAAACCAGCAGGTCATAATACTGACTTCTTTAACAGATAGCGATGGTGATTATCTCTGCCGCACCTCATTGAATACCACACCCATAATGACTAGGTGAGCTGCACCCTTACCACTATTGGCACAGTCAGACTATAGAGGTCTTGCCATCAATGGACACTATGCCTAGCCTGTATAAGTATTGTTTTTAAATCACTATGGTTTTGTCTGACCACGCTCACTATAAAGCATGCACATAACGGGCACCACATTCTACTGAGAGTGCCTTTCGTTCATGTACTCACTATAATGGCTTGGCATAATGAGAGTGTTTCGCCCTTCTCTCTTTACTCAGATGTATATATGTATGCTTGTTCGTCCTCCCCACCTCGGTAAAAATGTTTTTTACCTTCACGCTTAATTGGCATTATTTAATACCTTGCTGATGCACGATTACAATGTAACTCCAATGGGGGGGGCAGGGGTTCTGTGCTCCATGTTTATTCAAGGTTGCTACATGTAAATATTCGTTGCTCTTCTTGATTTCTTTGTCATTCCAGATAGGACCACTTCCAGGGTCCATTGAGTGGTACTGAGATACCTTTCGAGACCACTACCTAATAACCCCCTCCCCCTACTTCACTTCCCCTAGGTCTTGAAGAAGATCAAAGGATCTCCTCCTGAGACCTCATCACAGCGTGAAACATGTTGACCAGACCCCGTCTTCTTAAGACTTTGCACTTGTCTAGCTACTGAGGGCTATTACCACCCTCGAGCAGCACACAACCTTTTGTTTTTTATTGATGACAGAGGGCTTTTCCATTAAATTAATTCACTTTACTCCCTCTAGTAATTTTTAATAACATCAATCACCCCACTCATCCTCTCACACAGACCTGCACACACCTTACGACTAGATTTTTAAAAGATCTCCGATAAAGTGACCATTCGGGAGACCTGTTGGGCATTGCAGCGCCGGCCCAACGAGGAGCACCGTCCCATGATGAAGCATGACATCTTTCAGGGTGTGTGAGGGCATCAAGATAAGGTATTTCTGACCTTCCAATAGGAACGCCCTACCCTTTCTCCCCTTGTCTCTCTATACTGACTTCCTTCTCAAGAACGGTGGTTCTCTGTAGTGACAAAAAGTCGGGGTAACCATAAAAGCAGATCCTACTTTCCTACATAACCCCCCAAACGTAAGGGATGAGACTAACCTTGCCCAGTTGAGTCTTCATTTTCTAAGTGGAAATATCTGGAGAGTCCATCTGCATTGGCATGGTTACTCCCAGGTCTATGTTCCACTGTATAGTCCATCCCCTGTAGGGAAATGGACCACCTCAAAAGTTTGGGATTTTCACCCTTCATCTGATTAAGCCATAAGAGGTGCTTATGCTCTGTCTGAACAATGAGGTGAGTGCCAAACAAGTATGGCCTCAACTTCTTCAGGGCCCAGACCACAGCAAAGGCCTCCCTCTCAATGGCTGACCAACGTTTCTCTCTGTGGGTCAACTTTCTGCTCATAAAAGCTACTGGTTGATCCTGGCCCTCTGCATTCAGTTGTGATAACACAGACCCTACCCCCAATTCAGATGCATCTGTATGGACAATGAAAGTTTTAGAGTAGTCAGGACTTTGTAGAATGGGAGTAATGCACATGGCCTGCTTGAGGTCATCAAATGCCTTTAGACAGCTTACTGTCCACTGAACTTTCTTGGGCATTTTCTTAAATGTCAGATCATTCAGTGGAGTCACTATGGACCCATATCCCTTCACAAATCTTCTGTAATACCCAGTCAGGACCAAGAAAGCTCTGTGTTTGGGTAGTTGAAGCAATCCATTCCATTATGGTCTGGACTATGCTCTGTAGTGGCTGAACTTGGCCTTCAAATTTGCTCTGCCCTATCTGGCCCTTGGTAGCCTTGATAGTGAGGCCTGCTTTCTGCAGAGCCTCCAGAACATTCTTGAGGTTGACCTGGTGATCCTCCCAGGTGGAGCTAAAGACAGCTATATCATCTAGATATGCTGCACTATAGGCTTCCAGGCCTATGAGAGCTTTATTCACCAACCTTTGGAATGTGGCAGGTGCATTCTTCAAACCAAAGGGCATTACAATAAATTAATAGTGCCCAGTAGGGGTTGAGAAAGCTGTCTTTGGCTTGGCATCCTCAACTAGTCTGATTTGCCAGTAGCCAGCAGTCAGGTCAAATGTACTCAGAAACTTGGCTGAGACAAACATATCTGTAAGTTCATCTGCCCTGGGAATTGGATGAGCATCAGTCCTAGTGACTGCATGGAGACATCTGTAGTCTGCACAAAACCTCATTTCTATTTTTCCACCCTTGTAAGGTTTGGGTACTAGGACTACTGGGCTAGCCCAAGGGCTAACTGAGGGTTCAATTATTCCCAACGCCAGCATCTTCTGGACCTCTGTCCTGATGCAATCTCTGACATGGTCAGGCTGCCTGTAGATTTTATTCTTAACAGGTAGACTATCACCTGTGTCCACTTCATGGGTACACCAGGTGGTTTGACTGGTGTTAAAGAAAACATATGTCTGAACTGACTAAGGACCGTACTGCAATAAGACTGCTGTTGATCAGTGAGGCTGCCTTCCAAGGCCACTCCATCTACTGATCCCTCAATAGGGTTCTTAGAGAGGAGATCAGGGAGAGGGTCACTCTCTTCCTCCTGTCCCTCATCAGTTGCCTTGAGCAAGCCCATGTCAGCCCTGTCAACAAAAGATTTTAGCCTGTTCACATGAAGTACCCTATGGGAACTTCTTGGAATGCCTAGGTCCACCAAGTAGGTGACATTACCCGTTTGCTCAAGTATTTGTCTTGGAGAGCTGCTGGGGCCTCAGGCTCCAACACCCATAATTTCTGACCTCGATGGTAAACAGTCTTTTGGTCATGCCAAGCTTTTTGAAGTTCTTAGCTGGCCTCCAGATTTTTGCTGGCCTTCTTCATGTACTCAGCCATGCGAGAACGCAGGCCAAATACATAGACCACTATGTCCTGTTTGGGAGGTTTGAGGAGTAACTCCCATCCCTCCTTTATTAAACACAAGGGACTCTTAACTGGATGTCCAAACAGAAGTTCAAAAGGGCTGTAGCCAACCCCCTTCTGAGAAACCTCTCTGTAAGCAAAGAGAAGGCAGGGTAGTAGGACATCCCATTTTCGCCTGAGCTTTTCTGGGAGGCCCATGATCATACCCTTTAGGGTTTTGTTGAACCTTTCAACAAGCCAATTGTATTGAGGATGGTAGGGTGTGGTGAATTTATAATTCACTACACACCCTTTCCACATTGCAGTTATGTAACTTGACATGAAGTTTGTACCTCTGTCAGTCAAGACCTCCTTAGGGAAGCCCACTCTGGAAAAGATTCCCAGGAGGGCCCTGTCCACTACAGGAGCTGTACTGGTTCTAAGGGGAATGGCCTTTGGGTACATAGTGGCATGGTCCACCACCACTAGGACATAACTGTGCCCATATGCAGTTGGAGGGTTCTTGGGACCAACAATGTCAATCTCTACCCTCTCAAAAGGAACCCCAACCACTGGAAGTGGAATTAAGGGGGCCTTTGTGATACCACCTGACTTATCACTGGCTTGGCAAGTGGCACAGGCACGACAAAACTCCTTTGTATCTTCAGACATATGAGGCCAGTGAAAGTGAGAGACAAGCTTTGCCCTAAGTGTCCTGCCAGAGGAATATCATGTGCAAGGGTGAGTAGGAAACCTCTAAACCTCTGGAGTATTACCAACCTCCTAGAGGCACCAAGCTTGGGGTCTCTACCCTCTCAGTAAAGAAGTCCTTCGTCCCAGTAAATACTATGGGACCCACTGATATTCCCTGTGGCCTCAGCAGCAGCTTGCTGTCTGATGGGTTCCAGAGGGGGGCAGGTCTGCTGCTCCAAACTCAAATCTGCCTTGGAAGGTCCCCTGCCCCCAATAACTCAGCCTGATCAGGCCCAAGTTCCTCTAGGGCAGTATGTTCACAGGGGCAAAGATCGTCTCCCTCAGGAACCTGCTCTTCACTTTGAGTCTGTGAGGAGGGCAAAGCCTTACCCTTACTGCTCCTTCTCTTGGGAAGGCACCTGGTCCATTGTTCCAGGATCCATGGCCTGTTCAGTGGTAAGCTGTTTGGCCTGAGCCCTGATGACAGCAAACACACTTGCAGAGATGCCCAACATTTCTGCATGAGTCCTGAACTCTACTTCAGCCCAGGTGGGAGTTTCCAAATCATTGGCCAACAAACAATCTACAGGTAGGTCTGAAGATACCACAACCTTCTTAGGTCCAGTTACCCCTCCCCAGCTGAGATTCACAACTGCCAAGGAATGGTCCGTCCTGACATTGCTAGCATGTGTCACTTGGTACACTTATCCAAGTATGATCTGGTCAGGAGACACAAGGGTCTCTGTCACCATAGTGACACTGGCTCCTGTGGCCCTATAGGCCATTGCCTCTTTTCCATTTAGTAAAGGCTGTTGTCTGTACTTGCCCAAGTTAGTGGGACTTACCCGTAATGTGGCAAGATCTATGCCATCATCACAGACCAAAACAGCCTGAGCTGGAGTCCTTACTAAGTCAGAACCCAACTGAGAACCCAAGGTCAACCCCACTAATCCCTTGTTTCCTGTACTACCACCTGTACTTGTGCTAGAGGGACCAGTTGCCGTAGGGGCAGTGGTAGTAGGAGTGGTTTCCTTGGATTTTGGACAAGCAGCATCCTTTGTCCAAAGGGTTTTCACCTTACAAAAGTAACAGCAAGGTTTCTTTTTGCCTTACTTTGAATTTTGTGACCCCCCCCACCCCCAGATGCAGGTTTTTCGAGGCCCTTGTCCCCACTCTTATTCTTGGATTTAGAAGAATCTTGCTTCTTCTGGTCACTGCCATTGCCCTGGTTTTTCTGCTTCACCCTGGTGCGAACCCATTTGTCTGCCTTCTTTCCCAATTCTTGTCCAGAGGTCAGATCAGAGTCCACCAGGTACTGGTGCAAAAGCTGGTTGTGACAATTATTAAGGATCTGCTCCATCATAATCAAATAATCAAACTGTACAATCCTTGTTAGACATACATTTTCCTTCCATGCAGCCAGCCTTCCAGAGCCTTAATGGCACTATCCACAAAATCTACCCAGTCCTGGGTTTGTGCCTTCTGGGTGTCTCTGAACTTAATCCTATACTGTTGAGTGGTTAAGCCAAACCCATCTATGAGAGCACTCTTCAGTACTGAGTAATTATCAGCATCCTCTTCTCTAACAGTGAGGAGCGTATCTCTACCTTTGTCAGCAAAGGATAGCAACAAGATAGCTGCCCACTGCTTCTGGGGCACCTTCTGAACTTTACAGGCCCTTTCCAAGGCAAGGCAGTTATCCATTTGTGGATGTCATTCCCAACATGGTAGGGAGGGACTATCTTGCTCAGGTTCCTATGGTCAAAAGAAGTTTCTCTAACTCTAGGGACACTGTTGCTGCCACCACGGGACTCTAGACCCAATTTCTTCCTAGCTTTCTAAACTTCTAGGGATTCTTTGTCAAGGGTCAACTGTTCTTGCCTGAGCCTATGCCTTGCTTTCTCAAGTTCAAGAAGTTGGTATTCCCTATCCAAAGAGTTTACCCTCTTACTAGATACAAAGGTCCCTACTGACTGTCCTGAAGCATTGGATTCTACAGAGGAGGATATAGACCTCATTGGTCTACTCTGTACTCTCTCCCAGGAGGAATAAAGGGGGCTTCCTCAGGGCCACCTGCAGTATCCTCTGGGAGATCTGTGTTTTCCATGTGGGAGTCATTAGGCTCCTCCTGGTCAGAGTTAGATTCAAGGTCATGGGGGCTCCCCACCTGGCCTATCTTCTGTCCCCTGCCCACCCACTCTTTCCTGTTCATCTGACCCACTAGTTTTCCTTAGGTCATCTAACAGTAACACCTCTAGGAGGCGTTGAGTGTTGGCATCTTCCCTGCCTTCAACTTTCTAGAGGCACACAGTGCTTTCAGTTCTTGGAACAAAAGCTCACTGTATCTAGAGGGTAGAGAGCCATTGTCATCTCCTTTACAAGACATACTAAGTGTGGTGTGGTATGCACCTACCTAACCTAGTGGGAACTAAACTCTCTGAGGTTGGAGAAAGGGTGCGCTAGACCCTTGACTGCCCAACCTCAGTAGAACTTACCATTCTAAGTTTGTATTATATGTGCATAGTATTAGTGATGGGTTTTCAATTAATCACACCAAGATTTACCTGGTAAAATAATGCAAGCTTGAATCCCAACCCCTGCACACCAATGTGAGAGGTTGGCCTGGTATATGATGTTAAGTTATATAAGTGGACACCTTGCACCAGTCCAGACAACCCTTATGGTGATTTAGGAGGTCTTAGACAACCATAGAAAGCTCTCTAAGTGGTAGCTGTGAAGAGCAGCCTTCAGGCTTAGTGCAGAAGGAGTGTAAAGCAGCTTGTTTTACCAGAATTCAATCTTATAGGTATAGATTAAATGAAAAAGCACCACACAAGGTATTTATACTCTCTAGCACGTTAAGGTATCTCCTACCCGGAGATCAGCACAATGCACACAATACTTTCCATAGAAATCACGCAAATAGCACAGAACACACAGTGGACCCCGGGGGGGACCAAACCATATACTAAGAAAGTGGTATAAGAACCACGGCTCGTGTCAAGACAATGTCCAGAGGATGTAGAAATGCCAGGGACCCAAGGAACCACCCAAGGTGAGTAACTAGGAACCCAACGGAGATCGTGTGCAGTGTGGGAACACAACCGCGTTCTCCTAACAAATCAACGTTTAAGTCGCGGTTTCAGTTTTAAAGAAAAAGGACCCTTCCCAATAGACCCTGAAGAAACCCTTTGGAAGACAGAGGTTTGAGAGCCATCCCACCTGTGGATACCCTAGTACCCACGTTACTTTCACCAGGGAAGCCGGGTGCATAGGTGTGAATATGTGTCGGAAACCACATTTTTTTTAAATTCAAAAGCAGACGGACAGCGATCATTCTATTCAAACAGTACAATCCCTTTGAACATGTTCGACAAACATTTCATTTTGACAGCATAGTAGGATATCAGCTCTGAGAAGAATTCTCATACACCCATAAAGGATTTAAGCTCATCCTTGTTATTGGATGGAGAACAATTACTGATTTTATAAGCCCAGGGTGAGGCTTGAAGTTTACCTTGGCTATAACATGACCCAACAACTCTACTTTAGTCTTCCAACCTTCCAACTTTTCACAACTACACTGAGATCAGGAAAGATGCACAAAACCATATTTAGATTTGCACCATGTTCAGGTAAATCGTTTGCAAATATCAAAATGTCATCTTGAAATACAACAACCCCATTGATACCCTTCAATAAATGGAACATGATTCTCTGAAATACAGATGCTGCCAACGCCAAACCAAAAGGCATTCAAAAGTATTGAAAGGTATCAATGGGTGAGTTGAAAGCTGTTAGGTGCCAGGACTCTTTTTCTAATGCAGCCAATCTTTGAAAACCACAAAGCTCCACAAAGCACTTCAAGAAGATCTTTAATTTAGGAAGTGTATAAGCATCGAGCCAGATTTCTCTGGTAAAGCTATGCAGATCAATACACATCCTACTGTTACCATTACACTATGGTGCTATCACCTGGGGCCCTCCACCTCCGAACAGCATTCTCCCAGGGAGAAACTCAAGACCTGGCTTTTTGATGGTGACACAGCACCCTCAGCACCCAAGGGGGACAGTTCTGCACTTTACAAGATTGATTGATGAGGTAGATTCTACAGGTTGAATGATACCTTTGTCACACATCATTGTCAACTCTTTCTCGAGATAATCTTTCAAACTGAGGGGTACACTCTTCAAGTTTGGTTTAATGAGTATGGCATTGTCCTTAATTCTGGTTTGATACCTAAATCCTTTTATTTTTCCCAAACCATCTGAGAACACAAAAGAAAAAATGTTGTTTGAGGTTGTCCATGAATGATCTTTCACCACTTGCTCTTCAGCAGGTGGTTTACCAAATAGAGCTGGCGGTACTATCCTAAGATATTAAGGCCCTTCACAGCTACTTAGACTTTCCCATGGATCCTACGATCCTTATACTGAAGGAAATCTTGAAAAAACCCTGAGATTAATGGTCCTTCCCTCACATGAAACAGGGGATGTGTCTGAAGGCAATCATTTTTGATTGGATCATGTTTTTTCAAATATATTCCAAGTGATAATAGTTATTCTTGCTCCTGAGTCAATAAGAAGATTCAAATTATTTTCACCTACTTTGTTGTCTACTTATGGATTAATACATTCTGACGTATTCTTGGAGTTATCAGATTTGCCTGAAGCCACAAACACCATATCCTGGAATTCTGTTTGAATTTGTTGGGAGATGTCTTCCACAAAGGATTGCTGTACCATACTGACTACTTTAGCAGACTTCATCCTTGGTTCTTGACAAACGTTTGCAAAATGTCTTTTTTGCCACACGGAATACATGTCACATTCTTTTTTTTTTAACTTTATTTTCCATGTACATCCTACAAAAGAAGCACAGTTACATATTCGTACATCATGTTTGTGGTCATTGATTGTCACATCATACCGAGATAGTGTCTTGTGCCGTGCGCAAATATATTCAACCAGTTACCAAATAAAAATAATCATTTGCGATAATAGTCGTACATTATGTAAGGGCCCATCTGATTCAATCCTATCCATTGTATAACAACAAAAAAGCATCGACAGAGCATTTCCACTCCCAGAAATCAAAATGTAATTGTATGTTTCACTGACTTGTATACATAAGAATCCAGACAGCTGTGAATGTAGGATAACCCTACCCCCTCAGGGGTTATGCCATGTTCTAGTGGGGATTCAGACTCCTGCCTAAGCCTCTCGACATAGGACTTGTAGGGCCCCTAGATATCTTTGGGGCGGGATGTGCTGGGCATCAGACTTGCATAAAGTTCACTGTTTACATTGCAATAGACGAGACTGCGTAACCAACCCTGAACATTTGGGGAAGTCTTCCGCCCCCAGTGAATAGCCGCTTCTCTCTTGGCAAATAGAAGGCTAAGTGACGCAAACCTGCGGATTTTCTTGGGGAAGGTACGTGTATATCCTAATAGTGCCACTTCCGGAATTGGGCCCAGGGGTATGTGTAACATCAGGCCTAACGTGTGGTGAACGTGTTCCCAATAACTTTTGCAGGTTAGGGCATGTCCAGGAGAGGTGAGCGAAGTCCGCATGCGGCGCGGAGCATTTGTGACATGTATGTGGCCTGGCTGGGTCTATTTTGTGAGAAAGGGCTGGGGTGAAATAGATGCGGCGCAGAAATTTAAAGTGCAGCAGTTTGTGCCTGCTGTTCAGGGAAACATCATGTGTAACCGAACAGCAGTAAGACCATTGATCATCAGTGATGGTAGTTCCCAAGTCTTTCTCCCATGCGCTACGGATTTTGTCGTCTCGTACTGGCTTCAGTAGTGCACATGCCTTATAAAGCTTGGAGATCAGGTGCGAGCTGTTCGCGCTATCTATGATCAACATCAGAGGAGAAAATGAAGCTGGCTCAAGTGGGAACATCGGAAAAGTGGCTCGCAGTGCGGAGCGGATACTGCCCAAAACAAATTTGTCCATAAAGCTACTAGGAATAAACCGTGCGTCTTCTGAGGGGGAGAAAATGTGGCCGCCCTGATAAAGGTCACCCAGTCTTGTCAGTGCGAACTGTGTCAGAGTGCGCTGTACCAGTCTTTCACCCGTTATGTGGAGTAAATGTGGGTTTACTACAGGGAGGGCGGAGGAATATAGCCTCTCAGTGCCAGTGATTCAACATAATTTATGCCTCGTTCAGCACGTGGTAGAGGCATTTTGGATGTCCTGTGGGTCTCTGGGGAATCCCGTGGGGAGGAGCGTCGATAGGCGCTCTGGAAGTATAAGATCTGCCTCAGGCTTAAGATAGGGAATCCAGGCATCAGGGTGGTACCAGGCAAAGGCATAGCTGCTTTGTGCCACTAAATAGTAAAGCTGAAAGTCTGGAACATTATAACCCCCTCTTATATATGGTAAGGTAAGGACAGCCCACTGGACCCGTGCCTGCCCACCACCCCATACCAAGCGGCTCAGGAGAGACTTAAGTGTGTTAAAAAATTGGTTGTTGAGTGGGATCGGTATGTTATTGAAATAACAGAAATTTGGGGAGGACTAACATCTTTATTATGGCCACACGTCCGGCCAGTGACAAATGGAGTCGTAACCATTTCTCTGTTTGAGTGGTTAATGTGTCCACTGCTTGCCCGTAGTTGAGGCTCAATATTTGAGCTGTGTCCAGGTGTACGTGGTTGCCTAAATATTTCACTGATTCGGTGCACCATTCTAGGGGGAACTCCAGGGCCCAAGGTTTTGTGCTGCTAGTCAATGGGAATATGACTGATTTGTGTCAATTAATGCCCGGTCCAGAAAAACTGACAAATCTAATAATTTCTCTGATCAATTTGTGTAAGTTATCTTTCGGATGTCTAACATAAAGTATTGTATCGTCTGCGTAAAGCGATACCAAAAGGGGGCCAGTGTTGAATTGCAGCCCCCAGTGCAAATGTTTCTCTTGGAAGTGCCTTATGAGTGGGTCCATGGTCAAGATAAAATTCAATTTAAAGCTTTTATTCGATTTGTACATACAAATCATACAAGCAAAAGAATACATAGTTAAAAATGTGTAAAATCACCATATGACCTCTTATAAGAAACAATCAGAAGACTTTGTACAAAAGGCTAAAGTGCAACAATTAGGAAATCATGCCAGTTTGGGTCAACATACTGTTATAAAAGAAAAACGTAAATGAATGAACAAACAAGTGATCAGTGGAAGTTACTCAATGGGCCTATCCTAGCAGCTGTACATCAAATTTATAAATAGTCATAAAATACTGTGGTCAAAAAAAAAAAAAAAAAAAAAAAAAAAAAAATAATACCCTAATTACAAAGAAGGTATAAAACTTAGGACTTATATATATAAGCAAAAATGTAAACAGTAATAGCAGCATAATACAATACCTGGCGGCTGTATAACATAAGTACAGACAGGTAAGTATAAAAATCTTATAGTACAATACTTTCCCTGGCAGCTGTACATTTCAAGATAAAAGTAGCCAGGAAAAAACAAATCTCTTCGTTCTCTAATGAGGATAAAAGTATCATTGCTGTTTCTGTATTACGAGTATTATATTTGATAAAAATTGGCTTAAGGTATTTTAACCTAAGAGAATGATAAAATTTACAAAGGAGTAAAAAGTGGCGACTATTCTGTCGGGAAATACTATCGCACGGACAGGGTATATCTGAACTGGTTCTTGTTTTTGGAAATGCAACCAGATGGTGAACAATACCCAATCTGACGCGTGTTAAAACATACTGATGGGAGGGACGGGTCACATACGCAAGATAGGATTGGAACCCCGAAGTTAAATTTAAATCTTTATAAAATTTCACGGTAACAAGATTGCCAGAAATTTTATCTCGCTCTAAACGTTGTCTTGATTTCTTTTTTTGAAATAGAAACAACCTCCTCTGGCTCGCGAAATGCATCTATATTGAAAAGAAGGAGATACCAGCGGTGGATGTATCTCAACCACTGTATGCGTGAGGAGTGGTCCAGGCCTATACAATCAAGAATAATATCCTGAGTAAATCGAGTCTCTGGTTTAGCCCAAATAGAACGCCACAATAAAAGTGGCCGGACTGCTGCTAAATCAGAGATAAACTCGATCCCAACTTCTTCATGAATCAGCAGAGTGGAGGCAGAAGGGGGAACACATAACAACCTTCTTAAGAACTTATTTTCCTCCTTCTGCAGAGATGTACCCACACTATGGCCCCATACACCTGCCCCATACAGTGCAGAGGAGACACAACGAACATTGTATATGTTCATCATGTCTAAAATGCTTCGTGAGCCGAGTTTAGAGGCAAAACGAAAAATACTGCCAGTAGATCGCAGCATTTTTAGTCTTATGGAATCAAATTCCGAGGTCCAAGACCCGATATTATTAAATGTAATTCCTAGATAACAAAAGGACTTGACAGGAGTCAACTTTTCCTTATCCAGAAAAAAGGTATGCTTTACCTGCTTAGCTGCCCGACCGCATGACATAACATACGTCTTAGTTTTATTCACGCGTAGCCGCCTAACTTGAATAAAATGCATAAAATTATCAATTAGGCGCTGAAGGCCCAACTGTGTACGGGATATGAGAACAGCGTCGTCCGCGTAAAGTAACAACGGTACAGGTTTACCACCAATCAAGGGGGCATCTGCTGGGATGTCAACCAGTGAACGGTCGACGTCATTAATAAAGAGGGAAAATAGCAACGGGGCCAAAACGCATCCCTGGCGTATGCCCCGAGACACTTTGAAAAACGGGGTACATTCGCCAAGGGTGCCATAGCGGACCTTGCAAGAAAGTTTTTCGTAAAGTCTAGCTAAAAAGTGGACTATTTCCCTCGGAGCCCCTGCATCTAGCAAAACCTCCCAAAGAATAGTGTGGTTAACCAAATCAAAAGCACTGCTCAAATCAGCAAAACATAAAAAAAGGTTGCCATTTTTAGCCACAGTGTATTTATTAATTAAAAGGTCCAAATTTACACATTGGTCCAATGTGCCTAGGCCTTTCCGAAAGCCATATTGGACTCTAGTTAAAATGTTAAAATCGGCTGCCCAATCTTCCAGCCTCTTGAGCAAAATCCTACTCATCACCTTCACAGAGGCGTCCAATAATGAAATTGGACGATAGTTAGAGGCCTCTGATTTGTCACCTTTCTTGTGTAGAGGAATAATGACTGATTGACCCCAAGTGGGCGGGGGATTAGTTTCTGCCGCACAATTAAATAACCTCGCCAGGATGGGAGCCCATAGAGCTGGTTCGTCTTTGTATAGATCCAGCGGGACCCCATCGGGGCCAGGGGCCTTACCTCCTTTGCTTGAAGAAATTGCTTCATGGCTTTCTTCTAATGTAATTCCCAACGGGAGGGGTAGCCATGAGATAGACTCAGGTAACATTAGCTCAAGAGGTAACCCGTCTGGATTAAAGATTTTGGAGAAGTGACTGACCCAATCGCCACATGCCACATAAGATGTTAATTCTGGAACATCTTCCTTATTGAGAAACGGGCTGTTAATGGTTTCCCAGTACAGTTTGCAGTTTTTAGTCTCGGCTGCTTCCTTCAGCTTATCCCATGCTTCGGTCTGTAATACCCTTTTCCTGGTATTAATTGCTGTTTTATATCTTGCCCTAAAAAATTGTATGTCCGTCTTAACACGTGGGTTAGTACCTAAGGCATTCTTTAGATCATGGAGGGTGACTATACAGGTCTTATCGAACCACCCCTGCTTCGGACCGCTATTGGATAACGAGGCCTTAGTAAAAATACCATCAATAATACTATTCATGGAGATAAAGTGAACTAATAAACAGCCTAGGTCACAATCATCCTCCAAGCAGGAACTAATTTGGTTCTTACATCTGGTGATAACCTCCTTCTGCTTAACCTTAGAATTTAGACCAGTCCATTTGATCCTTAGACCCTTCGGTCTAATAGGTACTAAGTCAGTAGAACATTTCCCACCTGAGACCGTCGAGGTACCATGCCTCAAAAGGGTAACACGAAGGCTATTATGGTCACTGAGACTTTCTTCATTTACATGCAAATCGGTGAAACCTCCACTGCTAGACAACAGAATATGATCTATAAATGATCCTGCATCTCTGCCTGTAAATGTAGGGCATATTTTCGCCTGATTGTTTGTGTTACAATTTAACAGGGTCATGTCTAATGTGACGAGCATATTATTTAAGGTGGAACCATAACTGCAATGTTGGAAATGAGGAGAATCCTCCCTCACGTCCAAACCCCCCCAATGACTACTCATTGCTGCACCAAAGCCACAGATGTTCCCGTTGGACAAATGGCAGGGTTGCAAGTTAAAATCCCCTGCCCAGACAACCTCGGCCATTCTTTTCGAGATACCAAGGGCTTTAGTTATTTCCCTTTCTAGAGGCGGTAGAATATCCCCTCTAGTAGCATCAAAGAGATTGTTATAAAAATTTATCACAACTAAATCGATATTCTTTTTGCACTCCAACCTTATAACTTGGCTATGAGCCCCAACTGTCGTGCTGTATTTAACTGTACAATCGCACAGCTTGGTAGATATAAGCAACAGGAGGCCCCCCTTAGCCCTACCCGAGCTAGATTTGGTGGCTCTGAGACAGTAGGATATGTACCCTTCGATGTTAATAGGATCCAAACACCAAGTTTCCTGCAACAAAATTAGGTCAAATCCCTCACCCAAAAAACTGGTCCAGAAGGGTGTACCTAATTTACTGGCAAGGCCAGCTATGTTCCAGGAAACAAGGGAGAGACCTGCTGGTTTGCCAGAATCACCAACTACAGATGGCTCTGGCTGAATTGCTCGTAATAGATTAGGACCATCTTCCCGAGAGATGATATCTGGGCTTAATCTGGGTATGACAGTATCTGTGCATGCATCATAGCTATCCCTGTTTTTTAAACACGAGTGGGATATTACTGATGACACCATTGGGGATTCGGGGAGTGCGATTAAAGGTGTAGCAGGAGAAGCACTCGCCATATCTGAATAGGACAAAGAGATGTTTAAATCCAAAGCTTCAGTAGAGCTCAGTCAATCTACCTCATCCAACACAGCATATCTGTTGGGGTGAGCAAATTGTGAATACAATGAGTCTTGGGAAGGGGGCAGGTTCTGCCATGCTTGCTGCCACTGGGGTTTAACTGGTTGTATTGGCTGAAAGGGTTGCTGCCACTGATGGGCAGACTGAAATGAAGATGGTGGAAAATGGGGAGGATGTGACCAATGAGAATTAACATGGTGCTGGGGAAAAGATGGAACATGTAGTGGCTGCTGGTGAAAATTGACAAAATGTGGAAAAAAAGAAGAAGAGGGATATGGTGGTTGCTGCCATGGTTTGGTAGTATGCTGCGGGGGATACACGGATCCTCTGTTACTTTGTAAAGTGGTGCAGGGAGGGTTTGATCTTGAAGGCATCGGTAAAAAGTAAGATAGGGGGAGTGGGTTAATTTGAGTCGCAGGACCACTGTTGGGAACATTACATATATAACTAACTGTCCCTGTATCTCTAAAATTAACTGTAATTACATCCCCTACTATTGTTTTCTTGCTTCTGCCCACCCAGTCCCCTCTACGTACAGTAAGAATTTCACCATTCATACCGTTGGGTAGAGGTTTATGTAGGTGGAACCATTGGGCACATTTGTTTCTTAGCTCGACATGACTTTCTTTTACTCCCTCCTTCAACGGGGGGACTGCTGTCAACACGACCACAAAAGGGGAAACCTCTGGTGGTAAAGTGATTGACCTAAAGCGTGCCTGCTTTGGCTTAGGACCTTCAGGTATGTTCGTGGAAAGGGAAGGTGCTAAAGGGGTATTAGATTTCCCTACAACATCTTTTACTTGTGTAGTGGTAGTATTATTGCCAACAACAAGGTGTTGAGAAGTCGAAATCGGTCCCACCACCCTCGGAGTGGGTATAGATGTGGATTGAGCAGAATTACTCCCGGTTTGCAACAAATGAGGTATAACTGGATTCCCGGGGGCTACAGTTACTTGAACGTTAGTTAATACATCTTTAGGGGGCTGGATACATGGTGAACATTTAGGGGCTGCTTCTGTACTCCCTTGTGGCTGATCAGGCCCTTGCCCATTCGTTTTTTGTGGCCATTTCGAATGTATTAAAGACGTAAGCCTATCCAGTTTGGAAATTAGAGGCTTGATTTGTGCTGCTATTGTAGCTTCAAAGTCTAGTTTTAAATCTATTACCAAGTTTTGCACCCAACAAGGAATACCTGAAGTCATTTGTGGGGTAGGGGAAATCAAATTATGATTCCTAACTGTAACTTTAGCTTTGCTTTTTCTCTTAGATATAGCCTTTGGGAGACTGGTGGCCCTTCCCCGAGAAGCTATAGGTACAGGAGCTGTTACCACCTCATTAGACCCACTCGGACATGGGGCCGCTATGCCGGAAGACTGACAGGCCTCTAGGTCTGGAGTAACATCTAGGTCCGAAAAAGACGGGTTCAAGTCTGATAGGACAACCGATAAATCAACAATATTTGGCACAATCGGGGCACTGTTGGTGGGTATGGTTAAGGGTAGGGAGCAGACATTCGAAGGCTGCAATGCGGGTGATTTGGCATTGGCAAGGGAACCCAAGGATGAACGCTTAGCATTTGCAAGATCCATGGAGACTCTTTTTTCCAGTACAACAATGCTTTGATCAATAGTCTCATTTACACGGGAAATAAAGAGGTCTATAGGTCCTGTCACCTGTGTGACCGCCGCAGCTTTTTTCGCACAACTTCTAGTTCTGTTGCGCATGGCCGACATCTGAGCACAAAGTCAACAATAAATGATGTAAAAGGTAATGGCCGTTAGTGTTGATATGCGAAGAAACAGGACACAGTTCCGCCTACCTTAGTCGTTAGATGATAAATATAAGCAGTAAGGCAGGGGTTCAGGGCCAGGGCCGTCCTCAGCCGTCCTTGAACGGCCTTAAACGGCCCGCTCTTTGCCCGGTCTTCGCCCCGGGCTGCGTCCCGCGCGCGTCCCGCGTTACGCGGTCCAGAGCGCGCTCTTTAAAGGGAAGTAGATTGTGGGGGCGTGGCGCTGTGAGGGGGCGCGGCTCACGCGGGAAGAGGACCAGCTGGAGCTATGGAATGCTGGTCCTCGCAGTCCCTGGGCCTGTGCCTCACCCTCCTCGGCTGCTGGGCAATTGGCGCCGGCGTCCCAGCGGCTCCTCCGGTGATAAATGGATCGTTGCGCTACTCCAGTAGCGTGACAGGGACAGTAACTGACGTGTAACAAACCAAAGCGAGTGGCACCCGCGAAGCGGGTGCCGCGAGTTGTTGTAGGGCTTGGCTGGGGGCGTGGCGCTGTGAGGGGGCGCGGCTCACGCGGGAAGAGGACCAGCTGGAGCTATGGAATGCTGGTCCTCGCAGTCCCTGGGCCTGTGCCTCACCCTCCTCGGCTGCTGGGCAATTGGCGCCGGCGTCCCAGCGGCTCCTCCGGTGATAAATGGATCGTTGCGCTACTCCAGTAGCGTGACAGGGACAGTAACTGACGTGTAACAAACCAAAGCGAGTGGGTCCATGGTCAAGATAAAATAATGGGGAAAGAGAGCAGCCCTGTCTTGTACCACGCGTAAGCTGAAAAGGAGTGGAAAGTGTACCATTTAAGCGCAAACGTGCAGTAGGTTTAGAATACAGCAGAGTTGTCGTGGCGATAAAGCCCATGGACATGCCCATGCGGCGCATTATGGAGAGAAAAACAGGCCTCTCCAAGGAATCAAAAGACTTTTCTGTGTCTAATAATATAGCAGCTGCTGGTGTTTCGGGGTTAATCCTATGAATGACCGAGAACAACGTGCGGAGATTCAGGAAGGTGGAGCGATGGGGCACAAAATTGGATTGAGCCGTGGAGATTATGAATTCCATCAGTTGGGACAATCTGTTTGATATGACCTATGCCAAGACTTTGTAATCCAAATTTAGGAGGGATAGCGGGCGATAAGTGCCACATTGTGAGGGGTCCTTGCCTGGTTTGGGAAGAAGAATTATGACAGCCTCGCGTAGAGTGGGGGGGGAGGATCTGTTTTTCTAAAGCTTCAGCGTATACTTCAATAAGTTTAGGGGCCAGTATGTCTTTAAATGTTTTGTAAAACACCCCCGTATACCCGTCTAGTCCAGGCGCTGAAAAGCCCCGAATAGTGTCAATGGCTAGCAGCACATCTGCGACCGAGATGGGCTTAGCCAGGAAATCTTGCATGTGTTTTTCCAAATAGACTAATGCAATTTCATCTAGATAGTTTTCTTGCGCTACATACATGTCACATTCTTGGCAGAACATAGATTCCCACTCTTAAGATGGCTGACGTTGCCACATCTGAATCAAATATTGCACAGTTTAAAAAACTGTTGCTGGGCCCCTAACCATCCTTTTGGCTTTTATGTAGCACGTTATTGTAAACCGATATAGATGCTGCACAATCTTTTGCTGTTTCATTAAGCTCTTTTACAGATGCTTGTGATAATTCAATACTTTTGGCTACTTTCATTACTTATCAAAGGGAGGAATTATCCATAGTGAACAACTTCCACTGGGTATTTTTGTTAGAACAGTGCCAAAAAAATTGGTCCCTAACCAATTGGTCAGTGAAGTTTTCAAACTGGCATGGAGACACCAGCTGATGTGGGGCTGTTACGAAAGGGTCCACAGATTCACCTTGAGTTTGAGATTTTTTGAAGAACGTATGTCTCAGAACCAGCAAGCTAGGTTGGATATTAAATCTTAACTTGATTTGTTTCACAGTTTCTTCATACTTGTCATGTGCTTCTCCTTCTTTTAAAACCAAGTCAGGCAGATGCTTAAATGCCTGGCTGCCTTCAAACCCTAAGGAATATAATTATAAAACCTTTTTCCTTTCTGGCCTAAAACAATAAGTGCCTATTGCTTCTATGTGCTTTTGAAAGGTGTCAAACAACTGTTTTCATATAATGAGGGGTGAAAGGGCTGGGTCCATAAGTTTGGACCTATTCTAGAATCACAATCCAATGGTTCTTTTTAGCAGCATGTAAGCATAGAGGGGAGAAGGTCCTTAATAATGCCAATCATCAATTCAACAGGAATTTCTCTGGACCAATAGTAACCACAGACAACTACATAAGGTTAGTTAATTTATTACAAAGCCAAAAATAACTGGACATGAAGACACCTCAAAACGAGTGACTAGAAATACATTGGAATCAGCATGAAGATGAATCTGCGAATCAAGTTGAGGCGATGGAACATGCACTAAACCAAGAAATAGGATGCAGACAAGAAATAGGATGCAGAGGCTCAGAAAGCATGAGTCCTAATTTCCCTGCATTGAGGGTCGGTGAATATAAAGCTATAATCTATCCCTACACTAACGCTAAAATGACATCCCTATCTTTTCATCTTCTGGGACAAGAGATAAAAGGTGTCAGCATGTGGAGTCTTCCTAAGAAGTGTCTCCACCATCGATGGGTCTTAAAGCATGGAGTCATTAAGACAGAGCTCCTTCGAAGATGCTCTCTCTCCAAAGGCAGAATGAGAAGTGGGCACTTTCCCTACTTTCAACATCGCATTATGACAGGTGTCTTTTCCCAAGAGTCCGTGCGGGTCACGCCATCTGCTCTGGGCATCATCCTAAAGGTAATTTTCCATGGGATCGCAATGTTCTTCTTCTCACCATTTCTGTCCTTGGTTCCCAAGCCTTCTCGTGTGCGAAGGACAATGGCATTCCCTTAATGATTCAGACCGAACAATGTAACTTTTTCTCTCCTTGCCTCACTAGTAAAACAAAGACATTATTCTAGCTAACAAGAGTGCTTCTTTCACCTGCAACACAAAACGTGAAAAGGAACAAATTCCACAGCGCACATGAAATTCAGCTATTAATTCCAAGCAAGACTTTCCAGGGAAAATGTGTTTGAGGCCTAAAAAATTTGATAAAACATAAGAAAAGGGCAAGTGAGCCTCATGAAATTGCATAGGAAATAAGGCACATTCAATTTATACATTTACCTACATGTAAAATGACACATTATTAAACACAGTTAATAAATGAATGGTGGTCAGTTACACAACACAAGTACTTCACGTTAATGCTTTCTACTAGTTAAATCCACTTTCTACACTAATTCTTCATGTTACTTTAAATGCTCTAAACACATCACGTTTTATGTTTTTACATTTCGAATTCTAACACTTCACGTTAATACATCAAAGGATTATATGCTGGTGTGCTCTACACGTGTGACTACACTGTACCCCTACAATTAAATTGCAGTTTCTGCTATATCAGTTCACCCCTCTGATGACGTTGAGTCATCACAAAACTCTCTAGAGTAGACCAACTAAACAGATGTCATAGCTAGTCTCCTCTGTCTAAACTCCTCCAACCGCTTCAGATTCTCGTAATGACTGTCCTGCAGTCTTTCCACCCTTCATTCTCTCTCCTTAAAGAACTCTTCCCTTTGCCTCGCCTTATGCCATTTGAATGTTCTTATCATACCTAGCAGAATGATAACACAGACCACAACAACTATTATTGGCTTCAAGATATATCCAAGAATTCCTTTTCCTAAGTTAACAAATCAACTTCCAACTGCTCCAAATCCTTTTCCAATCTTAGCCCAAGCTCCCTCAGTTGCCAAGTCATGTATCTCATGATGTATCTCAGTGATGTTACTTATATATCCCCTCAAATCTTTACTTTTATCAGGAGTGTAAGTGCAACACTATTGGACCTTTAGCATCCGACAGACTCCACCTTCTTTTGCTAATAACACATCTAAAGCAAGATGGTTTCGCATCACCATCCCCCTTATCGAAACTATTTCTCCATCTATGGGCAATAATGACTAAGCTGTGTAAACAGACAACTTATCCACAATAGTAGACAACCTTCTAATCATGTTGTCATTCAACACCAGGGGTGGCTCCTCCACGTGGGCGGAGGAGCGTCGCCCCACTGCTTTCTCGCAGTGCGAGAAGCAGAAACGTAAAATGGTATTTTAAATACCATTTTATGTTTCTGCTTCTCGCCCTGTGAGAAAGCAGAAGGGTATGCCTGGTTGGGGGCGAGCGGGTGGGCGGTCCTGCAGGAGTCCAGGGGAGGAGTGGCTTGCCCACTCTGAGTGCGCTGACTATTTGGTCGGCCTCAGGGCCGACCAAACCAGTCATACGCACTCTGCATTTTCTCTATGTAGGCTGCATGGAGCCTACATAGAGAAATGTCCTCCCCATAGACACCGTTGGGGTCGGCATGCTAGCCAATCACAGGCGGGCCGGGCCCATAAGTTCTGGACCTATTGTAGAATCACAATCCGATAGTTCTTTTTAGCAGCTTGTAAGTGTAGAGGAGAGAAGGTCATTAATAATGCCTATCAATTCAACAGAAATATCTCTGGATACATAGTAACCACAGACAACTACATAAGGTTATTGCAAAGCCAAAACTAACTTGACATAAAGACACCTCAAATCGAGAGTTTATAAATACATCGCAATCAGCATAAAGCCGAATCTGCGAATCAAGTTGAGGCAATGCAACATGCACAGAACAACTAACTCAAGAAATAGGATGTAGAGGAGCAGAAAGCATGAATCCAGATTTCCCTGCATTGAGGGTCGGTGAATATAAAGCATTAATCTATCCCTACACTAACGCTAAAATAACATCCCTTTCTTTGCATTTATGGGACAAGAGCTAAATTGTGTCAACATGTGGAGTCTTCCTAAGAAGTCTCTCCACCATCGTTGGGTATAATAGCATGGAGCCATTAAGACAGAGCTCATTCTAAGATGCTCTCTCTCCAAAGGCAGAAGGAGAAGGAGAAGTGAGTGCTTTCCCTACTTTCAACATTACATTATTACAGGTATCTTTCCCAAGAGTCCTTGCAGGTCATGCCATCCACTCCCGACATCATTCTAAAGGTAATTTGCATGGGATTGCGATGTTCTTCTTCTCACCATTTCTGTTCTTGGAGCCCAAGCCTTCTCCTGTGCGAAGAACAGCAGTCTTCCCTTATCGATTCAGACTGAACTATGTAACTTTTTCTCTCCTTTCCTGACTAGTAAAACAAAGACATTATTCTAGCTAACAAGAGTACTTCTTTCACCTTCAACACAAAATGTGAGAAAGAACAAATTCCACTGACACAGCTATTAATTCTAAGCGGGAGTTTATAAGGAAAATGCGTTTTAAGCCTACAAGATTCGGTCAACATAAGAAAATGGCAAGTGAGCCTTACGAATTTGCATTGGAAATTAGGCACAGTCAATTTATACATTTACCTACATTTAAAATGACACATTAAAAAACTCATTTAATAAATGAATGGTGGCCAGTTACACAACATGAGTTCTTCACATTAATGTTTTCTACTAGTTACATCCACTTTCGCCTTCATGTTAATACAACAAAGATTTATATGTGGGTGCGCTCTACACGTGTGAATATAATGCACCTTTTCAATTAAATTACGGTTTCCGCTACATCAGGGGTAGTCCAAAAAGGGTGGTGGTGGATTTACTGACTGCATATTGACTTAGGATGGGTGGTAAATAGATGAAACTAAAGTAGGGCTTCTGGAGTTAATGTTAATGTACCACAAGAAAGATTTACGAAAAAAGTTTATCACTGTTATAATGTTGTATGTTGATACCGCACTAAACAAACCAATACCCTAGAAGTTTACCACTCTTTGTTCCAAATGTAATGTACATTCAAGTTACATTTACTGATACTTACTTTTTGAGGAGACCACAAAATGGTTGTGCGTATTAAAATTTGGATAGAGCCGTAACAATCCCCAATGCACCTACCTTCAGGATACATATTGAATGACTTTTAGGGCATACCTAGTTCTTTTATTGTAGCGCATCTTACAATACCTTTGTTGCTTAGAGCCTCTGATGTGTGAGCACTTATGGATAATTTGTGAAGGCGGGTGAATGTGGTGACTTTAACTCCAATGACTGAGAGAACTTGCGCATGATTGTTATTATACTTTTAATAGCGTATATTTAAATGAAGTCTCTCCCAACAAGATAAGATGGCCTCCACACGTTTGCTGGGCTTTCTTTTTAGTGGAAATAAGGCTTGGTTTCCATGGTGTTCCAACCTTTCAGGATGGTGGCTTGGACTCGGTACTATTTCGATGGGAACTTGGGCTTGCTTGCACCGTCGTGTACATTTCACCTGCGTCTATGGCAATCTCTTTTCTGCACCACAGAGGCTACTGTACTCCGGAATATGCAGCACAGTGCATTCCCAACACTCCTGCTGTCATCCTTTCCCCCTGACACTGCTCATGGGCTCCAGAAGGAGGAGAAGTGGAAAACATGTGAGTGGGTCAGTGGAAGGTGTGTGGAGTGGGATCTCTTAGACAACCTCTTGTGTCTTCCATTTCAGTGGTGACCCCTGCGATGAGTAGGAAACTAGTCTCTAGGGGGAAGCCTGGTAAGAAAGGCAAAGGTAGGTTGAGGAAATTACCAAGGAGAGGAAAACCTCAGGAATGTTCAACCATAGCAAAAGAGGCCACTAGGGGTAAAAGCACTGTAGGAAGGCACCCATTCAACTTCACATCTTGTAGCTCTTATCCTGATTAAAGAGAAACCAAGGCTGTTTTAAAAAAGACTCCTCCTGTTCAAGTAGGAGGTGACCCTAAGCCTAGGGTGCGATGCAGTTATTCTTTAAGCCACAATCTAAAAGGAAAACGCAGCATTCAGCCAGTTGACCCTTAAATAAATCTAGGCTGTTAAGTGTATTTGCAAACATCAAAAGATTAAGGAATATTACCTCAAAGGATATGGCATTGGTTGGTCTTATAAATCTAGCAGAGGAAGAGTTAACCTGTGTACTGTTTGCCTCCAAGGAGACGAAGGGCTTAGTTTAAGCCTCTGGACTACCTCTGGTACCAAATGGCATTCGTTTTTTATGAAGGAATCGAGATAAAGAGGGAGGCCATTAGTAAGCCGGGGGAGGGTTTTTCCCCCTGGATAACTCAATTTCTATGCGAACACAGAGGGTTAAAACATAATCAGGTTACCTCTACCGGGTTCTTGGGTATAGGACAGAAAAAAGGTGTCAGAAGGAGTTGGTGAGAACGCGATGGGTCCCAACAAAGAATATTTACTATTACGTTTCAAAATGTCAGAGCCCAAAACAGGGAAATCAAGATCCATCCCACCTTTCAGATTTAGAAGAGCCCAGAAACCCTTTGTATCTCAGGAGAAATGATGGCCACATTCATCAGAGGTAAACTCCCTGGGGAGTGGAGAGCCATCCCTTTAAAGACATGCATGGTCGCCATGTTCCTGCCTGGAGTAGTGGAGGTGCAGAGGAGACACAACCTGCCAGTAGGAATCAGGGTACCTACTTGCAGGTTGTGTCTTCGTTTGGAATGCTCATCAGTTCAAATCGTTTATAGAAATGGGAAATTACAAAGCGGTCTTGACTACTTACCCAACATTGTTCTTCAAGGAAACCTAGTTGTTGGAGTGCCAAGTCGTTGAGGTGTACGTTGCTATAGTACAAAATGCCAAGGCCTTGACAAGAGGAAGAGCAGTGGGTGGGTTGCTAATATTGATATCTGTCCGCTATGGGAGGAAGGTAACGATTCTTCAAACTACCTGTGTATGGGTTCTTGCTTGTTTAATCGATTTGTTCGCTGACGATGTTGAGTTAAAGCAAATGATCTATCTTAACATATATGTTCCTCCAACCCGCCCCTTACCTGAGCATGAATTGATGAATTTGGTCAACGATGTGAAAAAACTGTCATTAGATTATCCTGATGCTCTTTTTGTTGTAGAGGGGATTTTAGGGAACAAATAGTAATTTACAGAGTTTGATGACTTAATGAAAGAGCTGCGGTTGGCATTAAACATTCCTGAATGTATTTTCTTGGATAGTACTAGTGAAGGAGATGCAAATGTACTGCCTTGTTTAGTTCAACAGAATTTGATCAATGTCAACGGTCGATGCAATGATGACATACCTGCCTTTAGAACCTTTGAACTTGGTAACAGCAATGTGCCTATTGATTATGTGTTTGTCTCAATACATTCGTTTTATCGTGTGAAATACTTTAGAGTTCTTGATTTTGGGCCTAGTGATCACTGTGCTCTTAGCTTGGAGTTTAAAGATCCTTTTCTGGCTTGTGCAAATTCTATCTTGTCCCTTGAGGTAGTTTACCATAGGAGAATGTGAGTTTTGATCACTGAAGATGCTCTGCATGCTCTCTCCTCAATTGAATTCAAGCATTTTTACTTGGAAGCAGGTCATGATGCCTTATGCCGGTACCACAGATTGATAAAGCAATTATTAGCCTACTTTAAGCTGGCAAAGGGAGGCCCGTCTAAAACGAGTGGGACAAGAGGAAAGGAGAATAGCTAGTTTGATGACGACTGTTGGGAGGGAGGAAGAGAGGTGAACAGGATCGTCAGCACTTTAAATTAAATTCAAGTAATGTCAATTTAAGAGCAGCCATTGAGGGTTCGAAGATGGCATATTGCAATTTATGTGCTCACAAAAAAGGAAGTTTTATAAGTCAAATTGGGAGCTAATGTTAGTTGCAATCGCGGAAAGGAATAGCAAGCACTTCTGGCGGCTGGTGAACGCTATAACCCTTACTGCATATCATAATTTAACACTGTTTCTCACAAGAAGGAAAAGGAGATTTACTTGGTTTCTAGGTAATGCGAAGCTGGAATAGGTCCAAGAGTGCAAGTATCTGGGTATGATTTTCTTAAATGATCTAAATTGGGATAAACACCTGACTACCCAGAGGCTTGTATTGTCAACTGAAGTGAATGGCTTGAAAAGGTTTGATCGTAGATACAGTAGCTATACCTTTGAGCCATTAAGTAAAGTCATACAGGGTAAACTAATCCCCCAGGCGCTATATGGAGCAGAGGTGCTGGCAATAGTTAGACGGGTCTCATGGGAAGACATAGAAAATATCACATTGAATATGCTCCTTGATCTACCCAAAAATGCAATGGTCGAAGCTAATAAGGAGGGAGTTGACAACTGTAGGCTGGAGTGCTCTGGTGGATGAAAGAGCCTTGCGCTTTTACTTTTTGACTAAAAATGGAATACCCAGTGATAAACTATCAGTGCTGATTCTACCTGAGGTAATGTCAATCTTTCCCCAGTAAGAGGAATCCTGTCACAGTAATGTTGAAGTACCTGGGAGTCCCTGGCATGCGTCTTGAAATAGGTAAAGCAATACACATTAGTCAAATAAAGAGTACCCTCAGGTAATGTGCTGTGCAAACTAGCTGGAGAGAGGCCCTTCAGTATCTGAAGAACAAGAGTTCAGTTTTTCCCTTCATAATTTCTCAGGAGAGCATGGACCTTTTCCCGTACTTATATAAAATCCTAGATAAGCTTCTGCAAAATGATATTCTGTGACTGAGGGTTGGAATTGACCCTGGATAGCAGATGACAGGGCTCAAAGCCAAAATAGCTGAGAACTTTGGTCAGTGCCCATGTAAGCGGGGTAGAGAGAGCTCAGTAATCCACTTATTGATGAACTGTGTATTCTTCCTTGTGGAAAGAAAGAAGATTCTCCAGCCTGTTTTAAAAACAATGGAATACGGTCGTGTAGCCTTCGATTTTAGAATGTAGCCATTGCTATTGACCAATATCTGTGCAAAACTATAACATCTTATTCTAGGTCTTCTGCCTCTTAGTGTCTCAGACCTGTGTTGGTACCCCTCTCAGGTTGACAGGGATGTGTCTTGAATTCTTAGGCTGATGTAGACTAAATTAGGAAGATGCCCTGATTAGGACACTGATCTTAATATGGGAAAACTAGTTTTGTTAGTGAGGTTAGACTGAACGATACCCTTGTTGGTTGCGATAAATTTATCCCCCACAGTACACCTTTTAACGCTTTCTTGATTGATGAAATGAGTTACATGCTGCTGGTTAATCTGTTGATCTTTCAAATGTTTTAATACATGTGGGAGAATGGACTGTTGACCCCTTAATGAGTTTTAGTAATAAGATATTCTAATTTTTATACTGTTTTGTATTCAATTTATATCAAAATTACAATAGTTCTGTCGGGTAAAACCATATCCAACTGGATATGCAGCAAAATATCTGAATGAATCAACAGTGACACAAAAAAACAAACAGACCTCAATATCCTTATATGAATTCATTCATTTATGAAATTTGTCATCAAAAAATCATTTGCAAGGGCCATCATAATACAAAGACATAACAAATAATAACCAAAATAGAACTTAGTGCTCAGTGAAATAAGTGCAAAACAACATACACACAGTGTAATAGTACAAAAATAGATATAATGATGTTATTGGCCAGCAAAACCAAAGTTCATAATAGTCGAGCCCCCTGAGACAATTCAATAGTTAGGGCAGACTCTAAAGGCTGGTCCGGGGAAATTGTCGACGTTTCAACCCTATTGTCGCACTACTGATAAGTCGGTGCGGGTCTTCATCAGGACACAAGTAACAAAAAGATGGCCTGTGGGAAGTAAATTAACTTAAGGTCAGAAGGGGCTCGACTATTTGCTGGCCAATAACATAACTATATCTATTTTTGTACTATTACACTGTGTGTATGTTGTTTTGCACTTATTTCACTGAGCACTAAGTTCTATTTTGGTTATTATTTGTTATGTCTTTGTATTATGATGGCCCTTGCAAATGATTTTTTGATGACAAATTTCATAAATGAATGAATTCATATAAGGATATTGAGGTCTTTTTGTTTTTTTGTGTCACTGTTGATTCATTCAGATATTTTGCTGCATATCCAGTTGGATATGGTTTTACCCGACAGAACTATTGTAATTTTGATATAAATCTGCCCAGGTTCTGAGGGATACTGGGTTACCCCATTGCTTTTCGAAATTGTATTCAATTTAGGCTGGTGGCATGTGTTTGTTTAATTGATTCAATTAAGTCGAATGTACTGCTGTTTTTTAATGTATATGTAATTGTATATGGCAATTAATTGGGTAATGTGCAATATTTCTGTAGCAATTTATTTCTTGGAAATAAAGAATATTGATTGATAAGCACAGTCTTTATTTACTTCCTCAAATTACAGCAATTGTGTACGTGTCATAGACCCCATAGAAAATCTTCGACTATACCAACCAAAATCTTGTTACCACGTATTTGGGGTAACTTTGCCCTTCTTCCATTCTGAGTCACAGAACAAGGCCAAATCCCTGCCCTATCTAAACCTCAACTGGCTCACCATATATGGAAGTTGTTAAGAGTTTCGTATATTAAGGAGACTGCATTCTTCCTCAGAGGTTCCTCAAGGTTCCTCAGAGGTTCAGAGAGCGCTCTATTTTCTACAGTAGAGCTGTCTTGTATGTTGTCGTCACTGTTAATATACTTTTTCAGCTAATGCCTCAACTGTAAAAACCTAAAGGCTACGTACTGTGCAGGCACAGAATCAACACATAGTTGATTAAGCAATTTTATACCAGTGTGGCCCCAGACGATGTCCAATTTAGAAATCTCAATTAGGTCCCACTTTCCAAATAATTTCTGAATTTTATGGTTCATTGAATTGTAATTATCCTAAAGAGGAGTCTTCCTAGTTAGAAATTTGCCACACCCTACTTTAATCATACCATTTCTAAACTTGCATCACTGCTTTTGTGGGTTCCTGTAACTGAGCCTGTAACTTTCCCCTGTATATAGTGCTATATCCCTTATCACTCAACACTCGATGATCAATCTTAAGTGTAGGTTTGAGCTGCAGCGAAAATGTCCATTTGTTTAATACCATCAACTGGTATTCCCAGCAGAATTTGCAAATATGCAGAAGGGTTATGCTAACATCAAATATCCCCCTATTTAGCATCACTGTGTACATCTTAGGTGGGCCCTGTCTCATACCAAATTGCAGGGTTTCACATAAAGCCTGAATAAAAAATCCTCTGGGATCCAAAATGGTTTCACATTATCAAATTTGACCCAACTAAATTTCAACCCAAAAGATAACTGTAACTCATAGTATGCTGTAATATGCAAATGGAGTAGCTTTGGGCTGACCATCATTATCTCACTGTTCTGTAGACAAAGAACTTTTTCTTCCAAAATGCAAGTATGATAGAGGGGAGACGAAGTGAGGAGAAAGAGAGTCAGAGGAAGAAACATGAAGATGGGAAAGGAAGGGGATAGAGGGGAAAGAAAAAACGATTGGGGATGCATGGAAGAGGAAGAAGGCAAAGTACTAGAGAGGTAGGTAGACTAATGTGGTGTTCAGTCGTTGGCTTGCCGAAATGAATACCTTACTTTCACTAGGACCCATGGTACCCTTGCTATGAAACTGTGCATTGCACTACCAACGAGATGTGCCATTACAATCGTAGGGTACCTTCATTTTTAGATTATTGAATATATGGATAAATGTTCCTTCCACCTTTGTGTTGGGGTCCTCTTGGTTGAACCTACACACTTTGGCCACATTCAGAGTATTATGAAAATACAAAAAGGGATTTTGCACTTGTTGAAATGCATAATCCTGAATCTTTTTGAAACATTATAGTTCTGACAATCAGCTGCTATAGCCATCACATAAATCATACAAATGCAATGCCTACATGTGTAGATTGCAGCGGGTTTAAGATAACTTGAAGTGACAAGGGAAGTACCCAAACTCACTGTGGTAAAACCATGACCTTTAACAAAGAGAAGTTCAAGTCATAATGCAGTATAAACATGATTGTCAGAAACTTCCTGTTCCTGGGGTTTCTTTGTGGGATTGGCAAGTGATGTTGATAACTTGGATAGATGGACGTACGTTGTCATATCTACCAGATTTTTTGCAGATATTATTAGTTATCACGCACTCCTATATTTTTTTACTTTAGTCTTTTTAGAATGATAAAACTACTAAAATGTTGACAGGTTCTTACGGTTATGCGGTCTTCTAGGTTACATTTTTCACAGGCTCTAAATGTTATTTATATAGGTGACGGACCACGTCCTGATTATGGTTATCTTGCTGCCATTAACAAGTAGGTTGCAGGGTCAAAAGCCATCACTTTGGGTGAGAGTAAACTCTACCATTTAACCACAAGAGATTATAAGGGAATGGGCTAGACACTAGGGGGCAGTTTTACTAAGGACTTGCATTGTCCCTGCGTGTTGGAAGTTGTCGTAAAGCAATGCAGGTCCTTCAATGGGATTTACAAAGCCATGCAAGGTGTTATTTACACCACCTTGCGTGACTTTGTAAAGAAATGTAATGCAATTGCCGCTGCCTTGCATTATATTTTGTTGTGATAGGCATACCCAATTTGACACAATACAGATTTACTAAAGGCAGTAAACCTGCCATTGCCTCGAAATAGAGTGCCTACCACACAGAAGCGCAACAATATATTTTTTTCTATATGTTATTTCGTCTTTCTATGTGTGATGCATACTGCATCACACATAGAAAGAGGAAATTGCCACTCAGGATTGCTTTTGTGCAGGAACGTGCTCCTTCCTGCACAAAAATAATCCTGCCTGTAATGCAGGCCCCCTTGCAGCACGTTGTAAGGGTGCCTGTGTTGTCACTAGCCAGCACACAGAATGGCAGCACTAGGAGATAGTAGGAGTGTGCCATATCTTAGTAGAAATGGTGCATTTGTGGTAAATAAAATATTACGCTCTATGTATTTCAGAATATCAATAGGATCATGCATAAAGCAAGAGGCTGAGTCTGTGGTATCAGGTTCTAAAAGGGCTTTATTCCAATAACTCGAGTCAAAGGGAGAATATTACCATCACCAAAAAAGGATCTGGAAAGGGACTCAAAAGTATTCTCAATATTCTCAAAACATTATTCACAGAGTACAGTATATATACATTTCTCAATTGTACGTAAGCAAAAGAGCAAGAGAGAATGAGATAAGAGCATGTGGGCGTGTAAGTAGGCGTGAAGGTGGGCGTCCATGTGGGCGTCCACTTGATGATAATGGGTAATTTGTCATGTGTGGGTGGATACCTGGAGGGGGTTGCGTGATCTGCTGGAATTGTACTGGAACTTTGCCTTACTTGTGCTCAACTCGAGCATGACGTGTAACTGACGTGGGGAGGGTTGCTATGCAACCGAACAAGTCTGGAAGTGAGGCCTTCAGTGAGTGAGGCCTTCAGTGTCAAGACGACCAGCACATCTTGTATTATCTGATATCCGATGTCTGGAGCAGGGACTGATTTGTGACATAGGTTGCTCATCACCAAGAGCCGATGTGGCATCTATTTCTTCATTTACTTCATTTACTGCAGAAGCCTTACATGGGGGCTATGGGCTTTTTACTGACGTGAGCTTTGCAATCTCACAAAGAGAGACAGTAGGGCTGGGCTCCCTCCTTGCAGATGGGTCGCGTTCATTCCTCCTTCACCAGGCAAGAATGTGGTTTCAGTAAGAGTAAGCAGATAACCGTGCTCAATACTGTCTCGACACCTCGGTCGGGGCCCCTTTGGCTGAGGCCCAAGTGTGCAAGGCCAAGGATACGTAGCTGTAGCTTTCAGAGCGTTCTGAGGCATTAAACCTCTTTTTGGCTCTGGCTGAGCCATAAACATGGGCTTCATGAAAATGCAGGAAAACATGATGAAAAACGTGTAGGCCTCAATACAGATTTGTCGTTTCTCTCATGGGAGACTGGATGATGGCAGGCCACGTTATAGCATAAGCATCATGATAGAAAGGCCATGGAGGGGAAATACATAGGTTACATGTATGTGCACATAAGCGTTCGGGGGGGGCACATGGGGACACATAGGCCTCATAGATTTTTATTTTCCTCATTCCCTCCTTGTACCTTAGTGAACCCCCTATGTAACGTCTATTTTCATGAGACAGTCGATCTGTTCTTGCAGCATTATTTTTCCATTTTCAATGCTTTGTAAATAGGGATGTGGAACACATGCAGTAGCACACAGGCCACAAATGGCCGGGCCACACTGCAGACATAGGCAACAACTGAATATCATTAATAGTATCAACCCACAGACGGTCAACACTTTCCATCCCCAAGCCGATATTAATCCCCAGAGCCAACCGGACCATGTCCACGTGCCTGGGTCTTGATGTATGTTTTGGGCAATCTTGTGGAGCCTTGTTATTGCTTTGTATTCTTTGGCATCACCGTTGATGGATGTCATTAAGGCAAACCATGCTCCGCAAGAACCATTATGGGAGAACGGAAAAGGAAAAAGAGGCAACACTCCCTTTACCTTCTGATACGGGGGAAATCGGCCACAGACCCAGCAGTCTGTAGCATTGCTAGTCTGATGTGAATGGTGCAGCATCTGAATAAAGGTATTGTTGCGTAAGGCAAGTCGATATGATAGCTCATGGGATGGCAGATCACTAAATGTGTGCTTTATGGTATCATTAGTGGAGGAGTATAAGAGTGAGGCAATAGGAGGAAAAATAGCATGTAGTATTAAGCTGATACATATTATCGTGATACACATCTTGCTCTTTTTATCAATGTTATTGTCCAAGATCTTATGCAAGCCAGAATACATGTTCAACCGCTTCACCACCTAGTGGACTTAATTGATCAAACGGGTTCTGACTTTTTAGATCTAAGTTTAGCTTTGTGGAAACTGCTGGGGAGTCTCCTCTTAGAAAATGGTGTTCAAAGTCCAAAGTCCAAGTTCAAAGTCTTTTTCCTTTGTAAAAGAGTGGTGAAGGTGCAACCATCCTTTCCGCCCTTTGACTTTAACGGCCGTCCCCGTGGTCCAGAGCACTGACTTTGGCGCCTTCCATCCAGGAGCGATGGAGTATTCTTTGACCTGGGTGTTGTCAGGGAAGGCGGCAGCAACCTGCGAACAACAAGAGAGTAGTGCAGACATCAAGGAAGCCAGGTAATCTGTCAGCATCAGTAATCTTTTAGGCATTGGAGTGCCCCACATATTTGGTGGTCTACCAAAGACCACTTCATAGGGAGATAAGCCTGTTCTAGAATGAGCTACCATTCGCATGTAAAAGAGAACCATATATTCTGTAAGCTGTCTAGCATTGCTTTCTCTCCTAAGTGTGCAGGACTATGTGCGGTATTTATGATTATTTGTACCATTGAATCAGGAAGAAACCATGTGGATTTGCCCTTTGTCATCCAACCCTGATCAGTCAGTACCCCTCCTTGTTCCGATCATTTCTTTAATTCGTCTACAGTAGCATGTGTCTGTATGTCTTGTACATCCTTGGAAGGATCCCTAACTGTCATGGCTTTGGACAGTGATAGTATCTGTGATTTTGTCATGTCTAGTGGGGTCTGAGCTGTCTGTTTAGCTGTTCGGTCTGCCAGATCATTGCCTTGGGAAATGGTATCTGTGGCTCTAGTATGTGCTTTACATTTTAGGATAGCTATGGCTGTTGGTAAATGTATTGCTTCCAGTAGGGCTTGAATAAGGGGGCCATGCTGTATCTTGGCCCCATGAGAGGTCAAGAAACCTCTTTCTCGCCACAGAATCGGTGTAAATGTTTACTCTCAGGTGCTTAGCTCTTATGCACGCTTGTGTCAGGGCGATGAGCTCTGCTGCTTGTGCTGACAATATGTCTATTCTTTTAGTCTCTATTATTACAGTATCAGTAGTCACTGCATATGCTGCCACTAATTCTCCCGCCCCTGTCCTCATGCATGAGCCGTCAACTTATAGTGTTAGGTCGGGGTCTGGGAGTGCAACGTCTGTCAAGTCTTGTCTTGGTTTAGTCACGGTATGTATTACTTCAACACAGTCGTGTGGTGAAACGCTTTCTGTACTGGAGGGCAAAAGGGTAGCAGGATTCAGTATGTTGCATCGTCTGATCTCTATGTGTGGTTGAAATAACGTTGGCTCATAGCCTGTCAGTCTAGCTACAGTCAGGTGTTGTGTTTGTGTCCGGTTCAAGAGAACCTCTACTGCGTGTGGTACTTGTACTGTCAGAGGGTGGCCCAGCACTATCGAGTCACTTTGTCTTATGGCTAAGGCCGTTGCTGCAACTGATTTTAGGCACGCAGGCAAAGCCTGTGCTACTGGGTCTAATGTACTAGAAAAATAAGCACAGGGCTCGTGTTTTCCTGCATGATCTTGTGTTAGGACAGATAGTGCTGTTCCATCCCACTCTGTCACAAAAAGCATAAACGATTTGTTGTAATCAGGGTTTGCTAAAACTGGTGCTTGACATAAAGCTCTCTTTAATTCTTCAAATGCCACAGTGTGTTCTTGTGTCCAAGGGAGGACTTTAGTAGAAGCTGTATTAGGGGCTTGGACTAATTCCCCTGAAAGATCACAATAAAACATGAGAAAAAGGGGAAAGCACCATACCTATTACCTCGGCTTAATTTCTAAGGGGGCTAATTTCTAAGGGGCTTAATTTCTTAAGGGGCTAGCGGGAAGCGAACCTCCTCAGGGGCCAGCAGAAAGCCAATATTCTCCTCCTTCCCCCCCTTTTTGACAGGAGGAAATCTGAAACAGATTTCACTGCTGTCAAACACTATCAAACCCTGTGTCTTGTCAACACTATTAATCCCTGTGTGTAGCTACTGGGCGTAAGCAAAATTATAGGAGATACACAGCCTAATAGGAATGCTAAATTACCTAAATATTCGGAAAATCAAGTTTAAGAACAGTTGTTAATGTTGATAATTAATAACTCATCTGCTAAAGAAATCAGTAATTCTGCAATAATTTCCACCTATACAATAAACAGCCTAATTTAAAAACAAGTCAACTTTTGGGGCCACCACTTACAAGAATGAGCTTACTAAAGCAAACTTTAAAAAGGAAATCCTGTCAGATATTTTCTCATTACCCTAAATACCGAGCCTCATTTGTCACTCTAGTGTGGCAGTCCTTATTTAAAACAGGCCTTTCAAGAGGTAAGATGCGAGTGCACAGATCATAATGGTTCCTCAATGTCCAATCTGGAAACATAGGACCGAGGCTGCCTGTCTATAAGAGAAAGGCAGTCATGTGATACACATTTAAGTCTTGCATAACTATTTTCTTCTTTTATTCATCACCAATACCAATTAGACATACACTGATAACGTGTTGTCCGCTATTTTGACAGCATGATAAAGGTAATATCATGTCTGTGAAATTTAGTAATTGTGAACAAGTTCCAGACAAGCGCTGCGCAAAGATTTACGTCGTCACGTCCATCTCCGTAACGCCCAGGAGAACTTGTATTAATGCCAAACATACTGGTCAATACAACACAAAAACAAAACATATATAAAATACATATGCCAAGCCATCAGTATACCAAGCACAGAAAGCATAGACAATTACACTAACATATATAAATGAGCAGCGATGCGCAATTACAGTACCTACAGCTCAGAGGCGAACATTCTGGCCTGCTTAATTTGTCAGGCTTATAATCAATAACTGATTTACCTGCCCTATACACCCCCATCTGAAATCACCGTGTCAAGTCTGACACACAGAATCAGCAAGAATAATCAAAAACGAAGAACACACGAACCTGTTTTTTTTTTTTTATAAAAATGAGCTATGCATCTTCGTCAACACAATGTACCCTAATGTCCCAGACGAAGACGCACCTCTCATCTCTCCTCACAGACCTTTAACCACTGGATCATTTATCCAATGCAACTGGTGGCAGCTTGTGGCCACAATTAAAAAATGTCTGAATTTGAAAATCGTTTTTATATAGGCATATAGCCCTTAAAATTCCAAGCAAGAGCAACATTTTACTTTCTGGCCAGAAGCAATATAACAATTGCTAAAAAATAAAACAAATCTTCTCCATAGACATTTCCCCGGGGCACTGGTTTAGCACAGAATAGACCAAGGGAATCTTTCTCGACTTACATTTCTCAGCTGCCCTGTCTTATCAGAGAAGCTAAAAATAGCCCCTCAGCGCGGCCTGAGCCTGGGCTGCCAGCCAACTTTTTTGTTGTTCCGGCTGCAGGCATTACACAGATGCGATGTCAGAGAAGCTTTCTAAGCAGTGCCTCTGTTCTGCTCCTCTCACCGGCCCCCACCTACACTGGCTACAAGGTCAGAATCTGTCTCCGATTTCTGTATCACATACTGCTCTCCACAGCCCCCACCTTCTCCTCACTCTGAAGCTGTCAAAGACAAAAAGACTACTCAATTCCATAAAAACTGCAATAATTCGCCCAATTGAAAAATTATTTTTATATACAATTTGCTCTCAGGGGGTCATAATCTTACCGTCTTGACCCAGCACATTGGCTCACTGGACCACCAAGAACACAAACCTGGATTCTGGAACAATTTTGCAAATTCGAAATACCCACAATTCTTTTTTCAAGCTAAACTTTTCACTAATTATTTTTTCGTTAACACTTTGTACATTAGGGGTGTCATCAAATCACAGGTGTTGCTATTACCCTAGCTACACCCCTCTCAAGTCCCTTTTAACAACGTAATCAAATGTTGGACCATGAAAACACCAGCTATGCGCTGTTTGTTTGGTGGGAGGCTCAAGAACCTTTGGGCTACTATATCATTATTATATGTATCGTGGTACTTGCGGTGGCACTCTAACTGGACCTTCTACTGGGGCCACTCTTGCTAGGTCCTCTGAAAGGACGGGATAAATACCAGCAACGTCAGTATTTCTTTCTCTGTCAGCCTGCGCTCATTTTACCTGCTCCACTTCCTCCTGTAACATCTTTTCCTTGGCTTTTCCAGACTCCAGTCTACTTCTCTCTGCTTCGTGAAACACTTACTCCGCCCCTCTATGTGACTCCTTACGTTTTCTCGGGCTTTGTCTGAATCCTCCCTACTTTTCTGAGCGCTTTCTCTGTGCGTCTATGCTATTCTTTACGCCATAATTCAATGGCATCTTTCTGTGACTGTCTGGCTTTCTTTTTCCATAATTCTTCTTCTACTCTCATGGTGCAATCTGCATCCCATGTCCCAACTGCGGGCCACCTCTGACTTTCGGCTAGATCCTTGGTGTAGTTCACCCATAAATCAAGAAATAATACGGCATCTAGGCCATGCTTATGGTACATAAAGTACCCTGGGGTGTCCCTAGGTGGAATGGGAACAGCTTCCTCGAGTACCCCTTTTCTAGTTTTGATCTGTCTTAATTTTGAAAAGAACGGCATCTTTAAACTTTGCTACTTGATTTTGAACACAATAAATTACAATAAACACAATAATGAACACTCATTCATACCACAATTTTTAAAACATATTAAAACATTTAACATTTAACATTTAACATTTAACGAACGATGATAACTAATAGGAAACTAGTTACTGACATAATACTAACACTAGAGAATACTGAATTATATGCAAGACATACTAGATATACTGCTAAACAGTACAGATACACTGCTGAAACAGTGCAGACCGGATTTGTGTACCCAAACCCGTCTTGACCGGCACAACCTAATGTGCACGTCTAACTGCCTCCCCAGCAACGGTACTCACCGGGTAGCACGGAACGGAAGGCCTCGGAACTGAACTGGACTAGACCAAACTGGACTGGACTGGACTCGACTCGTGACTTGGATACTTCGGAACTTCGGAATCTGGTGGGCCTCTGTATACCTCGGACACAGCTCTCTCGCAGGTGGGCTCTGGGTAGGACAATCTGCGTTCCTCACCGCCTCGTATGGATGCCTGGTCGCAGTCTGTCCCCTTCGTTGGCCTGAGGGAGTTGGCGGGAAGACCCGCGACGTGCGCGCTTGAAGTCCGTCACGGCTATGGAAGGGGGCAAAACTGGACCTTCATCTCCGGCGTGTGGGGAAAGAGATGTCCCTGTTCGGGCGCCATTATGTGGTAAATAAAATATTACGCTCTATGTATTTCAGAATATCAATAGGATCATGCATAAAGCAAGAGGCTGAGTCTGTGGTATCAGGTTCTAAAAGGGCTTTATTCCAATAACTCGAGTCAAAGGGAGAATATTACCATCACCAAAAAAGGATCTGGAAAGGGACTCAAAAGTATTCTCAATATTCTCAAAACATTATTCACAGAGTACAGTATATATACATTTCTCAATTGTACGTAAGCAAAAGAGCAAGAGAGAATGAGATAAGAGCATGTGGGCGTGTAAGTAGGCGTGAAGGTGGGCGTCCATGTGGGCGTCCACTTGATGATAATGGGTAATTTGTCATGTGTGGGTGGATACCTGGAGGGGGTTGCGTGATCTGCTGGAATTGTACTGGAACTTTGCCTTACTTGTGCTCAACTCGAGCATGACGTGTAACTGACGTGGGGAGGGTTGCTATGCAACCGAACAAGTCTGGAAGTGAGGCCTTCAGTGAGTGAGGCCTTCAGTGTCAAGACGACCAGCACAGCTTGTATTATCTGATATCCGATGTCTGGAGCAGGGACTGATTTGTGACATAGGTTGCTCATCACCAAGAGCCGATGTGGCATCTATTTCTTCATTTACTTCATTTACTGCAGAAGCCTTACATGGGGGCTATGGGCTTTTTACTGACGTGAGCTTTGCAATCTCACAAAGAGAGACAGTAGGGCTGGGCTCCCTCCTTGCAGATGGGTCGCGTTCATTCCTCCTTCACCAGGCAAGAATGTGGTTTCAGTAAGAGTAAGCAGATAACCGTGCTCAATACTGTCTCGACACCTCGGTCGGGGCCCCTTTGGCTGAGGCCCAAGTGTGCAAGGCCAAGGATACGTAGCTGTAGCTTTCAGAGCGTTCTGAGGCATTAAACCTCTTTTTGGCTCTGGCTGAGCCATAAACATGGGCTTCAGGAAAATGCAGGAAAACATGATGAAAAACGTGTAGGCCTCAATACAGATTTGTCGTTTCTCTCATGGGAGACTGGATGATGGCAGGCCACGTTATAGCATAAGCATCATGATAGAAAGGCCATGGAGGGGAAATACATAGGTTACATGTATGTGCACATAAGCGTTCGGGGGGGGCACATGGGGACACATAGGCCTCATAGATTTTTATTTTCCTCACATTCCATCTTTATCCCTTCCACACAAGTCAACGCAGCTAAGCAACTTGCTGCATTGCATTGCATGAAATATTAGAAAATCTGCTGCTCGATGTTGCCCCTTTGACTTCTCATACTGCGGGACAATGACATCCACGTGCAAAATATAAAGAAGACTTTGGGGTTCATTACGAAGTCGGGGGGAAAGCCTCCGCCCGGTCGGTAGTCGGAATCATCCTATCCGCGTCAGGGCCCATCCGACCGACTCAGTCGGTGTACGCTCCGACTGCCCGATTACGATGCTCGCGGTCAGAACGTGACCAGGCCGGTCATTCTGAATTGGTTCTGCAGTGTATTCCTGTCAGTCGAAACCGCACCGTAACCCCCTATGGACGACTTTTTGCCATCGGGATTACGATGTCGGTTTCCAACAGCCTTCCGCGTCGGCCTTTCCGACATGGAAAGGTTGTCGGAAAGTGGCTTTGGTGGCCCATGGCAAGCCCCCTTAGCACCCACGGCTTACTGTTGGTGGCCGAAGGGGTACCTAAGGTATCCCCCTGTAAAACCCTGCACTGTGTAGCAGGCACCATGGGGTGCCTGCCACAGGGTGCAGGGTTTTGCACACAGACACACACCATTTCCCCATAGGAGTCTTTGACACGTGCTCCCATAGGAAACAATGGGATTCAACTGAACAGTGTAAGGTTGCATCATAATATGGCAGTCGTACCACCGACCACAAGTTGGTCGGTCCTGAATCCGAGACGGTGTTGGGCTGAGGCTTTCCGCCCGACATCGTAATGAGCCCCTTTCTGTGCAGTATGAACAGCATACATTGATGTAGCTGCTAACCAGAACAAACTTATTATTGTGTTGCCTGTTCTCCTGGGAATGTTTAAACATTTTACATCAACTCTGAAAGTGTCCTCTACTTTTTGCAGTTAGGTATACAACTACATTGGACACTTACCTCTGTGAGAAAGCTGATAAATTTGCCCAGTTGTCTAGTTGCTTATGGTGGATGAACTATGAAAGGTGGCTGTATTTGTTTTGTGTGTGCGACTAATGTGGAATTGTTTTATTAACGATCATACAATTATGTATACTGTACATTTAAAGATTACATCACATAGATGCTATATGAAAAAATCTAAATGGAAGATAGCTCTGATATTTTAACTCGTTGTATTTTCTTATATAGATAAAAGAATATTGAGACCTGTCTAATTATTACAAGGAATTTCCATTACAAAATGGGGTACACCCAGGGCTTCATTTATGGGATTTTGGCATAGGGCAGCGCAACAAGGCACTTTGCTGCGCTGCCCTATGCCAAAGCACACATGGAAAGCAGAAAAAATGAGGGGAAATAAACACATTTCTCCTCATTCCGTACGGATTTGGCGCTTTCTCAGGTTTACATGACTTTGTAAATTTGGGGCAGCATAAAAGTATATAGGTGTTGCATGGGAAAACCCAACGCAACACCCAGGGGCCGCCTCCCGGACGCAGAGTAAGGCGATGCAGCGATTTGCCATACTCATGATTTATGAGGGCACTCAAAGGCATGAAGGATGGCTCTGCGCGGCCTCATAACTCAAATTGAGAGCCCTGCATCACGCATTTTCCACTTTACGTGGTGCAAAAGTGACGCAGGGCTCTCATAAATAAGCCCCCCAGTCTGCAGTGTAGAAATTTTAAATTTAGTGATATGAATAATTCAATGAATGACAAAAGCAGATGCAGTTTAATAGCATGTTAGATTAATTAAACATTGTTTCATTTTTTAATATTTGTTTTTATTATGATATGAATTAAGCTTGAGTTTATTGCGTAGATTAGGCAAATGACCCACACATCATTAATTAACTAGTTAGGGAGGATAATGAGATATCCAATATCCTACATAAATTCAAGGAAGTATATCGTCTAATTAAACTTGATAGCGGGACTGGTTGCAATTAAGAACACAACAACAATTAACAAAGATGAAATACATAATTACAACTATGCAATACTTGGAATATGGGCGTTGATAGTATGAAATAAATATATTCAAATGCCAGGAATACTAAAGCATTTTGTTTGTCCTAAATTTACGGTTTCTGTTTAAATAGCATTTAGCATTTTTCCTAAATAATACGTAGACCTTTTTGTTCATAATAAATGTTATTTTTTGCCCCAGTCTTCAGAAAGTGACTAAGGGAGCAAAACACTTGTTGGCAAGGGAATGTCAAGTTTAGCAAGAATAAACAATCTTTTCTGCAGACATTGAACTAAAAAAAAAATTAAAAAAATTAACTATGCAATCGAAACAAAATGGAGTGGAATAAACTATTGAAAGGATTAAATTCATAGAGCATGAAGTATTTTTTTTTACAAATTCATGAAACTCTTTTGATGGTCCCGCAAGTCCCAACGTTTTCAAGCTTATCATTAAGAAGGCCTTAAAATTGAGTTATCCAATTACTATACTTGTTAGTTACCGTTCAAGAATGTTGCTCTTTGTAAGAGCTACATTTTTGCGTCAATTGTGCTGTTGTCGATTTTAGTGTAACAATTACCTTACACCTTATGTTGATTGTGGTGAAGAAATGTGTGAGCCCTGGAGGAAAGATGACGCTGGGAGGAAATACTTATTATTTCACTTCATTGTGCAGAGGGAGAGCAGGCGTCATTCATTGTACTCTCTCTGCCCCACATTATGCACTGCCTTCACGATCCCGGCATTGCGCCGGTCACGTGGGTGCAAAGCACTAGACTGCAACACCACATTGATGACAATATTTTCTCATCCCTTTTCTCTGTTCCTCATGTCTTTAATCAAACATCCTACTTTGTGCAATCGTATATTTCCATATTTCTTCTTTTGCCTCTTGTCACAATCTGTTGCTTACCTTCCAGCACTCTTAGGCACACAAGTACAGGATTTCAAACTCACAAATGCCGAGTTTATTCCAGGAAAGGAAAGACTGGCAGTGGCGCTGGGGCACCGATGCCGCCTGGCAAAAATCTTTGTGTCTCTGGAGTATGCATTATGCATTGGTACTCACAAACTCCATACCTAGGCTGAACTCTCACATTGTGTGAAAATGGCGACAGACATTTTATAGCCATTGACTGGAAGTGTGTCGGGATTCACAGAGTCCTTGCTAGGCAACAAGATACTTTTTAGGTTTCAGCTAGACAGTGCATGAACTGTCTCGAAGAGAAGTGTTGTGTTAAATATGTGGTCTTACAAGCCACCCATTTCCTACCATTGGTAAACTTCAGCATCGCTCTCATTTTCTTTGATGCCATTCGTCATGGCAATTGGGCGCCATGCCCTCTTCTTTTGTTTGGCCCTCCCATAGCGCATGGACCAAGTACTTAAGACAGACTTAAGACAGACTTAAGACAGACTTAAGTTAGGATGCTGTCTTAAGTTTGTCTTAAGTCAGTTTTAAGTCTGTCTTAAGTATGTCTTAAGACAAACTTAAGACAAAATCCTAACTTCTGTGTATACCAAAAGTAGTAAGTGTAGGATTTTGCCCTCAGTTAGTTCTGTGAATCGGCCCCATAGGAACACAGCAATAGCTGTATTAATGTAGGCTGCCGTGTCCCTGCCGGGAACAAAGCCATGCTGATGCTCTGACACTAAAACGTGGAGAACCGGAGCAAGACGAGATGCAAGACTTTTTTTTAAAGATTTTGGCGTCGGCATTTATCAATGATATCGGCCGATATGAGCTCAGCTCCTCTGCTAGTTTGCCCTTTTTTAAAAACATTGTAATATTCCAGGAGGGCGGAACATCCCCCCCTGCATAATCTCATTACATAGTGCTAGAAAAACCGGTAGGAGCCTATTTTTAAAAATCTTATAAAATTCCAATGGAATTGTATCACCACCTACAGCTTTACCGGTAGGCAAAGTATTAATAGCACCCTCAATTTCACCCTGATCTGTGGAAGTGAGCCTTTTCAGGGGCCCATCAGTGCAAGGATTTGCCCTTCTTTGTCCTTTAGTCCTTTAGACCAACGAAATAGAGATTGGCACGAAAGCTGTAGTATCAAAACAATAGTTTATTATCACTCATGAGTTGGACTACATCGATACAGAACCCTCAGGCAATGTATGAGGCAGTACAAGTAGTACAGAAAGCAGGGGCCTTTAATATGCATTAGTTGTATTGTCAGCATGAGACCAAGGGGAGGTACTGGCACATACAAGAATAGTTATTCACTAACATGGGCATACAAACATGTCTTGGTCAGCAAAGTGGGAGGGGAGACATTTCTGTTTGTATCAGTTAAAACAGCCTCACATTTATAAACTAAGACAGGTGCATGAGAGCAGCTACAGGCCTTTCTGAGCATGCGCAAGGCTCTGGCTCAGCACTGAAGAAGTTAATTATAGTTGATGACTCAAGCGAAATACAAGGGCAGGCAACAGTAAAGATGGAAGAAGCACATGGCTAACACATGGCTTACTAAAATGGCTGTCACAACCAAAATGGCTTCAGCTCATGCTAACAGCGATTTCTGTCAGTTTCCACAGATGACCCTTTTAGCATTAGCTGAAGACATCTCTATGATTTAGAAGGAACAAAGAAAACATCTTGCACATCAATTTTCATCATATCACTAACTTCTTGGTCTAATACATATTGGGCGTTCACATTCTTAACGTTGTGTTTGGTGGGTATACAAGCAGAGATACAAAGGGAACAAAGCATTGGGCCACATTGTATGCATAAGCAGCATGACAGTAGGATTGCAAATAATATACATAGAATTGTTAACAGTTTCAAGCCCCAGGTAACAAACAATGTCCATAACCAGCAGGTTAGAGTCAATGTTCCTGAATCGGGATGAACTTCAGCGGCTATCTTATGTAATTTAGAGGTTGCACCAAAAACTGAAGTGGCGTGATCAGGGATATAGACACAACAGCTGCTCCTGATGATGCGACATGCACCACCTCGATTAGCCAACACAACATTGAGGACCATTCTATTTTGGAGCGCCACAATCCTCGCAATTTGCAGCTCTTCTGTGATGTTTCCAAGTGCCATAGCTGTCTGCCACAGCCACTACAACGTGTGTCAAGTATCTGATTTTCCAGCTGTTTAAGGCAGCACCAACAAAGAAGAACAACCCCAAATTAAAGTTAACATATTGCTGCAGTGTCAGTTTAAACACCTCATCATGATTTATTGTCCTCTTAAATCTGTTTTTGGAAATGTCATTAAACAGTTTATAATCTTTATGATAGGATGTAAGTGCCAAAAACACAGGTGGTAGCAAAAAGGACACATAGCAAGTTCCTGACCAACTAATGGGTATATGGTAGTATCCTTTATTCCCACATATGAAGTATGTATTGTGTGATTACGTAAAACTGCTGTTATTTACTCCAGTAATATTCAACACTAGAGTACAGTCGCTTTTCCCCACAGGAATACTACCAACATTGTTCACACACGGGTCTGCTCGAGCCCAAGAAACAACTATAACAAAAGGTCCATTACCCTTGGCAGTTCGAGTGTTTGGGAAAACATAATGTGTGGAGGAATTTCCTCGGCGATACTCCTCCATTTCCCATACAGTTCCTTTGGCCTGTGGATCTCCTTCCTCATCAGGGTAACATGCTCTGTTTAGCTGAAAGTTCAGTCTTCCTACACCATAGTCAGTGATGTTAGCAACATGAGTAACCCATAGCAGCGCAAACCAGGCTCTGCAGGAGCCATTGTGTGAAAATGGCAGGGGAATAAAAGGCGTTCCATCCTTCTTCTGATGAGCTGGCATCATTCCACACACCCATCAGTTGGTAATGTTCGTAGCATTATGTGTGTGGTGCAACATTTGAATGAACGTGTGGTTGAGATAAGACTGTGTATGCTTCTGCTCATGATAAGGGAGAGTGAAGTTGTGGTGCTCAATGGGGACAGGAGTAGTGATACCAGCAAATTTCGAGCAGGAGCTACTCTTTCTACAACCCTGGTTATTAAAGTGATCAGAGCAATAATTGAAGTGAGTCCAATAATGAACATTATCTTTCGATCACAAACTCTTAATTCCTTTTCCGCAGGCATGTTTATCTTGATGTTGAACAACAAAGCAGATCTTCACACTAAGGTCCTGGGCAGCCGTTGGTTTCTTCACTGAGGTTGAGACGGGTATCGCTATTTGGGTTCCCCCCTTTGCTACTCAGGCTTTCACTAACCCAGGACAGTGGCTTGTCCAGTCTCTTTCAACAACAAAGTTTCTGGGGTTGCTGCTGATATCCAGATGCACCAGGGATCGTATGGTCCGGGAAGACTTCCTCAGGTTCTTCAGGTGACGTAGCTTGGCCTCTCTTTGTGTCCAGAATGTCCCGATAGTCCTTCAGCGCAGCAGGTTCCACCTCGGAGCTAGGGAATTGGCTCTCTGTAAGGACTTTGTCACGATAAAATCACCTGGCCGCATACCATGGTCCTCACCCTTCGACCTGTCAGGAAGAGCTTCTCGAACCTGTTGATAAATAGAAGACAAACTTTCAGTTAACTGAGACAGGTAGTCACTTATCAATACACAGGGCACATCATGTATAGGGCGTGGCTTAGGAATCCCCCAAATATTCATTGGCCTCCCGAAAAACACCTCATACGGTGTGAGGCCAGATCATGTATGTGGCACCGATCTAATGTATAGTAAAGCCAAGGGCAGTGCATCAGGCCATTTCAAAGATGTGGAAGCCTGTATTTTAGACAACTTAAGCTTGAGAGTAGAATTGTATTGTTCCACTAACCCTGCTGATTGTGGATGGAAAGCTGCATGGAACTTCTGCTTGATTCCCAATCCTTTCATAATGTACTCAACAACTTGCCCAATAAAATGGGGTCCGTTGCCACTCCACAAAACTCGACAAATGCCGAATCTGGGGGAAAACTCCTTTAGGAGCACCTTTGCTGTAGTGAGAGCTGTTTTATCTTTCGTAGCGTATTGCCTCTATCCATTTACTAAAGGCACAAACCGCTACTAGAACATACTTCAGGTTATTGCAGCGTTCTAGCTGTATATAATCCATTTGCAGAACCTCAAAAGGTGCAGTTGGTATTGCAAACCCTCCTGTTGGAGTTTGTGTTCCCTTTCCAGGATTATACTGGAGACAAATCAGACAAGACTGGACTATCTTTTTAGCCGTGTCGGCAATCTCTGGATGATCCCAAACTTCCGTAAGCAACTTCGCAATGGAGGATGCTCCAACATGTGCTGGCCCATGTGCCATGTGAATCATAGGGTGTAAATAGGCTGTAGGTAGTCTCCACCTGGTCATGTCTTTATTTCTCCAACAGCCCTCATCATCTAATGTTCCCTGCTTGGACCATTGGTCTAGTTCATCAGCAGAGGCAGATCGCTGCATGTCCAGCACTTCTTGCCTGGCATCATGCCAACGTTCAGCCTGTGACTTAACCACATACATGTATGTAGTACTTCGTTGCATTGCAGTCTCATGGGCTGTGTGATCCGCGAAGGCATTGCCCTGTCCTATTTTATCAGTCACTTTCTTGTGCGCGCTACATTTAACAATCGCTACTTTCTTAGGGTATGTCAAGGCAGTAAGGAGATTATGTACTAATTCCCCATGCACTATTTGTGTCCCGTGTGATGTAAGGAAGCCTCTTTCCTTCCAGTGTAGCCCAAAATCGTGAGCTACTCCAAAGGCATATCGGCTATCGGTGTAGATATTAACAGACAGATCTGTGCTAAGCTGACATGCTCTTGTCAGTGCTATTAACTCAGCTGCCTGAGCTGACTTCTGTGGGATGCGAGCTGTCTCAACAACCATCTGAAGTGATGTAATTGCATAAGCAGCTGATGTCGTGCCATCCGGCAACTTCAAGCAAGACCCGTCAACCCACAATTCCCCATCAACTTCAGAAAGAGGCATATCTTGTAGGTCAACCCGACCCTTTGTCTATTCCTTAGTAAGGAATATACAATCATGAGACTCTTGTGACTGAGGCTGAGTAGCTGGAAATGGCAATAATGTAACAGGATTTAAAGTTGAACATCTTTTCAATGTGATATGAGGGGCAAAAAGTGTCAATTCATAGCCAGTCAAGCGAGCACTAGTTAGGTGCTGCGTTTTCGTCTGATTTAAAAGGGCATCAACTGAATGAGGCACTAACACAAGCAATCTGTGTGATAAGACTATTCCCTCACTTTGACATATGGACACAGCTGTTGCCGCCACAGCTCGAAAACACCCAGGCAACGCACGGGCGACTGGATCAAGGACAGCTGAGAAATATGCACAAGGACGCTGCTTATCACCGTGTGCCTGTACTAAAACTGGGAGAGCGCAACCGTCCCTCTCGTGTACATAAAGTGTAAAGGACTTAGTGTAGTCTGGTGATCCTAGTACTGGTGCAGAACAAAGAGCTTGACGTAACTGCTGGAAAGCATCCTGACATTCAGTAGGCCATGGGAGGGGCATCGGAGTGTCTTTAGTCAAAAGGGCCAACAAGGGTTTAACAATGTAAGAAAAACTAGGAATCCACTGCCTACAAAAGGAAGTAAGACCAATCAGTGCACGAACATCGTTCTGAGTATGGGGCACAGGTGTGTCTAAAATGGCTTGAATGCGGTCTGATGTGAGTGCACATCCCTCCTTAGACAGGAGGTGACCTAAATAGGTAACCTGCTATCTATAATATTGCAATTTTTTCCGAGAAACTTTGTGATGGTGAGATGCAAGGAATGATAGCAATGACAGCGTTCCTTCTTCACACTGTTCAGGGGTATCAGCAGCCAACAAGATGTCATCAACATATTAAATAAGAGCCACCCCTTTCGGTACAGGAAAAGAATCAAGCTGTCTTTTCGAAGCCTGGCTATAGATGCTAGGACTCTCTGTATACCCCTGTGGAGCTCTACAAAATCTGAAGAAACGATTATTCAGAGTGAAACCGAACAAGTAACAGCTGTCAGGATGAATAGGTATCGAGAAGAAAGCATTCTTCAAGTCGATTAAACTGATTGTAGTTGTGGTCGGAGGAACCATAGTAAGAAGTGTTGTGATGTCAGAGACTACTGGGTATTGGGACACTACAATCTTATTAACCTCTCGTAAATCAATGATAAACCTGTATATTTTAGTATCAGCATCTTTTTTCAAGATGGGAAGGATAGGACTATTACAGATATTGTAAGGGACGTCCTCCACAACCCCACTCTAATCAGATCTTGATCAATACATATTAGTGCCACTTCACCTTCTCGAGGTATTTTATATTGAGGCAGTCGAGGCAATGAAGCGCCCTCATTTACTTGAATATGGACTGGTGAGATAACCATTTGTCCCACATCGGTATCTGATGTAGCCCACAAAGTACTAGGTAGCGATGACAAAGCAATATCTTCTCTAATGAGACAAGACTTCTCAACCATAGGATAGTTTTCATTCAAAATAACACACACACCTTCTGGGGAACAACGTATTGTAGCACGAAAATGTTTGAGCATATCGAGACCCACAATATTGTCCGGTGTATTAGGGGAAAGCAGAAAAGGACATGCGGCAGTGAATTTATCAACATGAAGTGCAAGTGACTATGACAGTGGGCTAAGGGAAGGTGTCCCATCGAATCCTATCAATGTTATCGTTAAGCCAGACAGGGGAGCCCTAGGAACCAATTGTTTAGACAATGCGCTATGAGTAGCTCCTGCATCGACCAGAAAGCGATCAGTGGAACCCAAGACATTTGCATCGACATAGGGACCCTTCTGATCTACTGGGACTTCAACTGGTTCCTTACCCCATCCTAGGCATTCCTAAGCATAATCAGAATCCTTGGGATTATCCATCGAATAATCAGACATTTGATATTGATTTTGTATGTCAAAAGTATTAGACGAATTTGGATTGTGTGCAACCGCCTCAAATCTAGGACGACTATCCATGCCTCCCCTATTGCCTGAATTCCCGGGACGACCTCTCATATTTCCTCTTCCTCGCTGATACCGCTGACCTCGCAAAAGGGGGCACTCAAAACGCCAATGTCCAATCTCCTTACAATAAGCACACTGATCAGAAGACAAAGTTGCTCGAGGGAAAGGGGGTGCACCAGGATGATTCATAGCACGTCCTCCTCTACCACCACCTCTGATGGACCATAGACTTGAGCCAACATAACTTTCGTCTTTAAATCCTTCCTGACGCTCATAATACTGGGCCATAGTCAAAAGGGAGACTGGGGAAGATGTAGTCCATGAGCTCTCACTGGCCTTTAGGTGACTAGCCATTTCTGGCAACATGTTTGCGACAAATTTGTCAATGAATAGATGCTTGCCTGTATCATTAGTCAATGACTGCCCAATAAAGTCATGAAATGTCTCCTCAAAACGTGTAAAGAAATCAGAAACTGATTCGTCCACTTTCTGTTTACAAGACACTAACATAGTCCAATCTATCTTTTTAAGAGGTATAAGAGTTTTCAACTTAGTTAGTATGGCCTTTAGGAGATCTAATATCTCTTGTTGCGGTTTCTGTGCAGGTTCTTTTGCTGCATCTATTTTCTCAAATTCCACCCAAATATCCCCGAAAGCTGTGCGGTCATCTACTATCCATATTGATCCCCACATATCAGGGGGCAAAATGAGCCCAAAAAACATGTCAATATCAGGCAAAGTCATAGTGCAAGAACTAATAGCCCCTTCAACCTCTTCATAAATAGCAGCCGGATTTTTCCGTGGGTCAGGCAAAGCAGCTTTAATAGCCATGACATCCGCTCTACTCCAAGGAGTATAAACCCAATTGTAAACAAAATATCCCTTCGCATCAGTTGAATCTTTATTGTCACTTGTACCCGCACCCCTAGGAGGAACGCAGCTTCACGCATTGGTTTCCCATGAATTACAGAAATACTGTTTTCCTTATCTGTCCCTGGATCTTCATCATGTGACACGGGGGTCTGAACTGTTTGTTCAGCTGGATCTGTACCAGCTGTCCTTTTCTCCTGTCACAAACAGAATGCATCAGTTCGTAGTTTAACCACTCGGCGAATTAAATCGGCGACCTGGGAAGGGAGAAAAAGACCGTCATGCAATTGTTTATGATCAGATGTTATATCAGCAGGTTCGAGCTCATCAGAATGCTTCCTAAACTTATGTATCACTTCCCCAGTAAATGTCTCTATAAAATGTAACTACTCTGGTTCTAGTCATAGCTGGACCATTGTGATAAGGTGTGGAGCAGAGGTGGTATCGCGAGCTGCTTTTCGAGCAGCGGATCTAAGAGTAGCCGCACGATCAGCGGACAACCAAGAGCGAGTCTGTCGTGAACCTTTTGTCCTTTTCTGACTGAGAGAGATTTATTAGTGTCAGAATCGTCTTCGGGTCAGAGAGAAAAGTGTATGGGGGCGGAGAGCGATCCAACAAAATTGAGCCATCCTGAGGTTTATTAAGGACAGGATAAAGAGGGCGCCGGACAGGGTATTGGACATTTACCTCTAGACGACGCTCCCTATCCCCTTTCACTTTTATTTCCTTCATCTCTTTATTTTTCAGTTCCAGCGCTTTCATATAGATATTTTTGCTCTGTTCTTTATCTGCTATAGCTTGCTCTTTTCTCACTCTCTCATGCGCTTCTTTCTCCCACATTCGTACACAGTCAAATATATCTGTCTGCTTTTATGCTTGAATGCACATTGTTGCACATACTGAATCTTTCAATGACCCATTCAGTGGCCATTGTAAATCAGGATCCTTTTTTGTGTATTTATTCCACAATGCACTATATATTATGGAAGAAATACCGTTTTTAACGTACATATACCTATTCGATGTCCCTTCAGGGGGAGCCGGCTGACTTCGTTCTAAATCCATTTGGTACCTCCAAAAACAAAACACATCCTACGCAGCGTGTTAGAGACAAGCATGTCGCAAATATTATAGCAAATATAATATTATAACAAAAGGGTACTAATCACAAATACAGTATCGTTCCAAATATTCAAAAGTTTGAGAAAAATCTCCTCATTGCCTGTCTATGTATGTTGCAACGTCCATATTACCCAAATCAAACCAGAATCTTGGCCAAGTACACCAGAAATCAAGAGTGCCGCTAAAGCGACCTTACCAAACAAAAGTCTCCAGCCTCCAACTGTCAAGTTCTAAATTCGACCTAATGGTCACTGGAAGACGGTTGCCAAAGGGATCTCAGCCTGGACCGGTCACCACCTGGAGGGTCAAATCAGGAAAATCAGAAAAGCACTTTGGTCTGCAAAGACAAGGGTCTCCTCGTGCAGTGTACGTCCTCAGCGAGTTTCCAAATCTCCGTCAAGACCACTCCATCAGACGGCCGCGTCTCCGATGAGCCCCACGTGACAGATGCCAATTTGTGGAAGTGAGCCTTTTCAGGGGCCCATCAGTGTAAGGGTTCGCCTTTCTTTGTCCTTTAGTCCTTTAGACCAACAAAATAGAGACTGGCATGGAAGCTATAATATCAAAACAATAGTTTATCACTCATGAGTGGGACTACATCGATACAGAACCCTCAGGCAATGTATGAGGCAGTACAAGGAGTACAGAAACCAGGGGTCTTTTATATGCATTAGTTGCATTATCAGCATGAGACCAAGCGGTGGTACTGGCACATACAACACATAGTTATTGACTAACATGGGCATACAAACATGTCTTGCTCATCAAAGCGAGAGGGGAGATATTTCTGTTTGCATCAGTTAAAGCAGCCTGACATTTACAAACTAAGACAGGTGCATTCTGGCAGCTACAGGCCTTTCTGAGCATGCGCAAGGCTCTGGCTCAGCACTGAAGAAGTTAAATATAGTTGATGACTCAAGCGAAATACAAGAGCAGGCAACAGTGAAGACGGAAGAAGCACATGGCTAACACATGGCTAACTAAAATGGCTGCCACAACCAAAATGGCTTAAGCTCATGCTAACAGCTATCATCAGTGATGTCATTTGAGATGTCATCAGTGATGTCATCAGTGATGTTACTGACCATGTCATGAATGATGTAATATGTGACATCATCAGCAGTGCATTGCGGGCGCGCAAATTATAGTTAGCAGAACTAACTATAACGGAGGAAATGTCCAGCTAACTATAGCACCATTGAAACCTATGGTTTTTTCAGTGAATTTCTAAGGTTTTTTAAATGCTAATTCCTAACTATAACATGTCTGAAACCTATAGTTTTTTCAGTGAATTTCAAAGGTTTTTCAAATGATAATTTTGAAATTTAATAATAGTTATATGTATTTTTTTGGTACAGATTTTCTACAGTTTTTTAACTGTTTATTTTTAAATATTTTATTTAATAAATAACATTATATATTTTTAATATAAATGGAAAAAATGTTTTTTAAAATATTGAAACTGAAATATTGTTTATTTTTTTGTTTTATTTTTGTATTTTAATATATTTATTTTATTTTATTTATTATTTTTTTGAGTCGCGCACCCAGTGTGTTTACACCAGGGGGCCGTGCTGGGAGTCACGCACTCATCGCATTCACACCAGGGGGCCGCGTTGAGCACCGCGCTGGAATCGCGACTCCAAATTTTTCCGTAAAAAAAAATTGCCTCCTACCACTAATTTTTATTCTCCCCCGGGACCCCATCCCCCGGGGCCTACACACTATGATGGGGACCGTGGGGGGGAGCCCCAAAGCCCCCATGGTCATGCCGGCTCCCGCATCCTTTGGGAGCCGGCATTTCTTTTCCACATGGGGAGCTGCTGACATGCAGCTTCCCTTGTGGAAAAGCAATTCAGCTGTGGTATTTGGAAGAGAGAGCAGGTTTCATGCTCTCTCTTCCAAATACCAAACCAGAGTTTGCTATGGGAGAGCGGGAGCCGCAAGGCTCCCACCCTCCCATAGCAAACAGCAGTGTTCTGGGGGTAGGCACCCCGGGATACTGCAGGAGCCAGCCCTGGGGGGTGGTGGTACCCAGGGCCATCGAGGGCTCCAGGAGGGGGATTTGCCTGAAGCCACAAACACCATATCCTGGAATTCTGTTTGAATTTGTTGGGAGATGTCTTCCACAAAGGATTGCTGTACCATACTGACTACTTTAGCAGACTTCATCCTTGGTTCTTGACAAACGTTTGCAAAATGTCTTTTTTGCCACACGGAATACATGTCACATTCTTTTTTTTTTAACTTTATTTTCCATGTACATCCTACAAAAGAAGCACAGTTACATATTCGTACATCATGTTTGTGGTCATTGATTGTCACATCATACCGAGATAGTGTCTTGTGCCGTGCGCAAATATATTCAACCAGTTACCAAATAAAAATAATCATTTGCGATAATAGTCGTACATTATGTAAGGGCCCATCTGATTCAATCCTATCCATTGTATAACAACAAAAAAGCATCGACAGAGCATTTCCACTCCCAGAAATCAAAATGTAATTGTATGTTTCACTGACTTGTATACATAAGAATCCAGACAGCTGTGAATGTAGGATAACCCTACCCCCTCAGGGGTTATGCCATGTTCTAGTGGGGATTCAGACTCCTGCCTAAGCCTCTCGACATAGGACTTGTAGGGCCCCTAGATATCTTTGGGGCGGGATGTGCTGGGCATCAGACTTGCATAAAGTTCACTGTTTACATTGCAATAGACGAGACTGCGTAACCAACCCTGAACATTTGGGGAAGTCTTCCGCCCCCAGTGAATAGCCGCTTCTCTCTTGGCAAATAGAAGGCTAAGTGACGCAAACCTGCGGATTTTCTTGGGGAAGGTACGTGTATATCCTAATAGTGCCACTTCCGGAATTGGGCCCAGGGGTATGTGTAACATCAGGCCTAACGTGTGGTGAACGTGTTCCCAATAACTTTTGCAGGTTAGGGCATGTCCAGGAGAGGTGAGCGAAGTCCGCATGCGGCGCGGAGCATTTGTGACATGTATGTGGCCTGGCTGGGTCTATTTTGTGAGAAAGGGCTGGGGTGAAATAGATGCGGCGCAGAAATTTAAAGTGCAGCAGTTTGTGCCTGCTGTTCAGGGAAACATCATGTGTAACCGAACAGCAGTAAGACCATTGATCATCAGTGATGGTAGTTCCCAAGTCTTTCTCCCATGCGCTACGGATTTTGTCGTCTCGTACTGGCTTCAGTAGTGCACATGCCTTATAAAGCTTGGAGATCAGGTGCGAGCTGTTCGCGCTATCTATGATCAACATCAGAGGAGAAAATGAAGCTGGCTCAAGTGGGAACATCGGAAAAGTGGCTCGCAGTGCGGAGCGGATACTGCCCAAAACAAATTTGTCCATAAAGCTACTAGGAATAAACCGTGCGTCTTCTGAGGGGGAGAAAATGTGGCCGCCCTGATAAAGGTCACCCAGTCTTGTCAGTGCGAACTGTGTCAGAGTGCGCTGTACCAGTCTTTCACCCGTTATGTGGAGTAAATGTGGGTTTACTACAGGGAGGGCGGAGGAATATAGCCTCTCAGTGCCAGTGATTCAACATAATTTATGCCTCGTTCAGCACGTGGTAGAGGCATTTTGGATGTCCTGTGGGTCTCTGGGGAATCCCGTGGGGAGGAGCGTCGATAGGCGCTCTGGAAGTATAAGATCTGCCTCAGGCTTAAGATAGGGAATCCAGGCATCAGGGTGGTACCAGGCAAAGGCATAGCTGCTTTGTGCCACTAAATAGTAAAGCTGAAAGTCTGGAACATTATAACCCCCTCTTATATATGGTAAGGTAAGGACAGCCCACTGGACCCGTGCCTGCCCACCACCCCATACCAAGCGGCTCAGGAGAGACTTAAGTGTGTTAAAAAATTGGTTGTTGAGTGGGATCGGTATGTTATTGAAATAACAGAAATTTGGGGAGGACTAACATCTTTATTATGGCCACACGTCCGGCCAGTGACAAATGGAGTCGTAACCATTTCTCTGTTTGAGTGGTTAATGTGTCCACTGCTTGCCCGTAGTTGAGGCTCAATATTTGAGCTGTGTCCAGGTGTACGTGGTTGCCTAAATATTTCACTGATTCGGTGCACCATTCTAGGGGGAACTCCAGGGCCCAAGGTTTTGTGCTGCTAGTCAATGGGAATATGACTGATTTGTGTCAATTAATGCCCGGTCCAGAAAAACTGACAAATCTAATAATTTCTCTGATCAATTTGTGTAAGTTATCTTTCGGATGTCTAACATAAAGTATTGTATCGTCTGCGTAAAGCGATACCAAAAGGGGGCCAGTGTTGAATTGCAGCCCCCAGTGCAAATGTTTCTCTTGGAAGTGCCTTATGAGTGGGTCCATGGTCAAGATAAAATTCAATTTAAAGCTTTTATTCGATTTGTACATACAAATCATACAAGCAAAAGAATACATAGTTAAAAATGTGTAAAATCACCATATGACCTCTTATAAGAAACAATCAGAAGACTTTGTACAAAAGGCTAAAGTGCAACAATTAGGAAATCATGCCAGTTTGGGTCAACATACTGTTATAAAAGAAAAACGTAAATGAATGAACAAACAAGTGATCAGTGGAAGTTACTCAATGGGCCTATCCTAGCAGCTGTACATCAAATTTATAAATAGTCATAAAATACTGTGGTCAAAAAAAAAAAAAAAAAAAAATAATACCCTAATTACAAAGAAGGTATAAAACTTAGGACTTATATATATAAGCAAAAATGTAAACAGTAATAGCAGCATAATACAATACCTGGCGGCTGTATAACATAAGTACAGACAGGTAAGTATAAAAATCTTATAGTACAATACTTTCCCTGGCAGCTGTACATTTCAAGATAAAAGTAGCCAGGAAAAAACAAATCTCTTCGTTCTCTAATGAGGATAAAAGTATCATTGCTGTTTCTGTATTACGAGTATTATATTTGATAAAAATTGGCTTAAGGTATTTTAACCTAAGAGAATGATAAAATTTACAAAGGAGTAAAAAGTGGCGACTATTCTGTCGGGAAATACTATCGCACGGACAGGGTATATCTGAACTGGTTCTTGTTTTTGGAAATGCAACCAGATGGTGAACAATACCCAATCTGACGCGTGTTAAAACATACTGATGGGAGGGACGGGTCACATACGCAAGATAGGATTGGAACCCCGAAGTTAAATTTAAATCTTTATAAAATTTCACGGTAACAAGATTGCCAGAAATTTTATCTCGCTCTGCCTTTCGAAAGTTTAAAAACGTTGTCTTGATTTCTTTTTTTGAAATAGAAACAACCTCCTCTGGCTCGCGAAATGCATCTATATTGAAAAGAAGGAGATACCAGCGGTGGATGTATCTCAACCACTGTATGCGTGAGGAGTGGTCCAGGCCTATACAATCAAGAATAATATCCTGAGTAAATCGAGTCTCTGGTTTAGCCCAAATAGAACGCCACAATAAAAGTGGCCGGACTGCTGCTAAATCAGAGATAAACTCGATCCCAACTTCTTCATGAATCAGCAGAGTGGAGGCAGAAGGGGGAACACATAACAACCTTCTTAAGAACTTATTTTCCTCCTTCTGCAGAGATGTACCCACACTATGGCCCCATACACCTGCCCCATACAGTGCAGAGGAGACACAACGAACATTGTATATGTTCATCATGTCTAAAATGCTTCGTGAGCCGAGTTTAGAGGCAAAACGAAAAATACTGCCAGTAGATCGCAGCATTTTTAGTCTTATGGAATCAAATTCCGAGGTCCAAGACCCGATATTATTAAATGTAATTCCTAGATAACAAAAGGACTTGACAGGAGTCAACTTTTCCTTATCCAGAAAAAAGGTATGCTTTACCTGCTTAGCTGCCCGACCGCATGACATAACATACGTCTTAGTTTTATTCACGCGTAGCCGCCTAACTTGAATAAAATGCATAAAATTATCAATTAGGCGCTGAAGGCCCAACTGTGTACGGGATATGAGAACAGCGTCGTCCGCGTAAAGTAACAACGGTACAGGTTTACCACCAATCAAGGGGGCATCTGCTGGGATGTCAACCAGTGAACGGTCGACGTCATTAATAAAGAGGGAAAATAGCAACGGGGCCAAAACGCATCCCTGGCGTATGCCCCGAGACACTTTGAAAAACGGGGTACATTCGCCAAGGGTGCCATAGCGGACCTTGCAAGAAAGTTTTTCGTAAAGTCTAGCTAAAAAGTGGACTATTTCCCTCGGAGCCCCTGCATCTAGCAAAACCTCCCAAAGAATAGTGTGGTTAACCAAATCAAAAGCACTGCTCAAATCAGCAAAACATAAAAAAAGGTTGCCATTTTTAGCCACAGTGTATTTATTAATTAAAAGGTCCAAATTTACACATTGGTCCAATGTGCCTAGGCCTTTCCGAAAGCCATATTGGACTCTAGTTAAAATGTTAAAATCGGCTGCCCAATCTTCCAGCCTCTTGAGCAAAATCCTACTCATCACCTTCACAGAGGCGTCCAATAATGAAATTGGACGATAGTTAGAGGCCTCTGATTTGTCACCTTTCTTGTGTAGAGGAATAATGACTGATTGACCCCAAGTGGGCGGGGGATTAGATTCTGCCGCACAATTAAATAACCTCGCCAGGATGGGAGCCCATAGAGCTGGTTCGTCTTTGTATAGATCCAGCGGGACCCCATCGGGGCCAGGGGCCTTACCTCCTTTGCTTGAAGAAATTGCTTCATGGCTTTCTTCTAATGTAATTCCCAACGGGAGGGGTAGCCATGAGATAGACTCAGGTAACATTAGCTCAAGAGGTAACCCGTCTGGATTAAAGATTTTGGAGAAGTGACTGACCCAATCGCCACATGCCACATAAGATGTTAATTCTGGAACATCTTCCTTATTGAGAAACGGGCTGTTAATGGTTTCCCAGTACAGTTTGCAGTTTTTAGTCTCGGCTGCTTCCTTCAGCTTATCCCATGCTTCGGTCTGTAATACCCTTTTCCTGGTATTAATTGCTGTTTTATATCTTGCCCTAAAAAATTGTATGTCCGTCTTAACACGTGGGTTAGTACCTAAGGCATTCTTTAGATCATGGAGGGCGACTATACAGGTCTTATCGAACCACCCCTGCTTCGGACCGCTATTGGATAACGAGGCCTTAGTAAAAATACCATCAATAATACTATTCATGGAGATAAAGTGAACTAATAAACAGCCTAGGTCACAATCATCCTCCAAGCAGGAACTAATTTGGTTCTTACATCTGGTGATAACCTCCTTCTGCTTAACCTTAGAATTTAGACCAGTCCATTTGATCCTTAGACCCTTCGGTCTAATAGGTACTAAGTCAGTAGAACATTTCCCACCTGAGACCGTCGAGGTACCATGCCTCAAAAGGGTAACACGAAGGCTATTATGGTCACTGAGACTTTCTTCATTTACATGCAAATCGGTGAAACCTCCACTGCTAGACAACAGAATATGATCTATAAATGATCCTGCATCTCTGCCTGTAAATGTAGGGCATATTTTCGCCTGATTGTTTGTGTTACAATTTAACAGGGTCATGTCTAATGTGACGAGCATATTATTTAAGGTGGAACCATAACTGCAATGTTGGAAATGAGGAGAATCCTCCCTCACGTCCAAACCCCCCCAATGACTACTCATTGCTGCACCAAAGCCACAGATGTTCCCGTTGGACAAATGGCAGGGTTGCAAGTTAAAATCCCCTGCCCAGACAACCTCGGCCATTCTTTTCGAGATACCAAGGGCTTTAGTTATTTCCCTTTCTAGAGGCGGTAGAATATCCCCTCTAGTAGCATCAAAGAGATTGTTATAAAAATTTATCACAACTAAATCGATATTCTTTTTGCACTCCAACCTTATAACTTGGCTATGAGCCCCAACTGTCGTGCTGTATTTAACTGTACAATCGCACAGCTTGGTAGATATAAGCAACAGGAGGCCCCCCTTAGCCCTACCCGAGCTAGATTTGGTGGCTCTGAGACAGTAGGATATGTACCCTTCGATGTTAATAGGATCCAAACACCAAGTTTCCTGCAACAAAATTAGGTCAAATCCCTCACCCAAAAAACTGGTCCAGAAGGGTGTACCTAATTTACTGGCAAGGCCAGCTATGTTCCAGGAAACAAGGGAGAGACCTGCTGGTTTGCCAGAATCACCAACTACAGATGGCTCTGGCTGAATTGCTCGTAATAGATTAGGACCATCTTCCCGAGAGATGATATCTGGGCTTAATCTGGGTATGACAGTATCTGTGCATGCATCATAGCTATCCCTGTTTTTTAAACACGAGTGGGATATTACTGATGACACCATTGGGGATTCGGGGAGTGCGATTAAAGGTGTAGCAGGAGAAGCACTCGCCATATCTGAATAGGACAAAGAGATGTTTAAATCCAAAGCTTCAGTAGAGCTCAGTCAATCTACCTCATCCAACACAGCATATCTGTTGGGGTGAGCAAATTGTGAATACAATGAGTCTTGGGAAGGGGGCAGGTTCTGCCATGCTTGCTGCCACTGGGGTTTAACTGGTTGTATTGGCTGAAAGGGTTGCTGCCACTGATGGGCAGACTGAAATGAAGATGGTGGAAAATGGGGAGGATGTGACCAATGAGAATTAACATGGTGCTGGGGAAAAGATGGAACATGTAGTGGCTGCTGGTGAAAATTGACAAAATGTGGAAAAAAAGAAGAAGAGGGATATGGTGGTTGCTGCCATGGTTTGGTAGTATGCTGCGGGGGATACACGGATCCTCTGTTACTTTGTAAAGTGGTGCAGGGAGGGTTTGATCTTGAAGGCATCGGTAAAAAGTAAGATAGGGGGAGTGGGTTAATTTGAGTCGCAGGACCACTGTTGGGAACATTACATATATAACTAACTGTCCCTGTATCTCTAAAATTAACTGTAATTACATCCCCTACTATTGTTTTCTTGCTTCTGCCCACCCAGTCCCCTCTACGTACAGTAAGAATTTCACCATTCATACCGTTGGGTAGAGGTTTATGTAGGTGGAACCATTGGGCACATTTGTTTCTTAGCTCGACATGACTTTCTTTTACTCCCTCCTTCAACGGGGGGACTGCTGTCAACACGACCACAAAAGGGGAAACCTCTGGTGGTAAAGTGATTGACCTAAAGCGTGCCTGCTTTGGCTTAGGACCTTCAGGTATGTTCGTGGAAAGGGAAGGTGCTAAAGGGGTATTAGATTTCCCTACAACATCTTTTACTTGTGTAGTGGTAGTATTATTGCCAACAACAAGGTGTTGAGAAGTCGAAATCGGTCCCACCACCCTCGGAGTGGGTATAGATGTGGATTGAGCAGAATTACTCCCGGTTTGCAACAAATGAGGTATAACTGGATTCCCGGGGGCTACAGTTACTTGAACGTTAGTTAATACATCTTTAGGGGGCTGGATACATGGTGAACATTTAGGGGCTGCTTCTGTACTCCCTTGTGGCTGATCAGGCCCTTGCCCATTCGTTTTTTGTGGCCATTTCGAATGTATTAAAGACGTAAGCCTATCCAGTTTGGAAATTAGAGGCTTGATTTGTGCTGCTATTGTAGCTTCAAAGTCTAGTTTTAAATCTATTACCAAGTTTTGCACCCAACAAGGAATACCTGAAGTCATTTGTGGGGTAGGGGAAATCAAATTATGATTCCTAACTGTAACTTTAGCTTTGCTTTTTCTCTTAGATATAGCCTTTGGGAGACTGGTGGCCCTTCCCCGAGAAGCTATAGGTACAGGAGCTGTTACCACCTCATTAGACCCACTCGGACATGGGGCCGCTATGCCGGAAGACTGACAGGCCTCTAGGTCTGGAGTAACCTCTAGGTCCGAAAAAGACGGGTTCAAGTCTGATAGGACAACCGATAAATCAACAATATTTGGCACAATCGGGGCACTGTTGGTGGGTATGGTTAAGGGTAGGGAGCAGACATTCGAAGGCTGCAATGCGGGTGATTTGGCATTGGCAAGGGAACCCAAGGATGAACGCTTAGCATTTGCAAGATCCATGGAGACTCTTTTTTCCAGTACAACAATGCTTTGATCAATAGTCTCATTTACACGGGAAATAAAGAGGTCTATAGGTCCTGTCACCTGTGTGACCGCCGCAGCTTTTTTCGCACAACTTCTAGTTCTGTTGCGCATGGCCGACATCTGAGCACAAAGTCAACAATAAATGATGTAAAAGGTAATGGCCGTTAGTGTTGATATGCGAAGAAACAGGACACAGTTCCGCCTACCTTAGTCGTTAGATGATAAATATAAGCAGTAAGGCAGGGGTTCAGGGCCAGGGCCGTCCTCAGCCGTCCTTGAACGGCCTTAAACGGCCCGCTCTTTGCCCGGTCTTCGCCCCGGGCTGCGTCCCGCGCGCGTCCCGCGTTACGCGGTCCAGAGCGCGCTCTTTAAAGGGAAGTAGATTGTGGGGGCGTGGCGCTGTGAGGGGGCGCGGCTCACGCGGGAAGAGGACCAGCTGGAGCTATGAAATGCTGGTCCTCGCAGTCCCTGGGCCTGTGCCTCACCCTCCTCGGCTGCTGGGCAATTGGCGCCGGCGTCCCAGCGGCTCCTCCGGTGATAAATGGATCGTTGCGCTACTCCAGTAGCGTGACAGGGACAGTAACTGACGTGTAACAAACCAAAGCGAGTGGCACCCGCGAAGCGGGTGCCGCGAGTTGTTGTAAGGCTTGGCTGGGGGCGTGGCGCTGTGAGGGGGCGCGGCTCACGCGGGAAGAGGACCAGCTGGAGCTATGGAATGCTGGTCCTCGCAGTCCCTGGGCCTGTGCCTCACCCTCCTCGGCTGCTGGGCAATTGGCGCCGGCGTCCCAGCGGCTCCTCCGGTGATAAATGGATCGTTGCGCTACTCCAGTAGCGTGACAGGGACAGTAACTGACGTGTAACAAACCAAAGCGAGTGGGTCCATGGTCAAGATAAAATAATGGGGAAAGAGAGCAGCCCTGTCTTGTACCACGCGTAAGCTGAAAAGGAGTGGAAAGTGTACCATTTAAGCGCAAACGTGCAGTAGGTTTAGAATACAGCAGAGTTGTCGTGGCGATAAAGCCCATGGGCATGCCCATGCGGCGCATTATGGAGAGAAAAACAGGCCTCTCCAAGGAATCAAAAGACTTTTCTGTGTCTAATAATATAGCAGCTGCTGGTGTTTCGGGGTTAATCCTATGAATGACCGAGAACAACGTGCGGAGATTCAGGAAGGTGGAGCGATGGGGCACAAAATTGGATTGAGCCGTGGAGATTATGAATTCCATCAGTTGGGACAATCTGTTTGATATGACCTATGCCAAGACTTTGTAATCCAAATGTAGGAGGGATAGCGGGCGATAAGTGCCACATTGTGAGGGGTCCTTGCCTGGTTTGGGAAGAAGAATTATGACAGCCTCGCGTAGAGTGGGGGGGGAGGATCTGTTTTTCTAAAGCTTCAGCGTATACTTCAATAAGTTTAGGGGCCAGTATGTCTTTAAATGTTTTGTAAAACACCCCCGTATACCCGTCTAGTCCAGGCGCTGAAAAGCCCCGAATAGTGTCAATGGCTAGCAGCACATCTGCAACCGAGATGGGCTTAGCCAGGAAATCTTGCATGTGTTTTTCCAAATAGACTAATGCAATTTCATCTAGATAGTTTTCTTGCGCTACATACATGTCACATTCTTGGCAGAACATAGATTCCCACTCTTAAGATGGCTGACGTTGCCACATCTGAATCAAATATTGCACAGTTTAAAAAACTGTTGCTGGGCCCCTAACCATCCTTTTGGCTTTTATGTAGCACGTTATTGTAAACCGATATAGATGCTGCACAATCTTTTGCTGTTTCATTAAGCTCTTTTACAGATGCTTGTGATAATTCAATACTTTTGGCTACTTTCATTACTTATCAAAGGGAGGAATTATCCATAGTGAACAACTTCCACTGGGTATTTTTGTTAGAACAGTGCCAAAAAAATTGGTCCCTAACCAATTGGTCAGTGAAGTTTTCAAACTGGCATGGAGACACCAGCTAATGTGGGGCTGTTACGAAAGGGTCCACAGATTCACCTTGAGTTTGAGATTTTTTGAAGAACGTATGTCTCAGAACCAGCAAGCTAGGTTGGATATTAAATCTTAACTTGATTTGTTTCACAGTTTCTTCATACTTGTCATGTGCTTCTCCTTCTTTTAAAACCAAGTCAGGCAGATGCTTAAATGCCTGGCTGCCTTCAAACCCTAAGGAATATAATTATAAAACCTTTTTCCTTTCTGGCCTAAAACAATAAGTGCCTATTGCTTCTATGTGCTTTTGAAAGGTGTCAAACAACTGTTTTCATATAATGAGGGGTGAAAGGGCTGGGTCCATAAGTTTGGACCTATTCTAGAATCACAATCCAATGGTTCTTTTTAGCAGCATGTAAGCATAGAGGGGAGAAGGTCCTTAATAATGCCAATCATCAATTCAACAGGAATTTCTCTGGACCAATAGTAACCACAGACAACTACATAAGGTTAGTTAATTTATTACAAAGCCAAAAATAACTGGACATGAAGACACCTCAAAACGAGTGACTAGAAATACATTGGAATCAGCATGAAGATGAATCTGCGAATCAAGTTGAGGCGATGGAACATGCACTAAACCAAGAAATAGGATGCAGACAAGAAATAGGATGCAGAGGCTCAGAAAGCATGAGTCCTAATTTCCCTGCATTGAGGGTCGGTGAATATAAAGCTATAATCTATCCCTACACTAACGCTAAAATGACATCCCTATCTTTTCATCTTCTGGGACAAGAGATAAAAGGTGTCAGCATGTGGAGTCTTCCTAAGAAGTGTCTCCACCATCGATGGGTCTTAAAGCATGGAGTCATTAAGACAGAGCTCCTTCGAAGATGCTCTCTCTCCAAAGGCAGAATGAGAAGTGGGCACTTTCCCTACTTTCAACATCGCATTATGACAGGTGTCTTTTCCCAAGAGTCCGTACGGGTCACGCCATCTGCTCTGGGCATCATCCTAAAGGTAATTTTCCATGGGATCGCAATGTTCTTCTTCTCACCATTTCTGTCCTTGGTTCCCAAGCCTTCTCGTGTGCGAAGGACAATGGCATTCCCTTAATGATTCAGACCGAATAATGTAACTTTTTCTCTCCTTGCCTCACTAGTAAAACAAAGACATTATTCTAGCTAACAAGAGTGCTTCTTTCACCTGCAACACAAAACGTGAAAAGGAACAAATTCCACAGCGCACATGAAATTCAGCTATTAATTCCAAGCAAGACTTTCCAGGGAAAATGTGTTTGAGGCCTAAAAAATTTGATAAAACATAAGAAAAGGGCAAGTGAGCCTCATGAAATTGCATAGGAAATAAGGCACATTCAATTTATACATTTACCTACATGTAAAATGACACATTATTAAACACAGTTAATAAATGAATGGTGGTCAGTTACACAACACAAGTACTTCACGTTAATGCTTTCTACTAGTTAAATCCACTTTCTACACTAATTCTTCATGTTACTTTAAATGCTCTAAACACATCACGTTTTATGTTTTTACATTTCGAATTCTAACACTTCACGTTAATACATCAAAGGATTATATGCTGGTGTGCTCTACACGTGTGACTACACTGTACCCCTACAATTAAATTGCAGTTTCTGCTATATCAGTTCACCCCTCTGATGACGTTGAGTCATCACAAAACTCTCTAGAGTAGACCAACTAAACAGATGTCATAGCTAGTCTCCTCTGTCTAAACTCCTCCAACCGCTTCAGATTCTCGTAATGACTGTCCTGCAGTCTTTCCACCCTTCATTCTCTCTCCTTAAAGAACTCTTCCCTTTGCCTCGCCTTATGCCATTTGAATGTTCTTATCATACCTAGCAGAATGATAACACAGACCACAACAACTATTATTGGCTTCAAGATATATCCAAGAATTCCTTTTCCTAAGTTAACAAATCAACTTCCAACTGCTCCAAATCCTTTTCCAATCTTAGCCCAAGCTCCCTCAGTTGCCAAGTCATGTATCTCATGATGTATCTCAGTGATGTTACTTATATATCCCCTCAAATCTTTACTTTTATCAGGAGTGTAAGTGCAACACTATTGGACCTTTAGCATCCGACAGACTCCACCTTCTTTTGCTAATAACACATCTAAAGCAAGATGGTTTCGCATCACCATCCCCCTTATCGAAACTATTTCTCCATCTATGGGCAATAATGACTAAGCTGTGTAAACAGACAACTTATCCACAATAGTAGACAACCTTCTAATCATGTTGTCATTCAACACCAGGGGTGGCTCCTCCACGTGGGCGGAGGAGCGTCGCCCCACTGCTTTCTCGCAGTGCGAGAAGCAGAAACGTAAAATGGTATTTTAAATACCATTTTATGTTTCTGCTTCTCGCCCTGTGAGAAAGCAGAAGGGTATGCCTGGTTGGGGGCGAGCGGGTGGGCGGTCCTGCAGGAGTCCAGGGGAGGAGTGGCTTGCCCACTCTGAGTGCGCTGACTATTTGGTCGGCCTCAGGGCCGACCAAACCAGTCATACGCACTCTGCATTTTCTCTATGTAGGCTGCATGGAGCCTACATAGAGAAATGTCCTCCCCATAGACACCTGTGGGGTCGGCATGCTAGCCAATCACAGGCGGGCCGGGCCCATAAGTTCTGGACCTATTGTAGAATCACAATCCGATAGTTCTTTTTAGCAGCTTGTAAGTGTAGAGGAGAGAAGGTCATTAATAATGCCTATCAATTCAACAGAAATATCTCTGGATACATAGTAACCACAGACAACTACATAAGGTTATTGCAAAGCCAAAACTAACTTGACATAAAGACACCTCAAATCGAGAGTTTATAAATACATCGCAATCAGCATAAAGCCGAATCTGCGAATCAAGTTGAGGCAATGCAACATGCACAGAACAACTAACTCAAGAAATAGGATGTAGAGGAGCAGAAAGCATGAATCCAGATTTCCCTGCATTGAGGGTCGGTGAATATAAAGCATTAATCTATCCCTACACTAACGCTAAAATAACATCCCTTTCTTTGCATTTATGGGACAAGAGCTAAATTGTGTCAACATGTGGAGTCTTCCTAAGAAGTCTCTCCACCATCGTTGGGTATAATAGCATGGAGCCATTAAGACAGAGCTCATTCTAAGATGCTCTCTCTCCAAAGGCAGAAGGAGAAGGAGAAGTGAGTGCTTTCCCTACTTTCAACATTACATTATTACAGGTATCTTTCCCAAGAGTCCTTGCAGGTCATGCCATCCACTCCCGACATCATTCTAAAGGTAATTTGCATGGGATTGCGATGTTCTTCTTCTCACCATTTCTGTTCTTGGAGCCCAAGCCTTCTCCTGTGCGAAGAACAGCAGTCTTCCCTTATCGATTCAGACTGAACTATGTAACTTTTTCTCTCCTTTCCTGACTAGTAAAACAAAGACATTATTCTAGCTAACAAGAGTACTTCTTTCACCTTCAACACAAAATGTGAGAAAGAACAAATTCCACTGACACAGCTATTAATTCTAAGCGGGAGTTTATAAGGAAAATGCGTTTTAAGCCTACAAGATTCGGTCAACATAAGAAAATGGCAAGTGAGCCTTACGAATTTGCATTGGAAATTAGGCACAGTCAATTTATACATTTACCTACATTTAAAATGACACATTAAAAAACTCATTTAATAAATGAATGGTGGCCAGTTACACAACATGAGTTCTTCACATTAATGTTTTCTACTAGTTACATCCACTTTCGCCTTCATGTTAATACAACAAAGATTTATATGTGGGTGCGCTCTACACGTGTGATTATAATGCACCTTTTCAATTAAATTACGGTTTCCGCTACATCAGGGGTAGTCCAAAAAGGGTGGTGGTGGATTTACTGACTGCATATTGACTTAGGATGGGTGGTAAATAGATGAAACTAAAGTAGGGCTTCTGGAGTTAATGTTAATGTACCACAAGAAAGATTTACGAAAAAAGTTTATCACTGTTATAATGTTGTATGTTGATACCGCACTAAACAAACCAATACCCTAGAAGTTTACCACTCTTTGTTCCAAATGTAATGTACATTCAAGTTACATTTACTGATACTTACTTTTTGAGGAGACCACAAAATGGTTGTGCGTATTAAAATTTGGATAGAGCCGTAACAATCCCCAATGCACCTACCTTCAGGATACATATTGAATGACTTTTAGGGCATACCTAGTTCTTTTATTGTAGCGCATCTTACAATACCTTTGTTGCTTAGAGCCTCTGATGTGTGAGCACTTATGGATAATTTGTGAAGGCGGGTGAATGTGATGACTTTAACTCCAATGACTGAGAGAACTTGCGCATGATTGTTATTATACTTTTAATAGCGTATATTTAAATGAAGTCTCTCCCAACAAGATAAGATGGCCTCCACACGTTTGCTGGGCTTTCTTTTTAGTGGAAATAAGGCTTGGTTTCCATGGTGTTCCAACCTTTCAGGATGGTGGCTTGGACTCGGTACTATTTCGATGGGAACTTGGGCTTGCTTGCACCGTCGTGTACATTTCACCTGCGTCTATGGCAATCTCTTTTCTGCACCACAGAGGCTACTGTACTCCGGAATATGCAGCACAGTGCATTCCCAACACTCCTGCTGTCATCCTTTCCCCCTGACACTGCTCATGGGCTCCAGAAGGAGGAGAAGTGGAAAACATGTGAGTGGGTCAGTGGAAGGTGTGTGGAGTGGGATCTCTTAGACAACCTCTTGTGTCTTCCATTTCAGTGGTGACCCCTGCGATGAGTAGGAAACTAGTCTCTAGGGGGAAGCCTGGTAAGAAAGGCAAAGGTAGGTTGAGGAAATTACCAAGGAGAGGAAAACCTCAGGAATGTTCAACCATAGCAAAAGAGGCCACTAGGGGTAAAAGCACTGTAGGAAGGCACCCATTCAACTTCACATCTTGTAGCTCTTATCCTGATTAAAGAGAAACCAAGGCTGTTTTAAAAAAGACTCCTCCTGTTCAAGTAGGAGGTGACCCTAAGCCTAGGGTGCGATGCAGTTATTCTTTAAGCCACAATCTAAAAGGAAAACGCAGCATTCAGCCAGTTGACCCTTAAATAAATCTAGGCTGTTAAGTGTATTTGCAAACATCAAAAGATTAAGGAATATTACCTCAAAGGATATGGCATTGGTTGGTCTTATAAATCTAGCAGAGGAAGAGTTAACCTGTGTACTGTTTGCCTCCAAGGAGACGAAGGGCTTAGTTTAAGCCTCTGGACTACCTCTGGTACCAAATGGCATTCGTTTTTTATGAAGGAATCGAGATAAAGAGGGAGGCCATTAGTAAGCCGGGGGAGGGTTTTTCCCCCTGGATAACTCAATTTCTATGCGAACACAGAGGGTTAAAACATAATCAGGTTACCTCTACCGGGTTCTTGGGTATAGGACAGAAAAAAGGTGTCAGAAGGAGTTGGTGAGAACGCGATGGGTCCCAACAAAGAATATTTACTATTACGTTTCAAAATGTCAGAGCCCAAAACAGGGAAATCAAGATCCATCCCACCTTTCAGATTTAGAAGAGCCCAGAAACCCTTTGTATCTCAGGAGAAATGATGGCCACATTCATCAGAGGTAAACTCCCTGGGGAGTGGAGAGCCATCCCTTTAAAGACATGCATGGTCGCCATGTTCCTGCCTGGAGTAGTGGAGGTGCAGAGGAGACACAACCTGCCAGTAGGAATCAGGGTACCTACTTGCAGGTTGTGTCTTCGTTTGGAATGCTCATCAGTTCAAATCGTTTATAGAAATGGGAAATTACAAAGCGGTCTTGACTACTTACCCAACATTGTTCTTCAAGGAAACCTAGTTGTTGGAGTGCCAAGTCGTTGAGGTGTACGTTGCTATAGTACAAAATGCCAAGGCCTTGACAAGAGGAAGAGCAGTGGGTGGGTTGCTAATATTGATATCTGTCCGCTATGGGAGGAAGGTAACGATTCTTCAAACTACCTGTGTATGGGTTCTTGCTTGTTTAATCGATTTGTTCGCTGACGATGTTGAGTTAAAGCAAATGATCTATCTTAACATATATGTTCCTCCAACCCGCCCCTTACCTGAGCATGAATTGATGAATTTGGTCAACGATGTGAAAAAACTGTCATTAGATTATCCTGATGCTCTTTTTGTTGTAGAGGGGATTTTAGGGAACAAATAGTAATTTACAGAGTTTGATGACTTAATGAAAGAGCTGCGGTTGGCATTAAACATTCCTGAATGTATTTTCTTGGATAGTACTAGTGAAGGAGATGCAAATGTACTGCCTTGTTTAGTTCAACAGAATTTGATCAATGTCAACGGTCGATGCAATGATGACATACCTGCCTTTAGAACCTTTGAACTTGGTAACAGCAATGTGCCTATTGATTATGTGTTTGTCTCAATACATTCGTTTTATCGTGTGAAATACTTTAGAGTTCTTGATTTTGGGTCTAGTGATCACTGTGCTCTTAGCTTGGAGTTTAAAGATCCTTTTCTGGCTTGTGCAAATTCTATCTTGTCCCTTGAGGTAGTTTACCATAGGAGAATGTGAGTTTTGATCACTGAAGATGCTCTGCATGCTCTCTCCTCAATTGAATTCAAGCATTTTTACTTGGAAGCAGGTCATGATGCCTTATGCCGGTACCACAGATTGATAAAGCAATTATTAGCCTACTTTAAGCTGGCAAAGGGAGGCCCGTCTAAAACGAGTGGGACAAGAGGAAAGGAGAATAGCTAGTTTGATGACGACTGTTGGGAGGGAGGAAGAGAGGTGAACAGGATCGTCAGCACTTTAAATTAAATTCAAGTAATGTCAATTTAAGAGCAGCCATTGAGGGTTCGAAGATGGCATATTGCAATTTATGTGCTCACAAAAAAGGAAGTTTTATAAGTCAAATTGGGAGCTAATGTTAGTTGCAATCGCGGAAAGGAATAGCAAGCACTTCTGGCGGCTGGTGAACGCTATAACCCTTACTGCATATCATAATTTAACACTGTTTCTCACAAGAAGGAAAAGGAGATTTACTTGGTTTCTAGGTAATGCGAAGCTGGAATAGGTCCAAGAGTGCAAGTATCTGGGTATGATTTTCTTAAATGATCTAAATTGGGATAAACACCTGACTACCCAGAGGCTTGTATTGTCAACTGAAGTGAATGGCTTGAAAAGGTTTGATCGTAGATACAGTAGCTATACCTTTGAGCCATTAAGTAAAGTCATACAGGGTAAACTAATCCCCCAGGCGCTATATGGAGCAGAGGTGCTGGCAATAGTTAGACGGGTCTCATGGGAAGACATAGAAAATATCACATTGAATATGCTCCTTGATCTACCCAAAAATGCAATGGTCGAAGCTAATAAGGAGGGAGTTGACAACTGTAGGCTGGAGTGCTCTGGTGGATGAAAGAGCCTTGCGCTTTTACTTTTTGACTAAAAATGGAATACCCAGTGATAAACTATCAGTGCTGATTCTACCTGAGGTAATGTCAATCTTTCCCCAGTAAGAGGAATCCTGTCACAGTAATGTTGAAGTACCTGGGAGTCCCTGGCATGCGTCTTGAAATAGGTAAAGCAATACACATTAGTCAAATAAAGAGTACCCTCAGGTAATGTGCTGTGCAAACTAGCTGGAGAGAGGCCCTTCAGTATCTGAAGAACAAGAGTTCAGTTATTCCCTTCATAATTTCTCAGGAGAGCATGGACCTTTTCCCGTACTTATATAAAATCCTAGATAAGCTTCTGCAAAATGATATTCTGTGACTGAGGGTTGGAATTGACCCTGGATAGCAGATGACAGGGCTCAAAGCCAAAATAGCTGAGAACTTTGGTCAGTGCCCATGTAAGCGGGGTAGAGAGAGCTCAGTAATCCACGTATTGATGAACTGTGTATTCTTCCTTGTGGAAAGAAAGAAGATTCTCCAGCCTGTTTTAAAAACAATGGAATACGGTCGTGTAGCCTTCGATTTTAGAATGTAGCCATTGCTATTGACCAATATCTGTGCAAAACTATAACATCTTATTCTAGGTCTTCTGCCTCTTAGTGTCTCAGACCTGTGTTGGTACCCCTCTCAGGTTGACAGGGATGTGTCTTGAATTCTTAGGCTGATGTAGACTAAATTAGGAAGATGCCCTGATTAGGACACTGATCTTAATATGGGAAAACTAGTTTTGTTAGTGAGGTTAGACTGAACGATACCCTTGTTGGTTGCGATAAATTTATCCCCCACAGTACACCTTTTAACGCTTTCTTGATTGATGAAATGAGTTACATGCTGCTGGTTAATCTGTTGATCTTTCAAATGTTTTAATACATGTGGGAGAATGGACTGTTGACCCCTTAATGAGTTTTAGTAATAAGATATTCTAATTTTTATACTGTTTTGTATTCAATTTATATCAAAATTACAATAGTTCTGTCGGGTAAAACCATATCCAACTGGATATGCAGCAAAATATCTGAATGAATCAACAGTGACACAAAAAAACAAACAGACCTCAATATCCTTATATGAATTCATTCATTTATGAAATTTGTCATCAAAAAATCATTTGCAAGGGCCATCATAATACAAAGACATAACAAATAATAACCAAAATAGAACTTAGTGCTCAGTGAAATAAGTGCAAAACAACATACACACAGTGTAATAGTACAAAAATAGATATAATGATGTTATTGGCCAGCAAAACCAAAGTTCATAATAGTCGAGCCCCCTGAGACAATTCAATAGTTAGGGCAGACTCTAAAGGCTGGTCCGGGGAAATTGTCGACGTTTCAACCCTATTGTCGCACTACTGATAAGTCGGTGTGGGTCTTCATCAGGACACAAGTAACAAAAAGATGGCCTGTGGGAAGTAAATTAACTTAAGGTCAGAAGGGGCTCGACTATTTGCTGGCCAATAACATCATTATATCTATTTTTGTACTATTACACTGTGTGTATGTTGTTTTGCACTTATTTCACTGAGCACTAAGTTCTATTTTGGTTATTATTTGTTATGTCTTTGTATTATGATGGCCCTTGCAAATGATTTTTTGATGACAAATTTCATAAATGAATGAATTCATATAAGGATATTGAGGTCTTTTTGTTTTTTTGTGTCACTGTTGATTCATTCAGATATTTTGCTGCATATCCAGTTGGATATGGTTTTACCCGACAGAACTATTGTAATTTTGATATAAATCTGCCCAGGTTCTGAGGGATACTGGGTTACCCCATTGCTTTTCGAAATTGTATTCAATTTAGGCTGGTGGCATGTGTTTGTTGAATTGATTCAATTAAGTCGAATGTACTGCTGTTTTTTAATGTATATGTAATTGTATATGGCAATTAATTGGGTAATGTGCAATATTTCTGTAGCAATTTATTTCTTGGAAATAAAGAATATTGATTGATAAGCACAGTCTTTATTTACTTCCTCAAATTACAGCAATTGTGTACGTGTCATAGACCCCATAGAAAATCTTCGACTATACCAACCAAAATCTTGTTACCACGTATTTGGGGTAACTTTGCCCTTCTTCCATTCTGAGTCACAGAACAAGGCCAAATCCCTGCCCTATCTAAACCTCAACTGGCTCACCATATATGGAAGTTGTTAAGAGTTTCGTATATTAAGGAGACTGCATTCTTCCTCAGAGGTTCCTCAAGGTTCCTCAGAGGTTCAGAGAGCGCTCTATTTTCTACAGTAGAGCTGTCTTGTATGTTGTCGTCACTGTTAATATACTTTTTCAGCTAATGCCTCAACTGTAAAAACCTAAAGGCTACGTACTGTGCAGGCACAGAATCAACACATAGTTGATTAAGCAATTTTATACCAGTGTGGCCCCAGACGATGTCCAATTTAGAAATCTCAATTAGGTCCCACTTTCCAAATAATTTCTGAATTTTATGGTTCATTGAATTGTAATTATCCTAAAGAGGAGTCTTCCTAGTTAGAAATTTGCCACACCCTACTTTAATCATACCATTTCTAAACTTGCATCACTGCTTTTGTGGGTTCCTGTAACTGAGCCTGTAACTTTCCCCTGTATATAGTGCTATATCCCTTATCACTCAACACTCGATGATCAATCTTAAGTGTAGGTTTGAGCTGCAGCGAAAATGTCCATTTGTTTAATACCATCAACTGGTATTCCCAGCAGAATTTGCAAATATGCAGAAGGGTTATGCTAACATCAAATATCCCCCTATTTAGCATCACTGTGTACATCTTAGGTGGGCCCTGTCTCATACCAAATTGCAGGGTTTCACATAAAGCCTGAATAAAAAATCCTCTGGGATCCAAAATGGTTTCACATTATCAAATTTGACCCAACTAAATTTCAACCCAAAAGATAACTGTAACTCATAGTATGCTGTAATATGCAAATGGAGTAGCTTTGGGCTGACCATCATTATCTCACTGTTCTGTAGACAAAGAACTTTTTCTTCCAAAATGCAAGTATGATAGAGGGGAGACGAAGTGAGGAGAAAGAGAGTCAGAGGAAGAAACATGAAGATGGGAAAGGAAGGGGATAGAGGGGAAAGAAAAAACGATTGGGGATGCATGGAAGAGGAAGAAGGCAAAGTACTAGAGAGGTAGGTAGACTAATGTGGTGTTCAGTCGTTGGCTTGCCGAAATGAATACCTTACTTTCACTAGGACCCATGGTACCCTTGCTATGAAACTGTGCATTGCACTACCAACGAGATGTGCCATTACAATCGTAGGGTACCTTCATTTTTAGATTATTGAATATATGGATAAATGTTCCTTCCACCTTTGTGTTGGGGTCCTCTTGGTTGAACCTACACACTTTGGCCACATTCAGAGTATTATGAAAATACAAAAAGGGATTTTGCACTTGTTGAAATGCATAATCCTGAATCTTTTTGAAACATTATAGTTCTGACAATCAGCTGCTATAGCCATCACATAAATCATACAAATGCAATGCCTACATGTGTAGATTGCAGCGGGTTTAAGATAACTTGAAGTGACAAGGGAAGTACCCAAACTCACTGTGGTAAAACCATGACCTTTAACAAAGAGAAGTTCAAGTCATAATGCAGTATAAACATGATTGTCAGAAACTTCCTGTTCCTGGGGTTTCTTTGTGGGATTGGCAAGTGATGTTGATAACTTGGATAGATGGACGTACGTTGTCATATCTACCAGATTTTTTGCAGATATTATTAGTTATCACGCACTCCTATATTTTTTTACTTTAGTCTTTTTAGAATGATCAAACTACTAAAATGTTGACAGGTTCTTACGGTTATGCGGTCTTCTAGGTTACATTTTTCACAGGCTCTAAATGTTATTTATATAGGTGACGGACCACGTCCTGATTATGGTTATCTTGCTGCCATTAACAAGTAGGTTGCAGGGTCAAAAGCCATCACTTTGGGTGAGAGTAAACTCTACCATTTAACCACAAGAGATTATAAGGGAATGGGCTAGACACTAGGGGGCAGTTTTACTAAGGACTTGCATTGTCCCTGCGTGTTGGAAGTTGTCGTAAAGCAATGCAGGTCCTTCAATGGGATTTACAAAGCCATGCAAGGTGTTATTTACACCACCTTGCGTGACTTTGTAAAGAAATGTAATGCAATTGCCGCTGCCTTGCATTATATTTTGTTGTGATAGGCATACCCAATTTGACACAATACAGATTTACTAAAGGCAGTAAACCTGCCATTGCCTCGAAATAGAGTGCCTACCACACAGAAGCGCAACAATATATTTTTTTCTATATGTTATTTCGTCTTTCTATGTGTGATGCATACTGCATCACACATAGAAAGAGGAAATTGCCACTCAGGATTGCTTTTGTGCAGGAACGTGCTCCTTCCTGCACAAAAATAATCCTGCCTGTAATGCAGGCCCCCTTGCAGCACGTTGTAAGGGTGCCTGTGTTGTCACTAGCCAGCACACAGAATGGCAGCACTAGGAGATAGTAGGAGTGTGCCATATCTTAGTAGAAATGGTGCATTTGTGGTAAATAAAATATTACGCTCTATGTATTTCAGAATATCAATAGGATCATGCATAAAGCAAGAGGCTGAGTCTGTGGTATCAGGTTCTAAAAGGGCTTTATTCCAATAACTCGAGTCAAAGGGAGAATATTACCATCACCAAAAAAGGATCTGGAAAGGGACTCAAAAGTATTCTCAATATTCTCAAAACATTATTCACAGAGTACAGTATATATACATTTCTCAATTGTACGTAAGCAAAAGAGCAAGAGAGAATGAGATAAGAGCATGTGGGCGTGTAAGTAGGCGTGAAGGTGGGCGTCCATGTGGGCGTCCACTTGATGATAATGGGTAATTTGTCATGTGTGGGTGGATACCTGGAGGGGGTTGCGTGATCTGCTGGAATTGTACTGGAACTTTGCCTTACTTGTGCTCAACTCGAGCATGACGTGTAACTGACGTGGGGAGGGTTGCTATGCAACCGAACAAGTCTGGAAGTGAGGCCTTCAGTGAGTGAGGCCTTCAGTGTCAAGACGACCAGCACATCTTGTATTATCTGATATCCGATGTCTGGAGCAGGGACTGATTTGTGACATAGGTTGCTCATCACCAAGAGCCGATGTGGCATCTATTTCTTCATTTACTTCATTTACTGCAGAAGCCTTACATGGGGGCTATGGGCTTTTTACTGACGTGAGCTTTGCAATCTCACAAAGAGAGACAGTAGGGCTGGGCTCCCTCCTTGCAGATGGGTCGCGTTCATTCCTCCTTCACCAGGCAAGAATGTGGTTTCAGTAAGAGTAAGCAGATAACCGTGCTCAATACTGTCTCGACACCTCGGTCGGGGCCCCTTTGGCTGAGGCCCAAGTGTGCAAGGCCAAGGATACGTAGCTGTAGCTTTCAGAGCGTTCTGAGGCATTAAACCTCTTTTTGGCTCTGGCTGAGCCATAAACATGGGCTTCATGAAAATGCAGGAAAACATGATGAAAAACGTGTAGGCCTCAATACAGATTTGTCGTTTCTCTCATGGGAGACTGGATGATGGCAGGCCACGTTATAGCATAAGCATCATGATAGAAAGGCCATGGAGGGGAAATACATAGGTTACATGTATGTGCACATAAGCGTTCGGGGGGGGCACATGGGGACACATAGGCCTCATAGATTTTTATTTTCCTCATTCCCTCCTTGTACCTTAGTGAACCCCCTATGTAACGTCTATTTTCATGAGACAGTCGATCTGTTCTTGCAGCATTATTTTTCCATTTTCAATGCTTTGTAAATAGGGATGTGGAACACATGCAGTAGCACACAGGCCACAAATGGCCGGGCCACACTGCAGACATAGGCAACAACTGAATATCATTAATAGTATCAACCCACAGACGGTCAACACTTTCCATCCCCAAGCCGATATTAATCCCCAGAGCCAACCGGACCATGTCCACGTGCCTGGGTCTTGATGTATGTTTTGGGCAATCTTGTGGAGCCTTGTTATTGCTTTGTATTCTTTGGCATCACCGTTGATGGATGTCATTAAGGCAAACCATGCTCCGCAAGAACCATTATGGGAGAACGGAAAAGGAAAAAGAGGCAACACTCCCTTTACCTTCTGATACGGGGGAAATCGGCCACAGACCCAGCAGTCTGTAGCATTGCTAGTCTGATGTGAATGGTGCAGCATCTGAATAAAGGTATTGTTGCGTAAGGCAAGTCGATATGATAGCTCATGGGATGGCAGATCACTAAATGTGTGCTTTATGGTATCATTAGTGGAGGAGTATAAGAGTGAGGCAATAGGAGGAAAAATAGCATGTAGTATTAAGCTGATACATATTATCGTGATGCACATCTTGCTCTTTTTATCAATGTTATTGTCCAAGATCTTATGCAAGCCAGAATACATGTTCAACCGCTTCACCACCTAGTGGACTTAATTGATCAAACGGGTTCTGACTTTTTAGATCTAAGTTTAGCTTTGTGGAAACTGCTGGGGAGTCTCCTCTTAGAAAATGGTGTTCAAAGTCCAAAGTCCAAGTTCAAAGTCTTTTTCCTTTGTAAAAGAGTGGTGAAGGTGCAACCATCCTTTCCGCCCTTTGACTTTAACGGCCGTCCCCGTGGTCCAGAGCACTGACTTTGGCGCCTTCCATCCAGGAGCGATGGAGTATTCTTTGACCTGGGTGTTGTCAGGGAAGGCGGCAGCAACCTGCGAACAACAAGAGAGTAGTGCAGACATCAAGGAAGCCAGGTAATCTGTCAGCATCAGTAATCTTTTAGGCATTGGAGTGCCCCACATATTTGGTGGTCTACCAAAGACCACTTCATAGGGAGATAAGCCTGTTCTAGAATGAGCTACCATTCGCATGTAAAAGAGAACCATATATTCTGTAAGCTGTCTAGCATTGCTTTCTCTCCTAAGTGTGCAGGACTATGTGCGGTATTTATGATTATTTGTACCATTGAATCAGGAAGAAACCATGTGGATTTGCCCTTTGTCATCCAACCCTGATCAGTCAGTACCCCTCCTTGTTCCGATCATTTCTTTAATTCGTCTACAGTAGCATGTGTCTGTATGTCTTGTACATCCTTGGAAGGATCCCTAACTGTCATGGCTTTGGACAGTGATAGTATCTGTGATTTTGTCATGTCTAGTGGGGTCTGAGCTGTCTGTTTAGCTGTTCGGTCTGCCAGATCATTGCCTTGGGAAATGGTATCTGTGGCTCTAGTATGTGCTTTACATTTTAGGATAGCTATGGCTGTTGGTAAATGTATTGCTTCCAGTAGGGCTTGAATAAGGGGGCCATGCTGTATCTTGGCCCCATGAGAGGTCAAGAAACCTCTTTCTCGCCACAGAATCGGTGTAAATGTTTACTCTCAGGTGCTTAGCTCTTATGCACGCTTGTGTCAGGGCGATGAGCTCTGCTGCTTGTGCTGACAATATGTCTATTCTTTTAGTCTCTATTATTACAGTATCAGTAGTCACTGCATATGCTGCCACTAATTCTCCCGCCCCTGTCCTCATGCATGAGCCGTCAACTTATAGTGTTAGGTCGGGGTCTGGGAGTGCAACGTCTGTCAAGTCTTGTCTTGGTTTAGTCACGGTATGTATTACTTCAACACAGTCGTGTGGTGAAACGCTTTCTGTACTGGAGGGCAAAAGGGTAGCAGGATTCAGTATGTTGCATCGTCTGATCTCTATGTGTGGTTGAAATAACGTTGGCTCATAGCCTGTCAGTCTAGCTACAGTCAGGTGTTGTGTTTGTGTCCGGTTCAAGAGAACCTCTACTGCGTGTGGTACTTGTACTGTCAGAGGGTGGCCCAGCACTATCGAGTCACTTTGTCTTATGGCTAAGGCCGTTGCTGCAACTGATTTTAGGCACGCAGGCAAAGCCTGTGCTACTGGGTCTAATGTACTAGAAAAATAAGCACAGGGCTCGTGTTTTCCTGCATGATCTTGTGTTAGGACAGATAGTGCTGTTCCATCCCGCTCTGTCACAAAAAGCATAAACGATTTGTTGTAATCAGGGTTTGCTAAAACTGGTGCTTGACATAAAGCTCTCTTTAATTCTTCAAATGCCACAGTGTGTTCTTGTGTCCAAGGGAGGACTTTAGTAGAAGCTGTATTAGGGGCTTGGACTAATTCCCCTGAAAGATCACAATAAAACATGAGAAAAAGGGGAAAGCACCATACCTATTACCTCGGCTTAATTTCTAAGGGGGCTAATTTCTAAGGGGCTTAATTTCTTAAGGGGCTAGCGGGAAGCGAACCTCCTCAGGGGCCAGCAGAAAGCCAATATTCTCCTCCTTCCCCCCCTTTTTGACAGGAGGAAATCTGAAACAGATTTCACTGCTGTCAAACACTATCAAACCCTGTGTCTTGTCAACACTATTAATCCCTGTGTGTAGCTACTGGGCGTAAGCAAAATTATAGGAGATACACAGCCTAATAGGAATGCTAAATTACCTAAATATTCGGAAAATCAAGTTTAAGAACAGTTGTTAATGTTGATAATTAATAACTCATCTGCTAAAGAAATCAGTAATTCTGCAATAATTTCCACCTATACAATAAACAGCCTAATTTAAAAACAAGTCAACTTTTGGGGCCACCACTTACAAGAATGAGCTTACTAAAGCAAACTTTAAAAAGGAAATCCTGTCAGATATTTTCTCATTACCCTAAATACCGAGCCTCATTTGTCACTCTAGTGTGGCAGTCCTTATTTAAAACAGGCCTTTCAAGAGGTAAGATGCGAGTGCACAGATCATAATGGTTCCTCAATGTCCAATCTGGAAACATATGACCGAGGCTGCCTGTCTATAAGAGAAAGGCAGTCATGTGATACATATTTAAGTCTTGCATAACTATTTTCTTCTTTTATTCATCACCAATACCAATTAGACATACACTGATAACGTGTTGTCCGCTATTTTGACAGCATGATAAAGGTAATATCATGTCTGTGAAATTTAGTAATTGTGAACAAGTTCCAGACAAGCGCTGCGCAAAGATTTACGTCGTCACGTCCATCTCCGTAACGCCCAGGAGAACTTGTATTAATGCCAAACATACTGGTCAATACAACACAAAAACAAAACATATATAAAATACATATGCCAAGCCATCAGTATACCAAGCACAGAAAGCATAGACAATTACACTAACATATATAAATGAGCAGCGATGCGCAATTACAGTACCTACAGCTCAGAGGCGAACATTCTGGCCTGCTTAATTTGTCAGGCTTATAATCAATAACTGATTTACCTGCCCTATACACCCCCATCTGAAATCACCGTGTCAAGTCTGACACACAGAATCAGCAAGAATAATCAAAAACGAAGAACACACGAACCTGTTTTTTTTTTTTTTATAAAAATGAGCTATGCATCTTCGTCAACACAATGTACCCTAATGTCCCAGACGAAGACGCACCTCTCATCTCTCCTCACAGACCTTTAACCACTGGATCATTTATCCAATGCAACTGGTGGCAGCTTGTGGCCACAATTAAAAAATGTCTGAATTTGAAAATCGTTTTTATATAGGCATATAGCCCTTAAAATTCCAAGCAAGAGCAACATTTTACTTTCTGGCCAGAAGCAATATAACAATTGCTAAAAAATAAAACAAATCTTCTCCATAGACATTTCCCCGGGGCACTGGTTTAGCACAGAATAGACCAAGGGAATCTTTCTCGACTTACATTTCTCAGCTGCCCTGTCTTATCAGAGAAGCTAAAAATAGCCCCTCAGCGCGGCCTGAGCCTGGGCTGCCAGCCAACTTTTTTGTTGTTCCGGCTGCAGGCATTACACAGATGCGATGTCAGAGAAGCTTTCTAAGCAGTGCCTCTGTTCTGCTCCTCTCACCGGCCCCCACCTACACTGGCTACAAGGTCAGAATCTGTCTCCGATTTCTGTATCACATACTGCTCTCCACAGCCCCCACCTTCTCCTCACTCTGAAGCTGTCAAAGACAAAAAGACTACTCAATTCCATAAAAACTGCAATAATTCGCCCAATTGAAAAATTATTTTTATATACAATTTGCTCTCAGGGGGTCATAATCTTACCGTCTTGACCCAGCACATTGGCTCACTGGACCACCAAGAACACAAACCTGGATTCTGGAACAATTTTGCAAATTCGAAATACCCACAATTCTTTTTTCAAGCTAAACTTTTCACTAATTATTTTTTCGTTAACACTTTGTACATTAGGGGTGTCATCAAATCACAGGTGTTGCTATTACCCTAGCTACACCCCTCTCAAGTCCCTTTTAACAACGTAATCAAATGTTGGACCATGAAAACACCAGCTATGCGCTGTTTGTTTGGTGGGAGGCTCAAGAACCTTTGGGCTACTATATCATTATTATATGTATCGTGGTACTTGCGGTGGCACTCTAACTGGACCTTCTACTGGGGCCACTCTTGCTAGGTCCTCTGAAAGGACGGGATAAATACCAGCAACGTCAGTATTTCTTTCTCTGTCAGCCTGCGCTCATTTTACCTGCTCCACTTCCTCCTGTAACATCTTTTCCTTGGCTTTTCCAGACTCCAGTCTACTTCTCTCTGCTTCGTGAAACACTTACTCCGCCCCTCTATGTGACTCCTTACGTTTTCTCGGGCTTTGTCTGAATCCTCCCTACTTTTCTGAGCGCTTTCTCTGTGCGTCTATGCTATTCTTTACGCCATAATTCAATGGCATCTTTCTGTGACTGTCTGGCTTTCTTTTTCCATAATTCTTCTTCTACTCTCATGGTGCAATCTGCATCCCATGTCCCAACTGCGGGCCACCTCTGACTTTCGGCTAGATCCTTGGTGTAGTCCACCCATAAATCAAGAAATAATACGGCATCTAGGCCATGCTTATGGTACATAAAGTACCCTGGGGTGTCCCTAGGTGGAATGGGAACAGCTTCCTCGAGTACCCCTTTTCTAGTTTTGATCTGTCTTAATTTTGAAAAGAACGGCATCTTTAAACTTTGCTACTTGATTTTGAACACAATAAATTACAATAAACACAATAATGAACACTCATTCATACCACAATTTTTAAAACATATTAAAACATTTAACATTTAACATTTAACATTTAACGAACGATGATAACTAATAGGAAACTAGTTACTGACATAATACTAACACTAGAGAATACTGAATTATATGCAAGACATACTAGATATACTGCTAAACAGTACAGATACACTGCTGAAACAGTGCAGACCGGATTTGTGTACCCAAACCCGTCTTGACCGGCACAACCTAATGTGCACGTCTAACTGCCTCCCCAGCAACGGTACTCACCGGGTAGCACGGAACGGAAGGCCTCGGAACTGAACTGGACTAGACCAAACTGGACTGGACTGGACTCGACTCGTGACTTGGATACTTCGGAACTTCGGAATCTGGTGGGCCTCTGTATACCTCGGACACAGCTCTCTCGCAGGTGGGCTCTGGGTAGGACAATCTGCGTTCCTCACCGCCTCGTATGGATGCCTGGTCGCAGTCTGTCCCCTTCGTTGGCCTGAGGGAGTTGGCGGGAAGACCCGCGACGTGCGCGCTTGAAGTCCGTCACGGCTATGGAAGGGGGCAAAACTGGACCTTCATCTCCGGCGTGTGGGGAAAGAGATGTCCCTGTTCGGGCGCCATTATGTGGTAAATAAAATATTACGCTCTATGTATTTCAGAATATCAATAGGATCATGCATAAAGCAAGAGGCTGAGTCTGTGGTATCAGGTTCTAAAAGGGCTTTATTCCAATAACTCGAGTCAAAGGGAGAATATTACCATCACCAAAAAAGGATCTGGAAAGGGACTCAAAAGTATTCTCAATATTCTCAAAACATTATTCACAGAGTACAGTATATATACATTTCTCAATTGTACGTAAGCAAAAGAGCAAGAGAGAATGAGATAAGAGCATGTGGGCGTGTAAGTAGGCGTGAAGGTGGGCGTCCACTTGATGATAATGGGTAATTTGTCATGTGTGGGTGGATACCTGGAGGGGGTTGCGTGATCTGCTGGAATTGTACTGGAACTTTGCCTTACTTGTGCTCAACTCGAGCATGACGTGTAACTGACGTGGGGAGGGTTGCTATGCAACCGAACAAGTCTGGAAGTGAGGCCTTCAGTGAGTGAGGCCTTCAGTGTCAAGACGACCAGCACATCTTGTATTATCTGATATCCGATGTCTGGAGCAGGGACTGATTTGTGACATAGGTTGCTCATCACCAAGAGCCGATGTGGCATCTATTTCTTCATTTACTTCATTTACTGCAGAAGCCTTACATGGGGGCTATGGGCTTTTTACTGACGTGAGCTTTGCAATCTCACAAAGAGAGACAGTAGGGCTGGGCTCCCTCCTTGCAGATGGGTCGCGTTCATTCCTCCTTCACCAGGCAAGAATGTGGTTTCAGTAAGAGTAAGCAGATAACCGTGCTCAATACTGTCTCGACACCTCGGTCGGGGCCCCTTTGGCTGAGGCCCAAGTGTGCAAGGCCAAGGATACGTAGCTGTAGCTTTCAGAGCGTTCTGAGGCATTAAACCTCTTTTTGGCTCTGGCTGAGCCATAAACATGGGCTTCATGAAAATGCAGGAAAACATGATGAAAAACGTGTAGGCCTCAATACAGATTTGTCGTTTCTCTCATGGGAGACTGGATGATGGCAGGCCACGTTATAGCATAAGCATCATGATAGAAAGGCCATGGAGGGGAAATACATAGGTTACATGTATGTGCACATAAGCGTTCGGGGGGGGGCACATGGGGACACATAGGCCTCATAGATTTTTATTTTCCTCACATTCCATCTTTATCCCTTCCACACAAGTCAACGCAGCTAAGCAACTTGCTGCATTGCATTGCATGAAATATTAGAAAATCTGCTGCTCGATGTTGCCCCTTTGACTTCTCATACTGCGGGACAATGACATCCACGTGCAAAATATAAAGAAGACTTTGGGGTTCATTACGAAGTCGGGGGGAAAGCCTCCGCCCGGTAGTCGGAATCATCCTATCCGCGTCAGGGCCCATCCGACCGACTCAGTCGGTGTACGCTCCGACTGCCCGATTACGATGCTCGCGGTCAGAACGTGACCAGGCCGGTCATTCTGAATTGGTTCTGCAGTGTATTCCTGTCAGTCGAAACCGCACCGTAACCCCCTATGGACGACTTTTTGCCATCGGGATTACGATGTCGGTTTCCAACAGCCTTCCGCGTCGGCCTTTCCGACATGGAAAGGTTGTCGGAAAGTGGCTTTGGTGGCCCATGGCAAGCCCCCTTAGCACCCACGGCTTACTGTTGGTGGCCGAAGGGGTACCTAAGGTATCCCCCTGTAAAACCCTGCACTGTGTAGCAGGCACCATGGGGTGCCTGCCACAGGGTGCAGGGTTTTGCACACAGACACACACCATTTCCCCATAGGAGTCTTTGACACGTGCTCCCATAGGAAACAATGGGATTCAACTGAACAGTGTAAGGTTGCATCATAATATGGCAGTCGTACCACCGACCACAAGTTGGTCGGTCCTGAATCCGAGACGGTGTTGGGCTGAGGCTTTCCGCCCGACATCGTAATGAGCCCCTTTCTGTGCAGTATGAACAGCATACATTGATGTAGCTGCTAACCAGAACAAACTTATTATTGTGTTGCCTGTTCTCCTGGGAATGTTTAAACATTTTACATCAACTCTGAAAGTGTCCTCTACTTTTTGCAGTTAGGTATACAACTACATTGGACACTTACCTCTGTGAGAAAGCTGATAAATTTGCCCAGTTGTCTAGTTGCTTATGGTGGATGAACTATGAAAGGTGGCTGTATTTGTTTTGTGTGTGCGACTAATGTGGAATTGTTTTATTAACGATCATACAATTATGTATACTGTACATTTAAAGATTACATCACATAGATGCTATATGAAAAAATCTAAATGGAAGATAGCTCTGATATTTTAACTCGTTGTATTTTCTTATATAGATAAAAGAATATTGAGACCTGTCTAATTATTACAAGGAATTTCCATTACAAAATGGGGTACACCCAGGGCTTCATTTATGGGATTTTGGCATAGGGCAGCGCAACAAGGCACTTTGCTGCGCTGCCCTATGCCAAAGCACACATGGAAAGCAGAAAAAATGAGGGGAAATAAACACATTTCTCCTCATTCCGTACGGATTTGGCGCTTTCTCAGGTTTACATGACTTTGTAAATTTGGGGCAGCATAAAAGTATATAGGTGTTGCATGGGAAAACCCAACGCAACACCCAGGGGCCGCCTCCCGGACGCAGAGTAAGGCGATGCAGCGATTTGCCATACTCATGATTTATGAGGGCACTCAAAGGCATGAAGGATGGCTCTGCGCGGCCTCATAACTCAAATTGAGAGCCCTGCATCACGCATTTTCCACTTTACGTGGTGCAAAAGTGACGCAGGGCTCTCATAAATAAGCCCCCCAGTCTGCAGTGTAGAAATTTTAAATTTAGTGATATGAATAATTCAATGAATGACAAAAGCAGATGCAGTTTAATAGCATGTTAGATTAATTACACATTGTTTCATTTTTTAATATTTGTTTTTATTATGATATGAATTAAGCTTGAGTTTATTGCGTAGATTAGGCAAATGACCCACACATCATTAATTAACTAGTTAGGGAGGATAATGAGATATCCAATATCCTACATAAATTCAAGGAAGTATATCGTCTAATTAAACTTGATAGCGGGACTGGTTGCAATTAAGAACACAACAACAATTAACAAAGATGAAATACATAATTACAACTATGCAATACTTGGAATATGGGCGTTGATAGTATGAAATAAATATATTCAAATGCCAGGAATACTAAAGCATTTTGTTTGTCCTAAATTTACGGTTTCTGTTTAAATAGCATTTAGCATTTTTCCTAAATAATACGTAGACCTTTTTGTTCATAATAAATGTTATTTTTTGCCCCAGTCTTCAGAAAGTGACTAAGGGAGCAAAACACTTGTTGGCAAGGGAATGTCAAGTTTAGCAAGAATAAACAATCTTTTCTGCAGACATTGAACTAAAAAAAAAATTACAAAAATTAACTATGCAATCGAAACAAAATGGAGTGGAATAAACTATTGAAAGGATTAAATTCATAGAGCATGAAGTATTTTTTTTTACAAATTCATGAAACTCTTTTGATGGTCCCGCAAGTCCCAACGTTTTCAAGCTTATCATTAAGAAGGCCTTAAAATTGAGTTATCCAATTACTATACTTGTTAGTTACCGTTGAAGAATGTTGCTCTTTGTAAGAGCTACATTTTTGCGTCAATTGTGCTGTTGTCGATTTTAGTGTAACAATTACCTTACACCTTATGTTGATTGTGGTGAAGAAATGTGTGAGCCCTGGAGGAAAGATGACGCTGGGAGGAAATACTTATTATTTCACTTCATTGTGCAGAGGGAGAGCAGGCGTCATTCATTGTACTCTCTCTGCCCCACATTATGCACTGCCTTCACGATCCCGGCATTGCGCCGGTCACGTGGGTGCAAAGCACTAGACTGCAACACCACATTGATGACAATATTTTCTCATCCCTTTTCTCTGTTCCTCATGTCTTTAATCAAACATCCTACTTTGTGCAATCGTATATTTCCATATTTCTTCTTTTGCCTCTTGTCACAATCTGTTGCTTACCTTCCAGCACTCTTAGGCACACAAGTACAGGATTTCAAACTCACAAATGCCGAGTTTATTCCAGGAAAGGAAAGACTGGCAGTGGCGCTGGGGCACCGATGCCGCCTGGCAAAAATCTTTGTGTCTCTGGAGTATGCATTATGCATTGGTACTCACAAACTCCATACCTAGGCTGAACTCTCACATTGTGTGAAAATGGCGACAGACATTTTATAGCCATTGACTGGAAGTGTGTCGGGATTCACAGAGTCCTTGCTAGGCAACAAGATACTTTTTAGGTTTCAGCTAGACAGTGCATGAACTGTCTCGAAGAGAAGTGTTGTGTTAAATATGTGGTCTTACAAGCCACCCATTTCCTACCATTGGTAAACTTCAGCATCGCTCTCATTTTCTTTGATGCCATTCGTCATGGCAATTGGGCGCCATGCCCTCTTCTTTTGTTTGGCCCTCCCATAGCGCATGGACCAAGTACTTAAGACAGACTTAAGACAGACTTAAGTTAGGATGCTGTCTTAAGTTTGTCTTAAGTCAGTTTTAAGTCTGTCTTAAGTATGTCTTAAGACAAACTTAAGACAAAATCCTAACTTCTGTCTATACCAAAAGTAGTAAGTGTAGGATTTTGCCCTCAGTTAGTTCTGTGAATCGGCCCCATAGGAACACAGCAATAGCTGTATTAATGTAGGCTGCCGTGTCCCTGCCGGGAACAAAGCCATGCTGATGCTCTGACACTAAAACGTGGAGAACCGGAGCAAGACGAGATGCAAGACTTTTTTTTAAAGATTTTGGCGTCGGCATTTATCAATGATATCGGCCGATATGAGCTCAGCTCCTCTGCTAGTTTGCCCTTTTTTAAAAACATTGTAATATTCCAGGAGGGCGGAACATCCCCCCCTGCATAATCTCATTACATAGTGCTAGAAAAACCGGTAGGAGCCTATTTTTAAAAATCTTATAAAATTCCAATGGAATTGTATCACCACCTACAGCTTTACCGGTAGGCAAAGTATTAATAGCACCCTCAATTTCACCCTGATCTGTGGAAGTGAGCCTTTTCAGGGGCCCATCAGTGCAAGGATTTGCCCTTCTTTGTCCTTTAGTCCTTTAGACCAACGAAATAGAGATTGGCACGAAAGCTGTAGTATCAAAACAATAGTTTATTATCACTCATGAGTTGGACTACATCGATACAGAACCCTCAGGCAATGTATGAGGCAGTACAAGTAGTACAGAAAGCAGGGGCCTTTAATATGCATTAGTTGTATTGTCAGCATGAGACCAAGGGGAGGTACTGGCACATACAAGAATAGTTATTCACTAACATGGGCATACAAACATGTCTTGGTCAGCAAAGTGGGAGGGGAGACATTTCTGTTTGTATCAGTTAAAACAGCCTCACATTTATAAACTAAGACAGGTGCATGAGAGCAGCTACAGGCCTTTCTGAGCATGCGCAAGGCTCTGGCTCAGCACTGAAGAAGTTAATTATAGTTGATGACTCAAGCGAAATACAAGGGCAGGCAACAGTAAAGATGGAAGAAGCACATGGCTAACACATGGCTTACTAAAATGGCTGTCACAACCAAAATGGCTTCAGCTCATGCTAACAGCGATTTCTGTCAGTTTCCACAGATGACCCTTTTAGCATTAGCTGAAGACATCTCTATGATTTAGAAGGAACAAAGAAAACATCTTGCACATCAATTTTCATCATATCACTAACTTCTTGGTCTAATACATATTGGGCGTTCACATTCTTAACGTTGTGTTTGGTGGGTATACAAGCAGAGATACAAAGGGAACAAAGCATTGGGCCACATTGTATGCATAAGCAGCATGACAGTAGGAATGCAAATAATATACATAGAATTGTTAACAGTTTCAAGCCCCAGGTAACAAACAATGTCCATAACCAGCAGGTTAGAGTCAATGTTCCTGAATCGGGATGAACTTCAGCGGCTATCTTATGTAATTTAGAGGTTGCACCAAAAACTGAAGTGGCGTGATCAGGGATATAGACACAACAGCTGCTCCTGATGATGCGACATGCACCACCTCGATTAGCCAACACAACATTGAGGACCATTCTATTTTGGAGCGCCACAATCCTCGCAATTTGCAGCTCTTCTGTGATGTTTCCAAGTGCCATAGCTGTCTGATTGGTTACAGCCACTACAACGTGTGTCAAGTATCTGATTTTCCAGCTGTTTAAGGCAGCACCAACAAAGAAGAACAACCCCAAATTAAAGTTAACATATTGCTGCAGTGTCAGTTTAAACAACTCATCATGATTTATTGTCCTCTTAAATCTGTTTTTGGAAATGTCATTAAACAGTTTATAATCTTTATGATAGGATGTAAGTGCCAAAAACACAGGTGGTAGCAAAAAGGACACATAGCAAGTTCCTGACCAACTAATGGGTATATGGTAGTATCCTTTATTCCCACATATGAAGTATGTATTGTGTGATTACGTAAAACTGCTGTTATTTACTCCAGTAATATTCAACACTAGAGTACAGTCGCTTTTCCCCACAGGAATACTACCAACATTGTTCACACACGGGTCTGCTCGAGCCCAAGAAACAACTATAACAAAAGGTCCATTACCCTTGGCAGTTCGAGTGTTTGGGAAAACATAATGTGTGGAGGAATTTCCTCGGCGATACTCCTCCATTTCCCATACAGTTCCTTTGGCCTGTGGATCTCCTTCCTCATCAGGGTAACATGCTCTGTTTAGCTGAAAGTTCAGTCTTCCTACACCATAGTCAGTGATGTTAGCAACATGAGTAACCCATAGCAGCGCAAACCAGGCTCTGCAGGAGCCATTGTGTGAAAATGGCAGGGGAATAAAAGGCGTTCCATCCTTCTTCTGATGAGCTGGCATCATTCCACACACCCATCAGTTGGTAATGTTCGTAGCATTATGTGTGTGGTGCAACATTTGAATGAACGTGTGGTTGAGATAAGACTGTGTATGCTTCTGCTCATGATAAGGGAGAGTGAAGTTGTGGTGCTCAATGGGGACAGGAGTAGTGATACCAGCAAATTTCGAGCAGAAGCTACTCTTTCTACAACCCTGGTTATTAAAGTGATCAGAGCAATAATTGAAGTGAGTCCAATAATGAACATTATCTTTCGATCACAAACTCTTAATTCCTTTTCCGCAGGCATGTTTATCTTGATGTTGAACAACAAAGCAGATCTTCACACTAAGGTCCTGGGCAGCCGTTGGTTTCTTCACTGAGGTTGAGACGGGTATCGCTATTTGGGTTCCCCCCTTTGCTACTCAGGCTTTCACTAACCCAGGACAGTGGCTTGTCCAGTCTCTTTCAACAACAAAGTTTCTGGGGTTGCTGCTGATATCCAGATGCACCAGGGATCGTATGGTCCGGGAAGACTTCCTCAGGTTCTTCAGGTGACGTAGCTTGGCCTCTCTTTGTGTCCAGAATGTCCCGATAGTCCTTCAGCGCAGCAGGTTCCACCTCGGAGCTAGGGAATTGGCTCTCTGTAAGGACTTTGTCACGATAAAATCACCTGGCCGCATACCATGGTCCTCACCCTTCGACCTGTCAGGAAGAGCTTCTCGAACCTGTTGATAAATAGAAGACAAACTTTCAGTTAACTGAGACAGGTAGTCACTTATCAATACACAGGGCACATCATGTATAGGGCGTGGCTTAGGAATCCCCCAAATATTCATTGGCCTCCCGAAAAACACCTCATACGGTGTGAGGCCAGATCATGTATGTGGCACCGATCTAATGTATAGTAAAGCCAAGGGCAGTGCATCAGGCCATTTCAAAGATGTGGAAGCCTGTATTTTAGACAACTTAAGCTTGAGAGTAGAATTGTATTGTTCCACTAACCCTGCTGATTGTGGATGGAAAGCTGCATGGAACTTCTGCTTGATTCCCAATCCTTTCATAATGTACTCAACAACTTGCCCAATAAAATGGGGTCCGTTGCCACTCCACAAAACTCGACAAATGCCGAATCTGGGGGAAAACTCCTTTAGGAGCACCTTTGCTGTAGTGAGAGCTGTTTTATCTTTCGTAGCGTATTGCCTCTATCCATTTACTAAAGGCACAAACCGCTACTAGAACATACTTCAGGTTATTGCAGCGTTCTAGCTGTATATAATCCATTTGCAGAACCTCAAAAGGTGCAGTTGGTATTGCAAACCCTCCTGTTGGAGTTTGTGTTCCCTTTCCAGGATTATACTGGAGACAAATCAGACAAGACTGGACTATCTTTTTAGCCGTGTCGGCAATCTCTGGATGATCCCAAACTTCCGTAAGCAACTTCGCAATGGAGGATGCTCCAACATGTGCTGGCCCATGTGCCATGTGAATCATAGGGTGTAAATAGGCTGTAGGTAGTCTCCACCTGGTCATGTCTTTATTTCTCCAACAGCCCTCATCATCTAATGTTCCCTGCTTGGACCATTGGTCTAGTTCATCAGCAGAGGCAGATCGCTGCATGTCCAGCACTTCTTGCCTGGCATCATGCCAACGTTCAGCCTGTGACTTAACCACATACATGTATGTAGTACTTCGTTGCATTGCAGTCTCATGGGCTGTGTGATCCGCGAAGGCATTGCCCTGTCCTATTTTATCAGTCACTTTCTTGTGCGCGCTACATTTAACAATCGCTACTTTCTTAGGGTATGTCAAGGCAGTAAGGAGATTATGTACTAATTCCCCATGCACTATTTGTGTCCCGTGTGATGTAAGGAAGCCTCTTTCCTTCCAGTGTAGCCCAAAATCGTGAGCTACTCCAAAGGCATATCGGCTATCGGTGTAGATATTAACAGACAGATCTGTGCTAAGCTGACATGCTCTTGTCAGTGCTATTAACTCAGCTGCCTGAGCTGACTTCTGTGGGATGCGAGCTGTCTCAACAACCATCTGAAGTGATGTAATTGCATAAGCAGCTGATGTCGTGCCATCCGGCAACTTCAAGCAAGACCCGTCAACCCACAATTCCCCATCAACTTCAGAAAGAGGCATATCTTGTAGGTCAACCCGACCCTTTGTCTATTCCTTAGTAAGGAATATACAATCATGAGACTCTTGTGACTGAGGCTGAGTAGCTGGAAATGGCAATAATGTAACAGGATTTAAAGTTGAACATCTTTTCAATGTGATATGAGGGGCAAAAAGTGTCAATTCATAGCCAGTCAAGCGAGCACTAGTTAGGTGCTGCGTTTTCGTCTGATTTAAAAGGGCATCAACTGAATGAGGCACTAACACAAGCAATCTGTGTGATAAGACTATTCCCTCACTTTGACATATGGACACAGCTGTTGCCGCCACAGCTCGAAAACACCCAGGCAACGCACGGGCGACTGGATCAAGGACAGCTGAGAAATATGCACAAGGACGCTGCTTATCACCGTGTGCCTGTACTAAAACTGGGAGAGCGCAACCGTCCCTCTCGTGTACATAAAGTGTAAAGGACTTAGTGTAGTCTGGTGATCCTAGTACTGGTGCAGAACAAAGAGCTTGACGTAACTGCTGGAAAGCATCCTGACATTCAGTAGGCCATGGGAGGGGCATCGGAGTGTCTTTAGTCAAAAGGGCCAACAAGGGTTTAACAATGTAAGAAAAACTAGGAATCCACTGCCTACAAAAGGAAGTAAGACCAATCAGTGCACGAACATCGTTCTGAGTATGGGGCACAGGTGTGTCTAAAATGGCTTGAATGCGGTCTGATGTGAGTGCACATCCCTCCTTAGACAGGAGGTGACCTAAATAGGTAACCTGCTATCTATAATATTGCAATTTTTTCCGAGAAACTTTGTGATGGTGAGATGCAAGGAATGATAGCAATGACAGCGTTCCTTCTTCACACTGTTCAGGGGTATCAGCAGCCAACAAGATGTCATCAACATATTAAATAAGAGCCACCCCTTTCGGTACAGGAAAAGAATCAAGCTGTCTTTTCGAAGCCTGGCTATAGATGCTAGGACTCTCTGTATACCCCTGTGGAGCTCTACAAAATCTGAAGAAACGATTATTCAGAGTGAAACCGAACAAGTAACAGCTGTCAGGATGAATAGGTATCGAGAAGAAAGCATTCTTCAAGTCGATTAAACTGATTGTAGTTGTGGTCGGAGGAACCATAGTAAGAAGTGTTGTGATGTCAGAGACTACTGGGTATTGGGACACTACAATCTTATTAACCTCTCGTAAATCAATGATAAACCTGTATATTTTAGTATCAGCATCTTTTTTCAAGATGGGAAGGATAGGACTATTACAGATATTGTAAGGGACGTCCTCCACAACCCCACTCTAATCAGATCTTGATCAATACATATTAGTGCCACTTCACCTTCTCGAGGTATTTTATATTGAGGCAGTCGAGGCAATGAAGCGCCCTCATTTACTTGAATATGGACTGGTGAGATAACCATTTGTCCCACATCGGTATCTGATGTAGCCCACAAAGTACTAGGTAGCGATGACAAAGCAATATCTTCTCTAATGAGACAAGACTTCTCAACCATAGGATAGTTTTCATTCAAAATAACACACACACCTTCTGGGGAACAACGTATTGTAGCACGAAAATGTTTGAGCATATCGAGACCCACAATATTGTCCGGTGTATTAGGGGAAAGCAGAAAAGGACATGCGGCAGTGAATTTATCAACATGAAGTGCAAGTGACTATGACAGTGGGCTAAGGGAAGGTGTCCCATCGAATCCTATCAATGTTATCGTTAAGCCAGACAGGGGAGCCCTAGGAACCAATTGTTTAGACAATGCGCTATGAGTAGCTCCTGCATCGACCAGAAAGCGATCAGTGGAACCCAAGACATTTGCATCGACATAGGGACCCTTCTGATCTACTGGGACTTCAACTGGTTCCTTACCCCATCCTAGGCATTCCTAAGCATAATCAGAATCCTTGGGATTATCCATCGAATAATCAGACATTTGATATTGATTTTGTATGTCAAAAGTATTAGACGAATTTGGATTGTGTGCAACCGCCTCAAATCTAGGACGACTATCCATGCCTCCCCTATTGCCTGAATTCCCGGGACGACCTCTCATATTTCCTCTTCCTCGCTGATACCGCTGACCTCGCAAAAGGGGGCACTCAAAACGCCAATGTCCAATCTCCTTACAATAAGCACACTGATCAGAAGACAAAGTTGCTCGAGGGAAAGGGGGTGCACCAGGATGATTCATAGCACGTCCTCCTCTACCACCACCTCTGATGGACCATAGACTTGAGCCAACATAACTTTCGTCTTTAAATCCTTCCTGACGCTCATAATACTGGGCCATAGTCAAAAGGGAGACTGGGGAAGATGTAGTCCATGAGCTCTCACTGGCCTTTAGGTGACTAGCCATTTCTGGCAACATGTTTGCGACAAATTTGTCAATGAATAGATGCTTGCCTGTATCATTAGTCAATGACTGCCCAATAAAGTCATGAAATGTCTCCTCAAAACGTGTAAAGAAATCAGAAACTGATTCGTCCACTTTCTGTTTACAAGACACTAACATAGTCCAATCTATCTTTTTAAGAGGTATAAGAGTTTTCAACTTAGTTAGTATGGCCTTTAGGAGATCTAATATCTCTTGTTGCGGTTTCTGTGCAGGTTCTTTTGCTGCATCTATTTTCTCAAATTCCACCCAAATATCCCCGAAAGCTGTGCGGTCATCTACTATCCATATTGATCCCCACATATCAGGGGGCAAAATGAGCCCAAAAAACATGTCAATATCAGGCAAAGTCATAGTGCAAGAACTAATAGCCCCTTCAACCTCTTCATAAATAGCAGCCGGATTTTTCCGTGGGTCAGGCAAAGCAGCTTTAATAGCCATGACATCCGCTCTACTCCAAGGAGTATAAACCCAATTGTAAACAAAATATCCCTTTGCATCAGTTGAATCTTTATTGTCACTTGTACCCGCACCCCTAGGAGGAACATATAAAGACGCAGCTTCACGCATTGGTTTCCCATGAATTACAGAAATACTGTTTTCCTTATCTGTCCCTGGATCTTCATCATGTGACACGGGGGTCTGAACTGTTTGTTCAGCTGGATCTGTACCAGCTGTCCTTTTCTCCTGTCACAAACAGAATGCATCAGTTCGTAGTTTAACCACTCGGCGAATTAAATCGGCGACCTGGGAAGGGAGAAAAAGACCGTCATGCAATTGTTTATGATCAGATGTTATATCAGCAGGTTCGAGCTCATCAGAATGCTTCCTAAACTTATGTATCACTTCCCCAGTAAATGTCTCTATAAAATGTAACTACTCTGGTTCTAGTCATAGCTGGACCATTGTGATAAGGTGTGGAGCAGAGGTGGTATCGCGAGCTGCTTTTCGAGCAGCGGATCTAAGAGTAGCCGCACGATCAGCGGACAACCAAGAGCGAGTCTGTCGTGAACCTTTTGTCCTTTTCTGACTGAGAGAGATTTATTAGTGTCAGAATCGTCTTCGGGTCAGAGAGAAAAGTGTATGGGGGCGGAGAGCGATCCAACAAAATTGAGCCATCCTGAGGTTTATTAAGGACAGGATAAAGAGGGCGCCGGACAGGGTATTGGACATTTACCTCTAGACGACGCTCCCTATCCCCTTTCACTTTTATTTCCTTCATCTCTTTATTTTTCAGTTCCAGCGCTTTCATATAGATATTTTTGCTCTGTTCTTTATCTGCTATAGCTTGCTCTTTTCTCACTCTCTCATGCGCTTCTTTCTCCCACATTCGTACACAGTCAAATATATCTGTCTGCTTTTATGCTTGAATGCACATTGTTGCACATACTGAATCTTTCAATGACCCATTCAGTGGCCATTGTAAATCAGGATCCTTTTTTGTGTATTTATTCCACAATGCACTATATATTATGGAAGAAATACCGTTTTTAACGTACATATACCTATTCGATGTCCCTTCAGGGGGAGCCGGCTGTCTTCGTTCTAAATCCATTTGGTACCTCCAAAAACAAAACACATCCTACGCAGCGTGTTAGAGACAAGCATGTCGCAAATATTATAGCAAATATAATATTATAACAAAAGGGTACTAATCACAAATACAGTATCGTTCCAAATATTCAAAAGTTTGAGAAAAATCTCCTCATTGCCTGTCTATGTATGTTGCAACGTCCATATTACCCAAATCAAACCAGAATCTTGGCCAAGTACACCAGAAATCAAGAGTGCCGCTAAAGCGACCTTACCAAACAAAAGTCTCCAGCCTCCAACTGTCAAGTTCTAAATTCGACCTAATGGTCACTGGAAGACGGTTGCCAAAGGGATCTCAGCCTGGACCGGTCACCACCTGGAGGGTCAAATCAGGAAAATCAGAAAAGCACTTTGGTCTGCAAAGACAAGGGTCTCCTCGTGCAGTGTACGTCCTCAGCGAGTTTCCAAATCTCCGTCAAGACCACTCCATCAGACGGCCGCGTCTCCGATGAGCCCCACGTGACAGATGCCAATTTGTGGAAGTGAGCCTTTTCAGGGGCCCATCAGTGTAAGGGTTCGCCTTTCTTTGTCCTTTAGTCCTTTAGACCAACAAAATAGAGACTGGCATGGAAGCTATAATATCAAAACAATAGTTTATCACTCATGAGTGGGACTACATCGATACAGAACCCTCAGGCAATGTATGAGGCAGTACAAGGAGTACAGAAACCAGGGGTCTTTTATATGCATTAGTTGCATTATCAGCATGAGACCAAGCGGTGGTACTGGCACATACAACACATAGTTATTGACTAACATGGGCATACAAACATGTCTTGCTCATCAAAGCGAGAGGGGAGATATTTCTGTTTGCATCAGTTAAAGCAGCCTGACATTTACAAACTAAGACAGGTGCATTCTGGCAGCTACAGGCCTTTCTGAGCATGCGCAAGGCTCTGGCTCAGCACTGAAGAAGTTAAATATAGTTGATGACTCAAGCGAAATACAAGAGCAGGCAACAGTGAAGACGGAAGAAGCACATGGCTAACACATGGCTAACTAAAATGGCTGCCACAACCAAAATGGCTTAAGCTCATGCTAACAGCTATCATCAGTGATGTCATTTGAGATGTCATCAGTGATGTCATCAGTGATGTTACTGACCATGTCATGAATGATGTAATATGTGACATCATCAGCAGTGCATTGCGGGCGCGCAAATTATAGTTAGCAGAACTAACTATAACGGAGGAAATGTCCAGCTAACTATAGCACCATTGAAACCTATGGTTTTTTCAGTGAATTTCTAAGGTTTTTTAAATGCTAATTCCTAACTATAACATGTCTGAAACCTATAGTTTTTTCAGTGAATTTCAAAGGTTTTTCAAATGATAATTTTGAAATTTAATAATAGTTATATGTATTTTTTTGGTACAGATTTTCTACAGTTTTTTAACTGTTTATTTTTAAATATTTTATTTAATAAATAACATTATATATTTTTAATATAAATGGAAAAAATGTTTTTTAAAATATTGAAACTGAAATATTGTTTATTTTTTTGTTTTATTTTTGTATTTTAATATATTTATTTTATTTTATTTATTATTTTTTTGAGTCGCGCACCCAGTGTGTTTACACCAGAGGGCCGTGCTGGGAGTCACGCACTCATCGCATTCACACCAGGGGGCCGCGCTGAGCACCGCGCTGGAATCGCGACTCCAAATTTTTCCGTAAAAAAAAATTGCCTCCTACCACTAATTTTTATTCTCCCCCGGGACCCCATCCCCCGGGGCCTACACACTATGATGGGGACCGTGGGGGGGAGCCCCAAAGCCCCCATGGTCATGCCGGCTCCCGCATCCTTTGGGAGCCGGCATTTCTTTTCCACATGGGGAGCTGCTGACATGCAGCTTCCCTTGTGGAAAAGCAATTCAGCTGTGGTATTTGGAAGAGAGAGCAGGTTTCATGCTCTCTCTTCCAAATACCAAACCAGAGTTTGCTATGGGAGAGCGGGAGCCGCAAGGCTCCCACCCTCCCATAGCAAACAGCAGTGTTCTGGGGGTAGGCACCCCGGGATACTGCAGGAGCCAGCCCTGGGGGGTGGTGGTACCCAGGGCCATCGAGGGCTCCAGGAGGGGGGCCGCGCAGCCCCCCTCCCAACAATTACAAAGCCCCGGGGGTGGCGGTCCCCGGGGCAGCGGGGGGGCCATGTGGCCCCCGAAAATATTTAAATAAAAGCCCCGGGGGTGGCGGTCCCCGGGGCTTATGGGGGGGCTTGGATGCCCCTATCTTAAAAATGAATGCCCTGGGGGTGGCGGTCCCCGGGGCTTGAGGGGGGCTTGGATGCCCCCCAACTTAAAAATCAATGCCCCAGGGGGTGGCGGTCCCCGGGGCAGTGTGGGGGGGGATTGGGGCCCCCGACACTTTTTGCTTTTCTGCCCCTGGAACCTGGCCCACCCGGGGGCTTTATTTAAACGAAGCACGGGAGCCTGCACTTCGTTTTTTTCATATTCGCGGCTGGATCTGCGCACCCTGCGGCATCATGGCGTTTTAAAAAAAATAATCTTTTTTTTTGCCCTGGAAATTCTTGTACGACCCCCTAAGCAGACCTAAGGGGTCAGGGTGTTTCAACACTAACCCCTCTTCTTGTTTTCCGCCTTAATTTTACTGCCATCTTGTGTCTCGCTTCTACCGAGGCACAAGATGGCTGCCAACAGTTCCTGGTTTAGAGTGTTCACAACCAATTAGAATGCAGCTCGTGATCATCAGGGTCGCGGATCCTTATCTACACGGTGCACGTATCCTAATCTGCAGGGTGCACGGATTCCCCGCGGCCATGGATATCGAATTTTTTTAAATTTTATTATCCTAAGCAACTACTAAACGAATTTACACCATTTAACAAAAAGGGATCTTTCTGAACCAAGGGCTACCTTTTTGCCAAATTTGATGTAATTCCGTTCAGCAGTTCGGGCTGTAGCCGTGTCTAAAGTTTCCTATGGAAAATTGCATGGGGAAAACACATTTTGGGACCCCCTTTTTTCTCGGCCCCCGCTTGCTGAATCACCCCGAAACTTTCAAGATAGGAGCGGACCGGAGCGCCCCACGAGTTTTGAACATTTCGCGAAGATTCGTCAACCAGCGCCAATGTTATTGGGAATAGAATGTTGCGAATTTCCTATGGAAATTAGGTCCTAACTATAACTAATTACTGGCGACCGCCAGTAGGTAATATATACATATATATATATATATATATATATATATATATATATATATATATATATATATATATATATATATATATATATTCACAGAAAAAACCATAGGTTTCAGGGGTGTTATAGTTAGCAGCCCATTTCACTCGTACAAAACCATAGAAATTCCTCCGTTATAGTTAGTTCTGCTAACTATAACTCACGCGCCCGCAATGCACTGCTGATAATGTCACATATTGCATCATCACTGATGACATCTCAAATGACATCACTGATGACATCACTGATGACATCATCCACTGAATGTGGTTTAGTTTGAAATTTAAATATGTATTATATATATACCAATCTGTATTGAAGATTGAGTGGATATATAACTGTCTGGATGGAGGATTTAGTAGCTGTCTGACTGTCTTTTTAAGTGAGTAATTAAAAGTGTCTCACTTAATACATGGATTAGTAACTAAACTATGTAAATGTGTGCAGCACTGTCTCTGTTGTTGTATAACATGCTGCCTCAGTTGGTCACTAACTACATGAGTGTGTATATTAGTTATTGATTAGTTGGATGAGTATTTGTATGGGACACTGAGTTTGTGTGTGGTTGGATGGGGTGTGTGTAACTCTATGCATAGATGTGTGAATGGTTGATTGACTAGGTGTATGGGTTTAAGAGTGCATGTGGAAACAGTTGTTTGGGTGACTGAGTGTATTTATTTTTGTGTTGGTGAGCGAATATATGTTTTAGTTGTACATCTTCAACAAAGTAAAAAAAGAAAGGCATTGTATGTGAGAGTTGGTGTATATAAATAAGTGTGTGATTGTGAGAGTAAATATATGAATGAGTGTATAATTGTAATGGTGCTTTTTTAACATATTAACAATGAGTTAGTATGTGTTTGAATAAATGAGGTGTCGTTGGATAATTGTGTAAGTGAGTAAATTTAAGTGCGATACATTTTTTTCATGAGTGAGTAGGATGACTGCATAACCGACTAAGATGACTGCTGATGTGTCAATGTCTATATATGTGTATAAGTGCATTTGATAGTGTTCTATTAATTAATGACTGCATGTATAGATGATTCTGTTGTTGAATGGGTAGTTGTGTGTGTAGACTTAGGAATCAGTGAGTGGGTATGTAGTAACTGGTATTGGTGGGTCAATGGTTTCAAATATGGTACTCTGTATTTTACAGTGAGTGATGAAAGGTTATACTAATGTATGATGTGGTGTATCGGATTGTCAAGTGGATGATGTCATCAGTGATGTCATTTGAGATGTCATCAGTGATGTCATCAGTGATGTCACTGACCATATCATGAATGATGCAATATGTGACATCATCACCAGTGCATTGCGAGCGCGTGAGTTATAGTTAGCAGAACTAACTATAACGGAGGAATTTCTATGGTTTTGTACGAGTGAAATGGGCAGCTAACTATAACACCCCTGAAACCTATGGTTTTTTCTGTGAATTTCTAAGGTTTTTTAAATGCTAATTTCTAAATATAACGTCTCTGAAACCTATGTCTTTTTTCAGTGCATTTCAAAGGTTTTTTAAATGCTAACTTTTAAGTGTGATAGTAGTTATATCTATTTTTTGTACTGATTTTCTACAGCTTTTTAACTGTTTATTTATAAATATTTTATTCATTAAATAACATTATATATTTTTCAGAAAATTGCAAAAAAACATTTTTTAATTAAAACTGAAATATTGATTAATTTTCTTATTTTCATTTTTTACTTTAATATATTTATATCATTTTCTTTAAAAAAAAATCCAAGTTTTTTTCACAGTCGCGCACTCAAAGTGTACACATCACGGTGGGTGCGCGCATTCTAGCCGCCATTTTAGAAAAGTCATGAAGGATCTGCGTATGGTGTGCGACGGCTGTGTGTTTTTCAGTTACATCATATACATTTAATATCACGTGATATGCGCGATTGGTATGCGACCAGTCTGCGACTCCTGCTCCCACGGATTCGCGACACATGCGCATTACGGTACGAGATGTTTGTGCGCTTGCGGGTCCTGCGTGACATCATGTACGTGCTGGGGCACGCTGGGTGCGCGACTCCCGCAAAAAAAAATTATGTTCCAAAATGATATGTATGTGTCTTTAATATACATATTAAGGCAAGAGATTATGTAAGATATTCATCAAAAAAATATATTTGTACTTATAAGAAACTTATATTATTTTTAAATATATTTTCGCGAAGTCGGGTGCGTGCGTCGTGAGTGCAGAAAACCAGGTCAGCAGAGCTGCTGTAGAGCCAGAGAACCAGGTCAGCAGAGCTGCTCTAGAGCCTAAGAACTAGGTCAGCAGAGCTGCTCTAGAGTCAGAGAACCAAGTCAGCAGAGCTGCTTTAGAGCCAGAGAACCAGGCCAGCAGAGCTGCTTTAGAGCCAGAGAACCAGGTTAGCAGAGCTGCTTTAGAGCCAGAGAACCAGGTCAGCAGAGCTACTCTAGAGCCAGAGAACCAAATCAGCAGAGCTGCTTTAGAGCCATAGAACCAGGTCAGCAGAGCTGCTTTAGAGCCAGTGAACCAGGTCAGTAGAGCTGCTCTAGAGCCTAAGAACCAGGTCAACAGAGCTGCTCTAGAGCCAGAGAACCAGGTCAGCAGAGCTGCTGCAGAGCCAGAGAAACCAGGTCAGTAGAGCTGCTTTAGAGGGAGAGAACCAGGTCAGCAGAGCTTCTATAGAGCCAGAGCACCATGTCAGCAGAACTGCTTCAGAGCCATAGAACTGGGTCAACGGAGCTGCTTTAGAGCCAGAGAACCAGGTCTGCAGAGCTGTTGTAGAGCCAGAGAACTAGATCAGCAGAGGTGCTCTGTAGCATAAGAACTAGGTCAGCAGAGCTGCTCTAGAGCCAGAGAACCAGGTCAGCAGACCTGCTGTAGAGCCAGAGAAACCAGGTCAGCAGAGCTGCTTTAGAGAGAGAGAACGAGGTCAGCAGAGCTGCTTTAGAGCCAGAGAACCAGGTCAGCAGAGTTGCTCTAGCTGACACTGACTGACTGACACTGACTGACTGACACTGACTGACTGACACTGACTGACACTGATTGACACTGACTGACACTGACTGACTGACACTGATTGACTGACACTGACTGACTGACACTGATTGACTGACACTGACTGACACTGATTGACTGACACTGACAGACTGACTGACACTGACTGACTGACATTGACTGACACTGACTGACTACTCTCTACTACTCTACTACTGACTCTTTACTACTCTCTACTACTCTCTCTCTACTACTCACTCTCTACTACTCACTCTCTACTACTCTCTACTACTCACTCTACTACTCTACTACTCTCTACTACTCACTCTCTACTACTCACTCTCAACTACTCACTCTCTACTACTCTACTACTCACTCGCTACTACTCTCTACTACTCACTCTCTACTACTCACTCTCTACTACTCATGCTCTACTACTCTCTACTACTCACTCTCTACTACTCTCTACTATTCACTCTCTACTACTCACTCTCTACGACTCACTCTACTACTTTCTACTACTCTCTACCACTCACTCTCTACTACTCTACTACTCACTCTCTACTACTCTCTACTACTCACTCGCTACTACTCTCTACTACTCACTCTCTACTACACTCTCTACTACTCTCTCTCTCTACTACTCTCTACTACTACTCTCTACTATTCACTCTCTACTACTCTCTCTCTACTACTCACTCTCTACTATTCACTCTCTACTACTCACTCTCTACTACTCGCTCTCTACTACTCACTCTCCACTACTCACTCTCTACTACTCGCTCTCTACTACTCTCTACTACTCACTCTCTACTACTCACTCTCTGCTACTCTCTACTACTCTCTCTGCTACTCACTCTCTACTACTCACTCTCTACTACTCTACTACTCTCTACTACTCGCTCTACTACTCACTCTCTGCTATTCTCTACTACTCACTCTACTACTCTCTCCTACTCTATACCACTCACTCTCTACTACTCTACTACTCACTCTCCACTACTCTCTCTCTACTACTCACTCTCTACTACTCACTCTACTACTCTCTACTACTCACTCTGTACTACTCTCTACTACTCACTCTGTACTACTCACTCTCTACTACTCACTCTCTACTACTCTCTACTGCTCACTCTCCACTACTGATTCTCTACTACTTGCTCTCAACTACTCTCTACTACTCACTCTACTACTCACTCTCTACTACTCTACTACTCTCTCTACTTCTCACTCTCTACTACTCTCTCTACTACTCACTCTCTACTACTCACTCTCTACTACACACTCTCTACTACTTGCTCTCTGCTACTCGCTCTCTACTACTCTCTAGTACTCACTCTAATACTCACTCTCTACTACTCTCTACTACTCACTCTCTACTACTCCACTACTCTCTGCTACTCACTCTCTACTACTCACGCTCCACTACTCTACTACTCTCTACTACTCTCTCTCTACTACTCACTCTCTACTACTCACTCTCTACTACTCTCTACTACTCACTCTCTACTACTCTCTCTACCACTCTCTACTACTCACTCTCTACTACTCTCTACTACTCACTCTCTACTAATCTCTCTCTACTACTCTCTACTACTCACTCTGCTACTCACTCTCTACTACTCTCTACTACTCACTCTCTACTACTCACTCTCTACTACTCTCTACTACTCACTCTCTAATACTCACTCTCTACTACTCACTCTCTACTACTCACTCTACTACTCTCTACTACTCACTCTCTGATACTTTCTCTACTACTCTCTACTACTCTCTACTACTCACTCTCTACTCTCTATTACTCGCTCTCTACTCTCTACCTCTCTACCTCTCTCTCTACTACTCTCTACCTCTCTACCTCTACCTCTCTACCTCTACACCTCTACCTTTACACCTCTACCTCTCTACCTCTCTGTACATGCACACATATGCACATATATATATGCATATATATGCATATGCATTTATATATATGTATGTGTGTATATATATATACATATTGCCACCAAAGTTCCTTAGTAAGGAATGACGACGCCGTGTCTTGTGCTGCAAAATAGATTTATTCATCAGCTGCTGGACGCGTTTCGCCAGGCGAAACGCGTCCAGCAGCTGACGAATAAATCTATTTTGCAGCACAAGACACGGCGTCGTCATTCCTTACTAAGGAACTTTGGTGGCAATTCATTACGGACCTTGCTGGGTTGGTCCGATAAGACGACGCACCCTTTGTTCTGGAGATGCGGCAGGAGTAACCGAGCGCCTTCTCGCAAAGTTTATATATATACATATATATAAACATATAAATATAATCTGCATATCTATATAAATATAAGTTCATGCAAACATATACATATACATATATGCATACATATGCATGGTATGTACATGAAAGTTTGAAAAACTCTAATACAAGCAAAGCTAAAAAGCCACCTAATTACAAACAGAATTGCTTTAACTTAAACGAGGGCGAGACCTATTGCATTTTCAATGCTTGTTTACTTTGGTTCCATCAAGAAGGCATTCAGATGTGAGACATTTGCCATAAATTCTGAATGGTAGCACTCTAGTTCCTCATTAGATCACTGTAGTAAAGCTACTGCTCACCAGGGAAGTCTGCTGCTGGTATTCAAAGCGCATGTTTCAGTCTGCATGTCAGAACTTTTTAATGAAATAGAAGAGGATTTGAGAAGTCAAAATGTGCCCTAATTTTTCTTTCTGCAGCACTAATCATAATTTCTATGGCAAAATGAACCCCCCAATTTTGTTCCTTTGCAAATTAAATGTTTTAAGTGTTACCACTTTATTCCAATCAAGATGGCTTCAGGCGTGCCATACTTTTGTCATAAGTTAGACTGTTAGCGCTCTAGTTGTTCTTTAAAACACTCTGGGATTTCTGTCATTGGGCTATACTTGGGATACATCTCGGTGATATTTGTGCTACATTTGGGCTCTTTTGTCTCAAGGGGCCATTTTGGGAGACTTGTTATGAAGTTTCCTAATTTCCTCATTTACTACAGTCTCCTCAGTAGGCATACTGTCAGTTTTTTACTTTGATTCAATGAAGAAGGCATTCAGATGTGTCACACATTTGCCATAAATTCAGAATGTTAGCACTCTAGTTGCTCATTAGATCACTGTAGTAAAGCTACTGCTCACCAGGGAAGTCTGATGCTGGTATTGAAAGTGCATGTTTCAGTCTGCATGTCAGAATTCTTTAATGAAATAGAAGAGGATTTGAGAAGTCACTCAAAATGTGCCCTAATTTTTCTTTCTGCAGCACTAATCATACATTCTATGGCAAAATGAACCCTCTCATTTTGTTACTTTTTAAATTAAATGTTTTAAGAGTTACCACTTTATTCCAATCAAGATGACTTCAGGTGTGCCATACGTTTATCATAAGTAGGAGTGGTAGCGCTCTAGTCGTTCTTTGGAACACTCTGGGAAGCTGCAGTAGAATCAACTGACAGTCTCTGCCCTTGTTGGATGTACATGTTTTACTGAGAATGTCAGACTTCATTCTCACATGACTGAGAAAGATAATGTGAATTTCCAGAAAATATGCTCTCAGTTTAGCTTATAGATCACCTTCCAAACCTCTGTGGGAAAAGCATGTGAAAATAGTTTTCTCTCAAACATGATTCATGATATCCCAGCAGAAGGCTTTTTCACATGGTAAAATCACCTTAGAACATACCACAATTCCTGAAATGAGTATGGTACCATCAACAAATGATTTATAATGTAACTAAAGTCTTAAAACCTTCTATTAACTGCAATGCTTTTTAATGAGGTGCTATCATGTATATTGGTCCCAAGATGGCTGCCAACACTTCTTGGATGAAGTGCTGACAGTCAATCCGATCTCACAATGAGATGTGTGGTTAGGCTCTGCCCAGATATATATGTGATTTTACTTTTGATTTTCTCAGGAACTACTGAACGGATTTACACCATATATGCAAAAGGCACATGCCTGACCTGAGGACTACCTCTTTGCCAAATTTCAAGTAGTTCTGTTCAGCCGTTCGGGCTGTACCTTCGACTAAAGGTCCTATGGGAAAATGCATGGGGAAAACGCATTTTGGGACCCCCCTTTTTTCTCAGCCCCCGCTTGACGAATCACCCCGAGACTTTCAGGGTAGGAGCTGAGCGGAGCGCCCCATTAGTTTTGAAAATAAAGATAAGTCAACCGGCGCCAAAGTTATTCAAAATAGAATTTTCAGATTTCCTATGGGAACTCGGTCCTAACTATAACTATCTACTGGCGACCGCCAGTAGATAATATACACATATATATATATATATATATATATATATATATATATATATATATATATATATATATTCACACACACACATTTAGATATACACACACACATATATATATGTATATATATTTACATATATACACACATATATGTATATATCTAAACATATGTGTGTGTGTATGTGTGCATATATACATATTAGCTAATGGCAGTCACCAGTAGGTAGTTATAGTTAGGCCCAAGATTTCCATAAGAAGAGCTTTTTTTGTTTTGCCAATACCTTTGGTGCCGCTCAATGAAACTCCATAAAAGTTTCACAAAACGCCCCCTTTTGGTTCAGCTGCTGTATTGAAAGTTTCAGGGTGATCCGTCAAGCCGGGGCCAAGAAAAGAGGGGGACCCCAAAACACGTTTTCCCCATGTTAAGTCTATGGGGATTTTTATTTTTTTAACACAATTATAGCGCGAACTGATGAACGGAATTACACCAAATTTAGCAGAAAGCTAGATGTTGGTCCAGAAATCAAGCTTTTTGTAATTTGGTGTAAATCCGTTCAGTAGTTTTTGAGATATCTATCTTTAAAAAATATAAATATTTGGGGATGCAAGTCCTTGAAGTGGAATCGCGAATCCTACTAAAATTTGGTTGGCTGTCAACACTTTACCCAGGAAGTGTTGGCAGCCATCTTGGGACTCAGCTTTAAGTAGAGTCCCAGACAAAAAGTTTTTAGGAATATCCTGACCCCCAGATATGGTGGGGGGTCCGTGAGGGACCCCACTGAGGGTAAAAAGCTTTTTTTTTTATACAAACTTGCGGGTGGGTCTGCAAATCCACAGCAAAATAAAATAATTTATAAAGCAAGCGTGGGCTCCCACGCTTGCTTTGGAATAACCACTGGGTGGGCCAGGTCCCAGGGGCATATGTCAAATATAGTAGGGGGAGCACGGTTCCACCTCCTAGGGATTATCAAAGCTCCCCGGGGCGCATTTGATTATTCTAGTGGGCGGGCCCAGTGGACCTGCCCGCAGCCCCGGGGACCGTCACCTCCCTGGGGCACTTTTAATTATGCATGTGGGTGGATCCACAGGGCCAGCCAGCACCCCCGGGGACAGCCACCTTCCCAGGGCTAATTCAATATAGTGTGGGGGGCGTCACGGACCCCCCTGCTCCAGGGACCACCACCTCCTGGGACTTGAAATGTTTGGGTTTGGTTGGAATCATGGACCCCTAGGCCCTGGGGACCATCACCTCCCCGGGCCAAACTCTAAAATGTGAGGGGGCCACGTGGCCCCCCTCCCATGCCGTTCTCAGACCCAGGGACTGTCACCTCCCCGGTGCAGGCCCTTATTCAAGCAGGGCCACGTGGCCCCTCTCCCTTGTTTTTCTTTTTTTTTTTAAAGAGGAGCTGGCCCAGGGGTATGGGGTTCCAGGGTCTGAAAATGGCCCGGAAGGGGGTCTGCGCAGCCCCCCTCCCTGATTTATTTTATGATTTTTTTAAAAGGGGGAGGCCCCGGGGATGGGGTCCCCGGGACCCCAATTGGTCCGGTGAAGTGGGGCCATGCATCCCCCCTTCCTAAAAAGAGAAAAAGGAAAAAAAGCTAGCAGCTCATGGAGGCCCCGCCCCTCTTCTCCACAACTCTGCAAATAAACCTCCTGGCACTCTGCTGGTTGGAGGATGAAGTCCCTTTGGCTGCTGAGGACCCTTAGGGGCCAAAAAGACCCCCATTACCTCCAGTAAGCCCCACACAGTGGGATTGCTGATAGGCCACGCCCCCTTTCTCCACCACTCTGCAAACATGTCTCTCAGTGCACTGTTGGTGGGGGTTTGAGGTCCCCTTGGGGCCTCAGGACTAACGTGGACTTCTTCCCCCAACCAGCTGTGCGCCAGAAGGGAGATGGGCTCTGATGACCTGTCAGCAATCTAGCTGTGTGGGTATCACTGGAGGTAACAGGAGGGCTAGTTGGCCCCCAAGAACCCTTAAGAGCCAAGGGGACTTCATCGCCCAGCTAGTAGTGCCCCAGGAGGCGCATTTGTAGAGTGATGGAGAAAGGGAGCATGGCCACCAAAAACCTCTCAACAAACCCACTGTGTGGGACTTGCTGGAGGTAACAGGAGGGTCAGTTGGCCCTAAGGACCCTCAATAGACAAGTGGACTTCATCCCCCTACTAGTAGTGCACCGGATGGTGCATTTGCACAGTGGTGGGTGAAAAGGGTGGGCCCTCCTACCAGATTTCAGCAATCCTGCTGTGTGGGACTTATTGGAGGTAATAGGAGAGGTATTGTCCCCCAAGGACGTCCTTGGCAGCCAACTGCCCCTCCTATTATCCCCAATAAGATCCACACAGGGGACTTGCTAAGAGGTCTTTGGAGGCCACGGCCCCTTTCTCCACCACTCTTCAAACGCGACTCGTGGTGCACTACTGGTCGGGGCATGAAGTTCACTTTAGTCCTGAGGGACCTTGGAGGCACTACAGCCATCCTGGTACCACCTGTAAGTCCTACACAACAGGATTGCTGAGAGCTGTTCAGAGGCCCAGCCCCCTTTCCCCTTTCTCCACCACTCTGCAAACGTGACTACTAGTTAAAAAAAAATAGCAACTCACTAAAACCCCACAGGTTATAGAGACGTTATAGTTAGGAATTAGCATTTAAAAAACCTTAGAAGTTGACTGAACAAATCAAAGTTTACAGGGATGTTATAGTTGGTAAAAAGATTTTTTTAAACTTAGAAATTCACTGAAAAAAACAAAGGTTACAGAGACGTTATAGTTAGGCTCAGGTTTCACTCGTACGAAACCAGTGAAATTCAGCACTTATAGTTATCTGAACTAACTGTAACACGTGCCCCGCAGTGCACTGCTTATGATCTCACATATTACATCACTCATGACATGGTCAGTAACATCAATGATGACATCACTGATGATATCTCAAATTACACCACTGATGACATCACTTATGATATCATCCAGAGACTGTGAGTGTTTTTATAAAAGTTTATAAGTGTTAAGTATATATATACACCAAGGTGTATTGGTGAATCAGTGGGTGCCTGTATAGATGATTCAGTTTTGTGTTGTTTCTTTATATGACCAATGTACTGCTGTTAGTTTATGTTCTATGATGATGACACACATCAACATTATGTTCACATTCTGTGTGCTGCAACTTTTCTTACCTCTGCAAAATTATAACCAATTCTGTACCATATTTAATAGCTCTCTGTTCTTGCCATCACAGTCAAACGCATCGTCAACTTGTGTTGTCTTTCACACCTACTCTGTACAGTGCTTTGAAACCCAGTTGGGCGGGGGTTGCGGTACATAAGGTAACAAAAATATACATGAATAAGCAGGGGTGTGGTTTACTGCTAAAGCTGGTGTCCCGCAACAACCACGTAATATTATCTCCAAATAAGGGCCTAATTACGATGTGGTCAGAAACGGCTCCAATCATTGGTCAGAGCCGTATCATAATATGCCGTCGGATTCCAACCGACCCATTACAATGGAGTTGGTCAGAAAAGAATGCAAACGGCCAATCTGACGGCTTCCAACGGGCTTGGAGAGCCCATCCGCCAGTTGGAATATGGCCAGTAATCCTAAAGGCGGCTCTTTCTGCCCGAGGAATTACAATGTCGGATTCCGACAGCCTTTTTGTGCTGGCCTTTCCGACATAGAAAGGGACCCCATGGGTGCACGGCCTCCAGTTAGAGGCTGAGGGGGCACCTGTGGTGCCCCCCTGTTGATCCCTTTACCCCGTGGCAGCACCTTGAAGTGCCTGCCACAGGGTGCAGGGATGAACTGCACCTCCTATTTTACAATGGGAGCATGTATTCCTGCTGGAATACATGCTCCCCTTGTAAAGTATAGGACGGCGACCAAACAGTGTTTGGTCCATATTTAATCAGTCAGTCGGGACCGCCGGTCCCATGACCGAGACGATGTCGGGCAGAGGAAACTCCACCCAACATTGTAATGAGACCCTAAATGTCCATTGTATGAACAGAACCGAGGTGCCTGGTTATGGGTAGAAGAATTTCCAGACTATGCACATGAACTTCGCAAGCACTATTCAGATGTGGGACATGGTTTGCATTTTGTCTGTTTCAACTGACACAGTGACTCCATAGGTTGAACATGGCATGACAATCTGACACTGTCAGAGCGATGCTTTCATCCACAATTGTGTCCTATACACAGGCAGTATAGAGCACATAAAGCAGCATTCAAGCAGAAACCCAGATTCAATATACGTGGCTTTGATTGAACTGAGGTTGTGGGAATGCAGTCCCCATAACCACAACTTCACTCAAAGTATATCATAGTTACAAATTGAAATCAGTCACTATAACCTAACAGCTAGGAATTTCTGTGGAAACTCCGAAGTGTGCATCATGTGCACATCTGTTGTCCTACTGCGACTCTCAACACTCCTTACTGTTTTTCCCCAACAACACAGCCTCAATTTTCACAATATTTCCATTGTAACATCTCACTAGGGTTTGCTTTTGGGGGGGGGGGGGATCAGAGAGCATTTTTAAAAGTTGTAATACGTAAAAAAAAATCTATTACACAATATGATATACTTTTTGGCAAAATGTTACATTAGAGATAAAGCAATTCTAAAAACATATTTTGCGTATAAAACTATGTCACTGGATTAATCTTTGTCTATGAGTAAGCAACAGCTGACTTTGTTTTGTGAAGTTTTATATGCACTTCTCCAGGGCTGTGATGAAAGATTCAAATCAATACTAATTTAAAGAAGAGAAAGAAAGAAAAAAGGAAGAAACAAATAAAAGAAACAACAAACAACAAAGAGAAAAAAAAAGATTAAGACACCATAATCCAAATATGACATTTAAACAAAAATTTAACAGCACATACCATATTTGTAATGGTCCAATTAATTGCAGATATTTATTCAAAATCTGGACTTTAATAAACAAGTTTCGTTCCACGACCAGTTAATAATATTTTAATATTTTAATAGGCCTATACCCTGGACCACATACCCTTTCCTTTTCTGTCTCTCTCTCTCTCTCTCTCTCTCTCTCTCTCTCTCTCTCTCTGTGCTTCTTTCTGTAACACTGCCTCACCCTTTTACTGGTTCCATTTTTGTCACTTTACTCTCCACCTCTGTCTCTTTGTTTGCTCTTCCCCCTTCCCTCACTCCCTCACCCTGACATTTTTTTTGCTCTCGCTCCATCCTCCAACTGACTCCATCATTCTATAAACAGGAAGGGCACTGTAGCCAGGCCAAAACCGGGCACTCGCCTTACAGATCCAGGGAAAGGCATTTTCCAGATGATTGGTACTCAAAAACAGGGGTTGGCTACCCAACAGCCCCAAATATGACCCATAACACGAGGGTTAAAATAATACAAGATAATTGTCACAAGCACTCAAGGTTTAAAAATAATTAAATGTCCAATCAAGGAGTCGTAAGGTATTCATAGTCTTTAATTTGATCCAACGTCTCTCCTTCACACTTCAGTTTCTGTACATCAATCTGTATACATCAGTAATGCACTTTACACAGACAAACGTGTTTCGCCCCAGGCTTATCAGCCTCTGAATTTATCAGGGCTGTGAATAATAAACAAAGCATAACATAAATTAACTGAAGGTACTCAACAATAACGTTACATTACCCACGATCTAAAACGTAATTACATAAAAATATTACATGTATTGGCATTTTTAGCTTTTGTTGTAATTGTGTATGAATGGATTTAGCATTTATGTGCACCTTGCCATTTATTTAAAAAACTGATTGTGGTATTGTGGCATTTACCTCTGCATAGTGTTTATACTTGAGAAGCACCATGGTAACAGAACCTGGTGAAGAGAATGTTTGAAGGGACGGTCAGTTGATGTAGTACAGCCTTGCTGGATGAATGAGACCTTTTAACTTGGATTAAACCTTGCTTCTCACTCAACGCTGGATTCCTCGTTATTTAAGATTCATCTATTTTACACTGGTGACAAGCAAAGGACACGACCCCAGCGTATTATTTTGGTTAGATCCAAGGTCTGAACATAATCATTTCCTCAGCAGACGACCGCAGGAGCTCACACTGGAGGACTTCACATGCCTAGACTGAGTATCACCTACTTCAACGGCATACGTGAGTCTGATTTCGAGCTTGTCCCTACTGTCATTAATATTAAAGACAAGCTATCCGTCCTTAACTAATTTACCTAATGTGATAGGACTCAAAATTCCCCTGTGACATAGTGGCTAGTGTAACTAGGATTGGGAGCATTTGCCGCGTAAACTCGCCCCTTTTATTAATATTATTAGGGGTTGGGAGATTTCGGCGCGGGCTCATCCCAACGTTACATATTCAAAAGGAAACATCTTACCTCACAAAACTGAGTCAGCGCTAGTCTCTTAACAAGACATTGGGAACGCGTGCCTCATTGTTCCTGGCTTTACCAGTGCGAGTCCTCTCACAATGCATTTGCAACACGCGCTTCATTTTCTCTGGCTGCATCATCTTAATAATGTGATCCCAGTGATTTATTGACGCCCACATTCCACGCTACACTCTGCACGTAACATACTCTATGTTGCAGCCATATTGGTACAGATTGAAGTAATCCTCCTTCAGTTGCTTGCCTGCGGTGACATGCACACCTTGCGTATTTGCCACAGAGTATGTTTGGAATACTTTCAAGCCATTTTCAGACGGGCAGTTTCTTTTACAACATCGCGGCCATATTAGTACAGATTGAAGTAATTCTCTTTGAGTTGCTTGCCTGCGGTGACATGCACACCTTGCGTGTTTGGCACAGAGTACGTTTGGAATACTTTTACAACATCACAGTTATTTATGCATGTTATGCTCTTATGTCAACTCATTGAATCACAGTGATGCACAAACTTACTGTTTTATTGCTCACACTTCTTCAATATATTGTGATACAGTGATGCGCAGTAACTCCCACATTTCTTCTCCAGTAATGCCCTCATTTCTATTTGATATTAGTTGTTTACGTGAATAATTTCTGTGATGTGCACATGTTTTATAGTAACAAGTGTTTGTTCTATTTAAGGCTGTTTGACCAGGTATTCATTGATTTTCATGTAAAATTCTGTCTTTTTGCATATTGAACATTTGGCTGTCTATTCTGGCACAATGATATTGTGTATTTTTGTTTTCTTAATATTAGTATTTTTTTTTGTATTTACTTAGTTACTTTATCATGCTAAATGTTATGGCACCTCCATTTTTTCTAACATCTCCTGGGGATCCTCCCATCAAATGGCAAAAATGGAAGAAGGTGTTTGAGCGATATGCAAAGGTTTGTGGTACCTCTCTCAGTGCTGAGAGAAAAACGGCTCTTCTGTTACACTGTTTAGGTTTGGAAGGGCAGGAAGTGTTTGATCACTTACCAGAGATAGTGGGGGTGAATTTAAACAAATTTGAAATATGTATGTTGAAACTTGATAGACATTACTTACCTAAAGTAAGCAGTATTTTAGAGCGATATAATTTTTGTCGCAGGACCCAAAAGGATGGAGAGTCAGTAGAAAATTATGTCACTGCCTTAAAAAAGTTTGGTTCATCCTGCAAGTTTGGTGCATTAATACAGGAAAGAATAAAAGACCAATTTATGCTGGGCTGTAACGTGGAAAAGTGATAGATGATTTATGGCAAAGAGATGATCCCTCATTAGATGAAGTACTTATAACGGCGAAACAAATAACACTCACTGAAATGTGTAGAAGTCATTACAAAACATGAATCTATGGGGGATGTAGTTCAGTTGATAAAGAATTCCTCTAGGGAAAAGAATCTGAAGAAAACAAACTATTTTAGGCCTGAAAAGAACAATACTTTTCTTCCCAAATGTTATAGATGTGGGAAAATTGGTAATCTTGCCAATGACAAGAAGTGTCCTGCACTTAAATCTATGTGCTCTAATTGTAAAAAAATGGGGCACTATACCGCAGTCTGTAAAGCCAAGATTTACAAAGGGAAAGTTAAAGCAATCTTTCAAGGTAATAATAGTGACAGTGAGGGATGTTCTGACTTTGTTTGTGGGTAATTGTTTTGTAAGTGACCTCTAATAGTAAGAAAGGTCCCTTGGATGAGATAATAGTTGAAGGGTATTAGACTAAAGTGTTATTTGATTTGGGGGCGAAGATCACTATTGTTTCCAAAGAATTTTATTTATGTTTTCTCAAAGACAAGATCAAGATATTGAAGCCTGATATCAAACCCAGTGCTTATGGTGGAGAGCCTATAAAACCCCTAGGTTATTTTGGGGGTTTATTACAATATAAAGTAAGATGTTTTTCTGGGAAAATTTATGTTTCTCAAAAAGGCGACAGCATCCTGAGCTGGTTTCACCAGAGAGATCTAGGTGTGATACTTGATCCTAATAATGAACCCCCTTTCATCTTGAAAGAGAATTTTCAAATAAAAGAGGTGAAGGAAGAAGAAGGCATTGATGACTGTTACGCTCTAATGTTAAAAAAGGATTTTCCTAGAGTATTCAGGAATGAACTAGGATGTCTTCATGGTTATGTTCACAGTATCCGACTGGTCAGTGGGGCCAATCCAGTCTCAGGAAAGGTACGTGGAGTGCCTTTTGCTGTGAGAGAAGAGATGAAGTTGGAGTTAGAGTAACTTAAAGCTGAGGTTATCATTGAAGAAGTAGAAGGAACTCAGTGGTTGGCTCCAGTAGTAGCTGCTAGGAAGGCGAATGGAAGTCTGTGCCTTTTTGTTGACTTAAGAGAGTTAAATAAACAAGTTATAGTCGATAAATACCCCCTTCCAAAAACTTCTGACATGCTCATGCTATTAAAGGATGCCAAGGTTTTTTCTACTGTAGACCTTAAGTCTGCGTACCACCAGATAATGCTTGATGAGAAGTCTAAAGATCTTACTACATTCATAACACCCTTCGGCACATACAGATTTATCAGATTCTCATTTGGGTTGGTGTCAGCAGCCTCAGTTCTTCAAAGAGCTCTTGAAAAAGTTTTGAAGGGTCAGGAAGGTGTGAAGATTTAGCAAGACGATGTTTTAATTTTTGGAAAAGATGGACAAGAACATTATTGAGAGAAAGGCAGGAATTGCAAAGCTTTGAAGAATTTAACATCACTGTCAGATTGGATAAGTGCAAATTTAAAAAATCTTCGATTGATTACCTAGGCCACACTATTTCTGGTGAAGGTATAGCACCAAAAAATGATTTGGTTCATGCCATACAAAAATTAGCTTCCCCTACCAATAAGGAAGAACTTATGAAATTCCTTGGTATGGCAGAATATTACAGTAAATTTGTAAAAAGGTTTGCTGAGAGGTGTGTCACCATGATAGCTTTGCTATGCAAAGGCGTTGAATTTGTATGGACTGAAATGTGTGAAACTGAATTTAAGAAAATTAAAGAAATATTAAATAAAAACTCCTAAACTAAGAAGTTTTGACCCCTCTGGCAATTCAGTTCTCATCACTGACGCAAGCATGAAAGGTTTAGGTGCAGTGTTACAGCAGGAGAGTGGAGGTTCTGAGAATGTGATACTGTTTCTCTCATGCAGTCTCCGAGGAACAGAACTACTGGCTGTACACTGGGCTATTAAAAAACTTAAGAATCTATTATGGGGTCACAATGTTTGATGTACGCACAGACCATAAGCCTCTTTGTGAGATCTTTAAAAGAAAGGGGATTGATGCTGTTTCAGGCAGAATATCTAAATGGGTGGTTGCATTGCAGGAGTATGATTTTCAAGTAAAATATTTACCTGGTGTCAAGAATAAAATTGCCGATACACTCTCCAGATTAGTGCAAAGTTCTAAAGGAGAAGAAGACTATGACAAAGACGAGCAGGATAAATGGGTATGTAACATTAAGTGTAATGCTCTCAAGGAAAGCAGATGGCGTGAGAAGTGTGTCATAGATAAGGAGTTGCAAGAACTTTTGAGGTTACTAAGAGAAGGTTGGCATACCAAAGTTAAGGGCGATGCTGAAAAGTATTAGAATGATAGAAACAAACTTTCTGAAGGTAATGGACTTTTATTTAGAGGTACTAGACTTAATCCCCCTGTTTCACTTTGACAAGAGTTATTGAATGTGGCTCATACAGGACACCAAGGAATGTCCAAGACTAAAGAGAGACTCAGATTGACCTACTGGTGGCATGGTATGGATTTACCGGTTAAACAGTTGGTGAGAGCATGTGTTCCGTGTGTTTTGAGTGAGAAGAGTGTAAAACTCAAAGTACAGGCCATGGTTGTCAGGGATCGTTCAAAAAAACCATGGGCAGAAGTAGCTTTTGATATATTGGGTCCTATACAAGGGAATGGAATTGAGGTCTATGTCTTGGTCCTTATTGATATGTATTCAAGGTGGCCGGAATTTAAAGTAACTAGAGGCATTGAAACAAGACCTGTGATATCATTTTTAAAGGAGGTGTTTGGAAGAAAGGGATTATCTGGTGTTTTACTAAGTGATAATGGGGTTCAACTAGTCTCGAAAGAGATGGAAGAATTTTTGGAAAAATGTCCTATCAAACATAAGAAATGTTCCCTGTATCATCCTGAGACAAAGGGTATGGTAGAACGCTTTTACCATGTATTGAAAGAAACTATCACCATGGCCAAACAGAATAAGCTAGATTGGAAGGAAGAGATAAGTAAGAAAGTTGAGGTTTATTGAGTCTCTCCCCATGCCATCACAGGAAGGACACCGTTCGAGTTGTTTAGGGGAAGGTATCCCAACACTTTAGTTGCACCTCATTGGGTGAACAATGCAGAATCTCAGAAAGGTTTGCTGCTGTCTGATGGAGATTGGAGAGTCAAAGAAGCGGAGAGGATTAATGCTCGTAAGATTAATTTTGATTGTAGGAAATCTGTGAAAGTTACTTCTGTGAAAGTTGGAGATTTGGTTATAATTAGAGCTTCCTTTGGTAGAAAAGCATCTAGTATTTTTTAGAAACCGCATAAAGTGATCAAAGTCTTGACAAATGGTGTTAAAACTGAGGACTCACGCATTTTGAATCTTAACAGGGTTGTTGTGTTAAAGAAGGATTTGTTAGAACACATTGAACGTGATTCTTTTCCTACAGGCTATTCTCCACGGAGATCAAAAAGAAATGTGAGACTACTGTCAGACTCTTTTCCTACAGGCTCTTCTCCACAGAGACAAAAAAGGAATGTGAGACTGCCATCACATTTTAAGGTCTTCATCCTGGGGCAGAGAAAGAAATAAGAACATTTACATTTTTGTGTTTAAGTCAGGTGTTTGCATACTCAAGTTTTAGCTCATACTGCATTTTTTTAATGTTTTTGTTTTTCTTGTTTCTAATTGTATTTTGTTTATGTTTATAAAGTGGTAAGGTGTGTGGTATTTTGGCATTTACCTCTGCATTGTGTTTATACTTGAGCAGCACCATGGAAATAGAACCTGGTGAAGAGAATGTTTGAAGGGAAGGTCAGTTGATGTAGCACAGTCTTGCTGGATGGATGAGACCTTTTAACTTGGATTAAACCTTGTTTCTCATTCAACGCTGGACTCCTCCTTATTTAAGATTCATCTATTTTACACTGATGATCTGATTGTTTGGGAGATTTGAGACACTTACTAACTTGTGGGCAATAACATTAGACTAATGTCACTGTTCACGTCATTATGTGGTGCATGCGATTTTGTTAAACTTCATACATACTCACGTGATGACAATTTTTGGTACTCTTGATCATGTTGGATAAAGCGGGTTAATATTCCCAGCCACTCTATTAGTGATGACATTTGTGCCTGAGGCTGTCCTTAGAATACTCGGTTATGTTTTTACTGTAGTAGGTATTGAGATCCTCGTTTTTAGATACTTTGTTCCAGATGTACGACCCACCAAGTTGCGACTCACAAATTGGGATGTACAGCAGTGTCTCAGACACTATTTACGATTCCTAATGGGGTTGCAAATTGCATGCCTCATTAATATTAATGAGGCAGGTGCAATTTGTGACCCCATTAGGAATGGCTAGCACTCAAAGGGATGGTGATCTACTGGGGTCAGCAGACCGCCATGTCTGTGACTGCTTTTAAATAAAGCCATTTTTTTAAAAATGCATCCCGTTTTCCTTAAAGGAAAACAGGATGCCTTTAAAAAAAAGAAAAATTAAACTTTTCAGTTTCATTTTTAAAGGGCAGGAGGTGGTTCCTGGGTCCACTGCATGCCCTTAAACAATATTGTTTGACCCATTCACAAAGAGAAGGGGTGCCCTGGGAACCCCTTCCCGTTTGCGAATGGTTTAACACCTCCTTGATGTAGGTGTTAAATTGCGAGTGTTTTGCGACCGCAATTGCGGATGTAAAACATTCATACATACAAATGCGAGTCGCTATTAGGAAGGGACACCCTTGGCACGCACCTTCCTAATAGCGAGTCGCAAACCTCATTTTGCAAATCGGTAAAATTTACCGATTCACAAAATGAGGTTTATACATGGACATGCCCTAAATTGCAGTCGCAAACGGGCCACTTGCCCCTTTGCGACCGCAATTTAGGGCCGTACATCTGGGCCCTTGGTTCTCATTAAGTATTATTGTATTTCTATTCATTTATTTAGGACCCATTTCATACAATTATATCTACATGTTGATTGTACCTGAACAACGAATCAGAGAAATTATTTTTCTACATTTCCTTCTTGCTTAGTTTCCTTTCTGGAAGTGCACAGAGGGGTGAGCATGACAATTTAGGTAACTGCCTGTGTGGTTGTTCGCAGGTTTTGCACTTACATGAAGTTGGTCCTCATTCACCTTATACTGTTAATATTCAAACCTAAATTGGTCTTATTTTTGTATAATTGAATATAGCTAATAAAAATTCAAATACACTTTGAAGAGAAATTAGTTATGTCCCTTTCCACAGTAGTTATGTCCCTTGCCACTTTTGTGAAAGCTGAAGTAAGTAATCCTCCAGAGGCACGTCTTAAGGGGTTGGTAAATGCTGATTTCTATGTTTGTAGAAAACCTTTGTTTATGGGGACCTCTCCACACAGCCATGTCTCCTGGAGACATATCATTTTGTTGTAATGAAAAATCTTGTTGAGGTCCTTTGACTCTAATATTCTTGCTAGTTCCTGTATTTTCCAGGAGATCATTGTGAAGTTGTGCGAGAAACCTATGCCCTAATCTAATTAACTCAATATCAAACAGTCGCTACAGGGTTTGTCGTTGTTTCTCACTCAAGGACATTAATGTCTGCTGGTATGCATCTGTATTTCTAAAGATTTTCCTTAATGATGCCTTCACTGCCATCATTGTTTGTCTTACTGGTGGAACCTGTTATTGGTGATTTGATATAAAGGAATTTTGAATGAATTGTAATACTGCATGATGGCAGAGACACGGCTATTCTGAGTATTGTGGTTTTCGAGCCCTTGGAAACTCACACGGCCATATTCTCAAGGAGCTATCGCCGAGTTAACGGCACTTTAGCGCAGCCAAAGTCGCGATAAATTTATCACCCCATTCACAAGCTGGTGCCAACAGCCCATAGCACCAGTTTACCTGCGATAGCAGCCGCAAAAAACATCGCCACAGATGACCCCCACAACTATCGCTAATGAGATGCAGAGTAGGCGTTCCCGTGCAAAAAGCTGCTACAACACCACTCCACAACATTCTCAACGACCAGCCACATCGGCGATAAGATCACAAAACATGCGATAAGGAGCGTTAGCAGCAGGAAATTAACACCTGCTCTGACCTGGTGCAAAGTCAGACAACAACCGGCAACAGACAAGGGAGCACAGCCCAGAGCCAAACATGAAGAACAACAGATGCACCCGGGCAACTGAACATGCAGCCCGGAGCCCCAATAGGGCAACAACACCCTCCGCCACCACCCTCAGAACCCCCCAACCACCCCTGCCCCCCGCCCAGACCAACACTGAGGCAGCGCAGACAAAGACAGCGAACTGCCGAAAATGCACCAACCTCACAGACCCAACACCTGGGAACATCATTGCCCACCACAGACTCAAAAGGACAACCATCCTACGCATCCTGACCTTCATTGTCCACAGGCCATCAGTACCAACACAGCGGACAACCAACATCCCTCTGCAGACAAAGCTGCTAGCTGTGCCGCACCTATTGGCCTCTGGGACCTGCCAACCAACAACCGCCAGAGTCCGAGGAGTCTCACAGCCAGCCACATCCAAGCCCCCCCAACTGTCTTGGATGCCATCGTCAGCTTGGTGCCACACTATCTATCCTTCCCCCATACTGCGCAGGAACAGCTGGAGACCAAGCAAGGCATCAAAACCATAGCTGGATTCCCTCACGTGTCAGGGGGCAATTGAATGCACACATGTCGTACTTGTGCCCCTGGTGACACTGCACACAATATCAGCAACCGAAAGCACACGCATACCATCACTGTGCAGGCAATAGTGGACCACCAGGGAATCTCCACCAACCTTGACGGCAATCACCCATTCCGAGTGCATGAGTCCTACATCTTCCGGTAGCCTATCATCACCCGGCGCTTCCTGGCTGGAACCTACAGAAACGCGCTGCTCATTGGCAAGTACCAAATGAACACACCACACACCCAAACTCCAGAACCATGCAACTCACAACACTGGGAATGCACACGTCACAAACTCACATACAACATGCCAAACAACATGCCCACCCACCAGACACAACAGCACAACTCACTCTGGCAACCTGGGTCAGCCATGCACATAAGCCATCAACTGCATGGCACCTCAGTGCGAAGGTGGCAAATGACCGATTAATGACAATGTACACAATGCCAAGTGTGGCATCAAAGCAATGGCCAGACTGCAGCACACACATATCCGTGTCGACACACACCGTTGGTGTATGGAGTGCAGTGGACAGTGGACGCAACCATGTCACCCCAGCCAGTGGGGAAGATCCTGGAAATTTAGCTTGTTACGCCCCCCCTGTAAGCGTGAGCGAAGTGGGCTGGCCCGGCGTATGCCGGGCATGCGTAGGGGTGTGAATAAAAAGCACTTAGCTCTGGACGTGGTCCTTGCCCAATGACTCTGCTAGGGCGGCTCCCCCACACCGCCACGAGGCCGTCGCCGTGGGCGGTGTTGCCTGCGTTCCTATGCGCCTGCTGCACCCTGGACCGCAGGGCCCCGTACCAGTCCTGCCATGCCTGGCGCACCCAGGCCTCAATGCACACCTGCCGAGACCGGCGTGTGTCGATGAGGGCCCACCACGAGCTGGTGCAAACTCCAAGCCAGAGTGCTCAGACCATCACGGCCTCCACGAACCGGCCCTCTGTACTCCCTTCTCGTTGAGGTACTCCACCTGCATGCACAGCAGAAAAGTAGGTCACACATTTGGAATTGAGTCTTGATTACACTATAGCAGAGAACATCAATTATGGCTGATTTTATCTCACTATACTCCCTTCGATGTGGTGACACCAAGTCTGTGCATAGCAGTCCATCCACAGGTGTCCGTGGGCCCACACGGTCTACTGCCCTCGGGCCACGCTGCGTTCGAGTCGTTTGCATATGTGGGACTGAGTCTTGATTTGTCAATGGCAGAGTACATATCATTGTACGCAAGGAGAGGCCTAAGAGGATGACGCGTTTCATTCAAGAGGGTAAAAGGATCATAGTTACGGAGGTGATAGAACACTACCGACAACTGCCCTGGTGTCACTGACTCTGTGCATCACGAGCCAATGACACGTGGCTGTGGGTCACTGCTGACAGCTGCCTCCGGCCTACACTGCGGTCAAGTTGGTCACACTATTCGAATTCAGTCTTGATTTATTTATGGCTGACTTGATGTCATTGTACAGGCCTCAATGCAGACTGCATCCCCTTTCAGCCCCGGTGCCACTAAGTCTGTTCCCCAAAACTCATGGACACTTTCTGGTTGAACTTTGGTGGTGGCTGAGTCCATGAACTCGGGGTTGTCGTCGCCATCATGTCGGTGATACTGACTTTGTGGCTAAAACGATGCCGTGGCATTCCACTCCTCCATTTGCTGCTTCCGGACAGCTTCCACCCTCTGCATCATGCCCTGGAGGACACCTTCCATTGTCCCCCACAACCCTCCACCACATACACCTCGAACATTGATGAGGACCCGCTCAGCTCGCGTGGCCCATCTGACTGCACAGCAAGTCACCGTCCCATGGTGGGGTGCCTCTGCCGGCCGCAGTGCATCCGGGGGTCACTAACTCCGTGCTGGTCAGGTCCGGGACCCCTTCTCCTGAGATATTGGATGGCCTCTGAGGGGATGGCCTTGGGGTCATCAACGCCATTTGTCTGTGGCCCTACGCTGTCCGCTGTCTCTGGCCTCAAATGTGTCACACCAGGGCTCACACAACAAATCGACTCCTGACTAGCCCGGATGTCGCATCACCACAGGAGGCACACGCCACCACCGCCAGGACCAACTCCAACCGCCAACTGCCAGTGTCGAAACGGTTGAACTGGCAGACTGAACGAGTTGCTCATACCTGACGTGGATGCCATCTTCTGCCTGATCCCCTGCTCAGCACTCCAGGTGCCACTAGCTCCGTGCACCATGAATCATCGTCCATTACAGTTTTGGTTTTGTGCTGTGGAGAGCTCACGCAGTAATGTCACCTCAGGCAGTGTGGGAGACCTGGAACGGCGATGAGGAAGATGATGCAGGTGTGACCCCCCCCCACTGCAGCTACATCAGGAATGTCCAGAAGGGACACAATCCTAGACATTTTCTTCACATGAGCACGCTCAGCTCTAGTGCCCCAACCTCAGCGCACTGAAACTCACGGACACTTCTGTTTGTAGGTTGGGTGACCTCTGTACTTGCTCTGGCTAGTTGGTAGGGTATGCCCAGACGTGGGTCCCTTGCTCACTTTGCCACTGGATTCAAGCCAGCCTGGCTGATGACGGCTGATTAGCCAGAAACCGGTCCCAGGATGCTTGTTTCCGGTCCAAGGAAGACATGGCTTGGCAGTTCGCGCTGGACTGTTCCCATGAGGCACAGGGTCAGACTGATTTGCATATGGCCATGTCTGACCTGGGGTGGCGGAGTGAGCTAAAGAATGATGATGGATTAAACCCAGATCAGTTGACTGGGGGTGAGTGCTTGCAATGTTCAATACTCCGTCCATCATCCCCTTTGGTTTTTCTTTGTTCGCCCTAAGTTGGCAGGGTGTGCCCAGACGTGGGTCCCTTGCTCACTTTGCCACTGGATTCAAGCTAGCCTGGCTTTGTTCGCCCTTGCTCTGGCTACCTCCATGTTGCTCAGCAGTTGACTCTGTTATGCAGGTGTTTTCTGTTTCCATTGCACTGGTGTCCACTGTTCAACTTGTTGCCAGCACCAAACACTCCGTGCGGGCTTCCTTATACTCACCCCGCACACATCCAGCGCAGGCGTAACTATACATGTGGCCCTGCCAGTAAAGGGGCTGGACGCACATGCCCGTACCCAGTTTAACATGATATCTCCGTGTGTCCCTGTCCCTATGCATGACGGCCCTGGGCCCTAGATCATTACATTGTGCTGTGTACAGCGTATGAAGACATGTCACCGCGGGCAGCGGGTTAGAGCTTGGACATAAAGCTTTGTCGTCAACCACACAATTCGTAAGGGCAGTGGACTGTGATGTCGTACGCAGAGCCAACGTGGATGTGTGACTGATATGTGTGTGCCCCTGGGCGTGGTTCTGTACTGGGAATGTGCATCTGCACGTGTCTCTATGGCAGTGTGGGTCTCCTTTTTGGGGTGTAGGTGGTCCCTGAAGGGTAATAGACACCCACTTATGTGATCTAGTTCACCTTCCATGGGTTCGGAACACACCCGCATCTGTTGGGCCACCTCCTTTTGGCATTCTGACACCTGGCATTGGGGTGCCATGTATGGGTCAGTGAAGTGTTGAGAGCCTGCCGTGTTTGCGGGTGCTTCATGCTGTGTGGTCTGTTGCAGGGGCTGGGTTCTCCTCTTAGTAGCTTGGCTGCCCTGGTTCTGGTGGTGGGTTGTGTGGGATGTCCATGGGCTGTTGTAGGGCGTCAGTGTCGAAGGTGTGGTGGTCCTCTCCGGCATCACCGATGTGTGGTCTTCTGTGCTCTGCTGGAGGTTTTGTGTGCCCCTCTGCAATGTGGAGGGAAGATGCATGTTGACATTGTGTTGATATGTGTATTGGCGCATTGTTCTTGTTTACATGCAGACTGTATGACAATGTACATTGTGACTGTTTTGGAGGTGCAGGATTTTGATGCAGGACAGTGTACATTTGGACTACATGACGAGTGTGAGGTTTTACGCGTACATTTCCATTTCACAGTTTCCAGCTCTGTCGGAGGTAGTGGGCCTGTTTCTGCGCGTGTGCCGAGCCAGTTGTGTCCTCTGTTCTGCAATGTCGGGGACGCGCATTGTAACACATTGTCGTCAATGTGGATGTGCCTTTATTGCTATGTGTGTGTGCTGCAGTGTGCCATGGGGATGAGGAACATGATCCAGGGTCATTGTGGGTGTGCAATGTGCTCTGCTTATTTGTGCATGTGTGCCATTGTGCCCGTCTCCCCCGTCCCCTCAGTCCCTGGTCTTTACTCACCCTGTTGATGTTGTGTCAGGTACTCCCGAGCTGTGTTAGCACTCCCGACTCCTTGCACCGTCTCCTCACTGTTGACTGTGGCCTCCTTTTCCACCAGCTCCTCCTGTGGTGCTGGACTCCACCTTCTGTTGCCGTTGCTGCCTTCCTGTTGGCGGCGTCTTGTGCCTGGTTTAGGTTTTCACATCATGCCAGCACCTCTTGGCCTCCTCGACACTCCGGCTGCATTCAGGGTAGTATTATTGTGGGTCAGTTGCTGGGTTTTTTTGTCACCTCCGTAACGCTGGTCTTGTTGTCCTGCGGACTGCACCCCATCTTCCTCTCCCTCTTCTCATTGGCCTTCCCTGATCCAGTTGTTTCTTGCTGGTGGACTGTGGGGCTTGTGGGGTTTGCGTCGGCCTCTGAGCTCGGTCAGGGTGCATCCATGTTGCTACGCACTTTGGCTTCTTCCTGGTGTGTTGTTTTTGCTGCTTTTATAGTGCATTTTCCCACCGGATGCGTGGGATTTGCAGGCCTACCGCTGGTTTTCGCTGCTTTTTGTGTCGCGATTGGCCTCATCACAGCTTTTTTTGCATTCGTGTTTTATATTTTTGCGGCGTGGCGTTGATTTTAACGCAGTCAGTTGCCGCGTTATCTGGTGACTATCGCATGGTACCGCCGTGTTGCGCATACCTGGTTAACATGGCGTAAAATTCCCGCAATGGACTGCGATGTTGTAGGTTGCGTTAAGTAACTTTTGCAATGATCAACACACGTTCTTGAGAATATACCCCACAGTATTTATTACTTGTGAAAATAGCTCTCTCTCTGCCTCCAGAGCAACCTCTTTTATTAAGATGGAGTAAAACAATATCTTAGTTATATTTTCATCAATCTTTTCCATTTCAAATCCTACATATGTTATATCATTTGATTAACTTAACTTTAGTAGGTGGTAGTTTGAAATTACCTGCATAATTCATGACCGATTTAGTCTTTTTTAAAACAATTTTTATTTTGCAAAGGAGACAAACACAGAAAATGCAAACAAGAAATATACTATTACATACTTTTTCGTGTACATTTCGGTTTCAAGGGGAATAATAAAAATAGGAAAAAACAGGGAAAAAGGAAGAGATACTAACTAAAAAGATTAAAAGATAATAAACAGTAAAAAAGAATAAAGCGAATTTAGTAAATCAATCCTGATTCATACCATGGCAGATAGCATTACATTTCCATAGTGCCTTAAAACCTCTGATCTTAGCCAGAGCTTTTTCTCGTTTAAAGATCTCGATAAAAATGCTCCACCATTCCATTACATTACACGGCTTTGGAGAAATCCATGCACAGGATAGCAGTGACTATTACTATAGCTATTAATGCATCCTTCACTCAATTAAAATGATCCCTATAGCCCAGCAATATCTCTCTGATTGTAAGGACCACATCCAATCCAAGACGGTTTCTTAAAACAAACATGACCTCACTCCAAAAGGCCAGTAGCAGAGGGCATGTGGCGAACATATGGGCAATGTTAGCACCATATTCCCCACATTTAGGACAATTCGTCCTATTGCTTAAATACTGAGTCATTGTTTGTCCCCATTTAACTATCTTATCAGGTGTATAGTACAGCATACAGATAGTTTTAAATTGTTAAAGTCTTAGATTATTAGACTATACTGCATTGTTTACTGTAGAAAGTGCAGCCTCTAAAATTATAACAGGTATTTCCTCAGCAAGGATTGCACTCCATTTCCCAGCTAGAAGAGCAAGAGAATCCAATCTATCCTAGCTAAATAGCCGACATGCAACACAAATTGGTCTTTTCTGAGGAGGTTCATGAAAAAAAGCCAATAGTTGCTGAGGCTCCACCAACTTGAGCCCTTGCGATCTCACAAAATAATCCCTAATTTGAAAGTACTGAAAATAGTGTTGGCGTGGTATCAGAAAAGAATCCTTAAAATCTTGAAAAGTACGAAAGCCATTACCATCATAGAGATCCGCTAGTTTATTTACCCCAAGGCTAGCCCACTGTTTAGCAGTACTATCTTGAAATATGTCTGGGAGGAGTAGATTATCCCACGCCGTAAACCTATTGAAATAAGTCGGTAGAGAATACGTAGTAGCTATTTCCCGCCAAACAGTAGCTAAGCACCTTAGTGTCTTGAAACGTACTTTCTTAAAATAGTAGGGTCGTGTATTCGATAGAGAAACCTACAGATATACTGGTTTAGCAAACATTCATGACTAAAGTCTTGGTCCTTGTTAGAGAAAAGACTACGGAATCTGCTTGCAAAGGAAGGCCAATAGCACAATTTGGAGTCAGGAAGTGCAAGACCACCTTGATTAAATGGGTATTTTAGTAATTTAATAGCCCGACATGCACACCTATATCCCCAAATTAAGCTGCCCACTGCCCCATCTAGTTTCTTGAAAAACAAATTCGACAATTTTATGAAGATGTCTATGCTCCTTCAAACCCAGTAGTACTAGAGGAGGTTTCTCGATACTTAGGCAGTGCTCTAGTATCATCGCTAACAGCTCAGGATGCTGCCCAATTGGAACTAGAGATATCGGTTGAGGATATTTGGTTGACCTTTATCATCTCTTCCTTCGAGTAAAGCTGCGGGTGAAGATCAGATTCCGATTGAATTCTACAAAGTTTTTAAAAACATCCTAACTCCACTCTTTATTAAAGTTATCTGTGAAATAGGGGAATTAGGTGTGGTACCCCCCTCCTGGGATATCACAAACATTTTTTTTTCTAAAGAAGAAGAAGCCACCAACAGCTTGCGGATCGTACCGTCCGATTTTACTTATTAATGCTGATGCCAAACTGTTTGCAAAGATCTTGGTTAATCGCTTTTCTCCATTAATGGTGAAATTGATTTCTTGGCAACAGCATGGTTTTATTATGGGAAGAAATACGAAGACCCATATTAATACTGCTATTAAGGCATTTAATCTGGCTGAGCAAATAAATGTCAAATTAGGTATGATACTATTGGACGCAGAGAAAGCGTTTGACCGGGTGGCATGGGACTATCTTTGGCCTACTCTTACTGCAGTAGGAGTTCCCGATCGATTTCTGATATGGGTAAAGGCGCTCTATCGCTCACCTCAGGCTAAATTAAGATATGCTGATCTACAGTCCAAGGCTTTTTGGATAAACAGGGGTACAGGATAGGGATGCCCTCTGTCTCCCCTGTTGTTTGCTTTATATCTTGAACCTATTATTCGAGTGCTCTCGATGAATCAAGGCATTCTACCGCTCTCTCATGGACTCAACAAACTAAAACTTAACGCTTATGCAGATGACATTGCAATCTTCTCGACGGATCCAGCTTGGTCTTTAGAATTAATTACTCAAGAGGCTGATAGATTTGGCGCCTTTTTAGGATACAAATTGAATATTGATAAAACTCAGATCTTACTGAACTTTAAACCAGAGAGTCCTATAATGGGAACTTGTCTAGAAGCCACATATCCTGGTGTTTGTATTACCCCTCAGATTCAAAATATTATTAAATTAAATTATGAAGTACTATTGACTGAGACTGTCAAGAAATTTAAGAATTGGCACAGGCTACCTATTAGTGTCATTGGACGATGTAACATTGTTAAAATGACAACCCTCCCCTAGTTTCTCTATTTATTTAGGTACATCCCTTTTTAAATTGTCAAATTTGTTTTTCGTGTCAAGGAAGATTTCATCCTTGGCCTACCTTTATCCCCCTCTAATCTCCCTATTAGGTTTACACTCTTTTACATCACCAGCTCCATTCTGACAGTTTCTTTCTTAGCAATCATTTTTTTATATAAGCTTTCTGAACTTTGAGCCACTGGATTTATTGATCTTTATAGTCTAGCATTTTCTTTCCACTCATTTGTCTCTACTACAAGTAAATCTTTATGTCCTCTCAGGTCTTTATATCCTAGTAGAACATTGGAAAGTTGAGTGCTCCATTGAAAACAATGGAATGCTCCGGGCTTCTATTGTCCGGTAGAAGCCCGAGCATCAACATTTCAATGTTTAACAATGGCCTCACGGAGCCAGAGGAGATTTCCACCCCCTTGGGCTCCGTGAGGCCTTTGCCTCGAGGGGCAGAATGTTCTAATACCCTTAGAGCCCTCCATAGTGGGCTCTACCAATCGTTAAAGACCCGCTCTCCTGTTAAAGGCCCTCGTCTTCGGCTTGAGCCTTTAACACTTGAGCGGGCCTTTAATAGCCGGTAGAGCCCACTACGGCGGGCTCTAACGCTATATTATACCACGTTAATCACTTTGACCTTCCCTAACATTTTTCTGCTTCTTTATGAATCTTCTACTGTGTGAGGGGGTTTGTCTTCTATACAATAATGGGCCAACTCTCATTTTAATTAACATTGGCTATTTAGATACAAAATCGTATGCTGATATATTTGATGTAACAGTCATTGGCCCTACATCTATTTTAGTCTCTCCTTTCATACCATTTTTAATTGGCCTAACCATTGGAGGCATGAACGCATTGATTTCTTTTAATTAAAAAATATTAGTCTTAAATGTCAGGATGTTTTTTTGTAAGTGTATTATTATTATTTAAAACCATGCTTCTTATATCACATTGATGATTTGCTGAATTAATAATAGTACGTCCAACATTGATGAGGCCAAGGCGGCAGAGGTTTCATGGTTTAACGGTAAACCTTGGTCTCTCATACTGTGTTTTTAGCAGATTTTCCAAATTTTCTATATTCTTTAGTGTTACCATATTCTCCAGTATACTACTTCCTGGCCTTTTTTCACCTGATTCTTTGTGAAGGTGTTATGTTCCTATAATCCCTGGCTCCCCCTTAAGTTATCATTGGAAACACTACTCCTAACTCTTTGGTATGGAGATGAGTTAAAGTTTCAAGTTTAGTTTTTTGCATCAGTTAATTAAAACAATTGCAATTATTTAGAATTTGGTACATGATAAAAAAGAATCAAAGTGGTTACCAAAGTTTAAATACATGCAATCATGAGTTAAAAACATTATGATTAAAACATGGTAAGCATAAAACTAGTCCTGGTGACTGCTACATCCTTTGTCAATGAGTGTTTGAAACCTGATGGAAACTTTGCAAATTGGCAGTTCAGCATAGTATCCTCTGGGTTTAGCCAGGCAATGATTGCTTTCCTGCAGGTACGTATACCTCTGTCTTTAAAAGGTGTTGTCAGTAGTTCGCATCTTGCTTGTTGTAGTCTAGAACAGATGCTAACCAGGTGGATTAGGTCCTTTTTTGGCACCTCATACATAGTGCATATGATTCCTGCATTTGCCAGCCAAGGCGGTTGCCCCACTAGTGACAGGAACGAGATAAGAATAGGTATGGAGATGAGGAGAGGCGTGGCTCTGGGCAAATATATACAGTGCCAATGGAGGATTGCGACCCTATGCGTGTCTCCTTCTTATTAATTCCTCAGATCCACAAATTTTGCATTAGCGATTACAGGATCCCTTCTTCTTAATTTAAAGTGTTTTTCTACAAAGCTTCTGATTAATTGCGCCAAAGCAGAGGAACACAGAGATGCCAGGGACTCAGACATAGATGGAGGTTCTGAAGCTCTTTAGTGGTATAATTCAGAACGTCATTTTGTATTGAAGCTTGCTGCCTTGAAAAAAGGATAGTGTGTCTGATTTTGCAACTGCCACCTCGAAGTGAGATCTTTTCCTCTCCCTCTCTTTATCCCACATGCTCAAACTAGGTTTCTTTACAAGATTTCAAGCTTTTTTCTGTCAGATCACAGTTATCTTTGATGGTTTTTGTCAACTTTAACTTTTGCCTCATCCTTGACCTTCAATTTGGCATACTGATTTAACCAAAATAATCATAGTGCAATGTATCACTTTGTCCTCTTGTTCTTTTCGTTTTAACAATTTAGAATTTTCGTAAATGGAATGCTTAGGGTCTTGGCTCAGATCACAGGTGAGTGTTTAATTATGGTTTATTTATTAACCACAAAACATACAATTCACGGCTATAACCATACTTAGCACTTTGAAGCTGTATTGCTAGAAAAATAATGTAATTTAGTCTTTTACTGCAGAAGTACCACACTAATACACAGCTAATCACTTACCTCCTCCCAACATTTCCTCTCATCACAGCCACTGCACAGCTGCCAACTTCACCCTACAGAAAGTACCTTCACTTAGACTGTCTTGTAGAATTCAGTATGTTGTTAACTTATATTGACTTTAAATCCTTCACCTAAATCATTCCAGGCATTAAGATTCAGGGCATCCTTTCTAATAGGCATTTTTCAGATTCTGAAACCACTTTTGAAGATAAAGCCTTACAGAAAACCCATCGAGCAAAGAGAATGACCATCATGGAAAACAGCCTTTCACCAAGGAAGTAGGGCGGCTTGGAGCAATGGTTATAAAACTCACTTCAGGGTGGGCCCTCTCCATAATCAAGGTTTGGGGTTCACCAAATACCTAGGTAGTAGGTGCTCACTGGAGTTAATGAGTTTTTTGTGGTTTCTTCAAAGTGTATTGTTACTGCTTAAGCCCCATGCCCAAACTCCAGCTAAGTCCTCCAAGACTCCCCAGCGAGGAGGACACAGTATTAAGGAATGGTGCCGTCAAGACTTGTAGTCATAGAACTAGAACTAATCAATATGCTGCTTTTACTTTGCTGCTCACAATCACTTTGCCTTTCACCAACATCCTTCTGTGACTGTGATCTCTCAAGAGCCTCTCCAGGTTTCTTCAGGCCCCTCCAAGGCTTCAACACACTCCACTGCCACTCGGGGCCTTACCGGGGCCCTATATTCTGCAGGGTTCCTTCACTTTATCAATAGACTTGCTTTTTGGTTATTGCTTGTTGGCATCAGTCTCAGGAATGGGCTGCACAGGGTAGGTATGATCATGGCATCATGTTCTGTTGCATGATGCTTGATGATTAGGAGGAGGATCACTCACTGATCATCCACTGGTAAATTAGCCTACCAGGCATCAAAGTTTTTCCCACCAAAACTCACAGCTTCAGCCATATCTCAAGTCAATGCCTATCTGACTTTGAAGGGATCAGGCCAGATGCAGCCTACTACCTTGCTGCGCTGGGGGATTCTGACTTCCATTTCAGAGGCTAAGACTGAAGGTAAAAACTTTGGGGGTCATTACGATGAAGTCCGTTCGCCATCGTCCCGGTGATAGGGTCGCCTGCCTATAAGGCAGCGGTCCCACATACAACATTACAATGCAGCCACCACCACGGCGGCCGCCAAAGGCATTTTTTCCATTGTGGCGGGTGCTGCTGGCTGCAGCACCCGCCGCAATGGAAAAAAGGCAGGTTTTGCATTTCCCTGCACTATGTGGCAGGCACCATGTGGTGCCTGCCACATGGTGCCGGGAAATGTAGGGGGCACCATAGATGCAGCCCAAGTGCAAAACGACAGTGCTCCTGCACAGGGGGGCCGCAACGTGCCCCCAAAGTTAATACCCACCAGCCTTTCCATGGCGGGTATCCAGCATCCAAATCTGACGGGCAGTGCCTGCTAGGCACTGCCACCATTCTGTTGATGTGGGGCGGGTCCGACAGGCAATCGTAACGATTGCCTCTGTCGGACCCGTGCCGGACAGGCTTACCGTCTACCAGGCACATCCTGATCTGGCAGGTGGAAAAAGGCCTTACGATGGTAGTAAACCCGCCACCGGCAGCCCGCTGGTGGCGGGTTCACCACCATTGTAATCAGGCCCTTTGACTGGGATGAACCTGCTTGGCATATCCACTTTACTTTTCCTTGGGTGTTATTCTCTTAAATCTTTAAAAATGTGTATCTTTGGATCCTGTTATTAAATTTTTGTTGTTTTGATGACGTTTTTTATTAATTGTTTCTCTTTTTTGATAAATTGGAGGCCGATATTTAGTTTTTTTGTTTTTTACCTTTTAACTAATCTGATACTTCTAAATGCTTCACACATTTTCTCGAAGTTAAGCCACTCTACTCCGTGCCATAGTTACCAGGAGTTGAGCTCCGAATTAAATTATTTATACTTTGTGTTAGACCTAACAAGCTAGTGACTTTATTACTTCTGGTGGACTGCCATCCAATTCACTTAATGATTCACTTTTTTACATACATGAGCCAGAGGTCGAGGATGTTCTCTTGGTTCGGTTTACATAACGTGCAGTTCCATTTAACTCTGACTGGACAAAACATGGTGAGTGCTGCTGAAACATACCTATGATTCATGATCTCAGGTAAGGATTTATTACCTCATTCCAGAAAAACTCTACAGACCTGAAATGGACTGAATAGCTCTTCTCTGCAGAGATGTCTGAAAACAAATCAAGGATGATTTAGCATATGTAGCACATCCCAGGTCCTTAAATAAAAAAAACTGTGGCTTATTTCTGCAGATAAAAAGGAACCCAGGAACATCTTGACCCACATCAATTAGCTCACCAACGTGTGTGACCTTCCATGTGCTTCATCAAAGACACTTACTGCAATAGGAACTCTTAGTAAATGTCTTTCAGCAATGGAAATAAATTATAGATGGGACCTGATTCTTTTTCAAAATAGCTAAACCACATAGTAAATGAGACTATAGCAAGGTTACTGGTATGCCTACATCGGTTTGCCTAATGTTTCTTTGCAATTGAATTATGGATGTATTTTGGAATTTTAGCATTTCTGGAGTTAGGAGCCACTGACAGGTATACTGATCAGGCTTTAGTAAGAGAACAGCCCATTTTTACTGGAGGGAATCAGAGTGTTAGCCTAAGGTAGAGAAATGTCACAAGTCTTGAAATGAGCAGTGACTGAGCTCCCACAAATCCCCAAACAATCTGACTCACAAAGGTCTGCTGGTTTTTGTAAGAAATCCATGGCTCAACATAATTCGCTTGGAAAAAGCAGCAAGGCTTTCCACAGAGAAGATGCGTGTAATATATCGGCAACACCTAGGAAAGAAGGTCCAGAGCAGTTTAGTTATTCAAATAAACATTTAATGAGAAACCCTCCAGTTCAAACTGGCTCACTGGAATTCTTTGGACAGGCAATCGCTTTCCAAGCTCTCAGGAACATCTGTATCCTTCAGCCAGAGGAATGAAGGGGTGAGAGGAGATCAAGAGAAATGTCTAGTTACAATTGGCCCACAGGAAGTCTACCAGGTTGGTAGAGACCTCCTCAGTTTCAGGAACCTCTGTATCATCCAGCCCCAGGACATCAGTTCTACAGGGAAAATCAGGTTTTACTTGCCAAACCTGGACCCCTTTAGCCCTGTGGGTGAGCAGGATGATGGCACAATGTACCCTGAAGAAAAATGCAGAACCACAAGAAAGAGATATAACTGGAGACTATTTGTTGCCATTCCTCAGGCAGGCAAGCACAGGAATTTTCAGCCCAAAAGTAGGAAAGAAAATGTTCTTTCCTCTTCAGTTCCAATCAAATGCACTACTTGGAGGAAACTATATCACAGAATTCGAAAGTGTAAACCGGTGAGCTATTGGTGATGAGGCTTAGTAAATCATAATTAAATGTCCTGGCCACATGCTTCCAGTTTTTCCTGAGTGTGTTTAGGGTTTTCGGTTAAATCCAATTATAACCAATATATTACCACAGAAGGTAATGTGTGCTTTTCAGTACAAACTGGAAAACTTTCCCTGCTCTAGTACTATCTGGTGCCATAGCAGTATATGTGCATCCTGTACCTCAAATCACTTTTCTGGGGTGCATGCTCCCAGTGTGAGCCACTCGGGCCATTGTACTCTGCTTCATATGCTCCTTTTCACCATCCATAAAGTCCTTTGGCCCCATGAATTCCCTAAACCTTCTTCAACTTCTATTTTGGTGGAATGTCTCACCTCATCTAGATTCAGCTCACTGTTCACTTCACATTTCACATTGCTGTATAGTGTCTAACAGGTTCACAGCTGACAGCAAGGAGTGTCTCAGTCCAGGGCATTAGGCACCACCTTGACATCATCCTCCTTCAATAAGATTGGGATGGAACACTGATTTCTGAAATCTCGGGCAATAAGATTATGGCAACAACGATCACTGTAACTAAGAATGCCGCTAGAATCAATATCCTCCAATTCAGTGCTGTAACTAACACCTCTGTTGTTAATCTTCCATTGTGATGGTCTGAAAAGTATGCCTATAGGATCCGGATCCTCTCACACAAAGGACAAGGCCCTTATCTTGAATATCTTCAGCAACATTCACAGACACAGAAAGAGTGCATGAGCCAGTTTTGCCGAACAGTATGCCTTACAGTGCATATAATGAGTCAGAAATTGTACAAGATAGTGTATGAGCTGCAGGCAATGCAGCTCAGAAACAAAAAGAAGCAGTCCATTTTCTGGGATTCCTAGTATGTGAGGCAGGCAGCACAATTTGAGCAATTGCATTTACATGGACCTATTGTGGACCTGCATACAGAAGTAGAATAGATCACCAAGTTTGACTTTCATTCCTAAGGACTCCGTGTCAAATAAATCTTGGAACGTATGGTGCCCACACAAAGCCAGACATTTGGCATGATTACCTGTACAAACAACAGTAACCATATTTAATGGAAACATGTTGAGCTGTGCTTTTTCTTTCCTTCAGGATGGAAAATACACTAGAAGAGCAAATGCTTCACAGAACACAAAGCTAAAGGGCCTTTGGCAGCTCTCACCCATGCCTGGCAGGTTCACATTTCCCACACTGCTGTCAAATAAACAATAGCCCACATGCTCCATATTAATCAATGCTTGGCAGTCCTCACACTGGTTATCCAATAAACAAAAATGATCTGAACTGCACAGATAAACAACCTAGGCATCCTAAAAGTGGATTATCTTTACTACCCCAGGTGCTTCTTTAAACATCAGCAACGTTTGCCAGCACTATATACCCATGGACCCTATAGCGAATAGTATGCAAATATATTCCCTGGCATACTTCTCCCCTATCATCAGGCATATCAGGAACAGTCCAGAATAGATACTCATGCCACATTTATTAGGCCAGTCACGTATTGGCATCTCAATACAACAAACATAATAGTGTGACCAAGGTTTGAATTAACAGATCACCCACAGTAAATATTTTACGTCCTAAGTAGAAAATCTTCATTCATACAGTCTTCATCATTTGTCTGATGAAGAGAGCAGCAGGAAGGTGTCCTAAATACTCACCTGTAATCTGTTATATGCTGTAATCAAATCTTAAGGAGCAAACACATCCCCATTCATGCACATCCAGGACATGGGATGGGACAAAACTGCTGGGAATAGGAGCTTGAGTGCTGTGATGGGCAAGGAAGTGAGGCAAATAATGAAAAGTTACTTGAAAGAGAAAATTCTGGGACAAAGTAGAGGGGACTTAGGAGCAGGAAAGATGGAAGGAAGAATGGACAATAGGAGTGAATGAGGTAAGGAAGTTAATGAAATCCAAATTATTTCAAAGCACTGCAAAAACACCACCTCCATATTTTTTTACTGAGAAAAAAAGAGCAAACACGGATTTTCATATTTTTTTTAGATAATGGTAAACTTTGACAAAACACCACTGGAATTCTGAACAAATAGAACTGAAAACAGGAACTCCTAAGTTTGTTGCAGGTCTTCCCCAAAGAACATACTTTAAGTCAGTAAAACTACGCACACCAAAACTCTTCCCAGTCTCATTAATATGGAGCTTTTTCCCATCCCCAACTTCACCAATGGTTGACCCTTTCCACTCCAAAAGACATCAAAGGAAGACTCCTCCGGTGACCCACCACTTGGTCTGGGCTTCCTCTAGTGCTCCTCTCCAGTGAGGCTGAAAAGATTGCTGTTCTGAAAGGAAAGTGTGAAATGCAGGAAAGAAAGTACGCGGAGATGAAGTTGCATCCAAAAGGTAGATTTATTCTTCAGTTTAATCAGGACAGGAACATTAGATGATAAGATGGTTGTAGTAGTATGAGCCCCACTGGAAGCAGCATCCCTGCTGCTCAGCCCACATACAGCAACTGACTCTTCATTCAACCATACACACAAGAACACTCTGTGACATCACTCACACAATGGCTTAGCAGCAGAGTACAGAACACAGAGAAAGGACTAAACATAAATGAGAGCAGGATACCACACACCTACCTACCACCCTAACAGAGACAATAACAAAAAAAGAGGCATGAGGGATGGATTTGAGGACAAATCAGTAAAGAGGAAGGAAATACAGGTCGAAAGACACAACACATACACACAACACCATTCAACTATAGAAATATGTTTGCAATGAAGAAAGCTACACATTAAACATAAAAGGATAGAGAAACATAACCTTGCAAATGAGTTTGAGCCCACAGAAGCATCCCAACACCCAGCAGAACAAAACACATACATAGACTGAAAATGCACCCTAAATGTGGTTTGAGCATCCATGCACAAAAGAACCCACCACAGCACAGAAAAGATTTGAACTCAGCAAATGTCCACCACCGGACAACAGTAAATGCAAACATGGAGCGGAAGTGCCCCCTAAATGTGGTTTGAGTTTCCAAGCACAGAAGAACCCACCACCACACAGAAAAGGTTTGAACATAGCAAACGTCCACCACCTGGAAGATGAAAACGTAAAATGCTTTCAATAGGTAGAATGAGCTTAAATATCACGCACACCACCAGTCAATTCAAGTATAGTGTCAGCACAACACAAAGAAAAATTGCTTAGGATGCAAGCAACCAGTAATCCTAACACTAGTAAATGTAAAAAGATTAGAGCACAATGATTGCCCACTGACTGAAAAGCACAAGTAAATTTGCGGTCGCAAAATGCCCCATCATCAGTACTATGAGCTCCAATATCAGGCTCGCCACCGGTACAATTTAAGAAAAGGTTCAGCACAAAACGTCCTCATAAACTAAATTCAAGTAGGATTCGTGCCACAATAAAATGAAAATAGTTTAGGATGCACACAATCAGCAAACCCAGCACTAGTAAACTTAAATGTAAAAAAGGTTTTAGCACAATAACTAGCTCACCACCATAAAAATACACGCAATGCACCTCCACAGAGTGGTAAATCTAACACGGAATTGAGCAGCAGGCACTCACCTCAAGTGTAATGACACAAGCACACGGTTCTACATGCAAACCACTCGCAAAACTAATAAATGCAGTACAATACCAACAGTACGGGAGAACATCAGCAGCCATAACTAAATAAGTAAGAACAAACTAGCAATGGAAAGAATGCATATTCATTGTGTCACTACAAAAATACAAAGGCACAATTTAAATCCAGATTAGCAATATGGTTCACATGTGAAAATATTATATATTCAAAACATTCTTATATGCCAATGCAGGAAAGTGTATTATTTCAATTAATACAGGAGATCATAACATCGGTAGTTGAACCTAGCACCAGAGTGTCCCCTGTGAGAAGAAATGCATGTTATAAATTAAGTACTTTATAGTTGCAGAATATGCCCAGTCGATGGTGCACTAGGCCCAGTAAAATGTATATTGGCAACCATAACAGGAAAACATCCACATCCTTAGAGTGAGAAACCCCTATGCAGCAACGTTTTAATTCTTTCCCTTTCTTAACTGTGAAACCGCCAGTGTGAAATGCCGGACAGAAAGTACGCTGAGATGAAGTTGTATCCAAAAGGTAGATTTATTATTCAGTTCAATCAGGAAAGGAACATTAGATGATAAGATTTTTGTAGTAGTATCAGCCCCACCGGGAGCAGCATCCCTGCTGTTCAACCCATATACAGCAACTGACTTTTCATTCAACCATACCCAAAAGAACACTCTGTGACATCACTCACACAATGGCTGAGCAGCAGAATACAGAACACAGAGAAAGCACTAAACATAAATGAGAGCAGGATACCATAGGAAGGTACTGATCTTCAATTCCAAATGTCCCTCTCAGTAGCTCCCAGAAATTTTCCTTTTCTCCTCCTGTCAACTGTGTGGTCAGTTCTGTGAAGAAGGCAGATGGAAGGCTTAGTTTCCCAAAAGGTGTGTTGTAGGTATGACCACAGATATAAAGATGTATGCCTTTGCAATACACTCCACTAAGCTCAGGAAATAGTATTTAATATTCTTAAACTGTCCCGCTGGAAGGCCTCAGAGCCTTCAACATTGTTACAACGGAGGGTGCCCAGCGAAGCATACCAAGATTTGGGCTAAGTGGTATGAGGCGGTGGGCTTCAACATGTTGTGAGATACGGGGGACATGCCTATGATGTTATCTATTATACTGAGCGACTCTGCGAATCTATGATACTGCCTTTATTGACAGGTGCAACTGTTTGGAGATCACAATTCGTATGAAATATGACCTACTATGCTGTTGTTTAAAAAGTAATAACATTTGTTTATCAAAAAAAGAATCCTAAACTGGTAATAGGGCAACAGAAAATGTAAATGTAACTTAACTTCAGCTCTTTTCATACAGATTATTGGTCCTACTAGCAATAGATGAAGGAGACGGATGTGAGGTTTATCCGTTTTATACATTGGGAATATGTGCGCATTAGATTCACATGTTATAGTTTATGTGCATTTAGGGAAGTGTTTCCTTTTCCTCTACACCCCATATCTGTTATTTGTGCAAATGTGCAGGGGCCTTGTTACCATTCAGCTATCTTACCATAATGACACTTATAGCAATTAATAAATAAAAATAGTTTTTCATTTAAACCTATAAGACTGACGCCTGTGTATTAGGCTATATCCAGTGCAGAGGTCGAAACACTTGTGAGTGTTGACTCAGTAGAGGTAGCAGACAGTATAATGTTGGCTGCAGGTTCCATTAAAGCCCACAAAAGGTTATGTTTGATTTAATCACTACTCTCAATCTTCCTTTGTTTTTTTTATTACCCTTGCCTAATGTCACAATTCATGTATTAATGTTAAAGCTGGGTGTCTGTTGTCAGCATTGTAGGTCCTCTTCTAATTATTTGTCTGTGTTTTAATGTCAAAGATAAAACAAAGTAAATCTTGTTCTGGAAATGATTCCCTGATTCCAGTCAATACATTAACATGACACAGGGAAAATTTCAGATTTCTTCCCTTGCGTTCATTAAGGAAAGGTGAAAACTAATAGATAATAAGATGGATCCTACTACCTAGCAGGGGAGATAATCACAAAGAATGGACAAATATTGGTTTAATGTTACTCTGCACCTAACGCTCTCAAAGGGAACAGAGAGAAGCAGCCCTTTTTGAAACCTGAACTTTATTCCTAGATGTAGTCTTCAGACAAATATCATGCTTGATAGAACATTACCCATTGCCCACCCCTTTTACACTAAGGGGCCAATTACGATGTCATTTGGAAGGCTCTGAATGAGATTGGGAATCCCAGAATCTTATTCGGAGCCTATGTTTCTGACCGAATCGTACACATTTCTAACCAACCGATTATGATGCACGGAAAACGTTCGGGCTGCCCGATTTGGTTCCGAAAGGCATTCGGACAACCCGAGTCTTTCGGAGCTCAATGGACACGGTTTCTGAGCGAGCGATTATGTTGACCGATTCGGACAGCCGGTCCGATTTGGTCTGCCCGGCTGTCGGAATCTGTCTTTGGGGGCCCGTAGCAGGCACCCCTTCACCATGAGGTCTCCGGTTGGGGCCCGTGGGGGTTCTCAAGGGAACCCCCTGTTAAACCATGCACATTGTGGCAGGCACCATGGGGTGCCCACCACAGAGTGCAAGGTTTTTCCCAACCACTCTTTTTTAGGTCTCGCCTAGTGTTGGAGCGCGCATGCACTCCTCGCTCTGCGAGGCGTCTTGTAATCATTAAGATTTCTGAAGGAGACTTGAAGCCCTGCCCATCATTTTCATTGCCTGGCGTCATAATTTATGCTAAATGCTGGGCTCCGATTGAAAATGAGGCTTATTTGTTACCGCCCTGTCTCCTTTTGGTCCCACCCATCCCAGCTGGATTGTTTACTTGCGGCATTACACGGTCTCCTTGAATTAGTCGGTGGGCACTTTTTTTCTCATTTGCGCAATGGTGACAGCTTGTTATTAGTTGTATGTTCATGATCAGCATGGCTCCTGCTTTAGGGACACTGCGCTCCATTCACAACACTGGAGCGAGAGTCGTCTCTTTTCCCTCAGCCCACAGGGAGTTAGTTGTGCCTCTCGCACTCTCTCTCTTAGGGTCCACCCTCCATCGGCCCATGGCTGACTCTCTCGCTTCTCCCTGGGGAGTCCCGGTCCCTCATCAACTTACGACAGTCTCTTCCAGTGGGGTTGCAGTTTTCTCTCTCTCCCTCTCAAGCCCTTCTAAGTCGGCTCCTGTCTCTCTCTCTGAGAGCTGTTTCTGTCTCTCAGGGAGTCCTTGCCTGTCCCGCCGGCAGGGAGGCACTGGCCTCCTGCACGGTCTCTGCCTGTCTCCTCTCTCGGTCACACCTGTCTCGCCCGCAGGGAGTGTGCGATGCAAGTGGAAGTGCTCTGACCGCGCTCCGCTGACAGGAACAGAGGGAGGCGGGCCAGCGCTCCCTCTGTGGCGCAAACCCAAAATGGAGACTCGTCCATTTACTAAAAGAACAGAAAGCAGACATTTATTGATATTGTGGTAATTAAATCTTCACTGTTAACCACCCACCTTAACTCTAGTCCATGATAACAGTTATCCTAGCATAGTATAAGCAGAAAGCGGCATTAATAATTATGACAAAGCAACACACAGCATGCATTTTTACTACATATACATGTAATATGCCATGCAATACATTCATAACACGTTCTACACACAATATTATTACAAATTTGGTTATTTACGTATTGTTAGGATTAATTCTATGCATAGTGCAAAGCAAATTCCCCATGTGTGGTGTGTAGCTGCATATTAATAATATTTGCTACTTACTATTAGTATGTATTACAGGGGTACTCGATACAAGCGGGTTTCCTTTTGCGAATCCCCGCTCCATCAGCATGAAAGGGTGCCTTATTTACAAGGCGGCGCTAAGCCAGGTTAAGTGGCTTAACGTCACCTTGTATATAAGGCAAAGCCCCTATCGCCACAGGAACGTCATTAAAAGTGACGTTCCAGCCACAGTTCTGCTGCAGTCATGCTAGCATCCGTCCTAGTCTTACCTAGTTCCAAATATTCAGCCTAATAGTAACAGTCCTCTCATTAGAACTCTACACCTTGGAGGATTTTGGTGTGTTGTGCTTTTTCCTTCCTGCACTACATTCCAGATGGCATCCTCTATGTAACCCGGATATGTCCATGACAACCATTACATCTTCTGAAAGGGATTACCCTTTATTCAGAGTTTCTAGGAAAACAGCAAAGGCAGACTCCTATTTCGGTTCCCACACTTAACAAGAGCTGCAGGATTTGATAACTGTTGCATGTCCAACTAGGTAAAGTTATGTTGGACACAGGCAGAGTATCCATCTCCATTGGGTATGTTTAGGATGACTGAGGTGAAAACGGAAGGTGAAAAATCAGGGCTCTTTAAAGTCACCCAGGAAGAAAAACAGCTTTACAGCAAGCTCCATAACTTGAGTCTGTAGCTGGAAAGAGGATTGTTGCCCTCCTTCCTTGTATTCACACCAAAATGTCCTAATGCAGTTGGGCTATACTTTGTAGAGCATCTTGGTATCTAGAAAATACGGAAATGATATATTCTCTATTCTCCTGGCCCAACATTGGGATAGACAGTAGTTTTGTTAAACCAACCCAAATCGCTTACTCAATGGAAGATTAGAAGGATAGACATTGTTGGTACCCTAGACTCCCTTACAATTTTTGGTAACAAGCATGTTCTTGTTGTATACTGTGCCATTGTGAGAATAATATCTTTCTATGTATTTCCTAAAACAGCAGATTTGTACCTAGAAAGCAACTTCATGTCCATTTATATTTTAGTCAATTGGAATTAGTGTGGTGTGAACTTTCACTTCTCCACATCCTACCATTCCCACACCAATGGTTTGGTAGGGAGATTTGACAAAACCTTAAGAAGTATGATGTGTGCTTTATAGAGGCATTCAGTAGGAAGTGGGACATCATTGTGATAAGTCTTCCACGTGCCGGTGGCAGATGTCTCAAGAAAGAGTATGTTTGGTTCCTTTCACCTCCTCCATTGACATCCCATCTGTACTCTCCTTATTTTGGAAAGAGGAGGTTCAGAAGGGAACCTGAAGTCACCCACATACTCTGTGGAAGACCCTGGTTATGGCCTCAGGAATGATAAAGCTCATTCACGAAAAAGGTGAAAAGACAACCTTCATACTAACCAGGAGCTCATGCAGGATTGGTAAAGCCAAAACCAGAAGGAAACTCTGTTTACAATGAGGGTTCAGACATTATGATCTGAATGCAAAAAAAACAATTGATGGACAGAATGCAGAACAATGTCATACATTCACCCCAGTACAGAGATCTGGGCCTAAATCCATCGTTTTTTTGCTCACCATGCCATTCCAGTTTGAACCCAGCCATATGCAAATCAGTCTTGACCCTGTGCCCCATGGGAACAGTCCAGCCCGAACTGCCAAGCCAGGTCCTCCCTGGACTGGAAACAAGCATCCTAGGACCGGTTTCGGGCTTTCAGCCCTCGTCAGCCAGGATAGCTTGATTCCAGTGGCATGGAGAGCAAGGGACTCACGTCTGAGCATACCCTTCCCACTCGGGGTGACAAATGCAAAAACAACATTCGCCCTAAGTGGGATGGGTATGCCCAGACGTGGGTCCCGTGCTCACTACGCCACTGGAGTCAAGCTATCCTGGCTGATGACGGCTGATAGCCAGAAACCGGTCCTAGGATGCTTGATTCCGGTCCAGGGAAGACATGGCTTGGCAGTTCGGGCTGGACTGTTCCCATGAGGCACAGGGTCAAGACTGATTTGCATATGGCCATGTCTGAACTGGGGTGGTGTAGTGGGCAAAAGAACGATGGATTTAACCCAGATCTCGACTGGGGGAGAATGTCTGCATTGTCAGCATTCCGTCCATCATTTGTTTGTTGTAACGCTTTTCGCCCTAAGTGGGATGGGTATGCCCAGACGTGGGTCCCGTGCTCACTACGCCACTGGAGTCAAGCTATCCTGGCTGATGACGGCTGATAGCCAGAAACCGGTCCTAGGATGCTTGATTCCGGTCCAGGGAAGACATGGCTTGGCAGTTCGGGCTGGACTGTTCCCATGAGGCACAGGGTCAAGACTGATTTGCATATGGCCATGTCTGAACTGGGGTGGTGTAGTGGGCAAAAGAACGATGGATTTAACCCAGATCTCGACTGGGGGAGAATGTCTGCATTGTCAGCATTCCGTCCATCATTTGTTTGTTGTAACGCTTTTCGCCCTAAGTGGGATGGGTATGCCCAGACGTGGGTCCCGTGCTCACTACGCCACTGGAGTCAAGCTATCCTGGCTGATGACGGCTGATAGCCAGAAACCGGTCCTAGGATGCTTGATTCCGGTCCAGGGAAGACATGGCTTGGCAGTTCGGGCTGGACTGTTCCCATGAGGCACAGGGTCAAGACTGATTTGCATATGGCCATGTCTGAACTGGGGTGGTGTAGTGGGCAAAAGAACGATGGATTTAACCCAGATCTCGACTGGGGGAGAATGTCTGCATTGTCAGCATTCCGTCCATCATTTGTTTGTTGTAACGCTTTTCGCCCTAAGTGGGATGGGTATGCCCAGACGTGGGTCCCGTGCTCACTACGCCACTGGAGTCAAGCTATCCTGGCTGATGACGGCTGATAGCCAGAAACCGGTCCTAGGATGCTTGATTCCGGTCCAGGGAAGACATGGCTTGGCAGTTCGGGCTGGACTGTTCCCATGAGGCACAGGGTCAAGACTGATTTGCATATGGCCATGTCTGAACTGGGGTGGTGTAGTGGGCAAAAGAACGATGGATTTAACCCAGATCTCGACTGGGGGAGAATGTCTGCATTGTCAGCATTCCGTCCATCATTTGTTTGTTGTAACGCATTATGATCTGAATGCCTTTCTACCCTCTACATTTGGTGGTATGATTGGCACACTGGCTTCAGAAAATCAGTGATATAAACTTTTTAATTTACATGGGAGCCATCCGGGAGCCCCCCGAGGTCTACAATATGGTCTTTACTTCAGAGGGAGGAGATGGCAGTTCTACGTCTCGCTGCTGATCAAGTTGAAGATGTCTATGAGCTCCTCCGTGGCCTTCTACAGGGAGTAAAAAGGAGGACTCAGTGGGGAGAATGAACCTCAGCTCTGAGCTAACACCTGTGCAACCGCAGTCCTGAGTTGCTTTAACAGTGTTCATTCTTGAGGTCTGAGGGCCAATTTAAGGTTGTGCCCTTAGGCCTAAAGAAGGCCCTAACCAGGAGACCCTTGTACTGAATGGTCAGCGGTCTGTCCAGTTGGTCAGTCCTTTGTGATACACCTTGGGCATCATGTAGGTAATGGAAAGATTGTGCCTGTTAAGGTTCACTGTGCATGGTTACACATTCTTCAACACTCAAAATTAAGTGACAGACCTCCTTGATTCCACAAAGTACCATCACAACTTTGTGACCAATTATAGGATACAGGTGTCTGTCATCAGAGAAGCAGCTCAAGTAAGTTATCTGGTCTGAGGATTGTCAAAAGACATTTAAATGATCAAAGTGGTTCATGGTGAGACACCACTAATTAAGGTACCTGTATAGAGTCAGCCCTTCATTGTACAGATTGATACTTCTGGTAAGAGATTTGGGGCTGTCCTAAAGTAACTCAATGAGAGGGACAAGGGGCATGCTATATGCTTTATCAGTTGCAGGCTATTACACAGAGAGTGATCAAAATGTAGTCCTGAACTTCCAATCAATGCCATAGAGAACTGCTGGATTCTAGGTACGTAAGGAGAATTCCAAGCTCACTGTTATATCACAGTAGGGTACCTATAGTAGGCAGTGTTGACCCCATGCCTAACCCCCACCAGCCGCGGCTCCTCTGTGAAGGTGGATGAGCATCGTCCCACTGCTCTCTCAGTATTGAAAACATAAACAAATAAAATGATAACACCACAGGTTATTATCATTTATTTTTGCTTCACTTACTTGAGCTGAGTCTAGGGCAGGGCGGGGTCATCCTGATGCACAGCTGCAGCAAGCTGGAGGAGTGGTGGCACTGCTGCAAGTGCGCATGTTGGTTTGGCCAGGCATCTTAGGACGGCCAAACCAACATGCACACTTAGATCTCTCCACCCAAACTGTGCTGTACAGCCAGGTGGAGAACAGGCACAGGGACGTAGTCCCTTAGTGAGTGCTGAACCATGGCACTCAGACCAATCCCGGCGCTACTCTCATGCTGGGTAATACCAGCATGAGAGCAGCATCTAGATTGGCATAGGGGAGCCACTACATCACTTGACCATAATGTCATAGGACATTACGTCTTCTCCCTCTGTTATAAAAATATACTCCATGAAATTAAACTTGCTTTATTTTGAATTTAAAACCCCTTATCCTTGTATCCTTATCTTTTATTATAATTTACGTATGATGATGTAGTACCCATGACATAGGCCCTAATTACAAGTTGGCCTGTACTGGGGCAATGGTAAATTTGCATGCAAACTTACCGTTACTGCGTGGTAAATCCGTCCCATTACCATCCAATTAAGAGTTAAACCTCCCGGAATAGTTTACAGCGAGGGATCACATTTTCCAGTAATAAAACCACACGTAATTCCCAGTTCTGTGGGATTTAACACATTCATATAACATTTGCTTTGAGCAGGTGGTAACCATACACAGGGACCTTTAAGTGGAGTGGGAGGTGAGAGAAGCGGTAGTGAAGTAGGAGAGAAAAGAAAAAGGTAATTTCTGGCAGGGGAAACATTCTATTATCTCCCCCCATCAAAACAAATATACGGAATGAGCCTTGGCTGCTGCTACAACCAACGGTTCATGTGATTTTTCCTACTGGAACTATTGGCTGGAAAAATGGGGTCTGGTTATCCCACACCCTAAAAAACACAGGCGTTGAAAAACCTTTCAACTCAGAATGAGACACACTAATATTCCAAGCGCTAATTGTGCTCTGCCTGACTCTTAATAGGGGCCCTAGTGGTGACAATGATAGGGTCAGGAGATGTAATAGAGGCAATCTAGTCTCTATATGCCAAGTGTGGCAGAGGACTTGCTATTGGTTTCAAAATACTGTGTTTTAGAACTCTACTCATTAACAAAGCATTGTGCATCATCACACTAAAAAACAGCAACCTTGTCAGGTGGGTGGAGCATGGACCTCAGTCCAGTGGCCCGATGAAATACAGGCCATCAGAGCTTTGGCCACCCAATTTAGATTGGGGTCGAATGACCAGTTTACATTCTCCCTTACCATTGTGAAAAACCTGGTGGTAAGGGACAGTCAAAATGTTTAAATGACCCCCACACATTCGGAGACAACTCCCCTGGTGTGAGGGTCCTTCATTTTAGTTTTTTCCACCGTGATGGCGGTTCTTGCTTATGTCAAGAGATGTCTGCAGGATCATCTGGCTTCTCTAAATTTGGAGGATGGGAACTCGGTCAGGACTACTTATTATGTTACTCCATTTCCCTGACGGAGTAAAGCCAGTCCTCAGTGAACTAAATCAGGCTCTTTGTTGGCCTAGTTGCACAAGATGTTGGTCTACCTAGAGAAGAATCTGTGACCATAGTGGCCATGACAGCCTGCTTATTCCGAGCGTCCTGTCCCCCAAGAGGGCCTACCTGTGGAGTGGATAGGTTTCCTTATTCCCTCTATTGTTCAAAGCTTTGCTGAAAGTCACCTCCTCTTATGTTGTCCTGTTCTGCTAGGTGTTGTTTAACAGTCTATCAACAATCCTTCTGCTGGGCTCAGTCTGTGTCCATTTTACATCCCCACCTTGACCTTGTCTGATCTGTTTCTAAATGTACAAAGAGCCCTTAAAATCAATAGACAAACTAGGAGAATGAGCTGGATTTGAAATAAAACAATACTTTAGTAGGCTGAGACATATTTATTTGTTTAATTAGTGTTTTGTGATAACCTTGGAGATGTCAAATACTAATAAGAAAGGAAAAATAAGCAGAAAACGAAATAATATTTGTCATTAGAGTCTAGCAGGATGGTAAGAGAATGTTAAGAGAATCACAGATCTACATTATTCAGCCATAGTTCAGTTTTAAGGAGTTTTATACATAGGGAGGGTGGTACTACTGAATATAAACCCCCCAGAACAATGTGGTACAAGAGTATGGAAGACAGAGTATCGAGGGACAAAATATCTAAAAGTAGGTGCATATAGGGAAGTATAGATTTTGTATTCCTAACCCTCATATCGGACTGTCGGAGGCCCACACCGCTTAGTGCTTACCTGGTGACTTCTCCTGTTATGACCCTGCTGGGGTGGGACTTCGTCATCCAGCATGCATCTGGGCAGAGGAGGAGGGGCTAGAAGCCTCAAAACCTTTGAAGGACTCATCCAGCGCGGGGCCAAGAAAGGGCGCATCTGCACATGGACGAGGTTGGGCTGGGCCACCCCACGAGGTCATCATTGGATTCTGCGGGCTACAAGGTGAGACATTTCCTGAATGACTATATGAATACTTATTGAGCATGGGAAAGCTCAAAGAGGTTGGTTGTCCGGGCCCCGGGCCCCTGCAGAAAGCTTTATTTCACCTACCAGTATTGACACCATGCTAGAGCATGCAGTAGCGGTGGTGTCTAATGAAATTGCCCAAAATGAATGACGGCTATTTCCAGATCTGGGGGGAGTCAGGAAACGCTACATTTGGTCCTGGTATTGCCCCGCCTAATGCTATTAGTTGCCCTGCAGAAGAAGTTATCATTAGCAATACCGAGAAAATAGTGCCTCTCATTCATCTCTTGGACCCACATGGAGACAGTAATACTGTATCAAACCTTTACTCTTTACTGGGGCGGCGGCGGTGAAACAAGATGTCCGCTCCTTAGAGCCGTTCCGTGACATCGAGAAATGGCCAGTATTGAAGGGACCTCTTCCAGACAACGATGCGGTGGCTAGAACAGGGTCTCAGGCGTCTGAAGCAGTGTGGAGCACTGAGGCAAGTTTTTTAGACCTGTTGGCCGTCTATTTGAGTGCTTGTCATTCTTTTTCCTCTGCCTCTGAGGCGCCTCGCACTGCGGCCGCCATTTTGCAAGTTTGGCACTCGCACTTTCTTTAGACATCAGCGAATCATAAATGCCCCTTTGGTCGATGTTTTTGGGCCAATTGTGCTACTTTCACCACAGTTAAGGATTATTTGTATAAAAAATGTTCAATTTACAACAGAAAACTCTTCTCTTTGCTGAATGCCTTTAACTTCTCCTCATATGTGATAAAGGCTACTCAGGCAGGCATCTATCGTCATTTTCCTCACTTGAGTTAACAGCGCAATTTCCAGTTCTAAAGCAGTGTTTTTGAATTTGAGTTTTATTTATTTATTCTTGTGGAAATACACTGCTTCAAATATGGATTCCATGCACCCAAACAAGCCCCAAGGGGCTGCTGGCTCCAATAGTAGCGGTCACAAAGACTCTGTCGGCAATACCAACAAACGAGTCAAAAAAGATCCGTCCTTCCCAACCAAATCACCTCTTCCTCTGACTTTAGAGGACAGTATGGTTGAACTGAGAAACATTAGACCTTTTATGACAAACACCACCGCGAGACTTTAAAGAATTGAGGAGAAATGGTCTGGTTTGGACTCAAGGCTTTCGGATGTAGAACAAATGATTAGTGATGCACAAGATGTTGTTGCCAAAGTAGACATTCTACCTGAAGAGGTTGCTCAACTGAAGAAAACTGCAGAAGATTTGAAAAATCGGAATAGGCACAACAATCTACGAATTTATGGTATTCCGGAAGGTTCTGAAGGTTCTGATATGATCTCTGTTTTGAATATTCACATTCCTCAGATAGTCTGTTTGCCGAAATCTACAGATCTCAACATTCAAAGGGCTTACAGGATAGGCCCCCACAATGCATCTTCCTCAAACAAACCTTGGGAAATCATTGCATATTTTCTATTATACTCTCATTTGATGACAACTCTCAATGCTGCTAAACAACATAAACAGATGCTCTGGCAAAAAAATCTTCTTCAGTAAAGACGTCTCTAAGACTACTACCAATTGCCAAAAAGACCAACGCTGCGATCCATGAATGCCCGTTATGGCTCATTCATCCCTGCTTTTTCAAAGTAACCTACAAGGACATAACTTTCACTTTTGAGGACCCTTTTGAGGACCCTGCAGAGCTCAATAAATGTATTCACGTTCACAAAGGAGAAGCTATGGACCTTAGTAAAACCTAACTGCTGTCTCACAAGTTCTCTCTTTTGTTCCATAGGTTTCCCTTCCGTATCTAATTCGACGCTGATGTCTTTATTCGCGTAGTCCATCTATCTTGTTGTCTATGCTTCAATCCGTCGCGTTGTCTCCCTCTTTGTTCGGTAAGTTCCCTTCCATCGTGTTGATTATGTTTTCGTTACATGATTATAGATATTTTATGTCATTAAATTTATTCTTTCTCGGTATCCCTCTTTGGGGCGGCCTCTGTTCTTCTCGCCCCACCTCCTAAATCAATGTTCTTTTTGTTTGCGATTGTTATGGCCAAAGACCACCACAGAGGCAGCACGGACAAAGACAGCGGACCCACAGGAAACGCACCAGCCTCACAGACTCAACACCAGAGGATGCCATTGCCCAATACAGGCTCAAAAGGACAACCATCCTCTGCATCCTGACCATCATCGCCCAACAGGCTGACGGCACCAACACAGCGGATAACCAACATCCCACCCCACACAAAGCTGCTGTCTGTGATGCACCTGTTGGCCTCTGGTACGGGGGTACCAGAAGCCAACAGGTGAATCTGGCACCCGCCAGATTCGGAGGACTCTCACAGCCAGCCGCATCAAAGTCCCTTACACCTGTCCTGGATGCCATCATCAGCCTGGTACCCCAGTATCTATACGTCCACCACAATGCGCATGATCCACTGGAGACCAAGCAAGGACCATATACCATAGCTGGATGCACGCACGTGTTGGGGGCAATCCACAGCACAAATGTCCTACTTGTGCCCACTGGTGACATAGAACACAATCACGACACCAGAAAGCACACGCATTCCATCAATGTGCAGGCAAAAGTGGAACACCAGGGACTCTTCACCAATGTCGTCGCCAACTACCCAGCCAGCGTGCATGATTTCTTTATCCTCCGACAGTCCATCATCAACCAGGGCTACCAGGATGGCACCAAGAGAAATTCACAGCCCCTTGGCAAGTTCCAAATGAATACCCCACACACCTCAACTCCACAACCATGCAACTCACAACTCTGGCAATACACACATCACAAAATCACATACAACATGCAAAACAACATGCCCACCCACCAGACACGATAGAACAACTTACAATGTTAACCTGGGCAAACCGTGAACATGAGCCATCAATGGCATGGCACCCCAGCCACACAATAGCAGAATGTGGGGAGAGGTGGGAACCAGGAATGTGTGAAGGAGGCAGGAGAACCATGATTGGGAAAGTACAGATTGCCAAGAGTGGAGGTGATGTGCTGGACAGACCGCAGTATGCAGAACACACCCATATCCATGGCGACATACACCTCTGGTATATGAAGTGTAGTGGACAGTGGACGCAACCATGTCACCCCAGCCAGTGGGGAAGTACACAGAAATGTTGCCTGTTACGTCCCCCCAGTAAGCGTGAGCGGAGTGGGATGGCCTGGCATACGCCAGGCCAGCGTAGGGGTATGAATAAAAAGCACGTAGACCTGGGCATGGTCCTCTTCTGGAATGCCCAACGTCTCTGGGCTGCGCCTCTCACCCCGCCATGAGGCTGATGCCGTCCTCCTAAGCGGAGTTGCCTGAGATCCTGTACGCCTGCCGTACCCCAGCCCGCTGGACCCCGAACCAGTCAGGCCTGCTCCTGTGCAGCCAGGCCACACTGATCACCTGCCGACAGGAGGGCCCACCACGTGCCGGCGCAAACTCCAAGCCCGAGGCCCGCGACCCTGGCAGCCTCTCAGACCATCACGGCCTCCACGACACAGGCCCGCTTTTCTTCTTTCTTTTTGATGTACTCTACTGCTGCATCCGGCCTACACTACAGTTAAGTAGGTCACACATTTGGAACTGAGTCTTGATTACACAATGGCAGTGAACATTATTTAAGGCAGAGTTTATGTCATTATACTCCCTTCGATGTGGTGCCACCAAGTCTGTGCATAGCATTACAACCACACGTGTCTGTGGGCCTACGCAAACTACTGCCCTCAGCCTACGCTGCGCACGAGTAGGTCACAGAATTGGAACTGAACATTGATCATTCAAAGGCAGAATACATATCATTGCACGCAAGGAGAGGCGTAAGGGGATGACACGTTGCAGTCCGGAGGGAATAGGACCATCGTTACGGAGGTGATCGAACACTACCGACAACTGCCCTGGTGTCACTAACTCTGTGCATCGTGAGCCAACGACACGTGGCTGTGGTCCACTGCTGACCACTGCCTCCAGCCTACACTGCGGTCCAGTAGGTCACAGAGTCTTGATTTAGCGATGGTGGAGTTCATATCAGCATCATCGCAGACTGCATTCCCCCTATGTGTGTGTGCTGCAGTGTGCCAAGGGGATCAGGGACATGATGCAGGGTAATTTTGGGTGTGCAGTGTGCTACACCTCGTTGTGTATGTGTGCCATTGTGTCCATCTTCCCCATCCCCCAGTCCCTGGTCATTACTCACCCTGTTGATGTTGTGTCCGGTCCTCTCGAGCTGTGTCCGTACTCCCTACTCCTTGCACCATCTCCACACTGATGACTGTGTCCTAGCTTTCCTCCAGCTCCTCCTGTGGCGCAGGACTGCCACCTCCTGTCACCGTTGCAGCCTTCCTGTTTGCAGCGGGTTTGTGCCTGATTTAGGTTGTCACATCATGCCAGCACCTCTTGGCCTCCTCGATTGGCCTCCTCGGAACTCCGACTGCATTCCAGGTGGTCTACTTGTGGGTCAGTTGATGGTAGTGTTCTGTCACCTCTGTGACGCTGATCTGGTTTTGCTGTGGACTGCACCCAGTCTTCCTCTCCCTCTTCTCCTCGGCCGTCCCCGTCCCCGTTGTTCCTTGATGGTGGTCTGTGGGGGTTTTGGGGTTCGTGTTGGCCTCTGCGCTGGGTCAGGGTGCATCCATGGTGCTGCGCACTTTGGATTGTTTCTGGTGTGTTTTTCTTGTTCTGCTTTTATAGTGCATTTTCCTGCCAGACGCGTGGGATTTGCAGGCCTGTGGCTGGTTTCACAGCTTTTTGTATCGCGCTTGGTCTTTTTAGGCGTTCGTCTTTCTCATTTTTGCAGCATGGCGTTACTTTTAACACGGTCATTTGGCGCGTTATCTTGTGACTATTGCATGGTACCGCCGTGTTGTGAATTCTTGGTTAACACGGCGTACATTTCCCGCGATAGACTGAGATGTTGTAGGTTGCGTTAAGTAACTTTTGCGATGGTTATCACACGTTCTTGCGAATATGTCCCCATGTGTATTATCCCACCTTGCTAAATTGAAATGCCTTGTAGCACTACTGCAAGAAGCAAGGAGCAAGATTTGTGTGGTATTTTAACTTTCATGCAGAGATCATAATGGTGTTTACTTCTCTGTTGTTTTTCTTCTACTTTGTGGGCTATATCCTTTTGATCCAGTTCTGGAGTTTGAACTTTAATGGCCTTTTTAAACCACCAAGGGCATAATTTGGACACAGGCTCTCTCCCCTTAAGTAAACGGAAAGGTGAAACTTCAGTCGTTGAGTGAGGAGTTATACGGTATAACCATAATTTCCCTCTCAACTTATCCTTCCACTCTGCACCAAAGTTTCATGCCCAAAGAATGTCCTGTTTGAGAACCCTATTGTACCTTTCTACTTGACCATTACCCTGAGGTTTATATAAAGCTGTAGTCACATGACAAATATTGCAGAATTTTAAAAAATCTGTCATTTCACGGGATTTTAATTGTACACCATTATCAGAAATGAGCACTTCAGGGTACCCTTCTCTAGCAAACACTTCTTTTAAGAGCGAGACAACACTATTTGTGGTAGCATACGGAACCAACTTTACCTCAGGCCATTTAGAATGGTAATCCACCATTACTAACGCAAATCTACAATCCTGAGGCAGAAAATTAAAAGGCCCTGCGATGTCTAAACCAACCTTTTGCCATGGATAGTCAGTCCACTTGACAGGAATGAGAGGAGCAGGATCACACTTGAGCATTTTCTCACTGCATACACATTCAGGGCATTCTCTGACCATTCCATCAACACATCTGTCTAATCCAGGCCACCAAAATACAGACCTGATAAGTCTTTTCATAGAAGACATCCCCAAATGACTTTCATGACTCGTTGTCTGAAAATTAGATCTCCTTCTATAATCAAATCATTAGAAATCTTCCAATAGGGAAACAACTCATCTGATATTTCCTTCTTAGAAGGCCAACCTATTCTGGTATAATTAACGACTTGCCGCAACAGATCAATCTTCATCACTGGCCTTTTTCCACAGTTCTTCAGAAATGGAACCAAATTCTTCAGATAAAACTTCAGAAATGTTCGCAACAACTTCTTCATCATCAGTTGCATCATTCACATTACAGGGAAGTCTTGACAAACATTAACCTAGCTATTCTGGCAGTGGCGTTAACACCACCACCGGGAGACAAAATAGGAACCAAAGGCTTGCGATCAGTCTTTAAGACAAACCGTGCACCTCAAATGTAGTTTCTGAAATGTTCCACTCCCCATACACATGCCAGCAGTTCCCTTTCGATCACTGCATAGCGTCTTTCTGTAACATTTAAAGTGCAGGAGGCGAAAGCTACATTCCATTCATCCTTACCTGCACATTGAGACAAAACACAACCTAGTCCATATAGACTGGCATCAACAGTAAGTACACAAGTATTTCCGATACAAAAAGGTTTGAGAGTGGGAGCAGCAATCATTTCTGCCTTAATGTTTTCAAAAGCTTCCTGTTGTTTTTCACACCAAACAAACTCAGTATTTCTCCTCGTTAATTCTCTTAAAGGTTCCATTTTAGTAGCCATTTTTTTTATAAACTTACTATAATACTCGCAGAGTCCTGAAAAAGAAAGAAGTTTATCTTTAGAGTCAGGAGCAGGTGCCTTGAGGATAGCATCAACAAGTGATTTTTTTGGAACAACACCTTCTTTAGATAGCGTGTGTCCAAAATATTCAACAGATTTCTGAAACAGTTTGCACTTGTTCCTCTTCAAGGTAAGTCCATATTCTTTGAGAATAGTACACACTTTTTAAAGATGTTCTAAATGAGTTGCTTCGTTAGGTGAGTAAATTGAAATATCGTCTTGAAAACATTTTACACACGACTCCATCTGTTTAAAAAGATGACACATAGATCTCTGAAACACAGATGCCGCAGATGCTAACCCGAAAGGCATCCTCTTGAATTGAAAAAGACCATGTGGTGTAATAAAAGCAGTTATGTGACGAGACTCTTTGGCTAATTCAATTTGATGATATGCGGACCTAAGGTCCAAAGTGGAGAACACTGTGGCACCCCCTAACGTGCTCACCACCTCGTTAATATTGGGCAGGGGGTGGCAATCAATCAAATTATTAGCATTAAGAGCTCGAAGGTCTATGCACAGCCTCAAAGATTTGTCTGGTTTGCGTGCTAAAACAATCGGAGAAACCCACTCCGAAGACTCCACTTCTTCAATAACACCCTCATCTAACATTCCCTTCAAAGTCATACCAAATTCATCCCTTACATTAATGGGTACATTTCTAAGTTTCTGTTTCACAGGAGACGCTCCCTTCTTAAGCTTAATTTCATGAGTGATACCTTTGAGCTTCTCCTAATGTATCTGAAAAGACTTCAGGAAATTATTTTTCAATGACATCAAAACCATCACCTTTTCCAATGACCATGACAGGTTCTTTGCTACGGGGATTCAGGCTAATCCCTAATCTCCATTGATCTCGCCAACCTCAAACATTAACACCTTTTCTTGCTACATAAACTTTTATAAAAGATGATCTTCCCTTGAACTCAACATCTGAAGCAACATATCCCTTGAGATCAATAGTAGATCCATCAAAACGTTGAGCTATGATGTCAGGAGGACACAAATCCTTCACAGACATGACCTTACTAAACTTTTTATTAAAATAATCATCAGTAATGATGGTCCACGGCAATCCGGAATCAGCCATGAGTTCTAAAGCTTCATTTAAAAACTTAACTTCACACATAGGTGAACATACATCTTCCTCAAGAGAACATACATCAATAATAGATACAACAATACCTCTTTCACTGACCGTATCTCCATAAGAGGGATTGGTACCTCTTACGCAAGAAACCTTGTTGGTCCTAGAACCAACATTCCTATCTATGTTGATAGTTATTTTACGGTCATCTCTGCAAGCCTTTGCAAAATGCCCTATCCTTCCACATTTGATACACTCCTTCCCTATGGCAGGACAAAATTGTAATGATGCTACATGGTTAGTACTTCCACATCTGAAACATACAATAGGTTTGATATCCCTATTACCCTAGTGAGAAGTCTTTGTGAAAGATATTTTTTTCACAACACAAACTTCATCTATGCATTTATTACTCCTATCACCTTTTGCACTAGCATCTTCAATAGTTTTCATCCATTTGTCGGATTGTTCAAAAGCTTTTACCGTAGCTATTGTGTCATGCATATTAGGATTTCCTAACGCCCATAATTGATCTTGGGTTTTCTTGCTTTTTACATTTACAATAATTTGGTCTCTAATCATTTCATCTGCTAGATTACCAAAACTGCAAGAAACCACAAGAGTCCTAAGTGTAGTTAAAAAATCATCAAACGTTTCAGATTCCCTTTGTGCTCTAGTATAGAACTTATACCTGTTTAGTGCTATACATGTCGTGGGTTTAAAATGAGGCTCCATGCGTGAAAGTGCTTCTTCAAAAGTGCTGAGTTCACCAGACACTGCAGGTAAAGTTCTAAAAACAGCTTGTCCCTCAGATCCAAGGCAAAGTAATAGAATACTTTTTTTCCTCTCGTTACCCATCCTATCTCCGCCAATGGCTTTCAAGTACGTTAAAAATTCCTCCTCCCACCTGGACCAGGGAATAGGAGAATCACCCTTTGATTGCAGAAATTTAGTAGGTGGTTTGAATTGCATGGTAGCACAATAGAGTACGTTAACATATAAATAGTGCAGCAATATACTACTAAAGTTGTATGTAAGTGGGTTATGGAAATGAATAAATTAATGTAGCACTAAAACAAACAGTGCGTTAAAAATAAGTAAAAGTGGAAAGCTGAGCACATTAGCGTGATGTGCAGTAATGTATATAAACGTTACAATATTAACACTTAAAGTAAGTGATACCACAGAATATGTATGAAAAATTCAAGTCAAAGTGTGACAGGTGTCACCAAGTACCTTTTAAAATTGCGTGCACAGCCGTGCGCATCGGCGATAATAAATAATTGATACTATGTGCCCAGCCGTGCACATCGGCTATGCGAAGGATCCACAGGTAAGACGGAAATGTAGTGGTGCGCATCCACGAAAACGCACTCAGGAATTCCAAAATGGCCACAGGGTTACATCGCATGATGACGCGAATGCGTCGCGTGATGACGCGGTATAACCAAAATGCAGCCACGTAGCGTGATGATGCGGCACCTGAATGCAGCCGGAGAAATCTTCTTACGAACAGCACAAACTCCGTTCCACTCCAATGATTCCAAGGAGGGCGTCAGTGTCCAGTAGCAGGTACGATGTCCCTCGTCGCCAGTGTAAAATTCCAATGAATTAAGCAAATAAATCCAGTAAAGATATAAATCCAGTTTAATGGAAAGAGCACAGTACTGCAACCACAGAAGTCCAAGCTCGAATTAATCAGAACACCCTTCCAAATGAAGTCATAACAAACTGTATGGAAGGTGCCATGGTTAATTAAAAGGGAGAGGTATGGTAAGATTACAAGCAATGTAACAATTTGCTCTCCTTCCGCCAATTATGGGTTGGAAATGTTTTCTGTTCTCCAGCAGTTAATAATAAGAATGGCATAGTAATCCTGTTTCACAAGTCACTAAATGTTCTTTTGCTAAATGAGGTCAAGGATAATAATGGTAGATGGCTTTGACTGAATATTAAGTTCAATAATACGCAATTTTCTATCTGTAATGTATATGGCCCTAATGGTATTGATCTGATATTTTTGAATGATTTCTCTATTCTTTCTTCTCATGCCTTAGAAAATTTGATTCTGGGAGGTGATTGCAACCAACTTATGGACCCTCTTTTAGACCGGAAATCTCAAACCAAATTAATTCCCAATAGAATACAAAAGACTTTCCACAAAGCTATTACATCTGGAGGGTTGTTAGATGCTTGGAGAATTTCTCACCCTGATGTCTTGAAATTTTCCTTCTTCTCTCCTGCTCACAGGTCTCATTCACAAATAGATTACATATTTCTCACCCAATCATCTCTTCAATTCATGACCCATGCAGAGTTTTGCTCCATTCTTATCTCTGATCACGCCCTGGTCATTATAGACATGGATTATCCCACTTACACTCCCATCTCACGCCGATGGCGTTTTAACAATGCCCTTTTGTTAGACACTCAATTTGTTGAACACTTTTTACTATTTATACAGGAATTTTTCAGAAAAATCTTTCCTCTGATTCACAGCTTAATTTTATTTGGGATGCTTTCAAAGATACCACCAGATCATTTATAATAGATTTTGTTTCCTGGAAAAAAAATAAGGCACTTAATGATGCAACACTAATTTTCAAACAAGTTAAGGCTTTAGAGCATGAGTATTTTACCTCAAATTGTTCTGATACTTTGTCCAATCTCATTAAAGTCAAATTGGAATATAATAAACAATCCTGGGATAATGCTTGCAGCAGTTTCCTCAAATTTAAAGCTAAAATGTACGGCGGCCACAATAAAACTGGCAAATCCCTAGCCAACTATCTTAAAATTAAAAAACAGAAATCCAAGATCGTTGCCATCACAGATAGCGCAGGAGTCAGTCATATCACTGATTCTAAGATCCTTGAATGTTTCATTGAATATTACACTTCTATTTATACTCCCGAGTCGACCCCTTCGTCTGACCAAATTGATTCATTCTTTCAAACCATTCCCAAACCCGCCGATAATCACGTTGAACTTACATCCCTCGATAGTCCAATATTAGGACAAGAAATCACAAATGCTATTAATCAACTTACCAAAGATAAAACACCTGGTCCGGATGGTTTTACTGTTCGTTTCTTTCTTCATTTCAAGCAATTTCTTGTTCCTCAATTGTTACTGCTCATAAATCACTTCTTAACCTCTGGTAAAATGCAAGGTTCCTTTAATCAAGCTATGCTCTGTTTGATCCCCAAAAAAGACAAAGACCCTTCTTATTGTAAGAATTATAGACCCATTTCCCCAATTAACACAGATTGTAAGATCTTTGCCAAATTATTAGCCCTTCGTTAAATCCGGTCATCCTGGACTTAATTAATATATATCAATCAGGGTTTGTAACGTGGTGACCAATTACAGATAACTCCAGGACTTTCCTAAACATTATTCTTTTAGACGCCAAGGCGGACTCACCAGTTGCTGCAATTACGTTAGACGCCAAAAAGGCCTTCGACAGAGTAAATTGGGAATTCATTTTTGGAGAATTCAAATGGATCGGCTTTAGTCCCCCCATCATTCGATACATCCAGTTGCTATACTCTGCACCCTCCACCTCCTTTTGGGTGAATGAATGTCAATCCAAATACTTTTCACTCTAGAGAGGAACTAGTCAAGGGTGCCCCATATCCCCACTTTTATTTATTCTTACCTTAGAACATATTTTGGAAAAACTTTGATGTTTTCCACAGTTTACGGGATTCCAATTTAAACATATGGATATTAAGTTTATTGCTTACGCAGACGACATTTTATTATATCTCTCCAATACCACTACCTCTTTGCCAGTATTTTTCTCTTTGCTAAATGAGTACTCTTTAGTCTCTGGTTATAAACTCAATATTGACAAATCCAAGGTTTTGCCATTAGATAAACATTGCTTCTCTGATATGTTTAAAGACAAAGGGTTCAAATGTAACTCAAAAAGTATTAAATGCTTAGATATCCTATACACAAATAATAGCAAAGAATCCTTTAAAATTAATCTTGCAGATATCTTTAAAAAACTTTTGGCACTCATAGATAGTTGGTCCCCACTATTTTTGTCTTGGTGGGGTAGGTTAGCCACAATTAAAAAGATGATGCTTCCGATCATTAATTTTTATCCATCCATGCTCCCAATTACTCTTCCACTTTCTTTCTTTAAAACCATCAATCGTTCCTTGACCAAATTCCTATGGAATAATCGCAAGACCAGGTTTTCACTAATTCGACTTCAACAGCCCAAAGACCTAGAAGGGGTTAATTTTCCTAATCTTAGAAATTACCATTCTGCATTTACCCTGAAACAAATTTGGACCTTTCTTTCAGCCAACTCACATACACCATTAACGGCCTGGAGCTTCCTAGAACAGTCCCATTACACACCATTCTCCTTTACCGCCGCCATTCGTCTATCTCAGCCCCATGGACGTCTTTTATCTCCTACTCTCACCCCTTCTACTGCAGTTGCCACCTCTTTGTTTAAAGCCCATCTCTCTAAATCGTATATTTTTGCACATACTCATATTTGGTATAACAAACACTTAAAGATTAATAACAGAGACCTATTTTAGAAAGAATGGTATGATGAAGGCATTATTACATTTGAAAATTTAATTATTGATGGGTCTCTTATGGACTTCATGGAGATCCAAGAGAAGTATGAATTAGGAAGGTGGAATCTGACTACATGGTTGCCCCCACTTTCTTCCTGGTTTTTTGATGGTTTTTGACTTAGTTTGGCTGGGAACCTGCTAATCAGGTCCCCAGCATATCTGCTTTCTCTTACAAATGGATTCCTAGTACCTTAGGTACACAACAGATTGGATTCTGGGATGCCCTTATAAGTCCCTAGTATATGGTATACTATGTACCCAGGGCATAGGTACCCCAGAGGCCTACCAGGCAGTTGAAGCATGTATTATGCCAGCCCTGGGAAGCCCTCCAAAATGACACCACAGGTCTGCTACTGCAGCCTGGGTAAGGTGGTGCATGCACCCCTTACAGAGATATAGGTTCACTATATCTCACCTATCACTGCACATAGAAACCCATCAGTCACCCCTATGGTTATATGTGAGAGGGTGCCCAAGCATGAGCTGAGCCCCTCTGCAGCCTTCGGAATCTATCCTCCGGGGTTGTCAGTAGTGCAGCCTGACAATGTACTCTTAAGGGCATTATAACCAAACGGTAAATGCTAACTTTGGACTGGCAGCACGGAAACTTGGCGTGTTTGGTGTCAAACACCTTGAAATCAACCCCCCACAGCAGTAAATGGTAGGGGAGTATGATCCCATCCTTCTAGAGGGAGAGACATGACAGCACTAGTATACCCGGTACCAACTTAAAAGAGGACTGACATCACAAAATGGATGCTGCAGCCGCAGACACAGGTCTGGCCTCCTGCTGCTGACCGAAACTCCGGTAGGGGAGGGCTGGACAATAGGTTTCCTGTCACAGGGAGGTGTAACCACCTCCCAGACAGGCTGATGTGTATTGGGGATGGGTGGGAGCACTCTGAGAGTGCTTTGAAGTCCTGCACTGGGGGCACATTTGGTGTCCCTGTGCATAGTCCAGCTCAAACCGGTTCAGGGGCTTCCAGCCCCTGCTCTGGCGTGAAACTGGACAAAGGAAATGGGTGTAGCCCCCCCTCTTTCCTAACCCTCCCATAGGTGGGTCCCCTGAGTTAGTCCAACCCCTTAGGTATACATAAGAAACCCTTGGCAACAGGACTTTAGATGTCCCTGGACGAAACTCTGCAACTGAATCCTGGAACTTCGACGCTCTACTCATGCCTAGAGGACTGAAGAAATCTCCCTTGGGGTCAAGGAGTGACTCCCCTGCTTGGCAGGCACCAACGAAGCAATTGCCGGTCTGCATCTCCAAAGCTCCCGACGGACTCCGAAGTATCTGCAGCCCAAGAAGATTTCCAGACTTCTCATAGGCCTATCTGAGTCCCCAGTAAAGCTGAGACCCACAGCTCTTGTGAGTGACGTGGAACTGGAACGCATAGTCACCGTGCACATTTGCAAGTGCATTGATTTCCCGACGTCTCTCGAAGTCATGCTTTGGGTTACTTGTAGCCCAAGCCCCGAGCACCATCTGCACCGAAGATTGTGGGCCTACACTCCACGAGTGTTCCGTGAGCCTGCTTCTTGCATTTTTGCTTGAGGCTCCTTCGCGATCCCTGGTCCGTCAGCTGGTGGGTCCTGTGAAGGCAACTCTGATTTTCCTTGGGCTTCCCTGGGTGCTCCAGATGTGCCCTGACTCCCCACCGGTGAGTCCCTCAGACCTTGCTGGTCTGCACCGAAGCATCTTTCTCCTTTCTGCGTGGGTTGCTGTTGCCAAAGCTTGTTGTGTCCAATCCGGGCACCAATGCTGCAGCACTCGACATCCTTTGTGGGACAGCTAGAATCCAGCTCCTGGTTCTCCTCAATGCCTCCTGGTCCTCGTGGCAGAAGAGTCAAGCTTTACCTTCTTCACCTGAAATCACCCGACATCAGTGGGCATTAGTCTATTGTGCCCCTGGTCACTGGCTAGTGACCCAGACTCTGTCCCCTCTGCTTTCAGGTTCTTCTCATCTTCGATCCAGGCTTGGATCTCTTCGGACACTTCACATCTTCCCGGCAGCAGCACTTCTTCGCCAGCTTCCATAGAAAATGACGACGCGATCCAACACCATTTGACACCTATGCACCCGGCTTCCCTGGGTGAGGTAATTCGAGTACTCCGGTGCTCCTGTGGGTGTTGACCTTAGAGCTTCCTAAGTCCAATAGGGTTTGGTCCTAGTTCATCTCTAAGTGTCCCTAATCTTTAAAAATCTAACCGCAACTTTCCCCATAGAAGGCTAACAGGAGCTTGCGGCTGTGTTCTCACACTGCACACGGCCCCCGTGGGTCCCCTGTGTCACTACCTTGGGTTGTTCCTTGGGGTCCCAGCGATTCTACAGGCTCTAGGCCTTGTGTCTAGTTAAATTGTGGTTCTTATACCACTATTTTAGTATATGGTTTGGCTCGCCCCTAGGGCCTAACGTGTATTCGTGCTATTTAACTGTAATATTTTAAGGGTAACTTATGTTTTTGGATCTCGAGCCTCATAAAGAGACTAGTAAGGTGTGTACACCCCTGTTCACGTGACATAGTAGTCATGCGTATCCATGGGATACACACACTGCCTCGTACTTGATCATAACATCCTTCTGAGGACTCTACGTCCGGATTTACAGTTGGTGTGTAATACCGCATACTGTACTTTATGCCATACTTACTGGAAAGATGTGAATGATGTATGGTATATTAAATCTGAAAATGTCAATAAAAATATGTTACAAAAAAAAAGAGACTAGTAAGGTGTGTTTAGTAATAAAAACATATATTTTATATATCTACCTGGTGTGGTTGCCTTTCATTTAGCCATTCAAGAGATTATACACTGGTAACAGAAGCTGCTTTACATTCCTTCAAGACTTAGCCTGAAGGCTGCTCTCCATAGCTACCACTAGGATAGCTTTCAATAAAGGTTGTCTTTAACCTTTCATCAATAAGGGGTTGTTTGGACTGGTGCAAGGTGCCCACTATAACTAGTGGACAGTATATACCAAGCCTCAGTACATCTCTAATTCAAATCCAATCCCACACTCTTCCTTGGTTTTACACAATCAGATATCCACTCTCTCTCTCTGGACTTCTCTACTCAGTTTAAAGCATCTACCATTTACAAGATATTGTCTCACCCTACTGATATGAGAACCAAATCTAGTACAGATATTTTGTGGGAAAAGGATTTGTCACAAGAACTCTCGTTTCATACTTGGGGTTTCATTTGGGCACACATTCACACCTCTTCACGATCAGCAAGCACATATATATATTATTTTTATGATAGGCTTTTTCTTACCCCGACTGATCTCCATAAGTTCAAATTGTTGGATGATGGTCTTGCCCTCATGAAAATAGCAATTTATTTCATATGTTCTTTCTCTGCCCTCTGGTTAAGAGTTTTTGGTTGCTCATTTGGAAGAAATTGAATTACATTTTATCCACAGATTTTCCATTTGATATTGTGCACGTTTTTCTGGGCAGCTCCTCCCCTATATGGAGTACCCAGGGAAGCGTGGGTAAATGTATTGATTTATTTATAGTTATTACCTTTCAGATTATTACCACGAATTGGAAGGATGCTGCCAAAATCTCGTACCACGCCTGGTGAAACCTTTTATGCCATCATCACAAGCTAGATCGCGCACATGCCACCTCTATACCCTTATTGATGAAAAAAAACTTACTCTAGTCACCAATCACGACATTCCTATCTAGGATGGCTGTTCGAACTACTTCGTAGGTACTCCGTTATGAACCTCCTTAATGATACTATGTTTAGTAAGTTGTTATTGCTATTTTTGTATTACTGTTAAGCTGCTTCTTATTATTTCCCCTTCTCTTCCCTTCCCTCCCCTTTTTACCCTTGTTTTAAAATGCTAAATTGCATATGCTTATGTACATGTTTAGATGGTTCAAATTGGTTTTGATCGTATACTCCTTAACATTGCTCATACCTGCTTGGGGTTTATTTTGTTCTTTCTTTTACTCACCTTACTCAAATTAAGGTTATTGTAGTGTTTGAACATTGGTTGTATACTTTATACTGATGTTTTACTTTGGATATTATCTCAATAAAGCATTTTAAACAAAAAAAACCTTGACTCCTTGATAGAGGATTCCAGGCAGGACAATTCCATCTCTCCTGCTGAGCCCGCACCTAAACGTATGAAGTCAAACACGCGGGCAGCACAGGCAAAACTTTAAGGCCCCAAGCCTAAGGTAACAGGGGAGTCCAACACTATGTTTTCGTTCGTGGACAACACCTTTATTCAGAATCTATATAAAAACTATTCTAAAATTCTGGAGACACATCTGTAACCCATTAGGGAGAGCCTTGAGAAAATTGAGTCATCCAGTCACAACACCAAGAGTGCACCACAACATCTGCCGGAGTTACTCGCACTGTAAATATTCCCTAAATCTACAGCCTGTGCCAGGCATTTGCAATGTGCAGGTGGTACATTCCACAGAATCCAGAGCCTCAACCTCCCCACCCCCCATCTGTAGTCACCGGGACCAGAAATTGTGCTGTAAATGATCGATCAGGTATTTTTCACGGCATGAGCGGCCCCACCGGGATCATTTCATAGGGAGCACTAGGCCATCGGATCACCCAAGTGTCAGAAGGCGGGGGAGACTTTCTGATGAACAAAGCTTCCAGCACCGTAAATTTTAATCTACCACCCGAGTCATGCCCCTATGTTCAGATAATGATGGGGGTACCTCCATTGCAAGTAAATCAGGTGGTCATGGGGGGACTTAAAAACAATGTCCCCAACTGGCTTAGTACACACAAGTAGTTTAATCCTGCAGACAGCTGTGATATCTTAATGGAGCCAAGAGTGGGATGGGTCGGGTCATCAACGGGAAAATATAGATGGAGACGGTGTTGTAGTTAACTTTAGGTATCCGGTCAGTGTGTGGAAATTACTGAGTGCTCATTCATTGGAAATCTCGAAAAGTTCACTAATTGCCATACTACCTTTAGGGTATTTTTTAGAGGCTGATCACACAAGTACCTCATTGTTTTACCAATAGCTATTCACAGCAGCCTGGATGGGGTTTGAAGTTTAAAAAACAAATATGCACCCCCTATAGGATTGCCACGAGGTGGATTGTCTGGCCCCAAGCACTCCAGAGAATGATCACTGTCCGTACCGGGGAAGAGCATCATAACTTGCATATCTTGGAGCAGGGTTTTGCCAGCGATAGTGGGGGGGGGGGCAATAGTATCTAGTATTGTTGACTATTCCCGATGGCACTGGTACACACAATGAAGCATACTCCCCAGACAATGCTTTGCATACTCCCTCCTCCCCCAGTCAAGTGCTTGAGTGACTTGCCTTAACCCCTGTAGCTTCAACCTCTGTCAAGAATTTTGGGCTAAAAATATTAAGCTGCAACATTGTGGGTCTTCGTACTAAGTTACTAATGCCAGACTGGCAAAAGTTTGTAAAATTGTATGATACAGTCTTATTGCAGGAGACTTGGGAAACTAATCTGATACATTTTGATGGTTATATGTGTTTTAGCCTCCCCGCCACACCATCCCGCTCTGGCAAAGTTTCTGGTGGATTATCCATTTGGATTATTCTTTTGATTGGTGGTTGTGCAGAGTCAGTGAGTACCCCTGTCTCTGACTTTCAAGCTGTTAGATATAGGTGGGCTTTGACTCTATTTCTTATTAATTTTTACAATAATGATTTTGTAAATGTGCCCAATGAAATATTTCCGGGCTTATTTTCTTATATCTCTATGTTCACACTTGGCTAAACCCGGTAGGACTTTCCTGAGCCCTGGCATCACAAAATGGATGCCTCTGCCACAGACACGGGTCTGGCCTCCTGCTGCTGATTGAAACTCCGGCAGGGGAGGCCTGGACAATAGGATTCCTGTCGAGGAGAGGTGTCACCACCTCCCCAAACAGGCAGATGTGTATTGGGGCTGGGTGGGAGCACTCTCTGGTGCTTTGAAGTACTGCACTGGGGGCACGTTTGCTGTCCCTGTGCATAGCCCAGTTCAAACCGGTTGCAGGGTCTACCTGCCCCTGCTCTGGTGCAAAACTGGACAAAGGAATTGGGTGTAACCACCCCTCTTTCCAGGCCCACCCATAGGTGGGGCCTTAGAGTTAGTCCATCCCCTAAACTTACTATAAGTATAGGAATCCAGTCCCTAGGACTTTAGATTACCCTGGACGAAACTCTGCAACATATATCCTGGACCTTCGATGTTCTACTTTAACTAGAAGACTGAAGAAATCTCCCTTGGGGTCAAGGAGTGACTCCCCTGCTTGGCAGGCACCAAAGAAGCAACTGACCGGTCTGCATCCCTGAAGCTCCCGCCGGACGCCGAACTCTTTGCATCACCAGAGGTGGATTTCCAGACTTCCCCGAGACTATCCTGAGTCCACAGCAAATCTGAGGCCCGTGGCTATCGTTGGTGAAGTGGAACCATGACCCCTGGACACAGAGAACTTTTGCAGCAACACTATCTTCCTGGTCCTCTTCGAAGTTGTGTTTTGGGCTCCGAGTAAACCCAGCCTTGAGCACCTCCTGCACCGAAGATTGTTGGCCTCCACTCCACGAGTGACCCGTGGGCCAGCTTCAAGTGTGACTGCTCGAGGCTCCTTCGCGATCACTAGCCTGTTGGCTAGCAGGTCCCCACGAAGGCAACTCCTTTTCTGATTGAGCTTACCTGGTTGCTCCAGATGTGCCCTGACTTACCCTTACTGGGTGAGTCCCTCAAACCTTGCTGGTCTGCACCGCAGTCCTTTGTCTGAATTCCAGTGACTTGCCGCTGCCAAGGCTTGTTGGGTCCATTCTGGTCACCGACACCGCAGCACTCGACAGACTTCGTGGGACAGCTCGACTCCAACTCGTGGACTTCGTCAACGCCTCCTGGACCTCGTGGCTGAAGAGTCAAGACACCCATCAACTCACCTGAAGCACCCGACATCTGTGGGCATTGGTCCATCCTGCCCTCAGTCACTGGCAAGTGACCCAGACTCTGTCCCCTCTGCTTTCAGGTTCCTTCCATCCTAGATCCAGGCTTGGATCTCTTCGGACACTTCTCCTCTTCACGGCAGCCACAGTTCTTTGCAGGCTGCCATTGAAATCGACGACGGGACCCGACACCAAAAGACACCTATGCACCCGGCTTCTTTGCGTGAGGTAACTTGAGTACTCCGGTGCTCTCGTGGGTGCTAGTCCTAGAACTTCTTAAGCCCAAAAGGGTTTGGTCCTGACTCGATTAGAAGTGTCCCTAATCTTTAAATTTCCAACCGCGACATTGCCCGTAGAAGATAACGGGAACCCGCCGGGGTGTTTACACACTGCATACAGTCCCCGTGGGTCCCCTGTGTCACTACCTTTGGTGGTTCCTTGGGGTCCCAGCGATTCTACAGGCTATAGGCCTAGTGTCTATTCCATGTCGTGGTTCTTATACCACTTTTTTGGTATATGGTTTGGTACGCCCCTAGGGTCCAAACGTGTATTTGTGCTATTACTGATAATTGCTGACTTGTAAACTAAGAACTTCAAACTCCAGGCTCATAAAGAGACTAGAGGGGTGTGTTTTATCTTAAATACATGTATTTTGAATATATTCCTGGTGTGGTTGTCTTTTCATTAGATCATTCAAGAGATTATAGACTGGTAAAAGAAGCTGCTTTACATTCCTTCAAGACTTAGCCTGAAGGCTGCTCTCTATAGTTATCACTAGGATGGCTTTCAATAAAGGTTGTCTTTAACCTATCACCATAAGGGGTTGTTTGGACTGATACAAGGTGCCCGCTAGAACTAGTGGACAGCATATATCAGGCCACCTTCTCACACCTATTAACTGATACTGCCCGCACAAAGGACAGTAAGTCATTATGGAAGGCTGTCTTATGTATGCACTCTCTACACCAAGGCCGCTCAATGATCAGGTGTCTGTTAGACCCGGAAGGTCCCAGAGACCACCGACTCCGACGCGGTAGCTTGATGTGAGGCGGGAAGGCACTCCGAAAGCTATGTGTGAAGTAGTTGTGCAGCACACACTCAGACTGACCCAGTAAAGCACACGTAATAAAGAGACACCACTCCAGAGTCATTGACAAAAACATGTAGCTTTATCTATCATCGGTCAGGATTAGAAATGCAAAACTCGCACAGGGTGCAGAATGAACGATTTCTCTAACTTCAGGTCACTACAGGTAACACTTCTGGGGCACATAGTCACTAAAGGTAACATTTCTTGTGTACATGGTCAACATATGCGACATTTCTTATGCCCCGGTTCAATAAAGACCACATTTCCTATGCAGTGTAAATACAACAGGGAAACACTCCTAACCCACTAGGCGATATAAATGAACATTCTCAAGATTCTAACTCAATGTGGGCATTCAGGCTCATTATCAGTAACCATGCCCATCCTAGAAGACCAGCCAGGTAGCAGTTCCGTTGCAGGTATCTTCTCATTACCAGTGACACCTCCTAGGCAGATCTACATTCACTCTCGGCCCCAGGCTTCCTGCATCTATCCACATAAGTGAGCATTCATAAGTAGAGGCACAATCTGTCAACTACTCCCCTGCGGTTAATCAATACAGGCAATAGGTCTCCTGCAGAGTTCTAGAGCAGAGTCTAAGGAGGCACTTTCGCCGAGGGGGGGGGAAGGGGCGTCGCCCAGGCGGTGATTATGCCGGTAGGCTATGCTGGCCAGGTGCGTAGTCCCCCGACCCCCCCCCCCCCCTCACTCACCACTCTGTGGGGGAAGTTTGAGGCCCAAAGCTGCATCCGTTCTGGCAGGTGCTGGACGCCTCCTCCCCGGTCAGCCTGCTCCTTACTTCACGTGGGGGCCTCGACCAGGGGAGGCGGATCGGCACGCTGGTGACTTCGGGGGAATCCTGGGGCTCCCTTCCTTTCCTCAGAACCCCACACACGGAGCCTGGAGTGAGCCGGAGCCCCCGAGCGAGTTCCTGGTTCAGCAACCAATCTGGTCGCAGCTTCCTGGGTGCGCGGCCAATGACGCGGCCGGCACACCGGTTGCCGGGCAACGCCTCCCTTCGAGCTTCTGGCCTAGTGCGGCCTCGGCAACAACCGCGGCGGCCCTCCCCTTGCTTCGGGGGCCGCAGCGGGGTTCAGGACATGCGGTCTTCTTCCTGAGCGGCGGTGATTTCAGCCCCAGCGTCCTCACACACCACGGCGCCTGGGCTGCAGCGACGATTCCGGCATACAGCGCTCCTTCAGGGCGAAGCGCTCACATACAGGTACCCGGGCAGCGGCGGTGATCTTGGGCAGACACCGCTCCTTGACCCAGCGTGGAGGGGGCACAGCGTTAGCACGCTAGGGGTGGCTCTAGTCATTAAGGCAGCACAATCAGGTTCTGGGCACACGGCAGCGCCCCAGCATGGCGCTCACAAAAAAAATTGCAAGCTCTTGAAGGACAGCGCTCAGTGGGCACAAGGTTTGCAGGAAGTGGCAGATTCTGGCAATATAGCGCTTGGTGTCACAGCGCTTTACCTTGTGGCTCCCCAGCACTCAGGGATCACAGCGCCAGTGGGAGAGCTTCAGGTGTTAGGGGCACAACGCTTCTTCCCTCAGGGCTGGCAGTAGATGGTAGGCCTTGGTTACAGGAGTTGGTAGTAGTGGGAAGAAGGAAGGTAGTCTCAGGCAGGCACACTGGAGTTGGCTCCCCGAGTTCCCCTCACACTGGGCAAGGTCAGCAGGCTATCAGGATCACTCAGCTATCTTGGGAACAGCAGGGCCTAAGCTCAGTCAGCCTCGGTAGTGTAGCTTCCCCTGGCTCAGCAGCCTATACTCTGGTGGAGTGTCCCCAGGTCCAGTAGTGCACCAACTAACTGTCAGGTTTTCCCTCCCTTACCTTTATACCCCTAGGTCAGGTGACCCTCAAAAAGGCGGCAAGTTCTGGCGCCAGCCTAAGGGGTGGGAAGATTCTAGAAGGCTCTGGGGACTCTGTGGTGGCTTCTCTGGTGACAAGAGGCGGGACGCTCAGGGTTACAGTAACATTATGTCCCAACCTGATCCCAACTACTAGCGAGCAGAAGGACAGTGGCCACTCCGCAGTAGCAGGGGCCTATGGCAACCATATTGTTAGGAGACAGCACCTGCACGTCAGCACTCTTCAGCAGCGGTAATGCGCCAATAGTCCTAGGTCCAACGAAAAATGGCGGTAAAAACTAAGGCAGAAAGGGAAAAAAATGCGGGGTAAGACCACCCTAGGGCTGACAGGTCTAACAGTGTCACATATATGGGGAGGACTGGGTGGCATACTTTGAAAACATCTACTATGATGATAATCTGACCTGTTTACAGCTATGGCCCGGGGACTTCCTTCCTTCCTATCAATTTCTTTGCAAAAAGTGAAGACTGCCATCCAAGGAGAGTGTGGGAGAGAAAGCGGCTGGGCCTGATGGCGTCCCAATTGATGCTATTAAGTGCAACATAAATCTTTGGGCCCCATTGCTGACAAATGTCTATGGCAACATGAGCATTTCGTTGATCCCCCGCTCTTGGGCCTCATCAGTCATTGTCCCGATCTTTAAAAAGGGCAATAGGGTGGAGCCTAAATGTTATTACCCTACTTTCCTGATAGATATTCCAGCTAAAATCTTGGGAAGAGTTCTGTATAACAGAATAGTAGAATGAGTCAATGAAAATAATGTGTTAAATAAATGTCAATACAGTTTCCGAAGTGGCATAAGGACGATTGATCAATGCCTCAACTTAAACCTGATTATTGGGAAAAACACAGTGGCCAAACAGTCCACACTATATTTAGCTGTGTTAACCATGCAAAGTTTTGGTAATCCCTTGTTAACTTGCAAATGGACCTATCTCTAATTCACCTGCTGGTTTCCCTGCATACGGGCATCAAGGCTCGAGTTAGGTTTGGGAATAATGGAGGCGTTACCGAAAGATTCAGCATTGATCAGGGGGTCGCCAGGGGTGCGTTTGAGCTCCTCTTCTTTTTATCTTGTACATTAGTGCTCTTAGTACGAAGCTTAGTAAGTGTACCCCAGATGTGCCCATGGTGAATGGTGTCCCCCCTCTCAACATTACTATAAGGGGATGACACAGTGTTAATGGCTCGCACCCCCAAAGCCTTGCATCATTTAGTGCAGTCTTGTTAATTTCATGGCCAAGTTGGATTTACTAACTCATTTTAACAAAGTATTTTATAATGACCTGTGTCCCAAAGCGTACGCGACCCCTATCTATCGCTGTGGGCACCAATGTGTTTTTAAGCACTAGCACTTTCTCCTATATGGGGGTTACTTTTAGTTAATCTGGGTCATGGTCTGCACATATTGCGCAAAAGAGGATCAAGCTTTAAAGGGCTATTGGTTCTCTGCTTAGTCTTCCATCACCTAAGGGAGAGAGGGTCCTCACACCTCTTACAAATATTCTCCACCCTGTGTGTACCAATAGCAACTTTTGGGGCATAAATATGTGGCTTGGGTGACTCGATTATCCTCCAAAGGAAGGGAAATCGTTTTTGCCGGAGAGTATTGTCAGCCCCTGTATCAACATCTAGTTGTATTTGTCACAAAGAGCTAGGCTTAGAATTTCTGAGTGATTTTATCCGTACCCTGCAGGTTCTTTTGTGGTTATCTATCTGGAGCTCAGAAAAAGCAGAACTAACAAGAGAGATCATTTTAGATTGCTTATCATGCGACAGGGATTGTCTTATTCCCTGGATAGCATGTGTTAAGAAATGCCCTGGTTTAACTGATATTTCTCTGGATAGAAGACTGCGGGCAGCAGCTGCCAGAAAGGAAGTGCATTGCTCTACTACTAGAACGATCTAAAGAAGAGAGGTTGAGGATTGACGACCAAAAACCAAGTGTCAAATATTATTTATATCTTAATCCAGGGGTCATTTCTGCTAATTATTTGCATAATACTAGCAAGAGATGGGAAAGGTTTTGTGTTCAGCTTTCGGGACGGTACAGTGAAATACTCTCTTTGCTTTCTAGCTGGACCTCCGCCCAAGCTTGATACCAGAGTATGCCCATGTAGTCATTTGCACAAACAAACCATGATACATTTTCTCTTCTTTTGCGATTAAAAAATGTACATTTAAAAATGTCTTGCTTCTTTTTTGAGGCTTAGAAATTGACGTCTCTGCTTACAAGTTTATCATTTTTTATTAGCACTGCCAGATGATGAAACGTGTGGATAAGTGACCTTATTTCTTCAAGCTGAAGTCCGCTCTAGGAGGTCGATGCTTTTAGATTAATTTATTTGTTGCTCCATCAGATTGATGAATTAGCATTTGTTCTTTGTCTCATCCAGACTGTTGTTTATTCAACATGTTTTATTTAGTCTGTTGTTTATCTCATTTTATTCTAACTTGATGATGTTATGCATTTTATTTGTGTTTTTTTAAACCCTTATGATGCTATATGTTTTTGTATTGCTATTTATATGATTCTGATTCTGATCCTATTCCTAACCCCACATCTATGCTCTTTGAAGATATATCTATATCTCCAAGGTACATATACGCATAGGCGCTAGAAGTATGGGTGCGGAGGTGCTGCAGTTCAGACCATGCTGGAGTTCAGAAGGTGAATGTGCTGTATGTGGCTTTAAATTTTGTATTAATCATGCTGTTGCTGTGTTTTGAGGTCTTATGTCAGGCTATGTCTTTTGACAAATTGCTGCTTATTCATTTAACATGGAGAATGGTGCTTAAGATTTCCCTGATTGCAGGATATAGAACAGATCAAGAAACTTTACTTAGAGATGGTCAAATAATAAATAATTGATGAAACATGATTACCACATATCCATTTTGGGCTCTTTAAAAATGTATAACTGTGCAAATGTAGTGGCAATTGCAATGGAAAATGTGCTGTCTGTAAATGACACTTTAGTAATATATTAGTGACAGTGTGCTCCAAAATGCACAACCAGCTGCATACTGAGGGGCTTATTTACAAGCCCCTTGCACCACTTTTGCGTCATTTTTAACCACTCTCCTGCTGAATACATTTGCCACAGTTGGTGCTTGGATTTTTCCCAATTCCTATGACTTCACCGATGTAACATTGACGGTGGCAGCCCCACTCTGTGTACTGCTTCAGCACCACTTCATAGATGTAGAGTTAGGCATAAAAAATCTAGACTTACGTACCGGTCAATATTTTATTTTCAATATTTTGTGCTCAATATTGTGTTCCATAAAAATTCTGGGATCGATATTTAGGGTACATATCATCAGAGATAGGTTTGGTTGGCTCTGTAGTGGAGATCCTAGTCATTCCAGAGTTAAGGTCCTTTTATTCCCAGAGACCGGTTATCATGTTTCAGACGATGAAATGGACAGAAAAGCTTTGGCTGCATGGATGTTGATTTGAGGTTCAAGGAGAGGGTATGAAGAACGCAGCCATTATAGATATAGTGAATTTTTATTTCAACAAGCTTAATTGGATAATATTAGTATCTTAAATTTTACCCTGGCCTCCAGGAGGATGCCACCAGAGTAATTTAAATGCTGGCTTGACATAGTTATATCTCGGTAGGTTTAAGCACAACCCTGTAGTCTGATGCTGAACTCTCTGTAGTCTGTCTATAAGATTCTTTGGAAGGCCTGTAAACAATATATTAAATTAGTCTAGACAATCCATATAAAAAGCATCTGCCAAGTCAATCTGGGAGACGCAGGAGAGGAAGAGTGTTTTAGTTCTTGGAGAGTTGCATATTGACACCCTTAAGAATGGTATTGAGGAGAGGGATTAAGGAGAGAAGTGAGTTAAAAAGGACCCCCAGGGCCATATTCTCAAGGAGCCGCCGGGACGGGGCATCATCGCAGGATGCACACCCGCTTAGCACTTAAGGTGCCCCTACCTCAGTGCACCGAAAGTCACCGTCCCGTGGCGGTGTGCCTGTGCCGGCCGCAGTGCATCCGGTGCCACCAAGTCTGTGCCCCTCTATGATTGAGTATCATGGTGCGGACGCCATCATGCCCCCTACGGGCCTGCGCAATGTGATGTCGCAGGCCCCTGGACCCTATGTTTACATGCACACCACACGGATACACCCCGAGAGAGGTTGGAAATGGCGTCGTGCACGTGCACCTGGCCCTTTTTATTAGCAAGGTCACATGTGCTGTGACGCGTGTGCTGGATGGGTGTGGTGTGGGTGTAAACCAACCGTGAGGGAGTGGCCGTGGCATGCTGACAACTAAACCAGTGAGCAGCAGATCACTACAGGGGAGTCCTGGCACACGTGGCATTGTTGCCCCCCCAAAGCATAAGCGTAGTGGGCTGGCCTGGCGTATGCCAGTCCAGCATAAGGGTTTGAACAATGGCCCCGGTGCTCTGGGCGTGGTTCTGTACGGGGCTGGACAAGGAAGTAACAAATGCATGTGTCGCTGTTGTTGCGTCGGTGCCACCCGGATGTCAATCGGCAATGCATCACCCTGTGACCCAAGTCCAACGACATGAGCCACATGGACGTTAGAGTAATTCACTGACCCTACATTCATCCATACTACCACACTTGAAAGACCATAGAGACGACACATCTGTGTGATTCGGAATGTTTAATGCACATTCAGTGGAGTGTTGCATCTGGAGCAGTACAAGGCCATGCAAACCCCACTTTCAAATGTTGGCCCGTGGAGGACCAGCCAAAGTCCTTCAGGGAATGACAAGTCCAAAGGAAGAGGAAGAGTTCAGTCTGCAGTCTGATAGCTGTGTCATTGGGATCATACAGAAAATGGCAGTCTATTGCGAGGTCCAATGTGAGTGTCGCAGAGTGTATCCGGGGACAATAGAGGGTGATGATGCAGAGGGCAGAACCAAGCTGAAACCGGCCATGTGGCGGAGATGAATGCTACAGTTTTCTCCGTACCAGTAAGGCGGTTTCATCCGCATCTTCGTCCTCTACTGTCTCATGTGCCTCACGTGTGGGTGGTGCTGGCCTTTCTCCAGCACTGTGTGGCAGTGACACTTCAGGGGCCGGAGGTGGAATGTCTGCCGCACTGTGTGGCACTGACACTTCAGGGGGCGGAGATGTGGATATAGTGGTAGCAGCAGCATGCATCAGCGCCAGGACTGGTGGCAGCAATGCCATGAGGAGGGTTTTGAGGTCATTGAAGAACCCAGTTACCTCTCGCTGGTGTGCAGCCGTGGCAGCCGCTCTTTCCGCATTGGCCCGCTCCATGTTCTCCATGAGCCTCCACATGAGTCCCAACTCCCAGGCGAGCTCGCTGGAGCCACTCTGACTAGACAGTCGTTCTTGTCTCAGAGTCAGGACCCTGGCGATGTCAGCCATGGTTCATTGGAGTGCATGGAGCAGACTGTGGGTGTCCGTTAGGGACTGTTAGTGGTCCCTGATGGGACTTAGACACCCAATGGCATCTAGTTTGTCTGCCATGCAGTCGAAGCCCACCCGCACCTATTCAGCCAGATGCTCCTGGCATCCCAACACATGGTGTTGGAAGGCCATGTGTTCTTCGTTGTGGTCCAGGGAGGCAGCCGTGGTGGTGGGTGCTGCCTGCTGTGTGGTCTGTGCAGGGGGTGGGGTGTCCCCGTTGCAGCTGGGCTGCCCTGCTCCTGGATGTGGGCTACAGAGACTGTTAATGAACTCTTGGAGGGCATCGGAGTAGAAGCTGTGGTGGTCCTCTTCATCATCAGAGAAGAGAGGTTCGGGCTGCTCTGCAGGAGGTGTTGACTGTCCCTCTGCAATGTGAAGGGGAGATGCAGTTTGACAATGTGTTCACATGTTTGTTGTTGGATTGTACATCTTCACATACAGACTGCATGACTGTGTACATCGTGGCTGTTGTGGAGGGGCTGCCTATTTGCTGAGGGACAGTGGACATTTCGACAACATCACGGATGTGTGTTTGAACTTGTGCATTGTCTAACCACAATTACCTGCAATGCCACATGTGATTGGCCAGTGTCTACACCCAGTGGGTGCCAGTTGTGTTCTGTGTTCTGTTGTGAACGTGTTGTGGTTTGTGCCACTTTGTTGTCAGTGTTGATGTGCTCTGCATGTTATGTGTGTGTGCTGCATTGGGGGGGTGGCCACTGCTGCTCTGTTTTGCCGCCCTCATCCGTTTCATACGGTGTGCCTTTGACTTCTGTGCTTGTGCAGTGCTGTCATGTAGCATACTTGGGTACATTGTTCTTTTGGTGGGAGTTGGGGTCTGGAGCATGGTTTGTCAGTAGATATGCTCAGCACAGTTGTGCATGTGTGCCATTGTGCCCATCTCCCCTGTCCCCCCAGTCTCTGGTCGTTTCTCACCCTGTTGAGCAGTGTCCGGTCCCCCGACTCCTGCCACTATCTCCCCACTGATGACTGTGGACACCATTTCCTCCACCTTGTCCTGCGGCACAGGACTCCCACCCCCAGTCTGCATTGCTGCCTTCTGGTTGTTGGTGAGTTTCAGCTTTGTTTTGCACTTGACGTCATTCCAGCGCCTCTTGACCTCTTCCATTGTCCTCTTCAGCACTCCGACTTCATTCACCTTGTCCACGATGGACTGCCATAGTCCATTTTTTGTTGCCAATGACACAGTGGAAGTAACGAATAGTAGTTGATGGTGTTCGACCACCTCCGTTATCAGGATCCTGTATTCCTGCGGACTGAAGCGCTTCTTCCTACTCTTCTTCTCCTTGCCCTTCCCTGACCCCGAGGTCCCAGGCAGGTCCTCCGGGGGGCTTGTGGGGTTCTGGTTCTCCTCCGTACTTGCTCCGGCAACATCCATTGTGCTTGGCTGTTGTTTGGCATTTGTTTGTCATTTTTTTCTACTTTTATTGTGATTGTTCCCGCCTGACGCGTGTGAATTGCAGGCCTGTAGCTGGTTTTTGCTGATTTTTGTATCGCGATTGGCCTCATCGCAGCTTTTTATGCGTTCGCGTTTTGCATTTTTGCGGCGTGGGGTTGATTTCATCACAGTCAGTTGACCCGTTATCTGGTGACTATCGCATTGTACCGCCGTGTTGTGAATACCTTGTTAACACGCGTAAATTACCCGCGATGGACTGCGTTGTTGAGGGTTGCGTTAAGTAACTTTTGCGATGGTTATCAGACGTTCTTGAGAATATACCCCCCAGATTCTTAACTTTCTGAGAAGTGCTAGGTGTAGTCCAGAGACGACAGAGGCAAACAAATACAGAGTCTGGTACTCCTAGGTTAAGAATTTCAGGTTTGCTCCATATAGACAAAGGAAGCTTTCTTCCATTCAATGTTTGAAGAGGCATTTTCTAGGCAGATGTAAATTTAAGTGTTGTTGATGTACATATTGAGCCTAATCTGATCATGATTTACCATCTCGGAAAGGGGGCACCTATAGCAGTTGAATAATAGTGGAGAGGCATGACTCATGAGACAATGTGCCCCAAGAGACGAGAAATCTTTAGATCGAATATGTATTTTTCACTGTCATCCACTGAGGAAGAGCTTATCTGCTTATAGCATTACCAGATAACTCACGACAAACTTTCACTGTAGTGAGCAACATGTTATAGTATATGGTGTTGTAATTCATGAGAGATCGAGAAGAATCAGGGTAGCTGAGTCGATGGCTGAGGCAGCCAAGGTAGATTCTGCCTCTCTAATGTGTTGGAACCCTGACTGAAAGTTATGGATAAGATTCAGTTTTGTCCAATGTATTCTTGCAGAAGTTTTGTAACTACACTTTACCCAGCACCTGGACTCTGCTATCTGTGACTCCTATGCTACCAAGTGGTGCCACACCAGTCCTGGACCCTCAGAAGCAGGCTTGAAGGTGCCCTGCAAGCCCAACTGTGGATCCAGCAGAACTGACACATCTCTACCGTGGCGCATCTCCAGCAGAACTTGCTCATCGCCTTTGCTGTTCAATGCATCGTATTCAGAACCAACGCATCGTCTCTGCTGAGAGGGGTTTTCTGATGCAAAGGACTCTGCGTTGACACCGAATTTGCATTGGAGCCACCGGTGTGTGCGAAACCTTTGCAATGCAGGCCCTCGCATCTCTTGTCAACAGAAGCCTGTATAATGACGCAGGTTCATGCACCACAGCCTCCCAGCGCCTTGGAACCGATGCATCACAAGACCTCTTCAATGGGATCCTTGATGACAATGCTGGACCTTGCATCGCAGTTCTGCATTACATTGGAACCAGCATATCACCTTGGCTGCGCAATGTATCCTCGGCGCGCAGCCTTGCAACGCTCCACAAACCAGGATACAAAGTACTGTTGTTCATCGGTTCGAGCTGTGTCCCTGTAGCCGCCACATGCTCCATCATGGTCAGCCTGAAATTTCGACTTTCTCTCGGTCTGGCACAGCCAGATATACACAGCTGGGTCTTTTTGCTTTTTGGAGCTATTTTCACTGAAATCTTTAGACATTTATATTTCTGGTTTTACTAATTCAATTTTTGTTGTTTTGGTCTTGTTTTATTAATAAAAAAATAATCAATATGTCTTAACTGGTGTGGGCTCCTTTTGTGGTGAGTTTTCACTGTGTTACTGTTGGAAGTGCTGCACATTACCTCTGACTTAAGCCTGGCTGCTCTGTACCACGCTACCTGAGGATTGAGAACATGTTAATTTACTGGTACTAGTGAAATCGCCCATTTAAACAGTTACCCAATTTCTTATAAAGACTCTTAGCACCATAAATCCCCCCCCCTTTTGGGTGGAACAGTAATTGTTGGGTGGTGTTTTTTTGGTTTTTGGTTGAAATGAGTTTTACTATTGCACTGCCAACTCAGGTCCTGCCCACAGCTGTTCAGTTGTGCACCCAGAGCCAAAGACCATTGACAGCTAGGGCCATGCTTATAATAGCAACATTCTATTCTTTTTCTGACACCTTTTTCCTATTTACTGTCTCAGATTAAATATATACCCCTTGTAACTGCTTCACTATTGTAACAGCCATGTTTTCTTGCTGAATAGCAAGTGCCTGTCTCCAAGTTGAAATGTGAAGCACCTCTGGCTCCCAAGTTTAGAGTTCTGATAATATTGCTTGTTCAATAGAAACTGTTTACTCAATCAGTCAATCAATCAGGATTTGTAGAGTGTGGCTGCTTCACCAATGAGGGTCTCGAGGCACCATAGGATTGTGCTGCGGAATCACGCTGCCTGTTCCTATTGGTCGAACATCCAGGTCCTTCTTGAAATGCTGGAGCGATGGTGAGGTTCTGAGGTGCTGGGGAAGGGAGTTCCAGGTCTTAGACACCAGGTGGGAGAAGGAACGGCCTCCGATGTTTGCCCAGTGGATGCGTTGGGTAGCTGTTAGGTAGGGGGTTCCCTGGTCAATTGGTGGTAAATCACTCATTTGCTGAGCGACACCGATCCTTCATTGTGCAGTGCCTTATAAGTGTGTGTAAGCAGCTTGAACTGGCATATCTGCGCAACTGGTAGCCAATGGAGTTTCCTGAGGTGAGGGGTGATGTGCGTCTGTCTAGGGAGGTCGAAAATAAGTCTGGCTGCTGTGTTCTGGATGGTCTGGAGTTTCTGCAGGAGTAAGGCGGCGATTCCTACATAGAGGGAGTTGCCGTAGTCGAGCCTGCTGGTGACAAGAGCTTGTGTGACAGTTCACCTGGAGCTGGGTGGGAGCCATCTGAAGACCTTCCTGAGCATTTGGACGGTGAGGAAGCAAGCGAAGGAGACAATGCTACTATTATTGCTACCATGGCTCAACTTTGCACCAACATGTACTGCACATGAAGACATGTAACTTATTGTAGAAGACTTAAAACTCCTGATGAAATGAATTTGCTTGACACAAAGAGTCTTTATATGGGCTAGGAAACATTGTAAGCTATAGCACACATCCACTTCCAAATAATGGCTTAAAATAAATTTCTGAACATATGCCATTGTAAGAAATTCTATATAGTACATAACAAGAGTAACAAAGAACATATTGGAACATCAAACATCCATTAGGAATTTGGTTGTATTTTATCCAGTGAATAGATCTTTTAGAGATCTAAGTGACTATAGCAGTGATGATCTACTTATGTTTGATATTGACAAAGTTGATGTGAACAAAGGTGAGAGAGATTGAGATGATCATCTGGGTAAACTGGAATAAATGTATATTCTGAACTGTAACAGTAAGCACCTGAATGGACCCAACTTGGATGAAGAGATATCTGTAATTACAGGATAATTTGAGTATTACTCAAGGTGAACAAATTCAGATCAATGGAATACCTTGCATTTAACTTCCCTATTCAAATTTAATTCAAGGGTAACTTATTACTTGACTGTCGGGTAAAATGTCCCACTAGTGTTTGATAAAAAATTAGGACATTTTTAGCCCACCGGGGCAACATTTTCATTTTAAGTAGAGATTATTGGCCTGATTTAGAGTTTTGTGGATGGGTTACTTTGCTACAAACATGGGTGATCTCCCATTCGCTTTACTACAAGTGCATTATATCCTATAGCACTTGTAATAAGGCAGGTGGGATACCCATTACGTTTGTGACAGAGTAACCCCTCCGTCAAACTCCAAATCACACCCTAAGTCTGGGATTCCCTTACCACTTTAACCCCAGTTCTCAGAAGTTGGCATTGTCAGAACAAAGATATGAATTGAGACTGGGACACTTTTTACCAAATAAAGCATTTTCATTTACTATGTAGTATGAGTTGAATTATATTATTATAATAACTGAAGAATTTAATCTTGTTTATTTGAGATCCTGTAAATATTACACACTTATTGATCATTTTTTTACTCACGTTATGAATAAGTGACTACTGTCTGTCTCCGACATCTACTGAGGAACTTAAAGTTTAATTGATTCCATTATTAGAACTTTTGCTTAAATGGCCTAAGAAAGACTCTTTTATGACTAGGAATGTTTGGGCAGCTTCTAAATGAAGAAGCACTAAAGTATTCTTTAGAGGGTGTGTCCATTCATTTTTAAAGATCCTTTACATTATGTAGCAGGTTCCTGCACCCACCACATGGAACCACATCATTGGAGTATGCCCTTATAAGGCAGGATCAATTCAGCCAAGTCTTTGTGCCCCTATTTTCTGTGAGGTCTCAGGATGAGGGTGAGGCAAAGAATATGAAGTTACACACGTCACCACAATATCTGATACACTACTTACACCATACACTCAACATTGTATCGCACGTGTATGGGGAACAACCTTTACAACGCAACTTTTACAACGCACTACACTTACAACGCAATTTTTACAACGCAACATCCACTACAATGCATTTCATTACATCGCATGACACTACAACGCATTTTTAAAAACTACCTTTACAACGCATTCCATTACATCGCATACTACCTTTACAACGCATACCATTACAACGCATAATATTACACTACACTATCCAACACTTACCCTACTGTTGCACCCCCTGGAGTTAGAATAGTAATTTTTACCCCTATACTATCCAACACTTACCCTACTGTTGCACCCCCTGGAGTTAGAATAGTAATTTTTACCCCTATACTATCCAACACTTACCCTACTGTTGCACCCCCTGGAGTTAGAATAGTAATTTTTACCCCTATACTATCCAACACTTACCCTACTGTTGCACCCCCTGGAGTTAGAATAGTAATTTTTACCCCTATACTATCCAACACTTACCCTACTGTTGCACCCCCTGGAGTTAGAATAGTAATTTTTACCCCTATACTATCCAACACTTACCCTACTGTTGCACCCCCTGGAGTTAGAATAGTAATTTTTACCCCTATACTATCCAACACTTACCCTACTGTTGCACCCCCTGGAGTTAGAATAGTAATTTTTACCCCTATACTATCCAATACTTACCTTAAATGCAATGTAATATTATGCGTTGTAATGGTATGCGTTGTAAAGGTAGTATGCGATGTAATGGAATGCGTTGTAAAGGTAGTTTTTAAAAATGCGTTGTAGTGTCATGCGATGTAATGGAATGCGTTGTAGTGGATGTTGCGTTGTAAAAATTGCGTTGTAAGTGCATGCGTTGTAAAAGTATGCGTTGTAACGTCATACATCCCACGAGTATTGCCTCTACGATTAATAGATCAGAAAGAAGCCTGGGGATTGTGGCAGCTGGCCCATCAGAGACCATAAAGTGGTCCTGAGAAGGGTAGCCAGAGTCAGCATAAAGTGAAGTTCACTCACTACACCTTTTCCTGTTAACACTTTGTGACTTGCCGTCAGAAATTTGCTTCTGTGTAGTTCATCACCAAGCTCTGCATTCCCACATCTTTGCTATTTCTTCCCCTTTCTATTCCCATTTGTTAAGTCTGTGCAGTGGTGTCTTGTTTTGGAGTTTTCCTACTTGTCCTTTAAGTTGCAGTTTCTCCCGTTTCCAGGATTTTCTTGGTTCCATGTCTGGATCCTTGTGTGTGTGTTGGAGTTTGTTACAGCATATCATTGCCTGGAGGATGTTGAGTCTCTCTCTCATATTGATCTACTAAAATAACTGTGTGAAATGCTGTGTTTCCTTAACTCCTGTTTATGTTTTTGTAAAGTACTATGGTGCCTGTACCTTCCCATCTAAAAGATGTGGCAGAGGGCAGCACTGACTACAGAGACCAGCTAACCTCTCTCTCTTTCTCTCTCTCTCTCTCTCTCTCTCTCTCTCTCTCCCCCTCTCTCTCTCACCCTCTTTCTCCCTCAGCTCCTTCCCCTGTTTCCCCCAAAATGTAGCACTGGAGTGTCCCCACTTCTCTCTAAGTAGGGTTAGAGTAAGGAGAGGATTATTGTCAGGTCCACTATCTAATTTCATGAATCTGACGCTCTGCTCAGAGAGCTTGCCTTCTTAGCCAGTGCAGGAGAATTCCCTGCGATTCACAGCCTTTAAAAACATATATATATATATATATATATATATATATATATATATATATATATATATATATATATATATATATATATATATATATATATATATATATATCGGAAAGTTCAATTTCCTGCTACTTCCACTCAACGGCGGCGAAGAAGGAAACTCGGACCCCGCTGGACTTCAGGTAAGATGTTTTTATTGCAGATCACAACCCACACACGACGCGTTTCGGGCTTCGAGAGCCCTTGATCACATGCAAATTAACCCTTCACTTTCCACTTTTAAGTGTGTTTTTTGAGTGAACCACCCACTTCCCCTAGTTCCGTGTCACATGGTAATGAACAAGGTAGAAAGACTTACGATGGGCGCTAGTGTAAGCTGACTCCATTATAGGAATATGTTTACATGTAAGTCTTGATTTACATATATGTTTTTTTGTATTTTTTTACATATTTGTATCAAGCAATCAATGCAATTACAGGATAAATCCCTGGAATTATAAAACGAATTCTCTAACTGGATAAATCCAGTACCATGGCAGAAAAAGAAAGTGCATAAGTGCAATAGCAGCAAGAAGGACAATATTAATGTGCAAAATGTGCAAAAAGTGCAAAAAAGTGCGAGAAATAGTGCAAAATGCGCAAAGATATTTCATTATACAGTGCTTTAGGTAAAATACCTCATAAAATTAATTACAGTTTAATAAATATGTAAACAATCACGAATATTAATAACAGTAAAATTCCATTTTTGTATAGGAATATAAAATACCGTTAAAAAGCATATACTGTAAATTGCACATATTCAAAAAAACATATATTCTTTGGTTTTTTTATATTCTAACAAACTATTTAGTCATAGTTTTTTTGATTCCTTTTGAGAGTTGGTGGCGACAGGTTGTTTTCTTTATACTATTTTATCTCTACAACGCACATCTTTTTATAATTATTATGTACAAATACTCTTATAATACTATTGATGATAATTAAAAAGATGAGACATGGATCATGACCAGACTCTGTTGTCATATATTTCCCTTTTTGGTATTTCTACTGAGTCTTTTTTTAGTGTGCCCATTCATAGGAAGTTGTGCATATCCTCTGTGTTATTCAAACCGTTAGGCCATTTACTGTCGAATTCCAAAATGATCCTAGTTTCTAACTGTCTTAATTTACGCTCCCTATTCCCACCCCTTCGTGACTTGGGGACAGCGTTAATGACAAAGTATGTTAGACAGTTGATATCGTTAGCATGGATTCGCTTAAAATGCCGTGCCACAGGATAAGCTGGATCACTGTGTAAAATGGCTCTAATATGCTGCAATATCCTGACGTGCACCTGTAGCTTCGTACTCCCAATGTAGTTAAGGCCACAGGTGCACGACAGGACATATACAGCATATTCGGTTTTGCAATTGTAATGGCCACGTATTGGAATTGGAGATTCACTGAACGGGGTTGTGTAATGGGTCTTGTTACAGCCAAACTTGCAAGCTCTGCAAGTTGCACATTTTCTAAAGCCGTTGCTGGGTTGTAGCCAGCTGGCCGTTTTCCTGGTTTCTGGGGAACTCTTGTCTAAGGTAAATCCCATGGTTTTGCCTCTTCTGAATGTGATCTTCGGGGTTTCTGTTAGTCTGTTGCATAGTACAATATCAGTCATCACTATAGGCCAATGTTTTCTTATTATAGCTCTGATTCTACGTTCTTCATTACTATACGTTGTAATTAGTCTAGGGCTCTCAATTTTGAACGTACTAGCATCTGATATACATTGAATCTCAGTGTTGGTGTTTTTGAACAGACTTTGCCTTGGACGCATACTTGCTTTTTTGATGGCGTCGCCAATGATTTTGTCACTATACCCTCTGACCTTCAGTCTTCCCACCATTTCATTAGTACACACATTAAAATCTGATTCATTATTACAGATCCGCTTGAGTCTTAAAATCTCTCCATAAGGGATACTTGCAATAAGATGTCTAGGGTGTGAACTTTTTGCATGCAACATGATATTGCCCGATGTTGGCTTCCTGTATAGTGTGGTGGCAAGTCTCCCTTCCTTAATGTGCACTAATACATCCAAAAATTCAATGCGTGTCTTATGTATGTGGGATGTAAAGACAAGGTTCATGGTGTTTCTGTTGATGTCTTCGATAAAAGAATGGGCTTCTGCCTCGTTTCCCTTCCATAATATAAAAACATCATCTATGTATCTCATGTAAGAAACTATGTGTGTCTCGACCACTGCTTGGTGTGCCTTGTTGAGAACCTGTTCCTCCCACCAGCCTACATGCAAGCATGCGTAGCTGGGGGAGAAACAGGCTCCCATCGCAACGCCTCGTTGTTGTTTGTAAATATCTTTATCAAAAAGAAAAAAATTGTTGTAGAGGCACCATGAGATGAGCTCCAGAATGACTTTGTTGTGTTCGTAGAATTCACTAGACCTTTGGTCCCAAAAATGTTTTACCGCTTGTAGTCCCTGGATGTGATCTATACTGGTATATAATGATTCTATGTCTAAAGTAATAAGACATAGATCATCAGTCCAGTTTAGTTTTTCCACCTTCTGTAAAAAATCGCCTGTATCTTTAACATAGCTAGGTAAATCTTTAACTATGTTCTGTAAGAAATGATCAATATATTGGCCAACTTTTTCACTTACGCTGTTAATGGCCGATATAATGGGCCTACCAGGGACGGGCATAACATTTTTATGGATTTTGGGAATTAAATATAACACAGGTAATACTGGAAACTCATTATACATAAATTTGTACTCCTCCGTGGAAATGAGACCTTCACGTCTCCAATGTGCCAGCTTTTTGTGTAAAACTGTCTTGGCTGTGTTGTATTCTTTAATGCTAGATTTAGTATAGCAACTTTCATTGTTAAGCTGTCTTTGTGCTTCCAAAATATAATCTTTTTTCGGCCATAAAACCAAATTCCCACCTTTGTCCGATTTCTTTATAACCACATTATGATTTTCACTTAGCTTTTTCATTAGCTTATCATACTCTCTTTTTTTTAAAAACATGTTTCTTTGTTTTCTGCTTTTATTGATTTTGTCGTTCAACTTTTTTAGATCATTGCTGATCATGTCGTGATATGTATCAACGGCATCTTTCGGCATTAGTGGTACAAAACATGATTTAGATTTAAAAGGGCTGATCCCAGCGCCTTTCTGTGTTTGGTTGATTTTTCTCAGCCTCTCTTGTGTATTTAAGTCTGTGTCATCATTGAGGATTTCAGATTCTGATTGTCCATGTAGGTCTTGCAATATGAGCAAAGTAGGAATGTCCGAGGCTGCCAACAGTGGATCTGGGGTGATATTCTGTTGTGAGGATGTGTCCTCTTGTTGTTTGCTTGACTGTAATGCAAAGAATTTCTTGAGTTTGAGCTTCCTAATGAAGCAATAAACGTCAATGCGAGTACTTGCATAATCAAAGCTATCACCAGGGCAGAAATTCAAACCGAGTGCCAATAGTTGTTGCTCCGCTTTAGTTAATTCTATTGAGGTTAAGTTGACAATGCTGTTATCTTTTAGCGCCGTTTTCTTTGCCACTGTGCTTTCTTCTTCGTGCTTTTGTTTGCACCTTTTGCGCCTGTTGGCTCTTCTCTTGTTTCTGCGTTTTCTGTTGGCCTCCTTTGCTGCCTCGGTCGCAGTGTTAATAGTCTTTCCTCCACTAAAAAATCAAGCTCTTGTTCTACATTTAATTTGGTTTGTTTCGCATGAGGACGATCTATTTCTACACTCGATCCACTCGTCAACGAAACAGTGTCAATGCTGGATGTGTCTTTATCGTTGTCGATCTCGATATGTGCACTTGCAGTGTCGCGCTTGGCTTTTTCACTGTAGTGTTGTCTTCTTGCTGTATCGAACTTGCGGGCAAAAGTAAAGATTTGGCCATTTTCATAGTCCGCTAGATCACGGGCGAACTTGTGTGCCTTTCTGAATTTTATTTTTTCTTCATGTTTCTTTACTCTTTCTTTTATAGCCTCCCTTGTTTTAGTGATCAGATCTGTTGTTTCGAATTTGCTCAACTGGTTGTTTATTTCCTCAATTTCCTTTAAGATTTCCAGACGATCGATGTTGGCATATTTTACCAAAATATTGACCAGATTCATGGAAGCCGCTAAATTGCTTTCTCCCCACTCGCGTAGCATGTTGGGGTTTGGTTTGTCGAAGCTAGGTGCCAGCAAAATACGTAATCCGCGTGGGACCCTCCCAACTTCGGCATACTTAGACAGTGACTTATGCTCCCACCATTTTGTGGTCTCCAATTTCATTTTCTTTTCTAAGTTCTTCAAAAGGGACTTGGCATCTAAATCTTGATCACTCTCCATGTTCACCATTTGTGCTATGTTGTTTGAAGTGCTTGGAAGGATGCCAAACACCTCCTCTGCCGCCATTTCCCTCTCTCGCATCATTTCTGCCGACATTGTGGGTTGTGAAAATTAGCTGGATTCGTGCAAGTCGTGCGAGTCGGTAAACTCTAGACTTGTCGTTCGATAGCCTTAATGAACAGTCTCTCCCCACCTACAACATTTGCCAATGCAACTCACCGGTGAAGTACGTTTTCTTGCGGGTCCTCCGACCCAGCCGATCGCGTTCTCTCACCGATGCTCGTTTTCTTTCGCAATGGTAGGGGGCGGTCGCCAAAGTTCCACCACGGATCCTCGTTGTGCTTCGGTCGTGGGCGGCCGCCTACTTAGAGGGGAGGGGGTCCGGTGACGGAGGCAACCGACCTCCGTAACGATATCGGAAAGTTCAATTTCCTGCTACTTCCACTCAACGGCGGCGAAGAAGGAAACTCGGACCCCGCTGGACTTCAGGTAAGATGTTTTTATTGCAGATCACAACCCACACACGACGCGTTTCGGGCTTCGAGAGCCCTTGATCACATGCAAATTAACCCTTCACTTTCCACTTTTAAGTGTGTTTTTTGAGTGAACCACCCACTTCCCCTAGTTCCGTGTCACATGGTAATGAACAAGGTAGAAAGACTTACGATGGGCGCTAGTGTAAGCTGACTCCATTATAGGAATATGTTTACATGTAAGTCTTGATTTACATATATGTTTTTTTGTATTTTTTTACATATTTGTATCAAGCAATCAATGCAATTACAGGATAAATCCCTGGAATTATAAAACGAATTCTCTCTCTCTCTATATATATATATATATATATATATATATATATATATATATATATATATATTGGTTTCGACTGAACCAAAATGGAAATGACGTTTCCTTCCACGATCATGGTGCATTGTCTGGGAACTGCAACACTTTTGCCAAGAGCAGAAGCTGGGACTGTACTGGACCACTAATTTATGATCCACAGTGTGCCAAAGATACGACAAAGACTAATCTAATCCATAGGGGTATTTGTGTGGAGGTTGGTTTGGGGCTCAGCACGTTGACCAGTTTAGGCAGTTTTCTGTGATTCTAACTTTGAATGAGAGTCAGTTCTTTATTTATTGGTTTAACATAAGGTTTGGATTGAAGATACCTGGAGAAGAAATGATCAAATTAAATGCCTGGTCAGGATACGGGAGTCAGGAGTATCAAGCGGTAAGGGTGTGAGTGAAATTCATAAAGGGGCATGGTTGTCAAGGTCCCCAGTACAGAATCTGCTGCATGAGTCCAGTTGAACACAAGCTGCTGGTTCAGCTGCCCCAGCCCTGAACAAACCCTACAAAAGCATGATTAGAGCTTTATAGATAGCAAGGGGGCCAGTGGACCTGATGGACCAGCAGTTGTGAATGCATACTTTCTTTCCCTTTTCTTTGGAAAGAGTTGCCAGATAAGCTGTTAGAAATCCTATTTCCTTGATCCTGGTGCTAAGTTCCTGTTCTCCCTCCATTGGGTTGAGTTGCTGTTGTAGGCAGCACAGTACTTAAATCCTTTTTCTTTAGGAAGAGTTTGGGTGAGTCAGGTTAATATGGGAACTAGAAAATTCAGAAGAGCAGATTTCCTAATACGATTCTCTCTGAATTGCAATTAGGAAATCGGTATCCCTATTGTATGAAACTCACTAAGGGCCATATTAGCTCTGAGCGTGAGGATTTTTATAGCCGGCTATCGCTGGAAATTATCGCCATGCTAGCGCTGTATTAACAACGCATAGCACAATGGCGATAATTATTCCATCAATAGCGGTGTTTTCCATGGAACATCGCTGGTTTTCCAGCGATGTTCCATGGAAAACGGCGATATCCTTGATTATAGGGCCTGTGGTCTTAGCCACACAATCCACCCCCCATGTTAGGTACGCCTTAGTTAGGAATTTAACAGACGTTAAATTCCTGCGTTAAGGCATACTTAATGCGATTTCATATATCGCTACCCCTCGTTGATAATATCGTGAAGCTGCCTTAGCGATATTATCCAATGGTGTTTTCACAGTCACGCCTCCTTTGCATTTCATTATCGATGTGAGGCGAGGTGTGTGGAAAACGGGCGCTAAGTCAAGGAATCACGTGCTAGCATGTCCTTGATGATAATGCGATAAAATTATCGCCGCTTTTCGCCCGAAAACGGACGCTAAAGCGGTGCTAATTTTCTCGCGGACCCTTGATAATATGCCCCTAAGTTTCATTTAGGGATTCCCTGCGGGTCGCATATGAATATTAATGAGGTAGATCGCAGTGTGCGACCCTTTCGGAATCCCAGCCATCACAGGGATGTTGGCCTGCTGAGGTCAGCAGTCCACAATGTCTGTGATTGTTTTTTAATAAAGCAATCTTTTTTTTTTAAATGCAGGCTGCTTTCCTTGAAGAAAAACAGGACGCATTTAAAAAGAAAAAATGAAACCTTGAAGTTTGATTTTTTAAGAGTAGGAGGTGGTCAGTAGAACCGATGCCTACTCTTAAAAAATATTATTATTTTCACTCACAAGGGGAAGGGTTACCTTAGGAACTCCTTCCCATTTGTGAATGAGTTTACCACCAGTTTTTAAACTGGAGGTAAAGTATTACTATTTTGCGGCCGGAATTCGGTCGCAAAGCAGTAATACATACCATACCGATTCTGTATTTGGAAGGGATGCCCTAAACACGCCCCTACCAAATGGCAAATGCAAAATGCGATTTAGTAATAAGTTTTGCATTTTGTATATTTGAAAAAGTATTTTTCTGGTCGAAAACATCCTGATTCTGTGAATCGGGCCGTTTGCGACTGCAAAAATGCTTTGTGCATCTGGCCCCAAGTCTCTCAGGACACATTATTTTGGAGGACTGCTCTTGCAAATAATTCTACTATGAAAGCTGTTGGGCCCCTGATTCTGGTGTAACATTGTACTTGTCATATTAATCTGAATTCCTTATGCCTATTTTATATGATCTTGCTACTGTACAGGAACAAACACCTGAGAGTGTAAAGGCACTTTGTAGAAGATATAGATGCTTCAAGCATCACGATAGTTTGTGGTGTGAGAAAACTGGTAAAATAGTTGCTCCAAGAACATTGTTACGCAACCTTGCCCAACTCAATCATGGTATTGTACATATCAGCTGGGACAGCACGAATTTAGGCTGCACATACTCACTGGTTTGCACCTTATTTTCCTTCCATTATTCGGAAATACAGCCATTCTTGTCCCGTATGTCAGGCATGCAATACTGGTAAAAAGGTCAAAACTACCCATGCTGCCATCCTGCCCCTTGACACCCATTCTTTCACATACATATTTGTTTTAATCAGATGACCAGTTGTTGCTTCTGTCTTTTACATGTTGGTGTCATACCTCATTTGGGGTGCCACAAAGCAAACGGGTTACTGTCCTTAACCGTGGTGGTTGAGGTGATTTGCCACTGGTGTCCTGGGGTTTGTCCTACTAAGGCTCTGCAAACTAGGCCTTTCCTCACTTGACAGAGTAGCGACAGTGAGCAGTCACAGGCTTCTTAGGGAGTTAGTGTGGGGAGCAAGACCTCAAAACTCAACAATCAACTCATAGATGCAATAAAGTGTTGCTCAACCCACTGCTAGTCTTTTTAGTAAAATAAATTACTTTAAATACACAGCTTTACTCAATACCACACAGCGTAATTCGGGGAATGCAAGGGAGGGTGAAAATCTTCTTTGAGTCTAAGCACTACACCATTCTGTACTCACTTTCTCGCCAGCAGAGTTCCAAAGTGTCTGTGATCCCTGGCATCTAATCAGGGACATTGCATTGGCTAGGCACAGGTGTGGTCAATGAATCATATGAATGTGTATTTGCTCCAACAGTTCAATTAGCTTTTCCTTAGTGCAATATTAGCAAGGAAAAAGTGTTTGGGGCCTATTTACAACAGCACTCTATAGTACATGAAGTAGTACTACAAAATACTATTCACAAACCTACATGCGAAGGACTCAGCCTCTGCTCCTCTGCTTTCGTTGCAGAGATCTCGGCCAATGCGGTGGAGATCTCCTCGTGTGTAGCTATACGTTTTAAGTGTAAATTTGTAAGACACAAGGGGAAGTGGTTGGGAAATGGGGAAACCTACTACAAAATGGGAAGATGGCAAAAGTAAGGAGAGGTTTAGGGAGGGACAGGCTACTGCAAACACCCCCCCCCCCCTACAAATCAGTAAGGCCATTTATTTTCCTAAAGTTACTACAGCCCCAAAAGATGACACAACGATATTGAATGTTCTCCAGCACAGCCTTGGAGAATGTTAAGCACCACACATGACTACACACACGCACTGTAACACTCTCCTACAGAAGATAATGGAGGCAGGGATGTAAGTAACATCCATAGGAAATAATGTTAAATAAAATAATTTTGACTTTTAATGTTTAAAAATTATATGTAATTATGAAATCATTTATTCTTTATTTTAATATTGCACATAAATTAAAATTAAAATTAAATTAAACTTTTAAACTACTGTCAAGAAATCAATTTACATGAATTCTGCCCATCACTGTTAAAAATACATATTAAATATATAAAATAAACATTTTACTGTGGGTGATATTTTTCATTAACTTATTCTGTGATAAATATATGTATAAATTAAGTAAATATTTTAAATTAAATATATATTACACATTTCATTCAATACGTTATTGTGTTGTAACATGTTATTCTATAAGTAAATATTTTTAATTATTTTATATTTACATCGTCTATGAAAAGACCATTACTATATTTAAAGAAAAATAGCATTTAATATTTTTCCCTATACTTTCTCACGGGGGATCTCTACCACGGTGGCAGAGATCTCCCCAATGGGTGAAAAGTTATTAGTCGTAGCTTTACTCCTGTAAATCCTGTTGTAAGAGGCTCCACCAGGGGTTACAGAAATGTACGTCTACACTTAGGTGTAAATCTATACATGAAAAAAGTAAATAGCACAAGTAGACTTAAATCTAGGTGCAGGAGTAGCTTTACACATGGGTAAATTTACATATGTAGATGTACGTTTGTGAATCAATCCTAAGTTTATGAAGCAGGCTTCCATCCACTTCTCTGTTCTTGTTTTGCGCACACTCTGCAGCCTTGTGGCTACCTGTTTTGGCAGCTGGAGTCCCAGCAGATGTGGTACAGATGTGTGCAGCAGTCCCATTCCAGCAGGGACTATGGGGCTGTGGGAATCAACGTGGCAGACATGTTGGGAATGTGGAGACTTCGGCAATCTCAGTGCACAAACTTCCTTGTGCTGCTTCCCATCTTTGGCATTTATGACCTGCCTAGACCGACAACTGTACAGACGCTGGTTTGGCGGGTGTTGCCTCCAGGCTGATATGGACTTCACAAATGGCCTTGGCAGTTGTAGCTCTGGGCCAGTCACAGTGCACTCCACAGTGGTGCAGGAGCACTCAGGCTGCATCGATGGCAGCAGAAACCAGTCCTTCAGCCATGGTGGATTGTTGATTTGGCACTTTGGTTGCTTTTTGTAGACGGTGGGAACCGTTTAGGGAGAACGGGAGCCCCTTCTACACACAGTTACCCCTGGCTAAATCCCTAGCAACTGCTCGCTCTCTCTGATGGGGCTAGGCTCACTCCTTCACTCTGTCAGCATGCATGCTTCGAAGCAGGCATTCGGCTCCTCCAGCAGAAGTTGCAGATTTCAGATGATGTTCCTCACCTCTGGGATACTGGTTGTCAGTCAGATAGCAGTCCTGGTCACACAGCAGCCCTTGTGTACAACTCCTTCCTTGGTCATGAGGGACTTGGAACTGGAATAAAGTGGGTAAGATTTCAGAACTGGTTTACATTGATTCTCTTTGAAATGTTTTGCAGGCTGGTCTCTGGATAGCACCTTTTTGCAAAGTGATGGCTCTCACAGCAAGTAGCAATTGGGCTAGCACAAAGTTGGAGGATAGCAAAACATGGGTACAATGATGTGGACGTTCTCTGCACCTGGTTATCATCAGTCTTCCTGAAGAAGAAATCTGAGGCAGACAAAAAGGCAGGCCCCGCATAGATACATCCTCACATTCAACAACAGAAAGTACAGCCCCACCCCTCATATCTACCAAATGGCATTGCTCAGGCAGAACTAATCAGCAGTCCTTTGCTAACAGGGCCCCATGGAATTGGTAGAGGGAGCCTTTTCTCCATCCTCCTCACTTCAGTGTCTGGGTTTTCATTCTCCAGAGACTGAAATACAGGCAATAAATCTCCACTGTATGGTAAGAACAATCCTCATCCTCCATCGTCTTGCATGCTGAATCAGGTGTTGGCCGTGGCCCTCTCTGCAGGGTCACCCCCAAAATGTTTGCCTTTTTCTCTACACTTTTTGCTGAATTTGTTTTTGTTGGTCATACCAGTGCTAAAGCCTTGTGCTCACTCCCTTAAACATGGTTTTATAGGCATATATCTATTTGGCATATTCAATTTACTTGTACATCCCTTGTACAGTGGTATACCCTATGCCCAGGGCCTGTGAAGTAAATGCTAGCAGTAGGCCTGCAGCATAAGTTGTGCCACCCACTTAAGTGGCACTCTAAAAAATGTCCAAGGCCTGCCAGTGCAGCATTAATTCAGTGTTACACTGCCATGTCGACTTGACATTGAAACCCCCTTAGCAAGCCTTAAACTCCCCTTTTATTACATATGAGCCACCCCTAAGGTAGGCCCTAGGTGGTCCGTAGGGCAGGGTGCTGTGTAATTAAAAGGTTGGGCATGTACATTTAAGTTTTACACATCCTGGTAGTGAAAACTTCCCAGATTTGTTTTTCACTACTGTGAGGCCTACACCTCCAATAAGAAAACATTGGGGATTCCTTATTACACTTAATAAGCTGTAATTTCTAATTGAGAGGAGGTGGAAATTTCTTGTTTGTACCCTCTTTAATGCAGTGGCGGCTGGCAGAGAACAGGGTTGGTAGGGAGGTGGGGTTGAAAGAAAAAAATAATTTAAAAACTACTTACCTTTCAAAAAGCCGCCGTCTCTCCGTCACATTGCTGCTCTTCTTGGCAGGTCCGAACCAGGAAACACCCAGGCTCCCCATAGCTAATCACAATGGCCCGAGACAGACGGCCAAGCAGTCATGCACACTTGGAGTATACAAACCACTCCTCCCCCTGTGACCCCAGCTCAGCCACAACCCATCGCCTTAGCAAAGAAAAAGAAAATGATAGTAGTAAGGTTATTATAATTTTCTTTTTTTTCTGCTCTGGGAGCAATGGGGCGATGCTCGTGGAGGAGCCACCCCTACTTTAATGGTAAAATCAGATTTTCATAACAATTCTGAAAATGCTACTTTTAGAAAGTTGGCATTTTTCTGCCCTTAGTTCTTTTGTGCCTTTAGTCTGGCCCGGGTCACCTGACTCAGTGTAACTGACAGACTTTGTGAATTCCTCCTAAAAAGTTACACAATAGAGGGATTAGGTGTGCCCGAAGGGACCATCTGCTGGCAGGATGGGGGCAGAGCTGAGCACCCCCCCACTTATACCTGAATAGCTTGTGCAAAGCACTTACAAAACAGTGTATTGACACTGCAGGCAGCTTGGAGCCAGTGCAGAGGAGTCAGACAATTCGATGCACTTCAAAGAACCTTTCCAGAAGCTTCTCCCACCTTCCAGGAGAAGAGCACCAGGATATAAAAGGAGGTCCTCAGACACCAACTCTTTAGTTCACTACTGGGCCTGCAGAAGGACATTCAGAGGACTGCCTTCTGCTGTGACCCGCTGTGTACTCTGCTAGACTGCTGCTGTACCTCGAAGGCCTGCTTGGCTGCCTGCAGCCTACCTTGGACCCTCAGAGTCCAGCCCTGATGTTGAGCCCAGCATCTTCTCCTGCACCATGGGGACTACTAGAAGTGACTCCAAGGGCTAGTTTACTGGCCTCCTGTTCAGGGCCACAGCGAAATAACATGCTTCCACCATCTTGAACCCGTACCTGGGCTCAGCCTGAGTGAGTCCTTAACCCCCAGGAGGTGTGACAATGGTTCTGGACCCTTGGTTGTGGTGCTAAAGGTGCCTAGATGGCCATTTTCTAAAACTGAGGACTTAGAAAGAATTTGCCCAAAAGTGCTCTGAGAACCAGGTGGAGACCAGTACCAACCTGCCCGCATTACCTATTGAGGTGCATCACTGGTCATACCGGCTTTGCGGTTTCTCCCGCTATGTTCTTCTCTGCAGCAGAAAATCCATTTCAGTGGACCCTGTGCAATTGTTTTCGGCTGCAGCCTTCTGCCTCATCCCACTAGATCTTTATTACTTCCATTTTGGCCACTATATCCAAACATTGAAATCTTCACACAATCTAGACACAAGGCCATCTGCAAACGACACTTCCTCCTTGGCCCCTCCTGCAGCCATGTCCCACTGAACTTCACCTTCTCAGGCATTTTTCGTCTGAAATCTTTCTAGGGCCTGATTTAGATCTAGGCAGATGGTTTACTCCATCACAAGGGTGACAGGTATCCCATCTGCCGAAATATAAATCCCATAGGATATAATGGGATTTATAATTCATCGGATGAGATATCCGTCACTGTTGTGAGGGATAACCCATCCGACGAGATCTAATTCAGGCCCTTACTCCGAAGGTAAATGCTGACCGGGCCTAACCCACTTCGTGTAGCCGAACTGCGCTCCATCGCGGTCAGCCTTAACTTTTGACTTTAACCCAGTCTCGCATGACTAGATGTCTGGGGTTGGTGCTTTCATCTTTTAGGCGCTATTTTGAACCTTAAACTTTTCTTGTGTTGTGTTTTCACTTTGTTACAGTTTGTGTACTGCATAAAACCTTTACATATTGCCTGACCGCTTTTTGTGCCAAGCTACCCAAGGTTAAGCACAGGTTAATTTTCTGACTTTTTGTGGTTACTCTGCAAGGGATTGTGGCTGTTGCTTGACCAGGGCTCAGACCCCAGTCAACCAGCAACCCTATCTCTCACACCAGGGATATGCAAAATGGATCCCACTGGGCCCAATACTAACACATATTCAACATACAGTCATACTGCTATTCATGTGCGACACACGACACGCAAAAACACACTTGAGACATGCACAGGTCACTGCAAGGTTCTGGGTTTCACATCACATCAGAACTTTACAGAAGTGGGGTCAGTAGACCGAACCTACACTGACACAGAAAAAAAGTCTGGTCACACTGTAGATTAAAAAACATGATAATCAGCCACAGACTATTAAGATGATATACCCATGCCATGGACAGTAGTTCACTACCTTCTAGAGGGCACACTTGGTGCCCCCCTACAAGTCAAGGACAGGTCCTGCATTGTCAAGGGCATTGTATTGTGTTGTGAAGGACAAGCTTAGGCCTCTGTGCACACCCTATGTTGGCGCAATGCCAGGGCCAAAATAAAAGTTAGGATACCAGTTTCTCTTGGACTCATGCACCCAGGGCAGATGTACAGGTCTATTTATCATGCAGGAAACATTCCGTTCCCAACAGTTGGTCATGATCTGCATGTTTTTGGGGTTGGTCGAAGCCTGTCTCTGCACACAAGGCGATGTTGTCACCATGGACATAAGACTGATCTGAGAGTGTATCCCCAGTTTCGGAATACCTGTGAAGATTGGAAGTGATAGGGAGTGACTATTTAGCACAGGAACTGAACAATTCATACCACCCAGAATTCTCAAGGAAGGTGAGACACTACAACATGATTCAGAAAAATAACATATTGAGAATTTGTGTAGAAACAGAGCTAAAATGGAAAGAACAAGACACCAAATGGCCCTGAAAAAGCATGGGCAGAAACTCTGTATAGTTCCTTGGTTGTGTAAAGACAGATCTATATTAAAGACCTGCCGTTGAAATGGTAAGTTCCGAGTTAGCCTGCCTCCACTTCCTCAGCTGTGGCAGAGGAACAAATAGAGTCTGAGTTGCTTTTTCACAGAACGGTGAGAGAGAGGTACCCCATTTTCATAGCACTGCCCTTGACCGGGCTAGCAGAGCTATGGCAGCTACAATAGTCTCCTGCCTTCTTGAAAAGCCCATCAAGTTGGGCTGTTTGGGACTGTGTTGATCAGAGGTCAGGAGAACTGAGAACTAATGCGCAGTTTGGAAGGGCCTACCATGATAACTAATAGCCTCTGCCAATGACTGATGGGTGACTACAATCCTTGAGGTGCTCACCTACAACTCAAAAAGGGCCAAGGAAGATGGTCTACTGTAGTCCAGGAGGAAACCCTAGATAAAAACAGGTACATTGGAAAAGTAAACCAGCAGACCAGTAGAATTGGACTTTGGGGATGGCCGTAAAGGTATAGGAGTACAATAGTTTGTTTCCCCCCTGTTTTGGTGGCTGTGTACCCCCTGAAGATATCCTGCAGCTTTGGAAGCTGTGAGTGCATCCAGGAAGAACGTGGAAATCTCTGACTCCAGAGGACCAAATGAGGTACTGACCCGACCAAGAATGGCATGACATAGGCAGTAAAAATCCCTCTTGTATGTATTTTCAGCAAAAACAAAGCTTCAACAAGACCTCACATAGATGTTATCTGTCCTTATCTAGAAATACCCAGCAGTGATTACCAGCCTTCCTTCACTGGATGATGTTGAGCCTCATAAAAGTAGCCAAGTCTAAACAGGAGCAGGGGTTGGCAGCAAGGTGACCCCAGCAATGAGAGAAATTCAGCAACCATAACTTTCAAGTTGGTCCGGCTCCAAGCGTATGGTGCCAAAACAGAAGGTATCACCAGGACCCTGATTTTAAATTACCATGACTTATAGAACTCTCACTGAGCACACTGACCTGCCTTACCCCTTGTAGCACTTTGCCTTCCATCTGTAAAACTAACTCCAAAGGTAAAATTGTTGACCAGGGTGCACTGTTAAACTTAGCCAGCCTTTACTCCTTCACAGCAGCCTCAAAGGGTGACTTAGTCCTGGCCACCCATTAAACATAGACTCACATTGATAATGAATTTCCACATTTTCTTGTTCTTTACGAAAATAATAACTTGTGATCCTTTTTTACAAATTTTTGTCATTTTAGTGTTACTATATTCATTACATTTCTCTTCATTTTGCAAAATTGGCTTGGGAATTCTACTATTTGATTTGTTGTCTTTAATGTTGTTTTGGTGTTGCTAAAACTCTTTCCATGCATTTTCTTTGTGGTGGTATGTCACTTTAAGCCACCGCTGACATGGCTTGGCAGTTCGGGCTGGACTGTTCCCATGAGGCACAGGGTCAGACTGATTTGCATATGGCCATGTCTGAACTGGGGTGGCAGAGTGGGCTAAAGAACGGTGATGGATTAAACCCAGATCAGTTGACTGGGGGTGAGTGCTTGCATTGTTCAACACTCTGTCCATCATTTCCTTTGGTTTTTTTCTTTGTTCGCCATAAGTTGGCAGGGCATGCTCAGTCGTGAGTCCCTTGCTCACTTTGCCACTGGATTCAAGCAAGCCTGGCTGAAGACGGCTGAAATGCCAGAAACTGGTCCTAGGAAGCTTGTTTCCGGTCCAGGGAAGACATGGCTTGGCAGTTCAGGCTGGACTGTTCCCATGAGGCACAGGGTCAGACTGATTTGCATATGGCCATGTCTGAACTGGGGTGGCAGAGTGGGCTAAAGAACGGTGATGGATTAAACCCAGATCAGTTGACTGGGGGTGATTGCTTACATTGTTCAACACTCCGTCCATCATTTCCTTTGGTTTTTTCTTTGTTCGCCATAAGTTGGCAGGGTATGCTCAGAGGTGAGTCCCTTGCTCACTTTGCCACTGGATTCAAGCAATCCTGGCTGAAGACGGCTGAAATGCCAGAAACCGGTCCTAGGAAGCTTGTTTCCGGTCCAGGGAAGACATGGCTTGGCAATTCGGGCTGGACTGTTCCCATGAGACACAGGGTCAGACTGATTTGCATATGGCCATGTCTGAACTGGGGTGGCAGAGTGGGCTAAAGAACGGTGATGGATTAAACCCAGATCAGTTGACTGGGGGTGAGTGCTTGCATTGTTCAACACTCCGTCCATCATTTCCTTTGGTTTTTTTCTTTGTTCGCCATAAGTTGGCAGGGTATGCTCAGACGTGAGTCCCTTGCTCACTTTGCCACTGGATTCAAGCAAGCCTGGCTGAAGACGGCTGAAATGCCAGAAACCGGTCCTAGGAAGCTTGTTTCCGGTCCAGGGAAGACATGGCTTGGCAGTTCGGGCTGGACTGTTCCCATAATGCACAGGGTCAGACTGATTTGCATATGGCCATGTCTGAACTGGGGTGGCAGAGTGGGCTAAATAACGGTGATGGATTAAACCCAGATCAGTTGACTGGGGGTTAGTGCTTGCATTGTTTAACACTCCGTCCATCATTTCCTTTGTTTTTTTCTTTGTTTGCCATAAGTTGGCAGGGTATGCTCAGACGTGAGTCCCTTGCTCACTTTGCCACTGGATTCAAGCAAGCCTGGCTGAAGACGGCTGAAATGCCAGAAACCGGTCCTAGGAAGCTTGTTTCCGGTCCAGGGAAGACATGGCTTGGCAGGTCGGGCTGGACTGTTCCCATGAGGCACAGGGTCAGACTGATTTGCATATGGCCATGTCTGAACTGGGGTGGCAGAGTGAGCTAAATAACGGTGATGGATTAAACCCAGATCAGTTGACTGGGGGTGAGTGCTTGCATTGTTTAACACTCCGTCCATCATTTCCTTTGGTTTTTTCTTTGTTTGCCATAAGTTGGCAGGGTATGCTCAGACGTGAGTCCCTTGCTCACTTTGCCACTGGATTCAAGCAAGCCTGGCTGAAGACGGCTGAAATGCCAGAAACCGGTCCTAGGAAGCTTGTTTCCGGTCCAGGGAAGACATGGCTTGGCAGTTCGGGCTGGACTGTTCCCATGAGGCACAGGGTCAGACTGATTTGCATATGGCCATGTCTGAACTGGGGTGGCAGAGTGGGCTAAAGAACGGTGATGGATTAAACCCAGATCAGTTGACTGGGGGTGAGTGCTTTCATTGTTCAACACTCCGTCCATCATTTCCTTTGGTTTTTTCTTTGTTCGCCATAAGTTGGCAGGGTATGCTCAGACGTGAGTCCCTTGCTCACTTTGCCACTGGATTCAAACAAGCCTGGCTGAAGACGGCTGAAATGCCAGAAACCGGTCCTAGGAATCTTGTTTCCGGTCCAGGGAAGACATGGCTTGGCAGTTCGGGCTGGACTGTTCCCATGAGGCACAGGGTCAGACTGATTTGCATATGGCCATGTCTGAACTGGGGTGGCAGAGTGGGCTAAAGAACGGTGATGGATTAAACCCAGATCAGTTGACTGGGGGTGAGTGCTTGCATTGTTCAACACTCCGTCCATCATTTCCTTTGGTTTTTTCTTTGCTTGCCATAAGTTGGCAGGGTATGCTCAGACGTGAGTCCCTTGCTCACTTTGCCACTGGATTCAAGCAAGCCTGGCTGAAGACGGCTGAAATGCCAGAAACCGGTCCTAGGAAGCTTGTCTCCGGTCCAGGGAAGACATGGCTTGGCAGTTCGGGCTGGACTGTTCCCATGAGGCACAGGGTCAGACTGATTTGCATATGGCCATGTTTGAACTGGGGTGGCAGAGTGGGCTAAAGAACGGTGATGGATTAAACCCAGATCAGTTGACTGGGGGTGAGTGCTTGCATTGTTCAACACTCCGTCCATCATTTCCTTTGGTTTTTTCTTTGTTCGCCATAAGTTGGCAGGGTATGCTCAGACGTGAGTCCCTTGCTCACTTTGCCACTGGATTCAAGCAAGCCTGGCTGAAGACGGTTGAAATGCCAGAAACCGGTCCTAGGAAGCTTGTTTCCGGTCCAGGGAAGACATGACTTGGCAGTTCGGGCTGGACTGTTCCCATGAGGCACAGGGTCAGACTGATTTGCATATGGCCATGTCTGAACTGGGGTGGCAGAGTGGGCTAAAGAACGGTGATGGATTAAACCCAGATCAGTTGACTGGGGGTGAGTGCTTGCATTGTTCAACACTCCGTCCATCATTTCCTTTGGTTTTTTCTTTGTTCGCCATAAGTTGGCAGGGTATGCTCAGACGTGAGTCCCTTGCTCACTTTGCCACTGGATTCAAGCAAGGCTGGCTGAAGACGGCTGAAATGCCAGAAACTGGTCCTAGGAAGCTTGTTTCCGGTTCAGGGAAGACATGGCTTGGCAGTTCGGGCTGGACTGTTCCCATGAGGCACAGGGTCAGACTGATTTGCATATGGCCATGTCTGAACTGGGGTGGCAGAGTGAGCTAAATAACGGTGATGGATTAAACCCAGATCAGTTGACTGGGGGTGAGTGCTTGCATTGTTTAACACTCCGTCCATCATTTCCTTTGGTTTTTTCTTTGTTCGCCATAAGTTGGCAGGGTATGCTCAGACGTGAGTCCCTTGCTCACTTTGCCACTGGATTCAAGCAAGCCTGGCTGAAGACGGCTGAAATGCCAGAAACCGGTCCTAGGAAGCTTGTTTCCGGTCCAGGGAAGACATGGCTTGGCAGGTCGGGCTGGACTGTTCCTTGAGGCACAGGGTCAGACTGATTTGCATATGGCCATGTCTGAACTGGGGTGGCAGAGTGAGCTAAATAACGGTGATGGATTAAACCCAGATCAGTTGACTGGGGGTGAGTGCTTGCATTGTTTAACACTCCGTCCATCATTTCCTTTGGTTTTTTCTTTGTTCGCCATAAGTTGGCAGGGTATGCTCAGACGTGAGTCCCTTGCTCACTTTGCCACTGGATTCAAGCAAGCCTGGCTGAAGACGGCTGAAATGCCAGAAACCGGTCCTAGGAAGCTTGTTTCCGGTCCAGGGAAGACATGGCTTGGCAGTTCGGGCTGGACTGTTCCCATGAGGCACAGGGTCAGACTGATTTGCATATGGCCATGTCTGAACTGGGGTGGCAGAGTGGGCTAAAGAACGGTGATGGATTAAACCCAGATCAGTTGACTGGGGGTGAGTGCTTTCATTGTTCAACACTCCGTCCATCATTTCCTTTGGTTTTTTCTTTGTTCGCCATAAGTTGGCAGGGTATGCTCAGACGTGAGTCCCTTGCTCACTTTGCCACTGGATTCAAACAAGCCTGGCTGAAGACGGCTGAAATGCCAGAAACCGGTCCTAGGAATCTTGTTTCCGGTCCAGGGAAGACATGGCTTGGCAGTTCGGGCTGGACTGTTCCCATGAGGCACAGGGTCAGACTGATTTGCATCTGGCCATGTCTGAACTGGGGTGGCAGAGTGGGCTAAAGAACGGTGATGGATTAAACCCAGATCAGTTGACTGGGGGTGAGTGCTTGCATTGTTCAACACTCCGTCCATCATTTCCTTTGGTTTTTTCTTTGCTTGCCATAAGTTGGCAGGGTATGCTCAGACGTGAGTCCCTTGCTCACTTTGCCACTGGATTCAAGCAAGCCTGGCTGAAGACGGCTGAAATGCCAGAAACCGGTCCTAGGAAGCTTGTCTCCGGTCCAGGGAAGACATGGCTTGGCAGTTCGGGCTGGACTGTTCCCATGAGGCACAGGGTCAGACTGATTTGCATATGGCCATGTTTGAACTGGGGTGGCAGAGTGGGCTAAAGAACGGTGATGGATTAAACCCAGATCAGTTGACTGGGGGTGAGTGCTTGCATTGTTCAACACTCCGTCCATCATTTCCTTTGGTTTTTTCTTTGTTCGCCATAAGTTGGCAGGGTATGCTCAGACGTGAGTCCCTTGCTCACTTTGCCACTGGATTCAAGCAAGCCTGGCTGAAGACGGTTGAAATGCCAGAAACCGGTCCTAGGAAGCTTGTTTCCGGTCCAGGGAAGACATGACTTGGCAGTTCGGGCTGGACTGTTCCCATGAGGCACAGGGTCAGACTGATTTGCATATGGCCATGTCTGAACTGGGGTGGCAGAGTGGGCTAAAGAACGGTGATGGATTAAACCCAGATCAGTTGACTGGGGGTGAGTGCTTGCATTGTTCAACACTCCGTCCATCATTTCCTTTGGTTTTTTCTTTGTTCGCCATAAGTTGGCAGGGTATGCTCAGACGTGAGTTCCTTGCTCACTTTGCCACTGGATTCAAGCAAGGCTGGCTGAAGACGGCTGAAATGCCAGAAACTGGTCCTAGGAAGCTTGTTTCCGGTTCAGGGAAGACATGGCTTGGCAGTTCGGGCTGGACTGTTCCCATGAGGCACAGGGTCAGACTGATTTGCATATGGCCATGTCTGAACTGGGGTGGCAGAGTGGGCTAAAGAACGGTGATGGATTAAACCCAGATCAGTTGACTGAGGGTGAGTGCTTGCATTGTTCAACACTCCATCCATCATTTCCTTTGGTTTTTTCTTTGTTCGCCATAAGTTGGCAGGGTATGCTCAGACGTGAGTCCCTTGCTCACTTTGCCACTGGATTCAAGCAAGCCTGGCTGAAGACGGCTGAAATGCCAGGAACCGGTCCTAGGAAGCTTGTTTCCGGTCCAGGGAAGACATGGCTTGGCAGTTCGGGCTGGACTGTTCCCATGAGGCACAGGGTCAGACTGATTTGCATATGGCCATGTCTGAACTGGGGTGGCAGAGTGGGCTAAAGAACGGTGATGGATTAAACCCAGATCAGTTGACTGGGGGTGAGTGCTTGCATTGTTCAACACTCTGTCCATCATTTCCTTTGTTTTTTTCTTTGTTCGCCATAAGTTGGCAGGGTATGCTCAGACGTGAGTCACTTGCTCACTTTGCCACTGGATTCAAGCAAGCCTGGCTGAAGACGGCTGAAATGCCAGAAACCGGTCCTAGGAAGCTTGTTTCCGGTCCAGGGAAGACATGGCTTGGCAGTTCGGGCTGGACTGTTCCCATGAGGCACAGGGTCAGACTGATTTGCATATGGCCATGTCTGAACTGGGGTGGCAGAGTGGGCTAAAGAACGGTGATGGATTAAACCCAGATCAGTTGACTGGGGGTGAGTGCTTGCATTGTTCAACACTCCGTCCATCATTTCCTTTGGTTTTTTCTTTGTTCGCCATAAGTTGGCAGGGTATGCTCAGACGTGAGTCCCTTGCTCACTTTGCCACTGGATTCAAGCAAGCCTGGCTGAAGACGACTGAAATGCCAGAAACCGGTCCTAGGAAGCTTGTTTCTGGTCCAGGGAAGACATGACTTGGCAGTTCGGGCTGGACTGTTCCCATGAGGCCCAGGGTCAGACTGATTTGCATATGGCCATGTCTGAACTGGGGTGGCAGAGTGGGCTAAAGAATGGTGATGGATTAAACCCAGATCAGTTGACTGGGGGTGAGTGCTTGCATTGTTCAACACTCCGTCCATCATTTCCTTTGTTTTTTTCTTTGTTCGCCATAAGTTGGCAGGGTATGCTCAGACGTGAGTCCCTTGCTCACTTTGCCACTGGATTCAAGCAAGCCTGGCTGAAGACGGCTGAAATGCCAGAAACTGGTCCTAGGAAGCTTGTTTCCGGTCCAGGGAAGACATGGCTTGGCAGTTCGGGCTGGACTGTTCCCATGAGGCACAGGGTCAGACTGATTTGCATATGGCCATGTCTGAACTGGGGTGGCAGAGTGGGCTAAAGAACGGTGATGGATTAAACCCAGATCAGTTGACTGGGGGTGAGTGCTTGCATTGTTCAACACTCCGTCCATCATTTCCTATGGTTTTTTTCCTACCTCCACTATAAACCACCTCCTCCCGATTGCTAAAATTGGCGAAGCAACAAGTGCAAAATGCTTTTTGAACAAAATCAAAAGCTGAGAGGCTGAAGTCGATCTCAAAACTGCAACTTCTATATTATAAAATCAAAGAGATTTAACCATTCATATTTTGGCATTATTTGCAAAACTTTGATAACGCAGAGTAGTGCAAAAGGGTTTTACACCTAGCAGCTTACAGAGAGATACCCCATGGAAAAAACTCTTGCTATCTAAATCCAAAAACTTCACACCAGAAACCAGTTTAATGAAAATCGGGCACAAAAGCATTTTTAATGTGGCAGACAATTGTTTCTCTTATTGCAAAGGGACCAGCAAGTAGCATTTAATATAGCCTTAGAGCCCGCCCGCTCCAGCATTAAAGGCCCGATGGGAGGGCCTTTAACAATGGAGTGGGCTTTTAATTGCCGGTAGAGCCCGCTACGGAGGGCTAAAAGTCTATTAGAACATTCCGCCCCTAGAGGGCAGAATGTTCTAATTTGTAAAACAAAGGCCGTATGGAGCCCAAGAGGACTGAAATCCCCTCGGGCTCCGTGAGGCCTTTTGTTCACGGCAAAAACTGTGAACAAACATTGGAATGTTGGCGCTGGGCTTCTACCAACCATTAGCACAGGCCATTCCATTGTTTTCAATGGAACTCTCAACATTCCAATGTTCTCATTTTACTCCTGTTACCATGTTTTCACATTTATTCCCCCAATCTAGGTTGCTGATGTCAGACTCTAATGTGATATCTAGTCATGGGTCAAAATAGATTTCCCTTTCCAGGCTACCATATGAGAGAGAGCCACTAACCTGACTCCTTGTTATTTTTAACTTGATTGGCATTCTTAGAATGTGAAGTGAATGCTGGGAGTTTTGGAAATTGGGGGGAAGGTCGAGAAGAGGATTTGTAGTGGCTGGTTGTGCTGCTCTGTAATGGTGTTTAAGTATGCGGAATAAGGGGAGGAGCCTAGCGCTTGACCAAGTTGGCCGCGTGAGCTTTGAGCTCCCGAGACCCACGCGCCCTCCGTCGACTATCCTGTCTTTAATCCTGTTTTATATGCACGGCATCTTGCAGATAACTCGTTATGGAGGCGATTGATGCTGCCCGATTTCGGATCGCCCACCGGGAACCGGAGTTATGCACGGCGGAAGATTGAGGCCTATCTCCGAGGGATGCCAGGGGCTGGCGTTGGCAGGATGCCCGACCTCTAATTGAACAACAGCGGCCAGGCGAGGTGTGAACTGTCGGACGGAGGTCCCCGTCCTTTCACTTTCACTTTCTCGCCCTTTGTCTGCCTTGGCCCGGGAGTGCTTTTGGCTGCTTTATTATCCTCTGGACGCTCTGCGCCCTACTCTGCCGGGCTATTGCAGAACTGATTTCTCCTGATCCCTCTTACTGAGAGAGGGCCGTCTTTTTGCACCGGCCTGCTTGGTGCCAGACATGTCGGGTAAAGCGGAGGTGGATCGGCTGAAATCCAAGGCTACCAGGCGGGGAGCCTATACTCAAGCCAATAATATGGACTGCTATGCCCAGCAGAAGGGGTCGCCTGGTGGATCGAGCCAGTCGCCGGATGTACAGAAGACTGCCTCACCCTCGGAGCCCTCGTTGCAGGATGTCATGGGCGCGCTCGAAGGGATGCAGGCTTCGATTGGGAGACAGTTTGATGCCCTGGCGCACAAAGTGGATACCATCTTGGTGGACGTTAACCTGATCCGCGCGGATTTGGGCAAAACTAATGAACGGGTTAAAACTCTTGATCTCAAGACCACGGGCCTCGCTGATGATGTCTCGGAACTTCAGACTGAGGTTCGTAAGCTGCGGGCCGAGAGTGACCTCTCCGCCCGTAGGCTCGAGGACTTTGAGAGCCGGGCCAGGCGCAACAACGTGCGCATTATCGGGGTCCCGGAGTCCTCGGACGAGATTTCTGTAGACCTGATCGTGGAGGACTTGGTGCTTAACCATCTGAAGCCTAAGGGCCTTGGGAAGTTTTTTGCAGTTGAGCGAGCTCACAGAGTGCCGGGTGGGAGGCCCAAGGTGGGAGCTCCACCGAGACCGATTGTCGCCCGGCTCTTTCACTTCCGAGATCGGGACGCGATCCTGCAAGCATCGCGGGTGATGGGCCCGGTCCCTTTTCAGAACGCGTCGGTGAGTTTCTATCCTGACTTCACCCAGCTGGTGCAAAAGCAAAGGCAGGGTTTCCTGGGGGTGAAGAGACGGCTTCGGGAGAGGGACCTGAAGTATGCCATGCTTTTCCCTGCCAGATTACGTTTGGTGTACGAAGACCGGACTTTCTTCTTTGAGTCGCCTGTTATGGCCGATGAATGGCTGGACGCTTTGCCCCGACGACGGACTGGCGAGGACGCTGCTGCAGACGGGGACAGTGGCCGGGATGGGCAAGGTTGATGCCTTTGGAGCCAGACTGACTTGATTTGGTTCTAGATAATGACTTGAACTGATTGCAGTAAATGCGGAGGGTTGCGGGAGGACGATGGGAGCTCTTTCCTCCCTCAGGGTACTTTTTGTAGATTTTGGTTTTGGTAGGGCGACAGGCACACTGCAAGTTGGGGGGGCTTTGTAAGCTGCAGCAGGGGTGCAGGGTGGGGGGGATAGTTGGGATTTTGGGTTTGTTGTTGGGGGGTTTGTTTCTGCAAGGCGTAGTCATCATTGTCAGGATTGTTCCATGGTGGCTCTTCGGGTGTGGGGTGGGCCTCTCTGTGTGTGGGGATGGGGGGTAGGGGTTTAAGTGTTCTTAGCTGGAATGTTAATGGTTTGGGGGATCGCATTAAGTGGGGGATAGTCTTGCAGTTCTTGAAACGGTCTTTGCCGGATGTGGCCCTACTGCAGGAGACACACCTTATAGGTAATACTTGCTATGCTCTTAATAGGAAAGGTTACAAATTCATAGCTCACTCGGGATTCTCCTCCGGCTACAGGGGTGTGGGCATCCTAGTTAGAGCTTCACTACCGTTCGAGGTGAACTCCACCATTGTTGATGATAGGGGGAGGTTTGTGGCGGTGGCGGGGAGGTGGGAAGGAAGAACTTTGGTTTTAGTTTCGGTCTATGTCCCTCCTGCCCTGCAGGCCTCCACGTTTACAGATCTGGGTAGGGCCTTGTTGGACCTCCCGGAGGGTATGCTAGTGGTGGGGGGTGACTTCAATGCTGTCGGCTCTGGGCTGCTGGATAGGTACCCGCCCAGAGACACCGGGGGGGCTCAGAAGTGGCTTCCAGACTTTCTAGACACACTCGGCCTGGTAGACTGCTGGAGGCTCCGGCACCCCACACAGAGCCAATACACCTTCCACTCCGGGGCGCATGGTAGCCTCTCTAGGATTGATTACCTGCTCACTCTGGCTGCTCACGCCTCATTGGTATCTGAGGCCAGGCATATGGCGCGGGGCATATCGGATCATTCGCCAGTGTGGGTCCGGCTGGACGTCGGCCGCGAGGGAGGGGGCAGGGTTGCTCCTATTAACCCCTGGTACTTTCGTGACCCCAAGATGCGCAGTGCGCTGTTGAAGACAGTTGATAACTTTTTTAAGGACAACCAGGGGTCCGTTGACTCGGCCGTGTCGTTGTGGGAAGCATTTAAGACCGTGCTTAGAGGAGAGGCCCTCTCCTTGGTAGTGGCAGCCAAGCGGCGGAGAGATGGCGAGGTTATGCAGGTTGAGGAGGAGATCGCGGCTTTAGAGGGGGCGCTAGAAGGGGAGGTTACAGAGGCCTCACTGCATGAACTGAGCTTGAAGCAAGCCGAATATAAGGACCTGGTGACGAATGCCGCCAAGACCCTCAGTAGGGAACAGCAGGGCCGCTTGTATGATGTTGGTGACAAGGCCGGGAAGCTCCTAGCTTGGCTGGACAAAAAAGAACGGGTTAATAGAGTGGTGCCGGAGCTGACGAGAGAGGGGGGAGAGGTGGTTGTAGACCCTGAGAGGATAGTAGAGTGTTTTTCGGATTATTTCCGTATGGTTTATGCCTCAGTTTCGGATAGGCCGACCGAGGATTCGCTTGACCTCCTGCGTGATATCGCTTTGCCCTGCCTTTCTGACGTAGATAGAGATGATCTCGATGGAGATATAACGGTTGATGAGGTGGCGGGTGCTATCCGCGCGCTGAACTCGGGCAAGGCCTCGGGCCCTAATGGCTTGCCGATTGACCTGTATAAGCTGTTTCCGGATAAGGTTGCCCCTCAGCTGCGCGCCATGTTTGTGGAGGCGCGGGGGAGTGGGACCCTCCCGTTGGATCAGCGACTGCCGACGATTGTTGTGATACACAAGGATGGTAAACCCCGAGATAAGTGTGCCTCCTATCGGCCTATATCACTCCTTAATGCTGAGCCGAAGATTCTGGCTAAAATTCTGGCGGGCCGCTTGGTCAGGGTGCTTGGAGACTTGATCCACCCGGATCAATCCGGTTTTATTCCGCACCGTAACACTGCGTTAAACCTTCGGCGCCTTCATGGTGTGATTGCCAGGGCGAGCACGCTGCGAGAACCAGCTATTGTGGCGTCTCTTGATGCCACGATGGCCTTTGATACGGTGGAATGGGCATATTTGTGGGCTGTGCTTGCCAAGTTCGGCTTTGGCCCTGGTTTTGTGAGCTGGGTGAGGTTGCTATATGAGGGTCCCCTTGCGAGTGTTGTGGTAAATGGGCGGGCGTCGACTCCGTTTCAGCTTGGGAGGGGCACTCGGCAGGGTTGCCCCCTGTCGCCTTTGTTGTTCGCCCTCGCCCTCGAGCCGCTGGCGGCGTGGATACGCTGGCACCCGGATATACGTGGACTTAGATGGTCGCCCGAGCACGAGGACCGCATTTCGCTATATGCCGATGACATCCTGTTATATCTTGCCTCGTCCAAGAACTCGCTTATAGTGGTCTGTGACGTTCTGACGTCTTTTGGTAGGAACTCGGGTCTCGTCATCAATTGGAGTAAATCCTATCTATATGTTCTGAGTGGCGATGTTCCACCTGTCCCGCGAACTTGCTGGATCCAGATCGCTCAGCAGGGCTTCGTGTACCTGGGGATTTTTATCTCCACGGATTCCACTTTGCGATATGAGAGGAACCTGCTCCCCCCCCCTGGCGCGTTTGCGGCAGGATGTTGAGGGCTGGCGGAGGCTGCCGCTCTCCCTCGTCGGGCGAGCCGCCTTGTTCAAAATGATGTCTCTTCCCCGGTTCCTCTACGCCTTGCAGAATACTCTCGATTGGGTACCGGCCAGTTACTTTCGGGAGGTCGAAAGCCTCCAACAATCGTTGTTGTGGGATGGGCGGCCGCGAATAGCGATTGCTAAGTTGACGCTTCCATGGTACGACGGGGGTATTGCGCTTCCAGACATTCGAAGCTATTATTGGGCCACCCAGTTGAGCGCGATTAATCATGGTTTCTATGGCCCGGCCCTCAGCCCCGGTTACGCCATGGACAGATGGTTGCTGCGCGGCGGTAATTATCATAGAGCGTTGTACTCGCGGTCCCTGGACTCGTCCCTCACGGGGCCCACTGGGGTGGCGGTGCGTGTGTGGAAGTTGGCGACTGACTCGCTGGGCTGGAAGGATAGGCTCACCCTTGCTACCCCGTTGTTTGAATCTGAAAAATTGGGTAGGCTTTGGCATACGAAAGGTTTTGATAAATGGGACTTGATCGGTATTTCCAGGGTTGGAGATGTGCTGATTAAGGGGAGGGTGAAGTCCTTTGAAGAGTTGCAGAAGGAGTATGAGTTGGGGACATCTGAGTTCTTTCGCTACGTTCAGGTGCGTCATGCCCTGCGGTCAGTCCTCGTAGAAGGTGAGAAGGTGCCTGAGTCCTCTCCTTTGGAGGACCGGATCCTCGATGGCCATATGCCAGAGAGCACGATCTCTCTCATCTATAAGAAATTGATAAATGTTCGGGCGGATACGCTGTTGGGGCTGCGGGACCAGTGGACTAGGGACGGACTTGAGCTGGATGACGAGGATTGGCAGTCTGCTGTTTCCTCTCCTAAGGAGGTCGCGATCCCATCACGTCTGAGGCTGGTGCAGCTCAAAATACTCCATAGAATTTATGTGACGGGGCCAAGGCTGGTTCATATGGGATTCTCTGAGGACGGCTTATGTAGGAGGGGCTGTGGTATGGTGGGTACTTTCCTGCATATCATTTGGGAATGTGGTGTCATCATGGAATTTTGGAGGAGAGTCCATGCAGTGATGGGGGAGGTGACGGGCATTGCTATGCAGCCGGAGGCGCGGTGTTGTCTCCTGAATGTTTGGGGGCCCACTGATCACGATGAGGCACAGACCCAGTGGGTGACTCTGGGTAACATGGTGGCTAAGAGAGACATCACGCGCCTGTGGGGCTCCGTGGGGCCCCCCACATTGACTGCGTGGAAGGAAAATATGGACTGGAGTATGTTCAGGGAAAAGACAGTATATTGCGCTAGAGGGCGCCCTCGGAAGTGGCATGCCATCTGGGGGCGGTGGAACCAATACAGAGGGGGCATATGTCTTGCCCCTGATCTGGATCCCCCCGAGGAACAGCTTTCTTCTTAACATTCTTTCCAGCTCTGTATATAGATTTGATTGTTAGTTGACTGCTTGGGCCTCTGCTTTTCCCCCCTTTTCCTCTTATCATAGTACTGTGACTGTTAGACGAAGGGGGTCCGGTCTCCCCTCAGGGGCAATCACCATTGGTATTCAGTGTTTTCGCCTTGCTGGGGTTTGTTGTGTGTTTGTGTTTATTTAAAAATGAAACCTTTTCGCTGCTCCTTTACTGCACTGTGGACGCTTCTTTGTTCTGCTCTCCTAAAGCTGCCGAACCTCCGGGTTGTCGGCTGAATAGCTGTGTCCATGTTTTTGAAGAATAAAGGTTTTTAAAAAAAAAAAAAAGTATGCGGAATAAACTAGAAGTTTTTCATCAAGTGTGTGGATTTATATTACAAACCTGGAGACGAGTTGAAGACTGAACAACCTACAGTAATGTAGGTGTCGATCAACAGTTTCTTCAAAACCTGCGGAATTTTCCACTTACTGCAAGAGTGCTGCATTTCCTTACTGGTTAAAGGCAAATCTCACGCAGCGCGGTCTGGGAGAGTATTTTACCCATAATTTGCTGTGGTATGGCCCGCCCATCAGATTACAAGTTCAACTCATGTCTAGCAGGTTTCTGTTTTGCCATTCCCACGGTGATGCCCTGAAAACAGGCACCACAATAAGAACGCAAAAGCAGTTTCAGCATGGCATAGACTGTGAAGTCCATGCCGCGCTGGAACTCGGGATGCATGCAAACGGGGGGCACATGTTGTGCCCCACTGCATGCATCCCATGGTGGCAGGGGCATGGGGGGCCTCAGGGCTCCCTTTGTTTCCTGACCGCCAGCTTTGCATGGTAGGCTCACCGCCATGAAAAGGCCGATGGTGGGGAAAGACCGCCAGACTCTTAATCAAGCCCTAAATCGTTAATTGGCTATTTTATATTTACCGTTAATGGCATCTTTCGTTCTGCGGTGTTCCAGTCCTCGCGACCCAACCTCACGTGCAGCTCTCCTTCCTTTAACGGTGATGTGAAGTGTTGCTACATTTATTATGCACATACATACCTAAGCCACCATTTTGCCACTGGAAATTTTGCAAGTCTGCAAGTGACGCCATCACGTTAAGGCCGCAATTACGTGCCGCCATTTCGCCCTGGAGAATTTTGTAAGTCTGCACGACTGCATCACGTTATGGCCGCAATTATATTCCACCATTTTAACACCAGAAATAATCGTCTGTGCGACTTAAGGAACGCATCATACTGGATTGCTTATTACTAAATAAAAATCGTCAGAAGTAGTCATTTTAACAGGTTGTTCTTCAAGGATATCTTTGCACCATCCTTCTTCTTCTATGACTCTGTCAGAACTCTACAATGGTGGATACTTGGATTTTATATATTTGTTTTCTCTATATAGTAGTCAGTGGGGAAGCATGAACAGTAAACTCGTCCCTTGAGGTGTAGTTGGGACACTGAAGTAGACCACTGCTATTTACCTTTAAGTTTTTTGTTTATTTTATTCATTGTTTTTCTTACAGGTTAAGATGTTGTCACATAATTATTTGCTTGCTTCTCATCAACCATTTGGCCTGCCTGGTTGTGAACCATGTATGAAATGAGCTGAATGGAAACCATATTTTCTTATTTATATAGAAAAAAAAGATGAAGAGGGCAAAATTTCAACAAACCAAAAGAAAATATTTTTTTTGCATTCAGTTGGTCCTCACGGGTTAAAGGTGTATTAGAACGTGTTAAACAAGTGTTATATGGCGATTTCGATGTGTTTGAAAAAACCATTAATGATTTTGATCATTATTTTGCACCTAATGTATGTACTGGATTTATTAGGTACAAATTCTTCCAAAGGGAACAAGAGGAAAATGAAACCATTGATGAATATGTTGCAACCCCTTAAGAGTTATCTTTCAATTCTATATTAGGCAATCTACGAGTAGATCTCATTAGAGATCAAGTTGTCATGCACTCTAGAGATGAAACCATCCATGAAAGGTTGTGGGTTAGTGAGGAGTTTTGACTTCAGGAAATCCTTGCTATGGTTAGAAAGACTGAAATGTCTAGCAGGAGTGCCAAAAAGAAAACAGGTGTAAGCGAAAATATCGAGGAAGTTGTGGTGGAAGGTGACAGGCAAAGCCAGTAAAGATCAGAAACACATTTTTTAAAGAGTGTAACAAAATCTAAGGAACAAGATTGGGTGAAAGAAAATCTCAGATGTTACCATTGTGACAGCTAATTCTATTTAGCGTATGATAGGTCATGTTCTCCTTAAAAACAGAAATGTTCATTTTGTGGTTCATCAAGGCATTATTCTAAAGTATGTAAAAAAAAACGAACAAAACTTGAGTGAAGTGTGTTGATGAAGATAGAACTAATGAGGATAAGGAAAAGAATAAGGAAAACAATCAAATAAGCAATATCACTGATGGCAAGGACATTTTTGTATTAAATGTAAGTGACCTGGGTATTAAGAGTCAAAATCCATTATGTGCCATGGGTATAGGTGGAGTAAATGTTAGCATTTATGCTGATTATGGATCTCCCATACAATAATTAATGAAGAAGTCTGGGGCAATATGTTTGTGAATAAGTTAGGTAAAAATGTAAATGTCCCTGATATTACACCGGAAGGTTTCACAGGAAAATAATTTAATTACTAGGGTATAGGAAATTGATGTTTAAATTAAGAACCGTGAAGCTGTAGGCAAACTATATGTGGCTAAGAAAGGCCAGTCAGTCTTAGGTTGGCAAGATAAAGGGAACTTACACAAAGGATTAAACCTAATAGTCTTAATCCTTTCATGATAGTGGATAAGAGTGAATCTAAGGGTAACATCATATTAACAAATGAATGATTTTGAGGATATGACAAGAGCTATAGCTCATGTACGTACACTGAATAGTTTTGATCCTGAATTATTAAGCATCGTCACAACCGATGCCAGTAATAAGGATTTCGGTTGTGTAGTGACACAACAAAATAGTGATAGTAAAGAATTCACTGTTGCATTTGCTTCGCATACCTTAACCCAATCTTAAGAAAAGTATTTACGATTGAAAGAGAGACATTAGCCTATATGTGGGCTTTAAAACACTTCAGACAATTTGTATGGGGTAAATAATGTCTATTACACACAGACCACAAACTGTTGGTGAAATTACTGACCACTGAAGGTATGGTCAAGGCCTCTACTAGGCTTGCTAGAATGTCTAGTAGGTTGCAAGATTTTATTTATAAAATGAAGTATATTCCTGGAAAGTAGAATGTGACTGCATATTTTTTGTCTAGGATGCTTCTGGATATTGAAGGAACTGTAGTGAGTGACTGGGATGATTTTCATATTGCCTTTATACATGATCAAGGTGTACCCGCCATTAAGGAAACAGTGTGAAAGGAAAAATATGCTTAAGATTTTTTCTTGTAGCAAATTATCAGTTACATTTTGATTAAGGCCCAACAAGAGTGTTCATACCTCTAAATTGAAACGTGTGGGAGATAAGGAATGAAATGTCAGTGAATGGGTGTTTGCTCAAAAGAGGTGACAAAGTGAAACCTCCTGATTCTTTGAAGGTGAATATTATTAAGCTGTGCCACAAAGGCTTCTATGGTATTGTCAAAACTAAACAAGATTTGAAAATACGTTTTGATGGCCAGGAATGGATGTATGTATTGAACAGTTAGTAAGGGACTGTACTGTATGTGTGAACGCAGATAAATATTTAGCCACGTTGAGTCCTAATATATGTGAACCCATTGTTCCTAAGAAACCATGGGATACTGTAGCTATTAACATCATACGACCAATAGGACTCCAATCTAAGTACATCATTGCTTTGATTGGTGTTTTTGGGAGGTGGATGGTAATCAAAATAGTAAGTAAAGGGAATACTGATTCTGGTTTGAATTTCATTGATGGGCAATTTGTGGATGAAGGTCTAGTTGCACAAATAATACGCGATAATGGAGTGCCATTCACTTCTAATAAAGCAAGGGAGTATTTTGCAAGAGTGGGCATTCTCCACTGCATCAATTCTTTACATAATCTTATTGGCAATTGTATGATTGAGCTTTTTACTAGAGTACTCAAAGGAGGCATCCTATTAGCAAACAGTAATAATGATGATTGGGAAATGAGAATAAGGAAAATGGTATGGAACTTATAGAGCCTCTGTGAATATTGTATTGGGAGTTACTGCATTTGAAGTTAGGCATGGTAGATGTGCAAGGACTAAAAGCAACCTTGCTGGTTAATGGATGGAAAGTATCATGAAATACCTTTGGAGGAAGTAAGGAATGGGTTATTAAAGCCCACAGAACTATAAGAACCGATATGATTCGTAGAGAGGCTTTGCTAGGGCAGATGAGGAAATTGGAGTGTGGGTGAAAGTAAAACAAAACATAGATGGTACAGAAGGGGGAGAGTGAATATTCTGCCACTTTGAAAATAATTAAGATACTTTGGAATGCTATTTTGTTGAGTGATGGGATAGTATGAAATGTGAAAAGGTTTGCAGTTCTTAAATGTGAAACTGTAATATATATAAGGAGGTGGAACATATATAGATTGGGAGAAAAGGAAATGTATCAAACAATAAATGGGTCAAAGAAGTAAAAGGAAAGGAGTTGAGGAATGATTCTGCTGGGGGGCCTCAGTTGGAGGTCTTCCAGCAGTGTGATGACTGTAATACTGAACAAGCTCCTCAGGTACATGAAACAGATCATTCTCATGGGTGTGATTAACGAAATATGGAAGAGCTTCAGTCAGGAACTTCCCGGAGTGATGCCTATTGTGATGACTAATTCTAAACAGACTCCTCAAGTAAGTGATGAAGATAAGTTTCACGACAAACAAAATAGGGAAGAGGCATATTATAAAAGATTAAAACGTAGGCCTAAGTGGCTTGCAGATTGTGTATTTGAGGGAGGCGATGATGGTCACAAATAATAGTTTGTCAGTTTCCGTCCTGGGCTTTGTATTCCTGTACACAGTATTGTTCAATTTTAAATGTATCTCCGATGCAGTTTAATTGTATTCTATTGCATACAGTAATGTATTGTATTTTTATTTGTATTGTGATATATGTTTTTTTTAATTTTTTGCTTTGTGTTTTAGTGTTTGTAAGGGTGGAAGATGTGTTATGTTTTAACTTGCATTCTTAGAATGTTAAGTGAATGTCATGATGTTTGGAACATTGGGGGACAGTTGGAGAAGAGGATTTGTAGCACACGGCTGTGCTGCTCTTGTGCTCTGTACTGGTGCTTCAGTATGTGAAATAATCTTGAAGTTGTTCATCAGGTGTGTGGATTTACATTGCTCTCTGTTAAATTGTTGTAAATAGATTAGGGAAGGCAGCAGGACACGTCTTCAAGTTACAAGATAGATTTATTAAGATAGCACAGCAGAGCAATACACCTCACGAGCTGACCAGAGCATCAATTGTCCAGACTCGAACTCTCACATACCAGTTAGAACACTCATAGGTACTATGGGAAGTTGAGAAGGTAGAAACACAAAGGAGGGACTACTGACACCAAGTAGCCATAATGAAGTAAGCACAAATATACAACACTCTCCTCCCTTCTGTTCTGAGTAGGGACAACTAATGAATGGTAAGAGAGGCCTTTTCTCAAATGAAGTGGCTTCAATCTCTGAGGGAATGTTAGTCTGAATTAATGCTCATAAGAGGACCCCAATCCTGGCTATGTTCTTTATGGAAGACAAACTAGCTAAAGCACTTCACAGATTTCCTTTTTATAGTTATGAACTTTGAATCTGGACGAAAATTGAATTCTTCCCCCAAGAAGCCCATAAATCGAACTTTCTGAGAAAAAACTGGAACTTATTTCTTGTGATTGATGACACAGCTCATTTGCGAAGAACTTACATCACCACCCAGAATCGACCCTCAAGAATCAGATGTATATGTTTTTTATAAATATAAACAGAATACCAGTACTCCTTACACCTAAACTGTTCAATCCAAATATTCAAGATGAATGGCATTTACCAATTGGTTGAAACTAATTACCAGAATGTATTTTTTCCCCTCAAAATTACCTTCCCGCATCCTGTCACTTGATGATGCTTATTATTATTTTTCATTCATTCAAAAAGTCTTTATTTATGATTATTCATCTTAAAAGACATACTATACAAGTCAATTTAAAAGCAGCAATCAAGTTAATACATCATAATTAAAATGTGATGACACAATTCATAAAATGTAAAATGGTCATAAAATCAGCTTTATAAGTAAAATGGAGGGAGCAAGTTGGGCTACGAACCTCCGCTCCTTTCCCTGATTGCCCAAGACCAACTAAGAAATTTGGCTACACCAACAATAATTAAGTCTTTGTCACCAATTTTTAACAGCCTTTTAGCAGACAGGGCAGAGGCTGTGCCCAGTGAGCGACACAGGGGTTTGAGCCGTGTGTTCCTAGGTAATTGGTAAGCTGGGCAGACATAGAGGAGATGGCTTATGTTTTCAGAATGCTCAGGGCAGAACGGACACCTGTCTCCCAGGCCTATTTTCCATTTTCTGGTAAAGTCCCTTAAAGGGAGCGTTTCCACCCTGAACTGATGAAACAGCCTACGATCTCTGGGCTTTGTGATCAGGTCCCAATAAGCTTCAAGAGAGGGTTCGTCTTTAAAATCCAAAAAGGCTCTGGTCAAAGGAGAGTCCAATAGTATGTTGATCCTTCTTGATTTGACCAAACTCCAGAAAGCCACTCTTAAGTCCGATTTTGATGGGATAGCAGTAGATGACGGGGAAAACCAGAGGTCTCTCATGCCCATATCTATAAGGAGGTTTTTGATGGTTTTTAGCCATGAAATCTTATTGTAATGGTCCAACCCCCTTACTTCGAGTAGGGCCTTAGAGAATTGGATTAATTCCTGATTCGACCACAACCTTCTCCAGAAATATAACATTTTTAACTTGACGACTTCCTCAATTGGGTTGCAACCAAGATCAAACAATAGAGGAATTCGTGGGGTCGATTGTGGGAGTCCTACTAGCGATCTAAAGAATTTGTTCTGGGCCAGTATTAGGTCTGACAAGTTGCAATTCCCCCAGATTTCTGCACCGTATAAAACGGCTGGGGCTATTTTCGTTGAGTACAACTTGATTACTGGGGCTATAGGTTTGCTGATGGATAGCCTGTGTTCTCTTAATAAAGCTCCCGCCAACTGAGAATGTTTTAAAGCCAGAAGCTTCATCTGGGGGGCCCAGCTCATTTTCTCGCCAATGGTTATGCCCAGATAGGTGAAGACCTTGGCCTGTTCTAATGGCTTCCCCCCCATGGACACTTTTGCTGTAACATCACCTGCCCCATGAAGGACCATGAATTTAGTTTTGTCCACATTAATCTCTAACTCATGTTCGCTGCAAAACGCCTCAAAGCGATGTAACGCCCGTTGTAGACCCTGATGGGTTTTAGATAATATCAGGGTGTCATCAGCGAACATGAGTAGAGGGACCCTTTGTCCATCTAATTTGGGTGCGTCAGTGGGATGGTCCTCAAAATAATGTACTACACCGTTAATAAATAATGAAAACAGTGTGGGTGCCAGGACGCACCCCTGCCGTACTCCCTTCTCAACCTTGAATCTATTAGTGACTTCGCCAGGGTTCCCCCACCGGACCTGGGCATAGTTAGAGCTGTGGAGCTTGACCACGAAGTCAACTAACTCCCTGGGCATCCCTAACCTAAGTAGGACGTCCCAAAGTTTGAATCTTGGGACGAGGTCAAATGCGGATTTTAGGTCCACAAAAGCTGCAAAGATAAGACCCTTGCCCAACAAAACCTCCTTCCAGTAAATTAAAACAAATTTAAAAACCTGATCCAGTGTCCCCATGCGTGCACGAAACCCTACTTGGAGGATAGATAAAATCTTATTATCGTCAATCCAGCTGTGTATTCTGCCTAAAATGACACGAGCGATAATTTTTTGCAGTGCATCAATGAGGCTTATTGGCCTGTAATTCCCTGGGGCAGCACGATCTCCTTTTTTATAGATCGGTATTATTTCTGCGCCCGACCATGATTCGGGGAAAGAAGTTCCCCCGGCCAGGGAATTCATTAAGTTAGTGATGTAGGGGATGTAGGGGACCCAAAGATCTTTATCCTGTCTGAACAGGTCTGCAGGAATGCAGTCAGGACCAGGGGCCTTGCCGCTAGGTATATTTTTTAAAACCGCTTCAATCTCCTTTGTGCTAAATCTTAATGGAGCCTCTATTTTGGTTTGTAAAATTGCGGGACAAGGAGTTCGAACTGGGCCCTGTTGGTATTGTGCCTTGAAGTGGGCAACCCAACTATCAGGTTCCACATTGTTGTTTGGGGCTTGAGGCCTTCGTCCATCTCCCCGCCTTATTAGGTCCCAAAAATGGGACATATTCCTGCCTTTACAGGCTTCCAGCAGGTCCTTCCAACGTCCCTCATCCCACTCTTTTTTTGCATGTTTTATGGTGGATTTGTAATTGATCCGTGCCTGCTTAATCAAATCGTAGGACCTAGATTTAATAGCAGACAAGAGGGCTTTGTGGGTGGACCTACAGTGAGCGTTATACCATGTAATGGGCTCATGTTTCTTTTTACTCCCCATGGGTTTTATGTTAATGAAATATGGCTTAAGGCTATTTATGAGGTCCGAGTGGATTTTTGGTAGTTTATCATTAAGGGACTCTTGTGTGTTGCAGGTGTTTATTTCGCCCAATGCACTTGATATCAGGGCCCTTATACCTAGCACCTTGGTCTCGTCCAGTGCCACCTTGTCCCATTTAACTCGTCTAAAGTCGTTGCCAATTATTATTGGGGCACCACTTTTTATCGGATTACCACTGGTCTGTTGTGCAAATCCCTGAATATCCACTGTCAAAATCAGTGGATTGTGATCACTTTCTGGCCTAGTTTGTATAACCATGTCAGACACGATATACCAGATTTCCAGGTTGACTAGAATGTAGTCGATTCTGCTTTTCGTTCGACCGTTATTAAAGGTTGGTGCACCCTGGGCATCAGAATTTGTTCTTCCATTCACTGCCCTAAGACCCCTTTCCAGACACATCCCTTTGAGCTGGAGCGCAGCCTCGGTCCATTTATTTATTGGTTTGGAGGTTAGCAAGGGGATGCCCCAAAGGGCATCTTCCTCCTCACTCAACTTACCATCATCGCCATCCAGGGGTTCAAAACATGTATTAAAATCCCCCAGGATGATCAGGTTGTTTTTAATGGAACCTTCCGTTAAAAGGGATTCCAATACTGTAATGGTCTGGGAGCTCTTTCCGCCCGCTTGTCCCCTGGCATAAACATTGACTAGGGATAGTACTGGCCCATTCTGGAATTTTAATTTAATAGCCAGGATGTCCGGGTTATCTATTGGAATTACTTCAATAGAGACCCCAGGAATTTGTCTAACCCAAATCGTCAAGCCCCCTACCGGTCTTCCCCTAGGTCCCTTTCTCGCGGGTCTTGAAAAATTCAAGTATCCGACGTTGTGTATATTCTCTACAGCCCATGTTTCCTGAAAGGCCCATATATCCACATCATTAACTAGGGTTGCCCAATCATCTATGTCGACCTTATTATTTTTATTGTTGTCCCTGGTGGTTACTACCCAAACCTCTTTCCACTAAACTCTTATTCCCTACCTAGTTTCTTCACCCTTCTCATCCTCCTCTTTCTTCCTCTTCCTTGTCATTAGATTTTTTTTGAGGGGGCACTCAGCTCACCTCCTTACACACGTTGTTAAACTTAATTTATTTCACCCTTCTTCCTGTTGTATTGTGTGTTTCCCTTTAACTTTAATTTCCTTTTAGAATTCTTTGAGAGCCTGAAAGTTTCACAGTTGTCCAGGAGTCATTCTTGTGAGCTTACCACTGGACAGCATGCCCCTCTTGCACTTCAACCTTTTTGTCTCTGCGTGCTTATATTGTTTGTTTCTTATGCCTACAATAAGCACACTTCTGTCATGAAAAAACGTTTCACACACTTCCATACCCTGATTCTCACTGCCTTTGTAGTTTTACCTCTATATTTTATTTTGATGTTCCCTAGCTGGGATTCACCATGCAGTCCAAAATTAATTTTTCTTTTAAAACAAACTACTATATTTTTAACTGTCCTTGGGAGTTCTTTTCTACTTTTGTCGACCAAACTGTATTTTTATTATTTTGCATTTCCAATAAACAGATTTTTACCAACTGGTTTCTCACAAACGGGCTTCCATTTGCATACCACCTGATAATGTTCTGTGACATTGACAGCATGTTGTGCAATGAATAATAACGTGAATCCCTGGTTCTCAGCAGAGGTACAACCAGCTTGAGAAGCTTTGTGAAGCACCAAAGATAAAAAGGATGACATTGGAATTGTATTTTTTTCTTGATCCCAGTCTAACAGAAAAAATACCAATGCGGAGGCCAAATTGGAACAGAAAGGTAGGCGTCCTTAAGTTTCTGCTTGACTATTCAATGTGTGTCTAACTAGGAATACCTTAACCAGTGAATGTGTTTCTTTATGAAGTATGTTTATAACATGCAGCCACTCAACAACCTAAGACTGGTGATAAGATGTAGACCCTTTTCTATCTGAACCTCTGTAACAACCAAAAAATATCCTCCTCTAGCTGGAGAAATGTGCTCCCCTTGTTGAGTACTAGGTAGTTCTACAGAAGCTCTATTGTATCGGGCCAGAAGAGCAGATTTGACCTAGCCCAACCTTTGTAAAAACATTTGGTATAAATACTCCTGGACGATTGTTTTGTACCTTGTCCAGGTAGATAAAAGTCTGGACATTGAGGGAAATGCCTTTCATATATTTACCGCCAAGTAAATGCTACTCCACTTCCTTGTTGGCCTAGTTAGCCAGCATAGCCTATCATAAATACCAATCCTCCTTTATGAGATTTTGGCATAGGGCAGCTGACCTACACTTAAACACTACGGTGTATTACTGTCCTTTCAGCAGCCTAGTGCCAATGCAGGCACCCTTGCACCATTATGCAAGGTGCCTGCGTTGCATGCAGGATCATTTTTTGCAAGAACGGGCACCTTCATGCTCAAAAACAATCCTAAGAGTAGAAATAAACATATTTATCCCGTTACACCACAACTTAGGAGGCGTACAGATTGAGCTCTTTCTCAGGTTTACATTATTTTGTAAATCTGGAGCTGCATCAAATTCCATGAGTGTTGTGTGGGTAAACCCAACTCAACGCCCATAGAATGCGTCTCCTGGGTGCAGAGTAAAGAGATGCAGTGATTTGCACTGCATCGCCTTACTCAAGATTTATGAAGTCACTCAAAGTCATGCAGAGTGGCTTTGCGTAGATCAAAATGGGAGCACCACCTCACACATGTACCCCTTTACGTGGTGCAAAAGTGACATAAATAAGCCCCTCAGTTTCTTGGCTGCATCCTCCAACGATTGACAGATTCAAAGACTGACCTGAATCTTTTAGCTCCACAATTAAGTTCATTATATAAATCAATAATCCAAGGATATCAAGGACAACTTGTGCTGTTGCACATTTAATGTCAAAATTGAGACTGCAGAAGCATGAATCAGAAAAGGTTTCATGTTAAGTTCAATGTCGTTTTTCTACATTGAACATGTGTGTACAGCGACTACATTTAGCAGAGATGCAAACGCAAAAATTACCAAAAAATGCTTATCAAAAACATTTAATACATAATGATTGGAGGCCGACATCTAAAACAGCCAGCCAAACCCAAATCCCCCCACCCTCCCAATACACTCTTAAATTTAATTATGTTAATTAAAAAAAAATCATAGTTCATTTTCCACTGTCAACAGATCTTGATCTAGATCTCTGCCGTTCAACAAAAGGGGATCGGGATGGTAGACGACCTTCTGACGCAGGAGACTTGGGCCTACTCAAAGATCTTGTTTGCTTTGCATCTTGTGCAGGAGACCTGCTTGCAGAACGAGATTTGCTTTCTTTACTCCTGCTGCTGTGGTTGCTCCGATTACTGTGGTTGCTTCTATTGCTTCGGCTTCTGCTTCGTGACCTAGAGTAAGATTTACGGCTCCTGGAGCGAGACCTGCTCCTGGACCTGCTGTTACTTCTGTTTCCTTCAATCAATTTGATCTTTCTTCCATTTATTTCTTTCCCAGATAGCTTCTCCATTGCATTTTTCAAGTCACTGTAAGATGCAAACTCAACAACCCCTTCATTTAACTTGGGTCTGTGTGCATCAGCAAAGGTAACTTCACCAGCTTGCCTCATGAAATCCTTCAGCTCCTGCCAGCTCACTCTTGAAGACAGGTTTTCCACAATAAGGCGATTTTCAGGGCTTACAGGTGGAGCAGATCTATCACCACCACGCAGACGATGACTGCTACTGCTAAAACGTTCACTGTATCTTCCTCCTCCTCCTCCTCCTCCTCCTCCTCCTCGTCCACCTCTCATGCCACCACCGCCACCGCCTCCAGAGCGCCCTCTGGCATGTTCAATTGTAACTCTTTCACTGTACAGTTCTTTTCCATCCAGTTCATGGACAGCATCATCTGCATCTCTAGGATCATCAAACTCCACAAAACCAAAGCCTCATTTTAAATCAATGTCCCTTATTCGTCCATATCCTTTGAAAAAACGTTTGACGTCCTTTTCTCTGGCAGCTGGATTCAGCCTCCCAATGAAAACACGGCATTCACTCATGACAATGCGGGACCTGTGTGCGTTAGCTGAAACTAATGTTTTTCTCCCCGAAACCCGACGTAGGTTTGCAAGCGACCTATTTCCTCAAACCTATCTTAGCACTGGTTAAGAGCATTGTCTCTCCTTTTTTCATGGTCATTTCCCATTTTAATTAAAAACGTAATCATGAAACTTAATTCCTGCATGACTGAAGTCACTAACTGGATGAAAGTCAACTGTCTCAAACTCAACACCGATAAGTCAGAAGTAGGGATCTTCTGCAAGAACACATCGCCGTGACACCAACTAGTGGCCGTCTGAACTCAGACCTACACTCAGCACCCCTCCCAAGGAACCTCAGAATCTTCATTGACAGCAAAATGAACATGATCGCACAAGTCAATGCCGTCAATGCATCCTGTAACTCACCCTGAAGATGCTGAGAAAGATCTACAATTGACTCCCAAGCAACTCAACACAAGCTGTCACTCATGGCCTAGTCACTCAGCAGCTAGACTCACCCTCAACCTCCCACACATCACACCACACCTCAGGAAGGTCCACTGGCTCCCGATACACAAATGCACTCATTTCAAACTTTTCACACATACATTCAAGGCACTATACAACTTATGTTTAACCTACCTGAACAGTTGCAGCTCCCTTCAATAACCACACAGACACCTCCGCTCCACAGGACTCCTGCATGGACATCACACGCATACTCAAAACCAGATTAAGCTTTCTCTTGCATCACTTCTAAAGTGTGGAATGACCTCCCGCTCTAAATTAGAGCCCCCTCCTCATTAACTAAATTCTTGAAGAAGCTGAAGACCTGGCTTTTCAATTAACCCACCTAACCTAGGCAGCAGTAGGTACACACACCTGCTCAACGCTAATGTCAAAGTATTTTCTGAAGTGTGATTTTATGTAACAAATTATTTGTGCAAATTGATAGTTCTAATGATGCATATGGTCGTAATCGATGAATCAATGAAGTTGAACTTGAAACAATTTGATTGTTTTACTTAGAAGTGTAATAAATGGCGGAGTTTAGTTATGCCATATTTTAGTGCAAGACCATTCATTTAAAATGGAAGCAGTTTCTGGTGTTTGGTTCATCTTGCTCCTGTCATTCTTCCCTTCCAATCTGTGTCCAGCTGCACATAATCTCTCCCCACAGTTTGAGCAGAACACAGAATATTACAATGTAAAAGGAGTGATAGTTTCAGAAAGCATGTATTGTGAATGAAGCTTTCTATTGTGTACCTAATGTATCATTTTGAAGGATTTTTGTGGGAAGTTCCTACACAGGAGTGCAGAAGAACATAATTCTATAGGCTATTGTTTGAGGAATATTTCATATTATGTTGTACATCCTCAGAGTGCAGTTGCTGAGGAAACAAGAGGAAGATTTCTTTTACCTTAAGAAATGGATTAGTGCTAAGAAACTTTAGTTTTTGCATAGCTGTTTTTGTCGATCCAACTTAACCATGATCATATCATGCTGACTTTGCAGTTTTATTTATTATTCTGCAATATTTGTGTATGAAACCCCCTGGTTTGGAGCGTTTGAGGGTGTATTTTCATTATCCTCTTGATACTCTGATTATTTTGAGATTTCTTTTTCCCTTTCTTAGGATGCTATCAGTACTCTTTATGAGTTTGACACTAAGAATGCTCCTAGATTTAGTTGCTTAAATATAGATTGTGTTATGGTTTTTGATTATGTATTTGAGTATTTGATCCTTCATGGCATATTTGTGCATTAGCTCTGACAGTTTTACACCCCATCTTCTCATCAGAGCACAATAGTCTCTTTAACCATATGTCCTTGAATGTTGTAACATATCCTTTCTTGTTTTCCAAAAACTTTTCCCCATGAATCATCCTCCCTGTCGTCTGCATCTTTTGCAGAGAGAACCTTTACTATCAGTCATCCAATACAACAAATATCTATTCATTAGCTAATAAACAGAATCTTCCAAATAGCAACGTCTAAAGCAAAGAGAAGAGAAAAAGATCTTGCACAATAGTCGTAACGTAAAAAACAAGTCTTTCAGTATTAATGTCTTATTTCAATCATAGAGTTTTTTTATTTGGTCATGTCAAGAAACCATGCTTCATTTCTATGTTACATGCCTATATTTTTCAAGTATGGTCTCCTACTACAATTTTTGCTTTTATCACACTTCATTTTTAAATGTAAAACTCTGCACATTAAATTTCTAAAAAAGCATTTTGCATATAACTACATTTGTGTCATCACAATTTCTTCATAAATGGATCTTTAGAATGCACTTTCACTCTCAGTTGAGTCTTGTTTTTCATATATTTTATATAAAGCTCATAAAGTTATCTAACAGGTACCTATGCTTAGAACAGGTTTCAGAATTACTCAAAAAAAGTCCTCCTCCTACTCTTGCAAAACAGTTACTAAAAGGAGAAGCTCCTTTACCTTAATTCGCTAATACACTAGTTAATACACTAGTAGTCTCCAATGTTTCTAGTTCTGGTTTCAGATCAGTAATGTACTTTGTGAACTATTCTATTCTTCTCTCATCTGGAATGTATGAACAGTTGAGCCTTGGTATCTTGCAGAATCCACCTTTCTTTGCCATCAAAAGGTCTAATGCTAATCGATCTGATAAAACCATTGATCTAATTGCCAATAATTTTGAGATAACAGCCAGCAAATCTCAAGATGTACTAGTTGCCAATGTACCTACTACTGTTGACAACTTTCTTATCTTCTCATCATTTAAAACTACTCCTACAGGTGCTATGTTTGTTCTGTCTCCTACTAGTTGTGTTCCATCATAAACACTTCGGCATATTTATCATTGAGATGTGTTGTCCATGTGCTACGCAAGGGGGGCTAAGGATGACACAACTAATCAGTCAGATTTAGAAAACCACGTAAGGCCACCTTTGCGAGCCCCCGGAGCACTTTGGTATTACAGATGAGGGCTCAAATACTTGGGCGTCCCCTTCAGTAATACCAATAGTGCTGGCGCACTTAAAGCGCCAGCGCTACCTTCAGGGGGTGTTCCTTCATTTGCATAGGGGGGTGCCCTATGCAAATGAGGGAATTCCTTTTTCTCTGCACCCGCACCATATTACAAACGTGGGCGCAGAGGCAAAGAAGCTCTAAGGGGGCGCACTGTGAGTGCGCCCCCTGAGAGCAGCCCACTGGAGGGGAAAAAGGGGGTCCTATGGACTGACAGCACCTGCCTGCAAGGGGATTTCTAATCCCCTTTAAAAGTGCAGGCGGGTTGCCGCCTGCACTGTGAAAAAATGGAGTGGCTGCAAGCAGTTGCTCTGTGTTTACACATGCATTTTCAAATGATGGGTGTTTCCACGCATCCACCCATGGATTTTGGGGCATTCCCATATTTACCATCAGTGGTAAATCTGGGAATATGTCAAAATGCCTTTTGTCCACTGTTAGGTTGATTACTTAGAGCTTCTGCATCAGGCTTGCCTGCTCCCACCGCGCGCCCCTCCCTTTCTGCGCACGGCATTCACCAGCTGGAATGTTGACAGCTGGGCGTTCTAGGGTTACAGTTGACAGTTGGTTGGGTGGCCATATGTGAGTTACGCATCCAGCCTCCGGTTGAGTGTGTCGTCCTATGATGAAATAAACTTCTACAAGTAAATAATCGTAAGCTTCATCTTTACAATTTGGCGACGAGCACGGGATGGACGACGCACAGATGGACCCATACGGTGATGGACTGAATGAATTGAAGGGAAGTGACTTAAAAGGAAAATATTAAATAAAAGAAGAAACGGAAGTTGAAGATGCGTAGCGGATATATGAAAATAACAGTGAGACATAATTGAATATAAATTGACGAAGGACTAAGAAAATACCTGAAACTGTAAAGGAACTTTACAAACGCTAGTAAGGACCTTGTGCAGAGCGAAAATATTACGCAGTGAGTGCTGACATGATATGTTCATTAAAGCCAGTATTTATGAGCAAGTATCTGAGCAAAGAACAACCGTTCTGGAAGAGCAGGAAAGAAAATTCGCAACCGAGTGAGAATTAAAGTAAAACAAACCTGTGAGGAACTACGAGGAATCGGAAGGAATACTATAAGACTCTCCCTGGTTACGCAGTCAAAAGACTTCCTCTGAGGTTCTTCCATCGCAGTGTATATTGATATAAATTTTACGGAGGATGAGTAAATAGTTTTATGAAGACAAGGAACTTTACAAGAAAATAACGTGAGTAAGGACCTTGTGAAGAGTACATAAAGTGACGCGAAGAGGGCTGGCAAGTGAACTATTAACAAACAAAAAAAAAAAAAGAAGAAATACATGAGACTTTGAGAAAGAACGATCGAAGGGGCAACGGAGTTATCACGGACACACAAACTAAGGGAAAACCAACACACTAACGTAAAGGAAATTAAACAACTACGATGGAAGTGACAGGAGAAACGAAGTACGGTTAAAATTACATATTACTTGTCGTTGGTTGTGCAGCTAAGTAACTCCAGCAAAGGATCGTTCACCGCGTTGCTGAAAGTGAGAGGAATATTTAATTCAAAAGAAATTTAACGTATAGTGAAATTCACCTCATAACGAAGGCATTGCTTGTAGAACGTCGTGACGTTGCTGAACTGATTGAGAACAAGGAAGTGAAGCATACGCAACAGCAGATTAGCGTAGTGACGTAGGGAGTTGCTTCCCACCATCTTTGAGGAAATGCGTGTGTAAACAAGCGAAATCATCGTAACAAAGAAATAGCTCGTTAATACCACGGCGTGTGGGGGCAACAGTAAACTAAAAAGGAACTCGTGCAGAATTGAAAATATACGGTCGGATTAATCTTTGGCAGGTGGTTTAACAGTGTACAAAAATATTACTAAAAAAAGGAGAACAGAAGGAGAGAGAAAAGTATATGATGAGGCAATAGAGGACTTAGATGCATACTACAAACCCACAGTATGTGTAGCAGTACACAGGTATAAGTTCTACAGAAGGAAACAAGGAAAAGAGGAGTGCATCGACGATTACGTGTCGGCACTAAAGAACTTGGCACTTTCATGCAAGTTTGAAAATATGCATGACGATTTAATTAGAGACCAGATTGTGATGTGTGCTGCAAATTCAAACATACAAGACGCCTTATGGGCCAAAGGGGAAAAACCCTTACAACAGGTCATTGATATTGTAAAGAAAGCGGAGTTGACAGGTAGATGTGCTAAGGAAGTCATCAATGAGGGAAAAAGTAAAACTGAGGATGCAAATGTAGTTGCAAAAATAAGTGGGTACAAGAAAAGTACCGGGTATAGAGTGAAGGACACAACAAAATTCAAAGAGAATGCTAGTTCATACGAGCAATTGAAGTGTTACAGGTGCGGCAGCAATAAGCATTTGGCAAATGACTGGAAATGCCCAGCGAGAAACAACAAGTGCACCCAATGTGGGATCATTGGTCATTTTCAGAAAGCATGCAAGTGGAAGATGAAAGAAAAGGTAAAATTTATAGAGGATGAGGATGAAGAAGAATTAGAAAAACCTGACATTTCACTAAAAACATTCACAGGAGAACCGATAGAACTTATGGGTTACAAAAAACTTACATTTGCATTTAAGGGAAGAAAAACCTACAGCAAGATGTACGTTGCTGTCAAAGGTCCATCTGTACTTGGTTGGAAGGACCAGGGAAAACTTGGTATAACTCTAAACCCAAACAGTGTGGAACAGGTCCAGGTTACACAAAATGAGGTAGAGGAAGATGAACTATGTGTAGCAAACATCAAAGAAGAGTTCCCGAGCATTAAAGAAGTAGTAAGGAACAAAGAGAACGAAAGAGATGGAACCTTAAAAGAAGTTAGGGAGCGTATTGTGGAAGGATGTTCAAAAAAGATATCTCTGAGAGATGAGTTGCGGACCTTCGGCGAACTGAGGAATGAACTGCCCATGGAAAACGAACCGGTTTTAAGACAAGGGAAGTGTATACCTCCGACCACTTTAAGAGAGAATCTCATTGAACTATGCTGTGAGGGACGTTTGGACATAAATAAAAAAAAACAATGGAGGCCTTGGTACGAGATAAAAATCGTAAGAACAAAGAGAAACTGCATGCAATGTGGGAAATCTGACGAATCACTAACAAGCAGGAGACCTCCTCTCCTACCCCTGAAGTGTCCGGACTTGGCATGGAAGAGGGTGGGCATTGGCTTCCGAGCACAAACTAATGGAGAAAACAAGGAATATAGAGAAGATGGTGAGAATATCGAAACCACTGGGAGTATGAGAAAACAAAGAGACATATCTGAACATGAAAAGGAGAAAATGGATGTGGTCCGCAGGGGACATGACAAACAGGACTGGATACAACTTGAATCATCGGATTCGGAGGAAGAAGGTGATTACGTGAAACAACAACATCGGAGTGAAAACGGAGGGAGAAGTTTGAGACAAAAGGTTATCGAAACCATAGGAGTCAACACCGAACTGAGTTATCACCATATCCCATTATCATATGCATTCTGCTTAGCTTATTTTTTACTATTATGTTTCCAATTATGACATGAATCTTTCAAAAGTTACTCTTCAGAAATGTATGACTGTACACCTATAGGCAAAAGGTCAAGACACTCCATGGTATTTCTTTAGATCATCCATAGTTATAGACACTGTCAAGGCATATTGACCTGCTTAATAAGGCCCTTAGAGAAGACATATATTTTGTCATTCAAGGAAAGGGGAGCTCAAATCTTTTATAGTAAAAATAAGGATGATGTTTTTAAGAATGTGTGGAAGAAATTATGTGTTGATAAAAGAAGAAACCAATATAGAAAAACACATATTGGGATCAGTAGTTGTGAATGCACATTTTAGGAGGACCTTTTCAAATTCTTACAGGGGAAGAAGCAGTCATTCCAGGGTTGTAAAAATTAGTGGCACCAACAGTCAAAAGACATTGATGGAGGACTACTTTTGAGTTGCAACATTTACGGTAATGAAAAAGGACTAATATGAAGTTTTGATGACTAATGTGGAAAACAATTTACCTGAAGGAGCTGTAAAATGAATATTCATGGCGCAAGTATCGTTAGTAAGGAACCCTATTGGAAATCTGTTTAGCGCAACGCAGAAGAATTGGGCTGAAGGAAAAAGAATCACTTGCGGCGGACTATGGAAAAAAACCAAGGAACAAAGAAAGGAAGTCGTGTGAGTAGTGACTAACAAGTAAAAGAAAAAAAAGTGAGGAAAACTCACCCAAAGCGTTCTGATTGATGATTCTGGAGGTACTAAAAGCCGAGAAGAAACGGTTTAGAATTCACCACAGAACTGGGGCGTTCAAGATAGAACGTCGTGACGTAGCAACAAAATGCAACCGGAAGTGAGTATGCAGTCTGCGGTCTAGTTTCTACGTGTATTCACGCACAGGAAGCCTGCGTGCCGCCATCTTAACCAGGAAGTAAAGCGCAAATTACATTTTACGGAGCTGCGGGCGAAAATACTGTAATCTAGCAGCTGGAGAGTAAGGAAAAACTCTCCGGTTTTTGTTTTTTTTAACGGAACTCTAGCGAAAGTGTATGACACATACAGGTGAGAGTGACATTGTAGGAAAAAAAGTATAACTCAATTTTTGGCGTAATTGAATTTAAAAATATACAAAATTTTGAAAAAAAGAGCCTAATAAGGAATACTAAAGTAGTTAAGTATGGCATCAGGCAATGTTTACAATCTACAGCCACCAGAAGCATTTCTAAAGGGTACAGGTGTACCAAGTGTAAAATGGGAAAATTGGAAAGAGTATTTTTGTAATTATATTTCAACATTTGACAAGGAGGATGAACCACTTAAGCAGGAAGAAAAGAAAAAAATGTTGTTACATTGTTTGGGTGCAGGAGGTTTGACGGTGTATAACAATATTACAAAAAAAACAAGAGCAGGTGGTGATAGAAAAGTGTACGATGAGGCAATGGAGGATTTAGATGGATACTATAAGCCTACAGTTTGTGTTGCGGTACACAGATACAAGTTCTACAGAAGAAAACAAGGGAAAGATGAAAGCATTGATGACTATGTGTCGGCACTTAAGAACTTGGCACTTTCATGCAAATTTGAAAATATGCATGACGATTTAATAAGAGACCAGATTGTCATGTGTGCTGCAAATTCGAATATACAGGATGCTCTATGGGCAAAAGGAGAAAAACCACTTCTCCAAGTAATAGAAATCGTAAAGAAAGCAGAATTAACTGGTAGGTGTGCAAAGGAAGTGATTAACGAAGGGAAAAATAAATCGGAAGAAACCAGTGTTGTGGCAAAGATAAGTAGTAGTAAAACATATTCAAAAAACAAGATGAAGGATACGCCCAAATACAAAGGTAATGCTGGTCAGTTTGAACAGTTGAGGTGTTACCGTTGTGGTAGCGGAAAACATCTGGCCAATGATTGGAAATGTCCAGCAAGAAACAATAAATGTACCCAGTGTGGAATCATAGGTCATTTCCAGAGATCATGCAAAAGAAAGGGTAAAGAGAAAGTGAAATTCATAGAGGACGAAGAAGAAGGAGAGTCCGAGCAAGAATCCTCTGACGAGTCTGTGTACAATTTATGTATGCTAGAGGTAAATGAGGAAACGGCTGTGGAGGAGGAGGAGAAGTACAAGAAAAAAAAAACAACCTGCTTGGTGGAAATAGGTGGCGTGAGTATTAATATTGTAGCTGACTCCGGGTCACCGTGTACAATAGTTAACCGTGAAGTATGGAAAGAGAAATTTAGAAGCAAGGTTGGAAGACATTTAGAGGAACCAGATATCACTCTCAAGACATTCACTGGTGAACCCATAGAACTTATGGGGTTTAAGGAACTAAAGTTTACATTCAAAGAAAGGGAAACTAGCAGCAAACTATATGTAGCGGTTAATGGCCCTTCAGTACTTGGTTGGAGAGACCAAGGCAAACTCGGAATAACTCTCAATCCAAACAGTGCTGAACCTGTCCTGGTTACACTTCAGGAGAACTGTGATTTGGTAAACAAGTTTCCAAAAGTATTCAACGGAAAAATAGGGAAACTAAAAGGGTTCCAACATGTAATAAAGCTCAAGGAGGGTGCAGTACCATGTTTACATAAAGTAAGACAAATACCGTTGTCTCTAAGAGAAGAAGTGAAAACGGAAATAAGCAAGCTACTGGATGCAGAAATAATTGAAACAACTGAATCGTCAGAGTGGGTCGCACCTCTGGTGGTCGCAAGGAGGGCCAACGGAAAGTTAAGTTTATGCATTGATTTGCGCGACCTTAACAAAAACATTCTAATCGATCAATACCCTTTACCTAAAATAAACGAGATGTTGTCCCTTACCAAGGGCATGACCGTATTTTCAACCATTGACTTAGCTGCCGCATACCACCAGGTGTCTCTACATCCCGAGAGCAGACACCTTACAACATTTGTAATGCCTTTTGGGTGCTTCAGATTTAAAAGAGTACCTTTTGGGCTAGCATCCGCAGCAGCTCTGTTTCAAAGACTGATGCATGAGATATTCAGAGGAATAAAGAACATACTCATTTTCCAAGACGATATTCTCATAATGGGAAAAGACAAAACAGAACACGACAAACGGTTGGAACAGGTTCTGAAAATCTTAGAGAAAGGTGGGTTGACGGCAGAATACAAAAAGTGTAAATTCAGCAATGACTCCGTCACTTACCTAGGACACAAAATCACTAAGGATGGAGTGAAGCCCAAGAAAGAATTGATCAAAGCCATTAAGGATGCCCCAGTGCCACAGAATAAGGAGGAACTTAGAGCGTTCCTAGGTCTGGTGGAATACTATTCAAAGTTTGTTAAAAAAAATTCTATGAAAACTTACTGTATCAGAACCCTTCTAAAGAACAAAATCAAATACGAGTGGTCACAAGACTGTGAAAACAGTTTCGAAAACCTAAAAAAAGAGATCTGTGACGCACCACCCCTTAAGGGTTTTGACAATGATTTACAATGTGTAGTCACCACGGATGCAAGCGGAAAGGGCATTGGGGCGGTATTGACCCAAGTGGAATCTGATGGGAAAGAAGTCACTATCGCTTTCGCCTCACGATCCTTGACACAAACGGAAGAGAAGTATTCCGTAATAGAGCGCGAAGCCCTGGCGTGTGCGTGGGGACTCGAACATTACAGACAATACATATGGGGAAAAAAAAATAATTTTAAGGAGTGACCACAAATCTTTGACAAAAGTGCTCACAGTTAAGGGATTATTCAATGCGTCACCTAGATTGGCAAGATTGGCAATCAAATTGTTGGACTACAATTACGAAGTGCAGTACTTGCCAGGATCTAAGAACGTCGTTGCTGATTTTCTTAGTCGGTTACCCTTGCACAATGTAGAAAGAACAGAGAAGGAGGAAGAACTATGTGTTGCCAATGTGAATGAAGAATTCCCAAGTATAACCAAAGAAGCATGGAAAGAAGAATATGAAAAAGATAGAACCTTAGATGAAGTAAGAAGACACATTGTTGTAGGATGGCCCAAGAAGGGTAACATGACGAAAGAAATGCGAGCCTACTGGGAGTTAAGGATTGAGTTATCAATGGAAGATGAATTGATATTAAGACAGGGCAAAGTGATACCCCCCACAGCTTTAAGAGAAAGACTTATTGACATATGCCATGAGGGTCATCTTGGAATAAATAAAACAAAACAAAGAATAAAGAGTTGGTATTGGTGGCCTGGGTGCGACATACAGATTGAGAGAGCTGTGAGGAATTGCATACCTTGTGAGAATTCAGATAAAACCCAAACTGTCCTAAGACCACCACTTCAACCGTTAGAGTGCCCCAATATGGCGTGGGAAAGGGTTGGAATGGATATAATGGGTCCAGTGAGATGGCAGGAGGAACAGATGTATGTATTGGTCTTAATTGATCACTTCTCAAAATGGCCGGAAATTAAGGTTTGCAGGAAGGTGGATGCAACCGATATTGTCAAATTTTTGGACAAAATATTTAGTAGGGAAGGCATACCGAAAATTATTGTCAGTGACAACGGTAGTCAGTTCACATCTGACATTTTCAAAAAGTTTGTTAATGGAAAAGGAATTAGACATAAAACTGCAAGCATCTACCATCCAGCTGGCAACGGAGCCGTAGAGAGATTTAACAGGGTGATAAAAGGCATCATCCAGTTGGCTAACAATAACAAAAAATGCTGGAGGAAGGAATTGGAAAAAATGGTATGGAGCTACAGGATAACACCAGGAGAAAAAACCATGGTGAGCCCGTTTGAGATGCTGAGAGGGAGAACTCCCATATCCAAGGACAATATTGGTTGGCTTAAAAGCGCAAGGAAATCAGAATGGTCTGTGGAAAATGTGAGAAAGAAGACACAAGAGACTAAAGAACAGAGTAAAGGGAGATTTGACAGCAAACATAACTGCAAGGAGATCAACCTGGAAGAAGGGGACGTGGTGAGAGTAAGGAGAAGTGGTAATGTTGGTAAAGGACAAAACAGGTTCTCAAACCCGTTAATAGTGGAAAAAGTATTTTGCAATTCTGCACGACTCAGCGATGGGAAAGTATGGCATGCCTCAGCATTGTCGGTTTGTAAAAGGAAGGATAAGGGTCCTAATGACACAATGAGTCATATACACATGAGAAAGGAAGAGAATATAAAAGAGTTAGACAAACTGGGTCGAAAAGAACTAGATTCTACAGATTCTGAGGAAGATGGTGATCACATGCAACATCAACACGAGGGACAAAACAGTACAGACGAACAGAGAAGTGAAGTTATTGAGACCATAGGTGTTAACAGAGAAGTGACCACAAGTGAATCTGGGTCTTCTGTGGGTCATGGTAGTGATAATGAGTTGGAGAGTGAAAAGGAAGCTGTGGAACTAAGTGGAGACAGATGTGTTCCAAATGCCGGTACACCGGGGGATTCCAGGGTACCTAACGAAATGCAAGACCCCAATCGGGAACCGGGGGGGGAGATGGAATGACTGCTTCTTCCCCTGTAAGAATTTGAAAAGGTCCTCCTAAATTGTGCATTCACAACTACTGATCCCAATATGTGTTTTTCTATATTGGTTTCTTCTTTTATCAACACATAATTTCTTCCACACATTCTTAAAAACATCATCCTTATTTTTACTATAAAAGATTTGAGCTCCCCTTTCCTTGAATGACAAAATATATGTCTTCTCTAAGGGCCTTATTAAGCAGGTCAATATGCCTTGACAGTGTCTATAACTATGGATGATCTAAAGAAATACCATGGAGTGTCTTGACCTTTTGCCCAAAGGTGTACAGTCATACATTTCTGAAGAGTAACTTTTGAAAGATTCATGTCATAATTGGAAACATAATAGTAAAAAAAAAGCTAAGCAGAATGCATATGATAATGGGATATGGTGATAGGTTACCTCATCCGCAGCTGAAGAAGGTAAGGTTGCGCTAATATAAAAGTTCTTAGCATCTAAAGCCTTTGTGTAGTCCTCAATTAGTCTGAATAAACAGTAGTCGATAACTCTTCTTTCGAATAATCTACAAATGAAGCCTTACATTTTGTTTGATCTATTGTGTGTGCAGGTGTTGTAGTTGCAGATGTTGATACACGCATCTCTATCTCTGGCGTAAAATTGACTCCAACTATTAGTGTTATGATTACTATTAGCACAACTATTAAAGTAGCACCTATAATGATCCTATATCTAGATTTAGTAAGGAAACACGTTTGTCTACAGTCAGACCTTCAGTAGAATATAGCAACAAGCAGATTCAATTCTCTGCCTTAACTTCTATTTGACCAAAAGAGCAAAACATTTTGAAAATTGACTTGCATTCATTTCATTCAGCTTATATATAATAATCTTTGTGGGTCATCCCTAGCACTATTCTGTCTTCTTCTAAATGTTTTAACTCTACACTTCTACTGCCTTGGCCATAGCAAATTCTTCTTAGTTATTTTTAATTATTTTCATAACTTCAGGATCTTTTACTTCTTGACTTTAACACAGTTAATCACTTGACGTTGAAGCGGCTTTCATTCTCAAGTTCAAATAATAATAGTCGTCCAGTTCTTCAATGTGATATTTATTTCAAATTGTTTCTGTTTCAAATCAGTGATGTCTGTCAGTGTGGCATATCATGGAGGTTTAAACAACTCGGAGCTCAGTTTATCTGGACTTTGCTTTGAACCACTTGGCACATTTCTCGCACAGTAAGTCTATTCAGGTGCTGAATACCTTCGACAAGGTACTCTTGCTATTTTGGATCTGCTTAGTGTCTGATGATCCTCTTCTGTGTCACTTATACCGCTAGATTCTGTTTCTTTTATTATTGTAAGACGTATACATTTGACTGACACACTTGAGCTTAATGTCTCTTACCCCTTGGCCATTCAAATCTCCATATTTACGTTTCTCACCTCACACTTGTTCCTTCATCTGTGGTATTCAACTGCTCTTGTTATTTTCCAACAGTTTTATCAGTGGGTATTTCCACACCACTTTGCGATACTTCAGCAACTTGTACTGTTGTGTGATTCTGCTGTTCTTCACCCCTCTCTTGTGCTCGCCTCACTGTAAAGTCAGAGGTGCTCTCTGACTTGGTTCAAAAAACACTATTTCTTCATTTGGACACCTTACTCTCTGAGTATGCAAAGCATCCGTTGACATGTTACACATTGGTGGTACAATTCTTCTGCTAGAACTCTGAATCAGGGATTGAACCAATTTGGCCTAAACAATCTAAGCGTTAAATCCATTGCGGTGTTTGCAGGACCATGGAAATGTTGTGTCATGAGAAACAAAAAATTGTCTGGTCTCCTGTCTGCTGAAACCCAAATGCCATTATCATCCTTAACACAACCTGCTCTGATCCAACCTTGTTCTTCTGCTTCTGAAACCTCTTCTTGCAACCCTTTTAGTCTCTTCCCAAGTGTCAGTTACTGACAACAACATAGAAAAAACAGTGTCCTCGTCAGATTTATTTGTATATACTCCCCGTTAAATGTGTAAGCCACAAATGCACAATACTGGGCAACTTCATCTGCATATCAATTTCCAACTGTGACATAATCATTGCCAGTTCTGTGTGCAGCACACTTTACCACTCCAATTTCCTAGGGCAACTGCAAAGGATCCAACAATTCTTTCACATATACCCCATTAATTATGGGGGATCTTTAAGATGTCATGAACTTCCTTTGTTTTTTTAAAGAAAGGGAGTGGCCCTACTATCCAAGGGACAGGGTGACAAATATGGTAACAGTATTAAAAGAATTTATTCCCTTAGAGTCAACTACCATTTAGTACACCACATTCAACCATACGTAATATGAATCCCTCTCATAGATATGTACTTTAGAGAACCCAATCTCTGACCGCAGAAAGGCGTCGGACGTCTATTACGACGAGAATTTACTCCACCCTGAGGATCGTCGGGACGGAAACTATTTCGACTGTTTACGATTGGAAAACGGAGGTCTTTTAAGACGTAAGGACAAAGTTAACGTCATTATACATTAGCACTCGAAGGGGCTAAGTGCATCTGAAGGAGCTGCAATTCTTTTAATCATATATCCAGACAACTTATTGACGTTGTTTCAAATTAAGTGATACGTGAAGGGGCCCTATGTATCTCACTAACTTAAGGATAAGTCCCGATGTTGTTTAGCACGGACTCTAACTGCCACGAGCGATGATGTTGCTGTAAGCACGTACTTGAACAGAATCAGATAACACTATCCCCATTTTGTGGACTTCAGAGTGGACATCATGCAGAGCTCGGTCCACTGTGTTCTTTTGTTGTAAGGCACCCATGACTCTGTGCTATTTCCCTTAAAGAGACAATTATCGTTAAAGGTCCTGATGAAGGTGGTGCAAAATTAGTTAACACACTGAAACGCGTCGAAGCTCCTGTGGTGTTAAATTCAAGGAACTATTGAGTCAGAAATCTTTTACAGTGATATGACTCTGAGAATATAGATTCAATCGAATTAATGTATTACTGATGATATTTAATATATCACTTGTCTCTTTTTATTAATTGATTTATTACTTGAATTGTTTTTATGAAATTTGGATATTGTTTGTCTTTTGCTTTTTTTTTAAAGAATTGTATCATTGATTTATATTGAACAAATGTATGTCATTTTTTACATTAGAGTGTGAATTTGTGTTTATAATTATTAGCTGGGTTCTCTAAAGTACACATCTATGAGAGTGATTCATATCACCTACAGTTGAATGTGGTGTACTGAATGGTAGTTTACTCCAAGGGAATAAATTCTTGTAATACTATGGACTTCCTTTGTGAGAATAACAGCCCAAAGTCATGGACCACACCAAAGCTATACTGACTATCTGTAAATATAGTCACTCTCATTTGTGCTGAAAGGCAACATGCTCTTGTAAGGGCTATCAACTCTAACACTTGTGAGAGGTAACACCTCGAAACCATGAAGCTTCTACCAATTCTTGAACTGTGAAGACTGCATAAGCTGCTCCCAAAGGTCCCTCATTGTTTCTTAAACATGATGCATCCATAAAGATTACATAATCAGTTCATCGAGGGGCTCGTCTCTTAGATCTGGTATCGGCGTGTTGCATAAGTCTGTAACATTTAGACAATCATGTTGAACCTCATCTACATCAATTCCATTTTCAAGTGTGGGCAATTAGGTGGCTGGATTAAACATCTGACATTTCCTTAACACCACTTTTTCTGCTGCAAATATCTGTTATTCAAACTTTGTAAGTCTGCTGTTTGTCAAATATTGTGTTTTCATTCTGGTGAGCAAAATTTCAAAAGAGTAAGGAACTATCCCCGTAAGAGGATGTCCCATTACTATGCTGTCACATCACTCAATACACAAACTGCCTAAACCACTTTAAGGCAGCCAGGCAATCCTGCGGCAAAAAGATTAAAAGTAGTCAAGAAATATGTCACAGGTCTTTGTCAATCTCCATGCATCTGAGTAAGCACTGAGAAAACACAGCCCTCCCTTTCACTGCAAAACGATGTGAACGTTTTACTCTAATCTGGCATTCCTAGTCCTGGAGCACAGCAGAGACATTCGCTCAGCTCTAGAAAAGCTTTCAAGTGATCCTCCCATGGAATCGGATCAGGCATAGCTTTGCGCGCCAGTCTCTGTAAAGGCTTGGTCACTAGGGAAAAGTTTACTGTCTACAGTAGCCAACCATTTCTAGAAACATTCTAAATTCTCTCTGAGTTCTTGGTGGATTCATTGTCGAGATAGTTTCAACTCTCTCCTGTGACACCTTTCTCGTTTATATGTCCCAAATATTGAGCTTCCTTTTTAACAATATTGCAGTTTGCTCTGAGACATCTTAGGCCCATTTTCAGCAATATGATTCAGTAGAGCAATTGTATCTTGTTTGAAAGCTTCTCGTTTATTTGATGCCACAAGTAGGTCATCAATATATTGCACGAGAACTGAATTGCAAGGCATCCGCAGAGTCTCAAGATTCTTTATCAAAATCTGATTAAAGATTGATGGGCTTTCTGTATACCCTTGTGGAACTCAGCAATGCCAAATCTCTATCTCTAAACGCAAATGAGAACAAGTATTGACTGTTCTCATGCAATGGAACGGAATAGAGATGAAAGCCTGACAGAGATCCACAACAGTAAACCACAACAGTAAACCACTCTGCAGTGCAAGGAATCTGGACAAGTATTGTTGCTGGATTCCATACCACAGGACAACGTGGAACAATTATGTTGTCAATTTTTTGATGATCCTGAACAATTCGGTATTTCCCATTGGATATCTATAAACCCATTAAAGGACAATTGCAAGGGCTTCCAACAATCTCTTTTTAAATTCCCTGTTTTAGCGTGTTCTCAATCACTGGTGTTATTCCTACTACTGTCTCTGGTGTAAGATTATTTGACAGTGTTCTTGGGAATATTGCATTCGGCTTTACTGTATTTCAGACTGGTTTTACACCTTTGATTAGTCCGATGTCTTTTCCTGAAAAGTCCCATACTTCGGTATCTTTCAAATCAACAGGTACATCCTGCACTGTCCTCACTGGATATAATCCTACAGCTGTTCCTTGTCGGCCATTTTTAATTCAACATATTCATCATGCATTTGGAACACAACACCATCCGGTGTGCACTTAATGATGCCATTTAACTTGAACAAAAGAGCCCTTCCTAACAGATTTACAAGACTTCAATCATATATTACAAATCAAATGAACCTATTTTTACAAGTACTTTCTCTGAAACAGGATTAGTTATTTGTTTAGTCATAACACCTACAACTTGGAGCTTCTTTTCCAAGAGGGGTGGGTCTAGGACTTCTGCTGTTCAAACAGTGGATAAGGTAGATTCGGTGTCAATGAGAAATGACCCTTGGTGGTCATTCTCCTTCTACAAATGGTCCACTTTGGTCTATACCTAAGACTGCGCAAGCATGCAATCTTACTACATACCTACATACAGGGCCAGGGCTTCGGACTCTGCTGCCAGCGACGAGGGCGGTGTTCGGGGTTTGGAGACAGTCACTGCGACGGATGGCATTGTGGGGCCGACTAACAAGAGAAACTCCCTTGTGGATTTAGGGGCAGGGAGCATATCAGTATATCTACCCTGGGGTATGGTTATGTGGGTCTGTCACTTAAATCTTTTCAAAAGCTCCAAAGAGAATATGATATGCCACACACACAGATCTATAAATACCTTCAATTCCAACATGACCTGTCTCTGTACATTGCGCAGCTTGAGACCCACCCAGAGTTTAACCCTATAGAGGCCAAAGTATTTATGTGAGACCTGGGCGACCATAACATCACTAAGATCTACCAATCTCTCGTCACTAATAGCTCTACTATGCTATACACACTCTGAGAGGCCTTGCAAGCAGATCTGGGCCTTCTAGACGACAATGACTGGACCGAAGTGCTGGAGTCCCCATGCGGCGCAGCTTTCGCTTCGTGACTGCATCATATTAAGTTCAAATACCTACACCGGGTATATTTCACCAGACATAAGCTATGGAGGGCTGGCCTCATTTCAACCCCTATATGTTTACACTGTGGAAATTGTGACTGCACCTGTCTACATACAATTTGGCTATGTGACGTACTCACTAGGTTCTGGAAGGGGGTCATGACTTGCCCTTTCAAGGTATTGGGATGAAATATTCCTATGTCACCGAGACTAGCCCTGCTAAACATCACTGATGGGATTGGGGGCAATAGGTACAATCGCCACCTAATGTTTTTGGGTCTCACATTGGCAAAATGAGACATCGCCAGATTATGGAAATCTACTTTCCCTACTTTGTTGGGAGTATGGAAAAAGGGTTTGGATTTTTGCATGGGGATGGACATACCTATATTTAAAGCTAGGAGATGTCCACAGAACCACGCTAAAATTTGGAAGAGATGGGGACTACAGAGGCCTTTATTTAGAGCCTCATACTCCAATGACAATAGGTACAGGAAATATGGGACAAAGTGAGGATGGTGAATATACTATCATGCGATCTAACAGCACCTAGGACACTGTGGTGGGGGGAGGAGGGGCAGAAATATAGACTATAGGGAAGCCATAGCACACAATGTTGTATTTTGGAATATTATGTTAGCTTTACATTTTATTTTCCTTTTTTGCTTTTGATAATATGGATGTCGACATTACAGATACATTGCTGAATTATGTTGTTTGTACCAGGAAATCTGGCCAAACTAGGCCTTATATGGCTGTTGACACAAATAAAATGTGTTTGAAAAGAAAATAATTAAAGGTTATCACCTCATCATACTTTGTCATTATCACAGGTGAGGGGGTAGAAGCACCTCTGGCAGGTTCAGAATGTGGCCCCTGTACAGCTATTTTACACTCAGACCACAAATCACTCCAACTACAATGAAAAAGATCATATTCAAATCTGTCCATAAAACCTTTGAAATGTTAACAAATCTGTCAACTTGTGAATACCACTGTGCAGGATTCCCTCTCAATTTTGGGAAATTGCTCATAGATGTTGCAAGATCACCTCTACTCCACGGTGTATGAACATAGCCTCCACCGGGTGTCTCACTCATAGGAAAAGTAAATGCTTCATCTCCATCTGGGGGTGCTAGTTTACTATTTGCTTCTGCTGCATCTGATTGCTTCTTTTTCTTTTCCTGTTTCTTTGCCCACTTGCTTTCCAATCTGTTAAAATCATTCTATTTGCAGATGCATTTTACAAGTTCCGCAATATGTAACTTCATTCCTGAAGATTGCATTGTCACAATAGCTTCATCATCTAATCGTGCCCGAAAGCATCTCTGTAATGGAACACTCTTTGAAAGATCTACTTCATATTTTCCTGCTAATTCAGTTAATTTGTCATGAGTAGCAGCTGCACGCCACAGGATTTCTTTACTCAAATATCAAGTATTCAAATGTGCAGTCTCTGAACATCCCCATATCATTTCTTCTAATTCCAAAGTAAATTTTGAGACATCTAATCGTCTTCCCCTTTCTTGGCTAGAAAAGGATCTATCTGGTGCAACTGTCACTACCAAAATTTGTGCTGACGCAACTTGTGACACTGGTGCAGTAACAGTCACAATTGAAGCTGTAACACCTGGAGTTATTACAGTATGAGCCACTTCAACAGGTGCAGATGCAATTTGAAGAGTTGGAAATGGTCTCTCATTCTGAATTACATTCGGATCAAAAGAGGCTGTAGCCACTGTAGCACTAGAAGTTTTGTCATTATCATATTAGTTGTAGGGGCCATATATGGTGGTGGACACAAAGTCAATAGAGAATCCAGAATATCATCCCCTGAATCACTGTCTATTTCTTTGCAGCTTCTTCATCATCATTTTCCTGTTTCCAATTCTTTTTAGTCTGTGATGGTGACTGGGTACATTTCAGCTCCCTCCTTTGCTGTCCTTCATCCCACCGAACAGCTGCATAATTAAGCACAGCTCTCTTTGCCTTACTCTTGTATTTCTCTTTCTCTTTAGCATGTGCTGCTCTTTCTCAGTCATTTAATGCTTCATATTGTTTCATCCCGATTAATTTCCCCCTCAAACTTTCAAAAACCTTTAAATCAAATGTACCATGTTGTGGATATTTAAATGGACCCTCATTTTCAGTAATCTTGTACCACTGAGAAAGCCACAAACATATATCGAGCCCTACATTTGTCATCATTTGTCTGACCACCCAGGGATTTTCTTGGCATGTTATTTAAAGCTCTTTGGACAACATGTAGGTGATGGGCTTAACTGAGACCTGAACCTAGGACCATTGCTGTTACAGACTGCTTTAAGTCGTAGTTTTTCCTCTCCACTACTGAATATCCTCTGGATGATAGGGTGAGGAGTAACGCAGGGTCCCACCCAAACTTCCCATGGCCTCTTTGTAAGCCAGAGATATAAATGCCAAACCCTGGTCAGAGTGTAATGTGCCAATTGCATATGTCCAGATAAAGACTTGCAGATCCTTTATAACAATCTGGCGCATCAGACGGCCACTATGGCTATACCCACAGGAGTCTAGAGTAGGAATCCACTGCCACCAAGATGTACTAGTAAGCCCGCTCTGATTACAGCGGGCTGCAGTGATACAGATAGACACAAGTCAATGGTTTGCTTGAAATCAATCTGTGGTAGACGTGCTACGATAGAGCCCTTCATCTGCTGGCAGATGTTGCATTTAAGGACGAAGTCCTTGGTCTCTTTTTAGAGACCGGGCCACCAATTGCGCTGCTGCAGTAATTACATTGTAGCTGCCACCCCCACGTGTGCAGACGCCAGACCCTTGTGTGCAGCTAGTATCAACCCCAGTCTGCAATCTGTGTTTGGCATTACTCTATCTCTCACTCCAGGAATGTGAGCATATGGTATATTTTGTGCATCTAACTTGTAGGAGTACTTGAGAGGAAAGCTATTTGGCAGGTGGGTGCTGTTGAGTACAGCGTTGACAGCAACCATGATGTCTGTCTATCCTCGTGCTAGAATGAGTGATTGCAGCAACTGCCTCAATACGGACTGTGGCTTTTGTGGCTTTATCGGCCATGGAATTCCCTGCAACGTGAACACCAACACATTGATGACTCAATGTATGAATGACGTGAGTCTGTGGCAAGCAAACTTTAAGCTTTGCCACCTTCTCCCAAATCAGATTGTGCTTAATTGTGCAACCCTTAGAATCTCAGAATCCATCCTGCCTCCAATTGTATAACCCCTTCCCCGCTCATGACGGAACCGCTCCATCATGAGCCACGGTTGCCGTGTGCTCATGACGGAACGGTTCCGTCATGCCACGACCGTTGGCGGCCGCTCCGCCCACGCGGCGCTGTTTCCCCACCTGTGCGGGGGGACAACGCAACTTGGCGGAGTCATGACGGAACCGTTCCGTCATGAGCACAGCTCAACCGTGGCTCATGACGGAGCGGTTCCGTCATGAGCACAGCGCCACCGCGCGCTTCCCCCCCCCCACCCCCCAGCGCCGCGGCGGAATTCCCGCCGTGGCGAAGGGGATAAGTATCCATTATAGTAATGGGCACAGTAATACGAATCAAACACTATAAGTGTGAAGAATCCATGATCTGTATTTTCTAGTGCCAGTAGTAGAGCCTTTAGTTTTGCCAGCTGTGTTGTGTAGGCACCCAGTGACTGCATGTAGGTTTTTCCAGGATGGAATTCTCAATCATGCATGCACCCTTTTATGATTGCGCAGGCAGATGAGCGTTGGTTATTTGTCCCTTCAGCAGGCTGGCCAGACTCATCAGGATATATGATGTCATCATAGCAATCTAGAGGCATTATTTCATTAGGCAAAGGATATTCTTGTTCATACTGCAGAATAAATGTGTTTGAAGTGCAGAATCAAATATGTAATCTACATCTGATGCAGTGAGAGAGTTAGCCCATTCTATCCATTGTGGATGTAAAGCCTTAGCATTCAGAACGCTCGCTTTGGTGACGACCTCCAAGGTTGGCACCAGGGTCACGACAATTATGTGTTTACCCTGAACCAAGGCTCTCTCTCTCACTACAGCAGTCTGTACTGTTGTCAGTATTTTTTCAGTAGGTGTAAAAAGCATTTCAGAATTGGTGTATAAATGCAATGTATATGCAATAGGTACTGTGTCACCTTCAGTGAACGTGACATATGTGTATCCTGATGTTCCCGCTATGACGTGGATCACCAGGTTTGATGTGTTCACACGTGTGTAAATCTTTGGAAGCTATCATGTCAGCTAGTGCGGAATGTTAAGTGTTTGCATGTTCCTGTGTCCAATGTGTGCTTGAAAAGTCAGGATGTATTAAGGCGCAGAACAGTTTAACCCATTCTGCGTCATCTGGAATGTATGTCCTGCCAAGATTTAGGAAACCCAAAATGGATTGTAGTCTTTTCAATGTTGTTGGTGCTTGAAGAAGCACACATTGCTCCAGGAAGTGTGGCACCAGGCGTTTCCCTTCACTTGACAGCTCATATCCCAGAAAAAAGGACATTGAGGTGGGCAATTTTTGATTTTTTAGAATTGAATTTGTAGCCCATGTGAGCAAATCCCAATATTATGCGATCCACTCTTGTCAAGTTTTCCATAAGACCCTCATACGTCAGCTTCATGTCATCGACATTGGACACTGCCTGGTCGTCAAACAAAATTTTGTAGTAGCTCTGTCACTCTGGCTGAAAAAAGCCCAGGGCAATTCTTATGCCCCCGGGGCAATCAACAGAATTGCCTCTGAGAGCCAAGCACACTGAAGGCAGTCAAATATCTGCTTCCAGGTGCTATATTTTGGCTGAAAAAATCCATTTGAATTATCCAGTGTTGTTTTGTATTTCTTCCGCACCATATTGTTCATTAGTGCAGCACTGTGTGTATTTTGTACTGCAAATGTGCAAGTAGCTGTGTTTTTAAGTGCCTGTATTAAAACTAGATGATATGAATGGTCCGGTTTCACTACTGGAAACAAAGGATTGTTCATAGATGAGGTGCAATGTTCTATTACATCTTGATATTCAACTTGTTCTAGGATTTCCCTAACTTGTTTTTTAGCTTCCCGTTTAATTGGGTATTGTCTTTGAGGTTGTGGAGTTGTCCTCAATGGTATTTCATAATATTGAGAACCGTCATCCCACCTCACATGTTTGCGGTATAATGCAGGAGCTAGCACTAGCACCCACTCAGTGGCATATGAATGTTTCACTGATTCTGGAACAAGGTCAGAGAAAGCAGGCAAATTACTTTTTCCCCGTTTGGGCAACCCATTACAAAATCAGGTGGACAATCCTTTTCAGTCAAAAGAATATCGTAACCTTGTATCAAGTCCTCCTAAAATAGAACATTAATTACCCTGGGCACGTCCCCCTCCAACGTAGTTGTATTTCGTATAAACAATGGGGGACCCTCACCCTTGTATCAGGTGTTTCCACCATGAAACACTCACGCAGCGCTACTCCCACCAGACAATCCTTCAGGTTCTGACAAACTATTGTGACTATTGCTGCGCTGTCCAGCATTATCACTGCCCATTTCACACTCAGAAGCAGAGTCCTCTATATCCAAGGCATGCCTTACCTTCAGTCTGGCTACCTTCTTCTTTTGGAATTGAGGCTTGGAAGGTTTCTCTATATCTTTCCTTTCTATTATTTAGTCAAATGAGCGTTGTGAGTCGTTCTTTGGTTTCATGTAATCCTCCGATCTGTACCTTGACCATCCACCTCTCTCCGAATGTTAAAATGGATGATTCCTGAAAGGAATGAGACAAGCGTGTATCAGTATCTTGATACCCATCAGGTAGTCTAATATTATCACAATTTCTGAGATTACATCGTTTTCAGTGGCTTCCTGTTGAGGGGACCCACCCTGTGATTTTATTTTGTCTTTACTTTTCTTATTGTCCCACTTCTTCTTTGTTGAAGAATCAGGTGCTTGCTTAGAGTTATCCTTTTAAGAGTTACCCTTTAGTTGTGGTTTTCCAGGTCTGGCCCCCAAATTATCTCTACCTAGCCTCGCATAGACTTCTTCAATAATGTTAGGTAATGTGCTCTCCTTCTGTGCAGGAGTCAAATCCTTTGAGAGTTGATGCTGCTGCTTCCCCCTTTATGTTATTAACATAATGGCAAACAAATTTCCCATCAGTTTCATTCCCAAGTCCAGGGCAGGTGCTGCCCCGTATTTATTCTGGAGCTATTTCAGCACCTCAGGCAAAATGGTCAGAGAAGGGTACCAAGTGTTCTGGTATATACTGCAGCAAAGATCATACCCCAAATTGTGCAGTCTTCCTCGGGGTAATAAATCCCATCAGCAAGCAAATAGTTAATATTCTGTGTTTTTCTTGCGGGCCCATATGGGGAAACACTAGACTCAATCTGGCTTGATTTTTGTGCAATCCATAATGGAATCTCCTCCCGCCTGATGGAAACTTTTTCCATGACTGCATTTAGTGCTTGTGGGCTGATGCCAGGGGTAGCCAATTGTGAATGTGCAGCTTGAGCAGCCCCACAGGGTTAAGTTTCAATTTCAGCATAAAGAACTGTGTAAGACTTCTTTATATTGTTGCTTAGTCTTTATATAGTGTTCGCACCTCTACTGTTGGTAAATTATCAACATTAGGATGAGGCTGAGACCAGCCAAGTCGCTTCCTCATTGCTGGGAGGACCGAGTCTAACGTTTGCTGTTGTGTGTGGGAGGGCGCCTCTAAACCAATTTATGTGTACTTGGTAAGTGAGAGGTATCTCAATTTCTTCATATGGAGTGTACTCATCTGGTATTTCATCCTCGATGTAGGTGTGAAATAGCTGTGTAATGTTGTCTGCAGCTGGGAATGTAACCCAAGAAAAGAACACCTCTATCCTAAATGCTTCATGTGCCTCAACCACAAAGGTAATATTTCCACCCCTGGTCGGAAGACCATCGATTAATATTTTCAGGGTAGCTGCATGTCTGCAGTTCTCAGCTATATTTAATGCTCGATTTCTTTGTTGTCGACATATTTCACGAAAATGAATTGCCGAGAGGGTACCACAGTGGGAATAATAGACCCTTTCAAGCTTGAACTACCTACAGCCAACACATAGGTGTTACCTACTCAGCTGAGGAGGATTTCCCTACCACTACGGACGTCTCCAGTTACAGGTAAGTAGGGGTCTCTGAGAAGACACGATTGAACTACTCAGGCAATCTGTTAAATAAGAACCTAACCAACGTTGGCAGGGCCTTGTTGTGTAGTTTTCACCCTATGGTATAAACTGTTGTGCACAGCATAATCGTTAGGAGCGTGCCAGACTGTTTCTTTGCACCCCCTCAGATCATGTAGTCCTATAGACCAGCTAGCTCACAGTGCCACCATAAGCCCCCCTAAACCTAGTCGGGCAGCAAATGGTTCTGGCAACCACTAAATATGACAACCCTGGTCCCCTAGGACGCGCGGAAACAGATCTAGAACCCTTTTGCTCAGTCACTAGAGTTGTAGTACTCTCAGAGACATATACAAGGAATACACAGAGGGACGTTTTCAATATTTATTGAACGAGTATGATTCTTATTTAAAATATATGTGCTGCAATGATCAATAGACAGAAGAATATTAAAGTTATTAGAAGCTCCAGAACGGTGAACAGAATAAAAAGTTCTACCAGGTTATTGTGTGAAAGGGAAGGTAACTTAAGAAAATGTGTTCATATTAAAAAAGATGGCGTTGGTTCTATGTGGGGCTACTTCAGACACATAACACAATAACAACACATGACCATATTGAGACTCACAGCTCCACCACTGCAGATGCCTTCGAAACTGTAGAGCACTGGGTTTCACTATCACTTACTCATAAATTATGAACCCTGCGTTCAAGTCGATGGATCTTTGATGTCAAAAGAGATGTAAGGAGCTGAAGTCAATATAAAGTGTTATCAATTAACATTTCTTCTAGTCTTGTCAATAAACAGAGTTATGTTGAGTTAACGGGTTTCATTTTCAAATCTTTTATTTTTTCAATCTTTACTTTAGTATTAGTTTCAAAATCTTATTATCAAAGGTTAATGTAATCAATTAATCAACATTTGGTAATAAAGTATATCAATGTAGGAAATCGGTAAGGCATCGATACAATAAAAATGCAGCAAGTATGTTCCATAAAGAAACTTTGCTTTTCTAAATTAATCACTAATAAATGCAAGAAGGATTAAAGGTGTCAGTTCAGATACCCATAAACTGTTCTGATGAGAGAATCAAGCTCAAATAAATGCAGTTCATGAAATAAGCTAAAGGCCTTATTATAAATTTGGCTGTGCAGGAGAGGTACCTACTGTACCACCAAACCCATGTTTAATCTGCCTACCAGATTAGGAGTTTTTTCCTGTCTGTCTGGCTGTTCTTTGGCGATGCCTATGAAATAGGTATTGCAATGGCAGTCCATGCCGTGCAGATACTGCTGGGCATGCACACAAGGGGTCCATGTTGTGCCCGCCCGTGTGCATCCACATGGCATTAGGCACCAGGGGACCCTGTAGGGCCTCTTTGTTCCCTTACTTAAACATTTTTCATGGCGGTGGAGTGTGGCGTGAGAAAACTCGTAATATGCTTGGCAGAGCTCCACCAAGCTTTTTGCGGCCTCAAGAACGCTGCAACACTGCCAAGGATCTCTGATCTCTGGCAGTTGCGGTGGTCCCAGGGAGGCCCGCCTAGCTCGTAATAGGGCGGTCGGAAGACTGCCACTGCCGTGCCCCGCAAGTCTGGCAGACCGTGAACCGCCAGACTCATAATAAGGCCCTAATATTTCTCATAAAGAGATGTCTAAGAAAACTCCCTAAAGAGTCTCCTCTCAGAGAGACTAGGAATGAGGGAAGTGATGAATCGCAAGCAAACCCCATGAGAATGATTTACTGGTCTAAGAACATGCAGTTATATGAACGCACGTTTTCTATGTTGAAAAATTAATGTTTTCCTTCTTCATGTTGACCAATAAGATTTCAGCACACTCTTCGGACCAGGTTTACGCCACATCTTCTTCCAAGAGAACAATTGTCTTTAAATCGTGTATCCTTGAATGTTGCGCACATCCTTTCTTGTTTTCCAAAAACTTCCTCTCATGAATCATCCTATCTGTCGCCGGTATCTTTTGCGGTGAGAACCTTTACTACCAGTCGTCCAATACAATAAATGTCTATTCATTAGCCAATAAAATGCATCTTCTGAAATCGCAACATCTGCAGCAAAGAGAAGATAAACATCTTGCACAATCGTTATTTATTATGAAAAACAAACCTTTCAGTATTAATATGTTTTTTTTTATTCATGGGGTTTTCGGTTAAGTCAAGTTAAGAAACCATACTTAATTTCTGTTACAGCCCCATTGATTTTAAGTATGGCTACCTTCTACAAATGTTTGCAATTAACACAACATTTTTAAACATAAAACTCTACACATATTTTTTTTTATTTTTTTATTGAACATTTTAGTGCAGTACTTACAGTGCAATAGGCAATGTTTTATTGTACAATTAAAGAACATTATAACATCATTCCACATCAAACATATAGGGTAACTTTACAAATAATGTATAGAATTATCAAGTGTGCTCCTTTTACCCAGCTGGAGTAAATTGTGTGTTTCTCAGGCACCTGCTATACAAACAATTATTAGCCTTACTTGTCCAAATTTGTAAACTATTGTTTCCCTCTGCCTATATCTGCCCCTTCATCAAGTGTGCCCTCCGCCTCCCCCTTTTCCTTTCCCACCAAATACTGTTGAAATAAAGCCAAAAGGTTTTTTGGTTGATTCCGCAGTGGAAGCAGTTCGCTGTAAATCTCCAATAGCATATTACAATATATCATATCTATGGACCGATCAGAGATAGACGGAATTGGTCCACGTGCCCACTTGATGGCCAGTCTCCTTTTGGCAAGCAGTAGTTCTATATCAATTAATCTTCGAACACCCTTGGGTAGCTTCCCTGTATATCCCAATAATGCCATTAACGGGTTCGGCGCAAGTACTTTGTCACAAATTTCACTTAATAAGTGGAAGATTTGGTCGGAATATTTTGCTATGTGGGGGCACGTCCAGACCAAGGGCATAAACATCTGCACTGCATCTTTCATATGCCGCCGAGTCATGGAGCCCATATTTAAGTAATTGCTCAGGCGTGTAATAAACTCTTTGAAGAAATTTAAAATGTATAAAACGGTGTCTGACATTCAGCGATACTTTTTCAGTGATGTCACAACAGTATCCCCAAATGCTGTCTTCCGGAAGAATACCCAAATCAGTCTGCCATTCAAGTCTAGCTTTAGTGAAATGATGCCGCCTTTCATTCTGTGTAGTAGAATATATAATAGAGACCATTTTTCTAGGGGTTTTGCAGCGTATAATATGGGAGAGAGCCATTAACTCAGGGGGCTCCTGTAACTCCGCACACAGCAGCTCCCTCAGCCCATGTCTGACTCTATAATACTGAAATCGGACCAATTGCGAGGGAGGTTCCACCCCTTCAACCAATTCCTCCCAGCCGCTGACCCTTCCATCTACAAGCAAGTCCTCAATCTTAGTAACACCTACCTTTTCAAGCGCCTGAACCACTCCTTTCTTGCGACTTATTGGCATCCAGTCATACCACTGAATAGGGGTTAAAGGTGAATATAAAATGGCACCTGCCTGTCTTTTAAGCAAATTGTGCCAAGCGTGGCCTTCAGAGTTTATGGGATCCAGGATCCCCGTTCTTCTTATTGGGGTTCAGACAGTCTCACTGGCAGTGGCTCCGGTGCCACCACCGCTCGTTCTATAAATAGATGCGGAAGACACGTTTGGTTTTCCGTTCAATAATAAGCATGGGCGCATTGAGCTGCTCTATAGTATAGTCCAGATCCGGGGTGCCCAGACCACCCATTGAGTATGGTAGAGTAGGGATTTTCCAACTGACCCTTGGTTGTGTTCCCGCCCAAGCCAGCCTTATAAGGAGCGAACGCAGACCTTTAAACATTTAAACAGAAATCTAGGTAGTACGACCATCTTCATAAGGGATATGCGTCCTAAGAGTGATAGGGGCAGTCAAATCCAGCGCTCAATATCCTCCTCCAATCTGGAAATAAGTTTGCCATAGTTCTCCCTGATCACCAGGGCAAAATCCGTATGAACTTTGATTCCAAGATATCTAATAGCTTCAGCTGACCACCGCAGAGGATAACATAGATCAATTTGGAGCATGGCAGGGAAAAATGGTGGACTTTGCCCAGTTGATTTTCAATCCCGATCTGTTCCCATACCTGACCACCTCCTCAAGGATAGGGGTGAGATTAACCTCAGGATCCCTTACATATAGTAGAGTATTGTCTGCGTTAGCTGAAACGATGAGGTTATACTTATAAAATCAGATACCCCAATGACTATGGTATTCTCTGAGAGCACAGGCGAGTGGCTCAGCTACAAGGGCGTATAGCAGCGGGATTAAAGGGCATCCCTGCCGCGCACCTCTCGATATATTTATGGGAGACGTGCCTATATCCCCGAATCGTATGCGGGCAGCTGGAAAACCACTTAGGACTCCAACCAATCTCACCCACTCCCATACGCTTCAGAACCAAGTACCTGAACGACCACTCTACCGAATCAAAAGCCTTTTCGGCATCTAAAAAGACCGCTGCTGCTTTGATCTTGCGCCTGACATGTTGTACTGCACCAAAAATCATTCTGAGATTATACGACAAATTATGCTCTGGAACAAACCCTGCATGTTCAGGGCCAACCAAAAGGGGAACCAAAGGGGCGAGTTGATTAGCCAAGACCTTCGCATTAAGCTTTGTATCTATGTTAAGTAGCGATACGGGGCGATAGGCCGAGCTTTCGTCCGCCGGCTTTCCGGGCTTTAGTATCGTAACAATAAGCACTTCTCTCATAGAGGCAAGCATCAAAACCTCCTCCCCCATCTCTTCAAAGAGAATGCACAAGTGTGGGATTAATAGATCTTTAAATTCTTTATAGAACGTGACAGTAAGTCTAATCCAATATACATTATTCGGTTTTTGTTTGCAAAACCATAAAAGTTACACAAATACAATACATGAAGACAATAAAATATTAACAATATTTAAAAATAAAAAAAAACAGACTCCGTTACCTCACTGTAGATAATCTAAAGACATGTCTAAAAGAGAAAATTCTACATGTCCATAAAGTGCCTTGATTTCAAATATGCTTTTAAAAACCCTACTATAAAAATAATACAATCATCCTTCAACAATTGAAGGTACATAAGAGCTGGTCTGACTTGGTTAAAATTAGTACGTCCATCCGCCCCTGGTGCACTAGTCGATATCATCGATCTCAGAGCCACCAATATCTCATAAGCATCCACGGTCCTCATAAGATACTCCCTGTGTTTGTTAGTAAGCCAGGGCAACCGGATCTGCTCCAGATATTCCATGGAGGCAGCTTCGTCCATGAAAACTATTTACTATATGGATCGGCATAGCATTGACTAAATCTATTCGCAATGCTAGCACTGTCAGTAAGCGAGCTTCCATCAACATCACGAATTTCCATTACGTTCTCAGTTTTCCTTATACCACGCAGTAGCGCATCGAGAACCGCACCTGGCCGGTCTCACTCACCATACGTCCTGGCCACTGCATACTTCCCCATATGTTTAACCTCACTGTCAGCAAATTCATGGTATTTGTTTAGCCACTCTTTCGATCTCTCGAAAACACTGGAGCAATTGTCCCCTAATGCTGCCTTTTCCATATCAGCTAGCTCCATCTCCAAACAAACCAGTCGACGGCAAATAGAATGCAATACCCCTGAGTGCTTGGACATGGCCACGTCCCTGATGCACACTTTAAATATCTCCCACACTGTGGCGAATTTCTGAACAGAACCTATATTCATCTCAAAGAAACACTCTATCGCTTCAGCTAGTTCAACGCGAAACATGCTATCCATGAATGAAAATGGTCGGAAATACCATGTAAAGGGAGCAGTCCTTTTCCCAAGATTGCCTATGTCCAACAGTATCGGGGAATGGTCTGAGAGAGAGTGGCGGAGCACTTTGCAGTCCAATACCTGCGGCATCAATCTACGTGCTACAAACCAATAATCAATTCTGGTATGTAAGTGATATGGGGCAGAAAAGTGGGTAAAGCCACCCACGCTATGGGAACGTTCCCTCAAACATCCAATAGGTCCATCGGCACTGCTATATCATTAATTACTCTGGCTGATGCTGAGGGACGCCGTACCGGCCCTCCATATCTGTCTAGTGCGGGATCCATCACACAATTAAAATCCCCTCCCCAGATGATAGGGAATTCTTCCTCCACTCTCTGTGGAGTATGGTCTAGCAGTGCTCTATGTTTTAGCACAGTGCTGCTGACAGGTAAATGAGACTCCTGTAACAGGGCGGTATCCACCTCGTGCCTTGCTAAGTATGCCACCACCTTGCGGATCTTCCTCTGTTCATTTTCTGTCCCTGATATTCTACGTAAGCAATCTAATTTTAGCCTTCTTACCAACCCTCAAAATCAACACAGTCATGACCCCTGAGCCCTCCATATAGACAATGTGGAACATATTTTTACTTGAATACAGCATTAATTGTGAAACATCAATTGTACATATCCAGCACCCCATACTGCAGTACCAAACGAGCAAAGAAAAGAGGAACGCCCCCTCCCACCACCCACGTCATGCCATCCCAACAGGGCATGATCGAGACAGAACAACCCACCCCATGCCACATAACAGTGCCATTTCGATTAGAAAAATGCACTAAACCTTAATCCAAAAATGTAAGTGCATAGTGGGTAACATACAGGGGCAGATGGTACCGGCCACACGTCAATAAGCCAATAGTGGCTTCCAATCATAACCTTTAACCATCAACTTCTATTATGCATTCCCTCCCCCGTTTTTAAAGAAAGAGACTCTCTTGGCCAAATAGTGCAGACATACCAGTGAAAAAGTATTGGCTTAAGCCATTTCAGATCTATACCCTCAGAGTCGCCAGCATAAGCAGAATCACGTCAAGTGTTCCCATATCGTAACCTTAGTACAGGCTATGGCCACTTCCCCTCTCGCAGAGGATAGTATAAAAATAGTATAAAAATAAGGCCCCCAATAAATGCAAGCGAGAGACAGAAGGGTCCAGTTCTCCAAACACCCCTCAGCGATCCCTGTGTTATTAGTTATGATAATTAACAGTAGCCAACCTTGTGTAAATGTTCATCATTATTCATCACAGCTCACGAGGCACCCTATTCCTCTGTGTCACCTTCCTCAGGCTCCGGCAATTCCTGCGATGAATTCCCTCTTCCTTCCGACTTGTTGCAGTTCTTGTGTTCCTTTTGCAGAGACTTAGGGTCGGGGAAAATTTTCAATGCACCATCCATTGTGACCCTTAATCTAGCCAGGTAGAGCATAGCGTAATTAAGCCCCAGATCTCTCAATTTTTGTTGCAACGGGGCAAACTGTCTTCTAACTTCCTGTACTTTGATAGTAAAATCAGGGAATAGCGAGAGGGTGGAGCCTTCATACTGTAAATCTATCAATTCCCTGACGCGTTTCAGGGCAGCATATCTATCCATGTAGTTTAACAGCTTCGCAATGACTGGGCGGGGGGGGGCACCCGTCGGTGGCCGAGGCCCCAGGGATCGATGTGCCCACTCAACAATAAACATATCAGAGAACGTGTCTAGCAGAGTGACCAACACTTTTTCTGTGAAGACCTCCATGTTCCCCATCGGAGTGGTGTCAAGGAGCCCAGTAATTCGAAAATTGCTGCATCTAGACCTGGCTTCAAAGTCTTCAGCTTTGTCTTGGAGGGTTGTTAGCAATTTCTCCAGCTTCTTTTGTGCATTCGAGCCTCTTCAATGTCTGCCACTCTCCGCTCCGTCATATCAAGCCGTTCTGCCTGCTTGTCCATTCGCTCACACATGTCCATCTTGTAAGCCAGCATGTCGATTTTGGCATCGATGGTGAATAGGCTCTTTTGCATATCAGATAGAATCTGTCGCAGGTCACTTTCCGATTCCTTCGAGGCCAATTGCTGGTCTGCTCCCTCGGGGCCTGCGTCCTCTTCTCTATGTCGTGACTTATGCTGCTCAAACTGCAGCTTCTGTTGTGTTTTGTTCACCTTGCCCATCTCTGCAAGGTGACTGGGCCAGAGGTCGTAAGCCCCGCTCAACCCCTGGGCCACCACCGCAGGGACTCTCCCTGGCAGTTTCAGGACATAGGTCAGGCACCAACCTGCTTCTGCAAGATCTCTGCTCCCCTGCAAGGCGAGCGCTCCACGTCACAGCAATCCCCCTGCACACCAAGCTGGTCTTCAACGTTCTCCTCCAGTCTACCTTCTTCCCCTTAAGTTCAAACACACCTTGCAAGTGCTGGGGGGGTACGATCGGGTGAGTGAAGGTCAGTTGTAGATCTTACAGTGAAGCGCTATGGGGGTAGTGCTCCCCGTATATAATAGTGCAGCCGCTTTCAGTCTTCAAATCTCAGTCGGCAATCCCGCCTGCACACACACCAATTTCAGCCTTAGTGCACGTGATTATTGTCTCACATTAATAAACTCTGCCACTGCCACCTGGATTTGAGCCCATGAGGACTCCAATTGGTCTGTGTCTGGTTCTCTCCAAAGGGGCCGTCGCAGTGGCACTACGATTCCAGCCACAGCATTAGCTCCGATCTCTTTCCTCCCAGCAGCCCAATCGCCCTGTCCGTTCCCTCAAGCATGCTCAGGCGTCCTCTATCACTGTCTCACAGAAGCACGCTGGGCTGCAAGGGATTCTCAGCTGCAGGTCAGCAGTCCGCAATAGCGGTCAGCAGCAGCATGGGGCTACCGCAGGTCTCTCCCTCGCCCGCGTGTGCATTTATCCGCCGTTGCCCAGCCTCTCAGTTCCGGGGCGCGTCAGCCCCGCAGCGTGCCTTTTCCCACAAATCTATTCGTGCTAAGCACTCACCTCACAGTATTCGGTTAGGGTGCCAGCGCCAACCATCAAATTTTCCCAGGTGCCGTACCGCCTCCCAGACACCCCGCTTCGTGCCTCTCGGGAGGGCCTTGGTCGCCGGGGTAGCAAGCAATCAAGCATGGCTCCGCCGCAGGCCGCACCCCCTACACCCAGTAGGCCTCGCAGCATCACCTCCCAAAGCCGCAGCTGGCGATGTCCGTTGTTGTCGATAATGGGCTCGATCGTCAGCCTGTGAGCGCGGTCACAACGGTATCAGGACCTGCAGCCCAGGGGATCGAGGGAAGCAAGGATAATTAGTGAATAGTTAGAATGACGAGCGGAACGTTCGTATGCCGCAGCCATCTTGGAGCCAGGTAAGCTCCGCCCCCCCAACTCTACATATTTTTAATAAAGCATTTTGCAAATAACTACATTTGTGTGAGCAGTTTGTTTGCCCAAAATGGAAAGTAGTATTTGATAGAATAATATGTGTATTTCCAAAAACGAATATGCTGACGAAGACAAAATATTACAGTTCTAAAGGACTTTTTTAGTTGATAGCCAACTGAAAACTCAAGCTAAGTAGGGAAGACTTACTGCTGTGGTTATGTCCTTTGTGCCAAAGGGGATGTGACGATTTAAATGTTACTTCTTGTGAATGCTTGGGTAGGCATTACTGATAATCCGGCATTGGCTGGTCATAGTATAACGTTAACACATGTTGTCACTATTTTACCGTATTCGGTGCTAGTAGCTCAACAGGATTTTCTTTGAACAGATCCAGATCTCACTACAGAAAGAGTTAGAGATCTCTGGCCTTGGTAATAAACGTATTATTTTATATCTTAACGTTTAATTATAAATATATAGATTTTTATAAATCAAAAATTATGTGTGACTATGGAGTATTGATTGTGCATATAATTTTTAGTGCCCAACCACTTGCCTAAAAAGTTTTAGATTGTAGTGGAAATAGTAAATGTCACCACACCTTTCCCAAATTGGTTTAGATTAGAGTGGGAATAGTAAATATCAGCCAATTTTGGCCCTGATTACGATGTCGGTCGTAGTTGCATCTGACCCACATTGCCCCAGATGGGGCACCAACTGACCTCTGGTCAGCGATTCCGACACCGCAATTAGGATGCAAACTTCCATTTTTTAATGGGAGCTTGTTCAGCGGGCCGAAACCGCCCGCAGCACAAGCTCCCATTGAAAAATGTATGTTTTTACACATCCCTGCACTGTATGGCAGGCACCTCGCGGTGCACATCCCTGCACCATGTAGGCAGGCACCTCTGGGTACAGGGGTGTGAAGAGCGCACCATAGGCGAACTCCAGGGCAACATGCGGAAAGTCAGGGAAAAAAGGGGCCCTGCTAGTGGCCCCCAAAGAAACTTTCCGATAGCTGTCCCATGTCGGTAAGGCCGACATGGAATTGCTGTCGGAAAGTGCCATCATAATCCCAATGACAGAAACGCTGAATTTTAAAGATTATGAGGCCTATCCGAAAGGCCTATGGGCTTCTTGAGCTAGTTGGAACCGAATCGGATTCCCCGACCGGTTTAAACTCAGACAGTTGCCATTGTAATACGACGGTCGGAGTTTAAACCTACAATGTCGGTCGAAAAGCCTCCTACCAGAAGTCGGCGGCTTTCCGACTGACATTGTAATTAGGTCCCTAGTGTTTAACATCTTCCCTGAATTGGTTTAGATCAGAGTAGGAATAGTAAATGCCACCCCTTTAGTGCAAAACACATTCCACAAATTGGTTTAGATTGCAGTGGGAATAGTACATGTCACCCCCCTAGTGTCCAACATCTTCCGCAAATTGGTATATATTGGAGTGGGAATATTAATATTACCACTTTAGTGCACAATACTTTCTTCAAAATGATTTATGTTGGAGTGTGATTATTTAATGTAATCATCTTAGTGTGAAATACTTTTTTAATTGTATTTCTATGTAGTAGGAGTACTTTATGTCATTTAATTAGTATAGTGTTAAGAAAGATAATTCAAAAAGGCGTTAGCTATACACTTGTAATAAATAGCATTAATTACAATTTTATTTATTTTTCAAAGTTCATTTAATGTATATTTTTACATTTTTAAACATATATATTTGTAGTATAAACTAACATTTATATATTATTCAATAAAATATTGTTTAATACATTTTTGTTATTATATAAACAGTGTAAATCATATTTAAGCAGTACTGCATGTTGTACATTTTCTAGGATTTTTTTTAATTCTTTAACTTTTTTTTACATTTGTTAAATTGTTTAATATACATATTTTCAACATCATTTTAACATATTTTTCAGGATAAATTAAATAATTGTACATATTTTTTACTATTATTTAATGTATACCTTAGAATTTTTTACATCTTTTTACAACATTGTTTACATGTTTTACACGTTTATTAATTTTTTACACTTTTTTATACATTTATTACATTTCTTTTTACTTATTTACCAATTAATATCTATGGATTAGATGTCATGTTAGTTAGGATTATGCTATAGTTTATTGGGAGTTTTGTAGGTTAGTATTTATTTATGAAGTGCTTTTGGCTATTATTGCTAAGTAATCAACTCCTTTTTTGTTTATGAAGAGTCTGACTTAAATAGTAGCGTGTTGGACATTCTTCTGGTTTGTTTGCTAAGATTAGGTTCAATTTGGGTTACAGATTACTTCATTTGTAGTTATTGGAAGATTTGCTCTTTATGTGATGCTTCTATAAATTTAAATGTATAGTGTGTCGGTTGGGTTCTGCCTAGTGTGGATTGGAAGGCATTGAGCCAGCCTTCCACTGCCTTGCTCGTTTTGGCTCCCTGTGACAAAGTGCTGTTATAGACATGGTATTTGGAATTTGGGTTGACATCTGTGTTAAGAGCAAAGTAGTCTGCCAACCCAAGTATCTTTGAAATAATCCATTAGGGGGCTTAGTTTGTGTACATTTTATTGGTAGAAAGGACTTTCTATTAGTAAATTGTAGCGGTTAGCAACCTCACATATAGGGACATAGGACAGTATGATCATGTTTTTTTATTTCAAAGGCAAAGTGACTGTTGCATATTCTACCCCATTATACCCACCTCCCGCACCCATGGGAGCTTCATCTCCCCCTTCCCAGCTTGTTGGTAAAAGCAGAGAAACATATATTATTTTCCAGGGATATGAATAAAGAGCAGATTTTAAGGATTTTAATTTTAACTGCTGCGTTCCACATATTGCACAAAGGCTCAGGCACTGGCACCCAAAGGCTTTTATTGTGCTGTGGAGTGGCTAGCTGCTGCACTCACTCACCTAATGTTTGAGGCAGATGGTGTAATTAGCATGTTTTAATAAAAAGGAGATGTCCTTCTCCTGGAGGTGGATAAATTTGCTCCTTGGGCTTCTGCAGAGGACTAAATGGCTAGAGCATGTTTCACATCTGAGGCCTGTTGAAAGCAATTTAGGCCTGTGCAAGCGCTTTGCTTTAAACTTCATTATACTTTTTTAGGTCTCGCGCCTAGCGTTGCAGTGCGTAGCGCCTAGCGTTGCAGTGCGTAGCACTGCTCGCACAGCGCGAGACTTCTTGTAGGTGCTTCTAAAAGCTGACCACACGCTTGTGCATGTGGTTTTGTTATTGTTGCAGGCTATTGGGCGTTGCGTGCGTCTTTCTAACAAAGACAGCACGCAATTGGGCAAATGCGGGCGCATGTCCCGCATTTGCCCGGCCCACGGTCTATTGGTGTCTGTTACCCGCACGGCCCACATCTGTTTTGCATTATCGTGCCCAGACTTGTGCGCCATAATGCAAAACAGATGGCCTGCTCTCGCACACCATTCGCGGATTGTTTAATGCTTGGTGCATGAGGTTTGGGCGTCGGTGGCTTGCAGAAGACACATGAAAGTTCGTCTCGTTTTGAGTTCAAGAGGATCTCCGGCTCAACCAGAGCCAGCCAAGTGGCTAACCCATCTCCTCCCAGTAGTAACACGTGATTCAGCCTACACAGTGCATTAAATGGGCAGCCACTCTCCGGTACAGAGTACCTGCACTTGTTTTATTTTAAAGGGGGAGTACCTGCACTTCCCAGCACAGCTGCAGTACGTTTAATGCGAGAGTACTGACACTTCTCGAGAGCAAAAAGGTGCCCTAAAGAGTGGATACTTGCATTTCTATATTTCCATTTAAAGCACTGTGTATACATCTAACTGCCTTAGCAAGCGTTACCACAGCCTCGCTCACAAAATCTGACCCCCAGTGCAGGAAGAGGATTCTAGTTTGAAGTGATAAAAATCTCTCCTGTATCGACGACTTTTATTTCGCCCCACAGTTTCCCCATTGTTAATTCCTTATGAGCCACCCCCCTCAAGCGGCATTAAGAATGGGTAATCCGACCTGCCCCCGTGCACCATATCAGCTGCCTTCACCGAGTATCACCCTTGCCCATCCTAAAGGTGTGCGATTGGGGGAGGGCAGTGCGAGAGAAAGAGGGACGTAATCAGTAACCACTGTCACCGAATTCATCATGCTGTGCCGTCCGCCCCCGCCCTGCTCGGAGTGACAGAAAAGAGACAGTCAACAAGAGGCAAGTTGGGGCACACCTGGAAAGGCTGTGCTCTGCTCAGATCGAATTCCAGTTGTATAGTGAGCTTTAAAATGCAGACGGACGGACCATGCCGCCCCCCCCACCCTGTCCAAGCCCTGCTTCGCTGAACCCACTGTCAAACCTGTGCGAGGACTCCTGTGTGAACCTTTCGAGCTTCCGCGGAACCCTCCCCTATAAACCTCCCCGCACCGACTCCATTTGAATCCCGTTCCATGGTCTGCCTGTGGGCCACCTGCATCCTCTAGTGTGAACCTCAATGCACAGACCCTGTTTGAGCCCCCTCCTGGACCGTCTCGTGTGCCTGCACTATTTCCGTGTGTACCTCTCAGCACTGATCTCGTTTGAGCCCTCCGTACTGTCTCCAGTGAACTTCCCCACCCTGACCCCGTTTGAATCCTACCCCACTGTCTCCCTTTGGGATACCTGCAGCGTCTAGTGTGAAGAACCTCCTTCCACTGACCCGTTTGAGACCCCCTGGGCCGTCTCGTGCGAACCTGCCTGCTCGATTTCCGTGTGGACTTACTTCCCTGCACCATCTCGTGGGAACCCAACTGCACTGACCCCCCACTACACTGCCCATGTGAAGCATTCTGCTTTGCGCACCTATGAGCCCCACTAAGCCGTCATTTGTGAGCTCCCCTGCACTGACCCCCGATTATACTGACCCACGCAAATCCCACTGCACCGTCTTAGGGGCCCTCCTGCACTGACCCCATCTGAACCTCACTGCACTGACCCTGTTTGACTCCCACTACACTGCCCCGACGTGAGCCCTTTCCATAGTTTCCGTCCATGCCACTCTCGACCGACGACCATCGTCTCATCTTAGTCCCAAGCTGATGTCACCCTCTCAAAGAAGTCAGTCAGTACAAAAGAACCTCTCCCCACAGAGCGTCCTTCGGGCCTGTACAAAGTTATTCACCGTGGCATGTAGGAAACAGATCGCATGAGGCTTACACTACCTGGCCCTCACTATTGGTACCTGACTGACCTGTCTACCTCCGAGCACACCAGGCAGCATCTGTTCTCTCCTGGCAGACCCCCTGACTAGTTTCAGAACTCCCCACCCTGCAAATGACTCTCTGCGTCCACCCACCATGCCCCTCGCCCGTCAACTACTCGTGGCCCTGCTTCATTTCATGTAAGCGCCAGTGCTCCCTTCAACTACTCATGGCCCTGCTTCATTTTATGTACGCGACAGTGCTCCCTTCAACTACTCATGGCCCTGCTTCATTTCACGTACGCACCAGTGCTCCCTTCAACTACTCACGGCCCTGCTTCATTTCATGCACCCGCCAGTGCTCCCTACAACTACTCACGGCCCTGCTTCATTTCATGTATGCGCCAGTGCTCCCTTCAACTACTCACGGCGCTGCTTCATTTCATGTATGCGCCAGTGCTCCCTTCAACTGCTCACGGCCCTGCTTCATTTCATGTATGCGCCAGTGCTCCCTTCAACTACGCATGGTCCTGTTTCATTTCACGTACGCGCCAGTGCTCCCTTCAACTACTCACGGCCCTGCTTCATTTCATGCAGCCGCCAGTGCTCCCTTCAACTACTCACGGCCCTGCTTCATTTCATGTATGCGCCAGTGCTCCTTTCAACTACTCACTGCCCTGCTTCATTTCATGTATGCGCCAGTGCTCCCTTCAACTACTCACGGCCCTGCTTCATTTCATGTATGCGCCAGTGCTCCCTTCAACTACTCATGGTCCTGTTTCATTTCATGTACGCGCCAGTGCTCCCTTCAACTACGCATGTGTTACGTGGTGCTGCCAGGCAGGGCCGCTGATGCATATTGGACACAGACTCATTAAGTATGCCTTTCCTGAGAGAGCACCTTTTTGAGGCATCCCTACTGTGCCTTCACTGCACGCGTTATATCCAACCCATAAGGGATTGATTACCTTGAGTTACCAGCAGAACGTATTTAACCAGATTAGGATTTGCCTGCATCAGTTTACAGATGCTTACACGACGTTGCCCTGTCCAGCAGAGCTACCTCCCCTTTTAAACCCACCTTACGCCCTGGGCCATAGCAGCCGAGCTACCAGCTGCATTGCACAGATCTGTTAGATAGCAGATTTTACTTACTTCAGACTGCGGACAGCAGAGCTATATCAGAGTTGCACATTTTACAATTTGAGGGATTTAGCAGTACAGCAGTCCTTTGGATTACGCAGGCAGTACACAGGTTTATAGGATCAAGCATCAGACAGCACACACTTTCATGCGTTGCTTGACCTTATTAGGGACCTGGTGTTATTACAACTTTTTAACAGATGATTTAGATTTCACTGGGTCAGGGTATGTGTGGCATAATTCTATAGCTTGAGGTAAAACGGTTCTAAAGTGTTCTATTTTGAAGTATACATGTGTTACTCCGATTATCGGGATGTTAGTTGCAAGGTTTAGACAGTAGCACTACTGTCCAAGTTACATATGCCTTACTCTAGGGTCCTAGGTGATAGGGCCATCTTTCAGGTTACACATAATTTGAAAGCTAAAGCGGTAGGTCACAGCATTCTCATGCTGGTTTAAGAGGTCTTGAAGTCTGAGATGTTAGGGCAATTCATTTGGTTACGCAGGTCCAACAGTAAATACCTATACACAGTAGGGTTTACCCTGTGCTTATAGAGGTCTTACAGGCTGAGCCAAGAGGTAGTAAACAAGCATTTGCAATGCACTAGGTCTCGCATTTGTGAGAGTTTAAGCTGTTAGCATTGTAAATGACAGTCTTTTATTTATGTTTTAAAAACCAAAACAAAGGCTTTGTCATTTACAATGCCAATAGCTCAAACCCACGCAAATGCGAGACCTATTGCATTGCAAATGCTTGTTTTATTTTGTTCCAGTTTTCCTGAGTGAACAAGTACTTGAAAAATAAACCATGCTGTTTATAAACATTAAAAATATTGAATTAAGTGTACTGTTTATAGATACCTTAAGGGAGGAGTGTGCTTCTCCTCCAGTTTTTGTAGCTTTTTCTCCCTTCTGCTTTTTTTCAATAATGCTTTACAAACAAGCACAGGCAAAGTCAATAGCTTGGCACACTCATAAAATTGGAAGCTTTTGCCTTTTCCAATGCTTGTCATGTCCTAATATAAGGGCTTTCAAATCCTGCATTCAAAGTGTCATTAGCTGGAAGACAGATCTGTCTAAACATGTAGCAAATTTCAAGGGGCCACTTGGCAGATGTAGACGCATCTGGAAAAGTAATCTGTGTGGATCACTTTGGGAAGCTTTTTGTACAACACAAAATGCCTCTATCACTTTCGATTGATCTATCCATAAAATGTGCAGCGCTATTCTGCAGGATTTGCGGACAGCCCCAATGTGACATACTTATCAAAACAATCAATAATGGAGCACTCGTTATGCTGCTTGTAAGTCAACGTATAAAATGGCACCCTGATGAGTTTGAAAATAGCTGTTTAAAACGTTTATGGTCATTATTCTTTCCTCTTCAAATCAAAGTCCAGAATTCATATGAAGTGGTAAGTCGTTTTTTACTTTGTTTTGACACAATCAAGCATAAAAATAAAGTTGGTTCAGTGATGACAAATTACAGATGATTCAGTCTGAATAATTGTTATTTAACAGCTATTTTCGAACTCATCAGAGTGCCATTTTGCAAGTGTACAGCTTGCAAGAATAACGAGTGCTCCGTTATTGATTGTTTTGAGGAATGATCACCGAGCCATCTTGGATCAGGCTAAGGCACATTGTGGCATCAGATGTGTAATAGTATATGAGCACCAATGTGCAATATGACTGTGCTTTAAGGGTAGGGATGTGCAACACATGTACCAAGGTTGCTTCTTTCTATATATGATCCCCATGCGACATACCACCTGCCTGGAAATCCATGCACTTATAGTCACGCACTTTGTTTGCGTGGTCTTATACATATGTGTCACTCCAGGCATATTAAGGAAGCGTGCAGGTGAGGTGCTATGAGTTCTGCAACACAGTGCGCGAATTGCATCATGGGAGTAAGCCAGGTGACTCAAACTGCAGCAATAGTTAGCAATTACAAGCAAAGCGTGACCCGTTAAGCACCAGGAGATTTGCATGAGGTCACCTTCCACAGGTAACACCTGACTGGAAAACAATTATAACTTTAGTTAGCATCGCCGTCTGCTGACTCTCAGTTATCACAGACCAGTATGGTGCTGCTGAACGGTGAAGGTAGTTACCATTGGTTATTTTGTGAAAGAATTTCACATAGTACCTGTTGCAGTGTTCAGCGAACTGAGGAGCACAGTTGCATTACAAAACAACAAAGATGGCTTGTGCAACCGGATCGTGTAATTTCCCTTTCTCGGAACGGCTGCTTGCAAGCGGCGGTTTCCTGACAAATGAGGTTCTGCGTCCACTCTGCGCTGAACCTCGAAATCGGCTGGTTTGACATGTTTTATAGAAAATTCAGTTATTCTGAGTCCACTTAAGTGTTTATTTCCAGGGAGCTCGACGCCCCTTCCAAGAGCCCATTATATCATATGTATTGTGCGATGTAACGAGTACAAATCAGTCAAACAGTAACAAGCATCCCACCCAGGTCATGCATCATGTTTTGGTAAGATTTCATTCTCACATTTGTTTAATTGTATCACGGCAAGTTTGCACGTTTTGTCTCCTGCTGCTTGCTTGTCTAGCATTTTATGCATTTCATTTATTTAACACTTGAATACTGTTATCATTGTCCCGTGGAGCTTTTGGTGTCATCGCAACAAATCGTGGCACAGCGAGCACGGAACCCACGCCTGGGCATACACGTCATCAATTCAGCCATTGCTTCAAATGGAAATATGAGAGTACAGGCACTCCCATGACACCTGTTTGCTACACAGAAGTGTCGATAAGCTATCATTAAAAGTGATTACATTCTGCAGGTTAAAAATCCGCCACTCTCCCTTTCAAATTAAAAAGTGCAGGTACTTAATGACTGACCATTTAAAGGGCGGATTTCCCTGTTAAGGGCCACACCCTCTCTAGTTTAATGAGTCAAGGCCCATTTTATCCTCGTTTTATTTTAAAAAAGCAAATGCCTGTCTTTCAAATCGATAAAATATTCACTCAGTCCGACCGTATGGTCTGCATTAAATCCTAAATCTTTTATTACAAATTTAAGGCGGGCTTCATTATAACGTTGCTGGTTTGTGATTACAGTGCTCTGTGTGCGCATGTGCTGCGGAATGAAGCTGTGAAATGCCTTCGGTTGCTAGGTCGTTTCCCTAATTAGAGGTCAGTTCAAAGGGTGCTTGACCTCTGTGGTTTGCGGCGCATGGCTAGGTGCGAGGTGTGTGAGCCCGGAGGCCTCCCTCCGAGAAACGCTGGAAGCAAGATGAGCGACAGGCCAGAAGCAGGCAGAGCTGAGCCACACTGTACTCACTGTACAGTATTGTCAGAAGCTCGGCTATGAGAGCCCCGCCCCTGCACACCCATTGGATGCGCGGGAGGAAGCTTACAGGCTGCTCTCGCGAATGGGCTCAGGGGCAGTCTATGAGAAGCAGGTGCCGCGTGGCCAATGGCGAGGCGGGCCGCCTGGGTCTGGCAGACAGCCCGGGCGTGCACTATATAAAGTGCTGCTGTCAGCGGCAGCGCTGCTCTATGCTTATACACGCGACTGACTGTAAGAGAGCGGGGATAGAGAAGCAAGTGTGTGAAGGAACAGCTACATCTTCCAGACGCTAGCAAAAGAAGCCTGCACTAGGAAGGACGTCCACTGACGGAGGCCCGAGAAAAAACAGCTGGTGTTATTGGCTGTAGTGGAGACCTCTGCCGCCCGTGGATGGATATCTCCTGTCACAGGTTAAAAGAGTGACTTGTCAGAGGAGAGGTTCCAGGACACGGTTGTCTGGTCAGCGGCTAAATCTCCTCGAACCAAGCTTAGGTCCGAAGCCAAGGAAGGAGGACGCGAGTCTGAACTGTGGACGAAGGCAGGGTGTACCTGACGCCCCCGGGAGCCATGAAAGCCTTCAGCCCCGTGCGCTCCGTGCGGCGGAACAGCCTGTCTGAGCACAGCCTGGGGGTCCTGGCCCGAGCCAAGCCTCCCTCGCCGCTTGAGGACCCCCTCAGCTTACTCTACAACATGAATGACTGCTACTCCAAGCTGCGGGAGCTGGTCCCCAGCATCCCGCAGAACCGGAAGGTCAGCAAGATGGAGATCCTCCAACATGTCATCGACTACATCCTGGACCTGCAGCTGGCGCTCGACTCGCACCCGGGCATGGCTGCAGGTGGCAGCGGGCATGTTCAGCAGAGGTCGCCTGCCGCTTCCAGGAGTCCGCTCAGCGCCCTCAACACGGACATCAGCATCCTCTCTCTGCAGGTAAGCCGCGCACCTAAGAGGCTGTGTGTGGGCATGGTGTGACCGTGACTCGAAAGGACGGGAGTGGATGGACTTATTGTAATTTGTAGGGAGACGATCATCCACCTCCCGACCGTACATGCCATGTATAGAGGATATTGCCCATAGAGATACTTCGAACCACTGTAGTGCTGGAGCAGAGGCGTGTGATGTCCCGAATTGCTTAGATGCTGGGCATGTATGGTGATTTATGGTTTTTGCCAGAACTATCATGATCCCTCTCTCATTTAAAGTATTCTGACGTTTCTGGACCTCCCCCATTAGTTTCGATTGCATGAGCTGTGCACATCCTGAATACGCAAACTTGTACTTTCTGGTGTTGCTAAGGGCCCCGTAAACTCCATTTATGGTTGCAGAGATTTTGGGACCATCACTCCACAAACTCTCCCGCAACTCACCCTAGTGCGCCTCTTGCATGACCTTGTACAGTGAGTGTAGCATGTAGAGTCGCGTGGCAGTATCTGCGCCTTCCCGGGGTGAGTAGGGTGCGGGTCCTTGGCCATCCAGCGCTTGTCATTCGGACTCTACATTAAAGTAAATTCTTGAGTTGTGCTCTTCCCAACAGCGATTTACTTCGCTATCGGTAGTTGAGGTATGTAAAATGTCGTCTCATGACCATGTAGAGGCTGTTCGATATGGGTTATCCAAAACTTTATTTTAAAGCGGTGATTATTTTAATAACATTGCTGTTTTTGGATCGAAGTTTAATGCTGCCTCCCGAACTCCTTTTGTCTTTTTTTGTTTTTCTCCAGGCCTCTGATTTCCCTTCGGATTTATTGACGACGAATGACAGCAAGGCACTGTATCCCTGAACCCACGGTGAGTATCGCAGTGTTTGGGGGTTGGGAAGTGTGTGGGGTGGGGGGGGCGGTATGTAGTTGGAGGGTGGCCAGGTACATACGCTGGGACCGGTAACCAAAAGCCTGGAAAGGCGCAGAGCCCCTCCGGACCAAGTTCAGAAAGTTCCATTAGAATAGGACGATTTACGAACTGCACGCATTTCTTTTGACGTTAGTCCAGTGGGTTAAGCGCCTGCTTGCAGAGATCTAGATCTACGTGCAAACTACTGATCACTGGTTCGGCTCATGCCGAAAGACCGCCTGTGATCGGTACGTGAGCGATTCATTGCGTCATGGCATTAGATGTAAACAAACTTCATAGATCGCAACAATACCAAGCCAGTGTGGCTTATAATCGTCACATGCCCTATTTAAAGTCTGGTATAATATGGCTTTCTGTGGCTTTTGTGGGATTTAGCTTGACCGGTGTCACCAAGGACTTATACAATCCGTTGATGTGAACTACAAGTACCAGCATGCACTATTTTATGGATTAAGTCACAGGGTATTGCGCTCTTAGTACTACGCAGTATATGGTAGCCTGGCTAAAGTCATCATACGAGCCATGGTTGTTAGAGTTTCTCACTCGTTGGGCACAGTTAATCAGTATTTGTGTAATGTTTATTGTGCCCCCTGTCCTGGTATGGGTTAGCCACTGACCGTGGCTGGGTTGTTTTAGACTGTGACATGTACTGCAGGACACCAGTGAATGCACCCTGTCAGTGAGTGCCCGCGCAGCAGTGGTGTCAAAGCTTGCCTTTCTGGGACAGTCGGGCCCCCAAGCTTCATCCGGCTCTCCCACATCTCCTCATGCGCGGGGGTGATGCGAACAAGTGGCTGTATTTAATCAAATAATTCATGCAAGCAGCAGTCTGGCGCCTGCAATCACTGGTGCTTAAACAGATCGCGCTGGGAGGGGTCCTACTGTGGGGGTTTCATGTTTGGTTTACGCTGTGGAAAGCTCCCCCTTGTGTGTATGTGTGTGCCTGCATCTGGCTGCCACGGTGCTGCCCGATGTTGAGTGTTTGGCTGAAGTGTTCAAACTGCGGCTTCCTCCCTGGCGCCAGTCTGTCCCGATCTGTGCCCTGTTTGCATTCCCCTAAACACGCCTCTTTTCAATCTTTTGCAGGTGTTCAACCTCACAGATTTTTTTTTCTCTTGCACAAGATTACGGCATCACGATCGCGGAGATTTTTTTGTGTGTCAATCACCATTATGGGATCAACGTTGGAATCACTTAGACTTTTGTTAATAATAAAGCTATGATACCGTGGAGGATAAAAGCCTCCTTTCCTTTCCCCTGCTAAGTTATTCACCGACCTCTGGACTGATCAGTTTATTTATGAAGAGACTCTACTTCTCCAGTGGGGAAGGCTAACTTTTTATATACTATTCCCAGCATGGGGAGCGGATACCAGAAATACTATGTTTTGCCTGATTTCTTCCCACCCCCTCACACCGCAGACTTTGCCTGTTTTTGGAGAACCAAAAAAAACAAAAGGGTGGAGCGTGAACCAAGGGAAGGGTCCGAGAGTTCAGTTTTCGAGCTGTGTTTTATTGTGGGTCAGAAATGTAGATTTTTGACATGCACTAGGCTGACTTTTGTGTACATAGACGTATAAAGGAAGAGACGTCCTTGGCAACTCTTTTGAGTGTTTCCTTGTATAGCGGCAGAGGTCGATTTCTGCATCAATGCGCAAAGATTTACATTAATCATGCTGAACTTTTTATAAAAGTTCGGTTGTAAAACTTAACATTTTTATACGTAAATAAATAAAGTGTTTATTGAATTGACTGTTTCTTCGGGGGGTTAACTCATTTTACAATTGTCGCAATGTAACCCTATTATTGGAAAGGACTCTTGCAGATGTGCTCTCGCGTTACCAAATAAGCAGTGGATTCAAGCGCGTTTGCAGATTCTTTCTGGGAAGTTCCAAGATTGCGTTTACAGGGGCAGTTCCGTGTACGTATTTGTAAATCGTGTGTCGTGGACAGACGGCATCACAGAGTTCAGCATCTAACCGCCAAGTGTTTTTTTGGGTGCTAATACGCCTTACACAAACTGCCATGCACGCTTGTTTCCACTACTGTCAGCTACCAATCCCAAAGTTTAGAAAACAAAGTCCTGTACATTGTATGGTAATAAGTTTAGATGCGGCCTTACGTGTTCTTGGAATGATTTTCATCTCCGAGACCCCCTGTACTAAAGTAATTGCTGCGTTTCTTTGATTTGGGGGGGGGGGGCTTTTACACAAAGGCATACACGGCTGCTGCTAAATACAATACTTGGTCCAAGAAGTACGACTGTTAGCAAACTATGAACGCACTGAGCCCCAAGTGCTAAATTTATCCTTAGAGTAAGAATCAGTCACCCTACTGCAAGGGGCAAGACTCGTCTAATGAGTTAAACCGGTATCCAGTATAACGGGCCGCTGTGTGTACGGTCTCCGCTCCCTACCCGTGGAATGCCACTTTGACTGTTCTGGTCGGGCTCTTATTCTGAAGGAGAGGCCCGAGCGCCTGCCCGCGTCAGGCGTCCGCCGGGACTCTTACTGTGAAGGGCGCCTCACCTGCGCAGTCACACTCTAACCTGAAGGTGAACAGGTGTCCGAGCGGCGCCGCTCAGTCTGGAGCCGCTGCCCTCCCGCGCCCTTGACACAAAGCCCGCTCTCACACACGCACATCAAGGCCTGCCGCGGAGCCCGCCCAGCAGCCATCTCCTAATCCTCGCTGTGACCTGACAACCCAGCTGCTGCGGGAGAAACTTTCCCAGAGATGGTTATCTCCCCCAGCTCTGGCTGGGGAAAGGCCCCCGAGGGGAGGGAGGGCAAGCACAGTTCTCACTGCCGCACGTGCGGGGCCACAGACTTTTTTGCTTAGTGTGTGTAGTTTAACCAGTTCCTTTTGCATGACAAACGACACGTATCGGAATGTTAAGTGAAACAAGGCCTGCGTGTCTTACTTTCAACGCCTCGCTAGGGGCAGTAAGAGCAATATAAATTTAAAAACATTACAATCTAGGATAAGGCGACTTGACACGTTCCCGAACTATCCCCTCGCCCGCATCACTTGCGGAATTGTTTAATGCGTTTAGTCTCGGGGTTTTAAAAAGTTTTCACCAAAGAACTAAGTCCAATAATTCACTGGTTCTTCTATGCGCGTTTACGTGTGAGGTTGTATACACAAAAGTGGGTTTCATTAAGTTGTTCTAATACAGCAGGGAAATGATGGTGGCAGCATCGTGGCTGGGCCCTAGTTAAAAAGACCCACCTGCGAAAACTATCCTGGTTCCATCTATTCTTAGTCCACAAGCCATTGAACATTTAGGTGCACACCAGCATTAGTTCTTAAGGACACCACTGCCGTGGTACAAATATACCAGGTTGTCCCATATCATGGCACCCCCAGCCAGTATTGGTTACTTCCCTAACAGCATGTTTAAACTTTGAGACTTTGGCCACAAGTCAGAACAGGGAAGGCCAAAGTTCAAGTCCTAGAAGACAAATGTTAAAAGGCCAGGAATGGCTCCTGGTGTCTCGGATAACGTGTGGCAAATTGGCTGCCATAGTATTTAGAACTAGAAAAAAATCCAATATATATGGAATATCTGCCTGAGGTGTTCTTGCAATAGCAAAACTGCTAAGAGTATCGAGGGATGTTGCTGGCAGATTCTGCTTCAGGCACGACCAAGCCTTCTCTTTGGTGTTGCCTATTTATTTAATTTGCAGTTTTCTGCACACCAAGGCAGGTACGGTTAGCAAACACCGAGGCATGCATGGTTGGTAGCTGGCACCCTGTTATGAGGGTCTCTTTCCGATAACATGGCTGCTAAATTGTGGCACTCCCTTCACAGTTGAGATTACAATCCAATAGGTCTATCTTCAGGAAACAGGATAAGACCTGGCTTTTTCCCTAAGGGTTCAGATAAGCGAGTCTCTGCATCAGTTTGAATTCACCTCAGTGCCAAGACGCCTCGGCAATTGAGTGCTTTATAAGTACGTCAGTCCCAGTTAGCATGTAGAGTGCCGTTGTCTAAAAAACTGGACTGGGTGAAGTGACCCTCAATCCACAGACTCGGTTGAGATCTGTGCACTTGTCCTTCGCCTGCCACCACTTGTCCTTCACCTGCCACCATAGCACAATCACTGGCTAGCCCTTTACATCTACACCATGTTTTGTTTTTCAGAACACACGGATGAACAGCGCAACTTTGTGACAACAGAGTTAGGGTATTATCTTGTACTAAACTGACATTAGGGCCTCATTTTCAATATTTTGCGTAGGGCAGTGCCGCAAACCTTCCTGCTGCGCTGCCCTACGGCAAAAGAAAAGGGTAGGAATGCGCCACATCTTTCAGATATGGCATATTTCTGTCCCCTTTACCTGCATTGGTGCTCAATTGCCTGCCATGGGCCAACGATTTTATAAAGTAAATTGTGCCAGCAGCCATGTTTAGAAATCTCCAGTCACAAGGACACTGAAACGGTTATTTCATCAGTTTTCAACATCTATCAGTTTTATGCATTTCAGAGACCGAGTCCATACCAGGATTCTCAGTTAGGGAGACGTACTACAGTTGAGTGAGACTTTACCTGTGAGGAGCCAACGAAACGGTGAAAAGTCAATGAGTGCTAAAAAGGATAAACCATGCACAACAGGGAATAATGGTTTTTGTGCAGGAAGAGACACCTTCTTGCACAAAAACAATCGATGGAGGTGATTTCCTCATGTGTGCTGCTGAATGTAGCACACATAGAAAGAGGAAAACCAAGGCGAAATAGTTATTTCCACCTTGCAGGTAGGCTTTTGACACATTCATCAGATTTAGAGCTTTGTAAATCTGGGAATGTGTCAAATGCCACTCGTGTTACATAGGAACGCCCATGGCACGCCTTCTCATCGCAGTGTTAAGCAACGCAGCGACTTGCGCTTCGTTACCGCACACCATATCTACAAGGCCTAGTAGATGTGCAATCAGGGTGTTATTGAAAGTCACATTACCGCGGCGCATGGGGCCTTGTAAACGAGGCCCTAGAGATGTAGGCCAGCGCAGATGACCTTGGGCAAAGAGGTCTATGGGCCAGATTTACCAGTTTCTCACACAGTGCATCTGCCCCTCTCCTTAATGCCGGCGTGCATATGTGTGCCCCGGACACATCTTTGCACCATAGTGCAAGGGTGTTTTCTTGAGTCCAGCATAGGTTTTGTACTGGAAGGATACCCTTCCAGTACAAAATACTATGCTTAGACCAACATTAACCATTTTCTCACTTTGTATGTGTGCTGTACAGTGCAGCACATATGCAAAGCCAGAAAATAAAGGAGAAAAAAGCATTTCTCCTTCAGAACGCCTATCTGAAGTGGGTGCTATTTTCTGATGCTAAACCGTATCTACTTTTTTAAGTAGGGTTTAGCGTCAGAAACCTTGGATTGTTTGCCCATACACAGCCCACGTACGCCCCTGTGGCGCTATGTAATGCTCATTACTTTCAAGTGATTTTCCAGCGTAAAACAGGTTTTACTCCAGAAAGTAATGGAAACGTAAGTAAGTAATAAAAGATTGTGCCGTTTTGCGTCACTTTTGTAACGCAAACACGGCGTTAAATCTTAGTAAATTGACCCCTCTATTGGGTGGAGGGATTTTCAAACGTATAAGGCAGCATTCTAATTGGCATTTCTCCTGCAACTGCTAATAACCTTTTACCACATGTAGGTCTATATAAAGGTCTTAAAGCTATAAATAACAGCGATTGCTAGATAATATCACTAAGTATTATTACTGAACGCAGTAATAGTCGTTTTTATTATCCATGGAAGGATGAGTACCTACTGTGCCAGGATTCAAACGTGAACGGCAGCTTGGAAACCAGGCTGAACAGGATAAACCACGCACAACAGTGACAACACTCCATCTCAACCTATTAGCACCCCTAATGATTCCACAACAGATCAAACTTCAATCCTCAATTTTAGGAAGGAGCTGAAAACACCTGTGTTCTTTGAGGGTTTCTAGCCCAACAGATAAGGATCCCCTCAACTTCCCTGCCACCCGGAGTTGGCCTTTTAACCTGACACACCCAGACATCTGATGCGGCGGAAGGGATGGGCGCTTCTGCTCAGCCTGTGTGCACTACTGCCATGGTGATTTCTTTCTGTCTGAAAGAACACGCAGTGTACAAGATAAATCATTTGATTTGTTTGTGTGGGTATACGATCGGGTGTGAATTGGATAACGTATGCGCACTGGGAGGGCGCGTGCGTGGACAGATGCGGAATCGATGCCATATTCAGTCATGGCAAAAATAGCGAAACACTCCCCACATTGAAGGGACTGCGGCCACAGTGAGGCCAACAGAGAATGCTTGGGTTATGACAGCCCCTCCTCCTGAAAGCAGCCCCCCAGCCCAATCCATCGGGAATGTGGCAGAGTGGCAGGATGCCAGTCCGACGTTAGGTGTCGCTGGGCGGACTTGGCCATTTTCGCCTTAGCTGGCAGCAAAAGTTCTAGGTCCAGCTCTGCTGTCTCTAGCTTCCATCGCCCCCACTTTTGCACACAATTTAGAGTCATCCCTTAGCCGGCTACAAAGTACAGCACAGTTGCTTCCTGTCTTTGGTTTTATGCTGCTCAATGCTTATGCCTAACATTCCAACTGCCATTATTTCTGCCCCAAACGAAGCTCACCTTCACTACTCCCAATTTGTCACCCAATGTGCCCCATGTTTGGCCTCCAGACTGTCACTCACAGGGGAAAACTCACAGCCTATGTTTACTGTTGTCATGGTAAGCAATGTGACTGCACAGCCTGACTTGTGTGACATTGAGGCCGCGCAGAAGGGCACTGAAAGGCAGCAGTAAACAACGCATTACATAACGTTTTTATGAGCTGGTGCAGGGGAAATTCTCGAAAGTTTGATAGATACACAAGTATCGATTGCTCAATTAAAGTTTCCAGATTCTGGTACAGCCCTGAAGACATTGGAGGGACACAAGTACAGACCTGGGACTCCTGCCCAGCACTTCCACCCTGTTCCACCGAGGAAAATATAAATTTTTGAGGAGCACGGTGTTCATAGTTTTACTACTAATGGCAAAACAAAGGCGTTTGTAGTAGGCGTTCAAGTCATACTGGAGTTTACCTCCTGTGTGGGGCTGACCTGAGAGTTCAGTTTTCGTGGACGTGTAAGAGGCCCTAAGGGCATGTACTTTGCATCAGAAAAGATTAGCGATTAAGGCATGGTTCCCATACATCTGGTTTCATGTCATAAATTGAGCGGCAGCTTGTTTTTTTATTTTTAAATAAAGCTTCTAGTTGACTGTCTAAGCAGCCTGATTTTAAGCTTCTGACCCTAAGTGTTTATAGTAGAGGTAGGTGAGCCAACAAATTTACCAGGAGAATCGAGCCAGGAATCTGGCTCGGATCTTGGAGCCCGTGCACGAGCCGAGCACTGAAAATGTTTCCTATGTAAATCACACGACAAACAAAACGCAACATTTGATTAAGTCACTTCGAAGTTCAAACAATGTATTTATTTCTTTAACATGTGAAGCTTCGGCATTAATACATCACATTATAGCACTCCACTGAGAAGTACTTATTTAAAAATGATGGTTTTCAACATAAACCATTAGTGTGTTAAGAGGCAATACAATTGTCATATAAACCCTTTACATGACCCAGATTATTATAGAGCAACATTATAGTGTATTAAATCAAACACAATACTTTTTTGTACAACCGATATTCTGAACTCACATTTAAAAGTGCTTTTATTAGCAATAATGAAGAAAAACGTTTTTGTGAAATAATATATTTGCCTCAGATCACACAATTTAAGTGGAGAAGCCGCAATTTATCCAAGTGTTCTGGTTTCACTCTGTACAAATAAGCCAGGAAATGAGTATCTATTTGTCTTTCCTTATGTTAAGGCTATGTTTTCATCACTGTGCATTTTTCTTCTGTTTTTAATAGCGTGAACCGAAGTGGAATGTACATGAGCGCCAGTTACATTACACAAGATCACATGCATTGTTTATAGGCATGGGAAGTTGAAGGGATTTGCCACAATCACAGGATAATTGAGCCGATGCCCAGACTTGAACTGGGTTCCCCAATTCCAAAGTCAGTGACTCTGACAGTAATGCCATATCCTGGTTGGAGGGATGGTGGCAGACCAAAGCCACATGAAAGCTCGTCTTGTTAGGGGCTCGAGGTTCCAACAGGGGCTCGAGGTTCCAACAGGACCTTGAGCAGAGCCAGGCTTCAGGATCAAGTCTTGCTCGAACTTTCAGTGGATCACCCACCTCTAGTTTATAGCTGTTTTCTTCTGAGGCTATTGATAAAAAAAGACCAATTTTTTTTAGAAAGGCAGGTCCGCTTATTTTTTATTAGGTATGGGGTTAGCCAAGACCTTTTGATTTCACTAAAATTATAAGTATTATATACCTACTTAAAGGGGCTTTCAGCCCTCTCTCTTCATTCTTGGTCTGTTGTTATGTCATTCACACTTTCCTTCCCCCACTACAGCATGGAGCAATGGGTCAGCGTACTAAAACCACTAGCTAACTTCTCTTTGATTGCACCAGAAACAATCCACCCAAGCTTTGCACTTTATTTGTTTTTTTAGTGTAATTTTTAAACCACAAACTTTATTCCTCCCCTGCACAGAGAGAGGCTGACAAAGACAGTTTGTTAAAACCACGCATACACTACAGTGCGGAGTATACCCCAGTGTATCAGATTGCTGTACATAAATTATAGAGGATTTTGTAGCAGGAAGAAATCACAGTAGTCGGTACCTTGACAAAAGAATCAATCCTGATGTTGATGAGTGCGCAGGCAGCAATCACCTGAAGGAGGGTTGTGTAAGCAGTTGGAGGCAAGGGTAGAATGGAGAAATAATCTTCTCTGAAAAAATACTACAATACAACTTGACAACCAAATCTCCCTATTTGTAGAATTGTACTTGGGTATTCATCTACAGTTGGGTGATTTTACACTTTTAGAGTGATGTCATAGACAAAGAGCAACGCTTGAGTTGTTTATGATGTCACCTGAAACACTTGAGGTGGAAAATATCCAGTTATTGATACCTATCCATATACAGTTTTATAGTTTGTACGATCCCTGCCCAATCTTCATGCCACTTGTACAACCCCACTCCCTCATCTGCCTTCAAGAGCAAAGTAAGAGGTGATAATAGGTGCCCTTGGCAGCCATAAACACCCTTCTGGAATGGATCTGCAGTCATTGTGATGACAATGCATTAGACATACCGCTCATCAGCTAAAGTGACGTCATGTTACCACAGTTAAAGACACCTGCCAGACATGTGTATTTTCTATAAAAGGTGCCTATAGAAGCCAATGAAAAAACAGAGAATATTAAAGGTCAAAAAGTGAATGATATAAAGGATACTGTATTGAACAGCCGCGGCTGGTCCATAGGGGCTGAGGGGCCATGTCCCCTCACCTTTTGCCCCTCAAGAAGAGTGTCTGTCAGGTTGAGCAAAGATCAGCGTGACAGACATTCTTCATTTTCAGGTCAGGCAGCCAGGAGCTAAACATGTGCTAAATGTGCATGCTCCTGGCTGCCTGAGCTGAACTTTGCTGGGCTGAGTATGTCACAGCTCCTGTGGGCGTGACCTCCTCAGCTCGGTAAAGGTGCTTGAGCCCCCCCCCCCACCCTCTCAGTGACGAGGGGTGGCGTCACTCATTGCCTTGAACCTGGACTCTAAAGTTTTAAGCCCTGAAGCGCCCGGGGCCAAGTGTCAATCAGTGACACTTCGTCACAGAGTGGGGTGGGATCAGCAGTCTCTCTGACCCCATCCCACTCTGACGAGGCTGGGACTGCTGCCTTCCCGCATTGGCTGATCTATGGTCAACCAATGCGGGAAGGCAGCAGTCCCACCCTCCTGGGACATCCGAGGTAGAGCTGGAGGTAAGTGTTATTTTTTTTAAAAAAATTAATGTTTGGTGCGTGCATGTTTGAATATTTGGCAATTAGTCTTGTGAATGGATGTGTGTTCGTGTGTGTATGTGAATGCATGGGTATGAGTGAGTGTGTATGTGTGTATGTGTGTGTGTGTGTTCGTCCGCCCCCCTGCCTCGTAAACGTACCGGCCACCACTGGCATTAAATGACCCTCAAGTGACTACTAGGCTATGGTTACAAGAAGAGATACTTCTGGAAGCACAGGCAGAACCGTGCCGAGAAGAAAAGAGAGGTTCTGTGGTGAGTGTACATCATTTCTGCTTATCATTTACTTTGTTTCGGCATTGTTTGAACACAAAACTATCTTTGGGAAGCAGGGGACTGCTGTATCAGGCCTACGACTGAGATATTCCATGGCTGATGGCCTGCAACTCTAATTGAAAGTCCTCTCCCTAAATTACATTTTTCTCCTAGCCTGTGTCTTTGAAAACACCCAGGCCTGTATTTCTCTCCTCCACCTTAAATATAATCCTCTCAAAATTGACTTTCTTCTCTATTTGCCTTTCACGTTCAATTCTGGTTAGACTTGTTCTTCTTTTTGATAGTCAGAACCTTTCAGCATCCACAATGGCACTCTGTCTCTCTTTGTTTCTTTTTTGATTTTAAGTTCCACCTCAATGATTGCATCAATAATATGGCTAAAATACTCAATACCATCTAAGACTCCTTTGAGTTCCGGAAACCTTCATGCCTAAACATTACTTCAGGGATGTATTTTAGTTGCAGGTACTGTCCAGACTTTACTATAGGAACTCCATTCTCACTAGCGCACCAAAACCTCATCTTGCTTCTCCAACCACCTTGCTCCTCAGAGAGATATCTTCAAAATAGCCTGCCTGCTTGCACAAAATCATGTACTGCGCCACTCCACACTATCTTTGCCGCACACTTGCACATCTAAGAGTCTTGTTTTCTTCCAAAGTTCTGTTTCCATGGAAGGTCTTATGTGTGGTAATTCCATAGCCAGTCAGTTGTTCACTGGCTGATGTTGGAGTGTTACCAACCTTTAAGTCTACTAAGCCTCACCTGGTTGTTCCTCTTGCATCATAAAATTGTCGACGAGCTCCAGTTATAGCCTGGCTGATGAGGGCTGTTAGCCCGAAACCGGTCCCAGGATGCTTGTTTTCGTTCCAGGGAAGACATGGCTAAGCAGTTTGGGCTGGACTGTTCCCATGAGGCACAGGGTTCAAGCCTGATTTGCATATAGCTGTGTCTGAACTGGGGTGACAAAGTGAGCTAAAGAACGATGATGGATTCAACCCAGATCTGTGACTGGGGGTGAGTGTCTGAAAAGTTTCAGCACTCCGTCCATCATCTCCTTGTGTTTGCCATGGAACAGGAGTATCCCATCTGGTGCCTAACAAACTGATGGCATATGTGCAAATTAAAGGGGTCTCTTTGGTGAACTGCCTGCAGAAACTACTCTTAGTCACTGCAGTAGAGGAATTGGTGGAAGCCAAAATATACATTTTCTTTCTGTGGTGTGCATCTTTTGAGCGGGTCTTTCTAGGTGTCAGCCTCTAGCTCATCGTTAAGCCTCGGGTATTGTGTAATTTTGGCAAAAAGTGTGTAATTTGGGTGAAAACATTTGAGACGCAAGCGGCTAAAGGCAAACTGTTTCATTTTTTTTTACTGTTTGGTTGTGACTGGGTGGGAAGTTTGCAGTCAAACGTTTGCGTTTCCACCCACCCTCGACATTCAAAATTGTGCATGAGGCGAGCGCATGGCTGAATGAGCAGTCAAGAGTGAGCTGCATTACAGTTCAACCTTAGCACTCTTGCATTTGTCTTGTGCAAACATCGAATGCACTACATCTGAACGGGCTGGAGCACAACCTCGTGAGTGCCCATTATGTTTTTACAGTGTGGCCTCAATGGGAAATAAAAAATTGATGTCTCACTGCTTTTGGCGGCAACCTTTACTTTACAGGCTGTTCTTACACAGGCTCCATCTGCCAAGCTCCGCGACTTTTCTATCAGTGAAATAAATATAGGACAACAGTTAGACAGGTACAGCTGAATACCTTACCATAGAAACAGAGATAGGACAACATTCTAAACTGCTATAGCTACAATAGAAAAAGACTCCAATTTAATTTTATTAACAAAGGTAATTCCAACATTAATACAATTCATTTTGTGTGGAGCTCACAGAATAAACTTACCTTTATTTTACAATAATACTGGTCACTATGGAGTCTTCTTCCATAATTCCTCCTCTATTATTATCCAACTGTTGTTTGGGAAGAGTGAATCTAAATATTTGGGAACTACTTAGAGGTATTGGATGGTCAAGATTTTCACCCCTCAATGGAAAAAGCTAGTCTCCGAATTACTGTAGGTAAAGAAGGGCAACATACTTATAAGTACTTATCTGTGGCTGTAGATTCAAATGAACAGAAAATTCTTGACACATAAAAAGGGGAAAAAATCAGGTTGGAAAACAGTGTTGAGAAAGACACTAACAGATATGTGCAGATTTAATTTTCATACACTGCCACAATGAATAGGTGAAACATTGGACGAGTTAATTTCTAGGTTGCGAGAACTGTCTGTGAAATGTCAGTTTGGTGCAATGGCTGATGAGTTCATCCATGACCAACTTATCGTGCGGTGTAAAAGCAAGAAGATGCAAGAGAGATTATGAGCTGTGAAAAACCCATCACTTAAAGATGATATAGTGATAATTACAGTGGTGGAACAGTCTGATTATTGCATGCGTGAGATAGCGAAAAGTGAATATAGAGACAGTGGGCAGGTGTCTAGAATAGATAAAGAGGAAGTTAAAGCACTAAGAACAACAAGACGCATAACACATTTTTATAAAAACTCTACATCTTTTAAGTAAGGTTATAAAATATGCACTAGATATGGAAGTAATTTTCACCAATGACTTCAAAAATGTTATTGCTGTGGGAAAAGAATGTAGGAAATGTGGACGCAAAGGTAATTTTGCGCAAAGCTGCAAATATATTTCTAAAAGTAAAATGTTTGTTGTACAACACAATTCGGACGATGATGAAAATGTGGACAGGAATTTGTGTGTGGGTGGCGGAGAGTGTAACAGGGGTAGACTAGGTAGACCTAAAACAGAATTTGAAATCAAGGGCAAGAAAATACATCTCATGGTAGATTCTGGTTCTTTATATACTAATATTCCCAAAAATAGGTTTATGTCATAACAGCCATATGTCCAGTTACTTCCAGAAAAATATATCACGGGGTTATCAGGGAGAGAAGATAGACAATATTGGATATATGTTGAGACATGTTAAAGCAAAAGTGCATGTAGAGGAGAGTGTTCCACCAAGTTTAGGGTGGGTACATCAATATGACCTGCGTATAATTATTAACCCCAGGGTTCCTAACCAAGTCATGGTTGTTGAAGGGGCTAAACAAGTGTTCTTATAAAAACTGGGTGAATTTCAAGGTTATGTGCACAAAATCATTGTGAAATCTGATGCTATTCAAGTACAGCATAAGTTGAGGAAGGTACCCATTGTGAACGCACTGAGATTTCTAACAAGATCTCCCCTGTGTTACTCACAAAGAAATCAGATAGAAGTTTAAGATTCTGTGTTGACCATCACACTGACAACCAGATTGTTGTGGTTGACAATTACCCACTGCCAAACATCAATGAGCTGGTACTATTGCTGAAGGGGGGTACATTTAAAAAAATCTAGATCTTAAGAGTGCATACCACAAATCCCCTTACAGCTTTTATAACCCTGAAGGGGATTTTTCAATTCACCAGGATGTTATTTGGCTCATCATCAGCGGCAAGTGTATTTCAGAGAATGATGGGGGAGACATTCAAAGGCATGTATAGTCTAATCTTTTTCCAGGACGACAACTTGGTGTTTGGTACAGCAGGTGAAAGTCACAAAATCACCTCAAATGGGCTCTAAACAGAATTGCTGATGCAGGTTTAGCTCTCAGGAAAGAAGAATGTAAGATCCCTATTGAACAGATCGGTTATATGGGATATGCAATATCCAAAGCAGGAGCCAAGTCAAAAAAAGATTTGTTGGAAGCTATAAAAATGGCTCCCTCTCCTTAAGATTAGGACTAAGATTTTTCTTGCGTCTGATAGAATATTATTCTAAGTTTTTGTTTTGAAGTTTTGAAAAAGGGCAGCAGTTTTATGTGGGGTGAGAGTCAACAGAAATGTTTCAGCAATATAAAAAAAAAATTGATTTGTACGGCAGGATGTCTAGTTCCTTTTGACACCAAACTCAAAACTTTTCTTACTGTAGATGCTAGTACAGTGAGAATAAGAGCTCCATTGTCCCAAGTTTATGACAATGGTGAAAAAACTGTGGCTTTTGCTTCTCGCTCGATGACCCATACAGAAGGAACTACTCGTTTTCGAGAGAGAGGCCATGGCTTTAGCGAGGGGTGCAGAATATTTCAGAACATATATCTGGGGCCTTCAAATAGTTCTGCACATTGATCATAAGCAGTTGAGGAAAATTCTTTGGCCGGCAGGGCAGAAAAAGGTTCAGCAGTATGGCACTTCTGGCAGCCCGCCCTCAAGATTATCAATACAGAATTGAATATATTCAAGGTTGGCGCAATGTCCAAACTGGCTGACTGTCTCGTTTGCCATTGCATTGGAAGAAGGCGGATGAGCATGGTGTAGAACCCTTGTGAAAGAAGGGGAGGTAGCCAGGGATTGCGATGTTATCGAATGGAGTCATGGGGCTATATCCTAGGTGAATGGTACCATGGCATGAAAGAAGATTATGTGTTGCAAAGAATTTTACTTCTTATTTCGAAAGAAAGTAGGAGATAAAGCACTGGTCTGATCCCCGTCAGAACATCCATATATTAAGATTGCGGATGAGTTGTCAGTGGTGGGTGGTGAAGGCATAACGAAAGTTGACTAGTTTGTTCTTCCCAAGAATATTAGGGTGAAAATGTTTAGGTTAGCACACAATGATCACTAGGACATGGCAATCGGTGATATTCACCATGATTAGAGTGGTCTCAACAGGCTAATAGCAGAATATGAACCCCGGTCCAATATTGTAACTGTGGGAGGGGGAGAAAAATGAGCAGGACAAAGAAATATTAACAGGAGAAACTTATCTTAACTAATGTGCCTCTCGTCCCTAAGCTTAATTAGTGTGAAGGCAGCTTGCAGCTTCAGAACGTATGGCGTCTAATACCGTATCAATGGTGTGTTAGTTGTGCCTCTTTCATCATAAAAGGCCTCCACTCTCGAAGCATGGAGAGGGTTTTTTTAGAACTCTCTTCTTAAAAAAATACTACTATGTCTCAGTCTTTTTCTTGTTGAATTCTCAGAACCCAACATTCCTTCCCCTGCAATCTTTAATACACTGGTTTAACATCTGAAAGAAAATCCCTCCTTCGATCTATAGTCTGTACCTTTTTTATGCCTTCTTTTTCCCTTCATACTCCTCCAAAGCGAAAATTGCTATTTTAAGTTTGATCTCCTTGTAAATTCTGTATATATTCTCGCCTTAGCAACCTTATTACTTTTAAGCTTTACCTCATTTTAAAATTTGGTATATAACCCTCCTCTCCACTTAATTTGTCAATTTCAGTTACGAACTACTCCTTTATATATATATATATATATATATATTTATGTATATATATTTATATATATATATATAATAAGAGTGCTTTGCATAGAAACAAACTACAGGCATAAAGTACATAACACAAAATGATAAAACATCAGGAGGGTAAATGAGGAAAGAGAACCATATTGAAAAGACAAATTACAATTAGTATAAACAACAGATTTACAAACGGTATACGGAGATCCAAAGTATATATATATATATATATATAGTAGCGCATGGTGCAGCCCCAGGATGGGGCATCACAACTTTAAGGCAGAGGACGGGCTAAAGAGTATACTCCAATGGGAGTGGACATTATAACTTTTAAATAAGCCCCCAGAGAAACACCTCCCTGCATTGAAACCGGCACTCACAGAAGAAACCACACGGCTGACACGCGTCTATCCTAGCATTTCATGGACCCATATCATGCGCTACAAGCAATATTTGAATAAACCCCACTTGACAACTTACCTGAGCTGTCTCAGACCCATTCGTAGAGTGAATGAGGTGGTGGATATATATATACATATATATATACATATATATATATATACATATATATATATATTTTCCATCAAAATGCCCAAGCATATAGGGGCGCACTCACGGCAACTTGCACCAGCCGGTTCCTCCCAAACAGGCATCACCATCGGCATCGTTAAAAGGACATGACCACGCAAAACTTATCTTGCAAGCAATCTTTAATGTAGACCTGACGCGTTTCAAAGCATTCGCTTCTTCCTCAGAGGTCACAGTTCAAACAGTCACAGGGAGCTCCGATGCAAACTCCGCCTTTAGTAGGACGCGCTTAATGCGCGCTTTGCATTGTGGAACATATAGTCAAATCGGAGCATTTTCCACCTGTAGTAGGTCCTGTGCAGCTGTTCCTATTAGAATCATTATCTCACCCTTAGTGGGCTCCAGAGAAGTTTCCATAGTCTCGTTTAGTCCCAAATTGCCATACCGCATGCTAGATTGGAAGGTTCCAATCAGTGGCCTCCTATATTACACACGGTAGTCCTGCCGTGGGGGGCAGCAACATCCAGCAAAGAGGAGGCCGCTGATTGGAACCTTCCAATCTAGCATGCGGTACGGCAATTTGGGACTAAACGAGACTATGGAAACTTCTCTGGGGCCCACTAAGGGTGAGATAATGATTCTAATAGGAACAGCTGCACAGGACCTACTACTGGTGGAAAATGCTCCGATTTGACTATATGTTCCACAATGCAAAGCACGCATTAAGCGCGTCCTACTAACGGCGGAGTTTGCATCGGAGGTCCCTGTGACTGTTTGAACTGTGACCTCTGAGGAAGAAGCGAATGCTTTGAAACGCGTCAGGTCTACATTAAAGATTGCTTGCAGGATAAGTTTTGCGTGGTCATGTCCTATTAACGATGCCGATGGTGATGCCTGTTTGGGAGGAACCGGCTGGTGCAAGTTGCCGTGAGTGCGCCCCTATATGCTTGGGCATTTTGATGGAAAATATTACACACGGTAGTCCTGCCGTGGGGGGCAGCAACATCCAGCAAAGAGGAGGCCGCTGATTGGAACCTTCCAATCTAGCATGCGGTACGGCAATTTGGGACTAAACGAGACTATGGAAACTTCTCTGGGGCCCACTAAGGGTGAGATAATGATTCTAATAGGAACAGCTGCACAGGACCTACTACAGGTGGAAAATGCTCCGATTTGACTATATGTTCCACAATGCAAAGCACGCATTAAGCGCGTCCTACCAAAGGCGGAGTTTGCATCGGAGCTCCCTGTGACTGTTTGAACTGTGACCTCTGAGGAAGAAGCGAATGCTTTGAAACGCGTCAGGTCTACATTAAAGATTGCTTGCAAGATAAGTTTTGCGTGGTCATGTCCTTTTAACGATGCCGATGGTGATGCCTGTTTGGGAGGAACCGGCTGGTTGGTGCAAGTTGCCGTGAGTGTGCCCCTATATGCTTGGGCATTTTGATGGAATATATATATATATATATATATATATATATTCACTGAAAAAACCATAGGTTTCACACACGTTATAGTTAGGAATTAGCATTTAAAAAACCTTGCAAATTCACTGAAAAAACCATAGGTTTCACACATGTTATAGTTAGCGGAAATTTTACTGATAAAAAACCAGTGAAATTGCCCCGTTATAGTTAGTGCTGGCAACTATAACTCACGCGACCGCAATCCTCTGCTGATGCTAATACTGTATTTAGACACTTATTTGCCCATGTCTTCTTCCATACATTTTTAGCTATACATATATTACAAATATTTTTTTTTCATAAAGACACATATGTCATCAGCAGAAGATTGCGGTCGCGTGAGTTATAGTTGCCAGCACTAACTATAACGGGGCAATTTCACTGGTTTTTTATCAGTAAAATTTCCGCTAACTATAACATGTGTGAAACCTATGGTTTTTTCAGTGAATTTGCAAGGTTTTTTAAATGCTAATTCCTAACTATAACGTGTGTGAAACCTATGGTTTTTTCAGTGAATTTGTACGGTTTTTTAAATGCTAAGTTACTTTACGCCATTCGAGGCGTGCGCGCCCACTTAACGCAGTTCGTTCCGTGCACGGTTTTTATCAACTTTAATAAGCCCTGTACATTTGGTGGCCTTCGGCCACCAAAAGCACAGGGGGTGGGGTCAATGTGGATAGTGTTTTTTTTATTTCGATTTTATAATTTCATGTTGCCAAAATTTAGTTTTTGTTACCTATTAATAAGCCCTGTACATTTGGTGGCCTACGGCCACCAAAAGCACAGGGGGTGGGGTAAGTGTGGATAGTGGTTTTTTTTTTTTTTTTTTTTTTTCCGTACGCTTACGGTAAGCGTACGGTAAGCGTACTCGGCGAAATTGCCGAAAAAAAAATTAAACCGTTTTTGCTCTTGGGGGATGTTTGGGGACTCCCTCAACATGACTATGTGGGAGGGAGTTGTCAAAACAGCCCCGTAACATGTTTTTGGCCATCTTGTTTGATAAACAACACTCAGTGCGAGAGACAAAATGGCGGCCGCCGCTTCCTGGTTTCGGCCGATTCGAATGTTTACTAAGATCTAAGAGCCAATCAGAATCGCGCTCGCGCACGCCACCGTACGCTTACGGTAAGCGTACGGTAAGCGTACCGTAAGCGGGCTCAGATATATATATTGATTTAAAGGCTATTTTCTCAGAATCTACTGAACAGATTTACACCAAACCTACAAAAGGCACTTCCTTGACCTAGGGACTACCTCTCTGCCAAATTTCTAGTAATTCTGTTCAGCCGTTCGGGCTGTAGCTCGTTCTAAAGGTCCTATGGAAAAATGCATGGGAAAAACGCGTTTTGGGACCCCCCTTTTATCTCAGCCCCCGCTTGACGAATCCCCCCGAGACTTTCAGGGTAGGAGCGGAGCGTAGCGCCCCACCTATTTTGAGAAATTCGCGAGGATTCATCGACCGGCGCCAAAGTTATTCAAAATAGAATGTTGAGGTTTTCCTATGGAAAAGGGGTCCTAACTATAACTACCTACTGGCGACCGCCAGTAGGTAATATATATATATATATATATATATATATATATATATATATATACATATATATACATATATATATACATATATATACATATATATATATATATATCTTTCCTCATTTACCCTCCTGATGTTTTATCATTTTGTGGTTTGCACTTTATGCCTGTAGTTTAATTGTTTCTATGCAAAGCACTCTTTCACCCCTGTACCTGTACATACAATTACATACTATAAAAAACTTCATAAATAAAATTTAAAAAACTACAGTTGGATATAATTCATTACGAGGCACAACCTCTGAAAAAGTGTAAAGACGAATGAGGAAGAGATGATCATACAATGAAACTTTTATGTTACAGAAGACAATGCACGCAATGCACAAGGCAGTGTTGAGACAGCAGTAGACTACTCCTGGAGTTAGAGTGTGTGCAGGCCACTGGAGGGGTGCCATCAGAGGAGTTACATTAGAAACCTTGTTTGGTGTAAGCAACAATGGCTGCAAGAAATGTCAGCTCCTAAAAGTCATGGAGACCACAACAGAAGATAGTTACAGGTAAACAACAGTACTGAGTAAGCAAATATTATTTTGTTTGGGCATTTGTAGCAGTGCGGCTAGCTCTCTGAAAAAAGAAGTCTCTCGATGCTAGCACTCCGGTGGAGTCGCAATGTGATCTTGGTGCAAACTTAGAGCAACCCACCACCAAGAAGGAATTATTGTTGAATATCCACATATGTTAGCACTTTCCTGAATTTTAACATATCATGTATGGCCCGGATCATTGGTGGCAGTGAGTTCCACAGGAGGGTTCAATGAACTCTGAAAGATCTAACTACCCATTTGCTGTATTTGAAGGGTGGAATGACCAGGACAGCGTTGTTGCTAGAAGTAAAGTTGGAGACTGTGGAGAGGCTATTTGTAAAGAGCAAGAAGGAAATGGGCAGACTGGATTGGCCTCATCATAACTCAAAGTGAAATGCTAGGTTTGTATGAAACTGTCTCAAGATAATGGCGCACTGAGGTTTATTTTGCTTGAATGTTCACAACTGATGTGAAAGGAATATCATCAGCTCCACGTCATTCTCTATTTTTGACGTTGGATGGTTTAGTTGCCTGCTAGGGCCTTATCAAGGATATTGGAATTGCAGAAAGGCTGCAAATACAACTTTATTTATTTATTTGAAGCTTTATGTAGCACGTTAGACCCAGGGTGCCAGAGCACTTTTCAATAACCAAAATATATATACACTAGAGAATCAGCAATTACATTAAAAAAAGGTTCTCAGAACCTACATTTAGGGGTAGTTAACAACTGTAGGTTCAATAAACAACTAAATCAAGCATAAACTTGTAAAGATAAGAAACATTTAGAATATACATAATACATGTATATATACACAATGAAAAAAACAAAGGTTAAAGTAAACTCATAGTTTTTTAGTTTTTTGGTGATTTTTCAAAACCTTTATTGAAAAATTCAGCATTACCAGAATACAATTTTGCATCAAATCAGAGCACCACACATGGTAGATCATTTACAAAGCACATCACAAATAGAAGTAGATCGATCAGGCAAAGGCATTATCTAGTACAATAGGGAAAACGCTTCATTAAGCCATACATAACCGCATAGTGTAGTGTCAGCACCTTAGAGGAGGGAGCCGGTCCGGCTCAAGAGCGATGAGGACAGGTAAGGAAGTGGGTACTGACCAGCACCGGCGGCCGCCGCGGGAGGAGTGCCGGCGGAGAGCGTGGGGGAGGCAGTCCGGCTAGGGTGTGAACGGGTATGAAGGTACGTCACCAGGGGGCCCCATATGTCAAGAGGACGAGATCTAGCCGGCATAAAGTCCCAGAATTCCGATAGTAGGGTCTGACATCTAGAGGCATCTTCAAGCCATTGGACAAACGTAGGTGCCGGCCTGCGCCCCCAACACATGGCCACCCTACGCCTCGCAAGAACGAGCAACAGTGCGACCAGTCGGCGAGAGGCATCCGGACAGAATTTAACAAAGCCCAGCAGGCACAACGATGGGTCAGGCCGAATCGGCGTAGAGGTATTCTCTGAGATAGATGCACAAACCTCCCACCAGAAATCAGAAACCCTAGGGCACAGCCAAGCCAAATGAGCGAAATCTGCGGCAGGGGCAGAGCAGCTCAGGCACCTGGTGTCAGGGATGAGTCCCAGTTTATGTAGCTGAGCGGAGGTGCAATAAACCCTGTGTAAATATTTAAAGTGTATATGATCAGATAGCCAGTGTACAAATTAAGCTCGTAGAATTGGAAAATCGGCAGAGGAGACAAAACCTAAAATTATTTGGCATCCCGGAGGGGCAAGAGGTATCGGATTCTAGAACATTCATTGTGCAACTGATGCAGAAGGCCTTCCCAGACCTGGTACATTGGGACTGGGATTGCCAGATCCAGAGGGCCCACAGACTCCCCTTGGTGCAACGTCGGAAAGATGACCAATATCCGAGGCCGTTCCTGATCTATTTTGGGAACTATTTGTTGAGACAAGCAGTTTCTCTAAAAGCGGACCCTCGAACACCGGTTGCCGTGGGGACCTATTCAATTTTTTTTCGATCTGACTTTTGTAGGGTGACTATGGATAGGAGATGGCGGCTGAAACAGCTAATTGACCCCTTAAAAGCAGCAGGGCCACAAGCTTTCTTACAGGAACCAGCTCGCTTGAAAATTATAAGGGCTGGTCAAACGTATTCTTTTTTCTCTGAATTAGAGGCAAAGGGACTACTATCAAAATGGCAGAAAGATGGGGCTGCTTAAGGCAGAGAAGAAATCAGGAGTTTATGAGTCAGGACTTAAAATGGGCTAGAGAGAAGGAGCTGTTCTTTTACAGTCATGGTTTGTTATTTAATTCACTCTCTCTGTGTAAAACATTTTATGTGTTATTTTTGATTTAGAAATATAGCTGTTTAACGGGGCTTTCTTAATTTATTTATTTATTTATTATTATTATTATTTCTCTCCCCTATTTTGCAAACTATTCTCTCTGGTCATCAACATGGGGGTTGGGATAACTCGGCGGCCACCGTGGTTGCAAGCTTCCAGATAGCTGCCACACCAACGGCAGCAGGGAAAAGGGGATGATTCCTCCTTTAGAATTAGATAACGGGTGGGTGGGTTGGGGGTTCAGGGGTGTAGGTGGTGGTGGTGGTCAGGGGGGCGGGAAGAAGGGTAAAAAAGTCAACACAACAGTAGAGAAAAAAGAAACAGGTACGATCAGGGAAATATTCAAAATATCAATGAATCAATTTCTAGAAAAGGGAGTGGAAAAACATCATTTAGATGGGGAGATAGAGTGTTTAGCTTGGAACGTGGCTGGTCTGAACAGCAGGATAAAGAGACGGTTGGTAGCTGAAGAACTAAAAATGTACAATCCTCAGATAACTATGCTATCTGAAACACATATCTCATACAAAGACAGAGGCTTCTTCAGACAATTAGGATTTGAAGTGGTAGTATGCTCTGCGCAAACTGTGTCGATTCGAGGAGTAGCTATCTTAAAAAATAAGCGGTTTAGAGCAGAAGCATGTAGGACGTTGTCTGATAAGGGGGGTAGATGGGCTATTGCTCAGATGAAGATAGAGGATAAAAAATACGTCTTTTGTTCACTGTGTGGCCCTAACACAGATGATCCCACACTAATGGAGGCAGTGACTTTAGAATTATTAAATTGGGAGGGGGAACGGCTGGTGATGGAAGATTTTTATTGTATAATGGATTATAGGATAGACACTACAAGGAGAAGGTATTTTCGGAGAATGCGGAGGACACGGGCAGCAATTGGGGAGATGGGATGGCTACATATAATTAAAGAAGTCTGGAAGACTCTTCACCCTAGTGTAGCAGGCTATACATACTATTCTGCTCCTCATAAACTTCACTCAAGAATTGACATGGCATGGGCTTCAGGCAATATTCTATGGTCTAGTATTATAGAAATCTGTCCAAGGGTTACGTCGGACCACAACCCCATTCTCCTCTCATTTAAGATATCTTCTGAGCACAAAAGCCCACGATGTTTTTCTTTCCCTAGATATCTACTGACAGAAGAAGGTTTTCTGACTCAAACTAGGGTATATCTAAAGGAATTTTTTTAAATGAATATAGGGACAGCCTCCCCATTAACAATATGGGATACATTTAAGGCAGCAATTAGGGGCTTTGCCCAGCAATATATTTGGGGGCAAAATAAAGAGCGGAAAAAGGCAATGGAAGCAACCATAGCAGCCATACGTACAACAGAAACCCAGCACATTGAGGCAGTTACCAGAGGTCTTCCAAGTATTGAAGACTTAGGTTATACTCTGGTTAATTTAAGGTCAGAGCTGAAGAGGAGATTTAGGGAGAGAAGCATAACAAAAGTTGATAAATATCAACTTTTACAATATGAGAATGGTAAGAAAATAGGAAAAATTCTAGCTTTTAAAGTAGCAGATGATAGGGGCCGATAATAAACTATATGAACGTCCAAATCAGATACTCAAACAGTTTGTGGCTTACTATCAAGAACTGTAGAGCCCAGAAAATTAGCCTCAAAAGGAGGAAATATCTAAATATATTCAAGGGAATCCTCTGATAAGGGTGGTCGATGAGATATCTAACTCTTTAGCAAGAGACATCACAGTTGAAGAAATAAAATTGGCAATTAGTTCTTTACCAGGGGCCGAAGCACCAGGAGATGATACAATCCCTTTAGAATTTTATAAGATCATTCTTGAGGAATTGTTGACACCATTTAATCTGGTTATAAGACTCATCGGTGAAGAAGGTAGAGCTCCTGATTCATGGAAGGTAACGCAAATAATTTTCCTCCTTAAAAAAGGCAAACTGGCGGATGAATGTGGGTCGTATTGACCAATATCACTTATCAATGCCGGCGCAAAAATCTTTGCGAAAACTTTAGTGAATCGTTTATCTCCTGTGCTACCCAGTTTGGTGTCGCCTTATCAACATGGCTTTATACAAGGGAGAGACATGACTGCACACGTAAATATGACTGTTACTGCTTTTGATGTGGCAAAGGTGCAATCGACTCCACTCGGTATGATCCTCTTAGATGCTGAGAAGGCATTTGACCAAGTGGGGTGGGACTTTTTCTGGGCCATATTAGAAGCTTTTGGCATTAAAGGGCAATATGTAACTTGGATAAAAGCCTTGTATGATAAACCTAGTGCTAAAATTATGTATGCGGGGTTACAGTCTGCCATCTTTCCGATCCTTCAGGGCACCCGGAAAGGGTGCCCCTTATCACCACTCTTATTTGCTCTTTATATAGAGCCTTTTGTCTCAACTCTCCAGAATCAACAGCTAGTTCGCCCTCTTCTGTTAGGGGATAATTCCCTCAAAGTCATCGCATACGCTGAAGACATAGCGGTGTTCTCAACGGATCCGGGCGGGGCGTTGCAAACTATAACAAAGGAAGCACGTGAGTTTGGGTTGATTTCCGGATATAAACTAAACATAAATAAAACCCAGGTTCTTCTGAATTTTAAATCAGCTTTACCAATACAAGGGGTTTGCTCGACTGCTACATATCTTGGAGTTAAGATGGCAGCACACATTGAAAGAATCATTTCTCTCAACTATGAAACATTGCTGAAAGATACAGTTAAATTGCTTAAGAGCTGGCACAAACTACCTATAGGCATAATTGGGCGGATAAATATTATAAAAGTGAAGATCCTGCAAAAATTTCTTTATTTGTTTAGGTCCATCTCTCTGCGAGTGACCTTCTCTTTTTTTAAACGCTTAGATGGGATCTTTAGTAGCTTCATCTGGGGCTACAAGAAAGCGAGAAAAGCACTGGAACTATTAAAACTTCCCTTTATTCAAGGCGGTCTTGATTTTCCGGATGTTAAAATTTATTTTTGGTCTGCCTTTTTTGGTCGTTTACGCAGTTTTATTCACTCTGAGAGAAGTACCTTTTTTCATAAATTTATGTTGGGTGAAGAGAGCAGTCAGTTTTTGTACAGAATTAATGACCTAAACTACTTTAAAAGGGTAAAACTTAAGACAGCCCGAGATGGTATAGCTATATGGCGTGCTATTTCACTGAAATATGAGGTGTCACTACTGCATGACAAATTTCCTCTATGGTATAATCCAGGGTTGCCAGAGATATTCCATGATTCTTTAGGTAAATGCTGGATCACACATGGGGTAACTTGTTTAGGTGATCTTTATGACCACGATGGTTTTCTCACTTTTGGGAAAATGCAGTCTTTGTATAATTTAGCAGATAATATGCAATTTAAATATATGCAGATTCGCAATTATTTTATTAAGCAACTAATCCTGATGAACATATTGGGTTCAGATATATGGGATTGTTTGCACGACACTAACGAAAATTCTCTAATTAGTAAAGCATATAAAAGCCTCTGTGCTTATAGGTCGGATGACTGCTCAAGAATAGCGGAACGTTGGACTGGAGTTATGGGGGCGCCAGTTTCGGCTAAAAATGTATCACACTAAGCACAATAGTTAGAGCAGTATATTCATCTAACCTACGAATGCAACAATTTCGTACAATTTGTTTAGTATATTATACACCGGATCGAATAGCAAAGTGGTCATCTAACAACCAGATTAATGACCGGAAAAAATGCCCAAGGTGTGGTCTACATGCGTCGGACATAAAACATATGTTCGTCACATGTTCAGAACTCTCTTTATTTTGTCAGAAAGTGACACAAATTTTTCACAAAAACTAGAAATCAAAACACCTTTAACGACTATGGAAATAATGATTGGAAAAAGAAATACGAGGTCTGATATTCAAGATCTTTTAACTCTCTTGCTTGTATGTGCAAGATTGACTATTGCCCGGGTCTGGATCGCACCAATACCTCCCACAGTAATGGACTGGTGGATATTAGTCAGACAAATATATGATATGGAGGAAGCACTAGCGAAGTTGAAAGGGGCTCAATCTATGCGAAAATGTAATATGATTTGGGGCTTACTGTTCTAAATATATATTCTTGATATATGAAATGTATATGGCTCTGTTACTCACTTTACTTTTCTTTATGAGTAGATAATTTAATTATTTAATGGACTGCTTTTCGTTTTCCGGAATGTATAAGCATCAATTATTATGATTTAGCGGTTATATATATTGCCTGTTTTTTGTTTTTTTCTCTTCTTATTTTTGTTCTTTTGATGTCCTACTTTTGTATGGACAATAAAAAATATAAAAAAATAAAAAAAAGACGGAGGCGATAATTGAAAGACAAGTTTTTAGTCTGATTGCAGCAATAGAGCCAGTCGGCTTGGGAAATGTCCTCACCAAGATCCTCATCCCACGCCACTCGGGCGCGATCAGTGGAAATGGAGGTGGTTGTCAGGGTGATTGCATATAGTTTGGTCACCAGCTTCTGGGGGGTGGGGGAGGAATAAATGAAGTCGAGAGTGGGCATCGACGGAGGAAGCTGGGGAAACGTGGGCTGTAACTCCCTGCAGATTGCCCGCAACTGATAAAAGAGCAAAGTGTCCAGAGTACCAGAGGAATCTGGAAGAGAATAGAAAGTATTTCCAGGATATAGATCCGCCACTGTCGCCAGTCCCAGACGGGCGGCATGCTTGGACATGCCAGATGGTTGGAGAGGAGGGAAGGTAGGGTGACGTACAATTGGCATAGTATTAGCTGATAGCATAGGGAGATTGGAGAGGCGACGCAGTCCCAGCTAGGCCCAGCGCAGTGTCTCAACAGTGTCTACCGCAGCTCGCGGGTGAACAGCCGGGGCGAACAGGGCAGTATTCAACGGCCAGGGAGTCGCGAGGTCAGCCTCGACCGCGTCATGCGGCTGATAAGGGGTGGGGTGAATCCAAAAGTGCAAGAAGCTGGCCTGGGGGCATAAGGCATAAAGTTTGAAGTTGGGAGCGCCCATGCCGCCAACCGACATTGGGAGAGTAAGGATGTCGTAGGTAATCCTGGGTTGCTTGCCAGCCCAGACGAGAGATATGATCAAGGAGCGGAGTTCACGAAAAAAATGAGCAGGTAGTGGTATGGGAATATTCAAAAAGAGGTAGAGGAATTTCGGGAGGACCACCATCTTGTTGATTGCAATGCGACCGGCCAGAGACAGGGGGAGCCAATTCCATTGAGGTATTTTAGACTCAAGCCAATCCACTGCGCGTCCGAAGTTGGCCCGTCATAGGTCATCCAAGTCCCTGCTCAGCCAAATACCCAGATAGCGAGTGGGGCCGGATACCCATACGAAAGGAAAGTCTGGGTTAAATGGCTTGGTAGCATCCATGAGCGGCAACAGAACTGACTTAGTCCAGTTCACCTGTATGCCAGAAAGACCACCAAACCGTATTATCTCACAAACTAGAGGGCTGAGGTTTTCTTGGGGATGGCGGACATACAGAGTCATTTCGTCCGCATACATAGAGACCAAGAGGGCACGGGCCGAGAATCTGATGCCCCTCTGAGTATGATGTTGCCGGAGCCGGGCGGCAAGGGGCTCCATCGCAATAGCAAAGAGCATAGGGGAAAGCGGGCACCCCTGCCGAGTGCCGTGCCCAATCGAAATAGGATCGGAAATCTGACCGTTGATCTGAAGGCGGGCGGAAGGGCCGGTGGAGAGGAGTGATATCTTGCGAAAAAAGATGTTGCTGAAGCCGAGGCGCGGTAGAAGAAAGAATAAAAAAAGCCACTCAAGTGTGTCGAATGCCTTAGTGGCATCGAGTAAAGCAGCAACAGCGGGAAGGCTAGGATTAATCTGATGAAGGACCGAGAAAATTGTCCGGAGATTGTGGGATGTGGCGCGGCCCTGGATGAAACCGGACTGGTCCGGTGGAGCGGTGGTGGGCATGAAGAGGAGGAGTCGGGAGGCCAGTAACTTTGTGAAGATTTTGTTGTCAATATTAATTAAAGAGAGGGGGCGATATGAATCGCGGCAATCAGATGGTTTGTCCAGCTCAAGTAAAAGCGTTATCATTGCCTCACGAAGTGATTGAAAGTTAACTTATAGTTAGGTGAATTTGCCCATGACAACATTTATGTTTTGAACTAAAAAAACATAGAATTCACCAGTTATAGTTAGCAGATCTAACTATAACTTACGCCCCCAACATGCACTGCTTATGAACTCACATATGAATCACTCATGATATATTCTATGACATCATTTATGACATCACTGATGACATCTCAAATGGCATCACTGATGACATCATACAATATGTGTGTTATTTTGTTTTATAGTTTACATAGTGGTTAGTCACTACCATACATTTTTTTCAACTTAATTTTGTACAGTCTGTGTGAACCAAATCAGTATATGTGTTTACAAAACGCATGTCCTCAAATGCACCATAGTTGTGTAGAGGTAATGAACACATTATAAATGTTTGCATTGAAGAGTAACTCTGTGCAGATGACAGTTGACTTGTGTTCATTATGTTCCACACAAGTTTTTTGGGAATACAGAAAAAGTTTCCAGCAGGACAAAGATTCTATGTACTACATACTAAGTATTGTAAGCAGCCTTGAGTTATTAGACAGAATCTTCTCAGCATGACCAGTTCAACTTAACATAGAAGACTGAGTGCACCAGGTACTACTCTGTACATGTGCTTATTTTGCTTCTGAAGATAGCCTGTAGGTAAAGTTTTCACCTAAGTATGAAGGCTGCAGGTAGTATGATCTTCAGCACCTTCAGACCCTCATTAGGCCTTATTTGTTTTTAAGGGAGAGGAGGACCTCGTGGCCGCCATCCCCAAGCCTTGTTAGTGCCTGGAGACCCTATCCTTCAGGGCCACTTATTTCAATAAAGGGGAGGGGGACCGTGCGGCAACCATCACCAAGTTTTGTTAGGCCCTGGGGACCCCAATGCCCTGGAGCCATTACTAAAAATAAAGGGGTGAGGGTTGCATGGCCCCCTTCCCTGAGACTGGTAAGGCCCTGGGCACCCCATCCTCCAGGGCCACTCATTTCAATTAAGGGGAGAGAAGCCATGCGGCCCCCTCTCCAAGCTTTGTTAGGCCCTGAGGACCCCCCTCGCTAAACCGTTATTGACCCTGGGAACTACATCCTCCAGGGACACTTATTTGAAAAAAAGGGGGGGGAGCCGCACAGTCACTATTCTCAAGCCTTTTTAGGCCCTGGTGCCCCCATCCTCTGGGGCCACTCATTTATATAAAGGGGAGACCCTGAAATGGCTGCCAGCAAAACTTTTCTCATGTTACTGGCAGCCAATCAGAGCGCTCACTTCTGCGGGAGTCTGACTCACACGGAAGCGCAATGTCCCAAGGAATATGTTGCTCCCTGGGCCAATCAGAATGATCTACTTTTAAATAACAGCTTCCACAAGAGTCTCTCGAGACTCTCCCAGACCCAACTGTCCAAATATACAATAATTTGTAAGCATTAATTTCTCAAACTACTGACCGAATATACAACAAATCACAAAAAGTACAATCTGCAGACCAAGATGTAGCTTCCTGACAGATTTGGTGTTATTCCATTCAGCAGCTTTAGCTGTAGTCTGTCTTAAAGACATCTATGGAAAATGCATGGGTATTTTGCGTTTTGGCACCACCATTTTTCTCATCCCCCCATTGACAGATCACCCTGAAACTGTCAATGCACAAACTAGTCAAAAAGTAGCACCTTTTTGTAAAGTTTCATGGATATTCGTTGAACAGTGCCAAAGTTATTAGCAACACAGAAAACGCCTTTACTATGGAACAGCAGACCTAACTATAAATACCTAGTGGCGAAAACCACTAGGATATATATATGAAAAGGGAATTCCGTGACTGCCTTCACTCGCATTGCGCCGCCATTATGGAAGGACACAGAAAGGTAGCACTCGGAACAGCGAGCTCACACCAGGTAGTAAGTTGCAGAAGTCTTTTTTATTTTTTCATTTTCTTTGATGCAAAGTGCAAACAGTGCAAAAATAGAGACAAAAAACAACCTACGCGTTTTGACCTGAGGCCTTCGTCTGGGTCAATGTAAATACAGTTAAAAAAGTGTTTTTAAAGGGGTGGGTTGGACCCTCAAAACATTCGGTACTTGTTAGCTATTAAAGGAACCTTACACATTTTTCAGGAAAGCTTTTCTTTTTCCACTTTAAATTGCCAACTTTATGCGCTAATATTCACATTGCTGATGATATGCAGAGAAGTTCTAGAATACAACGATAGGAGAGGAGTAATCATTTGCAACCAATATTCGCATTTATTTAGAGAGATTATATCAGGTAAACTACCCATTTACAATTAACTCTCTGTTTACTGCATTGGATTCCATGCTGTAGTGTTTTGAATAAATTAAATCCGTTGTCCAAATTGATGTAAGCACAAACAACCCATTCAGGGTATTTTAAAATTCATAAACTCATTTAGTCACACTCCTTGATTATTTTATAAAACCATGTTAAAAAGCACTAAAATTATTATTGTCCACACAGAAAGTGTGGTATGCAATAAAGTGCAAGTGCAAAAAACATCATAGTTTTAAAAGTGTCAAGGTGCCAAATACAGTAAAGTGCAAAGTGTTTAGAAAAATTTAAACATTTATGCAATTGTTATGCTGTTAAAGTGCATCACAATCTTGGTAAAGTACCCACATTGTCATTGTCCTTTTTCATTCCATTAGTGCACTTAAACTATAATTAGGGTAAAGTGCAAAATGCAATAAGGTGCAGAATGCAAATAAATAACGACATATAAAATATTAACAATTGTCTAACTGTATCTTAAGTCCGGTAGAATTCCTCTATATAATTTTACCAAACTCTGTTTACTCTAGTAAATGTGCAGCATATTTTCATGAATGATCATTATAATCAAATATTTCCCCTGTGATCCAATGCAGTATCAACTCAATCACATATACATTTTCTACACTACAGTTGTGCCATTGATGGTCAGTATTTATCCACATGACTAGATCTAAAAGTTATACATCCTCCTCTGTTTATAAAGTGGAAATGCTGGACATAAAAGCTAATTAATCACAATCCACAATAAAAATATATTGAAACATGGTAAAAAATGATAATTCTATTCATCAGGACAGTTTATAAGAAGGTGTGTAGTTCTGCATCGGCATTAAGTCCCCATGGTATTTCTGTTCCCATCATCACTATCCACTTGGACTCTGCTTTCCTGAGTGTCAAATCCCGATCTCCACCTCTGATGATCAAGGGGATATGTTCAATGCCATAAAATGATACATTTTCAGAATTGCCTTCATTGTATTTCCACACGTTTTGAAATGGCATAAGTAAAATCTTTGTTTTCAATTGCCCTAAGATGTTGAAGAATACGCAATTTCAATGTATTCACTGTACTCCCAATATACTGTTTTCCACATTCACATTGTAGGGCATAAACAACATGTGTGGTCTCGCACGTAATTCTCTCCGTAATTCTGATTTTCTCCCCTATCAAGTTGTTTACTTCTTGTCGATTTTGACCATGCTTGCACGCCTTACATTTTGGGCATTTGTAAAAACCACTCACTGTCAGCCATTGACTCTTACTTCCACTTTTATCTGCTTTCTGATAAAGGCTATGTGTCAGCAGGTTCCCAAGTGAAGGTGCCTTTTTATAGGTGATGCTGAGATGATTAGATGTACATACCTTCAGATCTTCATCTGTAGCCAGTATCTTCCAATGGTTTTCTAGAGCATCTCTAATCATATTACTTGAGATGTTAAATTGTGTAATATATCTTATTTTATCCTCCTCAGGCTGGTCTCTTTGTTTCACATTGATGCTCTTTGGATATAACAAGGACTCTCTCTTCTTTTTCATAGCCCTTGTTTTGGCATTATCCATCATCACCATCAGATATCCTCTTCTCAGGAACCTGCTGTACATTTGGTCAATCTGTTCCAAAAATTCTTGATCTTTCGAACAGTTCCTACACGCTCAAATAAATTCCCCATAGGGGACACTCCATTTCAGACATTTTGGGTAAACGCGGTTTGCCGATAGGATACTGTTGCAAGCTGTAGGCTTACAGAAGAGTGTTGTACACATTTTCTGTGCTTTAATGTAAATACGTATATCCAAATTATCTATCTCCGTTTTGATAGTATTGTGAGTGAAGTTCAACTGGAATGTGTTTGTATTAAGAGATTTAAGGAAGGCATTCAGATCCTCTGTGGTGCCCTCCCAGATAAAAAACAAATTGTCTATGTAGCGCACCCAGAGAATAACTTTTACCATCACTTTTTTGTTTGCATCAGACCAGATGTGTTCTTCTTCCCACATGCCCCTCATCAGATTGGCATACATGGGCGCAAAGGAAGTCCCTATCGCAGTTCCTTTGTCTTGTCTTTAAAACTTTCTTATCAAACATAAAAACATTATTAGTGAGGCAGAAATTCATCATTTCTAAAATCATGTTGGTCTGTCCTAGAAGACTCAAAGATCGTGATCAGTGATAAAAATTTGTAGGCTTTAATACCATCCTCATGTTTAATTGATATGTACAATGAGACTACATCAATGGTCACCATTGTGTAGTCTTCTTTCCAAGGAATGCCAGCTCTCCGGTATAAAAAAACCATCGAATCTCGGATATAGGAAGGTAGATTTTGCACATACGGAAAAACAAAAATATCCAGAAACCTTGAAGTGTTCTCCAAAAGTGACCCACAAGAGTGGATGATCGGACGTCCTGATGGATCCTCCATACTTTTGTGAACCTTTGGTAACGCATATATCGTTGGAGTGATGGGACGCATTATTAAAAGATAATCCAATTCATTATCATCCAATAATCCATCTCTGTGCCACCCACAAAGCATGCTGTGGAATTTGCTCATAATTATTGACGTTGGATCTTCATTGAGAATTCATAGTTGTTCACATCGTTTAGCTGTCTTCTGATTTTAAGGTAATATTTTTGAGAGTCCATCAAGACAATGTCCCCCCACCCTTTATCCGAGGGTTTTATCACAATATATATATATATTTGTTTATTTCACTGGGATGAAAATGTCAGTTAAACCATAGCGTTTCCAATTAACAAAACCACAGAATTTTACCAGTTATTGTAACTGTATTTGTATTTATATAGTGCTTACTATCCCTGACGAGAGTTGAAGCACTTTTCAATAAGTATCACGCTACTTCGGAACCCAAAGCTGGATTAGAAGGGGAAAATATAAATTGTTATTGGGAATGGTAAAAGTGGTTGACATGTGAGTCTGTTAGTTGGATGAAGAGGATAGATGATGGATAGAAGAGGGAAGAGATTAGAATGGATTATGTGGGAGTTCATAGCAGTAAAAGAGGTTTAGGATGAGTCAAAATTGTGGTAGGGGATATTTTGAAGGGGAATAGGATGAGTCGTAGGGTGGAGATTTGATAAGGTTTGGGTAGATTAGTTAATTCTTTTCTCTCTGATGTAGAAGGAAAATATATAGATAGGTAGATACATGACCACACATAAGAGGAGCACCTCAAAGTAAAGATCGTCTGCTATCATATACACGATACTACTGGCACAACTGCCAAGTAACAAAATGTTGCTGTGAGGAAATTCACCTTGATATGAGACATTTCGACACAAAGGGCACAACAGCCGTTATATTCAGTCTGTGATGTTGGACGCGAGGGGGTAATGCCCGGAGGGCTTGGAATCGAACCTTCTGTGAAATTCGTCGTCAAACTAATAAACAACTATTAGCAAATTGATTGCCCTAAGTTCTTTCAGAAAAGAACGAAACGCGTTGGCTGCCTGGTGCTTTATTGCAAAAGTGAAGGAAGAATAAAGACAACTGAAAATCATTGATAATTGGTTGGACATTCGTATATTATTGTGGCTTTGAACATTCAAATTGGGAGGTGCAACCCACAGTGGGCAAAAACACATAAGAGGTATATATACATAAAGATGTTCACATGATACTCATATGGAAAGAACCAGGAGATTAAAAAAATTGTTCTGGATAAAGTCCCATGTGTAGATGCATTAATTAATATAGACAAACTCAGGCTTTCCATTTTTGCTGTCATAATTTTTTTTAAATTGTATTATTTGTTTATTTTTTTTAATATTTGTCCCACCATATTTCAATAGTGAAACACTCATAGATACAATTGCTATGTTCATCTTTACACATTGTGACAGATATGTGTTATTATAGGAAAGTAAGTCCATAAGAATACACTCATCAACTTGTATGTTATTGATCTACTTATATATGAATATAATGATTAAGTTATACATATATGTATGTCTATAATATCTTTATTTCTAATTTTCTTCAATAGTTTTATTTCTTTATTTTAATTCCTCAAGTATATATATATTCACTTAAAAAACCATAGGTTTCACACATGTTATAGTTAGGTGGACATTTCACTCGTAAAAAACCAATGAAATTCCCCCGTTATAGTTAGTTCGGATAACTATAACTCGAGCGCCCGCAATCCACTGCTCATGACGTCACATATTACTTCACTCATGACATGGTCAGTGGCATCACTCATGACATCACTGATGACATCATCCTTGTGATAGAGTGGCGGTCGCGCGAGTTATAGTTATCTGAACTAACTATAACGGGGGAATTTCATTGGTTTTTTACGAGTGAAATGTCCACCTAACTATAACATGTGTGAAACCTATGGTTTTTTAAGTGAATTTGCAAGGTTTTTTAAATGCTAATTCCTAACTATAACGTGTGTGAAACCTATGGTTTTTTAAGTGAATTTGTACGTTTTTTTAAATGCTAAGTTATGTATGTATTATTATATATTTTTTTAAAGGTTTTTCACCGTGCACGCACCGTGGCGATTTAAAAAAAATAAAAAATGTTTTTTTCATCCTTCGGGGTCCTTCAGGGACCCCCTGACAAAGGCTAGGGGGTCAGGAACTCTCTACCCTGCCCCCTTTTCACGTTCGCCACCTCTCTTTTTTAGTGTTGCACCCAAAACAAACAAAATGGCAGCCGACACTTCCTGATTTCGACCGATTCGAACGTTGACTGACATGTAACCACCAATCAGAATTACGCTCGCGCACGTAAGGGTGCGCGCACGGTGCGCGCACTGAGCACATATAGATATTTATGTACTTTTAACTGCAATTTTGTCAGGAACTACCGTACAGATTGACTTCATATATGCAAAAGGCACATGCCTGACCTGAGGACTACCTCTCTGCCAAATTTCAAGTAATTCTGTTCAGCCGTTCGGGCTGTACCTTCGACTAAAGGTCCTATGGAAAATAACATGGGGAAAACGCGTTTTGGGACCCCCCTTTTTTCTCGGCCCCGCTTGACGAATCACCCCGAGACTTTCAGGGTAGGAGCTGAGCGGAGCGCCCCATTAGTTTTTAAAATTTCGCGAGGATTCATCAACCGGCGCCAAAGTTATTCAAAATAGAATTTTCAGATTTCCTATGGAAACGCGGTCCTAACTATAACTATCTACTGGCGACCGCCAGTAGATAATATATATATATATATATATATATATATATATATATATATATATATATATATATATTCACTGAAAAAACCATAGGTTTCACACACGTTATAGTTACGAATTAGCATTTAAAAAACCTTGCAAATTCACTTAAAAAACCATAGGTTTCACACATGTGAAATTCCTAACTATGCACGGTGCACTTTGCGCACCGTGCGCGCACAGTGGGCTCTCGGTGCGCTTCGCGCACCGAGCACCCACGGTTCGCAGTTCGTGCCGTGCGCGCAGGGTGCGCGCACCTCGCGATTTTAAAAAAATAAAAAAAAATGTTTTTTCCTCCCTTGGGGGTCCTTCTGTGACCCCCTGACCAAGGCTAGGGGGTCAGGAACTGTCCACTCTGCCCCCTTTTCACGTTCTCCACCTTTTTTTTTACCCCCTCAGACTGCGAGAGACAAAATGGCGGCCGACACTTCCTGGTTTCGACCGATTCGAATGTTTACCGACATCTAACAACCAATCAGAATTGCGCTCGCGCACGGTAGGGTGCGCGCACAGTGCGCGCACGGTGCGCGCGTATAGATATTGATATGCTTTTAAATGCTATTTTCTCAGGAAATACTGAACAGATTTACACCAGACCTGCAAAAGGCACTTCCTTGACCTTATGGCTACCTCTCTGCCAAATTTCAAGTAATTCTGTTCAGCCGTTCGGGCTGTACCTTCGACTAAAGGTCCCATGGAAAATAACATGGGGAAAACGCGTTTTGGGACCCCCCTTTTTTCTCAGCCCCGCTTGACGAATCACCCCGAGACTTTCAGGGTAGGAGCTGAGCGGAGCGCCCCATTAGTTTTGAAAATTTCGTGAGGATTCATCAACCGGCGCCAAAGTTATTCAAAATAGAATTTTCAGATTTCCTATGGAAACGCGGTCCTAACTATAACTAACTACTGGCGACCGCCAGTAGATAATATATATATAGATATATATATATATTCACTGAAAAAACCATAGGTTTCACACACGTTATAGTTACGAATTAGCATTTAAAAAACCTTGCAAATTCACTTAAAAAACCATAGGTTTCACACATGTGAAATTCCTAACTATGCACGGTGCACTTCGCGCACCGTGCGCGCACAGTGGGCTCTCGGTGCGCTTCGCGCACCGAGCACCCACGGTTCGCAGTTCGTGCCGTGCGCGCAGGGTGCGCGCACCTCGTGATTTTTAAAAAATAAAAAAAATTGTTTTTTCCTCCCTTGGGGGTCCTTCTGTGACCCCCTGACCAAGGCTAGGGGGTCAGGAACTGTCCACTCTGCCCCCTTTTCACGTTCTCCACCTGTTTTTTTTCACCCCCTCAGACTGCGAGAGACAAAATGGCGGCCGACACTTCCTGGTTTCGACCGATTCGAATGTTTACCGACATCTAACAACCAATCAGAATTGCGCTCGCGCACGGCAGGGTGCGCGCACAGTGCGCGCACGGTGCGCGCATATAGATATTGATATGCTTTTAAATGCTATTTTCTCAGGAAATACTGAACAGATTTACACCAGACCTGCAAAAGGCACTTCCTTGACCTTATGGCTACCTCTCTGCCAAATTTCACGTAATTCTGTTCAGCCGTTCGGGCTGTAGCTGTGTCTAAAGGTCCTATGGAAAATAACATGGGAAAAACGCGTTTTGGGACCCCCCTTTTTTCTCGGCCCCCACTTGACGAATCACCCCGAGACTTTCAGGGTAGGAGCTGAGCGGAGCGCCCCATTAGTTTTGAAAATTTCGCGAGGATTCATCAACCGGCGCCAAAGTTATTCAAAATAGAATTTTGAGATTCCCTATGGAAACTAGGTTGTAACTATAACTATCTACTGGTGACCGCCAGTAGATAATATATATATGCATATATATATTTACATGTGTGTGTGTGTAAATATATACACACACACACACACATATATATATACATATTCATTTTATTTTTCGTTTGGGTTTTTCCCTTAATTAATTAGTATTCTTTGTTTTTAGTATTTATTTTGATTTATGTATTAAAAATGTAGTTAATACGTATATTGAATAGTTAATATTCACACATACTATCTATATAATCATATTTATATGTTGTGATATGAGTGATCATGATAAACAGATCCATAAGCATGTAGTCAAATACTTATGTTATTTATGTAATGACCAATATACAATTAAGCATAAATATAAGGAGTGTATATATTTAAGATATACATTTGAATATTTGTTAAGCATAAATAAGAGTGTAGATATATTTGTATTAATAAATAACGTGTATTTATACAAAGAAATGCAATATCTGAATACATGCATATAATCAAGGTATACAAGTTTACAAACACACGTATATGCACTATTGGTGTCTTGTGCATACTATTGCTATACATTTGTATTTTGAATATGGTGGTTGTGTAGGGAAGAGCCAGCTCTTGAGTAATCTTCTGAAGATAACATGGCTATCTGTGGATCTGTGGATCTTATGTTTAGGGGTAATGAATTCCATAGTCTGACTGCTTGAACAGAGAAAGATGTTCCACCCATGGTTTTTTTCTTGTATACTGGGATTTTGATTCAGGCGCCAATCTGGAGTGGAGGTTTCTTTGTTGTATGTATTTTGTGATTTTCTTTCTGATGAAAAGTGGTACTGTTCCATGCATTGCTTTGTGGCTGATACAAAGCAGCTTGAAAGTGGATCTTCTGGCAACCGGTAACCCATGTAGGGCCCTTAAGGCAGGGGAGATGTGTGCTTGTGTCTTTAGATGTAGAAGAAGCCTGGCAGCAGTTTTGAATTCATTATAGTCTTTTCATAGTTGATTGAGGTGATCCATTGTAGAAGCCATTGGCGTAATCCAGTTTAGACAGTACGAGGGAGATAGTAGCTTGGACCGTGTGTGGAAATCCTATTGTGGGAGAATTGTGGGAGATGATGCATCGCAGAGTTTTCATAGTGATGAAGCTCGAGCTTGCTAACTTATTCACGTGGGAATTCATTGATAGCTTAGAGTCCATGGTAAATCCAAGGTTTGTTACTTTCTTGGATACTTTAGGAGGTAGTCCCAGATCGTCAGGCCAGGCGAGAGTGGGTCATCATTTTTCCATTCACCACAGGTGAGCATTTCAGTTTTGTTATAGTTATCTCAAGTTCTTACAACTTGTGCCCAAAAGTAACTATAACTTTTGCCCTCTCATGCACAGTTATCATCAATGATGTCATATCAGATGTTGCAGTGATGTCATGAATGATACCATAGAACATGTCACAAGTAATGTAATATGTGAGATAATTCACAGTGCATGGCAAGGGTGCGAGGTATAGTTATTATAGAGCAGAAGTTAAAGTTACTTGAGATAGCGATAACTGGTGAATTGTAGTGGTTTTGTTAATTTAAATGGTATGTTTTAACTGGCATCTTTACCCAACTATAACATCCTTTGAACCTTTTTTTTCAGTGATTTTTGTATTATACAGTAAGATAATATTACAATTCCTAACTATAATGTCACTTTAACCTTTGTTTTATTCAGTGAATTTCTATGTTTTTTTAATGTAAAGTAAGATGTCCATCGCCATGCGTGAAATGGTTTGAAGTGCCCAAAACCCCCATCATACACGACTGAGGGGGCCTGCAACTGACCCCCTCTGCAGGAGCCTTACCCCCGCAGCACACAGCCTTTAGCTGTGTGCAGTGTGGTATTGGGTACAGGGCCCAGTCCTCCCCACCGGCACTCTACCACCACGCATAGCACAGCCTTTGGATGTGCGAGGAGAGGGGTTGGCCACGCATGGCTGACTATGTGATATAACTCTATAAAGGGTGTGTCAAATAAACAATTATATTTAGAATCACTCGTTTAAACTAACTCTGTAGATAAATTCAAATTTTGCCAATGACAACATATTTAGCAAAATGTTTAAAACAATGTAATTACACAAACATAGGATGTTAATTAATCTTCCTGCATATAAATGTTAATCAAGTATCCAGTTTTCCTTTATGCACAGGCCCTTTTGAAAAAAGAAAAAAAGACAATTACAGCTTGAACATTATTAGATTTCATTCTAGTTCATAATGTAATCACCTACTGCAACGATGGAACCTTTGACTCAAGAAATAAAGGCATTAGAAAACATTTACAACGTCTAAGTGTTTGGGAAATGGGGAAAACACTGATGCATTTTTCATCCCAGAGATTAATTCCCCAGTAAGTTCTGATCACAGGGAAAATGTACCAAATCATAGGTCAAACATGTCCAGTAATGCATCAATTACTTTTTAATGTTTGTAAAAAGTAACCAGTCACAGGTTTAGGTTAACGGGGAGGACTAAATGGTATTGTCATCCAGCCATAGCTGTGTTTGGAATCAGACCCCTTTTGACATCAGGAAGGGAAGGAAACAGTCATTGGCAAAGCCAATAGGTCTGGGTTTAATGTGCTTAAGCATGCAGCGTTAGCACAACTAGAAAGAGACACATGGGAGGGAGCCAGGCCAACATGAGTGAACACAGAGGGTTTTTTTTTTTTTTTTTTTATATCTGTTTTTTATTGATTTTACACAACCAATCAAATAAACAACGAAACATGATACAATATCATAAGCATACGTGGCATAATGTCATACAGTCTCAGACAGCATAATAGAATACACAGTTACGGTGTCGAAGCATCATGTGAGCAATTTTAACCTTAGTAAGTAAATCTCCTGTTGCTAACCAATGCGAGTGCTGCCAGCTTTCGAACACAGAGGGTTATAGTTGTAAAGTAGTCCCTCGTGCAGTTTAATGCAAGTACTCAAGTGGTTAAACAGCCAGTAGCATTAGGGGAGAAGTGAACAGTCCACTGGGGGGAGCCAGGGCATGATTGACAGAGTCGCACCCCAATGGACGAAAAAGGTTGGTTGATGAAAGCCAACTGTTGTAAAGGGGTTGACCCATAATCAGTCCTATGTTAATTGTAAGTAATAGGTCCGTTTGTCAGCTGAGCTGTCAAAACCCAGACCTAAAAAGGTTCTATTTCCAGAACTCACACAAATGCATAGCTTCTTGAGATTCACAGCACTTCACCTAGATACTTAATACATCATCATAATCCTCCAAATCCATGAGCCATAAACTAGTTTAAGAAGGCAAAGAATATACCATCTTGGCCTAAAACATATGCATGCAGGGCTTATCCTGACAGACCAATCCTTGTAAATTGAATTCCAGTTGCAAGACCTCATTGAAACTAGTACTGGATACAGGAGAAGTATTTTTCCAAAGATAATCTTCCAACACATCCAATAATTATGTGACCCAGATTGAACTCCCTTAAAAGGCCATGGAAACAATTTTCTCCATGTAGACCTTTTGTAATGAGATGACCCAATATCCCTGATACTTTCAATTAAACAAACACCTTAGCTCGGTTTGGCTTCTGTGGGCTTCAAAATGAAAATGAGAAGCCTAGTTCACTAATCTGAAAAAATTGAATCCCAAATGGCAATAATACACTTCTAAAATTGACTTATTTAGGTTATGCAAGACTCCACTGAAGCCTCTTCCTTTAGAGGCCTTCTGTGCCACAGTATATGTGGAGTAAATCAGATATATACATTAACAAATTCATACTTAAACCACTCGAAATAACTATATTCGGAGTGGACTTACTCTCTCTTCCCATTGCAACCCTTCTCCACGTATTTTGATGCCACAAACTCACTCCTCAGGGCCGTTTTCAGGTGTTTTGCCGCCCTAGGCGAGAATTGAAAAATGCCGCCCCTCCCTTTTACTACCATCACTCTCAGTCCTGATCACTCTCTCCCCCTGTCATCCAGGCTATAAGAATGAATGCATTCAGCCCTGTCAAGAATCACGCATCAGGTGTTAGACTAACGCATTTCAGTGTGGTGGTCTGCATCACCACACTGAAATGCAATGTCACGCCTTATAGTGCCTCAGCTGTCAAGCGCTGGGCAAAGCTGACAAGGTTTCAGATTGCCATGTGTGACATTTTCATAATTTCAGGCTAATTATGAGTGACATTTTAATGACTATGTGTGACACATTCTTGCAAGCAAAATCAAGCAATAAAGACGAGGGAAACATAAATATCAGAAATTAAACCCATATGAGCAACGCAAAACTCTAAGAGGATCTCAAAACTGTTGCAAAGTACCAGAAATTTAAGGGCATTGACGTAGTTCCCCTGTAACTTGATCATACTGTTATGCTGGGCAGGACGGCCTGGTGCTGGAGATATCGTTGTTTTGACTAGCGTGTAGCGCCGCCCAGAGCGCTATAACTAGGCGCATTGCAAGCAGCACTAGTCAACCCGCACAGGCACCCTACCCCGACTCAGTTACACTACACTAAAGTGCACTAACGCGTCACTGCTCAAACTAAGCATAGAAAGACTGCGTGACTGCACACTTCTCAGACTATTGAGGCACGGCAGGCAGCTCTGAATGTACCCAATTTTATAGCACCCATTACAAGTAGCAAGTGTAACTAGATACTGGGCTTTGAGGGCACACTTACTTCTTTCTGAGGTGGGAGGCCAGCAAGCAAACCTGCGCCACGGCAATTAGTGGGCCTCGTGGTGGCCCCATGGAGTAACAGCAGAGCTGCAACTAGAGCCAAATTGCGGGGTGGGAGCTACGAAATAATTCGGGGGTGGGGGCTAATTCGTCCAGCAATAGGCAGAGTGGTGATGCAGGGGCTCTAAGAAGGGGTGAATAAACAACAAAGCCTCTTTAGCAAGCAAATGGTCTTTTAAAGACCTGTGAAGTACTCAGTGCGGCTGTGTGTGTGCCTGGGAAGCTGTCTCAGCCCGGGCTGCCACACACGAGGGATGGGGCTGAAGCCCTTTCTGCCCAATGGGCGTTGAGTGCCCGAGTCACAGCGTGGCAATTTTGGCTCGGCACTGAGCTCTCGGCTGGACAGCACACAAGACATACGGTTTCAGCTGGGTCCTTCGGTGGCAGGATATCGGATGTTGGCATGCGGTGCTGCCAATGCCATATTCATTACCAGGCAGCAGGCCAGTGTGCGCCGCCAGCAGCATTGAGCCAGGTGGCTTGAGGCGGGTCGAGTCCATCACAGGAATCACCAGTATTGGACCCTGATACTGCGGAGGGGGAAGGTGCGTTGCATTTCATTGCTCATTCTCTCGGCTTTGCAATCCAGAAACGCAGGTTATCGGTCCCGAGACCAAGCAGTGTGTGGCCTCTACGCTCCAATTTATCCCCGCTGCCGTGCGGACCAGCTGCCTTGCCCCTTAGCCCCCCTCACAGAGTCAGGGCAGCAGCACCTGCTCCAGTCCAGGCGCCCCGAGGCAGGAGTCGATGAGAGACTCAGCCAGTCCCTGCAAGCGGTGCAATATAATCAGCCCTGTGGCCCTAGTCGCCACCACCCAAGGCTTCTCCCGGACGTCTCACCTCCTATGCAGTGCAGGGATGCGCGCTGGGGGCCGCAGGCAGCGATATCATCAGCAGCCCCTCCGGGTATCAGTTCTGGGGCGTGACTGCCTTGGCTGGGAGGGAGCCTCTACGGTCTCGCGGCCTTTGTTGCGATCGTAGTGTGGGACAGGTCCTGGCAAGCACTCTCCGTTTGAGAGGCCTGAGATCTGCCGCTGAGCTGCACTGCACAGCAGCCCAAAACTTATGAAGAACTGCCACGGCGACCCGCCTATTGTTTCTGAAACAACTCTGACTGTGACGTCTATTAATTACTCTGTACAACTTTGCAGGCCGAGCTATAGCAGCTGAGCCAGAGCCCCCAAGCATGTCAGGAGGACCGCGCTGCCACTGCAGCTATAGCAGCCTCTCTTTAGATATAAAAGAACTTGTATTTTGCCGCCCTCCCCCTTTTGCCGCCCTAGGCGGCCGCCTAGTCCTGCCTAATGGTAGAAACTGCCCTGCACTCCTGGAAACAGCCTGATTTGAAATTCACTATTTTCAAATCATATCAAAACGCCCCAAACCTAGCAATTGCAACTGGAAGCATACACAGCAGCTTGATAACTGATTGCACTCTTTACCTGTTTAACTCTGTTTTAAAAGATAAGACAAAAATAAATATTAGTGAACCCACATACCCAATATTAAAAAAGCAGGAAAAGAACATTCTATTTGGGATTTTGGCTGTATATATATATTCTCATTATCACTGTTAAAAAGGTTTGCAGCTAAGTCAACCCCCCAATTTTCTAAACACTCAAATGATATTGCAGACAAAGGCTTTTTTAGTACAGAAATGGCGATTTGCTATTAGGAACTTTAAAGCCTGGATCTGAATCCTGGCTTCACCACATGACCAAACTGTGTGATCGTGGAACAATGATGGCGTCTTCCAATGCTAGATTCTCGTAACTTGCCTCAAAATCGGGAGTGCCTAGGCCATCCTGGTTCGCAGTATGCAGTAGAAACGCATATGAATGAAGACGTTCTACTTCATCGCCGCCTGGAGCCAGATAACATAAAATGACCTTGTAGTAGGACGTACGGTTCTAGCAGACTCTTCAGTGACATATGGAAGTAAAGTAATAGCCGGCACTGTAATCACACGTTTGAAGAACTAAAGAACAGCGAGCCGTTTTTTTATTTTTTATTATTTAATCGTGGCTGGTGAATGAACAATTGACAGGTAACTCGGATGGGCCGTGCCAATAATGGAGCCCGTTGTTAGCCAGTGCGAATGCCAACCGGATCTAAGAGTGCATTTACATTTCAAACAAATGTGTGACTAGATCTGGTTTCCAGTAAACAGAAAACAATGGCCACACTGTAGAGATATTCCCGCAAAACTAAAACACGGAAGTGAGATAGAACGCAGGTGGAGAAAACCACAGGTGAGCGGCACGCCGCTGACGTCTCCTCTCTCACAATGTCATTATTGAAATGCGGTTTCAAAGCACAGGACAGAGAGAGGAAACGGGACCCAGAAGAAACATGCCCTTTCCGTTTGAAATGTATCCACGTCGAAGAGAATCTTCTGCCAAAAGGGATTAAGAAAAGCCACTGTACAGTCCGCCCTGTTGTGGTGTACAGCGGCGGTGTGGCACGTCAGTTATTTTACTTGGTTTACTTTAGGCCAGCAGCCAAAGACTTACTTCATCAGAGTTGCTTGAAAACTCCTTTAGATAAACAAGGTGTACGCTCGGTGGCCGTGCTGTTTTCAACTTGTAAACTTACTTTCACGTTGTGGCATTGGGAAATATTTTGTGGGCAAGAACGCCACCTATTGACAAATGATGGGAAATGCAGGTGTATCTGTTTCATATTCTTTTTGTGCGTCGATTTTGAAATGCAAGTGTTTGTCAAGTGTATGCAGCTCTCTTTGTTCACGACGTTAAGTAAAATAAACCAATTAACCTTCTGATAACTTGGCATGTACAAAGTTATAATTGCGAGGACCCACAGCAGGAAAACGAAAGGGGGTTTACCACCCAAATGTGTTATTTCGTAAGATGTAGGCCCACATTGGAGCAGGTAAACAACAGAGTGCTGCTAGACACGGGAGTGACTGTGCCCAGCTGTTTTATTACTAATAAAAAATAATACATTATTAGCCCTGTGATTGGGAATGCTATTGGATAGATGAGTGTGGGCAAGTGTAGTGAGGTACATCAGGGCCCTCTCTTAGTCTCCATTTTAGTTTCACGTTTTAGCTTGAAATCTTTTTCCAATAGTGACTTTTTAATGTTTTGCATCTACACAGTAATGTATTGAGAAGCTATTGTACATGCACTTAATTTCTTAGTAAGTACTATTATCATGTTGTTTCTTTAGTTATTGCTGCTGCCTGCTGTGCTGCAGTAATAGGGTGCCTCAACATGTACAACGCGTAATAACAACAAGGGGTTTGGCTAGACGGCTGGACGGGGCCGTAGTGAACTAAAAAAAAGGAGGGGTGTCCTAGCCGTCACATTCGAATGCTGCTAAACCAATTTAACAGACTAAAGACCATCAATTCAATTGATGTGGGCTTGAAGCATTTATTTGCTACTTCATTCTGTACACTTTACTCCACATTTAAACATGGGTCAGGTAAGTGCGGATATGTTTCAGTCAAGAGCAAATTATACATATTAAGGCAAAAAATAAAACAAAGACATACAGACTTTGTGATGAAGTAATGTGATGCAACAAACAATACATGAAGCGTGATACATAACAACAATTATCTAAACATTATATCAATCGTCTTAGTTCACAAACGGAGCTGCTACTAGGACAACGTCTGTCTCTGCAGCATTTTAAAGGCTAACCCAGTGGTAGGTCAAGTGGCCATTCAGAGCTTTCAGTTTGTTGTGGCCATGATACTTTTAGTACGGATTGGCAACGCCAATAGGCTCGGTTTGTATTTGTTGTAAGTTCAGTCTGTTTGTCATGTGGGTTAGTGCCCTTCCATTTCTGGTGCTCTGCAGCAGTTTTAATATTTTCTCAGAGTTTCTAGTTGCTCAAATGTGTATAATTTCTGTTATTTATATGTTTCCCTCGTCTTCATTGCTTGATTTTTGCTTGCAAGAAAGTGTCACTCATAGCCATTGAATGTCACTCATAATTTCACTGAAATTATGAAAATTTCACAAATAGGAATCTGAAACCATGGCAGCTATGCACTGTGCAATTGGAACAGTACTTTTATTATACAAATAGCCTCTGTGCTCCATTTGGCAGAGACGGAAAATGTTACAAGGGAACCCTACACACAATGGAACCAGAGTGCATGTGTTATATGCAGAAACAATGGTTTCTGTGGAATAATACTGGGAATGATAATAAATATTATGCACAATCGCAATGAACAATTGGGTTATGGTGATATCAAAAAGAGAAGAACCGTACACGACTCAGGGCCATATGTAGGTAAAACTCAATTTGCGAGTTCTTAATAGCGATGTTTATCGAATTGCTATTAAGAACTCCCAAAGTCCGATGTAGGTAATAATTCGTTAAAAAATAGCAAATCAGTCAAAATCGGTAAAATGAAATAGCGATTCCGATTTACCGATGAGTAAATAGCGATTAGGTATTACCATATCGGTATTAACGAATCGGTATTTTCAGGAAATTGCTAACTATTTAAACTGCCATTCAGTGAGAGGGAGATGGAGGTGCTGATTGAGGAGGTGGCAAAGGACCACGACAAGCTCTTCGGCAAACATTCCCTGCACGTTCCAGAATCCCAAAAGGAAAATATGGCTGGTGATCCAGGAGAGGATAAATGCAATTGGCTTAACACAGCGCTCAATAGATGAACTACAGAAGCGCTGGTATGACCTCAGAAAACGTGCCAAAGAGAGGGTGGCTGAAAGGCTCAAGCAAGCCATGCAGACAGGTGGTGGGATATCTACAGCGCCTGTACCAACTGCCCTGGAACTATTGGTGGAGTCCACCCTCCAGCCGGAGAGCGTGAGTGGATTGGAGACGCAGACAGCTCAGCCAGAGCTGGCAACAGGCAAGGTAAAATGCATGCCCCCCACTCCCCAATCCCAATCCCCAATCCCCAATGAGCCAGTATGATTCCCACTCCAGTACATGTCTTCCCAAAAAAACAGCAATGCATTATGGGAGATGTAGTCAGAAGTAACACATATCATAACAGTCAGTCCACTGAACCCAAAGGCATGTGACACACATCAGTAATTAGCAAGCGGAGGACAGTCAGTCTGATTGGCAGTCATGAAATTTATTATTATGCCAATGCTGCCAGACAAGTGAGTATATGTACATTCTGTCTCCACAGGCGAGGCAGCACGCAAGTCTGCTGAAGGGGACACAGGAAAGGCACCCAGGAGAGCCAAGTCACAGGATGAGGAGGTCTTGTCGCCTGCTGAGCACACACCACCACCACCACCACCGGAAGCCAGGAGGCATACAGTGGATAGCCTCCAGGAGATTGAGAGGTCAGAGGAGGATAGCATGGGAGGCCAACATTCCATGCTGGTAGAGGATGAGAACAGTGCAGGGACACAGTCCCCCACCGAGCGTGCCCACACAGGTGTCAGACACCGCAGATCGAGGGTAGCCAGTCCTGTTGCACAGGGCGAGGAGTCAAGCGTATTCGAGGGTCTGGAGGGGAATATGCTGAAGGTACAGTGCCTGCAAGGCAAAGCCATCAAATCAGTTCAACGCCAGATGGTGTACATGAACAGACACATGCTTGAAATTAAGGAGGGCATGAACAGCATGAACAACACTGTGGCTGAGGGCATGCGGGACATGTCAGAGGCTGTGAGACTGCTGTGCAGCAAACTGGATGAAGATCGTGTGGCGAGGCACAGGGATTGACAGAAATTGGACCGCTACACTAAGGCGGTGAACCGCCACTCCACTGCCACTTCTGTTCTCAGCAGGCGCTAGGGGGCCATGCAGGAAGAGATGGCCCACTGCAGCCGTGACGTTGCAAGGGGGCTGGTCACAGTTACCAGTGCTCTGGAAGTGCTCCAGACCGCCCAAATAGCCGCAACTGGTGCAGGGGATGGGGGGGGGGACAGTGAGGAGGCAACTAGCCGCAGCAGCATCACCCCCCCCGCCCCCCCAATAACTGAGTCCAGGAGGCGCAGTGAAAGGCACGGAGCTGCCACAGGACAGACCGCCAGGGAGGAAAGTGTGCCCAGGGAACGGGGCAGTGCTGTGCGTGGGCGCAGAAAATAATTACAGCCATCACTGGCATTGTGAGATGGGTGATGTAACCCATTTCACCTTTTGAATGTTTAGTGAATATTGGCATGGCATGTTGAGGCCTTCATGGTGTGGCGGTGTGCTATGCTATTGCCGGAGTTAAGGTTAATAAAACACCGTCACGCAATTACAGTTACTGGCCCCTCTGTGTCTCCCATCTGGTGCTGCTGCCACACCTGCTGCGCTGTGCTCTGGCTGTGGACAATCCTCACCCTCATCCTCTGAGTCGGTTAGTTCCACTGCTGTTCCTTTCTTTGTGGCAAGATTATGCAGCATGGCACATGTTGCTATTATTTTACAGCAGACGATAGGGCGGTACTGCCGTGCACCTCCACTTTTGTGGAGGCAGCGGAGCCTGCTTTTTAGGAGCCCAAATGTGCGCTCCACAACATTGCACGTAGATCTATGTGCCACATTGAATCCCCTCTCACTTGGGGAAGATGGGTTGAGATATGGAGTCAGGATAAATGCCCGCACGGCATAAGCGCTATCACCTGAGTGAGAAAGGAAGAGTCATTAATAACAGTCACCAACACATTCATCCAAGGTAACATCAGGCTGTGTCACATTGATTTACTTAGCAGGTATCCTTCCCCAAATTCGCCACCAGCCAGACGTGTGTAGATCCCACTGTTCCTGAATATGTAGGAGTCATGGGTGCTCCCTGGAAATTTGGCTACGATGTCGGTGATGATGTCGTCCGCATCACAAATTACCTGCACGTTGATAGAATGTGTAGATTTGCGGTTCCGATATATGTACTCTGTAGTTGCAGGTGGGCAGATTGGTATGTGTGTCCCATCAATGCACCCTATTACATGTGGGAACTGTGCCTTTTGATAAAAATCCATCTTGGTTTTATGCAGTTCCGGCTGTGTGCTGGGGAACCGTATGTAGTGGTGCATTTTTTGCATCATGGCATCCAGGAAAGTGTTGAAAAAACAGGACAGGCAACTCTGTGACACACCACCTGCTACAGCTATCACCCCATGGTAACTACCTGATGCAAGTAGATGCAGGCTACAAAGCACCTGGACATGTGGTTGTATAGCGTGCGCCCTTGGTGTCTGATGCTTCAGGAGTGGGTGCAGGTCCCGTATCAGGTCTAGGATGGTTTGGGGGTGAAGCCTGTACCTCTCATAGATTTCATCATCAGTCAGTTGGAATAATGTAATGCACAGTCTGCACACACGTTCCGCCCGTCTCCAGATCGTCAGTCCTGCTGCTTGCATCCGAAGCTGCCTTGCAATGACATAGAGGGCCGCCACTGTGTTCACACTGTTGCATTTTGGGACTGTTTAAATGCAGTGCACCTGATTACCATCTACTTTGAGTCAGTGGTAATTTGCGACTCCTAAATAACGAATATTTGAAAAATTGGTAAAAGCGATTTTTTGGTACATTGATTTGCGATTTATTTTAAGGATTTCTCATTTAGCGATTCACTATTTAGGGATTCGATGGGTGCTAATCACAAATTAAGGAATCGCTAACTGGTGTCCCTTATGTTTAGCGATTCCTTATTTTGCGATAGCGTTTGGCATTACCTACATTGAACATGGCTATTCACCGGTCGCAAATGCTGAAATTCAGCGAATTTCAGTGTTAGCGCTCGGTATTTGGCCACCTACATCTGGCCCTCAGTGTTTAGATGTAGAAAAAAATAACTTTCATATAGATACATGTGAGAAATAATTTAAAAAATGAACTGTGCATTGTTCCACAGTGACAACGTGGGACGAAGCTTTACATCCAAGATTGATACAGTGGGACATCTACTCAATAGCTACTGATGTTGACCATGTCTTTGTCCCCACCTTGCAAACACAAGAATTTCTCCAGTGTGAAGAATACCACCTTATGCAGAGGCATGGCCAAGGCATGCATGGAAGCAGCTGCTGGCTAGTTCAGCTCCAGCGCCTGTGTCCTGTGGCAACAATAATCCTAGGACCGCCCGACCTGGAGTTGGTCGGGAACAGGTCCGTAAGTCATGAGGGGGCATAGGCAGCATTTGGAGCAGCAGTGGCCCTCGGAAAACGTGCAGATTTCGCTGGACTTCCACAAAGTCTGCAGGACAAGACCACGCCAATGATGGTGGGGTGGTTGTGAGATACTACACAGCTGAAGAGGTGACAGGCTGGCCCCAGAGGAATCCACAATTTATTTGCCAGGAGTCTGCAGCTAGGGCCGTTCCCCACAAATCAGGTCACGAGGAGCAAAGAGACCCTCCCCCAGGAGAGACAGGTACGGCGCCTGAGCCAAAAATGACAGAACAGGCATAACCTTTAAAGAAGCCTCAAAGAGAATGGGCTGGCTCTGGGATATCTTACCAGCGACTTTTACGAAACTGTGAGCGCGCCAGCTGCCAGTAGCCATAGAGTTGCGAGGGGAACCAAAAAAAGCAGAGGGGCCCAGGAGTCGCTCGACAGATCCCTGACTGGAGTTAGCATAGGAATTACAAGGCAGTGGAATAGACTGCCGGGCAACCAGTGGTGAGCCTGGGACCTCTGGAAAGCAGCAGTGGAACAGTCCAGAGGGTCCCCGAGAGCAATCATAGCATGGCTGTTCAACTTTAGAGACCAGAATCCACTCCTGCAGATGGGATGCACACATGGAACATGGACTGTAGAAGGATAACCTGTTAACATATACTAGGACTAGATGGCACAGGTTCAAAGACAGAGAAAGACCTTCATACAAGTCAAACAATACCTCAGAACCCTGGAAATCCAATATGCTTTATTATTCCCGACACAATTGAGGATGACCGTATGCACTTCACCTCAACGGCAGAGATCTGAGATTGGCTCGAACAGGTGGGGACACCAAATACTGACTGAGAGGGAAGAAACCCCTCAGCCCCAATCCTGGCAGGAATAACAAAGACATCGAAAAAAAAGACTCAGTTGCAGGCAACACCAATGAAGACACATGCAGAGTTTGAGCGGGCGAGAGTGGTTGCCGACTTGCAAGGGACTCCATGGTCAGACCGAGACCAGATGGGTGTCACTGGCAGAGGAAGTGCTGAAATCTACAGATGAGGGAGAGTCCCGTCAGAGTGGGATGGGAGGCTGCCTTGAGTCACACGTAAGACAGCTAATGAGATCCTTTGAGATGCAGATTCTTGGCCTAAGCCGTGGTGAATCGTGGATCACATTGGACACCTAGTGACTGCCAGAGGCCACGCCCTGCCCGCAATGGGGGACCTGTATTTACAGCCATCTGATGTTTGTGTTATACTCAGTTAACATTCAAGGGCAACGGACATAAAATGAATTGGGGGGTGGGGCTGGCAGCCATTTCAGGGGATGCACCAGGGTAAGGTAGGAAGGGGAGTTAGTTGGGATAATGTTCAATGTTTAATGGTTTGCAGTGATGTAGGGTTCCCCACCAGCTTGGAGGGTCATTTAGGCCATGACAGGTTACTGGAATACAGAGAAAGGGTACTATTTTATGAGAGATAAAACGTCATACTCCTAAATTGCTGAGTTGGAATGTGAATGACCTAGGGAATCAGAAGAAGAGGGCATTGGTGGCAAAAACATTGTCCAGATGTGATGTTGATGTGGTCTTACTGGAGACGCATATGAAAGGTACCAAGGGGACATTCATGGCTCGAAGAAAGTATGTAATCCTTAGTCAAGCTGGTTACTCCTCTAGCGCAAGGGGAGTGGCAATTCTAGTCAGGAAATTGGTGGCTTTCCATATACACAAGATATGGGTGGATGAGCTGGGGTGCTGCAGTACTTGGAGAATTGGAGGGAGAACAGCTTGCCCTAGTCAATGTCTATGTCTCATCAACTGCTAACCGGGTTGCCACAGGCCACCACAGTGGTAGGGAGTAATTTTAATATGGTGCAGGATGCCCGCATAGACAGAACCCAGTGTATACAGACTCATCGGGTTGGGTCCCGGGGAATTGGATGATTTCCTTCAAGCTTTGGGAATGGAAGATGTCTGGAGGGTGCTACATGAAGCCCCTTGGTGTTACTCCTTTTCATCGAGAGCGCACTACACATACTCTCGCATTGACGAAATCTTCACCCCAGTAGGAACCATACACAGATTTGTAGAAGCTGACTATAAGGCGAAAGGGATCTTGGATCACCCCCACTTACCGCGACGATGGACTCACTTCATAGGTGGAATTTGGGCGAGTGGAGAATGACAGCGTGAAGGCTTACAAATGAGAAGGAGGAAGCCAGACACAAGAAGCCACAACCCACTATTTTAAGGATAATGCAGAGTCAGTGCAGGAGGCAACAATGGTATGGGAGGCATATAAAGTCACCATACAGGGTGTGATCCTTGCTGGGCAAGTGGGAGATAAGCATCGAAGGAAGGAACATTGTGCAGATTTAGATAATGACTTGAAACACCTGGAGGAAGAATATATACAGCACCCTTCGAAAGATGTGAAGGCATGTCGATTTAGTAAGTTGGAGGAATACCCATCACTGGTAACAGATGTGGTTAATATAAAACTAAATAATACAGGCAAAGCACATATACAAAGAAGGGGACAAGGCAGGAAAGATGTTGGCATGGCTCAGCAGACTGGGCCAGGGTAGGAACCGTATACAAGAGATCAATGGTCCAGATGGAAGGCTAGTGGTGGGATCAGAGGCTATTGCGGAGGCAATCGCAGCCCATTTGAGAGATTTCTATGGGAGTAAACTATGGATGGATGTGGACGATCTGCACGGTTTTGTGCGGGATTGCCAGTGCAGGCAACTTGATCGCCAGAAGTCGCTTGCCTTAGAGGGAGATTTGACTGTGGAGGAAGTGCAGCTAGCACTGACTCAGCTACAGTCCAGGAAAGTGCCGGGCTGAATGGGTTACCTGCAGAATTTTTCAAGAAGGTGGCGATCCTGCACCTCCATACGATGTTTGTGGAGGCATATCAATTGGGGGAGCTCCCTCAAGATGCCAACCTGGTGACCATAGTCTTAATCCTGAAACCTGGGAAACCACTGAAAAAGTGGGATTCATACCGTCCAATTTCTATGCTCACCTCGGAAGCCAAGATGCTTTCCAAGGTACTGGCGAATTGATTCCGGGAATTAATCCTGGATATGGTACATTCAGAACATAATGGCTTTAATGTTGCATAGATCGACAAGGCAAAATCTCTGTCATCTTCATAAAAATATTGCTCCTCCAGACATACTGGAGAAAGATTACATCAGCGTTGTCCTCAATTTGTCACAAAGCTCTAGAGGTTTCACCCTGCCTCTGTCTTCTTAATAACTGGGAGGCCACTGATTTGTCTAGAACTGAGAGAATCTAGGTCGTCCTGGGATGCATGGTAGCAAAGCGGAACATTGCGAGGACATGGAAGGGGTGGCAAGACCACAGTTCAGGGACTGGGAGGCGGATATGGACTGGTGTATGCAAGCGGATAGGGTCATATACGAGTGAAGAGGCTGCCCACAGAAATGGACTAGGATCTGGGGTCAATGGAATGTGAGTATGTCGTACTTTAGAATTTGGGACCGCGTAGGAGACAGGGCCCTACCCCTGTCTATCCCGGTATTAGTGAACCGCGAATGGTTAATGCGGTATGTACAAGTGCTTTGTGTAACGTTTTAGCTATGAATGCACTGTGTATACGCTATTATACATCACTACGTGGGTTCCATTTTAGAGCGGTGGCCATCTTATGGTTGCCCTCACATAGGCTACATAGCATGAAAGCAAATACGGGCCTTTTAGAGCACATGTGCCTTTCTTTGACTTTTCTGTGACCTGGGCAGCTTGGCTCCGCTGCCCCAGGTCAGTCCGGTCTCACGAGTTCCCCGTCCTCTGGCCACCTGTGATTAGGATCAGGGTTTGACACACCATAAAGTCTTTTCATCCTACACGAGCCTCCAGCTAATCTCTTTCTCACCTGACTGTTCCTGCTTTATGGCTTGTTTTCCAAACAGGAGATGCTCATGTTTATTGGGGCCTATCGATATCTGATGTGGGATCTGAGCCTTGCTGGGTAAATAATTACGGGCTGGCTTAACTGGAATGTGGGATGGTCATCATGACTCTGCCTTTTCATTTGTAATGTATACATGTAATGGCCATATCGTAAACCAAGGAATGTGTGCCTGAAGCAGGATATTTTGTATTTAAGGAGAAGCCCGTTTCTGTGATTTGCAGCAGTCTCCTGAGAATATACACGCTGTTGTACTTCTAGGATACCTGTAATTGGTCTGCAGCCAATAAACTGATCTTTGACTTCACCCAGAAGACTCTGTGCTTCTGTAGGTCTGAAACAGGAAGAACCCGAAGTCATAGGGTGTGTTCCCCTGCACCGCTGGGCTTAAAATTCCCAGTACTTCAGTTGGCGCCCAACGTGAGGCGATTTCAGCGGTATCGGTCCAAACCAGAGGTTCGTGAGGAGCTTCGTGTGGAAATTCTGGAGGAAGGCCGCCACTTCATCGACCCCTGCATGTCGACGTGGTCCAAAAGTCTTTTCTGCGAGGTTCTCCGCGTCCCGACGGCTACGAAGGACTGCTGCCCTGATTAATCGCCCTGTTTTGGACCCTTGACGATTTTAGTAGAGCGAAACAATCGAGAGAGTCTTCTGGTGACGCCATTGATCATCGATATTCAGTTAAGTATAAGTGGAGCGTCTCCCAATTTGTTTGGTATCCTTCGGGATAATTTTGGTTTATTTGGAGTTTGCAAACCCCAAAGCCAGAGGACTCGTGTATTCACGAGACTATCGTAATCGATAATCCTTTGAAGTTGGGAACTAGACTAGTGAGCAAAGATGCCTGGTGCTAGTGTATTTGGAAGATTATTTTGTTTGGGTTGTGGAAGGGATTTCCAGTTAGAGGATTCATGTCCGGTTCCTCCAATTGGAACTCCAACTTATGAGCTTTATGTAAAACATGGCGTGGGCCCCATTGCATATAATGAAATATGGATCCGATACACCAGAAAGGACGGTGTTTTAAAATGGCCCCAAAATGGTAGTTTCAATACAGATATCTTAGATAATTTGGAAGTAAAATTGTTTAAAAAGAAAGCCCGGCCGGCGATGTTTGATTCTTTCCGCCTATGGCGAAAGGAAGCCAAACAGAAGGAAATTAAGCTAGCAAAGAGGAATAAGAGAGAGAGAGGTATGTCAGTGATGCAAGCAGCTATGCAATTTAAAGATAATGAGGAAGAACAAATGAAGGAACAGTTACATAGACAGCGCAAACTAGGGATTGATAAATGTTACCCTGTTTTGTCACCCTTTGTGCAAGATGAGACAAAAGAAAATGAGAAAGATTCCCTAATGTCCCATTTGCTAAGTTCGCCACCCCCATATGCGCAAAACGCCACCGCACCTCCACAGCTTGTAAATGCGCAGCCTCCAGTAAATATGCCGCAAGCCTTCCCACAGGCGCCAGCTCCTCCTCAGCCGGCTCTTATCCCTGCAGTGCAGCCCTCTCAAGGGATGCCAGTTTTGCTACCTGTTGCCCCTGCGCTTCCTGCGACTTTGCCTAGCACGCCAGCGGCCTCCTCTGGCGCTCCTTCTTGCACTACCCCGGTACCTGTATCTGAATCCGTTTTTCTTCCCTCTGTCTATCCCCCTGTTTTCGCCTCAACTTCTCCTTCAGCACGACAACGACTAGCTAATGTAGTTACTAGTTTAATGTCGCCTCTCTTTGGGTCATCTAGTGCGACTCCTGACTTACAGCGTAAGCAATTGTGCAGTCAGCTGCCTGATCCTGAAGAGAAAAAGACATTAGATCATATGGCGCGTAGGTGGATTAGTTTTTCATCACTCTATGATGTGGAATCAGTTGTTGACGTTTTTCATCAATGGGATGCCCCGAAACAGAGGTCTGTGTTCGAGAAAATGTGTGAAATCCTCTGTGAGGAATTGGATGATCATGGTAGAGATCCAAGCCCGCAGGAGTTGTGTCGAGTGAGATACGATTTTGGAAAAGGTACGATTGTGGGCCCCGATGTCAATAGAGCAGTTGCGATCTTATTATCCTTGAGGAATGATGATTGTCAACAGTCGTTGTTTGCACAAGATTTCCCTGTGGGGAGAAAGGGAAAAGCGCGACAATACCCTATGAGAGAAGTCCCTCCGGTATGGAAGGAAGCTGTTGCGGCTGATGCCGCTCATGGTATTGCTGCTATGCCAGCACATTTTCAGCGTGTTTGGGTGCATGTCCCTTGGAAACGATCTGAAGTAATAGCGCTTAAACAGACATTGCCTGATCCCCGTAAAAACCCTGCAGGATATTATAAGGAGTTATCACAAACTGCAGGATCATGTATCATGAATTTAGCTGACATTGATATGTTGTTTGGAAATGTTGTTCCACAGCCTTTGTGGGGGTCAATTCACAATGTAGATCACGATGCAGAACTAGGTGCTACATGGGCTAATATTATTGCCGCAGATACTAGACAAATTGGTGGTGCAAAACCTGAGCCTTTGGTAGCAGAACTCCCTGGTCGAATTATTACCTACATGAAAACTATAATGCCTGCGATGCGCGTAAATTGGGATAAACTATCCGCATGTAAGCAGAAGAAAGATGAGACAGTGTCTGATTTCTTTACCAGGTTTGAAGAAACGTTTATCGACCACAGTGGTCAAGACATGAGCACTGAAGGTGGCCAACGGTTATTTATTGATAAATTTGTGCAGAATCTACTTCCTGAGTTGTGTAAGAAATTAAAAGACTCAGAAAGTTCTTGGGCTGTTTCCTCTTCAGCGCAAATACTGGCTACTGCACAGTATTATGAGACTAGAGACAAAGATGAGAAGGATAGAACAGATAAGAAAACGAAAGAACTAAAGACAAAGGTCCTTTTGCACCAGGCCTATCCACCACGTGGAGGACAGAGTAATTATAGGCAAACACAAGGTATCTATCAGCAACCCCAACAATTTCAGAATAGTCAGCAAATGAATGGGTATTATCAACCACGAATCCCTGTAGGTCCCAACCAATGTTCATATTGCAAAGAGGAAGGTCATTTTAAATATAGTTGCCCTAAATTAATGCAGCGTAACAGTAATGTGTATGGCACAAGAGGTAGAGGTGGTCAGCAAGCTCCTAGAGGCAGAGGGCGTGGAAATGTTCTCCAGAACGCGCGTCCTCTTCCGCCTCAAAATACCATAAATAGCTTTGATCAGCAAGCCAACGCGACTGGTAATACAGCTCAGTACTACAATAATGATTATTATGCAGAAGATGACAATGTAGAAGATAATGATTACTAGGACAGCCATAGACAGAGAGAGGGAGTTGTTTCAGTGCCAGTGGATCAGAGTGGACCCTATGTTAAAGTAACTACAGCAAATGTAACGGAGCCCTTTCTGCTGGATACTGGTGCTGCAAAGAGTTCAATCATGCATTAAAAACTCCCTGGCGCGCCTTTGTCTGGTGAAATGAATGTCTCAGTAGGTTTTTCTGGCGCCCCAGTTAGGAACCCGATTTCTAGTCCTATGTCACTTTCTGTTGGACCTTGTGAGCTAAAAGCACCCCTCATTCTAACGACAGGTTGTGGTGAAAATTTGCTAGGATTAGATTTGCTGAAAAGATTGCATGCCACGTTATATTGTTCTCCCTCAGGAGTACAACTTACATTAGGCAAGAAAGTGATTTCCCCGATGTATTTGTCTAAAAATGCAATGCCACCTGAATTGTCATCCCTTCCGGATGTCCTTTGGGCTACTGGTCCCAATGATGTGGGTCTTTTGGAAATACCGCCATATGTGGTCACTTTAAAAGCCAATGTCAGATTGCCACGTATTCCCCAGTACAAGATCTCCAATGAAGGTCAGAAAGCATTGTTAGCAATTGTCAGTGATTTGATTAAAAAGGGTGTAATTGAAGAGACAAGGGGCAACGTTTGCAATAGTCCTGTTTTACCTGTTTTGAAACGAACTGACCCTTCACAGCCACCTGTTTACAGATTTGTGATTGATCTTAGAGAGGTTAATAAGATTGTTGTACCACAGTTTCCAGTTGTCCCTGATATAACTGCCTTGTTAACCATGATTCCATCCTCCGCTGCATGGTTCTCAGTGATCGATCTAAAGAATGCTTTCTTTAGCATCCCAATTGCAGAGGAGAGCAGAGACATTTTTGGCTTCAGTTTAGGAGGTCGAAGCTTCCGCTTTAAACGCGCTCCCCAGGGCTACTGTGAGAGTCCATCAATATACAGTCAGGCTTTAAAAGCGCAGCTTGATGCACTTGTTTTACCTAGTGACGCTATCCTTATTCAGTACGTCGACGATTTACTAATCGCCGCGGATACTGAAAAGATTTGCAAAAACGCTACCTTGTCATTGTTGCGTCATTTGTCTGCCTTTCATCACAAAGTGTCTCTCTCAAAGCTGCAATATTGTCGACAAGAAGTGACCTACTTAGGTCATCTCTTATCGAAGGAGGGAAGGAAACTGACCCCAGAAAGAATTCAAGCCATTGCACAGTTGAGTGTGCCAAGAACACAGAGAGAAGTGCGTGCTTTCTTGGGCATTACTTCATACTGTAGGCATTGGATTCCCAATTTTTCCTTGTTGGCAAAACCTTTATTAGCATTAACATGCAAAGATACAACGAATCCTATTCCATGGTCTGAAGAGTGTCAGAAAAGTTTTGTGGAATTGCGTAATGCATTGTGTTCAGCTCCTGTGTTGGGTACCCCTGACTACAGCAAGCCTTTTACATTGTATGTTCATGAGAAAGATGGTTGCGCATTATCACTGTTAACACAGCCTTTTGGCGACAGACCGCGTCCATGCGCATATTTTTCGTCAGCCTTGGACCCGGTAGCGAGAGCATTGCCAAGTTGTCTGAGAGCCACAGCCGCTGCAGCTATGTATATTCGACAGTCTGCTGGCCTAGTAATGGATAACACATTGATTGTTATGGTTCCACATGCTGTGGACACATTGTTAAACAGGACCAAGACACAGCACTTAACTAGTGCGCGATTATCTGGTTATGAGCTGACACTGTTAGCAAATCATATACACATAAAGAGATGCAACACATTGAATCCAGCTACACTATTACCAATTCCAGCAGACCTAGATGAGATAGAGCAACATGATTGTCTGTTCAGAACAGAAGAAGAGACGAAAGGGAGAGTAGATCTTAAAGATACTCCCCTGACTGAGTGTGATGGTACCTTATGGGTGGATGGTTCGTGTTTTAAGCTTCCGAATGGTGATACGACTGCTGCATATGCTATCACGACTTTGCACACGATTGTTGAAACTGCGCGTGTGCCACAAAATTCGGCTCAAGCAGCAGAATTGATTGCCCTTACGAGAGCATGTGTGTTGTCTGAAGGAATGAAAGTGAACATATATACGGATAGCCAGTACGCCTTTGGCGTGGCTCATAGTTTTGGGCGATTGTGGAAAGAACGTGGGTTCCTGACTTCGCATGGAGCTAAGATTCAGAATGGCAAGTTGGTGAATGATCTCCTTGAGTCGCTGACCCTACCATCACAAGTTGCGATTATGAAATGCAGTGCGCACAAGAAAATCACTGAAGATGTTGGTCGTGGTAATGCGTTTGCTGATGAAGTCGCGAAAGAAACAGCAAAAGATGTGAAGACTCGAATGTATGTTGCAGGCCCTGCCAGATGGGTTGGTGATGTTGGAATGTGTGAAAACACAATACAGAGTGTAAAGTCCCTTCAAGCTGAAGCCACAGAGAAAGAGTTGAGCAAGTGGAGAGAAAGTATGGGTAAGTTGGATGAGAATGGTTGTTGGATTGATTTGTCAGAACATAGGCGATGGTTGTTACCGGATGCATATGTGCTTCCAGTGGTTACTATGGCACATGGAATGGCACATATCAGTACAAAAGGAATCTGTAAGTTGTTGGCTCCAGTATGGCAGAATGCTGGAATTCCTAAGTGTGCAGAGAATGTGGTCAAGAATTGTATGGTATGCTTGAAGTACAACCCTGGTAGGGGAACCCCAACTCCAGCTGGTCATTTTGCGCCTCCATCATATCCATTTGAAGTTTTGCAGTTGGATTTTATCCACATGGAAAGATGCAACAACCTGAAATATGTATTGGTGGTTGTTTGCGCTTTCTCAAAATGGATAGAGGCCTATCCTCTAAAAGATAACACTGCTCTGTCCACAGCCAAAGCCCTTGTGAAGGAATTTTTCCCTAGGTTTGGAATGCCAAGAATGGTGTGGAGTGATAATGGGAGTGAGTTTGTGGGTCAAGTGATGAAGAATGTGTGTGAGGGAGTAGGGATAAAGCAGAAATTCCACGCTGCAAATCACCCCCAATCAGCTGGATTAGTAGAGCGCTACAATGGCGCTCTAAAACTCAAACTGGCCAAAATCCAAGCGAGCTCAGGTCTTAAATGGCCTGACGCTCTGCCTCTAGCACTCCTGTCCACCAGAATGACTGTGCATTCACGAGTGGGACTTAGTCCCTACGAGGTCGTTTTTGGCCGCCCGGCCAATGTATGGGGTGTGCCAAGACCGACAAAATTCAGTGAAATCGAACACCCAGTACTGCTTGATTACTTGTATGAATTGACGGCTAAATTACGTGTCTTACACCAACAGGTGCACGATACTCTTCCCCAGGCCTCTGAGGCTCCAGGACACCCTATCGGCCCTGGCACGTGGGTCTTGGTGAAATATTTTCAGCGCAAGAGCAACGATGAGCCTCGTTGGATCGGCCCTCATCTCGTGCTCCTATCTACAAGATCAGCTGTTCGAGTAAAGGGGAAAATGAACTGGATCCACGGCGCCCACGTGAAGAGGATCCCTTTGCCTCTGCCGTATGACCAGTGGGTCCAGGAGGGTATCGCAGACTCTGAAACAGACACTGTACCTCGTTTTGTGCCGTTCAGTGATGCACGCATAAAAGGCACAACTTCAGCACAGGAAAGTGACGATATTTTGCAAGAAGCTGTGCCACCGTCAATTCAATTGGACACTACAGAGCCTGAACTCTTGTTTCAAGATCAAACAGTACCTGGCCGTTTTCATTATAATCTAAGACCAAGGTCTATGGACAAATAAGTATTCTTTTTCCTTACCCTTTTTGTTTTTGATAACCAGAGCTCTCCCATCTGAAGGACTTTCTTGATTTTTGTTTTTCGAACCACCATCCGGGTTCAGCCGCAGGGTCGCGGTGCCAAGACTTTGGGGTACAGGCCGAAGACGTTAGGTCGACGGTTCTGGTTGGTCTAGGGCGTTCCCTGGACTGACAGGCGTACTCCTTAGCAGAAGATACTCACCCGCCGCGAGCGGCACAATTAGAGGATGGAGTTTTTCAAGATGGAGAGACTCACTGAGGACATGAACTTTAAAGCAAGAATGTGTAAAATAATGAAGAGCAAACGTTTTGTATTTTTGTGCCTGTTTGTATTATGTAGTATGGTAGTGTTTACTGTAGGATTTGTATTCTTCTTCTCTCAAGAGCCCATTGCACCCACTGTACAGCCTATACCTCCTCCTACTGTCTCCTCACACTCTTTTCACCCTCTGCCTGAACATGAACAAGCTAGACGATCAGAGTTTGTGAATAACTCATTTATTCAGCTCCTGCACCAGCACCAACTAGTCATGAATACAACCAATTGCTGGGTGTGTGGTTTAATGCCACATACCATTAATAAAGGTATTCCCTATCTAGTGCTGCCGTTTAGTTACAATGGATCGTCATGGGCATTCCAGACCATGTTTCTCTATGCTCTAGATGCGTACTCCCCGCGACAACCGCGTTCCATCAGACCTAGCACCAATAACAAAGCTTTAATGAAAGGAGTTGCCGATATGAGCAGAGATATCGACGCATACTCATCTATTCCTAAAGAAGAGTTGAGAGCTTATGTAGGGTGGAACGCGACGGGGTATAGTATTAACCTGGGTGAAAGACAGCGAAAAATCTCATCCCCAGTCTGGGTCGTACCCCACATAGGTCGGTTCTGTTTGCAAGGTAATGGTCAGAATCCTAGAGCTCAACTGGGGAGAAGTGACTGTACTGAAACGTACACTTTTCCGTCACAGTTTTCCCCTGCGTTTTTGGCTGCCAAGGGTACATATTTTATCTGCAATGACCGAGCATATACATGGTTGCCCCCCGACTTCTCGGGCACATGTTATATTGCAAATCTGCTACCGCCAACATTTACTGCTGCCTCTGACTATCACAAGACCAGAGTTGTGAGAGGCGTGATTAGTAAGGAGGATACTGCCGGTCAGGAAGCGGGAGATTTCTTTTTGGGTTTCCTGCCGTTTTGGGGACCTATGGTCAATAGTAGGAACCTGAGACAGCTGACTCGTGTGGTTGAATCCACTGTTAATGTTACGGCTGGTGCCCTTGGTAATTTGACAGCTGAGCTCCAAGCGGATCGCCTCATGACTTTGCAGAACCGCATGGTTCTAGACGTCATACTTGCAGACCGCGGTGGGGTATGTAAGGTTATCCAATCTAGTTGTTGCATTTTCATACCAGACAACGCTCCAACAGTTTATCAAGCCATCTCCAAACTACATAAAATATCTGAGTCCATACACGTGGATAAAGGAGATTGGTCACTGGTGGGGTGGTTCTGGGAACTGATATCTGCATGGGGTTGGAAAGTTCTGATGGTCATTGGAATGATCTTAGCCATCCTTTTCCTGTTCTGTCTGTGCATACAGTGTGCTCCTGCGATATGTGGCCTCTGTGCTACATTATGTGTAAGGAAACCTGTATCGAGGGACGAGCTAAGTAATAGGATGATGCTACAGCAACATCTCCATGACTTCGTGAATATTGACCTAGACTCGGATTGAAATGAGTATAGTTATTGCCTATGTAAGGGCAAAAGGAGGGTCTGTCGTACTTTAGAATTTGGGACCGCGTAGGAGACAGGGCCCTACCCCTGTCTATCCCGGTATTAGTGAACCGCGAATGGTTAATGCGGTATGTGCAAGTGCTTTGTGTAACGTTTTAGCTATGAATGTGTATACGCTATTATACATCAATCAATCAATCAAAGCCAATTATACAGCGCACTACTCACCCGGAGGGTCTCAAGGCGCTTGGGGGGGGGGGGGGGTGCCGCTACTGCTCGAACAGCCAGGTCTTGAGCTTCTTCCTGAAGGAGAGGTGGTCTTGGGTCAGGCGCAGGTCAGTCGGGAGGGAGTTCCAGGACTTGGCGGCCAGGTAGGAGAAGGACCTTCCTCCTGTTGTCGCTCTTCGGAAGCGGGGGACGGCGGCGAGGGCATGGCTGGTTGATCGGAGATGGCGTTTGGGAGCGTAGAAGTTGAGGCGGTTGTTGAGGTAGCTCGGGCCTTGGTCGTGTAGGGCTTTGTGTGCGTGGGTGAGGAGACGGAAGGTGATTCTCTTGTTGACGGGGAGCCAGTGCAGGTCTCTCAGATGTCCGGAGATGTGGCTGCTTCGGGGGATGTCGAGGATGAGTCTGGCTGAGGCATTCTGTATCCGCTGGAGTCTCTTCTGGAGCTTGGCGGTGGTTCCGGCGTAGAGGGCGTTGCCGTAGTCCAGTCGGCTGGTGACAAGGGCCTGGGTGACCGTCTTCCTGGTCTCGGTGGGGATCCACCGGAAGATCTTCCGTAGCATGCGCAGGATGTTGAAGCAGGACGAGGAGACGGCGTTGACTTGTCTGATCATGGAGAGGGAGGAGTCCAGGATGAAGCCCAGGTTTCGTGCGTGGTCTGTCAGTTTGGGTGCGGTGCCCAGGGCGGGGGGCCACCAGGAGTCGTCCCAGGCGGAGGGCGAGGAGCCCAGGATGAGGACTTCCGTCTTGTCTGAGTTCAGTTTCAGGCGGCTGGTCATCATCCACTCGGCTACGTCTTTCATCCCTTCGTGGAGGTTGGCTCTGGCGGCGGCGGGGTCGTTGGTCAGGGAGAGGATCAGCTGGGTGTCGACTGCGTAGGAGATGATGTTGAGGTTGTGTTGGCGTGCGATGGCCGCAAGGGGGCTCATGTAGACGTTGAGGAGGGTGGGGCTCAGTGATGATCCTTGGGGGACGCCGCTGATGACTTTGGTGGCCTCTGACTTGTACGGTGGTAGGCGGACTCTCTGTGTCCTTCCGTCGAGGAAGGAGATGATCCATTCCAGTGCCTTCTCCTGGATTCCGACGTTGCTGAGACGCTGCACTAGGGTGCGGTGGCAGACAGTGTCGAATGCCGCGGAGAGGTCTAGGAGGATGAGGGCCGCTGTTTCTCCGTTGTCCAGCAGGGCTCGGATGTCATCGGTGGCAGCGATGAGGGCGGTTTCGGTGCTGTGGTTGGCTCGGAAGCCAGACTGTGAGGGGTCGAGGGATCCATTCGTCTCGAGGAAGGCGGCCAGCTGCTTGTTGATGGTCTTCTCGATGACTTTGGCTGGAAACGGGAGGAGCGAGATGGGGCGGTAATTCTTGAGTTCGGGGGGGTCCGCTGTTGGTTTCTATAGCAGAGCGTTGAGTTCGGCGTGCTTCCAGCTCTCAGGGAAGGTGGCGGCGTCGAAGGAGGTGTTGATGATGTCCCGCAGGTGGGGTGCGATGACAGCGTCGGCCTTGTTGAATACGTGGTGAGGGCAGGGGTCGGTCGGAGATCCGGAGTGGATAGAGTTCATCGTGCGGATGGTGTCTTCTGTGTTGATCGGGGTCCAGGCGCTGAGGGTGGTGGTGGGGGGCGTTGGTGCGGTCGTGGGGGGCGTTGTTTGTGGGATGAAGCTGTTGTGTATGTCAGCGATCTTGTTGTGGAAGTAGGAGGCGAGGGAGTTGCAGAGGTCTTGCGACGGGGTGATGTTGTTGTTTCCGGCGTTGGGGTTGGAGAGCTCTTTCACGATGTTGAAGAGTTCCTTGCAGTTGTGTGCGTTGTTGTCCAGCCGGTCCTTGAATGCAGTTTTCTTGGTGGCGTGGATTAGTTGATGGTGCTTCCGGGTGGCGAGCTTGAGGGTGGTCATGTTGTCCGGTGTTGGCTCCCTTCTCCAGGCTTTCTCGAGAGCTCGGCAGTTCTTCTTGGAGCTCTTGAGTTCGTCGGTGAACCATGGGGCCTTCTTGCTGCCGGGTCTGCTGGGCGGGGTCCTCAGTGGGGCGAGTTCGTCTGCGCAGGTGCTGATCCACTTCGTGAGGTTGTCGGCGGCCTGGCTAGGGTTCGCTGAGCTGGCTGGAGGGTGCTGGCTCAGGGAAGCGGCGAGCTGGTCGGCTGTGATCTTGTTCCAGCTTCTTCGAGCATCCTGTTGCTGGTGGTGGTGGATCGTGGTTCTTCTGAAGGTGAAGTGGACGCAGCTGTGGTCCGTCCAGTGGAGTCCAGTGGTGTGGCTGAAGGCGATGTCTTTGCTGGATGAGAAGACGGCGTCGAGTGTGTGTCCGGCGAGGTGGGTGGGGGTGGACACCAGCTGCTTGAGTCCGAGGTTGGCGAGGTTGTCAAGCAGGGTGGTGGTGTTGCGGTCGTTGTTGTTCTCCAGGTGGAAGTTGATGTCCCCCAGGAGGATGTAGTCAGCGGAGGGGAGGGCGTGTGGGCTGATGAAGTCGGCGATGTCTTCGCTGAATGGTGTGCGTGGTCCCGGGGGTCGGTAGATCAGGGTGCCTCTGAGGGTGGTCTTGGGGTCGGTGTGGATCTGGAAGTGTAGGTGTTCGGCGGTAGTCAGGGTGTCGTCGGTGTTGGTCGTGATGCGGATGGTGTTCTTGTGGACGATGGCGATGCCTCCTCCAGTCTGGTTGTCGCGATCCCTCCGGGTGATCTTGTATCCCTCTGGGATGGCGATGGCGATGTCGGGCGCTGAGGAGTCGTTCATCCAGGTTTCCGTGAGGAAGGCAACATCTGGAGATGTGGTGTCGAGGAGGTTCCAGAGTTCGATGGCGTGTCTGTGGATGGAGCAGGATGCACTTGAGGTGGTTGCTGCTGGTGTTCGGTTTGGCGGGTGCTGGTGTGGGGCAGGTCCGGATGCAGGTGAACTTGCAGGTGAGGCAGCTGAAGGGTCCGTGGGTGCGTCTCGGGGTGGCTTGGTGGCATCCCGGGGTTCGGCCGGTGTTGAGTGCGTTGAGGGTGGCGGCGTCGTACGTCTGGCGGGTGGGCTGGGGTCCTCGGGGGCCAGGGGTTCGGGCGCTGGGCGCGGGCCAGGCACGGACGGGCGCAGACGGGCTTACCTTTGGCGCACCTTCGGCGCACAATCGGCGCACCCGCTGCCCGTCAATGCTGCCATTTATGGCGAAGTGGGAGGGAGGGCGGAGCAGCTGGGAGGTGGGAGCGGGGAGGGCACAGAAGGTAAGGGGGCGTGGCCGCACGCAGGCGGCGGGAAGCGGGGAGCGGGAAGCGGGTGGGGGGGCACAGAGAGCGGCGCTAAAACAATGCAGGCACAGAAAATAAAGGAAAAACAATCAGGGCACAGAACAGAAGGGCAAAACGATACAGGCAGCACAGAAAGAAGGAGCACACACCAAATGTGACGGCGGGGGGCGGGCTCAGCGAGGCTGAGGACAGTAGCGAGGGGACGCACACGCTACAGCTGGTGGCCGTGCGGCGCGGGGGTGTCCTGAGGTCAGGTCACACTCACCTGCGCTGCACGGTCGCCATTTATGGCCAAGTGGGAGGGAGGGCGGAGCAGCTGGGAGGTGGGAGCGGGAAGGGCACAGAAGGTAAGGGGGCGTGGCCGCACACAGGCGGCGGGGAGCGGGAAGCGGGGAGCGGGAAGCGGGTGGGGGGCACAGAGAGCGGCGCTAAAACAATGCAGGCACAGAAAATAAAGGAAAAACAATCAGGGCACAGAACAGAAGGGCAAAACGATACAGGCAGCACAGAAAGAAGGAGCACACACCAAATGTGACGGCGGGGGGCGGGGTCGACGGGGCGGGCTCAGCGAGGCTGAGGACAGTAGCGAGGGGACGCACACGCTACAGCTGGTGGCCGTGCGGCGCGGGGGTGTCCTACGAGGGTTCCATTTTAGAGCGGTGGCCATCTTATGGTTTCCCTCACATAGGCTACATAGCATGAAAGCAAATACGGGCCTTTTAGAGCACATGTGCCTTTCTTTGACTTTTCTGTGACCTGGGCAGCTTGGCTCCGCTGCCCCAGGTCAGTCCGGTCTCACGAGTTCCCCATCCTCTGGCCACCTGTGATTAGCATCAGGGTTTGACACACCATAAAGTCTTTTCATCCTACACGAGCCTCCAGCTAATCTCTTTCTCACCTGACTGTTCCTGCTTTATGGCTTGTTTTCCAAACAGGAGATGCTCATGTTTATTGGGGCCTATCGATATCTGATGTGGGATCTGAGCCTTGCTGGGTAAATATTTACGGGCTGGCTTAATTGGAATGTGGGATGGTCATCATGACTCTGCCTTTTCATTTGTAATGTATACATGTAATGGCCATATCATAAACCAAGGAATGTGTGCCTGAAGCAGGATATTTTGTATTTAAGGAGAAGCCCGTTTCTGTGATTTGCAGCAGTCTCCTGAGAATATACACGCTGTTGTACTTCTAGGATACCTGTAATTGGTCTGCAGCCAATAAACTGATCTTTGACTTCACCCAGAAGACTCTGTGTTTCTGTAGGTCTGAAACAGGAAGAACCCGAAGTCATAGGGTGTGTTCCCCTGCACCGCTGGGCTTAAAATTCCCAGTACTTCAAATAGAGGGATGATATGTACACCTTTCAGCGACTCTCCCCCATTTTCGGTTGACCAAGAAGCTGAGTAATTTGTCACTTACGCTGTAATGTACACAACTCGTGACTGCATTGTTGATCCCTTGGATCGTTGTGATGTTAGCTGTACTTCTGCATTGAGACTGATGATTCAGATGGAAACTGTAATGCACCTTATTTTATCACCTTTTTTGTGTTTGTTTGTATGGTCTTTACTTCTTTATTTCACTAATAAAAAGATTTATAAAAAAATATATATATATTGCAGCAACCAAGGGTGTTGAACTCTCGCTAGTAGTGGTGTCATTAGACGCAAACAGAGCATTTGACTCGGTGGAATGGCCCTTCCTTTTTGAAATATTGGAAAAAATAAGCTTTGGACACAAATTTAGATGTTGGGTTGGACTCCTCTATGGAGCCCTGAGGGATCGAGTCAAAGCGAATGGCTGTCTCTCTCAGGAATTTCCTATAGGTCGAGGGACCACACAAGGCTGCCCCCATCACCTATGCTATTTGCCTTGGCCATAGCGGCACTGGCGGAATGGATTCGGGTTGATGCTCGATGCTGGGGCTGGAGATGGGGGGGATCATGGGAGGAAAGGATATCGTCATATGCCCATGGCATCCTATTGTACCTGACGGAACCGGAGCTATCCTTGGCATGAGTAGGGGACATTTTCAGGCTCTGCAGAGTATACTCAGGATTAGGCATAAATTGGGAGAAGTCATTTATATTCTCCCTGGGTACATGGGAAATCAAAGATCCTCTTCCTATGCCGCTCAGGTAGTACGTGATCGGTTCAGATACCTAGGTTGTGTGTGTGTGTATATATATATATATATATATATCACTTTTTCCGCAAGCTTTTCGCTTTCGCCTTGCCGCACACGGAAACGGACCACAAGTTAAGTGCCTTCATTTAGTTGTTTATTGATGCCGCCATAACGCGTTTCAACTCACTAGGAGTCTTGATCACATGGTAACGTTTTTTTGGTCCTGCTTTACATTTTAAAGTGGCATAGTGCTGTGTGATTGGTTAAAACTAGCTCATGATCAAGGACATGGAAAAAATATATATACACAGGTACCCTACAACCAATTTCGTCATGGCATAAATGCTTGAGTGTGGTTGTCACATTAGGAGTATATATACAAATGCATTTAGTTGATTTTTTGGAGAAAAAAAAGGGGGGGGGGAGGAAAAATATATATCACAATGTTTTCACACACTTATACAAATATATAATATAGTATAAATACTAATACTATGTAAAGTCATTTATTACGGCCATCACCATTAAAAATCGACAATTATTTCATTTGTCTATACACAGCAGCGGTCCGTGGAGGGAGTTCCGTGGGGCGGAAAGGCGGGGAGGGGCACTGTGGGGGGTACTAAACACCGGAATATGGATAATTGGAGGTAAGTAAACAATTAAATAAATAAAACGAATTTCGCAGCGCGCGCTGCACTGCATTTTGTGATGCAGGGCACGCTACGAAATTCAATTTATTTAATTGTTTACTTACCTCGAATTATCCATGTTCCTGTGTTTAGTACCCCCCACCCTGCCCCTCCCCCGCCCCGCCTTTCCGCCCCACGGACCGCTGCGGTCTATACATCTATTATGGTGAACAATCCTGTTTCAACATTTAAGGCATTTAAATATTCCATCTGTTGATGACCAAATTGTTGCTTAAATGCAGCATGCCAATAAATAATACATAAAAAAGACTTTGTGCGAAATATAATATCATTAAGAAAGGTATATACGGGTTGCCGACGGGCTGGAGCTGGACGACGAGGATTGGATCTCCGCGGTGGCCTCTCCGAAAGAGGTGGCCATCCCGGCTCGCCTTCGTTTCGTCCAGCTCAAGATCCTTCACCGGGTCTACGTGACGGGGCCAAGGCTTTTACGTATGGGTTTTGCCGGCGATGGAATGTGTAAGCGTGGCTGTGGTGCGTTGGCGACTTTCATGCATATACTGTGGGAGTGCCCGAAGGTGGAGCGATTCTGGCGTGGTGTGCATGAGGTTCTACGAATGGTTACGCGTGTCGCGCTGCTGCCTGAAGCGAGGAGATGCTTGCTGAATGTCTGGGAACCAAATGACTACTCGGTCCCGCAGGCGCGGTGGGTGACTCTGGGATACATGATAGCCAAGCGTGATATTGCCCAATTGTGGGGATCCCAGAGGCCCCCTGCGGTGTCGGCCTGGAAAGAGCATATGGATTGGTGTATGTTTCGTGAAAAGGTGGTGTATGTGGCGAGGGGTAAGCCTGGGGCGTGGATGAAACTCTGGGGCCCCTGGAACGCCTACCGCGGGGGTATTTGTGAGCCGCCGCTGCTACCGGCGGCCTCGCCGGCTCCGTCTCCCTAGCTGGCGCCCCTCCCTTGGCCGCGGGCGCGCGGTCCCCCAGTCCCTGATCTACTCCCGTCCCCCTCTTCAGAATTTTGCTGCTGGTTTGGATCCCCCACTTATGGAGCACGTGTTGTCACTTTGGATCGAGGGTTGCCTTGCGGTTGTGGTTTGTTTACGTTGTTTTGCTTTAAGAAAATGGAGCCGTACTGTGGGCATGGAGCTGTGAGGCCTGCACCATTGATCACTCCTGTCTTCCTACTGTGCACCGCTGAGAAAGGTTTTTTTGCTGTATGTATGTAATATGCTTCTGATGCTCTAGCGGCCGGCCGTGTGGTTGTAGGCCCATACCTGTAACTTCTATAAATTGCAATAAACGGTTTCAACAAAAAAAAAAAAGAAAGGTATATACTGTGTCACAATTTCCTTCTTTTCAATTCCTGTCTAAGCCCTTATATTAAACAGACAATTCTAATAAATATATATTGTCATATGTCCTTGTGTGCAAAATAGTGCCTAATAAAGTGCAAAGTGAAAAAGTGCTAGAATAAAAAAGGCAGGGTTTATTTTCTGCTTTAATCATAAATGTTTATACTTTTTCCCTTATTTCTTACTTCTTTTCTTTTTTTTCCCTCTCACTTTATTTTAATCATCGATTGCCCTATCTTGTAATTTTATTTATCTTGTTGGAGTGATTATAGTTATAATTTACTTTTTCATTCTAACTATATTCTTACTTTGTCCTTTCCTTCTATCTGTGATATATATCAAATTTAAATCATTGATTTTTTTCTTTTTTTCACAGACTTTCTTTCTCCTTTTTTTACAACTTGATTCCCCCTCAGGTTGTGCCTCTCTTTGATCTGTAAGGGATATCAGTTTTTATAAGTACAAATATATTCATTACAGCTTGAATTTGTATATTTATGTAGATTGGATCATGTACGTTCCAGATATTAAATCTATGTATAAATAAATAAATATATATAAATATCTTAAAAACGTACCATAAAATATACAAATACTATATAAAAAAATGTCAATATTAGAGTTGCAATGTGCTAAACAGTACTTAGATTTTTATAGACAGGTATACATATCCTCGGTGTTGTTCAGACCTCCCGGTGTCTTAGAGTCCATTTCAAGAATATATCTTGTTTCCAACCTTCGCAATTTGGCTTCTCGGTTGCCACCTCGCCTACTTGGGGGTACTGAGTCTATCAAATAATATTTCAGATCTTGACTCTTAGACTGATGGTATTCCCTGAAGTGCCTTGCAACAGGGTATGTGTTGTCTTGATTGGTTATAGCCCTGGTGTGTTGTAATATTAGTTTGTGGGCCTGTAGCTATGTTCTTCCTATATACTGTAGCCCACGTGGGCACACTAGGACATAAACAACATACTCTGTTTTACACGTAAGCAATTTGGTTATCTTGATTTCTTCAGGACTGAATGGTGTCACATATGTGGTTTTATTGATACCCAATTGGCATGCTTTGCATGTCTTGCACCTAAAGAAGCCTTTGTGAGTCTTTAACCAACCGCAGTTTTCAATCAGTTCAGGATTTGTTTTCATCAATACACCTCTCATTGAAGGTGCCCTTTTGTGTGTAATAGATATTCTGTGTGACAAAATATGTCCTATTACAGGGTCACTCAAAACTAATGGGCAATTGCGTTTGATGATATTACGCAATTCTTTATGTTGTTTGCTATATTCCAGAATTATACGGAACTCCTCCATTTTGATTTCATTAGTCGGAGTTCTATTTGCCTGTTGGAAATTATTTACATTTGTCTCATGTTTAGGTTTGATTAATTCCAATCTTTCTGGAATCATAGATTTTGTTATTGCCCCTTCTATAGTTTTTAATGAGTAACCTTGTGCTAGAAATCTAGCTTTTGACTCCTCCTGGGCTTCTTTCAATGTCGTCTGATTACTGTTAACCCTTCTTAATCTAAGCATTTCCCCATAAGGGATGCTATTTATAAGATGTCTCGGGTGGGCACTGCTGGAATGTAAGGTTGAATTCCCAGCAGTTTCTTTGCGGTAAGGCTTTGTCTCAATTTGGTTGTTCTCTATGTATACCTTTGTGTCTAAAAAATTAACTGTAATTGTACTTATGGTGGCTGTAAAATGTAAATTGATCGAATTAACATTGATGGTTTTAACACATTTTTGTGCTTCATTCTCTGTGCCCTTCCAAACAACAAATAAATCGTCAATAAAGCGTAGCTAAAGAATTATATTGTTTTCAACAATCAACTCATAGTTCTTGGCGAGAACCAGCTCCTCCCACCAGCCCATGTGTAAACACGCATAGCTGGGGGAGAAGCTGGCTCCCATCGCTACGCCCATTGTTTGTTGAGAATATAAATTATTAAACATAAATATGTTATTTTTCAGGCAATATTCAACTATCTCAATCACCATCCTGCTGTGATCAGTCAATTCACCCAATTCTGTTGTTAAATAATACTGTAACGCTCTAATACCATCAGTATGTTTGATACTGGTATACAGTGATGTAACATCTAACGCCATTAATAAGTAATCATTTTGCCACTCAACATATTTCAGTTTGTATAAAAAGTCACTGGTATCCCGTACTTACGACGTCAATGCTTGCACATGATGTTGCAAATAAAAATCCACATATTGGAACGTGTGCTCCAAAAGACCTCCCCGCGCTGAAATAATAGGTCTACCAGGTGGTTTCTTGGCGTCTTTGTGTATTTTGGGTATAAAGTATATCGATGGTGTAATGGGGTAATCATTTTAAAGAAATTTATGTTCATCATTAGTTATTAAACCCTTCATTTTCCAAGATGACAGTTTTGTGTAATATATTTTATATATTTCCTTTAAGTCTGTTCCATTTCGTCTTGTGTAGCATTCGGGGTCATTTAATTGTGATAGGGCTTCTTTTGTGTATTCTTTTCTGTCCCATATTACAATGTTGCCCCCTTTGTCAGAGTTTCTTATTACTATTGATGCTTCTTTTTCCAATTTGTAGACAAGTGAATAGTATCCCAAGTTGCGTTTATTATATTTATCTTTTGTACTTTGTACCGTATGATTCAGTTGTTTAATTTCTGAGATCAGATGCTCACTAAACACATCAATCGAATCTCTTGGACTTACTGGAGTAAATGTTGACTTGGCCCTAAATGGTGATGGGATTGTTGCTTTCTTAGGTGTTTTCATTGTTGAAATGTCAACACCAGTTTCATTGCTCCCAATGTCCTGATTCTTTGTTAAATTTCATTTCTTCCATAGTTCATTTAGGACGTCCAATAAAGGCGTCTCTTGGCTTTCTTCATTTACCTCAAATTTATCCTGCTTTGTGTTTTTAGCCAGTAACATATGATATTTCTTAAGCTTAAGCTTTCTGATGCAACGATATACGTCCATCCTGGTTCTGGAGTAATTGAAGTTACTTTCCGGGCCATATGATAAGCCCAGACTCAATATTTGCTCTTCCGCTTTTGTTAGATTTATTGTTGACAGATTGATGATAGTTTTATTTGACTCCGTATTCATTGTTGTTGTCTCTATCTTCCTCTGGCTTGTTTCCTGGGATTTGATGTGCTTGAGCCTTGCTTTGCGCCTCTGCCTACGTTTGTGGTTTCGGCAGTTGGGACTTTGTTTGTTTGGTTCCTTGGGCGCAATGTCTGCCTTCTCTCTACACATAAAAAATTAATTTCTTCACCAGGTGCTGGAATATTTTGTGCGAAAAAACTTCTTTACTCCTCAATTCTGATTCAGACGCACTATCCGGAACTGAACTTAAGTCGGAATTCGATGTTTGCAGTGGTTGTTTACTGTATTGCCCCGTATTCGTTTTTTGACCATCTGTCGCATTTAATTCGGACCGCCTCATTGAATCATAATTTTTGGAGAACGTAAAGATTTGGCCTAATTCATAGTCATGTTTGTCTCGCAAAAATTTGTACGCTTTTCTTTCCTTTATTTTGTCCTCCTCTTTTTTTAAACGCATTGTCACCTCCTTACGTAATTTTTCAATTTCATTTTGATTTTCCTCTGACTGATCAGTGCTATCAATTTCTTCATTAAGTTTATCTATTGCTTCCAGCAGTGAGGCACGGTCTATTTCTGCATATTTAATTAATATGAGTACAAGATTTTTTGATGACTCCAAATTGCAGCTTGCCCACTTCTGCATCATCTGGGGATTTGGGTTTTCATAGCTGGGGGCTATAAATATTCTTCACCCTCGAGGTATTCTTCCTACATTGATATATCTTTGCAAAGACTTAGACTCCCACCATTTGCTTTGTTCTTGGCGCATGCGTTTTTCAAGCTGTTTAAACCTTTCCTTCAATGTATAATTGGCTTTGTTTGTTTCATTTTTCTTGTTTGGTATTGTGAAGTTCGTTGAGGGCAAATCGTTAAACATTTCAAGTGCTGCCGCTTCACGGTCCCGTAAGGTTTCTCCCGACATCATTTTGTATATATCTTCAGTATTGGCGGGTTATCCAGTCTTTTTTTACTTTAAGACTTTTAACGCTCACACACCGCTGTCCCCCACGCACTGTTTAACATGCACGCCTACCTGGCAATTCGCCGGTTGCAACCGGGTCCTCCAACTCAGTTGTTCCCGGCTTCTGCTACGGCTTCGGCGGTTCGTGTTAGCGCTGGGGGGGGGGGGGGGGGGGTCCGACACTCCTAATCCTCCTGGATTCAATTAGCTCCTTTGCCGATTGCTCCGGATTTGGTTCCCTTTTGGTGTCGACTTCAGAAGCAGCGGGGGTCCGTGTAGAGCCGGTTGGAACCTCCCGGCTCATATTCACTTTCTCCGCAATCTCTTCGCTTTCGCCTTGCCGCACACGGACCACAAGTTAAGTGCATTCATTTAGTTGTTTATTTATGCCGCCATAACGCGTTTCAACTCACTAGGAGTCTTGATCACATGGTAATGTTTTTTTGGTCCTGCTTTACATTTTAAAGTGGCATAGTGCTGTGTGATTGGTTAAAACTAGAACATGATCAATGTTAGACCTGGCATCTTTGGCGTGGTTACCCCTGACATTTATGCCTCTACCTCCTGTATTTTTGATGCTATGCTGGATTTTGTTTTTGCTGGTTTAGATGCTTTGGGCACTTTGCCACTGCTGATCAGTGTCAAAGTGCAAGTGCTCCCTAGGTAAATTGTTATACTGATTGGTTATCCATGATTGGTATATTTGTTTCACCTGTTAGCCCCTAGTAAAGTGCACTGAGTGTGCCAGGGCTGGTGATTCAAATGCTACTAGTGGGCTTCAGCACTGATTGTGCCACCCACAGGAGTAGCCATAAAATGATGTCTTAGGCCTGCTTACAGTGCCTATGTGCAGTCCAGGACTGTCATGTCGACCTGGCCAGTGCAACCACTGACCAGGCCTTATCCTTCCCTTTCTGTACATGTCAGGCATCCCTATGGTGGCCCTAGGTACCCCCCTGGGCTGGGTGCAGTGTATCTCAAAGGTAGGGCATGTACTGAGGTGTGTAACAAGCCCTGGTAGTGAATTACAGCCATTTTCGTTTTTCACTGCTGAGAGGCTATCTTGCCCATAGGACAGAATGGGGGAGGCTGTTTACATGCCTATCTTCCCCCAAAGGCAAGATAGAAAATCCAAGTTTGGTATCTTTGTGTTCAGAATTTAATTATACATCTTTTTAGCAAGATGGTTTTTAAATTCACTGTGTGAGAATAGCACTTTTTAGAAAGTAGCTATTCTCCTGTTTAACCTTCCTGTGTGCCTGTGTACAGATTGGCTGACTGGTGTCATGTGATGGGTAGGTGGCTCCAGGAGTCTGGATGAGTCAGCAGCCGGGTGAATAGGGAGATCTGCTTTAGATGGGTGGGAGGAGTAGCCCCTGGGTTTGAGTAGGGCTGCCTCTGCCAGCACAATGCCGGCTCCACCCCCTGCTGGCCAGGCTGAGGACTCTGCCTCTGCCAGCACAAAGAAGGCTCCACCTCCTGCTAAGCGTCTAACGACCCTGCCCCTCACTCTGAAAGGAACCAGGTGCTCCAGGGCAGAGCACACCCAGCAACCGGTTTGAGCAGGGGAATCCCCCCACTGAAACAAAGAGAGACAAAGACTTGGAGGGGTATAAGAAGAGGACCCCAGACACCTAAACTTTAGATCACTGTGGAACTAAGAAGGAACCTCTGCCAAGGAGAAAGCTGAAAAGGACTGAAGAGGAGAAGACTGCCTGCTTGCTGTTTTGCTTTGCTGCCAAGGAGAGGGGAAGGACTTTGCTGTGTCCCCTTCTTTTGATTCTGATCTCCAAGGGCCTGAGAAGAGCTGGCTCCCTGTTAAGAAGTCCCAGGAACAAAAGGACTTCACCACCAGCTCCCCTGGAACTCTTCTGAGGGAGTTCTGACCTGCCTTGGAGTGCTTGCCTAGTCTTGGGGCCTCAGGAGGTCGTTTTGCTGTGTTTGGGAGCTGAAGCGTAAAAAAGAGTAACTGGTACCCAACGCATCATCCGATTGCGAGTCGCAAGAACAAGAGTGCGAGGAGAATTTCATCGCGGCGTCATCGCAGCACCTGGAGTCCCCGCATCGCCGAGTGCGTCGAGCATCGTCCCGTGCGTAAAGATTCCAGATGCTGCGAGGGTCGTCGCAGAACCAGTTTGCGGGCCGCACCACTGCCGGTGCGTGAAAGTATCCAGTCGCTGCGTGTGTCGACGCAGAGTCCCGTCCCATGACGCATCGAGGATTGCGGCGCCAGAAGTCAACGCCGCGCACCGCGACGCATCGAGGGTTGCAGCGCCAAGAGTCAACGCTGCGCCGCGCATCGCGCCGCATCGAAGATCGTCGCATCGTACCTGTGCGTGAAGCTTCCCCCTAAGAAACCTACGCAACGAAAGCCAAAGTCATCGCATCCTCCCCCCACCAAGATCGGAGCCGGCGCATCCACCTCTGTTGCGTGAAGCAGGGCTGCTGCAAAGCCTCCCCAAGATCTCAGGAGTATCGCATCGCCTTTGCCATCTTCCTTGTTATAGCTTTTGAGAACCTTATCGCAACTACAGGTACTGTTGGGCACGAGAGTGTCGCATTATGTGCATTGAGAGTCGCATTGTGCAGGACACTGACTTTTACATCCTGGAGTACTTTCTGCAAACTCTTGAACTATCTTTAAAGTAACCTTTTTAATTGTATGTTGGTTTTTCTGTAGTATTTGGTCTTGTGAAGTTTTCAGTAAAGATACCTTATTTTTCTAAAACTGGTGTGGAGTAAATCTGTGGTGTTTTCACTGTGCTACTGTGAGTGTTGGTACAAATACTTTACACATTGCCTTTGATAGCCTAGACTGCTCAGGCCAAGCTACCTAGAGGGTGAGCAGGGGTTATCTTAACAGTGTATACCCCTTTCCCTGACTAGAAGCAAGGGTCCCTACTTGGACAGTGGTACCTACCCTGCCAACTAGAGATCCCCAGATCTAACAATCAAGGACATGGAAAAAATATATATACACAGGTACCCCACAACCAATTTCGTCATGGCATAAATGCTTGAGTGTGGTTGTCACATTAGGAGTATATATACAAATGCATTTAGTTGATTTTTTGAAGAAAAAAAAAGGGGGAGGAAATATATATATCACATTGTTTTCACACACTTATACAAATATATAATAAAGTATAAATACTATGTAAAGTCATTTATTACGGCCATCACCATTAAAAATCGAGATATATATATATTTATATAGATGGGCCAACTTACCATGAGGATAATTTGGCCCCAGTTCTGCATAGACTAGAGATGTATGCTACCCATTAGAGGACACTCCTGATCTCACTGCTAGTCAGGGCGGTGTTACTTAAAATGGTAGTTCTTCCTAAAATTACATAGGTTTTACGAAGCAGCCCCCTTCAGATACTAGAGACCTTCTTCCCCAAAATAGATAGCTGTGTGAGGACCCTGCTATGTTCGAAGAGCCACCATGGATCGCACTGCGCACCCTCCAGAGGTGTATATATAATGGCAGACTAGCCCTACCATATATTCACAAATATTATGAGGCTGTGCAGGTTAGCACCATGAAAGTGTTGGCATATGCAACATTAGAGGACCCACCCTATCGCCATGAACAGGACACCCTGGGGGCCAAGGGATAACTCCATGTCCTTTACGGTGGCAAAATCGGAATCAACAGGCCGGATGCAACCAAAACGATATGCAGAGTTTGGAAGGCTCTCCCGAAAGAAATGGGCTGGGGGCAGAGATTGACTCCTAAGACCCCGCTGTGGCAGGCCATGGAATTAGGGGCAGTCCTGACCTTGGCAGGATTTAAAGGGTGGCATCTGATTTGCCTATCCACATTGTAGGATGTATGGGATGTGAATGGTATGGTGCCATTCACCCTACTTCGAGAGGACTAAGATATGGCACCTTCACAATTTCTCAGTATTACCAGTTGAGGCATGCCCTATGGAAGAGGATTTCTCCAGAGGAGGACACTATGGAAGAGTCCCCCCTTGAGAGAGGACTCAATTCAATTCATGAAGCTTTATTCGGAACATGTAAATGACCATAAAAGCATAAACAAAAAACAACAATACATTTAAAAAAAGACATTACAGCTAAAATTTACAACTGATAATTATAGTCAATGACTCATTAGACAATGCATATTATCTACATAAATAGGCTCACTTTAATTATGGAGCTAATTAATTCATCAGCTCTTTCTCCTGTCCATCTTAGCCTTACACCATTAGTCCTGTGTGGTTCTACATTGGTAATAATAATTCCTACATCCACCGAGCTGCCAACCCAAAGGGTGGTGTCCAGAATGATACGGTTATGATCACTTAATGTAGTTACTTCAATTCTTGGTGGGTCACAGTAAGAACTAATATTAGAAGATATGATCACATGATCAATGACAGAGCTGGTGTGCCAATTTTTAAAAGTGGGAATGGATAAACCGTTAGCATCTTTACAACACTCCACTATTTCCAGGTCATAGCAGCCCATGAGCTTATGCAATGCTTCTCCATAACTGCTATGCCCGAAATGCAAGACATCCCAGCCAGCATTATTAGTAACCCCACAGGCCCTTTGTGTAGACAATTCGCACAATGTGGTATTAAAATCCCCTACCCAGATAAAATCAAATACAACATTCTCTTCCAGACATACATTTTCAATAGCGCCGGCTAAGTCTGTTACTACTTTGACCCGGGTACCATCAAAAATATTATTGTAGTAGTTAATCAATAAAACTTGAGAGGACTCATTGGCGGCCATACGATGACTAAAGCAATCTCCCTTATCTATAAGATGCTTATGAACAGCACCCAGGAGGAGTTAACACATCTAAGATGAAAATGGCAGATAGATTTGGGAGGACTCTGGGATGATAAGTGGCAGAAGGCACTACAGTTCCCGAAAGAGGTGGCCATACAGGCAAGATACCGGTTGATTCAACTTAAAATTCTCCATTGAATTTAATACACTAGGACACTCCGACATAGGTTCAGTAGAGCGGAGAATGATGAATGCTTGCGTGCTTGTGGCCAGAGAGGGTCCTTCATACAGTCACTATGGGACTGTCTCAGGATCCGTATGTTTTGGGAGGGAGTGACAACTCCACTGGAAGTGGCAATAGGGCTCCAATTACACATAAACCCTCATCTCCTATCAGAACACCCTGGGGAATCTGGGATCTTTTTGTGGCCAAAAGGGAGTGTGCACTGAGATGAAGAAGTGTGGCGAGCCCCCGACTATTGTATTGGAATCAAGAGATGGATATCTGTCATGGGAGGGAAAAATGAGTCTACAAAGGCCGGAGCTGCCTGAGGAAATTTGAGAGAGTTTGGGGGGATGGAACATGGGAGAATAGGGAGAAAAAGTAGCACATTTAATGCTGGTCCTCCTATAGACAATAGGCAAGGGAGGAACACTGTGTTTGCAATCTCAGACATTGGCATTGAACTGTCTCAACCTGTTGTTCTGAAGCAAGATGATGTCCCTCGTGGCACCCAGAGACATACTTTTTTAAGTCATAATCAGTGGAGGGCCTGGGGGTTTGGGGAGGGGGAGGACATTGCTGCATGTTTTTAGTTTGTTTTTGTTTGAATATGTCTTTCTAACAACCAATACATTTACCCCAAAAAAAGAATACCCTATGGCCAGTGAAGTTTTGTCTCTTGATCAGAATGATTACATAATGTATACTGGTGGTTCAGCTAGGCCCGCAGATGGCACTAAACAACGATACTCAGCTGCATGTGCAGCAGTACGCATTGTCATTAAAAATTTATATTTTCAACCACAAAAACATTTACACAACCCATAGGGGATTGTACTGCTCAGCTGGCTGATTTGAAAGCTTTAAATTCTGGTACTAGAGAATACTGATCCCGATTTCCACATTCTCATAGTGTGTGATTCGTATTACTGTATCCAGTCTTTTAAAGAAAACTTACATTATTGGCACTTGAATGGATTCAGGAATTCTAAAGGAAACACTATCAGGCATAAATTGGTTTAGGGAAAGTGGCGCATCTTAAAGATTGCTTGCTACAGGCTCATGTAATTCATACATCGAGCCCTCAGCGTGTTGGAATACACGTTGCAGGGAATTCACTGGCTGATGAAGCTGCCAAAGCAGCAGTTCAGACTGCTGTTGTAGCTGCAGTTACTAGTGCACACATGACCGTGGATGATGACATCATGGTTGCTGTCAATGCTTCGCTCAGTGGCACTCCATTGCCTAATCAATATTCAGCAAAATTCTCCTATCTAATGAGTGCTCAAAACATAACTTTTGCTCTCATTCCCGGGGTGGGTGATCGAGTGATACCCAACCAGGACCGCGGGCTGGAATTATTCATAGCTGCTCATGAAGGATTAGCGTCTGCCCATGCAGGTGTGGCGACTACACTTTTCTTACTACAGAAACCCTAGTGGTGGCATGGTCTGTACAAGCAGACCAAACAATCTGTCCTTAGCTGTGACATTTGTCATCAAATTAAAAGTTCCACCACAGCTCGCCCAACACAGACACCCCTTTAGGTTTCAAACAGACCCCTAACATGATCATTGCAGACCTCTGCACTCAGATGGTGTATTTACATTTATTCTATTGGCCATCGATTCATGTTCTAGATTTCTGTGGATGTTGCCACAGCAATCGGCTGATGCTCAAACTGTTATAAAAAATTTGCAGGTCTTTATCGGACATATAGTGTAGCAGCATTCCACTCAGACCAGCGGCCAGTGTTTGCCTCTACGGCTTACCAGGATACCATGGGAACCCTTGGTGTTGCTGTGCCTTATTCCTCCCCCTGTCATCCAGAGGGAAATTCAATAGTGGAAAGGAAGAACCTTGACTTAAAGCAGTCCTTCACAGCCAGAGAGCTTTAAATAATCTGTCTAGAGGATCCTTGGGAGATCGAAACCCTTATGAGGTCCTTTTTGGTGTCCAGATGTACGTTCCAGATCTTGATAAACCTGGCACAGTGGTGGGAGATACGCCCTGTGACTTCAAGGAACATTTTGCTGTCTTACAGGAACTACAAGACATCCAGGATGAACACTAAAATTTAATCGCCAAACATTCTGCCACTGAGGAAGTGAAGGACCAACCAGCAACTTCTGGCAGGATTCCTAAAGTTGGGGATCTAGTCTGAGAGAAGATTATGGACAAGAAGGAGTTTGGCCCTTCATGCCAACACTGGTGCTAGTCCTTGGCATTGAAGGCACCAGAACTGTGACTTTGCCAACGCTTTTTGGTTGTGCTAACAAATGTTTTGTTTCAGTAGATTTAATTAAGCTACTCCATGTGGCCAGTGCTACACAGTTGGTCACGAGATCTCCTTGGTAGTTACCTGCCTCCTCTCACTATCATACAGGAAAATTCTACAAGAGTTAAATAATACAAATATTGTTTCTTCCCGGATGGAGAATTCAGATGCTGAACGTTTACTACTTCCTGTTACAACTGCTAATATGGAATGCACACCAGATGTGAAATTACAGTTTTCTACTGCTACTCCTAACAACAAAGTTGTTTATTACCAACCACCTTTGGAGTGTCTACCAGCTCTCCTTTACCATGTGAAAGGACAGACTACCTCTGGTTAATTTGTGGATATTGATGATTTTGCTTCAGATTATTCACACATTTCACTGCATGGCATACGTGCATTTTGTTCGGGCTGAAACAGACTTATCTGATTCCTCAATGGTCCTATATTTGGATTTCCATTTCACTGCTTTTCCTATTTATTTGGATTGGATTTGTCACAGTCTTCTTCTTGCTTCTGAATGGACACTACCTTCCAGTACACACTGCTGCAGAACTGGAAGCTGAGGGACTGAAGCCTCATTCTATTTCACATAAAGTGCGAAGAGACCTGTCCCTTGAGAACATTTCTGCCTTTCGTGTTTCTGAAGACATTGTTTGGGATATGGTCCCATTTTATATTTTTGGTCAGGAAACATCGTTTACAATAACGTCTGAAACACGAATGCCTTTATAATGAAGGCTTTACAACGAAAGTGTCTTTATCACAAATGCATTTACAACACATATTCCTTTACCACGAAAAAGTATATATATATGTGTGTGTCAATCCGCAAAGTTTCACCCAATCGAAGGATTCCACACACGGGGTAAGTACAGCAAAAGCATTTATTCGTGTTCAAGGCTGCAGCGTGGGGGGGGGCCTCAGCAAAACATGTCCATTCAGCCGACGCGTTTCGGGCTCCTGCCCTTTGTCACAGGCTATGTTCATGGTGGGCTTGTAGCGTTAAGTGCATTTATCTTCGATATAAGTACCCCGCCTCAGTGGGTGTTGCCGTTTGCACAGCCTTGTGGTACTTGAAGTGTTCCCAGTGTTGCTCTAGTGAGCCGCTTTGAAGTCCATCACTAATTTCACAATTAAAACCACTGTGGGTCGCCTTGCCGGCCCCGGCCCTCACGTCTCCACCTCAGTGCCTCGAACCAGCAGCTCCCGTCCTGAACGGCGTCAGCTTGATAGCGCACCCAGGTCTGCTACGCAGCGAGGATCCTTCACGGCTAGGCAACAGCCGTTAAAAATCAATCCGCAAAGTTTCCCCCAATCTAAGGATTCCACACACGGGGTAAGTACAGCAAAAGCATTTATTCGTGTTCAAGGCTGCAGCGTGGGGGGGGGGACCTCAGCAAAACGCGTCAGCTGAATGGACATGTTTTGCTGAGGTCCCCCCCCCACACTGCAGCCTTGAACACGAATAAATGCTTTTGCTGTACTTACCCCGTGTGTGGAATCCTTCGATTGGGTGAAACTTTGCGGATTGATATATGTGTGTGTGTAAATATATATATAAAGGGTTTATAATTACCTGTAAATTGCTCACATTTTCATTCATGGTAAAGGCATATGAGTTGCAAAAAAATTATTTGTAAAAACATTTGTGGTAAAAAATATTTCATTATTCCATTATAAAGCATCTGTTGTAAAGGCATTTGTTGTAAAGATAGTCGTGGTTCCGTCATACATCCTTTTTGGTCCTACAGGAACTTTACATATTCCTTATGCGTTTAAGGTCACTGTGGATGAAATTACTCCTGGTTCTATAACTGAAGAAAGGGATGTAGAGTCTGTCAAGCGCATGCTTTCTGAACTAGATTTGTATTTAAATTCTTATTATTATGGTGAAATGTTTTGCTATCATCACTATGCTCACCATTATTTACATACAGCTGGTACTCCATATACAGTTTTCAGTTACACACAACAGTAACATTGCCCAATACCACCAGTGGATAGTTCAAAAACATATTTTAAAAAGTTTGCATATTTTTCTGGTCACAACCCTTTAGACCCAGCTTCTTACTATTATAAGCTTTCCCCTTTCCTAGAAAAGAAGATTATGCTGACCCAAATGAAATTACTTTATTCTAACTCATTTATTGTCCAGTTGACCCTTTAGGGCTATGACTATTGGAAAGAAAACATTGAATTGAAATCAATATGAGGAACATGACACTGGCACTGTAACCCATGAAGTCCATCTGTACCTTGTTCTTGACACTATGAACTTTTGACCACGCTACTGTAATCGTTTTTATTGTGAAGTACATCTGTCTTTTTTTTTTCACTATGAAGTTTCGATCACGCTATTATAATAATTTTTTAAATTGTGATTTTAATCCTTCTATGTGCTCTACTTTTATGGATATGGTGTTATCCGAATAAAGTCTTTTGGATTTGGATTTGGAAACTGGCAAGTTCAGGGCACTGCTACTTTAGTTAGACCTTGTCTGATCCCTAGACAAATGATCTTCCTAAACACAACAGTGCAGCAAACTACTTGGCTAGGTTCGGCTTAAATTAAAGATATAAACACACCTAGCTTTCCCTTTATTGCACATTTTGACAATTTGCAGCACTCTGCAAATTTTACAGAATAAGAACTTAATAGTTTGGTACAGAATGGCACATATAAAACTTAAATTTCAGGTTTAGACGGGTGTTAGAATTGGGGGTCTCTAGTTGGCAATGGTTTGCACCTTTTTCCAAATAGGGACCCTTGCTTCTAGTCAGGGAAAGGGGGATACACTCCTAAAATAACCCCTGCTCACCCCCTTGGTAGCTTGCCACGAGCAGGCAGGCTTATCTCAGAGGCAGTGTGTAAAGCATTTGTGAACACAAAGTAATACAGTGAAAACACTACAAATGGACACCACACCAGTTTAGAAAAAGAAATCTTTATCTAAACCAAAACAAGACCAAATGACAAAAATCCACAGTACAGTTATCAAGATATCCTCAACAATAGGTTATTCACTCAAATAAAACTCCACTTGGAGTAATAACGACGTTGTGACCGGTGGAAATCCCAAAGTACGGTGCCGACCCCGAGGTGCGTGGCGTCGGGCCCACACAGAACAGACCTTGGAATGATGAAAGCAAAGACAGTTCACAGGCGTCATGGAGGTGCGGCTTCATTGGCGCTGCGCAGCGTCGGCTCCTTACGACCCTGGGGGAGATGCAGCCTCTGTTACTTACTGCAGCGCAGGGGAGGCGAGACGACGGTTCCTTACTGCGTCGAGGAGATGATGTCTCAATGGCGCCAAAACCACTGTTCCTTATGATGGCACGATGGTGATGGATTTGGGGATCAACCACCTCGAGGATCGGCTCCGCGATGATGAAGTCGGCTTCGGAGTCGATGCGGCAGAGCAGCAGGCGTCGGGCCTTCGTCGCAAGTCTGAGCAGCGCTCCCGGCTTTGTTGCAGGTTACGGCGTCGCTCGCCAGCGTCGGTGTTGCAATTTCCTTCTGTAGCAGCTGAAAGAAGCAGTTCCAGATGCTGAGAGACAGAAGGGGTGAAGTCTTTGTGTTCCTGAGACTTCAGAACAGGAGGCAAGCTCAATTTCAAGCCCTTGGAGATCTTTTCTTCAAGCACGTGACAAAGCAAAACAGCAAAGTCCTTTTCTCCTTTCCTTGGCAGCATGCAGCCACTGCAGGCCAACCCCAGACAGCAAACAGCACAGGTGCAGGAGGTGCTCAAGGCTGGGGCTACACCGAGCCCAAAGCACAACTTCGAGGAGGACCAGGATGATAGTGTTGCTGCAAAAGTTCACGGTGTCCAGGGGTCACGGTTCCACATCACCCACGATAGCCACGGGCCTCAGCTTTGCTGTGGACTCAAGGTAGCCTCGGGGAAGTCTGGAAATCCACCTCTGGTGATGCAAAGACTTTGGCGTCTGGTGGGAGCTTCAGCGATGCAGACCGGTCAGTTGCTTCTTTGGTGCCTGCCAAGCGGGGGGAGTCACTCCTTGACCCCAAGGGAGATTTCTTCCATCTTCTAGTCGAAATAGAAAGTCGAAGGTCCAGGATATATGTTGCAGAGTTTCGTCCAGGGTAATCTAAAGTCCTAGGGACTGGATTCCTATACTTATACCAAGTTTAGGGGATGGACTAACTCTAAGGCCCCACCTATGGGTGGGCTTGGAAAGAGGGGTGGTTACACCCATTTCCTTTTTCCAGTTTCGCGCCAGAGCAGGGGCAGGTAGCCCCTGCAACCGGTTTGAACTGGGCTATGCACAGGGACAGCAAACGTGCCCCCAGTGCAGGACTTAAAAGCACCAGAGAGTGCTTCCGCCCAGCCCCAATACACATCTGCCTGTCTGGGCCCTTCGACAGGAAACCTATTGTCCGGGCCTACCCTGCTGGAGTTTTGGTCACCAGCAGGAGGCCAGACCCGTGTCTGTGGCAGAGGCATCCATTTTGTGATGCCAGGGCTCAGGAAAGTCCTACCGGGTTTGACCTGTGCACACATGTCTCTCCCTCTAGAAGGGTGAAATGCTACCCCCGCCGCCAGAACTGGCGGGGGGGGGAGGTAGTATTCCAAAGCGTTTGACACCAAACACTACATGTTTTGATGCAGCCATCCCAAAGTTAGCATTTACCCCGAGGTTATAATGCACTTAAGAGTATATGGTAAGGCTGTATCACAGAACAGCTATAAGGAAGGATTTCCGAAAGCTGCAGAGAGGCTCAGCTCATGCTTGGGCACCCTCTCACATAAAACCAAGCACTCTGCCTTCAGGATTGTCAAGGCCTGCCATAGGAGTGGCTTATAGGTTTATATGTGTCTGTATATATATGTGGATATAGGTAGCCTATACCACTGTAAGGGGTGCAAGCACACCCTTACCCAGGCTGCAGTAGCAGACCTGTGGTGCCATTTTGGAGTGCTTCCCAGGGGTGGCATAATACATGCTTCAGCCCATGGTAGGCCTCTGAGGTAACTATGCCCTAGGTACATAGTATACTATAAACTAGGGGCTTATAAGGCACTCCAGAATCCAATTAGATATGTACCTAATGTACATGGAAACCATTTTACAGAGAAAGCAGATAGACTGGGGCCCTGAATAGCAGGATCCCAGTCCAACTAAGTTATAAACCAGCAAAACACCAGGCAAAAAGTGGGGTCAACCAAATAGTCAGATTCTAACTTCCTACACTTTTCCCCACACTTTTTGTCCAGGCTGAAACTCGATCAGAGTGGCATTCTGATCATACCAATGTTTCATCTCCTCCAGGCTGGCTTCCAGATTCGCCTGAGCGAGTTGTCTGAAGCGCTTAGTCTGATTTCTGAAGGCCAGCATGTAGCTATATACATCCTGGGGAGCTTTCTCCCAGCCTTCTTTCACCAGACTCAGAGGTCCTCTCACAGGATGACCGTACAGTAGTTCAAAGGGACTGAACCCTAAGGACTTCTGTGGTACCTCTCTGCAGGCAAACATAAGGCAAGGCAAGAGGACGTCCCATTTACGCCTCATGGGTCAACCAAGACCCATAATCATGCCCTTCAGTGTCCGTTTGAATCTCTCAACCAGCCCATTACCTTGGGGGTGGTAAGGAAGTGGTGATCTTATAGGTTACACCGCACTCCTGCCACAGGGACTTCATATACTTAGATATGAAGTTGGTACCACGGCCGGACACCACCTCTCTGGGGAACCCCACACAGGCGAATATCCCCATCAACGCACGACCCACCACGAGGGCCATCACAGTCCAGAGAGGGATGGCTTCCGGGTACCGAGTGGCATGGTACACCAAGACCAGGATGAACCTGTTGCCCATGGCTGTCTTGGGATCCAGAGGCCCCACAATGTAAATGCCCACCCTCTCAAAGGGGGTGCTGACCACAGGGAAAGGTTGGAGAGGAGCCTTGTGCTTCCTCCCACTCTTCCCACTTGCATGGCAAGTCTGGCAAGTCCTACAATGAGTATCAGAACTCTTGCACATTTGGGGCCACTAAAAATGGGTGACAAGCCTCTCAAAGGTGTTGTCTTGCCCCAAATGTCCTGCTAAAGGCACATCATGGGCCAATCCGAGTAGGAAGGCTTTGAAGCGCTGGGGTACCACCAGCCCACAGGCTAAGGCTCTGCAACCTTAGGCTCGTTATACAGGAGATCATTATCCCAGTAAATCCAATGTGATCCAGACTTATCACCTGCTGTCTGTTTTGCAGACTGTTACCGCAAACCGACAAGAGAAGAGCTCTTCTTCTGCTCCTCGCAGAAGTCTTTCCTGGAAGGTCCAATTCAGCTACTTGTTCCCCTGTAGGCTCTAGGACATCCCCCTCAAGGTTTACCTCCTCCTGGACCGTGGGAACTTCGGGTGCCGGTTTCCCACACCCCCTGCCTCTTCTCTTTCTGGCAGGCACCTGGGCCACTGTTTCAGGTGCCAGGTCCTTCTGAATGCCTTTACTGGCTGCCATCAACAGAGTGGTCACGCATGCCCACTCAGGCAGACCCAACTTCTCCAAATGAGACCTCTGCTCCACCTTCGCCCAAGGGGAGCTCTCCAAATCATTGCCTAGCAGATGGTCAACAGGTGGCTGGCCTCACAGCTACTCTCAAGGTACCTGAGACCCCCCCACTCAAAGGGAACCTGTGCCACTTTGCAGAGGCACTCCGAGTTGTCAGCGGCAACAAATGGGTAGATTGTGTTGCAGACGACCTGCTCTTCAGACACCAGCCGACAACTGACAGATGTCACACTGGCTCCGGTGTCTCTCAGAGCCTCCACACTATGGTCATTGATGGTCACCCACTGCCTGTACCTCTTAGTGTTATCAGACAGATAAACCCTAGGGACCATCTCACTGTCTTCTAAAGAGAGTAGGGACATATCTGCGGGATACCACTCTGGGCACCCACCTCCTCCCCAAAGGCTACACTAGCCATTTCCCAGGGCAGTGCACCAGTGGGTGCAGTGGTCACTGTGTTGGGACACTTGGGGCTACCTTGGAAGTGACCCACCTGACCACAACTAAAACATGTCTTGGGACCCCTCTGAACAGGCTTACCTGTCGGGCCCATGGTCTCTTCTCAGTGAGAGGCTGGGAACCCTTACCTTGGTTCCCTAGGGGATACTTTGGGGCCCTTTTTGGGACTCCTTTGGTTTACCCTTGTCCCCCCCACTCCTGCTAGGGACCCTGCCCACCTTTGGCGGAGTCTCCCACATAATCCTTGTGGACCCAGCGGTCCGCCTCCAAAGCAAGCTTCCTGGGATCAGCCAGCTTACTGTCAATCAGGTGCTGGCGTAACTTTGGAAAACAACTACTGGACAAGTGCTCCAATGCAACCAAATCATAGAGCGCCTGAAAATTATTTACCTTGCTACCATTCACGCAACCATCCAATGTTCTACAAAAATAAGATACATACTCCACCCAGGTACTTGACTCCAGCTTCTTGCAATTTCTAAATTTCTGCCTATAAAGCTCTGGGGTCAACCCATACCTGGCTACTGAGGCCTCCTTCATTGGGGCATAGGGCATCTGGTCCTCAGTGGGCAAGTCTAACAAGGTGTCCCTCCCCTCACTGACAAAGCGGCCCCACAACCCCGCTCCCCAGTCTCGCTCATGGATTCTATGGGACTTCATTGACACCTTGTAGGCCTTGAACCACTGACCATTGTCCTCATGCTTGCTGAAATACTTAACATCCTTCGGAATGTATACATTCCCTTCTACAGGCACTGATGGTGTGCTGCCACCAGAGGGAGTGATTTCTAAGCTCTTTACTTTCAGCTCCAGCTCACTCAACACTTTCTCATGCTCTAAAAGCATCCTCTTTTCCTCCATGGCCAATTTCTTGCTCTCCAATTTCAACCTCTTATTCTCTAAGTCACCCTGGCTCCCCAGCTTGAGCTTAGCAAACTTTATTTCATGCACTCTGCTTTTCTCCCTGTCTTCCAATTCTTCTCGAGACAGATACCTTGAAGAAACACTGCTGCCTTCCCTTGGAGGCCCTCCCCCTCTAGTTAGGCCCACTAGCCCATCCTGCTGCCCTTCTAAATTATCCCCCTCCACCATAGGATCCTCGGTCTGCCCACTGACATTCCTTGCTTCCAACGAGGCCCTCAGCGCCTTTTAAAACTCCTCCTTCCTGGTGAGGCCTCACATGGAGATTTAACATTTTTGGGAGATGGTTTTAAGTTGTGGCACAGTGTAGGTATCAACCATCTCCTCTTCAAGTTCAATATCCACAGATGCAAAGGATGTTGGTTTGCTCATGGTGAAAATTGGCAGTTCTCAAGATGCAAAAAATTCCAAGGAAAAAAAAATTCTACCAAAATGTTCGTGGTTGCGTACTGGTCTGCACTCACTAGTAGTGTACATCAATCACTGTATGTAAATCACAAATGCAAGTCCAGGATCCTCACCGCTGACCACCAATGTTAGAAAGGTGGGTCTCTAGTTGGCAGAGGTAGGTATCTTTGTCCTTATAGGGACCATTGCTTCTAGTCAGGGTATGGGGGATACACTTCTAAAATAACCCCTGCTTACCCCCTTGCTAGATTGGCACGAGCAGACAGGCTTATCTCGGAGGCAGTGTGTAAAGCATTTGTGAACACATACAGTAATACAGTGAAAACACTACAAATGAACACCACACCAGTTTAGAAAAATAAATAATCTTTATCTAAACCAAAACAAGACCAAACGACAAAAATCCACAGTACAATTATCAAGATATCCTCAAAAATAGGTTATTCACTCAAATAAAGCTTGTAGCAACAAATAACTCCACTTGGAGTTATAACGACGTTGTAACCGGTAGAAATCCCAAAGTGCGGTGCCGACCCCGAAGTATGTGGCCCACACAGAACATACCTTGGAACGATGAAAGCAAAGACAGTTCACAGCATCAGGGAGGTGCAGCTTCGTTGGCGCTGCGCGGCGTTGGCTCCTTACGACCCAGGGGAGATGCAGCCTCTGTTACTTACTGCAGCGCAGGGGAGGGGAGGCAAGACAACGGTTCCTTACTGCATCGAGGAGATGACATCACAATGGCGCCGAAGAACAAGTTACTTACCTTGGGTAACTATGTATCTGTAAGAAACATTAGTTAGTTAGATTCCTCACCTTAGAATATCCCCAGGCGTCAGGCTGGATCCGGAAAGATTTTTGTAGCAATACCCCTTGCGCGTCGGTAGGCGTCATCTGCGGCTCCGCGTCCGTCGTCGGCGTCGTGTGCTGGAATGACGTCGGAGTACTTAGACGCCGCCCTCGCGCGCTGACGTCAGTTCTTATACATAGCTTTCCGCGCCAGGGACGCTGAGCCATGCAAGAGACCGACACTGGTGCCCAAAAATCTAGGGCCCTGAAAGGGAGAACCTTAACCCTAGATGTCAGTTCGCAGAACGGGGAGGCTGGGTGGCTCGGTGAGGAATCTAACTAACTAATATTTCTTACAGATACATCGTTACCGAAGGTAAGTAACTTGTTCATCTGAAAGAAACACGTTAGTTAGATTCCTCACCTTAGAATAGATACCCCAGCAATACCAACCCCGGAGGTGGGCCTGCGAACCAAGATCACACCAGAAAGTCCTGGAAAACAGAACGGCCAAAGTGGCCATCTCTCCGGACTTGGCTGTCCAGGCAATAGTGCTTGGCGAACGTGTGCAGTGAAGCCCACGTTGCCGCCTGACAGATGTCCTGCAAGGGGACTCCCCATCCCAGGGCAGTTGTCTCCGCTGTGGCCCGGGTGGAATGGGCTCTCAGCCCAACAGGAGGGACCTTTTTCGCCAAGGAATAGCAGAGTTTAATACACAACACGACCCATCGCGAGATGGTCCGCTTGTGCACAGCTTTACCCTTCTAAGCACCTACATATCCAACAAAAAGTTGGTCGTCCACCCGGAACTATTTAGTGCGGTCCAAATTAAAGGACAGCGCACGTTTTGGGTCCAGACGGTGGAGCCTCTCTTCATCTTTTGAAGGATGCGGAGGCGGAAAGAAGGTGGGCAGCGTGACAGATTGCCCGATGTGAAAGGGCGTCATGACTTTAGGAAGAAAAGAAGGACGTGTACGGAGGACAACCTTATCCGGATGAACCGAAAGGAAGGGAGGCTTAGCTGACAGAGCCTGGAGCTCACTCACCCGCCTAGCGGAGGTGATAGCCACCAGGAAGGCAGTTTTCAGAGTCAGTAGACGAATTGGACAGTTGTGAAGGGGCTCAAAGGGAGCGCACATCAGAAAAGTGAGAACAAGGTTCAAGTCCCACTGAGGCATTACGAATGGAACAGGAGGGAACATATGAGTAATGCCCTTAAGAAAACGGGAGACAACAGGGGACTCGAAAAGAGAAGGCTGATCAGGAAGCCTTAAGAAAGCAGAGATTGCAGCAAGATAATCCTTCAAGGTGCCCAGAGCAGAGCCCTGCTGGGCCAAAGAAAGAAGAAAGAGGAGAACCTCAGAAAGAGGGGCAGAAAGGGGATCCACAGCCTTTGCTGTGCACCATGCCACAAATTTGTTCCACCGGCAGGCGTATACCGTCTTTGTGGAGGGACGCCTGGCTGCCAGAATGACATCACAGACTTCAGGAGGCAAGTCAAAGGGCATCAACTGTCGCCGCTTAATCTCCACGCATGGAGGTGGAGGCTGGACAGGTTCGGGTGGAGGACCGTCCCCTGCTGCTGCAACAGAAGGTCCTCCTGAAGAGGCAGTCGTATCGGGGGATCGATGGACATACTGAGTAGCTCGGGATACCAGTACCTTCGTGCCCAATCCAGAGCCACCAAGATGACTTGGGCCCGGTCGCACCTGATCTTCTTCAGCACTCTGGGCAGTGGTATAGGCGGAAAGGCGTACAACAGACCGCAACTCCACTCGCGACGAAAAGCGTCTCCGAGCAAGTGCCGCCTTGGAAATTCCAACGCTCAGAACTGCTGACATTGCGTGTTCTCTTCGGTGGCGAATAGATCTAACCAAGGCTCTCCCCACTGCAGAAAGAGACCTTGCTCCACGTCCGAGTTCAGACGCCATTCGTGATCCATCATGCACCGGCGGCTGAGTTCGTCTGCTCTGGCGTTCAGAGAGCCCGCCAGATGTTGAACCACCAGGGTGATGCCTGATGTTCCAGCCATGTCCAGAGGCGCCGAGCCTCCTGACAAAGGGTCCACGACCCCACCCTGCCCTGTTTGTTGCAATACCACATGGCGGTGGTGTTGTCCGTGAACACCTGCACGACACTTCCCCGGACAGAGGGAAGGAAGGCTTTTAGTGCAAGTCGGATTGCCCTCAGCTCCAAGAGGTTGATATGGAGCCGAGTCTCCGCCGGAGACCAGAGTCCTCTGATCTCCGCCTCTCCCATATGGCCCCCCCATCCCAGGAGGGGCGCATCCGTCACTACGACATGCTCCGGTTGGGGTAGGGAGAGGGATCTGCCGCTGACCCAATCGCGATTTGTGAGCCAACACTGCAGCTGGTTCGCAGTGCCCTCCGAGATCAAGACCTGGTCGGACAGGTTGCATCGATGCTGGGCCCACTGAAACTTCAGGTCCCACTGCAGAGCCCGCATCCGCCACCTGGCGTGAGGTACCAACAGGATGCAGGAGGCCACCAGCCCCAGAAGCCGCAGCACCAACCTGACCGAAACCCAGGACAGAGGCCAGAAGATGGAAATCAGGGCCTGAATGTCCCGGACGCGCTGTTCCGGAGGATAGACCCGGAACTGCGCCGAATCGAGAACCGCCCCAATGAAAAGGAGCTTTTGGGAGGGACTTAGGTGCGACTTCGGCACATTGATGGAGAACCCCAGCGAGTGCAGGAGGTCGGCCGTAGTCTGGAGGTGGGAGACGACTTGCTGGGGCGAGCCCGCCTTCAACAGCCAGTCGTCGAGATAGGGGAAGACTGGAACCCCTGATCAGCGCAAATGAGCTGCGACCACCGCCATCACTTTCGTGAACACCCGAGGGGCACTGGTGAGGCAGAAGGGGAGCACGGTGAACTGAAAGTGCTCCTGACCCACCGTGAACTGCAGGTAACGCCGGTGGGCCGGCAGGACGGGGATGTGGAAATAAGCATCCTGCAAGTCCAACGCTACCATCCAGTCTCCAGGGTCTAGGGCAGCCAGAACCTGAGCTAAAGTGAGCATCTTGAACCGGTCCTTCCGGAGGAAGAAGTTCACGCTCCTGAGGTCCAAGATCAGGCGTAGGCCCCCTTTGCCCTTCCTGGGAACCAGAAAGTAGTGAGAATAACAACCACGACCTACTTCTGGACCAGGAACGCGCTCGACGGCCTCTCTGGCCAAGAGGGCCGAAACTTCCTCTCGTAGAAGATGCAAATGATCCCCCGACATACGGTGGTTCAGCGGTAGCATGGCTGGAGGGGTCGTCTCGAAGGGGAGAGAGTAGCCCCTTCGGACGATTTGCAGCACCCACCTGTCCGACGTGATGGAGCGCCAGTGGAGCAGGTGATGGCGAACTCTGCTGCCCACTGGCGTTGAATGGGCCTGAAAGCTCGGACTAGGAGGGCTTTGAGGCGGATGCTGCCGGGGTGGATGTGGACTGACCGGCACATTGACCTCCAGTACCGCCTCGGCGGAATCCACGTCCGCAACCGCGTGCAGGTTGGTTCTGCGGCCGGTGGCTGGGCGGACGTGAGGAGGCGCCCCTTCCTTGGCCATGAAAGGGACGAAAGGCGGAAGTTTGCGGCCGTGGGGCCGAAAGACCCAAGGACTTGGCCGTGGTTCGGGAGTCCTTGAACCGAGCCAGCGCACTGTCCGCCTTCTCACCAAAAAGGCGAGTGCCATCAAAGGGCATGTCCATGAGGGAACTCTGGACATCCCCTGAAAATGACGTGGACCTCAGCCAGGCGTGACGCCGAAGCGCCACCGTGGTGGAAATCGCCCGACCCAGCGAGTCCATGGTGTCAAGTCCACACCGTATGGCGTGCCGTGCTGCATCTCGACCGTCAGCAAGTGCTTGAGTGAGTCGTGCCCGGACCTCCACCGGGCACAAGGGCAGCACGTCATCCACCGTATCCCACAGAGAGTGGGAATAACGGTCCAAAAGGCAAGCGGTATTTAAAGACCGCAGCCCCAAACTCAGGGACGAGAACAGTTTCTTGCCAAACTGTTCCAACCTCTTGGATTCCCGATCCAGAGGGGCGGACGGGAAGGAGGATTGGGAGGGTGAGGCCTGGATAACCAGACTCTCGGGGGTGGGGTGTTGGGAGAGGAAACTGGGGTCGCCCGGAGCAGGGCGGTGGCGCCGGGCAACGTTCCGGTCCACAGGAGGAACTGTGGAGGGCTTGGACCAAGTGCCCTGCAGAACGTCTATGAGGGCCTCATTAAACTGCAGCAGAGGCTCAGTGGAGCTTGCTGTCGGTTGAAGGACCTCTGTGAGGACGTTAGTCCTCACTGCCACAGAAGGCAACTCCAGCCCTAGGGCTTCGGCCGCCTTGCGCAGCACCACTGAAAAAGCTGCACCCTCCTGCGAGGCCACAGTCGGAGGAGAGATGAAGCCAGCGTCCGGCGAAGTGTCCAGACCACTGGCATCCCCCAGTTCGTCTGCCCAGTCCTGTGCAAGTTGACCCTGGAGGGCCATAGGGTCCTCAGACCCCTCCCAGTCGCCCCCATCATCCGATTCCTGATAAACAGGAAGAACGATCGGAGCCGGACGGTAGATGAAATGGTCATCCATCGATGTCGGGTGCGGCGCCGGACATCGCCATACCGGCGTCGGGTCCGGACAGGGGCTGAACCAGGGAACGGCGTCTTCCGGTGACCGAGATCCAGGCCTGGATCCCTCGGGGACCTGCAGCGTCGGGGCCGGAGCCGGAGCCGTCAACGGCGTCGGGGCCGGAGCCGTCAACGGCACCGGGGCCGGAGCCGCCAGCACGTGAGGTCGCCCAGTCGAACCTGCGGGGCCCGAAGGCGCGCCTACAGGCGTCGACGGCGGAGCCAGGCCCCTCATGGCCAAGAGGAAGGCACTGATCTCCGCCAGAGTCGCGTCAGTCCCAGGGACCGGCGGGTATGGGGACGGACGTGGCTCCTGCGGCTCTGACGGAGCCGCGGGGGTGGGACCACCCTGACCCTCAGCCGAGTCGCGCGACCAGCGAGGGGAGTCCGAAGAGCGATAACGTCTCTTGGACTTCTTGGAGTGCTTCGACTTACTCGAAGACCCCGACGAGCGATGACGATGGCTGCGGCTCCGCGATCGGTCCTTGGACCTCCTCCTGGACCGGGACCGAGAGCGGCGCGGAGCTGAGTGCCGAAGCTCGAGAAGCTTACGGGACCGCTCCCATCTAGCTTTCGACGTCAAGGCCTGGCAATCGAGGCACGACTCCGCGTCATGGTCGGCCCCCAGGCAATAAAGGCACCGGCGATGGTGATCCGTCACCGACATCAGGCGATGACAGGCGTCACAGGCCTTGAAACCAGGCATCGTACCGTCACCAGAGTCGATAGTCAAAAAAGTTAGTCAAAAAATGACTAGGGGTAAGCTCTTCCCGGATCGGCGCTTACTGGCGTGGAAAAAAGAACTGACGTCAGCGCGCGAGGGCGGTGTCTAAGTACTCCGTCGACGTCATTCTGGCGTACGACACCGACGACGGACGCGGAGCCGCAAACGACGCCTACCGACGCGCAAGGGGTATTGCTACAAAAATCTTTCCGGATCCAGCCTGACGCCTGGGGATATTCTAAGGTGAGGAATCTAACTAACGTGTTTCTTTCAGATACCACTGTTCCTTACAACGGCACGATGTCGTGGATTTGGGGATCACCCACCTCGAGGATCGGCTCTGCGATGATGAAGTCGGCTTCGGAGTCGATGCGGCATGGCAGCAGGCGTTAGGCCTACGTCGCAAGTCGGAGCAGCGCTCACGGCTTCGGTGCAAGTTACGGCATCGCTCACCAGTATCGGTGCTGCAATACCCTTAAGTAGCAGCTGAAACAGCAGTTTCAGATGCAGAGAGACAGAAGGGGTGAAGTCTTTGTGTTCCTGAGACTTCAGAACAGGAGGCAAGGTCAATTTCGAGCCCTTGTAGGTGACAAAGCAAAACAGCAAAGTCGTTTTCTCCTTTCCTTGGCAGCAAGCAGCCACTGCAGGCCAACCCCAGACAGCAAACAGCACAGGGGCAGTATTCCTCCTCAGCTTCTCCAGCTCTTCTCCTTGGCAAAGGTTTCCTCTTGATTTCCCAGAAGTGATGTAAAAGTCTGGGGTCTGGCCCCACTTTTTATACACACAAATCCTTTGTTCTCTGAAGGCAGAGTGTGTCTGGACCCAGCCAAAATAATTTCTGCCCTCACTGGTGCAGCTTCCTGGCAGAAGGTGGAGACAGCATTGCTGAAGGCAGACCAGGCCCAGGCAGGTGAAAGGAAATCTCCTCCCACTACTCTAAATGCAACCCAGGTCCATTCAGTCCATCAGACTTCTTGAGCCACTGCCCCTCTCCAGCCCCAGTTATCCCAAAGCCAGACTGCAATACACAAACCCAGCAGAGGCACACTGGATGGTTAGGCAAGAAAATACCTACTTTCTAAAAGTTTTATTTTCAAACACAGAATGTAAAAATCGCCCTCGTTAAAAGATGCATCTTAACATTCTGAGTTCAGGCATACTACATTTTATTTTCTTACCTTGTTCCCAGGGCCAGTTATTTTTATGAGATGTTATAAACACTCCCCATTCTGTCCTATGGTAACAGGTAGCCTCGCAATAGTGAAAACCGAAATTGGCAGTAATTCACTATCAGGACATGCCACACACACCAGGGCATGCCCTACCTTTCACATACACTGCACCCAGCCCACAGTGGTGCCTTGGGCCTACCGCAGAGGTGACTGACATGTAAGAAAAGGGAAGGTTAGGGCCTGGCAAGTGGGTGCACTTGCCAAGTCGACATGGCAGTACTAGTCGGGACACAGGCTCTGCAATGGCAGGCCAGAGTTACATTTTACAGGCTGCTTCTGTGGGTGGCACAATCATTGCTGCATCCCACTAGTAGCATTTGATTTACAGGCCCTGGGCGCACACAGTGCACTGTACTAGGGTCTGACTTTTAAATCAAAAATGCCAATCATGGAATCACTAATCCATAACAACAATTTAAAAAGGGAGCACTTGCACTTTGGCACTGAACAGCAGTGACAAAGTGCCCAAAGCATCTAGATCAGCAAAACGGAGTCCAACACAGAGCAAAATACAGGAGGCAAAGGCAAAAAATGCAGGGGAGACCGAAGCCAATGGTGCCAGGTCCAACACATGTCCCCTCCAGCTGAAATGTGGGGAGAACTACCCACCCTCTTGGGAGTTCTCTTCACTAAGGCGGAAAAATCTGGACAGACCATCAGCATTGGCATGTTCTGTACCAGGGCGGTGTTCCACCGTAAAGTCCAACCCCTGCAGGGAAATGGACCACCTCAACAACTTTGGGTTCTCACCCCTCATCTGCATCAACCATCTGAGGGGCCTGTGATCTGTCTGAACCTGGAAGTGAGTCCCAAACAAGTAGGGCCTCAGCTTCTTCAGTGCCCAGACCACAGCAAATGCTTCACGCTCAATCGCACTCCACCTCTGTTCCCATGGAAGTAACCTCCTACTAATGAAGGCTACAGGTTGGTCTAGGCCCTCATTCAGCTGTGAAAGCACAGCCCCACACCATGCTCTTAGGCATCTATCTGCACAATGAATTCCCTTGAGAAGTTGGGCACCTGAAACATGGGTGCCGTGCACATGGCAGATTTCAAGGCATCAAAAGCTTTCTAGCAGACATCAGTCCAGTTCACCTTCTTGGGCTGCTTCCTGGAAGTCAGCTCTGTCAAGGGGGCAACAATGCTGCCATACCCCTTAACAAACCTCCTGTAATACCCTGTGAGTCCTAAAAAGGCTCTCACCTCTGTCTGGGTCTTGGGGGGTTCCCAAGCCAGAATGGAATCAATCTTGGGCTGTAGGGGCGTGACCTGGCCGCTCCCCACCTGGTGTCCCAACTACACCATATAACCCTGCCCGATCTGGCACTTACCTTGATCGTGAGGCCTGCCCTCCGCAGCAACTTCAACACTTCCAAGAGCTGGTGCCGGTGTTCCTTCCAAGTGGCACTGAACACTGCAATGTCACCCAGGTAGGAGGCACTGAAATCTTCCAGCCCAGCCAAAATCTGGTTGACCAACCTCCGAAAGGTGGCAGGGGCATTCTTCATCCCAAAGGGCATCACCCGGAATTGGTAGTGCCCATCTGGTGTGCAGAATGCTGACCTCTCTTGCCCCATCAGTCAAGGCGATCTGCCAGTACCCAGACGTTAAGTCAAACGTACTGAGGTACCGGGCAGCTCCCAACCGATCGATGAGCTCATCAGCTCTGGGGATGGTGTGCGCGTTAGTCCTGGTGACTGAATTGAGCCCTCGGTTTTCCACACAGGACTGGAGTTCTGGTGTAGCACTGGGTGCGGCAGCCTTTGGGACCAAGACCACTGGGCTGGCTCAAAGGCTGTTTGAGGACTCAATCACCCCTAGTGCTAACATCTTGGAGACCTCCTCCTTGATGGAAGCTCTGACCCGGTCAGTCACTCTTATGTTTTACTGGAGGACTGTCCCCAGTGTCCACATCATGGATGCATCACTGAGTGACACCGGGGGTCAGGGGGAACAGGTCAGAAAACTGTCCCAACAGTAGGCGACAGTCATTCTGCTGCTCAGGGGTCAGGGCGGTAGAGAGGTTCACGCCGTTCACCGACCTGTGGAAATCTGAAATAATTTCTGTTAGCATACTCTGAAGCCATCTTGGTTATGGCATTCATTTTGTTGGCTTTGTAATTCGCCCATCCTCTGCTGCTCGTCTTTTCCCCTGCCTGTGCTGTCTATTTTAGTTGACTTCCTGATTCAGCTAAATGCAATATGTATGCTAAAGAGTTTGTAGCTGCCAGAACACCTGGTCTCAGACTCAACTGTCAATCTCTTAGTGCTGCCATAAGCAATCCTGCTCCCCCGCCCACTTTGCTAAGTGATTTCCCATCTGCCCATGTTTGTCGGTAACTACTCCTGTATAGGCCTGTACCTTCTATTTGTATCCACATGCTTACCAGTGCAGAAAAAGCTGTATATAAGGCCTGTGTTCTGTGACTTCAATGTACTACCTCAGACAGCACTTGAGAGTGCTGTGTGGATGTAGTTCCACTCATGAGTGATTAATAAACTTGTTATTTGAATTCCGGCTTCAGTGCCAATCTCTATTTTGTTGGTCTATGGACCCGGTGTGCTCATTAAGAAGCACTTTTCCACAGTTGGCGCCCGACACGTGGGTCCTTTTCGGAGACACAGCCGTCCAAAGTAGTGGTCTTGACGGAATAGTGGAATATTGCTGAGGAGACGTCCTGCATGAGGAGACCCTTGTCTTTGCAGCCAACGTGGTTTTTCCGGTTTTCTTGATTTAACCCTCCAGGTGTTGGCCGGTCCCGACTGAGGTATCCTTTGGCATTATTTTTGCAATGACCATTAGGTTGACCAAGAGATTGGCAGTTGGAAGTTGGAGCCTCTTGTTTGGTAAGGTTGCTGAAACGGCACTCTTGTTTTGGATTTGCTTGGCCAAGACTCTGGTTTTGTTTGTTTGTTTATCCTTTGCAAAAGATAAAGGCAGGTAATGTGGAGATTTTTCTCTACTTTGAAATATCTTGGAAACGTAATATTTTACAAAAACTTGGTAGCATGCTTGCTCCTAGCACACTCTGTAGGTTGTGTTGCTGTCTTGGTGGTACCAAAATGGATTTAGTAAGAAGTCAGCCGGCTCCCCCAGAGGGAACACCTAATAGGCATAAGTACATTAAATACGGTATTTCTTCCATAATGTATAGTACACTGTGGAACAAATATACGAAAAAGGATCCTCATCTACGATGGCTAGTGAATGGGTCATTTGATTTTAAAAAGATTCAGTATGTAGAGCAGTGTTTGTTTAAGCATAAGAGTCGACAAGATATGTTTGATTGTGTACGAATGTGGGAGAAAGAAGTGCAAGAGAGTGAGGAAAAAAGAAGCTATAGCAGAAAAAGAACAGCGAAAAACGATATATCAAGAAGCATTGGAATTAAAAAATAAAGAGATGAAGGCAATAAAAGAAAAAGAGGAAAGGGAGCGTCGTTTAGAGGTAACTGGCCAGTACCCTATTAGGCGCCCCATTTATCCCATACTTAATAAACCTCAGGATGATTCCATCTTGTTAGATCGACCTCTGCCCCCGTATAAGTTTCCTTCCGCCCCTGAGGATGATCTTTCTGAAGAAGAACATCTTTCTTCGGACGATAAAGATAAGCAAGACGGGCGACAGACTCGCTCTACTTTGACTGTTGACGAAATAGCCACTATCAGATCCGCTGCTCGCAAAGAAGCTCGTGGGATTACTTCTGCCTCAGATCTTGTAGCAATGGTTCAGCAGCGGAAGGATTTAGAGCAGCTATATTTTGCAGAGAAGTTCACTTGGGAAGTAATACTTAATTTTAGAAACATTTCAGAAAATCTAGAGCCCAGTGATATAAATTCTGATTATAAACAATTAACTGATGCAACTTTCCTTTTTTCAAATATACCCGATTTAATTAGGCGAGTGGTTGAATTAAGACATGATACACTATGTTTAAAAGCGGAGCAAAAATCAGCTAGTAAAGTTAAAACTGCACAAACAGTTCAGACCCCAGTGCAAAATGAAGAAGTTTTGGGGACAGATAATGACCCTAGTGATGCTGTAGTTACTGTAAAACCGATGCGTGAAGCTGCGCCTTTGTATGTTCCTCCAAAGGGTACAGGAACAAGTGCTGATAAAGATTCAGATAATGCAAAGGGATATTTTGTCTATAATTGGGTCTATACTCCTTGGAGTAGAGCAGGCTCTTAAGGCTGCTGTGCCCGATCCGCGAAAAAAATCCTGCTGCTTTCTAAGAAGAAGTGGAATGAGCCATTAGCTCCTACACTATGACTTTGCCAGATATCAATATGTTTTTATGACTTATTTTGCCCCCTGATATGTGGAGAACAATTCGGAAAATAGATGATAATGTAGCATATGGTGATACTTGGGTGCATTTAGAAGAAATAGATGCGGCTAGAGAGCCTGCGCAGAAACCACAACAGGAGATATTAGATCTTCCCAAAGCTATTGTAACGAAGTTAAAAACTCTTATACCCCCTAAGAAAATAGATTGGACGTTAGCGTCTTGTAAACAGAAAGCGGATGAGTCAGTTTCTGATTTCTTTACACGATTTGAAGAGACATTCCATGACTTTAGTGGACAGTCATTGACAGATGACACGGGTAAGCATCTGTTCGTCGACAAATTTGTCGCTAACATGTTGCCAGAAATAGCTAGTCGCCTCAAGGCCAGCGAGACGTCATGGACTACGTCTTCCCCAGTCTCCCTTTTGACTATGACCCAGTATTATGAGCGTCAGGAATTGGAAACAAAAGGCAAAGAGGATAAGAAGGTTAAGGACTAAAAGACGAAAGTTATGTTGGCTCAAGTATATGGTCCACCATTCAGAGGTGGTGGTAGAGGCAGATGTGCAGTATATACCCCTGGTGTACCCCCTTTCTCTCGATCAACTTTGTCTTCTGATAAGTGTGCTTATTGTAAAGAGATTGGACATTGGCGTTCTGAGTGCCTCCTTTTGCGAGTTCAGCAGTCTCAACGGGGTAGAGGAAGTATGAGAGGGCGCCCAGGGAATTCAGGAAATGGGGGAGGAATAGGAACTCAGCCCAAGTTTGAGGCAGTTGAACATGGGCCAAATTATTCTTATACTTTTGATAGACGAAATCAATATCAAATGTCAGATTATTCGGCTGATGGTCTTGGGGATTCTGATTATGCATAGGAATACCTAAGATGGGGTAAGGAACCGTTTGAGGTCCGAGTAGATCAGAAAGGTCCTTATGTTGATGCAAATGTTTTGGTCTCTACTGATCAGTTTTTGGTTGATACAGAAGCTACTCGTAGCGCTGTGTCTAAAAAATTGGTTCCTAGGGTTCCCCTGTCTGGCGCAATGATAACATCGATAGGATTCGATGGGACACCTACAGCTAGCCCACTGTCACAGCCACTTGCATTTAGTCTTGATAAATTCACTGCAGCATGTCCATTTCTGCTTTCCCCTACCACGCTGGATAGCATTGTGGGTATCCATATGCTCAAACATTTCCGTGCTACAATACGTTGTTCCCCAGAAGGTGTGCGTGTTATCTTAAATGACAACTATCCAATGGTTGAGAGGTCTTGTCTCATTAAAGAAGATATTGCTCTGGCATTGTTACCTAGTACTTTATGGGCTACATCAGATACCGATGTGAGACACATGGTTATACCACCAGTGCCTATTCAAGTGAAGGAAGGTGCTTCGTTGCCTCGACTGTCCCAATATAAAATATCTCGGGAAGTCGAAGAAGCATTGACGCACATTGTTCAGGATTAAATTAAGGTGGGGGTTGTGGAAGAAGTCCCTTATAACATTTGTAATAGTCCTATCCTTCCTATTTTGAAAAGAGACACTGATACGAAGATTTACAGATTCATTATTGATTTACGAGAAGTTTATAAAATTGCAGTGCCCCAATACCCGGTAGTCTCTGACATCATGACACTTCTTACTATGGTTCCTCCTACTGCCACTACATTCAGTGTAATTGAAAAATGCATTTTTTTCAATACCTATTCACCCTGATAGCAGTTATTTGTTCGGCTTCACTTTGAATAATAGATCATACAGATTCTGTAGAGCTCCACAAGGGTATACAGAGAAGCATTTATAGTCAGGCATTGAAAAGGCAGCTTGATTATTTTCCTGTACCGAAAGGGGTGGCTCTTATTCAATATGTTGATGACATCTTGTTGGCTGCAGATACCCCTGAACAGTGTAAAAAAGGAACACTGTCATTATTATCATTCCTTGCCTCTCATCATCACAAAGTCTCTCGGAAGAAATTGCAATTTTGTAGACAGCAGGTTACCTATTTAGGTCACCTCCTGTCTAAGGAGGGACGTGCATTCACACCAGATCGCATGCAGACCATTTTAGACACAGCTGTGCCCCGTACTCAGAAGGACGTCCGTGCATTGAATGAACTTACTTCTTTCTGTAGGCAGTGGATCCCTAGTTTCTCGTATATTATTAAACCCTTGTTGGCCCTTTTGACTAAAGACACTCCAATGCCTCTCCCATGTACTACTGAATGCCTGCCAACAGCTACAGCAAGCTCTTTGTTCTGCACCAGTATTAGGAACTTCAGACTACACTAAGACTTTCACACTCTATGCACACGAGAGGGAAGGTTGTGCCCTCTCAGGTTTTAACACAGACACACGGTGATAAACAACGTCCTTGTGCATATTTCTCAGCTGTCCAGTTGCTCGTGCACTCCCTGGTTGTTTCCGAGCGGTAGCAGCAGCGGCTGTGTCCATACGTCAGAGTGAGGGAATAGTCTTGTCACATAGATGGTTTGTACCTCATTCAGTCGATGCCTTGCTAAATCAAAGACACAGCATCTGACTAGTGCTCGCTTGACAGGATATGAATTGACACTTTTGGCCCCTCATATCACGTTGAAAAGATGTTTGACTCTGAATCCTGCTACATTATTGCCACTTCCAGCTACCCAGTCTCAGTCACAAGAGCTACATGATTGTATATCGCTAACTAAAGAACACACAAAGGGTCGTGTTGACCTACAAAATACACCTCTTTCTAGAGTTGATGGGGAATTGTGGGTTGATGGATGCTGCTTGGAGTTGCCTGATGGCACGACATCTGCTGCTTATGCAATTACAACACTTCAGACAGTAGTTGAGAGCTCGTATCCCACAGAAGTCAGCTCAAGCAGCCGAGTTGATAGCACTGACAAGAGCATGTGAGCTTAGTATCGATTTGCTTGTTAACATTTACACTGATAGCCAATACGCCTTTGGCGTGGCCCATAACTTCGGGCAGCTATGGAAAGAAAGAGACTTTCTCACTTCCCATGGGACACAAATCGTGCATGGGGAATTAGTACATAATCTCCTTACTCCCTTGACCTATCCTAAGAAAGTGGCGATTGTTAAATGTAGCGCACACAAGAAAGTGACCGATAAAATAAAAGCAGGCAATGCCTTTGCAGATTACACAGCTAAGGAGACCGCAATGCAGAGAAGTACCACATCTATGTATGTAGTTAAATCAAGGCTGAACGTTGGCATGATGCCAGGCAAGAGGTCCTGGACATGCAACAATCTGCCTCTATTGATGAATTAGACCAATGGTCCAAGGAGGGAGCATTGGATGATGAGGGCTGTTGGAGGAATAAAGAAATGACCAAATGGAAGTTACCCACGGCCTATTTACACCCTATGATTCACATGGCACATGGGCTGACACATGTTGGAACATCCTCAATAGCAAAGCAACTTATGCAAGTTTGGGATCATCTAGAGACTGTCGGTATGGCTAAGAAAATAGTCCAGTCCTGTCTGATCTGTCTCCAGTATAATCCTGGAAAGGGAACACAAACTCCAACAGGAGGGTTTGCAATACCTACTGCACCTTTTGAGGTCCTGCAAATTGATTACATTCAACTTGAGCACTGTAACAATTTGAAGTATGTCCTAGTAGTGGTTTGTGCCTTTAGTAAATGGGTGGAGGCATATGCTACGAAAGACAATACAGCTCTTACTACAGCAAAGGTGTTCCTAAAGGAGTTCTTTCCCCGATTTGGCATTTGCCGAGTTTTGTGGAGTGACAACGGACCCCATTTCATTGGGCAAGTTGTTGATTACCTCATGAAAGGTTTGGGAACTAAGCAGAAGTTTCATGCTGCTTTTCACCCACAATCAGCAGGGCTAGTGAAACGTTACAATTCAACCCTGAAATTAAAATTGGCCAATATACAGGCTTCCACATCTTTGAAATGGCCTGATGCACTGCCTTTAGCATTGCTATCTATTAGATCAATACCACAAACACGATCTGGCCTCACACCATATGAGGTGGTCTTCGGAAGGCCAATGAATATTTGGGGGATTCCTAAGCCACACAATATACATGATGTACCCTATGTATTGATGAATGACTATTTGTCTCAGTTGCCTGACAGTTTGTCTTCTATTTATCAACAGGTTCGGGAGACAGGTCGCAAGGTGAGGGCCACTGCTTGCGCCCTGGTGACTTAGTGGTCGTAAAGTAATTCCAGAGGACCAGCTCCCTAGCACCGAGATGGTGAGGCCCTGAGCAGGTGCACGCGACACACTGTTGAAAAGTGTTGCAAGACCTAGTGAGCCCAGCTGCGTTGGCAGATCACCACAATATCCTGGACACCGAGAAAGGACAAGCTATGACACCTGAAGGATCTGAGGAAGTCTTCCCGGACCACACGATTCCCGGTACATCTCGATATCAGCTGCGACCCAGGAAGAAAGACACTTTGTTGCTGAAAAAGACTGTTTGAGCCACTGTACTGGGTGGTTAAAGACTGACTACAAAGGGGGGTAGTCTATTAGTGACTATTCGTCTCAACGTTAGTGAAGAAACCAACGCCTGCCCAGGATCTTGGGGAACCATCTGTTTTGTTGTTTGTCGACGAAAGAACAAGTTACTTACCTTCGGTAACGCTTTTTCTGGTGGATACAGTATCTGCCTGTGGATTCCTCACCTTGTGAATATCCCCTGCGCCAGCAACATTCGGAAACTTTTGTAGCAGTCCACGCCGATGGGGTCGACGACGACGTCACAGAGACACGGCTCCGCTCGCGACTCCGCTGACGTCACCGGCTCCATAAGAAGACCTCGTCGGCGTGATGACATCATTTCCGCCCCTTTTTTCCGTGCCTTCGAGGCACACGGACGGACTGACAGCAATATATATACACAGTATACACAGTACACAATATGCATATCAACACACTCAGTGTGGAAAATAAATAACAAAGCACAAGAAATAACATAATGCTTTTGACAGTGATAAACACATTTGAAACCCATCAATAGAATTACAGGCATAGAAATACCGGTATAGAAGGACGGACAACGGGGAGGCGGGTGGGTCAGTGAGGAATCCACAGGCAGATACTGTATCCACCAGAAAAAACGTTACCGAAGGTAAGTAACTTGTTCTTCTGATGGATACATCTGCCAGTGGATTCCTCAGCTTGTGAATAGATTCCACAGCAGTCCCCACTCCCGGAGGAGGGTGTCCACCCTTCTATACCAGAAAATCCTGAAGGACGGATCGCGCAAAATGTCCGTCCCTCCTCACCTCGGTGTCTAAGCAATAATGTCTTGCGAAGGTGTGGAGGGAGGCCCAAGTTGCCGGCCCTACAAATGTCCTCCACCGGAACACCCCTAGCTAAGGCAGATGTGGAAGACTTTGCTCTGGTAGAATGAGCCCTCAAACCCACCGGAGGCTCCTTACCAGCTAGGGAGTAGCATATCTTGATGCACAAGACAATCCACCTGAAAAGGGTGCGCTTGTGCACCGCTCGACCCTTCCTACAGCCAGCAAAGCCCACAAAGAGCTGGTCATCAATCCTGGAGTCCCTTGTCCTGTCCAGGTAGAAGCTCACCGCCCTCTTAGGGTCCAAGCGGTGAAGTCTCTCCTCCTCCTTGGAAGGGTGAGGGGGAGGATAGAAAGAAGGAAGGGTAATGGACTGCCCCAAATGGAAGGGAGTTACCATCTTAGGCAAAAACGCAGCCCTGGTCCTGAGTACCATTAGTTCAGCATGAATGGTCAAGAATGGGGGTTTTGAACTTAGAGCTTGAAGCTCACTTACCCTCCTTGCCGAGGTGATTGCAATGAGGAAAACTGTCTTAAAGGACAACAACCTCAAGGGACACTTGTGTAAGGGTTCGAAGGGAGAACCCATAAGATAGGTTAGTACAAGATTTAAGTCCCATTGAGGCACAATAAAGGGAGTAGGAGGAAACTTGTTCGTAAGGCCCTTTATAAAACGAAGAACAATAGGTGATTTGAATAATGACGGCTGATCCGGCAAACAAAGGAAAGCCAACAGAGCCGATAAATACCCTTTTACAGTAGCCACAGCAAAGCCTTGCTGAGCAAGAGTAAGGGCAAACTGTAGAATATTAGACAGACGAGCCTTCAAAGGATCAATGGACCTCTCTCCACACCAGAGAACAAATTTCGACCAACTATATGAGTAAATGGACTTGGTGGAGTGTCGCCTGGCCGATAAAATAACATCCACCACATCCGGCGGGAGAGAGAAAGAATTCAGGTTGCCCCGTTCAATCTCCAGGCATGAAGGTGTAAGCTCTGGAGGTGGGGGTGTAGAACCTGCCCCTCCGACTGCGAGAGGAGGTCTGCCCTCAGAGGGAGACGGAGCGGAGGGCACGAGGAGAGGTGGAGAAGATCTGTGTACCACACCCTTCTTGGCCAATCCGGGGTGATCAATATGACTTGGGCCCGGTCTTGGCGAATCTTCCTCAGAACCCGAGGAATCAAGGGTATGGGAGGAAACGCGTAAAGGAGTCGTGAGCCCCAACTCAACTGAAACGCGTCCCCCAACGCTCCCTGCATCGGATACTGGAGACTGCAGAATGACGGGCAGTGAGCATTTTTGTGAGTGGTGAACAGGTCCACCCGAGGAGTTCCCCACATCCGAAAGACGTGATGAACCACCTCCGGATGGAGCCTCCACTCGTGGTCGGCGGAGAACTGCCGACTGAGACTGTCCGCACGCACGTTCATCACCCCGGCCAGATGATTTGCCATCAGACAAATCTGATGGTCCTGAGCCCAGGACCATATACGCAGGGCCTCTCTGCAGAGACAAAGAGACCCCACTCCTCCCTGTTTGTTTATATACCACATCGCGGTAGTGTTGTCCGTCAGGACTTGAACAGACTGACCGCGAAGGGAAGGGAGGAAGGCCTTGATCGCCAAACGTATCGCCCGCAATTCCAGAAGGTTGATGTGAAGCAACCTTTCCTCTGGAGACCAAAGACCCTTGATCTCCAGATCCCCCAGATGAGCACCCCACCCTAAGGTGGATGTATCCGTTATCACTGTGGCCACCGATGGAGGAAGATGGAAAGGCTTTCCTTGAGACAGATTGCCCTCCATGCCCCACCAAGACAGATCCGCTGCAGCTTCTCTGGAGATCCTCACAGACTCCCTGAGATCTCCCTTGTGCTGATACCACTGCCTGCGGAGGCACCACTGGAGCGCCCTCATGTGCCAGCGTGCATGGTTGACCAACAGAATGCAAGAAGCAAACAGTCCGAGCAGGCGAAGGACCTTCAGGACCGGAACAACCGCTCCGTTGTAAAATAAAGGAATCATTTCCTGTATGTCGAGAATCCTTTGAGGAGGAGGGAATGCTCGACAAACAGTAGTGTCCAGTACCGCACCTATGAACAGGTTGCGCTGAGAGGGCACCAGGTGAGATTTGGGCACATTTATCGAAAAACCCAAGTTGTACAACAGTTGAGTTGTATCCCGCAGATGATGCAGCACCTTCTCTGGAGACTCCGCCTTGATCAGCCAGTCGTCCAGATAGGGGAAAACCGAGATCCCTGACCTTCTGAGATGGGCTGCCACCACTGCCATCACCTTCGTGAAGACCCGAGGTGCAGAAGTAAGACCAAACGGGAGGACCGCAAACTGATAATGTTGCGATCCTACCGTGAAACGGAGATACTTTCTGTGCGACTTCAGGATTGGGATGTGAAAATACGCATCCTGCAAGTCGATGGACACCATCCAGTCCTCCTGATTCAGCGCTTGAAGAACCTGAGCAAGGGTGAGCATCTTGAACTTCTCTTGCTTTAGATAAAGATTCAAGATCCTGAGGTCCAATATCGGACGCAATCTGCCGTCCTTTTTCGGAATCAGGAAATACCGGGAGTAGCATCCCTGACCCCTCTCCTGCTCTGGAACCACCTCTATCGCACCTTTCTGAAACAACTTCAGGACTTCCTCCTGCAGGAGAAGACGGTGGTCCTCCGAGCAAGCCCCTTGGCAAGGAGGGTAATTTGGAGGGAATTCCCGAAAGGGAAGGGCATACCCATTTTCCACAAGATCTAGAACCCAGAGATCTGTAGTTACAGATTCCCAATCTTGTAGAAAATGGGTAAGCCGGCCCCCCACAGGACCAGCATGATCCGGAATGGCGGATCTAGGGCTGTTTTGCGGTGGTGGGAGGGGCTGAGGAAGAGGAAGAGGAGGAGGAGAGCTGACGGCCGCGTGTGCGACCCCTGATTCTTCCTCTGTAACCTCTCGACGAGGAACCTTGCTGCTGTTGCTGCTGCTGAGTCTGCCTATAGGTTCGAAAAGATGTCCTTCCAAAACCTCTGTACCTCTTAAAAGACCCTCTCGACTGAGACTGGAGTCCCAAAGATTTAGCAGTTGCCTTGCTCTCTTTGAATCTTTCTAGAGCAGCATCTGCCTTTTTCCCCAAAGAGGCCAGACCCATCAAACAGTAGATCCAATAGGGTTGTTTGCACATCTTGAGAGAACTCAGAAGTTCTCAACCAAGCACTTCTGCTAGTTGCAACCGACGACCCCGTGATCCTTGCAACAGAATCTGCTGTGTCCAGCCCACTTTGGATCACTTGCCGTGCAGCTGCCTGAGCATCAGCCAAGATGTCGTTAAAACCAGATCTATCCTCATCAGGTAGCTTTGGCACCAGTTTCTTAGCCGAATCCATCAGCGCATGTACATAGCGTCCCAAAAGACATGTGGCGTTAGTCGATTTCAAAGCCATGCTGGCTGATGAAAACACCTTCTTTGCCGACTGGTCCAGCCTTTTTGCCTCTCTGTCCCCAGGGACCTGTGGAAAGGCTCCTTTAGACTTCCCAGAACAAGCCGCCTGAATTACCAAGCTCTCAGGCGATGGATGAGACGACAAAAATTCTGGATCACCTGGGGCCGCTCTGCATCTCCTAGCGATAGTCTTAGACATCGCAGGAGCAGAAAAAGGTTTGCGCCACACCTCCAACACAGGTTCTGCAATGGCCACATTAAATGGAAGCAATGGCTCTGACACCGCTGTGAGAGAATGCAAGTCAAGATGTTTGACTTAAACTCCGTTGTTGGAAGTTGGAGATCAAGTAACTCCGCAGCTCACCTTATGACTGCATGGTAGGGTGCAACGTCCTTGGATGGCTCATCTGATGGCAGAGTAATCTCCCACTCAGGAGACAGGTCCAAGCCACTAGTTTCCTTAAGCTTGTCAAAAACCTCATCCGACTCCACCAATTCTCCATCCTCCGCTTCCTCCTGAAGGTATCTCTGCTCCTCAATAATCCTTTGAGTCTCCCTTCTGGAGCGAATTCGAATCCTCGGCGGCGCCGTAATCGACTCCGACGGCGCCGGTGCCGGCGTCGACCGTGGATCCGGCGGAGCCATCGGCGTCGAACGAGGTCGAGCCGGAGCCGGCGATGATGGAAGCGGCGTCGAAGTTCTCGGAGCCGGAGGATTCCAAGACGGCGTCGCTGGATAAAATGGATAGAAAGGGGCCTGAGGATATACTTGCGGCACCCCTAAGTTAAATGCCAAAGGACCCGTCGGACCCGCAGGTGCACCAGGGACATACATGGCACGAGCAAATACCCCATACATTGCATTTAAGTAATGTGATGGGTCCTGACCTGGCCCAGGGAAAGCAAGATACTGGCCAGGCCCCACTGGACTCGGGCCAACCGGCGCCGACGGTGGAATCAACGGCGTCGCAGGCTCACCCGGGGCTTGAAGATCTTCCGGAGATGGAGCCGGAGACGGAACCGGAGCCGGAGATGGAACCGGCGTCGGAGTCCGGGCTGGAACTGGCGAAGCCGGAGACAAAGAGACCACCGGAGATGAAGGACCAGCAGGCGAACCCGGCACAGGAGAAGGAGAAACGGAGTCCCTTCGACGGCGAGCAGGTGACTTCGGCTTCGGCGCCGTGCTCTTATCTGAATGGTGCCGAGAGGAGTGTCTTCTCTTTTTCTTGTGCTTCTTAGCTCGAGAAGCATGCCGCGAAGTCGACTTCGACACCGACCTCGACTTCGATCGAGACCTCGATCTCGATCTCCTTCTCCCTCTCTTGTCCTTCTTTATTCTGGCAATAAAGAGCTTTGCCTCCCGTTCCTTCAGAGCCTTCGTGCTCATCTTTCGGCAGCTGGTACAGCCATCCACATCGTGGTCCGAGGATAAACACCACACACAGTCCTCATGTGGGTCAGTGATGGACATATGCTTGCCACACTCCCGGCAAGCCTTAAACCCAGACTTCTTTGTCGACATCTTCAAAGAAGACAGGAAAGACAACGAAAATACACAAAGTATCAACGACGCTAACAACAGCGATTCCCGAAATCCGTTGGCTTCGACGGCGCGGAAAAAAGGGAACTGACGTCATCACGCCGACGAGGTCTTCTTATGGAGCCGGTGACGTCAGCGGAGTCGCGAGCGGAGCCGTGTCTCTGTGACGTCGTCGTCGACCCCATCGGCGTGGACTGCTACAAAAGTTTCCGAATGTTGCTGGCGCAGGGGATATTCACAAGGTGAGGAATCCACTGGCAGATGTATCCATCAGAATAAATATGCCTAAGGAGAAGAAACCAACAGCTGCACGAGTTTGTAGCAAAAGAACAATGATTGCTACTGGACTTACCTTGACTGTTGTTACTGTTGCTATAATAACATGGATTGTAGAGGAAGTAGCTCCTGTCCGAAATCTATCGACTGCTACTACTCCTGTCCCCATTTAACATCATTACTTTACTCTTCCTCATCATGAGCAGAAGCACAGAATGTCCTACCTCAATAACACTTTCATTTTGATTTTGCACCATACACACAATGCTACGAACGTTACTAACTGCTAGGTATGTGGAATGATGCCATCTCATCAGAAAAAGGGAGGAACACCTTTTATTCCTTTGCCGTTTTCACATAATTGCTCCTGCAGAGCCTGGTTTGTACTATTGTGGGCTTCTCATATCATTAATATTACCCATCTTTGATGTAGGAAGACTTAACGCTCAGTTGAATAAAGTCTGTTACCCTGATGAAGAAGGAGATCCACAAGCTAAAGGAAGTGTATGGCAAATGGAGGAGTATCGTCCAGGAAATTCCTCCACACACTATGTTTTCCCCAACACTCGAACCATCAATGGAAATGGGCCTCCTGTTAATGCTGTTACTAGAGCTCGAGCGGATCTTTGTGTAAGCAGTATTGGCAATATCCCTGTCGGAAAAAGTGACTGTACTTTAGTGTTAAATATTACTGGACTGAACAATAGAAGTTTTTTGTCCTCACACAACACCTATTTTATTTGTGGAAGTAAAGGTTACCACCACCTACCTATTGGGTGGTCTGGCATCTGCTATGTGTCCTTTTTGCTTCCACCTGTATTTTTGGCACCTGCATCCTACCATAAAGACTGTAAACTGTATAATTACATTTCTAAGAGTAGATTCAAGAGGACAATAAACAATGATGAGGTGGATCAAACTGATACTGCACTACAGCAGTATATTGACTTTAATTTGGGACTATTCTTCCTTGTTGGTGCGGCCTTAAACAGCAGAAAGATCCGACGCTTGACACGTGTTGTAGAGGCTGTAACCAATCAGACAGCAATGGCGCTTGGAAATATCACAGAACTACAAATTGCGAGAATTGTGACGCTCCAAAATAGGATGGTCCTTGATGTCATCCTGGCTGACCGTGATGGTGCATGTCGCATCATCGGGAGTAGCTGCTGCATTTATATCCCTGACCACGCCCCTTCTGTTTTTGATGCAATCTCTAAGATGCACAAAATAGCCACTGAAATCCACCAGGAATCAGGGACTTGGACTTTGACTGGATGGCTATGGAACATGTTTACTGTATGGGGTTGGAAACTATTGTCAGCCATATGTATAATTTTTGTTATTCTTTTTACTTGTTGCCTATGTATTCAATGTGGCCCAATGCTCTGTTCCCTATGTATTTCTACTTGTACCTCATGTATACGGACTAAACGAAATGTCACAAATGTAAATGCTCACTTGGCAATGGACCAAGAAATTACTGAATTAATGCAGATAAATGTGCATAATGTTTTCCGTACTCCCTCAAAAGCATAGGAAGATGTCTTCAGCATATGCTAAAAGGGTCGTCTGTGGAAATCTGAAATAATTTCTGTTAGCATAAGCTGAAGCCATCTTGGTTATGGCATCCATTTTCTTGGCTTTGTAATTCTCCCATCCTCTGCTGCTCGTCTTTTTCCCTGCCTGTGCTGCAGTGGCGTCTCCCCCATTGGGGCGTCGCCCCACAGCTTTCTCGCGGAGCAAGAAGGAAGAAACAAACGGTAAAAACTACCATTTATGTTTCTGCCTTCTCGCATTGCGAGAAAGCAGAAGTGCCTCTGTGCCTGGATGGCTGGTCCTGCTCGAGGGCAAGGGGGGAGTGGCTTGCCCACTGTTGTGGGTACTGACTGTTTGGTTGGCCCTGGAGCTGACCAAACAGTCAGTACCCACAATACTGGGCAAGCCACTCCCCCCCTGCCCTCGAGCAGGCCCGCCCACTCTCCCTTTTCTCTATGCAGAGAAAATGTCCTCGCTGGGGCGCTCGCCTGCTGCGCCTACCAGCGGTGTGATTGGCTTCATTGCTTAGGGGAGGGAAGCTGCCTGCTGGCTGCTTCTTGCAGCAGGAACACGCGGACCCACCAGTACAGGCTGGAGGCAGTGCGGTATACCGGCACTCAGGTATGTTTTATTTTAATTGTAATTTGTTTTATTCTGTCGTACTTTAAAATTTGGGACCGCGTAGGAGGCAGGGCCCTACCCCTGTCTATCCCGGTATTAGCGAACCGCGAATGGTCAATGCGGTATGTACAAGTGCTTTGTGTAACGTTTTACCTATGAATGCACTATGTATACGTTATTATACATTGACTCCGTGGGTTCCATCTTGGAGCGGTGGCCATCTTATAGTTGCCCTCACATAGGCTACACTTTACTTTGACTTCTCTGTGACCTGTGCAAACTGACTCCACTGCCCAAGGTCAGCCCTGTCCGGCCGGTTCCTTTTACTGCGGCCAAATGGGATTAGCATCAGGGCCCGAGGCATCATAAATTCCTTCTTCCCACGCGAACCCTGACTAATCTCTTTCACACCTGACTCTTCCTGCTTTACGGCTTGTTTTACAAACAGAAGGTGCCCGTGTTTATTGGGGCCTGCTGATATCTGATGAGGGATCTGAGCCTTGCTGGGTAAATAATTGCGGGCTGGCTGAACTGAAATGTGGGATTGTAATCATGACTCTGCTTGTTCTTTGAAGTAAAATATGTGAATGACCAACTGCAAGAGAAGGGCGGTGTTGCCCAGAGCGTAACATTCTCCATAAAAGAGGAGACTGGTTTCTGTTCTGGAGACTGCCTCATTCAGTTGCTAAGGCTTCTGTGCGACGTAGTCTCACTCATTTGAGTTTAATAAAGATGTCTTTTCATATTTCAGCTTCTGTTGCCAAGTTCTTTGTTATATTATCAAGATATGCAGAATTTTATAATACCACATCAGGAAGTACTCGAAGTCATAGGGTGCTACCCCTAGCACCTCTGGGGTCTCAAAAATTGGAGTACTTCAGTTGGCGCCCAACGTGGGGCCTCATCAGAGAAGTGACTTTCTGTGGGAGTGATCTTGTCAGGAGACTGAAATCTACTGAGGAGGACAGAACGGGATTCTACCAAGAAGGTACTCTGTGCACAGGGATTCTGGAGATTCTTTGATTATGTAGCCCGGTATATTTCTGTTCTTCCTGATTTTGATCCTCCACATGATGTCACTCAAAAGGTGAGAAAAAGAACCCTTTTGGCGTGAGTATTATGGAAGACGTTTGGTCATGTAGAACTTGACAATTAGAATTTGGATAACCTTTTGATTATTAAGAATAAGAATTAAGTATAAGTGGGTCGCTCCCAGTCCTTTGGTTCTTTGGGTCTTTAATTTGGTTATCGCAATTACCAAAGCCGAGGGGTTGGTTTCTTGGTTTCTGATTTGGTCATTGCAATTACCAAAACCGAGGGTCTCGCATATTTGCGAGTGTATTGGTAGAGATAACCCCTTGAAGTTTGAAGCTAGATTAGTGAGCTATAAGATGCCTGATCTTAGCAAATTTGGAAATGTAGCTTTTGGTTTGTATAGGTTTGGATATGTGAATTGCAATTTGTGTAGGCAGGTAATGAGGAGATATTTCTCCATTTGGTTTTGATTATAATACTTGCGTTTTCCGCAGTATTTTTGGCATGCCTGTTTGTAAGCTCACATGGAAAAATGTGTTGCTTTTTGTTTTGAAAGGTACCATAGTGTGGAAAATATCTAAATAGGTTAAATTTAAAAACATATTTCTTCCTTGGTGATTTTGTATCCCCAGGGAATTAAAATATGACATAATACAAAACAAGGATCCTTCGTTCTGCGCAGTTTCATGAATGAAGATATGCAGAACGATTTTGTGTGGTGTTCTGCTAGGCAAAGCTAGTGAATTGAGCGCATTCACTACTTCTTGGACATGCATCTGTCTGTGGGGCTGTTTATGCAGCCTTTTGGAACACTATTGACCTACAACTAGTATTTGCAAATGGTTTGTTTCAAGTATAGTCTGTGAGCTGTTCTTTCTTTCTGTCATGCGTATTGATGTGTAAGTCAACTGTGTGTTTAAATGTCTGTGTTTTTTTTTTTATTAGTGCAACTTCTGTAAGTAAATTGCGACGGCGCTATTTATGAAAAATGGCTAAAGCGCGCTGTATTGTCTGTTTAACCCCTTTCTGTTTATGTCTGAAATGAGCTCAATATGTGTTTGTGGGTCTTCTGATGTTTCCAGTCTGTTAAGTAAATTGTTGGTTAATTAATATCAAGTAGAAACTTAAAAAAGAAATCCAGAAACGAACCATGTGACGTGCTAAAATAGCTATATGGTGCTCTTTAATTTATAGAATGAGCCATTGTGCACATATACAAAACTGCCGTTAAATGCTTAAAGGATAAAATTAGAAACACATTCAATAGATATAAATCAGGCCCCAAAAACGAAATTATCTATTTTTGCAAAAGTAAATAAATTTACAGCATTTTCCTTAGATGCATTGTATTAGATGTTCACAGGCAAACTTTTCAGCTGCAGTATATTTGATAGAAATGTTCATTCAGCCAGCACCTTCCCAGTTGAACACGGGTGGAATTTTGCAGAACCGTCCTTTTAAATGAAAGTGGCGCAAAAATGTGACGCGTTTCAAGTTGGGCTTATGCGCTCAGGCGTGTGAGTTAATGTGTCCAAAATGATAGGCAAGAGATGCAGCTTGTTTTTTATACATGGAATTATCACAAAAACGAATAATTGGGATTTTTTTAAAAAGAAAATTATTAATCATGGAAAAATTATTTAAAAAAAAATAAGTGCTTTTCAAAATCGTTTTTTGATATTTATAAAGCTTAATACTCATACTATGACCTCCTAGCATTAAAATTTGATTTAGGTTGTGTTGCATCACTAAAATGACAAGCATTCGCATGTACAATTTTCCCTTGGCGCAGGCGCAAACAAGCTCATTTCTATAAAGTATAAGTTATTATTTCCAATGCCTGACTCATGGGTTATGTAATAAACATTCTGGTAATGCATATTATGCAAAAAAATTGTAGGATATTCATTTTTTATGCCAAAAAAATTAAAGTCGAATTTGGGTAGAAAACACTGTTTAAACTGCATTTTCTTCCATTCAGAGTACTTTTTAAAGTGTCTCAGACTTCAGTAAATGCATACGTTTAGGTTTGATATATATTTACAGGTTGTGCCTTCTTATGATTCAATGAGTCGATGTGCCACTACAAAGGCTTGTTTTAATATCAGGGTTGAAGGTTCTAACTTTAGCTGTGTCTGTCACGATACTACTGAACACGCTATGAAAAACAGGACCTTTTTAAAACTTGGAGAAATTAAATAAAATATGGTGTCGCAACCCGCAACTATTTGATGTTAATAAAAAACGTCCTTAATGGAGTTAGCACCCACATAGAGAAAGAGAAATGGAGAATTCTTTTTTGATGAAGGAAAAAGAGGATGTTTGTGAGCAGGTACGTGATGAAGTCAGTAATGATAGAGGGGTGGAGAAATGTAGAATTACGGTTATAGGAACTAGGTAATACGTAGGAAGGAGAAGAACAATTGGGAAAATAGAATGCCGTGGAGGGAAGAGAGATGATGAAGGGGAGTAATAAAGACATGAAGAGTAGCGTGAGGAAGGTTGTATTGACGAAGGGAATAAAAAGGAATGTGGTATCGGTTGAGTAAGTGGGAGGGGAAAGATGAGATTGCAAGTTCTAGCAGTAGGGGTGAAAATATTGTAATTACCTAACGGGAGGCACTGAGTTTCATATGCTAATATGAAAGCGACGAACAGAGCTTGAATAAAGGCAAGTGACTAAATGATGAAGAAAATATCAAAACTCATTGCGAATGCAATTCGCAGTGCCAGTGGACTGGGGCAGAAAGCGGTCCCAATTGCTGGAGTTCAGTCTAACTTTAGCTGGGCCTACTGAGACGTTCATTCATTTAAGGTTGTTGAAATGTGTACCATTACATAGGATTGTAACAAGGATTTATTCTAAAAAGTGGTATGTGTGTTATTAAGTTTCGTGAATTATTCACAGTAAATGTAGTTTAATAATCTGGGAATAGAGATAATTTTTTTTAGCGCCTAAAAAGGAGAATTTATTTTTCAAAATAGAGTGAATTATTGCAAGTTAGGAGGAATTAGGGAGGCCTTCTGGCTTTGACAAATTCAGAGTGGCAGAAGCCGGGTCTAAGGAGAGCTGCAGAGGCTGGCTCAAGTTACGCTGCTGAGATGCTATCTTTGGTTTTCCCGTAGGCTGCCACGTTGACATTTATGACCTTTTAAATTAGGGCCTTGCCTCTGTGGAATGCAGAATGACCTTGCTACACGGGCCTCTGAAGGTGGGGTTTCTGGTTTCTCCACAAGAACATCAATAAAACTAAAGAACTTAATTCCAAAGGGAAAATATAGAAAAAGGGGTTTCTTTAAAAGCCCAAACATCGTGTTAAATACTTTGCAGAACTGATACATTTGTGTCTCGCTCTAAAATAAATGAAAATAAAATAATGTCTGCTAGTTACTGTTATTTAACAGAAAACGAAGTGTTGCATTAAGTCTTAGACAGACAATAAAATGCAGCCCCTTTTCTAAACATTTTGAAAGCTACATGCCTCAGTTAAAGCGATTTTACTAATCGAGGATTATTTTTCACAGTGGAAATTGTAGGTGCCAAATTAATATGAAGTGTCAGTGTAAAGATTTTTACTTTTAGAAAGGTAAAACTTAAGTGGCTGGATGTTGCAAGGACTGACAAGGGGGTACAGTTAAGTAATGGCAATTTATTTTTGTGTATTTGGTCCTATCATGAATTGTTCTTGCTGGTCCTGTATGTTAGAAGAGAGACAGTAACGTTATATTTGACAGCAGATTTCCATTGCCTGGTGATCTACTGTCAAAAAGGAGGGTAAGGATTTTAAACCTGACAAATTAAACAGGCCCAAATATTGGGTTTTGGGCTGCAGGTTTACAGTGCATAAAAGTACATGACATGGTGTTGTGTGTCACCGCTTATTTACATATGCTATTGTTTTGTCTATGCTTTTTGTGCTTGATATAGAGCAAGTATATCTGATGGCTTGACGTTTTGTGCGTTTTTATTATTTTTTGCATGTTTTCGTTGTTTTTGTTGCTGCTTTTTGATACTATTACAAGTTTACCTGTGTTGTGAGGGGATGGTCATGACGATGCCCATCGCTACGCAACAGTTGGTTGAACTTGTTCTGGTTACTAAATTCCACAGCTAATGATATTTCATGCTGTGAACATGAGAGACAACACTTCACCAGTGCATGTCTAAATTGGCTATAATGGTATTACAGAAAACTAAAAGAGATCTACAGGATCAAAGTGTGTCACCTGCAGTTAGTCACTTACTGCCCTTTCCCTTAAAGGAACAGGCAGCCTTACATTTATGTATCCTTGATTGGACCTAAGGATGAAATTATAGATCTGTGACTCAAGGTGGCCTAATTTCTATATTACATTAGTTAATGATGTTTTGCTTCCTAAGTAGCCTATGGCTTTTGTTCCTTAAAAGAAAACTAGGTTTTCATTTTTCCCTGAAGAAGGAACTGGAACATTACCTAAGATTACCGTATATGGTGTAGTCACCAGCGGTAGAGTTAAAATGTATGTAACTTTGGCCTTTTGTGTATCACCCGTACTCTTGGTGTAGTGTCACATGCCTGACTATCACCCAAGTAAATTCTTGTCCTTCCTATAGATTTTTATTTTTTATTGCTTTTGTTGCTTCTTCCCTGACCGATGTCGCATCATGCTTAGTTATTGGGGATTTTAGTTGTGTCCTAGTTCCAATTCCCTTTTCCGTATTCCTTTCACCAGTCAGCCCATTTATTATTGTAGGTGTATTGTTCAGGTACACACTTCCAGACTGCAGTGATGCACCAGGAACCTCCATATTATGTATAATCCCCTCTTGTATGACCAGACTGGTTTTCAAGAATTGTCCCTAGGCCTGCTTCAATGTTTTCCAGCCTGACTGTCAAGTATATTATATTATAGTAAGACAAGTTTTCCATCCCGATAGGAGATAACTTACGTTTACCTTTTTTGAACATGACGAATTTTCAATGTCTATTTTTTAATGTGGTTTTTACCCTTTTTGTTCCTGCTGCTTTTATTTTCGGTGGGATCAGAAGTTTCTAATCATGCAAATATCAGGACCCTCTAGTTCTTGTCTTTTGTTTTCATATCTGACTATTAGCCTGTGTATTGCCTAGTGCACCTGATGTGAAAGGTTTCTACATGCCTATGATAATCTGTACCATGTGATTTCTCTATTGAGATGTCCTAGATAAGGAATTTAGAAACACTTATATGTAATCATTGAAGAAAAAAAAATGTGTTTGCCCTATTAGACAATGCCACCATATGTGAAGACATCCATTTAGATAGAATTCTCGTGTAGTTATCTACCCTTAGATGATGGAGGCTCTCACACGGAAACCCAATTGAAAAGCTTAGAGGCACTGTTTTGCCTACTGCCTTTTTATTTGTATTGCTTCCTGAGAAAGACAGTGTATTCTAGACGAAAATCGTCCCATGGCGTGTGGCCACTCCTTTGAAAATCATAGGCCACCTGTTTACAGTCCCCTTGTTATACAACGAACTGTTTAAAGCATCACACTTGCTTCATCAGAAGGCGTTCAACATCAGAAAAGAAGGAGGAGCTGGTTTTGCCACAGAACCAGAATTCCAGTGCAAAAGAGCGCCTGTCATGTGCTGGTAACCTCTGACAGCGTGCAGTCCCTTGAGCCCCTTGGCCTGAGTTTTTGGCCACACACCCCCCCCTTTTTTCCTTTGCTTCAATGGAAGTGCAGTGCACCGGTGGATCCAAGATTGACAGAAGGCACTACATTCCAGTGCCCATGGAAGAGCAGCCTGAGCGTCCTCTGACACTGAATGACGAGTGTTGGAGTCTGAGAATGGTCCCGAATCTGCACGAGATGACCTGTGCCCTTGATCAATGGAGAGCACACTACCTGTAGTGCCTGCCGCAAAGGAAAAATACTGGCGCACTGCCTTGAGACATTGAGACTTTTTCGAGTGAGCTGTGGGTGTTTGCCAGGAGGGCACTCCAACTAAGCAGTACTTTTCTCATGAAAGGCTTGAATGAAGAGGCCCAGGCAAAAGAAAACAACAGAAGAAGATTTGATGGACAATAGATGCCTGCCAGAGAGGCTTTTTGAACGGACTCTGGGCATAGGTGGTTTCACAAGAGGTTTCCGTGTGATTGTATAGACTAGGTGTTAGAAGACTGTTTGTTTTGCTGGCATTGTCTAGTATAAGCAGAATAAAATCCATTTTCTGTGGAAGAGTACCCCCTTTTCACCTCAGAGCATTGATGAGGGTCACCACTGTTTCACCTGAACATACAAAATGTATAGGAGCCCTAAAATGTTACTAAATAATTTTAGGATTTGCTTTTTGCTCAGGGTTGTAGACATTTATTATTTCATTTGTAATAGTGGTCGCTACTTTCTCCCGTTGTCTATATATTCTTAATAACGTGTTTTCTAGTGTTTTTTTAAACATGACGTTGTCATTTATGGGTGGGATTGATTTTCTCTACTCAATTGACTTCTGCACCCTCTTCCCAACCTATGTCTTTCCCTACCACTGTTTCTTTGCACTCTTTTCACCCTTTTCCTGAACATGAGCAGGTTAAAAGATCAGAATTCGTAAGCAATTCTTTGTACAGCTTCTGCATCGACACTAGTTAGTAGTAAACATCACTAATTGTTGGGGGTGTGATCTTATACCACCTAGATAGAGGTATTCCTTATTTTGTCCTGCCATATGTGGCCTTTGTGCTACTACATGTGTAAGGAGACGTGTCCCGTGAGAGTCGCTAAGTAATAGGATGATGCTACAGCAACATCTCCATGACTTCATGTCTGTAGACCTGGACTCGGATTGATGAGAGTATAGTTATTGCCTATGTAAGGGCAAAAGGAGGGTCTGTCGTACTTTAAAATTTGGGACCGCGTAGGAGGCAGGGCCCTACCCCTGTCTATCCCGGTATTAGCGAACCGCGAATGGTCAATGCGGTATGTACAAGTGCTTTGTGTAACGTTTTAGCTATGAATGCACTATGTATACGTTATTATACATTGACTCCGTGGGTTCCATCTTGGAGCGGTGGCCATCTTATAGTTGCCCTCACATAGGCTACACTTTACTTTGACTTCTCTGTGACCTGTGCAAACTGACTCCACTGCCCGAGGTCAGCCCTGTCCGGCCGGTTCCTTTTACTGCGGCCAAATGGGATTAGCATCAGGGCCCGAGGCATCATAAATTCCTTCTTCCCACGCGAACCCTGACTAATCTCTTTCACACCTGACTCTTCCTGCTTTATGGCTTGTTTTACAAACAGGAGGTGCCCGTGTTTATTGGGGCCTGCTGATATCTGATGAGGGATCTGAGCCTTGCTGGGTAAATAATTGCGGGCTGGCTGAACTGAAATGTGGGATTGTAATCATGACTCTGCTTGTTCTTTGAAGTAAAATATGTGAATGACCAACTGCAAGAGAAGGGCGGTGTTGCCCAGAGCGTAACATTCTCCATAAAAGAGGAGACTGGTTTCTGTTCTGGAGACTGCCTCATTCAGTTGCTAAGGCTTCTGTGCGACGTAGTCTCACTCATTTGAGTTTAATAAAGATGTCTTTTCATATTTCAGCTTCTGTTGCCAAGTTCTTTGTTATATTATCAAGATATGCAGAATTTTATAATACCACATCAGGAAGTACTCAAAGTCATAGGGTGCTACCCCTGGCACCTCTGGGGTCTCAAAAATTGGAGTACTTCAATTCCCCCCCCCCCCCCGTGAGCACCCCCCACCCCTCAGGTATGCCAGCCGCCGCTGACAGAAATGCCCATGATTTAGGCCTGAAAAAATTTTCAGCAATAACACTCACTTAATGGAGCGCCATTTTTTGGTTGTAACAGTCAGTCAGATTACTGCAAAGCACGGTCACCTGCTATCATAATCCGCGCTTACTGGATCAAGATAAAACATCTCATTTAATGAAAGAAAAATAAATTTCAGTGATAAAAATGTGACGAAAGTTCTATCAAAAGAAAAAGTCGAATTAAATGACAAGTGTAGTTGTGATTTAAATAGTCTCCAGTTAGACCAATGGACACAATAAATATGACCACACACTCGATTGTAGAATGAAATGTGATTGATTTCCCTTCTCTGTACCGCAAATATAGGGGTAAAATGGAAACACAATAGACACATACTTGAGGTTTATTATCCTACATGCTTAATGGTGCACTGGGTTCTCAACTGTGTCCCCTGTACCGTTGTTTTCAGCAACCCGGCATGTATTTCAAATGGTGCTTTAAAAGGGTAACCAGGTAGAATGCAGCTGCAGGACCATCCATTGTACCAAAGGGGGGGGGGGCTGTTTTTATGTCCGCAATAGCCTTGACCACGTCTCCTGGTGCAAACAATGCACACTTTTTAAGAGCAAGTACACTACTTCAATTCACAACGGGAAGGTGCAGGACTGTGGACGCGTATGTACCCAATTAGGATGGAAGGGGACTGGGGTTCACCTCTTCAGTGCAACATACACACGCACTGATTAGGTTCAAAATACACAGCTGAGGGCCGGAGAGGAGGTTAGACACACGGACTATGGCGGTGAGGGAAGCACAGGAGGCAGTGCAAGTGCCTGGGGTTATCTCTCGCCCTCGAGCGCAAGGAAGCCAGAAGGACAGGAACAATTGCTGTCCTTTAAACTCGGGTGAGCTAACCGCCAGATATCAGGACCAATCTAAAGCCCCCTGTCCCATATTCCTGATGAACGTATGACAGCCGCGGTGTAAGCAGTCAATCCTTCACCAACAGCAAGTCTCCGACTACCGCTCCCTCCCTCAAGCATGCCGGCCGCCGCTGCTGCCTACACATAGTAACAAAGCAATCACTCCCCGCGGCAGGTGAAAGAAGATTTAAAACAAAAGTACATCTGCAGGTTACATTACAAACACCCTGATCACCTAGAAATGCACTTCATTATTAATAACTCTCGTGATTCTGATTTGCATGCATGTTTCTATTTCATCTGTTTGAACAAAGTGACAGGCAGAAATATGGTAAATGTTAATTTTTTTAAAGCAGTGCCCATATTAAAATGTGTTTAGCTGTCGGGGAGAATGTGGCCAAGCCTCAAGAATTTATATTTTACATTGTGTGTTTAATTTTCGTGCTGAACACAAACATGTTTCTGTGTCAGGCTCTTTTTATTTTCCATTTTTTGTTTATATTGAAATGGGTGTTCTGTGCACGACTGTTATTAGCACTCGGCCTAAACACAGGTCTAAAATCTAACATGTTTTACCACATTTTAGCCTTCCTGTTTCTCACTCTTTAATCTGCTTGTATCAGTACTTTAGCATGCCTTTCGCTTTACCTGTCACTCAATCTCTAACTATTTTTGATCTCTTAATTTCTCTAGGACCCTCTTTTCATTTCACACTCTTTCTCTCTTTATCACTCATGTTGTTCTTTCTCCTCCTCTATACCTTTTGTACTCTATATCTTCCTCTCTCATCTCTTTCACCCTGTCTCTTTAAGCATCTCTAGCATTCTGTCTCCGTCATTTAGAAGCCTCCATCAGTGGCGAAAGTTCCACTTTGCCACACACATTTGCTCATTTTCACCACTATGTCAGAAACAGCAGTTCACTTGTTGGCTTTGTTTAATGCTATTTGCACTTGAATTGTCTTTAAATTGAGCCTTCTCTGTCTTTCATGAATATTTGACCTTTAATATTCTGTAGTTGTCATTCGATGATTACAACAGTAGGAAGAGCGATTGAAGTTTATTGTGGGCCAGTTTCTACCGTGTAATGTATTTTCAATGAGCGAGAGGACCACATGGGTTATAGAGGATGTTTCACATTTTCTGTCTGTGCAAGGGTTCAGGTATATTAACTCCAAGGTGTAAAGATCTGGGTCTTGCAATTGCTTGTCAGTCATTGAATAAGTCATTCATATAGGTTGCACAGCCGCTTCCTCAATGGAATAACTCTTTAAGAACTTGCTGTAGAACTCTATGTAGCCAACATGTGCTCAGCCTCCGCATATTTATTGGTGGCGCATGAGTCTGAGCAATGACCGGGATGGAAGGAATCACACCTGGGATAATACCTTCTCACTTTCACACAACTGCATAATCAAAGCACCGATCATCTCCTTCTCATCGCTACACCATAAGTTTTTGTCATTCCAGAACATCAAGCGCAGACAAGTTTAGACCCCACCTTTGGAGTGCATAAGGGTCTGATTCTAACCTAAGGCTGGTATAATTGCATAGTGCTCACAAAGGGATGCTGTTTTAACTGCAGATTACTATAATGTTTAGAAAGCCTGGATTTTCAACACCGGCCATGTATTAGACATGCTCAAATGTGTAGTAACTGCTGCCTAACTTTTTTTTTTAAAGAGACATGAAATAGGAAGGATCTAAGATACTGTTCTCTAAATGCAAATGGGTTTTGGCCTCGAGGAAGGAGTGTTATTAATAAATTCCTGATATTCTGTAGATGACAGCTACTGAAAGCAGTATAAAGATCAGGACCCTTGGAATGTCATATTTAGTGTCATATTCCCTTACCAATTCAGTGATCCACTAACATTGGAAACATTTCTGTAAAATTACAGCTGCAGATCCATTCCAGGAAACTGAGGGCAAAAGGTAAACAGAACCTGACAGTCCGCATGAGCCAAACATCAATGAGAGGCAAAGAAACTCAATAATAGACCTATAAAAGAAAAGGGAACCAAACAACAGTGTGGCAAGTAAAGAGAGAAAATTAGGTTCTAAAATAGCTTGGCTACAAAAACTGAGCACAGTGCTAGTTGAATGTGAACCTTCTTGGCTGCGGGATAAGGGGACAGGAGGACATCACCGTGATGTATGTGATCTACATGGCTTTCACCACTGCTCTCAGTACTGTTCAGGAGTGGTAACATGCATGCAAATTGAACTGACTCAAGATGGGGACCCTTCTGTTGAAGTTAAGAAGCTAGGGAGTAGGAAGAATCACAGACATCCGAAAGTTAAATTCTGGTCTCAGACAACAAAGATTGCAAGCGTGGTGCCATAGTGATCTACCCCTGCTGTATTCATTCATGAGTGGATTTTCCGAGGAGGTAGAAGGCAAGTGAGCCCCTTACACATTAGACTTGTGAAAGAATAGCACACAGTGGCACAGATGGACAGAGCATGTGGTAGGCCGGCATCTGATTAGACTGACAGTGTTGCCAGTCATTGTCTTTGTTAGAACAGATTCACAATTGCTTTATTAACCTTCCTGCTTTCTCAAATTTGCTTGAAAATGCACCATTTGCCCACTCTTTTTCCAAATTTTTCTCAGGGGTAGAACCCCCCCGAACGTTCCATAGGTGGTTCGGGCTCGCTCGCTACGGTGCACTACGATAATTGTTTTACGCCTCACCACTTTCAAATGTCACCAGCCGCCACTGCTGTGATGTCTATTTTAGTTGACTTCCTGACTCCGCTAAAAGCAATATGTATGCTAAAGAGTTTGTAGCTGCCAGAACACCTGGTCTCAGACTCAACTGTCAATCTCTTAGTGCTGCCATAAGCACTCCTGCTCCCCCTCCTAATTTGCTGACTACGTGATTTCCCATCTGCCCATGTTTGACGGTAACTATTCCTGTGTAGGCCTGTACCTTCTATTTGTATCCACATGCTTAACGGTGCAGAAAAAGCTGTATATAAGGCCTGTGTTCTGTGACTTCAATGTACTACCTCAGGTAGCACTTGAGAGTGCTGTGTGGATGTAGTCCCACTCATGAGTGATTAATAAACTTGTTATTTGAATTCCGGCTTCAGTGCCAATCTCTATATTGTTGGTCTAAGGACCCGTGGACAAAGAAGGGTGACCCCTGCTCCGGTGTGCTCATTAAGTAGCACATTTCCACAGACCCATCTTGCTCCTTTGCAGACAGAAGGTCAGGAAGAGGCTCAGTCTCCTCTTCCATCCCAACATCTGTTGCTAGGAGCCTGCCCACTTCAGACCTATCCAAGTGGGGCTTCAGGCGGTTCACATGTAGGACCTGCAAAGGGTTCCTAGGAGATTGCAAGTCCACCAGGTAGGTGACGTTGCTCTTGTACTCCACCACCTCAAATGGTCCGGTCCACTTATCCTGGAGCGCACAAGGCTCCACGGAGGCCATGACCCACACTTTTTGTCCACGCTAAAACTCGATCAGAGTGGCATTCTGATCATACCAACGTTTCATCTCCTCCTGGCTGGCTTCCAGATTCGCCTGAGCGAGTTGTCTGAAGCGCATAGTCTGGTTTCTGAAGGCCAGCATGTAGCTATATACATCCTGGGGAGCTTTCTCCCAACCTTCTTTCACCAGACTCAGAAGTCCTCTCACAGGATGGCCATACAGTAGTTCAAAGGGACTGAACCCTAAGGACTTCTGTGGCACCTGTCTGTCAGCAAACATAAGGCATGGCAAGAGGACGTCCCACTTATGCCTCATGGGTTCACCAAGACCCATAATCATGCCCTTCAGTGTCCGTTTGAATCTCTCAACCAGCCCATTACCTTGGGGGTGGTAAGGAAGTGGTGATCTTATAGGTTACACCGCACTCCTGCCACAGGGACTTCATATACTTAGATATGAATTTGGTACCACGGTCGGACACCACCTCTCTGAGGAACCCCACACGGGAGAAAATCTCCATCAACGCACAACCCACCAAGGGGGCCATCAAAGTCTGGAGAGGGATGGCTTCGGGTACCGGGTGGCATGGTACACCAAGACCAGGATGAACCTGTTGCCATGGCTGTCTTGGGATCCAGAGGCCCCACCATGTCAATGCCCACCCTCTCTAAGGGGGTGCTGACCACAGGGAAAGGTTGAAGAGCCTTGTACTTCCTCCCACTCTTACCACTTGCCTAGCAAGTCCTACAATGAGTAGCAGAACTCTTGCGCATTTGAGGCCACTAAAAACCTTGCCTTGCCCCATATGTCCTGCTAAAGGCACATCATGGGCAAGTCCCAGTAGGAAGGCTGTGAAGTGCTGGGGTACCACCAGCACACAGGCTGACTCAGGCTCAGCAACCTTAGGCTCGCTATACAGGAGACCATTCTACCAGTAAATCCAATGTGATCCAGACCTATCAAGGCAAGAAAATACCTACTTTCTAAAAGTGGTATTTTAAAACACAGAATGTAAAAATCAGCCTCACTAAAAGATGCATTTTAACATTCTGAGTTCAGGGATACTAAACTTTATTTTCCCATCTTGTTCCCAGGGTCAGTTATGTTTATAAGATGTTAAAAACAAGCTCCCCATTCTGGCCTATGGGAACAAATAGCCTCGCAATAGTGAAAAACGGAATTGGCAGTATTTCACTATCAGGACATGCCACATACATCAGGGCATGTCCTACCTTTCACATACAATGCACCCTGCCCACAGGGGTACCTTGGGCCTACCTTAGGGGTGACTGATATACAGAAAAGGGGAGGTTTAGGGACTGGCAAGTGTGTGTACTTGCCAAGACGAAATGGCAGTCTCAGACTGTACACAGGCTCCGCAATGGCAGGCCTGAGTCACATTTTACAGGCTGCTTCTGTGGGTGGCACAATCAGTGCTGATAGCCCAGCTGCGGGTTACAGGCCCTAGGCACACCTGGTGGACTGCACTAGGGTCTGACAAGTAAATCAAATAAGCCAATCATGAAATCACTAATCCATAACAACAATTTACAAAGGGAGCACTTGCACTTTGGCACTGAACAGCAGCGGCAAAGTGCCCAAAGCATCTAGACCAGCAAAAATGGAGTCCTATACACAGCAAAACACAGGAGGCAACAGCAAAAAATAGAAGGGAGACCACGCCAATGGTGCCAAGTCTAACACACATGTTTTTTGGTCAACAAAGAAAAAGTTCATATGTGCTGTTCTTGTGATTCTGTTGCTATTGACCTTGGGTGGGGTGTCATGGGTTTTGGAGCATAATAAGGATGTGACATCATTTACTGAGGTTAAGGTTACCCCTCAAGTTCGACAGAAAAGAATGACACAGAGTAATGTCTTTTTAGACACACATAAAAGATTTTTTGGAGAAGGTACAGCTTGTTATGCTACTGAATCAGTCACTGTTTATGGACTGCTTACCCATTGTCACTTGTCAATTATACGTATACCGCCCATCCCAATTCGTAGAGGTAAGGGGTGAGTTTGGTATGGGGTATCCTGGCCCTTGTCTATATTACAGAAAGCCAAGAGGAGGGGGTATCCGGGGTGTGAAAATAATATGTATTATGATAATTTGTATATGAAAGAAGAGAACGTTATCTTCGTGGGCTGGCACTACCAAGATTTAACTGTCATCCGGAAATCTGGTTATTATCCTGCCTGTTGGCCGATAATAAATAGTACTGACACATTTCTGTACATTAATTGTTCTGGGATAGTGTTGTTCAAAAATATGATGTCTTTAGCGAAAGATAAGGATTCGAGTACCTTTGGAATGAATACTAGATGTGCTCCATGGATTATGAAGGACCAATTCATGCACACCCAGTATTTTATTTCCTATCTAATTGTACTTACTCAAATGTTTATAAGGGCACATATGATGTTGCTCTAGGAATGGTGCTTCCACTAGGCGTGCCTTGTAAGTACAGTAAGCCAAGTGTAAGATGGGTAAAAAAGAACATTGACTGCAGAATTTTGTGATGGAGTGACAGATTTAGAAGTCAACAATTACAGTAATGGGATCACTTTGGATACATTCTCTCCTCCACAATTACGTTTGGTGGTACTGCTATGGCTAGGGGTGAGCGAGCTAGAGAGTATTTCGGATGTAAGCTGCAGATATTATCAAACTCTACAGTAGCAGCTTTGCGTGACATCACCACTCAATTGGAAAGTATGTAGATTTTTTCCAAGCAGACTAGATATGCAGTTGACTTCATCTTGACTAAGAGTGGTGGTGAGTATGCTGTAGTCGGGGAACAGTGTGTAGTCGGGATCAAGAATATGGAACAAAATATCACTAAACATATTAGATATCTTGGAGAATGTCAAAGGAATGGAAAGTGGAAATTGGAGTTGGTTGTTGTTTGGCAATTGGGGTTGGATTTTTTGAGAAAATACTTTATTTAGTTGTTGTGCTGATACTTTGCTGTATCCTCATTCAATGTCTCCCATTCTGTTGTTCCTATTGCACCACTCTTTTCGTTCCAAAGAAGACACCCATCCATGATACTAATGCTGCAATTATGGTACAAAAAGACAGAGACGACCTTATGCATATTGATGAGGGCATTTTTGAGACTTCTTCCTTCCTTACTGTTTCTGTCCCTGATCCTGAGGATATGGACTGTTCATAGTCAACTTTACTTATGATTTCTGTTCTATTGTTTTACATATTTTATATTGTTATAAAATGTTTAGCTCATGCTAAAAGGAGGGACTGTTAGAATAAAAAGAATTCTACTTATGCATTCTTACATGTGTGTTCGCGGCACCATTTATATGTAGGTGCCATTTTGGGTTACAATAAAAACTTATACTCGGCTGTTTCTGAGAAAAGGCTTCCGTTAGGTTCTGTTTCTCCAAGGTTAGGTTTTGCTTCACAAATGAATACCCTGTTTTTATTAGTGCATTCCTTTCCCCTTAGAATGAAGCCTTCTCCCACTTGTCTAGTGGCGGGCACAGGCAGAATTGCCTTGACTGCTAGATAGTGTATGCCCGGCTGCAGAATCGAAACATATTTTTCGTATGCCACTGTTCTGCTGCATCTGCTTGGAAAATTCCATTGTGGGTGTGCCTTCATTGGTTCTGAAATGTACATAATGTAGCTCTATGCTTGCTGTCAGTCCCTTTCCAGCATTCTTAAGCGACTGGGCAGACTGGGCTCCGCTCTGAGTGTACCTGAATAAACAGATATTGGTTTGTATTCTCTACTGTCTGACTTACTCTTCATTTGGTATGGACGGCAGAGAGGTGGTCGTGAGTGACCCAGGTGACCCTAATCTGGTCACTTCCTTCACAGATTCACCAAAACAGTACTTCAAAGGGCAGAAGATGGATGGATTATGAACACAGCACTTACAAAGGATGATGGACAGTTAGGCCAATGTCGAGATTCAGAAAGTATTTTAGTAGGAGGACAAGTCTGAAGATATAATGGAGCATTCTTTGGCCTTTCGGTAGATCTTACGAAAATAATACTTGTGTATCCTTCCTCATGCTGGAGATTACATTTGCTCTAGTAGGTTGGCGCCTCATCCACTGTCTTTCGTCCTAATCTCCTGCCACATCTTTAGTCCCAATTATTGCAGAGAAAAGTTTGTATCACTGTCTTTGGTAGAGGTGACAGGGCAAAGACTTCTCTAAAATGAAACAGGTCTGGGGCAACAAGCTAGATTTGAGTTCTTTCCTTACAAGTATGAAATAAGATCAGCTTTCTTACCAGGCATTTTAAGTAACTTCTTCTAAATAATTCTGCTACAGAATATATGGTATACGGTACACTGTGTCAATTTGTATTAAATAAAACAAAATCACAGAAACGTGTTCTGGATGGTCTTGCCAACGTGTTTTATTTTCTTTTGGATGACGTGATTAAACACAAACTCCAAAATAGTATTAAAACTCATCGTGACAATTTATGCTTTTCCTGCAACATTGCAAAATCACGCAAACTTTGATTACCATGCACAGCATGCAGAGAAACAACATTAACCAGTATCCAAGAGAGTTGGTGAAATTGAAAAATCAACATACAAAGGTAGCACAGAATGAAGTGAAGCATAGCACAGTACACTGAGAATGCTGAAAAAGACACATTTTACATTGCTATCAAACTTTCTATCACAGTCAGTTTTACAGACCTATCAATGAATGTAGATTATACTGAGTAATATATATCCCTTAGATGCAATAACGAAGTGCTTCATGAATTCAGAAACATTATACTCACATATCCTACTGACAATACTACATCAGTTGTTCAGAGTAACGCTACACCTACCTAGGGAATTCAAATATTCAAACAACGACGAGGGCACAGAACTTTCCTCCCAATTCTATTTACACTTCTTTCTGATCCGACAACCCTGGATGGATTTTGATATAAGTGAGACATTAAAGCAGACCTCAAACATGGCAACCCACAGGAAATTACTAAATGTTGAATAATTAAATTGATCCATCTCGCCCGATGCATACAGAGAGGCTGCGTACATCTTTTCAGAATATAGTTAAGATGTGAAATATGAAAAGCTACTTAGTTAACTCAGAACTGCATAGACCCTCTTCCATTAACAACTTGTAGAAGGGCTGCACAATCGAATCAGATCCAGTAAGCCTAGTAGATATGTTTAAATGGAAGAAGTGGTAGTGTACATAAAGTTGCAGATGAATACTTTTGTCCTGCCTGATGCCTTCAGAGCTTTCCTTCTAATGATTCCAACACTCCTCGATTTCGCTTCCAAAACGGGCTCCAGTTTCCATCTTGATGAACGCTCCCTCTAATACTTGTAATTGTGTAGCACTGGGTATCCCTCAATACAGAAATACTGTACTTGGATCAGAATATGAGAAGTTGGTGGAGAGACTGCTAGGTTCTGTATAACCATAGGGAAAACTATTTAGTCAGACATTTTGACTGAATCTGATGGAGAGTTGTTTTAACTTTTGTAATGTGTGCAACATATTTTGAAATGAATTAGCCATATTTTACCCCAAAGTCAGCATGGGGGTATTTATAAATATCAATACAAATAACTATACCAGTAGTTCTCTTTGAGAAATGCTATAGAGGGCTGAGAAACCTGCTCTGGCTAATGCCATGAGATATTATAACTAGATTTAGTGAGCCTAGGCAGGAGGATATCCGAATCAATGTGCAGGCTGGGTGACTAAATTACCTATCAAATCCCTAAGAGTAGACACTGTCCATGCAAAAACCCTAAACTCTGCCCTAACATAATACACTTTAACGCAATTTTGAATGGTGCTCAAAACCACTTATGATTAAGATCTACAGACAGATTAGTCAGGGAAGTTTCCATTCGTTTGGGTCACAGCAAAGCACTGAGTCTTTGATGTCACATTGTCAAGAGATTATGTGGTCCACAGTCAAATACATGTGGCAAAAGTCGGCTTGTTTGGGTAGTCATTATTAGTGGTGCTGCTAATACAAACTAGCAAAAGACACACAATTGATGAACGGAATGCAAACTAGGCATTTGAGCACAGCTTGAACATCAAGAGTTAGAAAGATGGCATTCAGCTTAAAAGAGTTTGAAATGCACTCACTTATAAGACACCATGATTACTCATGAAGGAGTTGTTAGCAGGGACCAAGATTTGCATTGGGACAGGCAGCTGATGGTTAGGGGTATGGGTGGTCACATTTTCATGAATTCTATTTTGTAGGCCTCGTTCCCCCAATGGCACTATGTGATGTTAGAAGGGTGGATAATGGCATGAGGCAGAAAAGCTCACCATTTTGGAAAAGGCAAAGTATAGTATAGTGCCCTTTAATTATACACATGGCACGCCACAAACACAATATGCTTTTCTAAACTGGATATCTAATTACATGTTCATATACCACAATGTTCGTTATAGACCACAATGCTGGCAGAAGTAATGTGCTACTTCCTTATAGAACCAACAAGGAAGTACAATAATAGGTTTGCTGGACACCTTGTGAGCAGCAAGATTTTGAATGGCACACACTGTGCTACTGTTCACTAACGCTTTCAGAAAATTGATGGACATGTGTGTCAAGGATTTAAAATCAGCCAACAGGACATGTATAACACAGCCAGGCCTGTAAAATACAGTGTCGCTGCCAAAATATTGGCCTAATGTGCTATACTCCTGAAATGCATGCTAGAACACAGTCTGCTAGTAGCAACATTTATGATTTATTTTCTTAGTGCTTAATTCATACACTGGTTATTTGGCTTGGCATTTTTTAAATATGTGAGTCATTTCTCTCTCTGCTCTAATCAATGCATGCATGTCTCCCTGCAAGCAGGGGAGCCATTTAAGTTGAATAATGTTGAAAATTAATTTTAAAGTGGATATTTGTATTTGTGTTTTGTAAACCTCCTTCCAAGTTGTTGGTCAAATTCTCTATAAAAATTGCTAACAGAAATTCTTACATTTGATGTAATGACTGTATTAAATTTATAAAGGACAATACATTCAGGAGTAATACGACTCACTTCTTGCAAAAGTAGGTGATATTGAGATGAATTTGTGCAGAGGCAGAAAACGTATTCTCAATGGGAGAGGGTCAAGAGAGCTTATGCTTAGCTTCTGGGGCATCTTAGACATACCCTAACATTTAACAGAGAATCCTTGTTCTGTTCTCCGAGTTGCTAGTTCAGTGGAAGGGATAGCTCAAACATGCGAAAAAAATGAACTATTATATCCCGTGGTAAGCAGGGCAAGATTCTGGACGGAATTAAGAACTGAGTGACAATGAGATATTTATGGCCAGCCGCAAAGACACAAGAGTAAAATTAGACTTCAATATTCTCAGGTGTACTTGTTTACTTGCAAAACATTTGATAGAACATCTAGAACCAAGTATTTCAAGAATTGCTTCAAGAAGAACTTGCAAAACATTTGATAGAACCTCTAGAACAAAACATTTCAAGAATTGGTAGAAATAGAAACTATGATAAGACTGCTGGATGTTGAAGTCATCTTAAATTAACTGAAGCAGATGTACTATAATGAACTAAAATGTGTCCACTAAATTAAGGTAGGAATTAAAATACTGAAAGACCAGTGACAGATGTACCAATATGAAGAAGGTTTACACAACAAAGTGGGTCTGATTTATTATACTGAACCCAAAGGCTAATTTCTGTCTCTTTCGTTTCAGGCTCTTGAAAAAAAGGGAGTTGATGTGCAGCGAGAGGTGTTATGTTTATATGTCGAGTTATAGTAATCAACACAAGGCCCCATAAGAGAAACAGTAAGAAACATCCACATGCCCTTCTGCAAAGATGCCTGTAAACTAGGTTTTAATGTTCAACCTACCAAACTGTACAGTCTTCTTAAAATTCATAATATTACCAACGTAAAGAACTGTAATTAAAGTAAAATTAAACTGCAAATAATTAAATCCTTTCATTATTTGAAAATAAAATAGGCCAAGAATAGCTACCCTGAATCAAAAATCTGAATAGCAGAACTAAGCTCAAAAAGCCAACACGTTAAGGGTGAAAAACAACCAAGAAAAATAAACTGACTCCATTTTATTTATATATCACAAAAGGGCAACTGACTGAGTAATTTTGCTGGTACAGCTAGGTTGGTGTAAAAAAAAAAGTAAGCTTGGAAGTAGAGACTTTTTTCAGGTAGAAAAGTATGGCAAAATAAAAAAGAATACATATTTTGCAAGTCCTCTTAATTATAGCTCTGAAACAAAGACCTGGTTCTCCATCGCTGACACGGATTATCAGTGGTTAAACTGAAACTCACTTTCGGCATTTTTTAAATCGAGAAATTCTATATGAGCACAGTGTGTGATCACTTCATGGTTCTAAAACATTTTTAACCATGAAAATAATATTAAGGCATATTTGTTTAGAAGCCTCGCATTTTCTTATTCGTCATTAATCATAGTCCATTTTATATTTGAACTTGAAGAGTGATTCTTTTGCTGGCTTGACTATTTTACCCTTCTTTCTGTGTGTGGCTTTTGTTTTACTCTATTGTCATGTGAAACAACAAATCAAGAGCTTGTGGGTCTGAGATTAAATTACCTTAGAATGGCTGAACATTTACCTACACCCTTCCAAATAAATATTAGATGTATGAATACCTACTGTTAGTTTTTTTTACCATAAATTAGCCTTTTTAGTTAACACGTGCCCACATTATAGTGAATGTGAAGCACATCTATTCTCTATTTTCTCAAATGCCAATATCGGAGGAAAATACTTTGCTCTAAGGGTGTAGGGAGGAAAAATATAAGGAGGCAATTAAACCTACTTGCCAATAAACAAAATGTACATATACAGAGCTTTATACTACAATGTAAATGAGGGGATAGACTGAGTCTGGCTACTCCCTCAGTACATACAAATAAAGTATCAGTGATGATAGTAAATACATTTTCTTCGAGCAAAAGTTATTAGATTTCCAAACACGTTGGTCTGGAGTCACTGTGTAAGCGACTATGATTTTTACTTCAATCATCTAATAGGAGACTTGTATGGTTTAAAAAGTTGCTAGAGGTCGACTGTTTTAGTGTAATCTAAAGTATACTTTCTCTCTCTTCTCCAAAACCTGCAGTTTCTGATGCACCAACTGTGTGTAGTTCAGATGCATCTTTGGCACGCTTATTAAAACGATTACCTCGCTTTACAGCCACCCCTCTAAGGTTCTCATTCTGAACAGGTATGCCATTGGAACTTGACCCAGGATGAATAATTACTGGAGAGTCTTCCAGCTCTTCAAAATGTTGATTGGCTCGATTTACTGGAGCACTGTTATTATTTAGGGTCACAGTGCTTGGGGTTCTGTTCAGGTTGTAAGCTTTCTGACAGTCAGGCCAATTCTCTTCTGGACTGCTTGCTATTAAGCTGCTCTCCGATGGGCTCTTCTTATCTTCAGAGCAGATAGACATGCGTGCTAAGCTAGAATCCTGAAGACCACTTAGACTCTGAGGAATTCCTCTTCTTCTACTCAAGGCATCTTCACTCTGCTGAAGCAGACTGGATTTTTCAAGCTGTGAATCATCAACTTCCTCATTGTTAAGAGAGTGATTTGGAGAACTTTCATTAGATCTGACACCAGAGTCGGAGGAATCTTTTTTGTCTAACATGGCATCTGATAGATACTCCTTTGCTTTAATTAAGGCCCTAACAGATTCTGACCCTTGCTCAGTAATCTTTCCCTGCCTGTCAGCTTTCTCCTCAGTCTTCCTGCTTTTCCCTTCCTTAAGTAGTGGAGTATTATCTGACTCCTCGGTACCAGATTCATCCTCATCACTTGGAAGTTTCTGATAACGCAGGCCAGGCCCTTTAGGTTTTAAATCTGTTCCATTGAAAATGTTTGCTCTTTCTGAACATTTTTTTCCTGGAAACAGTTTGCTGCCAGACTGATCTGACTTCTCATCTTCTTCAGTGATTGGATCCAATGGTGATGCATCAGCAGTTGAAACACCTGAAGAGCTGTAATCTACCATATCACTCCTCTTTAACAGAAAAGATTTCCTTCCATCTTCTTGTTTCTGATCTCCATCTTTCCCTTTATCTTGATCTGTACTTGAATAAAGAGAGCCTCCAGAAGTACTCTGGCCCATGCAATAAGGACCTGAGCTGCTTGGAGAAGATCTACCACTCATAGTAGTAGAACTTGCGCCACCCCCTTCAATTTGTGCCATTTGAGCAATATATTCTCTATAAGCATCTCTGTATTCTGCTTGCACTTTATCAGTAAGCTTTGAAATGTCATTGGTGGAATCTTGAGAATTGAGGCTTGAAAGGCTTGGTGTTCTGTGAGTTGGCCCCTACGAAAAAAGAAAACAATTGAATAAGCCAAAGAGATAAGTCTAATTCGATGCACACATCACCATCCTTCTAAAAAGAGCTGCTGTAGCAAGGATTGCGAGGAAAGGCCTACAGCTATAAGGAACAAACATGAATGGGTATGCACTGCAGCTATTATACTTCTTTCTACATAAATTGTATTTACTTACTCTTGCACATGCTTGCAAAATCATATTTGCATCTGTAAAACAATAATAAAACTGTACCACCAAAAACAGAAGAGTGAACCTTTAAAGATCTACTAAAAGTTTCATAAACATGAAGAGCATTATAAAAGTAAACATTATAAAAGTAATATTTGCTGAAATGTCATTAAAACAAATATGCCGGTTTGCCAACAAAGCTTGAATGTTACAATATAGACATTGTCACCTTTCCTTGGTAAGTCCTCACGTGCCATATCTATGAACATGCAGACTTAGCGCCTTCTAAACAGTATATAAATGTTTATGCACTCTAAACAGGGCAGATGCGATATTCCCCTCTTCTTCGAGGATCTCGTACCATCTCCAAACTATAATCAGGCTTAGAGTGTGCATGTTCACATGTCACCAAGATAAAGGAGAGAGAATTGGCAAGCTGGTATCCTTGATATTCATAAATATCTTGTAGCCCCTGAAATGTTTTTTTTTTTTTTTTTTTTTAACTTTCTTGTGGAAAAACGCAACTTCTGAACTCTTCTGTTAAGCTTGGGAATCATGGTCAAGAGATTACCGGGAATGTACTTGTGGGGGTTCACATTACTAGAAAGCTAATATCTGGGATTTAAGTTGCCCAGTTCCAAATTAATACGATTACCACCAAAGTGACAAAGAATATTTTGAGGCACACTCAAAGGGAGTGATGAGGAGTATCTATAAGAACAAGTTCATCATCATCGAGAATTACTTTATTCGGTTCCAAGACCATCAAAGTACACATAAAAATAATACATAAAAATCATTTATACAAATTTAAAAACATGCAATCATGAATTCCTAATGTTTATTGTATTAACCATGATATCAAACTTAACTGAAGATGATCACGTCATATTTAGAACAAAAAATAAAACAGCCAATCAAAGTAAAGAGCAGCATAAACGTATAAAAGTGGTCAATTGAAATAAAGTGCGATATTCATGAAGTGTAAAATATGTGCAATATGTCATCTCAGTGCAGTATAAAATCGAAATAAATGACTAACTACACATCGGGGCGGTGTTATAAACACAAAATAGCCCAGAAGAGCCAGTCAGGTAAAACCAATATAAAGCTACAGACATATGGTTTAATAGATACCAGTATGTCTAAGGAATCATCACACCCTGTGTTTAGGCTTTGAAAACCACCGGGACCACCCCTGACTCTTCTTCTGGAGCCCCTTCACTCCTACCCACATTGTCCTGCCCTTCTGATCTATCTGGATTCTGGAGGTTCTCCAGCAGGAGCAACTCTAAGAGCTGCTTTGTGTTAGGGTTGCTGCTTTGTGTTAGGGTTGCTACATGTATTAAGTTTTCTGGATGCAGCCTGGAACTTAAGACCACTGTATCTAGAGGGTGGGTCCTCACTGAACTCACCAACTAAAGACATGGTACTTAACATGTGTAGTGTTGCACCTACCTCCCTTAGTGTAAACTAAACTTCCAAAGAATGGAGAAAGGTTGTGCTAGACCCACAACTACCAATCCAAAAAGTTCAGTATAATTTACTAGATTACAAAGTATTACATGTGCCTGGCTAGTGATGGATTTTCATGCAACCTTCTCCTAGATTAAGTGGTAAAACAGTGCATGCTTTAATCCCAACCTCTACACAATGTAGGAGGCTGACTTAGTATATGGTGCACACCTATTTAAGTGATGCACCCTGCAATAATCCAGACAACCATTATGGCGATTTTAATGGTCTTTAATAACCATTGAAAGCTCTCAAAGTGGTAGCTGTGGAGAGCAGCCTTCGGGACTATTTTGAAGGAGTGTAAAGCAGCTTGTTTTACCAGCTTAATCTGTAGTACAAGTTATATGAAAAGAAACCACAAAGTGTTTAGCAAAAATAAGACTATTTATAACAACACAATATCACCTTCACATTGGTATTTCTCCTACCCAAAGATATCAACACAATACACAAGAATACTTCAAAAGCAATCAGGTAAGTAGCAAAAATACAGTGGTCTCCAGGGGGAGACCAAACCATTTATTAAGAAAGTGGAAAGCGAACTGCAACGGAGGACTGGACTTGGACTAGAAGACCCAGGGAGGCCGGGGACACAAGGAACCAAGTACCCAGGAACCCCAACGGAGGTTGTGTGCAGAGTGGAAACACAGACGTGTGCCCAATAGAAGTCAATGGAGAAGTTGCAGTTACAGTTTTAAAGAAGAAGGACCCTTCGGGAGGTCCCTGAAGAAACCCTTTGGGAGACAGAAGGTGGGAGAGCCACCCCAACTGTGGATGACCAAGGAACCAGATTACCTGCACCAGGGAAGCCAGTGCATCGAGGTGAAGTGATGTCGGAACCTGCCGTAGACAGCAATGGGAGACTTCAAAGAAGATGCCTCTGGAGAAGACTGTGAAGGAGTCCGGTGGAATCCAAGAGTTGATTCTGGAAGTGAAGAACCTGCAAGCAGAGGGGACTGTGTCTATGCCACTCAAAGGTGAGCAGGAGGTTTGTAGACACAATGGCCCACCGATGTCAGGAGGTTCTGAAGAGTCAACGGTAACCTTGTTGCTGCACCTGTGAGGACACGGCGATGTTGAGGAAGACCAGATTCTGTGCATGAGCTGTTGGATATTGGTGACCAAGTGGTCGGTGTCTGGCGGGAGTACCAACAAGCCTTGGTAGCCGTAACTGCAGTGGAAGACGAAAAAGGAGCAACATTGGGACCAGCAAGGCCCAAAGGACTCACCAACAGCAGGAGAGTCGAAGCAGGCCCCAAGAAAGCAGGGGAGCCCACTGAAGCAAAAAAAGACCCTCAGGAGGACACGCAGGTTGAAGGCACAGGAGTAACAAGAGTACCTTGAACAGCTCACCAAAGATGGAGGTCAACGGTGCAGAGGATGCAGTGAGGACACTGATCTTGGAGGGAAGAGGTGCTGGAGCTTATTGTTGCCCAAGTTCTCTAGCGTTCAGAGCCAACATGTCTTGGCAATGGCAAGTCGACGTGGTGCACAGGAGTGTGGTCCCAGTGGTTCCGACTAGGGATATTGAGGCCTCAAGCTTGTTGAGATGACAGGTCAGGCCTAAAGGGAGTTGCAGAACCACCACCTGTGTTGCTGAGCCTCGGGAAGTCGTCGGACAACAGTAGCAGCAGACCGGTCAGCTTAGTTGCGGTGCCTACAGATGCAGGGGAGTGACTCCTTCACTCCAAGGGAGATTTCTTTGGGTGTCCTTGATGCACACAGGTCTGTTAAAGAACCTGGATGAGGCACAGACACAGACTATGAAGAAGACTTGAAGAACAGCGAGAACAGGAGCAGCATGAGTCTTCCTTGGTGCAGTCTTGGTTCCAGTCGAAGTCACACGAAGTCCAAGTGTCCAGACAAGTGAAGAGCCACGTTATTTCAGGGGTGAGTCTTGTCTCACAATGAATCTAAGGACCCATCCATAGTGGAGCCCTTAAATACCCTAAGGAAAGGGTTGGAACAACTTGGGGGTCCCTCCCACAGGAGGGGCTGGACAGAAGGAAGGATACTCCTATGTCCTTTGTCCAGTTTCACACCAGAGCGGGAACCAAGGATCCTGAACTGGCTCAAACTGGAGTATGCAAGGGTGGCACCAAATCTGCCCTTCAAAGCAGTCTGGTGGCGCTGGCAAGAACCTCAACCCCAGCCCAATACACTAAGTCCTGTCTGGAAGGTGGTCACACCTCCCTGTGACAGGAAACCTATTGTTCTACCTTCCTCTGCTCGAGCTTGGCTCAGGAGCAGGAGGGCCAAATCGTGTCTGTGGTCGGCAGCAACACCAGCTTGCTTGCAGACCCTGAAAGGCTGTTACTGGGAGTAAAGGAGGGGTCCACTAAGGAGCCCCCTCAGTACAATGGATCATACTTCCAACACTGGAATCGGTGTTGGGGTATGATTCCAACACATTTGATATCAAACATGACCGGATTTAGAGCAGCCACTATGGTTACACATCTCGTAATGACTGATGTCCAATATGTCTAAAAATGGCTGACCACACTTACAGAGCCTGGAGAACGGACTCTGGGGTTTGTAGGGTGCCCTGCTCATGAGGGGGCACCCTCACACGTATAACCAAGCACCTTGCCCTCAAGACTGAAGAGCCTGCCAAAGGTTTTAAGTGTAGTGACCTCAGATATAAGGAAACTTATATCTGTCGTGAGAGGTGCAAGCACCAACTCACACAGACTGCAATGGCAGGCCTGTAGTCACAGTTTAGTTGGGTGGCATTATACATGCTGCAGCCCATGGGAGACCCCTGGTGTACCTATGACCTGGGTACCTTAGTACCATATATTAGGGACTCATAAGGCAAATGTAGAGGTACCACAGTACTTACCAGAACCAATTTAGGGGAGAGAGCACAGATGCTGGGGGCCTGATTATTAGGAACCCAGCAAACTAAGTCAAAAACACACTGACACCAGGCATAACGTGGGAGTAACCATGCTGGAAAGATCCTACCATCCTACAATGATCAGTCAGTTAGTGGATCCTTTTCACACCTTATTTTTTAGGACTCATTTTAGTATCTTTTTTCTTGTGAATGTTTTTATCCTCTTATAAACCCAGCCATACAGTCATTAATTGCTTATACAGTTCGAGCCAATGTCGGCATCGAAATCTGTTGACAACCATATGCGCCGAATCCTGCAGAAAAGCATTTTGCAGTCAAAAGACATTCAGAAACATTTGGACTTGGATGCTGACATTGAACATGGCGTCATATAGACCCTTGTGTCTGTTAAATGCAGACTATAATATTGAGTGTGGGCAAATAGATTATTTTCCCTCATGTACTAGTTGATACATGTGGATCAAATGGGCTTCATACCTGGTCACAGCACCTCATCAAACACAAGAAGTTGGCTTAGAATAATGAAAGAGGTGGCCTATGAGATTAGAGAAAGTGCCATGGTGCTCGCTGTCTATCTGGAAAAGTCTTTCGACAGGCTGAGTTGGACGTTTTTACAGGTAGTCCTTAAATATATAGGCATGGGTGAGGGCTGGATCAGTTGGAGTAGGTTACTATAGGCAAACTCAATATAGACAAATCCTGATCTGGGATCTGGTGATCCCCGACCTCCCTCAAAAGGACGCCTGCAGCCTCAACCTCAACCTCAAGGGTCCCCCCGACCGCGACTGGAGCTGGTAAGAAAACCAGACGGCAGAAGACAACCCTGCACCCAACTCCCCACGGCCTTGGGTGGCCCAACCAACGGTGTCCAGGCCTCCCCCCAACACTGTGCACACAATATCTTACTTTGGAATAGTATATACAGGGCCAACTTCCTACATTGGTGGATCAGCGGTGGGATATAAAGCCTTGCATTTATTGGACTAACTTAGTCAACCTCTGATCATGTGACAAGAATCCACAAATTGACCTTAGTTCAACTCAGTTTTTGAATTGACAAGTCTTGTTAGGGTCTTGTATTTAGTCCCTTTAGCCCTTTTTAGAAAAAATAAAAGTCACTAAAGTTGTTTGGGGGGGGGGGGAGGGGGGGAGGGAGGTTGTACTTAGACCTGTAAGTGTAGGTCTTCCAAAAAGAACTCCACTTTAGAAACAGAAGGAGCAACACAGTGAATATGGCTGAGGAGCTCAACCTCACCTCTTACTCCAACCTGCAGGTTAGAGAGTTAAGGCTTCTCTGTAAGGCTAAGCAAATAAGAACTGGGTCCAACCCTACTAGAAAACAACTCCAGGAGTTCCTGGCCGGGTATGTGAGGGACCACCCTACAGAAGAAGGGGAAGACCTTCAGGAGAATGGGGAAAGTAGTGAGGATGATGAAGTTTTAGAACAACCACCTCAATTACATAGGGAGGAAGGGAACATTGTGTCCTACCCTCCACACCCAAGAGGTACAGGGTCTGGCTACTACAGATGTAGGCAAACACAAGGAGATGATGGATGGAGCGCTGAAACTTTTTAGACACTCACCCCCAGTTACAGATCTGTGTTGAATCCATCTTTAACTCACTTTGCCACCTCAGTTCAGACCCAGCTATACGCAAATTAGTTTAGACCCTATGCCTCATGGGAACAGTCCAGCCTGAAGCGCCAAGCCAGGTCTTCCCTGAACCGGAAACAAGCATCCTGAGACCGGTTTCGGGGTAACACCCCTCATCAGCCAGGCTAGCTTGAAACCAGTGGCAAAGGGGAGGGGAAACCCCTGTTTGTCAGAACTGCCTCAAGGAAAGTTTCCTGCGTGGACCCTAGGTGACTGCTCCCGTTCCTCCTCCTCCTCCCATGGGGCCAGTAGCTTTGGTTTTTAGGGCTTGAATCTAGGAGCCATCCAATTGTGGAGTGTGAAAGTGATCACGCCCACACAGTGGTACACTCTTGCCACTTTTGGTAAGAACGGAGCCCCCATTTACATATTTAGGTCCTGATGAATGCCCTGGACCCTCCTGGGCCAAGACGGCAGAAACATGTCGACCTCTAAACACAACGGTTAGGGGACACTAATTCCCCCACACACCGTCACCTGCTTTTAAACATCATATAGTTACCTTTCACATTAAAAAAACACAATGAGGATAACTATAATGATTTTTAATCTCACTCACTCATACACGGGCCCCCACTTAGTTTAGAAGTGCATCCCTGTCGTCAAGACAGGAGGACACCCAAAGGCCCACTTAATCCCACTACCAGTGGTTGGGGTACCCTTTGAGAGGGTAGGAGTTGATGTATTGAGTCCACTTGAACCTCCTGCAGCCTCAAGAAACAAGTTCATACTAGTAGTAGTGGATCATGGTACTAGATTTCTGAAGCCATTCCTCTTAGGACTACTACAGATCCTGTGGTAGCCAAGGCCCTCATTGGTGTCTTCACCAGGGTCGGGTTCCCTAAGGAGGTAGTATCAGACAGAGGTTCCAACTTCATGTCTGCATACTTAAAACACATGTGGGATGAGTGTGGAGCGATGTACAAGTTCACAACATCTTATCACCCACAAACCAATGGCCTTGTTGATTTGGAGGTCTTTGAGACTTCTGAGAGTCCCTGGGCCAGCCCAGTGGTTCTAGTCCAAAAACCTCATCCACAGGGTGGAAAGAGAGAAATTAGGTTTTGTGTGAACTGCAGAGGCCTCAATGCTGCCACCAAGACAGATGCACACCCCATCGCCACAGCTGATAAATTGATAGATAAATTAGGGACTGCCAAATACCTAAATACCTTTGACTTAAGTGCCGAGTACTGGCAGATTGGTGTAACGCCCTGAACGTCTCAGGATCGTTTAACAGACACGATAATGAGAACGCAACCACTTGTGAAGGTTTAGTTATTTTAATGAAGGCAAAAATAATACAAGGAATAAACAAAGGTTATAGTCACTGGAATCCTCCAGGCTAAGTACGTTACCAGCCCACAGCACGGATGGTCCTAACCGTCCTCTGCATATATGCCGATCCCGGCGTATGCCAACAGAGGGCAGAAATGAAATGGCCGACAATGCCAATCGGTAGGCTGTGAGGGGCACGAAGAGTGTTGGGGAGAATCGAGGAGTCAGGGAAACACCCAGCCGGGGTCTCTACCTGAAGGGAGCAGCCGCTCAACCTCTTCCTCAGACTGCACCGGGACGCGGAGTCACCTCCTGGTGATGCGTCACCGATACCCCAATCACAAGCAAAGAAGACTGAACCGAGAGCAGCCGCTCGATCGATCCTGTGGACTTCCGAGTCTGTAACGCGGCAAACACCTCCTGGTGTGCGTTACAGCTGGCAGTCCCTGTATCTCTGGTCGGGCTGGGAGTTACGACTCCAACCAGCAAAAGCGCCACTGCGCTTTGACTCAGCCGAGTCAAAAAGCGAAGCTCAATGGTTATCCGGTAGAGCTTCCGGGTCCTTCACAGGTGACGATGGGGCAAGACACGGCCCAGGGAGTAACGACTCGACCTACCTCCGTTCTTGCCTTACTGGAGCACCACTCCGGAACACTGCTCTTCACTAAGCAGGTACGTCGGTGTAAACACAATATCCGACAGCGTTGTACCTCCCGGTTCCTCCCTTTATAGGGCGTGTTTTCCTTGAGTTATGTAACAGCTCTCCTGTTTACATAAGGGCGTGTTTTCCTTGAGTTATGTAACAGCTCTCCTGTTTACATAAGGGCGTGTTTTCCTTGAGTTATGTAACAGCTCTCCTGTTTACATAAGGGCGTGTTTTCCTTGAGTTATGTAACAGCTCTCCTGTTTACATAAGGGCGTGTTTTCCTTGAGTTATGTAACAGCTCTCCTGTTTACATAACCTCTCAACCGCTAAGCATCCTGGGAGATGTAGTCCGTTTTCGCTGGTTACCGTTTTCCTCCCCTCGCATGACAGGAATTCTTGACAATTGGCATGGCCCCTGGATCAAAAGAAAAGACAGCATTCTCCACACCTGATGGGCACTTCCAGTTCACTGTGATGCCCTTTGGTCTAAAGAATGTCCCTACCACCTTCCAAAGGTTGGTGATTCAAGTCCTCGCCGGGTTGGAAGGCTTCAGTGCCACTTATCTGGATGATATTGCTGTATTTAGCTTTTACTGGCAGGATCACCTGGTCCACCTGTGAAAGGTTTTACAGGCCCTGCAAGCAGCAGGCCTAACTATCAAGGCATCCAAGGGCCAGATAGGGCAGGGAACTGTTGTGTACTTGGGCCACCTTATAGGTGGAGGCCAAGTATAACCACTCCAACACACAATCCAGACAATCCTGGATTGGGCAGCTCCAACAACCCAGACCCAAGTCAGGGCATTCCTTGGCTTGACTGGGTACTATAGGAGGTTTGTGAAGGGATATGGGTCCACTGTGACTCCCTCGCAGAACGTATCTGCAACAAGATGCTCAAGAAAGTGAACTGAACAGTTGGCTGCCAAAAGGCTTTTGACACCCTAAAAGTGGCAATGTGTTCAGCACCTATTCTCAAGGCTCCAGATTACTCCAAGCAGTTCATTGTGCAGACTGATACCTCTGAGCTAGGGATAGGAACAGTCCTATCCCAGACCAATGATGAAGGCCAAGACCAACCTTTTGCTTTCATAAGCAGAAGGCTACTCCCAGGGAGACAGCATTGGAGTGCCATTAAGAGAGAGGCATTTGCTGTGGTTTGATCCCTGAATAAGAAGAGACCATACATGTTTGGTGCTCACTTCCTAGTTCAAACTGACCATAGACCTCACAGATGGCTGATGCAGATGAAAGGAGAAAACCCAAAACCCAAAACATTTGAGGTGCTCCATATCCCTACAGGTAATGGACTTTACAGTGGAACATGAACCTGGGACTGCCCAAGCCAATGCAGATGGTTTTGCCAGCTTTTTCCACTTAGACAAGGAAGACTCTCTTAGGAAAGGGTAATCTCATCCTCTTCCGTTGGGGGGAGGGGGGGGGGCTTATGTAGGAAGGTGCTCCTTCTGCATGGCTACCCCCCCGCACATTTTGCTAGACATCTTAATCAACCTGACCTGATGTGCCCTGGCTCCCAGGGTCTACGTTCTTTCCCAAAACTGTACCATTGTATCCACAATTGGCACATCTCTGACCAGAGTTAAGCCCCTTGTAAAAGGTACCATGGGTACCAAGGGCCCTGTGATCAGGGAAGGCCTCTAAGGGTTGCAGCACCTATTGTGCCATCGTTTGAGGCCCTTACAACAAACAAATGATGGACGGAATGCTGACAATGCATACATTCTCCCCCAGTCAAGAGATCTGGGTTAAATCCATCGTTCTTTTGCCCGCTACACCACCCCAGTTTAGACATGGCCATATGCAAATCAGTCTTGACCCTGTGCCTCATGGGAACAGTTCAGCCCGAACTGCCAAGCCATGTCTTCCCTGGACCGGAATCAAGCATCCTAGGACCGGTTTCTGGCTATCAGCCGTCATCAGCCAGGATAGCTCGACTCCAGTGGCGTAGTGAGCACGGGTCCCACGTCTGGGAATACCCATCCCACTTAGGGCGAAAAGCGTTACAACAAACAAATGATGGACGGAATGCTGACAATGCATACATTCTCCCCCAGTCAAGAGATCTGGGTTAAATCCATTGTTCTTTTGCCCGCTACACCACCCCAGTTTAGACATGGCCATATGCAAATCAGTCTTGACCCTGTGCCTCATGGGAACAGTTCAGCCTGTTTTTGCATCGTTTGAGGCCCTGCACCTTAACACCCACGCACTGCTATTGCAGGCTGTGTGTTTTGGTGCAGAGAAAAGTGAAGAGTCAACATGGCACAGATCCCAGTGCATCTGTATTATAAGCATCTCTTGTCACTTTGCAACCTGAACGCACAGCTCTAAGAATTTATCAAAGCATATGTTCCTATACTTTAATAATCTGAAAGTGACAAGAGCTGCTTATAATACAGATACATTGATCGCAGTGTGCCAGGCAGTCACACTACCCCGAACAGCACACTAACAGTTTAAACAGCTACTGACAATTTAAACAGTACAGCAATGTTAATGTTTCAGAAACAACTGGTGTGCGCAATAGATAAAAATTAAACACATCCCTGTGTGCCATGCCTACAACCATCTGCCTGACGACTAGGTAAGCCACCCCTCTAGCAGGATGCACTAGCCTCAGGTGAGGGTACAGTGACATGAGCTCTGTACCCCTACAGTGTCTAAGTCCATTCTTAGACATTGTAAGTGTAGTCAAGCCATAAAGAGTATATGGTCTGGGAGTTGGTCATTATTAACTCCCCAGCTCCATAATGGCTTTACTAAAACCTGGGAAGTTTGGTAGCAAACTTCTCAGCACATTAAATCCACACTGATGCCAGTGTGGGATTTAATGTAAAATGCACTCAGAGGGTATCTTAGAGATGCCCCATGAAAAACGGCCAGCCCTGGTGTGGTTCCTGAATGGCTGACTGCCATTTGCCATACTGAGACAGGTTTCTGGACTCCTGGGTAGAGAGCCTACACTCTCTGGGTCCTGAAACAAAGTCCATCCTGGACAGAGGTGTCATGCCCCCTCCCCCAGGATGGTCCGGGTCCACGAAGGGAAAGCTTCAAAGGCCTGCTGCGCCTGTGTGAGCTGTCCCTGCCTTTTGCAGCCCCCAGCAACTGGATCCCACAGGTTCTGCCCCAAACTTTGGGCAGGAGAATCAGCAAGAAATCCAAGCTAGGAGGTCAGGTGTGTCCACCCTCAGGAGGGGGAAGCGAGGTGAAGCACACATCTCAGTCCCCTCCATCTTGAAGATTAGGGGACCAAACCAATCAGAAAGAGGCTCATGCCTCCTCCCACTGGAGGGTGGCATAATAGGGGGTGTACCCACCCCGAGAAAGGGACCAATTGTTCCTGGCCTGCACACCCCTTTTCATGCCCCTAAATCTTGTATTTAGGGGCCACACTGAACATTGCCTTCTTAGATTCAAGGAAAAAAGAAGAAGGACTGAAGAGCCGTGCTGACCCAGGAAGAAGAGAACATCTACTGCTTTGGCCCCAGCCCTACCAGCCTATCCGCCTCCGACCTACCTTCAGCGAAGAACCCAGTGTGTCCAGCAGCCAGCAGCCCCCCAAAGTCTGGAGGACCTGCCCTGCAACCATCTTAAGGACTCTGTCTCCTGTGAGCACCGGATTTGCACAAGCCAAGACTCACCCACAGAATCCAGATTCCAGCAACCCCACGATTCTGCACTACTATGCACCAGACGCCTACGTCCCGGTCAAGGCATCCAACACCACGAGGAGGTCTCCCAAGCGATCCTGACCTGGGATCTGGTGATCCCCGACATCCCTCAAGCCTCAAGATGACGCCTGCAGCCCTCAACCTGAAGGGTCCCCCGACCACGACCAGAGCTTATAAGAAAACCCGCCGTCAGAAGACACTCCTGCACCCAACGCCCCACGGCCTTGGGTGACCCAACCGACTGTGTCCAGGCCTCTCCCAAGAACCCAACTTACCTCTCAAGCCAGTAGTTGCCTTCAGGAAGCCTCCCTGCCAGAGCCTGCAGCAAGTTGGCTGAACCGAAGGTCTCCATTGCGAGTCACAGGGTCCCCGATGTCTCCTTGGCACCTGCACCCGGCCACCCCAGTGCCGCTGGTGGTGCAGCTCCTGTGCTGATTGTTGGGCCCTGCAGTGCTGACCTGAATTCCAGGAGCTTTCCTCCCACACCCAAGTGGCCTGTTCGTAGGCAGTCCCTAACTGAAGGCCCCCTTAGCCCTATTGGCTAATATTGGGCCCATGCACTCTGCACCCAGCCGCCTTAGTGCCGCTGGTGGTGCAACTCGAGTGCCAAACTAGACCTTGGGGTGCCTTGGTCCTAACTCCCAAAACTCCCACTTGTAAGACGTTTACTTAGCTGTGAAATCGATAACCATTTTTCTCCCATTGAAACCCATGTTATGAGATTATAGGCCTTGTTAGACGGACCGGGAGGGTCGGCCGAGGACAAGGGGAGAGGTCTCCGGGGAGAGCCGTCTCCAGCGATCGTACAGACAAATAACTCCCCCCCCACAGACAGATACCACACAAGGAGATGAGTTAGCGTTCTTTATAAGCACTTCTTAAGGTACGATGAAAAGGTACAAGGAGGTCTGGACTCAGGGGTCCCCTCGATTCAAGTCTCTCAAGATGGGAAAGGGGGTAGCGGGACAGTCTGGTTACCAGTCTGGTAGTTGAGGTGGCATGGTGGGTAGCTCACAATCCTCGAGCTTAGGTGGTCTAGCTGGTACGGGCCGCGGCAGCGCCAGCAGGTCCCAGTGAAGATGGTCGATACACGGGCCGCGGCAGCGCCAGCAGGTCCCAGAGAAGATGGTCGATGTACGGTCCGCGGCAGCGCCAGCAGGTCCCGGTGAAGATGGTCGTTACAACGGGCCGCGGCAGCGCCAGCAGGTCCCGACGAGGATGGATGTTGCAGAAGGCCGCGGCAGCGCCAGCAGGCAGGACGATAGATCACAAGATAGGGCTACGGCAGCGCCAGTAGTCCGTCAAGGCTGAGTTCTCTCGGTGTCTCTCGACTCCAGGATACAACTGCCTTCCTGCTCCGCAGCTGCTCCAGTTATAGGGCAGGTGCCCTTTGATGTCCGGACCCTCGCACTTGGGGGGTCGGAGGGTCCGGGATGAAGGTGTCCAGACACCCAGCGGGGGGTGGAGCCGGTGCCTGGGGGAGCTGGAGGCGATCGTCACCTGGCGGGGGAGAGTCCTTGGCACTTCGTCCTCCCATTGACCTGCCAAGTGATCCGCTCACCTCCTGGGTGGATGGTGGTGCCGGGATGTCGGGGCCGGCCAGGCCCAGGGTTAGGGTCGGGGGGAGGCCACGCGGCCTCGTGGCGCAGGGCCCAAGATGGCGGCTTGACCCGGCCGAGGGAGCCGGTGGTGGCTTGGGCCCGTGCTACAGGGAGGTCCGGGGGCAGGAGTTCCGTCGGGAGACGGGGTGCGGGTGATTCTCGTGGGCCGCGCCTGGGGGGCCGGGGCTTGGGCCCTGTCATGCGGGGAGGGCGCAAGCCCTTCGTGTGGCCTGTCCAACATGCGTCCCCCCCAGCTGAAGGCGGGGAGAGTCACCCATCTCCTTGGGGACTCTCTTCGTCGAGGCGGAAGAAGCGGGACAGGCCATCTGCATTGGCGTGGTCTTGGCCTGGTCGGTGCTCCACGGTGAAGTCCATTCCCTGCAGGGAGATGGACCAGCGCAATAGTTTTGGGTTTTCCCCCCGCATCTGCATCAGCCACTGCAGGGGTCTATGGTCGGTTTGTACCCGGAAGTGGGTACCGAAGAGATAGGGCCGGAGCTTTTTGAGGGCCCACACCATTGCGAAGGCCTCCCTCTCGATGGTGCTCCAGCGCTGTTCTCGGCCCAGGAGACGTCGGCTGATGAAGGCCACCGGCTGGTCATGACCCTCGGGGTTCACTTGGGAAAGAACCGCTCCGATGCCGTGGTCGGAGGCGTCTGTCTGTACTATGAATTCCCGACTGTAATCGGGGGCCTGGAGCACAGGGGCGGTGCACAGGGCGGCCTTCAGCTTTTCGAAGGTCGCTTGACAATCGGGGGTCCAGTTAATCCGCTTTGGTTGGTTCTTGGACGTGAGACCCGTGAGGGGCCCCACAATGCTGCCGTAGTCCCTCACGAACCGCCGGTAGTAGCCGGTGAGCCCCAAGAAGGCTCGGACTTCGGTCTGAGTGACGGGGGGCTGCCAGGACTGGATGGCAGCAATCTTAAGTTGCAGTGGGGCCACCAGCCCGCTCCCCACCTGGTGCCCCAGGTAGGTCACGGACCCTTGACCAATTTGGCATTTGCCGGCCTTAATCGTGAGGCCGGCACACTGGAGGGCCTGTAGGACCTCCTGGAGGTGGAGGAGGTGGTCGTACCAGTGGCAGCTGTATACAGCGATATCGTCCAGGTAGACAGCGTTGAACTCTTCGAGCCCCGCCAAGACCTGGTTCACAAGACGTTGAAATGTAGCGGGGGCGTTCTTCATGCCAAAGGGCATGACCTTGAAGTGGTAGTGGCCATCGGGGGTAGAGAAGGCTGATCGTTCTTGAGCTCGGGGTGTGAGACCGATCTGCCAGTAGCCCGCTGTTAGGTCGAAGATACTGAGGTAGCGGGCGGCCCCCAGGCGGTCGATCAATTCATCCGCTCTGGGGATAGGATGAGCGTCGGTTCGGGTGACAGCGTTCAAGCCCCGGTAGTCGACGCAGAATCTCAGTTCAGGTGTGGTGCCGGGGGCAGCGGCTTTGGGGACCAATACAACTGGACTGGCCCAGGGACTGTCCGAGGGCTCGATGACCCCGATCGTGAGCATTTTGGCCACTTCCTCTTGTATGCAGGCCCGTACCCGATCTGGTACGCGGTAGGCCCGGTGCCAGGCAGGGGGACTGTCCCCGGTGTCTACGTCGTGCAAGCACCAAGGGGTGACCCCGGGAGTGAGGGAGAACAGTGAAGCGAACCGCAGCAGGAGGTCCCGGCAGCCCTGGCGTTGCTCTGGGGTGAGGGCATCAGAGAGCCGGACCCCGTCCACGGAACCGTCTTTCTCCTGAGTCTTCAGGAGATCAGGGAGAGGCTCGGAGTCTTCTTCCGCCCCACTGTATGTAGCCATCAGGAGGCTGAGTTCTGAGCGCACAAAGTGCGGTTTGAGTCTGTTGGTGTGGAGGACCCGAAGGGGGTTCCGGGTGGTCCCCATGTCGATGAGGTAAGTGACGGGGCTTTTGCGCTCGACCACCTTGAAGGGCCCCGTCCACTTATCTTGCAAGGCACATGGTTCGGTGGGGGACATCACCCACACTTGTTGTCCAGGTTCGAACTCGACGGAGGAGGCATTGTGATCATACCATCTCTTCATGTCTTCCTGGCTGGCCTCGAGGTTCGCCTTGGCCATCTCCCTGAAGCGCCGGGTCTGATTACGTAGGGCCAGGAGGTACTTGAAGACGTCTGGAGGGGTCTTTAGGGGGGCCATCTCCCAACCTTCTTTGACGAGGCTGAGGGGCCCTCGCACAGGGTGCCCGTACAGGAGTTCGAAGGGGCTAAAACCGAGGGACTTCTGGGGAACTTCCCGGTAGGCGAAGAGGAGGCACGGGAGTAGTACATCCCACTGGCGACGGAGGGGCTCTTCCAATCCCCCAATCATCCCCTTGAGAGTGCGGTTGAAGCGCTCCACTAGTCCGTTCCCTTGGGGGTGATAGGGGGTCGTGAATCGGTAGGTGACCCCGCACTGTTGCCAGAGGGACTTCATGTATTTGGAGATGAAGTTCGTGCCTCGGTCGCTGACGACTTCTCGGGGGAAGCCCACCCGGGAGAAGATCCCCATTAGGGCCCGGCCAACCACCGGAGCTGTTACTGTTCGTAGCGGCACCGCCTCGGGGTAGCGGGTGGCGTGATCCACCAGTACTAGGATGAACCTATGTCCTTGTGCCGTGCGGGGGTCCAGGGGCCCCACAATGTCTATTCCTACCCTCTCGAACGGGGTGGTGACCACCGGGAAGGGTTGTAGAGGGGCCTTCAGCTTACGGCCACTCTTCCCGCTGGCCTGGCACGTGGGGCAGGACCGGCAGTGGTTCAGGACGTCGTTCCGCATCTTCGGCCAGAAAAAGTGGGTCACTAGGCGACTGTAAGTTTTGTCTTGGCCCAGGTGTCCAGCCAGGGGGACATCGTGGGCCAGATTGAGCAGGAAGTTTCTGAAGCGGAGAGGCACCACCAGTACTCGACCGGCCCCTAGCTCTGCGATCCTCTGTTCGCTGTATAGCAGGTCGTTCTCCCAGTAGAGCCAGTGAGTTCCGGTGGAGTCCCCTGCGCTCTGGGCGCTGGCTTGTTGGCGGAGTCCCTCGAGGGAGGGGCAAGTCTTTTGCTCCTGGCGGAACTGTTCTTGGGTGGGCCCCCCTTCTTGACGCCACTGAGCCAAGCCGGGGACGTCCTGGAGGTGCGCGTCCCCTTCGGTCGTTGGCTCCGGGGGGTTGGCCTCATCGTTGTCTTCTACTGGGGCGACCGGGGGCGGAGGTGCTGGCCATTCCGGTTCTTCTGGTCGGGGAACGGCACGGGCTGCCCTGGACCGGGTGGTTACGCAGGCCCAGTCCGGGAGGCCCAGCATCCCCAGGTGCTCTCTTCTCTCGACGGTGGCCCATTGGGAACTCTCAAGGTCATTCCCCAGGAGGCAGTCCACGGGGGCATCATCCCGGACCGTCACTTTCAACAGGCCGGAGACCCCTCCCCATTCGAAGGGGACGCAGGCCATTTGACACAGACTTTCGGAATTGTCAGCTGAGCGGACGGGGCAGAGAATGTTCGGCAGGATCTGCTCGGGTTTCACCAGGTGACAGCGGACGGCCGTCACACTGGCGCCTGTGTCACGTAAGGCCTCGGCCCGACGTCCATTAATGGTCACCCACTGACCGTATTTCCTGGTGTTGGCGGGTAGGGGAGCCCGCGGGACTATGTCTTTTCCCCCTAGGCACGCTAGAACCATGGCGGCCGGTTCCCACTCTTGCTGGGCCGGCTCATACTCTTCCTGCTCCTCTGACAGTCGTTCTTCCCCCAGGGCGGCGGCAGCTACCTGGCGGGGCTTGGGTGTTTGGTTCTGCGGGCAGCTCGGGTCATTGGCGTAATGGCCGACTCGCTGGCATCGGTGGCACGTGACATTGGCTCGGAACCCTGGACGCATCGGGGGCTTTCCCCGGCCGGCTGGGGGCGGGGTGCTGGCCATGGGTGTTGCCGGGAGGGTGTCTCTCCCTCGCCCCTGGCCTCCTCCTCCTCCCCGAGGACGGTGCTGGCCTTGGTTGCTTCGGTTTTGCTCGTGCGGTCCTCTCCGGCCCACTCGGGTGCTCTCCCATCGGTCAGCTTCAGCGGCGAGCTGCCGGGGGTCGGTCAATTTACTGTCGAGGAGGTGCTGCCTGAGCTCGACGAAGCAGTTGTTCGACAGGTGTTCCCATACCATGAGGTTAAAGAGTTGTTCGTAGGTCGTTACATGGCTCCCCTTGATCCACCCCTCGAAGGCTCTGCTGAAATAGTTTACGTACTCCACCCAAGTTGTACCCGGGATCCGGGTGCAATCTCTGAACCTCTGGCGGTACATCTCGGGTGTGAGGCCGTAGCGGGTGAGGAGGGCAGCCTTCATGTGGTCGTAGGACGACATTTGGTGATCTGGGAGCTGCAACAGGGCATCGCGACCTTCGTTGACGAACCTCCCCCATAGTCCAGCTCCCCAATCACTCCGGTCGATCCGGTGGGAGGTCATGGCGATCTCGTAGGCTTTGAACCACTGTTGTATGTCGTCTTCTCGGACATACTCTCGGACAACATCCTTGGGGATGTGGACTTTTTTCTCGGTTGCCCCTGGGGTGTGCGGTCGCTCAGGCACCCCCGTCTCTTTATTCTGTTTCCGAAGTTCTATTTCCGCCAGTTTGCGTTCGTGTTCGAGTGTTATTCTTTTTTCCTCAAGCTCTCTCTGTCTCTGTTTTTCTTCTCGCTCCTCTCGGAGCCGCAGATGCTCTAGATTTAGTTTCTGCTCGGCTAACTTTAGTTCACCGTCCATCTTGAGTCGTGCCATTTCCAACTCGTGTAATCTGGTCCTTTCTCTTTCCTGGATCTCCTCCTGCGAGAGGCCCGTTCCCCTCTCCTCGGGAGCCGTGGCGTTCCCCTGTGGTGCGACACTGTTTTGGTCGGAGGGTCCGGTGATCCCAGTTTCTGCCCACGACTCAAGGGCGCGCTTCAAATCCTCTTTGGTACTCAGGCCGGTGGTAGCAATGCCTAGTTCCATGCAGAATTGTTTAAGTTCGCGGTGGTTATACTCTTCCAACTTATCCATTTGGAACTTTTCAGTGGAACCGCTATCTTTAGCTGACATCGTGGTTTTGTCGTGGGGTGAGCTACTCTCTGTACGATTACACGTTGATTCGGATCGCGCCGCTGGCCACCAATGTTAGACGGACCGGGAGGGTCGGCCGAGGACAAGGGGAGAGGTCTCCGGGGAGAGCCGTCTCCAGCGATCGTACAGACAAATAACTTCCCCCCCACAGACAGATACCACACAAGGAGATGAGTTAGCGTTCTTTATAAGCACTTCTTAAGGTACGATGAAAAGGTACAAGGAGGTCTGGACTCAGGGGTCCCCTCGATTCAAGTCTCTCAAGATGGGAAAGGGGGTAGCGGGACAGTCTGGTTACCAGTCTGGTAGTTGAGGTGGCATGGTGGGTAGCTCACAATCCTCGAGCTTAGGTGGTCTAGCTGGTACGGGCCGCGGCAGCGCCAGCAGGTCCCAGTGAAGATGGTCGATACACGGGCCGCGGCAGCGCCAGCAGGTCCCAGAGAAGATGGTCGATGTACGGTCCGCGGCAGCGCCAGCAGGTCCCGGTGAAGATGGTCGTTACAACGGGCCGCGGCAGCGCCAGCAGGTCCCGACGAGGATGGATGTTGCAGAAGGCCGCGGCAGCGCCAGCAGGCAGGACGATAGATCACAAGATAGGGCTACGGCAGCGCCAGTAGTCCGTCAAGGCTGAGTTCTCTCGGTGTCTCTCGACTCCAGGATACAACTGCCTTCCTGCTCCGCAGCTGCTCCAGTTATAGGGCAGGTGCCCTTTGATGTCCGGACCCTCGCACTTGGGGGGTCGGAGGGTCCGGGATGAAGGTGTCCAGACACCCAGCGGGGGGTGGAGCCGGTGCCTGGGGGAGCTGGAGGCGATCGTCACCTGGCGGGGGAGAGTCCTTGGCACTTCGTCCTCCCATTGACCTGCCAAGTGATCCGCTCACCTCCTGGGTGGATGGTGGTGCCGGGATGTCGGGGCCGGCCAGGCCCAGGGTTAGGGTCGGGGGGAGGCCACGCGGCCTCGTGGCGCAGGGCCCAAGATGGCGGCTTGACCCGGCCGAGGGAGCCGGTGGTGGCTTGGGCCCGTGCTACAGGGAGGTCCGGGGGCAGGAGTTCCGTCGGGAGACGGGGTGCGGGTGATTCTCGTGGGCCGCGCCTGGGGGGCCGGGGCTTGGGCCCTGTCATGCGGGGAGGGCGCAAGCCCTTCGTGTGGCCTGTCCAACAGGCCTAAAATGTTCTAAGTGTTGAACTGTTGTTTTGTATGGGGAAAACAGTAACTATAACACAAGCCAAGAAAAGTCTTACTTACCTTGTATTGTGAGATCCTTGTGTGTGATTTCTTTTAAAATACCTGCCCAGTACTCAAAGTAATACAAGAACAAGTTACTTACCTTCGGTAACTATGTATCTGTAAGAAACATTAGTTAGTTAGATTCCTCACCTTAGAATATCCCCAGGCGTCAGACTGGACTTGGAAGATTTTTGTAGCAATACCCCTTGCGCGTCGCTAGGCGTCGTCTGCGGCTCCGCGTCCGTCGTTGGCGTCGTGCGCCGGAATGACGTCGGAGTACTTAGACGCCGCCCTCGCGCGCTGACATCAGTTCTTGTACATAGCTTTCCGTGCCAGGAACGCAGAGCCATGCGAGAGACCGACACTGGTGCCAAAAAATCTAGGGCCCTGAAAGGAACAGCCTTAACCCTAGATGTCAGTTCGCAGAACGGGGAGGATGGGTGGGTCGGTGAGGAATCTAACTAACTAATGTTTCTTACAGATACATCGTTACCGAAGGTAAGTAACTTGTTCATCTGAAAGAAACACGTTAGTTAGATTTCTCACCTTAGAATAGATACCCAAGCAATACCTACCCCGGTGGTGGGTCTGCGAACCAAGATCACACCAGAAAGTCCTGGAGGACAGAACGGCCAAAGAAGCCATCCCTCCGGACTTGGCTGTCTAGGCAATAATGCCTGGCAAACGTGTGCAGCGAAGCCCACGTCGCCGCCTGACAGATGTCCTGCAAAGGGACTCCCCATCCCAAAGCAGTAGTAGCTGCCATGGCCCGAGTAGAATGGGCTCGCAGCCCAACAGGAGGGTCCGTTTTTGCCAAGGAATAACAGATTTTTATACACAAAACGACCCACCGGGAGATGGTCCGTTTGTGTACAGCTTTTCCCTTCTTTGCACCCACGTAGCCAACGAAAAGCTGGTCGTCCACTCGGAACTGTTTTGTGCGGTCCAAATAAAAGGAGAGTGCACGTTTTGGGTCCAGACGGTGGAGCCGCTCTTCCTCTTTGTAAGGATGCGGAGGCGGAAAGAAGGTGGGCATGGTGACAGATTGTCCAAGATGAAAGGGGGTCACCACTTTCGGCAGAAAAGAAGGACGAGGCCGAAGGACAACCTTGTCCGGATGAACAGATAGAAAAGGAGGCTTTGACGATAGAGCCTGGAGCTCACTCACCCGTCTAGCCGAGGTGATGGCTACCAGGAAAGCAGTCTTAAGAGTGAGAAGACGAAGAGGACAATTGTGAAGTGGCTCAAAGGGAGCGCACATCAGGAATGTTAAGACAAGATTCAAGTCCCACTGAGGCATTACGAAAGGGACAGGAGGGAACGTGTGAGTAATGCCTTTAAGAAAGCGTGACACTACAGGGGACTTGAAAAGAAAGGGCTGATCAGGAAGCCGTAAGAAGGCAGAGATGGCAGCAAGATAACCTTTCAAGGTGCCCAGGTCAGAGCCCTGCCGGGCCAAAGAAAGAAGAAAGAGGAGAACCTCAGAAAGAGGGGCGGAAAGGGGATCCACAGCCTTTGCTGTGCACCATGCCACAAACTTGTTCCACCGGCAGGCGTATACCGTCTTTGTGGAGGGACGCCTGGCTGCCAGAATGACATCACAGACTTCAGGAGGCAAGTCAAATGACATCAACTGCCGCCGCTCAATCTCCACGCATGGAGGTGGAGGTTGGACAGGTTCGGGTGGAGGACCGTCCCCTGCTGCTGCGACAGAAGATCCTCCCGAAGGGGCAGACGTATCGGAGGATCGGTCAACATACTGAGTAGCTCGGGATACCAGTACCTTCGTGCCCAATCCGGAGCCACCAAGATGACTTGGGCCCGGTCGCGCCTGATCTTCTTCAGCACTCTGGGCAGAAGTGGTATAGGCGGAAAGGCGTAAAACAGACCGCAACTCCACTCGCGACGAAAAGCGTCGCCGAGCGAGTGCCACCTTGGAAATTCCAAGGCGCAGAACTGCTGACATTGCACGTTCTCGTCGGTGGCGAATAGATCTAACCAAGGCTCTCCCCACTGCTGAAAGAGACCTTTCGCCACCTCGGAGTTCAGACGCCATTCGTGATCCATCATGCACCGGCGGCTGAGTTCGTCTGCTCTGGCGTTCAGAGAGCCCGCCAGATGTTGAACCACCAGGGTGATGCCCTGGTGTTCCAGCCATGTCCAGAGGCGCAGAGCCTCCTGACAAAGGGTTCACAACCCCACCCCGCCCTGTTTGTTGCAATACCACATGGCGGTGGTGTTGTCCGTGAACACCTGCACGGCACTTCCCCGGACAGAGGGAAGGAAGGCTTACAGTGCAAGTCGAATCGCTCTCAGCTCCAACAAGTTGATGTGGAGGCGAGACTCCGCCGGAGACCAGAGGCCTCTGATCTCCGCCTCTCCCATATGGCCACCCCATCCCAGGAGGGACGCATCCATCACTACGACATGCTCCGGTAGGGGTAGGGAGAGGCTCTTGCCCATGACCCAATCGCGGCCTGTGAGCCATCACTGCAACTGCTGTGCAGTGCCCTCCGAGATCAAGACATGGTCGGACAGGTTGCCATGATGCTGGGCCAACTGAAACTTCAGGTCCCACTGCAGAGCCCGCATGCGCCGCCTGGCGTGATGCACTAGTAGGATGCAGGAGGCCATCAGCCCCAGAAGCCGCAACACTAGCCTGACCGAAACCCAGGATAGAGGCCGAAAGATGGGAATCAGGGCCTGTATATCCCGGACTCGCTGTTCCGGGGGATGAACCCGGAACTGCGCCGAATCGAGAACCGCTCCGATGAAGAGGAGCTTCTGAGAGGGGCTCAGGTGTGACTTCGGCACATAGATGGAAAACCCCAGCAAATGCAGGAGATCCGCCGTAGTCTGGAGGTGGGAGACGACTGTCTGGGGCGAGCCCGCCTTCAACAACCAGTCATCGAGATAGGGGAAGACCGGAACCCCTGATCTGCGCAGATGAGCTGCGACCACCGCCATCACTTTCGTGAACACCCGAGGGGCACTGGTAAGGCCGAAGGGGAGCACGGTGAACTGAAAGTGCTCCTGACCCACCGTGAACCGCAGGTAACGCCGGTGGGCCGGCAGGACGGGGATATGGAAATATGCGTCCTGCAAGTCCAATGCTACCATCCAGTCTCCAGGGTCTAGGGCAGCTAGAACCTGAGCCAAAGTCAACATTTTGAACCGTTCCTTCCGGAGGAAGGCATTGACGTTCCTGAGGTCCAAGATATGGCGTAGGCCTCCTTTGCCCTTCTTGGGAACCAGAAAGTAGTGAGAATAACAACCACGACCTACTTCTGGGCTCGGAACGCGCTCGACGGCCTCTTTGGCCAAGAGGGCCGAAACTTCCTCTTGCAGAAGATTCAAATGATCCTCCGAGATACGGCGGTGCTGCGGTGGCATGGCTGGAGGGGTCGTCTCGAAGGGGAGGGAGTAGCCCCTTTGGACGATTTGCAGCACCCACCTGTCCGAAGTAATGGTACGCCAGTGGAGCAGGTGATGGCGAACCTGGCCTCCCACTGGTGAGGAATGGGCCTGAAAGCACGGACTAGGAAGGCTTTGAGGCGGATGCTGCCGGGGTGGATGTGGACTGACCGCGTTGTCCTCCAGTACCGCCTCGGCGGAAACCACATCCGCGACCGCGTGCAGGCTGGTTCTGCGGCCGGTGGCTAGGCGGACGTGAGGAGGTGCCCCTTCCTTGGCCACGAAAGGAGCGAAAAGCGGAAGTTTGTGGCCGCGGGGCCGAGAGGCCCAAGGACGTTTCCGTAGCCCGGGAGTCCTTGAAGCGAGCCAGCGCACTGTCCGCTTTCTCACCAAAAAGGCGAGCGCCATCAAAAGGCATGTCCATGAGTGTGCTCTGGACATCCCCTGAAAAGGACGTGGACCGCAGCCAGGCGTGACGTCGAAGCACCACCGTGGTAGAAATCACCCTACCCAGCGAGTCCGTAGTGTCGAGTCCACATCGGATTGCATGGCGCGCTGCATCTCTCCCATCGGCCAGAGCCGAGGAAAGCCGCGCCCGGGCCTCCTCCGGGCACAGTGGCAGCACGTCCTCCACCGTATCCCACAGGGAGTGGGAATAACGGTCCAAGTGACAGGCGGTGTTTAAAGACCGCAGGCTCAAACTGAGCGAGGAGAACAGCTTCTTACCGAACTGTTCCAGTCTCTTGGAATCCCGGTCCGGAGGAGCGGACGGGAAGGAGGATTGGGAGGTAGAGGCCTGGATAATCAGACTCTCGGGGTGGGGTGTTGGGACAGAAAACTGGGGTCGCCCGGAGCAGGGCGGTGGCGCCTGGCAACGTTCCTATCCACAGGAGGGACTGTGGAGGGCTTGGACCAGGTGCCCTGCAGAACATCAGTGAGGGCCTCATTGAATTGCAGCAGAGGCTCAGTGGAGCATGCGGCAGACTGAAGCACTTCAGTGAGGATGTTAGTCCTCACAGCCACGGCAGGCAGCTCAAGCCGAGGGCCGCGGCCGCCTTGCGCAGCACCACAGAAAAAGCTGCACCCTCCTCCGAAGCCACAGTCGGAGGAGAGATGAATCCAGTGTTCGGTGAGGTATCCAATCCACTGGCCTCCCCCAGTTCATCTGCCCAGTCCTGAGAAAGTTGCCCCTGAAGGGCCATAGGGTCCTCAGACCCCTCCCATTCGCCCCCGTCATCCGATTCCTGGTAAACAGGAGGAATGATCGGAGCCGGTCGATAGACAATATGTGTCTCTAGTGGCGTCGGATGCGGCGTCGGGCGGCGCCGCATCGGCGTCGGGACCGGACAGGGGCTGAACCGGGGATCGACGTCGACCGGAGTCGCCGTCGGGGGTGGTACCGGTGTCGGCGCCGGCAGAGGAGGCGTGACAAGGTCGACCGGCATCGACGGGGGCCCAGGCTCGGGCCCCTCGGGGACCTGCGGCGTCGGGGCCGGAGCCTCCAACGGTGCCGGGGCCGGAGCCGCCGGCACGCGAAGTCACCCAGTCGAGTCCGCGGGGCCCGAAGGCGCGCCAGCGGGCGTCGACGGCGGGGCCAGGCTCCTCATGGCCGAGAGGAAGGCACTGACCTCCGTCGGCGTCGCGTCGATTCCAGGGACCGGCGGGTATGGGGATTTGCGCGGCGCCTGCGGCTCGAGCGGAGCCGCGGGGGTGGAACCACCCGGACCCTCGGCCGAGTCGCGCGACCGGCGAGGGGAGTCCGAAGAGCGGTGTCGCTTCTTGGAGTGCCTCGACTTACCCGAAGACTTCAAGCCAGACGAGCGACGATGTAGAGTGCGGCTCTGCGACCGATCCTTGGACCTCCTCCTGGACCGGGATCGAGAGGGGCGCGGAGCCGAGTGGCGAAGCTCGAGAAGCTTGCGGGACCGCTTCCGCCTAGCTTTCGAGGTCAGGGCCATACAGTCGGAGCACGACTCCGCGTCGCGGTCGAGGCCCAAGCAGTACAGGCACCGGCGGTGATGATCTGTCACCGATATCAGTCGGTGACAGTCGTCGCAGGCCTTGAAACCAGGCATCCTACCGGCACCAGAGTCGAAAGTGACCAAAAAGAGTCGAAAAAGTTAGTCAAAAATTGACTAAAGGGGTAGCTCTCCCGGATCGGCGCTTACTGGCGCGGAAAAAAGAAGAACTGACGTCAGCGCGCGAGGGCGGCATCTAAGTACTCAGACGACGTCATTCCGGCGCACGACGCCAACGACGGACGCGGAGCCGCAGACGACGCCTAGCGACGTGCAAGGGGTACTGCTACAAAAATCTTCCGGATCCAGTCTGACGCCTGGGGATAATCTAAGGTGAGGAATCTAACTAACGTGTTTCTTTCAGATCAGTATTCTTAAAGTAATTCTTGCATAATGTAAACTGCTTTTTGAGTCAGTACCAACCTGTAACTATTGCAAATGCAACCACAACTGCATTTCCTTGTGAAGTCTTGCATTTGAGAGTATATTTTATTTACCTGTGCCATTTCCTGATTGCTTTGAAAAATAAAGGAAAATGCTACTTACCAGTATGCATCTGTTCTTGGCATGTAGAGCTGCAGATCCGTACACTATGCATTAGATCGCCAACTGGTGTTGGGCTGGGATGCTTGCACCTTGTTGTGGTCTTGGAAGGAGTTTTTTGTAGTCACGAGATAGGGGACTCCTCCCTTGGACGATAGTGCGCATGGGCATCGACTCCATCCTCAGATTGTTTTTCGCCATGATGGGAAATGATGGTGTCAGTAAGAACTAGAAGAGATGTCCATGTGAATGTATCTAATTAAGATAATATTGGAACGGATACAGGTCCCGGGGATGCGGGTGGGCGTTTACGGATCTGCAGCTCTACATGCCAAGAACAGATGCATACTGGTAAGTAGCATTTTCCGTTCGAGGCATATGAGCTTCAGATCGTACACTATGCATAGCCTGTACAGCAGTGTCTCCCCTAGCGGTGGTCACCTGTATCCGCTGCAGTAGTTTGAAAAATGTGTTTTAAAGCACAGCCTGGCATACAGAAGCTTGTTGCTTAGCCTGCATGTCAACACAATAGTGTTTGGTGAAGGTGTGTGGTGTAGACCATGTTGCTGCTTTACATATGTCATCTAAGGGAATGTTCCCTAAGAATGCCATGGAAACCCCTAGTTTGCGTGTTGAATGTGCTCTGGGGGAATTGTTAATGTGCATTTAGCCTTTTGGTAGCATATTTGAATGCATTTTACTATCCACCTGGCGATCCCAGCTTTAGAGATGGGCTTACCCTTATGAAGTGGGGAGAAGGCTACAAACAGTTGTTTTGTTTTGCGAAAGGGTTTAGTCCTGTCAATGTAATAAAGTAGTGCTCTTTTGATGTCTAGTGTATGAAGAGCTCTCTCTGCCACAGAGTCTGGGTTTTGGAAAAACACTGGTAACTCAACTGATTGGTTAAGATGAAAAGCAGAGATGACTTTGGGAAGGAATTTTAGATTTGTTCTGAGAACCACTTTGTTCTGATGTTTTTGTAAGAATGGTTTTTGTATGGTTAAAGCCTGGATCTCGCTTACCCTTCTGAGAGAGGTAATTGTGACAAGGAAAGCAACTTTCCATGTGAGGAACTGAAGTTCACATTTATGTATAGGTTCAAATGGAGAGCCCATGAGCCTGATAAGAACAATGTTTAAATTCCACACCGGAGAGGCTGGCAGTCTGGGAGGAATTATTCTTTTAAGTCCCTCCATAAAGGCTTTAATTGCAGGTACTCTAAATAATGACAAATGTTGTCTGTTTTGTAAATAAGCCGCAAGCGCTGCTAGATGTAACCGTATGGATGAATATGCTAGATTACATCTTTGTAAGTGTAGCAAATAGCAAATGATGTCCTGGATGGAAGCCTCCAGTGGATCAATTTTATTATTTTTGCAGATGACAAATCTTTTCCATTTTGCAGCATATCAAGCACGAGTAGTAGGGCATCTGGCTTCTTTAATAATGTTCATATAGTCTGGCGGAAGTTTAAGATAACCGAACTCCAGGACTTCAGGAGCCAGATCGCTAGATTCAGTTGTCCTGGATCGGGGTGCCTTATCTCTCCATGGTTATGCATCAGCAATGTTGGGGAGAGGCATAGTTTTTGGTGTGGAACTACTGAGAGTTCCAGTAGTGTTGTGAACCATGGTTGGCGTGCCCATGTGGGAGCCACTAGGATAATTTTGAGAGACTGTTGTCTGAGCTTGCGTACTACTAGGGGAATCAGTGGGAGTGGCGGAAAAGCGTACGCAAATCTGCCTGGCCAGTTCATCCATATCGCATTGCCTTTGGACAACGGGTGTGGGAACCTGGCGGCAAAGGTTGGGCATTTTGCGTTTGCGTGTGTGGCGAACAGATCTATGTTTGGTTAACCCAACATGTGGAAGAAAGGTTGGAGAACTTGGGGATGAAGTTCCAATTCGTGTATCTGCTGTGTCTGTCGACTTAGCAGATCCACAATCTGATTGTGAATTCCTGGATGATGTTCTGCCAGCAGGTATATATTTTGTGGGATGGCCCATCTCCAAATGTTTTGTGCAAGCTGGGACAGCTGCAGCGAGTGTGTGCCTCCTTGTTTCTGTATGTAGTACATGGCTGTCATGTTGTCCGTCCGAACCAGGACAGTCTTGTGTTGTAGATGTACTTGGAATGATTTTAATGCTAGAAATATTGCCAGTAATTCTAGGTGATTGTTATGGAGCACTTTCTGTTGAGTGGTCAATTTGCCTTGAATTGTATGGTTTAGGAGATGGGCTTCCCAACCGGTGAGTGATGCGTCTGCTGTGAGCACTATCTGCGGAACCATTCCTGTTAGGGGTGCATCTGAAGTCTTGCATGAGGTACGATAGAGATGCAAGAGGCCATCATCCCTATGAGTTGCATGAATACCCTTGCTGGGAGGTAGTGCTGCAGTTGAAATTTGCTGCTTAGGGCTTGTATACTGGCTATCCTGGCTGGACTGGGATATGCTAGAGCTTTGGAGGTGTCTACTGTGGCCCCTAGATACTGATGTATGTGGGAGGGCTGGAGATTGGAGTTGGGGTAATTTACTGTGAATCCCAAGTCATGTAGCAGCTGGATAGTTTGATGAGTGTGATGAACACACTGGCTGAATGAGTTGGCTTTTATCAGCCAGTCGTCGAGATATGGAAAGACATGGATTTGTTGTCTTCTTAAGAGTGCTGCTACTACCGCAAGGCACTTTGTGAACACTCAGGGTGCGGTGGTCACCCCGAATGGAAGGACTTTGAACTGATAGTGTTGTCCATCCTATATGAACCTTAGATACTTCCTGTGAGCAGGGTGCATCGGAATGTGGAAGTAGGCGTCCTTGAGATCTAGTGTGGCGAGGAAGTCGCCTTGTTGTAGCAGTGGCAGAACCTGTTGAAGATTGATCATATGAAAATGATCGGACTGTATATAGAGATTGAGGGGTCTGAGGTCGAGTATTGGCCTTAGGGTCCCATCCTTTTTGTGGGATTAGGAAATACAGTGAGTAAACCCCTGTTCCTTGATGCTGTAAGGGAACTGGTTCTATTGTGTGTTTTTGAAGCAGTGAGAGAACCTCTTGTTTTAAGAGCGTAAAGTGTTCTGTGGACATTTGACGCAGTTTGGGTGGAATGTTGGGTGGGGTTGCTGAGAGTTCCAGGCAGTAACCATACTGGATAATTTGTCTTACCCACTTGTCTATTGTGATGGAATCCCAGACAGGTAGGAACCGTGAAAGTCTTCCCCCGGCCGGAGTGGAATGGCCTGGGGGGAGTGGAGGGAAGTCACTGTTTATTAGAGGGGGATGTGCGAGTGTTATTTTTACCTTGGCCTCCCCCTTTGTTGTTATTTCCCCTGTATCCTCCTCTAAAATATCCTCTGTTGGGAGATGTTTGTGTTGTGTTTTTGAAAGAAGAAGAGGTAGTGTTTGTTTCCATGTTTTTGGATGCTCCTCTATAAAAGGAGCGACGAAAGAAACCACGTGTGGATGGAGACTGCAACGCTCCCATAGATTGAGCAGTTTCCATGTCCTTTTTCATTTTTTCCAGAGTGGTGTCTACAGCCGGTCCAAAAAGCTGTTCTTGATTGAACGACTGGTTGAGGATGGCCGTTTGTACCTCCTGTTTGAAGCCTGAAATGCGTAGCCAGGCATGTCGTCTGAGTAGCACACTAGTGTTCATGGACCTTGAGGCTGTGTCTGCTGCGTCAAGGGCACACTTGATTGAGGCGTTAATTATTAATTTGCCTTCCTGAATTAAGTCATTCGCCTGAGTCTTGTACTGATCAGGTAAATGGTGTAATAGGGTTTGTAGTTGGTCATAGTGAGCCCTATCATACCTAGCAAGTAATGCTTGGGTGTTAGCTATGCGCCAGTGATTGGCTGCTTGGGCAGCAACTCTCTTGCCAGTGGAATCTAGCAACTTACGATTCCTTTTCCGGAGGTGGTGCATCACCGGAGGTTTGGGAATTGGCGCGTTTTCTAGCGTTAGACACTACTAGTGAGTCTAGAGGTAGCTGCCCTTTGATGTAGGCCGGATCATCAGGGGCTGGTTTGTATTTCTTATCAATTCTCGGATTGAGAATTCTAGCTCTCACTGGGTCTGGGGCATGTTTAATGACCCCTTTAAGCATTGGCAGTATTTGGACGGATTTCTGCGACTGTTCAAAAGTGTCTAGGAGGAAATCCTCATCTGCAGGGTCTGAATACATGTGAAAATAGCAGCTCTATTAACAAGTTGCCCAAATCCAATATTGTCATCTGGGGGAGATGGTTTTGTTGGATATGGCTGGGGATCTGGGAGGTCTGGGGGAACTATTGGGTCATTATAATCGTCCCAATCATCTTGTGGTGTGTCTGTATCATTATCTGGGTCAGTGAAAGGGTCATTGCTACCTCCCCCACCCCCTACATCTTCATCATCGTCATCATCCTGTGGTGGTGGTGTATGTGGTAGAAGTGTTATAGGCTGTGGAGGTGATAGAGGTATAGGAGGAAGAGCAGGAGTAGGAAGATCAGGAGAAGAGGGTCTTATAGGTGAAGTAGCACAGTCTTTTTTCTTCAGAGGCACTGCAGGAGTGTCTGTTGTGTCCAGCTTCCTCTTGTTGTGTGGCACAGCGGCCACATGTCCTGTTTTGGGGTCAATATGGATTTTTTTCTGTTTGAGATCGACAGGATCTGGTCGAAAAAGTTCTTCCTCCTCGATAACCGCTTTCAGCGCCGACTTTTTCGGGTCCGAGCGTGGTTGAGATTTGTGCTCTGGGGCCTTAGGAGGTGTTTTAGACTCCTTTGGCATGGCTATGGAGACTGACTTCTTTTTCGGTTCCGACGGGTTTGGTTTCGGATCCGAAGGTTTTTGTTTCGGCGTGGAAGTGGTCGGAACCGATTTCTTTTTGGGAGTAGGTTGGTCTCCTGGCTTCGGTGCCGAAGGCGCCTTGGGGATAAGGATATGCCGTTTGCTTGGTTCCGAGCTACCGGAAGGCCTGCGTTTATCTTCGGAGCCGAGCCCGAGGGCGGGGCTTCTGAAGTATGTTTTTGGTCGCGACTGGGGCCAGCAGGCGAAGTCTTGACCAGGGCCTTCTTTTTCTCAGGTGGAGTGGGGGTAGGGGCAGTTGTACTCACTCGTTGACCAGGAGTGATGGGGTCGTCTGAGTCCGAGTTGTCTGCTTCAGACACGATTTCCAGGTCTTCGGAATCTTCCTCTGGGACATCTGGGCATTCGTCGAAGATGTCCGCTGGTGCCGGAGCTGCTTTCTGCGCTATGATGTGTCGTCGGGATTATACCTGAGCAAGCTGCCGGAAGGTGGACACTGGCTGGAGGAATTACAGGGGACTACTCCACAGGGTTGTAGGGGGAGCTATACCACTGTTAGTACAGATTAGAATTGACGGTACGAAGCTGTGCCTTGTTATGCCTCCTGTAAGTGCTGGGCTTTGATCGCATTGTTTGTATGAATGTTCTGAAAAGCAAATAAAAATACATTTTAAAAATAAAAAAATTTAAAAAATGATGTGTCGTCGGGCCCGGTGGTCACGGATGGTCTTTTTCGATCGAAAAGAGGCGCAGGCCTGGCAATTGTTCTCGTCTTGTTCTGGCGAGAGACACAGATTACAGACCTTTTGATGGTCACGGTGTGGGTATTTCGCTCCACACTTGGGGCATTTTTTGAATGGAGTCCTTTCCATGTGCTGTAGGCCCGACGGCGTGGATAGGCCCAGCGGCCCGCGTCGACGACCGGAATCGAGTTGTTGAGATGCGGGAAGATCGCGCAATCGAAAACAATACTGGAGAGTTGTAGAGAGTTTGCGCGTCGAAAAAACTTGAAAAACAAAGTTTCGAACTGGAACGCAAAAGTTACATCCGAACCCAATGGCGGAAAAAAACATTCTGAGGATGGAGTCGATGCCCATGCGCACTATCGTCCAAGGGAGGAGTCACGTATCTCGTGACTATAAAAGACTTCTTCCAAGACAACAACAAGGTGCAAGCATCCGAGCCTAACACCAGATGGCGATCTAATGCACGGAGTACGATCTGCAGCTCATATGCCTCGAACACATAATTATACCTTTTTATACTTACCCTATTGGTCCTGATTCAGTCTCTGAGTGTGTGGCATCAGTCTTGATTGAGTGAATACAATAAATGCTTAACACACTCTCTGGAAAACCCTAAAAGCTCGCCCACACTACCACAAAGAGAGCTCTTAGTACTTACCGAATTTAGCCTCTGCTATACCTCTGGGGACTCCCTGGACTGTGTGCACACTATACCCTACTTTGGTATAGTATGTATATACGAAGTCAGCTTTCTACACTTCCCTTTCATTACTTGAGACAATGCTATGAAGAGCTATCTTCCACACAATGGTCCTTTGTGCTGTTAATGTACAAAAAAATATCCTTTTAGGATCTAGCAGATTAACTCTCTTATCCTCTTGCGAAGGGGTGAGATGGAGCAAAACACATTGAAAGAGTAACAGACTGTTCGACGTAAATAGGTGTCACAACTCTTTGTAAGAAGGATGACCTGGTCCTCGCACTTATTTGTTTGGGAAGAAGGAAGTGTAGAGCAGCTGCACAGAGAGCGCCTAGGTTTCACTCAAGTGGTGACCAGAGTTGATAGCAATCAGGAAATCTCTTTTGAGCTTCAGAAGGTCCTCCCGAAGTTGTAGCCAGATCAAAGAGCAAATGCGCAGATAAACAAGCTCTGGGTAATAGGCTCTCCATGCCCAATCCAAGGCGATTAAGATGTCTCTGGCCCAGTCCGTCCTGATTTTCATCAGATCTCAAAGTAAGAGAGGTAAGGTTAGGAACTCTGGCAAGGGTCTTGGTGTTTAGTCGTAATTGGAATGCATCTCCCAGTGACTTTCCTCTATTGCGTATGTTCTGCTGTGGTGAACAGATTTAACAAGGGCATGACCCACTGATGGAAGACATCCCATGCATCCTTCGAATGGACATGCCACTTGTGATCCGCCAACTGTCTGCTCAGCTCATCTGCTCTAGCATTCAAAGATCCTGCTAGATTCAGCCTCCCGCCCACGGGACATCTGGGAACCCTTTGTGCGGTGGGCTCAGGAGAGACGAGAGGTAGAGGAGGAGAGGGCTGCATTGGATGAGTGAGGGTGGGAGGTCAGGTGTGTGCCTCGTGGAGGGGGAGGGGGGGCGGGATCGCCTAGAGACTGAAGGGAGAGAATCTGGGCGGTTTCTTTGATTAGCAGTCACCCCAGTGGAACTTGAGGGGCCCGGGCATGCTTACACATGTTACTAGGTGGGCGCACTGACAGATCCGGTCTGGCCCTGCACTGAGGGATCCATTGCGTGAGGGTCTAACGTGATGACAGAAACACCCACGGATATGGATGTATATACGCGACTGCATTGGCATGTACCACAAATGTAACGAGGATATAATATTGCTGGCTTGTTTTGTTGGTTACAGTATGTAAAGTTGTGTTAATTTCAATAAAGCTTTTAAAAAAACAAAACAAAAAAAAAATGATCACAATAAATATGAAGTCCTTAGTGTGCCATGTTAATTAGAACTCTTGTAGGTATCTTGATTTGCGTGAATCACTGTATCAGAAGTCCTTAAGTATGTTAAGTGATCCCTACAGGGGCGCGAACCAAGATACTGTGCGTTCATGAACCCGAATGGAAAACAAGGACTTTTGAAATGTGTGCGGCGGGGGAGCGAAAATATAACCGCACAAGGGACTTTTCAACGGTACGATGGGGAAGCGAAAACAAAAATACACAAGGGTCAGGGACTTTTGAAACGGGTGCAGCAGGGTAACAAAGGCAGCGGGCATTGGCGTGGCCGATAGGTCTCGCTTTTGGGACCTTGTGAGTGTTTAGTTATGCAGCACAATATCCTTGGTGCAACTACATAAACTGTTGCATGACTGGGCGCTTGTGGGGTCCCGGGGGCGGAACCTCTTGGCTATGCCAATGCTTGTTTGCTTTGGAATTTGGGTATTTTCTTTATAGGTTCACGATCTCCTTTCTTGACATGTTGAAAAGGAGTTTTGAAATGTGTTCTTAATATCTGTATAGAATAATATTCGATTGAAATGTTTCACTATCACTATGAAATGTTTCACTATCACTAAATAAATTTATATAAATTTTGCATGTACTAGTAGAAGAAACTTTGCAGCCCTGTTGAAGCCTTGTTGAAAGCAAAATGCCTTGGTTGCACTTGCATCAATTGAAACAATAAAGCAAGATTTGACTAAAAAAAAAAAAAAGATCCTGCTAGATAGTTGACTAACAGAAAGATGTTCTGCTAGTCCAACCACATCCACATCCACAGACGCAAGGCCTCATGGCATAGGACTCAGGACCTCACTCAGACCTGCTTGGTGTAGCACCACATGGCGTTTGTGTTGCCTGAGAGGATCTGCACCAGCCTCCCCTCGCAGGAAGGCTTTCAGGGCCTGATGGATTGCCTGAAGTACCAGAAAACTGATATGAAGCCGACTCTCAGCCAGAGACCAAGGCCCCTAATCTCCACCTCCCCTAGATAACCACTACAGCTCAGCAATGAAGCATCAGCCACAATATGACTTCTCAGTGGCGACAGTGGTCTGACCTAGGTCAGACTGCTGCTTGCCTGCCATTGCAGAAGACCCACAGCAGTCTTTTCTGAGATCTGGATGGAGTCAGAGAGGCAGCCCTTGTGCTGGACCTACTGAAACCTGAGGTTCCACTACAGGGCCCCGTCTGGCATTTGGGATGCAAAGGATGAACAAGGCTAGGAGTCCAAGAAGCTTCAAAGCCATTCTCCATGAGAACCAGGATTGGGTCAGACACCTCAGGATCATATATTGAATGTCCAGAACTTCTTGCGGAGATGGAAAGACCTTGAATGTCAATAAGTCTAGGACAGCCCTAATGAGAGAAATCCTCCCTGTGGGGCTCAGGTGAGACTTTGGCTCATTGATGGAAAACCCCAGAGATGTCAGGAGTTTGGCTATCATCTGAAGGTGACCCAAGACTGACGGGACCTACTTTGAGCAGCCAGTCATCAAGGCACGGGAACATATGTACCCCTGACCTCTGAAGATGGGCAGCGACCACCACCATCCGTTTTGTGAACAGCTGAGGTAAGGCTGAATACGAATATGGCAAATTGATATTGCTCTGACCCCACCCTGAACCACAGAAAGCCTGTGGGACTGCAGAACGGGTATATGAAAATATGCATCCTGCAAGTGCAGAGAAACCATTCAGTCTTGAGGGTCCATAGGATAAAGACTCTAAGACATGGTGAGTGTTTTGAATTTGTCTTTCCTCAAAAAAGCATTCACTGGTGACAATATCTTCGCCAACAAAGTCTGTGGTGTCCAACCTAGCATGCAAAGCATACATTGCCACGTCTTGGACATAATGTATTGATTGAGCCAGAGAAGCGCTGAGGTCTTTTGGGACAGCCAGTAATATCTCGCTGGTCATATCCCATAAAGCGCAGGTGAACCTGCCAGAAGGCACACTGTTCAAGGATCTTAAGGTTAAACTAGCTGAAGAGAGCATTACCTTTCTGAAGGCAACAATATGTTTTGACACTCTATCCAGAGGGCTTGTCTGAAAGTCATTAAGAATTACTTTATTTATAGATGCCTGCACATCAGACATTCAGTAGTATGCCCCTGTCTGCATATCAAGATCAACAGGGGCCAGACGGTCACCTAGCCACAGGTCGATTGACCAGAAGGCCCCAGCATGACGTACACCAGGTGGCTATGAGAGAGTGAGGTCCTTGATGAACGACAACAGTGTCTCAAAAGAGATAGGATCTTGTTGAAAGATCTCAGTTAATAAATTTGCCTAGGTACCTGTGATGGAACTCTGCCTTTGAAAGTTTAAGCAATACTGTGAGACACCAGCCTTCTTAATGACTTTAGTGAATGTCTGACATGCAATGTTTAATTTGTAAAAGAATGAGTGTCACTGAACAAAGCTCTGCTCCGAAGCCTGCTGCCAGTGCTATCAAATGTCAGTGCACCGGATACCAAGTCTGCATTGTCTGGAATCCATCTCATGCCTCTTTAATCCACTACCATACAGTCCCTGCCCCTTTATGTTACTTTTATGTTCCTTCTTTCTGCCTTAGTGACGCGTTTTGTTCCATTTTTCTCTTCCTCCTTCTTTCCCCTGTGTGTGTATTTCCTTCTCTTGCTCTCAGGAAATGACTCATGAGGAAAAATAACTGCCGGTCCCCACAAATAAGTGCTGGCAGGCCCGCCAGCACATTACACACTGCTTACAGGGTACCAGCATTGTCCATGGTAGGGAGTGGTACCCTTGTCCTTTAACTGGGCTGGGACCAGAATCTAATTGTCAAATTTGACCCCAAATTTGATACTGAAGTTTATGAAGGTACTAAAGAGTAAGTCCACGTTAATACTCAGCAAACACAAGGCGATGATGGACAGAGAGCTGAAACATTTCAGACACTCACCCCCAGTCACAGATCTGGGTTGAATCCATCATCGTTCTTTAGCTCACTTCACCACTACAGTTCAGACTCAGCTATATGTAAATCATTTTTGACCCTGTGCCTCATTGGAACAGTCCAGCCCGAACTGCCAAGCCAGGTCTTCCCTGGACCGGAAACAAGCATCCTGGGACTGGTTTCGGGGTAACACCCCTCATCGGCCTGGCTAGCTTGAAACCAGTGGCAAAGTGAGCAAGGGACCCACGTCTGGGCATACCCTGCCAACTTAGGGCGATCAAAGCAAACACAAGGAGATGATGGACAGAGCACTGAAACTTTTCAGACACTCACCCCCAGTCACAGATCTGGGTTAAATCCATCATCGTTCTTTAGCTCACTTTGCCACCCCAGTTCAGACCCAGCTATATGCAAATCAGTCTTGACCCTGTGTCTCATGGGATCAGTCCAGCTCTAATTGCCAAGCCAGGTCTAACCTGGACCGGAAACAAGCATCCGGGAACCGATTTTGGGTTAACACCCCTAATCAACCAGGTTAGCTTGAATCCAGTGCCAAAGTGAGCAAGTGACCCACGTTAATAATTAGGGCTGATACCTTTGTGCACCTTTTCAACACCTTGTGCATGATTGGACTTAAGATTCCCAGAGTGAGCAGGCAAACAGAGGCCTAGAGCACATTCACAACAAGCATAACAGAAGTACCGAGGTTAACTGACAATGTAATACATTGCAGGATGGTAAAGTAACTTGCCTTAAATAAGTCAGATTTCTTTCTTTGGAGGCAATTCCCTAGCTATTACTTTTCAGTCGGTTTTCATTTTAAATAGACGTTCGAAACAGAGTTTAAAGAAGTAACTAGACACAGAAAAAATGGGGTATGAGGCAATAGTGACTACACCTATCATCCAGTGGGGTTATAGTCAGTCCTACTCTGTGGGGTGCTAGTGATCTGAGGCTCAATTTAATTTAATTTAATTTAATTTAAAAAATACTTCTAGAGCGCAGCGTACACCTTGCGGTTTCTTGGCGCTAGGGGAATTGGCAACTGAGGGGGAAAGACCAGGGAGAGGTGAAGGGAGTTTTGAGGGAGTTTAAGTGAGGAAAGCCTGGCTGAAGAGGAACGTTTTCAGATCTCTGCGAAAGGGGAGATACTGAGTGGCAGAGCGGAGGTGATCAGGGAGCGAGTTCCAAAAGGTTGGAGCCAGGGTGGAGAAATTGGCCCCGCCCCACTTTTTGCGAGAGAAACGAGGGATCTGAAGGAGGGACTTGGAGGAAGACCGGAGTTCTCTTAATGGTACATAAGACTTGATTAGTGAGGAGATGAAGGCGGGGGCAGGGCCTGGAAGACCATGCAGCCGATCTTAAATAGGGCCCGTTCCTTTATAGGGAGCCAGTGAAGCTCCCTAAGAAGAGGGGTGGAGTGGTGATACCGAGGAAGACCGTACACCAGCCTGGCTGCTTGGTTCTGGACAGTCTGGAGTCTACGCAAACTGTATGCGGGGATACCGTGGTACAGAGCGTTTGCGTAGTCCAGTTTCGATATCACGAGTGCGGCCATAATGGTCTTAAGTGCCTGGGGGGAAAAGAAGCGGGAGACAGTGCGGATAGTGCGAAGAGAAAGGAAGCAGGAGGACACCACAGAGCTGATTTGTGAACGGAGGGTGAGTTGGCTATTTATTTTGACACCAAGTGTTTTGACCGTAGTGGAGGGGGTCGGTGCAGTGCCGAGGGAGGGGGGCCAGAAGAGAGAGTTCCAGGGACTGGACGAACCACCAGTGAGAACCAGCTCGGTTTTATCCGGGTTCAGCTTGAGGTGGTTGTGGTTCATCCAGTCCCTGATGAATGTCATAGTTGACTGGAAATTAGAAACCGAGAGAGGAGATAGGGACAAATCAAAAATGAGCTGGAGGTCATCCGCGTAATTATAGACGGTGACCTCCAGCTGCTGTAGTGCAAAGATAAGAGGAAAGATATAAAGGTTGAAAAGTAAGGGGGAGAGAGAGGATCCCTGGGGGACACCACAGGTGACAGGGAGGGGAGTGGCCGTGAAGTCGCCTAGCCGGACCGCCTGAGTGCGTTCCCTCAGAAAGGAGGAGAGCCAGATCAGGGCTGATCCCCCGATGCCGGCCGCCTTGACACGGGTAAGTAAGATGGTGTGGTCCACCGTGTCAAAGGCGGCGGAAAGATCAAGGAGGACCAGTGCCTGGTGTTTGTTTCCATCCATACCTTTTCTGAGTTTGTCCAAGACTGAGACCACAACTGACTCGGTCGAATGCCTGGGACGGAACCCGGCTTGGCGGGATGCCAGTCCCCCATTAGCCTCAACATGGGCACAAAGCACCGCGGTAACATGGCGTTCCAGCACCTTGCCCAAAAAGGGTAGCAGGGAGATGGGGCGATAGTTGGCCGAGATAAAGGAGTCAGCGCCAGGTTTTTTTAGGATGGGCACTATGGTAGCTGCCTTGAGCGCCGTGGGCACTATGCCCTGTGCCAGGGAGCTGTTGAGGAAGGCAATGGGGGGGTCAGGGCAGCAGGAGTAGATTTGCTGCAGGACACGTGCTGGGCAGACGTCCGCGGGAGAACCCGACTTCACTTTAGGGAGTATCTCCATAAAAGAATCCTGAGTAAGGAGGGGAATGGAGGTGAGCAGGCAGGGGAGGGGAGGGGGGAGGGATCGACGAAGGCAGAAGAAGGTGGGGGGATATTGAGTTTGATAGTTGCTATTTTGTCTAAAAAATAAGTATTAAGCTGATCGCAGAGTGGTTGGGAGGGAGGAATATTGGGCGAGGTTCGATCTGAGAATGCCAGGTCATTCACTATCCTGAAGATTTCCCTGGGTTTATTTTCAGCAGAGGTAATTTTTGACGAAAAGTAGGCGGTCTTAGCAGCCAGGATTGCTGTTTTGTATTTGTCCAGTGCTGAAATGAAGTGGGTTTTTAATAAGGGATTGTAGTTTTTCCTCCATTGCCTCTCTGCCCGTCGAGCGCTCAATTTGAAATCTTTTAGGTGGTCATTGAACCATCTATTGCAGTCCTTTGGTCGGCGGATGGAGATGCGGCGTAGGGGCGCCACCGAATCGCAGCCATCAGCCAGCCAGGTGTTGATGGCCTTGGCTTGAGAGGAAGATGGTAAGCCAACAAGAGTAGGGGTAGAGTCGCGGAGCATAGAGGTCAAAGAGGGGTAATCCAGTCTATTCCAGTTCCGTGCCCAGATGTTTTTGGCATGCGGAGTTTTAGGCGTCGTGTTACGTGGAATAGAGAAGGAGATGAGGGCATGGTCGGACCAGGGGCACGGCGAGGCGGTGGCCGAGGCCACGGGGAGGTTGAGGGACCAGACCTGGTCCAGAGTGTGCCCATGGGAGTGGGTGGAAACGGATATGTGCGACACGAAATTAAGGGATGAGAGGTAGTCTGTAAACTCTTTTGAGGCTGAGCACTCGTGTGGGTCAGAGGGCCAGTAATTGAAGTCCCCTAGCACCAAGACCGAAGCGTAGTTGACCACCAAGTTGGCCAATAGGTCTTGAAAGGCCGGCAAGAAAGCGGGCGAGGGCTGGGGAGGCCGGTACATTAGTAGGCAGGTAATGGGAGGAGAAAATGAAAGAGAGCGGACTACCAGGAAGTCAGCAGGGGGGATGGGGGGGGAGGGAAGTGATTGGAAATTCAACTCGGACCGAGCAATCAGGGCGACACCACCGCCTGCCTTGCCTGCCGGCTGGTCGGTTCGCAGGGCCACATAGGAGGGGGGTAGGGTGGCCAGGAGAACGGGGAGGGAAGTGTCGCAATACCAAGTTTCGGTCAAGAGCAGTAGGTCAGGTTTCTCGGAGTCGAGTAAGACGAACAGCTCATGGTGGTGCTTGACCGCTGACCTGGTGTTGAGTAAAAAGACGGACAGTGCTGGCGAGCGGGGGAGGAGGTCAGGGGGAGGGGGGCAGGGTGACAGGGGAGCATGTAATGGGGGATTAGGGGCTGTGGGGGGAGAGGAGGCCAGGCCGAGAGAGGAGATCCGTCTGCGGATGGGATCCGGGAGTGGCCAATGGCCTCGTAAAGCAATTAGATCCTTGGACGAAAAGGGTGTAGTTTTGGCATGGAGTCGTGCCCCTAGCCCCGGCCGGCCGCGGACGGGCGCAGACGGGCTTGCCTTAGGCGCGCCTTCGGCGCGCCACCGTCGCGCCCGCTGCGCTCGTCCGCTGCGCGTCCGACCAAGACACATGCTTTATGCCGCTGACCGGGAGGTTCGGAGGGGGCGTGGCCAGCCGAGGGGGCGTGTCTCGCCTCGCCCTCGTGAATGGCGTCGGAATGAGGGGGTCGTTGCAGCGAGGAGCGCTGTTTGTGGAAGCCCAGGTACAGGATTAAAAACAAAGTATCACACACAATGTTAAAAATCAATTTGTCCCCTGCTCCCGGCTTTTCGCCTCAGGAGCCAATCACAAGTGCGGCACAGGGCGTTTGGCGCGCTCTATTTGTATGATTTCCTGGCGGGGGGGCGTGGCCAGCCGAGGGGGCGTGTCTCGCCTCGCCCTCGTGAATGGCGTCGGAATGAGGGGGTCGTTGCAGCGAGGAGCGCTGTTTGTGGAAGCCCAGGTACAGGATTAAAAACAAAGTATCACACACAATGTTAAAAATCAATTTGTCCCCTGCTCCCGGCTTTTCGCCTCAGGAGCCAATCACAAGTGCGGCACAGGGCGTTTGGCGCGCTCTATTTGTATGATTTCCTGGCGGGGGGGCGTGGCCAGCCGAGGGGGCGTGTCTCGCCTCGCCCTCGTGAATGGCGTCGGAATGAGGGGGTCGTTGCAGCGAGGAGCGCTGTTTGTGGAAGCCCAGGTACAGGATTAAAAACAAAGTATCACACACAATGTTAAAAATCAATTTGTCCCCTGCTCCCGGCTTTTCGCCTCAGGAGCCAATCACAAGTGCGGCACAGGGCGTTTGGCGCGCTCTATTTGTATGATTTCCTGGCGGGGGGGCGTGGCCAGCCGAGGGGGCGTGTCTCGCCTCGCCCTCGTGAATGGCGTCGGAATGAGGGGGTCGTTGCAGCGAGGAGCGCTGTTTGTGGAAGCCCAGGTACAGGATTAAAAACAAAGTATCACACACAATGTTAAAAATCAATTTGTCCCCTGCTCCCGGCTTTTCGCCTCAGGAGCCAATCACAAGTGCGGCACAGGGCGTTTGGCGCGCTCTATTTGTATGATTTCCTGGCGGGGGGGCGTGGCCAGCCGAGGGGGCGTGTCTCGCCTCGCCCTCGTGAATGGCGTCGGAATGAGGGGGTCGTTGCAGCGAGGAGCGCTGTTTGTGGAAGCCCAGGTACAGGATTAAAAACAAAGTATCACACACAATGTTAAAAATCAATTTGTCCCCTGCTCCCGGCTTTTCGCCTCAGGAGCCAATCACAAGTGCGGCACAGGGCGTTTGGCGCGCTCTATTTGTATGATTTCCTGGCGGGGGGGCGTGGCCAGCCGAGGGGGCGTGTCTCGCCTCGCCCTCGTGAATGGCGTCGGAATGAGGGGGTCGTTGCAGCGAGGAGCGCTGTTTGTGGAAGCCCAGGTACAGGATTAAAAACAAAGTATCACACACAATGTTAAAAATCAATTTGTCCCCTGCTCCCGGCTTTTCGCCTCAGGAGCCAATCACAAGTGCGGCACAGGGCGTTTGGCGCGCTCTATTTGTATGATTTCCTGGCGGGGGGGCGTGGCCAGCCGAGGGGGCGTGTCTCGCCTCGCCCTCGTGAATGGCGTCGGAATGAGGGGGTCGTTGCAGCGAGGAGCGCTGTTTGTGGAAGCCCAGGTACAGGATTAAAAACAAAGTATCACACACAATGTTAAAAATCAATTTGTCCCCTGCTCCCGGCTTTTCGCCTCAGGAGCCAATCACAAGATGGCTCCTGAATACCCCTAAACCTCATAGGATATGGGAGCATGGAATTGCAAATTGCTATAGGCCAACCTAAAGAACCCTACAGGGATAGACAATACATGATCATCATTACAAATCTGCAAAAGCATATAAGATTACATAGGTGACTGTTTTTAGAGGGAGTGATTACCACATGCCCTATTTTCTGAGGAACACAAAGAAAAGCTCTCTATACCGCATTTTTGCCCTGAAGAAGTCCTTAGGGATGAAACGCATTGGCTACGGTCATTTAAAAAAAAGAAATGAAATAAAGAAACCTGAAACCAGACCTGCTGAATGGATTCAATCTCTTCTTTCACTTAATATTGTATCTGATGAACATTGTGTGGAGTGCTGGATCAGTGTTTTGTTTAGAGTTTAAAGAAGTACATTTGTGTTTAGTTATGTTGAAAGCAAAACTGACCATTAAAAATTAGTTTTCTCTTTTGAAATTGCATTCCGAGATTTTTCATATTTAGCACTATGTAATTTGTTTCTTTCTGTGAAATCTATCCTGACACATGATTTTATGATGTCTAACAAGTTCCTCTGACTACTTTACACATTCATATATTTTTTGTTGCAATACAAAGAACACAGAGAAACAGTACATAAACTGGTAGAATTTAGTGTTTGTACACTTTTAATTGAACAAAATATAACCAAGTTTGACCTACCTGCCAGCTTATATTACTGTGGCGTGGCACTTCCTCAAGACCAATAGCATTCAAATCTTCAAAGCTGAAGCTGAGATCATAAGCTTGGCCAGAAAGATCAGTGTGCGGTAATTCACTGCCTGCAGCAGGCCGACGAACAGCTTCGGGGTGTGCAGCAGCAGTTCTCCCATGCTCACTAGCAGCTCGCACCTCTTCAGGAACCCCTGGAGCCTCCATGCTCCTCATCTCGAGCAGCTACATTTAAAGCAAAAGAGAACCCATGTCATTACTGGATTAGTATTAGAAGAAGCCTTGGAAAAAGATACATTAAAATTCTGCTAATTAGTCTTCAAAACTAGAAATTAACAACACTTTTTGATCATGTGTAAACATAAAGCATTTACTTAGAGGGTTTACCTGCTGAACAATTAAGGCCGATTAAAATGCTTACGCTTTATCTTGTATTAATTTATTCACCCGTTACATTCTTATTTAGTGCCCACCCATCCTGTTCGTTAGAAAAATTATTCTGCTAAACCGGTCAGGCTCTGCTGTTACTTTTGGCCTAGCCTCTTAGCGCGTCGCTCCTCAGCGCTGTATTTTAACTTAATGTGCTTTTTACCAGCGTTTATTTTCTTTTGTGCTTTGCTGCTTGGCCTGGGGGCAAGGGTCTCCACTTACCTGCATTTAAACAGTTGATGCACCGCCGTTTTGGCGGGTCCGGGTCCCGAGGGGGCATATCGATTCAACTTTGGCCGCCATTTTGGATTGGGGCTGTTGGCGCTTTTGCGGGCGCCATCTTAGAGCGTCCTGACGCTCGCTTCAGTCCAGGGGACGCCTATTTAAGGCGGACTCGTGGGATCTGACGGCGGTCAGGCTCTGCTGTTACTTTTGGCCTAGCCTCTTAGCGCGTCGCTCCTCAGCGCTGTATTTTAACTTAATGTGCTTTTTACCAGCGTTTATTTTCTTTTGTGCTTTGTTGCTTGGCCTGGGGGCAAGGGTCTCCACTTACCTGCATTTAAACAGTTGATGCACTGCCGTTTTGGCGGGTCCGGGTCCCGAGGGGGCATATCGATTCAACTTTGGCCGCCATTTTGGATTGGGGCTGTTGGCGCTTTTGCGGGCGCCATCTTAGAGCGTCCTGACGCTCGCTTCAGTCCAGGGGACGCCTATTTAAGGCGGACTCGTGGGATCTGACGGCGGTCAGGCTCTGCTGTTACTTTTGGCCTAGCCTCTTAGCGCGTCGCTCCTCAGCGCTGTATTTTAACTTAATGTGCTTTTTACCAGCGTTTATTTTCTTTTGTGCTTTGCTGCTTGGCCTGGGGGCAAGGGTCTCCACTTACCTGCATTTAAACAGTTGATGCACCGCCGTTTTGGCGGGTCCGGGTCCCGAGGGGGCATATCGATTCAACTTTGGCCGCCATTTTGGATTGGGGCTGTTGGCGCTTTTGCGGGCGCCATCTTAGAGCGTCCTGACGCTCGCTTCAGTCCAGGGGACGCCTATTTAAAGTCGTCCTCTCCGCGCAGCGGGATCGCGCAGCCGGGACGCCGTCGCGTGGCCGGAGTCGTGCCAGAGTCCTGCCCGTCTGCGCCCGTCCGCGCTAAGGACGCGCGGGACTCTGGCCAGGCCCTGCTGGTACGAGGTGCGGCTGGTTATTTCCAGCCATGTTGACATACTCTTGTGACACCCTGCGTGACTTGGGTCGCCGGACTGCTGGCTGTAGCCTACCCCTCCTACATCCATTGGACGGTCCCTATCATTGTGCGGGCTGTCAGTGGTTTTTGGAGCAAGCTACTTCGATTGCCCCCATACGTCCGGTGGTAGCCGTTTGCTACACCTGCCCGGAGCATGTTCTCCGCATTTTTAGTTTTAATGCTAGGTCTCTGGTGTCACATTATCAGGCAGTATTTGACCTGTTGCAGGATGAAAGCCCGGACATCGTGGCTATCACCGAGACATGGCTGAAAGACGAGGACGCAGCCATTATCAATCTGGCATTCCCCCCTGACTATACAGTCCGTACCCTTAATCGATCTTCTAGGGGAGGGGGAATTGCCCTGGCCATTCGTTCTAGTCTTACTTGCTCCTGGACCGCACTGACCATTGCGGGATGTGAAAGTGCGCTGTTTAAGATTCTGGTTACTCCACACTTTTCACTCTCGGGGATGGTGGTCTATCGTCCCCCAGGGAGCGAGGCGGCGTTTCGCGCCGCTTTCCCGGATGTGGTCAGCTCCTTGGTGGTGGGGTGTCCCAATTTTTCGATTCTGGGGGACCTTAATCTCCATTTCGATAGACCCAACCTACCCGCGGTCAGTGGCATTCTCACGGATTTGGAGGCCTTACAGCTGCTGCAGCTTGTTCAGCAGCCCACCCACATCGGGGGCCATACGCTAGATCCCTTCTTCACCAATCTGACAGATGCTTCTGTCACTGCCGTCTCGCCCCTGGGTTGGACTGATCACTCTTTGGTCGCCATTAGTACCCCTTTATCAGGTAGGACTGTCATCCCTCCTGCTAAGCTGATCGTAAGGCGGCATTGGGGCAAATTACGGTTGGAAGATCTGCACCGTGTCCTCGCTGCAGAACCATTAGATCCGTTTGTAACTGTTGATTCAGGTTACGATGGGTTCTGCGCGTGGATCTCCAAAGCGCTAGATGCGCTTACTCCACTCACCGCCTGTAAGACCAGTGCCAGAGAATCTAGCCCATGGTACGATGGCGCCCTACGTGCGCTCAAGGGCAGTTGCAGGCGCGCAGAGAGGGCTTGGCGGAAGGCGTACGATTCGGGGAAAAAAGCTATCTATCTCGCCTCCGTCAAAGTATACCATCGGGCTGTGTGCCGTGCTCGGGCATTGTATTATACTGCCGAAGTCGGCAACAGCTCTAACCCCTCGAAAACTATTTTCAAATTGTTGAAGGATCTTCTAGCTAAACGCCCCGATGCTCCGACGACGGGCTCTACTGCTCATTGTGAGGCTCTTGCGGTGTTCTTTCAGGAAAAGGTCCAAAACATCTATACGACCTTTCCATCTACAGGACCCCCAGTTGAGTCTCCGATTTCCATCTGTGGAGACACAGCTCTGCACTCGCTTCCCCTGTTGACATTGGAAGGGTTTAACATCTTGGCAAAGCAGGTGAAATCTGGGTCCCCCGCCGACCCTCTCAGTTCGGCTCTCTTTAGAGATGAGTCGTTCGTGGGTCGGACCGTGGTACACTCCCTGATCAACATCTCATTGGAGTCGGGCACGGTCCCCCTTAGCTGGAAGCGGGCGATGGTTTCCCCCATCCTAAAGAAGCCCTCACTGGACCCAGACAAGCCTGAAAACTATCGGCCTATCTCTTTGCTTCCCTGGCCTACCAAAGTAATGGAGGCCCATGTCAACAAAGTTCTCTCGGCCCACCTCACCCAGTTTAACATCTTGGATCCCACCCAAAATGGCTTCCGTGCTGGTCACAGCACGGAGTCTGCCCTTCTCTCCATGGCTGAACACCTTCGCACAGTGATGGATGCGGGGCAGACAGCGGCGCTCGTTTTATTAGATTTGAGCGCCGCGTTCGACACCGTGTCCCATCCCATCCTGTTGCATCGCCTGGAGGAGGTCGGGCTGGGTGGCTCGGCCCTCCAGTGGTTTCGCTCTTTCCTGAACGATCGTTTCTTTAGCGTTGCGTTGCCACCGTACCAGTCCCAATTCCTTCCTCTGAGACAGGGGGTCCCGCAAGGCTCCTCGCTGAGTCCCACGCTTTTCAATCTGTATGTGAGACCGCTGGCTGAGATCGTCAAGCAATGGGACATGACTATGGTCTCGTATGCTGACGATACTCAGCTAGCGGTGACTATCAGCGGGGATGCGGATCGGGATGCCCCCAGGTTTCAGAGTGGACTTAGGGCGGTGGCAAGCTGGATGAAGAACAACTGTCTCCAGCTCAACGCGAAGAAAACCGAGATCATGATCGTGGGCTGGAAGGCGGAACTGTGGGGGGACAAGTGGTGGCCCATTGAACTGGGGCCGGTCCCTCTCCCGGTCACTGAACTTAGGAATCTGGGAGTGTGGATGGATCCCGCTCTCAGTTACGAGGGCCACTTGAAGAAAATCGCGGCCGGCTGTTTTGGCATCTTGCGGTCGCTGAGGCCCATTCTTAAGTTCTTTGACCGTGGTACCAGGCAGCTGATAGTCCAGGCCACGGTATTATCCCGCCTGGACTATGCCAGCTCGCTTTTGGTAGGGACCAACATGGCGGAGACTACCCGCCTTCAACGAGTGCAGAATGCCGCGGCTAGAGCCATTGTAGGCTTACCCCGAAGGAGCACTGTCTCAGGTGTCTTGAGATCCTTGCATTGGCTCCCCATTAAATCACGCATCCAGTTCAAGGTGCTGTGCTTGGCGTTCAAGATCTTGAGGGGAGTAGGTCCGCCAATTCTCGCTGACCTTCTGTCGTGGTATGTTCCTTCCCGCGCTTTGAGATCGGGAAGCCAAGCGCTCGCGGTGGTCCCCCGATACAGGCTGTGTCGGGCTGGTGGTCGCTCTTTTCGGGTGAGGGCGGCTGAACTCTGGAATTCCCTCCCAGTGGACTTGCGGCTACTGACTGACCTCTTGGCCTTTCGCAAAGCTCTGAAAACGTTTCTTTTTTAATTAGATCTTTTGTCTGTGTTGTGTTTCTGCTATCGGTTGCACTTTGCCTGCCATGCGCCAGGACGCCCCTTGGCTGGGGCAGCTGTGCGCAATACAAAAGTGCATAACATAACATAACATAACAGACTGCAGGCAGAATGATGACTATGCCACCCAATGAGCATTAAAACAATAACAACTTCACTTACCGCACTCTTGAAAAGGTGCCAGTCTCCAAAATTCATGTTTAACTCCTTCTTTAGCTCATCAGTGTTGCACTGAACTAAAACGCGGCCATTTATGTTTGCCTAAAAGAAATAAACATAGTTGAGATGGTGAAAATTCAACGGAGCTATGATGTGATCAGACAGTTGTATAATGGTTTGTCTGACAACTTTGCATTTTGTTTTTTTGAAGCTAGTAGTTCTTTTAAAAATAAACTTTGAAAGTGCCACCACTAGTTTTTTACGTTTACATTAAATCGCCTGAAAAACATAAGGAATATGCTACTTACCAGTATGCATCTGTTCTTGGCATGTAGAGCTGCAGATCTACACACTATGCATAGATCGCCATCTGGTGTTGGGCCCGGATGTTTGCACTTGTTTTTGTCCTGGAAAGTCTTTGGAAGTCACAAGATAGGTGACTCCTCCTTAGGATGCTAGTGCGCATGGGAATCGGCTCCATCCTCAGATTGTTTTTCGCCAGCAGGGAAATGATGGAGCTTAGTAAGAAAGAGGAAATTTGCCCATGTATGGTGTATCTAAAGATATTACTGGAACAGATAAAGGTAGCCGGGGAGGCGGGTGGGCGTGTGTAGATCTGCAGCTCTACATGCCAAGAACAGATGCATACTGGTAAGTAGCATATTCCGTTCGAGGCATATGAGCTGCAGATTACACAATATGCATAGATTGTATAGCAGTACCCCTCCTTAGCGGCGACCACCAGTATCTGTTGCAGAAGTTTGAAATAGTGTTTTGAGTATAGCCTGGCCCACACTAGCTTGTTGTTTTGTTTGCACATCTACACAACAGTGTTTTGTGAATGTGTGCGGCGTAGATCATGTAGCTGCTCTGCTGATGTCATCTAAGGGAATGTTCCCTAAAAATGCCATGGAAGCCCCCATCTTTCGTGTAGAGTGGGCTTTAGGAGGAACAGATAAAGTACGTTTTGCTTTGTGGTAGCAAATTTGTATACATTTAACAATCCATCTAGCTATCTCCGATTTTGATATGGGGTTGCCTTTGTGTGGTGGTGAGAAAGACACGAAAAGTTGTTTTGTCTTACGAAGGGGTTGTGTTCGCTCGATGTAATATAGCAATGCTCTTTTAACATCTAAAGTATGAAGAGCTCTTTCTGCGACCGTCTGTGGTTGCGATAAAAATACGGGCAACTCTACAGGCGGATTGAGGTGAAAGGGAGAAATGACTTTAGGAAGGAATTTAGGATTTGTTCGGAGAACAACCTTATTATGATGGATTTGCAGAAAAGGTTCCTGAATAGTTAGTGTTTGTAGCTCACTAACTCGCCGTAGAGAGGTAATGGCCACTAGGAAAGCAACTTTCCATGTTAGGAATTGAAGCTCACATTTATGTAGAGGTTCAAAGGGAGGACCCATCAGACGTGTGAGAACGATGTTCAAATTCCACACAGGTGAAGGTGGTACTCTGGGAGGAATTATTCTTTTGAGGTCTTCCATAAAGGCTTTTATAGCAGGTACTCTGAAAAGTGATAGATGCTGTCTATTTTGTAGATATGCTGCTATGGCAGCAAGATGTAGCCTAATAGACGTATAGGCTAAGTTGCATTTTTGGAGGTGTGGTAAGTAACCTATGATGTGTTGGATAGACACGTCTAGGGGATTGATGTTATTGTTATGGCAATATATCACAAAACGTTTCCACTTCGCTGCATAGCAGGCTATAGTGGTGGGACGTCGAGCTTCTTTAATAACGTTCATACAGTCAGGGCGAGGGTTAAGGGAACCAAATTCTAAGACCTCAGGAGCCAGATCTCAAGGTTGAGCTGAGCTGGGTCCGGGTGTTGGATCTCTCCATGGTTCTGGGTTAAGAGGCGTGGTGAGAGGTGTAATTTTTGGTGCGGAACTACGGACAGTTCCAGCAATGTGGTGTACCACGGTTGTCTGGCCCAAGTTGGAGCAACTAGAATGAGAGTCAGTGAATGTTGCTTTAGTTTGCGCACCACCAGTGGAATGAGTGGGAGAGGCGGAAAAGCGTACGCAAATCTGCCTGACCAGTTCATTCATATCGCATTGCCTTCGGACAATGAGTGTGGATATCTGGCGGCGAAGCTTGGGCATTTGGCGTTTGTGGGTGGAGAAGAGGTCTATCTATGGTTGCTCCCACATTTGAAAGAACGGTTGATGAACCTGCGGATGAAGTTCCCACTCGTGGATCTGTTGCGTTTGATGACTAAACAGATCTGCAATGGTGTTTTGGACTCCTGGGACATGTTGGGCTAGGAGAAAAATATTTTGAGGTATAGCCCATCTCCATATGCTCTGTGCTAGCTGGGAGAGCTGCAGATAGTGTGTCCCGCCTTGTTTTTGGATGTAGTACATGGCTGTCATATTGTCAGTGCGGACTAAGACAGCTTTGCCTAATATTTGCCTTTGGAATGCTTTTAAGGCTAGGAATATGGCTAGTAACTGCAGGTGGTTGATGTGGAGTAACCTTTGTTCAGGTGTCCACCTGCCCTGCATGGTGTGATGTAGTAGGTGAGCTCCCCAGCCGGAGAGCGATGCATCCGCTTGTCTTGACTATCTGAGGAACTGACTCTAGGAACGGTCCCCCTTTGGAAAGGTTCCTGGTGTTCCACCACTGCAGAGAGCGATGAGTGCGACCGTCTACCAACACCAGATCTGTTAGCTGACCTTGAGCCTGGTTCCATTGGCGTGCTAAGCACTCTTGTACAGGACGCATCTGGAGTCTTGCGTGAGGCACTATAAATATGCAAGAGGCTATCATCCCTATGAGTTGCATGAACACTCGAGCTGGAAGAGAGTGTTGCGGCTGAAATTTGGTGAGGAGAGCCTGCATGCTTGCTATCCTGGCTGGACTGGGATAGGCTAGCACTGTTGAGGTGTCTATTGTGGCACCGAGGTATTGTTGTGTGTGGGACGGTTGCAGAAGGGACTTGGTGTGGTTTACTGTAAACCCCAGGCGGTGAAGTAGTTGGATAGTGGCGTGAGTGTGTTGTACACACTGGTTGTATGAGCTGGCTTTTATGAGCCAGTCGTCGAGATATGGGAAGACATGAATGTGTTGTTTTCTTAAGTGGGCTGCCACCACTGCTAGGCACTTGGTGAATACCCATGGTGCTGTTGTGACTCCGAATGGGAGTACTTTGAATTGATAGTGGTGCCCGTCCACTACAAATCTGAGATACTTCCTGTGAGCCGCGTGATTGGGAATATGAAAGTAGGAGTCCTTGAGATTTAGGGTAGCAAGGAAGTCGCCCTGTGAAAGAAGAGGAAGGACCTGCTGAAGTGAGACCATGTGGAAATGGTCTGAGTGAATGTATAGGTTTAGGGGTCTGTGGTCAAGAACAGGTCTCAGAGAGCCGTCCTTCTTTGGTATGAGAAAATACAGGGAGTAAACTCCTGTGTTTTGCTGGTGCAGGGGAACGAGTTCTATTGCACCTTTTTGTAGTAGGGAGATTACCTTGTGCTTTAGCAGTGACAAATGTTTGTGTGACATTGAACGCTGTTTGGGTGGTATGTTTGGGGGGGTAGAGGTAAGTTCGAGACAGTAACCGGATTGAATTATTTGTTGCACCCACCTGTCTGATGTGATGGTGGTCCAGACAGGAAGGAACTGTTGTAGTCTTCCCCTGACTGGAGTGGAATGGTCTGGGGGAAGTGGACGGAAGTCATTGGGTAGGGGTGGAGGCAGAGCGGGTGTTGTTGGTTTTGGCTCTGCCTTTGTTATTGTTGCCCCTGTAGCCTCCTCTCTGTTAACCTCTGGTGAAGGTGGACTGGGTGGGAGCTTTGTAAGAAGTGGAGGGGCTATCTGAGGAGTAGCCTCTTGGGGTGCTCTTGTAGGATGAGCGACAAAAGGAACGTCTGGGAGCTTGCGACTGCAAGGCTCCCATAGATTTTGCTGTGTCCGTATCCTTTTTCATTTTTTCAAGGGATAGGTCTACGTTAGGGCCAAATAGGTGTCCCTGATCAAATGGTTGGTTGAGGATGGAGCTTTGGACTTCAGGTTTAAAACCTGAAATGCGTAACCAGGCATGCCTATGCAAAAGGACACTTGTGTTTATTGCCCTTGAAGCAGTATCTGCTACGTCTAGGGCACAACGGAGGGAGGTGTTGGTGATAACCTTACCCTCTTGTATGAGTTCATTTGCCCTATTTTTGTATCTCTTTGGGAGGTGCTGCATTAGGGACTCAAGGTCATCATAATGTGCCCTATCATACCTAGCTAATAGCGCCTGAGTGTTGGCGATGCGCCAGATGTTTGCTGCTTGCGACGCTGTTCTCTTGCCAGAGGCGTCCAAGAGTTTAGACTCCTTATCTGGTGGTGGGGCGTCACCTGATGTCTGAGAATTGGCCCTCTTTCTAGCACTGGAGACTACAAGGGAGTCTAGTGGTGCGAGGCCCTTAATGTAAGCTGGATCAGTAGGGGCAGCCTTATACGTTTTCTCGATCCTGGGGTTAATGACTCGAGACCTATCAGGATCTTTGAAGACTTCTGGGGCATGCTTGATGACCCCTTTAAGCATCGGTAGAATTGAGGTGGATTTTTGTGTGGTATCAAAAGTGTCCATAAGGAAATCCTCCTCCACGGGGTCTGTGTGTAGTTCAACCCCGTGGTAGTGGGCAGCTCTATGGACGAGCTGGTTAAAGCCCATGGTGTCCTCTGTGGGGGGGGAGGCCTGGAAGGGTAGAGGTCATCCTGTGGGACGTTAGGGACATCTGGAGTGGTGTAGTCATCCCAGGGGTCTGGGGAAGCAGGTGGACTAGGGTCCCCTAGTGGCTGATCGTCCGCAACCCCCGTGTCATCAGAGGTGTTATCCTCATCATCATCCACTGGAGTAGGGGATGGTGTAGGAGAGCGGCGTGGTGGGGCAGGAGGAGGAAGAGGGGGAGAAGAAGCAGGAGAAGGGATCCTTAGAGGAGAGGTGGCAATGTCCCTCTTTTTAGGTGGTGGAGCCGGTGCAGGCGTATCCAGTGGTCTTTTCTTGGAGCTAAGAGTCAAGTGACCAGTTTTAGGATCCTTTATAAGAGTTTTTTTAGTTGGATCTGGTTTAAACAGTTCTTCTGTAGGAGGCAGATCCCTCGGTGCCGACAGTTTCGGTTCCGGAGGTTTCTTCGGTTCCGAGGCCTTTTTCGGCTCCGGAGCATGTGAGTCCTTTGGAGGTAGTGTTTTGCTCGGCTCCGAGTGTTTCGGTGTCGAGGAGCTGGTGCTGGTCTTCGGTGCAGAGTGCTTAGATGTGGAACCAGCGGTCGGCGTGGATGAGGAGGAGGACGGTTTCTTTCTCCGTGCCGGTGAGTGTGTTTCGGCATTGAGGGTAGGCTGACTCGAGCCCGAGTCGCCTGAAGGCTTAGTTGGCTTCTTTGCCGTGCCCGAGGGCAGGGCATGGAAGCAGTCTCTCGGTTTACACCTGGGCCCGAAGGTGTAGGTGTGACTGAAGCCTTTTTAGATGGTATAGAAGGGGGGGGGTCGGGGTCGACGTCTCTACTTACGACCCGCTGTGCCGGAGTGATGTCCTCGACGTCGGAGTCATCTGCTTCGGAGGCGCTGTTGAGGCCTTCTTCGACCCGCTCCTGCTCTGGCACGTCGACGCCCTCCTGGAAGAGGTCGTCGGGGATGGATACCGACGAGCGGGCCATGGTTCTTTGAGCCCGTCGGTCCCCAATGGTCTTCTTGGAGTGGAAAGAGGCGCAAGCTGGACAGTCTCGGGCCTCGTGCTCCGGTGACAGACAGAGGTAGCACACCTCATGCAGATCGGTGTGGGGAAACTTCGACCCACATTGAGGACACTTCTTGAATGGCGTCCTTTCCATGAGCCAGAAGATAAGGCCCAGGTAGGCCCGAAGGCCTTCGTCGACGACCGGAATCGAAGACTTCAAAGCTGTTGAGTCTCGCGTCGATTGGAAAATGCGATCGAGACAATACCGTCGAAAATGGTGAAGGATTGCGCGTCGAAAGTAGAATCGGTAACGGTTCCGAACTGGAGCATGATAAACACATCCGAGCCCGATGACGGAAAAAACAATCTGAGGATGGAGCCGATGCCCACGCGCACTAGCATCCTAAGGAGGAGTCACCTATCTCGTGACTTCCAAAGACTTTCCAGGACAAAAACAAGTGCAAACATCCGGGCCCAACACCAGATGGCGATCTATGCATAGCGTGTAATCTGCAGCTCATATGCCTCGAACAATAGGTTTGTTTTGCAGTGGAGCCTGGTGACATTTGAAAGTGGTGGGCTGTAAAAGTTGGTTATGACTTACGTAGCAAGCGAGCAAGATTGATGGATAAACGTGGGGTTTAATTTCAACAAAAATTGGCATATGGTGCATTTTAAAGCAAAGCAAGTAGGGTTATACAGCAATTGTGAGCGTGTAGTCATTAAAATTGTAAAACATTAAAACTGTCCCTTATCTTACTGCATTAATATGTTTAACAGTTACTGTAGTGTGAAAATTGTAGTGGGACAACTTCAAGCCCTTTAAAGTGTGTCCTTGCCCAGTGTCTTACACTACATGTGGCATCGACTTTGGTAGAGAATGCTCTAACCAGGCTTGGGGAAGCCCCACAGCTGGTGGCTCCAATCAGTCATATGGAAATATATGTAGACAGTGCTTTAAGCGGGATTAAAAAGTGGCAGTCTCTAAAAGGGGTGTGACTTAGACATGTTAAGTAAATTTCTGTGATTCCTATAGTGTGCCATCCGGCTGGTATTTTGGTTTCTCTTGGAGCTTTCCGTTACTGCATTCAGATATAAAACATAACTTGTGTAACACCTAAAACATGCTAGGACTATTGGCTTTGTCAATGGTTATCAGCTGTTTAAGATAAATGAGTAACACCAATTTTGTTGTAAATAATTAATATTGAAAATATTTCACTTCTGAAATTGTGAGACTGTGAATTAAATATTATTGACACCTGTGGAAGGAGTATAGGACTCAGTTATGTGCACTTTAGGTTAGGTATATATGCCTTTTTTCTCTCCACCTCAGCCATCTAAAAGTATTAAACCGCATCTCTTCCAGTGGCGGCTACTCTGCTTAGGTGCAGGAGTGTTGCCCAACTATTCTTTGAGCAGCGCAAAATAAAAATAAAATGATTATCACAAGAAGTTATTATCCTTTTATTTTACTTTGCTCCAGTCAGGTCGGGCAGGGCTAGGCTGGCTCGCCACAGAGGAAGCGGAGTGGCTTGCACTCCTTCCTACGTGCGCATGACAGCTTGACCGGCCCTAGGGCTGGCCAAACCGTCATGCGCACTTCGAATGTTCTCCATTGGGCTGTGTTGCACAGCCCCGTGGAGAACTCCCCAGTCACTACTGGAGCAGTCATGCAGGCCGCTCAGACCAATCACCACGCTGCTCAGGCAGCGTCGTGATTGGCTGGAAGATTCTCGAAGCCTGGGTGCTTCCAGTGCTACAAGCAGACTGAGGAGAGGCGTGCAGCAGCGGAGAAGGTACTTTTTTTTTTTTCACCCGCCACTCACACACCTGTTCAGAGGCAGTGGACCTTTACAGCACCCTCTTTTCACTCTCTCCTGAATATACATCCACGCATCTCCTTCACTTCACTGCCCCCAAACATACACTGGACTCACTCACATGTAAGCACTTTATTTTCTTTTACTTTTGCCTTGTCAGTATTTTTTGGACAACTGCGTAACCACTTAACACATATTACACAGAATTTCAATTACAACTGGAAGGGAACTGCAGAGAGGTAAAGCCACTGAGAGGCGCTGTGAGAAACTTGCAGTGCCTTAAGCCTCAGCGCCAGAGCTCTCAATAACGGCCCATCTTAAACTCCTGGCGTAACTGCATTTAAAGTATGCCCGATAAAAATACAAAAAACACAACATGATGAAAATAACTAGCACTCTTGGGGCATGCAAGATTAAGTAAAACACATGTAATAGAAACAGGAATTAAATCGCTGACATGCATTAACTTAACGTTTTTACATTTATTGTTTGAAAATCAATCACTGTTGTTGACAGTAATGTTAAGGGCGTGAATTAAGGGCCAGACGGGGACCCGTTTCAATGTCTGTTTTAATGCTATATAACAGAGCTAGATCAGCAGAATTATCTAACCACAAACATCAAGCATGCTACAGCATCTAACAATCTTCAAAATCAAAACATATCCAGAGTGGGAATAAAACATTCTAGAACCGCTTTGCAGATCATTTTTAATAAATCACGAACTTGGTAAGTACCAAGTGTGCGCGTCATATTCTAGCTATGCATACTCATAGCATTTAATGGTTTTTGAAATTTTTCTGGTATTTCACAAATCAGGACAATATATGCACATATTTCTCCCTTTGCACTTGACTTCCTCAAAATGCTGACGATAGCTGGATCAATTACATCGGTCAGCAAAATCCCTGCTCGACTTTGGGATCAACTTTCCTAGGAAACAAATACAGCTTCTACACTTCTAAAGGGGCCAGTGACCTAGAGTCATGGCCTGTGTTGTCAGCGTGACCAGGCTTTTCAGCACAATATACCCAATACATGTTTAGCCTTAATACCACTACTGAGGACAAGGCGCCCAATTTCACTTACCACGCTCTCATCAAATTCCACTCTGTGATAATTGGGAAGGGGTGGGATACTACCCTGTGACAAATGGGACAGGGTGGGCTCTATGATGTTGAATGACATCAGGCCACATGCAGGGAGGCAGCCTGCAATGCCTGAAATTGTGATGCTGGCAGCGTCACTGGCTTACAGTGTATATCACCAAACGCTCCAATGGCACTAAACAGTATTAGAAAGTTGAGCCCTGCGTCATACAGGACATATTAGAAAGTTGATTTACTGTCTGGCTTCCAGCTCCTAGTTCAGAGAGAGGCAGGACAGGCAACCTGTTTTCTCTACGGCTTGAGAGCTAGTGTGGTGGCGCATGGAAGGTAAGAGGGTTTCAAAGAATGTCGGTTTAACGACTCATGGAGGAAGCAATTGATAGCGCCTGAGCGTGTAGACGACCGAGGAACTCGCATGTACTAGAAGAATGCAGACAAGTGACTAGCCTTTCCCCCATCTGTGTGGTAGCAGGTCACGCAAAGTGACCTTACCTAGAGACTATACTGGTTGATACCACTCTTTGTAGCAAGTTACAGATAGTGACGGATGGACAAGCACCTGAATTCCTTGCAACATTCATCAGTTGAATGATGGGAGAAATTGTTCAGTTAATAGCAGTAATAGTTTTGCACTAACGAGTATGCACACTCACAATGTTTCATTTTATTTCTTGTATTCTTCAAGATTTGAACAATTTGAGCTGCTTTGAGCAAATACATATTTGAGGTTGGAGCACTCGTTCAGCATAATTATTCTTAAGAGTGATGAGATTTTCAAATACAAGTGGGTCAAAGGAAAGAAACGTAAAAGAGGAATTCTCTGGCAATAAGGTTTCCATATCACAACTATGAACTAGTAAAATATGTAACCCATAAACTGTGTAGGATAGAATTATTCACTTGTTTCTGCTAAGGTGAACAGGAGAATAAGTTGTTTTTGTGTAGTTGGACTGCGGCAGTTTTGGTGATTATTTAAGTACTGTGTTACTCCATCAGAGCTCACTGTCATTCCCGATTGTATGCTGAAGCGATATCAGACTGAATATGCGACTGATAAAATCAGGACTTGGGCTCATTAGACCAAGCAGGGACTGCAATGTGATGCATTAAACTGATCATGCTTTTTATTTACTGGCGCTGCGGGAAGTGGACCTGCTGTATACCATGTAAAAGGCAATAAAGTTTGTTAAAAAAAAAAAAAATCAGAGCTCACTGTCATAAGGTAGGTGATATTCCAGTTTTAATTAACATATTAGTTCTACAGAACTGACACTGCAAGTGTTTTTTACCCCGATGTGGTGTTAACATGAGTGCCCAAACACTTTCCACGAGATGGACTGAATCGAAGGTTTTTTTTCTTAACTACATTGCTGCATTAGATGAACCTCACAGCATGTCAGAAGAGAAGGATTTTATTATATTAGCTGGGTCCAGAGGGTCTCATGACTTACAGCCAGATGCTAAAATGAGTTGGTACTGGAGATACCACAGTTTTTAATACTGAGTTGGTGGATCTTGATAATTAGTTTGTTCTCAAGATATGTATCAGGTTTCCCCAGAGGAAACAAATTAAGTGGGAGCCTATTGAGGAGTATATACTAGAACTAAAACAGACTGCCAATAGACTGGTGTACAGCAGGATGATTTTACCCATGACAAAGCTAAGGGGGGGGGATGGCAATTCGAAATTGGAAGATATTCTATCAACTGCACTTAAAAGGAGAGGTCAAAAAGATGTGCAAATATGTTGAAACAAGAGTGTGAGGAAAATAGCAGTAACATAGTGGAAAGGGTAAAAAACGTAATGGAAAGCAAGCATGATAAGCGAGGTATGAGGGGTAAACCTAAACTGAGAAAAGGTCCACAATGCTACAGGTGTGACGGGAAAGATCATTTAGCTTTTAGCTCAATGTGTCCTACTTTGAGACAAAAGTGTGCTCTTTGCGGAACTACGGTACATTTTACAAAAATGTATAGGAAGAGGACGGACCATGGTATAAAGTGTGTGAATAAGGACAGTGGATGAAGTCATGCGCAATGTGATGAATAAAATTCCAATGTATGAGAAGTGAGCTCTCTGTGGGAAAAAACTGGTGCTAAAAATTGAGGACATGTGTGTAGTCAGTAAATAACCCAAATTTATGATGTTGATTGGTGAGCTAATTCTGACAGTATCTGTGTTTAAATTTGCCATTCACAATCATCTAGACCTTCGAAATAACCAATGACAGTGTGTGGAAGGATTGTTACTTACCCTGCAAGCATCTGTTTGTGGTATGTAGTGCTTCAGATTCACATGCTTTGCATACTCCTGCCATTTAGTGATGGGTCCGGCTGTGTGCAAATTGTTTTTCTTTTAAGAAATCTCTCGAGTCACAAGGTAAAGTGACTCCTCCTCTCGGTGAAATTGTGCACAGGCATCGACTTGTTAGATTCTTTTCCCGAAGTCGGGTCGCAGTGTATCTACAGCACTACATTACACAAACAGATGCTTACAGGGTAACATAATCCATTCAATGGCATGTGTGGCTGTAGATACACATGCTTTGCATAGACTATAAAGCAGTGTCCTCCAAATAGCAGTGGCTAATCTGTCGTTGTTGCAGTTGTTTGAAAAACAGAACGTAGCACTGCCTTTCCTACATTTGCTTGTTGGAGTGCTAAAACATCCACACAGTAATAGTAAGTGAAAGTGTGTTTGGTTGACCATGTAGCTGCTTTACAAATTTCAGCTACTGGTATAATGCCCAGGATAGCCACAGATCCTCTCATTTTAAGCGTAGAGTGTGCTCTAGTAAGTGTGGGTAAAGTTCTTTTATCTTTGACTTAACGTCTGAATGTATTTAATTATCCATCTAGAGATACCTGATGTTCATATGGGCTTTCCTATGTGAGGGACCGAAAAAGACACAAAGACTTGTTTAGTTTTACAAAACTCTTTAGTTCTGTCAATATAGTACATTAAAACTCCTTTAACATCTAGTGAATGAAGCGCTCTTTCTGCAACTGAATCAGGCTGTGGAAAGAAGACATGTCATTCAACTGATTTAGGCGAAAGGTAGAAACTACCTTTGGAAGGAACATTGGGTTAGTTTGGGAAAGGTTCTTCCAATGTTAGTGCCTAGAGCTCACTAACATGTCTAAGAGAAGTGATGGCTACTAAAAAGGCTACCTTCAAAGACAGTAATTGAAGGGGGAAAACATGCAAGGATTCGAATGGTGGACCCTAAAGTCTGGTAAGTACAATTTTGAGATTCCAAGCAGGTGCAGGCAGAAGCCTAGGTGTAATTACTATTTTAAGGCCTTCCATGAAAGCCTTAATAACCGGTACCTTGAAGAATTATAAATATTGTCTAGTTTATAAGTAAGCAGTTAAAGCAGCTAGGTGTAGGTGTAGTGAAGTGTACGCAGACAATGTTTTGAGCAGCTGCATCAAACGGGTCACTGTGTTTACCATGGCAGTAGAAAACAAATCTTTTCCACTTTGCAGCATAACACACCCTGGTAGTAGGTTTATGTGCCTCTCTGTGAATGGTCATACATTCTGGTGGGAGATTTAGGTAACCAAATTCTATGACCCCAAGAGTCAAATCGCAAGGTTGAGTTCCACTGGATTTGGGTGCCTGACTTCTCCATGAGTGAGAACATCCAGATTAAGGAGAAGCTTCTCGTGTTTCACTACTGAAAGTTTGAATAGTGTGGTGAACCATGATTGTCGAGCCGAAGTGGGAGCTCATCATCTTCATCGATACTTTATTTGATTTTAAGAATAAAATCATACAAGTCACAACGGACAAGCTACTTACCTTTGGCAGTGCCTTATCAGGTAGAGACATAGGCCAGCCACAGATTTGTTACCTTAGAATTCTCCTCCGCTGCCAGACTGGATCTGGAAAATGTTCCAGCAGAACCTCTGCCTGTCAGTTGAGGGTGTCGTGCGACTCTGTTGCAACATTGTCCACTGGATGTGACTTCGACGGAGTCCATATAAGCCCATCCAGACATGCTGACGTCAGTTTCTTCTGTGATTAACTTCCGCACTAAAACGCAGAGTCATCATAGAAACTGGATAAGGAAACAGTGTGTAAAAAAAAGATGAATACATCTTTGAATTAACCACTACAAGTGGTAACATAGTAAATATATATATATATATATATATATATATATATATATATATATATATATATATAATTTTTTTTTTTTAAAGAAAAGAAAAGGCTCTTGCTGGTAGGAAGAAAACTGTTCACAGAACGCGGAGGATGGGTGGATCAGTAAGGAATCTGCAGCCAGACTAACTATGTTTCTACCAGATAAGGCATTACCGAAGGTAAGTAACTTGTCCCTCTGATAGAGACATCTAGCCGCAGTTTCATTACTTGAGAATTAGATACCAAAGCAACACCATCCATGGAAATGGATCGGCAAACTCCCCTTACCAAATTTTTTTAATAGAGAACTGGTCTAATGAAAGACAGAGAGAACCACTGAAATGAGAAATTAGGTGAGAATACAAATACACCCCACCATAAGAACCTTGGCAGATCCTCAGATAAGAACAGTAAAAATAGAAACAGAAAGGCATGAGTAAGCAGAACCTATGACAATGGAAAACAAAGTGTCAAAATAGATCAATCAATATGATACCATATTACACAGACCCAAGGTGGGGATTGGAACCATGAACAGCTTAAGCCCCTAAAAAACAGGTTGACAGAAACCGTTACAGAGCAAAGCTCGACATACCCACAGCAATTGGTAGTATCTAGGGTGAAAACACGAAGAAGAACCCTCAAACACGTTCCATTAGGGAAGCAGGAGGCATGCTTCTACTACAAATCCACGACGACCAAACAAAAACGAGTTCCGTCCTGGAAGAACTCCAGGCAGTGGAGCCCTGATAGAAACACCCAACAGGGAGGACTCACAGCGAGGTGGAGAAGAAAAGTAGTGCATCTAGACATAGTTCAAAAAGGGCACTTGGGGGCCAAGTTACCGAAAGAAATATAGATATATGAATATCAGGAAATATTTATATATAAATACAAAGATGCATATATACACATCCATTGATAATACAGTGATGTATAAAATATATCAACGAAAGAAAGCATCACTACGCTGACATTCATCAATATAAGTGGTATGAGGCTGAGCAATTAGCAACATAGTACAAAGAAAAATAAGAAAAGATAGAGACGAGGAATCATAGCTGTCAACAAAAGAAAAGCAAGCATTTAAAAATGCAATAGGTCTCGCCTTTGATTAAGTTAAAGCCATTTGCATTGCTAATGGTATTGTATGACAAAGCAAATGGCTTTAACTTAATGAAAGGCGAGACCTATTGCATTTGTAAGCCTTTTTTTGTTTTGCGACCAGTTCCGACTGCATGCATGGTACCTGCCAAACCCAGCCGTATTCCTCAGAGAGTTGGTGAAACGGCTGCCGTCACTCTCATGAGGACGAAAGTGGCTTGCTGGTGACTACAGTGCACCGACGGGAGTATGGTAGTAAGAAGGCAAAAATAATCTGTCAAATTATGTGCCCTGTTGTGAAAGATTTTTACCAAGGAGATGTTTTTTTTACAAGAATGCCATTACAGTGCAGCGCCAAGCACTGATGGAACACACACAGGTACAGTACAGCGCCAAGCACTTATGGTAATAACACACCCTCGTGTTAATTGCAAAGTGAAGCAAAGTTTTATATTTAACAGTTTTCAGTCAATCCTTATCTTGGATATTTTGCAATAATCAAACGCCGAGCTTAGCAGTTCCATGGCCTACATCTCTGTTACTCAAGATACAACGTATAGAACGCAGGCTTTGAAAACAGTTTATCTTTCCATATGTATTCTCGAAAAGAGCAGCAATTTCTCCAACTTTTCTCTCTTCAATACAGAACTAATGCTGTAGTCTGATTGTACCAAGCTTCAATGTGCTCATGCATGTAAACGCCGTCATGCACAAAGGTGCGCTGGCTATATGTGTAGTGTGAATGTTTAACCTGCTGTATTGCACTGCAAGCATGGGGAATAAATGAGGGCTTATATCTAGGCAGTAGAATAAACCTACAAAGAGAACTTAATTTCCTATCAACCATCTGCACAGAAAGGGACGTCACTGGATTTCCGATCATCCATCATACAGGAAGTGACATAACTGGTTTCCGTTTTCCGCCCATGGCACCCTGCCTCGTCCTGTTTCCCACTAACTACTTAATGGCAGCTGTAAAACGGATGATGAAAGGATGCGTGCAGCAGGCACAGCTGTGCCTATCTGCACCGTGTCCGGCACCAGGGACCCTGGTTCTGTCCCAAGGCCCGCTACAGTGCTGCACTCCTCTGTGCATTCAGGCCTGGCTGTCGCTCACCGCACTGCTGCCACACTGCACCACACAACATTGAAGGAGAGTTCACATGTGTCTCCTGCAAGTTCTTATAATCAACCACTCCTACACCAACAGCATCCGCAGCCCATTTGCCAATAGCTCAAACTCGCGACATGCGAGGCATATTGCATTGCAAATGCTTGTTTTTTCAATTATGGGAATTACAGGAAATTAAAGAGAAGAACTTTTTAATTAATAAGGTGTCAAGAAAAATACAATTTACTCTTCATCACCAAATTTGTTTGTAGAGCCCCAAGAGATACAGTGGAGCAGATCTGCCACAAAGTACAATAACACAAGAATTTGCAATGCAATTGATCTCCCATTAGTGAAAGTTGGAGTTAATGGTGTTGTAAATGACAATGTCTTTTGTTTATGGAGTGGATGGATGTAGTGCAGAGTTAAATTATATGGATTGGATTTGTTAGTTGTGGAATTGTGTGGGGTGGAATAGTGTGAGTGTGTATTTTTGTAGTGGAATTATGTGGATAGTAATTATGTGGTATTAAATAAAATGGAATTATGTAGAATGGGATTGAGTGTTATGGAGAGTAAACATGTGTATTGGTATGTTGTCTTGTGGCGTGGCATGTAGTGGAATTTAATTATGTGGTGAGCTCTTGAATTGTGTGACATGATGTTGAATTTTGGGGTGTGGATTGGATGAATTTGTTGTGTAAGTGTGTTGATTTGAATTATGTGGTTTGTTAAATTATGTGGTGCAGAATGGAAATGTGTGGAGCTGAATTACGTGGCGTGGAACTGTGTGGTATTTTGAGTGAAATTATGCTGATGGGAATTATGTGGCATGGTGTGGAGTGTATTTGTATGGATGGTTGCTATGTGGCATAGTGGTTTTATGTGGGATGTATTTATCTGGTATTTAGTAGAGTGTAATTAGGTGGCAATGATTAATGTGCACATATATGCAAAGGCTATATTGAATGTACTTTATTATCCTTTACGAATAACGGTAAAAACAGCTGCAGGAGGACTGTCAAAATTATGTGTGTTTGCAGGGCCTGTTTTAGCCTTAGTAAGTTGTTGGATGCAAAGTTACCAAACAGAAACCGCCACAACATTTCTAAAAAATAAATAAACACAGATCCTGGAGATGCTGCCTGAAAGAGTACTTAAATGAAGTATTTCAGGTGATATTACAATTTGGAGGCTGCACTTTAAACCATCTCTTGCCCATGACTTGGAAAAGAAATAACTTTAACATAATTTAGATGGTGAATGCAGAGTTAATGAATAAAGCTTCAGCTGCATTTCAAATGTTTAAAAATGCAAACTCTAAATATGTTTCTTGAAATAGGATTAGAACTCAGACATACAAAGTGCACAGTAATCTAAATACAAAGTCTTGATCTGCTAGTGTGCTGGGTTTATGACTCTGCCCTGGTGACATTACATGTCAATTCTAATGGCTCACTGTAGGAGGGCGGAGTAGCAGATGCAGCCAGAAATCTCGGCAGGGAGCTCATTTATGGAAAAGAGCCACCTAGCGAAGCAAAGAGGTCCTGCTCGGAAGATGCTCATGTGAGAAAATAAATAGCTGTCGTGTGTGAAAAGTGTGGCAGAACAGAAAGAATACAGTGGAGCAGGACAGCATGCCAGGTCCGTCATGTGGGGAAAGTGCACGGAGCAGAGAGGCACACTGGCAAGAGAGCCATAAAAGCACAGATGTGGGGGGAAAGAGCAACAGAAGGGAGACCTCTGAAACAGTCCTGCCGCTGCGCATCAGGGGTTGAACTAACACCAATTAAGTCATTTTCCCCTCATTCCAGCACAAAATTGAGAAACATTGAGCAATAAATCTTACAGGTTATAAATAAATGAATAGTGTCTTAAACACAAAACATGTACAACAAAAAGTACCCGTAAATGGTGCCTGAAAATAAAGTGACCACTGCGTTTCAAAACTGGAATATTTTTATTTATGTAGCTAAAAGAAAGCACTGCTTTGTTAATTTGTACAAGCACAGTGGCACACAATAATGGGTGCAGACTGCAAATAAACAGCGTGCTGCGTGGTGAAATTTTGAAGAGTGCTTCACGTTTGCAGTTAACCTCGAGGCAAACGTTTCGAGGAATACAAACCTCTGCAGTGCTGGGGGTCAAGGTGCCCTCTGTTAGCCTCAGTCGGGCGCCCACACGATTACACCATTAAAGACCCCGGCAGTGGGGTAGCGGGGGGCAGCGAGGATCTGCAGCATGCAGCTGAAGTGCTCCCTGGAGTCAAAGTGCAGCAGCAGTAACCTGAAAAGTGTGAGGAAGAGCGCCTACTTGTACAGGCACACAAGAGGTTTTTTGTGCAGCTGGGGCCAGGACAGACACCTGAGGAGCCGGCCCAAGTACTAGGAGATTGAAATGAAGTGGCACAGCAGGCCGCCCATGATCAGCATTTCGCTTGACTCCTCTAAGTAACAAGATGAAAACAAACGTAAAACGATGATGGAGTAGCGTTTATTGCAGTTTTATATAGCGCAAACTCCACACAAAGATATTGGATCACTGTGAATGAGCACCGGTTAAATTACACAAGATCACATTCATGTTTTGTGGCACGGGGAGAAGTGATGTGCCCAGAATCACAAGATTTTGAGCACGCCGAGATTCAATCATGGTTCTCAAATTCCAAATTCTGCAGTTCTGGTTGTAACGCCACAGTCAACCCTGCAGCTGGACAGACATGGAGATTAAGACGCACAGCGCCATTAAACTGAGCCTTGCTGGTGGTCGTGTACGACAACTTGTATTTTGCTGCTTCTGTCATTGCATACAGATATATAATACTGATAAAGCAAGTAACATTACACCTAAAGCAAGCCAGGGCTATTGGCTTTGCCAATGGTTGTTGGCTGTGAAAGATAAATCAGCAAAAACTACGGCTTTCTTGTATATAACATGGAAAATGCTTCCGTTCTGAAATGATGAGACTGAAAGAACTATAACGAGTCTCCTTGAAGTTACCTTAAAAGCAGTGACAAATGGCACTGCTGCAGAGGTAAGATTTTTTTTTTCACCACGAGAACAACAAGCGCCTCGGATTGCTATTGCAACACATTACATGAATGGGGGAAAAAGTGCCTAGCTAATAATTAAAGGAGTGTGTGTACTGCCACCAGTAAAAGATCCAGTCCCGGTGGGCGGGGCCAAAAGTGGACAGGGCGGCAACAAGGAGGGACTAAAAAGCCTCCTTAACAATAGAATGCCAGCGTTTAGCCTAAGCTATGACGTGAGGCAATTGGAAGATGGGGCGGGGTTCAAGTCTCCTTCCTCAACCGTATTGATTTCAAGAAGTTCTCGAATGCCAAGAGCAGCGCATGCGCGCTGCTATCGCCAGTCGAGACCTAAACAGTGAAGCATAAGGAAATTATGCTAGCCAATTAGGAGCCTGAAAAAGGGACAGGTAAAAACCACATCCTGCAAAAAGCAACAGGAAAGGGAACCTTGCCATAAAGAATATAAAGGTGAACTGGACTTCAAACAGGCCAAGGTGAGTAAAGACTAATTATTAGAAGGACCAAACGTCACAATGGTGAAGGTTATCCGACAACGCAGAAACCAATGAAGAGGCGAAAAAAAAAGTCCCAAAGGAAAATTAAGCTACATAAAGCACAAGGTCCAAAATCGTCACCCAACAATGAAAAAGCCAATTGGAAGGAGAGGCAATTGAAATAAACACAATATATATTCATAGGAGGACAGCAGTTCCACAAAAAGCAAGATTCAACATACTTGAAGGAACAAGAAGGGCAACACTTGTAAGCCCTGAGTGAAAGGAAAAACAAGTGCCAGGACAGAGTCCTGTGAATGATATGCCTAACACAGCATGCATAAAAACTGAAGCAACTATGGTAAAAAGATGAGAAAATCTAATGAAGAAAGGAACATCCAAAAGTGACTTCCAGAGCAATAATAGGATCCTGAAGACCAGGCTATACGAAATCGTATAGCATAAACAAACATAACCTTCTATGAAAGAACACCAAAGACGGACCCATTGGTTAGAAACCAATAGTAAGATCAATAATCCATATGCAGATGGATAAAGCCATTAACTTACAGAAGGAGCATGGTGAAAGAAGAGAAATATAAACATCTTGATGCCATGCAACAAGAGGCAGCAAGTTAAATAAGTCACATATATGCCACAATAGTACTCAGTACCTGACAGAAAGAGTCAGAGCAAGGACACGAGGCTGGCTGTGAAAAGAAAGAGATGGAGAATTTGAAACTTTCATGCACGACCACACAGATAGAGAATGCGGAATAGACCACAACAAAGAAGATCAGCAGGACGAACCGGCACATCGTATGTATTCAGAAATGCACCCTGCTAAAGAAAGACGAGAAAGGTTGCTGAAAGAATATGGGGATACAAGAGAAAAAGATGTCCCAACGGAAATCCCTGGTCAGGCCCAGAACATGGATTACCAAGTAGGGACTATATCAGACGTTTCACTGCTCCAGTGGAAACTCCTTTAACATAAAGGCTGCTTCTTAAGAAAATCAGGAGAGACTAACGATGCCTCTGTAGAGGCATCCCAACAAACACAGCACGCCGCATCTCGAATGGACTCCGTACGTGGGTCTAATTAACTGAGACAATCATAGAAAAACGGGTTGAATATACCGCTATTGATCGGCTACATCACTGTGTAAAGGGACAACCATTTTTGGCAGACTCCCGAGGTTCTAACTGAGGAGAAAGAGGAACACTGGTATATTGTCTTGGAACAATTTCTTTAATCTGATGTGGAGGCGGAATACTGCAGGTCTATAATCTAGTTGGTTGACTTGTTGAGCTGCAAGAGGTCCTACAAGAGTATAAATATACGCAAGGACAACAAAATATATGTTTTGAAGAAGGTCACCTTTGTTATATAAAAAAATCCATAGTGGGGCCTTTTGAAAATAAGAAACGTTATCAATCACAGTGGTGGTTGAATTTTTTTATCAGAATGAGAGAAATAAATCACGTCTTGAAAAAGGTGGTCTAGACTGGGATACCACCGTAATGCGTTGATGCTTGAAACAGACTACATTGGGTGACATATTGGCATGGTTGTAAGAGATTAGAAAACACATGCTAATTGTGATCTGGATAACCGATTAGTCAACGAACAAGAAATGTAAACTGATTGTCGTATAAGCCCTTCTTCTCTCTCTTTTGGTCTTCCAAATATCTCCTGTTTTGGGTTTTACTATGTTATGGGGAATTAGAAATTATGTTTCAAGGACTCTATTTTGAAAATTAGTGGTGTTTTTATCCTGTGATATAGCTGAATATAGAGTTTAATGAATTGTTGTTTGTCTCTGTTGTATGAAATGTGTTTTTAAATTACAACGCTGATTCTCCGTTTAGGAATAAATACGATTTTTTAATATACGTTATTATATGGTACTGTGAATATAATCAGGGTTGAGGCGAAGGAGTAATTTGGTTTGAGATTAGATGTGGAGATACGTATGTTTGGTATGTGACTTACCCAATGGGAACCATTTTAAGACTTTGTATCCCAACTATACACACCCTTCCGCAAAAAAAATAACAATGCACAGGATCCTTTAAGGGACAGCAAATTAGTAACCAGAACAACAACATGCTGAATGCAAATGCCCCTAAGAGCAGTTAACACAGGTAATCAATCTTCATTCATGAAAGAAATACCACATAAAAAAGACCTCTTGGGGAAGGAGCCCTCCAGCAGAGATAACAGAGAAACCTATTCAATAGTGAGTAGACCACACAGAGTCACAACCTGTTGTCGACAGTGTAAATACAACAATAAAAAGACCTGTATCAGCAGGAACATCACTCCGGGTGACGTGCTATACGGAGTGGACCACATAGGGGCACTCCAAAAAGTGTGCAAAACGCAGATGTGAGTTAGTGAAACCATCTATATAAAAAAAATAAAAGAAATCTAGAATGAGTGTGAACAACTTTCCACAAGAGCCCTGTCCACAGGAATCTCAGTCAACCACAGTATGAGGTAGACAATTCAAATCAATGGAAGCCATAGCAGCCTGAACCACAAAATTGCGGTTTGTCAGAGGAGACAAGCTGGGCTAGAGGGGGCAGGGCACAGGAGCCCCAGAATAAAATCTAGCCCAGGCCCCCAGCAAAATATCATGCAGTGCCTCTCAAAAGGGTAGCGCATGGTTCAACACCTGATTGATCCGGATGAAGAACCCCAATAAGGGGATCAGTAGACTTAGCCACAGAAGGAAGAGACAAATCCAAGATCACAGCCACCCTTGCCAACATGTCTGCCAAAGAAGAGCTGTCCTCCGTAGCTAGGCCCACAGGAGAAAGAAAGCCAAAGCAGGGGAAGACTCTAAGCCACTTGCTTCACCTAATTCAGTTAACCAACTGTCCATCATAGGAGGAACTGCACACATTGGCTGTACCAAACCAACCCCTTCCTCATCGCCTACAAATAATGTTCATGTGATGGTTCCGCATAAACATGATGCATTGACATCTGGAGAGGACTGTAGAAGGGTGTCAGACGACACAGACACTGCAGGAGCATGCTCCGAAGGCTCGTGTACCGGCACCAAATTGGAGTCGATTGGCGAAACAGACACCATCGCAGCGAGCCTTGAAGGCTCATGTACCGGCGCCGAGCCGGAGTTGATCAGCACCACAGGTGTGAACCCCGAATGGCTGTGCATTAGGGTCGATGTAGACATGGGCCTAACTGCAGCCGAGGGCGAACCCGCCGGCGTGGGCACAGTCAAGTCATCCAACTCCTCCTTAGTGGCTGAAGGCGCTCCAGGTAAAGGTGAAGACCTAAAAATGGGGTCAGAGTTGTCTCGGCTCCAGGAAAGGCAGGGAGACGTGAGGGGCCCTCAGCCTGAAAGCGTGAGAAGCCGTGGGAAACCACGTCATAAGTTGACAAAGTCAGGGGACGCCATGACTTCGACTGCTTGCAACACGACTTAACAAGGGACTTCGCTGGGAGTGACATCCATGGGAACGGCTCCGCAGAGGGACCTTAGAGCGAGGAGACCGAAATCGATGAGACTGGAAGGATTACGAAAACCGCGCTGTCAGGAGCTTCATCAGTTGCTCCTGTAGTGACTTCAGCTTCAGTTGTTGACAGGCGTCACACTCCTCGGAGTCGTGGTGCTCACCCAAGCACCACATACAGACAGAATGGGGGTCCGTGGCCGACATCTGTTGAGCATAAGGCCCACAAGGTTTAAAGCTAGAAGGCACAGAAAAAAGGCCTACTGACAAAAAAACATCGTAGTAAGCCAAAAAATGGCCAGAGGAACCGCTTCTCCAGATTCGCGTTGTAGTGTGGAAAAGAAGAAACTGCATTCAGCGAGTTGGGGATGGGTTTATATGGACTCCGTCGATGTCACATCCGGTGGACGACGCCACAACGGAGTTGCACAACACACTCAACAGCCGCACAGAGGTTTATGCTGGAAGATTTTACAGATTCAGTCTGGTGCCTGGTGAAAATTCGAAGGTGAGAGTTCGAAGGTAAGGAATCTGAGGCTAGATGTCTCTATCAGATGGAAAGATGATCAGCATCACAACTGCACAGTAAAACATACAATAATATAAATACTAAGATTCGCTTACATAAAAACTTCAACAGCCACATCCCTAATTACTTGCTCTATCGAGCTGCTCAGTAAACCCCCATAAGAAGCATTGACACATTGTAACAAATTTCATGAAATGCTAAAAGTTGTAAATATAAAAGGGCAGACCTAGACTAATAAAAATCCAGAGTTAAAAAAAGATTTTAAAAACTTGTACCAAAGAGATTTATAAAAGGGACACACATTTAGCGAGAATATCACATGTACAGATGGGTGGATCAGAGTACTTATACCAAATTCCTTTGGGAAAGAGCAATTGATGGAACAAAGCCAGCCTAAAACAAGTCAAAAGACGATGCTGGTGGGTAGGCATTTCAAACGAAGATATGACTCTACCCAAGAGACTGTTTTAACTATAACAAACTTCCGGTATAATGGCTTGGCTAATGCTAAGGATTCCCTCCACTGCAATTCTTAAGTAAAAAGCCTCTTTTAACCATACATCTTTTTAGGTCGAGCCTGGGCAGTGCATGTGCTGCTCTGCGAGGCATGCTGTATTAAGGTAGGGACTTGAAGCTCTGCCCATTTCCCGCCCATCATTCCAATTGGCTCCTGTTACTGTCCTTTCTAAATCCTTGGTTTTCATTCGTGAATAGGCTTAGTAGTCCCTCCTTGGTACCGCCTTGTCCACATTAGTAACCTCCCATGAGGACCGGCCCTTTTACTTGTGTTGTTACACCGTCTGCTTTATGTAGTCTGTGAACACTATTTTCTTTAATGACACAGCACTGCCTCCTTAAAGCAGACTTTAGCGTGGCGACCCCCAGTTTTTTTTCTTCAGCGCTGCACCATGCACGCTTTAACTTTCATAATTTGTTTCAGCGGGCCATGCACTTTCTGTTTTACATGGCGGTATGCACACAACACTCCCGGAATGCTGCCCTTAATGAATAATGGTGGGCGCTTCTTGTTTTAATTTTCAGAGCGCCATGCGTGCTTTCACTTTCATTATTTTCTTTGAAGGTGGGCCTTGCGCTTTCCGTTATACATGGCGGCCTCCACACACCGCTCCCCCATCCACGCCTTTCCTGTTTCTTGTGTTTTTTTCCCGATGTAGTGTCCGCTTTATGAAGTGTCCTGCAGGGCGCCTTTGTTTTCTTTTACGCAGCTCAACCAACTGGTTTAATTAGCTTGCAGTAGGTGTTAGACGTCCTGCACACTGTTTTCACACGGCATGAACACTGTCCAGAAAATCACAACCCCCCCCGATGACCCTGAAGGCATGGTTGGTCCCCACTATGCTGCGCTCCCCGCTCAGATTTAAAAAAGGTGTTTGCTTTCCTTTTATTTTTGAAAATACCCGATGTATCATGATGATGAGCGACGTTACTTTATTCATAACCCTCTTTCTTCGTGTTTTAAATTTTTTAAATTTACATTTTTTATTCTGTTCTGCTAATGCCTTTCTGTGTTTTAAAATTTTTATTGTTCTGATCTGCTGAAAGCTCAACCCTGTACTGCATGCACGCTGGGACGGGAGAGCCGAGGGTTCACTTTTTGATTGAGCCTACCTCTTTCTCAAAAGTTGTGGAGTTCAGCGAACGGCCGGCGGGATTAAGCTGACAGTTCCGCTGTGTGCCTTACGGCATCATGAAGCTGCAGTGTGAGGTGGAGGTCATTAACCTTATGCTGCCCACCTTTGGCATTAAGAAACCGAGGCATAGGCACTGTCCATCGGCAGACAGCATCTCCATAGCACGTCCGGGGCCAGGAGTGCTCCTGTCTACTTGATGATCTGCGCACTTAGGGAGAAGGCAGGTTCCAAGAACAAAGTAAGGGCTCGCTCAAAGGGGCTTGGGTCTGCTGCAGCTTGTTTGGGGCTGTGAGGGGGCAACCCAGCAGAGACATCGCATACATTTACCAAAAAACCCTAATGTCCGAAAATAGCACCTCTCTGTACACAGATCAAAAAAGTCACCCTTCATATGTTAAACTTAAGCTCACTGATTACCATGGTTGCCACTTGAGTGTGTGAAAAATCAGACCACATTTTGTCGGTAGGAATATGTTTCAGGTATAAATCTGGGACTGTAAGCTTTGTGCTCTTGGACACACTCTAGATTTCATGTAAACACTACTATCCTGTTTTATAAATTTGAATCTACATCGCTGTCAAGTTTCTCATTTGCTTTTGTTTGACACGTCTATGTATTCGGTGCGATTGTGCATGACGCTTTCGCACTTTACTGCAAGCAAAACAGTTTATCTCCTGGTAATTAGATATATTTCTAATATATCCCTGTTGTGCAGCATAATGGTCTGTAAGTAGCCTTAAAGAACAAGTTACTTACCTTCGGTAACGATGTATCTGTAAGAAACATTAGTTAGTTAGATTCCTCACCTTAGAATATCCCCAGGCGTCAGACTGGATCCGGAAGATTTTTCGTCAGCAATACCCCTTGCGCGTCGCTAGGCGTCGTCTGCGGCTCCGCGTCCGTCGTCGGCGTCGTGCGCCGGGATGACGTCGTCGGAGTACTTAGACGCCGCCCTCGCGCGCTGACGTCAGTTCTTGTACATAGCCTTCCGCGCCAGGAACGCAGAGCCATGCAAAGACCAACACTGGTGCCAAAAATAAAATCTAGGGGCCTGAAAGGACAACCTTAACCGTAGATGTCAGTTCGCAGAACGGGGAGGATGGGAGGGTCGGTGAGGAATCTAACTAACTAATGTTTCTTACAGATACATCGTTACCGAAGGTAAGTAACTTGTTCATCTGAAAGAAACACGTTAGTTAGATTCCTCACCTTAGAATAGATACCCAAGCAATACCATCCCCGGTGGTGGGTCTGCGAACCAAGATCACACCAGAAAGTCCTGGAGGACAGAACGGCCAAAGAAGCCATCCCTCCGGACTTGGCTGTCAAGGCAATAATGCCTGGCAAACGTGTGTAGCGAAGCCCACGTCGCCGCCTGACAGATGTCCTGCAAAGGGACTCCCCGTCCCAAGGCAGTAGATGCCGCCGTGGCCCGAGTAGAATGGGCGCGCAGCCCAACAGGAGGGTCCTTTTTAGCCAAGGAATAGCAAATTTCTATACACAAAACGACCCACCGAGAGATGGTCCGTTTGTGCACAGCTTTCCCCTTCTTAGCGCCCACGTTCCCAACAAAAAGCTGGTCGTCCACCCGGAACTGTTTTGTGCGGTCCAGATAAAAGGAGAGCGCACGTTTTGGGTCCAGACGGTGGAGCCTCTCTTCCTCTTTGGAAGGATGCGGAGGCGGAAAGAAGGTGGGCAAGGTGACAGACTGCCCAAGGTGAAATGGAGTCACCACTTTAGGAAGAAAGGAGGGACGAGGCCGAAGGACAACCTTGTCCGGATGAACAGATAGAAAAGGAGGCTTTGAAGATAAAGCCTGGAGCTCACTCACCCGTCTAGCCGAGGTGATGGCTACCAGAAAAGCAGTCTTAAGAGTCAGAAGACGAAGAGGACAATTGTGAAGAGGCTCGAAGGGAGCGCACATCAGGAATGTCAATACCAGATTCAAGTCCCACTGAGGCATTACAAAAGGGACAGGAGGGAACGTGTGTGTAATGCCTTTGAGAAAGCGTGTAACCACAGGGGACTTGAAAAGAGAAGGCTGATCAGGAAGCCGCAAGAAGGCGGAGATGGCAGCAAGATGACCTTTCAGGGTGCCCAGGGCAGAGCCCGGCCGGGCCAGAGACAGAAGGAAGAGGAGAACCTCAGAAAGAGGGGCGGAAAGGGGATCCACAGCCTTTGCTGTGCACCATGCCACAAATTTGTTCCACCGGCAGGCGTATACCGACTTTGTGGAGGGACGCCTGGCTGCCAGAATGATATCACAGACTTCAGGAGGCAAGTCAAATGGCATCAACTGCCGCCGCTCAATCTCCACGCATGGAGGTGGAGGCTGGACAGGTTCGGGTGGAGGACCGTCCCCTGCTGCTGCGACAGAAGATCCTCCCGAAGGGGCAGACGTATCGGGGGATCGGTCAACAGACTGAGTAGCTCGGGATACCAGTATCTTCGTGCCCAATCCGGAGCCACCAAGATGACTTGGGCCCGGTCGTGCCTGATCTTCTTCAGCACTCTGGGCAGAAGTGGTATAGGCGGAAAGGCGTACAACAGACCGCAACTCCACTCGTGACGAAAAGCGTCGCCGAGCGAGTGCCGCCTTGGAAATTCCAACGCGCAGAACTGCTGACATTGCGCGTTCTCTTCGGTGGCGAATAGATCTAACCAAGGCTCTCCCCACTGCTGAAAGAGACCTTGCGCCACTTCGGAGTTCAGACGCCATTCGTGATCCATCATGCACCGGCGGCTGAGTTCGTCTGCTCTGGCGTTCAGAGAGCCCGCCAGATGTTGAACCACTAGGGTGACGCCCTGGTGTTCCAGCCACGTCCAGAGGCGCAGAGCCTCCTGACAAAGGGTCCACGACCCCACCCCGCCCTGTTTGTTGCAATACCACATGGCGGTGGTGTTGTCCGTGAACACCTGCACGACACTTCCCCTGACAGAGGGAAGGAAGGCTTTCAGTGCAAGCCGGATCGCTCTCAACTCCAACAGGTTGATGTGGAGACGAGACTCCGCCGGAGACCAGAGGCCTCTGATCTCCGCCTCTCCCATATGGCCACCCCAACCCAGGAGGGACGCATCCGTCACTACGACATGCTCCGGTTGGGGAAGGGAGAGGCTCTTGCCCTTGACCCACTCGCGGTCCGCGAGCCACCACTGCAACTGCTGTGCAGTGCCCTCCGAGATCAAGACATGGTCGGACAGGTTGCCGTGATGCTGGGCCCACTGAAACTTCAGGTCCCACTGCAGAGCCCGCATGCGCCGCCTGGCGTGATGCACTAGTAGGATGCAGGAGGCCATCAGCCCCAGAAGCCGCAACACTAGCCTGACCGAAACCCGGGATAGAGGCCGAAAGATGGGAATCAGGGCCTGTATATCCCGGACCCGCTGTTCCGGTGGATGGACCCGGAACTGCGCCGAATCGAGAACCGCTCCGATGAAGAGGAGCTTCTGAGAGGGACTCAGGTGTGACTTCGGCACGTTGATGGAAAACCCCAGCAAATGCAGGAGATCCGCCGTAGTCTGGAGGTGGGAGACGACTGCCTGGGGCGAGCCCGCCTTCAACAACCAGTCGTCGAGATAGGGGAAGACTGAAACCCCTGATCTGCGCAGATGAGCTGCGACCACCGCCAACACTTTCGTGAACACCCGAGGGGCACTGGTGAGGCCGAAGGGGAGCACGGTAAACTGAAAGTGCTCTTGGCCCACCGTGAACCGCAGGTAACGCCGGTGGGCCGGCAGGACGGGGATATGAAAATATGCGTCCTGCAAGTCCAACGCTACCAGCCAGTCTCCAGGGTCTAGGGCAGCTAAAACCTGAGCCAACGTTAGCATCTTGAACCTGTCCTTTCGGAGGAAGGCATTGACGTTCCGGAGGTCCAAGATAGGGCGTAGGCCCCCCTTGCCCTTCTTGGGAACCAGAAAGTAGTGGGAATAACAACCACGACCTACTTCTGGACTCGGAACGCGCTCGACGGCCCCCTTGGCCAAGAGAGCCGAAACTTCCTCGCGGAGAAGATTCAAATGATCCCCCGAGATACGGTGGTGCTGCGGTGGCATGGCTGGAGGGGTCGTCTCGAAGGGGAGGGAGTAGCCCCTTCGGACGATTTGCAGCACCCACCTGTCCGATGTTATGGACCGCCAGTGGAGCAGGTGATGGCGAACTCTGCCGCCCACTGGCGTGGTATGGGCCTGAAAGCTCGGACTAGGAGGGCTTTGAGGCGGATGCTGCCGGGGTGGAAGTGGGCTGACCATGTCGGCCTCCATTTCCGCCACGGCGGAAGCCACGTCCGCGACCGCGCGCAGGTTGGTTCTGCGGCTGGTGGCTTTGCGGACGTGAGGAGGCGCCCCTTCCTTGGCCACGAAAGGGGCGAAAAGCGGAGGTGTGCGCCCGCGGAGCCGAGAGGCCCAAGGACTTGGCCGTAGCCCGGGAGTCCTTAAAGCGGTTCAGCGCACTGTCCGCCTTCTCACCAAACAGGCGAGTGCCATCAAAGGGCATGTCCATGAGGGTGGTCTGGACATCCCCGGAAAATGACGTGGACCGCATCCAGGCGTGGCGGCGGAGCGCCACCGTGGTTGAAATCGCCCGACCCAGCGAGTCCGTGGTGTCAAGCCCACATCGTATGGCGTGCCGTGCTGCATCCCTCCCATCGGCCAAAGCCTGGGTAAGACGCGTCCGGACCTCCTCCGGACACAGGGGCAGCACGTCCTCCACCGTATCCCACAGGGAATGGGAATAACGGTCCAAGAGACAGGCGGTATTTAAGGACCGCAGGCCCAAACTAAGGGACGAGAACAGTTTCTTGCCAAACTGCTCGAGTCTCTTGGAATCCCGGTCCGGCGGAGCGGTCGGGAAGGAGGATTGGGAGGTAGAGGCCTGGATAACCAGACTCTCGGGGGTGGGGTGTTGGGACAGGAAACTGGGGTCGCCCGGAGCAGGGCGGTGGCGCCTGGCAACGTTCCTATCCACAGGAGGAACTGTGGAGGGCTTGGACCAGGTGCCCTGCAGAACGTCAGTGAGGGCCTCGTTGAACGGCAGCAGAGGCTCAGTGGAGCTTGCTGAGGTTTGAAGCACCTCAGGGAGGATGTTAGTCCTCACAGCCACGGCAGGCAACTCGAGCCCAAGGGCCTCGGCCGCCTTGCGCAGCACCACAGAAAATGCTGCACCCTCCTCCGAAGCCACGGTCGGAGGAGAAGTGAATCCAGTGTCTGGCGAGGTGTCCAGCCCACTGGCCTCCCCCAGTTCATCTGCCCAGTCCTGAGAAAGCTGTGACTGAACAGCCATAGGGTCCTCGAACCCCTCCCAGTCGCCCCCTTCTTCCGATTCCTGATAAACAGGAGGAATGATCGGAACCGGACTGTAGAGATGGTAGGACTCAAGCGGCGTCGGATGCGGCGTCGGTCGACGCTGCTGCGGCGCCGGGTCCGGATGAGGGCTAAACTGGGGTGTCGGCGCCAAAGGCGTCGGCGGCGCCGGAGGTGTAGGCGTGTGCGCCGGCGGCGCCGGTGACGGCGTCGGTGGTTCAGGCGTCGGCGCCGGTGGAGGAGTGACTAGGTCAACCGGCGTCGACTGGGGCCCAGGCATGGGCCCCGCGGGGACCTGCGGCGTCGAGACCGGAGTCGTCGACGGCGCCGGGGCCGGAGCCGCCGGCAGGCAAGATCGCCTAGTCGAGTCCGCGGGGCCCGAAGGCGCGCCAGCGGGCGTCGACGGCGGGGCCAGGCTCCTCATGGCCGAGAGGAAGGCACTGATCTCCGCCGGCGCCGCGTCAGACCCAGGGACCGGAAGGTATGGGGGCGGACGCGGCACCTGCGGCTCCGCCGGAGCCGCGGGGGTGGAACCACCCTGACCCTCGGCCGAGTCGCGCGACCGGCGAGGGGAGTCCGAAGAGCGGTGTCGCCTCTTGGACTTCTTTGAGCGTTTGGACTTACCCGACGACTTGGAGCCGGACGATCGATGGCGTCGGCTAGGGCTCCGCGAGCGATCCTTGGACCTCCTCCTGGACCGGGATCGCGCACGACGCGGAGCCGAGTGGCGAAGCTCGAGAAGCTTGCGGGACCGCTCCCGCCTAGCCTTCGAAGTCAGGGCCTGGCAGTCGTTGCACGACTCCGCGTCGTGGTCGGGGCCTAAGCAGTAGAGGCACCGGCGGTGGTGATCGGTCACCGACATCAGTCGATGGCAATCCTCGCAAGCCTTGAACCCAGGCATCCTACCGGCACCAGATGTCGACAGACAAGGATCAAAAATGATCAAAAAAGATTTAGTCAAAAAAGACTAAAAGGGGTAGCTCTCCCGGATCTGCGCTTACTGGCGCGGAAAAAAGAAGAACTGACGTCAGCGCGCGAGGGCGGCGTCTAAGTACTCCGACGACGTCATCCCGGCGCACGACGCCGACGACGGACGCGGAGCCGCAGACGACGCCTAGCGACGCGCAAGGGGTATTGCTGACGAAAAATCTTCCGGATCCAGTCTGACGCCTGGGGATATTCTAAGGTGAGGAATCTAACTAACGTGTTTCTTTCAGATACAGCATCAGTGATGGTTACAGCCTTATCGAGTCTGCTCGATCTTCTGTATTGTAGTCACCAACATCTTGGCAATTCGCTTTATTTCTCCACATCTGTACTACTCCCACTAACCCCTACACGCTCACTGCACCCCTGCATTCATGGATACTCTGAATCCTTCATACATAATAAATGCAAAGCACATTGTGGTCATTGCTTCTCGTCTTTCTCCTACTGGATTTTTTTTTCTGGAAGAACACTTCTAATTAAGGAGATGGACACTTTTCTCCACAAGTAAAATGTAAATCCAATTTCTTTTTAGTGCTTTAGATTATTGCTGTTTTTCTATTACTTTCCTGAAACACCTTAGCGTGTTTTATTTTCCGTGTGCTTTTCCGTGTGCTTTCATTATTATTCAGTAGTGCCAGGGTGACAGCAGATATACAGATTCCTTTGCCCCGTGGTACTTAAAGCTAACACATGTTAAATTTACAGCCTGTGGCTTAGTCTTTTTTTTTATTGCATTCTTTAATGTTTCAATTGCTTTATTATGGCTTAAAACAAAAGCAGCAGGCATTTTTTTAAAACAGATTTTATTGCGTTTTACACAACTCTCACATCATACAATATCTTTGTTGCAAGTAAGTCAATTGTACAATAATGTCTAACTACCCTTTCATTAGAACATGTTCTTGATCCTTGCATTATAGATTGCCTCTAGTACTGCAGTACATTTCCAGGTCAGGTCTGGTCTGCCTTCGTATCCCCTCTCCCCCCCCTCCTCCTCAACACGCAAACTTAAACATAAACATCACCCCTCCCACCTCCCCCTGGCACTGCTGTCTCCTATAACTACCGGATGTTTTCCTGTGGTCCCTTCTCTCATGCCACGTTGTGTGTGTCGTTATCCTTTGGCCACACTGAAGTAGCCCAGATCCTCTTCAGTGCATGGGGTCTTACTGGTCTTCACCCCCTAGTGCCTGCTCTCCCCTCTCCCCCTTGCTCTGTCTCTGGGGGCTTCTCTGTCGTGGGGAACGTTCAGGGGTGGTGGCTTCAGATCCAGCATCCTTGTCCTTCAGCTCCTTCATCAGGACCTCCCATGCCCGTGCCCTTTCTAGTGTTCCCAATCCCCTTCTCGCATTTCTGAGCAAGATTCTGCCCTCGCTTCCTGCCCATTTCTCTAACTCTCTCTTCCATCTATGTATGCTGGTGCCCTCCGGAGCCTTCCATCTGCTAGTAAGCTCCCGTTTTGCCAATATGAAGGCGAGGTCCTGGAATTTATCAGTGATCTTAGTCTTGGGAACAAAAGCAGCAACCATGAACCATTTATTGGCAAAACGTGCATGTGAGTCACGCCCTGTTAGCTAAAATACATATAGGGTCATACACCTTGAAAATTCTTTGCTTTGGGCTCGTCTCTGTAAACTATAACTAAACCCAACAGTTTCCGAGGCATGCCTGCCAATACAAGTGTGATGAAAGTATATCTGCTCAAATATGCCAATAAATGAGTTTATAAATCACAACCTGCCTTTCTTTCTACGCTTGAACAACTAGCCCCAAAAAGTATTATTAATTGCTAATTTCGGGGAAAAAACACAATTTACTTTGCTTCTGGGATGCTAGATTTCAGACATCCCCCAACAGTTCTTCAAACAAAACATGAATCTTAGAAATGCATTTAGTTGGTTAAACTAATAATAACTTGCAAGCATCCTTATTAACAGGCAAGCTCAAAACCACCACTAAATAACGTAAAATATAGTGAAATATATTGGCTAATGCGTTAACATTACAGTGAAGTAAACACTTAAATAAAAAAGATAGTCCAACGGTTGTGAGAGTATTGGTATGTGAGTGCTCTAAGTCATGATAATTTAGCACAAACTTTAATGTCTTTAATAGCTAATATTGTATAATAGATAATATGCTGCACAGCAAAACACTTATAAGGTCCCAAAGGTGAGACCTATTGCATTGCAAATGCTTGTTTAGGAATAATTTGAAGATTAAAATTTAGCCCCGGTGTCCCTAAAAGCCTAAGATTATTTCTAATATATACCAACCAGGGAATATTACACATGTTGTCCAGTTTCATACAGTCTAAAATAACTAATATGTTCAGACTCAGAGCATCCTTTAGCCAAACAAAAGAGGCCACAATCGAATATAATCTACAATGTAACTAATACCTAGCTCTTCATGTAGTATTTCAGCGGGGTATATTCTCCAACACCTAAAAGATCCTTAAGGTATTAGTTCTCTGCTATCCCTACAGGATCTACAGTCACATAACCCAGCTCTCACTTCCAAAGGTAGAAATAGGATTACATTTAGCTTTGTAAACCTTCAACATTGTTTTCAGTGGCTTATGTCCCAATCGAGAGGAAATATATTTACTCCAGAACACGCTTCTATAAGATTACCAGTATTCTTTTTTATTAGGGGTTGCCAGCTGAGTCTTGCATCTATTATGATACCTATGTGTGTAAAATTATCAACCTTGCATAAAATATGATCTTGAACAGAAAAGGTAGCACTTTTCATATTTTTCGGCCGGAGGACCATCACATGTTATTTGCAGAAACGTAACTGCCAGACTTCAGTTAAATTTGCACTCTTTGAAAAAGCAAATTAAGTTTTAAAGCCAATATCGAGTGCTGGCTACAGGTTCACACTGTGAGATCAGAGAAATAATGGTCAACTTTGATGAAATTGTATTGGAACTGTATTGATCCATAATGAAGATTTTTCTGGTGAGAATGTACGACAGAATTCGCTTTTGTCAGTCTAACAAAACGAATGAGCCACTTACGGAGCTCTCAGCTGATTTGACTCCTGTGTTCTTGCTGCTAAATTACGATCACGGGCCGCAGTAAAATCAGCAGGAACCATTTTAAGAAATATCATGAAATATTTAGATTTTGAACTTGATGACAAATTTTGTGATATCCCAGAGCTCCCCAAATCATGGGAGTCAACAAGAATGCGTACTGTTGTCTTAACATTTTTTACATCATTGTCTAATATCAGCAAAGCAAAACAGTTACAAACTAAAGTTCCTGAGTTCGGAACAGAGGCAGACAACATTGATGATGGCTTTGAAGATATAAGCGAAGAGTTGGAAGACAATCCCATGAACCGACACACTTATGCTGTGCAAATGTACTGTCTTTTCCAAATCATGTTTTATGAATTACATCACAGCAAAAAGAAAACTCTGCTACACTTGATGACTGCCGACGCAATCTATGACAAGTGCAAAAGTGGAGAGCTAATCACGTCAATGAATAGGATTGGTGTATCAACGAGTTATAATGACATAGTACGGAGCAGGAACTTGTTAACAGCTAATGCTGTAAAATCTTGTGTATCCGACAGCACACCACTTCCAAGTCACTATACCAGGAATGGATTTACAATTGCTACTCTTGATAATTTTGATTTTGAAGACAGCTCTTCTTTGTCTGGAACATTCAGCATACATGGTGCTTTTTCAAAACTGTACCAATGAAGTAGCTGCTAAAAATATGCTGTTAGCTGTAGGCATATACAAATAAAGCTGCAAACTTATAACCCAACTGCCTTGCCAACGTGTGCAAAATCACAAGCCATCAACACGTCCCAGTCTACCAGAAAGTTTCAAAGTGGCTGAGGACATGGATCTTCTACCTGATGCTGCAGTCCGCAAAGCTGATTTAACTGATTATCATATTGCGTATTGGGTATAGGTTGAAGAAAGTCTGTACCTCCGTGGGCTGGAATTCATGCTCTGATCTCCAAGAATACCGTTCCACTGTAGAAGGTTGGGTTTTTACCAGTAATACCATCTTCGGTTACTAATTATGCATCAGTATACACAGCTCTAAAACATTTCCAAAATTTGCGTGCTCAGCTTGAAGACTAGCCTATCGCGCTAATTTTCTGTGATGAAGGTATTTTCCGTATTGTAGCTGACACGATCAGTCCAGTAGAATTTGATGATCTTTATCCAACGATGGGCATTTTCCACATAACTAAGGTTGATTTGCGGTGCGCAGGAAGTTATCTTGGGGATGTGGAATAAACGATGCACTTATTGAGGCTGAAATGTTTGGAAGCAAAACTGTCAAATCAGTACTGAGCGGAATTCACGTTAGTTCGTATGCTCATCAAATCTGAGGCCATATAAACATTGCGTTGAAATGCTTTCCCGAACAAGAATGACAAATTAGGTTTTGCATATCTTATCTCAGAAGTGAACAAGGCACAGGTGTACTTTATTCGAACGACATGATGAAAGTGGTGGCCCAGGCGCCGTAATTTCGGTCGAATGTCTCTTACTGAGTTGGGCAGGGACATGGGTACTCACTGCACCTTGTCCCGAATGCAAGACTGTATCTGTAGACCAGACTCTATTTCAGGTTCGGATGCAGAGTCCGAAATGCAAAAGGCCTCTTCCTCTGCTGCCAAAGCCTCTTGCAGCTCCTCCTCCATCTGTTCAACATCGTGTTTGCCAAAGATGTTAAGTGTCTTTTCCAAATCTCAGTGCTGCATCTCTTTCTGATGCGTTCGACAGTTCAGTTGTGTCAATTCCTATCCAGTCACCGTGCTGCAAAAGCTCTCCAGCCTCTGCGTGGTCGAGGGCACAGTACCCACAGAATGTGTGGGTCCGATGGACAGCGGTTTGTTCAGTTCACCACCACGCTACTGCAACAGCTTTCAAACCCTCCTAGTCTGCCCCTTTACCACCATGGGCACCCAGTTGGCATCAGGATTCGCCATCACTTGCCTCCCAGGCAGTCCATAATATCGGAGAGGTGGGTTTTAAAGGTAGTCCAAAGGGGCTACTCCCTCCTTTTGGAGATTAGCCCTCCCCATGTCATGACCAGCTGACGGAGGATCATGAGTCCCTTCTCTGCAGAGAGGTCTCGGCTCTCTTGGCCAAGGAAGCCATCCGGTGCCTGAAGTGGACTGTGGTTGGTATTCCCGCTACGTTCTAGTTCCCAAAAAGGATAAGGGCTTTCGCCCTATCCTCGATCTCCAAACTCTCAACCTCTTCTTCAAGAAAAGAAATTCAAAATGGTCATGTTCTCTTAGGTTTTGTCTGCCATGGACCCGGGAGACTGGATGTTAGCGTTGTACTTGCAGGAAGCTTATTTTCATATTCCTGTCCTGCCTGCCCACTAGCGCTATACATGGTTTACAGTATGCTACGAGCACTTTCAATTTACCGTGCTTCCTTTTGGCCTTACCAGCGCCCCTCTGTTATTCACCAAGGTGATGGCCGTGGCTGCAGCTTATCTGCAGATGTCAGAGGTGCCAGTCTTCCCCTAGCTCGACGACTGGCTGCTGAAGGTGGGCTCGCCCCAGGCTATCGTCTCCTACCTCCAGACTACGACAAACTTTCTGTGCTCGCTGGGGTTCACTATCGACATGCCGAAGCCACACCGACTCTCTCCTAGACTCTACCTTTCATCGGAGCTATTCTCAACACAGTGCAGTTTCGGGCTTTTCCTCCCAAGCGACAAGTCCAGACTATTCGGGTTATGATACCAATATTTCAGCCTCTATCCTGGGTTTCGGTGAGACGGACTCTGAGGCTGCTGTCATGCCCCGCGGTTTGGATCGGCAGACGGTCCAGTATATAAGGACTCTACGCATGCTTGAACGCGCTTAGCGTTCTAGTCGGGAATCCTGTTCCGTCCGTAGATCGTGTGGCCTGACTTCCGGGGGTTTGGTTTCCTGTTTCCGGAGTTGCTTTGTTGATGTTCGTGTGTTTCGCGGCTGATACCCGTGTCCCTGGCGTTCTCGTGGAGACGCTACTTGCTCTTGGTAGAATTCCGGTAGTTTCTGGGCGGTTTTCGTACAGCTTTGATCTCATCTTTACAGAGACTGATTCGCAGCGTGAGGTGTGAGTGTGTTTAATTTCCCCTTTCTTTTTGCAACCCCTCTCCGTGTTACATTCTCTCCTTGGAGGCGGCATATGGTGTGTGTGGTAGTTGTGCCCCGTTGTGCTCTGGCTTCGTTCTTCCTGCCCCACTTCCAGAGACTTCCCAGTCCCCAGCATTTGGCCCCCACTATCCGCACCCTCAACACAGCGGATGTACCTAGTCCAGTATTTAGCGAGTTGAGAGGCACTGTCAATTCCCTTGTGCCTCCCAGCCTTTTGTTACGAGTGGACGATTTTGGTTTCATCGGCGTTTTTCTCACTAATTGGGCCACATCCCTCACATATCCTCACTGTCTCGTCATTATGTGAGGGTCATCCAAGGCCGAAGAACGGCGTAACTCCTGAGGGAGAGCACTCGCGTGGACCACGGTATCGGTGGCCGGAGGGCAACTGAAGTACGGTAACAGCGCTGTGCGCTACTCTTTTTTTTGTACTTAAATCATATTATTGATCAAGTGGAAGAGGTAACATTTGGTGTTCTGTTCTAGCCTTCTAGCCCTTTGTCTACACCTGCATGAAGTACATGTTACATGGACCATCATTGAAGACTCGGGGTTACTGGGTTTTTATGAAAGGGTGAGTTAGTTGTATGAAGAAACCAAAGGTTAGAGTGCGGTGGGATAGTTCCTGAATTCAGTGCTTTTTGTTACATAGGATACTGGCCTGTATTTCCCAAGGTTCATACCCCTTCCAAGGTTCATACCCCTCCGATTGGAATCAACATCCTCCACAGAAAAGAGCATAACCGAGAGGTAGGACTTCAGAATCAGCAAGGTTGATAATAGTGGAGAACCTAATGAGCATTGTCAAATAATTAACACTTTCTTTACAGCAGAAAAGAGCCTCATCTTTGGTGCCGCCACAACCTTGACGTCACTCCCTCCTTCCCTTGTTTTGTTACCCTGTTTTCCCCTAGCGCGTCATCCGGCACTCTAGTGTTTGATAGAGACGGAAGGCAGTAGGGGAAGACCGAGACTTCTCTTCACGTTCCTGACGCTCCTGCAGATTAACCTACGGACCTTTACAGCTGCTCGGCCTCTTAGCCTCCCGCTGGTGACACATGCCAGATGGCATATGTGGCTCTGCAGTGGGACCTGAAGTTCCAGTGGGCACAGCATGAGGGGAATCTCTCTGACCTGGTCAAGATCTCAAATGGAATCGCGAACGATCTGCAGTAGTGGCTCACAATAAGCAATTGGGTCAATTGCAGGCCCTCTCACTTCTCCAACCATATTTTATAGTAGTGACAGATGCGTCACTTCTAGAATGTGGCGGCCATCTGGGAGATCAGAGGACTCTGGTCTCAAATGGAATCCAGACTCCACATCAACATGCTGGAACTCTGAGTGATCCGACTGGAATTTAAAGACTTTCTACCCTCCATCAAGGGAAGGCTGGTACAAATGTTCACGGACAACACCACCGCCAGGGCGGGGAGGGGACATGGACCATTTGTCAAGAGGCTCTGCACCTCTGGAAATGGCTGGAACGCCAGGGTATTTCTCTTGTGGTTCAAACTTTGGCTGGTTCTCTGAATGCGAGAGCAGACAAATTCAGCAGAAGATGCCTAGCAAATCAGAAATGGCGTCTCCATCCAGATAGTGGTGCAAGGTCTCTTTCAGCAGTGGGAAGAGCCAGATCTAAATCTGTTTACTCCTGCCAATAACACACAATGCCAGCAGTTTTGTGCGCTGGAGTTTCCAAGGCACTCGATCGGACACACTATTCATCTTGAGTGGAGCTCAGGCCTCCAGTATGCCTTTCTGCCCATACAACTCCTACCCAAGTTCTCAAGAAGATCAAGAACCACCGGTCCCAAATCATCCTTGTGGCTCTGGACTGGGCATGGAGAGTCTGGTAACCCAAGCTTCTGAGCATGGCCATCGATCCTGCGATCAGGCTGCCCCTTCAAGAGGATCTTCTGTTGCAGGGAAGGGTTCGCCACCCGAACCTGTCTACTCTCCGCCTTCTTGTGTGGAGATTGAGCAGTGACAATTGACAGCTTCGACCTTCCTCCCAAAGTCTGGGCAGCCAGGCGTCCCTCCACCAAGAAGGTGTACGTCTGATGGAAATAATTTGTGGCAATGTGTTCAGAAAAATCTGTTGATCCCCTTTCTGAGGTTCTGCTTTTTATTCTTTCAATTGCCCAGCAGGGCTCTGCTCTGGGTACTAAAGGCTACCTCTCTGCCATTTCTACTTTCACTCAGTTTCCTGATCAACACTCTTTAAGTACCCTACTTAGGCTCTTCAACGGTCTTACTTAACTCTTACCTCGTTCGCCATTCATTATGCCTAAGTGGGACCTTAACTTGGTTTTAACTTTTTGATGTGCGCTCCTTTTGAGCCTTTACACAATTGTACCCTCAGGTTTCTCACCTTGAAAACAGCCTTTCTGGTGGAAACTCCTTAGGACCTTCCATTCACTGTACAAACAAGCTTTAAAGGAGAGCAAAGCTGAGATTAATAGCAACAACTGCGAGCTCTTGACTTTTGGGCAACAGTTAATTCCATTGAATTGGTGTATGGCCATGAAACCATGCTGAGTAGCCACACTGTCAGGGTTCAATGGGCTGCTCATTTCAAGTTGATTTATAATCCATTACCACACCATGATCTATTGGCTCTTTTGCAAAATCTGAATATTATCACAGGCTGTCTCTCATGAGACAACTGCTTTAAATTCCCCTGGCTTGCCTATGTTAGACAAAGTCTTACTGAGTTGCACCATTTTTCCCTTTTTGACAATCCTACATCTAGTTGAATAGAAGGCAAAAATTCTGTGAAACGACTATTTTGGGAAAGACAGCTCCTTTTGAGAGAAAGAAAAAATTCTGCACATCCACATTCAGATCCTATGCCCCGATTAAATCTTGCCCTGGTCCCGAGTTATATCCAACAGTAGCATTAGGCAGATGGGAGAGGTATTTACAGTTTCACTTTAGAGCCAGTACTGTGATCTATCTATTGTGTTTCTCCTCAGGGCACTGTAACAGTTCAAGTCTGCATCCATGTCTGTGTGATGAGGTCCTTGTTGTATTTTACCTTTTTTTGTAAATTTTATGTAAATTTTACTGGACAATATTTACTATCTCTTCTTAAGGAACATGAAGTTGTCAAATGTAGAGTTGGCCTTCATTATCTTCAGTATTAAATGGTGAGGACGTTTGTTTCAAAGGTAAGAAGCTATTTTATTCAGCAGTTTTTAGTTGCAAATCTATGCTTTTATAAATGTGCTGTTTATTTATATTTGTATTTTTGACTTGTAATATTTTAAATCTGTAATAATGGCATACTACTGAATGTACTTTTAGGTATGTCTCTCACATGCAAATTAACATTAATTTAAAGACCAAGTTACTTTTCTTCAGTAAAGTCCTTTCTGGTAGACACTCTATCCAACCGCAGATTAGAATATTCCTGAGATGTCAGACTGCATCTGGAAAATCTTGATCAGTACCTCTGCGTGTCAGTAGGTGGAGTTGATTAGCTTCCCATCAGTCGCGTCGGAAGTGATGTGCGCAGTGCCTATTTAGGTGCCACCATGGCACGCTCATCTCAGTTACTTTTGTAAATATTTCTGCTCCGTTAGACTGAGTGTTTTACCAGTGTCCAGAATCTAACAGGATGTTAGGGTGAAGAACCAATTTCTCAGGATGAGTGGGTCGGTGAGAAATCACTGAATGGAAATAACTTGTTATTCTGATAGAGACTTCTAACCACAGATACCTCACCTTAGAATAGAGACCCAAGCAATACCTCCCCGGAGGCAAGTATGTGAATGGCTCAAACCAGAAAGTCCTGGCGAACGAACGGGAAAAATATCCATCGTGACAGACTGACCATCCAAACAGTAGTGCTTTGTGAACGGGTGGAGGGACACCCATGTAGCAGCTTGGCATATGTCCAGGACCGGTAACCCGCCTGCTAATGCAGTAACAGCGTCCTTGGCCCTCGGGAATGAGCTGCAACTCCTCAGGAGGCTGGTTTTCAGCCAATGCAGGGAATAATTCTTTAATCAATGGTCAGTTTCTGCACAGCCTTGTCCATTTTCACTACATTGAACACAATAAAGAGCTGATCTTCCACCAATGTTCTTTGGTGCGATCAATATAGGAAGAGAGAGATTCTCCACCACCGTATAAGGATGAGGTGGGAAGAAAACTGTTGCCAGCTTGATGGTCTGGTCTAGATAAAGGGTAACTACCTTCAGACAAAAAGAGAAGAACAGGTTAGACTGGGTAAAAGCTGGTGTATGAAGAGTTAACTGAAAGAGCTGGAACCCTCTTGGCCGCTGTAATGGGCAACAAGAATGCTGTATTGAGAGTTAGGAGTATGAGCGGACAGCGATGGAGAGGCTAAATGGGGACCCTATGAGGAACGATAGGACCAAATTAAGGTAAACTGGAGCATGATGAAAGGGGTAGGAGTGAACACATTTTGCAAGCCATTAAGAAAATGTGTCACAAAGGGTGACTTAAACAGTGAGGGCTGATTCGGCAACCTCAAAAAAGCTTAGAATGTTGAAAGGTAAACTGCATTGTCTCCCAGGGCAAGGCCTTGCGGGGTTAAAGACAGCACAGTAGAACCTCTGACAAGGGGGTTGAAGGCGGGTCAACATGATCGGAGGAGCACACTGCCACAAATTTGACCCTGTCTTTGTTGAAGGATGCCTGGCAGCCATGATGACTTCACAGATCTTGGGAGACAGATCAAAGGCATTCAACTGTCGCAGCTCAATATCCATGCTTGAAGGTGTAGTGTACTAAGGATCAGGTGTAGAATCTTGACCTGCTGTTGCAACTGAAGGTCCCCCAAAGAGGCCACCTGATCAGAGGGCAGATGCTCATGCTCAGGAGTACCGGATACCAAACTCTCCTTGCCCAGTCCTGAGACACTAGGATGACTTGGACCCAATCGGTCCTGATCTTCTTGAGAACTCGAGGCAAGAGTGGTATTGGCGAGAAGGCATGCAAGAGTGCCAGGTTTCAGTCTGTATGGAATGCATCTCTGAGCAAGAGTCGCTTTGGAATCTCCCAACGTGCAGAAGAGCTGACACTGCGTATTCTCTGCAGTGGCAAATATATCGAATCATGGTTCTCCCCATTCTTAGAAGAGACCTTGCGCCACCACCGGTTGTGAAGCCAATCGTGATCTGCATGGCATCAGTGACTGAGGTGCCCGCCCAGCTGTTCAGAGCTCCTCCCAGGTGCTCCAAAACCGGAGGCCGTCTTAACAGAAAGTGCCCTGAGGGAGCAACAGCCATGAGTGCCCACTTTGTGTACCCCCGGGGCACTTTGGTATTACAGAAGGGGCCATAAACGTGTAGTTCCTTTTGTACTACAGATTGCGCTGGGGCACATGTAGCGCCAGCGCTATCTCAAGAGGGTGTTCCCTCATTTGCATGGGTGTCATCGCCCCGTGCAAATGAAGGAATCTCTTTACCTCTGCACCTGCACCGTATTATGGATGCAGGACTAAAGCAAAGAAGCTCTCAGGAGACGCACAGTCAGCACGCCCCTGATGGCAGCCCTCTCTATGGGGCAAAGAGGGGTCCTATGGACCTCCACAGACATCCACTTGCAGGCGGGTGCAGTCACTAAGTGCACTCACCTGCAAGGGGATTTCTCTCACCTCTTGAAAGTGCAGGCGGGCTGCTGCCTGCACTGTGAAACACAGCGCTGCTTTAACAAACCTGCTCCGTATTTCACTTGAATGCACTGCCCCCAGGTCAGCACATATTCGTGGCTGCCCTAGGGGCAGCGCATTCACTGTAATAGGGCGCACTTTTCTTTGTTTTTGCATGGTGCATCTTATTTGGACGCGCCACGTCACGCAAACAGGAAAAGTGTACCATATGTGTAATAGAGATTTAGGAGATGCCCTGTCATTCCAGCCAGGTCCAGAGGCGTAGGGCCCCCTGGCACAATGTCCATGACCCCACTCCACACTGTGTATTACAAGACCACTTGGGGGTAATGTCTGTGAACACCTGAACTAGCCTTCCTTTGATGGAGGATAGGAATGTTTCCAATGCTAAGTGAATACCTCAGCTCCAGAAGACTGATGTGGAGCTAGAGACCATAGTCCACTGATCTCCACCTCTGGCCGCCCCAACCCAGAAGTGATGCATTGGTCACCACTGTTGGCTCTAGGTTGGAAAGGGTGAGGGGTCTGCTGCTGATCCAATTGTGTTTAATCAACCACCACTGCAGATCTTTTACAGTCTCCCTCGAAATCCGGACCAGGTTGGAGAGCTTCCACTGATGCTGCGCTCACTGGGACTTCAGGTTCCAGTGCAGAGCCCGCAAGTGCCATCGGTCCTGCTATGCAGGAGGAGACCAGCCTAGCAGCCACAGTCAGCCTCACCTAAATCCAGGAACGAATTTGGAACTTTGGGATCATAGCCAGAATTTTCCAAACTCTCTGGTCAAGAGGGAAGGCGGAGAAATAGCTCCGATGAAAGAGTGTGTGAGAGGGAGGGAGTCAGGTGTGACTTCGGCATATTGATAGTGAACCGCAGCAAATGCAGGAGGTTTGTCATAGTTTGGAGGTGGATAATGAATGCCTGAGGCGAGCCTGCATTCAGCAGTCAATCGCCAAGGTAGACTGGAAACACTGACCCCCAAAGGTGAGCTACACCCACCGCCATCACTTTCGTGAACACCCAGAGGGCACTGGTGAGTCTGAAGGGGAGCACACTGAATTAGAAATGCTTGTGGCTTACCGTGAACCGCAGGTGATGCCTGTGGGCTTGCAGGATGGGGGTGTGAAAACGGGGATGTGTGTTTTGACTGTAGTTCACTGGGATCCTGCAAACCTGGACCCAAGTGGCAGTGCTCTCTCCTCTAAATTCCATGGTAAGTACTTTGTACACCCCACAATTGGCATAATGGGGTACCATTATAAGTCCTTAGTATATGGTACTGAGGTACCCATGGCATTGGTACACCAAAGGTCTCTCATGGGCAGTAGCCTTTATTATGCCACCCATTGGAGCCCATGCAAACTGTGTCTGCTGAGCAGCCATTGCAGTCTGCCCAAAAGGGTGCTTGCACCTTTCACATGGGATATAAGGTTTCCATTATATCCCGGCCACTGCACTTTTAACCTGTAAGTCACCTCTAAGGCAGGCCCTTCAGTCCAATGGCAGGGTGCAGGCTTCTAAGTGTGTGGGTACCCCTGCTCGAGCAGAGGTACCCCAACAAATCCCGACTCCATTCAATGGGCTTTGTAAGTGCGAGACAGCCATTTTAAGATATGTAGCGGACACTGGCAAGTCGAGATGTCCAACTACATAATGGTTGCCCTGAACCTGGCCATATTTGGTATCACAAAATATCAAAAGGGAATGGATCACTTGACCTGAGTAACTAGGGTTTGCAACATTTATGTTGGTTACCTGTAAAAAACCCTCATTCGCGTACACAAGTCTTGAGGCAGTATATCTTGGTTCTCTGCCTTGTTTTAAAAATGTGACAGCATCATAATTGGGTTTCTTTTTTTGTGGTATGCTTTCCTCCATCCGGAGGTGACCCACTGGTTATTGCAGTAGTGATCAACGAAAAAAGAGGTGAGTGTGCTCAGGTGCAGTGAATTATAATTGTGGTGTTAAAAACCTTGTATTGCCTAGATTATATTTTAATAGGTCTAGGATTGAAGTAATTAAAAACAGTGTTGTGCGTGGGAAGACATATCAGTCTAATGCACTGAGGTGTCCAAAAAAGGTCGACATGTTTCAGCCCTTTGGTTTACCCTTGCAGGTCGGGTGGGGGCTTTCTAAAGGACCTAAGAAGAGAAAGGGAGGCTGTGTATTGTCACAGTCTCAGTGAATCAAGATGTAGTTCACTTGATTCTAAAGTTTTCAATGAGTACCTGTTCAGTTGTGAGGGAGGAAGAGAAAAGAAACGTAGAAGAATGTCATATTTTACATTCATTAAACAATCAAAAGTGCTATCCCATAATGTATATTCACATAAAGGGTGTCTCATAATGTATATTAACATGGAAGATGCGCTTAAAAAGGAACTCAGATAGCAAGGTAAGAAACTTAAGATGGCAATTCTTTATCTCCGATTAGTGCTGAAATAGAGATTCGGGGTAGCACCCTATTCGTGCACTAATTAAAGATGTTACGTAAATCAATTGCTGTGCTGGTAGTCGCTCTTCAACTTAGACATTATGCAGATAGATGAGTTGCAACTTGGTCTGTTATGGTGGCAACGCGCATTGCACGGATCTATTAACACTCTAGGGACGTTAGAGCGGATGTGTGTGCATTATGCGTATTTGTTTTTAGCGTGGTGATGTTGGTGTTCAGCTACACAGGTACTTAGAGCTCTGGGCGTGTTCTAAGGTTGCCCGCTAAAGGTACATTGTAATGCTAAGTTAAAAACAATGTTGTGGTGCATTACGGCGTGTGTTAAAAAGGGCTACGTGCAATCGATTAGGTTGTAGAAAGGTGTACCTTTTAGTTCTAAAGTACGGACTTCCTCAGGAGACCGGCGGGCATATTAACCTGCTGGGAAGAAGTGTATGTTTTAGAACAAATAGGAAAATGTAATACGATACGGGTCTCGTTGGCCGTCTTGCCGCTTCCTCGTGTAGTACCTGCTTCGAAGTGCACGACGACTTGTGCTCGCTCTTCCTACGGTAACCTGGAAACGGTTGGAGCCCGCATGGCAGCATGATGTATTATCTTAAGAGTGGCCATGGAAAAAAGACTGTGTCCTCATTGTAGCGAGTTTAGAGACAAGTGTTGGATTAAAAAATAACAAAAATAGTTTTTTTTTTTTTTACTTTTGTGTCAGTATAAATATTTGCAGTCATTCATGTTGCGAAAGATTTTTATATACGGCGACATTCGTGATTGGTGTCTGCCATATCAAGGTCGTTTTTCATCATGTGGTTCTGTCTGTTCTAATTATAGTTTAGCTACCGTTGCGGTCTGAAGTTGTTCGCACACAATTATTTTTATACGATACTGATTTCTGGTCTCTTTGTAATTGATATCCAGTCTCAATGTCCCAGACTCAACCACGGAATGTTATTGTTGAGGCCTATTGTATTTGTCTTGAGGCGATAGTTTTCGTTATTGTGGTCAAGTTACACAACGAGCATGAAAAACTGGGGGCATGTTCCATAACCTGGCCGTTGCCTCGTTTCTGATTGGATGTGGTGGTCTTGTATGGACCAGGATATCTTTTAGGTTCCTGGTTCTTTTGAAAACAAACCTTGGTTTTGGCCAGTCAAGTGAGCCAGATGTTAAAATACGCCAATTTTTGTTTATGATCTTTATGACATTGTTAGAGGCTGTGCTATAAGTACTAACACAGGTTATTACGTCTTTTGATGGTTCTTTTGGCGTACTTTCAAGTAGGCTCTCTCTTGGCTGGTTTCTGGCCCTTTTCTGACATCTGTTGATTGTCTTTTCTAGATAGTCACGTTTCTTCAGTTTTTCACATAGGTCTTTCGCTTGACTCTTGTACTCTCCAAGCTCGCTACAGTTGCGCCTGAGACATAGAAATTGACTGTATGGAAGACTGTCTGTGAGTGGGCGAGGGTGAAAGCTTTTGTAGGAGAGTACACTGTTTTTGGACGTTGGTTTGAAACATTTCTTTGTTTTTACCCCATTATTTTCAATGTGAATGGTTATATCTAAGAAATCCAATTTTGTGTTGTCTACTGTGTAGGTGAACTTGAGACATTTATCCCTGGTATTTATCCAACTGTGGAAGTCAATCAGACTATCGCCTTCCCAGATCAAGATGATGTTGTCTATATAACGCTTTCAAAAGCGTATCTTTGGAAGGAAGGGGTTTGTAATGTTCTGTATAAATGTGTCTTCGAAGTTACTCACATACAGCCCGCTACACTTGGGGCGAATGTGCTACCTATTGAAGTGCCGTGGAACTGTTGGTACATGGTGTCATTATGTTCAAAATAGTTCTCAGTGAGTGCTAACCTGCAGCACTCTAGAACCAAATGTCTTGGTGTCTTGAAGGTCCATTGTTCATTGAAGAGTAGGGTTTCTAAAGTATCCAATGTTTTTTGTTGAGGTAAGCTTGTATATAAGCTTTTCACATCAAGTCCAACCAAAAGCATCCTCTCTTCTGAATAGGTCTGTTCTTTCAAAAGATTCAAAAGGTCTCTAGTATCTTTCAAATACGTTGGCGTTTTCTGTACCAAGGGTCTCAGGTACTGGTCAGCGAATTGTGAGAGTGGTTCCAAGACTGAACCAATACCGGAGACAATAGGGCGTCCAGGTGGAGGTCTTCCATCTTTGTGGATCTTTGGGAATGAATAGAAGTAGGGTACCCTTGGTGTTTTAGTTATTAGAAATTCAGCCTCATTTTTCGAGATCCAATCATTAAGTTCTGCTTCATCGACCATTAGTTCAATTGTTCTTTGCAGTCTTTCTGTTGGGTTTGTGGTAATTCTTTTGTAAACAATTTTCGTCCAAGAGTAGTTCAAGGCATTGTTGATTATACCCTTCTTTGTTAAGTAGGACTATCCGGCCCCCTTTATCCGCCGGCTTGATCACCAGGTTTTCATTCTGCCAAAGTTCGTCAGGTGCCTGTTGTTCTGATCTCGATATGTTCATGAAGGTTTTTTTTGTATGGTCTTTTACGGTTTTTTTTTTTTTTTTAAAGAGTTTTATATAGCACGAACTAGATCCGAGACATCGGATATCAGAGCGCTTTACATGAGCACCAGTTTCGTAACATGAGGAAACATTCATTTTTGTTAGGCACGGGGAGATTAAGTGATTTGCCCAGAATCACTGGATGTTGAGTGTCATTGCCGAGACTCGAACCCGGTTCCCCAGCTTCGAGGTCGACCGCTGTAACCGTAAGGCTACATCCTCTCCCCAACTCTCCTATCTCTTTCATGACTGCCTGCTCAAAGGTTTGTATTTCAATCGGTATCTGATGGTTGAGGGGACAGAAGGTAGATTTGCGGCGTAGTGTTGTGTCACCATCTGTAACATATTTCTCTTGATTGTTGAAGAAGGCTTTTAATTTCAGTTTCCTGCAAAATTCTGCCATCTCACATTGTAGCTTGAATGTGTCCAGGGGAAGTGTCGGTACATAACCCAGTCCTTTGTTGAGGACATTTTCTTGTTCATGGGATAGGGTGATATCTGTCAGATTGATTATGAGCATGTCGTGCTTGCTCCTGGTTTCATGCTGGTCATGTTTCTGTTGTGGACCTGTCGTTCCTGGTCCATCCAAGTCACTCCTTTCCGTCTTGTCCTTTGATTGACCTTGCCTCTCCCTAAAAAAGGCGGTCTTTGTGTGTGTTATTTTGACCCATCGACGGCCCCATTGGTGGTCCCATATGTGGCGGTCCTTGGAAGAAGGGGTTAATCCATCCATGATAGTTCAGTGTGAATGGTTGGAAAATCCCGGATGGTGGTTGGTTTCCATAATAGGGTGTATGCCAGGTGTTTGGCCTTCGACGTTGTTGGCGTCTATTCTGTCCTCTACCTCTTTTTTGCATTGTGGTCTCATCGCCACTCCAGTCTGAGCCGTCTGTGGAGGTTCCTCTGCTAGAGCCACTGTCGGTCAATTGGTCTGGTGCCCTATAGTCCTCTGTGCTGTAGGGCATTTTCTCCATTGAAAATCGTTTTAAATCTTTGCCAAGTTTTTGTATCTTATTTTGTCTTATATATTCCTTTGTTTCGTTCATTTCACGGTTAATTTTTTCTGGTCTCTTTTTGTACACTGTAATGTGTACCATGTTTTTTTAATTTTGCCTCACTCAATTGAATTTTGATTGCGAGTGCCTCTGTTAGTCTCGTCGCAGTTTTTATTATGAGTACCAGGTAATCTCTTGTGCATTTCCATGATATGGCTGACCAATCCTTCCGGCAGGCTATGTCCTGGAGAAAAATGCGTGGAGCATAATGTACCCAAAGTCCTTTGGGTGCCGCATTTGCGCTAAGATATTCTGTCATATTAATTCCATGAATGGCCGTTCTCACTTGTTCTTTTTTGATCTCCGAGAGTTCATCCCAGTCATTAGTTTGTGCTAGAGTCTGGGTCAAGTCGCTTTCTTGTAATAATGAGGGCAGGAAAAGAATTGCATTTATTTCTTCAGTTGAGTAACTGAGACCTAGGTTTTCAGCCATCTTCTTTTGATCGCCAGTCCTGACTTTGGGGCGTATGAAAAAAAGGCTATAGTTAGGAGTTGCTCCCATAGCTGTCCGCTGCTAAGGCTATATTAAATCAAGAGGAGGGAGAAAGAAGGGATTGTAATCCATTCAGCTTCCTTGCAGTAATACAAAATATCAAAAGAGAATGGATCACTTGACCTGAGTAACCAGGGTTTGCAAAGTTTATGTTGGTAACCTGTAAAAAACCCTCATTCACGTACACAAGTCGTGAGGCGGTATATCTTGGTTCTCTGCCTTGTTTTAAAAACGTGACAGCATCATAATTGGGTTTCTTCTTTTGTCGTATGCTTTCCTCCATCCGGAGGTAACCCACTGGTTATTGCAGTAGGGATCAACGAAAAAAGAGAGGTGAGTGTGCTTAGGTGCAGTGAATTATAATTGTGGCGTTAAAAACCTTGTATTGCCTAGATTATATTTTAATAGGTCTAGGATCGAGGTTATTAAAAACAGTGTCGTGCGTGGGAAGACATATTATCAGTCTAACGCACTAAGGTGTCCAAAAAAGGTCGACATGTTTCAGCCCTTTGGTTTGCCCTTACAGGTCGGGTGGGGGCTTACTTCAGGACCTAAGAAGAGAAAGGGAGGCTGTGTATTGTCACAGTCTCAGTGAATCAAGATGTAGTTCACTTGATTCTAAAGTTTTCAATGAGTACCGGTTCAGTTGTGAGGGAGGAAGAGAAAAGAAGCGTAGAAGAATGTCATATTTTACATTCATTAAACAATCAAAAGTGCTATCCCATAATGTATATCAAACATATGGTATCAAACATTTTGGAATCATGCAACTACAACACCAATTCCAGTATTAGTTGCACGATACCATGTACATAGAAGACCCCCTAATACCTACCCGTGTAACCTTACAGGGTCTGGCTGCCAGTCTACGCTGCTGCAAACCCTAGCTAGTGTTCTGCCCCCCTGCTGATGAGCTTAACTTAGGCAGGGGAAGCTGAACAAAGGACTTCCTGTGAAGGAGAGGTTTAACCACTGCTCCTTTAGGATTAGGTATGGTGGGGGGAGCTTTTGAGCACCACCAGACTGCATTGAAGGGCACCTCTGGTGCACTCCTTGCATAAACCAGTTTTGCCCAGTTCAGAAACCCTGGGCTCCCGCTCTGGCGCAAAACTACATAAAAGACAGCGGAGGGTCCACCCCCCGGCCCAGATCCTCCCTAGGGAGGTGCCCAGAGTTCCTCCAGGTGGCCACTTGATTCGGCCATGTTGAATCTTGGCCCTTGGGAGCATCTGACTGGCTAGCCAGCTGAGTAGCATCCATGACCCCCTCTGATGGGCGGGTCACCACAGAAAATGTCTTTCCCCTTTTTAGGGTTACATAAGGGCTCCCCTGAGGGTAGGTCCTTAAATTCGTCCCGACAACAACTTCAAGATCTGACTGCCTGTCGTCTGAAGACTGTCCAAAGACTCTTCTGTTGGCTACTGGAACTCTACTGTTCTGCAAGCCAGGACCAAAGACAAAACTGCTTCAGTGGGAAGATTGCTGCTGCATCTTCGTCCCTGTGCTTCTTCAAGTTCGGCAACTCCCTGGCCATGCAGTCTCTGAGTCACCAAGGACTCAGCCTACATCCCAGCCATTAGGAATCTCCCTTGAAGCGAAGGGAGTCCTTCCCTGCATCTGCAGGCACCTCTACGATGACGAACGGTTTGCTAATCCTGTTTTCCCAAAAGCATCGCACTGCACTGCAACACAGGTGGTGGTTTGTTGGTTCTACAGAAGCCTGACCAGTCTTCCTTGCAAGTGGGGTGACTGTAATTGCTCTATAGCCGAGGTGAACCGCCTCCCTGTGCACTGCGTCGGTTTGCTTTTGCCAAGGCTTGTTGGTTCCCTTCACGAAAGATCTTCACGAAGCCCCAGTCTCACACAGCTCCAAGAATGACATCATGCCTGTAGCCTCTGCTTTGTGGGTCTTCATCTCCTGTGTGCTGCTGAGGCTTACATGGACTCCCTGTGCCTGCTGCCAGAGGGTATTCGAGGGGGCTCCATCGATTTCTGCTGGGTCTCTTGCATGCTGAGGTTGGGCCTTGACTTAACCTTGCTGGGTTTGTCCCACAGACCTTACTGGTCTGCAACACAGCGTTTTCACCCGAAATCTGTTGTTAGCGTCTGCCAAGGCTTGTTGATAGTCCTGCCTGCAACTGACCTTCCTGCACTCGTCGTCTGGCGTGGGAAAGCTCGTGTAAGCCTCCTGTGCTCCTCCACAGCTGCTGCTTCATCCACACCGTGCTACACACATGAACCAAAGACAATGGCTGGTATTGTGCTCCTGTGCCTGCTGATCACCTCCGGGTGGTTTGGACTCTGTCTCCTCTGCTTTCAGGTTCTTCTCACCTGGATTCCATGTCCTGGTTTCACCGGCCTAGTCCACGAGATGCAGTAGCTGCTGAACTACCACAAACCTCCATTGGCATCTATGGGTGGTTACGACAACGCTTTATCCCTATGCTCCCTGGGGTAGGTTTCCTGGTTAGACGGTTATCCACGGGTGGGGTGGCTCTCCAACCTTGCTTGATCCAAGTGAATCCTTTGGGAATGGTCCTAGAACTGTAAAATTCCATCTGCAACTTACCCTATGTTATCCTATGGACGTTTGATCCGGTGTTACCATAATGCACCTGGGCGCCTTGAGGTCCCTGGCTTCTCACCTTGGGTGGTTCTATCTTTCTCCTGGGGTCCTCCATCCTTGATTACTAGTCCTGTTTTAATATATGGTTTGCCCCCATCGGTTGGGCCCCATGTGTTTTCCTATGCTACTTACCTATTTCTGAAGTATTTCTTGTGTGTAATTGCTATCTCCGTGCAGGAGATATACCAAATTAGTGTCTAGTGTGTACTAATAGATACAAAGTATTTTTATACTCACCTGGTGAAAAGCTTACTGACTGACTTTAGTGGTAAATGTACTTCTTTTACACCCTCCTGGATAAGCCTTATCTGCTCTGCAGAGCTACCGCTTGAGAGCTCTGGTTTTCAGGGAACTAAACACTATCACCAATGGTTGCCTGCACAGTGTCTTACCAGAGGTGGACACTATATACTGAGCCAGCATACTACAAACGCTACCATTCAGTCTTCAGGGTCTAGGGCAGATGAGTAGGGCCAACGTGAGCATCTTGAATTTCTCTTTCTTCAAGAAGGCGTTGAAAGGGCACAGATTCAAGTATGGGGCAGAGGCCTCCGTCCTTTTTCGACACCAGAAAGTAGCAGGAAGAGTAACCATGTCCTTCTTCTGCAGCTGGCACTCTCTTGATAGCTCCTTTGTCCAACAAAGTCTGCCAGGGAAGACCCAATGGTCTGGAAGTAGCGATCAATCGCTGAATTAGCCTTGTCACCAAGCAAGCGAGAGCCATCAAAGGGTATGTCCATCAGAGCCGAATGGAAAATCCCCAGAGAAACAGGTTTATTGGACCCAAGTATGGTGGATTAGTGCTACCGTGGAGGCAATCTCAGTGCTGTCAAACTCACACCAGATGGATAACTTTGCTGCGTCTCTGCCATCAATAAGGGCCTGGTTTCAGTATGGCTCGGGCCTCTTCCAAGACCATGGGCACCACTTGCGCGACCGAGTCGGACAAGGTGTGGGAGTACCAGCCCAAGAGGCTTGCCGTATTTACCGACCACAATGCTAGGGTGGTGGAAGAGAAGATTCTCTTTCCAAAGGTGTCCAGCCTCTTGGATTACCTGTCCAGAAGAGAGGTGGGGAACACGCGGGTGGAAGTTTGACAGTCGAGGTCCGCACCACTAGGATCTCAGGCATTGGATGAAGAAAGCTCTGTCCCCAGTGGCGCAGGCAATCATCCTGTGCACTGGAACACCTGTGCAGGGCTTTTCCCAAGCCTCCAGGAGAATGTCCATGAGGGCTTCATTGAAGCAGGCGCTCCGAAGAGGATAGCCCTGGCTGAGGAACCTCCGTTACGACGTTGGTATTATCCTGGATAGAGGGAAGCTGCAGGTCGAGGACCTTCGTCGTGCTCCTCATCACCATAGCAAAGGATGTGCCTTCCTTTGTGGTAGGTCCTGGAGGCAAGGTGAGGCCAAAATCTGGGGAATTGTCTAGTGTACTGGCATCTCCAAGCTCCTAGTACCAATTGTAATCTTGATAGGGATGGGCCATGTCGTAAGAGAGATTAAAGATTTGTAGATGTTGTCATTGCCTGCCCACTCCTGAAGTCCAATTCCGCACTAGGCCTGTCAAAGGCCAGGAGCAGCGTGTCTTAGCCGGACAGTTAATGTAGTATGGGTGGTGCCGGGGGTCACTGTCGAGCGGCACTGACTCACAGTTAGACAGGACCATGAGGTCCATGTAATCAGGTGGTGACAGATACGCCAGGTGTGACGTCGCGAGGGCATGCTCTGGTGTAAGCCTCAGTGCAGGAGTCGGTCGGGATCTAGGAGCAGATTCAGAGGACTCAGCTGCCATTGAAAGCAAGCTCGCCAGCGATACCCAAGCTGGGCCACCTCCCAGCTCTATGGAGTCCGAAGACCGCCAGAGGGAGTTGGGGTGCAAAAACGGAGCACAAGGCCACATAAACTCTTTACGTTGGGCAGGGGTTGCTCTGGGCGCAGAAAGGACTCAGCACCAGCTCTTTAGGAGTGGGGCGCAGAAGCACGAGATTGAAGTCGGAAGAGATAAAGTACGCTTTGGCTTGTTCTTCTATTGTTTCTTTGACTCACAAGACTTTGATGACAACGAGTTGGACTTTAAAGAATACTGATCGTGAGACGGACTCCATGAGAGTGCCTTAGAACTTCCTTGGGCATGACGACATGCCTTCTTGTGCCACACTGCTAGGAACTTCATGGCTCACTCTTGGATCGCCTTCAGGTGCATCTACAAACAACAGGCGCAGGCCCTAGAGTCGTGGTCTGACCCCAGACACCACAGACAGATCAAATGGGATTCGGTAACAGACATCTGTTTGTGACTTTTCCCACAAGGCTTAAAACCTGTGGGCTTCTTAGGGTACATATCCATAGCACACTGGGAGCAGATCACAGTGTATGTCACTTCCGAGACACACCACATCAATGCAGAGCTGATGGAAGCCACCTACCGGCACGCAGAGGTACTGCTCAAGATTTTCCGAAGCTAGTCCGACGCCTGGGCGATAGTTGAAGGTGAGGAATTTGCAGTTAGAAGTGTCTATCAGAATTCGGAATTTACACAGTAATGAACGTATACTGTCATTATATATACAATTACATTGTGTAACAGAAATTAAATAAAACATTTTTAAAAATCCTAACTGATGGCAAGTCTCGGTACATATGGCCTCAACAAAGGCCATACCTGGTTGTTAGATAACATCTTGATGTACATAAAGGCAAGGCCTAATACTTTGAGATTTCCTGTCAAAGGTGTGTATTGAGCCCCACATTTCTGGAATATCCTTTTTTTGGGTACAAGTAGTCCAAGACTTTTGCGAAATTGTTCCTGAGAGCTAATGGGAAATGGGAACATGTCCGTGTTTCCTACTGAAAGGTGGTGCTTAGCATGGGGACGTTTGCTATCATTGCCAAGGCAGAAGAGGCAGTCGCAGCTCAGCAATTTGCTTTGCACGTTGAAATTATTGGTTTTAATAGGTTGCCTTTTTTGTTGGTGTGTTTCAGAACAACTAGGGCCCTGAAAGGGGGTTAGCCCTCATCCTAAAAACCTGTCCGCAGAGTGGGGAGGATGGTGGGTCGGTAAGTAATCTGTGGCTAAATCATGTCTCTACCAGATAAGGCGTTACCGAAGTTAAGAAACTTATCCATCTAAGAGGAGAAGTGTGGCTCAATGGTTAGAGTGGCAGACCCTGATACAGAGGTCTGGCCCAGGACCAGGGTTCAATTCCCGCCTCGGCGGGTCTTGGGCTCAATTTCCTCGGACCTGTTAATTCTCGCCTCGGTGCCTATTCTAATCATGGGTCCCACTCTGCAACTCTGGGCAATAGCTTGCTTAATCTCCACAACGGCCCCAACAGCGCTGGGATGCCTGGCTTCAACTTGGGGGTGCCCAGGAGTGGACATTTCACAGGGAAAAGCCAGGAAGGGTTCCACAGCGGTTTGAGTACAGCGCCAGGAAACCCCAGGGTAACAGTGCGCTATACAAGTACAACACATTTACATTTTACATTTACATAAGAGACATCTAGCAGCAGATTACTTACCAATGAATAGAAACCTACGCAATAGCATCCCCCCAACCCGGGTGCAGACAGGTTTAGACAAGGAAGTCCTGCAGGGTAGAGAAGCCAAAAAGGGAGTCTCTTTGAACTTGACTGTCCAGGCAGTAGTGTATGGCAAACGTGTGCAGGGATGCCCATGTTGTTGCTTGACAAATGTCAAGGACACTGAAACAGCACATGGCAACGCCGTGGTAGCAGCAGCCTTAGCTCTGGTGGAATGAGCCCTTAAGCCTTCAGGAGGCTGCTTTTTGGCCAGAGCGTAGCAAATTGTGATGCAGAGGAGGACTCATGGTGAGCTAGTCCTCTTCTGCACTACACAACCTTTCTTTGATCCAGCGTGCCCCGCGAAGAGTTGGTTGTCCACCCGGAACTCTTTAGTACGGTCAGGGTAGAATGACAATGCACTTTTTGGGTCCAGAGTCCAGACAGTGGAGTTGCTACTCTTGTGCGGAGGAGCGTAGAAAGTGGGCAAGGTGCCTGATTGCCCCATGTGGAAAGGTGTTACTAGTTTCGGAAAGAAAGAAGCCCTAGTGAGAAGTACCAACTTATCAGGGAAGATGGTCAGGTAAGGAGGCTAGGATGACCGAACCTACAATTCACTCACCCTCCTGGCAGAAGTTATTGCCACTAAAAAGGCTGTTTTGATGGGAAGCAGCCGCAAGGGGCAGTTGTGCAGAGGTTCGAATGGAGAACACACCAGGAAGGTGAGAACCAAATTAAGCTCCCACTGAGGCATGATGAAAGGGGCAGAAATTAACATATGTACAAGCCCCTTAAGAAATCCATTTACAATCGAGGATTTAAATAAAGAGGGTTGGTTTTTAGCCTCAAAAAGGCAGACAGATCGGAGCCCTGCTGGGAAAGGGTCAAAATAAAGAGGAAGACTTGAGAGAGAGAAGTAGAAAGAAGACCAATAGATCTTACTGTGCAATATTATACTAATTTGTGCCGCCGACAGGCGTATACGGTCTTGGATGAGGGATGCCTGGCTGCAAAAATAACATTTCAGACTTCAGGAGGAAGGTCTAATGCAAGAAGGCTTAGAGTTGAGAGGTTCGGGGGGAGGACCTTCCCCTGCAGTTGCAACAAAAGATCCTCCTGAAGGAGCAGCTTGATCTGAGGATTTCCAGCGTGCAAAACTGCTGACATTGCACATTCTTGTAGGAGGCGAACAGATCTACCCAAGGCTCTACCCACTGCCAAAAGAGACCTTGCACCATCTCCGGATGGAGAGTCATTTGTGATCCGCTAGGCATCGTCGGCCGAGTTCATCCGGCCTGGCGTTCAGAGAACCTGCCAGGTTTTGAACCACCCGGTATACGCCCGATGTTTCACTTACGTCCAGAGAAGCAGGGCCTCTTGACATAGGGTCAACGGCCCCACCTCGCCCTGTTTGTTGTAGTACCACATGGCGGTGGTGTTGTCCATGAACATTTGAACCAGGTTTCCATTGATTGAAGGAAGAAAGCCTTTCAATGCCAAGCAAATTGCTTGGAGCTCCAGCAGGTTGATGTGGAGTACAGATTTCTCCGCAGACCAGATTGCTCTGATCTCCACCTCTCCCAGATGGCCGCCCCATCCCAGGAGTGATGCTTCTGTCACTATTGGGTGGTCTGGTTGGGGAAGGGATGAGGAGTTTGCCTCTGACCCAATCGTGGTCTGTTAGCCACCATTGCATGTCCTGTGCAGTTCTCTCTGAGACCTAGATCATGTGGGAGAGATTCCGCTCATGCTGTGCTCCCTGGAACTGCAAGTCTCATTGAAGAGCCCGCATATGCAATCTGGCATGTGTCACTAACAGGAGGCCATGAGGCCGAGCTGCCTCAGAGTCATTCTCACCGAAATCCAGGATAGAGGCTGAAACATCACTATCATAGCCTGAATATCCTGGACTCGCCATTTGAGAGGATAGGCCCGAAACTGCACTGTGTCCAGAACATCTCCAATGATAAGGAGTGTCTGAGAGGGCGCCAGGTGCGACTTCGGCATGTTGATAGAGAACCCCAGCGAATGCAGGAGGTTCGCAGTAGTCTGCAGGTGTTGGACAACCGCCTAGGGTGCACTCACCTTCAATAGCCAGTCATCGAGATAGGGGAAGACTTGCACATCTGATCTGCACAGATGAGCTGCGACCACTGGCATCACCTTGGTGAACACCTGGGGGAGCTGATAAGGCCAATGGGGAGCATGGTGAATTGAAAGTGCTTGTGGCCTACCGTAAACCGCAGGCAGGATGGGAATGTGAAAATAGGCGTCCTGCAAGTCCAAAGCTACCATCCAATTCAATTCAATATTTTTATTAAAGATTTGGAACTCCTATGAGGTCCACATAAAAGTACATACATATTATTGTATAAAAGTATTAAACATAACAAAAACTCATTCCACGGACCATCATAAATTATCAAAGACCTGCGTAGCAGGTCTAGAATTCCTTTGGATAACATTAGACAATATTGTCAATTATCCTAATAGGCAAAAAAACTAAGATTTTCAACAATAATATCTTTTAGGTCATAACAGAAACCGAGGCCCAAAGACATCTACTATAGAAGGTATCGTATGTTTAGGACCGTATCAAACAATAACAGTCTCATTTAAATATAAAATAATATATATCACCTCAGTGCTTAAAATTTTTTTTTTTCCAAACATTTGGGCAGCAGCACGTAACCGCTTCAGCAGAAAATAACATTTGGGATTAGCAGCAGAAGGATTGAAGTAACAAAGCATATCCTAGAATGTGCAAAGAGCAGTAGGTAGCAGCCAGTTCAGATACAAAATAGAGTTCAGAATTCAGCTTCGGCAGAAAGTTCAATTTGGAACTAGCCGCAAAAAAAAAAAGAAAGGAATAACAGGGCATGTCCTAACCTGTGCAGAAGGCAATTCAGTAGCAGTCAGTTCATGTGCAAAATACAATCCAAAATCCCACTTCGATTGAGTTTTGAAGTTAACAACAAAAAGCAAAAGTGGGAGACGAACACAACAATTCCCTATTGTGCAAAAAGCAGTAAATAGCTGCCAATCAGTGTGCAAAATACAATCTGACAAACGAGAAAATATTAATACTCAGTAAGGCGATGACAGACAGGGGTGTTGACAGCCCATCTAAAAGAATTTATAAAAGATTTTAAATATATACATAAACTCCTTAAAATAATTAAAAAGTTTTACACACACTGCTTCGATTTTAGGGCAAAAGAGAAAGTCACGGGCTGAAGCTACATTTTTAACACAATTTTGTAAAAACATTGGCCGAAGCCAACGACGACGACTCAAAACCAATGCTGGGCAGGCAAATAAGACATGAATACTCCGCTTACAAAAGTTACAAGTTTTTCCATTTTTCAAATTCTGGGACCAGTTTGCTGTTAGGTTGTTTAAAGGAAGAAGATTCATACAACATAAAGTGAGCAAACGTCGAGTTCCATGTTCTAAATTCCAGAATAAATATTTTTGTGAAATTCTCGGTGGGTTTGTCCTGGCTATTAGCTTTAATCTCTCTTTGGAATTACAAAATGTAATATCTCTATTAAAGCTAATCTTGCCTCTTAAGGTTTTTAAAAAAGATTTAAATTCTAATGATGGTAGGGTAATCACTAATTCTTCTTGTACACAATTTTATTTTAGTGCCAATGAGAAATCACGATAGAAGGAGTAATTACCTGCCTTAACACCGAAGATTTTATGACACATGAAACCTCTTAATGAATCAGGCTCGCTATTTTTTAACTGGTATCCCCAGCGTAAAACCCTGGATAAACCTTGGATATAGGAGTTTATCAAGCCAAATTCCAATCTAATAGCAGCCGTTGGAACTAACTTGTTAAAATTACATAATTTACGTAATATCTGACCTTCGATCCTATCTAAAAAAAAATCCAGTCCTTGACAGGGATTGATTCAATGGCATAAAGCAGGGTTGGAGGGATTTTTGCTTTAAAAACCATCAATAGATGTAAAAAAATGCCTTCTGCCCATAGCACTATAGAAAACACGCAAACCATTAGCGTGAGATGCAGCTTTACAGGAGCTATGTTTGATATGAAGTTTGTTCTTTTTACTACCCACTATTAGTTTCCAAAAATAAAGGTAGGAATCTACCACCTCCAACTTTTCAGGACCAATTTGCCACTTAAAGTTACATGATTTTCTACTTTGTTATATTTCATAATTAAGATTTTACTTTTAGATACATTTATTTTCAAGAAATGGTCCACTGTATAATTCTGTAGTGATATCAGCTTTCTATTCAACCCAATAGGGGTTAGGTCCATTACTACTATATCATCTGCATATAAAAGACATGCAAAAGGCCGGCTACTTATCTTTGGAGCATCTCCCTCTGCTTGAACAAAGCAATCGGGTACATCTGCTATATATAAAGAAAATAGCAGTGGTGCTAACAAGCAACGTTGTTTCAAGCTATTTTCTGTAGGGATTACATCTGATAGACCTTGATTTCCACCCTTTAATATCTGGAACCACGTTTGCGAATGTAGTGCGATAATTAGGGATAGCAGGGGAGAGGGCAGTCCCATTTTTTGCAATTTTCTCCATAGTAATGGTCGAGCTACCTTATCGAAGGCCGTTGAAAAATCTATGAAAGCCACGTATACGTTAGAACTACGATAAATTGTGTATTTCTCCTCAATTAGTTTCAACACAGAGATATTATCTAGGGAGGAATGTTTTTTTCTAAAACCTGCTTGTTCTATAGGGAGGACCTTCTTCTCCGTCATCCATTCCGTGAGATGATTGAGGATACTACATACAAATATTTTTCCCGCCGCATCCAAGTAGGCTATTTGCCCGTAATTACCTGGAACTGTTCTAGGGCCCTTTTTGTACAAAGGTATTAGAATACTTCCAGACCAAGATGGTGGTGTCTTCCCCTGAGAGTAGCAAAAATTAAACAGTGGAGCTAGATAAGTGGCCCACAGAAGTGGCTCCTTTTTAATTACCGTCATGGGAATTTCATCAGGACCCATTGCTCCTGAGGATCTCATTTTTTAATTGCTCCAGCCACTTCATTAATTGAATGTACATAATTGGATACAGGGGATTTAAACTGATCGGGTGCCGCAGAGATTGGACTGATGGACTTAAAATTCGCAGAATACAGTTCTAACAAATTATATTTCCATTCCTCTTCTTTAATGGGAATAGGGAGAGATCTCACTCTTATGCCACAGCAGTCGGCGATTATTTCCCAATATCTTTTAGGATTATTTTTTGAGGCTGCCTGTTTTAGCAGCACCCATACACCGGCTTCCTTTGTTTGTCTTAGGGAGCATTTTTTCTCGTCTTTTCCTCTTTAATAGGTTTATTAAATTACTTTGTTTGCATGAAAAATTCAGGAACTAGGCCCTCACTAATTTATTTATTTCCCTATTTATAGTAATCAATGGGTTGAAATGTGATCTCCGTTTAACTGGATCATGCGATAATTTACAAGATTTAGCCTGGGAACCTATATTATGGGAAAAGGCTTCAAGTAAATCTAATTGGGTAGAATCACACTCGAGCGTTATTAAGTGCTGCTGATCACTTATCAGAGCCGTTATGTATGCTTTTAAATTAGCGGTCGCTTGAGTATTCCAGTGAATTCTGCCACTTGTTGCATTGAACCCTACTGTGCTGCCTTTGAAGTTGCAGGTGCCTACCTTAGCACAAATTAATTCAAAGTTGAGGCAGATCAACATATGGTCACTAAAAACATTTCCCAGGACTTCCAAGTGTATGAGTTTACAAAAGAAATCTGCAGAAACAATTAAATAATCTATAATAGATCTCCCAGTTGGCGCCTTATGAGTATAATTTGCTGGAATATCCTTTTCTAACCTCCCATTAGCAATTATGAGATCTAAACTTCTCAAACCTTCGAGTAATAGGACTCCTCTTTTGTCTGTTCTGCTTTTATTCAGAAATTGGGGATATTTAGGGCTTTGTTTTTTTCGATATTAGAAAATACCCTTATACTATGAGATAAGACTTTAGAGTTCAGATCTCCAACTAATAATAGAAACCTGCAGTCTTCACTTTCCATGAAAGAGGAAATAAAAACAAATAGATATTTTAATAGATAAGATGCGTCGGGAGGTAAATATGCATTTACGATAAACAGGGAATCCAAATGATCATGGCCATCCTTATGATCTAGCTTAATCGCCTGAATTAGGTTAGAGGCATGAAAAATGTCTTTATATGACCAACTAAGGCTTGTACTTAACATAATAGCAATACCTCCTTTAGCGTGACCTCTATTCACAGGAAGCGCAGGCCGGCTCAGCACTATATAATCTTAAGTGGACCAGTTCTTTGGGATCCAAGTCTCTTGTAAACATATAATACCGGCATTCTGCTCTTTTAACCTCTTCAGTGCCCCGCCCTTTCCCCGCCCTGTGCCGGGCGTTGAATTAGCGGGCGGGGTTCATGACGAAATAGTCTCGTCATGGGCACAGCGCAACCGTGCTCCATGACGAGACTATCTCGTCATGGGCACTGAAGGGGAATAAGAGTTTGTTTTTATTAGTGCTTAAGGTGGCTGCGTTACAAGATATCACATTGATATCCTTACTAGGAAGAGTTCCCACATTTTAGGCCTAGGGGTCTATTTGTATTAGAGCCCCTGCGACCCAACTCCATTTCGTATCTTCCTCCTCTGCAGAAAGCACATGCTGAATATTTTTCTCTGTGAGAAGCGAAACCCTCCTACCTTCTTTACCAAGGAAGACCTGCAATATACTCTCTCTCTCCGAGAAAGGTTTGCCCCTTGTGGTGGTTTCTAGAGCGATGTTAGACAGCTTATTTTGGACTTTTTTTAATGCTAGTTCCTCTTCTGGTAAACATCAATGCCGCAACAACGTAGTTTATCATTGTGTGCCATTATCAGGTGGGAGATAGCTTTGGATGTAAATGTTACTCTTGCACCCCTAAGGTTATTATATTTTTTGAACCTCAACCAGAGCAATGTCATTGCTTTCAATCATTTGAAGGCCTGGAATTTCGGCAAAGCAACCCAACAGAAAGATCCTATTCATATATGGTTCGTGGTCAAAAATACACGAAAGGGGCAAGATGTGAGTTATTGACTACGCTGGTTACCTCAGAAATATTTTCATAAGGTTTATACATGACATTATTACCTAAAGAAGAAGCAAATAGAGAAGCATTAGGGTTGAAGATACTCTGAGCAGTAGGGGGAACATTTATATCTAATACCACTGCATCTTGAGTAGATTTAATTGGTGCACTTGAGTTCGGAAAAGAGGAACAAGGACGCAACAGATTGAACTCTGTTTGTCCATCTTCCTTCTTCAAAACATTTGATTCCAGGTTTGATGGTATATAATGGATAAGGTTAGGATCGAAGCGTAACCATTTTGTCCTTTTTTTTATGTATCCTTCGACGTTTTTCCCTTTTTTCCTTCTTCTTTTTCTTACAGACATTATTACTTTTCTTCTTAATAACTTTTTCCTTAATGGGAGAGCAACCAACTTTTAGTCCTTCCTCTATAGGCTGCTTAGGAGATTTTACACCTATTTTTAGGAAAATAGGGAAAACCTTTCGAATTGTACTTGAATTTGTATTTTGCGTCTTAGCTTGCGGGCGGGACGTGGGTACAGCCACTGTATCTAAAGATTTGGGATCGAAGAGCCGCTGTAGAGTAGAGGCGTATATTTTGTCAAGTATATCTTCATGTTCTTTCATTTTGGTTTTATTTTTCCTACTAAAAAAAGGCTTACCAGCCTGAATGCCAAAGTCCCGCCCTTTAGCATATGGAGGAGAGTCTGTTTGAGTAGGATATAGCTTGTCGGAGTTATCCTCCAAAAGTAAAGGAGTGCAAGATCCCTTCCCTAGATTAGACATACGGGAGGGAAGTATGCAAGCTTTGCCAGGCAATAATTTTTGTTCAGAGGCTATAAACATTGTCAGGGCCAAAACAGAGTCCAGAATAAAGTCGGAGTTACTTACTGATTTCTCCATTAAGGCTAGGATAGAAGACTGCACTCTTTCCAGGCAAAGTAATGATTCCCACATCAGCATTTTTTTACTCTGGATTATTAATTACGGGAAGACAATTCGGGGATAGTTCAGGAGTTAATGAGCCCCGTGAGTCTAATAAGCTTGTTCGCTGGCTGTACTACTGAACAGTTGCATTTTAACAGGGCAATCCTTGGAGGAAAGTGAAGTAGCAGGAATAAGCATCCTAGACGATTCTAGATTATGAATGTGAGACATCGTAGGAGACTGATCTAGATTAATGTCAGGTAGCGTAAAATCTTCCATTATGTGTTCTCCCGCTTTTGGCACTAGTTGAGGTACCCCTTCGGGTTCAGAGACTTCATTTACTAGGGAGTGGATGGTTACATTTGCCAGCAAAGAGTCAGCCACCCTAGATTCCGAGTGTTGGCGATCTACGGACCATGGTCCCCCATTTTCGGACGGTAAATTGGAGGGAACTACTGGCAATGGTTTTCCGGAGATTACTTTAGCCTCTACATGATCTTTTTTGATAGACTCCAGCATCCCTGCTGATTTTAAGCTTATTTCTTTTTTTGGAAAGAAGGAAGGGATGGTATTGAAATTCTTCAAAGTATTTATTTGCAGTGAGTTGTTCCTTAGAGGATTAGCTCTAGTTTTTTTGCATGCTCTTGTATACACCAATCTGCCAGAGCGTAATTTTTTACAGGCATATCTTAGTTCTTATATTAAAAGACCCTTAGCAAGGCCGGCCAGCACATCCAGAGAGGTTTAGCTCCAATACGCCAGTGTGCAGATGCACCGCTCATGCAACACCGAGCGCCAGGTTTCCACTCTCCAACGCACAGCTTCGCTCGCAGTCTTGCAGTCTCGCGGTCTCACGTGCTCGGGTAGGAGGTTATATTACAGGCTTCCAGCGCAAGGCTATAGGGGGGCAGGAAGGAGCCGCGCTTGTCTCCAATAGTCAGCGCGCTCGTCTCCAATTGTCACAAGTTACTACAGGCATACCTCCAACAAAACCTTTCTCTGAGGACAGATTGCAATTGCAGCTGCAATTGTAGTTTTGGTAATAACAAGTTTGATAGAATCTTTGGCGAAGTTATGGCAGGGTTAAACAGGATCCTGAGTTCTAGCAGGATCCTAATTACTTGGCAGCTTGGTGGCTTAAAACAGCTTAAAAACAGGGCAAAAAACCGGGGATGAGCCGCGGGAGGGGTGGCAAGCTCCACAGGGCCTCCTAGGATTCTCCTATGCCCTGTGCCCGGCCGAGCCCGTCAACCCCCCTCTGCCTCTCCACCTCACTGCTCCACTTCCGCCCAGCCGATCAGTCCGGCCGATCACCTTCGCTGTCACTTCGCAGCCACTCTGCAGATCTATGCGGCTCCGCTACGCCGTCAGACTGCACTTTCCGCTTTCTTCACTTTTGCTTCTGCTTCACTTTTGAGTTTTTTCCTCCAGGCCGCCGGCGAGCAGCCCACCGCACGCCATACACGCCATCCACCGCACTCCGGCGCCCTCAGGGACCGGTACTGCCTCAGCCAGGAGTCTGCAAACCGGCAATGGTAGCAGCCACAGTCCCAAAGTAAGTAGTGTGAATAGCAACCTCAGCCTACTTCTGGTGCAAGAAGCCTCTCTATGGCTCCCTTGGCCAAGAGAGTCATGACTTACTCCTGAAGCAAAGTCAGGTGATACTCCGTCAACCGGTTGTAAGTTGGAGGCATAAAAAGGAAGGATTAGCCCCTTCGGACGATCTGAAGAACCCACCAGTAAGACGTGATGTCCTGCCAGTGGTGAAGGTGATGGCTGATCCAATGGTTGCCCATGATCTTTAAGGCCTGGACTAGGAAGGTTTGAGGCTGAGGTTGCGGGGGGGGGGGGGTTGTGGACTAACCCGACCTCTGGCCGCTCGACCCACGGGGCCGGAACGAGCCGCATTGAGGTTGCTAAACTTGTGCAGTCTTGTGGCTGAGGTATGACTAGCGTGGCTGAAAGCCCCTTCTGTAGCCACAAAAGGGGCGAAAGGCAGACTGGAGATGAGTGGCCACTGAGAGGCCCTAGGACTTGGCCACAGCCCGAGAGTCCTTAAAGCACTCCAGCGCCATGTCTGCCTTGTCTCCGAAGAAACAGGTGCCACCAAAGAGCATGTCCATGAGAGAGGCCTGAACATTACCCGAAAAGCCAGAAGTCCTAAATCAGGCATGGCGTCGACAGCCACTGTAGTTGAAATCGCTCTGCTCAGTGAGTCCGTAGTATCGAGCCCACAATGGTTGATGAACTTTTCTATATCTCTCCAATCTGACACTGCTTGGGAGAGGATGGCCTCCGGGACCTGTTGCAGCATTTGCACAACCATTTCCCACAAAGTGTGGGAATAATGGCGCAATAAGCACGCTGTGCTCACAGACTACAATGCAAGGCTGGAGGAAGAAAACATTTTCTTGCCCCAACTATCCAGCCTCTTGAATTCCCTATCCGGGGGGTGTGGAAGGGAACGCATCTTGGGAGGTAGAGGCTTGGAACACTAAGATTTTGAGGGTAGGGTGGTAGGTGTGGAAAGATGCATCACCCGTGCAGAGTGAAGGCGGCAGGCAATTGTCCTATTCGCAGGAGACCCTGTGCTGTGCTTGGACCAGGTGCACAGTAGGATATCAGCAAAGGCTTCATTGAAAGGCAGCAAGGGTTCTGATGAGGAGACACAGGTTGAGGGCCTCCGTCAAGATGTTAGTCTTGACAGCCACAGAAAGGAGTTCAAGGCCCAGGACCTCAGCTGCCCTTCGCGCCACCAGAGTATGATGCTCCCTCCACCGTAGCCAAGGTACGGGGAGAAAGCAGGACAGAATCTGAAGAGAAAGCAGGACAGAATCTGAAGAGTAATCCAGACCTCTGGCCTCACCCAATTACTCACACCAGTCCATGTCTTGGTAAGTCTGGTCTTATAAAGGTTCCAACAACCCCTCTCAATCGTCCTCCATTCCTAGCCCTTAAGAATAGGGTGGAGGAAATTACCCAGAACCCAAGGGTTCTATCGGTGCCAATCCGGCTCTGGATCGTCAGGAATAAGAATACACCTGGCGCTGCCAGTTGGCGTCTGCGGCACCGGGAGTCTCGGCGTCGGGACCGGCGCTGAGGTAGTGGTGCTAAGGTAAGACCGGTGTTGGTCCGGATCCATCACCAGATCCATGGGGGGTGGGGGTTATCTGTGCAAGGGCCGGAGTCGCCGGCGAAGAACCTGATGGAGCCACCTCTGAGCCTCCAGGTTCCTAAGGCGTACCTAGAGGGTCATGCTGCTCAAATATGAGGCATGGTGTCATAAAACTCCTTGAGCTTGGCAGTGGTCGCTCCGGGTCCTGGAAAGGCTGGGAAGTGCGGAGCTGACCTAGGCACAGGTTCCAAGGAACAAGGCCTAGAATGCTGAGGCTCCTCCATTGTGTCTGTCAATGGACAAGGAGAAGTTGAAGCACACTTTGACTTCGTATGTTTCTTGTGCTTCTTACCTGACCGACTCGAAGACTATGAGTGGGAGGACGAAAACTTAGGGATCCCGGAGCGATGTCTGGACCTTTCTCCCAACTGGGACCATGAACAAGACCTACGGGGAAAACAACGCAGTGCTCATCGCTGGGCCGCAGGCAGCTTTAGGGACCTCTCCCTCAAAGCTTTCGAAGCCATGGCCCTGCAGTTGGAGCACGACTTTGAGTCACGTTGCACTCCAGGTATCCAAATGTGGATCCATCACCAACATGGCATGGTGGCGGCACCGAACAGTTTGAATCCAGAAGTCTTCTTGGACTTGTTGGAAACCTACACACCCAATAAAAATTTGGCAAAATGTCAAAAAAGCCTGTCAAAAAGTGACTGGAGGGAGATCTCTTCAAAAGTAAGAAACGGATGTCCGCGCCAGAAGGTTCAGCCTATATAGGTGACGCCTATGTCACAATGGTGTAGACGCCGCGGCCGCCCATGTCACGTGGAGCCGACCAACGTCATCTACCGGCACGCAAGGGTATTGCTCGAAGCAAAATCTTTCGGATCCAGTCTGTTGACTGGGAAATACAAAGGTAAGGATCTGTGGCTAGATGTCTATATCAGATTAGAACATTTGGAATTTGATCTTTCCCAAGCCTAAGATCTGGTAAAAGCTAACTTCTGGTGATGCCGTGGTGCTTTTCACTGGAAGATATTCTTGCTATTGTGCTAAACTATTTTGTGTCCAGACTAAAGGTATTTGCTGTTACTGAAGGATCTTCTGAGTCATACTCTGAATTCCAAATGCCCTTCTTATCTCGCTATACGCCCATGCTTTCCTGTTCACAGACTAACTATAGGAGGAGGTACTAGGGTTTCTATAGCTTCTAAACACTGAAGCTTCAGATGCTGATGGGCATTACTAATTAGTACATTAATTGTCCAATGGGATGCTTGAACAATAGCTCCCTTTCCTCTACGGCTGGCAGTCTCCATTTATTAAAACACTATCAATATTTTTTCTTTTGTTATTTTAGGTATTTGATTACATCAACCTAGCTCCAAACAGCAGCCACTCGCTTTGCATAGAACACCGAATTGCAGCAGGAGCATCTGCAATATGTACACAGAACAGGATTGTGCATTTGGAGACTGGCTGAAACCCAGTAGAGATGAGACTGTGGAAACTTCCACAGAAAGGATACGCCTGGTTCAAAAGAGAGACAGGAGCGAGTGACACATTTCCATTTGCTAGGAAGCAACCTCCTGTAAAACCAATTGAAGAGGATGGTGGTCCATTGATCTGTTTCCTGGCACCAGTATCCCTGCCAGATGATCCAAGAAAGATTGAGCTGCAGTAATATAAAGAACAAATCATGTTCTGACTATTCTATTTGTCCTGATTATGTAAGGTGCAACATGAACCTTGTGTCACATGACACTGGGAAAACAAAATCGGGCAAGATACACAGATGTTGTGGCACTGGTCACTCCACAATGGGATGCTGATTTCTTAGAGCCTTTCGTCCCTATTGACAAAGCATAATGGCTCTTAAACAGAAAACAAACCTTGCAAAAGATCTCATGCAAAGCCTTGCTAACCCAAAGTAAGGCTACAGCAAGACGTCAATAATCGAAACTTGGAAATCAACCTGGATATTAATAAGCTCAACTCTAATATGCAGAACATGACCATGAGGTAGACAAAAATCAACTCATCATTCAAGCAGTAGCTGAGTCTGAACAGCTCACTATGGGAATCACAGCAAAGTCAGCACTACATATACACATAGAAAGAGGGAAGTGGGGGGGGGGGTTACAAACATTGTGTTGCTGATCTCTTTTAGCTGGTATTGAATGAAGACACAAGGTTTCTAATGAACTTTTAAAGCATGTACCATGTTTGAAGGAAGAATGCAAAGCATGCCAACAGACCATGCGACACAACCAGCTAAAGAGCAAGTTACTTACCTTCGGTAACGATATAACTGTAAGAAACATTAGTTAGTGTTAGATTCCTTACCTTAGAATATCCCCAGGCGTCAGACTGGATCCGGAAAGTTTATCGGAAGCAGTACCTCAGCGGGTCAGTAGGTGGTGTTGTGCGGCTCCGCGTCCGTCGCTGGCATCGTATGCGCCGAGATGATGTCACGGAGACTACTTAGGCGCCACCCATGCGCGCTGACGTCAGTTCTGTACACGACTTTCCGCGCCAGGAACGCAGAGCCATGCAAGACACTGCCCACTGGTGCATAAAACTAGGGCCCTAAAAGAGATGACCTTAACCCTAGAAATCGGTTCGCAGAACGGGGAGGATGGGTAGGGCGGTAAGGAATCTAACACTAATGTTTCTTACACATATATCGTTACCGAAGGTAAGTAACTTGTTCATCTGAAAGAAACAAGTTATTGTTAGATTCCTTACCTTAGAATAGGTACCCCAGCAATACCAACCCCGGTGGGGGTCTGCAAACTGTGATCACACCAGAAAATCCCATGGAACAGAACGCCCAAAGAAGCCATCTCTCCGGACTTGGCTGTCAAGGCAATAATGCTTGGTAAAGGCATGCAGCGAGGACCACGTAGCTGCCTGACAGATATCCTGCAAAGGGACTCCCCGTCCTAGAGCGTTAGAGGCTGCTGTCGCCCGAGTAGAATGGGCACGCAGCCCCACAGGAGGCTCCTTTTTAGCCAAGGAGTAACAGGCTTTAATACACAGAGATGGTTCGTTTGTGCACAGCCCGACCTTTCTTGGTGCCCACATAGCCAACAAAGAGTTGATCATCCACCCGGAACTGATGTGTGCACTTCAGATAGAACGAGAGCGCACATTTTGGGTCCAGACGGTGAAGCCTCTCTTCCTCTTTCGAAGGATGCGGAGGCGGAAAGAAGGTGGGCAAAGTGATGGTCTGCCCGATGTCAAAAGACAGATTGCCAGACTGAGTAGCTCGGGATACCATACTCTTCTTGCCCAATCCGGAGCCACAAGAATGACTTGGCCCCCTTCTTTAGCACTCTGGGCAGAAGTGGTATAGGTGGAAAGGCGTACAACAGACAGCAACTCCACTCGCGACGAAAAGCGTCTCTGAGCGAATGCCGCCTTGGAAATTCCGCTTAGAAGAAAGCGCCTGGAGCAGACTCACTCGTCTGGCAGAAGTGATGGCCACCAGGAATTCAGCTTTAAGAGTGAGAAGCCTCAAAGGACAGTTGTGAAGCGGCTCAAAGGGAGCGCACATTCAATAGGTTAAAACCAGGTTCAAGTCCCACTGAGGCATAACGGAGAGAATAGGAGGAAAGAGATGAGTTATACCCTTTAACAAACAATTTACAACCGGGGACTTGAAAAGGGAAGGCTGATCTGGAAGCCGAAGGAAGGCAGAGATGGCCGAGAGATAGCCCTTGACAGTGCCCAGAGCAGAGCCCTGCTGGGCTAAAGAAAGAAGGAACAAGAGAACCTCAGAAAGAGAGGCAGAGAAGGGATCCACACCCTTTGCTGTGCACCATGCCACAAATTTGTTCCACCGGCAGGTGTATACCTTCTTAGTGGAGGGACGCCTGGCTGCCAGAATGACATCACAGACTTCGGGAGGTAGGTCGAAAGGTGTCAACTGCCGCCGCTCAATCTCCACGCAAGGAGGTGGAGGCTGGACAGGTTCGGGTGAAGGACCGCCCCCTGCTGCTGCGACAGAAGATCCTCCCGAAGAGGCAGTCGGATCGAAAGACAGATTGCCAGACTGAGTAGCTCGGGATACCATACTCTTCTTGCCCAATCCGGAACCACAAGAATGACTTGGGCCCCTTCTTTAGCACTCTGGGCAGAAGTGGTATAGGCGGAAAGGCGTACAATAGACCGCAACTCCACTCGCGATGAATAGCGTCTCTGAGCGAGTGCCGCCTTGGAAATTCCAACGCGCAGAATTGATGACATTGCGCGTTCTCTTCAGTGGCGAATAGATCTAACCAAGGCTCTCCCCACTGCAGAAAGAGACCTTGCACCACGTCCGAGGTCAGATGCCATTCGTGATCCAACATGGATCTGCGGCTGAGTTCATCCGCTCTGGCGTTCAGGGAGCCTGCCAGGTGTTGAACCACCTGGTTCCAGCCATGCCCAGAGGCGCAGAGCCTCCTGACATAGGGTCCACGACCCGGCCCCGCGCTGTTTGTTGCAATACCACATGGCGGTGGTGTTGTCTGTGAACACCTGCACTACCTGTCCCCAGACAGAGGGAAGGAAGGCTTTCAGAGCAAGTCGGATTGCCCGCAGCTCCTGAAGGTTGATATGGAGCTGGGACTCGCTGTGGCTAAGTGTGAGGGAAAGACAGGGATTCCTAGTGGAGGGCGAGTACCCCTGTCTGCTTTATGGCAGGGAAGGGGCACATCGGGAGCGAGGTGAAAGACAGGAGGCACACTGACGTGGGGTGGGGAGGGAGGGGGGAGGGCCGGTAGGGGCCGGAAGCTCATTCTCCCGGTTGTTGGCTGGTAACTTTATGTGTACTAAACATTCTTTGGCCGTGGAGGAAGCGGGTTTGTACTGTGTTGTTGCTATGAAAATAATAAAAAATTGTTTCAACAAAAAAAAATGGAGCTGGGACTCCGCCGGAGACCAGAGGCCCCTGATCTCCGCCTCTCCCATGTGGCCACCCCATCCCAGGAGGGACGCATCCGTCACCACTGTGAATTCCGGTTGGGGAAGGGAGAGGGATCTGCCATTGACCCAATCGCGATTCGTGAGCCACCACTGCAATTGTCGTGCAGTGCCCTCCTGGACATGATCGGACAGGTTGCCTTGATACTGTGCCCACTGGAACTTCAGGTCCCACTGCAGAGCCCGCATATGCCATCTGGCATGTGGCACTAGCAGGATGCAGGAGGCCATCAGGCCCAGGAGCGGGAGGGAAACCCGGGATAGAGGTTGAAAGATCGGAATCATAGCCTGAATATCCCGGATTCACTGTTCGGGAGGATAGACCCGAAACTGCGCCGAATTCAGACCCTCCCCGATGAATTGGAGCTTCTGAGAGGGCTTCAGGTGCGCCTTCGGCACATTGATGGAAAACCCCAGCAAATGCAGGAGGTCGGGTGTAGTCTGGAGGTGGGAGACAACCGTTTGGGGCGGGCCCGCCTTCAACAACCAGTCGTCTAGATAGGGGAAGACCGAGACTCCCGATCTGCGCAGATGAGCTGCGACCACCACCATCACTTTTGTGAACACCAGAGGGGCACTGGTAAGACCAAAGGGGAGCAAGGCAAACTAAAAGTGCTTGTGGCCTACCATGAACCGCAGGTAACGCCGGTGGGACGGCAGGACGGGAACATGAAAATAGGCGTCCTGCAAGTCTAACGCTACCATCCAGTCTCCTGGATCGAGAGCAGACAAGACCTGAGCCAAAGTCAACATCTTGAACTTCTCCTTCCGGGGGAAGCGGTTGACGTTCCGGAGGTCAAGATGGGACGCAGACCCCCTTTGTCCTTCTTGGGGACCAGAAAGGAGTGGGAATAACAACCACTCCCTACTTCTGGCCCAGGAACGAATTTGATGGCCCCCTTGGCCAAGCGGGCCGTGACTTCCTGCTGGAGAAGTGCCAAGTGTTCCCCTGACATGCGGTGGTACTGAGGTGGCATGGCTGGAGGGGTGGACTGAAAGGGAATGGAGTAACCTTTGCGGATGATCTGCAACACCCACTTGTCCGATGTGATAGCGTACCAGTGGGGAGGTGATGGTGGATCCTGCCACCCACTGCCGTGGGGTGCCCCCCAAAGCTCGGATTAGGAAGGTTTGGAGGTAGAAGTGACGGGGGCAGAGGTGGACTGACCCCCATGCTGATTCCCAGACCCGCCCCTGCAGAAACCACGTCCGCGCTGAGGCTGGTTCTGCACAGGCTTGCTGAAAGAACATGCCTGGGCACCCCATCCGTGGCCACGAAAGGAACGAAAACCAGGAGTGGCTGGGCTTTTCGTGTAAAGACCTAAGGACTTGGCCGTGGTCCGCGAGTCCTTAAAACGCTCCAGTGCACTGTCGGCTTTATCGCCAAACAGGCAAGTGCTATCAAAGGGCATGTCCATGAGTGAGGTTTGGACATCTGGCGTGAACCGGGTAGATCTCAACCAGGCATAGCGACGAAGCGCCACAGTCGTAGCAATTGCTCTTCCTAGTGAGTCCGCGGTGTCCAAACCACACCGAATGGCGAACTTAGCAGCATCTTTACCCTCGGCAACAGCTTGGGACAGCACAGCTTGGGTCTCCTCAGGACACTGAGGCAACACCTGGGCAACTGTATCCCACACCGCGTGGGAATAGCGGCCCAATAGGCAGGCGGTGTTCACCAACCGCAGCCCAAAGCTGGCCGAAGAGAACAACCGCTTGCCAAACTGCTCCAGCTTCTTAGAGTCCTTATCTGGCGGTGCCGTGGGAAAGGCACTCTGGGACGTCGAAGCTTGGATGACCAGGCTCTCGTGCGTAGGATGAGTGGTCCGAAAGGCAGGGTCACCCGGCGCCGGGCGATGACGCCTGGCGATGTTCTTATCCACAGGGGCCCCTGTGGCTGGCCGCGACCAAGTGCCCAGTAAGACGTCAGTGAGGGCGTCATTAAATGGCAACAGGGACTCCGACGAAGTGGATGCCGTCTGGAGCACCTCAGTGAGGAGATTAGTTTTTAGGGCCACCGTAGGGAGATCAAGGTTGAGGACCTCAGCTGCCCACCGAAGCACCCTACTCCATGGTAGGCAGAGGAGAGGCAAACCCCGGGTCAGAGGAGACATCAAAGTCGCCGGCCTCCTCTAACTCGTCTGCCCAGTCCTGCTCAGAGTCACACTGACGAGCAAGAGGGTCCTTGGACCCCTCCCAGTCGTCCTCCACCTCCCCTGTATGTGGTACAGACTGCGGCGGCAGGGCAGGGACCAGGGAAGGAACCGGTGCCCAGTCCCAATGCGGATCCCAGGTAGGGACAAAATTGTCCTGGAACCTGGGCAGGGGCGGAACAAATGGCATCCACTTCGGCGCCGGAGGCGGAGCCGAGGGTGGCGCTGGGGCCAGAGCCGGCAGCCTGGGACCTTGGGGCGCCGTGGCCAGAGCCAGCGGCGCAGGATCCTGCAGAGCCGGGGCCGGAGCCGCCAACGGCCCAACACGATCCTGACACGGGACCGCGAGGCCTAAGGGCGCGCCGGCGGGAGCCCGAGGCCTAAACAGGCAGTCCATGGTAGCAAGAAATTCTTGCACCTGTGCGAGAGTCGCCAACAGACCCGGATAAGGTGGGTAGGTCACGGGACTCCCGGGCTCCCTCTTTCGCATCTGGGGACCGACGGGGGGACGTGGGAGAGCAATAACGCTTCTTCGACTTCTTTTTGTGTCGTCTCTCACCCGAATCCGAGGGTAAAGACTTGGAGCCCGAGAAGCGATGATGGTGGCCCCACAAGCGTTCTCTGGAACGGCCCCTGGACTGTGAATGGCGCTGGGACGAGTGCCGGACCTCAAGCAGCTTCCGGCGCCGCTCCCTCAAGGCTTTCGGGGCATGGCCAGACAGTCCATACTGGACCGGGAGTCGTGGTCGCTCTCCAGGCAGTTGAGACAGACGTCGTGGGGGTCGGCCACCGGCATATTGCGATGGCAGGCCCCACAAGACTTAAAACCAGGAATCCCTACGTGCACCAGAGTAGACTCAAACTTACAGGAGACAAACAGTCTCAAAAAGATAGTCAAAAAGTGACTGAGGTACGTGCTCTAACCGGATCTGCGCTTACTGGTGCGGAAAAAGAAAGAACTGACGTCAGCGCGCATGGGTGGCGCCTAAGTAGTCTCCGTGATGTCATCTCGGCGCATACGCTGCCAGCGACGGACGCGGAGCTGCACAACGCCACCTACTGACGCGCAGAGGTACTGCTAGCGAAAAACTTTCCGGATCCAGTCTGACGCCTGGGGATTTTCTAAGGTAAGGAATCTAACACTGTGTTTCTTTCAGATAGAGTAAATAAAGAAAGAAACAATTGCACAAGGTTAGATTCGCATTTTGGACAGTGTTGTGTCTCTATCAAAATCTTTATGCAGAGTAAGAGATGTCAATTCCTTGGCTAATTGCAGAACTGAATGCTGAGAAACTAGCCACTGCTGGACATTCCCCACAGACATGCAACTGTGGTGGGCTGGCAAAGAACTCACCACAACAAACGTGGCAACAGAGAATCCTGGGTCTGGCAGATGAAGAGAAGTATAGTATGGCAAAGGAGGTATGGTACAATGAATTAGTGAACTGCCTAAGCAAGTTGAATATAAAGGACAAGAGAATAGAAGAATCGAGGAAGGGCAGAGATGTCTGGCATTCACATTGAAAAGCATCAATTGTACAATTTGGCATTTTTGGAATCAATCGCAAGCTGGGAGTGTGCTAGTTGGCAATGGCTCATGTCAAATGGCGTACAAAAATGGCAGATCTGATTAGCTGGTACTCAAGTTTTTATTTGAGTACTGATTACTCCTCGTCTGGGGAGGGAGGATGATAAGGAGCGATAAATGTAAGGTTGATGTTTATGTATACTTAATGGCTGTTTATTATCTACCAGGGGTGACTCCTCCGTTGGCGTGGAGGAGCATTGTCCCACTTAAATGCCCCCCAAAGCCCCAGAGATGAAATATAAAATAGTTATGCTTTTATCATTTTAATATTTTCATTCACCTGTTCTGAACAGAGCATCAGGACAGGGCAGGACCTGCTGAGTGGCACCAGAGGTAGGGAGGAGGGTGGGCTGTCAGTGCACTCTTTAAGGTGCGCATGTCTCATTGGCTGGCTGTCTTGTGACAGCCAACCACACATGTGCACTTTAAACCTCTCAACCCAGCAGGATTGAGAGTAAGTGTCTTGTGTGTTTCTTAATTATCTCGTACTCTGATAATACCTGAGACCATCATGGAATGCAGTAATGCTAGGACTTTGTCCATGAATGCATCTCTAGGTTCACAACTCTGCTGTCTTATAACATTAAGGATTAGGATGCTCAGTTTGTCCTGGTAAAGATGATTATGGGAGGGATTTTCCACCATGGATGTTTGATTTCTTTTGTCCTGCAGATACGGTCTTTTACCATATATTTATCCTTCCTTCTTAGAATTTCTTATACTATGTCTGTTTGGGTGAATTTCAGAGATCAGATGAGTGGGAAAAACTTTACATTGCTGTGGCTGGCTTTTTGCAAAGACTGCGCCACATACCTTCTGGTGGCATTTAAAGTTGTTGGTGCCTGCTCATTGGAATTTGAAAAAGTCTTCCTTAATGATCAGTATAAATCCAGGGCAACGAATAGTTAATGTTCTTTCTATACAAGTGTCTGGCCAGAATCGTCACACAATTTGTATATTTGCAAAGTGCACATTACACCCTTGGTACATTTTGGCAACAAATAACAGTTGTTTATTGTTATTCAACTCGAAGGTATTCATTTTATCAAACTCAAAAAGATGAAAGTGAGTGTTCATGCATGATTCAAATCTGAGGTCATGAAATTAAACACAGATTCCTAGAATGGATGGATTGTCCACGGAGCCAACAGACCTGGATTGTCTTTGGTAGCTTGCTATGTCTTCTCATCCTGCAGTATGTCTTCGTCTATGTCGACTGCTTCTATCATCCGCTTCTTTGATTGCTACATGGGCCAAGTACTGACCAAATGCTTTTTCTTGAGTGACTTTAATTGACAGAGCTGGGAAGGGTTATCTGTGACTTCCTTGCAGCCTAACTGCCATCTGTTTCTTTTTCATTTCTATGTCTTTCTCTTCCTGCAGCCTCTTTCTCATAATTCCCTCCAATATGGACTATACAGAGGCAGGAAGTAACACTTCAAATTTGAAACTATTCCGACTTGGGGCAGAGTGATTACCCATCCTTGTGCCTTTGCATCCGCTAAGTTCAGGGACAGCGCCCCAGTGGCAGCCACAATGTCTAATGTAAATCTTGGAGGGGTTTCACACGTTTTCAAGCCTGAAGGAGGCTTAATGCTTTTAAAAGTGGTGAGGAGGAGCAACCTTTGCATACATGGTCAGAATATGTTTTTTGCTTGGTGGTGCTGTAGATAAGGAAGTAGATAGAAAATACTACTTACCTGTAACTATTGCTTGTAGTTCTGTAGAATCACATTCTTTGTACACTCTTGTCACTTGCCACTGCACAGATTTTGCAAGTTGTTTTTCTTCAAAGTAAAAGGTTTGGTTTTAAGGTGAGTCGTGACGAGTCCCCAAAACCTACAATGCATCAGGACGAAAACTCCAGCTTAAATGCCCCCCCCCCTCAAAGGGTGAGAGAAATGTGGAGTCAAGGAAGGCAGGACAGTATATGGTAACCGGTCCCAGGATGCTTGTTTCCAGTCCAGGGAAGACCTGGCTTGGCAGTTCGGGCTGGACTGTTCCCGTGAGACACAGGGTCAAAACTGATTTGCATATGCCTGGGTCTGAACTGGGGTGGTGAAGTGAGCTGAAGAACGATGATTCAACCCAGATCTGTGACTGGGGGTGAGTGTCTGAAAAGTTTCAGCGCTCCGTCCATCATCTCCTTGTGTAAACGTTGAAACAAACCTTTATTTTGAAGAAAAACAACTTGCAACTTCCACACCCAAAATTAGATGGCAGGAGTCTGCAAAGCATGTGATTTACAGCCACACATACTTCAAATATATGGGGAGAAGAGTTGGCCTAATGGCTAGGGCGGTCAACCTAAAATCTGGGGAACCGGGTTCGAGTCTCGGCAAAGGACGCGCAACATCCTGTGATTCCAGGTAGCAGCAGTCACTGTTATACATCTGAACCCTCCAGGCCCTCAGACTAAACAAATGGTTAAATGCTTAGTCTAAAAGCTATGCTTCAAGTCTAAATAAACTCCTCCTTAAGCTCTCACATGGTCAGCGTCCATCTCTAGGATGTTTGGATATCACTCACTGCTGGCTGGTTCATGAAACAGCATAACATATGAGTGTGCCTGAGACTGGAATTTTACCATGCTAATATGTTGTTGCCAGTGCACAAATAACAGCTACCTTGCTATCCCACTGGGAAGCCCAACTATCATCATGGGGTCTCAGCCTCAGTAACAACTCACCAGTGGTCAAACTGTGCTTCTATGGTCCCTCCAAACAGGGTCCTGCAGTCCTCTGCTTCCCTGCAATTGTCCAGGAACAAGACAGTGCAGAGGGATACCAGGGCAGCAGTTGAATGACTATAGTCCCAAATGAAGATCACCACAAGAAGACAATATATCAGCTGAGGAAGGCAGGACCTGGCATGACCTTGTGAACACCTGAAGACAAGCATGCACACGTGACTTTATGAAATGATATGGTGAGATCAGCATAGTCCGTGCTAAACGGATATAGTCCGCTCATGAGTAAGGACTCTTTATGGTCTGGCCTGACAGTGTAGCTGTTGCCAATTATGTGAGAATCACCAGGAGAGGGACTTTGGCTTCGCTCTCAAGTTGGGAGCCAAAGGTACATTTTTTGATTGGGAAGTAGTGTGCTTCCACTAAAAAAGTACTTGCCCTCCACACAGCTGTGATTCATTTATTTATTCAGCTGCTTGAACCTCAGGGCCACACACATGACATTGTAATTCTATTACAGTGTCTTAGATAACTAGATAATTTATGATGTTTTTCTCTAGCAGCTGCACAGATGGAAGGATGGCAGCCATTGACCCACATGGATTGTTAGGTCAGGCTTGACAATGCAACTGTCCGCTGACTTGTTAACCTACACCAATATTATTCTACAGCTTCTTTGCTTCCACACAAATACATTTCAATTCCCATACTAGCTACTTGCAATGCTTCACATTACCATAGAACATTCCTTTTAAGCTGGACTGAACATGGCCAATGCTTATTTCAGGTCTTGGTGAAAGTCCTCTGGGACAAAGATTCAAGCTGGAGAGAGTAACAGTTTTCCTAATTTTCATCCAGCAGACTGCAAGGATTATTCTCAGTAAAAACAGGCAGACAACTGACCCTATATGCTTGCTACAAGGTTTGCTCTAAGCGTCCAATGGGTTCGTTTTTAAAGGGAACATTTAGTTGGCGCCAGTGTATGTCCCAGGATCGATTCCTACAAATATCCCAGTGTCTTCTCCTACCGGTTCAGAAAAAGAAGAGTAAGAGCTGGAAGCTGCAGACTGAGGATTTTTCTGGTATGTAATTGTCTTCCTGTGAAAATGGATTTAAAAGGCCTGTCCTGTCAATTTGTTTTGCTATTGGAGAATATTTTCGGATTGTAAATGAGAAAATGTTAATAAATATATTTAAAAAAAAAAAAGAAAAAAGGCTGCCTGGCATTGCTATTTTAAATTTCCTAACAGCATATAAATATGCTATTATCGCTACAGATGTCGATTTTATTTCATGTTATAGATTCCTCACCTTAGAATTACCCCCAGGCGTCAGACTGGATCCGAGAATTTTTCTTCAGCATTACCCCTGAGGGTCGGTAGGTGGCGTCGGTCGACTCCGTGTTCGTCCTTGGCGCCGTGATCGACGGAATGAAGTTGAGGTATCTACTTAGATGCCACCCCTGCGCGCTGACGTCAGTTCTTTACATGACATTCCACGCCAGAGGCGCCGAGCCATGCAAGACACTGACCACTGGTGCACAAAACTAGGGCCCTGAAAGGAAGTCCCTTACTCTATTAGTCAGTTTGCAGAACGGGGAGGATTATATTGTATTGTAATTACATTTTTATAGCGCTTACTACCCCTGATGAGGCGGCGAAGCACTTTTTCCACGATGATGGGTGGGGCGTTAAGGAATCTATAACTAATATATGTCTCTTACAGATATATCGTTATCGAAGGTAAGTAACTTGTTCATCTGAAAGAGACTATTAGTTATAGATTTCTTACCTTAGAATAGATACCCCAGCAATACCAATCCCGGAGGTGGGTCTGCGAACCAAGTTCACACCAGAAAGTCGTGGAGAACCGAATGGCCAAAGAAGCCGTCTCTCTGGATTTGGCTATCCAGGCAGTAATGTTTAGTGAATGTGTGCAATAAAGCCCACGTCGCCACCTGGCAGATGTCATTGAGAGGGACTCCACGTCACAAAGCAGTAGTGGCTGCCATCGCCTTAGTGGAATGGGTGCGCAACCTTACTGCAGGCTCCTTTTTCGTCAAGGAATAACAGATTTTAATGCAAAGAACGGCACATCGGGAGATGGTTAGTTATTGCACAACCTGACCATTCTTGGCACCCACATAGCCAGCAAAGAGCTGATCATCCACCCGGAACTGTTTTGTGCGATCCAGATAAAATGATAGCGCACGTTTTGGATCCAGACCGTTGCGCCTCTCCTCCTCTTCAGAAGGATATGGGGCGGGAAATAGGTGGGCAAAGTGATGGTCTGACCTATGTGGAAAGAGGTAACCACTTTGGGAAGAAAAGAAGGTTGAGTTCGGAGGACAACCATGTCCAGATGAACAACAAGGAAAGGAGGGTTAGAAGAAAAGCCTGAAGCTCACTCACCCTGCAAGCAGAGGTGATGGCAACCAGAAAAGCAGTCTTCAAGGCCAAGAGTCTGAGAAGACAATTATGTAGTGGCGTGAAAGGAGCACACATGAGGTAGGTTAAGACCAGATTCAAGTCCCACTGGGGCATTACGAAAGAAATAGGAGAAAAGAGGTGAGTAATGCCCTTAAGAAATCGATTTACAATAGGGGACTTGAAAAGAGAAGGCTGATCAGGAAGGTGAAAAAAGGCCGAAATGACCAATAGATAGACTTTAAGGGTGCCCAGAGCAGAGCCCTGCTGGGCCAAAGAAAGAAGGAAGAGGAGAACCTCTAAAAGAGGGGCAGAAAGGGGATCCACAGCCTTTGCTGTGCACCATGCCACAAATTTGTTCCATCTACAGACGTATACAATTTTACTGGAGGGCCGCCTGGCTGCCAAGATGACAATACAGACTTCGGGAGGAAGGTCAAAAGCTGTCAACTGTCGCCGCTCAATCTCCACGCAAGGAGGTGGAGGCTGGACAGGTTCGGGTGGAGGACTTTCCCCTGCTGCTGCGACAGAAGATCCTCCCGAAGAGGCAGTCTGATCTGAGGAACGATGGCTATGTTCAAGAGCTTGGGATATCAGACTCTTCGTGCCCAATCCGGTAACGCCTGTGGTCCGGCAGTACGGGGATGTGAAAATAAGCGTCCTGCAAGTCCAACGCTACCATCCAGTCTCCAGGGTTGAGGGCAGACAAGACCTGAGCCAATGTCAACATTTTGAACTTTTCCTTCTGGAGGAAGCGGTTGATGTCCCTGAGGTCTAAGATAGGAAGCAGGCCGTGGTCCTTCTTGGGCACTAGAAAGTAGTGGGAGTAGCAACCACAACAGGGACTCGCTCGATAGCTCCCTTGGCCAAGAGAGCCGCATCTTCCTTACGGAGAAGGACCAAGTGATCCTCCGACATGCAAGTGTTAGTGGCATGGAGGTAGGGATAGTCTCGAAGGGGAAGGAGTAGCCCCTTCGGTACTATCTGCAAAACCCACCAGTCCAACGTGATGTTGTGCCAGTGGGGGAGGTGATGGCGGATCCTGCTGCCCACTGGCAACTGGTGGCCCAGAAAGGTCGGACTAGGAAGGCTTGGAGGCTGCTGCAGAGGGGGCACTGGTGGACTGGCCTGCCCACTGGCCTCCAGACCCACAGCACTGGGTCCCACGTCCCCGGCAGAGCAAAGGCTGAGCAGCTTGCGCTGGCTTGTGACCCTGGTTAGAACGTGGTGGGGCACCCCTTCCGTAGCCACGAAAGGGGCAGAAAGCAGATTGTATATGGTGTAAGGTGGTAGCGAGGTCCAAGGATCTGACCGTAGCCCTAGAGTCCTTGAAGCGTTCATGCACGTTGTCTGCCTGGTAGCCAAACAGGCGACAGCCATCAAAGGGCATGTCCAAAAGGGTCAATTAGACATCCCCGGAGAAGCCAGTAGACCTCAGCCAGGCGTAGCGTCTCAGGGCTACTGATGAAGAAATCGCCCTGCCCAGCGTGTCGGCGGTGTCCAGCCCACAGCAGATGGCGAACTTTGCTGCGTATCTACCCTCGGTAAGCGCACAGGAGAGTGCAGTCCAGGCCTCCTCCAGACACTATAGCAGCACCTGCGCGACCGTGTCCCACACGGAGTAGGAATAACGGCCCAAGAGACATGCAGTGTTCACCGTCCTAACCTGACGGAAGTAAACATCTTCCCAAGATGGTCAAGCTTCTTGGATTCCCTATCTGGGAGCGCAGTAGGGAACGCGCCTTTCAAAGTTGAGGCTTGGACCACCAAGCTCTCAGGGGTAGGGTGTTGGGAGAGGAAAAGTGGGTTGCCTGGAGCTGGGCGGTGGTGTCAGGCAATCATCCTGTCCACAGGAGGCCCTGTGCTGGGCTTGGACCAAGTGGCCAATAGGATGTCTGTGAGGGCTTCATTCAAAGGCAGCAGGGGCTTCGAAGAGGCTGCTGCCGGCTGAAGCACCTCAGTCAGGAGTTTAGTGCTGACTGCCACCGTAGGAAGCTCAAAGCTCAAGGCTCAAGGCCCAAGACCCAAGGCCTCTGCTGCCCTATGCAACACGACAGCGTAGGAAGCTCCCTCCTCCGTAGCCACAGTAGGGGGAGAAAGCATACCAAGGTCTGGGGATGTATCAAGACCACTGGCTTCACCTAACTCCTGTCCGGCTCCTCTAGCTGACCTGCCAAAAGGTCAACAGACCCCTCCCGGTCCTTCTCATCCTCACCTAACTGCCACTCAGGGCGAAAGGGAACGCCAGGGATGACCAATGGTACAATGGTATTTTTTTTAACCACATCTGTTTAAAATTGCTGTCTCCCCCCCTTTTTTTTCTCACCCCCGACCCCACAGGTGTAGGGATCCTTAGCGCTGGGATACCTCAGGGTGACTACGCGCTCTATAAAAATTTCTAATAATAATAATAATAAAAGTACTCCCGGCATCGGTATCGGTCGACGCTGGTCCGGCTCCATGTCCATTTCGAGGGGGAGGTCGGGGTCAACGCCGACCGGGGACACAACCGGCGTCGGACGCAGCGGAGGTGTCGTCAAAGAAATTGGAGCTGGGGGAGGTGTTGTAAGGTGGACCAGCACTGATCAATCCACGCCTGGATCTCTAGGGACCCTGCGCCGCCAGGGTCGAAGCAGCCAGCATCGAAGGCCTAGAGCTCCCAGCTGAGTCCGCGGGGCCAGAAGGCGCGCCGGCGGAGTCGGGCTGCCCAAAGCCGGAGTGGAGAGCGTCATAAAATGCACGAAGCTGGGCAGGGGACGCTCCGTCTCCCGGTAAGCTTGGAGCCGTCCCAGCAGGCTCTGCGGGCGGAGCCAAAGGACGACGACCTTCCGCATCCCACCAGCCAACGGACGGAGAGAAGGCGAAGAGAGACGGTGCTTCTTTGCCTTCTTCTTGTGCTTCGACTTACCCGAAGGCGAAGACTTCGACAATGAGTGGTGGTGGTGACTCCGCGACCGGTCCCGTGACTTTCTGCTAAACGGGGACCTCGAGCGGCGCAACGCTGACTGCCAGGCCTCCAGAAGCTTTCGGGACTGCTCCCACAAAGACTTCAGGTTCACGGCCCGACAGTCAGTCGGAGCATGACTTTGGGTCGTGGTCGCGCTCCAGACACCAGAGGTACACGAGGTGTGGGTCCGTGACCGACATCAATTTGTGACAGGAGGCACAAGGTTTGAAGCCGGTAAGTCGATGGGACATACGTATGTGCACCAAAAAAGATTTCAACAAAATTAGAAAAAACTTTAGTCAAAAAGTGACTAAGGGTAAAGCTCTCTCCGGATCTGCGCTGGCTGGTGCGGAAAAAGAAAGAACTGACAGTGCACAGGGGCGACATCTAAGTAGATAACGCAACGTCATTCCGGCGATGATGACGCCAACGATGAACGCAGAGTATTCGGACGCCACCTACCGACGCGCAGGGGTACTGCTAAAGAAAGATTCTTCGGATTCTGTCTGACGCCTGGGGTAATTCTAAGCTAAGATATCTATAAGTAACAGTCTCTTTCAGATCATAAGGTTATCTTGAAAAATCAATAAAAATATACAAACAGAAAAGGGTGCCTGTCACAAGAAGTAACTCCCTCATTTGAGTCTTCACTAACAGTGGGCTGGAAATGAGCACTTTAACTTTTGTAAGGCTAAATAGTATCAACATTTCTCAGGTTAGAAGGCATGAATGTTATAAAGTAGACAATGTCAGTGAAAAGGTAATAATTATTTCTGTTTTCCATACAGAGCTTGCTAACACTATCAATCAATTTCAGAGCTTTGTAAAATCACACTTGCTAGAACACATTAAGTCAGAGTAAACGAACATGATTCCTACCTGTGTACAGCAGTTTGCACAGAGATATCTGCAGCTGGATCAGTTTGAGGTTTGATTTTAAATATTGCAAATGTCAATCTGAGCTTGGACATACCTTAAAATCCACCCATACATGCAGCTATTAAGTAAGCTTTACCTTGCGTATGGTTGCAGTGTACTGAGCTAACATGCTTTGGTCCAGGCCTTCAATTTGTTTCAGCTTCTCGCACACAGCATCGACATTCATCAAATTCAACGGTGCTGCAAGTGGTCCTCCGCTAGTCCCCTATAAAAGTGCAAAGATACAGTCAGTACGTGAGGCACATTGGCCACAGTAAAGAAAAAAGCTATTGCTGAAAAACCTCAACACTTAGCTTCATTTTCCCAACTGTGGTCATGCTACAATTCCCACAATCCATTTAGCTTTTTGTATTTTGTCAACTGCCAGTCTTGTGGCTTCACAGTGGAGGAGAGAAAAGACTTTCGATAGTTGAGTGTATTGCCTTGAGAATAATTAAGGGACACCCCTGCAGGAAACTGAAATTTTAAGCTGTGTGCGTATTTGTGCAGTCAACCTATGAATTGATTGTGCTATTTTGCCAGTGTGAAACAAGTAAGCAGAAAAATCGGGAAATATATCAATCTTGAAATAAACTGTTGGACACGCCTTTCTTAAGGTTTGTATTATTTATACTAAGTTAATCAGAGTGCTTAAGTCTTCTGCACTTGGACAATGATATATACCTAGGCTGGACCATTAAACCTACAACAGCACAGCACCAGTCACACAAAAAAACAAAACTATTTCATAGCTCTATTCGCCACAGCACTAACTATTCACGGTGGACCAACATTAAAAATGCAAAAGTGCAAAACCTGCAAGCGTCTGGATAACCTATCAAGTGATTGACTGTGAAGTAACACTGTTTTCTCTCACGGACTATGCTTAATGTCAACATGTGCTTTTACCTGATGTGCGTTGTTATATCAAGCAAAAAACATTAATACAATTGTTTAAAAAAAAAAAAAACATTCAGGTGCTGTTTTTGGAAGCCATCTGAAAGTAGAGTTTCTGTGAAATAGGAATGACGCATCAAAAAGAATCGTAGTGATAAAATGGCATTGCACAGATGGTGGAGAGACATCTTACAGCTAAGGCAATGTTTAAAGAACAAGTTACCCACCTTCGGTAATGCCATATCTGGTAGACTCTATCTAGCCAGAGATCAATTAACTTCGAATAATCCCCAGGCATCAGACTCGATCCGGATGATTTTGAGCAGTGCCCGATGATGTGAGTACTATATGTGCGCCACCAGGATGTGCTGACATCTGTTATTTTTGTGACTTTTCAACCCAAGAGCATAGAGCCACAATGAGAACTGACCACTGGTGTGAAAAACCATGGCCCTGAGAAGGATGTCCCTTACATTGCAATCGGCTCGCAGAGCGGGGAGGATGGGGTGGTTGGTAAGGAACATACAGGTAAACAGAATCTCTACCAGATAAAGCATTAATTAAAATAACTAACTTGTTCATCTGATGGAGACTTCTAGCCACCGATTTCTTACCTTAGAATAGATATCCAAGCAATACCTCACTGGTGGAGGATCTGCAAAACCAATTTTAAATCAAAAATGTCCTGCAAGACCAAATGAGCAAAATGCCCGTCACGACAGACCTGACTGTTCAGATAGTAGTATTTGCTAAACGTATGCAAGGACGCCCAAGTTGCTGCCTGAAAGATGCCCAAGACAGGGACTCTGCGGGATAATGCAGTGATTGCAGCCTTGGCTCTGGTGGAATGAGCACACAGACCCCCGGGGGGGTTGTTTCTAGGCCAATGTGAAGCAGATCTTGATGCAGAGCACTATCCATCTTGAGATGGTCCATTTCTGAATAGCCTATCCTTTCTTAGCCCCTGCGTACTTCATGATAGGTTGATCGTTCACCCTGAACTGTTTCATGTGGTCAATGGAGAACGACATTGCTCTTTTTGGGTCCAGAGTTTCTCCTCCTCCTTAGAGGTGTGAGTGGAAGCAAAGAAGGTAGGCAGAGTGGTGTTCTGGACTACATGGAAGGGAGGCACAACCTTCGAAAGGAAGAAAGCACATGTCCTAAGGACCAGCTTGTCCGGGTAGAACGTGGTATAGGGAGGATGCACAGAGTGCCTTGAATTCGTTGACCCTTTTGGCTAATGTTATGGCCACTAGAAAGGCAGTTATGATGGTCAATAGCCTAAGAGGGCAATTGTGTAGAGGCTCAAAGGTTGCACATATTAAGAAGGTGAGAATAAGATTTAGATCCCACTGGGGTATGGGGAATGGCCTGGGGGGAAGATGTGCTGCAAGCCTTTAAGTAACCTAGCTACAACAGGTGGCAAGTAAAGAAGGTTGGTCCGGCAACCACAAAAATTGCATATAGATAACCTTTAACTGTGCCCAGAGCACAGCTCTGCTGGGCTAACGAAAGACCAAACAGAAGAATCTTAGTGATGCAGAAAGAGTAAATGTTGTTAGAATCGCACCATTTTACAAACGTATCCCAACGAAAGGCGTATACCAACTTGACGGAGGGACGCCTGGCTGCCAGACAAAAATCACAGACTTTGGAGGGAAGGTTGAAAGCAGTCAACTGTCACTGCTCAGTCACCACACATGAAGGTGAATGAAGGGTGTGCATGCCAAGGTGTAGAACCGTCTCCTGTTGCTGCGGCAGAAGATCCTCTCAAAGAAGCAGCCTGATCAGAGGACCAATGGTCTAGTTAACAGCTTGTGATCTCAGATTCTTCATGCCCAATCCAGAGCCACAAGAATAACTTGAGCCTAAGTCTTTCCTGATCTTCTTGAGAACTTCGGGCAGGAGTGCTATTTGCAGAAAGGCATCCAAGAGGCCGGAGCTCCACTCGACACGAAACATGTCTCCGAGCGAGAGTCTACTTGGAAACTCCAACGTGAAAAACTGTGGATATTGCGTGTTCTTGGCGGTGACAAACAGATTTAACCAAGGCTCTCCCTACTGCTGGAAGAGGCCTTACACCACCTCTGGGCGGAGCCATTCATGAACCTGCTAGGCATCTTATGAGTTTGTGCCCAATGGCGTTGAAAGAGCTTGCCAGGTGTTAAGTCACTAGGGAAACGCCATGGCGTTCCAGCCATGTCCAGAGACTCGCAGCCTCCTTATCAAAGAGTCAACGACCCTACCCTCCTCCGTTTGTTGCAGTACTACATGACAGTGGGGTTGTCTATGCACATCTGTCCCAGCCTTTCCTTGACTGAAGAAAGAAAGACTTTCAATGGCAAGCAAAACGCCTGAAGCTCCAACAGGTTGATGTGGAGCTTGGACTCTGCCTGAGACCAGAATCCTCTGAGCTCCACCTCTCCTAGCTGGCCACCCCAACCCAGAAGTGATGACTCAGTCGCCAATAGTAGTTGGCCAGCCACCACTGCTGATCTTGTGCAGCACCCTCCGATATCTAGACCAGGTCGAAGAGATTTCCTTAATACTGCGCCCAGTGGGACTTCAGGTCCCACTACAGAGCAAACGTGAGATGGGGTATGCCTCACCAGCAGGATGCAGGAGGTCATGAGACCTAGCAGCCTCAGTGACAGTCTCGCAAAAATCCAGGAATAGAGGCTGAAGTGTTGGAATCATAGCCCGAATATCCTGGACTAACTGCTTCGGAGTATAGGCGTAGAATCACACTGTGTCCAGAATGGGACAGATGTATGAGAGATGCTTAGTCAGGAGTGACTTCAGCATGTTAATAGTGAACACTGACCTCCGCAGATGGGCTGAAACCACCGCAATCTCTTTTGTGAAAATCCGAAGGGAACTGTGAATCGCAGGTAATGCCTGTGGGTCGGCAGGACGGGAATGTAAAAATATGCTTCCTGCAGGTCCTGCACCACCATTCAGTGTCCAGCAAAGACAAACTTTGAGCCAATGGGAGCATCTTGAATATCTCTTTTCTCAGGAAGTAGTTGAGAGGTTGCATGTTTAGGATAGGACGGAAGCCTCCATCCTTTTTTATGTCACCAGAAAGTAGCAAGAATAACATCTAAGCCCTGCTTCTGTTGCAGGCACCCTCTCAATGGCTCCTTTGTTAAAAGAGGCTGTACTTCCTGAAGGGCAAGAAGAAATGGTCCTCTGTCAGCCGTTCCTGGGATGGTGGCACAGGTGGAGGTGTTTCCGCAATGTAAGGGTGTACCCCTTCCGCACAATTTGCAGGACCAACTTGGAGGTTATCCCACACCAGTGGGGCAGCTGGTGCCTGATCCTGCTGTCAGTGGGATGGCTGTGCTGCCTGGAGGATGCACTAATGAGGCTTAAAGGATGCGACAGCCAGAAGGGCAAGGGACTGGCCAGCTTACTGGTTCTGACTCCTGTGTCCTCTTTGGGATCTGCAACCCTTCTGATCTCCAACTTTCCCAGATGGCTGCCCAATCCCAGAAGTGACTCATCTGCTACCACAGTCAGCTCTGGTTGGGGCAGGGAGAGGGGTCTGCCACTGGCCCAGTCTCAGTTCGTCAGATACCACTGCAGATCTTTTGCAATTTGCTGGACCATGTCAGAGAGATTCCCATGATGCTGTACCCACTGGGACTTCAGAGCCTGCATATGCCAATGGGTATGAGTTACAAGCAGGATGCAGGAGGCCATTGGGGCCCAACAACATCTGGGTCATTCTCACAAAAATCCAGGATAGAAGCTGAAACATCGGTCCCACAACCTGAATAGCCTGGACTCACCGTTCGGGAGGACAGGCCTAAAAATCCTCTGCGTCCAGAACAGCTTCAATGAAAGGGAGCATCTGAGAGAAGTCAGATGTGACACTGGCACTTTGATAGTGAACGCAAGCAAGTGCAGAAGATTTGCTGTAGTCTGGAGGTGGGAAACAACTACCTCGAGCGAGTCCACTTTAAACAGCCAATCATCGAGGAAGAGGAAGACTGGGACCCCTGACCTCCGCATATAAGCTGCAACCGCCACTATCACTTTTGTGAACACCCGTAGAGCACTGTTAAGGCCGAAGGACAGAACAGTAAACAAAGTGCTCTTGGCCGAGCATGAACCGCAGACATCTGCAAACATCTGTATGAAAATATGCATACTGCATCCAGTTTCGTGGGTCCAGGGCAGACAGGACTTGAGCGAGCATTTTGAATTTGTCTTTTTTCAGGAAGAGATTGAGATGGTGCAGGTCTAGGATAGTACGAAGACCTCCGTCCTTCAAAGGCACCAGAAAGTAGAAGGAATAGCAACCATTGCCTACTTCCGATACTGGCGTTCTCTCTATAGCTCCCTTGGCCAAGTGAGCCCGCACCTCCTTACGGGCCAAGGAGAGGTGGTTTTCAGTCAGCCTGTTCTAAGTGGATAACATGTGAGGAGGGGTACTTACAGAGGGGAGGGAGTAACCCCTTTGGTCGATTTGCAAACTGCAACGGTAAGATAAAACTGACTTCCAGTGGTGTAGGTGATGACATTTCCTGCAGCTCACTGGATGCCCATGATGGTCGGAGGGAAAACTAAAGGGGCTTGGAGGTCGCATCTGCTGGGGAATGTGGACTGGCCTGACCTCTAGCTACCAGTTCCACATGGTTTATTCGACCAGAGTCCTCAACCACGAAATGGCTGAGAAGCCTATTGGCTGTGGTGGCTGGGATAGTATGGACACAGTTGAAGACAGGCGGGGAAGACAAGGGGCCACAGACAAGCCCAAGGACCTGGGCAATGCTCTGCTGTCCTTAAAGCGCTCCAGTGCTGAGTTTGCCGTCTCTCTAAATAGATGAGTCATCAAAGGGCATGTTGATAAACAAGACTTGGAAATTCCCTGAAATGCCAGTGGTTCTCAGCCAGGCATGGTGACGCAAGGCCACCAACAATGAATTGCTCTACCCAGCGAGTTGGAAATGTCCAGTCTGCATGGTATGGTGAACTTTGCTGTATCCCTCCCGTCAGTAATAGCCTGTGATAGTATGGCTCAAGCCTCCTTCAAGACCATAGGCAGGACTTGCACAACAGAATCCCAGATCGTACGGGAATATTGGCCCCAAAGGCACATGGTGTTCACCGACCGCAGCGCAAGGATGACAGAAGAGAACATTCTCTTACTAAAAGTATCCATCCCCTTGGTTTCTCTATCTGGTGGAGTGCTAGGAAACGCGCTGGGAGTTGAGCCTAAAGGTGGAGGCTTGGGCCACCAAGCACTCCATGGTGAGGTGCTTGGTAAGGAAACTGCAGAGCAATGGTGGAGGGCAATTGTCCTGTGCACAGGAGGTCGTGTGCAGGGCTTGGACCAGGCCCAGAGTAAGACATTGGTAAGGGCTTCACTAAAGGCAAGTTAACGTTCCAAAGGGGCGACTCCAGGCTGAAGAACCTCTGTATAGACATTTGCCTTGACTGCCACTGTGGGTAGTTGTAGCCGCCCTACGCACCAGCATAGCAAAATAGGCACCCCCTTCATAGCCACGGTAGGAGGAGAGACCAGCAGGCGTCAGGTGAGGTATCTAACCCGCTGTCCTCTGCCAGTTCCTTATACCAGTTGTCCTCTTTCTCATCTAGAGGATGCTGGTATCCATAGTCATGTAGTTCCTACTAATCTGTATGATCTGAACGTTTGTTGGACAACAAACTTTTGGTGAGGTGCCTAGACTGATTCTGGGCACCCCCTCAGGATAAGTTGGCATAGAGACCAGCTAGCTCACAGTGCCACCATAAGCCCCTCTAGCCTTACCAGGGAGCGAATGGTTTCTGGCAACCACTGAACATGACAACCCTGACCCCTCAGGGATTGTGGAAACAGAGCAAAACCTTTCGCTCAGTCACTCGAGCTTACTTGTGCTCAGGGAAATATACCGAATACACAGTGGGTTGTCTTTAATATATTTATTGAACCAATGTTATTCTTGTATAGAATAAATGTGCTGCGATAATCAGTAGACAGAAGCAAATTAAAGTGATTACAATCACCAACAGAGTGAATAGTAGATATTCTACCATGGTGCTACAACTATATATGCAGGCATATAAACAAGGCAGAAATCAGGCATACTCCTACTTTACGCACCCTACTCTGCGTGTACCTAGAATGTGTGTAGGTGTGAAGCAAAGAATCCGCCCAAGGGACAATCCAACCCCATTACCTGGCAGGAGAGGATTTAGGAACCAGTCTTGATCACGAACTGGACACCCCTCATAGAGATGTCAGACTGCTGCATGCTGAAGTCTCAGCGTGCAGGGACCCTCAGTGTCAGCTGAAATGCCTCCTCTGCTAATCTTTTGGATGCTCATTATTTAGAATAGAAAGAATCCTTGTGATGTATGTATAGATTAGTGATGTTATGGATATGTAAATAGTCTGTCGCCCCGTGGATGAAGATAGAACGTTATTTGCACATAGTACATAAAGGGTCTTGTACATGGTGTTCGAGGCATCGTGATAATGTTAGGCGAAGCTAGATATGTAAACAAAAGTTGTTTCGGAGAAACTAATCAACACCGTCGTGCACGCAAATATATGCAAAGGGTCACAGTAGAAATTTTATTGTGAAAAAAAGAGGACAATGTAAGAAATGAGCAGCTTTGCTACATTGGCCTAACCTGGACACATAACACCATAAGGGTCTAAGGCCTGTTCATTCATCGCTCTCTCCATGCCACCAAATGTAAAAAGCACTAGCTCTGATGCGAAGAGCATAGACCCAGTCGGGGCTGAATCCGGCATCAGGCTGCGCTCTTACGGCTCAGTTTCGGGAATGACAAAGGGGATAGTGGTGCTGTAGGACAGCGGCAGAGGTGTCGGCACAGGAGCAGGTGCCGAGGAAGGTCTCTGTTTTGCTGGCAGCTCCATTCCGGATACAACATGGGATCCATGGGGCCCAACTAGTGCCAGGGGTGAACCGGCTGGTGAGGATCAAGTAGGGACCCCTACCGAGCAGTGGGGCCTGGAGTGGCAGCGCTCCCATGCTTTATCAGAAGACTTCGACAAGCACAACAAAGTCGAAGACCTCTGACTGCTTGTGGAACTTCCCTGACGACTTTGTGTGCGACGACTATATTGTCAGGTGCGACTTCGTGAACGGTCCTGGAACCTTTTGTGAGACCGGGATCTTGAGTGTTGCAGAGTCATCAGACGTCGGGTGGTGAGGAGCTTGAGCGATCACTCCATCAGCATTTTCAGATGCACGGTGCAGCAGTCCTCGCAACTCTAGGAGTCGTGGTTTGTCTTCAAGCACCATAAACACACTAAGAGTGGGTCTGTTACAGACATCTGCCTGCGACAGGCACTACATAGTTTGAAACTAGGTGGTTTCTTAGGGGACATCCTGTCACACCAGGAGATAAAATCCCTCAAAAAAGTCGAGGAGCAGAGCTATCTGGCGCAGAAAAGAAAGAACGGACATCAGTGCGTCAGGGTGGTGCCTACATAGGTACCGCGCACAATCCCTTCTGGCACGGGCTACACAGACGAGGAGTCGAACACTACCACAGACTGGCGTGCAGGGGCACTGCTCAAAAACGTCTGGATCCTATCGGACACCTTCTGATTATTCTAAGGTAAGGGAATTGCACCTAGAAGTTTCTATCAAATTGCAAGGTTACATTTAATCCTTACAGGCAATGTTTAAAATTAACTACAGCAAACAGTGTTAGAGTAGATAGGTCAACGGATAGATTCTAAGGCACTATTGGTTCATGTTTGCTCTCCAAAATACACACCAAAACCACTAGGTGGATTACCTTTGCAGGCAGGGAAAAGGAAAGACTCCAGAAAGCCCCTCTATTCATTGTTGCTCTCCATACCAGGCCATCAAAAACATGAGCTTGGTTGCCTATGTTCCTGGGTAATGTGCTGTCCAGATGACATACAATTAAAACACAAGTAATGACTTCCATTTTGCTCTTGTTTTATTACAAATTGCTACAGATCAGTGATCCCCTTTAGGATTAAGTAAATACCACAGTTCAGCTTAATTCCACCAGTGTAACTCGGTGAAATTCATCATCTTTTAATTTGCGGAAAAACCTCAGGTAGAAAGTTTCCAATTCACATTTAAAATGTGAATTACTAGGGTTGTTTGTGCAAAATGGTCCAGTGAAAAAGCTGAAGGGAAAATACTTATCTTATGCAATTATCTTTATGGTGGATACTCTATTTACCTGCAAATTCCTTGCCTTTGCACCCCACCCTCAGACTGGATCCGGAAACATTTGTCCTAGCTCTCTGCTGCCAGTAGGTGGCACAGGCTCAATCTTAACAATGGAACTGGTGTGGAGGTGAGGTCATTGGAGCCATAAAGCATCCACCTCAATGCCACGTCAGTTTTCACCTGATTTTGTAGCAGGGAATTGAATGACAAATGACTTCAGTGTTTTATAGCTGCAGGAAAGGATATTATAGCTATATATATGTCGCCAATGTGTAGGTATAATTAGAACAGACTTTCCATACAAAAAGTGTTTTTTGTTTTGCTAATAACTTTAGTGCTGTCTGAAGAATCTTCACAGAACTTTCCCAAAACAAATTCATCAACCTCAGCTTCATCTTGGTATGTTTCGGGGTAATCTGTCAAGTGGGGGCTGAGAAAAAGGGGAGGCCCCTACAGATAAAACAGCTGAACAGAATCAAATCAAATGTGGCAGTAAGCGGCGGACAAAGGGGGAGGAGCCTAGCGCGCAACCAAGATGGCCGCGTAGGTGCGAGGCTCCCGAGGACCTCCGCAACCTCCTACGGTTATCCTGCAATTATCCTGCCCTGGATGAGGGGACTATGTTGGTGAACCTGAACTGAGGTGGCACCCGTTTCCCGCTTCCAAATCGGACCTCGGACACCGGAGTGAGCACCGATTGAGGTGTGCGGCCTTCCCCTCGCCGGACCCCGGATTTGCGCTGTGGGGTGATCCAGTGACAAAGTGAACAACAGCGGCAGGCAGGGCCTGGCGACTCGCGTGCCCCGCACTTTCGCTTTCGCACCACCTTGTCGTCTCTGCGAGGTTGGGTCGCGGAGCCCTTGGTGTTGGTGTGGTGTGGCCTTGCTGGGAGACCCTGCCTGCCTGCAGGCTGTGATCCACCCCGCTGCTCTGAGGGGGCCCCCCCGGAGCTCGTGCCTGCTTTCCTGCCCTACACAACGTGGCTGGTGCGACTGGGAGACTGGTGGCCATGGCCACGAAACAAGATGGAGACCGGGCAAAGACCAAATCGACCCGGCGTGGCGCCGTCCATCAGGCCAACAGTATGGACTGCTATACCCTCCAGAAGGGATCTCCCGATGGACCGCGCAAGTCCCCTGAGAGCCCTCCTGATGCCCCAGACCTGCCCGCAGATTTGACTCTGCGAGATGTTATGGGCGCCATTGCCGAGATGAAGGCCTCGGTGGGCCAGCGGTTTGATACACTGGCGCAGAAGATTGACTCGGTCCTCGTGGATGTTGGCCTGGTGAGGGCCGATCTTTCCAAAACCAACGACCGAGTAGAGTCTTTGGCCCACACCGCATCGGGCCTAACGACAGATGTGGCGGCCTTGCAAACAGAGGTGCGCCGGCTTAGTCAGGCGACTGCGCTAATGGATCGACGCCTGGAGGACTCCGAGAGTCGGGCACGGAGGAACAACATCCGCATTATCGTGGTGCCCGAGGGACGCGAGGAGGCGGCGGCGGATCTCTTTGTGGAGGACCTGATTGCTACCCATCTCCAGCCACGGGGGCTGAGCAAATTCTTCGCTGTGGAGAGGGCCCACAGGGTTCCCGGGGGAAGGCCGAAGGTCGGAGCCCCTCCGAGACCTCTCATCGCCCGGATTTTCAATTTTCGGGATAGAGACGCTATCCACCAAACCTCCAGACTGCATGGACCGGTCAAGCTTGACAATATGGAGGTTAATTTTTATCCTGATTTCACCCCAGCGGTCCAGAAGCAGAGACTGAGCTTCCTAGGCGTCAAACGCCGTCTTCGGGACCTAAACCTCAAATACGCCATGCTTTTCCCGGCCAAGCTGCGTGTGGAGGTGGATGGTCGCACGCACTTCTTTGATCGTCCCGAGGCGGCCGGGGACTGGCTGGATACTCTGCCCGGGGATCGTGATCGGGGGGCGGGGGGGGGGGCGGCGGGGGGAGACGGCACGCTGGATCAGGACTGAGGGTCTAATATTGGGCCTCACTCTGGACGAAAATGATGCCACTTTTGATTCTGCGTCAGTTTTTGTGAGTTCCCCTCCTATGGAGGTTGTGTTGGGTCTATTGGGGGTTCTCCCTCCTCCTCTAGGGGGTTTAGTTAGTCTAACTATATATGGGGCGACAGGCACACTGCACGTTGGGGGGGCTGTTTGGGCTCATGCAGGGGTGCAGGGAGGGGGGAGTTCTGTTGGGGTGGGTGGGTAGGGATGGGGTGTAGTTCGTTTTTATCACAAGGCAAACGTATTTTTGTGTTAGTTCTAAAGTGCTCTCCGGGGGACGAATGATGGCTTCTGTATATGATGGGGGGTAGGGAACTAACTTTGTTGTCTTGGAACGTGAATGGACTGGGGGACAGGATCAAACGGGGTGTGGTCCTGCAGTTTTTGAAGCGAATCTCGCCCGATGTAGTCTTTCTGCAGGAGACACACCTCATTGGCAACTCCTTCTGCGCCATGAATCGGCGTGGCTATCGCCTAGTGGCTCACTCGGGCTTCACGTCCGGCTCACGGGGTGTGGGCATCATGGTGAAGAACTCGCTCCCGTTGGAGATTGATGAGGTGCTCCACGATGATAGGGGACGTTATACGGTCTTGGTGGGAAGACTGGAGGGCAAAGTGGTTGTCTTTGTGTCAGTATACATCCCACCGGGGCTGCAGTCGACCACCTTTGCGGACCTTGGGCGCCTTCTCCTTGGCCTTCCGGGGGGGCTTTTAGTTGTGGGGGGGGGATTTTAATGCGGTGGTATCTGGATCTTTGGATCGTCACCCCCCTAGGGACCTCCCCCGGGCACAGGCGTGGCTACCCGGCCTCTTGGATACATTTGGATTAGTGGGCTGCTGGCGTTTAAAACACCCCACGCAGCTGCAGTACACTTTCCACTCGGGAGCCCATGGTAGTCTCTCACGACTAGACTATGTCCTTGTCCCGGCGGCCTATGTTGGGAGGGTGGGAGAGGTACGCCATTTGCCACGGGGTATTTCGGACCACTCCCCGCTCCTACTACACTTTGATGTCTTTCCGAGGGGTGAGGGTAGGGTGGTCCCAATCAATCCTTGGTACCTGCGCGACCCCTCCATTCTCGCTGAATTGATTAAATCCCTTCAGCGATATTTTGATGAGAATGTGGGGTCTGTGCCTTCGGCCATACCGCTATGGGAGGCCTTCAAGACAGTACTCCGAGGGGAGGCCCTATCCCTTATTTCCCACGCCCGGAGGCGCGAGCGGGAGGAGGTGACCCGGATGGAGGCTGAAATAGCCGAGTTGGAGGGGAATTTAGAAGGTGGGGTGACGGATGCTGCATTACATGTCCTCCAACTCAAGCAAGCGGCCTACAGGGCCCTCATCACGGAGGCGGCCAGGGGCCTCAGTAGAGAGCAACAGGGGCTACTGTATGATGTGGGTGATAAGGCTGGTAAACTTATAGCGTGGTTGGACAAAAAAGAGAGAGCGAATCGTGTGGTCCCGCTGATTGAGAAAACGGATGGTGTGTGTGTAACTGAGCGAGAAGAAATTGTCTCCTGCTTCGCGGATTATTTCCATGGGGTGTATTCCCCGGTGTCTCCTTGCTCGGAAGAGGATTCCCGTGCCCTGCTCAGTGATATCGCGCTGCCGTCCCTTTCCGGGGAGGACAGGGTGTCGTTGGACGCCGCTCCCACCTCCGACGAGATCGCCCTCGCCATACGCTCGGTCGCTTCCGGCAAGGCCATGGGTCCGAATGGTCTCCCTATCGAGTTGTACAAGTTGCGACCGGATACGCTGGCACCCCACCTCCGGGCTATGTTCCTGGCGGCACACTCGGTGGGCTCCCTCCCGCCGGACCAGCGTCTGGCTACAATCGTGGTCATCCACAAGGAAGGGAGACCTCGGGACCGGGTTACATCCTATCGGCCCATTTCGCTACTGAATGCGGAGCCCAAGATTCTCGCCAAGGTACTGGCCAATCGGCTGGTCGGCGTGGTGGGCGATTTGGTTCATCAGGACCAGTCTGGCTTTATTCCCCATCGCAACACAGCCCTTAATCTGCGGCGTTTGCACGGTGTGCTCGCACGTGCCCCGTTCATACGGGAGCCGGCCATTTTGGCGTCCTTAGACGCCACCATGGCGTTTGACACGCTTGAATGGCCATATATCTGGGCGATGCTTGCGAAGTTTGGATTTGGCCCAGGGTTCATCAGTTGGGTCAAGTTGCTGTATTCGGGCCCATTGGCGCAGGTGGTGGTGAACGGAAGAGTATCGGCTCCGTTCGAGCTGGGCCGGGGCACACGACAGGGCTGCCCCTTATCGCCGCTCCTCTTTGCACTTGCCTTGGAGCCCCTGGCGGAGTGGCTGCGGTGGGAGCCTTCCATCCGTGGTCTCCGCTGGACCCCTGAGTATGAGGACCGCGTATCCCTATACGCTGATGACATCCTCTTGTACCTAGCTTCCCCACGTAAATCACTCATAGTACTGGTTGATGTTCTGCATTCATTCGGTCGTAACTCCGGTCTGGTCATCAACTGGGCTAAATCGTGTGTGTATGTTCTCTCTGGGGAGGCTCCTATCCTCCCGCGGGGCTGTCCGATCCAGGTCGCCCCGCAGGGATTTAGGTACCTGGGTGTCTTCATTACTCTGGACCCGGAGGCTCGGTATGATCGGAACTTGCTTCCCCCCCTCCAGCGTCTGAAAGAGGATGTCGCGCGCTGGCGGCGTTTGCCGCTTTCGCCGCTCGGCCGGGCGGCATTGTTTAAAATGATGTCGTTGCCGCGTTTCCTATACGCGTTGCAGAACACTATGGACCTCGTCCCAGCGCGCTACTTCCGCGAAGTGGAGAGTTTGCAGCGCCGCCTGTTCTGGGACGGGAGGCCACGTATTGCCCTGGCTAAGCTGACGCTCCCCTGGTATGACGGGGGGATTGCCCTCCCGGATATTAAACGGTATTATTGGGCCTCCCAGCTAGCTGCGATTAATCAGGGCCTATATGGGCCCGCCTTAAACCCGGCGTTTGAAATGGATAGGATGCTACTTCCAGGTGGTGACCATAATCGAGCGCTCTACTCTAGCGCGCCCGACGCTCGCCTAACGGGCCCCACGCGTGTCATGGTGCGAGTGTGGCACACGGCCAATGCTGCAATGGGGTGGAAGGACCGTTTGACCCGGGCGTCACCACTATACGCATCTGAGCGGTTGGGCTCCTTGTGGACCTCGAAGGGCTTTGAGAAGTGGGATTTAATAGGCATCAGCAAAGTGGGGGATCTCTGGACGAGGGGAGGATTTAAAACGTTCGAGATGCTGCAGACGGAATTTCAGTTGCAGGGCAGCGAGTACTTTCGGTACTTGCAGGTCCGGCATGCGCTGGGCTCCGTCTTTCCGGACGTTGCCTCCATCCCGGAGTGTTCCCCCCTGGAGGATAGAGTGCTGGATGGACACGTCCCTGACAGCACGATCTCACTGATCTACAAAAAACTGATCAACGACCGCTCAGACTTGTTGACTGCCCTTCGTGAGGCTTGGGTAGCCGATGGGCTGGAGCTGGACGACGAGGACTGGATCTCCGCGGTGGCCTCCCCGAAAGAGGTGGCCATACCGGCTCGCCTTCGTTTCGTCCAGCTCAAGATACTCCACAGGGTCTACATGACGGGGCCAAAGCTCCTGCGTATGGGCTATGCTGAGGACGGTTTGTGTAAGCGTGGGTGTGGTGCGCTGGGGACTTTTCTGCATATCTTGTGGGAGTGCCCGGAGGTGAAGGGGTTCTGGCGTGGTGTGCATGAGGTGCTGCCAGTGGTCACGCATGTGGCGCTGTTGCCCGAAGCGAGGAGATGCCTGTTGAATGGGTGGGAGCCTACCGATTACTCGGTGCCGCAGACGTGGTGGGTGACTCTGGGGTATATGGTTGCCAAGCGTGATATTGCCCAGCTGTGGGGATCCCAGAGGCCCCCGACTGTCTCGGCCTGGAAGGAACATATGGATTGGTGCATGTTTCGGGAAAAGGTGGTGTATGTGGCGAGAGGTAAGCCTGCGACATGGGTGAAAGTGTGGGGCCCCTGGAACGCCTACCGCGGGGGAATCTGTGCTCCACCGTTATTGCCCGATCCGTCGCCGGCCCCGTCCCCTTAGCCAACTCATCCCCCCGGTACCTGGGCATTAGGTGTACCCAGCCCTAGTTCTGATCTCTCCCCCCCCTCTTGAGATTCCCATGGATGGCTAGGATCCCCCCTCTAGGGGAGCACGTTTTGCTATTCTGATTGAGGATTGCCTTGTGGGTTTGTTTGTATTTGTTGTTCTTTAAGTTTAAAATGGAACCGTATAGTGGGGTCGGATAGTGTGGCTCGTAACGATGTTACCTCCTGTGCATGCTCGGCCGCAGCACCATGTGTTTTATAAATGTATATCGTATGCTCCTTTTATTGCTAGCGGCCGGCCGGAAGGTTGTAGGCCCATATTTGTATATTTTTTTGAGTCTTGTAATAAACGGTTTAAAAAAAAAAAAAAAAATGTGGCAGTAAGCTAGCTCTCTTCCCAGAAACCGTGCTTTTTGTGGTTTTCTGTAAATCTGTTCAGGAGTTTTGAAGATATTAAGCTTCGAAACATATAGATATCCGGACGACTGATCTCGTGGGAGTTCCGCAAATCAAAAAAAGAAAGCATTCTTATGGACCAAGTGGTCCTTTTTAACCCATTAGCTGCATTGCTCCTGCGGGAGTTCGCATTCCGATTGGTTGGCTGCAAACTGAACAAAAGCTTTTGTGGCGACCATTACAGAACTCGGTCCTCAGGGAGTGGGGGATTTGGTTGCATGGGCCCTTTGGCCAACTCCACGTCGCACAGCGAAGATAACTTCCTGCAGGAGGTTGGGCACAGTGCCTGGTCATGTGGGGGTTGGCATAGTTAGGTATGGTACATTTTTTAAAATCTTTTTTACATTTAAATAAAACCCTAGCACATCACTTGAAAAACCAAATGTTAAAGTAATATTATAGTTAAGTATGTTATAAAGATCTTAATTTACATTACAAAAACCCTTAGAAATGCACTGAAAAAAGCATAGATTAAAGTGATGTTATAGTTAGGTGAAAATGCCAGTTAAAATATAACATTGTAAACTCAAAAAACACTGACATTCACCAGTTACAGTTAACTTTAATAAATATAACTTTTGCCCTCGCCCCGCACTGCTTATGACATCACACATTACAACATTCATGACATGTTCTACAACATCTTTGATATCATCACTGATGACAACTGAAATTACATCACTGATGACATCACTGTGCCCTGCAGCACTGCTGCAGATGGCCAGCTATGGGGGAGGGGGTGGGATATATGGTGGGGGGGCTTGAGCAAAGGGCCTGGCCACAGACAGGCCCTAGGGCCCACCTTTACGCTGTACATGCTCAATATATAAACTTTGCTTCTTTGGGGTCTAAAGGCAACTGATCTTCAGGACCCCCAGATGAGTGCCCCAACGGAAGGTGGAAGCATCCATCACAGTTATGGTAAGTGCCGACAGGGGACAAAATTACCACCCTTCAGAGAGTTTCTTTGTTTCCCACAAGGCTAAATCCAGTGCAGTATGCTTGGAAATTATAATGGAATATGTTAGATCTCCCTGGTATTGCAACCACCATCTTCAGAGACAGCCCTGGAGAGCCCTCATCTGCCAGCCTGCACAAGTGACTAAGAGGATGCAGGAAGCCAACAGACTAAAAAGGGTCAGAGCAAGTCAGGACTGAAAAACAAGCACCCGGTTGAAACAACAGATACATGTTCCAAATTTACGGAATCCACTGTTGACGAGGGAATGTTCGTAGTGCAGTATTATCCAGTATTGCCCTATGAACAGGAGGCACTGGGAGAGCTCGAGGCGAGACATGGTGTTAGAAAAATGGGGTTCTTTCTTTTAAGCAGTTATGTAAAAATTAAGGATGACGTTCTCCATGTGGGCTTGGGGTCAATCTTTATTTTGACTGTTCGCATAACTGTAACAAACAAAAATATATCCTTTTAGGTTATCTTATCTACTGCGTGGATAGCTGTTTCTGTAGCTGGAAGATTTGACAGTTTTCGCCATTCTACTACAATAACTTATCTTTTCTTCTCCCTTTTCCTTCCCAGGTGCAGCTCCAGACAGGATGGACCCGCAAAAGAAAATAAACTTGTTAAGTAAATGAGTTTTAATGTGTTCTGGTTTTTTCCCCTTTTTCTCCCCCCTCAACAATATCTGAGATTACTTCCTCTTTCCAGTTCCTCAGTAATCCTTCTTTTACCCTCTCTAGTTGATTTTGAACACCCCCCAAAAATAATAAAATCTTTTTCCCAATGATCCTCAGGCTCTCCCTTTTGTTCTTTCTTCAAATCACAAGTGAATATTTAATAACCAAACTCTCGTCGAAAAAACAATATTATTAATTATAAAAAGTTCAAATGCTGTTTTGCCTGTAGGTTAATTTTGCTGACGATCGTAGTATCAGCAATAACCTTGGTGTTGTAATAATCATGTGCAGTTCCTAGCTTTTCTTAAAACATCCTCACAAACTGCGACTCCATCATCTGCGTGCACTGCATCCAGCTTCTAAATCGGACATCCACCTCGGATAACCATGGCCCTACAAGAGTGTGGCGGGAGCAGGTAGGGTCTCTTGTCTCAACTTAGACTGGGAGCCGCTGGACATTCGTCAGGTTTGAGGACACTCTCCACTGCTCTTCTAGAAGCTCTCCTGAGGCGGGGAAGTGTGACCTGGTCTCTCCTCCTATGGAAATCGAAAATAATTGCTGTTAGCATGAGCTGAAGCTATCTTGGTTGTGGCGTCCATTTTGTTAGCCATGTGATTCTTCCGTCTTCACTGTTGCTTGCCTTTCTATTCTGCTTGAGTCATCAGCTTTAGTTAACTCCTTCTATTCTAAGCTCAAGAAATGTAATGTATGAGCTCGGAAAGGCCTGTATCTGCTAGAATGCACCTGTTTGAGAATGTAACTGTCTATCATATCCTACTGATGTAAGCAGTTCGGTCTCCCTTCCCACTTTGCTGACTAAGTGATATCCATCTGCCCATGTTAGCCGATAGCTATTCCTGTGCATGTTTGCACCTTCTATTTGAGTCTACATGCTTACTCCAGAACAAACACTGTATACAAGGCCCATGGTCTGTGTATTCAAGCCACTACCTCCTGGAACACTTGAGGGTGTTGTATTGACGTGGTCTCACTCATGAGTGAATAAACTTGTTATTTTTGAATTCCAGCTTTAGTGCCAATCTCTTCTTTGTTGGTTTAAGGACCCACGGACAGATAAGGGTGAACCCCTGCACCAGTGGGCCCCTAAAAAGGCTCATTTCCACACTCCAAGAACTCCTTATTCAGCTTCCATCTTAGTTCTCCTGCTTTCAACCAGAGCCCTTCTGTGTTCGTGTTGTTTTCTCCCCCTCTCCTGTTCCATCCTCTTCCCGTTTTAAAGTTTGGAGGGGAAGAAGTGGGAGTCTTCCTTTAGAGTTTGTCTGTTTCTTTGTTTTTGTTGCCCGTCTTTATTGTTGATTCTTGTTTCTCTTCCCACAGGAGGCAGTGCGTCGTGAGGAGTCTTCGGGAAGAGGACCTCAGGAAATTTGTATTTCATGTGACACTTGATTACACTGATTGAAAACCTCAAGTCGAACAAAAGAAATGTTGACCTTTGCAAATGGTACAACACTCTTTGTTGCGGTGAGGCTTCAGCAACCAGTCGACAGGGAAAGGAAACAGAGCACTTCCTGCTGCAGGATACCCAACTATTCTGATTGAAGGAACTATCTGGAAGATGTTTTGGGGATGATGCTGGAAGGGTAGGGTAAACCCCTTTTCTACTATTTGGAAGACCCATTGTTCTTAAATAATTGCCTTCCGGAGTCTAGAAAAAATTATAACCCATCCTCCCTCTGGCTGTGCACATTCCTTCACAGCCAGGCTAGTATGGCTTTTCTGCTGGTGCAAGGGAAAAGAGAGAGAAGTAGGAGAACTTAAGTTATTTTGCATAGCTTTTTCCCAAGCCTCTTTAAGGGTGCATGAGGGGGCTGGGCTGTTGTTCCCTGGTAGCTGATGGAAATTGGCATTAGTGGTAGGGAAAGCCCCTAGAAAAATGTCTTGGTTTATGAAAAGTGCCTCTCGCTGATGCTTGGAGATCTAAAGACCAAGCTGTGAATTGACCCTCCTTGAACCTTTCTAAAGCAGCATCCACTTTTGTGCCAAAAAGTCTCTCACCACCAAAATAAAGGTCTATTAATGTATTTTGGACATTGTGGGAAAGCCTGAGACGTGAAGCCAAGCATAACTCCTTAGGGAGGTTGAAGACATGATCAACTGAGCAAAGGATTTAACAATGTCTAATCCAGCCTTTATTACATGCCGGGATAGAATCCATCCCACAGGGCATGCATCTAGGGATAAAGAAGGCATGCTGCAATCAGGGATCTTAGCCCTACAGTCCCAGAGGTGAATACTCTTTTTACCTAGCCGTCTAACTGTTTGGATTCTATATCAAAGGAAGGAGGGAGGAAGACACTCTGGTTTAGACTAGTGGTGGATGAGGCCTGAATTACTAAGCTCTCAAGAGAGGGGTGTAGGCAAAGATAGTATGGAACATTAAGTTCTGGCCTATATCTCTGTGCTATAGCTCTGTTTACTGATGAAGTAGTGGTAGGGCGTGACTGGTGGTCACTCACTGCCTCCATTAATGATTTATTAAAAGGAAGTAGGGGTTCATTAGATGGAACTGAGGTTTGTAGAACGTCTGTTAAAATGTTAAGACAATGCTGTACTGATGAAAGGGAAAGTTTCAATGTCTCTGCTGCTTTTTTGCGGAACTGCATGAAGAGAGGCTATTCCTGGTGGACCTGGACTTGTATCTAGGTCTATTTCAGAAGTGTCAAGTCCACTGGTTTCTTGAAAAGCTGTGTCTGTGGAACCAGACAGGGGGCTAAAGGGATTTAAACCTGCGCCCGGGCCTGATCTTGATCCAAATCTGATCTAAAAAGATTACGAATACTGTCCCAATAAACACTCAGTAATGTTCCTCCTCAAGGAGTCTTTGCATATCACTTCTCAACCTTACTTTTTTGACTAGGTGTAAAGCTGGCTCGAGAATTGGTATTATCAGTTGAGGCGTCAGTCTTGACGCCAGTGCCAGTGCTGGAAAGGTAGCAAGGAGGGGACGCAGCAACGGAATGATATTCGCTGGAGGGCACAGCACCATTGGGAAAATGAGTGTTGGAAGGGAGCCAATTAGAAACCCATACAGACCCATAGGGCCAGGTGGCACTCCAGAGGGGGGTGCAAACATTTCAAATATTTCGAGCATCGCTTAGAGGAATGATGCCGAACCCGTTCCTGGGTCTGGAAGCTCAGGGTAAGCTAGTATCTGCACTTAGAAAGGCTGAGGAGGTGGAGGTAGTAATGTCAGGACGGTAGAGTCAGTGAAGCAAGTTGAGGGGAGAACTCCAGCAAAAATGGGGCTGTGAAGTAGCCCTAGGAGGAGTCATAACTTTGGATTTGGATCGTCTAGGATGCCTTTTTCCCCCTCCAAGATTCTGATTAGGGAGAGGAGCAGGAAGGGGACTTGATCTTATCCTGGCTCTAGAAAAAGATCTAGTGCAGTGGCAACTTCTGTGGTTGTCCTTCACCTTGGCCATAAAAAGTTTGGCCTCTTGTTCTTTTATTGCCTTTAGATTCATCTGCAGGTAAAGATCACACTTCTTAAAAAGTTGTGTCTTGAGCCGAAACACCATAAACAAGAGTCATGAGTAGTTGTAATTGACATAAGTGCATCACATTTTTTACAGGGTTGAATCCTGACTACTTACGGCGTGACATTATCACTGCAGTGCACCAAATTTCTTTCCTCACATGAGATGAAGAGGAAAGCACCAGACCTGCGGCAAAATGCACAGGAAAAATGGAACTGATGTTGAGGAGCCAAGTTGGGCACTTTATGGCTCCTGTGAAATCACCTCGACTTCAATTCAAGAATCAAGTTGGAGCCAGCGACACATTCCAGTGCCAGAGAGCTACTGCAAAGGTTTACGGGTCCAGACTTTGCCTGGGCTAGTCAAAAGTGGGTAATCTGCAAGTAGAAGTATACATCAGCAAAATCAAACTAGAAGATTTTTCTCAGCAAAATATTTAGCTGACAATTACCATTTTCAAGTTGACTTTTCGCTAATTGTTTTTAGAAAAATAGTTTGCCAGAGAAAGAAGTTTGCAAAGTAAATTTGCAGACTATTTCCTCTTGTTAAACCTACTTTTGCAAACGATGCAAATTTTAAGAAATATATTAAGTTCTCCAAAGATTTTAAAGTATTCTCTCAAAGAGAAACTTATTGTCTGGAAGAGAAATTTTGCAAATCATTAATTAGAACAACGAAGACTAGGGCTTGTGTGCAGATGTTTGTAACATTAAGAAGATTGTCAAACCAAAGTACTGATTTTATAGTGGAGAATGGACATTTTCTTTTTTTTGGTTTTTAATTTATTTTTCTTTATTGCCATTAATAACTACAACAAAATTGAGCCATACATCATCATGAGTAATACCGTTGTTGGTTAACATCACATACCTCGCTCTATCCATTTACATTCCAAATTGTAAAGTGAAATGTATTAAAATCAAATCTCTTACAATGCCATTCCCATATCGCCACCTTTCTCCCTCCACAGAGACCCCCAATGGGTAGCACAGCATCAACATTTAGTCACTCAAGTCAGGTTCTGAGTCTTCTGGTGGTGGGGCACATATGTTTCCCCGAAAGGTATTCTAGTTACCCCATACACGTTTCCATTTTCGTGGGCATTCCCTATTAATAAAAACTGCCTTTTCCGCAACCATGGTGCTATCTAGGTCTAGGCACCATTGCTGATGGGTGGGGGCCACCTGTGCCCCCCAGTGTTGTGCAATGTTCCGCTTGGCCAACACGAAGGTCAATGTCACCCATTCCTGCGCAGCGCGGCAGAGATCTGTTGGCTCCCACACATTAAGTATACATCTACGTGGCTCAGGGGGGATATCAACTCCGCAGACCTGGATCACCGTGGCCAACACTGCCCTCCAATAGTGTTGAATGCTGGGACAGTCCCAGATGGTGTGATAGAATGTGCCTATAGATCCACAGCCCCTAAGGCAAAGTGGCGTATCTGCCTTCCCTATTTTGTGAAGTGTCGATCTTGTGAAGTATGTTCTGTGCAGTATTTTCAACTGCACGAGTTTCAGTCTGGAGGGGGTCGCAACCTCTCTCGGGGACGCAAGCGCCTCCTGCCAACCTTGCTCGTCCATCTCACCTATCTCCGCCTGCCATCTCTCCCTAAGGATCTGTGTAGGGTCTTTCTGGTTGTTAATCAGTTTGCGATATGTTAATGAGATCGCTTTTGTAGTCAGAGAATCAGTTAGCAAACGGTCCTCCAGAGGTGAAGACGTAGGCAGATCGCTTCCCGGAGGTATGGCCCTTGTAAGGGCATGTTTTATTTGTAAGTACCTATATTGCTCTGTCTCTGCCATCTGGTACATTGATTGGAGTTGCGCAAACGTGACCACCTCCCCCTTTTCCACAGGTCGCCCACCCTGGAGATGCCTATCAGATCCCACTGTTGAAAACCCCTGCTCTTACGTAGCTTACCAAACCGGGGGGAGTCCCACAGTGGTGTATGTTGAGTTATCACCCACTCCCATCCCAGTGCTCGCTGTGCTCTAAACCAAACCTGCACCGTATGGGCCGTAGGGCCAATCAATATGCTTATTTTTGATTTATCATATAGGGCGCTCATTATTCCGTCCGCGCCCATCATGTGTCTATCCATACGTAATGCCGGTTCGTCCTTGGGGGGGTCTGCAGCCATTGATTGATCACTATAAGTTGGGAGGCCCAGTAATATAGATTGATGTTTGGCATCGCAATGCCACTGTCATACCAGCTCCGCATTAGTTTACGCACAGCTATACGATAAGGTTTCCCCGCCCATAACAGGTGACCTACCTCCGCCGCAATGGCTTTGAAATATGAGTCGGGTATTGGCATGGGTGTGTTCTGTATTGCGTAAAGAAACCGGGGGAGGGCCATCATTTTAAACAACGCAGCCCGCCCCAACATTGTCAGCGGGAGGGAGTGCCAATTCTTTACGTCACTCTTTAGCCTCTGCAGCGGCAGAAGCAAGTTACGTTCTGTAAAGTGTGCGTGGTTTGGTATGATGTGGACGCCATCTTTTTGGGTACCCATTAGAAGTAAGATAATTGAAGGCCGGGTGACAGCAAATTTGCTGGCAGATAGATTGTGAACATACAGCATCAGCTCACAAAAAGGTATGTGTCTATCAAAAAATTAATCTCGGCCAATGTGGTGGTCAGATATATCCTCAGTCGTGGTGCATTATTCGGATAGAAATAAGATCAAAGCAACACTTGCGTGTATCAGAAAAGAGGCCCAAAAGAGATACAAATAGCCTAGGGACAGGGTGGCTGTTTTTGTGATCAAACTCAATCAACAGTGTAAACAATAGACGGAAAAATGGAAAAGGTGGCATGAACAAGGAAATGCCCAAACCAACTGCTTTCTTGGTTTGATCCGGTAGAGTTCTTTCTTGTCAACTTCAGAGGTTTTAAGACTGACGCTACTAGATTCAAATTATGAGCTGCACATTTTCGCAAAGGATACATTAAAGCAAGAAAGATGGGGATACATTATGTTCATTGCTCTTGGAGTCTACTAAAGAAGTAATATTTGGCAGGCAAGAGATTAAAGATTAAAAGCACAAGCTGACAATTTAACATCAAGATGGTAAGAGTAGGAGGAAATGTAAAAATGTCAATGAAACGGAGCTAAAACATTTTGAAGGAGACTTGTTTCCATCACCAAGACAGAAGACTGAATCACATCATCAACTGACTTATGTCATGGTGAGAAACAAAATGTACCAAGAATGTCCTCTGCTATTTGTGGAAAAGTTATAAATGTGAATTGTGAGTCACAAGAACAAAAGCAAACATTGATTATGCCACTTATTGTATTGTTGAAATGAAATAAAGATAATTCACTACCATCTGTACTCCAACTCCTTTTAACCCTCGTAAGCACACAGATAACCTAGAGAAAGGCAGCAACATACAGCACGTTACAGCCGTATATGTACACATTTGTTTTACAGTTTATTACTGTGAATCAAATCACTCCGGGTGTCACTGCACTGTACAACGAGGATGAGACACAATGCAACTAAAGTTACAAGAATAAGTAGTAAACACAGCTTAAAATGCAATCATTAACAGTTAGTTTGTTTGAAAGAATTAATATAATGAATTGATAATGACAATATTTGCCAATAACAATGATAATCTAATACTCTTAACCAACACAACTATTGGGTCGTTATGGGAACAGAAAATCTGGGCCAGAAAAGCCATTATAACCTCCAAGATTACGGAAAACCATTATATATAGAAGCACACAACCCTGCCAGCAACATCTGGAAAGGAAAAACGGAGTAAAGAGGGATAAAGAAAGAAATAACTCTGGGAAACATCCCCAAACTGGAATGCTACCTTAGAGAATGGTATGTCTTCAACTAGAATATAGGAACTATTGATCCTGTGACACTATATATGCCATGACAGAGTAAACTAAAGGGATCTGTACTGTTAAAACATGATACCTCATCTAGAGTCTCAATGCCTGCTCAGAAGATACAATGTAAGGAAATTATCCATAAACGCCAGGATATTTCCAAATCACAAAAGAAGGTAGGGTAGACCGAAATTCTAAACCACTGTTAATCAATATTTAAGGAGAAAGACGAAGCCTAATACAACGCAATAGAAATGTGATTTATGGCCATTGAGGAGGAGACACAAATCCTAAATCATACAATGTGTATACCACATCCATGTTCATTTAATAAGAAGCCAAAGACAATAAAAGAGCCTAATTATTTTTTAAAACTCCTAACGCAAATTTTAATTGCATAAACCTTGTCATGACAGTCAACAGTTCTTCTCTGACGAAGCTTCACCCCTAAAGCCAATTTTTGGTAAAAACCCAAAGCTTTATGGAACTGTACGAATGCATATATCCCATTCAGTGTTGTAGCTACAGCTCATGCAAGAAACAGTATAACAAGCTAGTGACCTCAGGAGAGAACCTTGGGGGGGACGGACACGTCTATTTAAGGAACTACCCCCTCCCCAACACTAACCGAAACCGTTCAGGTGCCAAGACTTATGTTAGGCTTCAGAGGATGCTAGTTACAATATTTGACTGAGTACATTATAGAAGCAAACAAAAGCATAATGACTGCTGTACTCCTAAAACAAAGAAAAGAGCTCAATCACCGTGACAAAGTACACCTACAATGATCCAACATGTCTCCCGTGAACATCAGCCAAAACTTGGTTAAGCAGTAGAAAATGGTGACAAATTGACAATAGCAGTTATCAGCAGCACATTAGGAGGGAATACCATAATTTTTCATGTTAAATTTCCACTTTCTGGTGAGTAAAAGATGTCTCCTTTCATAATCACATACTACTTAAACTCCAACATTTTTCAAAGGGACCAAACAACATTAGTCTATTTTCTGACCCAGATCGATGTTCCCATCTAAGAGGCCACACACTGAATTCTATAAATGATGTAATGGTTACTATGTAATGGAAGACAGCTGGAAAATAAAGTGAAAATGAACACTATATATACACTTGTAGATATATATATATAACGTTTAGTTTGTTACTACATTAGAGATAAGATGGAAATAACCGCAGTTACATCATGCAGCACATGTTAGTTGCGAACAGATTGTTTGCTGAGCAACTTTTTCTATAGGAAAACCAGTAGTAACGCTCAAAATAGCAGCAAGCCTCATAAAATACTTGATGTAATCGCTTAGGGATGTCAATGTAGCGAGCTCAACTTCTAAGTGAAAGCAATTTGCAGTTCAGATGTTTACCGCACACATGGTTAAGAAATAAAATTAGCGGGCACACAAAAGCTTGCAAAACTTAGGAAAATTGTGCATACTAAAAATATAGCATTAGTTCTTAAACAGCCAGGCAAATGTGGCAATGTGTAAGCCGTTTTAATTATGTTTTTTTATTTTTTAAATGAATGTACTACCAAGGACAGAAAGATGTTGTACCTGTCTCGATATCCTTAACCGGGATTGATACTGCTTTGAGGAGGAAACAGAGTGAAAGAGACAAATTTGAAGTGAAAAACAATGAATTTTACAATGTTGCCATCTCAGGAATCTTGGAAGCCCTAACATTATTCACAATGCATTAAATTGAAAACAGAGATGTCTAATTCTATCTGCCTCGTAATGAAGTCGAACTATTATCACACACAATTGAACCAACTTTTTAAATCTCTCTACAGAGAAAATTAATTTATCTGACAGTGACTTCCGCTCTCATACTGTAGGTTGTGGTATATCCTCGGAGCACTAATACTGCTGGGGAAATATGATACTGCAGGGCTTGGTTTTTGCCCAGAGCATTATTAAGGCATCACACCTCTGCAGACATGTGGGCAAGTGTATTTACCAAACCATTTCCCAGTTCTGACGTTCACTAGGTTTTTGGTGGCAACATTTGTCTGAGGAAACAGCACGGTTAGTGCCAGATTATTGCAGAGATTTTAATCCCGATTTCCTATTCAGCCCAGCCAAGTTACCAAGCAATAGGAGTTAGACTAACGCATTTTCATGCTGGTGGTCGCAGCATCGCACTAATAATGCAGTAGTTACGCACATTAGAGCTCCTGGTGCCTACATGTGTGCGCTGAGGCTTTGCACTATTTCTAAAAACAGTAACCCTTGGATTGTTCTGTGCTGCTGACTGCGTGCCCAGCTTAAACACTATTGTGAGCCGGGCTGGGAACGGTGAGTGCGGCTAGGCTACTAATTGTTAAGTAGCTTTGGCAACATTTGTTTATATTGAGGGAAAAAACAAATTGACCCCGCCTTCCTGTGCCACATGGATCCAAAGTAGCAGTGCGTCATGGTAATATGTTAAAGACGGCACCTTTTTTCCAGAATGTCATAATGCCTGATTGGCCCAGGCAGGCTCTGTAGAGCGCGCATCGCATGCAGTCTTGATGTGGAATGCAGTATGGACCAATTTTATTTAGTAATGGCAGACACCTTTAAATATTAGGCACAAACACTCCTCAGAGTCGAGGTCACAGGTGCTCAGCAAAACAAATTCCTAAGAAGAATAGAATTACATTTAAGACAGATCACTCAAAACAATATCATTATAAGGGGCAACCCATCATCTACACCACCTCTGGACCTCAAATGTTTTGTCCAGATACAACATGAAATGATCTTCAACATTAGGACAAGCTAAAGGCAGAATCAAGTTGCAATGATAGAATTTCTTCAGTTCTGTTTTTAAAGAAAATGGATTTATCCACGATTCTTGATCTTGACATGGGCCAACTTCTTCAAAAGTTAAGAATCTATACAAGCAGAAGCATAAGAGGCTACAAGATTCAGCTTTTACAGAATCAGTCACAAAGCGATTCAGCTCTTACAGAATCAGTCACAAATTACTCTTTTATAGATGGAGAGAAATAAGGGTGGTAACCTAAGAACCTCTGATAAATATATAACCATGTTTAAGAAATCAACTCACAGAGCGATTAGGGGGAGGGTTTACTCTTGTGTGAGCAGTAATGGAGCACTCGTCACCCAGAGGGACAGACCCACAAAGTTAAATAGATTTTTTCCATTAGCTATCTTTAGTTCACCATTGATAATGTGGTGTCAGTTTCTTTCTGCCCTCCGACTATACAAAAAAACACGGAGCCTTAAGAAACCCAATTGTGATGTTTAGCATACATTTGTTTGTGTGAAGATATCCAGAATTGCAAATATTTATCAACATAAACCTCAACATGAGTCCCTTCCAGAGAGCAGATAGGTAAGAGGGCAGGTGCAGAATCTGCCTTTAGATAGTCTCCCTACCAGAAAAGGTGTTACCGAAGGTAAGTAACTTGTTCTTCTGATAGAGACTTCTAATCATAGGTTCCTCACCTTTGGAATAGATACCAGACTAGTACCTTTTAGGAGGTGGATCTGTGGACTGACTCAAACTAGGAAATCAGCAGGACCGATTGGGAAAAATGCCCTTCTCTCCTGACCAAACTATCTAAACAATAATGCTAGGGGAACGTGTGCAAAGATGCCCACACTGCAGCCTGACATATATCGAACAACGGTACAACTTACGCCAAAGTAGCCTTTGTCCTAGATGAATGTGCATGCCACCCTGGAGGCTGTTTTCTGGCCAGACTATAAAAGAAAATGCATAACACAATCAACTTAGAAATTGTTGTTTTTTGTACTGCCTTACCCTTTTTTACTCCTAAGAATACAACAAAAAGTTGTTCATGTTGTCAAAAATCTCTAGTTCTCTCCAAATAAACACTGAGAGCTCTCTAGGGGCAAAACAATGCAACCTTTCCTTTTACTTTGTAGGATGAGGCACTGCATAAAAAGATGACAAAGTGATGGATTGCCCTACATGAAAAGGCATGACTACTTGAGAAAGAAATGCTGCTCTTGTGTGAATGACCAATTTATCAGGAAAGAAGGAAACATAAGGAGGCACTGATGACAAAGCGTGAAGTTCACTTACTCACCTAGAAGATCTAATGGCTATAAGGAATTCTGTTTTTAGAGTCAACAAACACAAAGAACAACTGTGCATATGTTCAAAAAGTAAGCACATTAGATAGGTTAAAATTAGATTCAAATTCCATTGTGGCATTGTAAAAGGAACAGGAGGAAACATATGGATCAACACCTTCAAAAAACGTATCACAACAGGTGATTTAGAAAATGACGGTTGATCCCGTAAATGCAAGAAAACCAAAGAAGCTGCTAAATAACCTTTACCTGTAGATACTGCCAGACCCTGCTGAAAGGGAAGCTTGTAAGGGTTGGTTCTGACGTGAGGCACACTACACCACAAACTTCTTCCAACGTCCATCATAAACAGCCTTTGTAGATGGACACCTGGCTCCCAGAAATACACCAACTTCTGGAGGAAGATCATATGTTAAAAATTGCCTCAGCTTAATCTCTACGCATGGAGTTGTAACCCACATGGGCTCGGGTGCAGAACCTGATCCTGCTGTTGTGACAGGAGGTGCTCTCGCAGATGCAGCTGAATCAAAGGACTGATGCTCATGGCCAGAAGTTCCAGATACCCCTCTCCTCGCACAATCCAGAGCCACAAGGATGACTTGGGTTCGGTCTCTTATGATCTTCTTGAGTACTAAGGGCAGGAGAGGTAGTGCGGATAGGCATATAGGAGTCCCGAGCCCCAGTGAAGGTGAAAGGCGTCTCGTCTCCTAGACAGAACTGCTTTGGGTACTCCAACATGCAAAATCTTGACACTGCGTGTTCTCTAAAGTGGCAAATAGATTGTGCCAGGGTTCTCCCCATCATTGGAAGACACTCAGTGCCAACTCTAAGCACAAATGCCATTTGTGATCCGCTAGGTATCATCAGCTGAGTTCGTCCCCTCGGACCTGACCACTCCCAAAGATGGAGAGCTTCCAGACACAGAATCCATGAACCCACTCTGCCCTGTTTGTTGCAATACCACACGGCAGTCACATTCACCGTGAGTAACTGTACTTGTTGCCCTTTGATCTTTTAAAGCCAATCGGCTTGCCTAAAGCTCCAAGGTATTTATGTGAAGACGAGCTTCTGCAGGAAACCAGTGTCCTCTGATCTTAATGTCCCCACATGACCTTCACAACACATTAAAACGCACCCATCACAAAATGCTGGTCTGGGTGGTGCAAGGGCTGTATCCACTTTTCCCCAAACAATCTAGAGCCATCAAATGGCATATCCATTAAAGAAAGATGGACATTCTTGGAAAAACCAGTTGAATGGATCCAAGCATGCCTTCTTATCACCAGACTGGTCTCAATAGCTAGACCCAAATAATCAGTGTATATAGTCCAGATTTTATAGAAAATCTTGCAATACAGTTTCCATTTGTAACCAAACTTTGCAAGATTTTCCAAGTGTCCTCTGGTATTGCCGTTAAAACATCAGCAACTCTATACCACAAAGCATGAAAATAATTTCCCAAATGACAGGAAGTATTTACCAGTCGTAAGGCCAAACTTGTTGAAGAAGAAACCTTCTTTGTATAAGCTTCCATCTTTTTAGACTCCCTATCAGGTGGAGGGGTTGGAAAAACATTCAGATTTGTACGAGTTGTGGAAGCCTGTACTATTAAACTCTCCAGAGTTGGATGTTGAAGGTGTAAATCTGGATCTCCCGGGGCTGGACGGTGCCTTCTCGCAATCTGCTTGTTTAGATGAAAGGCAAGATCCAATCTTAGCCCAAGAGCCCATCACAACATCTGTTAAGGCCTCATTAAATGACAATAAAAGCTCCTGTGAAGCCCATTGGATTTAAAATCTCAGTCAATTAAGTAATTTTACCCTCTTGTGCTAAACTAAATCAAGAGTTTCTTCTGCTCTGAGTATGACAAGTGCAAAGGATGATGTCTCCTCAGTAGCCATAACTGGTGTAGGTGATGATAAACCTACATCAGGAGAAGAGCCAAGACCACTAGCATCTTGCAAATCCTGCAAAATATAATCTTGAAGATATTCTGCATAAAAAAGATACTACTCTCAGGAAAGATCGAGGTCTAATCTAGCGTACTCCATAGTAGAAGGCAACAAACCTTCATAATCTCATAAAACAATCAGATCCCCCATTGTCGTTGGTGACGCCGATCCCAGCATCGTCTGCGACCTTGAATGAGGAACCTGTAGCATCAAATACGGTGCTGATGAGAAGAAAGACGTAGGTTCCATAACCACTGAACCAGAAGCTGTTGGTCTCAAACCCGAAACAAAAGGCGTCAAGAAGGAATCCATCGACATGTGACCAATTGGAGTCCTCTCCGGATCCGTGGCATACCAGTAGGATCTGGATTGACACCAAAGATCAAGTCCGTAGTTTTCCTAAACTGTTGGAGCTGAACTGGCGTTGCTACCTTAGTTATTGGAGGTAAAAAAGGAAAAGATGTCAAAGGAGGGCCCCTAACTGGACAACAACTTTGAATGAAAGTCCCCTGTACCTCATGCGACTCCGAATTGAAGGAACGATGAGTGATGCAACGCCGAAGAACCATGCTCAGATTTCTTATGCTTCTCACAGTTCTTTCTTTACTTACTTGACTTCTACAAAGTCCCATCTTAAGACCAACCTCTTGATGGAAAATGAGACTGCTCTTTTGACCTTGACCAAGATTGACGAGCAATGGACACTGGACATGACTGTTTTCAATTTACTAAACTGCCCTACTGCACGTTTTGTTTCTCACTTCCGAATCGTCTTCTTGTTCATCTTGGCACACGACGAACATGACTGAGTCGTGGCTGGGACCAAGATACCGCAAACCGACATCATGGCACTGTGACCGACATCTACTGGTTACAGGTCATACATGGTTTCGAACTTTAAGGTTTAGGTGACATCTTGCACACAAAAAATTAAGAAATTAAACGATAACCAAACGTCAAATTAAAGTTGGAGCTCTGGATTCATGTCAGTTGGCGCAGAAAGAAAGGAACTGACATCAGCGTGAGTGAGTGACATATGTATGGAAGCCAACGTCACGGCCGCATGAGAGTTAGTCGCACACGGAACCATGACTTTGCACAACACCACTTGTCAAAGCTGGAGGACAATGCTATGCAAAAGTTTACATATCAAGTCTGATGCCTGTAGGTATTCAAAAGGTGAGGAATCTGCGGTTAGAAGTCTCTATCAGAAATACATTTCAGGTCAAAACTGGGTTTAAATAAAAAAGAGAAAAAGGTAGGAGCAAAACAATAAGGCTGTTTCAGTGGTTTAAGACTATCTTAACAAAACAAAAGTCACCGGAATCTAAGTGTTCAATAAATAAAGGAAACAGTAACTGTAAAAAATAGAATCATCTTGATTCTTAGTCAAACCTGTGTTTGAATCGGTAGCTGTACCTGGCGAGCTGTGCGGAATCTGGGTAGTTATGAATTGAATCTCTGGTGGCAAAGAATGCAGAAAGTAGAAGAAGTTACAAATCTTTCAAGGTAGTTTGAAGCTGTACGAAAAGTCTGGGATGTTCAGTTGGGAAAGAAGAATTAAATCTCCACCAACAGCCATTAAATAGCAGGGCAGTCATCATACAAGCAAAGAAAACAATATTTTCTTTAGTAGTGGCTTTTTGGTAACCTCGGGCTGGGTGCAGTCATCTAGTGCACCCACCAAATCACTGCATCCTTTGGTGGGTCAACTGACATTTCAAGCTGGAATCCTTAACCCTAAATAACTTCAAGGCAAGTTCTGGTATTTAGACTGGAAGCCTGCAGATGTGGTACGTTGTTCCAGATTTGATGGTTCAAGTCAGTAATGCCATCTGTTTGCAATCATCAGTAAAGCAGTGTCTTAACATCAGCATATCACACTACGTGAAAGGGTTTCCAGGTCTTTGGAAATTTTGAAAGATCTTCAGGGCAATCTATACAGAGCACTGGCCACTGAGCCTGTGTAGGGTTTCACCCACAACAATCTGAGTGTTATGACCTCGCAACCCCCATGGGTAAGTAGGAAATTAGACTCAGAGGACAAGCAGGGTCCTCACATTATTTTTTTTTATTGAGAACAGGGAAAATAATGGACATAGTAGCAAATCAATTCACGCATATACAATCAGATAATTTAGCCGAGGAAACCATTCTTTAAAAAAACAAATTTCAGCAAGGAATTTTATAGAGTCGAGAAAAGTATACAGTTAATTGATAATGAATACAGTCAATCAAATATAAAATATCATTCTCAAAATTTCCCCTTTCTCTCTAAAAAAAAAACTCCCTTTAAATCTTTTACATTATTTTAATTAATATAAATTTTCTAAACCAACCCAATTATATTAAAAAACATTCTGATATAAAGTGCGTATAAGTCTAGCAGCAAAAAATACCTCCAACCACCTTGAGGACCTTACTCAAAACCTTCGTAAAAAAAAAAATTCGAATATTACCCAAAGTGCATTGTGCAGTATAGAATTAGGAAAGATTAGGATTTTTTTTTTCCAAACACCCCTAAATTTCACAATAGCTCCAACACGTTTTGGCATAGGCCTTCTCAAATCTGCAGGTCCGAACCATTTTGTTAAACCAATGCTCAATATTAGATTTTTTATTGGTTCTCCAGTTTTGGCGAACCAGTGACCTGGCAACAGCAATATAAATTAATATAAAATACTGCTGGTTTTTGGTTAAACTCTTTACCTCGCCTGAGGAACCAAATAACACCAGCATGACTGATGGCTCAATTCTTACAGATAGAATCAAAGAAATCTCAGCAAAAACCCCTTGCCAGAACTGTCGTAGATTGTTACATTCATAAAATATATGTACCCAACCACCCTCGCCCTGTTTGTTACATCTAAAACATTGATTAGAACACGTTTGAAACATAGTGGACAATCTCTGAGGTGTATAATACAGCAATCATCTTGACAAAAAATTCATCCTCTTAAAATTAGCTCCTCTGAGTGCTTTACTTGCTAACTCACAGAGCTGCTGCCATTCTTTAACATTAAACCTGCAACCTGTTGTAGAATAAATTCTTTGAAGCTCTTTCATCATAATCTCATCAGAGTGGGCCTTTGGTGGAGTAGGCAATACCAACAGCCAACCCCCATCATTTTATTTGCCATTTGTTTAGCAATTTGACATGTGATTTCGCCCATCGTTAAATAATTAATTTTAAGAACATTGGCTAGCTGTAGAAAACTCAGAGAAAGGGCAGTGGTCATCGTGATAGTTCGCATTTGGACTGTTTCCCAAGTAATTAATGTTTCATAATTATAAAAATCCCCGAGCTGTCCAAAACCTAATTCTTGCCAAGCCCGGAGGAGACCTCTAGACAATATGAGACTACCAACTTCAGTATCCTGTATAGGAGTATATGCATGAATGGCCGGAATGCCTCGTACTTTAATAATAGCTGTATTCTTTCGGCAAGACACAATATTACCTTATATCTTTATTTCGTAGGGAGTTTCGCCTGCCGTAGAAAAACAGAGTCTTATAACACTCTCCTTCAACATTTTTATTAACCAAAAATTGTCATAAACGGATTTTTCCTCATCCAATTGGGAGAGTAAGTTGGCTAAAGAAGCCTGATAGTGTGTTAAAAAATGTGGAAGTGCCAATCCTCCTGATGCAACATCCAGTTGTAATGTTGCCATTTTGACCCGGGGGTGTTTATTATTCCAAACAAACTTCCTAATTATTTGATCTAGCTCCTTAAAATAATGCTTTGGAACCCTCAAAAGAAGATTAACTAAAACAATGGGAGTATCGACATCTTGATCATCGATATCCTCCCTATTAAAGATAATTGAAGCAACGACCACTTATCTAATAATTTTTTCACTTTCGTGAGCATACCATTATAATTCAAGGAAAATAGTTGTCCAAAATCACTTGTAACTTGTATCCCCAAGTATCTAACTGGATGCGATGGTTTTAACTGAATAGAAGATGGAATATCTGAGGGAATCACATTGAACGTTAAAATTTCCGTTTTCGCTTGATTAATCTTATATCCACCCACCTGTGTGAACCTCTGAATTTCATTTAAAGCATTGTGTATATTAGTTGCCCCTGCTTTCAGATATAAAATAATGTCGTCTGCATAGGGCTTAATTTTTGCCATGCCCTCTAAGGGAGGCAATATCATGACGCTTTCCCGGACTCTTACCGCTAGAGGCTCAATAAACAATGAAAACAAAAGAGGGGATAATGGACACCCCAGACGTGTCCCACGCTTGATGTTAATTTTACCGGCTTCTAAACCATTAATAATGATTTTAGCTTCTGCATTAGAATATATTTATTTTAGCATTTGTAAAAATTCCGACGGAAAACCAAACTTTTCCAAAATAAAAAATAAAGCCCTCCAATCTACCAAATCAAATGCCTTCTCAGCATCCATCATCATAATTACGGCATTAGATTTATTAATAGAAAAATAATCAATAGCTTGAGCTAAAAAATATGTCTTAGATGCCATCGAGCGCCCTGGAATAAAACCATTTTGATCACTGTGAACCAATTGCTCTGCACATGGGGCTATCCTTCTTGCCCAGATTTTCATGAGCAATTTACAATCTGTATTTAACAGACTAATAGGACGGTAAGAACTGGGGTTACAAGGATCTTTATCTTTTTTTAAAAAAATGACTAACACTTATTCCTTAAAGCTTTTGGGAATACCTATACCTTCTTTAATTTGAATAAATAGTTTTACTAGAAAAGGTAATAGTTCTTCTTGAAATGCCTTATATATTTCCACGGGAAACCCGTCCATCCCAATGGCCTTAGCGTTAGGCATACTTTTTAATACAGATTGAATTTCTAGAATCCCTATCTGACCATTTAACATTTTCAAATGCTGCTGTGACAATAATGGTAGCTCAAATGCTTCAAAATAATTCAATAATTCCTCCTGAACTATCACGTGTTTCTCCATAAATTTGATTAAAATATGCTAGAAAAACCTCCGCAATGGCTGACTTATCCTCTTCTAATATACCTGTTGTCAAATTTTTAATTTTGGCAATTACTTGGGCAGCTTTTTGACATTTTGTAGACCACGCCAAGAATCTGCCAATATGTTGGCTTTCCTCGTATACTTTTTGTTGATATGCCTTGCTACCTGCTATTTCCTCTAATAAAAAAAAAAATCCTTCAGATTGTCTTTAACTCTTGGTAATTCTTGCAGTTGTTCTTTTCTTATAGCTTTGGGAGTATCCGTTAAAGTTACATTCGACCTGGCCTCTTCGACGGCAATCTTTAGTTCTGATATCTTTTGTTTCCTTTGATTACTAAGGTTTGCCTTATATGATATAATTTGACCTCTGAGAGTAGTTTTAAAAGCCTCCCAAACCACAAACAGAGGGGCGGAGTCTATATTAAACCGAAAAAACTTCATAATAAACCCTCTGGTCTCTGTCGTCCACGTAATGTCTTGTAATAAAGATTTATCAAATTGCCATCTAGCCCGCTTTTTTATAGAGATTTCTAACCTCAACGTAAATGAAACTAAAGAATGATCTGAAAAAGAATTAGCCAGTATCTCCGCCGGACCATTGGCAACCGATTTATCTACTAAAAAAGAATCAAGTCGGGAAGCTGACCTATAGCTTGCCGAATAGCAGGTAAATTATAAAAGACTAGGATGTCCCTGTCTTCAGGGATCTGTTGATGAATAATCTTTTAAGAGACTAATCATCAATTTTGCCGTTTTAGGCTTAAGTTGGCCCTTTGTCTTATTAGATGTATCTAATGCCAGATTTTGGATAAAATTAAAATCGCCGCCCAAAATTAATATCCCTTCCATTTGTGCCACTAATTGATATATTTGACCTAGTGCTACTGTATCATCCTCAATAGGACCATAGTAATTAACCAAATCCAAGACTGTCCCCTGTAACATAACTTTCGCCCAGAGCCATATGCCTTTCGTATTTCGTCGAACCTCTTTGACATGCCAGTCATAAGTATTAGATAACAAAATACCTACTCCTCGAACAGCTAAATTGGCGGATGAAAAATATGCCTGCTGATACATTTTTAGGTCTCGCCTGACCCAGCGCATGTGCTGGTCTGGCGAGACTTATTGAGAGGGCTCCAAAAAGTGCTACCAGGCCAGCCTAGAGCTACAGTGCATGTGCACGGGCGCGCGCGATGCTTTTACCACGATTACTTTCACTTTCGCGGCCGCACGTCCGCTTTGATGTTTGATCGCGATCACTTTCGCTGCCGCACGGCCGCTTGGCATAGCCACTAGGTCTCGCTTTTGGGACTTTATAAGTATTTAGTTATGCAACTGTTGCATGGCTAAACACTTATAAGGTCCCAAAGGCGAGACCTATTGGCTATGCCAATGCTTGTTGGTCATGTTATCTTTGGGGTATTAGTCCTAAAATGTGGCTCTTGTAAATATATAATCCCAGGCGAGAAGGCACGTACCCAATTTAGAATAGCTCCACATTTACGCGGATTAAGTAGCCCATTAACATTACAAGTGACAATTTTTATATTTTGCATTTCTGACCCCCTTTTATTTGACTTCTTCGAACTCTCCCAAAGACTTGAAGCTTAACATTCCCAGAATGACCTCTAGTAATCCCTCTCTGAGATCTCCTCTTCCCAAATGAAATGATTCTTACAGCTTTATATTTTCCCTGTTCCTTTTTTACTATACCTACCCCTACCCCACCCTGGTTCCCACCCCAGCAACCCAACCCCAGAAATGTGGACATCCCCACAAGCCACATTCCCCCCCCCCCCCCACTACACTAAAGAGGTGACTTGTGCCTGCACCCTGGGTGATCTGCCCTCCCCCACACCACTAAAAGAGAAGAAAAAGACAAAGCAAACAAACCCCCCTTTCAATCATTAACCAATCAAAAATAATCAAAAATAACACCAATTCATTTTACAACGGAAATCTCTCTCAGTAAATCTTGAGCCTCCTCTATTCATGAAAACATGTGAAATTTCCCATTAGCCAGCACTCTTAACTTAGATTGTTGTGCAATCGATGCCTGAGCCCCCTGAGCTTTAAACAAATACAGTAACTTCAAAAACTCCTTACGCCTGCGGGCCGAACAGCAGACCTATCAGGGAAAATTAGACATTTGGTCCCCTCGTTGATGGAAAATTGCCTTTGATGAATTGCTTTTGACAAAATATTTTCCTTAACTCTGTAATCAGCAAAGTTAATAAGAATTGTACGAGGGAAATTAGAATTAGGAATGGAATGAGCCGGCACTCGATGTGCCCTTCTTAATGTTAGGCCTCCGGTGAAATCTGGGAGCACTTTATGTTTGACAAAAGTTTCAACCCATAAAAGAGTATTGCTTCCCTCCGACCCCTCGGGCACTCCAACAATCCACAGATTAGATCGACGCAAGTGATTTTCTAATTCCTCAAGCTTGTTCTCAAGTATAGCTTTATCTGAGACTGCCAAATTAATTTTCTGAATCATAGAGCTCATTTGATCCTCTAGCTGAACTATCCTCTGTTCAGCTTCCTAAAACCTCACAGGAACACTCGCAACTGATTCTTCAATTTTTTTTCTAAACGAAGATGTAGAGCAGCTAACTCACTTTCCTGACACTTTTTCATTGCCCTGATCTCATCCAATATGAGATTAAGTAGAGTCTTTATTTTGAGCTGCTGTGTATTAGCTTCACTAGATAGATATTCCAAATCCTCTTGTGAGCCTACTTTCTCCAAATCAGCTACTTAACGCATTCTCTCCTTTAATAGCTGTGATGTTTCTTGGAGCTGAGACTGGTTTGCTGGTTGTTGGTCTAAAGTTGCAACAGAAGACACTTGCTCAAGGGGCATAGGCTGGTCAGATGAGGCCAGTAAGCGTCCAACTCCTTGCCGCTGACCTTCTTCATCTAGCTGAGCACGTACTGGGTGAACAGGTGCTGGTTGAGCAGAGGCTGGTTTAGTAGTCTGAAAAGATGAAGAGACATGTAATATTTCCAGGGGATTTATTACAATATCCTTTTCAGGTGACATATGCATATGCAGTACCGTATTTAAATGTGATGAGTCTTGATCCGGTGTAAGCTGAATGCTCTTTCATAAATAACGGATAATCTTTACAGTTTTTTTGCTCCACGTTCCTTCCACTCCCTGGCGTTAACTCATCGGACTCACCCGACTACCCCTTTCCTCCATCTTTAGGTCCTTCCATTACAAAAGCAGGGTCCTCCCCCCTTTGTTGTAACTCGGACTGCATCTCAGGGATATCTTCTGTGGAGCTCTCAAAGCTTGAATTCATAACTGAGACGTTCGCTGCGGTTGGGGCTTTAGCAGAAGATGCCCCACCTTTCGCTTGCATCATTCGTTTTTTTGCTTTCTGCCCCGTTGTAGAATCCACTTCAGCTACTACATTGGTTTGTTTCAAATATCTCCCCATTATACTGAACACTGAACACTCCAAGCAGGTAGTCAGATTAAACCACTGCCACTTAGGTTTAAGCAATTTTGGTATCCGCATATTCGTTATCGAATTATTTTTGGCGTTCACGGACAGCTCCTTTCTTCTCCGCTACCCTCCGACAGACTGCTGCCTTAGCCTCCTCTCTCCTCCTATCTGCTCGACTGAAATTGAAAGTACGATTTTCCCTGGTTACTTTGTTTAAATCGGTTCCAATCAACTACCTGTTGTTTACAAACAGCCTCTCTGCACTCTACGCTTTACCGTTTTTATTTTTGTCCTCATATGTATTATAAAACTGGCTTGTGTATCTTACTTTTTACAGGCAGCCCAACAGCCCCTGTACCCCCTGCATTACCGGAGCAGCTTTGTTTACCTTCGTTTACTTCTGGGGATCCAGTTCATCAGCTTTGTTCAAAGGGGATTTCTGCCACACTTCAAGGCAAAAGAAACGCTTCTTCCGTATTTTCTCTCAGCAGCGCTCGGCGTTCACCATACACATCGCCATTACACTCCAGCCCAGACTCGGCCGAGCAGCTTCCTCCACGGAGGGCGGGGCATCGATCACCTGCGGCTATTCGGAGGCGGGAGTCTCCAAAGCCCAGGGTCCTCAATTTTAGTATTCATTGTCTTCCAAAAGCCCCACACAATTTGTGCTGGCAGTAGACCCCTATAGCAAGTCATAGTGCTTATAGGAGGCTGCAAATGTAGTTATTTTGGGCAGGTATTGCCTTTCTTTAGAGAGATTAAACAGTGATTACAAAAACAGTGGCTAATGGTTGCAGGGTGCAACCCTATACATTTGGTCAGAAGCTACTACCAGATGATCTAAAACCACCCCCTTTAAAACCCACCATGTTTTGTGACAAAATCCTTATATACTGACTGAAAGAGATATGGTACAGTTATAAGTTTATAATAACCATATCATTAAGTAAGGCTCATAAATGGATAAGCCAGAAGTGATTTCAAAATCTGATAACATCTAAGATTCATTACTGATCACAACTCTCTTTGCCATCTGAATTCTGAAATTTTGAGAAAATCAATGCATATTCTAAAAACATGACATTTAAAGAGTAATCTCAGAACAGCCTCTGCAGATTCTGAAAACTTGGCATTTAAAAATCTGAGCCCTAACATGCTAGAACTACCCTCTTATCAAATGTAGGTAAGCGCCCCTTTTTGACATGATCATCCCCACTTTTTGCCCGATACCTGATGTGATTTCGATTGAAAGTGCACTGGGTGCCTGCTAACCAGGTCCCTAGTGCCAGAGCTCTTTCTAAAAAATGTATAATTGTTCCACAATTGGCAATACTTCAGCCCCCTCGTAAGTCCATAGTAAATGGTACCCCATTGTACCTAGGGCATTGAGACTGAAAAGGCTCCACTAGGGCTGCAGCACGAATTGTGCCACTCGGGGGACCCCTTACAGAGACCATGCAAACTGCCATTGCAGGCTGCGTGTCTTGGTGCAGACAAAACTTTAGAGTCGACTTGGCACACTGCCCTGAGCGCAATACCTGCAGACAAAGCATGAGATATAGATAAGCCACCCCTCAGAAGGCCTTACAGCTCGAAGGCAGGGAGCATTATATCCCATGTGTGGACATATCTGCCTGAGCACATATGGCCCTGCAATGCCTAAGTCACTGTAAGAGAACAGGGAACCAATACCGAGTATATGGGCTGGACACTCGTCATTACGAAGTCCCCAGCTCCATGGTGGCTTCACTATATTCCAAGATGTTTGGTACCAAACAGCTCGTCTTAATAAATCTGCACAGATGCCAGTGTCGGATTTATTAATAAATGCACAGAGGAGGCACCTCCCTACTGACTACTAGTGAGGTTGCTGACTAGTCTCAGCCAGCCTGCCATCACTAGACATGTTTCTGGCCTTCTGCGGTGAGAGCCTTTGCTCTGAGGCCAGGAACAAAGCCTGCTCTGGGCAGAGATGTTCACACCTCGTCCAAGCAGCAACTGCCATACAGAGCAGGAAGCTTCAAAGGCCATGCCTCCTTTAAAAATGTTGCCCAGGCGTCTCCAGATAGTGGAAGATGCCTAACCTCATCCTGACCCCACTTTTCGGCAGGAGGACAAGTGTGAAAATTAGTTAGATTAGGAGGTGGGCCCACACCTAGCCAGCACCACCCCTAAGGTGGGGCAGATGATGTGGACACCAATTGTTGGAGTCCTCCATCTTGTGGTGGAGAGATTGTGCCTATTAGGGTCAGGATCATGCCGACTTCCCAAAGGAAGTGGTCATTTAGATGGTGTAGTCACCCTAAGGAAGGTAGTCCATCATCTACTACCTTGTACTCCCCTTAATGCACCTAAATTGATTATTTAGGTGGCACCCCTCGACCCAGAACTTCAGATTTGACAGACCTAAAGCCGAAGAAGATGAAGAGTAGCCGATGACCAGAGAACTGATGAACAGCAGTGAAGTTTTGGCACGAAACCCTGCCTGCTTGCACCAAGTCTCGACCATTATGGTGAATGGCCTCATCCTGCTTCTGGGTGGCCTCTTAGAACACCAGGGGATCAACAGGCCTTCGCAAATCGCTGAAGAACTCCCATGCAGTCCACAGGCACTGAAAACCACAGAGTCCGGACCACGACTTGCAGTTAACAGGCCCGACATATGCATCAACCAACCAGGAAGGGGTACTAGTGTTCTGGAAGGTCAGATCTGTCTCCCCCTCAAGTGTGGAGGCACCAGGACCGACCCAGAGCCATGCAGTACCAATCCCCAGGGTAACTGACGCACTGCACCAAGACAGGAGACTTAAGGCAACATAAAATATCCTCACTCTAACAGTCTCTAATACTTGGGCTAAGGACTATGAATGTGTCTAATGTATCTAATAATTAATATACCAGACACATTCCTAGCCCTTATAAAGGCATGGGAGATGAATAAATCAAAGATGAGTAACAGCAAACTGCCCTGGTGCCCCATTAAACAGTCAGCTATTGCAAAGTAGTTTCTTATGATCAAGTTCAAATATCTGCACTGAGTGTGCGTCACAAGGGAACAAAATCAGGTGCTTCGACCTGGAGCACTCCCTGAGTTCCTGTCTGAGATGTAAGGGCCACACGGTGTGGTTTTGTCCCGAACCCTGACCTTTCTGGTGTGGAGTGACATATCCTGGAGGAAGCTCTAGGTTGGTGATCAGATATTACCCTCAGCTGACCCTACTCAACCTCCTCCAATATAGAGGCCGCTAGATAATATTGTGGTGATTAAACATAAGTTGATCTACCTGACCTGGCAGGCTGGATGAGTGTGAGAGATGGACCACTAAATGGCACTTGGGATCCCAATCTCTAAATCCAGTGGACGTCCAAAGAAACACCGCAAAATATGGGGTGACTGGCAGCAACAGTGGGGTCTTCAGATATGATGTTGATGTTAGGGGTGGGAACAGGGGCAGGATCCAGATGCTGTAAGGTGATCAATTGACATGGGAGATTGAATGAAACTTTACGTATCTATCTGGGACTGTGGCATTGACATAACCTGTAGGAATGTTAACCATATCCGTACAGCTTATAAATTAAAATGCCACTTAAAAATGTTTGCCAACAGGCAACTACATTGAAACCAAAGCCATGGTAAAGTCAGAAAATAATCTACTAAGTTTGTTGCAACAAGTATTTTATCGAAACCATCTTTTAGATCTGTAGTTAAGAGAAGAGTGAATTTGTATAATGCAGTTTAAGCGAGTTAGTGATACAACCTGTTTTGTAGCTGAAACTCAGAAATAACACTGTCTTTAACAGACTATGCTAGTTTGCATTGGAGGCCAGACCCCAGTTCAGAGATGAAGCAACCTTTTTGCAAAAAAACAATAATAATGAGAAAAAAACCCTGTTTCTTCCATTAAACACAACGTGAAATCAGACAAGGACAGGACCTTCCACCAAAACGTTTTCATACTTGGATATCTTGATGCACACACATCACATACTGCCTCAAATTTCTTGGGGATTATTTGCCCTCTCATCCCATCAAAGGCACTTGAACTTCACAAACTGCCCCTCCATGCATGTAGACAAAAACTCCAACATCCTGTCCAGGCCACTTGACATGGATGCCCAGCAAACTAGTCCCCTATATACCAATAGTACTTATACTGATACGAGTCATATTGGCATTACGTTTACTACTCCAGTGCAACTACTTTTAGCCCAATAATTATTACTGGGAGAGGCAATCAACACTAATACTATCAGTATCTGAAGTAAACTAAGCAGTACCCCTATGATTAGTACTATTATTAATAATCAGGGCCATTACTACAAGTAACCGTGATACTGATATTACTACTATTATTAGTGATGCATCTTGTGCTCCTCCTACCACTGATTCTATTACAATTTTAGTATTGTTATTAGTACTAGTAAAAGTTCAGTATTACTGTCATTAGCACTGCTGCTGATACTGATACTACTAGAGTTATCATTACTATCGGTAACAGTACAACTGTTTCCATCAGAGGGAGCAGCAGTAAGAGTACTGGTACTACTAGTGGCAGCAGATGTAGAATAATTGGCAGTAGTAGAAATGCAAATATTAAGAGCATGGTCAGTATCAGTTACAGTAAATTCAGAAATAGTCTAGTATTAATAGATGTGGTAAAACTAGAGACTGCAATTGTAGTTGTAGTAATAGGACCAATGTAGCAGTAGCAGTACCCCTAGCACAAATTGCAGTGCAAGTGGTAATGCCATTTGCATACTAGTCGTAGTAATTAGGCAGTACTCACCATAGTAGCAGCACTACAGGGAACACCAATAGAAGTAGTATGACTACTATCACTAGCAGAGTTAATAAATCCATTAGATAGTTCATTGAGTGAGTTTAACACTTGCTGTTGACATCTGCTATGACTTGCAAGCCAGCAGACTAAATCTAGTAAGGTCAACTCAGTCCGTCTTTTCAAGGGTACACAACAGTAACACCTGGCATTTAAAATACTTTGAGACAGCAAAAACATTTGTATTGAGCACTATGTCAAAAATCACAAGCTGTTTTGTTATTGTTTGCTATAAAATCATTAGACATACCATAACGTTATACAATTTTTAAGTTTGCACCTCTGCGGGTTAAGGACATGTTAGCCAACTTTATGAAAATAATTTTCTATGTAGGTGAGGAAGTGGTCCAAATGGTGTTCAAATAGAGTTGGGAATCTGAGAGAGAAGGCCATTAGTACCAAGTGAACTTGTTAGGTAAAAGAAAAAGGAAATGCAAAAAGGGGACTGCCCATCATGTCTTCCACTAATGTAATTTCCTGTTTCAAAGGCTGAAGATCACAATATGGAGAACAGCAAGAAAGAATAAAGCTTACAATGCAAATAAAACAGACTGAAAAAGGTTAGGAATGATAAGTTCAGCAGAATCTTAAATGATGATAGTAACAAACAACGGTTTATTGTAGTAAAACCACTTTTGACCCTTTAGGACTTAAGAATTTTAAATTGGCTCTGCCTGGTATTCCCAGCTACCTGGTCAAGGGCCTAATTTAGTGTATAGTCAGCTGTATTCTGTTCTGCCAGGGCAGCAAGGTATGCACTCTGCCACCCTAGCAGACTACAGACCCAGACCACCATATTTAAAATTGTCAACCTGAACCTTCACAGAAGTTTTGCTGTGATGGGACTATGTTCAATGTGCCCTCACAGAAAACATTTTCTTTTTTCAGAAGGGCAGGAAATCTGAGGTACTTTGACCGACATCAGTCAGACCTTTCATCAAAGATTTCCACTGGCAGAGGATCCCCAAAAGAAACACGGCAGCTATCCCAAATCAAAACCGAACGGGACAACCATGAGTCTGGCAGACAGGTGTACTCTATCCATCGAACTCTAAAAAAGGCCCTACATGCTTGAACACCTAAAAATGCCCACAGTTAGAAAAGCCGAAACACTTTCAGTCCTTTATGGTCATTGTTAAAGCCACTAAGAACAGTTTCCCAATGGTGTTTCGATCTATGCCATACTCGGTCCAGTTTAAGGTAATCACCTAGCTAATATTTTATTGACAGCTGATACTTTAAACGTCTGATAAAAACAGAAAGCTAAACAATATCCAGTGTCCCCCCCAACAAATACAAGAAATCACTTCAAATACATTTTAGAGCTGTCTAAATGGATCCACATTGATTAATAAAGCAAACATTGGCACAAGTACCTAATAAAAAAGGATATAGAGTGTTTTACAAAAACTGTAAATCAACTGCGAGCTTCCAGAAAGGCTTTTCGATTACTTCCAACTCCTAGCACACCCCATATGCTGGTACCCACACAGCCATCCAACTATCCAAGAAAGAAAAAGGATAGCTTGACTACAATACTTGGAAAATATACCATCTACTATTCGCAACATGTAAATGAGCAATCGTGGTCTAAAAATAAGGAAATCAACTGGTTAACGTATTTAAGGAAATGTCCAGCGATGATTAGACCGAATCTGGCTGTTCTACAAAGGGTATTCCTAAATGGTGGAGCTACCAGTCTGAGATTAATCAAACACGATCTAGTGGATAGGTTACTGGCTATGGAGGCCAGGCCTTTGTAACACGGGCCAGCAAAGACTGAAAAAATAATACGAAGTTCTTTCTTTTACAGCGAGAATCAGAACGCTAGAACTATCATGTTAAAAAGGGTCAAGCTGAGGCAAGTGGGAAATAGATAAACCCTCACATTTGAAAAAAGCTCTAAAGTTGAGACAAACTGGTTGTCTCTAAATCTCCTGCAATAACAGCAACATTCAACACTCTCACAGTTCTAATACTAAAGAACAAATGTAAACTTAGTTGATTGATTAACAAGTTTCTTACATTCGGTAACAAATTATCTGGTAGAGACATAGTCTAGTCAGATTCCTTAACTGTTGAATTCACACTAAGTTCCAGACTGGATCCGGAACCTTTTCAGCAGCAGCACCTCTGAGCATTGGTAGTTGGCGCTGCGCGACAATCGGCGTCGTCTACGCCAGTGACGTCACCTGGGTCCATACAAGGCGCCCTCTGATGCGCGGACATCAGTTTCTTCCGGGATCAGATTCCGCGCCAACACGTGGAGCCACCAGAAAAACTGGCTGTGGAAACAGTGTGCCAAAAAAGGGTAGAAACATTTTTGTTAGTAATACTTACAAAGTCTTTAAGAAAGACATGGTAATACCCAGAAAAAGGGCTTGTTTGTAAAGACAAACAAAACCGTATAGCAAAACAAATAAGGACAACGACTAGTGGTGCGAGAAACCGGGGTCCTTGAAGGTGTGTAATCATAATACTACAATCCGTTAGCAGAGCGGAGAGGACGGGCAGGCTTAAGTGTCTGCGACTAGACTATTTCTCTACTAGATAATGCATTACAGAAGGTAAGTAACTTGTTAATCTGATAGAAACATCTAGCCACAGATTGCCTAACTTTCGAATTAAATACAACACCTATACCCCATCCGGTGGAGGGTCTCCAAACTGATCCTACCAAAAACTGTCAAGGAGAACTAACAGGTCTGAATTAAGATAGAAGAATGGATTGTGTAGGAAGTTACATGAGAAGGAACAATATCCCCTCATAAGCACCGTGGAAAGAATTACAGGGAAAATAAGGTAGAAAAGTCTTGGAAGACCCGTAAAAAACTATTATGGCAATGAAACAGCACTGTGTCAGAGGACGACAGTGAAAACTATAATAAACATTATATAACCCCACGTGCAATGACCTATGGATAACAGGAACTCAGAGGGCCAGAAACAAAAGTGAATGTCACTGAGCTATAGCTTTTTTCGCCAGCAATACTGTATTCAAGGGAAACCTATGCTGAAAATAGAGAGAAAGGAAACCCAGAACACATCCAACCCGGAGCAAGCATAAATTAATGCCTGAACCAGAAATTCGGAAGGACAGCCCAAGAACAAGTACTGAATAAAATGGAACACTTGCCCCAGAAAACTCAATGGTAGAGTGAAGACCAGCAGGATCATACTAAATGTGGACTTCCGGAGGTAGAAAAGAAGAACAAGTGCATACACAATAACCCAATGAAGGTATCACTACCACAAAAGAGACAGAGGGAGAAAAAGAGAGAGCACATCTACGCAAGATATATGCAACCCCGCTCTCAAATTGCAATTGTATACAATACTGACAATCACACATACATGTGTCAAAAAAGATACAAAATCATATATAAAAATGCATGCGCATACGTATGTGGCACTGCTATATACATAAAACATACAGCTATGTATATGTAAACATTCCAATAACCGACATAAGCCACGCCATGCTTCAAAATCAATTTGTTAAAGCGACAGAGAGGGAGACAATACTCCCTAACAAACAAAAGGGATGGTGAAGTATTAAAAACAATGCTAACCAACCAAGAGCCGCAAATGAGGCTGTAAAAACTATAATCCTGAAGAAGACTACAGGAAAAGGAAACCAAGAAATTAAGGGTAGCACTTGGCCTAAAGAGGACAAAGAGAAGGAAAAAAAACAATATTGGAAATCTCAGAAAAGATATCCTTTCTGTTTATTTAAAAACAAGACATATGAGACAGAGCATAAGCTGACTGAAGATTAGATGAAAAATAAGATATTTAATAAGAGGAGATGCCAGGGATTGAACCTGGCTCTCATGTATGCAAAGCATGCGCTCCGCCAAGCTACCTCCCCTACTGGACTCAAATAGGTGGACTATATTCCCACAGGGACAAAACCCAACAAAGAAAATCTGAGCGACTGAGAAGATACATGCTGAACAAGAGCAAAAACAGCTCATTATAGGAGAAAATGTCTTATAGAAGCTGAAAATTCCTAAATCAGAGTAAGAAGAAAGGCAGTAATCTGAAAGCCCTTAGTATATCTAGGTATACGGGTAAAGCGCATCTTCCAGAAAGAAGTGCAACCCATAATAGAAATGGGACATTTTCTGAGAAGGAAAGAAAGAAGATGCAATAATAACACAGTGAATAGTCATAATAATAGCCCCTGAAGGTTAGAATACCAAGACACCTTAAAGAGCACAATAAAAGAGATTTTGATGGATATTAATCCGCCGTAAATAGTCAAATCAAAAGGACAACCAAGTCCAAGAAGATGGAAGATAACATTCTGAAAATTAGTATTAATGAACAATGGAGTCCACCTAAAATGAGTGTGACATACGAACTGTCAGAGAATAATGGCATGGCAAATCTGAGGTCAAGTGTACGCAAAACTCTAACAAAAAAGAAGAGTACACGTATGAAGGGTCTGTGGTTGTAGCAAGATCGGTAATGTACCAGCATGGACCACACCCTGCAAAGCATACCAAAAGAGTCACTAAATAAATACAGGATACAATTAACAAAAGAAAAACCCTAGCTGAACTATCAGCAAGGTCGCCAGATAGACTGCAGTGCTCTCTACTGACCCAGATGAGAAACCAAACCCTAAATGCCACATAAGACGCCCTCTATATAGATAAGAAGGGGGAAGAGATTCATAGTCAGAGGAATCATATTCAACATGATACATTTATACATATATATTTCTAACAGTAATAAGAAGTTGGTCCCTACAAAGGGATGCCAAAGGAAAAATAAGTAATGCTAATAAGAACACTGAAAAATGCTCCACCAGAAGCAGGTACATAGGAAATCTCCCTTACCATCTGAAAAGAATCTCTTGAGCATGGCGCCCATCATCAGAGAACAAACCTATACAATAGCCACCAGACCCAGGTAGGGTTCACAGAAGAAACCACCTATCCTCGACAGTATTAAAACAATAATATCTGTATAAAACGGGAACACCACTCTTGGGCGTGACCAGTAGGTGAAATAAAAGCAAAGATACTAGCAAAAATGATTCTTATCTTGTAAAAAATTAAAGACCAACTTCTCCTCATACAACCTGGTAATGGGGAAAGAAATCGGCAGATGGTAATAAAGAACAGAACTATGATTCCACATCACTTCTAGTGTTGCGGCAACACTGCATAGCTGAATAAGCCTCTGCACCAAATAAATGAGTGCCATCAAAAGGTATGTTAACCAATGTCTGCTGGACTGCTTCCAAGAATGCAGAAGTGCGCAACAAAGCGCGGCAACGGAGCACCACAGACAAGGCCATAGCCCTAGCGACAGAATCAGTTGTGTCTATACCACAATGAATCAGAAGTTTGGGCCCCTGCTGCCCATCACGCAACAAGGGAGCAAGTGCGGCACAACTTTTCTCTGGAATAGATGGTAGAATACCTGCCGCTGAGCCTTCCCCAAGGCGAGGTCGCCCCCACTCCTCCGCTCCTACCTGCTGCCTGTCAGCCTTGCTCCTGCCTGCTGCCTGGAAGCCCCGTTCCTGCCCGCTGCCTGCATAGCCTTGCTCCGCCGCCTCGTTGCTGCCCTTGGGTCCCCTGCCGTCCACCGGACGACCCAGCCGCCGCAAAGCCACCCTCAGAGCCCCTTCCCGCCACAGTCCACCGCCGACTCCGCCCCCCCTGCCCATTGGCCGCCCCGCTCCTGCCACCGAGCTGACCCGCCCTCCCGGCTCCTCTCTTATGACGCCCCCTGAGCGACCGCGCAGCGGACGTGCGCAGCGGGAGCACCGAATGAGCGCCGAAGGTGCGCCAAAGGTAAGCCCGTCTGCGCCCGTCCGCGCCTGGACCGCGCCCAGCGCCAGGACCCCTGACCCCCGCAGACCCCAGCCCACCCGCCGGACGTACGACGCCGCCACCCTCAACGCCGGCCGACTCCCAGGATGCTACCGAGCCACCCCGAGACGCACCCACGGACCCTTCTGCTGCAAAGCCTGCAAGTTCACCTGCATCCGGACCAGTACTACTCCAGCACCGACCAAGACGTGCAACAGCAGCAGCCACCTGAAATGCATCCTGCTCAACACCCGCTCCGTCCACAGACACACCGCCGAGCTCTGGAACCTGCTCGACACCACAGCCCCAGACGTCGCCTTCCTCACGGAAACCTGGATGAACGCCTCCTCAACGCCTGACATTGCCATCGCCATCCCAGACGGCTACAAGATCATCCGAAGGGACCGCGTCAACCAGACAGGAGGAGGCATCGCCATCATCCACAGGAACACCATCCGCATCACGACCAACACCGACGACACCCTCGCACCCGCCGAACACCTGCACTTCCAGGTCCACATCAACCCCAAGACCACCCTCAGAGGCACCCTCATCTACAGACCCCCGGGACCTCGCACACAATTTAGCGAAGACATCGCCGACTTCATCAGCCCGCACGCCCTCCCCTCCGCTGACTACATCCTCCTCGGGGACCTCAACTTCCACCTGGAGAACAACAACGACCGCAACACCACCACCCTGCTGGACAACCTCGCCAACCTCGGACTCAAGCAGCTGGTCACCACCCCCACCCACTACGCCGGACACACACTCGACCCAGTCTTCTCATCCAGCAAAGACATCGCCTTCAGCCACGCCACCGGACTCCACTGGACGGACCACAGCTGCGTCCACTTCAGCTTCAGAAGGACCACGATCCACCACCACCAGCAACAGGTTGCACGCAGAAGCTGGAACAAGATCACAGCCGACCAGCTCGCGACCGCCCTGAGCAAGAACCCACCCACCAGCGCAACGAACCCCAGCCAAGCGGCCACCAACCTCATGAAGTGGATCAGCGACTGCGCTGACGACCTCGCCCCTCTGAAGACCCCGACTACCAGACCCGGTAGCAAGAAAGCCCCATGGTTCACCGACGAACTCAAGAGCTCCAAGAAGAACTGCCGAGCCCTCGAGAGAACCTGGCGTAGAGACCCAACACCGGACAACATGACTGCCCTCAAGCTCGCCACCAGAAAACACCACCAACTCATCCACGCCACCAAGAAAACCGCATTCAAGGAACGACTGGACAACAACGCACACAACAGCAAGGAACTCTTCAACATCGTCAAAGAGCTCTCCAACCCCAACGCCGGTAACAACGACATCACCCCTTCACAAGACCTCTGCAACTCCCTCGCCTCCTACTTCCACAACAAGATCGCGGACATACACAACAGCTTCAGCACTCAACCGACGCACGCCACGACCGAACCACCGCCCCCCACCACCACCCTCCGCGCCTGGACCCCGATCAGCACCGAAGACACCGTCCGCACGATGAACTCCATCCACTTCGGATCGCCTACCGACCCCTGCCCTCACCACGTCTTCAACAAGGCCGACGCTGTCATCGCACCCCACCTGCGGGACATCATCAACACCTCCTTCGACACTGCTACCTTCCCGGAGAGCTGGAAGCACGCCGAACTCAACGCTCTACTAAAGAAGCCATCAGCCGACCCCACCGACCTCAAGAACTACCGCCCCATCTCGCTGCTCCCGTTTCCTGCAAAAGTCATCGAGAAGACCGTCAACAAGCAGCTGGCCGCCTTCCTCGAGACGAACGGATCCCTCGACCTCTCGCAGTCTGGCTTCCGGGCCAACCACAGCACCGAGACCGCCCTGATCGCAGCCACCGATGACATCCGAGCTCTGCTTGACAACGGAGAAACAGCGGCCCTCATCCTCCTAGACCTCTCCGTGGCCTTCGACACTGTCTGCCACCGTACACTAGTGCAGCGACTCAGCAACGTCGGAATCCAGGAGAAGGCACTGGAGTGGATCATCTCCTTCCTCGCCGGAAGGACACAGAGAGTCCGCCTCCCCCGTTCAGATCTGAAGCCACCGAAGTCATCTGCGGCGTTCCTCAAGGCTCCTCGCTCAGTCCAACCCTCTTCAACGTATACATGAGCCCCCTCGCAGACATCGCACGCCAGCACAACCTCAACATCATCTCCTACGCTGACGACACCCAGCTGATTCTCTCCCTCACCAACGACCCCGCCACCGCCAGAGCCAACCTCCACGAAGGGATGAAAGAGGTAGCCGAATGGATGAAGAACAGCCGCCTGAAACTGAACTCGGACAAGACGGAAGTCCTCATCCTGGGTTCCTCACCCTCCGCCTGGGACGACTCCTGGTGGCCCCCCGCCCTAGGCAGCGCACCCAAACCAACAGACCACGCACGCAACCTGGGCTTCATCCTGGACTCCACCCTCTCCATGACCAGACAAGTCAACGCCGTCTCCTCGTCGTGCTTCAACATCCTGCGCATGCTACGAAAGATCTTCCGGTGGATCCCCACCGAGACCAGGAAGACGGTCACCCAGGCCCTCGTCACCAGCCGTCTGGACTACGGCAACTCCCTCTACGCCGGAACCACCGCCAAACTCCAGAAAAGACTTCAGCGGATCCAGAACGCCTCAGCACGACTCATCCTGGACATGCCCCGTCGCAGCCACATCTCCGGATACCTGAGAGACCTGCACTGGCTCCCGGTCACCAAGAGAATCACCTTCCGCCTCCTCACCCACGCACACAAAGCCCTACACAACCAAGGCCCAGGATACCTCAACAGCCGCCTCAACTTCTACGCTCCCAAACGCCAGCTTCGATCGACCGGCCACGCCCTCGCCACCGTCCCCCGCATCCGAAGAGCCACCACAGGGGGACGGTCCTTCTCCTTCCTCGCCGCCAGGACGTGGAACTCCCTCCCGACCCACCTCCGCCTGACCCAGGACCACCTCGCCTTCAGGAAGCAACTCAAGACCTGGCTGTTCGAGCAGTAGCGGACCCCCCTCCCCTAGCGCCTTGAGACCCTCTGGGTGAGTAGTGCGCTATATAAATGCTTGATTGATTGATTGTGAATCTCACAAAGCATGGGTGAAATGAGTAAGGACATAAGAAGTATTAGTGGATCTCAAAGCCAAACTGGTGGAGGCGAAAACGTGCCAGGCACAAGTCTCCAGTCATTTAGCTTCCCTGCCTGGAGGGGTAGGTAGAACAGAACCAATATTTTAAGCAGCCAATGCAGCCTGAACCACGAGGCTATGAGGAGTAAGATGTTTCATAAAACAGACCGGGTCATCAAGGGCCAGACGATGCCTATGAGAAATAGAACGTTCAATAGGATGGCCCACATCGGGTTTTGCCAGGCCCCCAACAAGATGTCAATAAAAGCTTTGCAATATGAAATAACTGACTCCTCTCCAGAAGACTGACTTTGGTGAAAAATGTCCAATAAAGGGTTCCTGGTCACAGCCACAGAAGCAAGTGGCATGTTCAAAACTTCAGCAACTCGTTTTGACATGTCTGAAAACGAGGATCTTACCTCTGAAGCTAACCCAAGAGGAGATAGAAGGCCTGAGGCTGGAGAAGATTCCAAGCCACTTCCATTGCCCAACTCAAAAACCCAACTGGTGTCCAAAGGAGGTGGCTGTGAGTGGGAAACAAACACATCCTCTCCTTCACCCCCGTTTTCACCTGGTCGACCAGGAGTATTAGAAGGAGGGTCCACAAGGAGCCCAGAATTGACGCCTGAGCCAGCCAGCTCTATAAGCACCGTATCCAAAGCTGCGCGTCATCGAGCGTCATCAGTGCCATCCGGAGTGCCAAGCAGGGCATTCATTGGCGTCAAAGTAAGAAAGTGGTGAGGCAGCGCCGTCATCGACATTGGATGCACTGTCGCCGGTGCTGAAAGTGGAAGCCTCGGAGGGCTGTGCACCATCGGCACCGCTAACGACAGAGTGTTGAAAGCCAGGCACCGAAGGCAGTAACCTCGAAGGGCTATTCATCAGTGTTGAAAGAGAAATAGCATTTGATGTCCTGATTGAAGCTGAGGGTGAACCTGGGGCGTTGTAACAGTCTCAGCCTCTTGCACCTCTTTGGGGCCCGAAGGTGATCCAGGGGAAGGTGTAGACCCAAAAACCTTTTGAAGGGAATAATATTATTCCCATATCTGGGTTGGAGTCACCCCAGCTTTTCCCGACTCCGCAGGGGGAAGTAGGGGATCGACGCAGCTTGGACTGTTTCCATTGGACTTACCGCAAGACGAGGACAGAGAAATGCATCCCATGGAATGGCCCCTAGAATGACCCCACTGGCGGTCCCTGGAGCGTGAAAAAACCCGAGGTTGACAGGACGTCTTAGAGGGCTGCGTCACCCGTGCTGCCAACAGCTTCATCCGCCGCTCCTTAGGCCAAAGCAGTGGACAGGAGTCACACAACACCGAATCATTGTGCTCACCCAAGCACCACATACAGATGGAGCGGGGTTTTTTGGCTGACATCTGCCGACTACAGGACCCACAAGCCTTAAAAGCAGATGGCATGAAAGAAAAAGGCACACTGTTTCCCTTGATGAAAAACCGTCTAAGTTGGCCGAAACAGCTAGAGGTACCGTTTCTCTGGATCGTTGTGGAAGCGTGGAAAAGAAGAAATTGATGACATGGATGACGTCTATACGGAGTCGAGAGACACCATCTACCGGCAAACAGAGGTACTACTGCTGAAAACTTTCCGGATCCTGTTTGGCGCCTGGAGAAAATAAAAAAGTTAAGGAATCTGCAGCTACATGTTTCTAACAGATACAAGACTCGCTCGTCTGTGCGGACATGGCAACCATTGTTAGAGATATGCTGTGTAAAATCCATCTTTCGCAAACACTGGAAGGATCTGGAAACACGGCCAAGAAAGAAATAATGAGGGAAAGCTAAAATATTGGGAACATTACAGTGAAGTGCCAGTAACCAAATCTCAGGTCAACTCTTTCTTTTCAATTAAATTAGGACGAAACAAATGAACGCAGGGAACAAATATGAATACTACCTATAGACTCATTGTTAAAAACATTTAAACTGAATAGCTGATTATAGCATATGGAGCACATCACGTGAAGAAACAGTACTGTATGTGTCATGTTTCTGCCCTTTTTATCACTAGCTCTAAAAGAAAGAGGTGACACAGTGGTAAAATAAATATTGCAAGGAGGCACTTTATCTTCAGCTTACCATGGCACCGTTTACAATACAGAGTTGAACATTTTCAACAAAGAATTTGGGAAGTAACACAGTACCTGAGATCCATATAATACCTCCTTAAAAAACAAAGTAACACAACCGAGGCAAATAGGATTATGGCCGATGTAAATGAAAGGATTAGTGAACTGCAGTGAATAAATGGATTAAGCAGTTCATGATTTTTTGCTGCTCTTGGACCGAATTACTGCAATAATTTATTAATGAACAATAAAATGCATATAACTAGAAACAGTACTTTCGTATCTCGAAGGGGTGCTGAGTTAGCAAATTCACCATACTGGAAAACATATCACAAATAAATATAGGTACAAGAGTAGCATTTTCTGAACTGTAGCATTATGTGGCACTTCAATGACCTAATGAAAAGGGTTTTCCTTACACTTACTACAATTTAAGCTAATTAAGATGCTGCCAGAATGACAAGCATGCCATTTCCACAGTGTGCAAATAAAGTTTAGAGTTATAAGAAAGAACAGTGACTTATTAGGGGTGAAAAGCATAGGAGAAAACAACTAAACTTTATTTTTTCAAGCTTCATGCAGCAAATTGTTGCTACTGGGAAACACACAATCAACTGGTTGAAAGTTTAGTACGTGAAGGAAATCAATTAAATTAATTACAAATAACAAATAGGAGACTGTGGATAGTTGCAAACACTAGGGCCGTGTTAGTCAAGGACAGTAGTATTTATTCATCAAGCCACTGATGCAACATTAGTTAAGTGATGTTAAAATGAATGCAATATCATTACTGCAGTTCGAAAAGCAATCAGATGCTAGAATTCCACTTCAAACCACACAACTACTCCTTTACCATTGATGACTCTGTGGCAAAAGGGAGAACCTCACCAGCATCTTCTGTGATAATGTCCTAACAAGATTGTACACAAAAGAGGGAGAAAAGGGAGGTTTACCAAAGGAAAGGTCAAAGCGAAAAGCAGAATTGTCACACAGGAAAAGATAATCCACCAGTGGGCAAGAAAAAGGACAAATAATTTAGAAGAAGGCGAAAGGGGGTGGGGGACTGATCTCTTCTCTGGGTTTTAGTCTATGTGCAAGCTAGGACCAACAGCCACACCACCCATAGACCACGCAAGAAATCTAGGGGTCATCCAAGACTACAAGCACAATAGGACGGCTGAACTCAACACAGCATGCACCTCCTGCTTTCACATCCTATTCATGCAAAAAAAATCTTCAAATGGTTGCCTCAAAACACCAGACAGACCAAGACCGTCATGCAAGCACTCATCACCAAAAGGCTGGACTACGACAACACTCTTTAAGCCGGAATCTACAAACAACTCCTACACAGACTCCAGATCGTCCTCCAGATCGTCCGGAACACCGCTGTAAAACTAATACTTGACCTCCCACGCCGTACCCACATCCAAGGCACCTCAAGAACTTTCACTAGCTCCCCATTCACAAGCACATCCAATTGAAACTTCTCAAGCACACATACAAAGCCCTACCCAACTCAGGACCACAATACCTCAACAGCCGTATACCCTTTTTAGTAGCCCACCACACACTTACGCTGTGCCTCACTCGCACATATTACCCGCATCCGCAAAAGCAAAACTGGAGGTCGCTCATTCTCCTACATTGCACCCATGACATGGAACAACCTTCCTCAACACATCAGAGTCTCTACCCCACTTCTCGATTTCTGCAGGAAGCTTAAGACCTGGCTATTCGTATAAGCACCTTGGGGGCCACACACCTGCCCAAGCTCCTGGATACTCTCTTGGGTGAGCATAAAATAACATTTACGAAAAAGGACAGCATTTGTGGTAGGCACGGCACAACGGACAGCTTTTGAATAAGCATTGGCAAAGCCAACTGGTCTGGCATTGACCTCCAGTATTTTTGCTTTGGCAATTCTTGTACTGCTCTGACATGGTTTTGGGGAAACGGTATTGGTGGGGAAGACTGCCATGCCCTCAATCTGTGAAAAGAATACAAAAATTGGCTAAGGTAAAAATATTATTTGGTTAAAAAAAAATGAGCACAAATTACCATAGCATTCGATGGAACTGAAGAGAATTAGGACCAGCATGCCATAATTCCCAGAGACATCAGCCAATGGTTGTAGTGGGCTGAACTACTGCCCCATGATGGATGCTGGGATGGGTAGAAGAAAAATGTGACTGATGCAACAACAGACTAAAGGATGAGGTCTGGCTGAAACTCCTATAGGTAACTGTGTTATGCACATAACTGTAGTAAACATCAAAAGGTATAGGCTAACACCAGACCTAAAAAAGCCAATTGGTCTAGCACTGGCTTCCAGCCGTTTGCCTTTGTTAATGCTTTTCTTTGTAAAGTTTTTGTAAATCTTTATTACTGAAAAGATTGATAGAGAGGTTTGCAAAGGCAGATAGAGAAGTCTATATAGATAGTGCTGCTTAGATTGATTAACCCTTTGTGTGCGTCGGGAGCAGTCCGACGTCACGATGTAAGTGCGCGTTGGACGGCGCCGGGCCGTCCTAGCACCCACCCACGGGGGAAGCACTGGCACTCCCCCCAGGGGCCGCCCTTCATGCTGCCCCCCCCCCGCATTCCTCCTCCAAGTCATCTAATGGCGTCAATGGGCACCGCACGCTGACGTCATTAGGTGAAACCGGACGAGCTGGAAGCAATTTACTTCCAGGGCATCCAGGATAGAGGAGGTAAGTTTCTCCTCGGGGAGGGTGGGGAAGATTTAAAAAGAGACATCGGAGGAACGGAAAGGGTTTTCCTTTCCTCCGATGTCTCTTTTAAGCATTCCTGCTGCACGATCACGCATGGGGCGTGATCGCAATTTTTTTTTTTAAATGCCCTTTGTGTCGGGGAGCAGCCTCTTAGGCAAGGGTCACTCCCCTTGGGGGAGCAATTTGATTGCCCATTTCTGCCCCCCTGGGAGGGCAGATCTGCCCAAATAAATGAATGATTTTATTGTGTGCCCACTAGGCTACCAGGGATATATATTTTTTTTAAATATGTATGTGGAGAGCGGCCCCTTAGGCAAGGGTTTCTTCCCTTTGGAAATCATTTATTTTGGCCGTTTCTGCCCACTCAGGGGCAGATCGGCCTTGTGATTCGAGGCCCACCTGCCCCCCAAAGGGGGCAGAAGCCATTAGACACCAGGGATTGTTTAGGTGTTGTTGTGGAGCGGCCCCTTGGGCAAGGGTCGCTCCCCTTTATGGGGTGATTATTGTGGCGGTTTCAGCCCCCTATAGGGGCAGATCGGCCATATGTTTTCAGGCCCATCTGTCCCCAAGGGGGGCAGATGCCACTAGATACCAATTTTTTTTTTAAATTTTGGTGTTGGGGAGTGACCCCTTGGGCAAGGGTTGCGCCCCCTTTATGAGGGTGAATTGTGGGCTGTTTCTGCCCCCCTTGGGGTCAGATCAGCCTTATGCTTTTAGGCCCACCTACCCCCCCAGCTTGGCTGGTGGATTGTGTGTGGACTAGTGCATTATTTGCATATGTGATTGTAACGTTTTATTTCTCCTTTTTATTCAAGTGCAAAGCTTTTGATTCTTGTTTGCGGTTTCGGCAGTGGTTGAGCTGCAGTTTTGCACAGTTGCATTTATTTGGTAAGAAAAACATTTTTGTTGTGTTTACTCCAAATGAGTAGTATTGTCATGCATGACTGAATTTTTTGTAAGTGGCGCCATAATAGCAGCATATTTAGTTAGTATTCTGAGCATGAAATTCTTTGTGATGTGTTTTGCGTAGTCTTGTGTGTCATTTTCTTTTCTTTTTTAGTGGGATATTGTTGGTCCTTATTGTGTCTGTGCAGAGTAGGTGGTGGTGAGTCTAGCAACTTCGGGCAAGTGAGTGGTATAGTTTTGGAGTATATAGGTCTTTGTGATAAAGCCACATATTGTTTATTACTTATTTTACAAAGTGTTTGTTGTTGTTGACTTGTTTGACAAGATACCTTTATTAGTAAAGATTATGGCTAGCCGTAGAATTACTGCTCAGCAGGTGGTTGGTATGCTTTTTTAATCTTCCTCTGAGCAGGATTATGAGACTGACAGTTTGTCTGAGGAAGAGGGGGGAGTGCAAGATTCTTCTGGCAGTGAGTTTTCTGTACACGAGGAATCATCTGATGATGAAGCTAATCTCAGTGCGAATGAAGCTACTCTCAGTGCGGAAGAAGTGCCTATTTTAGAGGAGGACACTCATGTGTCAATGGTGCAGCAAGAGACATCGAGATTGCAGCTTGGGGCTGCAAGGCTTCCAACTGGAAGTGCTGGACTCTGGGTTGATCCAAACATGGTGCAGCTGGTATTGTCTGCCTTTAGTGGTGATGCAGGGTATAGAGTGGATTGTGAAAATGTTTTGCCTATACAGTTTTTCCAGTTGTTTATGGATGATGTATTTTTGGCTGAGATTGTTGAGCAGACTAATTTGTATGCTGACCAGTTTTTGAGGGACAACAGTGCCAGATTTAGGCCCGCTCCAGAGCTACTCGGTGTACTCCCACAAATCTGGATGAGATGAAGAAGTTTTTGAGTTTGATGGGCTTGATAAGAAAGCTGTCCCTGGCTTCATATTGGTCTACCAGTCCCTTGATGGCAACGGCCGTATTTCCTGCAATTAAGAGTCGTGATCGGTATTTACTTATGCTTCGGATGCTGAATTTTGTTGATAATGCTTTGGCTTTGCCACAAGATCACCCTGACTGTGACCGTCTTTTTAAGATTCGGCCTGTTCTTGATCACTTTGTAGATCGATTTTCAGAGATCTATACTCCAGGGAAAGAATCAGCTGTTGATGAGTCTTTGGCCCTTTTCAAGGGCCGTTTGGTTTTTAGGCAGTACATACCTTTCAAGAGGGCACATTATGGAATTAAGATGTATATGTAGACTGAGAGTAGGACAGGATATGTCTATAATTTCCAGGTGTACACTGGTAGGGATTCCACTACTGACCCCCCTTGTTGTCTGTCTGGTTTTGGAGTCCATGATGCGTTTGTGGGCGTTTCCTGTCGCAGGCACTAGACCTACCCACACAAGTGAGGTATCATTTTTATCGGAAGACTTTTGAGAATGCGAGGTGGGTGGAATTTTGTGGATCCACGCAGATTACAGAACTTTCCATCACAGAAATGTGAGGAAAATTTGTTTTTTTTTTGTTTTTTTACAATGCTTGAGGTTTGCAAGGGATTCTGGGTAACAGAACCTGGTGAGAGCCAGACAAGTCATCCCATCCTGGATTCCCCTCGGTGTCTAGTTTTCAAACATTTTTAGGTTTGCTAGGTTTCCCTAGGTGCCGGCAGAGCTAAGGTTCAAAATCCACATTTAGGCACTTTGCAAAAAAAGGGTCAGTTTTCACTATAAAAATGTGGTGTGCCCACGTTTCGTTTTGGGCTGTTTCCTGTCGCAGGCACTAGGCCTACCCACACAAGTAAGGTGACATTTTTATCGGAAGACTTAGGGGAATGCGGGGTGGGTGGATTGTTGTCGATCCAAGTAGATTCCAGAACTTTCGATCACAGAAATGTGAGGAAAATGTTTTTTTGATTTGTTTTGATTTTTTTACAAAGTAAGTTTGAGGTTTGCAAGGGATTCTGGGTAACAGAACCTGCTGAGAGCCAGACAAGTCACCCCATTCTTTTTTCCCCTGGATGTCTAGATTTCAAAAATGTATAGGTTTGCTGGGTTTCCCTAAGTGCCGGCAGAGCTAGGGTCACTCCTGCCAAGTGTCACGCATCAGGAGTTACTCTAGCGCATTTCAGTGTGGTGCTTCGCATCACTGCACTGAAATGCATTGTCACGAATAATGGCAGTCTCAGGTGTACATTTACTGATGGCTGCAAACATGAGTGTGGCAGCAGGCTGCAGGCACAGCCTGTTGTCTCTTCCTGCGCCGGCATGCAGCGCTGCTTCCGTGGTCTTGAGGCAGTGATTCTCAGCTAAGCTATGGCCTGGCCAGTCCCAGGCTCTCTGCTACAATGTATAACCCACGGTGCCGCGCGCTTTGAGTCAGTCTGCCTGACCTCACGTCAGTTGCTCAATAGCTGGGCTCTGCGGGGGTATGTCACATGACATCCTGCTTGCTCCGAGAGCGGGGATTATTCTTCAGGACGGCGCCGGCAAATAATTATGGGGCAGCAGCGCTGTTGCTCGTACATGATGGCCCGGCCACACTGCTGTAGGCCATTATAATCAAGGCCACCGCAGCATACTTCAGTTACAATTTCTGAGCTGGCTGAGGGAGTAAGTGCAGTGGACGGGTTATGAAGAGCCATGACTGATCTGCGTCACTGTCGGTTTACAGCGCCGGCTGCCAGGACTACGTGAGGACAGCAGCAACCTGGACCGAAGTCTAAGGCAGATTGCCGTGGGGGTAGCTTACTCGTGGCATGAGCACCCAGCAGCCTTGTTGCAGTGCGAGTCACCGAAGTGCCAATCACGCTTCCAGCTGGAAACGATTACTGTAAGTAGACATTTGTTTCAGCCATTTGCCACCCTGTTTGTCAGTGTTAACCACAATATGGTGTCGGTGTTAACACAATTGTCAATATGGTGCTGGGAGGAGCAGGATCTGGAGTCTGAGGCCCTCGTGCTGGTTCCCTAGCCCTCATCTCGGCTTTCAGTAATGATTGTGCCTATCGCCCGAGCTTTCAGCGCTGAGCCGGAGTGTCACTATCACTCAGCATAGCCTGTCTGTATCTCTGTGACAGCCTGCCTGCGGCTGGTGTGCACTGGTGCCTGCTGCAGGGCTGCGTAGTTAGTAGCTCCAATTGCCGCCTTGGACAGATCTCTCATCTCGGGGTAATGATTATAAGGGTTTAGTAAGGCTTTAGGTGGGCCAGGTCCTGCCGGTGCTCAGCACGGCAGTTCTGAAAAGCAGATGCCGAGACGGGTCTCTATCGGGCTCTCTATTTTTGCCCTTACCGTCAGCATGAAAAAAAATCTTAATTATACAGCAATAACACCCTTCACTGACCGCAATCCTCTGCTAATGACATATGTGTCTTTATGAAAAAAAAATATTTGTAATATATGTATAGCTAAAATTTAATGGAAGAAGACATGGGCAAATAAGTGTCTAAATACAGTATTAGCATCAGCAGAGGATTGCGGTCGCGTGAGTTATAGTTGCCTGCACTAAATATAACGTGGAATTTCATTGGTTTTTTACGAGTGAAATGTACAGCTAACTATAACTTGTGTGAAACCTATGGTTTTTTCAGTGAATTTGCAAGGTTTTTTAAATGCTAATTCCTAACTATAACGTGTGTGAAACCTATGGTTTTTTCAGTGAATTTGTACGTTTTTTTAAATGCTAAGTTACTTTACGCCGTTCGTGCCGTGCGCGCCCACTTCACGCAGTTCGTTCCGTTCGCGCACCGCGCGCCCACTTAACGCAGTTAGTGCCGTGCACGCACGGTGGGCACGCGGTGCGCTACGCGCACCGCGTGCCCACGTTACGCTGGATGGGCCATGTACGCACGATGCCCTTCGCGCACCGTCCGCACACGGAGGACATATTATGCGCTTCGTTGTGAAAGGTTTTCTATTAAATGTTCATTGTTATAATATGCCGTGGACAAAAGGTACCCTGCGGGCACCTTTTGCACACGGGGGGGGAGGGGGGGGGGGAGAAATATGGATTTTGTTTTTTTTTTATTTAATTTTTGCCGTAAGCGTATTTGGCGTTTTTTCAAAAAAAAAAAAAATATTTTTTGGCCTTGGATGGCCTTCTGGCACACCATAACCAAGGCTAGGTGGTTAGGAGCTGTCTAGCATGCCCCCTGTTTATGATATCCAACTTTGTTTTTCCTCCCCCCCTCAGAGTGCGAGAGAGAAAATGGCGGGCGACACTTCCTGGTTTCGACCGATTCGAATGTTTACTAAGATCTAACAGCCAATCAGAATCGCGCTCGCGCACGGCACCGTACGCGTACGGTAAGCTTACGGTGCGCGCTCTGAGCGCGCTTACAGATATATATATTGATTTAAATGCTGTTTACTCAGGAACTACTGAACAGATTTACACCAGACCTACAAAAGGCACTTCCTTGACCTGAGGACTACCTCTCTGCCAAATTACAAGTAATTCTGTTCAGCCGTTCGGGCTGTAGCTGTGTCTAAAGGTCCTATGGAAAAATGCATGGGGAAAACGCGTTTTGGGACCCCCCTTTTTTCTCAGCCCCCGCTTGACGAATCCCCCCGAGACTTTCAGGGTAGGAGCGGAGCGTAGCGCCCCATTAGTTTTGAAAATTTCGCGAGGATTCGTCGACCGGCGCCAAAGTTATTCCAAATAGAATGTTGCGGATTTCCTATGGAAACAGGGTCCTAACTATAACTACCTACTGGCGACCGCCAGTAGGTAATATATATATATATTACCTACTGGCGGTCGCCAGTAGGTAGTTATAGTTAGGACCACGTTTCCATAGGAAATCCGCAACATTCTATTTTGAATAACTTTTGCGCCGGTCGACGAATCCTCACGAATTTTTCAAAATAGGTGGGGCGCTACGCTCCGCTCCTACCCTGAAAGTCTCGGGGGGTTTCTTCAAGCGGGGGCTGAGATAAAAGGGGGGTCCCAAAACGCGTTTTTCCCATGCATTTTTCCATAGGACCTTTAGACACAGCTACAGCCCGAACGGCTAAACAGAATTACTTGAAATTTGGCAGAGAGGTAGTCCTCAGGTCAAGGAAGTGCCTTTTGTAGGTTTGGTGTAAATCTGTTCAGTAGATTCTGAGAAAATAGCCTTTAAATCAATATATATATCTGAGCCAGCTTATGGTGCGCTTACGGTGCGCTTACCGTACGCGTACGGTGACGTGCGCGAGCGCGATTCTGATTGGCTCTTAGATCTTAGTAAACATTCGAATCGGCCGAAACCAGGAAGCGGCGGCCGCCATTTTCTCTCTCGCACTCTGAGTAGGGCAGCATAAATGAAGCCCAAAAATGGGTAAAGGGGCAGTATATTGAAATAATAATCACCCAGCAATGATATACAGGCCCCCAAACAACCCACAAGGCCAAAAAAAAAATTTTTTTTTTTTTTCGAAAAATCGCCGATTACGCGTACGGTAAAAAAGATTTTTAAAAAAAAAAAAGTATCCACACTCTCCCCACCCCATGTGCAAATGGTGCCCGATGGGCACCATTTGTGCATGGCTTATGAAATAATTGAAATTAATAAACAAAACATTTCACAACGATGCGCATAATATGTCCCCCATGTGCGCACGGTGCGCGAAGCGCATCGTGCGTACATGGCCCATCTCGCATAATGTGAGCACGCGGTGCGCGCAGCGCACCGCGTGCTCACTGTGCGCGCACGGAACGAACTGCGTTAAGTGGGCGCGCACGCCACGAATGGCGCAAAGTAAGTTAGCATTTAAAAAACCGTACAAATTCACTGAAAAAACCATAGGTTTCACACACGTTATAGTTAGGAATTAGCATTTAAAAAACCTTGCAAATTCACTGAAAAAACCATAGGTTTCACACATGTTATAGTTAGCTGTACATTTTACTGATAAAAAACCAATGAAATTCCCCCGTTATAGTTACTGTAGGCAACTATAACTCACGCGACCGTAAACCTCTGCTGATGACATATGTGTCTTTATGAAAAAAAAATATTTGTAATATATGTATAGCTAAAATTTAATGGAAGAAGACATGGGCAAATAAGTGTCTAAATACAGTATTAGCATCAGCAGAGGATTAAGGTCGCGTGAGTTATAGTTGCCTACAGTAACTATAACGGGGGAATTTCATTGGTTTTTTATCAGTAAAATGTACATCTAACTATAACATGTGTGAAACCTACGGTTTTTTCAGTGAATATATATATATGTAGATATATATATTCACTGAAAAAACCATAGGTTTCAGGGGCGTTATAGTTAGCTGGACTTTTCACTCGTACAAAACCATAGAAATTCCCCCGTTATAGTTAGTTCAGCTAACTATAACTCGCGCGCCCGCAATGCACTGCTGATGACGTCACATATTACATCACTCATGACATGGTCAGTGACATCACTCATGACATCACTGATGACATCTCAAATGACATCACTGATGACATCACTGATGACATCACCCAGTGAATGTGTTTTTCTGAAAATTACATATGTTTTATATATGTATATCTCAAGGTCGATGGAAGAATAAATGGGTATATAAGTGTCTAAATGGATGATTTGTTTTTGAAAGATTGATTGTATAACTGACTGATTAAGTGTATCTTAGTGAATACATGGCTTAGTGATTAATGTTTAAATATGTAAATATCTGTATCAGTCTCTCACTTTGTGTATAAGTGGCTGCATGGGTTGGTGAGTAGCTACATGAGTGTCTATATAGGTTATTAGTTGGTGTTTTGAGTATCAGTATAAGTGTCTGATGTCTGTATGGTTCGGTGGGGGGTATTACGTAGTGCATAGGTGCATGAATGAGTGACTCACTGTTTGTATGTGTTGAAGACAGCATGTGTGCAGGACTGTATGGGTGGATGAGTGTGCATGGGTGTGTTAGTGAGTGAATGACTGTCTCAATAGTGTCTCTATGAGTAACTACATATGTTTTAAACTAGTATATGTGACTATTGGTGTATATAAGTGAGTATATGTGAGAGTGAGAGATTGAAAGAGTTCCTGTATGAATAAGTATGTGTTTCTATAAGTGATTGCTAAAAAGACTAAGTATGTGTAAATTTCTGTAGAAGTAAGTGTGGTGGTGTGTGTATAACTGTATATGCAGGTAAACGGATGTTTGATTCTTTATTAGCATGAGTGACTATGTGTGTGAGTAACTTTATGGATGAGTGGCGTTGTGTAAAAGGATGTATAGGTGTATGAGTACATATGAGTGAGTACATGTATGAGTGACTGTATAGGACTGTTGGTGAATGAGTGGATGTGGATCTTACAATTACTGAATAGGTTGTTGTAACTGGTATTGGTATGTCCATTGTTTTGAAAATTTTAACTTCTATTTTTGAATGTGTGTATCAAAGGTTATATTAGGGGGAGAGGAGGTCTGCCATTCTATCACAAGGATGATGTCATGAGTGATGTCATGAGTGATGTCATGAGTGATGTCACTGACCATGTCATGAGTGATGTAATATGTGACGTCATCAGCAGTGCATTGCGGGCGCGCGAGTTATAGTTAGCTGAACTAACTATAACGGGGGAATTTCTATGGTTTTGTACGAGTGAAAAGTCCAGCTAACTATAACGCCCCTGAAACCTATGGTTTTTTCAGTGAATTTCTAAGGTTTTTTAAATGCTAATTCCTAGCTATAACGTGCCTGAAACCTATGCTTTTTTCAGTGAATTTCAAAGGTTTTTTTAAATGCTAATTTCTAGCTATGCCTACAGAGATAGGACACGTGAAGAAAGAAGGAAAAACGCACAGAAAGAAAAAAAAGAAATGCAGAAAGAAGCAACAGAAGTCCTCAAAGACGAAGAAAAGTGAAGGAAGAAGTATGACGTGCAGAAAGTACAAAACAGAAGAGCAGAAACAAGCCTTGTTGCAAAATCATCCTGTACCTTCAACTTTTTCAGACGGATACTGGTGGTAATTGAGTTTGACTAACCAGTCCTAGAGCCAGTGCTATGTTAAAAGACACTCAGAATATAGTGAAAACACCTACATACACTAGGGAACACTATGTGTTGGGGTCCCCCTGTGATTAGCATGACCTCCTCTGTAAGCCCCCAGTATATAATAGGGCAGGGGATTAAAACTACCTCTTAAAACGCACCACAGGGCGTGTTTGAACACGTCACCTCATGCCCCGTCCCCTCCCTTCCCCACTGTGTAAACGCGCCCTGTAGCCGTTTTAAGTTTGGAGATTAAGTCCCCTTGAATCCTGAGGGTCCCTAGGGTCCAACTAGACCACTAGGTACCTCCAGTAAGCGCCACAGAGCTGCGTTGCAGAGAGGTGTAAAAAGTGGCACGGCCTGCACCACCTCTCTGCAACGCAGAGCAGTGGTGCTTACTGGAAGCACCTGGTGGGCTAGTTGGACCCCAGGGTCCCTCAGGATTGAAAGGGAATTATTTCCCCAACTTAAAAACGCGCCACAGGGCCTGTGGGAGTTCTGAGGTGAGAGATTAAGTCCCCTTGAATCCTAAGGGTCCCTAGGGTCAAACTAGCCCACTAGGTACCTCCAGTAAGCGCCACAGACCTGCGTTGCATGGAGGTGTAAAAAGGGGCGTGGCCTCAGAACACCTGTCTGAAACGCAGCTCCCTGGCCCATACTGGAGATACCTGTTGGGCTACTTGGCCCTCAGGGACCCTCAGTATTGAAGGGGAATTAATTCCTCAACTTACAACTGGCCAGGGGGCGCGTTTGCAGAGTGCTGCAAGGAGGGGGCGTGGCCTCCGGCGAGATGCCGGTCTTTTATTTATTTTTAAGAAGGAGGGCTGTGTGGCCCCCTTTCTTTTTTTAATTTATTAGCCCCGGGGACCCCAACCCCCCGGGCATGGCCTTTTTAAAAAAAAATTATTCTTTAGGAGGGGGGCTGTGTTGCCCCCCTCCTCAGGCCACTTATGGCCCCGGGGACCCCATCCCCCGGGGCCGGCCTTTGTTTTTATTTAAAAAAATATATATATATATTTATAGAAACATCTAGGACATGCTGGACAAACCGTATGTACCTATCACCATGACGATTTGCGTGATATTCATTAAAAGGCGACTATACATACAATGAATCCACGTAGAATGTATTCACACCGCTAATGAAGCTCTGACATGTCTGACACCCTACCGTGCCTAATCCCGGCGCCCCCGCTGGTGGGTACTCTCCAAGTAGACACCCTTGTCATTTATTTATACAAACATGGGTAGCTATTGACGGGCACATTTAATACACATGCACACCAAGCCATTCAAATGGGATTCGACAAAAATTTGACCAAACTATGCAAGAAACCCCCTCACGGTTAATAAAACACACATCCACCGCCGGATGTGTAATACTTTTTATTTTACTCTCTGGAAAGGAGACAAACCTCACTTGAGAGTCACAGCGTGCTCCTGGCTGAGCCCAATACTGTGTTACACCCACCAGTGCCCGCTGAGTGCCACACACCTCTGTGTTGTATTCCACCAGCTAGTGCGTATGCTATGACACTCTCTAGCCCATGTGCACTGTAACACCACCCCGTGAATATGTCATGCCACACTTGCCTTCGCACGGGTTATATTGCCCCATCTAACGTGCCTTCCTCGATGCCTATGTTATAAAGCACAGCGCTATGCCATACATATTACAATCTGGGATCCATATCTTTGTCACAGTGCATATGCAATTTTACACTACCCAGCACATATTTTATATTACAACTTTAGAGACTACTTAGGTTACACAACACTGCCCTGTGCATATTACACTCCAAGGCGCATAGCAAGCGCTAGTGCCTGTGCTATCTTGCGCTCTCCAATGAATCTGTCATTGCGCACAATGTATTGCATATTATATTTCACACCCCAGTTCATCTTATATCACACTTTTTGGTGCATAGTTTATACCATATACTATATCTAGTTTTCATTTTCAATCGTGCTCTCAGGACTATGTTCTATATAACACTGCGTCCACCTACCCTTTTCACGGGCATTACATTTTGCGATGGGGGGTGGAGGGTCAGGGGATGTTTCTGCCAAGTGAGCGCGGAGTCACAGTCCCAAACGTCCTCTTCTTCCTGAATAAAAGTGAGATTATGCTGCATACTGGTTCATATTTTAAGTAGTTCACACAGACACACATTTTAAAAACAATAAAGTTCCTAATACCCACCTTCTATGAACAGTTAGCTTGCTGCCCCATCCACCTCCTCCCTATCCTCTGTTGTCTGAATCCATGGACCAGCCTCCTCCCTCCTGCCATGCATGGTCTGATGTGCTGCCACTGCCCTGCATTTAGCATGATGTACCAGTCCACTCATCCTGCCCTCCATTGCCCAATTCTATGGCCCATCATTGACCTCCTGCTTAGCCTCTGTGCTTTGCTTGCTGCCCCTATTCTCCTTCCCCCTGCCCTCCGATGTCTTTGTGCATGCCCCTGCTCCATCCTTTTTGACCACCATGTTCCATGGACCTGCCACTCCTATCTACTCTGAGTGTTCTGTTGAGCTGCCACTCCCCTACCACCTGCCTAGCATTTTCAGATGACTGTAACCTGTCCCTGCCACCTCCACCCTGCCTGTCCACATGCCATGCCCCTATCCCCTTCCTCCTGTCCTCCATGGTCTATTTTACTGCCACACCCTTCTGCCCTCCCTGGTCTGTTGTGCTGCAACTGCTCCTCCTGCCTGCCCCGCGCGGTCTGTTGTGAGGCCCCTTCCCCTGAACTCTCTTGTCTGTGCCCAGGTCCTGACCCTTCCTTCTATCCTCCATGGTCCTTTGTGAATGCCCCTGCACCCTCCTTCTTGCCCATCATAGCCATTGTGCTGCCACTAACCCTCCCGCTTGCCATGCATGGTCTTCTGTGCTGCGATGGCCCCTCTCACCTTCCCTGTGTGGTCAGCTAGCTGCTCCTGACCCCCTCCCACCTTCCCTCCATGGTCTGTGTGTATGCCATCATAGTGGTTGCTCTCCATGGTGTGTCTTGTTTCTAGTGCCCATCCTGCCTGACCTCCATGGTCATCTTGCTGCTCCTGCCCTGCCCCCTTGCCCCCAGCCCTCTGTTTCCATGTGCAGACCCCTATTCCCTCCCTCCTGGCTTGTCGGTTCCATTGTAATGCCCCTGATCCGTCCCTCCTGCCCTTTATGGTCTGTTATGCTGCAGCTTTCTCTCCTGTCTGTCCATTATGGTCAGCTAGCTACCATTGCATCTTTCCCCTCTGTTGTCTGTTGTCCATGTGCATGGTCCTGTCCCCTCCCTATTGCTTTCTATGGATTGTTGTGCTGCACTCCCGTCCCGCATGCCCTGTGTGGTGTATTGTGCTGCTGCAAACCGTGATGCCTGCCCTGTATGGTCAGTTTGGTGCACCTCTCAATGTCCCTCCTGTCCTCTGTTATCCGAGTCCATGTCCCTACCCCAATTCCTCCTGCCTACCATGATCCAATGTACCATACTTGCGAACATTTTGAACTTGGTAAGAGGGAGATTTTGAAATAAAACTGGGGTATTGATTTTCCCCTTTGAGTTACATTGAAAAAGAGAAGATTGTAGACAGGAAACAGATCAAGTAAAGCCCATTTGAGCTTAAAAACATTGGACGTTTCCAGGCTGAAACGGGTCTGTTGGCATGTATGGTTGTATGACCACTGCCTCTTCCTTCTGCCCACAATGGTCTATTATATTGCCACAGCCTCTCTTGCCAGTCCTGTATTGTATTGTTGGTTTGTTACCCCTGCCCCCCTTTCCACTGCCCTCCATAGTCTGTTGTGCTGCCACTGCCCTTCCTGCCTGCCTAGTGTGGTCAAATTGTTGCCTCTGCACTCTCCTACCTGCCTTCAATTTTCAGAGTCCGTGCCCCTGGCCTCTGCCTCTCAACAGAATCCCAATGAACAACTAGATTGCTAACATTCTATATTTATTACAAAAGTGTGGAATGCCTGACGTCATCTTGATGTAATCAAAACTGTAATGTCTAGAGCATTTCCTTTAGAAATTACATATATGAGAGGGTCTTATTTGCATCAAAATTATGGTTAGTGCACTAAAAAAGTAAAATGAGGACATATTTTCTGAGTTTTCAAATAGCGACAAAGAACTTTTAAATTATTTGTAATCTTAGTTTTTTTATCCAGTTGACCACTTGATTAAATGTTGCATCCAAGGGGAGAGGGTGTGGTGTTACTTCCAGAGCTGCAGACTTTGCAACTGGGGAACCAGGTTGGTGTTTCTGCTTCAGCTCAACATTCTGTGATTCTGGTCAAATCACTTAATCTCCCCATGTCTACAACCAAAATGAATTTGATCTTGTGTGATGTAACCAATGTTCATGTAAAGCACTCCAATACCTGACAAGTCTGCACTATATAAAACTGCAAATACACAAAAAATAATTGTTTTGCACACTTCTGTCATTGGGCTACATTTGGGCTACATCTGGGTGATATTTGGGCTACATTTGGGCTCTTTTGTCTCTGGTGGCCATTTTAGGAGATTTATTTGTTATGAAGTTTCCTAATTTCCTCATCTACTGCAGTCTCCTCAGTAGGAAATGCTTTCAGTTTTTTACTTTGATTCCATCAAGAAGGTATTCAGATATGTCACACATTTGCCATAAATTCTGAATGTTAGCACTCTAGTTGCTCATTAGATCACTGTAGTAAAGCTACTGCTCACCACGGAAGTCTGCTGCTAGTATTAGAAGTGCATGTTTCAGTCTGCATATCAGAATTTTTTAATGAAATAGAAGAGGATTTGAGAAGTCACTCAAAATGTGCCCTCATTTTTCTTTCTTCAGCACTAATCATAATTTCTATGGCAAAATGAACCCCCTCATTGTGTTCCTTTTTAAATTAAATGTTTTAAGTGTTACCAGTTTATTCCAATCAAGATGGCTTCAGGTGTGCCATACTTTTGTCATAAGTAAGACAGTAAGCGCTCTAGTTGTTCTTAAGAACACTCTGGGACATTCTGTCATTGGGCTATACTTGGGCTACATCTGGGTGATATTTGGGCTACATTTGGGCTCTTTTGTCTCTGGTGGCCATCTTGGGAGATTTATTTGTTATGAAGTTTCCTAATTTCCTCATTTACTGCAGTCTCCTCAGTAGAAAATGCTTTCAGCTTTTTATTTCGGTTCCATCAAGAAGGCATTCAGATGTGTCACACATTTTCCATAAATTCTGAATGTTAGCACTCTAGTTGCTCATTAGATCACCTTAGTAAAGCTACTACTCAACAGGCAAGTCTGCTGCTGGTATTCAAAGTGCATGTTTCAGTCTGCATGTCAGAATGTTTTTATGAAATAAAAGAGGATTTCAGAAGTCAAAATGTGCCCTAGTTTTTCTTTCTGCAGCACTAATCATAATTTATATGGCAAAATGAACCCCCTCATTTTGTTCCTTTGTAAATTAATTGTTTTAAGTGTTACCACTTTATTCCAATCAAGATGGCTTCAGGTGTGCCATACTTTTGTCATAAGTAAGACTGTTAGCGCTCTAGTTGTTCTTTAGAGCACTCTGGGAAGCTGCAGTAGAACACAAAGGAATCAACTGACAGTCTCTGCCCTTGTTGGATGTACATGTTTTACTGAGAATGTCAGACTTCATTCTTACATGACTGAGAAAGATAATATGAATTTACAGAAAATATGCTCTCAGTTTAGCTTATAGATCACCTTCCAAACCTCTGCAGGGGTGTGGAATTTTCCAAAGAATCTAGTTGTCCAAGGGACAAAATGCCACTGAGATCTACATGTCCTGTAAAATCCACTTGTCCCACCTACCCCCGTTCCACATCAAACCTAAGGGCTCCGGCTGACAGAGAAACATTAATATATTTTTGCTTTATTAAAATCAGTAAACCATTGAATGCTGTGCAATAATAATGCTAAAGGAAAACTTGTCAAGCGATATCGCGTCCCTGCCCCCCTGCGCCCCTCCCCTTAACCCCGACGGCAATTCTTTTATTTCTATTCCCCTTTTTTTCGGCTGTGTATTTATTCCCACAAAATACGTACATTTCAAACCATACGTAATGTACTAATTTACCGTCACCCTTGGCTGTGTATTTATTCCCACAAAATACTTACATTTAAAACCATACGTAATGTACTAATTTACCGTCACCCTTGTAAAAACGTATGGGTGGGATATAAAAGGTGTCAGCCAGCGTGCCTCCTGCCATTTCCCCCTCACTTTTGCAGCTGGCCAGACGTGAGCCCTACGTTCCTTGCGAATCGGTAAGTTGTATCGAAAAAGAAACAGCAAAGTTGGGAGCTTCCTTTAATAATAAGAATCGTTTTTTCGCCAAATGTACCCTCTTTGCAACATTAATCAATTGTGCAATGTATATTTGTCGGTGTGTTTACGCAGTTATGGGCTGAAAGTTAATAGCTCACTATTCTATATTAGGACTTTAAGTTATAAATGGCAAGTCACCAACGGATGTCTCTTTTGAAAGCATTAATCTGCAGATCTGTTCCCATCCTATGCACTCTGTAATCGACTTCGTACATGTTCTTTGCAGCAGGCATATTAACCCTCTTCACTAACTTCACCGAGGTCACAACCTCAACTATACAAAACACGGATCTCTTTCCAGGATGGTAATTCATCACACAAGTTTCCTACACATTTCTGTGAGGCCTGGTAATTGCCGGCGGAAAGAAACGCTGCAGCAGGCGCTTCGAAAGCTTTTAGTGCTGGCTGCGCCGTGTGCGACAATGTTTTTTTGCCCATAAACCAAAGGAGTGAAAGTGTAGGAGTCACATGTCACCCATACTGGTAGGCAGTAGTTTAAGAGTGCTTGGTGTGGAGAAGCACAAACGCAGAGTCGAAAAAGAAACAGCAAAGTTGGGAGCTTCCTTTAATAATAAGAATCGTTTTTTTCGCCAAATGTACCCTCTTTGCAACATTAATCAATTTTGTAATGTATATTTGTCGGTGTGTTTACGCAGTTCTGGGCTGAAAGTTAATAGTTCACTATTCTATATTAGGACTTTAAGTTATAAATTGCAAGTCACCAACGGATGTCTCTTTTGAAAGCATTAATCTGCAGATCTGTTTCCATCTGCGGTATGAAGGCTCCGGACCCGCGATGTTAAACCCGCGTTGCGATGGCAGCGCGTGAATCTGAATTCGCTGTAATGGGTGTTTCCCCCATGAAGCGGTGGTAGCTCAGCGCGCCTGCTTGCGATACGCTTTTTTGACGTCCTCATCTGAGGCGCCGAGGCGGGCCAGGCCTAGGCTCTTGTACTAATTAATCTACCCACGCACGGTTGCTAAAAATATAAATAAAAGAAAATCGCAGCACCTCCGTCACAATATCACACAATTCAAGCGGGCAAAACTGCTTATTTTACCTGAATGCTTATTGCAAGCCTCGTGGCGGCCACGGACTACTGCTTGCAGAGGCTGAGTGACGTTTCACTCCCCCAGCCAATCACTGGCTAGACCAATCAGATGCCGCCAAAGGCTCTCTGCAAGCTTCGGATTGGCTGTGAGCCCCAGAGTGCCCACAGCCTGTTGTTTTAACGTGATTAAAACGTGATTAATGTCTACATGTCCTTCGGACATAAATAGACAATAAATCTTCTTGCCCGTCAATATAAACAACATGGTTCGGGCGTCCGGCGATATGATTCCCCCACCCCTGCTTCTGTGGGAAAAGTATGAGAAAATAGTTTTCTCTCAAACATGGTTTGTGATATCACAGCAGAAGGCTTTTTCACATGGTAAAATCACCTTAGAACACACCACAATTCCTAAAATGAGTATGGTACCATCAACAAATGATTTATAATGTAACTAAAGTCTTAAAACCTTCTATTAACTGCAATGCTTTTTAATGAGGTGCTATCATGTATATTGGTCCCAAGATGGCTGCCAACACTTCTTGGATGAAGTACTGACAGCCAATCAGATCTCACGATGAGATGTGTGGTTAGGCTCCGCCCAGATATGTATATGATTTTACTTTTGATTTTCTCAGGAACTACTGAACAGATTGACACCATATATGCAAAAGGCACATGCCTGACCTGAGGACTACCTCTTTGCCAAATTTCAAGTAATTCTGTTCAGCCGTTAGGGCTGTACCTTCGACTAAAGGTCCTATGGAAAAATGCATGGGGAAAACGCGTTTTGGGACCCCCCTTTTTTCTCGGCCCCCGCTTGACGAATCACCCCGAGACTTTCAGGGTAGGAGCTGAGCGGAGCGCCCCATTAGTTTTTAAAATTTTGCGAAGATTCGTCAACCGGCGCCAAAGTTATTCAAAATAGAATTGTGAGATTTCCTATGGAAACACGGTCCTAACTATAACTATCTACTGGCAACCGCCAGTAGATTATATATATATATATATATATGACTAAATATCTATAGTATATTTTATACACAAGTAATCTGCAAACTGCCTCTCTGTTCTTTATCACTGTCACACGTTTTGGGTAGGGACGAGGTAGAAAAAACACAATAAGCACTTGACACTTTCACACGCCAATTGTTACCAAAAAACAACATGCAATATGGGTTTTAGCAAAAAAACATCTCTAGGTTTGACACAATTGGGTTCTCTAATAACATCAATGTTATAAACTGAACTGCCAATATCTGTTGAAACTAAGACACTATGTCATTACTATGAAAATGATCATGGAATACAATAACATGTTTCAGCCGGAAAAAAACCCTTCACAGGAATTTATTAGTGGCTGCTTTTAGATGACATTTTACTAAAAGCGTTTCTTCCCTTTTTTACACAATTGTATATATATGAAATTATATTTATATATTTATTTACATATTTATTGTCAACAATGAAGTGAATTTTAAATATTAACATTGTGGTATTTATGTATGTCAAACACAAAAGATAGGAATATATCTTCTATGTCTATTACCTGTATATTGCACTATCCTATTGGTAACTCCAGTAAGCACCTTGTCACTTTAAAAAGAAAAAAAATGCACTTTTGAAAAAAATGTTTAAAAAGCCCAGGTGTGAGTGATATCAGCGTCATGTGATCAAGGGCCCACGGGCTCGAAACGCGTAATGGCTGTCTAACTACCTGAGAGCGGACGAATAAAGATTCCTTTTGAAGCACTTAACCGTGGTCTGGGCTCCTGTTTGCAGCGACAACGAGTGCAAGGGAAAGGAGTGGAAGTAATATATATATATATATATATATATATCAACACAATTCTCCCCACATGGAAAGAAGGTGAGCCGCACTCGTAATTTGCCGGATTTTCAATTTAATTCATTACTTATGAAAACAGCATGGCAGTCCTGACGCGTTTCAGTCTAACATAGACCTTTCTCAAAGGTAAGCCTGCACCTCACATGCCGCTTGTCCCCACATCCGAATGTCCGCTTTTATAATTGCAACCTCCGGTGGCTCATTTTTATATTGCATTCTGGGGCATGTGGTTCCAACCGGCAGTCTTTTTGTAATTCCCTCCAGTGGGCGGTGCTTTTTTTGCTGTTTGCATAGATCACTCTGCTTGATTAGTAGTTCCCAATAATCCGCATTCATTACCCCGCATCCGAGCCCAGTTTTCAAGGCTGGAACGGGTCCAATACCGAAGCCGGTCTTCGGCGGCACCTCATTGCCCTGATACGTTTTCACGAGCAACAGAACCGGTCCAGGATGGGCAATGGTGGCGCTCTTGTTGGTGGTGCGTCGCTCCTCGGCAGGACCAAGCCGAAAACACATCAACACAATTCTCCCCACATGGAAAGAAGGTGAGCCGCACTCGTAATTTGCCGGATTTTCAATTTAATTCATTACTTATGAAAACAGCATGGCAGTCCTGACGCGTTTCAGTCTAACATAGACCTTTCTCAAAGGTAAGCCTGCACCTCACATGCCGCTTGTCCCCACATCCGAATGTCCGCTTTTATAATTGCAACCTCCGGTGGCTCATTTTTATATTGCATTCTGGGGCATGTGGTTCCAACCGGCAGTCTTTTTGTAATTCCCTCCAGTGGGCGGTGCTTTTTTTGCTGTTTGCATAGATCACTCTGCTTGATTAGTAGTTCCCAATAATCCGCATTCATTACCCCGCATCCGAGCCCAGTTTTCAAGGCTGGAACGGGTCCAATACCGAAGCCGGTCTTCGGCGGCACCTCATTGCCCTGATACGTTTTCACGAGCAACAGAACCGGTCCAGGATGGGCAATGGTGGCGCTCTTGTTGGTGGTGCGTCGCTCCTCGGCAGGACCAAGCCGAAAACACATCAACACAATTCTCCCCACATGGAAAGAAGGTGAGCCGCACTCGTAATTTGCCGGATTTTCAATTTAATTCATTACTTATGAAAACAGCATGGCAGTCCTGACGCGTTTCAGTCTAACATAGACCTTTCTCAAAGGTAAGCCTGCACCTCACATGCCGCTTGTCCCCACATCCGAATGTCCGCTTTTATAATTGCAACCTCCGGTGGCTCATTTTTATATTGCATTCTGGGGCATGTGGTTCCAACCGGCAGTCTTTTTGTAATTCCCTCCAGTGGGCGGTGCTTTTTTTGCTGTTTGCATAGATCACTCTGCTTGATTAGTAGTTCCCAATAATCCGCATTCATTACCCCGCATCCGAGCCCAGTTTTCAAGGCTGGAACGGGTCCAATACCGAAGCCGGTCTTCGGCGGCACCTCATTGCCCTGATACGTTTTCACGAGCAACAGAACCGGTCCAGGATGGGCAATGGTGGCGCTCTTGTTGGTGGTGCGTCGCTCCTCGGCAGGACCAAGCCGAAAACACATCAACACAATTCTCCCCACATGGAAAGAAGGTGAGCCGCACTCGTAATTTGCCGGATTTTCAATTTAATTCATTACTTATGAAAACAGCATGGCAGTCCTGACGCGTTTCAGTCTAACATAGACCTTTCTCAAAGGTAAGCCTGCACCTCACATGCCGCTTGTCCCCACATCCGAATGTCCGCTTTTATAATTGCAACCTCCGGTGGCTCATTTTTATATTGCATTCTGGGGCATGTGGTTCCAACCGGCAGTCTTTTTGTAATTCCCTCCAGTGGGCGGTGCTTTTTTTGCTGTTTGCATAGATCACTCTGCTTGATTAGTAGTTCCCAATAATCCGCATTCATTACCCCGCATCCGAGCCCAGTTTTCAAGGCTGGAACGGGTCCAATACCGAAGCCGGTCTTCGGCGGCACCTCATTGCCCTGATACGTTTTCACGAGCAACAGAACCGGTCCAGGATGGGCAATGGTGGCGCTCTTGTTGGTGGTGCGTCGCTCCTCGGCAGGACCAAGCCGAAAACACATCAACACAATTCTCCCCACATGGAAAGAAGGTGAGCCGCACTCGTAATTTGCCGGATTTTCAATTTAATTCATTACTTATGAAAACAGCATGGCAGTCCTGACGCGTTTCAGTCTAACATAGACCTTTCTCAAAGGTAAGCCTGCACCTCACATGCCGCTTGTCCCCACATCCGAATGTCCGCTTTTATAATTGCAACCTCCGGTGGCTCATTTTTATATTGCATTCTGGGGCATGTGGTTCCAACCGGCAGTCTTTTTGTAATTCCCTCCAGTGGGCGGTGCTTTTTTTGCTGTTTGCATAGATCACTCTGCTTGATTAGTAGTTCCCAATAATCCGCATTCATTACCCCGCATCCGAGCCCAGTTTTCAAGGCTGGAACGGGTCCAATACCGAAGCCGGTCTTCGGCGGCACCTCATTGCCCTGATACGTTTTCACGAGCAACAGAACCGGTCCAGGATGGGCAAGGTCTATGTTAGACTGAAACGCGTCAGGACTGCCATGCTGTTTTCATAAGTAATGAATTAAATTGAAAATCCGGCAAATTACGAGTGCGGCTCACCTTCTTTCCATGTGGGGAGAATTGTGTTGATGTGTTTTCGGCTTGGTCCTGCCGAGGAGCGACGCACCACCAACAAGAGCGCCACCATTGCCCATCCTGGACCGGTTCTGTTGCTCGTGAAAACGTATCAGGGCAATGAGGTGCCGCCGAAGACCGGCTTCGGTATTGGACCCGTTCCAGCCTTGAAAACTGGGCTCGGATGCGGGGTAATGAATGCGGATTATTGGGAACTACTAATCAAGCAGAGTGATCTATGCAAACAGCAAAAAAAGCACCGCCCACTGGAGGGAATTACAAAAAGACTGCCGGTTGGAACCACATGCCCCAGAATGCAATATAAAAATGAGCCACCGGAGGTTGCAATTATAAAAGCGGACATTCGGATGTGGGGACAAGCGGCATGTGAGGTGCAGGCTTACCTTTGAGAAAGGTCTATGTTAGACTGAAACGCGTCAGGACTGCCATGCTGTTTTCATAAGTAATGAATTAAATTGAAAATCCGGCAAATTACGAGTGCGGCTCACCTTCTTTCCATGTGGGGAGAATTGTGTTGATGTGTTTTCGGCTTGGTCCTGCCGAGGAGCGACGCACCACCAACAAGAGCGCCACCATTGCCCATCCTGGACCGGTTCTGTTGCTCGTGAAAACGTATCAGGGCAATGAGGTGCCGCCGAAGACCGGCTTCGGTATTGGACCCGTTCCAGCCTTGAAAACTGGGCTCGGATGCGGGGTAATGAATGCGGATTATTGGGAACTACTAATCAAGCAGAGTGATCTATGCAAACAGCAAAAAAAGCACCGCCCACTGGAGGGAATTACAAAAAGACTGCCGGTTGGAACCACATGCCCCAGAATGCAATATAAAAATGAGCCACCGGAGGTTGCAATTATAAAAGCGGACATTCGGATGTGGGGACAAGCGGCATGTGAGGTGCAGGCTTACCTTTGAGAAAGGTCTATGTTAGACTGAAACGCGTCAGGACTGCCATGCTGTTTTCATAAGTAATGAATTAAATTGAAAATCCGGCAAATTACGAGTGCGGCTCACCTTCTTTCCATGTGGGGAGAATTGTGTTGATGTGTTTTCGGCTTGGTCCTGCCGAGGAGCGACGCACCACCAACAAGAGCGCCACCATTGCCCATCCTGGACCGGTTCTGTTGCTCGTGAAAACGTATCAGGGCAATGAGGTGCCGCCGAAGACCGGCTTCGGTATTGGACCCGTTCCAGCCTTGAAAACTGGGCTCGGATGCGGGGTAATGAATGCGGATTATTGGGAACTACTAATCAAGCAGAGTGATCTATGCAAACAGCAAAAAAAGCACCGCCCACTGGAGGGAATTACAAAAAGACTGCCGGTTGGAACCACATGCCCCAGAATGCAATATAAAAATGAGCCACCGGAGGTTGCAATTATAAAAGCGGACATTCGGATGTGGGGACAAGCGGCATGTGAGGTGCAGGCTTACCTTTGAGAAAGGTCTATGTTAGACTGAAACGCGTCAGGACTGCCATGCTGTTTTCATAAGTAATGAATTAAATTGAAAATCCGGCAAATTACGAGTGCGGCTCACCTTCTTTCCATGTGGGGAGAATTGTGTTGATGTGTTTTCGGCTTGGTCCTGCCGAGGAGCGACGCACCACCAACAAGAGCGCCACCATTGCCCATCCTGGACCGGTTCTGTTGCTCGTGAAAACGTATCAGGGCAATGAGGTGCCGCCGAAGACCGGCTTCGGTATTGGACCCGTTCCAGCCTTGAAAACTGGGCTCGGATGCGGGGTAATGAATGCGGATTATTGGGAACTACTAATCAAGCAGAGTGATCTATGCAAACAGCAAAAAAAGCACCGCCCACTGGAGGGAATTACAAAAAGACTGCCGGTTGGAACCACATGCCCCAGAATGCAATATAAAAATGAGCCACCGGAGGTTGCAATTATAAAAGCGGACATTCGGATGTGGGGACAAGCGGCATGTGAGGTGCAGGCTTACCTTTGAGAAAGGTCTATGTTAGACTGAAACGCGTCAGGACTGCCATGCTGTTTTCATAAGTAATGAATTAAATTGAAAATCCGGCAAATTACGAGTGCGGCTCACCTTCTTTCCATGTGGGGAGAATTGTGTTGATATATATATATATATATATATATATATATATATATATATATATATATATATATGTTTCCCTCGTCTTCACTGCTTCATTTTGCTTGTGAGAAAGTGTCACTCATAGTCTTTGAAATGTCACTCATAATTACACTGAAATTATGATAATGTCACACATGGCACTCTGAAACCTTGGCAGATATGGCTAGGGTTCAAAGTCCACAGCTAGGCACTTTGCAAGTAAAGGGTCAATTTTTACTGTAAAAATGTGGTGTGTCCATGTTGCATTTTGCACAGTTTCCTGTCGCAGGCACCAGGCCTACCCACACAAGTGAAGTATCATTTTTAATCGGAAGACTTTGGGGAAAGTTTGAGGTTTGCAAGGGATTATGGGTAACAGAACCTGGTGAGAGCCAGACAAGTCACCTAATCCTGGATTCCACTGGGTGCCTAGTTTTAAAAAATGTATAGGCTTGCTAGGTTTCCCTAAGTGCCAGCAGAGCTAGGGTTCAAAATCTACAGCTATGCACTTTGCAAAAAAAGGGTCCGTTTTCACTGTAAAAATGTGGAGTGTCCATGTTGCGTTTTGGGGTGTTTCCTGTTGCTGGCAGTAGGCTTACCCACACTAGGTGAATACGTTGGCACAAATGGCTGTTTTCAACTCATTTTCAATTTTTCCTATTTTCAACTGTTAGTTTCTATAAAAATAAAACATTGAAGGATCTACACAAATGACCCCTTGTCAACATTCTTTAAACATATAGCTTTCCAGGATCCATTATTGCTTTCATGCCCATTTCTACCATTAACTGGAAAGAGGTAGAAAGTACAAAAATTTGCAAAAATAGGCCATGTCCCAGTAAAATGCCCAAACTGTATAAAATATTTTGGTTTTCAGACAAAAGTCAGTCTGTCCATGAAATCTGGGAAGATTGTGATTTCAGCAACACAAACCCTTTGTTGATACCATTTCCACGAAAAAAACACAGATGCGTTCATCTGCAGCACTTTTTTCAAATTTTTCCCAAAACCCCCAAGATTTGGCTGTATTTTGGCTACTTTCTGGGTCCCCTGCAATGGAATCAACCAACCCTGGGTACCTTTAAAATCCCTATGATGTTGGAAGAAAAGGATGCAAATTTGGGGTGGATACATTATGTGGTCAAAAGGTTAAAGGGCCTATATATAAGGACAGGTAATAGAATAGTTAAATGCCTATATATAAGCATGAGACACAAAAGCAAAATAGGCATACAAGCAGGACACACAGACTGTATTACTTTTAAAGTTTAACTTTAGTCCTCAATTAAAATACATACCAGCATGACATACAAGAGTGCAGTTATAAATGCACCTCATGGCGTGCATGCTAAAAAGAGGATAATGTTTTGAAGATCAGTTTCAAATGGACACAATCTGGCATGCTGTGAATTGCAGCAGCCAGATAAAACATAGCTCTTACAAGATATTACAACAGAAAAAGCAGAAACAGATAAAACTGTAATAGGAATGTGCTCTTTGCTCCCTTCAAAAACATGGGAGAGCTGGTAGAAAGCATGTTTCTATGACACCAACCTCTAAAAAAAACTAAGTAATAATAACAAAAAAGTATAAACAAAAAACAAAAACACTGGCACGGAATGGAACTACCTTGTGTGAGGATGTGCTCTTTGTGAAACAGCAAATGCCGTCACTCAATGTGAATTTAGCCATAGGATGACGTAGGTTGACCCATTGCCCCTTTGTGTATGCTTTAGACCGACAGAGCACACAATGTGAATGACAGTGAGAAACCAATAGAAGAGCAAAGCTGTCTGAAAGCCCCTTAAAGTAAGTATACTATTCATCTAGTTTTAGTAAAATCAGACGGTCTTGTCTAACAACAGTCTTAGGCAGATGTTTTATTTGCACGTTTCTAAAAAATGAGGCACTTCACTAAAATCTGTCCGTTGTGTTCTCCAAGATCTGATTTTGAGGTGGCATGTTATTTTAGCACAGTTTATTGTTCTATGTCCACTGAAACTCGATTTCCCCTCGTTAGAGCCGCCTATAGCAAGCAAATCGCGAATTTCAACTCTCAACGTTCTTGCCTCTTCAGTCCTTTCACTTGCAATTTCGTTTCTTTTCAATTCTTCTTGAGGAAGTAATCCCACACGTTATGTGTCTGTAGAGCAGTGCCAGTACGTGAGAAGCCATTCATACACTTTCAAATCAAAACCTGAAGAGAAGTTGGTGGCATGTACTATTTCACATTGACTGTTTTAGTTCGGGTACAAGGGGCTGGCTTTAGTGTTGGCTAATCAAGATCTTGCCACATACACAGCAGTTAACATAGATCACAGTGTGCAAAGAGCCCAGAAATGAGAGAATACGCAGGTAACCTAGATTTACCCTTTTTAACCAGTCATGTAAAACAGTCCTGACCGGAGGTGAATCCACAGCATTTTATAGCGAAACAGATTGATTTAAAAGATGGGGAAGTGCTGGATCAAATCCTCCAATACCACAGTATTACAGGTCAACAGCTACACAGAGCTGGAGAGTATGAGAGGGCGCGCAGAGACCTAAATGTAAAGAACAAGTTACTTACCTTCGGTAACGATGTATCTGTAAGAAACATTAGTTAGTTAGATTCCTCACCTTAGAATATCCCCAGGCGTCAGACTGGATCCGGAAGATTTTTCGTCAGCAATACCCCTTGCGCGTCGCTAGGCGTCGTCTGCGGCTCCGCGTCCGTCGTCGGCGTCGTGCGCCGGGATGACGTCGTCGGAGTACTTAGACGCCGCCCTCGCGCGCTGACGTCAGTTCTTGTACATAGCCTTCCGCGCCAGGAACGCAGAGCCATGCAAAGACCGACACTGGTGCCAAAAATAAAATCTAGGGGCCTGAAAGGACAACCTTAACCCTAGAAGTCAGTTCGCAGAACGGGGAGGATGGGTGGGTCGGTGAGGAATCTAACTAACTAATGTTTCTTACAGATACATCGTTACCGAAGGTAAGTAACTTGTTCATCTGAAAGAAACACGTTAGTTAGATTCCTCACCTTAGAATAGATACCCAAGCAATACCATCCCCGGTGGTGGGTCTGCGAACCAAGATCACACCAGAAAGTCCTGGAGGACAGAACGGCCAAAGAAGCCATCCCTCTGGACTTGGCTGTCAAGGCAATAATGCCTGGCAAACGTGTGTAGCGAAGCCCACGTCGCCGCCTGACAGATGTCCTGCAAAGGGACTCCCCGTCCCAAGGCAGTAGTAGCCGCCGTGGCCCGAGTAGAATGGGCGCGCAGCCCAACAGGAGGGTCCTTTTTAGCCAAGGAATAGCAAATCTTTATACACAAAACGACCCACCGAGAGATGGTCCGTTTGTGCACAGCTTTCCCCTTCTTAGCGCCCACGTACCCAACAAAAAGCTGGTCGTCCACCCGGAACTGTTTTGTGCGGTCCAGATAAAAGGAGAGCGCACGTTTTGGGTCCAGACGGTGGAGCCTCTCTTCCTCTTTGGAAGGATGCGGAGGCGGAAAGAAGGTGGGCAAGGTGACAGACTGCCCAAGGTGAAATGGAGTCACCACTTTAGGAAGAAAGGAGGGACGAGGCCGAAGGACAACCTTGTCCGGATGAACAGATAGAAAAGGAGGCTTTGAAGATAAAGCCTGGAGCTCACTCACCCGTCTAGCCGAGGTGATGGCCACCAGAAAAGCAGTCTTAAGAGTCAGAAGACGAAGAGGACAATTGTGAAGAGGCTCGAAGGGAGCGCACATCAGGAATGTCAATACCAGATTCAAGTCCCACTGAGGCATTACAAAAGGGACAGGAGGGAACGTGTGTGTAATGCCTTTGAGAAAGCGTGTAACCACAGGGGACTTGAAAAGAGAAGGCTGATCAGGAAGCCGCAAGAAGGCGGAGATGGCAGCAAGATAACCTTTCAGGGTGCCCAGGGCAGAGCCCTGCCGGGCCAGAGAAAGAAGGAAGAGGAGAACCTCAGAAAGAGGGGCGGAAAGGGGATCCACAGCCTTTGCTGTGCACCATGCCACAAATTTGTTCCACCGGCAGGCGTATACCGACTTTGTGGAGGGACGCCTGGCTGCCAGAATGATATCACAGACTTCAGAAGGCAAGTCAAATGGCATCAACTGCCGCCGCTCAATCTCCATGCATGGAGGTGGAGGCTGGACAGGTTCGGGTGGAGGACCGTCCCCTGCTGCTGCGACAGAAGATCCTCCCGAAGGGGCAGACGTATCGGGGGATCGGTCAACATACTGAGTAGCTCGGGATACCAGTATCTTCGTGCCCAATCCGGAGCCACCAAGATGACTTGGGCCCGGTCGTGCCTGATCTTCTTCAGCACTCTGGGCAGAAGTGGTATAGGCGGAAAGGCGTACAACAGACCGCAACTCCACTCGTGACGAAAAGCGTCGCCGAGCGAGTGCCGCCTTGGAAATTCCAACGCGCAGAACTGCTGACATTGCGCGTTCTCTTCGGTGGCGAATAGATCTAACCAAGGCTCTCCCCACTGCTGAAAGAGACCTTGCGCCACTTCGGAGTTCAGACGCCATTCGTGATCCATCATGCACCGGCGGCTGAGTTCGTCTGCTCTGGCGTTCAGAGAGCCCGCCAGATGTTGAACCACTAGGGTGACGCCCTGGTGTTCCAGCCATGTCCAGAGGCGCAGAGCCTCCTGACAAAGGGTCCACGACCCCACCCCGCCCTGTTTGTTGCAATACCACATGGCGGTGGTGTTGTCCGTGAACACCTGCACGACACTTCCCCTGACAGAGGGAAGGAAGGCTTTCAGTGCAAGCCGGATCGCTCTCAACTCCAACAGGTTGATGTGGAGACGAGACTCCGCCGGAGACCAGAGGCCTCTGATCTCCGCCTCTCCCATATGGCCACCCCAACCCAGGAGGGACGCATCCGTCACTACGACATGCTCCGGTTGGGGAAGGGAGAGGCTCTTGCCCTTGACCCACTCGCGGTCCGTGAGCCACCACTGCAACTGCTGTGCAGTGCCCTCCGAGATCAAGACATGGTCGGACAGGTTGCCGTGATGCTGGGCCCACTGAAACTTCAGGTCCCACTGCAGAGCCCGCATGCGCCGCCTGGCGTGATGCACTAGTAGGATGCAGGAGGCCATCAGCCCCAGAAGCCGCAACACTAGCCTGACCGAAACCCGGGATAGAGGCCGAAAGACGGGAATCAGGGCCTGTATATCCCGGACCCGCTGTTCCGGTGGATGGACCCGGAACTGCGCCGAATCGAGAACCGCTCCGATGAAGAGGAGCTTCTGAGAGGGACTCAGGTGTGACTTCGGCACGTTGATGGAAAACCCCAGCAAATGCAGGAGATCCGCCGTAGTCTGGAGGTGGGAGACGACTGCCTGGGGCGAGCCCGCCTTCAGCAACCAGTCATCGAGATAGGGGAAGACTGGAACCCCTGATCTGCGCAGATGAGCTGCGACCACCGACATCACTTTCGTGAACACCCGAGGGGCACTGGTGAGGCCGAAGGGGAGCACGGTAAACTGAAAGTGCTCTTGGCCCACCGTGAACCGCAGGTAACGCCGGTGGGCCGGCAGGACGGGGATATGGAAATATGCGTCCTGCAAGTCCAACGCTACCATCCAGTCTCCAGGGTCTAGGGCAGCTAAAACCTGAGCCAACGTTAGCATCTTGAACCTTTCCTTTCGGAGGAAGGCATTGACGTTCCGGAGGTCCAAGATAGGGCGTAGGCCCCCCTTGCCATTCTTGGGAACCAGAAAGTAGTGGGAATAACAACCACGACCTACTTCTGGACTCGGAACGCGCTCGACGGCCCCCTTGGCCAAGAGAGCCGAAACTTCCTCGCGGAGAAGATTCAAATGATCCCCCGAGATACGGTGGTGCTGCGGTGGCATGGCTGGAGGGGTCGTCTCGAAGGGGAGGGAGTAGCCCCTTCGGACGATTTGCAGCACCCACCTGTCCGATGTTATGGACCGCCAGTGGAGCAGGTGATGGCGAACTCTGCCGCCCACTGGCGTGGTATGGGCCTGAAAGCTCGGACTAGGAGGGCTTTGAGGCGGATGCTGCCGGGGTGGAAGTGGGCTGACCACGTCGGCCTCCATTTCCGCCACGGCGGAAGCCACGTCCGCGACCGCACGCAGGTTGGTTCTGCGGCTGGTGGCTTTGCGGACGTGAGGAGGCGCCCCTTCCTTGGCCACGAAAGGGGCGAAAAGCGGAGGTGTGCGCCCGCGGACCGAGAGGCCCAAGGACTTGGCCGTAGCCCGGGAGTCCTTAAAGCGGTTCAGCGCACTGTCCGCCTTCTCACCAAACAGGCGAGTGCCATCAAAGGGCATGTCCATGAGGGTGGTCTGGACATCCCCGGAAAATGACGTGGACTGCATCCAGGCGTGGCGGCGGAGCGCCACCGTGGTGGAAATCGCCCGACCCAGCGAGTCCGTGGTGTCAAGCCCACATCGTATGGCGTGCCGTGCTGCATCCCTCCCATCGGCCAAAGCCTGGTTAAGACGCGTCCGGACCTCCTCCGGACACAGGGGCAGCACGTCCTCCACCGTATCCCACAGGGAATGGGAATAATGGTCGAAGAGACAGGCGGTATTTAAGGACCCCAGGCCCAAACTAAGGGACGAGAACAGTTTCTTGCCAAACTGCTCGAGTCTCTTGGAATCCCGGTCCGGCGGAGCGGTCGGGAAGGAGGATTGGGAGGTAGAGGCCTGGATAACCAGACTCTCGGGGGTGGGGTGTTGGGACAGGAAACTGGGGTCGCCCGGAGCAGGGCGGTGGCGCCTGGCAACGTTCCTATCCACAGGAGGAACTGTGGAGGGCTTGGACCAGGTGCCCTGCAGAACGTCAGTGAGGGCCTCGTTGAACGGCAGCAGAGGCTCAGTGGAGCTTGCTGAGGTTTGAAGCACCTCAGTGAGGATGTTAGTCCTCACAGCCACGGCAGGCAACTCGAGCCCAAGGGCCTCGGCCGCCTTGCGCAGCACCACAGAAAATGCGGCACCCTCCTCCGAAGCCACGGTCGGAGGAGAAGTGAATCCAGTGTCTGGCGAGGTGTCCAGCCCACTGGCCTCCCACAGTTCATCTGCCCAGTCCTGAGAAAGCTGTGACTGAACAGCCATAGGGTCCTCGAACCCCTCCCAGTCGCCCCCTTCTTCCGATTCCTGATAAACAGGAGGAATGATCGGAACCGGACTGTAGAGATGGTAGGACTCAAGCGGCGTCGGATGCGGCGTCGGTCGACGCCGCTGCGGCGCCGGGTCCGGATGAGGGCTAAACTGGGGCGGTGTCGGCGCCAAAGGCGTCGGCGGCGCCGGAGGTGTAGGCGTGTGCGCCGGCGGCGCCGGTGACGGCGTCGGTGGTTCAGTCGCCGGCGCCGGTGGAGGAGTGACTAGGTCAACCGGCGGGGACCTGCGGCGTCGAGACCGGAGTCGTCGACGGCGCCGGGGCCGGAGCCGCCGGCAGGCAAGTTCGCCCAGTCGAGTCCGCGGGGCCCGAAGGCGCGCCAGCGGGCGTCGACGGCGGGGCCAGGCTCCTCATGGCCGAGAGGAAGGCACTGATCTCCGCCGGCGCCGCGTCAGTCCCAGGGACCGGAAGGTATGGGGGCGGACGCGGCACCTGCGGCTCCACCGGAGCCGCGGGGGTGGAACCACCCTGACCCTCGGCCGAGTCGTGCGACCGGCGAGGGGAGTCCGAAGAGCGGTGTCGCCTCTTGGACTTCTTTGAGCGTTTGGATTTACCCGACGACTTGGAGCCGGACGATCGATGGCGTCGGCTAGGGCTCCGCGAGCGATCCTTGGACCTCCTCCTGGACCGGGATCGCGCACGACGCGGAGCCGAGTGGCGAAGCTCGAGAAGCTTGCGGGACCGCTCCCGCCTAGCCTTCGAAGTCAGGGCCTGGCAGTCGTTGCACGACTCCGCGTCGTGGTCGGGGCCTAAGCAGTAGAGGCACCGGCGGTGGTGATCGGTCACCGACATCAGTCGATGGCAATCCTCGCAAGCCTTGAACCCAGGCATCCTACCGGCACCAGATGTCGACAGACAAGGATCAAAAATGATCAAAAAAGATTTAGTCAAAAAAGACTAAAAGGGGTAGCTCTCCCAGATCTGCGCTTACTGGCGCGGAAAAAAGAAGAACTAACGTCAGCGCGCGAGGGCGGCGTCTAAGTACTCCAACGACGTCATCCCGGCGCACGACGCCGACGACGGACGCGGAGCCGCAGACGACGCCTAGCGACGCGCAAGGGGTATTGCTGACGAAAAATCTTCCGGATCCAGTCTGACGCCTGGGGATATTCTAAGGTGAGGAATCTAACTAACGTGTTTCTTTCAGATAAGCTAATACACTTCTTAGCACTGAAGTAATACCACCCCACAAAGCCACCTAGCCAAAATACTATTCTCTAGAGTGTAGCTCGAGTCTAAAGCCCTACTGAATGTACCATAAGCAAGGAATGACAAAACGCACTAAGAAATAAATCCTTACATTCAGCAAAAATACTGAAACAGAATTAGAAGGGGCTTGCTGAAGGTCCATTTCCAAGGGGAAAAACTCCCTTTCCGCTTGGATTGCTATTCACGGTTTGATCACGGGGCTGATGATCCCTCTTTGAAACCATTTACTGCTGTATCAATAGAGAGGGTGAGAAGAATCAACAAGCATTGAAAATGCAATAGGTCTCGCCTTTGATTAAGTTAAAGCCATTTGCTTTGCTAATGATATTGTATAGCAAAGCAAATGGCTTTAACTTAATAAAAGGAGAGACCTATTGCATTTTTAATGCTTGTTCTCTGTAGCAGGGCTCATCTATCAATCGTGCAGCTGGTCCAGTCGCAGAGGTGCCCCATGGCCTCCCCTCTGCCCATGGTTATTTTGTTATATTAAATCAGAAAATAGGATTCCAATATTCCGTGCTTGCACTAGGCCCTAATGCATCCTTGCTATACTACTGATCCCTATACTTTAAAATTGCAATTCTGTGCAAGGTAAATGTACAATGTATGGAATGCGGTCAATGTATTTTCCCATTCAGCTCCAAACAATTTCGCCTAGGAACTATTCTATCACATTGACGTAATGTGCTACTTTTTCTACAAAGTATATTTTTCTGGAACAAGCGCTTCATTCATACAATACATAGATTTTAGAAATCGCCTCTAGTTCTACAGTTAAAGTGCTCTCATGAAGCTCCTCCTCCCTCATACACTCATCACCTTGAGCCGCAGTTCCTCTTCCCGAGCCCTCTCGCATGCACTCTACGTCCTACGCTCCCCGCGCACCCTCTGCCCCTTCTCACCTCTCATACTCTCTCACGTTGCCACCTCATTCATCCTCTGGAGCTCATCTTGGCTCAGCTGCTTTAGCGGGAAGGACCCGAGGCTCCCTCCTGTTCCGGAACACCGCCGCGCACACTTCCGGGGCACGCGCCGTTACTTCCGGGAGATCTACCAGAAACTTTTCTCGCAGCCAGCGAAGTATACTAAATGCGAGCATGCGTTGAGAGAACTGATGCTGTAGCAACAGCGCCAGCTTCCTTGTGGTTTCTGGAGAGAAAGAGCCTCCTAAAGCGAAGGTGGCGAAATGGAGAAGAGAGAAAGAAGTAGAAGAGGTAAAGCAGCTTCATGTAGTCGACTTTGAGATAGGAAATGGGTAAGGAGATAGAGCCTGGGCCCAAGGTGTCGAAAAAAATGATGTGTTTTGGGTTTCGGAGTGTATCAGTGCATAAATTACTGCAACAATGTGGTACAGGAGGTTTGCCCCCACAGTCGCCCCGGACACGGATGGGAGCGGTGGTGGGGGAAGCCAAGGGCACAGGGGGTGTGGGGGTTTGGAACAGGAGCGCATGGTGGTTGCGCGGGGTAGGGGAGGCGGAGGACTTGGGGGGGATCGCGCCTCGTGCCTGGAGGTGGAAGGCACTGTCCTTGGGTGGGCTCTGATATGGGCGCCGGCGGGGGCTGACAGCGAGGATTCCGCTCCTGTTGTTTCTGGAGCCGCAGGTTGAGACAACTCTCCCCCTTTGTCCCCCACTCCCCCCCCCCCTTTACACGGATGCTGGTGGTCGCTGCTTCGGGTTTCTGGCGGTCCTGAGATGATCCAGGGCGGGGCTCCGATGCAGCGGCCCCCCGCTTTATGGCGAGTGCAGGGATGGGCTCAGCACTGGGCAGATGCAGGTGGACACGGCTTGGGGTTTCTGGTGGTCCTGGGGTGATCCCCGTGTTGGGGCAGGGGCGCATCTCTACTTTTGGCTGCGGGACTGTGCAGCGCGGTGGCCGGGCAGCGCTTTGGCAGGGGTTATGGCGGTCAATTGGCGGAGTCGCGCACGGTGGGGTAGATTGGTGAGGTTGCCGCATGCTGTGATCCTGGACAGATGAGGGGTTTGGGCTGGATAGAGGTCCGCACACACGCTGAGTTTGGAAGAGAGCCGCGGCCTGAGAGCGGTCCGGGCCGCCTTGCACGTCTGGCTGAGGGGCAGGCCCAGTTGGAGGTGGGCAGGTTCTCTGGAGGTGTGGCAGAGAGGGGTTGGTGGTGGGGGGGGACGCAACGGGGGCAGCCTGGAAGGTACTTCGGCGCTGGGGGGAGGCAGCACCACGTAAGGTAATGGGCGGCGACCCAGGCGGAGCGTCTTCTCTCGGGCGTCTTATTTATTGTATGCCTTTTAATGCAGGAGTAAAAAATTACAGGCATCACACCGCGAGCAGCCATCTTCCTGCTTTGTCCTCAGTGATGTGTGTCGGAGAGCGCGGCCGGCAGCGCATCACTGAAACTAACTAGGAGGGAGAGAAAGTGAAAGTGCGCCATGCGCGCGCTTTGTTCACGCGGGGACAGAACAGCAGAGAGGCGAGCCTCGCTTGCGAAAGTGAAAGGGGGGGGGAGCGCGAGAAGAGACGCTACGGGTGCACATGGGATGTACGGGGGACAGGAGATGTGCACACCGCGTGGCTGTACGTGCGCGTACACAGGCTCCAATCCGCTCGCCCTGCGCTTGCCCATCTCCTGTCCCACTTCCTAGGCATGTCAGCAACAATAAATCTCGCTGGCGACAGCAGCGCTTTGCGCTGCGTTCGCCAGGCGAGACCTAAAAACAAGCATGCCTATGCAACCCTGCATGGGTTTGATACCATTTTCTGTTTACCAGTGGAGAGTCACTGATGTAGAGCAGTTTGTGCCTAACGAGGAGCAACCAAGCTTTCTTACAAGAAGGATGGGTGCAAGAGACGGAACATATTTCTTACCAGTGTGTTTAGAACAAGCATTGGCATAGTCAATAGGTCTCGCGTTTAGGTCCTCATAAGTGTTTAGCCAAAGCTATTGGCTTTGGCATTGTTTTTAAGATTTGTTGTAGAGCAGTGTGGCTGCTGTTCAGCATGTTAAAAAGTTGCAATAAAAAAGTGTTATAAGTATTTTTGTTACAGTAGATATAACACAGAAGACATTATGTACAACTAAATGACCCTATTAAAAAACAGAATGAACATTAAAAATGTCCCTTTTTTTCTTCTTTCCAATGCTGGCAACGTCTTCCTGCCTTTTCTAATGCTTGTTATAACTAATTTTTGTTATGTGGGGGGCGGGGGAAATATAAAAATTGGGAAGATGGAGGTTGGGAAATAGTACCTAAATTACAACACGAGCAGCAGATGGACACTAGGGGAGAATCAACAGATGCCAGAGTCCGAGGGCAGGCTGAGGTGGTGCGGAATGATGATGAAGTAGTGGTGTGCTGGTGCAGAGGTGATGCTGAATGATACTGAGGTAGTGTTAATGTGGTGGTGCTGTGCTGGTGCTCAGGTAGTGTTGAGTGGTGCCCAGTGATGCTGAGTTGGCGCAGCTTTAGTGCAAAGTTGATGCACTGGTGCAGAGGTGATGCTGCAGACATGGCGTTGCGCTAATGCTGATTTGGTGGTGCTGTGTTGATGTTGAGATGGTGCTGTGCTTATATTGGGAGGGACTGGACCAGCACAGACAATGTTGGCAGTAGGATAGCATCATAGGATGAATAAATTACTAACCTGTAGCCATGGGAAATCAGTTTTAGATTATGTGCGCCTTACATTAGAAATATATGAAATTCCACAATCTAAAATAATAGATGACCAAATCCCACACTTTGATTTTCAATGCACTTTCAACCCAGCAATTCAGATGCTTGTTACTTTCGCTTGGTTCTAATTAGATGTGTGACCTCTTAAGATGCTTCACAGAAAGAATCCTTCCTCACCTCCCCTGGCCCCCCAGTGCCCTTTCTCGTGTCTTAAAATTAGAGCCTGAAAACAAATTTTACTCAACTTTCGAAATTACTAAACAAAAACTCCAATGTATAGCATCCCAGGCTAAATTGGCTAGTACAAAGGTAGCACAGAGTATGTTATTACATCCGAAGGCATGTGTCCAACATTTTGATTCAGTCAAAAGGCAAACTGTTCATGGGGACATTCAGAGCCTATATAAACACCCCTGCTCTAAAACCACGGGAAGAAAATGGCAAGCATTCTTTAAAAAAATAAAATAAAGCAGTTTCTTGAGACAAAAACAAAAGAAAGGAAAGCACAAAAATAGCTTTTCCTGTAACCGTCTTCAAGTAGCAGCGAAAACCAACGTAGAGGAGAAATAAGCAGCTAACCACACAGAGTAAAGCTGAGAGATGCACGGGATGCAGATGCAGGTGTGACTCCGTGGAGAATCATTTTCACCTACACTAATATACATGTATGCAGTCGATGACACTGAGCGTTAGGACGCTGCCTGCTCACACCTTATGCAGTCTAGGGTGCCGCACCTCTTAGAGACCCATGATGAGGCTCTGTGCGAGTGGCAGGGTACCTGGAGACGCTGTACTGTTCTACATTGGAAGTCACAGCCAAGAAGGTGAGTCAACACTGCGTGAACGCTCAACCCCTAAGCGCATGTTATCTAACGATAGAATGACGTCAGAGCGGAGCGAAGTAGTGAGAGCAATGGAAACAAGCGCTGTACAGGACTGCCTATCTCCTTCTGGAAACACAAACTCCAGGGACAATAGTTAACACACATGCTAACAGAGCTTTTGCGAGAACCCGTGCTCGTTTTTACAAATAATTAGAATTTGGCTACAATTTCATTATAATGATTCTCCGATTGGCTTGAAACTAAAAGTTTACATGGGACCAGTATTTCCTTTTTTTAATGAGTAAACAATGCCGGCGAGAATGTAGTATTCGGTTCCAGAAATATTTATATACTATTTAGGCAGAAATATTGTACACTATTTAAGCATGACGACACTAAAAAGTGGTCCACACCACCCATTTACAGTGCAGTTTTTAATAGGCAGATCCTATAACTTTTGCATGCAACCGTCAGGGACAGCCCTTTTGGAGAGGAGGGTGGGGGCTGAATAGTGACGTGTGTTAATGGACACCACAAGCAACAACCCTGAAAGGAACACACTATTTAAACATAAATATTTTAACACTCTTTAAGCAACCCAAAACTAAAACTTAGACCACACCGCCCATTTGTAAAGCCGTACTTAATAGATCGATCACATAACGTGTATGAGCAATTGTCGGGAAAAGCTGTTTTGGAGAGAAGGCGGGGGCTGCACAATGACCTGTGCTATCGTATTAATTGTTATTTCTACTAATGTGCAAAGTTCATGGAAAAAAGTTTGAAATGCACGTCCCAAAGCTGTGAGAACGTGTAATAGATGAAGAAAAGAAAGTGTGGCAAGAACATCACATGTAGTTGTGACTGAGGGCGCAACCCAAGTTTAGAGCACCCAATTAAAGAAGATGTAAGGTTATAGAGGGAAAGCAACATATTTTTAAGCATACCAATGCAATTTGTCCACCACTTGTCAGAAAACAAATGAACAATATAAATCTTGATCCTGACATGCGCCAATAACCAGTCAGAATGCTAAGGCCACTGCCCTGTTGTAACCCTTAACAGTGGCAGGTTTTTACAACACGCTTGTTTCACTGTCTGGGCTGTTGATTACTTCCTCTTAAAGTGACACGCCATAAATGATTCAGCACGCGCCGCACTTCAGCCCAGCGCTTTGTTAGTGAGAAACTCCGAGTGCGGCGAGAAACATCTGGGTTTCAGAAGTTACGCTGGATACAGTTGTTCCATTGAGTGTTTCCTCTCATAGTTTTTGTGCCTGGCTGCATCTCAGCGCAGTTCACTTGATGAATGAGACTTCACTCCGGATGGTTCTGAGAAGCAAATGACGTGGAATGTGTCCAACAGAGGCACGGGAGCTATAAGAAAAGCGAGGCCACAGTGTGCCTTACTTACAGATAATAACAGCGAGGTGCGCCCGTTTTTTTAAACAGCGCCCAGGCGCCGAGGAAGTACGCGTCGAAACACTCAGTTATCATGTTGTTGCTCGCCCCTTACAAAATGTTACTGTATCCAGAACGGAAAGTGGTGTACGATGTTTTGCTGCTCTCCGCGCACGCAACAAGTGGAGCTCTCAGTCAGAGGCATGCTGCCTGGGAGGCTCGGTGCAGACCTGTGACACTCACAGCACCCCGAGACCACGCTTTAGGAGCCGCCGCTTCAGACCAAGGCTGTCTCACACAGGTGTCGGCACGAGACGTGCTGACTGAGGTACTAGCACGAGCTGGAATTTCAAATGGAGGCGAGGTACTGAGAAATTACAATCAAGCAAGAGGTGACGCGGCCGCGAAAGTAAAAGAAAACAAGCACGCCAGTGGTGCGTGCGTGCGCGAGGACGTGGCAATGAAACAGATAGTGGAGTGACAATAGAATAGGCATTTCCTAACTATAACCAGACAAGCCCGGCTTCGAAAGTGGTGCGCGTGCGAGCGCCCGTTGCGGCGAAAGTGAAAGCAGCGTGTTTGCACATGTTTCCAATAAACGCGAGACGCGGAGGGGGAGGGGCGGAGGAGCGTTGAGAGAGCAAGCGCGAGTTAAGCCAGTTGGCGCCTGATCGGGCGCTGAAAGCTGGCAGCGAGCGCTAGACCAGCAAAAGCGTGTGGTAGCACTTTTAAAAGCCCACTTACTAAATGTCTCGCAGGTCAGCGCATGCGCTGGCTCACGCGAGACCTAAAAAGGGAACAGTGGCACATCTTCAGTCCTAAGTGGTTAGTGGAAAAGAAAAAACTGTGGGATACTTGCATGTTTAATGGACCGGTACTTGACTTTCAATATTCAGCTAGGGACACCACGGCCAACTACTGCTCTCAGAGGCACAGTTTCTGGTCCTGGAACATGGCTTCAAAATAATGTCAAGAAAAGGGAAAATATGCACATTAGAGTGCCTAATCTAACGTTGCCTGTAATGGTGACAATTCACCAAGGAGTCTTTAAAAGCAGCCAAATATTCGTTATTATCCAATGATTTTATTTGATTCTTTCAGGAGTTTTGAACAAGTATGTTTCAAAGGATGGCCAATCTAGTTAATGGAGCTTCAATATTACAGGAAATGATACTTTGTCCAATGAAATAAAACAGAGCCTTTCACTTGAATGTTAACATTTAGGAAACATCTTAACAAGTTTCTCCAGCGTTCTAGATAACACCAAATTATTCTAGCCTCTTGCTTGTTGGTAAACCATTTGACTCACATTCTGACAAGTAATTTCCAAACTACCTATCCTATATCGCAAAAACAGACCTTGTTATCGAGAGTGACACCAAACTTAATAGCCCAGGCTAACAATGCTCTTAATAATGATTAAACATGACCAGTTATCTCTAGTGATTCCTTGCTTAAACTTAGTGCTTAATTTGTAAAAGAAAAAGTGTGGTGCCTGAAGCTATACTCAGAAGCCCTTAGACGATGCAATTACATGCTGGCCACTCCTAACACCAAGGCTGTGTAGCGTTGAATCTACCTCCTGCCTCTTTACTCCACGCTAGAATTTGCTGCCACTGTATCTCACTCCGGCTTGTTCTTACTTTTTCCGTTTGAGACAGTTTTTCTGTCTTTCTCTTCCTCCTTTTACGATTGTGTGTTTTCCCCTCTCTTGCTCTCGGCGCACCTAGGAGAAGCCCGTACGCGCCTGGACCGCGCCCAGCTCCAGAACCCCTGGTCCCCGCACCCGCCACGACAACCACCACCGCTACGATGCCAGCACACTCCAAACCTCGGATGGACCTACACCTGCTTCAAGGCCGCCCCGAAACGCACACGGTGCCTTCACCTGCCGGAACTGCAGCTACACCAGCCTCAGAGCTGCCTAACAACCCGCCAAGAAAGACCTCAACCACCTCCGATGCATCCTACCGAACACACGCTCCGCATGCAAACACGCAGTCGAGCTCTGAGACCTGCTCCACACATCCCCGGACGTCGCCTTCCTAACAGAGACCTGGATGAACGACTCCTCCGCACCCGACATCGCCATAGCCATCCCAGACGGCTACAAGATCACCCGCAGAGACCGCACCAACGGAGTCGGAGGAGGAATCGCCATCGTCCACAAGAACAGCATCAGGGACTCGACCAACACCGACGACACTCTCAGCACCGCCGAACACATGCATTTCCAGATCCACACAGACCACAACTCCATCCTCAGAGGCAGAACCCCCGGACCCCGACCCCAGTTCAGCGACTTCATCAGCACGCACCCCCTGAACTCCACCGACTACATCCTCCTCGGAGACATGAACTTTCACCTTGAGAACAATGACAGCAACTCGACAACCCTGAATGATAACCTCGCCAACCTCGGACTGAGGCAACTCGTCACAACGCCTACCCACACCGCCCGCCACGCTTGACCCCATCTTCTCCGCAAGTCCCCACGTCGCCTTCAGCCACACCACCAAACTCCTCTGGACCGACCACCGCTGCATCCACTTCTCCTTCCAGAAACCCACCACACACCACCGCACCCAACAGATCCCTAGCCGTTGCAAGAGAAAAATCACCGAAGATCAACTACACGCAAACCTCGCTCTCAGCCCACCCACCGAACCCTCCAACACCGACGACGCTGCCCACAGGCTCAGACGCTGGATCGACGACTGCGCCAACACCCTCGCCCCGCTGAAGAACCCCCCCCACAGAGACACCAGCAAGAGGGCAAGCTGGTTTACCCCAGAACTCCTAGCCTCCAAGCGAGCCTGCCAGAAACTAGAGAAGAAATGGCACAGCGAACAGACTCCAGACAGCCATGCAGCCCACAAGGATGCCACCCGCAACCACCATCACCTCATCAGGACGGCCAAGAGGACCTCCTTCAAAGACCGCCTTGACAACAATGCACACAAAAGCAAGGAGCTCTTCAACATCGTGAAGGAACTCGCCAACCCCAGCTCCAACACCAACGACATCCCGCCGTCGCAAGCCCTGTGCGACTCCCTCACCACTTTCTTCCACTGCAAGATAGCAGACATCCAGCTTCAACAACCACACAGCCCCAACAGACAGCAACACAACAGAATCTCCGCACACCATCGACAACGACCCCCTGCTAGCCTGGACCAGCCTGAACATCGATGACACCATCAAGACCATGAGCACAATCCACTCCGGCTCCCCGTCAGACCCATTTCCACACCACATCTTCAACAAAGCCAGCAGCTCCATCGCACCCCACCTGCGCAACATCATCAATCTCTCCCTCGAGACCGCGACCTTCCCAGAGAGCTGGAAACACACAGAGATCAACGCCCTACTCAAAAAACCCAAGGCAGACCCTAGAGACCTCAAGAACTTCTGGCACATCTCTCTGCTCCCGTTCCTGGTCAAGGTCATCGAGAAGATCGTCAACAGACAGCTAACCTGATACCTCGAAGGAAACAGAATCCTGGACCCTTCCCAGTCAGGGTTCCGCAGCAACCACAGCACCGAGACCGCCCTCATCGCCGCCACCGACATCAGGACCCTGCTGGACAACGGTGAGACCGCAGCCCTCATCCTCCTGGACCTCTACGCTGCCTTCGACATCATCTGCCACCGCACACTACGCGCACACCTCCACGCCGTAGGGATCCGAGACAAAGCCCTGGAATGGACCACCTCCTTCCTCTGCGGTAGAACCCAGAGCGTCCGCCTCCCGCCATTCCGATCCGAAGCCTCCGAGATCATCTGCGGTGTACCCCAGGGATCCTCCCTCAGCCCAACACTGTTCAACATTTACATGGCCCCGCTCGCACATGTCGCCCGACAGCACAACCTCAACATAATCTCCTACGCCGACGACACTCAACTGAGCCTCTCCCTCACCAAGGACCCCATCACCACCAAAGCCGACTGGATGAAGATCAGACGACTGAAGCTGAACACGGACAAAACGGAGGTTCTCATCCTCGGCTCCAACCCTTCAGCCTGGGACAACGCCTGGTGGCCGATGGCACTAGGGGCAGTCCCGACACCCATCGACCACGCACGCAACCTGATTGATTGATTGATCTGGGATTTATAATGCGCTACTTTGCCCGAAGGCGTCAAGGCGCAAATGATGGAGAACAATCAGCCAAATCTAGAGAAAAAGAACATTAGGGGTAGGCTTCAGAAAGAAGGAAGGTTTTGAGAGCTCGGCGAAACAGGGAAAGGGAATCCTGATTCCTGAGATCAGGGGGAAGCTCATTCCAGAGTCTAGGGGCAAGGGCAAAGAAGGCCCTGCCTCCCCACCTTGCTTTGGCAAAACGGGGGACCGTAAGCAACTTCATACTGGAGGATCGCAGGGCCCTACCTGGGGTGTAGTACGACACCAGAGACCTAATGCCCTCTGCCCCTGGATCATGAAGAGCCCGATAGATGATAATCAGGGTTTTGAATTTTACCTGGCATGAACCGGGAGCCAGTGAAGATGTTTCCTAATGGCAGTCCCAGAGGAACGTCTAGGGGCGTTAACGACAAACCTTGCTGCCGCGTTCTGAACAACTTGCAGCCGATGAACCAGATTGTTGCTCATCCCAAGATAGAGGGCATTACAATAGTCGAGGCGCGAGGATAGAAGGGCAACCGAGACTGGTTTCCGAGCATCAGGGGAAAGGTAGTGGGTGAGCTTTCTCAACACCCTCAGCACCCCACAGCAGGTGGATACAGTCCTGTTCACTTGCTTGTCAAAGGCCAGTGAGGTATCAAATAGGACTCCCAAGTTACGGGCAACAAAAGAAGGTTGTGGGCAGACTCCCAGAGCCGATGGCCACCAGTCGGCTGACCAGACCTCGTTCTTTCCCCCAAAGACAAGAATTTCGGTCTTCTCCCCGTTCAACTTTAAGAAGTTTGATGTCATCCAACCTGCCACGGCCCCCATGCAGTTCCTAAAGTTGAGGGCCGTAGACCCGTCAGATTGTGACAGGGAGACCATAATTTGGGTGTCGTCGGCATACGAAAGAACTTCCAATCCAAAAGATCTGACAAGCCTGGCAAGAGGGGCCACATAAACGTTGAAAAGAGTGGGGCTCAAGGAAGAGCCCTGAGGAACCCCACAATGCAAAGGCTTGGCAGTGGAGAGGAAGTCACCCAATTTTACCTTTTGCTCCCTATTATTGAGAAAGGGGGTGAGGAGACTGAGAGCCAGCCCCTCCACCCCCATCTCGCCAAGTCGGGAAGCCAAGATGGTGGGAGACAGGGTGTCAAATGCGGCTGTAAGGTCGAGCAGGATCAGAAGCGTAGTCTGCCCCCTGTCGACCTTAGCACGGATGTTATTGACCACCACTGTGAGGGCTGACTCGGTGCTGTGTTCCTTTCTGAAACCATGCTGGGATGGATCAAGCAGGCAGGTTTTGTCAAGAAAGGAGCTGAGATGAAAATTCAGGTGAGCCTCCAACATCTTGGCGGGAGCAGGGAGGAGGGAGATGGGACGAAAGTTCTTTAAGGTCCCAGGGTCCAAAGTGGCCTTTTTTAGGAGGGGCTTCACAATAGCAGTTTTCCAGGAGGCTGGGAAAGTCCCACTGGAAATAGCCCTATTCATAACCACCACCATAGGGGGAATTAAGGTAGCCCTGCAGTTTTTTAAGATTTTGAGCGGACAGGGATCAAGAGGAGAGCCTGACCTAAGGGAGTCCAACAGTCTCTCGAGGTCAAAGGCCGTAAGAAGAGGAAAGCTAGGAAGAGTTTCAGTAGGGGGGGGTCATAGTCACCGGGTCAGAAGGATAAGGGTGAGTAAGGTTGTCCGCTTGGAGGGATGTGTAAATATTTAGTATTTTGGTATAGAAAAAAGAAGAAATCTGATCACAAAGAAATTGTGAGGGAACTATGGGGTCAAGGTGATGGATGAGGGATAAGGTATCCACAATTTTAAATAAATCCCCGGAAGAGGTAAGGGAAGATGCAAGATTGGAAAAGTATGTTTGTTTATCGGCCAGAACCGCCGCTTGGTAGATCTTAAGGGGGGTTTTGTGCTTGGACCGGCCTTCAGCATCGGGCTGAGATCTCCAAAGCCTTTCTTGCCTCCTACATACCTGCCTCTGAGTTCTCAGGGAGTCAGAGTACCAAGGTGCTGAGGGACGTTTCCTGGCACTGTATACCGATTTAAGAGGGGCCAGGGTGTCCACTGCATTTGCGATGGTGCTCGCAAGCTCCCGTGCTGAGAGATCAATGTCCTGTGAGGGGGGGGGGGGGGCTTGAATTTAGCGATAAAGGGGCCCAAAGATTGGTCAGTCAGGCCCCGGAAATTCCTCTTCTGCACCCAAGTTTATATCTCCACTGGAAACTGAAGAGGCACAGGGAGTAAACTCCATGGAGACCGCATGGTGGTCAGACCAGGAGAGGGGAAAAAGTGGACCTAACTCTAACCTGGTATCATTCGTAAAGACTCCATCTAGCGTGTGACCGGCAGTATGGGTGGAGGATGAGACCTTTTGAAGTAGGTTGAAGGAGGCCAGTGACTCCACGAGGGATAGCGTATCGCTAGAATTGTTATTTTCCAGATGGAAATTAAAGTCCCCGAGGATAGTGAGGGAAGGCCTGTTTAGAAAGGGCTCTATGACATCCAAAAGGTCAGAGCCAAATGAAGATCTGGGGCCTGGGGGTCTATAAACAAGAACCCCGGAAAAGTTTTCTGAGGGAGAAGAGCTAAGAGAGAAAAGCATGGCCTGAAAGGAGTTATTGGGAGAAGGAAGAGACTCCATACGGCAGGAAAAGGCGATCTTATGTATTATGCCAATTCCGCCCCCTTTACGGCCCTCTCTATCCTGTCTAACCATAGTATAGCCGTCAGGGAGAGCGTTAAGCAGGTCAGGGCCTGCTGAGTCAAAGCCCCACGTTTCTGTTACAAAAACCCAAGAGGGTTTCCTTTGGGACACAAAGTCCTTGAACGCTAAGTTATTTTTAACCAGGGAACGAATGAGGAAGCCTAGTTCTTTCAAGGAGGGTGGGGGCTCTTGAGTCCCTTTATTCAAAAGGAAATTGGTGACAGGTCCCGGGAGAGCTGATATCGACCCCTTCAGGCATTTACAGTTCAAACTATGCCGCAGTTGCCCAGGCGAAAAAGTGTGATGGCAATCTAGCTGGGTGGGTCTAAGGGATTTAAGGGTACTCAGGGAATACAGTCGGGGGCAAGCAGGAGAACATGGGAGCCGGGCAGCATCCCTGGTACCTTGCGCCTCCTTAGCGCTGACGGGCGCAGACGGGCAGGACTCTGGCATGACTCCGGCTTGAGTCCGGCCCGTCCGCAAAGCGCGTCCGCTGCGTGGAGGAGACGTCATCCCCTTATATAGGAAACTAGAGCGCGTCCTCGCGCTACAATCCCCCCAATATGGCCGCCAAAGCCAGAATCGCCTCTCCGTGAGCAAGCTCTCAGCGTCAATACTCAGCTGAGAGCTGCCCGAGAGCGACTGGTCGAAGAGGTAAGGCACACGAGTTGCAGTCTCAGGGGGAGATTTGCACACCAAGCACCAGGCCCCAAAGTTACCGAGTGCAAGTCAGGCAGTGCAATAAAAGCATGTTCAATTAGGCAAGTCGAACGTGAAAGTTAAAAATACACCAGGCAAGAGAGCAGGGAAGGACCTCCCGGCTTATCGCCTCAGGAGGGGAAAATTAGGCTGGCTCCTGGGAATCATCCTCGACTCAACACTCTCCATGACCAAGCAAGTCAACGCCGTCTCCTCCTCCTGCTTCAACACCCTCCGCATGCTCCGCAAGATCTACAGGTGGATCCCAACAGATACAAGAAGAACAGTCACCCAGGCCCTCATCAGCAGCAGACTCGACTACGGAAACACCCTCTACGCGGGAGCCCTGACCAAGCTCATCAAACGACTGCAACGCATCCAAAACGCCTCGGCATGACTGATCCTCGACGTACCACGTCACGGCCACATCACCCCCCACCTGAGAAACCTGCACTGGCTGCCCATCAACAAGAGAATATCCTTCAAGCTCCTCATCCACGCACACAAGGCACTCCACAAGACCGGCCCAGCCTACCTCAACAAACAACTTTCCTTCTAGATCTCCAACCGCCAGCTCCTCTCCGCCGACCTCGCATTCGTCACCGTCCCGTGCATCCAAAGAGCAACCATTGGCGGGAGATCCTTCTCCCACCTCGCCACCAAGACCTGGAACATCCTCCCCACTGAGCTTACGACAGACTCGAGACCTGCTGACCTTCAGGAGGCTACTCAAGACCTGGCTGTTCGATCAGTAGCACCCCCCCCCCCCTCCCAGCGCCTTGAGACCCTCACGGGTATGTAGTGCGCTCTACAAATGTTTGATTGATTGAGCCCGACCCACAGAGTCAGTGGTGTCCATGGCTGACCGAATAGAAAACTGGGCCAGTTCCCGACAATCGTGAAGTAACCGATCCAGGTCAGCCAGAGGGCCTTCCGGAAGAGACGGAAGGAGGCGCTCAACCGAGTGCCAAAGGGCCAAAGTAGCTTGTGGAAACACGCAAGACGTGTTCAAGGACTGAAGGCCCAAGCTCATGGACGCAAAGACATAGCGGCCACACGACTCCAACCATTGAGACTCCCTAGTGAGTTATAAGTAACGGGGAAGGGGAGGAAGGTAGCCAGCCTGAGACCACTAGCCCTTGAGCCCTAGGGTGGAGGGACCAACAAACAGGGTCATCTGGAGCCGGGCGATGACGATATGAAATAGCACGATCCACAGGGTCTCCTTATGAGGGCCTCGCCCAAGTTCTGAGAAGAATGTCACATAATGACCCTCGAAAAGGCAGCAAGTGCTCCACCTCCACGGCGCCCTGGTGGAGCAGATTTAACAAGGGATCAGAAGGCAGATAGACTGATGGAGGCTGCATCTGTAAAATGTCTGCAGCTTTACGAACAACTCTCACAAATTCCGCACCAGCCTCCGTGGCCATTGTAGGTGGCGACAGTAGGTCATAGTGGACGGTTGCAAGCTAATACGTCCACTAAATGGCAGAGACTCTGACTCTGAAGAGGACCAAGGGCCTGCCAGGGCTCCATGGGAACCCGCTCTGAGGAGCATGGAAACAACCCTGGGTGAAACAACCCTCAGGGGCCTCTTCTCCCATCAGCCGAGGGACAGCAAAGGACGTCACCGGCATTGACCGACGTCGAGACGTCGTTGCATCGACGTTGACAAATGCCGGAGGGGACTCCACCGCCTGGCGTCGGGCCAGTGTCGTCCCGACCTCCACCGAGATGGGAGACTGAGGGGAGGAATGGTTTCGACTCGGAGTCAAACCCTCGCTGCAGCCGCATCCGACGTCAGCGCAGGGAGCCCCACAGGTCTGTGCGGTGACGCAGCAGGAGGACTGCGATCTGACGTCTGTCTGGGATGCCCCTCCCGGCTGTGTCCCGACGTCGCAGCCACTCTGGAACCGGAGTCAGGGCACTCGATTGGCGCTGAGGGCGAACCCGCCAGCGAATGCCCAATCTGAATCCCTATCCCCTCTGTGGGACCCGAAGATGGCCTGCAAGCCTGAAAATAGGCTTTCACCTAAGTCCAAGTCGCCCCAACACCAGGAAAACTTGGGTAGGTGGGGGCCGAATCTGAGGTCCTGTGTCCGGTGAAGACTGGGAGCAGCGGGCCCAGATGTAATGTTTATGTGAGGTCAACGATCTCCATGACTTTCTCTTGTGCTTACCTGCCTCAGGCGAGCGACGTCCGCAGGAACGACTCCGTACACGAGCCGAACAGAAACCCCAGCTCGAGATGGAGACCGACGACGCCTGGACTCCGAACGGGACATCCGGGCGGTCAACAACTTCATCCAACGTTCCCGCAGGGACTTCGGCTTCAGCTGCCAGCAGGCGTCGCGGTCCTTGGAGTCGTGATGCTCTCCTAAGCACAACATACAGATCGCGTGTGGATCTGTTGCCGACATATGCCGCGAACAGGTTTCATGTGACTTGAACTCCGAAGGCATCGCACACTGTTCCCGGATGCTAAAAGGCGTCGGTAAGGCCTGCAAACAAAAACAGGCCAGAGCAACCACTTCTCCTGGATCACGCAGAAAAGAAGGAAACTGGCGTCAGCGCACTGGGAGGGACTTATTTGGCTCCACTGATGTCATATCCGTGGACGACGTCAAGGCGGACCAGTGTGTGCCGCCCCCCAGTGCGCAGAGGTACTGCTGAAAAAAATCTCCGGATCCAGACTGACGCCTGGGGGATATTCTAAGTTAAGGAATCTGCGGCTAGATGTCTCCATCAGATATTACCCTCCACCTAAACGCCCCTAAATACCAATCTACGTAGTTGAACATTAATTACCTTTGTAAAGCCCTTTCTGGAAGAAACTCTATCTTTAAAACATTCACCACGCGTCAGACTGGATCCAGAAAATCTTGAGCAGTACCTCTATGCACTGGTAGGTGGCATCGATTGGCTCCCCTTTACCATCATCTGCGTCAGAAGTGACACGGCAGTGCCCGTATAAGGACCACCTCAGCATGCTGAAATCAGTTAATTTCTCTTCTAATTTCATGCCAAAAAGCAGAGCCACGTTGAAACCAATATTTTGACCAGTGTGCAGTATCTAATAGAATCTTTAGGGCGAAGAGCCCAATTTTCAGCGCGTGGAGGATTGGTGAGTAATCTGCGGTTAGATACTGTCTCTACCAGAAAAGGCATTAATGAAGGAAGTAGACAAAGTGTTTGACCAGTGTGCAAAATCTAACAAGATGTGAGGGTGAAGAGACCATTTCTCCGAACAGGGAGGATGGGAGGGTCGGTGAGCAATCCACAGAAGGTAAGTAACATGTTCTTCCGATAGAGACTTCTAACTGCAAATTCCTCACTTATAGATACTAAAGCAATACCTTTCCGGAAGTGGGTCTGCGAACTGGCACAAACCAAAAAATATTGGAGGACTTAAGTGGACAAAATGCCCATCTCAACGGACCTGGCAGTCCAAGCAGTTGTGCTTCGTGAACGTGTGGAGTAACACCCACTTAGCAACTTGGCAGATGTCCAGGACAGGTACCCTGCATGCCAAGACAATAGTAACGGTATTAGCTCTGATGGAATGGGCCCGCAAATCCTCAGGAGGATGCTTCTTAGAAAGTACGTAGCAGATTTTTAATGCAGAGTGCAATCCATTAAGAGATGGTCTCTTTCTGCACAGCTTTGTCCTTCATCGCTACAGGGAACCCAAGAAGAAGCTGATCGTCCACCAGATGGTCTTTGGTGTGATCAATGTAGAACGAGAGAGCTCGCCACGGGTCCAAACGATGGAAGCCTTGGAAGGATGAAGTGGAGCGTAAGAGTTAGGCAGAGTAACACTCTGGCCGACATAAAAGGTGTGACGACCTTTGGCAGGAAGGAGGCATGAGCCCGGAGGATCAGTTTGTCAGAGAAAAAGCTGGTGTATGGAGGGTGAACTGAAAGAGCCTGAAGCTCGCTGACTCCCCAGGCCAGTGTGATGGCCAATAGGTAGACTGTCTTGATAGTTTAGAGACACAGAGAACAGCTGTGTATGCACTCGAATGTGGCACACATAAGAAATCTGAGGACCAAACTGAGGTCCCATTGGGGCATCATAAAAGGGGTAGGATAGAACAAATGTTGCAAACCTTTCAGAAAAGGAATCACAAAAGGTGACTTGAACAGTGAGGGTTGATCAGGCAGCTGCAGGAAAGCTGAAATGGCCGACAGGTACCTTTAACAGTGCCCAGGGCAAGACAAAACAAACAACACCTCTGACAGCGGTGCAGAGAGGGGGTTCACCAGGTATGAGAAACACCCAGCAACAAACTTATCCCAACTGCAGGCGTATACAGTTTTAGTGGAGGACACCAGACTTCCAAGATGACATCACAGACCTTATTAGGGAGATCAAAAACAGTCACAGATCAATATCCAAGCACTAAGGTGGAAGATGTGCATTAAGGTTCAGGTGAAGGACCCTGCCCTGTTGCTGCAACAGGTGATCCTTCCAGAGGGGCAGCTTGATCAAAAGACCGATGCTCATGTACAGGAGGTCGGGATACCAAACTCTGCGCGTCCAATCTGGAGCCACTGGAATGACTTTGGCCCCTACGATTCTGATCTTCCTAAGAAATCAGGGCAGGAGTGGCATCAGCGGAAAGGCATACAGGAGTTCCGAATTTCAAGGCTAGATGCGTCTCCAAGCAAGAACCACTTCGGAACCTCTAACGTGCAGAAGTAATGCATTGTGCATTCTTGGCAGGGAGTAGGACCTCCGACCCTCGGTCCACTCTCTCCCCGCAGCTCCGCTGTAGCGTCTATTGCCTCCAGACTCGACCTCCTTTTTGGGAGGTTCGAGGCTGCTGCCCGCTCCTGCGCCTGCTGCCCGCTCCAACTGGGACCATACTGCCTACAACCACCGTAACCTCTCTCAGCAATTTTATTTTTCTTTCTTAATTTTCCCCTGTTGTGGCACTGTTATTGTGCCCATCTGTGTCTTGCTCTAATTCCACCACTGTTTTTATTTTCTTGTGCCTGCCTGTACCTTTTGCCTTTCGCCGCTGCTGCCCCGGGGGCGGCCTCCCAGCCTCTCCTCCCTCCCCTACGTAATGGCGGCCACTGCACAGTCGCACAGCAGAGGTGTGCCAAAGGCAAGCCTGTCCGTGACCCGACCGCGGCCAGTGCCAGAAACCCTGGACCTCCCACTACCCAACGCTACGACACCACCACCCTCCTCGCACTCAACCCTGGAAGACTTAGAGAATGCCAACAGGCCTCGCCGAACACGACCCATGGCCAGTTATCCTGCCTCCACTGCCGCCAGACCCTCACCGTCTCCCCGGCCTCCAACACCGCCGACGCCAGCACCGGCGACACCCTAAAATGCATCCTCCTCAACGTACGTTCCGTACACAAACACTCCATGGAAATCTGGAACCTACTCTACTCTCTCTCGCCCGACATCGACTTCTTCACAGAGACCTGGACCAACGCATCCTCCGCCCGACATCAGCACCGCCATCCCAGACGGATACAAGATCCAGAGGAAAGACCGCCCCCAACCACCCGGGAGGGGGTCTCACCATCGCCCACAAGAGCACCCTCTGCCTCACCACCTCCAGGAAAACCTTCCCCTCCACCGAACACCTGCACTTCCAGATCCAGACCACCCCAAAAGCAACTCTCCGATGAACACTCGTCTACAGACCCCCCTGCCCCTGAACACCCTTCGTCACCACGCCATTGCCTCAACACACTACATACTCATTGGAGACCTGAACTTCCACCTCGACAACTCCAGCTACCCCAACTCCACTATCCTTAGTGACAACCTTGCCAGCATCGGACTTTAACAACTCGTCAACACACTGACCCACAGAGCAGGACACACCCTCAACCCCATCTTCGTGGCAGGAAACAGCGTGCAATTCAGCCACACAACACAGCTGCCATGGACTGACCACCACTGCGTACACTTCGCCATTAACAAACCAAAGGCACCCAAACCAGCCCTACACCCACCACGAAGGAACTGGAGCAAGGTTGCCGACGAGAAACTTAACTCCACCCTCACCCGAGACAACCACACCTGGGCACCTGACGCATACAACGCAGCCAGAGAACTCCACACCTGGATCTCGACCTGCGCAGCTACGCAACCCTGACAGACAATGACCAAGGAAAGCCGCCTGGTTCACCACCGCTCTCCAAGAAGCCATACGCACCTGTAGACACCTGGAGAAGAACTGGGGAAACACCAAGACGATCGAAAACCACACCACCTACAAGGACGCCAAGACTGACTGTCACAACCAGATCAAAGCCACCAAAAGGAACTTCATCCACAACAAAATCCTGGCCAACTCCACCAACTCCAAGGGACTTTTCAGTGGCCTTTAGGAATTCACCAACCCACGCAGCCAAGCCACAGACCTCACCCCATCCAAAGACCTCTGTGACAAGCTTGGAACCTATTTCCACCTCAAGATCAAAAACCTCTACAACAACTTCACCGACCATCCACCAGGCACCACAGACGGCCCCCCCACCCCCCAGAAACATCAGCCAGCCCAACCTGCCCCCCTCACATCTACCAAAGAGCCAGGGCCGCCATCGCACCAGAACTACAACACACTATCAACACCATCTTCAAAACAGGCACCTTCCCAGATGACTGGAAGCACGCAGAAGTCAGGCCCCTGCTCAAGAAGCCCACAGCTGACCCTGTCGGCCCATCTCGCTCCTCCCCTTCGCAGCCAAAGTTGCAGAGAAAACAGTCAACAGGAAACTGACACGATTCATTGGAGAAATCGCCGTCCTCGACCCATCCCAATCCGGACTCCGAAGCAACCACAGCACAGAGACTACCCTACTCGCCGCCACATACGACATCCGCACCCTCTTGGACCAAGGCCACTCCGCAGCCCTCATCCTGCTTGACCTATCAGCGGCCTTCGACACCATCTCCCACCACACACTAGTCGCCAGACTACACGACGCAGGCATACAAGGAACAGCCCTGGACAGGATCCGATCATTCCTCACCGGAAGATTCCAAAGGATCAGACTCCCACCCTTCCTCTCCGACCCCACAAAAATCACCTGCGGAGTCTCACAGGATTCATCCCTGAGCCCCACCCTCTTCAACATCTACATGGCCCCCCTCGGAGTCATCGTCCAACAACACAGCCTCAACATCGTATCCTATGCCGACAACACCCAGCTCATCCTCTCCCTCACCAAAGACCCCACCACTGCCAAACTCAACTTCCAGAAAGGAATGCAAGATGTTGCAGTCTGGATGACCAACAGCTGCCTGAAGCACAACGCCGAAAAGACAGAAGTCCTCATCCTCGGTACCACCCCTTCTGAATGGGACAGCACCTGGTGGCCGACCGCCCTCGGAAGCGCACCTACCCCCTCAGACCACACCAACCTCGGCATCATACTCGACTCATCACTCACCATGAACAGACAGGTCAACGACTTCCACTCCAGCTGCTTCAACACCCTCCGCATCCTCCGCAAGACCTTCAAGTGGATCCCCCCTGAGTCAAGGAAGACAGTCACCCACGCACTCATCACCAGCAGACTGGACTATGGAAACGTACTCTACGCCGGCATCAACAAGTCCCTACTCTGCAAACTCCAGACAATACAGAACACCGCCGCCAGACTCGTCCTCGGCATCCCCCGACACGAACACATCAGCCAACACCTATGAAGTCTCCACTGGCTTCCCGTGGAGAAAAGAGTCACTTTCAAAATCCTCACTTATGCCTACAAATGCCTACACAACAACGGACCCAAATACCTCAACGACAGAATCAACTTCCACGTACCCAAAAGAAACCTTCAATCTTCCAACCTCGCACTGACCGAAACCCCATGCATCCACAGAGCCAGAGCAGGCGGAAGATCCTTCTCTCACATTGCAGCCAAGACCTGCAACGAGCTACCGGCAGACATCAGATGCGCCCCCTCCCTGAACACCTTCAGGAAGACCCTCAAGACCTGGCTCTTCGGCTAAACAGATCTGCGGACCCCCTCCACCCCCTCAGCGCCTTGAGACCCTCACTGGTGAGTAGCGCGCTTACAATTCCCGGATTGATTGATTGATTGATTGAGTGATTGATTGATTGGCACAAGTGAACGGGTCAAGCCAAGGTTCTCTCCGTAAGCGGAAGAGACCTTGCAACACCTCTGGATGTAGTCTCCATTTGTGATTTGCAATGCATCGACGACGTAATTCATCCACCCAGGTGTTCAGTGTACCTGCCAGATGCTGCACAAGCAGGAAGATGTCCTAGCACTCCATGCACGTCCAGTTGCACAGGGCCTTCAGGCACAGGGTCCACAACCTCATTCCATTCTGTTTATTGTAGTACCACATCGCGGTGGTGTTGTCAATCACCTGAACAAACATTCCTTTGATAGAAGTGAGAAAGGCATTCATTGCCAAGCTAATCTTCCTCAGCTCCAGGAGGTTGATATGGAACTGGGATTCAACCGGAGACCGGAGTCCTCTTATCGCCACCTCTCCCAGGTGGTCGTCCAAAACCATAAGTGATGAGTAAGTCATCACTGTCAGCTGCGGGTGGGGAAGGGAGAGGGGTCTGCTGCTGGGCCAATCGTACTTTTTCAACCACCACTGCATATCTTATGCAGCCCCCTCCGATATCTAGAGCCGGTCTTCGAGATTTTCCTGATACCACCCCCAGTTAGACTTGAGGTTCCACTACAGAGCCCGCATGTCTGATAGGGTATGCTTAAACAGCAGGTTGCAGGAGTCTATGAGACCTAGCAGCCTCAGAGTCAATCTCACGAAAATCCAGAAACAGACGCTGAAGTGATGGAATCAGTCTGAATATCCTGGCCTCACTGCTCCGGAGGATAGGTGTAGAATCACACTGTGTCCAGAATGGGTCAGATGAAAGGGAGCGGCTGAGAGGGAGTCAGGTGTGACTTCGGCATGTTGATAATAAACACCAGTGAATACAGGACGTTCCCTATAGACTTGAGGTGCAAGACAACTACTTGGGGCAAGCCTCCCTTCAGCAGCCAGTCATTGAGTTAGGGGAAATCTGAAACCCCTGATCTCTGCGAATGGCCTGCAACCACCGCCATCTCTTTCGTAAACATCCAAGGGGAACTGTGAATCACAGATAACGCCTGTGGGCCGGCAGGACGGGGATGTGAAACTATGCGTGCTGCAGGTCCAGCTCCACCATCCAGTCTCCAGTGCCCAACGCAGAAGGGAGCTGAGCCAATGTAAGCATCCTGAATTTCTCTTTTCTCAGGAAGTAGTTGAGGAGGTGCAGGTCTAGTATTCGACGGAAGCCTCCATCCTTTTTGGTCACGAGAAACAGGGCCGTACTGGCCGTAGGGAGCACCGGGCATTTACCTGGTGGGCCACCAGGGTGGGGGCCGGTTTTAGGCCCCTGGGGGGCCTTTTTTTTATCAGGGGGCCGCCCTGTAACAACCACCACCTACCCCCAGGGGGGCCAGCCGAGCAGTTTGCCACCGCCAATTTTGGTTCCCAGTCCAGCCCTGACCGGGAAGTAGCAGAAATAACAACAACACCCTGCTTCTAGTGCAGGCACCCTCTCAGTAGCTCCTTTGGCAAAAGAGGCTGTACTTCCTGACGGTCAAAGATAGTTCTCTGTCAGCCGTTTCTGAGATGGTGGCAAAGGCAGAAGCGTTTCCACAACGGAAGGGTGTACTTACACCCGCACAACCTGCAGCACCAACTTGTTGGAGGTTATCATACACCACTGAGGTAGGTGGTGCCTGATCCTGCCACCAAGTAGGATGGTTATGCAAGCTGGAGGGTGCAATAATGAACCTTAGAGGCTGTGACAGATCGCCTGTTCTGACTCCTGCGTCATTCCCTGGGATCTGCAACCTCATCCACCAAAGGACTGAGCAAACTGATGTACTGGCAGGTATGGTTGATATTGCGGATGTCCAAATGTGCACCGGCCACAGCTGTGGTAGGGGCAAGAGGACTGCTCTTGGGACCTTATAGAGATTGAAAGCCTGAGAGAGTGCCGTGTCAGCTTTGATGGCAAATAGGTTGGATCCATTGAAGGGCCTGTTGATAAGGGATGCCTGGACATCCCCAGAGTACTCAATGGACCGCAACTAGGCGTGGTGATGGAGCACCACCATAGAAGCCATGGCTCTGCTTAGTGCGTCTGTGGTATCCAAACCACACTGGATGGCGATCTCTGCTGCATCCTGACAATTTACTAAGGCTTGGTTGAGGATAGCCTGGATCTCCTCCGGAAGCATGGGAAGCAGCTGTGCAACAGAGTCAAACAATGTATAGGAGTATATCTGCCCAAGAGTCATGAACTGTTCACCAACTGCAATGCTAGGATGAAAGAGAAAATATACCTCCCAATGGTATACAGCCTCTTAGGCTCCATGTCTAGTGGAGTGAGAGGACATTAATTAAGGTTGAGCTGTACAACCAGGCTCTACAGGAAGGGGTGCTGAAAGAGAAAGGCTAGGTCTCCTGGGGCAGGGCGATAGTGTTGGGAAATCTTGTGATGCACAGGCTCTCAGGCACGGGCTCTCAGGAGGGTGTCGGTGAGGGATTCGTTAAAGGGGAGCAGTAGTTCAGCCAAACCGGCTCCTAGGTGAAACACCTCTATCAAGACATTTATCTTGATCTGGACAACAGGCAGTTTAAGGTCAAAGACTTTTACTGTCTGCGCATCCCTGTGGGAAGGATGTGTTTTCTCCAAAACAGGGCCTAGAGGGGAAAGCAGGCCAGAGTCCAGAGAAGTGTCAAGGCCACTGGCCTCACCCAGCTCCTCATATCAGTTATCTGCTGGCTCAGGGTCATCCTCTAGGAGGCCAAATCCTTCCTACCCATCTCCTCCTCCAGGAAGGTAGATTTGAGCTTGGGTAGGTAAGTCAAGGGGCAGATAAAACGGTGCCAGCATCAACCTTGGACGGCGCCGGTTTGGAGTCAGGAATAACGATGGGTTCATCATTGAGCGGGGCAGGTGGCGCCATAATTGAAGGAGCTGGGGTGGAAGAAGGCACCAGTGACAGTGTCGGTCTGGATCCAGAGGCTCAGCTGGCATCGAGGAAGAACCTGTGACGGTAAACCACCAGGGGCACCTCTCTGCACCATTGGGCCTGAAGGCACGCCAGAGTGAGTCAGTGGCTCAAAGATGGCATGCATGGAGTCGTAGAATTCTTTAAGTTGGGCTGGGGTTGCTCTGTCTCCAGAGAAGTCGGACTAGCGCAGAGCGGGCCTGGACGCCAGCACCGCATGTGGTGTGCAGGAGCGGGGTTTAGAGGCATGGTGTTTGAACAGGAAAGCTGAAGAACACTTTGACGACTTATTGCGCTTCTTGGACTTACCCTACTTGGAGGAAGAAGTCCTGGACCATGAAGATGGCGGTCAGCGGGAATGGTTCAGGGAATGGCCTAACTGTCTTTAACAGAATTTGTGTGGAGCTTTCTTCTGCCACACCGCCAGGAGCTTTAACGTCCGCTTGTGAATCACCTTCGGATGGAATTCACAAACTTGCAGTCAAAGCATGCCTTGGGGTAGTGGCACGACTACAGGCAAACCAAGTGTGGGCCAGAGCCAGACAGCTGTCAGTGACATTCTCTGTGGGTTTGCTGGGAGACATGTCCCTAGCACACGGGGAGCAAACCTCAAAAAAAGACTTAACAAACATTTGAAAAAAAGTGATTAAAAAGTGACCAAGGTAGCTCTACGGATCTACCCTATGGGTGCAGAAAGAAAGGAACTGATGTCAGCGTGCCAGGGTGATGCTTATATGGGCACAAAAACGTCACTTCTGATGCAGATGAAACGGATGCCAAGTCAAGGGACACCACCTACAGGCAAGCAGAGGTACTGTTCAAGAATTTCTGGAATCAGTCTAATGCCTGGAGAATATTCTAAGGTGAGGAATGTAAGGTTAAAAGTCTCAGTCAAAAACAATGGATAACATGTGACGTTCAAGTTGCCTACAAATTACTATGTGAAGCATGTGTAAGTAAAGTTACATGCGGCAGCAGGGATAACACAACAACAGTCATTTGAGATCGGAGTGGGTAGAACCAAATGTGCTCCATTCACAGCAACTCTTCCTACTGTGGTAATGTCTGCTTGAATAAGAGACATTAAGTGGTATGAGCCACACCTAATGGGGTCTTTATAGGGTTTAGAGATCAGAAACATTATGGATCGAAACACTCTAGACGTGAGGCAATTATGCAAAAGGCCACATTATTGAGGTATCGTTTCACAAAGGCATTTGTGTGTTAAGAATAAAAGAAGGGCCCTTTTTCGATTCTGCTATGAGTCGGTACAAGAATGTTTAGAAATGTTGTTAGAAATAGCATTGAAAAAGGGCCAGGGGGGGGGGAGGAGCCTAGCGCGCAACCACGATGGCCGCGTAGGTGCGAGGCTCCCGAGGACCTCCGCGACCTCCTACGTTTATCCTGTCTTCATCCTCTATCGGTTGAGGGGACTGTGTCGGTGAGCCTGAGCGGAGGTGGTACCCGTTTCCCGTTCTCGAATCGGACCTCGGGTGCCGGAGTGAGCACCGATTGAAGTTTGCGGCCTCCTTCGCTCCTGACCCCGGACTCGCGTTTGGGGGCGACCCGGTGGCAAAGTGAACAACAACGGCGGGCTGGGCCTGGCGAGTCGCGTACCCCGCACTTTCACTTTCACTTTCGCGCCCCCTTGCCGTCTTTGCAAGTGGGATCGCGGCGCTCCTTGTGTTGGGGTGGCCTCGCTGGGTGACCCAGCCTGCCTGCCTGCTGTGGCCCGCTCCACCGTCCTGGGGTGACCCCCCGGAGCCCGTGGCCTTGATTGCTTGCCTTTTACTGCGTGGCTGATGAGGGGGTGAGACCCGCGACGATGGCCACGAAACAAGATGGCGATCGGTTGAAGGCCAAGTCGACCCGGCGTGGCGCCGCACATCAGGCCAACATCATGGACCGCTACACCCTCCCGAAAGGATCTCCCGGTGGACCGCACAAGTCCTCTGAGTGCCCTCCGGATGCCCCGGATTTGCCCACAGAGTTGACTCTGCAAGACGTCATGGGCGCCATTGCTGAGATGAAGGCCTCGGTGGGCCAGCGGTTTGACACCTTAGCCCATAAAATCGACGCGGTCCTAGTGGATGTCAACCTGGTGAGGGCTGATCTCTCCAAGACCAACGACCGGGTCGATTCTTTGGCCCACACCGCGTCGGGCCTCACGACTGAGGTGGCGGCCCTCCAAACGGAGGTGCACCGACTTCGTCAGGCGAGTGTGCTTATGGATCGGCGCCTGGAAGATTCCGAGTGTCGGGCCCGGAGGAATAACATCCGCATCATCGGAGTACCCGAGGGACGGGAGGAAGCGGCGGCGGATCTTTTTGTAGAGGACCTGATCGTTACCCATCTCCAGCCTCGGGGACTGAGTAAATTCTTTGCCGTGGAGAGGGCCCACAGAGTTCCCGGGGGAAGGCCGAAGGTCGGAGCCCCTCCGCGGCCCCTCATTGCCCGGATTTTTAACTTTCGGGACAGGGACGCGATCTTGCAAGCCTCCAGACTGCAAGGGCCGATTAAGCTGGAAAATATGGCGGTGAACTTTTATCCCGATTTCACTCAAGCGGTCCAGAAACAGAGACTGAGTTTCCTGGGTGTTAAGCGCCGGCTCCGGGACATGAACTTAAAATACGCCATGCTCTTCCCGGCCAAGCTGCGGGTAGAGGTGGATGGTCGCACGCACTTTTTTGATCGTCCCAAAGCGGCCGGGGACTGGCTGGACACTCTGTCTGGGGGTAGTGCTCGAGATGGTGGGGGGGGGCGGCGGGAGGAGACGGCCCACTGGATCGGGACTGAGGGTTTGATATTGGACCTCACTCTGGAAGACTATGATGCCACTTTCGACCAAAGCTTCTGTCTTTGTTCTTTCCCCTCCCTTGGAGGTTGTGTGGGGTCTAGAAGGGGTACTCTTTCCTCCTCTAGGGGGTCTAGCTAGTTTCACTATATAGGGGCGACAGGCACACTGCAAGTTGGGGGGGCTGTCTGGGCTCATGCAGGGGTGCAGGGAGGGGGGAGTTTTGTTGGGGTGGGTGGGTTGGGGTGGGGTGTTGTTCGTTTCTACCACAAGGCAAAAGCATCGTTGTATCATTTCTAAAGTGCTCTCTGGGGGACGAGTGATGGCTTCTGTTTATGATGGGGGGTAGGGGACTGAGTTTGTTGTCCTGGAATGTTAATGGATTGGGGGACAGGATAAAACGAGGTGTGGTCCTGCAGTTCTTGAAGCGAATTTCGCCCGATATAGTTTTTCTGCAGGAGACACACCTCATTGGCAACTCCTTTTGTGCCATGAATAGACGGGGCTACCGCCTTGTGGCCCATTCGGGCTTCACGTCTGGTTCAAGGGGTGTGGGCATTATGGTTAAGAACTCGCTCCCGTTGGAGATTGATGAGGTGCACCATGACGACAGGGGACGTTACACGGTTTTGGTGGGTAGAATGGAGGGCAGAGTGGTCGTTTTTGTGTCTGTCTATGTCCCGCCGGGGCTGCAGACGACCACCTTTGCGGATCTGGGGCGCCTCCTCCTTGGCCTTCCGGAGGGGATTCTAGTGGTGGGGGGGGGGATTTTAATGCTGTGGTTTCCGGAACTGTGGATCGTCACCCCCCTAGGGATCTCCCCCGTGCCCAGGCATGGTTGGCTGGCCTCTTGGATACCTTGGGGCTGGTGGATTGTTGGCGTTTGAAACATCCCACGCAGCTGCAGTACACCTTCCATTCAGGGGCTCATGGTAGTCTCTCACGGCTAGATTATGTCCTGGTTCCGGCGGCGCACGTTGGGATGATAGGGGAGGTGCGCCATTTGGCACGGGGTATCTCAGACCACTCTCCACTCTTGTTGCACTTTGATATTCTTCCGAGGGGAGAGGGTAGGGTGGTCCCGATTAATCCCTGGTACCTGCGTGACCCCACCATTCGCGCAGAGCTGGTTAAATCCCTTAAGCGCTACTTTGACGAGAATGTGGGGTCTGTGTCATCGGCGATCTCATTGTGGGAGGCGTTCAAGACGGTACTCAGGGGAGAGGCCTTGTCCCTTATTTCCCATTCCCGGAGGCGCGAGCAGGAGGAGGTGACTCGTGTTGAAGCGGAGATAACCGAGTTGGAGGGTGATCTAGAATGTGGGGTGACGGATGACAAATTACATGTTCTCCGACTCAAGCAATCGGCTTATAAGGCCCTCGTCACGGAGGCGGCCAGGGGCCTCAGTAGAGAGCAACAGGGGAGACTGTATGATGTGGGTGATAAGGCTGGTAAATTGATTGCATGGTTGGACAAAAAGGAGAGAGCGAGTCGAGTTGTCCCGTTGATTGAGAAACAGAATGGTGTGTGTGTCACTGAACCAGAAGAAATTGTCTCCTGTTTTGCAGACTATTTCCGTGGGGTGTACTCCCCGGTGTCCTCCCGCTCTGAAGAGGATTCCCACACCCTGCTCAGGGATATCGCGCTCCCTTCCCTTTCGGAGGAGGACAGAGTGTCGTTGGACGCTGCTCCAACTTCCGAAGAAATTGCCCTCGCCATACGATCGGTCGCTTCCGGCAAGGCCATGGGCCCGAATGGTCTTCCCATCGAGTTGTATAAATTGCGACCGGATACGCTGGCACCACATCTCCGTGCTATGTTCCTCGCGGCCCACTCGGCGGGTTCCCTCCCGCCAGACCAGCGTCTAGCTACTATCGTGGTTATCCATAAGGAGGGGAGGCCGCGGGACCGGGTCACATCCTATCGGCCTATTTCGTTATTGAATGCAGAGCCCAAAATCCTCGCCAAGGTGTTGGCCAATCGGCTGGTCGGCGTAGTGTGTGACTTGATTCACCAGGATCAGTCCGGCTTCATCCCTCATCGCAATACAGCGCTTAACCTGCGGCGTTTGCATGGGGTGCTCGCACGTGTCCCGTTCATACGAGAGCCGGCCATTTTGGCGTCCTTGGACGCCACTATGGCGTTTGACACGCTTGAATGGCCTTATATTTGGGCGACGCTCGCGAAGTTTGGGTTTGGCCCAGGATTCATCAGTTGGGTAAAATTGTTGTACTCTGGCCTGCTGGCGCAGGTCGTGGTGAACGGTAGAGTGTCGGCTTCGTTCGAGCTGGGCAGGGGTACGCGGCAGGGCTGCCCATTATCGCCGCTCCTTTTCGCGCTCGCTTTGGAGCCCCTGGCGGAGTGGCTGCGGTGGGAACCTTCTATTCGTGGTCTCCGCTGGACTCCCGAGTATGAGGACCGCGTATCTCTATACGCTGACGATATTCTCCTGTACCTGGCTTCACCACATAAATCACTGATAGTGCTGGTTGATGTATTGCATTCATTTGGTCTTAACTCCGGCCTTGTCATCAACTGGGCTAAATCGTGCGTCTATGTTCTCTCTGGGGAGGACCCTATCCTTCCGCGGGGCTGTCCTATCCAGATCGCCCCGCGGGGATTCCGGTACCTGGGTGTCTTCATTACCCTGGACGCGGAGGCCCGATATAGTCAGAACTTGCTTCCCCCCCTCCAGCGCCTGAAGGAGGATGTTGCGCGTTGGAGGCGCTTGCCGCTCTCGCCGCTCGGCCGGGCGGCATTGTTTAAGATGATGTCGCTGCCGCGTTTCCTGTACGCTCTGCAGAACACAATGGACGTCGTCCCGGCGAGCTACTTTCGCGAGGTGGAGAGTTTACAGCGCCGACTGTTCTGGGAGGGTAGACCGCGTATCGCCCTGGCGAAGCTGACGCTCCCGTGGTATGACGGGGGGATCGCCCTCCCGGATATCAAACGGTATTATTGGGCCTCCCAGCTGGCTGCGATTAATCACGGCCTGTACGGGCCCGCTCTAAACCCGGCCTTTGAAATGGATAAGATTTTACTGCCGGGTGGTGATTATAACCGAGCGCTGTACTCCGGCTCGCTTGACGCACGTCTGACGGGCCCCACGCGTGTCATGGTACGAGTGTGGCACGCGGCTAATGTGGCGATGGGGTGGAAAGGTCGTTTGACCCGGGCGTCGCCACTATACGCATCTGAGCAGTTGGGCTCCCTGTGGACCTCGAAGGGCTTTGAAAAGTGGGACATGATAGGCATCAGCAGGGTGGGTGATCTCTGGACTAGGGGGGGATTCAAAACGTTCGAGATGCTACGGACAGAATTCCAATTGCAGGACAGGGAGTACTTTCGGTATATGCAGATCCATCATGCGCTATGCTCCGTATTCCCGGACGTTGCCTCCATCCCAGGGTATTCCCCTCTGGAGGATAGAGTGCTAGATGGACATGTACCGGACAGCACGATTTCATTGATCTATAAAAAACTTATCAATGACCGCTCGGGACTGCTGACTAACCTTCGTGAGGCATGGGTGGCCGATGGATTGGAGCTGGATGACGAGGACTGGGTATCGGCGGTGGCCTCCCCGAAAGAGGTGTATGAGAACAGTGGTCCCAGCATACAGAATCATTCAATACAAAGCATTTAGAAAAACAATGTACCAAGAAACATTTTAAGGAGGTTCAAATGCCTATTTAATCACATTGAACACTTATAATTTGTTATTACTGAGCTCCATAGTACAGACAACATTTTTGGTATCATAACAGTGCCCAGAAAAGAGGAGGAGGAGTCAGGAGGTGAGTGATAAAGTGTAGGATTTGGAAGGAAGTGAATACAAAAAATAGATGCATTAAGAACACAATCAAATTAATCGGCAAAATTAAATCTCTGCCGTATTTAAATTCAGATCAAATCATGATTCAAATATCTACAATTCTAAGAGAAGCCATATATATGAAGAAGATCACAGTACATCCTGAACTGGTGATAATATTGGCAAATATGTTGTGTCGACGTTTTGACCCCTTAAGGCATGTAGGTACTCATTGCGACCTTACAGGATGGGGTCTTCATCAGGACTGGGGTGCAAGTGGAAGGGGGGGTGGGTGTGGGCACCTAAAAAACAAAATTGAACGAGCGTAAGGCTAATAGATCTATAAAAACGGGAAAGAAATTAATTGCAATAGTTATAAAAAAAGTTACCCTATCTGTCAGAAGACAGGACTCTAAGACGTCAAAGGATCGTCAAAGGTGGAGGGTATCAAACTCCCCGAAGGTAACGACAGAAGCGGGAAAAGAGGTATCCACCTAAAATCGAATAGGTAAGTTAGTGGATAGAGTGGAGATAAATTACCAAACAAAGGCGCTCCACGATTAGGCGCATAACTTACTATGTCGCAGAAAGGCTTTTCTGTCGAGTTAAATCAGGAGGCTCTCAATATTCAGCACTCCCGGAAAGAAATCCAATTCATTATGGACAAGGCAGTTGGGGACTAGTCGCCACTAATTCGCCGCCAAGGAATTAATCTAAAAAGGAGGGGAGGGAGGGAGAGGATTAAACAACCAGACGTCAGAAAGGACCTGCATAAATCACAAAGCATGAATGAAGGCACAGGGGTCCAGCTACGTGGAGCTAGTGAGGAAGGAACGTGCCATTAATACGCGCGTGGCCAGCAAAATCACGAAGGTATCGTGATCTGAAAAATGTGACCCCGAGGGTTCTTAAGTATGCTAAAGAATACCCAACCGGTCCAGTCACTGAGGATAGTAGGACAAAGGACCGTGTTGACCAGTGAATTAATAAAATGTATTAGTAAGCGGCTTAAATCTAAGGGCAACGCAGCAAATAAGGGAAAACAGTACAGTTGTCAGGAGAATAAACGGACAAACTGCACAAAGTAATGCAACAATCAGTTAACAGGGAGCTACAAGGATGCTCTTACCCTGCTTCTCCGGTCCCGTGTGAAGGATAAAGGGGAAGCGAGCCGAGTGATCGTAGGTTTACTTAAGACGCGAGATCATCACGTGATCTCCGTTATTGTGCTGGCGCTAAATGCCGGTGGCTTAACGTAATGGAAAAAAGACTTTGGTTGGAAGATTACCGGGAGCGGTGGACAAAGTTCCGTGGTTGGCATAATCCTCTAAATGGTAAAAGAATGACCTAGTGTGATTCAAATGAAACCATCAAACATGAGCTAAGTGTATATATATACTCGTGAAGGCAGAAAACAATATAAGTTGTCCATATGCAGTGTATATATAACAGTCAAACATTAACAAATGTCGAGTAAAGTTTTACATATTGTCATACCACATAGGAAAATAGTTCGTACAGAAAGTAAATGAACTAAGTACTCATTAGTGTTAAATGACAACCAATGATTAAAAGGGGGGTTTTCATTCAGGGGTTAGGAGGCGATACAGGAAAAGGTTACAAATCCGTAAAAAAACAATGAAGTTAAATTCGAAGGACTGCTAGCTGGGCGTAGCTACCATCGAGTTCATTCAATCCATTAATTACAGTGTCCAATTTAGTCATCCATTTAGATTCTCTTACATTTAGAATAGCGGATAGATTGCCGCCTCTGGGGCCCACTTTTACCTTTTCTAACACCAACCATTTAAGATCATCAGGCTTGTGATTCTTTATGACACAGTGTTCAACAAGGGGTGCACCCACTACATTACACCGGATACGGCTGTGGTGTTGCAGAATGCGGGACTTGACTATGTAGAGGAGTCCACATGGGCAACTGATGCCATAGATTACATGAGTAGAGTTACAATTGGTAAACGAGCTCAAAGTGATCGAATGTTCTTTGTAGCAGAAACTTTTTGTCGTAACTGTTGTTTCACAGGCCTTACAATGACCACACTTAAAATGCCCCATCACTGGAGGCAGGCTCCAAAGTTCTTGGATGGTTGGTGCTGTTATTGTTTCAAGGAAAGACTGAACTACATAGTCCTTCACACTTCTGGCTTTCTTGAAAGAATGCATAGGTGGAGTGTGTTGGTCGATGTCATCGGCTACCAGTTTCCAGTGTTGATTAATCACTTTCTTGATTGCGTTGCTTCGTGTTGAAAATGTAGTAACACAAATCATTCTCTGCAAAGACGAGTCTTGTCTGACCTTGGGTGTTAAGAGAGTTTCTCTCGGGTTATACCAAGCCCTCTTGCGTGCTTTCTTGATCAGCCTCCTCGGGTAACCCCTAGTGGTTAATCGGTTACTGAGATCTTCAGATTCTTTGAAATAGTCATCCTTTTTGGTGCAGTTTCTGCGGATTCTCAAAAACTGACCAAAAGGTAAATTATCCCTTAAGCCACGCGGATGGTGGCTGTTGTATCTTAGTAGGGAATTTCGTTCGGCAGGTTTGCAATACAGTGTTGTGTGGAGTTTGTTGTCCTCACTGTAAATCTTGATATCCAGGAAAGAAAGTTCATTGGCATCGGAGTGTATGGTGAACTGAATGTTATCGTTGCAATGATTAAGCCACTCATGAAAGTTCGCCAGATCAACCGCATCCCCATTCCAAATCATGAGAATATCGTCGATGTAACGTCTCCACAAATCAATCTTGCTAGAGAATGGATTGTTATTGAAGATGAACGACCGTTCAAAGTGATCCATATAGATTATTGCTAAATCTGGAGCAAAGGCTGCTCCCATGGCTACGCCCTTAGTTTGGACGTAGTATTCTCCTTGGAAAACAAAGAAATTCTTATTCATAGCAATCGTCAAGAGTGAGATTATAAACTCTGTTGGTACTCTCATCGGGGATGGTCGTGTGTCAAGAGCTTCACTAATCACAGCCAGAGCCGGTATCTGGGGAATACTGGTGTAAAGGGACACGATGTCACAGGTCACCAATAGCTGGACGTTGGGATCAAAGGCTAATTGATCAACCAGGTTGATCGTCTGCATCGTGTCCCTTAAATAAGCTTCTGTGTTTTCCGCCAGTGGTTTTAGAAAAACATCCACATATTTGCATAAAGGTTCCAAGATGGAGCCACATCCTGACACGATTGGACGTCCAGGTGGTTTCTGGAGATCTTTATGTATTTTAGGCAAAGTGTATATGGTAGGTAAACGGGGATGTCTCTGGTTAAGATAGTCAAACTCAAGTTTGCTCAGAATACCTTGCCCATAAGCTTCAGAAGTGACTTGTAGGATTTCCTCTGCGAGGTCATTAGTAGGGTCGGATCGTAGTTTGGAATAACTGACTCCGTCTTGGAGCTGTCTCAAAATTTCATCTTTGTATGCTGATATATATATATATATACACTGCATATGGACAACTTATATTGTTTTCTGCCTTCACGAGTATATATATACACTTAGCTCATGTTTGATGGTTTCATTTGAATCACACTAGGTCATTCTTTTACCATTTAGAGGATTATGCCAACCACGGAACTTTGTCCACCGCTCCCGGTAATCTTCCAACCAAAGTCTTTTTTCCATTACGTTAAGCCACCGGCATTTAGCGCCAGCACAATAACGGAGATCACGTGATGATCTTGCGTCTTAAGTAAACCTACGATCACTTGGCTCGCTTCCCCTTTATCCTTCACACGGGACCGGAGAAGCAGGGTAAGAGCATCCTTGTAGCTCCCCGTTAACTGATTGTTGCATTACTTTGTGCAGTTTGTCCGTTTATTCTCCTGACAACTGTACTGTTTTCCCTTATTTGCTGTGTTGCCCTTAGATTTAAGCCGCTTACTAATACATTTTATTAATTCACTGGTCAACACGGTCCTTTGTCCTACTATCCTCAGTGACTGGACCGGTTGGGTATTCTTTAGCATACTTAAGAACCCTCGGGGTCACATTTTTCAGATCACGATACCTTCGTGATTTTGCTGGCCACGCGCGTATTAATGGCACGTTCCTTCCTCACTAGCTCCACGTAGCTGGACCCCTGTGCCTTCATTCATGCTTTGTGATTTATGCAGGTCCTTTCTGACGTCTGGTTGTTTAATCCTCTCCCTCCCTCCCCTCCTTTTTAGATTAATTCCTTGGCGGCGAATTAGTGGCGACTAGTCCCCAACTGCCTTGTCCATAATGAATTGGATTTCTTTCCGGGAGTGCTGAATATTGAGAGCCTCCTGATTTAACTCGACAGAAAAGCCTTTCTGCGACATAGTAAGTTATGCGCCTAATCGTGGAGCGCCTTTGTTTGGTAATTTATCTCCACTCTATCCACTAACTTACCTATTCGATTTTAGGTGGATACCTCTTTTCCCGCTTCTGTCGTTACCTTCGGGGAGTTTGATACCCTCCACCTTTGACGATCCTTTGACGTCTTAGAGTCCTGTCTTCTGACAGATAGGGTAACTTTTTTTATAACTATTGCAATTAATTTCTTTCCCGTTTTTATAGATCTATTAGCCTTACGCTCGTTCAATTTTGTTTTTTAGGTGCCCACACCCACCCCCCCTTCCACTTGCACCCCAGTCCTGATGAAGACCCCATCCCGTAAGGTCGCAATGAGTACCTACATGCCTTAAGGGGTCGAAACGTCGACACAACATCTTTGCCAATATTATCACCAGTTCAGGATGTACTGTGATCTTCTTCATATATATGGCTTCTCTTAGAATTGTAGATATTTGAATCATGATTTGATCTGAATTTAAATACGGCAGAGATTTAATTTTGCCGATTAATTTGATTGTGTTCTTAATGCATCTATTTTTTGTATTCACTTCCTTCCAAATCCTACACTTTATCACTCACCTCCTGACTCCTCCTCCTCTTTTCTGGGCACTGTTATGATACCAAAAATGTTGTCTGTACTATGGAGCTCAGTAATAACAAATTATAAGTGTTCAATGTGATTAAATAGGCATTTGAACCTCCTTAAAAGGTTTCTTGGTACATTGTTTTTCTAAATGCTTTGTATTGAATGATTCTGTATGCTGGGACCACTGTTCTCATACTGCTCTATACCCAGGTCCCAGTGACTTTATATGGGTTTACCCTTTATTTTGATGACTCCCCGAAAGAGGTGGCCATACCGGCCCGCCTTCGCTTCGTCCAGCTCAAGGTACTCCATAGGGTCTATGTCACGGGGCCAAGGCTACTGCGTATGGGATATGCTGTAGACGGGTTGTGTAAGCGTGGGTGTGGTTCTTTGGGGACCTTTTTCCATATTTTGTGGGAGTGCCCGGAGGTGGAGCGATTCTGGCGTGGTGTGCATGAGGTCCTGCGGGTGGTTACGCGTGTGTCGCTGCTGCCCGAAGCGAGGAGATGCCTGTTGAATGTGTGGGAGCCAACCGACTACTCGGTGCCGCAGACGCGGTGGGTGACTCTGGGATATATGGTGGCCAAACGCGACATTGCTCAACTGTGGGGTTCCTAGAGGTCGCCGACTGTCTCGGCATGGAAGGATAACATGGATTGGTGCATGTTTCGGGAAAAGGTGGTCTATGTTGCGAGAGGTAAGCCTGGGACATGGGTGAACGTATGGGGCCCCTGGAACGCCTACCGCGGGGGAATCTGTACCCCGCCGTTATTGCCCGATCCGTCATCGGCCCCATCCCCTTAGCCAGTTTATCTCCCCGGTCCCGGACACTGAGTCCACCTAATCCCAGTCTTGACCTTTTCCCCCCCCTTGCTACTCCTATGGATTGGTAGGGTCCCCCCCGCTAGGGGAGCACATGCTGCTGTTTCCGATTGTGGGTTGCCTTGTGGATTTGTTCTTTTGTTGTTATTTATATTAAAATGAAACCGTTATGTGTGCCCGGATGGTGTGGCTACCACCGCTTCTAACTCCTGTGCATTTCCCTTTGCCGCGGCATGCGCGCTATTGTTTGTATCACATGCTCCTCTTGCTTGCTAGCGGCCGGCCTGAAGGTTGTAGGCCCATCTCTGTATATTTTTGAATTTTGTAATAAACGGTTTCAAAAAAAAAAAAAAAAGAAAAAGGGCCAGGTCAAAGTGTTTATCTACCCAGTGAAGCCATTTGTCAGCAAATAAACAATATAATGTATTTGCATGCATTTGCAACACTTCTTCTCATGAACTTCCATAATAGCCTCAAGCTCCATGAATGTACCATGGGCTTATTCCAGTGCATCTAATTTTACAAATCTGCTGTATTTATCCCTGATGCTGCCCTGAAAGCAGACACTGCAACAATAAAAACTACAACTTGTTTTGATATAGAGACTGATGAATGCTACAGTTTTGTCACTTCTGGACACTAACAATACATCAATAGTGCTCCACTTATCAACCGCAGAAAGATGAACGTCTAAGAAACTCCTACAGGGAGTTGAGCTTGTAAACTGGAGCTCACACTAGATAACCAGTGATTACTCCACTGAGCCATGTCACTGGCTTATTAATCAGGAAGGGACATCTGGTGTACAATGTAATGTATGTGCCTCATGGGTGGGAGATGGATCAGATACAGCTTGGGGCTTTGGATTGTATTCTCCAAATTCGTCCTTGCCTATGCTACCATGCTCAATGGCCTGCCAGTACCACTGGTGACAAAGTAACTATAAGGTCACTGAACAGCTCTCCGGCAGCCCATTCACAAACCCTATCAGAGAAGGTGGCTGTGCCAGACTGATAAGACACTGGAGCAACCCGACCCGAAGCTATTGTAGTACTGAAGGCATCAAAACGTGGTACATCATCTGTCACATGAGTTCTTTGCATATTAAATAAACTGTCCGCCACCGGAAAGGCCATGGAACACTTTGCAAAACATTTTATAAAACCCAAAAGCAATGTCATGCATGTTCTGCCATATACTGGGGGCTCTCTACCCCCTGTCAAAGAAGCCTCTGGCTGCTGCGGATCAACTATCAAGTTTCTGGATTGTATACACAGAAAAATTTGCTTTTAAGCTCAAACACAGAAAATCTGTAGCAAGTTGTAAGCAACTAATGAAAACTTTCCTAACTATCGTAATGGAAAGTTTCAGTTCGATCATGGACACAGATGCAAGGATTATGCTGTACTTTCTTCACTTTATTTTCACACCAGCCACCTTAAACAACCAAGATTCAATTTCCCATGACCCATTGGGAAAAGGGAGAAGTTCAGTTCAACCAATCAGCTACATGAACTTCCCTTCATATTCCTCTGTAGACTCTATTTCTTACAGTGACCAAAGCTGGAATTGATGTGATTTAATCCTGTTTGGAAAACTCAATTTCTTCAAATTAACAAAGGAACCTTTGCAATTGTGAACACTTGTGGGGGAAAAAACAACTAGTTGATAAGTAGGGTACATAAGATGAGGCACAACAAAACTCAAAACATAATCATGCAAGTAACATAGTACAGGTCACTGAAAAAATGATATTCAAGTACCTATTTGAAATGATCCAAGGTTCTGTCTCTTGCTGGGTAGGGCAAAAATAGTAAACGAGAGCTGGGAAGACTAATCCACGCCTCCGTGTCCTTATTAGAATTCAAACATTTCGTACAGATAGCTGGAAAAATGTTCATTCTATGTCAGGAACAGAGGCAAGGATTATGCTAGTTTAAAGCTTGTCAACCACCAGAGCCACAATGGAGGAGACTGGTTTGAAATAGAACCTTTTAAAGGACGAGTCTGAGGACCAGTCTGCGGCGTCCTGTAGGCGCGCCCCAAGGGCGAAAGCCTTTGAAGCCAAAGCTTTTCTGGTGGAATGTGCCCCTAACAACTTGGTGTCAATGCCGGCTTCTTGCATGGTCCATCTTACCCACCTTGCAAATGTAGGTGAAGATACCACCTTATATGGCTTTTAATTGTTGATGACTACCTGTCGCTCATCAGGCAGACAAACAACCTCTAACATGGCCTCATATGCTGTTGCAGGGATTCTGCTTATGCACAGAACTATGCACAGGAAACCAGGACCTCAGTGAATTGTGGTGTACCAAAAACTCACCTCAGAACCCCTTATCCGACCAGCATCAGTGTCCCATTCTTTATCCGAGTTTTATCTCGGCGGTCCCAATGTATAGACAACCCAGAACAAGTGACTTAGGGTATTCTCAGGAATGTTGGGAATCAGAAATACCTGTTCGTAATTATTCTCATATCAGTCCACAACTGAATAAACAGAGACACGGTAAAGTTTAAAGAGTTTACTTTATAAACCTTATGTCCTAAGATGCAGTACTTTGGCTAACATACGCAGACAAATGATTACAATCAAAACCATCAGCATAGTTACAATACCATAGAAAATGAAAGGAGTAATCATAATAAAATGACAGTGGATGTCAGCCACCTTCCTTTCGCTAGTAAACTAATATTATTATTATTAGACTAATAAAAGGTCTCTAGGCTTGAATGGGGAACCCCATACCGTAAAGATCAGCTTAGTGGAATCACATCACAGGATCAGCTTAGACTCTGCTCCTGGGAAAGCTCTTCTTCCGAATGTGTCTAAAGCATGCAGCCTGCAATATTAAAAGCACTCGACTTTCAGGTATTTGCAGCTGCGTGCGTGTTATGGCTAAATAGTGGGCCGATCAACCTGAACCCAACAACATGCACCGTCTAGCGACCCAGACTGTTTCTTTACACAATGTTCAGACCAAGGTCGCTGCTCACTGTTAGCGATGTGAACAACAGACAGTTCTCATGTGATGCAAAGTCGAGCAAGCATTTCTCAATTAATAACATGTAACTACAGTGTTGTGTGCAAAAGCAGCAAAAGCGGCAAGATGGCTTCCTAACATCTAACGCGGTTGTGCTAACTTAGCATTGTACGTATATAGATAGCAGTCTTCACTACAATGCCTTAATACAAAGAACCACACATAAGCAGGAAGCATTGGCATTCCCACGAGAGGTGGCAATCCCGTCTCGATTACAATTGGGGCAACTGAAGATCCTACATAGGACGTACTACACTAGAACCATGCTCCACAAAATAGGCCGGGCTGAGACACCTCTCTGTCTGAGAGGATGTGGGACACAGGGCACATTTTACCACACACTTTGGAAATGTCCGCACATAACACTCTACTGGGAGGCGGTCATGGAGACAATTACTCGGGTGTGTGGCTTTGAAGTTCACCCTGAGCCGAAAAGGTACCTCCTCAATATATGGGAACCAACCGACCTTAATTACGCGGCACAGGACTGGGCGACCCTTGGGATTACGTTGGCTAAACGCAATATCGCACAACATTGGGGTGCACCAACGGCCCCCTTACACCGACACCAAGATATGGATAGATCAATGGTGTCCGAAAAAGCAGTCTTTGCACACAGAGGGTGTCCAAAAAATGGGGAGCGGGTGTGGGGCAAGTGGAATTCGTTCCGGGGCAACATTTGTGACCCCCCCGGCTGAATAATTAGACTCAGACTTAAGCGACTAGCCCACAAGAACTATTAAAAAGACAGATACATGCCCAGGATTGGGGGTCCAGACACTTTGATAAGCTGTGATGTACTTTAAGGCGACTCTTTGCAACATCTTACCTTTTTTAAATAACCAATAATGTATGTGTCATGATATTGGACTTGCCAAGTGTAACCAGCACTGTTTAGTGTTATTTTTTGGATAAATAAAAAGTAAAAAAAAAGAAAAAAAAAAACACACACATTTTTTCCAAATCTGCAAAAGCAGGATATGAAATTACAAGTGAGTTACAATTAGTACGTCTAGGCGTAAAAGTTCTCCCTGTTATGTCTAAGGCTCTGATGTCGGAGAACCTCCTGCAAGACACAAAACACAGCAAGGTAGCCAATTTCGCTGACATTTCTCGCCGGGAGAGATACTGACTACTCGGCCAAGACACAAAAAAGTTGTTGACGTCCCGGAGAATTGAATACTGTGGTTCCAGGGAAAGGGACTGCTAAATGCCTCTGAGCAGTTTCCTAATCAGTGGATGTTTCCCCCAATGGATGGCCGCCAAGATGAGAATGTCCGAATAATATCACCAAACAAAAGGTACTGATGATCTGTAGGCCATGACTTCTGAATCGAGAGCTGCCTGAAAATTCAGGATGTGTACAACATCTGTCCCCACAAGACCCAAGTTTCTCTGCTGACACCAACCCAACCATCAAGTCAAATCTGACCAGTATAGTTTAATTGTGCTGTCTGCCCAGTCTCTACAGAGGAGGCCCCGGAGTTGCCATCGAGTCCTGTAATCCTCTACGCCATAAGTTGTAGAGTTCCTTCCAGGACTAGGTGGTGATAGTTCTCAGAGGGATCCCTGAGGAGATATGGAATCAGGGGTTGACTGATTGGAGATCACAAGAAAGTTTCACACAACACTAAATAGGGACTTACATCCAGCCTCCTCCCTTTTCTGGTTTCCTATTGTTTCCTGTGTGTGCCACTTTCCTTTACTCCACTTCTATTGGTCATAGCAAATTTTCCTGCATTTACCAATACTTGTTCCTAGTCTGCTTCTCTTATCAGTGTCCCGCTGCTGAAATACTGTTAACATCCGCTTTGGTGTAACTATACTTTCATAAAGTTTTGCCTTTTACTTTTGCAGCATATTTAAATAAAAAATTATCACCCAAAGAGATTAAGTGATTTGCATGGAATCACAGGATGTCGTGAGGCACCGCTGAGACTCGAACCAGGATCCCCAGCTCTCGTGTCAGCAGCTCTGGCCGCTGCTCCACATCCTCTCCACTCCTATGTTATGTCAGGGAGCTCTTTCCTGCTCCTGGACAATGGTTGATGAAAACAGTTTTTCTAAATGTATTACATAGGTGAAACCGATGCATTACCAATGTTTGTTAAGCCTAACAAAGGTGTCCAAGTCAACCTCTGGGGCATGTGGGCGTTTGAGCAGGTTCTCTGGATGTCTTGCGTCAGGCTACCCTATTGGTAAGGAGGCCAAAGGCGCAGGCAGGTCTTCGCTCCTGTGAGAGTTTTAAAGCATCTGTCATCCATTTGAAGGAGTTTCTGCATCAACTGCGCCACAGCGTCCCAGACCACCTTGTGGATGGAAGCATCCATAGCATCACAGAACTCATCCGTAATTGGGAACTTCGAAAATGACTCCTCTTCAATATATGAGTCTAACTCATGCATTGCTATGGAAGGCAATACTGGCTTGGGAGTACCCAGGAGTGTTGTGATATAGCCTGAAAGCTATACATTTGTCTTTCACAATTCTGGGTCAAGCCCCCAGCGGGACACCAAACACTCTTTATATTACTAGGGTTCACACAACTGCCGCCTGGGTCAGTGTCCTGACCTTCTGAGGGCGCATTCCTGTGGGCTGGCAAGCAGAATACAGACCTCTTTTAAGGGTGTTCAGATTCCTGGCGTCTTGGGCCACAAACAATCCACTCTCTGCGGCTGGACACACAGGATGTGCTACACAGAAAGTCCAAAACCATGGTCCAGCCACTGGAGACAGGGGAAAACGCACACGTCAGGAAATGCAAGGCAGAGGAGGTGCGCGCCCTCTAGCGGCCGGAAGACTGCTACACGCCAGCCCCGACGCCTCTTCTGTGGCAAATAATTATTGCAAAAGGTACCCGCGAGGAGCGCTCAAGAGTTTCCACGCAGCTACAAAAACAAAGTATGCCACAGTACAAGATGAAACATTTATATCAGAATAAAAGATGGAGGTGTCAGAGGCCGACACTTTTCTGACCGCTGCTGGAGCAGCGAAGAAAGAAGAAAGAGTGTCTTCCAAGGGACATGAATTGAGATTCGAGTAGCTGATAGGTGGAACTGAACTTCTTCCTTTTTCCAAATGGTTCATGGGAAATGTATACGTTATTGTTGTTTAATATGGCTGATGTGAAAATAAAGTGAAGAAAGTACAACATAATTCTCACCTCCAGTCTGACATAGAATTCTCTTTTCTGTGTAGTACCCTACAGCAGTGGTTCTTCACCTGTGGTCCGATGACCCCTGGGGGTCCGTGACGCATACTTGGGGGGCTGGGAGGACTTATTTTAGAAAATTATATAATATTTGAATTTGTACATTAAAGGTAATAAAGTATATACAAATAAAAAACAGAAAATGGGAAAACCTTTTCTACATTTGATTGCAAATTTAACAAAAAATTTCTACATTTAAACATTTGTTTAGGGTATACTTGATTTTGTACTTTTGTGTATTGTTTTGAGGTTCAAATCATAGAAATTGCTTAGGCCAGGGTTCCCCGGCTTCCAAAAATGACTCAGTGGGGGTCTCCGGATTTCAGTAATGATTCAGTGGGGATCCATGGGAGTCAAAAGGTTAAGAACCACAACCCTACAGGATCACCATGATTCAAACTATAGAGCAAAGACAAACATACTAGATCAAGTGGTATTGCACCAGTTCAAGCAAACCTGCCTTCAGAAGAACAGGGCGGTGTTGGTTTCAGAGATTGGTTTAAACAGTCATAAGGAAAAAATTAATACTAACAGTCAATATCATTAACACAGACCTTTTACCATCCGAAATATAGTTATGCCACTGAAATTTCAATGCAAACCAAATAAAAAAGTTAAAGCACTTTGACAGTTATCCAGCAAAATTACCATGAAATATTCATTTGAAAATGACTATATTCGTAAAATAAGGACATTCACAGAAAAGACACAAAGATGACCAAGCAATGGCTTAAACTAATGGTATGAAGACCTGTTACGACCCATTTGGAGGTGTAATAAAAAGCAACAACACATAACGTTCATCATAAGCAAAAAGTTCAAAAGGTCCAGCAATATCTAAACCTAACTTGGACCAGGGTTCAGAGGGAATTTCAACAGGTGAAAGTGGTGCAGTACAACTTTTCTTACTCTTATCACTGTTGGCACATTCCCAACAATCTTTAACAACTTCCTCAATCTGTCTATCCATTGTTGGCCACCACTACCACTCACGAACCCTGGCCTTCGTCAAATTCCTTCCTAAATGTCCCTCACGGGCCAAATTGATGAGCTTGCACCTAAGATCACGAGGAGGTATCACTCGATTACCCCTCAGTAATTTCTCATCGAAAACAAAAAGGTCATTCTTAACATCAATGAAACATTTCAGATGTTCAGGAACATCTTTATCAGCTGGCCATCCTTCAACTGAACATTTCTTGATCATTTCAAAATCACTGTCAGCGCGAGAGGCTAAAGACCATTCATCTGAGTCAACAGCAGACTCGTGTACCCATCCTACCAGAGAATTTGCCACCCCCACACCAGATTGATCCAGAGGTAATCTTGAAAGGCAATCCGCAATGATATTCATTGATCCAGGAACGTACCCTACAACAAAATTAAATTCTGACAACCCCTCCATCCAACGTTTGATTCTAGGGGAAACATTTTCAACATCTCTGCATGTGAAAATTTGACATAAAGGACGATGATCAGTCCTAACAACTATAGGTAAACCCCAAAGGTAAAACTTAAAGTGATGAACAGCCCAGAAAACTGCCAACGCCTCTCGCTCAATCACTAAGTAGCGTTCTTCAGCACCCCTGAGTGAGCGAGAGGCGAAAGCAACAATCCTGGACTCACCATCCACAACTTGTGATAAAACCGCTCCCAATCCAAGCATATTGGCATCAGTGGACAAGATTTTTTTCTTGCAAGCATCAAAATGCCCCAACGTGGGCATGTGACTGATTACGCTTTTAATATCGTTGAAGGCAGAAGAACATTCGTTAGATCATGCAAATTGAACAACTTTTTTGAGTAGCAACCTTGGAGGAGAATTAACACAAGTAAAATTCTGCTAATCCTAAAAATGAACGAACTTGGTCTTTGTTAACAGGTACAGGAGCCTTCACAATACTTTCCGCTATGTCAAGTTTAGGACTCATTCCTTCAGCAGAAATTGTATGTCCTAAATAGTTCACAGAAGACACACGAAATTTGCACTTTTCCTTTTTGATAACCAGACCAGCATCTTGTAGCCGTTGTAAAACCTTCCACAACACTTTGTCATGATCCTGTTGGTCCTTCCCATAAACCAGGATATCATCTTGAAAAATTAGAACTTTGGTTAACCTTCTAAAACTTTATTCATGACCCTCTGAAAGTAAGCTGCAGCGGAAGCTAGACCAAAAGGCATTCAAATGAATCTGAAAACCCCTAGGGGTGTTACGAATGATGTCAGATGCTTGGAGTGTGGCTGTAAAAGAACCTGATGGTACGCGGATGACAAATCCATCACACTGAAGCACCTGGCATCTTTAATTAGAGCAAGAGTTTGAGAAATATTTGGTAAAGGTTGCCTGTCAACCCAAATATGTCTGTTAAGACCACGCAAGTCTACACACATGCGAATCCCTTTACCACCATCCTTGGGTGCCAAAACTATGGGAGCCAACCACTCAGAGCATTCGATCTCTTCAATGACACCTGCAGATAATAGTCTCTTGAGTTCTTGATTCAAAGGTTCCATCAACAAGTGTGGAACTTTCCTAACTTTGCTGACAAAGGGTTGAGCGTTGTGCTTCAAAACAATTTTGTGTTCAAAGTTTTTTGAGTAAACCAAGCCGATCACTAAATACCTTGGGAAACTGTGAACATACATCATCAGATAGCAAACCAGGGGATAACAGTAACACTTTTTTTCTGGCGAATTGGGATCTAGTTTAATTCCCATGTCTCTGTGGTGCCTTCACCCAAGAAGATGGTCTCCTCTTTTCGCTACATACACTTTCCCAATGGTCTCTCTGTCTTTGAACTGAATTTTTCTTATTACAAATCCTAAAACATCAATTTTGACCCCAACATAACCTACTGGGTTGATGTCTGGAGGAAAAAATTCAACTTTATCAAGACCAAAAACAGTATTCCAATTAGCATCACCCACCATAGTGTAGGGTGACCCTGAGTCAGCCAAAACAGAAAATCGTTCACCACCAATGAACACTTCACACTCAGGCATATCAAGTGTGTCACCATCGACAACACCATCCTCTCTTATACTGCAAATAAACTTTTTCTCTTGTTCGACAAGCTGTACAGTTTGATTCCTACCACTGCGACACACACGCGCGTAATGGCCCCTTTTTCCACACTTATTACAAACAACAGACCTTGCAAAACAATTGGGACTATTTGGTAAATGGCTATCACTCCCACATCTAAAACACTTGAAACTGTTCCTGTTGTTTCTAAACCCCGAATGTTCAGTATCAGGAGATTTATATTTTGACAGAGATTGTTCTGAATTAAGAGTTTTTTTAATCTCTCTCAGATTGATTTCCTTTGGATGCTCCTTTGAAATCATCTTTCTTAGATTCATCTTTTTTAACTTCATGAATAGCCTTATCATCTACAGTAACATCACAAGTTTTCTCTACTTTCATCTCACGTACCCACATATTGGTATTCTCCATGCGCTCTACAATTGATAGTGTATCCTTGAGGTCAGGATTTTTAGCAAGGAGCTTTTGTTGAACTTTCGGGTAATTCGTGCATCTAAAGATTTGATCCCTAATAAGAGAATCTGTAAGTTGCTCAAACTCACAGGTACGAGCTAAGGTTTTTAAAGTGGCTACATAGCTGCTAATCTTTTCTTGCTTGCCCTGGATCCTAGAGAATAACTTATGGTGCTCTAGTACAACATTCATTTTTGAACCAAAATGTTTTTCAAGCATCATAACAGACATATCATAGACATTTTCAGGCTCACCCTCACCACGCCCTAAGACAATTTCATCTAAGCTGTCATAGACATGTCTTCCTTCAACTCCTAAGTTAGGCAAAAGTGTGGCTTGTTTTCTTACCACTGAAAATTTCTCCCCTCCAATAGCTAATAAATATGAGTCAAACAGAGGCTTCCACCTTTTCCAAGGTAAGATGGGGTCACCAACATCAGAGAGGAATTGAGGTGGTTGAGACATGTCGGAGGAGGTCATTATGAGGAAAATACCATTAAAAAAATGTAGTGGGCAGATGCAAAACAAAATGGTTGCAAATGAAGTATACAATAACTGAAAAATGTCATAAAATTCAATGAAGATTATTTGTAAAAATACTAGCAATCATAAGGAATCTATTGAAGTAGATAATAAATATGAGAAATGGATTGGAAAGATTTACACACCACAGATATATTGTATGAAGGATTGCTCTGATGCCTAAATGGAAAGAGAGATTGAAATTATGCACAAAAGTGAATTGTTAGTGACTGAAAACTACCCTTCCCCCCCCCTTTTTTTTTTTAAATTGAGTGCGCAGCCATGCGCATCGGCTAAAGTAAGCAACGTTTTTTTCAGAAATTAATCAATTGTCAAAACATAAGTGTGCGTATCACTGATGCGCTCTCCAGAGTGTGCACATCACTGATGCACAACGTAAAGATTTCAATGTTCGAAATTCCACAACTGCGTGGAATCGATAAGCAGAGTGTCCAACGTGGTTGGCAAAGACGTGGTTGGCAAGAATGGAGAATTAAAGATGGTGGCACGAAGTCTGCGTTGGTCCGGATGGCTCACAGCACGCAAGTGCAATACAACGTGGTATGCGTCACACTCAGATGCAATGCGGTAGCAGGAAAATCCAAACGTAGCTCGGTCAACGCACAGACTCCCATGAAGATCCACATTCTTCTGATAGAAGGTAAGGAGATTTACAGTGCGCAAGCAAGCGCAAATGCGATTCAAATAATGCCAATGTCACCGTTAAAGTCAGATACTTTTCACGATGAAAGAAAATTAAAGCGCCCGTGAGTATAACACGAGAAGGTAATGTCACAATACCTTGTCAGGTAAAGACTTGATAGTAGTCTCAATCAATCCTCAGAATGAATGAAAAGTCCAAGCCAATTAAATGTAGATCTTGCCAATCCAAGACAGCGTAGGCAATCTTTAAAGTAAGGAATACTAGGAACACGGAGATAACTTTGAAAAAATAGTCACTCACAATGAAACAGTACCTGAAGGTTGTTCCATCAAATAAAAGTCTACAACGCTGTAGTGGGTTCACAGGGGAGGCTGGTGGTCGTCAAATCATGTCCCCTCACAGGTACAACTCGTCGCCAGTGTAAAGAAGTCCAATGTAGCACGTAGGAAATTTGTAGAGTATTTATTTCTGAGTACATGTAATGGACCACCAGCCCAAGCAGCAGTAAATCTCCAACTGCCTAGGATGCAGCCTTCAAGAAGCTGGAGCATTCTGTTGCTAAGCTATGACACATGGGATGCAGGGACGCAACCCAGCAACACATGTAAGAAGAAACAGAAGCAGGACACAGGGTAAGAGAAGAAGGTGTAGAATATATATGTGAAACCACAACACTGCTGTTCAAAGGTATTCCACGGGTGTAAAACACTTGTCAGGCTGAAGAGTTGTGTTATGTTAAAGAGAACGGCCATGATCTTCCTGCATTCAAGGGAGTAATGCGATTAGGGTAGTTTCAGGAGAATAATCTATTGTTCAGAAAGGATTAAGTCATTTATCATAACAGTGAGTGTTAGATCTATATAAAATAGCACGCTCTAAAATGCAATGCTCTGGAGTGTACACAGGTGTCAAGAAAACATTAAAATGAAATTCAGCAAATCTAAAGTTATAGATGTGCATTACTTTCTACTTGCAGGTACATCGTTACCCTGTACTTCTTAATCTGTCTCACAGTGCCACCCACAGTGGAAATGGATTCCCACTTGAATTGTGCTATGTGGGTTCTGTACTGTGCAACAGTGGCAGAGGGCATTAAAATAAAATATTTGGCCACTCTTCTGCTCTGTGCTATCCCGCCTTACCTGCTAGTCACTGGAATTCTGTGTTCCTCCCTGAACAGGCGTGGGTAGGCAAATCTGCTGCTGGTAACCTGATACATCACCTCAAGGGTCTCTCTTCAGTCACACTTTGCTGCCCTTCATCCCCCTGCAGAACTCTAGTATCTAATGGAATTCAAATCAGCAATCACCATTTTAAGTGTTGCGCTTGGCTCTACGGGGACTACCCTTTCAACTTATTTATAAAGGATCAGCAAAAACCTGCCTTGGAATCGAGATATGCTTTATTCATCTATTCAGTCACCTGACTGCTGCATACAGAAACGAAGGCAAATAAAACATCATAGGACATAATGGCAGTGGTTCTTTGAGACGGTTCTCTATCTTTGCAAAGAAAGTTATGGCACAGCTCTGTCCCGTGCATGGGAAATTACCACAGTGGAATTTAATGTTTATGAGCCAGATGGAAGACTGCAATTTCCAAACAACCATGTATCCTGAAAGGACCAGTTGTGGTGGAAAGAGGAAGTCTGAAAGGGCCAAATAACCATGTCCATGATGTGGTGCATGAGTGGTTAGGGTAACCCAAACTGTGATGTTATTGGTGCACTGGTAGGAGATAGAGAGAATGCCCAAGATGGTAGCCTGCATGGGTTATTCAGCTGATACATCTGGTGGTCCGATCACAGTGTAGTATGAATGAGGGACCACTGCTGTCACAACCATGCACGCTAGTATGTGATCACTTTGAAGACTTCTAGGCAGGGCACGAGTCGGTGGCAGACGCGAGTGGACGGCGTCCACCAACTATTTTCACAGGGTGGATGCTGTCCACCCTGCCAAGAAGTTGGGCCCCACTGAAAAATGTGCTGAACTCGTCCCGGTGTCATTTGCAAACACGGGGACACATTCAGCAGTGCCTGCACGTTGTTGTCGGCTTTCGATCTGCAACAACGTGCAGGCGGTGAGGGGGCTTCCTTAGTTAAGACTCCTGCTGGGCCCATAACAAAGTTCGAATCTGAGGGATCATCAGGCCTCCTTATGTTCCAGTCTCTTGGCTGGAGCAGTCAGGAGCCTCACACCTAGAAGCAAATGCAGGGGAAACAAAGGCTCACACCTTGGTAGCACTTCACATACTTAAGAGAGGCAGTTTTCACTTTGTTCAGTCCCCGTTTACAAGATACACTTGCACAGTAAGAATGTCAGATGTGTTGGTCTTACACAGTATTTACACAAAATACATAGCCTTTATAAAGTGCTTACTACCCCTGAGGATTCGTTGTAATAATCTAAATACCACTATTTTTTCTTGTAAAGCACTATGGGTAGAGGAAGTTTGTGCTGACAGAAGGCCACATTGTTTAAAATGTACCTTACAAAAGTGTGAATCTTCTGCCTAAATCAGGAGAGTTTCCCTTTATACTTGAAATGTGCTCAAATGTACTCCTGAAAGACATGTTTAACATACATGTGAGGGCTTAAGATCTGATATCCCCTCCTGTGATGTCACGCACCGTGATGTCACGAGCCGTGATGCCACGCACTGTGATGTCACTAGCATACTGAATAACTTGGTTAGTCCCCCCCAATTCTTTTTTTAGGACTTGTGCCCTGCTTCTAGGTACTTATAAAAAAGGTAATCAACTCTGGGATATTTAAGTAATGTCCTGCCTAACCATCAATAAACTGGGCTCTAAACAGGAACAAGTGTAGTAGTCAGGCTTTTAGACATACACCGATCTATTTTTCTGAAAGAGGGTAATCTCTTTTCTTATGTATTATTTTGCAGGGTTTAATGATAGTATGGTTTGGTGACTCTTTTTATATCCAAAATGCCTTTCTAGTTTTTGATTGTGCTGTTTTTGTCAGTAAATAAAAATTATGTATATATGAAATGAGGCCTTAGTCAGTGGTAAAGAGGGAAACATACAATTGATAGGGGAAACACATCAACGCAGACGCCATGACAGCATATTATGGGAAATAACTGCAATGGAGGACTAAGAGAAGAGAGGTTAGATATAGGCAAGTGCTATGGAAGGAGAGACATTAAAGAAAGAAAGGAGAGCTAGTAAAGGGAAGACAAACACATGAGGGTGAAAAAATTAATAGTAGAAAGGAGAGTGGAGAGTGAAGATTATCATCTGAAACATAATCAGGGTTCGCAAAATAGGAGGTTGGAGATGGAAAGTAATTGCTCAATTACCCACACAAAAACAATGATCACAGAAAAATCTAGTGAGATGAGAGATTGGTTACAAAAACCAAAGAACAAAATTGATCTTCAACACTACAAACACACACGAAGCCGTGTATATGTTTTGAGCCTGCTTACTCCAATTCCACACAGGAATCTGAATATGTTCACAATGAACTCACAAACAACTAAGCACATATCTGAGCCTGCTCACCACACATCCATACAAAAACAAGTACAGGTCTGAGCCTGGTTGCAAAAACGCACAAAGAAACGTAGAGAACTGAGCTTGGGCATGATAATGCAAGTATGGAACTGGTCATTCCAAATTCACATGCGGCTAAGCACAGATCCGAGCCTGGTTCCATGAACTCACGACTAACCAAGTATAGATCTGAGCTTGGTTACCATGGATTGCACAGAGGCATGGGTGCTTCAAACTCTTAATGGACTTGAACAAATCTGAACCCCTCCCACCTAAACCCACGTCCTCTCTCACGTTTTCGAAACAAATATAACACATCAAAAAACCAAATGGAGATATGTTCACTGTAACTATAAATGCCTGATACTCTATACTATATGTGGGAAAAGACTGCTGAAAAGGGGTATGACAATCTTTATTAAATTAGTACTCAAGTTTATTTTTTTCTATAACCAAAGCAGGCAAACTATTGGGAGATTCTCTTGACAATTTTAAATTTGACCTAAACGGGTTATGTAATACATTTATTTCTATGTGCAAGCAACAACCATTAATAAGTAACTATTTAGGAGGGAGAAAAATCAGGTTTTAGGAAAACATTTGTGTGCAAAGCTGTAGCTCCCTTTACATTAATACTATAAAATCTTGACAAAAAGGCATGTACTAAAAACAACATCCACGTTCTGTAAAAATAAATGAAATTAACGTTTGAATATACACTGATGAGTTGGAATCGTATTCTTTTTAAGTTTCTTGAGAACGACATTGACAACAGTGGCAATAACTTACTTATTTCCCATATTCATATTTGTAAAGAACTCAGTAAAGGAGGATTAGTATTTCTTAACAAGACCAAATTACATCGTTCTTTGCTGTTGACTATGTTAGTACTTATCTATGAGAATACTTACTAGGCCACTGTTCTGATCTCTTGGTAAACCGGTTTTTACTGATGGACGTGACATGGCATGTTGGGAGTGGCCAAAGTAATACTTTGGTACGTAAACATGAGGGGCAAAGAATGGCTATGGAAAGAAACATGCGACAAAAAGGGATAAACAATAATGGAAAACAAAACAGAATTAGATAAAATGAAAAACACAAAATGAAAACTCAATTTATAAACAAGAAATGTTAATGCATGGCGATTTTTGTGGATAATGAAAACTTTACACAGATTTTACAGACATTTGCATGTTCACATTAAAATGTATATTTGCGTTCAATAATTTTTCAACTCTATCACATTTTCTACCCTTGACATACATAGTCTCCTATCCCTAGACACATTATTTACCCCACTGCGACTGTTTACTTACTCCGTGTCCATTCAGATGACAGGTGCATAACTACGCGCATGGTGTCAAGTGTGTGTGTTAGCCAACAGGCTTGCTGTTTTGTAGACCACTATGGCACACTTCTTTAATCGTTCTCTTTTCCAATCCCAGGCTGAATTTAGTGGGTAATTTACACATGCCCTGCATGTTTTACCAACACACGGGCATACATTGTACTTCCTACTTATTCTGCGCGTTATACAATATTTATGCATGTATACATAACAAACGTTCCTAGTTTATGTCTCTTTCTGCCATCCAAACACGTCGAGCATCGGCCCGTGTGTGTGCACAAATGGATACATGATCTTAAGCCTAGGCTGCACTGTTTAGCTTCAGACACTCATCTTCAACCCCAACACAGTAGAAGCCAGACATGGACTGGAACAATCAGCTGCCGAAACAGACTTTGTTCTTAGTCGAAACACTGTGCTTATTCCGCAATCGCCGTATTAAACTTGCGCACAATGCGCGTACGCCGACATTAACACAATGCCAATAAAGCACTCCAGAACTAATGTTGAAACCTCTGCAACAGAAGGAGCATTGGAAAACTGCGAATTGTTGCCGCCGCCAAATGACTAACTGCTTTAAATGAGCCCCTGCTTGATGCTCTGAAGCTTGTCTTTTGTATCTGCGGCTCTGGCTGCCTATTTGCGTCTGAACTTTATTTGCTGCCTGGGTGTTGTGATTCACACACGCTGAGGGCTTACCGGCGTTTCTCTGTAGCTGTTGGACTTTTGCTCACAACTAGCCGCACCCGCTCCGCGGGTGCCGCGTCGCAGTTCTGGGCTTGTGTTGCTGTTGGGAGCACGTTTGCTCACAGCCATCAGGAAGGTCTTGAGGAAGCAGGGATTGAGCCTGTACTATCAGCGCCGCCGCAGGGACTCACCTAACCAGGAGCCCCTGCTTTCCGGCACACCTGCTGACCTGCTGCCCCTCCCACCCCTCGCTCAGAGGGTGAAAAGCGTTCGAGCTCCTCACTCCGGTGTGATTCACACACGCTGAGGGCTTACCGGCGTTTCTCTGTAGCTGTTGGACTTTTGCTCACAACTAGCCGCACCCGCTCCGCGGGTGCCGCGTCGCAGTTCTGGGCTTGTGTTGCTGTTGGGAGCACGTTTGCTCACAGCCATCAGGAAGGTCTTGAGGAAGCAGGGATTGAGCCTGTACTATCAGCGCCGCCGCAGGGACTCACCTAACCAGGAGCCCCTGCTTTCCGGCACACCTGCTGACCTGCTGCCCCTCCCACCCCTCGCTCAGAGGGTGAAAAGCGTTCGAGCTCCTCACTCCGGTGTGATTCACACACGCTGAGGGCTTACCGGCGTTTCTCTGTAGCTGTTGGACTTTTGCTCACAACTAGCCGCACCCGCTCCGCGGGTGCCGCGTCGCAGTTCTGGGCTTGTGTTGCTGTTGGGAGCACGTTTGCTCACAGCCATCAGGAAGGTCTTGAGGAAGCAGGGATTGAGCCTGTACTATCAGCGCCGCCGCAGGGACTCACCTAACCAGGAGCCCCTGCTTTCCGGCACACCTGCTGACCTGCTGCCCCTCCCACCCCTCGCTCAGAGGGTGAAAAGCGTTCGAGCTCCTCACTCCGGTGTGATTCACACACGCTGAGGGCTTACCGGCGTTTCTCTGTAGCTGTTGGACTTTTGCTCACAACTAGCCGCACCCGCTCCGCGGGTGCCGCGTCGCAGTTCTGGGCTTGTGTTGCTGTTGGGAGCACGTTTGCTCACAGCCATCAGGAAGGTCTTGAGGAAGCAGGGATTGAGCCTGTACTATCAGCGCCGCCGCAGGGACTCACCTAACCAGGAGCCCCTGCTTTCCGGCACACCTGCTGACCTGCTGCCCCTCCCACCCCTCGCTCAGAGGGTGAAAAGCGTTCGAGCTCCTCACTCCGGTGTGATTCACACACGCTGAGGGCTTACCGGCGTTTCTCTGTAGCTGTTGGACTTTTGCTCACAACTAGCCGCACCCGCTCCGCGGGTGCCGCGTCGCAGTTCTGGGCTTGTGTTGCTGTTGGGAGCACGTTTGCTCACAGCCATCAGGAAGGTCTTGAGGAAGCAGGGATTGAGCCTGTACTATCAGCGCCGCCGCAGGGACTCACCTAACCAGGAGCCCCTGCTTTCCGGCACACCTGCTGACCTGCTGCCCCTCCCACCTCTCGCTTGACGCCCCCATAAAGGGACGCCCCTTCCCCGCTGTGCGGGAGCACGCGGGAGCATCCGGGAGAAGCCCGGGACAAGGGCGGGACCATCTTTGGCCATCAGTGGCCAGAAGAGGCCGGGCCGGGCCACATCTCTTGGCTCTGCTAAGTGGGTACGAGAACAACGGGAGTATGGCCACAGGCACTAGAGCTAGTAAATCTAGGAAAGCTGCGGGAAACACAGTCATAGGCACAATGGACCAATTTATATCCCGGGCAGTCTCCATTGTAGAAAAGGAGATAGTTCTAGCTGAACGAAGACTATCCCGGGACTCTATGGGCCTGACACACAAGCGCTCATCTTTGGGCACCCTCGCCCTAGCCCCTAGCCCAGTAAATGTACCACCTACACCACTTGTGGTAGTCGACTCACCGGACACTGTCGAGAGGGTGAGTCGGATTAGGGTAAGCTCTGAAACAGTAACGACCATTGCACCAGACATTGCTCATGACTCAACACATTTTAACCTACTCGACTCATGCAATCCCTTGCTGGGGGTCCAATACGACGACCCTGAATCTGAGATTAACAACGCCCAAAGCCCTCTTGTTATATCTAACAAGGCTTTACACCTTCCCTTTACAGCTGCACCTACCGAAGTTGGTACCTCCTTAGTAGCGGCTTTAGCGACTGTTCCATCTGGGAAACCAGTTTCAGGTTCTGCAGTACCCAGGAAAAGAAAGCGCCCTGTTAGCCCTTACAGGGGGGGTCCTCTAAAACCACGTAGTAAATTAAGCAGGCACAACGCGACCAAAGGGGGTATCTCTAAAACAACTAATGCTCATACTAGAGTCTCATTACCCAGGGGCCTGGTTTGTCCGCTAGGCACACCTGTCCCGCCAGCGTCTCCTGGCACCACCCCAGTTCCTCAGGTAGCGCACACTGATACTGTCCTCCGACCTCTAGACGTTGAGGGCCTACTTAGGTCTGTGGTAATGCCCCTTGCAGACAAGATTGATTGTCTCACACGGAAATTAGCCACCCTTGAGCAATCAATGTTGGATAACTTCTATGTTGTGAAATCACTGGTTAAATTCCACTCCAAGAGGCAGGGAGAAGACAACGGAGGGTCAAGGTGTGGTACAGTAACACCAGTAACACTAGTACCCTCGGAGTCAATGTCTTGCCATACAGTACCTATACCTGGGAAGGCCCCGCAGTCACTGCAACCAAATACAGGTATCAGTCCTGCTCCACAAACTTCTAATCTTATACCTAGTCTGGGCCCCCCAAGGAAAAAATCAAATAGTCAAGCAGCAAAGACCTCCAAAGTTAAAGTTAATTTTGCCCCTAACCCAGAGGATATAGCGTCAACCTCCAAGGTAGCTGAAAATACGCCAACCGTGCCGAATGGAAATATAATTGTACCTATTTCCATTTCCGGCAGTCAGGTTGTGCCTAAACCTCTAGCTAAACCCCCAGTTAAATTACCACCGGGCAGGACAAAAATTAGCACACCCAATGCTAGCCTCCCCCCTGGGTGCCAACCGTATGTGGTAATCCTCACGGGGGTCCCGGAGCTTGAAGAGGGTTCTTGCGAGTTGTACTCTGATCTTAAACACAAGACCCTGTCCTGGCTCAGATTAAATAGACCTCTCCCAGGGTATATTGATGGTAGGATAGCCCATGTCCGCCGTGTGGGGTGGATTGGAAATAGACGCAAGGACTTAACCGGGGACTGCGTGCTAATTAACTTTAGTGATCCCAGAGCAGCAGGTATGATCTGCAGTCAGCAGTCGCCACACAATTTTTGCGACATACAAACCAGGGACTTGGGGTATTTCTATCGTCCCCCTCCGTTATCTGGGTTTGAGAAGCCTTTGCCGGATGAGGGCAGAGGTGCATGGTATCCTCACTATCCAACCTTGGATGCCAGAGTAAGGGCAAGGACGCCGACTCAAGCGGCTCCACCCCATGGATGGGGTTGGTGACTCGATAATCAAGTTGCATTAAACGCCCCTCCACCCAAGGCAAATGGGTTGTACACAGCAGTGAGTGTCCCCTCGTCATTAGTTACCCCCCACACGTTCCAGCCAACGTCCTTCACCACCATCTCCTCTCCTTCAGGCAGTCGATCTGAGTCTACTGAGCTCATGGAAGGAGTAGAATACTCGGGGTCCCCGAGCAGGGTTGCTGGATGTGCAGGGCCACCGATTCGTCCTATCCTGAAGGCTATCAGTTGGAATGTGGCAGGCCTGAATAACAAGTTGGACGCCCCGGACTGGGTGGCGCTTACAGAGCCCCACGCCGTCTGTGCCTTTCAAGAAACGTGGTGCGTGGAACCAAGGCATAGAGTAGGATATGCTTCCTTCTCTGTCCCGGCAGGTATACCAGTATCAGGAAGAGGGCGCCCATTTGGAGGTCTTTTAGTCTGGGTCGATATAACATTAGGGTGGCAAGTGTATCACCATCCCCAAAAATCACCAGATTTGATGTGGCTCACTGTAATATGTCCAAATAAAGTTGAGCAGCTGGAGATTTTTAACATTTATACACGAGGGGCTTCTGGGAGGGCCTCGTCACCAACCCTCCTGGCTCTAGAAGCAGCCCTGGGGGAGTGTCGTGGCGACTCATTAATTTTGGTGATGGGGGATTTTAACTGCACATTCGAGCCATTGATGGCCGACGAATCCTTGGACCTGTTTGACGAAGATTCGAGGAGAGGCGTTCCGCCCCTCGATCTTCCAATTGTCAAAAGGTGGACACCCAGAATCGTCCAACTGAATTCCCTTACACTTGAGTTTGGCTTGAGAGCAGCAAACGGGAGAACACGGTCAGACCCAGAGGGTGCACATACGTATAATAGGGTGGGTCACTCATCTAGGATAGATTATATCCTCTTAAACTTTTCCTTGTGGGCCCACTTGGAGGATATGATAGTCTTGCCTTCCTTGGAAAGTGATCACAATGCACTCTCATTATCCCTAATACATTGGTGGAGGGCCAGTGGCTTACTAATTGGAGCTCCTGCGGCACTCGAGCAGAGGTCATTGGGGGGGGTGGTCCCTTCCAATTGTCTCAGACGTTTAAAATGGGACAAAGTGGCCATTGATGAAGAAAAACTATCTTGCATCAGAGCCGTTATTGCCGCAGCCTCTGAAACCCTGGAAAATCAACCTCCTAGCCCGCATAAGACAGCAGCCATGTTCAGTGAGGTTTCGACAGCGTTAGGGGACTTGTTCCTGGTCAAACCAAATCCCAAGGTAAACAAAAACCATGTTAAGCGACAGGGCAAATTAGGCTGGTACTCACAGGCGTGCCGCGCTGGAAAAAGAGCTCTAATCATGGCAGTAAAGAGTGGTGATGCCCTAGCAATAGCTGCTAAACGTAAGTCCTACAAATCCACAATTAATATAGCCAGGAGAGACTGGGAAGACACCTTCTGGCAGGAGCTTCGCGCAGCAAGCATAGAAAAAAATGCAAAAGGTTTTTGGGACCTGTTACGAAAAAAACATAGACCCCTGGACACCGTCATTACATGCAATATAACCGAGGACCAGTGGCACTCACACTTCTCGAAGCTGTATACTGCACCTGCTGCAGAAGCGATGGTCTTCCCTTTACCTCAGATTCTTCAAGGTGCCGGCAGCTATGAGGAGAGTCTATTTTCCAGGAAAGAGGCTGAAATTGCCATAAAATCCCTGGTTCCTCGCAAAGCAGCCGGACCTGATGGCCTACCTGGCGATCTTATCCGCATGGACATAAGCGAATGGGCTATGATGATTGCCTCGCTATTGAACGCAGTCATGGCAGGCGCCCCCCTCCCTGCTTCTTGGATGGCAGCTGAGGTGGTTCCCCTGCACAAGAAAGGTTCAAGAGATGACCCAGCTAATTATAGACCGATTAGCTTAATAGACTGTTCCCAAAAAGTGGCGGGCAAGGTCCTCTTATCTAGGGTCCAGCAGTGGGCTGACGAGAATAAGATACTCTCGGATTTTCAGGCTGGGTTCAGATCCGGGACAGGGACGATAGAACAATCGCTAAGGCTACTTATGATCTACTGGAAGGTCGTCACAATTGGAAAGGGTACCTTATATCTGGCCTTCATCGACCTCCGCACGGCCTTCGATTTGGTGCCTAGAAACAACTTGTGGAAAGTGTTGTGCGACCTGGGTATGCCACCCTACTTGCTTCATTTGATCATGAGATTCCACGAAAATAACTATGCCCAAATACGTTGGGGGTCAAATGGTCAAAAGACCTCAAGAATAGAGGTGAACAGAGGTGTACGACAAGGTTGCGTACTTGCCCCAACCCTGTTCTCCTTATACGTAAATGGAGTGGTGGATTTTTTGACTCAGACTCCAGCAGATGCACCCCGTCTGGCAGGTCGCCTAATTCCTACCTTACTCTTTGCTGACGATACTTTACTTTTGTCAAAATCTCCGATGGGCCTTCAGCAGCTTCTTTCTGGATTTGACACCTTCTGTAAGCAGCGAGGCCTTTGCATTAATACAGACAAAACTAAGTATCTCATTTTGAATCCCCCACACAAGCTTGGCCCCCCTCCAACATTGGGGCACGTTGCTCTAGAAAGAACTAAAACGTTTGATTATCTGGGCATTCGCTTGGTGGATACAATGAAATGGGACTGCCACTTGACCAAAATGTTGTTGAGCTTAAAAAGAGTGACTGGGGCCCTGTTGAAAGAACAGAGAGCAGCATCTACAAGACCAATAGCGGCAGTAATGGATATTTACTCCGCCAGAGGAGTAAGTGCAGCACTTTACGGGGCGGAGCTCTGGGGGATGTCAAATATGAAAGTGCTAACTCGAGCTGAGAATGCCTTCCAGAGAAGCCTAATGTCTCTCGGTCCTTCTGTTCCCATTTTACCCCTGCAATTGGACATGGGTTGCCGGGCGATTGAAGATCAAGCAAAACTACGCCCCCTGTTACTGTGGGCCCGCATCTGGAGAGTGCCAGAGCTCTCAAGTTACGCGGATGGCCTACGGGAGATAATTAATTGCCCCGGCTGGGCAAAAATAAAATGGCTAAGGGACGTCAAGGCTCTATTTATAAATCTGGGGCTGGAAGAAGCATGGCACCAACAGTCAGCCCCGCCCAAATCCATGCTAAAACAAATTTATTGGACATGGGTGGCAAGTAAAAGGAATTCTTCCTCAACGATCTGCAAATCCACCAGAAATTTTGTGGAGCATAAAGATGTCCCTATCAGAGAACTGTACCTGGACATTGTTACTGCCCCATGGGATAGATCTCTGTATTTCAAATTCAGAATAGGTCTTCTCCCGGTTATGGAACTCACATGCCACTGGAAAATACCACACCAGACTGCGCCATGGTGTCCATTTTGCCCTCAGCGTTATGAATCTGTCCCCCATCTGTTATTCGAGTGCCCCGCCTATAAGGTTCCCCGAATGAAATGGTTAAAACCGATGTGCCTTACTTTGGGCACTAGACATTGCAACGTGGCATTACGAATTTTACTTACAGACACTCGCCCATTCTTCGCATGCGCCACCTCGAAGTATTTAGGTTGGGCATGGCGAATACGGTCAAAAAGACTTAGGCAAATTGTTTAATCATGATTTTAATTCTTTTAGCTAATTTAAATAATTTTCCTTTTAGACTAAAGTAGAAAAAATGTTTAATTTTAGAATATCTAGGGTTTTTTATGTTTTCTATTTAGTAAATGCTCTAAATGACTTTTAATGTATGTATGCTTTTTAAGATATTTTATGTCGAAATAAAGCCTATTTGACTTGACTTGAATAACATCAAGCTCTCCAAGTGAGAACAGCACACTTGTTTTTCAAAATCTTCGCCAAGAAAACAATTTATACATTGTGTATTTGTAGTTTCAATCACATTGCTACTTAGCGGGAGAAAAGAACATGGCAATTTCAAAGTCATCCAATGGACATGATTCTACGAATGCTGACCTTTTGCTGACTGTGTTCAGCGGTTATTCTGGAAGCAGGCTTATACTATTCCTCTGTCCTCAAAAAGAACCCTCAAAACGCCGCACCGGAGGGCATGGTGCTGGCTCCACAGTATTTCTTGTATTAGACAAATCCAGCAGTGGTATTTTGAATGTGGTTAGATCCTTCACGCTATGCAATGGACCATACCAGGCAAACATGATTTTTTGCAATTAGATTTCCGACACTGTTACTGCTGCCATACAGCTTTGCCTATGCATCTTCCTATAGGTGAGAAGGCCGTTCTCAACTTGTGACTAAGCGGTTCTACTGCCCTTCCTGTAGTCCAAGGAAAGTCAAACTAGGCACAAAAACACGTGTCCAGTTTTTCACAGCCTTCAGATCGCACTAGATGGAATTTATCAAAATCAAAGAAACAAAACAATGAGGAAAAAGCCAAATGTCACTGGTTTTTGAAAAAACGAGAACGAAATGTATGAATTCAGCCCTTCAAACGAAAACAAAATACGAAAGAAGACGACCCCTAAGCTGCACTGGTAGAGGTGCAACCAACAGGGGATACGCTCAGATCGATTACCGGTCATCTAGTAGACAAAAGCCCAGCTTTTGATCATCAAAGTAAGTGTATACTGCATCAATCCATGCCAGCAGCACTGACAGACGTGTTTCCCAAAACGTAACCGAAGCTTTTAATATTTCTTTTACATCTCATACAGGTATATTCGCAGTTCACACCTTTCATCCAATTATGAAATATATCAATTTGTGTGCTTTAAATCCACGAACATCCCCCATTTCCATCATTCTGGGAACTCTGCTACAGCAGGCAAAGCATTAAAAAAGTTAGTTCGGTACATTTATTTCAGGTAGATACTCTAGCCAACTGCAGATTCCTCACCTTGTGAAAATTCCTGCAGGCCTCAGACTGGATCTGGAAACTGAAAAGAAGGACCCCTGTGCGCCAGCAGGAGGCCTTGTGCAGTTCTGCACCAATGCTGTTCTGCTCCAGACCTGACAAGCGGGGCAGAATATAAGTGTGATCCTGGCGTGCTGACATCAGTTACTTTTGAAGGTTTGTCCTCGTCATTAGATCCAGAGCCCATGGGTAAATTGGCTTGACAGTGTGCAGATCTCTAGTTTGGGATATTTTCAGATGAAAAGGAGTCCATTCCACAGAATGGGGAGATGGAAGGGTGGTGTGGAATCTGAGAGAGTATCCACCAGAAAGGATGATACCAAAGGTAAATCATTTTTTTTGTAATGGATACATTTAGCAGAAGATTTCTCATCCGATAAATAGATACTAAAGGAATATTCTCTCAGGTGCTGGGTCTGAAGCATGGCTCAAACCAAAAAGTCCTACAAAACAGAATGGACAAAATGTCCATCCTGATGGACCTGACTGGCAAGGCAATAGTGCTTCATGAACACAGAAGCCTGATAGATATCGACGACAGGCACGCCACATGCCAACGCAGTAGTAGCAACCTGGGCTCAAGTGGAATGTGCCCTGAATTTTTCAGGTGGCTGCTTCTTTGCTAGAGGGTACCATATTTTAATCCAATGGAATATCTACCCAGAGAAGGTTCTTTTCTGCACTGCCTTGCCCTTTTGTAGCTCCTGAGAAGCCCACAACGAGTTTATCATCCATCCAAGGGTGCCTGGTATGATCAATGTAGAAACTGTGGGATCTCTTGCAGTCCAAATGAAGGAGTCTCTCATCCTTTTTCGAGGGGTAAGGCAGGGCAAAGAATACCGGTAGGATGATAGCCTTCCTGATATGAGATAATCTTCCTACTTTCGGCAGAAATGCAGCTCAAGTTCTCGACACCAGTTTGTTTTTCGAAAAAACGTGTAAGGCGGTAGCCCAAGAATGCCCGCAGCTTACTCATGCAATGAGCTGATGCTATCACAACTATAAACATCGTTTTAAGGGTCAAGAAACAGTGCATTGGTCCAAATGGGGTGCATGTTAGAAAGTGAGTACCAAATTCAAGTACCACTGTGGCATTAGAGCGGGAACGTACTTTATAAACCTTCAACAAATCTCATCACAAGAGGTGATTTAACCAAATCAGGCTGATCTGGCAACCATGACAAAGCTGAAAGAACCAACAAATAGCCTTCACCAGTGCCCACCACAAGTCCTTGCTAGGCCAACAACAAAACAATCAACAACACTTCAGACAGTTTAGCTAGTAATGGTCAATCTAGGGGGAGGCACAGCAAACCGCAAACTAGTTCTATACCTGACATACACCGATTTCATACACAGGCACCTGGCTGCCTGAGTAATATCAGCAACCTTGTGGGAAAGACTGATGGAAATCAGCTCAATCTCCACACATGGAGGTGCATATTACAGAGGTCTGGGTGCAGAACTCTGCCCTGTTGCTACGACGGCAGATCCTCCCAAAGTAGCAGCTTGATCAGAGGATAGATGCTCATGCCCAGAAGTTCTGGGTACCAGACCCTCCTGGCCCAATACAGAGTCAGTAGGATGACTTGGGCATGGTCAGTCTTGATCTTCTTCAGAACTCAAGCCAGGAGGGGAAGAGGTGAGAAGGCATACAGAAGTCCCGAGCTCCACTCTTATCAGAATTTTTCTGTGAAAAGAGCCCTCCTGCGTACTCCAGCACACAAAAATGCTATAACTGTGCGTTCTCAGTGTAGACGAAAAGTTCGAGACAGGGTTCTCCTCATTGCTAGAAAACACCCTGTCTCCCCCTCGGCTGTTACTACCATTCGTCATCCGCTAGATGTTGACGATTGAGTTTGTCTGCCTTGGTGTTTGGAGATCTTGTCAGGTGGTTCAAATCAGAGAAATGCCCTTGTGAGTTAACCACTTCCAGGGGCGCAAAGCCTTTTAGCACAGGCCCAACAACCCAAAACTGCCCTGCTTTTTGCAGTACCATGGGGCTGTAGAACTGTCTGAGTACCTGTAATAGCCTCTCCCTCTGACGGATAGTAGGTATGCCTTTAATGCAAAACGTATCACCCGCAACACCAACAGAGTAACTGGGAGAAGGGTTTCCACTAGAGACCAGAGTCCTCTAATGTCTACCGCTCCCAGATGGTCTCCCCAGGCCAGTAGTGATGCATTCGCCACCATCGTCAACACTGCATGGGGTAGGGAGTTAAGTCAGCCACTGATGCAAATGCAGCTGAGCACCCACCACTGCAGATCTTTTGCAATCTCCTCCAACTCTTGGACTGAATTTGACAGCTCACCCTGATGCTTGCCATACTGAGACTTCACGTCTCACTGCATGGGCCACCTTAGTATAGTTATAGAGCAGGATGTAGGAGGCTAGCAGGACAAAAAGCCTCAGAGACATCCTCACTGAGAGCCAGGACGGAGACTGAAACATCAGGATCATAGCCCGAATTTCAGACTCATTGGTCCAGAGGAAGGGCCCGAAAGTGCTCTGTACCCAGGATTTCTCAGATTAAAATAATGCTCTATAAAGGAGTTAGGTGTGACTTTGGTAGGTTGAATGATAATTCCAATGGTGTCAAGAGTTCGCCATTATCTGGAAGTAGTCCGTGATAGACTGTGCAAGCCCACCTTTGGCAGCCAGTCAATGAGGTATGGAAAACTGGTAGTCTCATCCTCCGAAGATGGGCAGCGACCATCGCCATTATCGTTGTTATTATTATTAGTGCTTTATTTCAATATCAAATATCATAAAAGCATCCAGTAAGAAAAAGCCATATTACAAAAGTGCAATTTTACAAATTTTGCAAACATAACCAAATCATGAACGAACACTAATTCTCAGCAAAAAGGTTAAAAGATTATCTAAATCTGCATAATAAAAACATCTTAAAAGTCCATTTGTTAAAAGCCATATACAGCTAAATGAATAACAATAAAGAAAAAAATAAAGAGAATGCAAGCACAACAGTCCAAGCTTTTAAGCACATGATGGTGTCCAGCCCTCCGTGCTTGCCCCTAAGTAGCGCAAGGTTGGGCCAGTTGTCAAATGACGTGTAAGCTGATGTAAAGTGCAAAAGCATAAAATCATGTTTAAGCAGTGGGTCAAGCGAATATCTAAGGCTGGGGTACTGCCTCTGCAACTTCTAGGGTGTAGTGTTGGTCCCCCTTACAGGGCCTTTTGTCTAACTATACAGGCACAGCTAAGGAACTTGGCCACACCACACACAAAAAGGGTTCTTGCGTCAGATTTCAAGATACGCAGAGCAACCCGATGCTTAAGTGGGCCCAGATGTTGGCAGATTGGTTTAAGCCATTTTAGCCTTGCTGCTTTATATGCTGGGCAAGCAAACATAACGTGAGAAACACACTCCAGTGGGGCTCTGCAGCAGGGACAATCCTCTGTTGTCCGATAGGGTGGGTGCCATTTTGCAGTCAATGCACAGACGGGAAGCGTGTTGAATCTAAAATGAGTTTACAGCATCCTATCTCTGGGTACCTGAATTATGTCTAGGTAGGGCTCGAGACCTCAAGTCAGTTTGTGGAGATACCGTTGTGAATGCCTGGAGGGCAATGGTGAGGTCAAAAAGGAGCTTGTGGCCCACCTTCAGCCATAGGTAGTGCTTGTGGGCCTGCAAGACAGACATGTGGAAATAAGCAGACCCCAGGTCCAACTCCACCATCGAGCCATTGTTATCAACAGCAGAAAGAACCAGGGTCAATGTGAGCATCTTGAATTTGTCCCTGTGTAGGAAGGTGTTGAGAGGGTGTAGATCCAAAATAGGACAAAGGCCTCCATCCTTCTTTGGCACCAGGAAACAGCAGGAATAACATCCCATCTCTATTTCCAAAGCTGGTACCCTCTCTACTGCCCTTTTGGTGAAAACAGCCTGTATCTCCTGTTGCAAACATATGGCCGTTCAAAAGCTGCTCTGATATAGGTGGCAAGTGCGATGGGTCGAAAATGAACAACAGGTCGTAACACGCTGGACAATTTGAAGAACAGACCTGTCGGAAGTAATGTTCTGCCACCCCTAAGAAAGAAGTTGACCCTGCCTCTTACCTGATGGGTGTGTGCCACTAAAGGTGTACTAAAGAGTTTTTGAGGATGATGGAAGACTTGACCAATAATTTTGTCACAGATATGCCAATTGTAAGAAAGTAGGATCTGCTTTCATGGTTATCCCCCACTTGTTGCTGGTGTCAGTATGTTTTTTTACTAGTCTGACTGAGATCTTGCTAGTCAGGACCGCAGTCACTGTGCCTCCTCCCTTAATATGGCATGGTAAGTACTTCTGCACCCAAACAATTGACTACTAGTGAACCAATATAAGTCCCTAGTAAATGATACTGAGGTACCCGGGGCATAGATACAACAGGGGTCTCCCATGGGCAGCAGTATGTATTGTGCCACCTATGAGACTACAGACCTGCTATTGCAGTCCTTGTAAGTTGGCGCTAGCACCACTTGCAACAGATATAGATGTTTTCATATATCTGAGGTTACTACACTTAAAACCTATAAGTCGGGAGGGGTGTGGCCAAGATGATGGCTGAGCGGTAGCAATCTCCGTGAGCTCTGCCGTCCGCCACCAGCAAAGAACACCTATAGGTCACCCTCGAGCCCCCAAAATGCCTGCAGACGAGCCCGATGCTGAGGAGAACTGCGGGAGCACCCGACAATCGTAACTGAAGAGTCATGACTAGCGCGGAGACGCAGAGGAACTCCGAACACTGTAAGCGGCCGTGACGCAAGATGGCACCGGCCAGCGCACTCCGGGGAAAGACGGCCTGAGAAGGCTGGAGGGCCTTGCAACGTACCAACGTGAGCAGCAGAAGCAACAGACGCGGTGCAGCCGAGTGAAGGAGCCTTAAACACATCCCCCGAGAACCGGAGCCCTGGCTTAGCTGCACGCACCCCCGAAGCCCGAGAGGAGGCCTACATGGGACCCGGCTGGGTGGAGAGGGGTCCTAACGCTATTGTGGGAGTGGAGACTCTTTTCACTGCACACAAGCAGCCCAATCCGGGGAGCCCCATACTGAGAGGAGGCCTTGCACACTTGAGTGAAGGAGGCTGCAAAGAACCCAGACAGAAGCAATCTGGGAGGACAGTAGAGGTACATAGGGAAGCCCCCCCACCCAACAGCAGACCTATTTAAAACATAGCAGCAGAATCCCCAGAGTGCCGCCGGAGTGAGTGATGCGGTGCAACTCAGATTGGTGACAGAAGAAGTGGACAACAAAAGTGATCTCCTGCCGGGCTCGGCAGACATAACGGCACATACGGAAGAGAAGACGTCAGCAGATAGGAGTCCTTGCGAATCCTGGTGGAGCCCCAATCGGTCAAGGCATTATAGACCACAGGTTTACTAGAAAGGAGCCATAGAAAGCGCAACTTTGTCTACCTGGGCAATTTGGGGAAAGAAAGACGCTGTGAGGAGTGCAGATCTGACGCGCTTCTGGTGTAGGAAATGGCAACCCCCAGACTTCCCACCAAGAAAGATGGCAGCATAAAGGACTTGCTCTCAAAGCCCCTCCCAAAAAAACACAGGAGCGCGACACTAGCACCGAGAATGCATTGGAAGACCGAGAAGAAGAAGAGGCCCTGAGTAACAAGAATCTTCCTCGAAACCCGCTTTAGAGATCTGAGGTCCGACTCTGCAGCACTAAAACAAGATATAGAAACAGAGGTTAAAGAGATCCAGAGAGACATGGGCGACCAGGGTCATAGAATAGACTCTCTGGTACGAATGGGAGATGCAAGAGAGGAAGAACTGGAGGCTCATGGTAGAGAACTCCTGGACCTTCAGGAAAAGAATATCGATCTTCGATACAAGACGGAGGACCTTGAGAAAAGATCCAGTAGAGGCAACATACATATAAAAGGAGTACCATTGCAGGTGACAGCGAATGATCTGGAGGCGTATGTCAGTCGACTCTTTCACCACGTGGCTCCCACCCTGGCACCGCAGAACATCATATTAGACCACACACATAGAGCTGGCCGCCCCGCAAGCTCGCCCGGGATGCTGCAAGATATCTTCACATGCCTACATTACTAGACCCAAAAAGAAACAATTATGACGGCAGCACGAGACCGCAACATCATTTAATTTGAGGGCACTAAGGTATGGCTATACCAAGATCTATTCCCCATCACATTACAGAGGCGACGCCAACTAAAACCCCTCATTGAGTTCTTGCAACTGAAAAGAGTCCGGTACAGGTGGGACCACCCATTTCACCTTACTTTCATGTGGGCCAACAAAACTCACTCTGTCTGCAACCTGGAGGAAGCGGAGGCCTGACAGAATCCGACACACCTGCATCCGGCGACACACCAGAGATGACAATAGACCACTAAAGCCAGCCAGGAATCGGAATCAGCAAACTCTTCTATTGAGGGGGTAAAACGTGACCAAGCCGTCAGACCCAGAAAGCCGAACAGAAAGGGAGGTGTTGAAACAGCTGCAGAATCAATCAGGAGATACTGGAGGAGCCGAACAGCAATTAGAGTGGGCCAATGAGTGGAGGAGATTGCAGCATCATAGAGTCAACAAACCCACTGGCTTTCCTGAGGAAGGGCGCAGACCCGAGGGCGTATGTCTAACTTGAAATATAAGATGGTTGGCAGGACAGCGGCGCGCATAGATCGAGGAATCGGATGAACCCTACAGTGCACTGCCGATACCACGGACCCTGCTTCCCACACGTTGGACAATTTAGAAGGGGAATCGATGTCCAGTCTTTGATGAGTGTTGTTTTCTTTTAGTTTCTTCTCTCTCTTCTCTTCTTTCCTGGCAATTTTCAACATTTCCTGATGTTGTTCAGTCGAAGCTCCTTTCTACCTAACTCCTACAGGGAGGGTTTAGGATGGCTATGCACGGACTCACCACAAACACAACCAACTGCCTGATTGATGGTCAGAATAAATAGTTATAATGTGAGGGGGCTTAAAGCACTGGTGAAGCGGCTGGCACGTCTGTCCATGCTAAAAGAATCTAAATGCGATATCTGCTTATTACAAGAAACGCATCTGATTCCAGCGGATCAGCGGCGAATGAGATATCGCTGGTCCGACTCCCAATATTTCTCCACAGGGTATGGAAAAAAGGCAGGGGTGACAATTCTATTGTGCATGCATTTTGAGGGTAGAGTTACACACACACACAGAAAGACTGAAATTCCGGGTCGCCTCCTCTCACTTTGTATAACATACAGGGCACACTCCATTACCATTGCTAACATCTACACACTCAATGAGCGCCAAGAACCCTTTTTTCTAGAAGCAATAGGACAGGCGATGGAAACTATGGATACACATGTTCTCATAGGTGGGGATTTCAACCTGGTAATGGATGTAGTACTGGATCCATCGGTGCAGAGGGTGGGCAATTCAGGCTCACTATCACCACAGGGACAACACCAACTACTTCTACACAATCTCAACGATATCTTGCGCACACATCACCAGACAGAGAGATCCTACTCCCTCTATTCAGCAGCACACCAAAAATATGCACTAATAGACCTTTTTTTCACCACCAGCTGTTTAGAATACTACACCCAGAAAGGGACATAGGTGGCAGCATTATCAGAGCATTCTACCCCTATATATCGAACTGAGCCTACCCAAATTGAACGACAAAAACCGCACTTGGCGTCTGAATCTTAAAATACTTACATACAAGACCGTGATTTCGGAAATTACAGATGCAATGAAGGCCTTTTTGGAAGTAAACAATACACCCAACACTCCGATTGCCCTTCTATGAGACACTATAAAGACGGTAATACAGGGGCATATTATCACTATCGTAGCTCATCACAATAAAGAGAGATGGAGGAAACGTATTACACTAGAAAAGAGAGTCAAACAGCTAGAGGGCATATATAAAAGATATGGGGCACATCAGGCATGTTGTAAGCTTAATATAGGCTGAAAGGAACTCAAGGCCATAGACATGGATAGAGTATGCCCTACTGCAGATCAAACAGAAATATTATATGGCAGGGAATAAAGCCGGCTATTTACTGGCCCAGAGACTCCGGGCACGGGCAAATAGCCAGAGGGTAATCGTACTTGTGAATTCACAAGGGGATAAGTTGGAACAGGATGATCAGACAGCACAAGCATTCCAACACTTCTATAGAGAACTCTATACGGCGGAAGACTACTCGGGTGCTGAGATAGAGTACTATCTAGTTCGAGCACGACTTGACAGACTGGATCATCAAAACGCTCTTGCTCTGGATAAAGACATTCATATCAATGAGGTACTTGCTGTGATATCCCATCTTCTATCGGGATAGGCTCCTGAGCATTCGGCTTCCGCCCCAGAATTTTACAAACTATTTGCTCCTGCCTTGGCTCCTAGCCTTACTCTATTTTATAATTCCTTCAGTGAAACGGGCTCCCTGATGGATATAATGAGACCAGCCACCATTGCAGTTATACACAAAAAGGGCAAAGATCCAACCCAATGCGTTACATATAGACCCATTTCACTACTCAATGTAGATGCGAAGATTTTTACCACTACTCTCGCCACGCACCTAGCCCCAATGATGCAAGGCCTTGTTGACCCAGAACAGGCTGGCTTTATCCCAGAGCGCAATTGCAGCGACAACACAACTCGAATATACCACTTATTTAGACAAGGTCCAACAAACTAAGATACCAACACTTCTATTCTCCATGGATGCCGAAAAGGCATTTGATAGAGTACACTGGCCATACCTTCAGGTGGTCCTACAGACAGTAGGCATATGACCCCGATTCATAGGATGGATCTTAGCCGAGTATGCAAGGCCGCAGGCAATGGTCCGAGGCAACGGGACAATATCCTAGCACTTCAACATCAAATGGGGAATGCGACGGGGCAGGCCTCTGTCTCCACTTTTATTTGCATTATATATGGAGCCATTTGCGGAATGAGTAAGGGCAAACTCGGAGGTAACATGGGTAAGGATGGGAGGTAGGGACAATAAGTTAGCATTATACGCGGATGACATGATGGTGACACTGACGGACCCCCTCTGCTCTTTACCAAAGCTCGTCCTGGAGGTGGAGGCACTTGGAGCAGTGTCCGGCTTCAAGATCAACGGTCAGATACCGCAACTCCTGAACCTCACGGTACTGGTACCGGCACCGGACGCCAAAATCATTCCAGGCCTACACCCATATCCATGGGCCACACGAGGGGTGACATACCTGGGCCTACACATACTCTCCCATGGTTAGGCAAACGGCTTAAAGAAATTTTGGCTGTTTTACTAGCAGACATGTGCTGAACTGGAAAAATGGAAGGACCATACGTTGTCCTGGCTTGAGAGACTAGCAGCAATAAAGATGACGCTTCTCCCAAAGATACTTTATGCCATGTAGACCCTGCCCCTCTTCCCACCCCCAGGTGCTCCCCAAACTACAACATTTGATAGAACATAACATATGGGCTGGGAAAAGGGCACATATCGCCAAGAGCTTGACGTACCTGCCACCTACATGTGGTGGCCTTGGACTCCCTAATCTTAAACACTACTACCAAGTGGCTCAACTTCACTATATGGTGGAATGGAACAGACCCACTACAGAGAAACAATGGTGCCTTATCGACCAGGCCATCACAGGCATTCACATATGAAAGATGTCTGGATTAGTGCAAGGTGCTTCACTTAATTAAGTATGCACCATATACTAAGCGAGCCTCCTACACCAATCATGGCTTTCTTATTCTGCTTAAGTATAAGCTTGTTCATTCTGTTCTATTGGGAGATCGACTGCTGTGGCTAAAAGCTCACAGACATACCGCTAATATCTGATGGTTTTAGCTTTTCTGGAGAAGGTTCCTGACCTCCTACCACAATGTTTGATCAGGTGATCTGTCAATAAATGCCGGTGATTGATTGATTGATTGCAAAAAGCATTTCAAAGCAAAGTGAACTACTTCTATCTCAAATATGTGTATGTGATATTATGCTTCCTTCTCGGAACACAAATTATGTTTTAAATATGGATCGAAATGAGCTTCTCACCCTAAAATGGAGTCACATTTCTTTAGCGACAAAGACGGGCAACTATTGAATGGAACTCATCTCATTATGTTTTGACCTTAATGACAACAGAAATAAATGCAAAGCTGTAATCAATAGTTATTCATTCATAAATATCCTGGTTGCGGATTTCTACAGCCTCCTGCAGAGATCTTCTATGAAGTCTCACATACAGGACTATGAAGATTTAGGACACCATAGATCAGGGGAGAGAAAAGAGCTAACAAGCCAACTTTCAATGAAGAAATCAACACTTTTTTTCAAATGAAACACCATTATTTCCATGAAAAGAAAGCCTCTTGCCTCAGTTTAATTTATCACTATTCCCTGACACAGAATCCTTCTGCGCGTCAGAGGGGGTTGATTTCCTGAAGTTGATGTGCATAACCAGTCTTTGTAGTACTGACGTGTTGTCTGGAAATCCTGCAGCACCTTGCTCTAAGACATGGCCTTCAATAGTCAAATGTCATAAAAGTACAGCGGTATACTCCGTTTTTTATGTAAGAAACCACTACTGCGAGGCATTTGGATTAGCTCCAGGGCTGATTTTATGCCAAAGGGCAGGACCTTAATGTGGGGGCGTGGCTTGGCACCCGTGGAGTGAGCAGCACAGAGACCGCACGTTGCAGGCCTGAGAGCTGAGCCAGATGGTCACCGGACGCAATGAGCAGAGCAGAAGAGGCGGCCCACCAACTCCTGGAGAGCGGATCACAATGGCACTGCAGCGGCCGGCAGTGACTGGGACCGGGGAAGAAGACAGCAGAGAAGGCCCCCCCTTGCTCCTCGGTGGGACGAGGTGAGCGCGGACCTGGGGCAGCAGGGAGCGCCAGCACAGCACCAGGTGAGAGCGGCTGAGATCGGGGACCTGGCCCGAGCGGTGAAGAGCCATGCATACCCTCCAAGCCGGGAGGTCCTGGAGGCCCCGGGAGAGACAGGGTCCTGGTGGGGGGACCTAAGCATAGAGTCCAGAGCACTAGCGTAAGAATTTGACACCGGGGCATCGGAAGGACAATAAAGCCTCCCCAAACGAGCGTCGAGTGACTATCTGGGCATCGGGGCTGTCGGACAGCGCAGAGGATTGGTAGCGCCAACGGGGGGACCCAACACGAGCGAGTGGGCCTGGCAACACTGGTGAGACCGGAGAGAGGGCCCAGGAACTGCCAGCACCGGGTCCTACCCATAGAAAGGCAGAGAGATCCCCCCCCCCCCCCAGTGCACACAGCCTGGGGAGCCCACTGGCAGAAAGTAGGCCCACCAGTCTGAGTACTGGACATCTGCGATAACCTGTGCAGAATAGGACGGCACACTGGGCCAGAGAGCGGCGAGATCCAGATCCCTCTGGCAGACCAGGAGGTGGGTGAAATCAGGCCCATACCGAGCACACGGATGCACCGGAGTGGGTGGCGAAACAAAAGCAGGAAACTGAAGATGAGGCCGACATGCCTAATCTGAGCTCGAGTGGAGGTGCGCGCCGGACCGGAGTGCGCCTGCCAAAAGAGATGACCCCACAAGCGACGAGGGCTGCCTGAAGCGTCCCATGAGTACACACAGCACTAGAAGTGCTACAGAGCGGGAAGACACCATGGGCGAAGATCCCCAACAAGAAGGACAGGGAAGAGGTCCTGGCAGGAATATCAAAGGAAAAGAGGGAGAAGACCCTAATGCAGGTGGAGCACCCAGGAGACCCCACGCTGCAAGATATCCTGCAGGCTATCACCTCCTCCAGTAAGCGCCTAAAAACCAAAATCGATTTGTTGAGCCCTGACATGGGCCTGCTCAGCGAAGACCACAAAAAGCTGGCGGACCACGTCAAAACAAATGAGGGCCAAATAGCTGAGACTCTGCTGGACATAGCAATAATGAAGCAGCGAATGACAGCGCTTGAGACGAAGTTGCGAACATTGGAAGGCAGGGCCGAAGACACCAAAAACAGGTCTCGCAGAAGCAACCTCAGAATTATAGGCCTGCCGGAGAAAATAGAAGGCCGCAACATGATAGACTACCTGGAAAAATGGCTACGGGAGGAAGTAGCGCCGAACGGCCTATCAAATTTCTTTGCCCTAGAGTGTTTGCATCGAGTCCCTGCAAAACCAACAATACCGGGAGCACTGCCGCAGGTGGTGATTTTTTTTTTATAAATCATTTTGAATGGCATTTTTAAAAAAAACAACAGTACAGTAGTATATACTGCGAGTGTAGCTTAACATCCCTTACTTATACATCTTGCAATGGAGTACAGTAACCTCTGAATACATATCCCATCAGGTATTGTCGAGCAGGATCTCATTGTTCTAGAACGGTAGGTGAGGCTAGATTTGAGTCCATGAATGGTAGTCAATAGGCCGTAGCTTCGGTGAGGCGATCACCCTCTAATTCAGCTCTGTATTGTAAATGTTTCTATATGCCAGCCAATGCTTTAAACTGGAGAACTGGGGTGTTATAACTGGTGGTACACCATGTCTAATGTGTAATCATCTAAGAAGGGCCGTTTAATTACTAATGTCTGGCTAGGTCTCGGGTCGCGCCTGCGCGGAGGGGGAAACATCTGAAACATCCTAGGGAGAATGTTGCGCCTGCGGTCAGGCCCCAGTACCCGGCCTGGGCCCTTCCAGCACCTGCTCTCTCAATTGGCCCTCCTGAGAGTCTGGGGGGTGGGGTTGTGTGGCAGGGGAGCGATTTCCCTGGGACCCGGACTCGTTCGAAATTTCCCTTAACTTCTTCTGACCGAAGTACCTCCTCCTCCGTTGCACCCCATTTTTTGACTGCTCCAACCCATGCCTCTAGAGGAGGTCCCTCCGGCGCCTTCCAATGCATTGCTATGCATCTTTTAGCTAGAAGGAGTGCCAGGGACGCAAAGCGCATTTCCACTTTGCAGTTCTTGTGTCGTCTGCTTATGCCGAGTGCACAGGCCTCCCAAGTGTGGATATCTGATATCCCCGTGACTGAGCGAAGTGTGGTGTGAATCGTGACCCAGTAAGTATGAAGTGTTGGACATTCCTAAAACATGTGGTGAAAGGAGGCGCCGGGTTCAGGGCATCTGGGGCATACAAAAGACCCATCTGGGTAGTATTGCTGGAGCTTCTCGGGAGTAAGATATGCGCGATGCAGTATGTGCAGTTGTTTGTTTTTGAAGCGGTAGTTACAGGATACCTTTTTTGGGAGCTCCAGGGCGCGGGTCCACTCTTTGTCATGGAGCGGTCTGCGGAATTCAGCTTCCCATTTCTCCCGAAGGGGCACTAGAGTAATCGGGTTAAGGGCTCGTAACACTTTATAGATCCAGGTAACCAGATGTCGCCCCGGTCCCATCCGTAGCAGTGAATGAAGCACCGGGTGTGTGGGAAGTTCAGTGTTGATCGTGCGCCTTGCCTTGCGGCAGTCTTCAAGAAACTGCCGATGTAGGAGGAATAGTCCCCTGGGGAGTTCCCGTTCTGTCGCCAAGTCCGCAAATGTCTGCAGCTGCCCATTGAGGTAAAGTGATCCTACCTCCGTCACTGCATGGTCTGTCCATGGTCTGAATACCCTTTCTGTATAGTGTGCCCGGCCTCTAGGGAATCCCACCAGGGGCAGAGCAGGAGAATACAGGGGCGCCGTGCAGTTCAGTCGATGCTCACGAGTCAAGCAAGCGCGCGCTACTGTCAGCTGGAGGGGCTTGTCCCGGAGCGGCGCCACTCCTGGCAACAACATGCATCGTATTGGTCGGCGTCTGGACCCGTCCTGCGACTGTAGTCAGTTCCTTCCCAGCCCGGTCCGCCGTCCAGTAGGATACCCATTGCAGCTGGGCGGCGAGGAAATACACCTGAAAAGAGAGAGCTCCCAACCCCCCCTGATCCAGCGGCAGCTGCAGTTTGGCTAGTGCAATCCGTTGATGTCCCAACCCCCATATAAGGGTCCCGAGGAGTTTGTCTAGCTCTCGGAAAAAGGAGCACGGGCAGACCACTGGGAGATTGGCAAAGTAGTATAGGAGCCTCGGGACAAGGATCATCGTGGCCACTGCAATTTTGCCGGTGACAGCCAACGGGAGTTCTTTGCAGAAATGCATAGAGGACCGGACGCCTGCCATTGCCCTGCCGTAATTCCCATACTAGAGTTCCTGTGGCGTATGGTATAAGTGGACGCCCAGGTACCGTACTGCCTGAGAACTCCAGGAGAGGTCGATGTCACCAAGACGCAGCGGACGCGGAGGAAGCCGTAGATGGTGATAGAGAAGCTCCTCCATTACAGGGACAGGGATCACATCCTTATAGGATGCACCTCATAGGAGACAGAGGTGGACAACTCAGTAATGCGAATCTTCCCCGATTTCTCCAGAGGTGCAAAGGCAGAGAGGCTCCTATCGGGACATGAAGTAGAGACTGCGGCAACTGAATTACAAATACGTGACGTAGTACCCGGCCACGCTAAGAGTCAGCACAGAGAGGGGTACGGCGTTCTTCAGGACCTCGCAGGAGGCATCAAACTGGCTGGAAAAGCATGAAGGGATGGAGCCACTACGGGACCCGGAGAAGAGAAGATGACGAGAGAACCGCTCCAGGGGCCCGCGGACTGTGAGGGAGACTCTAGCACCTACGCAAGAGGAGACTCAGCTTGAGTGCCAAAACGCGATGCAAGTTGTAGCGCTGATCAGCGGCAAAGGAATAAGCCACATGCCCCCCGAGGGCAGCAAGACTGCAGCGGAATCTGTCTCGGAGCATGGATCCAACAACTCCGAGGCACAGAGTGTTGTGCTTCCAGACGTAACTCCGCAGACGGCAGATGACATCACCTAGACGCAGAGAGCTACTGCTAAAACTGGACACACCCGACCCAGCAATGAGGTACAGGGGTTGATGGAGGGGGTGCGCTGTGGGGGGGATCCCTGAGACTAAGGAAAGGAACGGCGGCCGCAGAGACTGGAAGAGTAGCGGACGAGTGGCCTTCCCCCCTTGCAATTGACTGATCGAACTACAAGTCACTTGCGCACTCAGAACTTTAGTTTGGATGGGATGTGTTTTCCTGCTTAGCCTGGGGAGTGGGAGTTGGGGGAAATGTTTAATGTTCACATGGGGGGGGACACCTTGAGTTGTAGCGCACAGAGAACCACATGGGATCGAATGGGGAGAGCCAGCAGGTTGCAAGGCATAAGGAGCGAGGCGGTCTGGGCATAGTAACATCTTCTAATGGTTGACAAGCAACAGTACAAATGCATGACTTGGAATATCAGAGGCATGCACCTAATGACGAAACGCCAAAAAGTACTCAAATACATTTGGTGGCGGGGAGCTCAGATAGCCCTATTACAAGAGATGCACCTAACACAGAAAGAAGGGCAAGCCTTGCAGAGACAGTGGAGGGGCCAGCTCTTTTACACTACCTACTCGGCATATGCACGGGGGTGCTAATATGGATCCAAGCGGGGGTTCCATTCCAACTGACGGACTCACTGGTAGATACGGAGGGTCGATATGTAGACCCTCTAGTCACCATTAAAGGGGGCCATAAAGGGGCAATTAGAGGGTTGAGAGACCAGTATAATTAGTATCAATGCCCCAATGCAGAACAACCGGCCTTCTTTGTGAGATTGAACTACAGCTAGACACAATACACAATGGGCAATACCCTAATGGGGGTCGATTTTAAAAGTGTGGACAACACGCTCCCAGACCGATCCCACCCTCCACTGTGTAACTTCCAAGCAGCGCTTGCCTTACATGCATTCACCACATGGAGACAGAGCTGGGGACAGATAGATGCCTGGAGGACTTTACACCCCAAGATAGGGACTACTCTTACTTTTCAGCGGTTCATGAAGTGCATGCGCGACTAGACTCCCTCCACATCCTGCGAAAGACCTTCAATTGGATCCCCCCGAATGCAGAAAGACCATCACCCATGCACTCATAGCCAGCAGACTGGACTACGGCAACTTCCTCTACGCCGGAATCAACAGAACCCTGCTACACAAGCTCCAAACCATCCAGAACACCGCAGCCAGATTCGTCCTCGGAACCCCACGGCACGAGCATATGATCCAGCAACTACGAGACCTCCACTGGCTCCCCGTCGGGAAGAGAGTAACCCTCAAGCTACACACCCACAAATCCCTCCACAACATCGGACCAAAATACCTCAACATGAGTCTCCTTACACGTACCCAAAAGGAACCTCCGCTCCGCTGACCTCGCCCTAGCAGAGACCCCACACATCCGTAGAAGCAGAGTAGTTGGAAGAGCCTTCTCCTATGTTGCAGCAAAGACCTGGAACGAGCTCCCAGTCAACATCAGACGCTCCCCTACTCTGCACACTTTTAGGAAGAGCCTCAACACCTGGCTCTTCAACTGATCCGGAGCTGCACCCCACCCCCCCAGCGCCTTGAGACCCTCATGGGTGAGTAGCGCGCTTTATAAGACACTGATTGATTGAGACACCTTCCTATGCTCAGTAGACACTCAGCGCCACGTTATTGCCGCAGAATACCTCGCACAAACGATATCGGATCATAACCCACTGACCAGGTCTTCCGGGAAGAGATTGGGGGGGAAATAGTGCATTACTTCACAGCCAATGCGGGGACGGCGTCTTCACCGAACGCAGAGTGCCTTAAAGGTGGTCCTGAGGTGTCAATGTATAACGCGTACCACGGGGTCAGGCATGTCATCATGGGAGAAGTAGAGGGGGCAGACACAATCCTTAGAGGGTTAGAATGCAGATGACCGGAGCACCCAGAGCTTCAGCAGGCACTCTTAAAAGCCAAGGAGGAAGTGGCAAAGCAGACAGGGAGGCTTAGATGCTTCAACTACAAGAAATACCTAGAGCGCACTCACGCTGAGCGGGACAAATCAGGATCACTTTTGGCATGGCTTGCAAACCCGGTGAGCAGGGGTCCACCACTGGTGGAAATAGAAGATGAGGAGGGGCTCAGACTCTATACACAGGTGAAGATCAACGATTTCTTTGCTCGTTACTAAGCGAAGCTGTACAGAAGGTCACGAGAAGGCGAACCCACAGATGCAAGGGAATACCTTGCAGACCTGCTGATGGCAAGGCTGAACCCTGAGGCGGAGGAGTTGGAGATGTACATTACTCAGCAGGAGGTGCGAGCTGCTATTAAGGGAATGGCGAGGAACAAGACCCCGGGTACAGACGGCCCACCCGCTGAGTTCTACACAACCTACATGGAGGAGTTGGCCCCAGACTTGTCACAATGTACCAGTAGGCCCGAGAAGCGGGCATACTGCCGGAGAGTGCTAGGCAGGCCCTCATTGTCCTGGTGCTTAAGCCTGGGAAAGAATCGCACGACTATACGGCTTACAGACCACTATCCATGCCGAAAATGGATTAAAAAATCCGAAGCAAAATCCTTGCGATGTGCCTTCTCCCCCACATGACAGAACTGGTCGATGCAGACCAGGCGGGTTTCATCCTTGGGCGGAACACAGCCATAAATATTGGGCGACTCCGGGCTGTATTGGGCTCCGACTGGTATGACAAGCGGAAGGCAGCGTGTTTGCAGTGGACATTGAGAAGGCCTTTGACAGCCTTGAGAGGCCCTATCTCAATGAAGTCCTGGCTAGGATGGGCCTGGGAGGAGGATTCCTGGCATGGGTGCGGTTATTGTACATGTCCCCTAGGGCCCGAGTGCGCACCGGGAGAACCATCTCACCTAGACAGGGGGTGGAGAGAGGTACAAGGCAGGGATGCCCCCACTCCCTACTCCTGTTCGCACTGGCCATGGAGCCACTAGCGTGCAGGGCCAGGAGCAGGCAGGACTTTAATGGCCTGAGGGCAGGAGCAGTGCAGCATTTCATAGCCCTATATGCAGACGACCTCTTACTATTCCTCAGCGATAAGGTGGATGAACTGAGAGGAGCACGGGAGATGCTGGCCCGATTCCACATTGTGTCCGGCCTCAAAGTTAACTGGCGAAAATCGAGCCTATACCCTATGGCGCCAAACGCACCCCCACCCACCCGATCTAGAACACCTGAAAAGGGAAGCTAGCTGCCTGCAGTATCTTGGAGTCAAAACTTACCACGGCTCGGCAGAATTGCTAGAAGGCAATGTGGGTAGAGCGATAAGATCAGTGAGGACTGCGATGGACTTTTAGGGAACGGTGCTGTTATTTGTGGCAGGGCAGGTAACCGTCTTGAACACGGTAGCACTCCCGCGTCTATTACACTATTTTGGGGCTCTTCCGGTGTTCCAGGATACCGGAAGCAACATTCAAAGATCTTGACTCAATGGTCACGTCATACCTCTGGGGAGCGGGACGCAGAAGAGTAACGCTGGCCTCTTTGCGGCGCTCTGCGGCAGTGGGTGGCTTAGTGGTCCCTGACTTTGAGGGGTATTATATAGCCGTATTACACACAAAAGAGAAGGGGAGAGGGTACGGAACTCACCTACTCCGAACCCCCAGTCAATACTTATACACACCAAAAGGAGTATGGAGTGGAGATCGTGGTGTAGTGGTTCAGTGGTGGCATGTGCTATGTGTCCTAATACTGCGCTCACTCACACAAATGTGTGACTTGCTTTATCATAGGGCTGCTTACAATACACCCCGGCGCAGCCAACGCCTGGGGTGGAGCAATAGGGTAGGGGTGGGGAGACAAACACAACACGAACGAGATAAAACAATGCTTTCAATAGTGACTGGGAAAGCCGGAAGTGAAAGTGCAGTGTGGTGTGAGTTTAAAACTAGCTCTGAGGTATCTCCATACCTAAACTTTATTCCTAGATCCTCTGGCCAGGATTAAAAACGTGAAGGATGGTGGTGATAGGGAACTATAATGTGCTCCTTACATCCCTCCTTACTGCCAGTTAGTCGACATGTTTTGCCCATGTATCTGTGCCCAGTCTCAGGGGTCACGCCGGCCTTCTTCAGGACTCTACCGGTCCCAGTTAAATATGTAGTGCTCTAACCTCCGTTAAAGGTTAGTGGGTATTCGAAACCCTAATCCTAACGTAACTTCCTCTAGAAAATTCATGAGATTACGAGTTTACCCCTAAGTCATATTAAAAATGGCGGTCGGCAAGGAGAGACCCCCTGTTGTCACACTTACTTCAAGGGTGGTGCTCCTCCGAGTCTGTGCTCGCATGTTCCCGCCGTGTAGGTATGCTATTATATAGCCCCCCAAGTTGTATTGGCTGATCCAATGGTTGGCGGCGGATCGCGAGCCGGCAAGGGAACAATACCCAGCCGTGCCCGACACCACAACCCAGGCGAAGGTCCTGCTATGAGTGCGTAGGAACACCTCCGAAGACACAATGGAAACCACGTGGTGGTGCGCTGCTGGGCTAGATACCTGAGACGAGTGGGCGCTAAGACCTCCTATTCCCCAGACACACCCATCATACTGCTGTGCTGTCTGACACAGGTATAACACTGAGCAGTGCTGGAGGACCGGGAAGAGGCTGGACTGACAGTGATGGGGGACCTGTACCAAGACTCTGCACTACTACCACTTGAAGAGTTACAAGCCGCATATGACTTGCACGAAAGGTCACTTCCTGAAGCATGGGGCCCTCACTAGAAGGATTAGAAAGCACTGGGACATGGGAGGTATGGAGCCACGGGCGCTAGCAGGGTGCAGATATGTTGCGCTTTCAGCGGGGAAGATCAAGACAGTGTCCTGTCTATACAAGGCAATGAGGCATGACATGCAAAAGCTGCTAGAGCGCCTGGGATTACAGTGGAAAGAAGACCTGGATAAGCAAATACCAGAGGTAGAGTGGGATAAGATCCTAGAGCGAACGCCGAAAGCATCTAAAAATGTGCAATATAAATTAATTCATTTCTACGTATTGCATAGGGCGTACCTCACCCCGTCCTGAATAAGGAGATACTTTGGTATGGACACGGCAGCTTGCCCAAGATGTGGGGAGAGGGAGGCACATATAATTCATATGTTTTGGAGTTGCCCCACGCTACAATCCTTTTGGGAGGAGATAAGGCAAGTGGTAGGCGATCTCATTGATAAAGAGCTCCCGCATACCCCAGAGCACTTCCTGCTAGGGTGGATCCCCCATACCGCCAAAATCAAAAAGACTGGGAAGTCCCACGACATGGCTTATGTCCTGGCCAAGAGAGAGATAGCCAGGAATTGGAAAGCACCAGGAGGGCCACGGATTGTTTCCTGGAAAAAAGAACTCGAGAAGTGGACATGAGCAGAAGGTAGACTATTGCTCAGGGAAGCCAGCCGAGGGATAGGCAAAATAGACAGGGCCAGAGCGTGGGAAGACCTAGTGAGTGAACTGACGGCGAGCAAGCAGGATAATAATAGTGGGGCGAGCAGACAGCAGCGCCAGAGCAGGGGAGCGGATGCGATGAGCACTTAGATTAGGGACAGCTGACACCACAGCACATGGAACCCAGAAGCCCAACCCACGAGTAACTCAACAGTACAAAGAGATTGCAAAACGCCCACTTAAGCGCAACTCAAGGGGGGGGTGGGGGGGGGGGATGGGGGACTGTTTTGTTAAAAGGGGATGTTAAGATAAGCACGCCAGAGAGTAATGATTATGTGCAAGATATGACGTGAACAATGCTTACGTATATTGACAATGTCTTGAAAAACCAATAAAATCTGGTTGGAAGAAAAAAGGGCAGAACCTTAAATTGGAACTAGTTATTGTTTACCGTAAAATGTGCCAATGTTTTGGGGCAATTTGAGTATAGAAAGAAAGGTTACTTACCTTTGGTAACCATGTTTCTGGTGGTTACTGTATATGCAGTCTTCACCTTTGACTATCCCAGACACAGATTGGATCCGGAAAACTTTTACAATAATCCTCTGGTGCTGCCAAGTGGCATCAACACTGTCAACACATCAGATGTGGAGTCATGATTACAGCAGTTCTGCTCTGTTTTTTATAGTGACAATCAAGGTATATTCCAGAGAACTGAAAACTGCATTTTGGTGTAGTGCATAACTAACTTGGTAATTTATTACAAAGTGGGAAGGATTTTCTCCACAAGCGCAGACGATGGGAGGGAAGAGCGGAATCTGCAGGTATATAAGCATCCACCAAAAGGATTATGTTACTTACCCTGTACGCATTTGTCTTGGCATGTAGAGCTGTGGATTTACATGCTTTGCATACTCCTGCCATCTAGTGTTGGGTCCGGATGTTTGCAAGTTGTTTTTCTTTTGAAGAAGTCTTAAGCAGTCATGAGGTGACTACTCCTTTCGGTGATAGTGCGCATGGGCATCGACTCCATTGTTAGATTGTTTTCCCGCAAGAGGGTGAGAATGGTGTAAGTAAGTGAAGAATAGAGATGTCCATGCATATATAAGGTAAATAATGAGAACTACAACAACTACAGGTGCCCAGGGAGGTGGGAGGGCGCATGTGAATCAACAGATGCTTTCAGGGTAGGTAACATAATCCGTTCAAGGCATGTGTGCTGTAGATACACATGCTTTGCAAAGACTATATAGGAGATTTCCCCAAGCAGTGGCTAACTTGTAGGTGTTGCAGTTGTTTGAAAAAGTGTCTTTATCACTGCTTGTACTACATTAGCTTGTTGACGTGCTAACACATCCACACAATAAGGATAAGTAACAGTGTGTGGTGTAGACCATGTTGCTGCTTTACAAATATCAGCTATGGGAATGTTCCCTAAAAAGGCCATAGACGTTCCTATTTTATGAGTGGAAGGTGCTCTATGCGGTACAGATAAAGTTCTGTTAGCTTTAGCACAGCAAGTTTGAATACATTTAACAATCCATCTAGAAATACCAGTTTTAGTGACAGGATTGCCTATGTGAGGGGTTGCAGATGCAACAAACAGTTGCTTTGTTTTTCGAAAATCTTTTGTCCTCTCAATATAGTATAATAGCACTCTTCTGACATCAAATGTGAAAAGAGCCCTTTCTGCCACCAAATAAGGCAGAGGGAAGAACACAGGTAACTCAACTGATTGGTTAATATGAAAAGCAGAAACCACTTTTAGAAGGAATTTTGGGTTTCTACGAAGAACTACTCTATCTAGATGAAGTTGAAAGAAGGGTTCTTATAAAGTAATGCCTGTGGCTCACAAACTCTCCTTAATGAAGTGATAGCAATCAGGAAGGCAACTTTTCATGAAAGAAACTGTAATGGACAGTTGTGTAATGGCTCGAAAGGGGGACCCATGAGTCTTGTGAGAACAATGTTAAGATTCCAAACTGGTGCAGGTGTTACCCTGGGTAATATTACTCTTTTAAGGCCTTCCATAAAAGCTTCAATTAGTGGAACATTGAACAAAGATAAGTGTAGTCTGTTTTGAAAACTTGCGGCTACTGCTGCAAGGTACAATCGAATGGATGTATAGACTAAGCCAGCTCGCTGTAGATGTAAAAGGTAATAATGTTGTTGTTACAATATACAACAAATCTTTTCTATTTTGCAGCATAACATGCTCGGTGGTAGGATTTCTTGCCTCTTTAAGAACTGTCATACAATCTGGCGGCAAATGTAAGTATCCAAACTCTATGCTTCAGGAGCCAAATCACTAGGTTGAGCTCCTTGGGGTTTGGGTGTCTGATTTCTCCATGGTTTGGAATGAGAAGGCTGGAATTGAGGTGCAGCTTTTGAGGTAGAACCACTGATAGTTCAAAGAGTGCGGTGAATCACGGTTGAGGGGCCCAAGTGAGAGCCACTAAAATCAGTGTGAGAGCTGTTTGCCTGAGCTTCCGAACCAGAAACGGAAGTAGAGGGAGAGGCAGAGAAGTGTAATCAGATATCATTGACCAATTCATCCATAGGGCATTGTCTTTGGATAGAGGGTGTGTGAACCTGGAGGCGAAGTTTGGGCATTTTGAGTTGTCCACTGTGGCGAACAGATCTATTTGTGGGAATCCCCATTTTGGGAAGTATGGAAGGAGAACCTGGGAATGAAGTTCCCATTCGTGTATTTGTTGCCGCATCCTGCTTGGGAGGTCGGCAATTTCATTGTTCATTCCAGGGAGGTGTTCTGCCAGAAGATGAATTCTATGATAAATTGACCAACGCCAAATGGTCTAAGAGAGGCGTGATAGTTGCAAAGAGTGCCTCCCCCACCCTGGTATTTGTACATAGTACATGGCTGGCATATTGTCAGTTCGGACTAGGACTACTTTCCCTATGAGGTGAGGCTGAAAAGCTTTTAGTACTAGATACACAGCTAGAAGCTCTAGATAGTGGATGTGGAGTATTTTGTGCTTGTTGTTCCACAAACCCTTAATTGTTACATTCTGAAAATGGGCACCCCAAAATGGGAGAGATACATCTGCTGTTAGTACTGTGGAACAGGGTCGATGAAGGGCCGCCATTTTGATAACTTGTGTGTGTGCGACCACTATAGAGAGCGTTGGGTGCGACTGTCTACCAACACTAGATCTGTTAATTGACCATGTAATTGATTCTACTGACGTGCTAAGCATTCCTGTAGGGGCCGCATGTGTAATCTTGCATGAGGCACTATTGCAATGTATGATGCCATCATTCATAGCAGTTGCATGAAAGTCCTGACTGTCAAATATTGGTTGATCTGGAACTGTAGTAAGAGAGTTTGAATATTTCAAATTCCGGCTGCACTGGGAGAGGTGAGAGCTTCGTGAGTGTTTAGAGTCACTCCCAGATAGGACTGCATTTGTGAAGGTTGAGGATGAGCCTTTTGCATATCGACAGTAAGGCCCAATTGATATAGAAGGTCAAATGTCGTCTGAGTGTGTTGCAAACACTTTTGGTGTGTGCTGGCATTGACGAGCCAATCGTCTAGATATGTGAAGACATGAATTTGTTGGCTTCTGAGATGAGCTGCAACTACTGATAGACATTTTGTGAACACTCTGGGTACAGTAGTAACTTCGAATGGGAGTACTTTGAACTGATTGTGATTTACTGCTATCAAAAATCTGAGATATTTGCGATGTGGTGGGTGAACTGGAATGTGGAAGTATGCGTCCTTTAAGTCTAGTGTGGACATAACGTCGCCTTGCTGCAGGAGTGGGAGCACTTGCTAATGGGTAATCATATGGAAATGTTCTGATTGTATGTACAGGTTTGACATTCTTAGGTCCAAAATTGGTCTTAGGGACCTATCCTTTTTAGGGATTAGAAAGTACAGAGAGTAAAACCCCTGACCCTTGGTATTATAACGGAACTGGTTCTATAGCTTGCTTTGATAAAACAGCTTGCACCTCTTGTTTGAGGAGCTGAAGATGCTGTGACGAGAGTTTGCGAGTGCGAGGTGGAATATTGCGAGTATTGCTAGTAAGCTCCAGGTAATAACCATGACGGATAATGTCCAATACCCGTTTGTCTGATGTTATCGATTGCCAAACGGGGAGAAAATGTTGAAGTTTTCCCTCGACAGGTGTAAACGGATGAGGGGGAAAAGTAGGCAAGTCACTGCTTTTTGGGAGAAGGGGACTTACACGTTGGTGTGCCTTTAACCCTACCCTTGAAATTGTTTCCACTGTACCCTCCTCTATAAAAACCTCTAGATTAAGAGGGTTGTGTGTTGGATTTATATGAGGAGATATTAGGGTCTGAGGAACTTCTTTTGGACCCTCCTCTATAAATTTTACGACGAAAGAAGCCTCTGTTAGATGGGGACTGAAGTGCTCAATCAATCAGTGTTTTCTAAAGTGCAAGCTACTCACCCGGAATGGGTCTCAAGGCCCTGGGGAGAGGGGGGCAGGGGGAGTAATGCAGTGTCCGGAGGTTTACTGGATTCCATCGAAGAGCCAGGTCTTGAGGTCCTTTAGGAACTTAGGAAGCGATGCAGTCTGTTGGCGGTGGAGAGGGAGGGAGTTCCATGCCTTGGCCGCGAGGAGGGAGAAGGAGCGCTCTCCCTTTGCGAGGGAGAGCTGGGCTGAGTGGAGAGAGCGCTGGGGAGCATGGAACACGATGCGGTGGTTCAGGTTGGTGGGTCCGGTGTTGTGGAGGGCCTGATTTGCGTGGGTGAGAAGCTTGAAGGTGATTCTCTTCTCGACGGGGAGCCAGTGTAAGGACCGTAGGTGTTGGCTGATGTGGCAGTGGCATGGTAGGTTGAGGACTAGTCTGGCGGCGGCGTTCTGGAGTTTGCGGGTGAGCTTCTTGTTGATCCCGGCGTAAAGTGCGTTGCCATAGTCCAGCCTGCTACTGATGAGGGCGTGTGTGACAGTTTCCTGTGTTCGGGGGAATCCACTTGAAGGTCTTGGGAAGTAGGCGGAGGGTGAGGTAGCAGGAGGAAGTGATGGCATTGACCTGGCGGTCCATTTTGAGTTCAGAGTCCTGGATGATTCCAAGGTTGCGTGTGTGGTCTGTGGGGGCGGAGGAGTCTCGGAGGTTGGGTGGCCACCAGGTGTCGTTCCACCAGGCATCGGGGTGTGGGCCCATTATGAGTATCTCGGTTTTGTCCGTGTTGATTTGAAGGCAGCAGTTCTTTATCTATCTGGCGACTGCTTCCATTCAGTCGTGAAGGTTACATTTGCAGATGGTGAGTTCGTTGGATAGGGAGAGGAAGAGTTGTGTGTCGTCTGCGTCCGATGAGATGTTGAGTCCTTGTGCTCGGACGATGGATGTGAGCGGGGCCAAGTTGATGTTGAACAGGGTCAGGCTAATGGAGGATCCTTGTGGGACTGCGCAGGTGGTTGGAGTCGGTTCTGAGAGGAATGGAGGGAGTCTGACTCGTTGCGTTCTGCCGGAGAGGATCCAGTCGAGGGCCTTGTTTTGGATTCCCGCGTCGAGAAGTCTGCGGGTTAGGGTGCGGTGAGAGACAGTGTTGAAGGCCGCGGAGAGGTCAAGACGGATGAGGGTCACGATCTTTCCTCTGTCAAGGAGGGCACGGATGTTGTCTGTTGCTGCAAGGAATATGGTTTCGGTGCTGTGATTCCTCTTGAAGCCTGATTGGGAGTAGTCGAGGATGTTGTTTACTACGAAGAAGGTGGCAAGTTGGCTGTTGACGGCCTTTTCAATGACGTTGGCCGGATAAGAGAGTAGGGAGATCGGTCTGAAATTCTTGAGGTCCGCTAAGGCTTTTTCAGGAGATGGTTGATCTCGGTGTGTTTCCAGTCGTCAGGGAAGGAGGCGGTCTCGAAGGAGCGGTTGATGATACTTTGAAGTTCGGGGACGATGATGTCTGCAGCTTTGCGGTAGATATGGTGGGGGCAGGGGTCCGTAGGGGCCCTGGAGTGGGTCGTCTTCATTATCCTTAGAGTGTCTTCGATGCTGAAGGCACTCCAGCTGTCAAGTGTAGGCTGTGTGCTGCTGGGAGTGGTGAGAGGAGGTTCTTCGTGGGGGTTGCTGTAGTCGAAGTTGTCATAGATGGTCTTGATTTTGTCTCCCATAGACTTCGCTACTTCTGTGTCTTTCTTCATTTTTTCTAGTGCCTCATCTACTTGAGGTCCAAAAAGGTGTTCTTTGTCAAAATTAGTATTGCGAATAGACTGCTGAACTTCTGGTTTTAATCCTGAAATCCTCAGCCATGCATGTTGTTAATTCCCCTTGCTGCAGTGTCAGGAGGAATTAGATATAAGTTTACTAATACAGTTGCACTAATTCTTGTGTTTTATTTCTTATACTCTTCTGGGAAGTGTTGGAGTAGGTCTTCCATTTCATCCCAGTGCGCCCTATCATATCTGGCTGGTAGGCCTTGTGTGTTGGCAATGCACAATTGGTTAGCGGCTTGAGCAGCTACTCTTATCTGATGAATCTATTAATTTAGATTCCTTGTCTGGGAGAGGTGCATCTGCTGAAGTCTGTGAATTTGCTCTTTTGCGAGCATTAGATACTACTAAAGAATTTAAAGGTAACTGTCCCTTAATAAAAATGGGATCAGACGGTGGAGGTTTATATTTCTTGTCAACCCTAGATGTTAATATGTGGGTATGTACAGGGTCTTTAAAGATATCATCTGCATGTCTCATCCTACCTTTTAACAAAAGCAAACTTTGACTTATTCTATGTGTAGAACCTAGTGCTTCGAACAAAAAGTCTTCTTCTAAAGATTCTTTGTATAATGTAACACCATGGTAAGATGCTGCCCTGGAAACCAACCCATGATATACAACATTGTCATCAGGAGGAGATTGTTTCGCAGGATATAAATCAGGATCATTATCCATTGGTGGATCGATATTACATGGGTCTGTTGGTAGTGGACTATTGTCATCATCATCATCCTCTATATCAGGCTGTGTATGTGGAGAAACCTGAGGTGTTATGTGTAAAGGATCTGAGCCTGGCAATGGTAGTAGTGGTGAAGATGGTGGAGAGGATTGAGGATTAGGATAAATAGGGCATGTAGCCATGTCCTTCTTTTTTCAGAGGAATTTTGTAGCCAGTATCCTCAGAGCCAACTTTCCTTTTGGAAGATGTAACCCCTTTAGCTAATATAGATCTAGTATCTGGGTTAATATAAATTTTATGTTGCTTAGGGTCCAGTTTATCCTTCATAATGTCTAGGATAGGTTCTGGAGCCTTTTGAATGGTATCTTTTGATTTCGGTGCCGAACGTTTCGGTGCCGAACCAGACTTGTCTTTTTTATGTTTTGGAGCCCAAGGTTTCAGTTCCAAAGCTAGCTTTTCTCGACTCGGTCCCAAGCCCGGAGGCTTCACTGACTGTTTCGATGCCGGGCCTAAGGGCAGGGTGTTGGAAACATCATATCGGTGCCGACCCTGGCCAGGAGGCACTGGTGGTCCAGAGGCCTTTTGCTTAATCGAAGAGAGCTAGGGGGGTAAAGGGGCTTTGTTACTCACGGCACCCTGTTCAGGTGGAACATCTTCAGACTACAACTTGATTTCCAGCTCGGAATCCGATTCTGGGATAGAGAAGGCTTCCCACTCTTCTGCCGTCGAAGTTTCCATCTCCTTGTGTTCAGAATCTTCCCTGACGATATCCGGAGTGTGTTCAATGTTTCGTCAAGCCAGACGATCCCGCAAAGTCTTTTTCGATCAGAACGATCGACAAGCGTCGCAAGCCTCTTCTTTGTGCTCCCGTGAAAGGCACAAGTTGCAGTCATTATGCAGGTCGGTGGGTGGGTACTTGGAGTGGCACAGATGACAAAATTGAAACAGAGTCCGTTCCATTGGCAGAAGTCTGGCTAGAATGGAACAGAGTAGAAGGTAACTGATGCGGCTAGGCCTGAAGGCCACCAACAATGTATTTTCGACCGAAAATGCTGCATTTTCTGATCTATTCAATACATGGAGAATAGTGAAAAGCACACGAGAATAATACAATCGAGGGTACAGTGGATTGCGCAACGAGGGGAACCAAAGGTTGGTTTCGAACCTAAGCACCACAAACCACGCCCGAACCCGATGGCGGAAAGAAAACAATCTAACAATGGAGTCAATGCCCATGCGTTGGAGTCACCTTACCCCGTGACTGGAAAAGACTTCTTCGGAGAAAAACAACTTGCAAATATCTGGATCCAACACTAGATGGCAGGAGTATGCAAAGTATGTGTATCTACCTCACACATGCCTCGAACAGATTGTTACCAAAGGTAAGTAACTTTTCCTTCTGATGGACAGTTCTACCTGCAGATTCCTCACCATTCAATTGATTCCCAAGCAATAACTTGAAGGATGAGGCAGTGGAGAAAAGTTGTTCACACAGGAAAATCCTAAAGTACAGAGTGAGCAAAGTCACCATCTCTTCTTACTTCAGAGGCAAAACAGTAATTCTTGCCAAAGGTCTGGAGTGAAAACCACATAGTTGCCTTGCATACATCTGCTACAGGTATACTATGCTAGTTGGAGCTACTGTGGAAGACCTGTATCGGGTGGATTGAGCTCTCATTCCTTCAAGTGGTTATTTTTAGCCACGGCATAACATTTTTTTAATGCACAGGATAATCCACCTGGAAACTGGGTGCTTTTGTACTGCTTTACCTTTTTTGCAACCAATGAACAGTTGGTCATAGGATATTAAGTACTTATTATGGTTGATGTAATAGTTTATAGCTCTTTTAGGGCCTAACCAGTGGAGATGTTCTTCCTTAGAAAGATGTGGAGGTGGATAAATAATTGGTAGTATGTCGGATTGCCCATGATGGAATGGAAACACCACCTTAGGCAGGAAAGCAGCCTTAGTTCTCAGCACAAGCTTGCCTGGGGAGACACATGTTAAGTGGAGGGCTGACAGAAAGGGCATGCAGATATCTAACACGGCAAGCAGAAGTAATGAGTACTACATAAACAGTTTTAACTGTTAATAGCCTCAACTGTGTAGGGGCTCAACCAGAATCACCATGAGAAGTGTTAGAACCAGGTTAAGATCCCATTATGGCATAATAAATGGCTTTGGCCATACATGTTTGTCAATTCTTTCAGAGATCTCGATACAACACGAGGTTCAAACAGGGAGGCTTGATATGGTAGACAAACACTGATAAGGCTGAAAGAGATCCCTTTACCGTAACTACTGCGCAGCATTGTAGAGCTAAGGGCAGCATAAACTGCAGAACACTGGAGATGGATGCTTTAAGAGGATATATTCCTAATTGAGCATACCAGGAAATAAATTTGTTCCAAGTACCTGAATAGATTGACTTGATAGAAGGGCAACGCGCAGAAAGGATCACTTTCAGTGTGAGCTGAAAGGTGCACAGATTGTGTAACTCAATCTCCATGCATAAAGGTGCAGGCTGTGATGACAGGGGTGTAGAATCTGTGCTGACGATTGAGACAAAAGGTCCTCTCTGAGCGACAAAGAGGGGCTGCTACTGTGTGGTGCCTTAGGTCTATGTACTACAACCTTCTCAGTCACTCTGGGGCTATGAGAATGATTTGGTACTTTGGGACTAGTCTTGGCGAATTTTCTTCAGGACTCTATGAGTATGGGAGGAAACGAGCAACAGAGTGGACATTTCCACATAAACTGAAAAGCATTCCCCAACGCTTCCTGCAACAGATACTGGAGGACATAACATTTATGGCAATGAGCGTTCCTTTAAGTTTCAAATAAGTCCACATAAAGTACACCTTGAAAAGTGAAAAGATCTTGGACTACCTCTAGGTGGAGACGCCAGTCATCATCCACAAGATGACACCAACTGAGGCTTATGGCACTGGTGGTCAAGGAGCCTGCCAAATGATTAGCTACCAGCTGCAAACCATGTTAATGCACAGGTTACTTACTTGTGTAATGATATATCTGTAGGAGACATTAGTTAGTGAAAGATTCCTTACCTTAGAATATCCCCTGGCGTCAGTCTGGATCCAGAAAGTTTTCGTCAGCAGTAACCCTGTGCGTCGGTAAGCGTCATTGTATGGCTCCGCATACGTCGCTGGCATCGTAGCCATCGAGTTGACGTCATCAGAGCTACTTAGACGCTCACACGCGCGCTGATGTCAGTTCTGTACACAACTTTTCCGTACCAGAAGCGCAAAGCCATGTCAGAGACAGACTACTGGTGCAATAGAGCTAGGGCCCTGAAAGGGATGACCGGAACCCTAGAGAACAGTTCGCAGAACGGGGAGGATGGGCGGGCGGTAAGGAATCTATCACTAACTAATGTCTCTTACAGATATATCGTTCCATAAGTAAGTAACTTGTGCATCTGAAAGAGACACGTTAGTGATAGATTCCTTACCTTAGAATACATACCCAAGCAATACCAACACCGGTGGTGGGTCTGCGAAGTGAGATTACACCAGAAAGTTATGGAGAACTGAACGGCCAAAGAAGCCGGCTCTCCGGACCCGACTGTCAAGGCAATAGTGCTTAGAGAAAGTATGCATCAAGGCCCAAGTGGCCGCCTGACAGATGTCTTGCAGGGGGACACCATGTCCCAATGCTGTGGTAGCTGCTGTCGCCCTGGTAGAATGGGCGTGCAGTCCAACCGGAGGTTCCTTTTTAGCCAGAGAGTAACAGGCTTTAATGCACAAGACAACCCATCGGGAGATAGTTCGCTTGTGCACAGCCCAGCCTTTCTTGGCGCCCACGTAGCCAACAAAGAGTTGGTCATCCACCCGGAACTGCTGTGTGTGGTTGAGATAGAACGAGAGCGCACGTTTTGGGTCCAGACAGTGGAGCCTCTCCTCTTCTCTTGAAGGGTGCGGAGGCGGAAAGAAAGTGGGCAGAGTTACAGTTTGCCCGAGATGAAAGGCAGAGACTAATTTTGGTAGAAAGGAGGGATGCGGTCGAAGCACAACCTTGTCCGGATGAATCGCCAGGAAAGGAGGTTTGCAGGAAAGAGCCTGGAGCTCACTCAACCGCCGAGCGGAAGTGATGGCCACCAGGAAGGCAGTTTTTAAACTTTGTAACCTCAAAGGACAGTTATGAAGAGGCTCAAAGGGAGCGCACATTAAGTATGTGAGAACCAGGTTCAAGTCCCACTGAGGCATCACAAAAGGAATAGGAGGGAAAAGGTGAGTAATGCCTTTGAGGAATCTATTGACAACAGGGGACTTTAAACGAGAGGGCTGATCAGGCAGCCTGAGAAAGGCTGAAAGAGTAGAAAGGTAGCCCTTGATAGTGCCCAAAACAGAGCCCTGCTGGAAAAGGAGAAACAATAGGACCTCAGAAAGAGGGGCAGCAACAGGATCAACAGATTTTGCTGTGCACGATGCCCCAATTTTTTTCCACCCACAGGCGTATACCGTTTTAGTGGAGGGACGCCTGGCTGCCAGAATCACATTACAGACTTCGGGAGGCAAGTCGAATGGAATCAGCTGTCGCCGCTCAATCTCCACGCAAGGAGGTGGAGGCTGGACAGGTTCGGGTGGAGGACCGTCCCCTGTTGCTGCGACAGGAGATCCTCCCAAAGAGGCAGTCAGATCGGGGGATCCATGCTCATACTGAGTAGCTCGGGATACCAAGCTCTTCGAGCCCAGTCCGGTGCCACAAGAATGACTTGGGCCCGGTCGCGCCTGATCTTCTTCAGCACTCTGGGCAGAAGTGGTATAGGCAGAAAGGCGTACAACAGACCACAACTTCACTCGCAACGAAAAGCATCGCCTAGCGAATGTCGCCTCGAAAACTCCAACGCGCAGAACTGCTGACATTGTGTGTTCTCTTCGGTGGCGAATAGATCTAACCAAGGTTCTCCACACTGCTGAAAGAGACCTTGCACCACATCCGAGTGAAGACGCCATTACGTCCAGCCCCGTCCAAAGACGTAGAGCCTCCTGACATAGGGTCCACGACCCCACCCCGCCCTGTTTCTTGCAGTACCACATGGCGGTGGTGTTGTCTGTGAACACCTGCAAAACTCTCCCCTTGACAGAGGAAAGGAATGCTTTGAGTGCAAGTAGGATCGCCCTGAGCTCCAAAAGGTTGATATGTAACTTGGACTCCACCGGAGACCAGAGGCCTCTGATCTCCGCCTCTCCCATGTGGCCGCCCCATCCCAGGAGGGACGCGTCCGTCACTACTGTGTGCTCCGGTTGGGGAAGGGAGAGGGATTTGCCGCTGACCCAACTCTGGTTCGTGAGTCACCACTGTAAGTCCTGTGCAGTGCCCTCTTAAATCTGGACGAAGTCGGACAGGTTCCCCCGATGCTGCGTCCACAGGAACTTCAGGTCCCACTGCAGAGCCCGCATGTGCCATCTGGCATGATCGATCAGCAGGATGCAGGAGGCCATGAGGCCCAGCAGCCGCAGTGTCTTCCTGACCGAAACCCAGGACCAGGGCCGAAAGATCGGAATCACAGCCCGAATGTCCCAGGCTCGCTGTTCGGGAGGATAAACCCAAAACTGCGCCGTATCCAGAACTGCTCCGATGAAGAGGAGCTTCTGAGAGAGAATCAGGTGCGACTTCGACACGTTGATGGAAAACCCCAGCAAATGCAGGAGATCGACTGTAGTCTGGAGGTGGGAGACAACTGCCTGGGGCGAGCCCGCTTTCAACAGTCAGTGGTCGAGATAGGGGAAGACAAACTCCTGATCTGCGCAGATGAGCTGCGACCACCGTCATCACTTCCGAGGGGCCCTGGTAAGGCCGAAAGGGAGCACGGTGAACTGAAAGTGCTCGTGGTCCACCGTGAACCGTAGGTAACGCCGATGGGCTGGCAGGATGGGAATATGAAAATAAGCATCCTGCAAGTCCAATGCTACCAGCCAGTCTTGCGGGTCTAGAGCAGACAAGACCTGAGCTAGCGTGAGCATCTTGAACTTCTCCTTCCGGAGGAAGCGATTGACGTTCCGGAGGTCTAAGATAGGGCGCAGACCTTTGTCCTTCTTTGGAACCAAGAAGTAGTGGGAGTAACAACTACGACCTACTTCTGGCGTCGGAACACGCTCGATGGCCCCCTTGGCCAAGAGGGCGGTAACTTCCTGCTGGAGAAGTGCCAAGTGTTGCCCCGACATGCGGTGGTACTGAGGTGGCATGGCCGAAGGGGTAGATTCGAAGGGGAGGTAATAGCCCCTGCGGACTATTTGCAGAACCCACATGTCTGAGGTTATGGAGCGCCAGTGGGGAAGGTGATGGCAAATCCTGCCAACCACTGGCATCAGGTGGGCCTGAAACACAGGACTAGGAAGGTTTAGAGGCGGCGGGGGAGGTGGTGGACTGACCCCTCCGCTGTCCTCGGGACCCACCACGTCAGGTCCCAAATCCGCAGCTGGGCTGAGACAGTGGCTGAGCAGACTTGCGGGTCTGAAAAGAACGCACCTGGGAGCCCCGACCTTGACCTCGAAAGGACCAAAAAGAAGACCCCGAGGGAGTACGCATGGTGGCGAGACCCAAGCACTGGGCCGTAGCCCGAGAGTCCTTAAAGCGTTCTAGGGTGCTATCCGCCTCCTTGCCAAAGAGGCGAGTACCGTCAAAGGGCATGTCCAACAGGGTGTTCTGGACATCCCCGGAAAAGCCAGTAATTCCGAGCCAAGCATAACAACGGAGCACCACAGTTGAGTGTGGAAAGTGCCCTACCGAGAGAATCGGCCGTGTCAAGTCCACAACGAATAATACATTTTGCAGCATCTCTCCCTTCGGTAATGGCTTGGGAGAGAACCGCCCGTGCTTCCACAGGGCACTGAGGCAGCACCTGTGCCACAGTGTCCCACACAGAATGGGAATAGCGGCCTAGCAGGCACGCAGTATTCACCGCCCGCAATCCAGAGCTGGCAGATGTGAAAAACTTTTTCCCAAATTGCTCCAGTTTCCTAGATTCCTTGTCTGGAGGAGCATAAGGGAACGCACTCGGCGAGGCAGAAGCCTGGACAACCAGACTCTCAGGCGTCGGGTGTTGAGTGAGAAAGCTGGGATCACCCGGCGCCGGGCGATGGCGGCGCGCCACACCCTTGTCTACCCGTGTTAGGTTTAATCCAGGTGCCCAACAGGATATCAATAAGCGCTTCATTGAAGGGCAGTAACGGCTCCGCAGTGGAGGACTGCGGCTGCAGGACCTCAGTCAGGAGATTGGTCCTGATAGGTACAGAAGAGAGCTCGAGGTTAAGAGCCTCAGCTGCCCGACGCAAAACCACTGAATAAGTCCCAACCTCCTCCGTGGCCACCGAAGAAGGGGACAGAGTACCAGGGTGTGGAGAGAAATCCAGATCCACTGGACCCTCCACATCGCCTTCCCACTCAGGCTCATCCTCGCATTGAGCTGCAAGAGGGTCCTCAGACCCCTCCCAGTAGTCCCCTTCATCCACCGGTTGCTGAAGGGGCCGGTAAGGACGAGGTGCCCTGGGAAATGAGATAAATTCTCCTCCAAGAAATGGAATGGGAGGGTAAGATACCAGTCCCGGGTCGGCGCTGTCCGGTGTAAGTGGCGGCGCCGCGCCCAGTGCCAGAGCCGGATCCGGAGCCGGCCCGGAGCCAAGGCCCGGGCGGAAGCCGCCGCAGGGTATGGTGCCGGCGTATCCGAGGCCAGAGGCGGCGGCACGGGGGCAAATCCTTCAGACGGATCCGCGGGGCCCGAAGGTGCTCCGGAGGGACCCGGCGGGGCAAACAAATGGCGCAAGGCCGACATAAAGGCCTGCACCTCGTCTGAAGTCGCGTGCGGCCCCGGAAAGGGAGGGTAGGCCACCGGCAACGACAGAGGCTCCAACGGAGTTACCGCCCACCCCCTCCACCGCGTCCCACGGCTGGTGAGGTGTAGAGGAAGAGCGACACCGCTTCTTTGACTTTTTATGGCCCCAAGACTTATCTGTCCCCGATTCCGACGAGCGATGCTGATGGCTCTGCGACCGGTCCCTTGATCTCCCACGGGATCGGGACCTTGATCGGCACGGAACCGATTGCCAGGCCTCCAACAACTTTCGGGAACACTCCCACAAAGCTTTCGGCGCCATGGCCCAACAATCGGGGCACGCCTCGGGGTCATGGGCGTGCCCCAAGCAGAAGAGACACACGTCTTGGGGGTCCGATACCGACATGTTTTGACGGCAGGCCCTACAGGACTTAAACCTGGGCATCTCTATTGCACCAGGAGTCAAGGACATGACAAAACAAGTTGTCAGAAACCAAGTTAAAACTTTTAACTAGGGGTACCGCTTTCTCTTTGACCTGCGCCGCTGCGCGGAAAAAGAAAGAACTGACAGCGCGCGTGGGCGCCTCCAAGTAGCTATGACGACGTCATCTCGGCGGCTACGACGCGAGCGACATACGCGGAGCCGTATGACGACGCCTACCGACGTGCAGGGGTACTGCTGACGAAAACTTTCTGGATCCAGTCTGACGCCTGGGGATATTCTAAGGTAAGGAATCTATCACTAACGTGTCTCTTTCAGAAACACCCAGTCAGGTCCTGAGTCTCAGGACTTTGACAGAGAGCATAGGACCGCACTACCCCTTGCTTGTTTAAGAACCACATGTTGGTCATGTTGTTGGTTAGAACCTGGACCGTCTAACCTTGAATGGAGAAGAGAAAAGCATTGAGCACCAACTCCAGCAGACTTACATAGAAACGGTGTTCCTCTAGAGACCAAAAGCCTCTGATCTCAGGTCCTCTAGATGTGCACCCCACCCGAAAGTAGAGACATTCATTACTACCATGGTCACCGCTGCAGAGGGGAGAAAGGTCTCCCTCAAGTAAAGTTGTCCTCTTTTCCCACACAGCTCCACTCCACTAGAGCACCAGGAGACTATCATGTATTCCATCAAGTCTCCCTGTTGTTGGGATCACTGCCTGTGGAGGCACCACTGAAGAGCCATCAGGGGCAGTGTAAATGTGTGACCAGGACGATGCAAGAAGCCTACAGACTCAGCAAACACAGGGATAAGGACCGGTACTTGAGCTCCTGGACAAAACATCTGAAGCATGGCTTGAATGTCTCACTTCCCCTTGGAGGAGGGAAGGCTCCAAGCATGGTAGTACCCAGTACAGCCCCAATGAACAGGAGGCACTGAGAGGGTTCAAGGTGACATTTGGGACTACTTATTGAAAATCCCAAGTTGATCAGTAGTGAAACTGTCAAGAGCAGATGATAAGACACCAACCCGGGTAAACTGGGTTTGATGAGCCAGTCGTCCAGATAATCTATGCTCAACTGAGATGGGCTGCTACTTTTATGAAGATTGGAGGTGCTGATGTCAACCTAAAAGAAGTACTGTAAACTGGTAATTGGTAGAACCCATTACAAAGGGAAAGTACTTCCTGTGGGCTTGCAGGATAGAAATGTGGAAATACGTGTCCTGCAGGTCTAGTGAAACCATCCAGTCTTTCAAGTCCAATGCCAGAAAAACTTGAGCCATGGACAGCATCCTGAACTCGCACTTCCTTAGGAACCAATTCAGGAACTGGAAGTCAAGGATCAGACGTTGACTACTTACTTTCTTGGGAGCCATGAAGTTCCAAGAGTAGCACCCCAGCCCAATTTCTTGCTCTGAAGAATACAAAAAGTGATGGATGGAATACTTGAATTCATCTCAGCCACTGGTAATTACTCACACAGCATCCCAATCTATTGTTATTATGCATATCGGGCCACCTCAGTTTGGACCCAGCCTTACGCAAATCAGTCTTGACCCTGTTCCACTGGCAACAGTCGAGCCCAAACTGCCATGCCAGGTCCTCCCTGAACCAGAACACAAGCAACCCAGGACTGGTTATGCTCCTATTAGAGTTCATCACCCAGATATAGCTTGGTTCCAATGGCACAAGGTGCACAGAACCCAAGTCTAGGCATACTCATCCCACTTAGGATGACAGACATCTCTGGCACAATCTCCACTACCCCTTTGTGCAGCAGGACTGACACTTCTTACTGCAGGATCCCCTGACTTTCTTTGGAATCATGGGAAGGAAGAGGGAGAAGTGTAAAGAACACACTTTTTCTATGATATCAAAGACCCAGCAATCTGAAGTAATGGCATCCTAGACCATTAAAAAAGGAGGGACATGTTTCCTCTCAATGGATGGCATGACATGGTCCTTCACAGCTGAACTACTGCTGCTTCTCAGGTGGTGTTGGGGAAGAGGAAGAAGCAGATTGGAGTTTGTCGCTGCGTCTTGCCTGGGGTTTGTTTTTGCTTTGAAAAAAATCCCTTGGCAAAAGGGTGGGGCTTTCTGAACGAATGATGAGATCCAGAGAAAGACTGTAGTCCTAAAGATCTGGCTGTGGCCCTGCCTTCTTTAAAATGTTCAAAGGCAGAATCTGTTTTTGGTTAAATAGATGTTCCCCATCAAAGGACATGTCTATGAGTGTGTTCTTAACAGGTAATAAATGAACTCGTGCCTCTAGCTAGAGTCAGCATTGTCTAAGCTGGCCTCTATAAGTATTTAGATGCCCACTTTCTACTACTAACAAAAACAGCATAAACTGGTCTTTCAGGTGGGTCCAGTAAGTTGGGGGTGCCCAAGACTGCCCTTTCCCCAAAGGCATGCACATAAGGGCCAACAAGGCACGCTGCATTAAGGGATCTGAGAGTGAAACTTCCTCCAGAAAATCATTTTTTGACCCATAGTATCTCGATTTTTTGACTCACCATCGGGAGGGTGTGTCAGGAATACACCTGGGTTAAGTTTAGATATACAGGAACTTTGTACTATCAAGCTTTCTAGTGAGGGGTGTGTAGATAGAAAAACAGGATCACCAGGCACTCGTCTGTACCTGTGAGCAACCTTTCTGTGAACAGCCAGGAAAGCTGAAGGTTTGGATCATGGCTCTTTAAATGTCCCCAACAATGCTTCATTAAATAGAAGCAAGGGTTCACTGGTAGAGGGCGACATTTGTAGTACATCTGTCAAAATATGTGGATGGTAGCACACTGTAGGTAGGGGTAGCTCAAAAACTTCTGCGTCTTTTTCTTAATACATAATGGAATGAAGCCATCTCGCATGATGTCTGATGAGGTATCTCAGATTCTGCCTCATGACTTATCTAGGCCGCTCGCCTCCTGGAGTGTTAGTGTGCGAGAGGAAGCATTGTCAGCTTCACCTCCCTGCTGATCAGCAGAATCCCTATTTGCCTGGAACGGTTGTCATGACTGTTACTCAGACTTCCTTTGTTTCAATAAACGAAAGGCTTACCTTTTGAATCAGTGCTTCTTAAAGCCTGGAAAGGTGTCTGAAGTGACTTGCTGCCTCGATGATGGTTTCAATAACAGCATTGTACATGACGCATGGTCTGATTATACCAAAAGGTGGAGAGTTGAACAGCACTGTTTGTAATGCCAAAATTTAAGTTGACGCCAGTATCAACACCGATCCAATGATAGCTGGAGACGGTAATATAGGTCTAAGAAGAACCCTGAATTGGGGAGGTGTTGATAAAAACCTGTACAGTGCCAATTTTGGAGGGGTGGGGGACAGACCAAAAGGCACACTGACCTGTTCCACGGGGCCAGACAGTACACCACTCTCCTAAACATTTCCATCATGGCTTGCTTGAAGCCAGATGCATCAGCTCCCAGGGCACACTGCATAGATGGGTACCGACGCCAGTTGAGGCCGAGGAGGCGAAGGTGGAAATGACAACAGATATGGGCAACCGGGGATGGTGCCAGAGTAATCTCCACCTTCTTCCAAGGTGGGTGGAGAGCTGGAGGATGCTTACCAGTGATTTTAGCTTGATAAGGAGAAGTGGAGCACTTTTTTATCTTGAGATGTAATTTCTTCTTATTCAAAGATTTAGTGATGGTAATGAACTTGAGGGGCAGCTTGATCTCTGTCGTAACCTCAACCATAACCTCGTTTGATGACGGCTCTTATGGCCCTCTTCAATAAAAAGTTGGGGCTGCCATTCATTGCTGGTCTTGGGGTCCATCTGTTGACAGAGGTCGCATAACGACGTACCATGTCTTGAACCGAGACACCGCAGGCAGTCTTCATGCGGGTCTATAATGAAAATCTCATCATCAACAGGCTTTAAAGCCAGATCATTGAAGGTGTGACATGACCCAACTGCACTAAACTGGCATTTAAATTTGTGGGAAATCTCCTCACAAGGTGTAAGAGTGAAGCTCAAGATCCCACCAATAGGTGCAGAAAAAAAACAGAATTGCTGTTGGGGGTGGTGGCCCGAAAGATTTATGACTCCGATGACGTCATCATGACTCCATGTCTGACATTGCAAAGGAGTTGATACCACCTGCTGGCACCAGAGCGCAAATGCAAAAGCTTTCCAGATAAAGGCTGCACCAGGAATATTCAAAGGTGAGGAATCTGCAAGTAAAAGTATCTATCAGAAATGCATTCTTTAGGTCTGAGGCACAAAACCAAACACCCTAGGTCTTTCAGCAAGGCTGAGGAGCAGCAGCGGACTCAGAGGAGACTGCCCTACAATATTCCTGACCTCTCAGCTGGATTCCTTCTATGTGTTTCAGTGCCTTAACTTGGAATTTACTTGCTGAGATATTTAGAAATTATATGTTCAACACATAAATCCTCTGAGAATGTGGACTGATTAAAGATCCGCAAGTGTTCTGGCCAATGTATAAATTGGCAAACAGTGGGATATGCATTACAACAGTCCAAAAACTCATAGGTGTGGGGCTAGAAGCACAGAATCCTTAAACAAAGGGAACTATCAGGGGGTGATGGAGCAGATTGTAGAAATGTGTCTAGGGTACAAGGAGAGAGAAACAGGTTTAAAGACAGCAACATTTATAAACAAGCAGATGAAGCTTAATGAAGTGTTTAATTATCCTCACACTGTATACTTAGGGCCTCTTCTCCAAGACTTGTAACCAAAAGTAGATATACTAGATTATACACTGACACTAGGCTTGACAGGTACCAAAATAATGACTAGACTGGCCTCTCACAGCTCAAGAAGATAATGTGAACATCGATTCAGTTGTTAGGAAGGGAAGATAGCTAGCAGTTTTGGTTGCAAGCTATTTCCAGCCTCTCTTGAGCAGGCTACTTCAGATGTCAACAATACAGTATACAAGAAAAACATTCTTCGACTCTGATGTAGGCTATTACTGTAGTCTCCTGAAAGTCTATAATGACCCATCGAGCTGTAATTCACATTGTGCATATGCTCAATGTAGAATTTGCACTAACATGTCAAAGAAAGTAATCATAACAATGATTTAGGGGTCAAAACACGGATGACACATTTCTCTGAAGAAGCACATAACCTCAAATCTGAGATTATTTTGCAGTACAGGAGGGTTTAATGGAGAAGAATACGAGAAGGAAGTGCCCCCCCCACACCCCTTTGGGCCAAAACAAGTTAATCGGAAGGAAACACTTGTTTAAGGTTGCTGGAAGAATGAATTTAGGTCCCCTGATTGCCCACTGACTAGACACATTACATAACCGACCACAGGCTAGGATGAAGACAGGCTGAGAGATCAAATAACTGACAGATACACATCTTTCTTTTCCAGTTTGATATAGCAACAGAGTCCCTTAACTGCACTCTGTTTTTTTACATGCAGACCATTTACGCCTGAACACAAAAAAAAAATTGAAGCTAGAAGTATTAATGAGAGTAAAACTACTCAGTTAAGTGGTCGCTTTTTCTCATGGGCAATACATGGTTTATGACCTAAACAGAATTACCATTGCATTTCTTGCAATAATGCCTGGAAACCTTCAGATTCTTGGGAATCCACATACATCACAATGAAAAGACTGTTATAGTCAAATTATACTCTTCACGGATGGAGTAGGAAGGGGGAGGCGGAGCAGGTATAGGCAGGAGCTACGATCAGGCCGCCGCTCCATGCCCGGTACAACGTTGGAACTAAAATGGGGTGAACAGGCCTGGGAATCCCCCTGGAGCATCGGCTAAGCACATCTGTAAGGACATGGTGAACATCAGGTAAGTGGACATAAGACTGTAGAAGAGTAGCACTAGACCGACTTAGGGGACTCAGAGCAAAGCACATGACGTTATTAAAACCTTCCCTCTACTTGGCTACAACTGAGACTTGAAAGAAAACAAGGTATTACAACTTCTTCATTAAAGTGAGGCATTAATCAAACAATCCCTGTGAGATGGTGGGGTAGATGACTTTCTTGACATAAGTGCCCCATATGAAGTTCACTATCACTGTCATAATAGTGTGCACCATGAAATGGCAATCAGCTAGAGTAACAACGCAATGCAAACGGGAGACACTTTCGCCCCATGATCCAGAAATATTTAATACACTGTTCGATCATGGTGAAGGACATGGATACCACATCTTTCCATCATACCAAGAAAGATCAATACGTAGGGAGCATGTGAGGTGGGTATGCAGCAGAAAGGGGCGATGAGGATCAGACTTCACCAAAACAGACAGAGCTAACAGGAGCACAAATTCTGACAGCCATAAGGAGGTCCAGACAGATATTGTAAAATACCAGCTCAATGAAATGTAATATCCTGTGGATGGGCCTTGGCAATGTCAAAGGAAGGACGCTGGACACAAACCACTGTAGACACCCTCAAAACAGAGTTGACTGACCTCAAGTCAGAGGGATGTTCCCTGTTGGAACTGACCGGCTTGAGGAGGTGGAGGGCAGGGCCTGCAGAAATAAGTTACCTGAATTGGTGGAGGGGAACACCTTTGAACATTTCACTGAACAGTGGATCAGGGAGACCCCTAAATCAAATGACCTGTTCGACATTTGTTTTGTAGAAATGCCCATAGGACCTTGGCCCCTATGCCACATACTTGTGCGTAACCAACAGCCATGATAGTCAGGATCTTGAATTACATGTACAGGGATACCATCCTCGAACATGCCATGCCACAAAAGAGGGAGACAGACGCATGAAGATCAAACCATAATGATATGCCCAGTTGATACTTAGAAGGTGCATAATTTAAGGGAACTCTTTGATGCAGTGAAGCAGAAGCATAAGACCATTAACTTAAAATATATGCTCCTGTTTACTGCTCAATTATGAGGATAACATAATAGGAAGTCTCGCTTTTTCACAAACCTAGAGGAGGAATCAGAATGGTTGGAGCTGGTTGACAGGACTGGTACAGCTTTAGTGCATAGAAATGAAGTTGAAATGTGCAGAGTTTAACAGCCATACCACAGAAAAGCTGGTAGAAGCACTCAAACTGCTAGGTCAGCTCAAAACATGACAAGAATTGTAGTCCATCAGGATGGCACGTCTGGACTGGGTAAACATGTTGATACATATCTGATGAAACACTCACCTGTAGGGTGTCCAGAACAAGGGGACAGGAACGTCATAGAACAATCTGGATATTTAGGCATCTCAGGGGTCAGAAATAGTGAAGATACTTAAATGAATGTATGAATAAGTAATTTAGATAGCACAACAACTCATATAACTAGGGCATCCTGGAGCTAGATAAATTGCAAGGCCAGAAAGAAAAACTAAGACCTAATCCTGGTGGAAAATCCAGGTTTTCCGTTTTTTTTACAGAAGACAGACAGTGAAGCAGCTTGCTCCAAATCTATAAGAAGTAAGTTCCAGCATTTGGCAGCCTGAAGGGCAAAGGAATATCTGCATATTCTGGTACAACAAACTTTCAGAATAATTAACAACTTAGTACCCTTAGACCTTAGGGACCTGCCTGGGGAACAAAATTGTATGAGCTAGGTACGTCTAGGTGGAGTTTCTCAACACCCCTAAACCCTCAGCAACGCTAAAGTACTGTAGGAGATCAGGCAGGACTGTGTACTGATCTCCCTAACTCACAAGGCCTTGGAAAAAGATAGAAGATTCTACTGAGTGCACAGCAATGGTGAGATGTAGACCTAGTAGCACCATTAACACAAAGTGTGGGAAGAAGATGCATCCAAGTTCAGGAGGTAACGAGTAATGCAAAATATCAATGAATGCACTCCAATTTCCTTCACTGGATCTACCAGACACACTTTGAGCTGAAGGTGGCGTTCTGCACGAACAATCTGAACTCCTTTCTTGTCTTAAATTCATTGCATTGACTTAAGGGATCTTAACCACTTCTAATCTCACTGCCTAAATGTCCTTGTCGATTGGAATCATTTTGGAATATTCAAGAGTGCCAAATGACCTGCAAGCTCTGCCCTCTGTTTCTCGCCATCTTTGTGTTTTAACAGAAGTATTAAAAAACCTATTGGCTAAGCCAATAGGTTTGTTCTCTTCTGGGGGTTTTAGTCGCAGGACAAAGTTGCAAATGAACAGTGGCAATAAACTGTAGATGCTGGTGGAATGGTGAAATGCTCATAATTATGGGAGGCACATTTTAATGAGATGCATGCGAAGTTCAACATATGTTTAATGTATGTAAACTCCGTGACATAATGGACACCTCATGTACATGGAAAAGTATCACAAGAGACACTTTAACCTCTTCAGTGCCCATGACGAGATAGTCTCGTCATGGAGCACGGTTGCGCTGTGCCCATGACGAGACTATCTCGTCATGAACCCCGCCCGCTAATGTAACGCCCGGCACAGTGCAGGGAAAGGGCGTGGCACTGAAGGGGTTAAGGAGAATAGGTACCATTTTAGTAACAGCATTATAAACAAAACTATTTCTGGAAGATGCAATCACAGACCTGGCAAGAATAATCTTACTAGACATACAGAATACATAAATGTGCCTTTTAAATAATGTGGCCCCTACATTGTAACTTGAAGTACTAAACTTACTGTGTAAACAAAGTGTAAACAAGCATAGGTAAAGCCAATATATCACACATATGACACTTATTGGCTTTGTGAATGCTATTTAGCCATGCTTTTTTTCTTTAACTTATTTTTTACGTATCCATCCACGAGTAGGGCAAAAGCAAGTTGAGCAAATTTAGCACAAAATCGCTTAAAAAAATTAAGATTAAAATAGATGAGGAAGTTGCAGAAGCAGTTTAGGAGTGAAGCAACACGGTCGGCTGAGGGGGGAGGGTGGCGGGGGTACGAGAGAAGCAACACAGGGTAGACAACTGAGTGGCAAAGAGAGAAAAGCACAGGGCAAAAAAGAGTAATGTGGAGCACAGGGGGAGAGGCACGCGAGCGAGAAACATCAGCATGAGTGTGGGTTGGAGGAGAAAAGCACGTAGGTAACAGGGAGCAATCTTGAGGAAGGGATAAAAACACATGAGGTAGGCAGCTGGAACACACAAACTCTTATGGAGTGTTTCAACAAAAAGAAAGCAGTTGTTCCCAAAAAAGTTGCTTCCTAAAAACGAGCAAAGGAAGCATAGCACCACCAAAACAAAGATGGCAAAGAGGGTATGTTCCATGGAGGAGACAAACACATGACGGAAATGCAGAAACAAGGAATGGCATCCAATAGAAAGCAAGTAAATAAGAGTGACAGTAAAGCCAACCAGTGGTAAGCAATAGGCATGATGCAATCCCCTGTGTATTCTAAGTAAGTCTACAATATGTTTTTCAAAAACAGGAAGCTTGCGATGTTTCGCAGGCTTGACTTAACAAGCATTGGCATAGCCAATAGGTCTCGCATTTGGGACCCTATAAGTATTTAGTTATGCAGCACAATATCCTTGGTGCAACAACATCAAGGTTGTATGGCTAAACACTTATAAGGTCCCCAAGGCGAGACCTATTGGCTATGCCAATGCTTGTTGTTTACCTCGGATTACAAAAGCTGTATCTGGGTCTAAAGCTTCACACAGTGTATCCACTTCCTCTCTGTGAAATGAATATAAGTGGGATTCAAACCAATCCACTTTGATCCAGTTCTCGATTTTTCATGATCAAAGAATGGAGAGTACTCAAGGGACTGCTCCATTACCTTCACTGTCTGCCTGACTGCTAGAATCCCAGAGGTGAGCGGGCATCATCTGACCTCTGTTGGAGGAGCAGAGACTCTTTCTAGTGCCTGTAAGTCTGCCTGCTGGGGTAGGGAAGGAAAGTGACTCTGCAGGCTGAGAATCAGTGTGTCTACACCTTCAGGAACACCCAGAGATAGCAGACTACACTACACGGCGACCAGTATTGTAACGAGTCTCTCAACATGGCTTTGCTGACAATTGCTCCAAAAGTGTTCAAGCACAATTATCATGTATGCTGGTAGCCGATGCGGGCTTGAGACTTTCTGCTCAAATTAATATTTGGAGTATGAACTACTATACTCAGTTGTGCACCTCAGCCTCTGGACGAGTCAAAGTGAAGTAATCTGCACATTTGTCTAAATCATGAGTCCGCCACAGCGTACTGGGAAGTATAGTTACAAGGGTTATACAGTGTGGAGAGGATACTGGAAAAGGGGAGGTGTAGTGCTTACTGGAGATCATAATAAGAGGTACCACCTTGTGTTGACTAATTCAATTAAGTTGTTGTAGTATTTAGTTATGTGCATTTAAAGTAATTTCCTTCAAATAAGACAATCACCAGGCTGGCAGTTAAATTAGGTTTGTTGGGTGACTTGTGTTCTGAGTTAGTGGCACCCCACAGTACCTAGGTGCCTGTGACTGTTCACCCTTGCTACCCCAGGAGTCAAGTTGTGAAAGGGTTGTACTTTGCCCAGTGCCTAGCCCTTCTAGGATGGGACAAAGGACTCCAATGACAAACTCCCTCAACTGCTGCAGTTTGGGCCTCGTAGCCCTTATCTGCTTGTTGCTGATATTTTGCTAACTAACTTGACTTGGGAGTAAGGCTGCCTTTTTGTATGTTAATTTGCCTAATTACGTCTGCTGTTTGAACATATAAATTGATTAAATCCGAGCATTTGTAGTTCAGCCTGAGCATGATTATTTGGTGTTTGGTTGGAAAGATGAATCTCATGGGACCCATGTCCAATTTGTGCAAGGTTTCAACAAGTGCAAATCATTAATCATGTTTGCTTGGTTAGTGTCGTTGATTGTTGTATGAATTAAATTGACTTAAATATAAGTGCCAGAATACTGGTGTCTGTATCCAAGTGGCTGTTTAACCATTGACGTTTATTTGGTAGTCAAATATGACGGTACCCAAAAGGCAGAGAAGCGCGAGAGACATCAATAAGCATTGGCCGCATTTGCGGCCGCGAAAGTGAAAGCGACCGCCCGGGAGTGGTGCGTGCGTGTGTGCGTGCACGCGCATTGTGCTCTTTTTCACAGCACAGACTCGTGCTTGTGGCACGCCCCTGCGCGCTCCCGCAAGGCGTATGCCACCACAAGCACGAGTATGTGCTTTGAAAAAGAGCTGCACGACGGCTAAAGGTCTCCTATGCAATGCATGCGCACTGCGTAGGCGAGACCTAAAAACTAACCTTTGCATCCAAATATCGGGTTTAACATGCCTGCAGATGCAGCCTCTCTCTTTGTTCTAGGGGCACTTAGACATTTCACACTGTTGCAAAGATAATTTTGAGCTACATACATTTTTTTTATCTTTTCAAATTTAACATATTTAATAAACAGTCACCGGTTTCAGAAGGCGTAGTCTTCATTATGGACCAAGAAGTGTTACACTACAAGGAGCATCAATAGAAGGTTACACTATTGTGACATGGTACAGTACACACAACTTCTGTAAGCCTGAAGGAAGACTCTAGGTTGAATCACTACTCATAATACTTTGCCTACCCTTTCATGCTAAGCTATTTATGATTTCTAAAATTCGAGAAACAAGTGCTTTTCGTGTACCCTTTTTCCCCACTCGTTGTAGTAACCATAAAACACGCCCTACCATTATTATGTTGACTAATAATCATGAAACACAATCTTCTTTTCTATTTGTATTAACAGAACTGTTGAATGATCCTTCTAGAAATAACTTACCCTATTATAAAATGGATGCTGAGGCCCAGTCATGCCACTATAGTAGCTGCTTGGAGGTTGTGGTGGTGAGACAACTCCAGGGTGGAATGGTCCATTGTATGATGCTGAAGGGGAACACACAGATGAAGGCTGGCTCAAAACAGATGTTGCCCTTGGGGGTGCCTCTTGCAATGGCAGTGTTGGGTATGGCAGTCCTCCAATATTCATCTGATCTCTTGCAGCACGGACATCTAGACAAATAGGAATAATGTGGACATCACAATAGAGAAGTAAAAGTAGATGGTGTGTTCTACCAATAAAAACTGGCAAAGCCAATAGCTCAAGCATCCACAGCAGACCTATTAACTTTCGCCACAGCTTCTTTTTTAGGTTAATTTACAACTCCAAGATGGCTGCCCATGCGTGCTAAATCATTCAACAGCCATGTTTGAATGGTTTTCATAACTTTTTATGCAAACACATTTAACGATGGCCACCAGTTCATGCACAAGTATGGGCACACATGGGCGGCCATCTTGGAATGCTTCTTGTAATAAAAGATTTAGAAAAGCCATACAAAGATGCCTGGCCGTACACCCACATGCATGTAAGAATATGGGCTGGCCCTGAGCATAGTTTTAAAAGGCCATTTCAATGCAAACTTCAGGACCCACGAAGGACGCTGCTTACTGCAGGGGCAGAAAGGCCCCACAGCAATGTCTGGGAAACTGCCAAGAATTTGCAAAATAAAAAAAGAAAGTTTATTTTATTGTATTTATTAATTAATAATGTCAATGGGACAAAACCACATTAATCTCTGGGACTCAAGAGAAATAAGCTCTAATCTGATATAGACATTAAGCAGAGGCAAACAACTGTCTCTCACAGTGAGAGGTCAGTGGCTTACGTGGGCTGACCCACTGTACCATGCCGTATGCTGAGCTGGTTGGAAGGAAAATGTGAATGGCACTACAAAATATCAAAGAATAAAGAGGTTGACTGAAAGCGCCAAATGTTTCAATGCATTATTAGGGATTTCTACAAAATACTAACAAGCTTGGCTAATGCCAGACCTAAAAACAAATGTGCATATTTTTATCCTGGACAGAATTTTCATAAGGATTCTAAAACACAGCACACAAATGTCCTACCTACTTCGTGGATACAAATCAGAGGCGAGGAATTCTAGCTTTCTATGACCAAAATCTTCAATTAAATTATCAAGGAGCCAGGATCTTAACCTTTCGCATTCTAGAAGGTTTACTTATGTTGACTTAAAAAGCTGACAAATACAGTTGATCTTTCAGGTGAATCCAAGAGCATTTTCAGCTGGAAAACACTGCTCCATACTCTTCTCATCATCTTAGATGTAGATTTGGGTTAGACACCAGTCCTGCATGTCTATCAGGAAAGTTGCAGATAGACAACAAGCATAAACAGCTTCAATGCAGCAGGCATGCAAGGTCTTCGAGCAGACTTACTTACTGGTCAGTAATCAAAGATTGATAAAGTCAAGAGATGTTGCTTTAATATGCTAATCCATATAAACATAGACATGGACAAACGCACATAGCCTTCTTCTGCCATGTTTATGTGCATGCTGCCCTTTTATGTTCTCCTATGTCAGTGACCTCTTTGTTATTTTCCAAGCTTGGGTGGAATGAAGGCAGCACCTTCAAGGTTGTTTCATACTGTTGAGGTGAAATATGTTGCATACTAGGGATACCACAGTGGTATGAAAGATGAGCAGATTATATTTAGGTGGTTGCAGTGAGGTTAAAATATGAAATTACAGAGTATTTGAGTCTGTGGGTGTGAGATGTAATTAGCTAGGAGGAATGGAGATGTAACAGGTGCAAGGTGCAAGAAAATAAATTACAGGTAAGAGAGTACCTATGAGAAAGAAACGGAGAGTGGTGTGTATCATTATGACATCACATTGAGGAACAAAATCATCTGCGGTGCAACATCAGCGTGGAATGCCTTTAGGAGCACAAATCATTGTGATATGCAAAATCACTTTTATAGGTGTAAAATCACTGTTCTTGCAAAGTAAGCAGCACTAATTACATGTAGGTGCAAACTCACATTTGGTTCAACATCAGCAGCAGTGTGGAAACACTTGTATGGGCACATGTTAGGAGCAAGTTCACATTCAGCTGCAAAACTACCATTGTCGCAAACTCAACTGACCATGGAGACTTTTAAGGCACAAAAGCAGATTTGGGAGCAAAAATCACACGTATGTCCATAAAATATTTGGATGCAAAATCACTCTTTGGGCAAGGTCAACAGGAATAGTATCACTTTTATTAGGAGTGTGAGAATCGGGCGTGGTATATGGTGTACACTTATGTAAGTGAGCACCTTGCAACAATCCAGACAACACTTATGGTGATTTTAGTGGTCTTAGACAACCTTAGAAAGCTCTCTAAGGGGTAGCTGTGGACGGAGGACGGAGTGTAAAGCAGCTTGTTTTACCAGAACATAATCTTATAGGTATAGATTAAGTGAAAAAGAACCACACAGTGTATTTATAAAAAGATGTATTTATTATAAGACACTCACTAACACATACAGATACCTCCTAGCCAAAAAAATACAGCCTTGGCAACTGCAACCGATGTGGAAGTTGAAGAAGGTACAATGTCAGGACCAGCAAGGTCCAGGAGACTCACCACAAGCAGGGGAGTCAGGGCAGGCCCGAGCAATCAGGGGAGCACAAAGAATTCAAAGGCCGGAGGCATTGGAGTCGTAAGAGGATCTTGAGCAGCTCACCAGATATACAAGCCCACGGTGCAAGTGATGCAGTGAGGACTAAGATTTTGGTCACAGGAGAAGCTGAAGGTTGGGGCTACTTGGTGCCCGAAGATCTTGGTGGAAGGAAGTCAACAAACCTTTGCAACTGCAAATCGAGGCGGTGCACAGGGGTTCAGTTCCTGCAGCTCCAAGGGATACTGGCCTCAAACTTGGTGAGACGGCAGGTCAGGCCTCGAGGGAAGTGAAGAACCACCTCCTGTGTTGCTGAGCCTTTTAGTCCGTGGGAGCCCAGAATCAGCAGACTGGTCAGCTTAGTTGCAGTGCCTGAAGATGCAGGGAAGTGACTCCTTCACTTCAATGGAGATTCCTTCAGGTGTCTTGGATGCCCACAGGCCTTGGAAGGTTCCTGTATGGGGCAAAGGAACAGACATTGCAGCGGACGAGCAGGGCTCCAAAATCAGGAGCGGCAGGAGTCTTCCCGGTTGCAGCCTTGATGCCCAGGGCAAAGTCCAGAGAAGTACAGAGTGCCCAGACGGTTGAAGTGGTGTCTGAAATTAATCTTGTCCCACAACGAATCTAGGGACCCACCCCCAGGTAAGCCTTTTAAGACCCCAAGGTCGTTTCAGGGGTCCCTCCTCAAGCAGGGGCTCGGCAAGGGGGAGGATACTCCCCTGTCCTTTGTCCAGATTCGCACCAGAGCAGGAGTCAATGGCCTGGACTATGCACGGAGAGCACCAAGGGTGCCCTGCACGCAGACTATGTGGCAATTGCAAATGCCCCCACCCTGCTATAATACACTAAACCCTGTCTGGGAGGTGGTCACACCTACCTGTGACAGGATACCTATTGTTCTGCCTTCCCCTGCCTGAGCTTGGCTCAGCAGCAGAAGGGCAGAAACGTGTCTCTCACCGGCAGCAGCCCTAGCTTGCTATCCGGGTCTGGAAGACTGGTACCGGGAGCACCGAGGGCCTCCCAAAGGAGCTTTACAGTGCATGGAATCATACCTCCCATATCGTTTACGATGTGGAGGCATGTTTCCAACGTTTGATACCAAACATGATCGGATTCGTTACAGCCAGTTTCGAGATGGTCATCTCGTAATGACGCGGTGTCCCTCTATATGTTATACTGGCTGTCTCACAACCTGGGAGAATGGACTCCGTAGGTTGTAGGGGTGTCCTGCTCATGCAAGAGCAACCTCACACTTAGAACCGAGCGCCCTGCCTTTAGAAGTGACAGGTCGGCTCTAGGGGTGACTTATAGGTTTTAAGTGCAGTGGCCTCAGATATTGGCAAACGTATTTATTTTTATTTACGTAATTTTTTATAGCGCAACAAATACCCTGGGGTGTCTCGGTGCTAGCACCAGCGCACATAGACTGCAATGCCAGGCCTATATTTACAAATTGAGTGGTCTCCCATTGGTGGCATAATACATGCTTCAGCACATGGGGGACGCCTGGTGTACCATTGCCCTGGGTATCTTAGTACCATATACTAGGGACTGATAAGGTTACACCAGTGTTTAATCAGGGATGTACCTAAGTATGTAACAAACCAATTTAGGGGAGAAAGCACAGAGACTGGGGTCCTGATTAACAGGATCCCAGTCAGACTAGTCAGAAACAGCACTATATCAAGCAAAAAGAGGGGGTAACCAGAAAAGTAGATCCTACTTTCCTAGACGGAGCAATTACACAGTTCTGAGAGAAAATAAAGTAGCAAGGTAACGCATTTGGTGTAAAAGGTATGCAAAACTGTATGACATCACAATTGCAGGCAGAACTTTGAGGCACAAGATCACTCTTGGTGCAACATTGGTATGAGTATGGTAAGTGTTTAGGAATACAAATCACATTGAGGCACAAAATCCCTTTTAGATACAAAACAACCATTTGGTGCAAAATATGTCTTATTAATTTATCACATTTAGGAGCAAAATCACAATTGGTGCAGCATCATGAGAAGTATGGAAATACTTTTAGGAATACAAATGTGCTTACATAGTAATTCATTGACTCTTTACTAAAAAGTCCATTAATTGCAAGGGGAAACAGTTTTTAGGCAGGTAGATGAACGTATCCGATAGACAACTGCTAAAAGAGAAACTATAATGCTCCTTTGGCCTGATCCAAGACGTGAATAACATTTCTTCAAATGGGTGAAGGGGGCTAAGTCAAAGCATGTATATGTTTTATTCGATGATGACATGAGACCCAAACAGGAGACAGCTTAAATTGATCAATATCAGGTGATTATCCTGAAGCCTTGAAAGTCTTACTCTATGCACATGGACCACTTGGAAGTAAAATCCAGAGGGCCTGCACAATCCAGTGGCTCAGAGGCAATGATGTTCAATGGCCCCTAGGGATCAAAGCAGCAGATGGACTAAGTATTTTAATTGTTGCAATCTTTTGATTTGGCTTATGCAACCGTTACATTTTTTTTTTCTCTAATGTACTTATCCTGTGTTAGGAGTCGACACCCAAAGCGTGATTCTGAATAGATAATGATTCAGAATCTGGAACAGGAGAACTGTAGGTGTCCCTTCAAAATACTGAATCAGTCTCTTATGTAGTAATCTTTTGTGACCGAAATACAGTCGAAAAACATTAAAAAATTACTGACAACTCAAAGTATTGGTAATACATTCTTAAAAGTGAAGGTGTTCAAATGGCACAACTTATCCTTTGTGAAAGTAAAATAAAAAGGTTTGTTGAAGAGTAAAAGTGGTTCACTGGACCACTGCCTATTCTTAATCTTAAAAAGAACACCCCCTTTTTTTTTTTTTAACCAATCTGACAATTGCTGGTTACCATCCATGTGGCCAATTGGATTAAGTGAGAATTTGCCACCTACCTAATGAATAATAATTAGCTAGTTTGGATTTCCACTCAGTCTATTTCTGTTTTTGTTTTAATAAACGACCTAATGTTTGTAAAAATATTCACTGGCTGCGACAAAGATTTTGTGACCAGTAAATAGTACATCTGGTCCCAAGAAACCTTTAAAGGGTTGAAAGCATTAGAAGACTCTTGAAAAGAAGCTCAATAAACTGGTGTCCTGGGCCCCAGATGCAGGTGAGAGATACACAGGTAGCCATGTCGATTGACCCACCGCAGTACAGCAACTGGAGGAGCCATATAGAACCACACAATATTTTGTTCATAATGTCAGACTATGGCTATGACTGTTAGGAGCCACAAACTCTGCTATAGCCACTAATGAGAATTATAAAATTTTATCTTTGGCTCATCATTTCATATAAACATATTCTTGGGTAAATAGTGACAAATCTGTCCACACCATCAGCTCTGGATGGGGAAGGGAGTGGTGTCAGCCACTGGTTAGTTTGCAGTCGAGCAGCCACCACTGCAGATTTTGTGCAGTTTAGTCCAAAACCTGAATGACGTCCAACCGGTTCCTTGATCCTGGGCCCAAAGAGACTTCGGATCCCACTGCAAAGCCCACATATTCCAAGCGTCAAAGTGGACAAGCAGGACGCATGAAGACAACAGGCAAAAAAGTCTCAGAGCTGCTCTCACCAAAATCTGGGACAGAGCCTGAAACATCGAGTTCATAGCCTGAAAGTCCTGGACTTGTTGTGACAGAGGAAAGGCCCTGACCTGCACCAGGTCCAGACCACCGCCTATAAAAAGAAGTCTCTGAGCAGAAATCAGGTGTGACTTTAGATCATTGCTCGAGAAGCTCAATAAAGTTAGGAGGTTCACTGTTGTGTGAAGGTGGTCTACAACTTACTGTGGTAGGCCCACCTGCTACAGCCAGTCATAGAGGGAGGGGAAAACGGTGACCCCAACCCTTGAAGATGGGCTGTGTCGAACAAGTTACTTACCTTCAGCAATGATATATCTGTAAGAAACATTAATTAGTTATAGATTCCTTACCTTAGAATTACCCCCCGGTGTCAAACTGGATCCGGAAAGTTTTTTCGTCAGCAGTACCTCTGCGCATCGGAAGGTGGTGTCAGTCGGCTCCGCGTCCGTCGTTGGCGTCGTGTCGCTGGGATGACGTCGCGGCAGTTACTTAGACCCCCCCCCTCGCGTGCCGATGTCATTTCTGTACACGACTTTCCGAGCCAGAAATGCTGAGCAATGCAGGTCACTGAGCATTGGTGCACAAAACTAGGGCCTAGAAAGGATAACCTTAACCCTAGAAATCAGTTCGCAGATCGGGGAGGACGGGTGGGGCGGTAAGGAATCTATAATTAACTAATGTTTCTTACACATATGTCGTTACCGAAGGTAAGTAAGTTGTTTATCTGAAAGAAACACGTTAGTTATAGCTTCCTTACCATGGAGTAGATACCCCAGCAATACCAACCCCGGAGATGGGTCTGCAAACCAAATTCACAGCAGAAAATCCTGGAGAACTGAACGGCCAAAAAAGCCGTCTCTCCGGACTTGACTGTCCAGGCAGTAGTGATTGGTGAACGTGTGCAACGATGCCCACATAGCCGCTTGATAGATGTCGTTTAGAGGAACGCCCCGTCCCAGAGCAGTTGTGGCTGCCATCGCACTGGTGGAATGGGCGCGCAGCCCCACTGGAGGCTCCTTCTTAGCAACAGAATAGCATGTTTTGATACACAAGACGGCCTATCGAGAGATAGTGTGCTTGTGTACAGCCTGACCTTTCTTGGCACCCACGTATCCAACAAAGAGCTGGCCACCCACCCGGAACTGCTTGGCGCGATCCAGGTAAAAGGAAATCGCCTATTTTGGGTCCAGGCGGTGGAGCCTCTCTTCCTCCTTCTAAGGGTGCGGAGGCGGAAAGAAGGTGGGCAAAGTGATGGTCTGCCCGATGTGAAAGGCAGTGACAACTTTGGGCAAGAAGGATGGACAAGTCCTGAGAACAGCTTTGCTCGGATGGACAGAGAGAAAAGGAGGCTTAGAAGAAAGCGCCTGGAGCAGACTCACTCGTCTGGCAGAAGTGATGGCCACCAGGAATGCAGCTTTCAGAGTGAGAAGCCTCAAAGGGCAGTTGTGAAGCGGCTCAAAGGGAGCGCATATTCAATAGGTTAAAACCAGGTTCAAGTCCCACTGAGGCATAACGAAGAGAATAGGAGGAAAGAGATGAGTTATGCCCTTTAACAAACAATTTACAACCGGGGACTTGATAAGGGACGGCTGATCTGGAAGCCAAACGAAGGCAGAGATGGCCGAGAGATAGCCCTTGACAGTGCCCAGAGCAGAGCCCTGCTGGGCTAAAGAAAGAAGGAACAAGAGAACCTCAGAAAGAGAGGCAGAGAAGGGATCCACACCCTTTGCTGTGCACCATGCCACAAATTTGTTCCACCGGCAGGCGTATACCTTCTTAGTGGAGGGACGCCTGGCTGCCAGAATGACATCGCAGACTTCGGGAGGTAGGTCGAAAGATGTCAACTGCCGCCGCTCAATCTCCACGCAAGGAGGTGGAGGCTGGACAGGTTCGGGTGACGGACCGCCCCTGCTGCTGCGACAGAAGATCCTCCCGAAGAGGCAGACGGGTCGGAGGCTCAATGGCCATGTTCAGCAGCTCGGGATACCAGACTCCTCATGCCCAATTCGGAGCCACAAAAATGACTTGGGTCCGGTCGCGCCTAATCTTCTTCAGCACTCTGGGCAGAAGTGGTATAGTCGGAAAGGCGTATAACAGACTGCAACTCCACTCACGACGAAAAGCGTCGCCTAGCGAGTGCCGCCTTGGAAATTCCAATGTGCAGAATTGCTGACATTGCGTGTTCTCTTAGGTGGCGAATAGATCTAACGAAGGCTCTCGCCACTGTCGAAAGAGACCTTGCACCACCTCCGAGTGAAGACACCATTCGTGATCTATCATGCACCTGTGGCTGAGTTCGTCGGTCTGGCTAGAGGTGGAGGTCCTCTTGACATAGGGTCCACAACCCCACCCCGCCCCGCCCCGTTTGTTGCAGTACCACATGGCGGTGGTGTTGTCTGTGAAAACCTGCACTACTCTTCCCCGGACAGAGGGAAGGAATGCCTTGAGTGCAAGACGGATTGTCCGGAGCACCAGAAGGTTGATATGGAGCCCGGACTCCGCCGGAGACCAGAGGCCTCTGATCTCCGCCTCTCCCATGTGGCCGCCCCATCCCAGAAGGGATGCTTCCATCACCACTGTATGTTCTGGTTGGGGAAGGGAGAGGGACCTGCCGTTGACCCAATCCCGGTTCGTGAGCCACCACAGCAGTTGTTGAATAGTGCCCTAAGAGATCTGAACGCAGTCAGACTGATTCCCCTGATGCTACACCCACTGGATCTTCAGGTCCCACTGCAGAACCTGCATATGCCATCTGGCATGATCGACCAGCAGGGTGCAGGAGGCCATGAGGCCCAGCAGCCTCAGGGTCATTCTGACCAAAACCCGGGTTAGAGGCTGAAAGATCGGAAGCATAGCCCGAATATCCCAGACTCACTGTTCAGGAGGATAGACCCGAAACCGCGCAGTGTCCAGAACTGCCCGATGAAGAAGAGCTTCTGAGAGGGACTAAGAACCCCAGCGAATGCAGGAGGTCTGCCGTAGTCTGGAGGTGGGAGACGACTGCTTGGGACGAGCCCGCCTTCAACAATCAATCATCGAGATAGGGGAAGACTGAAACCCCTAATCTGCGCAGATGAGCTGCGACCACCGCCATCACTTTTGTGAACACCCGAGGGGCACTGGTAAAGCCAAACGGGAGCACAGTAAACTGAAAATGCTCGTGGCCTATCGTGAACCGCAGGTAACGACTGTGGGCAAGCAGGACGGGGAGGTGAAAATAAGCATCCTGCAAGTCCAACGCTACCATCCAGTCTTGCGGGTCGAGGGCAGACAAGACCTGAACAACCGTTAACATCTTGAACTTCTCCTTCCGGAGGAAGCGGATGACATTCCTGAGATCCAAGATAGGACGCAGGCCCTTGTCCTTCTTGGGAACCAGAAAGTAGTGGGAATAACAACCAAGACCTACTTCTGGGACAGGAACACGGCTCTATGGCTCCCTTGGCCGAGAGCCATAACTTTCTGCTGGAGAAGAGCCAGGTGATCCTCCGACATGCGATGGTATTGCACTGGCATGGCTGGAGGGGTAGCCCCGAAGGGGAGGGGTTAGCCCCTTCGGACTATCTGCAAAACCCACCTGTCCGACGTGATGGTGCGCCAGTGGGGGAGGTGATGGCGAATCCTGTCACCCACTGGCATTTGATGGGCCTGAAGAGTCGGACTAGGAAGGTTTGGAGGCTGCTGCAGAGGGGGGGGATTGGTGGACTGGCCCGCCCGCGGGCCTCGGAACCACGACGGTTGTTCCCACATCCACGGCCGCGTGAAGGTTGAGTAACTTGCTGCGGCCTGTGGCCCTGGGCGGGACGTAGCGGGTCGCTGGAGGGGCCTAATGACTTGTCTGTGGCTCGTGAGTCCTTGAATCACTCTAAAGTGTTGTCCGCTTTGTTGCCGAAAAGGCGACGGCCATCAAAGGGCATGTCCATGAGTGTATTCTGGACATCCCCGGGAAAGTCAGTGGATCTCATGCAGGCGTAGCATCTAAGAGCTACCGACATAGAAATCATTCTACCCAGAGAGTCGGCAGTATCCAGTCCACAACGAATGGCAAACTTGGCCACATCCCTCCCGGCGGCAAGAACCTGGGAGAGCACTATCTGGGCTTCCTCCGGACAGTAAGGCAGCATCTGTGCAACAGAGTCCCACACAGAGTGGGAATAACAGCCCAGTAGACGTGAGGTGTTTACCGACCGCAGGCCCAAGCTGGCGGAAGAGAAAATCTTCTCTCCAAGATGATCCAGCTTCTTGGATTCCCTTTCCGGCGGGGCAGTAGTGAAAGCGCTTTTGGAAGTAGAGGCTTGACCCACCAAGCTCTCAGGGGTGGGGTGTTGGGAAAGGAAAGTGGGGTCGCCCGGGATCTGGCGATGGCATCGGGCAATCATCCTATCCACGGGAGCCCCCGTGTTGGGCCTGGACCAGGTGCCCAAAAGGATGTCAGGAAGGGCCTCGTTGAACGGAAGCAGAGGCTCAGAAGAGCTCGCCGCCAGCTGAAGCACCTCTGTCAGGAGGTTAGTCCTGACTGCCACAGTAGGGAGTTCGAGGTTGAGGGCCTCAGCTGCCCTACGCAACACCACTGCGTACGAAGCTCCCTCCTCCGTAGCCACGGTAGGAGGAGACAACATGCCAAGGTCAGGGGAGGAGTCGAAGAGAGACCATGCTTCTTCGACTACTTCTTATGCTTCGACTTACCCGACCCAGAGTGCGAAGACTTCGATGACTTTGACGAATGGTGGTGGCTCTGCGACCGTTCCCTTGACCTCCCTCGCGACCGGGACCTCGAACGGCGCAGAGCCGACTGCCGGAGCTGAAGCAGCTTTAGGGACCACTCCCGCAAAGCCTTCGGCGCCATCGACCGGCAGTCGGAGCATGACTTGGGGTCATGGTCGCGCTCCAGGCAAATGAGGCATACATGGTGCGGATCCGTCACGGACATCAGTCTGTTACAAGAACCGCATCCCTCGTGCACCAGCAGTCGAAGACTCAAAAAAGAAGTCGAGAAAAGTCAAGAAAAAAGTCAAGAAAAAAGTGACTGGAGGTACCGCTCTTCCCGGATCTGCTCTGGCTGGCGCGGAAAAAAGAAAGAACTGACGTCAGCACATGAGGGTGGTGTCTAAGTAGCTGCCGCAACGTCATCCCGGTGACACGACGCAAATGGCAGACGCGGAGCCGACCTACGCCACCTTCCGACGCGTAGAGGTACTGCTGACGAAAAAACTTTCCGGATCCAGTCTGGCGCCTGGGGGCAATTCTAAGGTAAGGAATCTATAACTAACGTGCTTCTTTCAGATTACCACAATCACTTTCATGAACTCTTGAGAGGCCTGGTAAGGTCAAAGGGGACCACGGCAAACTGAAAAAGCTCCTGGCAGAGCTTGAACTGCAGGTAACATCTATGATGATTGCAGGATGGGTAAATGAAAGTATGTGCCCTGCAGGTCAAGATCTACAGTCCAGTCACCCGGATGGAGAACAGAAAGCACTTGGATCAGAGTGAGCATTTTTAATTTGTCCTTCCACAGGAAAGCATTCAGAGGGTGAAAATCGAAAACAGGACAAAGACCTCTATCCTTCTTCAGTATGAGGCAATAGCAGACGTAAATACCCTATTTCCGAAGATTGCACACTCTTGATGGCCCTACTGGATGAGACAAGTCGCACCTTATGCAGTAAAATTATAAGGTGCTCCTCTGAGAGCTGCTCTGATGTGGGCGGAAGCTGTGGAGGGTCAGAAAGAAATGGAAGGGCTTAACCCTGCTGAGTAATATGACAATCTGGAGGACCCATCTGTTAGATGGGATGGACAGCCACCCTGGGATTAAATGCTGCATCCTGACTCCCACAAGGTGGCTGTGCGCTGCGAAAAGCATATTAAATGGCTTGGAGACTGATGCTGTCAGGAAGGGAAAACTGTGAAGATTGCTGCCTCTGGTGACCTGCACATTATCTGCCTGATCACTGTCCCTGGCCGTGAAATCAGTGAAGTGACTGAAGCCAGGGCGGTGGGGTCTGGAATTGGGTATATGCCAAACCTCTGAAGTTGTCTCAAGTACCAGAACTGATGAGGAATTGTGTGGCAGGGGTCGAAAAGGCCTCACTTTTCTTGAAGGCTTCCAAGACAGAATCAGCTTTTTGGCCAAGCAGACTGATCAAACAAAAAGCATGTCCACGAGTGATGCCTGACATCTCTGGGGCCTGTAGATATTATACATCGGATAAAGCACTACACTAGTCCATAGGTGCTTGCTCCAAGTAATCATTAGTGTTCAGACAAGAACAAACTACAAATTTAGGTGCATCCTGGCCATCTTGAATAGTTTAAGCCAAAGAGCGCCTAAACCCTTCAATATTGCTGGCAAGATCTCGCTGAGAATGTCCCAGAGGACATACATATGAGTGCCCAGTAGGGAACTGGCAATGAATGACCTCAAGGCTGGGCTGGCCGAGGAGAACAAATGGTTCACAAACACCTCAATAATTTTCGACTGAATGTCAGGGTGGGTGCCAGAGGGAACGAATTAGGAATCATTTTGCTGGTGGAAGCTTTGACCATCAGACTCTCAGGAGTAGGAAGTAGAGTAAGGAATAAGAAAATCAGAGTCGACAGGGGCTGGTCTAAAACGTCTGGCCACTCGCCTGTTCAATGGGGGGCAACACAGTTTCCACCAAGTGCTCATAAAGGTGTCAAATAGGACTTAACTGGCATGGGGACAGATCTGTGGTAGAGGGAGAGTTTTGTCTCAATCAGATTGTATGAGAACTGGGTGTAGTGGAGTGGAGTCAGAGCGCAACCTCAGTTGGAGTCCAGGCGGATTCCGCTTGGGGTCGGACACTGAGGTCAGCAAAGGTTCCTCCTCTGGCACTAGCAACGTCTCGAATGCCGTTGATGAGGAAGGGAAAGGCGCTGGTCTGGGAGCCAGAAAAGAAGTCGGCATAAGAGACAGTGCAGAACCTGAGGCGAAATTCCAGAGGCCCAGAAAGGCGATGAGAATGGATTTGTCATCTGACACTGGAATAGAGACCCCTGGGGATTCTTGGGGCCTGAAAATTTACCCGAGGGTGCAAGAAGAACACGACGAATATAAAGTATGGTCTCATTAAAGGCCTGTAGCTACTGCAGTGATGCCAATGGCCCGAGGAACTAAGGGTGCAATGTGATCAACTGTGGGAGATTAGGAGCGAGATAGAGTGCTATTTTGATACCCTCACAACTTTTTAGCTAGAGATTGTCTGGATGGGTCAGGTTCTAGTTTGCCTTCTTGTCTTTCCACTTCAATTTGGACATCGACTTACCCAATGACCTCTAATGCAAAAAGGATCTGTTTTGGGATTGGCCTCAAGAGTGGAAACGGAGATGCGACCTTGATAAAAAAGGTAGCTGGACATGCATGGTTTCTTTCATTGTTTGGCAACGTGCGGCTTTGCTTTACGGTCCCAGATTGCATTAAGAAGCACGAGGCACATTCTGACTAGGAGTCGTGCCCGAGCCCAAACCTTTCTGGGTCCATCACTGGAATCTGTTTACAACAGTCACAGCAGTTTCAACCGTGTAGTCTTGGGTGGGAACATAAGCCCCTTGCACATTGGACTCCAAATTTAAAAACTTATCAAACTGACAAAAAAATGACAGTGGAGCTCCAAATCAGCATTCAGAGGCATCAAAAGAAAAAAACGGACATTGAAGCACAGGGGTGATGCATATATGTGGCTCTACCTTGTCATCTCCAGAGTCAAACAAGACGAACATGAAGCTGTACAATGCAACCTAGCAGTGCACAGGAGCACTGCTGTGAAAAATTCTGAATCCAATCTGGCACATGAGGGATATTCTAAAGGTGAGTAATCTGCAGCTTGAAGCATCCATTAGAAGCTTGTATCTCTATACATAGGTGCTAAATGACCCTGCGTTAATCTGAACACTGGAAGCGTAACACCATGAAGTCAAACACCTGGGTAGACATACTTGTGCTAGACAATATGGTGAGGAACATCATCCAACTAAGACCATGATCATCGTACTCATGGCAGCTTGCAACTGAGGCAGAACGGTAGAGATATAAGATAAGGAGAGTTAAATCCAGATTCAATTTGAAAGGAATCCCAGGAGATGGAGATTAGTGCCTTTTCTGGAGAAGACACCTGCCCATGAAAAACCTCTAAGACAGTCATATACTGTGATCTGCTGGACATATATTATACGCAGATAATATGATGCTATTCTCTTGGTTCGTTATGAGCATGTATAAGACAGTCTACTAAGCCTGACAAATTTCAATCCTATCCAGTACATGGTTTTACGCTCTTTATAGAGTGACAAACGGAGCAAACGTGTTAAATGCAGAAGTCATTTTGCTCTATTTGTAAGCAATGCATACTTCTCCCAGTCCATTTGGAGTAAATGTGAAAGTGCTAAATATGTGGAATAGATGAGAAATCAATGGAAACTCACTAAGCAGCTGGTCTAAGCCTATCCAAGAATTGAATTAAAGTGTATTAAGTAAGCCAGACAAGTGAATTCATTTATTTGCAGTCCTTAGCTACCTCTCACATTATCATGTATAAACCTTGTAGTATGTTTTCTCAGCTGCTAGTGTTAGTTTAAAAAGAAATCATAACAGTCAAAATAAGATAATCTTATATATTTTGAGATTTAGTTTAAGAAGGTAATGCATTTACTTGGATACGATATAAAAAAAGGAGTATTTATGTATAAAGAGACTTCTACAACAGTGCTTCCAGTGGCGGCCGGCACAGTTAAGGGCTGCGGGGCAGGGCAGGCTGCATACGAAGGGATACGTTACCATAATTTTTTTTAAAAGATATAAAACCACTTACCTTGAGCTCGCTTCATCGCTGAGTCGGCGATGCAGCGAGCGCAAGGTAAGTGGTTTTATTTCTTTTTTTTCTTTTAAGTTAACTCATCGAATGTCAAGATCCCTGACCCCCACCCAGCCCTTACCTGTGCAGGCCGCCATTGAGTGCTTCCCTAATAATTTAGAACCACATCTCAATTTTTTGAACAACAAACTTTTGCGACACACCTACCTTTAATGGTCATGAGGCGAGAAGATTTTTGGATGGAGCTGAAGCATTGTGTGGAAGTGCATTGTCATTTACAGACAGCACCTTTTCCATTGAAATGACCGCTAAATTAGCACAGATATACACTTTTACTGATATAGCACACAAATGGTAACATGTAGAAATGGGGTTTTTGTGAATAATTATCATTTGCGCATCACAAAGTAAAATGTCTTGATTTGTTTTGATTCTATTAAAATCTGCTTCCAGTACGCTTCAGAATTTAAAAAAAGTTGCTTCATTATTGCTTCCCTAACTGCTAAATGTATACAGTTCATTACAGATATTAACAGTTTGTGTTACAAAAACACGTTCTTTACAGCCTTTCCTTTCACACTCCCTGTACTCCAATAAGATTCTCAAACAATTCACTTTAAAAACTCCTCTCACTTGGCAGTCAGAGAAACAGAAGTAAACACCAATCCCCATATTAAAAGGAGAAGAAATTTTCCAGAAGACATTTGACCCACGTCTTTGAAGCACCAGCAAATGTGACAAGATAATAAGAGACATTAAAGGCATGTTTATTCATTACCCAAGGGGATGATGGACGGAGCGTTTGAGCAAATTAAACACTCACCCTCAGTCAACTGATCTGGGTTTAATCCATCATCATTCTTTAGCTCACTCCACCACTCCAGTTCAGACATGGCCATATGCAAATCAGTCTGACTCTGTGCCTCATGGGAACAGTCCAGCCCGAACTGCCAAGTCATGTCTTCCCTGGACCGGAAACAAGCGTCCTGGGACCGGTTTAGTGTTCATAACCCTCATCAGCCAGGCTATCTTGAATCCAGTGGCAAGAAGGTGAAAAAGGGGAATAAGAGCAAGGAAGTGGGGGAGGACTTGCTCAGCATCACCTGGTCCCGTGTCAGTATCCATGAACTGCTGTTCTCAACTAGGATATCTGCATGGGGGCAAAGGAAGGAAAGGGGGAGAGGACCCCAAGGGGCAAACTTTTATGCTCGGGCTATAGTGTGAGGGAGGGCCCGTAAACCACTGCAGCAAAACCCTCGGGCCCCAATCCCACATGCTCACTTCTCGTTTCCACCTTAGGTAGCTAGTCGTCCCGGTCGGCTGGTACCCCAGTCTCCCTCTTTTCAGATATATCTGTGCTTATTTCAGGATCTTCTCCAGATCTGGTCTCCAGGTGCTCCCATGCCATCAACACCTCAGTCCATAAATCCGCTATGGGACGGATCCTCACCCCTCTAGCCTCCTCCTTGATCAGTGCTCTCTCCTCAGCCCTTGCCCACTGGGTTACATCTGTCCTCCAGGCCTGGACCCCTGGTCCTACCACCAATTTCCAAGCCACAACTATTTGTCGCCTGGCCAATACTAGGGCTAAGCCCAGGAACCTTGTGCCCACTTTCTTTGAGGCCGGATGCAGGAATAATCCCAAAACACAAGCCTCCAAGTAGTAATGGGGGGGAGCGCCCAAGTGTTATGTTCAGGGCGGAAAGCACCCTCTCCCAATAGGGTTGCAATTGGGGGCAATACCACACCATGTGGACAAAATCAGCATCCAAGTGTCCGCATCTGGGGCCAGGGCGGGGTTCACCTCCATAGGCAACCTGTAATCTATGTGGCATCATCTATGAAATATGTATGTAATTGAATTGGCGTTATTTCAGTCTTGTGTTCCTTTTTTTTTTTTTTAAATCTCTTTATTAACAGTTTCATTTAATGCAAGCAGGGAACAGCAAATGTATAACTAATACAAAAAGGACAAAGAATACAACATATCTTAACAGAAGAAATGCAATATTATTAGCAAAATAGAGGACTCCCAGACACATAATAAATAAAATTATATCTTAATGCGTATTCTCATTAATCCAATTCTCTAGAAACGCCCAAATTTGTTCACCCATCATTCTCTTTTTTCTGCCTTTAGCTCTATATATGGCCCTTTCCAAATTATAATTGGCTAATAGGCGTGCTCTCCAAAAAAAAAAGGAAGGGGGGTCTTGATTCACCCAGGCTTGCGTAATACATGCCCTCCAAGTTGCCATAGAAATAAAAAGAAAATTTGTCTGACGTTCAGATAAGTCAGTGGACGATAAGCCTATTACTACTAATTCTTGTGTCAAAACAATTGTCTGGCCAATTAATATTTTAAGGAAAGTTTGAATTTCAGACAATACAAAAGACAGTCGAGGGCATGAAAAAAACATATGAATTGCATCTGCTGCAAAAAGTCCACATCTGTTACATGAGGTACCTACCCCAGTGCCCCATTTACTAATTTTGAAGGGCGAATAATATAAATCAAATAGGGCCATATCATGTTGTGTGCGGGCTCTCCCAGTAATTAGTATACTATTAGCCAAAGCTATAGATTCATAAATTTTGATATCGGTGGTACCCAATTTTTCAATCCATCGGTTTTGAACTAAAAGAATATCATCTGGAAGTGAAGCCAATGGTAAATTATAATAGACACCGATCTTTTTTAAAAAAAAAAAGAGTATCAATGAATGGGATCCGCTGTAAACGGAGTCGATCTTGCGGTCGAAGACTGTTAAAAAAACTATGTACCTGTACATATTTAAAATAATCATTACGAGTTAAATTATGTTTGCTCGCTAATAATGAAAAGGAAATTAAATGGCCATCCTGCCAAAGATCGCCTATGCAACTGATGCCTAGATTACGCCACCGAGTCATAACTGAGTCCTGAAAGGTTGGCGGAAAAATACTAGACGATTTGAATGGGGTATACAGCGAAATTTTATCTATACCCATTAGTCTTTTAATTATCCGCCAAACGCAGCACTCAAGATCTTAAACTTGGTCTTTTTAAAGTAGCTTGGCTCGATAATTCTCAAGAAGCAGCCTTGGCATTCTGAACCCATTGCGAATTCATAAATTGATGGTGAATGACTAGGTAAAATGCATGCTCTAGACCCAACTATCAAAGGTGAAATGAACAGCAGCACTGCAGCCAGATAGTAATAGAGAAAATGAGGGACTCCCCAACCACCTCTTAATTTAGGCAGAATAATTTTTTTGTATGACCTGCGATGCCCTCTGTACCCCCAAAGAAATCTAGCAGACATACTTTCCAACTGACGAAAAAAAGTCGGGGGAAACGCTAATAGGATTGCCCTAAACATATACAAAAATTTAGGTAGAATCATCATTTTTAAAACGTTACACCTACCATATAAAGATAAATGAAGATGATTAATGCGTTCTAGAGAGGTGTTCGCTTTTTTCAATACGGGCATCAGGTTAAGTTCTGGGATAACTGTGACTGGGGATGTAATTTTTATACCCAAATAAGTAGCCACTGAAACTATATTTAAATGTGCTGGGGGATTCAAGCCAACAAATAAAATTTGTGTTTTTTGCATATTTAGACGATAGCCAGAAAAGTTACCAAATTGGGATGCTAGTTCTTGAATAATTGGTATTGCCCCCTTAATATCTGTAGTCAGGACTACTATGTCGTCTGCATAAGCTAAAGCTCTATATAAACTAGCAGCTACTTGAACTGGCTTTATATCATCAGTGCTATTCAATCTATTTAAAAAGATATCAATATATAAGGCAAAAAGAAGCGGTGAAGTGGGACAGCCCTGTCGAGTGCCTCGATAAATACTGAAAGGAAGAGATTTCTTCCCACCAATACTAATGCTGGAAAAGGGGGCGGCATATAGTGCTTTTATAGCCGTAACCATTTTAGAGCTGAAACCTTTGTAGGTGAGAAGATCCCAGAGATATGGCCATGACACCCTGTCGAATGCCTTTTCGGCATCCAACAGGGTGATTCCCATATCTGTATTTGAAGCATGGGCCCAATCCATCAAGGCAAATCCATCAAGGCAATCACTCGTCTAATATGATCAGTAGTATCACGATTTGGAATAAACCCATGCTGCATATGTGAAACAATTGTAGAAATGACCCCAGAAAGACGAGAGGCCAATATTTTTGAGTAGATTTTGCTGTCTGCATTTAAGAGAGATATGGGTCTGTATGAAGCCGGATATAGAGGTGGTTTTTCCTTTTTGAGAAATGCCATAATAGTTGATTCGCTCCAAGAAGGGGGGGTCACACCCTTCTGTGCTTCCAAACATATGAGGTGCAGCGGCTGTTTTAAAACATATCGAAAAAATCTGTAAAACTCTAAAGGAATTCTGTCAGGTCCCATGGCTTTTCCCAATGATAGGGATAAGATAGCTGCTTCTACCTCGTCCCAAGTAATGTCTTTATCTAACAGGGCTGTCTGTGTAGATGATAACCTGGAAATATTATTATTCGCAATAAAATTCAAGATTGAGTCTGATGTATACGCTGTTACTTCCTCTGTGTATAAATTCTTATAGAAGAGGCGAAAAACCTCCAAGATTTTATCAGGCTGATCATGAACTTGGCCAAAATCATCCTGTATTTTATTTATAGAGTTGAAAATTTCTTTTTGCCGGATTTTTTTTGCCAAGAAATGACCTGACCTCTCACCCATCTCATATACCTGTGTCCTGAAAGCGGTAAGCTGTTCTGCAAGTTTGGAAGCAAAATTCTCATATATCCTAGAATTAAATATGGCTAAAGTTGCTTTAATCTGCTCCGTATCTAGGGAGTTCTTAATAGCTACCGTTAATTTTGTTTCATATTCCAGAACCAACTTACAGTAAGATGTTAGTTTACGTTGATAGTTGCGTTGCTTATTAATGGAAAAAGAGAGTGTCTCCCCTCTCACCCCCGATTTAAAAGCATCCCATACCATCTGAATAGAGGTTGATCCCATATTAAATTTAAAAAAGTCTTTAATCCATTTTTCCATATGTTCGATGTAAGCTGGATCTCTTAGAAGCCTCCGTTCAAATGTCCATGTTATTGGTTTGGCCATTAACGCAGAGTCTATTTTAATTTCAATTACAATAGGATTGTGATCCGAGATTATCTTTGGGAAAATCTCGTACCCGCAATCAGACAAAAAAATAGGGGATATAAAGAAATAATCCAAACGGACGAATTTTTGATGGGGTGCGGAGAAGAAAGTATAGCCGGAGAGAGAATCTCTTTTTGCAAATCCTACGTCGTAAAGCCCCAATTCAGAAACCAAGCTACTTAATGCCTTAAACATCTTTTTTTTGATCCTGTATATAATAACTCATGACGAATATCAAAATCTGCTTTGAGATGAATATTTAAATCACCACAGAGGATAAGGGTGGAAGGCCAGCTTGCAAGCTCTGTACTTAAAAAATTGAGGAGATCGGGATCATCTGTATTCGGACCATATATGGAGCATAGAGTCCATGAGTTAGAGTCTAATAAGATTTCAGCTATCACCCACCGACCATACTGGTCGGTCTTTATCCGTTTCAGAATAGCCTGATTTCTTCTACTGAAAATAGCAACCCCCCTAGTGGTAGTGCCCTGTTTAGTACAACCAATTAGATGCATCCCCAAATCAGCCAACCAAGATCTGTTATTCCATGTAAGATGAGTTTCCTGTATACATAAAAAATCTAACCGCATGCTCTGTTTTATTTGTGCACATATTCCCCTTTTCTTTTTATCATTGAGGCCACAAACATTCCAAGAACATATCCTAATACTGGCCATTGCTGCAGGTTAATCCATGTCTAAACAATAGATCATATGATGGCATATAATGTAAATTGAGTATAAGAAATATTAAAGAGAGAAGAAAAAATATATATAATTGACGAGGTCCTTTACAATCACAATATTTCCCAAGGATACTAAGGTTACTAAAACTTTCCCTGCTTGCCCCCCCCCCGAAGCAAGAGATCCCCCCTCCACCCAAAACAGCCCCCCCCCACCCTTCCCTACACCAACCACCCCGAAAAGGGCAAAGGGACTGAAAAGTCCCTCTAATGATGGATTGAGAAGCTTAGAATTGCTCACCATTCGCTTCCAACCAAATAGGGTATCATTAATAAGCAAACAATTAAGGAGTAGAATTTATAGGTTGTGAATTCTAAGATTCCTAAGACTCTATCCTGAAGAGACCATGATACCCCGAGTGAGCCAACTTTATATATATATATATATATATATATATATATATATATATATATATATATATATATATATATATATATATATTTCTTTTTTTTATTTATTCCCCCCCCCCCTTTTTCCACCTCCTTTCTCCTTTTGCCTTTATCCCCAAAAACATCACAACAGTTGTAAACAGTCTCTAGCTGCTGAACTTAACAAAATATCTCATCCGGCTGCCACATCAACTGTCTGTGTTCATACTAACAGCAATACATCTCAACCAGCAGGCCAGATTTTGACTGAACACTCTCTGCTTGATGGCCCAGAAAACAGTCCACAGGAAAATTATTCAGTAACAACTGATCTGGCTTCTCTCACCTTGCCGGCTCCTTTAACATCCATCGATATTACTTCCAGGGACGCTAATGCTAACACTGAATCTGCTGACTCAGCCGGCAACTTCTATTCAATGTCTGATCTATCTAACGCATTGGAGATGGGGAGCATGGATGTAGAGGCACAGGAATGGGGTGATGACACGAGCTTAACTACCTCACTCCGAGGTGATCAGGAGTCATCAAATGAAGAGTACGCTGATGTTGAAATACCCTTTTCACCTATATCTGAATGGGCTGTAGGAGGCAATACGGTGCGTAAAGCTCCAGGCAAGAGCTCCCCCCCCTCTTCTTGCCTCTTGTCAACACCTATTATAACGGAAACTACAATGGAAGCCTCAGAACATCAAAACCATACACCAGAAGTTACACTCAACATGCTATATCAACTCATGCTCCAACATCGTGAGGAAACCAAGGTAGAAAATTTGCGTATACAAGGGGCAGTTCGACGACTTCAAAATAACTTTAGGAAGGTGGCGAAAACCTGCAATGAAACAACTGCCAGAGTTTTGGAAGTTGAGGGAAGAATTTCGGCGATCGAGGATGTTTTAGTGGCGCAGAAATCCCAGCTTTCTTTGCTTGACGTGTTAAAAGACGATATCAACTGGAAGCTGATCGATTTAGAAAATAGGTCTAGGTGTAACAATCTGCGAATTCTTGGCATTCCCGAATTCAGCGAGGGATCAAATGCCCGACAGTTTGTCATTGAGCTCTTTAAAGAGGCATTCCCCGATCTCCCCCAGTGGCAGTGGGAAGCTGAGATACAAAGAGCTCATAGATTTCCATTTGTACAGAAGCAGTCCAGAGATAATGCTAAATCGATGCCTAGAGCCATTTTGATTACTCTTAACAACTTTTTGGCCCGAGAAGCCTTATATGACCTTGCACGTCCAGATCGAAAGCGTAAGGAAAAAATTGTGATTTTTTTGTTCGCCCGGACTACTGCCATGCTACGGTTCAACAACGCTGGCAACTCCGTCAGTTGATTCCCTCTTTTCAAGCCAAGGGTGCTCAGTCGTTTCTACTTAATCCTTCAAAACTTAAAGTTATTCATAGGGAAAAAACTTATTTTTTGGTTACACAGTCTTGTGTTCCTAGAGATTTTTTTGGGGAAAGCTAATCTCTTTTGCCATTCAGGGTCCATTAGCTCATGCTACAAAATTCACTCCTATCTATTCCGCAAAGCAGTCAGTGGGCTACAGACCATACCGGTGAGAGATCTATAAAACCAAGTCACCAGGTGTCTAGTTGTACCCATCGATATCAGTAACTGTAGAACATCATGTATCACTGGTTCCCCCCACCCCCCCGTCGCCACCCCATCAACATATCTGCTTTTGACATATATGTGGTCTTGTACTCATCTTTTCAAGAACCTGCGCCACATCATTCTGGAGTGCCTTATCTCAATTTCAAGGTCAAACATGAAAAACACGTCTTAGACTAGTACCTTGATGCCCATTGTTATATCAAACATTCTTAAGGTGATGTTAGAAATTCCATCTTGGATAAGAAATAGCATAAAAAGACTGCCACTTGCCCACTTGTTAGAAGAAGTCCTTTGCCCCAGATTATCGCAAGCAACCTACTGCCAGTGAAGACCCTGTCTGCCAGGGATAATGCTGTATTGTACTTACTGATGAAAGCTGATACTGAGCTCAAGTCCGGGAGGAGCTGATGCGATATGCATTTGCCTTTCGCAGAGAACACAGCCTCCTTGATTACGATAATGACAGCATTTTGCACTCATTCTCCCTAAGAAATTTGTTAGGTTTTTTAGATGACATTTTCACCATGGTAGAATTGTTCATTTTATTCTCATTGTTCGCAAAGTGCATCCGTGCAGTTTTAATCGTATTTTGTGCTGTTATTTAAGATGTGCTGAGCAACAGGGTCTACTTGTTTACATAAACATGCTTTTTAGTTAAAGTGTCTTTTTCTTAGTGAAGTTTGTGTATATGTTATTGAAGAGAACAAAAAAGGTTGGTTTCTAATCACCACAGAGTCACTTGATACCTGTTTAGAGACTGTTAACCCAAAAGCACTGACACCACTTCAACTATGTGTTGGGTGCGGTTCTGCGGGGCTACAAAAACCTTTCTTTCACATTCAAGTATTGTTGCATTGAACTAAATTCACTCATGTCACCCATGAGAAGGAAAATAAAGCATGTAGAGCTGAGTCAGAAACTCAGCTTACGCAATACAAAACACACTTTTATCTTGAACTACCTGCTCCTCTACATCACAGACTATATGTTGTGCAAAAGACTGCCACCCAGTTGCTAGTTAATCTTCCCCCACATACTTCCATCTCAGCACATTTACAAGATCTTCATTGGCTTCCCTTTGAAAATTGAGAATCCTTCAGGGGACTATACATTGTTCATTGAGCCATTCATAACCATGGCCCTATTTACCTAAAATGGAAGTTTCAAATCTCCTGCCCAACATATTAGTTTAGCTTGTTTTCTGCCAAACTAGAAGCTGTTCTCTGCATCTTTTTCAACCATGCAGGCGGCAGGTCATTCACCTTTCTTGCAATCTGAGCGGTAAAACGCCCTACCTGCCAACATTAGAAGCATTACTAACTGTCTGCAATTTAGGAATGAAGTAAAACCTTTCTCTTCTCTTGGTCATCTTCACTTGCCTGGGTTTATCCTCGATCACCAGAGAACTCATGTTTGAGTTTCAATTGTGCTCGACATATATTTGTTTTATCATTCATCAGTTAGTATTTGCTTGTCTTGCTGATTTTTTTTTTTTTAACTATTTTTATTGAGTTGTTTTTCAAAATGATAACATAATGAACACAGGCAGTGCAACTGCTTACAGAGTGCTTGCCTTGTTTTTCGGATTTCTCTACATGTCATGGTAGTTAATCTGGCATACACACTCCTTTCCTCAAGCAAGGTTACTTTAACCAAGTATGGACAATAACACTCTTCTTTCTGGGCACGCATGGAGGTGGAAGCTGGACAGGTTCAGGTGGAGGACCGTCGCCTGCTGCTGCGACAGAAGAACCTCCCGAAGAGGCAGTCTGATCAGAGGATCAATGGCCATGTTCAAGAGCTCAGGATACCAGACTCGTCATGCCCAGTCCGGAGCCATAAGAATGACTTGGGCCCGGTCACGCTTGATCTTCTTGAGCACTCTGGGCAGAAGTGGCATAGGGGGAAAGGTGTATAGAAGACCGCAATTCCACTCGTGACAAAACGCGTAGCCGAGCGAGTGCCGCCTTGGAAATTCCAACGTGCAGAACTGTCGACATTTTGCGTTCTCTTCGGTGGTGAACAGATCTAACCAAGGCTCTCCCCACTGCTCAAAGAGACTTTACACCACTTCAGAGTGAAGACATCATTTGTGATCCATCATGCACCTGCGGCTGAGTTCGTCCGCCCTGGCGTTCAGGAACCTGCCAGGTGTTGAACCACCAGGGACATGCCCTGATGTTTCAGCCACAGCCAAAGGCGAAGAGCCTCTTGACATAGGGTCCATGACCCCACCTCACCCTGTTTGTTGCAGTACCACATAGCGGTGGTGTTGTCCATGAACACCTACACTACTCTTCCTCTGACAGCAGGAAGGACAGTCTTCAGTGCAAGACGAATCGCCCAGAGCTCCAGAAGGCTGATGTGGAGCTCGGACTCCACCAGAGGCCTCTCTCCCATGTGGCCACCCCATACTAGGAGTGACGCATCTGTCACCACTGAAACTCTGGTTGGGGAAGGGAGAAGTATCTGCCGTTGACCCAATCCTGGTCCATTAGCCACCACTGCAATTGGTGTGCAGTGCCCTCCGAGATCTGGATGCAATCGAAAAGATTACTCTGATGCTGCGCCCATTGGAACTTCAGGTCCCACTGCAGAGCCCACATATGCCACCTGGCATGATCCACCAGCAGAATGCGGGAGGCCATGAGGCCCAGCAGCCTCAGTGTCATTCTCACTGAAATCCGGCATAGAGGCTGAAAAATTGCTATCATATCCCGAAAATACCGGATTCGCTGCTTGGGAGGATAGGCCCGAAACTGCACCGTGTCCAGAACGGCTCTGATGAAAAGGAGCTTCTGGGAAGAAATCAGGTGCGACTTCGGCACGCTGACTTTGAACCCCAGCGAATGCAGGTGGTCTGCCATAGTCTGGAGGTGGGAGACGACAGCCTGGGGGCGAGCCCGCCTTTAACAGCCAGTCGTCGAGATAGTGGAAGACTGGAACTCCTGATCTGCGCAAATGAGCTGCGACCACTGCCATCACTTTCGCGAACACCCGGGTGCTGGTAAGGCCAAAGGGGAGCACGGTAAACTGAAAATGCTCATGGCCTTCCGTGAACTGTAGGTAATGCCTGTGGACTGGCAGGACAAGGATGTGGAAATAGGCGTCCTGCAAGTACAATGCAACCATCCAGTCTCCAGGGTCGAGGGAAGACAGGACCTGAGCCAATGTCAACATTTTGAACTTCTCCTTCCGGAAGAAGCGGTTGACGTCCTTGTGGTATAAGATAGGACGCAGGCCTTTGTCCATCTTGGGTACCAGGAAGTAGTGGGAATAGCAACCACAACCTACTTCTGGCATTGGGACACGTTCCTGACGGAGAAGGGCCAAATGATCCTCTAACATGCGTTAGATTGCTGGTGGCATGGAGGGAGGGGTAGTCTTGAAGGGGAAAGTCTCGAATCAGCAAAACCCACCTGTCTGACGTGATGTTGTGCCAGTAGGGGCGGTGATGGTGAATCCTGCTGCCCACTTGCAACTGGTGGCCCTAAAAAGTCAGACTAGGAGGGTTTGGAGGCTGCTGCAGGGGGGGGCATTGGTGGACTGGCCCGCCCTCTGGCCCCCAGACCCACAACGCTGGGCCCCACTTCTTCAGCCGCGCAGAGGTTGGGCAGCTTGCGCAGGTCTGTGGCTATGGGTGAAACGTGGTGGGGCACCACTTCCGTAGCCAGGAAAGGGGCGAAAGACAGACTGCATGGGACGTGACGCGACTGTGGAGGCCCAAATCTCTGGCCATGGCCCTAGAGTCCTTGAAACTCTTGAGCACATTGTCCGCCTTGTCACCAAACAGGCGATGGACATCAAAGGGCATGTACAAAAGTGTAGATTGGACATCCCCAGGGAAGCCAGAGGTCCTCAGCCAGGGGTAGCGCCTCAGGGCTACCGCCGGGTAAACAGTCCTGCCCAGCGAGTCGGCGGTATCCAGCCTACACTGAATAGTGAACTTTGCTGTGTCTCGAACCTCAGCATCAGCTCGGGTGAGCATGACCCGGGCCTCCTCCGGGCACTGTGGCAGCACCTGCGCAACCGTGTTCCACAACGTGTGTGTGTAACGGCCCAAGAGACATGCGGTGTTCACCGACCGTAGTCCTAAGCAGGCGGAAGAAAACATCTTCCCAAGATGGTCTAGCTTCTTGGATTCCCTATCTTGGGGAGCTGTAGGGAATGCGCTACCTTTTGAGGATGAGGCTTGGACTACAAAACTCTCGGGGATAGGGTGTTGGGAGAGGAAAAGTGGGTCACCCGGAGCTGGGCGGTGGCATCAGGCAATCATTCTGTCCACAAGGGCCCCTGTGCTGGGTTTGGACAAAGTGACCAGTAGGATGTCAGTGAGGGCCTCAAAGGCAGCAGGCACTCCGAAGTGGCTGCTGCCGGCTGAAGCACCTCAGTCAGGAGGTTAATCCTGACTGCCACCATAGGAAGCTCAAGGCCCAATGCCTCAGCCGCCCTACGCAACACCACAGAGTAGGAGGCTCCCTCCTCCATAGCCACGTTAGCCGGAGAAATCATGGTCTGGGGAAGTATCCAGGCCACTGGCTTCACCCAACTCCTCCCTCCATACGGGCTGTTCCAGCTGGTCTGCTAGAGGGTCAACAGACCCCTCCCAGTCATCCTCACCTTCTTCTGGCTGCCAGTCAGGGAGTAAAGGAACGCCAGGAAAGAACAGTGGTACAAAAGTACCGGTTGGTGCCGGTACCGGCGTCAGTTGGCGCAGGTCCGGGGGTTAGGCAGGGCTCCAAGTCGGGGGGTGAGGCAGGGGTCGACGTCGGCCGAAGGCACAGCCGGCGTCAGGGGCGTCATCACTGTAATCGGTGCCGGGGAAGGTACCGTGAGGTCGACCGGCACTGATCCGGATCAGGCCTGGATCCTCGGGGCCCTCCGGTGCTGGAGCCGAAGCCACCAGCCCTAACTGAGTCCGCGGGGCCCAAAGGTGCGCCGGCGGAGTCGGCTGCGGAAAGATGCCGAGAAGCGCTACATAAAAAGCTCGACGCCCCAGCTCCCGGAAAGCAAGGGAAGCGCAGAGCCGTCCCAGAAGCAAGGGAAGCGCAGAGCCGTCCCAGAAGCAGGCTCCAAAAGCGGAGCTGGAGAGGGATGATGTTCCGGGTCCAGCATCACGACGGACGGGAAGAAGGCAAAGAGCGACGATGCTTCTTCGCCTCCTTCTTGCGCTTTGACTTACCCATAGACGAAGACTTGGACGAACAGTGGTGATAGCTCCGTGGCCGTTCCCGCGACCTCCCTCTCGACCGGGACCTCGAGCGGCGTGGAGCCAACTGCCGGGCCTCCAGAAACTTTCGGGACCGCTCCTGCAAAGACTTTGGGTTCATGGGCAGACAGTCAGAGCGTGACTTCGGGTCGCGGTCTCGCTCTAGCCACAAGAGACACACAAGGTGCGGATCCGTGGCGGACAACAACTTGTGACAGGAGTCACAAGGCTTGAAGCCGGTCCGAGGACTAGACATTCCTAGCGCACCAGGAGTCGAAACACTCGAAAAGATGTCGACAAATGTTGAAAAAATGAGTTATTCAAAAAGACACTAAGGGGCACGCTCTCTCAGGATCAGCGCTGTCTGGAGCGGAAATAGAAAGAACTGACGTCAGCGCGCAGGGGCGGCGTCTAAGTAGATACAGTGACGACATCACGACACCGACAACAAACGCGGAGTCGACCTACGCCACTTACCAACGCACAGAGGTACTGCTGAGAAAAAATTCTCCTTATCCAATCTGATGCCTGGGGGCAATTCTAAGGTAAGGAATCAAATAGTCTCTTTCAGATACCTGAAATATGCAAAATCAGGGGGTTTGTGACCACAAAATGCCATCTTTCTATTTACTAAACTTCATTTAGAGTTTGGAAAGACTTTCCAACTCAGAAAATAAGTTTTGCAATCCATTCCATATCAACATTAGAAGGTGTAAAAGATGACATTGTCTGCTAGCAGCGAATCACAATGGTATTTATAGTTTGTGACCGATAGCAAAAAGTAGTAATTGATTCACAAAGAGGAAAGTGTCCTTTTGGACACTTATCTCTGTGACGACTGCTAACCGAACTAAGGGGGGGAAACAGGAAGGCATCCCCAGGACCATTGCCTGCTCCCAAGATGTAATAGTAAACTAGAAATATATGTTTTTTAAAGCAGCACGTTTCTTCAAGGAACACAGGCAGCTTTAAAAAATAAATTGTCTATTTGGGAACACGAGCACAGGAATAGTGGTCTGGTGTTCATTGCAGGCCACCATCCCTCCGTTTGTAGCTACTCTTATAGAGTCATAAATAACAACCTCCCTAATTAAGATGCATTATGCAGATAGCTCTATGGTCCCCATGACTGAAAATGTTATGATATTGTCTATGAGCACGTATGTTGCATTGCAAAAGTTGGTGCGAAATATGAGACCATTTTTTATGAGACCATTTTTGTTTTGCGATCTGTCTCCTGGTATACTTGGCCCTAAATTACTTACATAAAGAGAATTTATAGGGTGAAAACTACAGTGACAGTTTTGAGGGCTTTTGAAGCGAAACAAGCCAACTGTGAACCTTCTGAGAATTTTTATTCCAGAAACTGTAGTGTGAGAAGTTGGCCTGGTATTTGCTGTTCACTAGTTAAAGTGGACACCTTGCACCAGTACAATTCGACTCTTATGGCAGTAGGTTTAAGACAACCTTTAAAGAAAGCTATCCTAGTGGTAGCTGTGGAGAGCAGCCTTCAGGCTAAGTCTTTAGAGGAATGTAAAGCAGCTTGTTTTACGTTATAATCTCTTGAATTACCAAATGAAAGGACACCACACAGGTATATATATATCAAATATATTTGTATTTATTACTAAACAACTCTCTACTAATCTCTTTATGAGATTAGAAGGCAGGAACATATGCGCAAATCAACGTTTCACAATAAATTAAGCACAAATATGGCTGGGGCCCTAGCGGCGTACCAGACCATATCCTAAAAAGAGACTTGGAGATAACGACTTGCAAAGGGACAAGGCCTAGAGCCTTCAGAAGCGTTTGGGTCTCACGAAACCATCCAAGGCAGGTAAGTAAAGGACCCACGGGGGACGCATTCAGTGTGTTAACACAGCCGCGAATCCCTATTGACTTCAATGGAGCAAGTCGTGTTTGGAAATTAAGAGTTTAAGGATACTTCAGGAAAGTCTACAAGCAAGTCACTTACAGGGTAAGTAGTTCTAGAGCCAACACCCACAGGAGCACCGTAGTGCTGAAGTTACCTCACCCAGGGAAGCCGGGTGCATAGGTGTCTTTTGGTGTCGGGTCGCGGCGTCGTTTTCAATGGGAGCCAATGAAGACTTGCTGCTTGTGAAGACAGGAGAAGTGTCCGATGGAATCCAAGCCTGGATTCAGAAGAAGGAAGACCTGAAAGCAGAGGGGACAGTGTTCAAAGTCACTTGGCAGTGACCCGGGGCAAGGAAGATGGATGCCCACAGTCGTCGGGTGATTTCAGGTGATTCACGGGTGTCTTGACTCTTCAGTCACGAGGTCCAGGAGGCGTCGACGATGACCAGGAGCTGGATTCGGCGCGTCCCACGAAGTCTGAGGCTTACTGCGGTGTCGGTGACCAGATTGGAGCCAAAAAGCCTTGGTAACAGCAAATCTCGTGGAAAGGACAAAGTCAGCGGTGCAGACCAGCAAGGTCTGAGGGACTCACCCAGCAAGGGTAAGTCAGGGCAGGCCTGGAGCAACCAAGGGAGCCTTTTGGAACTGTAGAAAAGTCAAGCGGCAAGGGATCGCGAAGACACCTCAGGAGGATCCACTCAACATGGGCCCACGGTCACTCGGGACGGGGTAGGCCTCTGATCTTTGGAGGGATCACTGCTAGAGTCTTGGACCACACGTGGCCCAATGCACAGGTCCGTAGAACGTCGTGAAGGGGTTGCACTCGAAAATAGTGCATGGTACCCAGGGATTGCGCTTCCTCGTCACTCGTGGGGTCCACTTGCCTCAGCGTCGCTGGGGACTCACGATGGCCTTGGAGAAGTCAGGAAATCCTCTTCCTAGGCTGCAGGGACTTCGGGCTCCAGCGGGAGCGATGGAGTTTGCGACCGCAGATTGTAGTTGTTGGTGCCTGCCAAGCAGGGGAGTCACTCCTTGACTCCAAGGGAGATTCTTCAGTCTTCCAGAGGTAGTGGAAAGGATTCTTCTTCAGAGCGTCATCCAGGGATATCTAGTTTGCAATGGCAAGGGTTCCCTAACTTATACTGGAAGTAAGGGAGGGACTAGCTCTATGACCCCACCTATGGGAGGGGCAGGGGAGTGGGTGGAGTGTGGCTCAATGGTTAGAGCGGCAGACCCTGAAGCAGAGTTCTGGCCAGGGACCAGGGTTCGATTCCCGCCTCGGCGGGGCTCGGGCTCAATTTCCTCGGACCTGTCTATTCTCGTCTCGGTGCCTATTCTAATCACGGGCCCCACACTGCAACTCTGGGCAATAGGTTGCTTAGCCTCCACACCGGCCCCAACAGCGTTAAGGATGCCTGGCTTCACCCTGGGGGTGCCCAGGAGTGGACACTTCACAGGGAAAGCCAGGAGGGGTTCCACAGCGGTATGAGTATCAGCGCCAGGAAACCGCAAAGGCGACACCGCAAGGTGGCCGTCTGGTGACAGTGCGCTCTATAAGTACCTTGACATTTACATTTACATTTACACCCACTTCCCTTTCTCCAGTTTCGCGCCAGAGCAGGGGCAGGTAGCCCCTGAGCCGGTTTGAACTGGTGTATGCACAGAGGAGCCTACTGCTCCCCCAGTGCAGGACTTCAAAGCACTCTAGGAGTGCACCCACCCAGCCCCAATACACTAAACCCTGTCTGGGAGGTGGTTACACCTCCCTGTGACAGGATACCTATTGTTGGGCTTCCTTCACTGCGAGTTTCGGTCATCAGCAGGAGGGCAGCCCAGTGTCTGTGACTGGTGGCATCCATTTTGTGATGCCGGGGCTCTTCAGGATTCTACTGTGTTTCCACAGTAGGTACATGTCTATCCCTCTAGAAGGGTGGGATCATACTCCCACACCAGTTACTGGTGTGGGTATGATTCCAAAGCGTTTGACATCAAACACAACATGTTTTGATGCAGCCATTGCAAATTTAGCATTCACCGCAAGGTTATAATGCACTTAAGAGTATATGGTTTGACCGCATTCACAAACAGCCCAAGAGAATGGACTCTGAGAGCTGCAGAGGGGCCCCGCTCAGGCAGAGGCACCCCCTTACATGGAAACCAAGCACCCTGCCCTCAGGATTGATAGGGCCTGCTTTAGGGGTGACTGATAGGTTTAAATGTGTGTGCAGGAGAGATATAGGGAACCTATATCTCAGTGAGGAGTGCTAGCACCACCTCACCCAGGCTGCAGTAGCAGGCCTTGGTGTCAGATTTAGTCTGCTTCCCAGTGGTGGCATAATACATGCTTCAGCCCCTGGTAGGCCTGTGAAGTACCTATGTCCTTGGTACCTAAGGTACCATATCCTAGGGACTCATAAGGCACCATATCTTGCCTCTACTTCCGGTGGGATAGTAACGGCCGCCATCTTGCAAGGGTGACGGTCTAGTCTCTGGCCACATCGCGTCCATCACTGCATAAAGGGAGGGAATGGCGCTGATGCGCATTTGATAACATTGTTAGCCGTAACCAGAAGGCTTTTTCATTGCTCTGATATCTGATTTTAGTTCTTGTATTTGATTTTGTCTGTGCACTACGCCGTTCGCTTTTAATATATAGCCTCGCAGTCATTTCATGTGATCGCTATTTCATAGGCAAATGTATCTAGTAATAAGGTTAAAGAAGGATCTCTCACCTTATTTTTAACTTTGTGCCTCTGTGTCTCTAGCGTCTGCTCCCCGGTCCACCACAGCTCGTGCTGATTGTGTGGAGGGAGCGCCGACGCGATATCTTGCCTCTACTTACGGTGGGATAGTAACGGCCGCCATCTTGCAAAGGTGACGGTCTAGTCTCTGGCCACATCGCGTCCATCACTGCATAAAGGGAGGGAATGGCGAAGACGCGCAGCAGACGCGCGCAGCGGGCGGCACGCCAAAGGCAAGCCCGTCTGCGCCCGACACGCAACCAGCGCCAGCTATGCTGCCAGTTTTTTCACCAGAAGAAATATATCTGCGTATAATCTGAAAGAACTGAATATTAGCAAACAATGCGGACACCATATAGATATTAACAACATCAGAGGTCCTATAAGTTGTTGGAAATGTCAGGTACAGATAGTTTTTGATGACCATTCCAAAATAAGGGAACCTGTAAAAGTAGCCTGTCATCAGGCGTCCATCCGAGGGGGCTTAATTAATGCATGCTCTTTAATCAAACATGCTGTAGACATCAAAGAATTGATTTTATGTATCACGGAAACCTGGTTAAAGGAAGACTGTAATCCGGATATTGCGGTCGCCTTGCCCCCAAACTTCACTATGTGTAGGAAAGACAGAGAACCCTCTCCAGGGGAGGGGGAGTAGCCATTATACATAGAGGGATCTTACAATGGAAGACCTTTATCTTGCAAGGGCTGAAAGGAGCAGAAAATATGGGCTTCTGCTGCACTATAAATAACTCCTTTTCCTTTTCTGGGGCCTTCTTATATTGCCCTCCAGGTAACTGCAATCTCTTCCTGGAATCCCTAGGAGATGCTCTTGCTTAGATATTCAAATTTTTCATTGCTTGGAGATGTTAATTTACATTTGGAATGTGATAACAGCCCAGGAGTCTTATCTTTCATGGAAATGGTCACCCTACTTGGCATGAAACAAGTTGTTCAGGGACCAACACATAGAGCAGGACATACGCTGGATGCGGTCTTCAACAATCTTACGTCACTTCAGATAGAAAATCCAATCCCACAGGTGTGGTCTTATCATAGCTTTATTCCTTTTGTCTTTCCAATCCCTAAAAAGGTCTGTGCAGTCATGAACAACAATACGGGTGCACCCAGGCGGAAATGGCATGTATTAGTCTCCAATCCTTCCTTACTAGCAATAGCCCAAGATACGGTTCCAACACTCACGGGGGAACCGGGAGAGGACTCGCACAGGTTCCACAATTGGTTAACATCTATAGGGAATAAATTAGATCCCCCTAAGTGCGTTATTCGTACGACTAAAAGAAAAATCCACAATGATCCCTGGTTTTCAAAATAACTGGAGGAACTTCATTTGCGTTGTAAACAACTGGAACGCAAATGGCAAAGGGGATATGAAGCAACCAATTTGCAAATTTTTTAAACATTTAGGAAACAATATCATTTGGCTATTAAAATAGCTAAAAAAGAATATTTCCACAATCAAATTATTATGGCAAAGCACAACCAAAAAGAAATATTCAAAATTGTAAAATCTTAAAGCTTTACATTCTGAGATTCCTCCGTCCCTTACGCTATGTAACGAAATTGCACTTTACTTTGAAAACAAAATTAAGACCATCCAAAGGATTTTCGAGACTCATAGACCCCGGGATTTATCCGAAGGAAAGGTACTAGACCACAGAATGGACAGTTTTGTCCTTCAAGCGTTCCAAACTGCCTCATTAGCTCAGACTAAAGAGGCAATATTAGCCTGTAAATCAGGTTCTCCATTGGACGCATGCCCCCCGACTTTCTTACATCATATCATCGATGTTGTGAATCCGGTGATTAACAACATCGTGAATTCCTCCCCAGCAACGGGCATAGTACCAGATGAATGGAAATTTGCCATTGTGAAGCCACTTAAGAAAAAACTGAATGTTGATCCATCTAATTTATCCAATTATAGGCCTATATCCCTGCTACCAATTTTGGCTAAGATCACAGAGAGACTAGTTTACAAAGAACTCACTAGCTTTTCCACATTAATCTTTCATCCCTGCCAATCTGGATTCCGCTCAAAACATTCGACCGAATCAGCATTACTCGAGATATCAGACACCCTAAAATTTATAACGGATAGTGGCGGGAAGGCAGTCCTGATCCTTTTGGATCTGTCTGCCGCTTTTGACTCCATCTCGCATAATATCCTGCTAGCCAGATTGAGATCTTGTGGCATTTCTGACCTCGCATTGGCATGGATTACATCTTTCCTGTCAAATAGAAAGAAGGCTGTCTCTTTGGGATCCTTTCTATCGTCAGAACGTACCGTTACTACGGTGTCCCACAGGGGGCTTCTCTTAGTCCACTCCTATTTAATATATACATGGCCCAACTTATTTAGTTGATCACGACTTTTGGGATCGAAATAACATCCTATGCAGAAGACACCCAGCTGATTCTGTCCCTGGAAGAGAAATCCACGAAAGCCGAAGAAAATGTTAAGGCTTGTTTTACGACAGTCATCAAATGGATGAAAAATAACCATCTCTGCTGTAATACTGATAAGACAGAAATCCTTCCAATTGGAAAAAACAACTCCTTCCAACCAAAGGACTGGTGGCCAGATGACACCGCAGCCCCCCCCATCAACGGTAGAGGTTGCAAAAAATCTGGGAGTATGGTTTGACTCTTTCCTTTCTTTCAAACCTCATGTCCTAAAGGTAACAGGGACTTGTTGTGGCCTCATTAAAACTTTGAAAAAATTATTTAACCTGATCCCGCTTGCCGCGAGGAAAACGGTAACAGTGGCTCTTATACTATCGCGGCTAGACTACTGTAATAGCATCCTGGCAGGGATTAACTAAGCTACCCTGAGGAGACTCAAAGTAGTACAGCATGCAGCGGCCAGATTGGTCCTAGGGCTTCCTCGTAGAGCGTCTGCCTCTGCCGCCCTGAAGACTCTTCATTGGCTCCCAATCCATAAAAGAATTTTGTTCAAACTACTGTTGACAACTTTCAGAACATTTCGCCATTTGGGTCCTGTATATCTCTCTACAAGATTCAAACCATATATCACAACAAGGACACTTAGATCTAGCTCCTCAAATCTACTTACAGTGTCTGGCTTCAAATTGTCAATCAAAGGAGGGAAATCAGCAACGGTATTGGGGGCAAAGGCTTGGAATTGAATGCCAAAGGTACTTAGAGCGATCAAACAGGAAGAGCCGTTTAGAAGGGCCCTAACGACTTGGATTTTTGGAATAACAGATGTCTGCTGTTCGGCCCGGATTTAGCTTTTATACTGATATAGCTGACCTTAGTTATCTACAGCGCCAGGCGACTCCGTTAGCAGCGACAGTTGCGCTATATAAGCTACACTTTTCATTTCATTTCACAGTATCCAATCACTAGTGCACCTAATATGCACTCCATGTTGTTTAGAGAGAACAGAGAGGCTGGGGCCCTGATTAGAAGGGTGCCAGCCAGACTATAGCCAGAAACCAGTGTAAACATCAGAAAAAAAGTGGGGGAAACATAAGAGGCAGATCCTACTCTCCTACATGTAGGAATTAAAATAAAGATAATGGGCTAGATTTTCAAAAATAGTTTAGACTTGTCTACACATGCATACAAATGATTATGCTACTTACCAGTATGCATCTGTTCTTGGCATGTAGGGCTGCTGACATTCATATCTGTGCATAGATCGCCGCCTAGTGTTGGGTCCGGATGATTGCACATTGTTGTCCTGGAAGAGTTTTCGAAGTATCACGAGATAGGTGGCTCCTCCCCTGGACTACAGTGCGCATGGGCATCCCCTCCATCCTTAGATTGTTTTTCGCCATTGTGGCATAGATGGAGTGTAATACAGTGAATGATGACCATGCTAACTAGAAATTACTGAATGCTACAGCTGCTACAGGCGCCGGGGAGGAGGATGGGCGATATGAATGTCAGCAGCCCTACATGCCAAGAACAGATGCATACTGGTAAGTAGCATAATCAGTTCGAGGCATGTGGGCTGCTGAATTCATATCTGTGCATAGATTATATAGCAGTCCCTCCGTTTAGCGGCGGCTGCCCGTGCCAGCTGCAGCAGTCTGAAAAAGAGTTTTGAGAACAGCCTGGCCTACAGCAGCCTGCTGTCTTGTGTACATCTACACAGTAGTGTTTGGTAAAGGTATGTATAGTGGACCATGTGGCTGCTCTACATATCTCCTCTAAGGGAATATTTCCCAGGAAAGCCATGGAGGCCCCCAACTTTCGAGTGGAGTGGGCTCTCGGAGGAATCGTTAGTGTGCGCTTAGCTTTTTCAGAGCAAATCTGTATACATTTAACGATCAACCTAGCTATCCCTGCTTTGGAAATGGGGTTGCCCTTGTGCTGCGGGGAAAAGGCAACAAACAGTTGTTTTGTCTTCCTGAAAGTTTGTGTTCTATCAATATAGTACATGAGAGCTCTTCTGATATCAAGGGTGTGGAGCATTCTCTCCGCTACATTCTCGGGATTAGGATAAAACACTGGTAGTTCTATAGATTGGTTCATATGGAACTGCGAAATGACCTTGGGCATGAAAGTAGGGTTGGTGCGTAGCACGACCCAGTTTGCATGAACCTGTATAAATGGCTCCTGAATGGTGAGTGCCTGAAGTTCACCAACTAGACTTAGGGAAGTAATGGCAACGAGGAAAGCTACTTTCCAGGTTAGAAATTGAATCTCACAGGAGTGTAGAGGTTCAAAAGGTGGTCCCATCAGTCTGGTGAGGACCACATTTAGGTTCCAGACTGGTGACGGGGGGTGTCTAGGGGGAATGACCCGTTTGAGGCCCTCCAGGAAAGCTTTGATGGCAGGCACTTTGAAGAGTGAGAGGTGCTGCCTGTTCTGAAGGTAAGCTGCCAATGCGGTTAAATGTATACGGATGGAATTGTATGCTAGATTGCATCTGTATAAGTGTAATAAATAACAGATAATGTTCTGGGTTGACGCATCCAGTGGATTTATGTCATTTTTTTTTACAATACATGACAAATCTCTTCCACTTGGCCGCATAGCATGCTCTGGTAGTGGGTCTCCTTGCCTCCTTGATGATATTCATACAGTCTGGAGGCAAGTTTAGGTAGCCAAATTCTAGGATCTCAGGAGCCAGATCGCCAGGTTCAGCTGTTGCGGATCTGGGTGCTGAATCTCGCCACGGCTCTGCGTTAAAAGAGTGGGTGTGAGCCGTAGCCTTTGATGCGGTACCACGGAGAGTTCCAGAAAAGTGGTGTACCATGGCTGGCGTGCCCACGTTGGAGCAACCAGGATGAGCGTCATCGAGTGTTGCTTGAGCTTGCATGCCACCAGCGGTATTAATGGTGCTGAGGAAAAGCGTACGCAAATTTGCCGGACCAGTTCATCCATATTGCATTGCCTTGCGACTGTGGATGTGGGAACCTGGCGGCAAAGTTTTGGCATTTTGCGTTTTCCCTTGTGGCGAATAGGTCTATCTCTGGATGACCCCACTGTCGGAAGTACGGTTGGAGTACTGATGGATGTATCTCCCACTCGTGCATTTGGTGGCTGTGCCTGCTGAGCAGATCTGCCATCTGGTTGTCTTTGCGCGGGAGGTGTTCCGCCATGAGGAAGATGTTCCTCTGAATGGCCCACTTCCACATGCTCTGAACCAGATGAGACAACTGTGGCGGTTGTGTCCCTCCCTGCTTCTGTATGTAGTACTTGGCGGTCATGTTTTCCGTTCGGATCAACACGACCTTGTTGCACAAGTGTATCTTGAATGCTTTCATTGCAAGGAAGATCGCCATTAGTTCCAAAAGGTTGATGTGCATCCTCCTTTGCTGTGTCGACCATAGTCCCTGCACTGTGTAATGGAGTACGTGAGCTCCCCATCCCTGGAGAGACGCGTCCGCTGTCAGTATGATTTGTGGAACAGGCTCCTGGAACGGTCGGCCCTTGCAAAGGTTTTGTGGATTCCACCAATGCAGAGAGTTGTATGCCCGACCGCTCACCAACACAAGGTCTTTTAACTGTCCGTGGGCCTGATTCCACTGACGTGCCAAGCACTCCTGAAGCGGGCGCATATGTAATCTTGCGTGTGGGACTATGAAGATGCAGGAGGCCATCATGCCTATCAACTGCATAAACACTCTTGCTGGGAGTGAGTTTTGAGGTCTGAATTTCTTTATGAGCAACTGAATGCTGTTGATCCTCACTGAATTTGGTTGCGCCTAGGTACTGCTGTACGTGGTTGGGTTGAAGGTGGGACTTTGGATAATTCAGTGAGAAGCCCAGGCTGTGAAGAAGGTGAATGGTGTGGGACATTTGGCTGGCACAGTGCTGGGCCGACTTTCCCTGGATAAGCCAGTCATCCAGATAAGGATAGACATGTATGTGCTGTCTCCTTAAGTGTGCCGCCACTGTAGCCAGGCACTTGGTGAACACTCTGGGTGCCGTCGTTACCCTGAAAGGGAGGACTCTGAACTGGTAATGCTGATTGAGAACAGTGAACCTGAGATACTTTCTGTGTGAGGGGTGTATGGGTATATGGAAATACGCATCTTTGAGGTCTAATGTTGCGAGAAAGTCTCCCTGACTGAGCAACGGTAGCACTTGTTGCAGAGTGAGCATGTGAAAATGCTCTGACAGAATGTAACGGTTTAGAGGTCTTAGATCTAGTATGGGTCTGAGAGATCCATCCTTTTTGGGGATCAGAAAATACAGTGAGTACACCCCTGATCCTTGTTCCTTTGCAGGCACGAGTTCTATGGCTCCTTTTTGGAGCATACTGAGAACCTCCTGTTGGAATAAGTGCAAGTGCTCTGCGGACATATGACGGTGTCTTGGTGGTATGTTGGGTGGAGTGGACGTGAACTCCAGACAATAACCTTACTGGACAATTTCTCTCACCCACCTGTCTGTAGTAATGGATTCCCAGACTGGCAGGAACCTCTGTAGTCTCCCCCCGACAGGTGTTACGTGGTCGGGGGCAGTGACAAGGCGTCACTGTTTGTTGGTGGCGGAGGACCTGGAGCTGTTGTTTCCTCGGCCTCTGCCTTTGATGTTGTTTCCACGGTATCCACCTCTACTATTCTTGTTATAGGTGGGCTGTGTACCTCCTTTAGTGTACTGCGACTGTTGGGAGTTCTGTGTTTTAGAAGGTCCTCTGTTGCTAGAGCGACGAAAGGACCCACTCCGAAACTGCTGGGATTGCAGAGCCCCCATAGACTTTGCAGTCTCTGTATCTTTTTTGAGTTTCTCTAGGGTGGTGTCAACCTCGGGGCCAAAGAGGGAGTTAGGGTTGACCGGTTGGTTGAGTATAGTTGTTTGTATCTCTGGTTTGAATCCTGAGATTCTCAACCAAGCATGCCTCTTAACATGACGCTGGTGTTGATAGCCCTAGCTGCAGTGTCAGCTGCGTCAAGAGCGCATTTAATGGAAGCGTTACTAATGAGCTTCCCTTCTCTAATAAGTGTCTCCACTCCTTATTTATACTGATCTGGGAGGTGCTGCAGCAGTGTCTCTAGGGTATCATAATGCGCCCTGTCGTATCTAGCGAGAAGTGCCTGAGTGTTGGCAATTCTCCAGATGTTAGCTGCCTGTGCAGCATCTCTCTTTCCCGATGTTTCCAAGACCTTAGACTCCTTGTCGGGGGGAGGAGCATCACCCGTTGTCTGTGAGTTGGCACTCTTCCGAGCATTGGAAACCACCAATGAGTCAATGATCAAACCTTCGACCCAGTCCTGAGGCGGAAGCCGGGAGCTGGAGGTACTCTAAAGTTTTTTAAAACTGTTAATTCTTTTATTTCCTGCTTTGTGTGGTGTCACTGTTTTCTGTGTTTTAAAGAGTACAAACACTCACCTAAGCGCCCCATTGAATCAACGCACAGCTGCCCTTGAGCTGACACGCCCACCTGCGCCTCTCAGCTGCCGCCAATCTCCCAGGCGTGTGCGCTGACTCCGCCCCCTTCAGGCCACGCCCCCTCCCTCCCTTGATATGTGCCTGTATAGGAAGCGCAGCGGACGAGCGCAGCGGGAGCGCCGTTTGCGCGCCGAAGGCGCGCCTAAGGCAAGCCCGTCTGCGCCCGTCATCGCCAAGTCATCGCCTCTCGCCAGACCCCCTGGCCAAATACCATCACCATTTCTTGCCTATGATAGTAAGACGCTCCATAGCTGGAACCCCGGAAGATCCTGTGTAAACATTACGGGTAAGCCCGGTCTTACCTGCTTGCAATGCCATACCTGCAGTTTCTCCACCACCAAACCCCACGCCGTCCGACAGTTTTTAGGTTCGGACAAAATCACCTCCATCACGATACTCCACCTCAATGTCAGATCACTAGTTAAACACCACCTAGAGGTTAACACTCTAATACTGGATGAAAACCCAGATATCCTCTTCCTCTGCGAAACATGGCTTCGCGATGACACCTCCACTATTCCCAATCTTACTCTACCAGACGACTACCGGATGTCGGCCATTAACAGAGAGGATAGAGGAGGCGGTCTCGCTATAATCCACAAAAAAACGCTCTCTTGTTCTTTTGTCAAGGAAAATCTGGTTGATTCTGAATGCGCCAACTTCAAAATCACCATAACTCCCAACTTCACCGTGTCGGGTCTCTACATCTACCGCCCACCTGGCCCCTCTTCAAAATTCATTGAGGCCCTCCTTGACTCAATAACCTCTTTAATCACCAAAAACCCCAATTTCACCATTCTGGGAGACCTTAATCTCCACTTTGATCTACTTAATGACTCCACGATCAAAACGCTCCTCGCAGATCTCTCTGCACTACAACTCAACCCCCTCATCTTCACTTCAACTCACTTAGCCGGCCACATCCTAGACCCTGTCTTCTCCAACTTAGAAGAACTCACCTCAGAGCCACCCCTTCCTATGGGATGGACAGATCATTCCCTTATTAAATTAGCCATCCCGGTCTACAAAAGCAGGCACAACACGGCACCGACCAGCCGTTTAAAAAGACCATGGCATAAACTGTCTCATGATGACCTACACAAGACATTAGGGGATTTTCACCCTGATTCTAACGCTGACATCAACACTAACTACAGCACGTTTCACGAGTGGATCACGAGCGGACTAGACAGTCTTATCCCTGCTAAATGGACAAAAGGTCGTAACTCGCCATCGAACCCCTGGTACAACGACACACTCAAAAAACTACGAAAAGAGTGTAAAAAGGCAGAACGCCTTTGGCGTAGGGAATACAATAAAGAAGAAAAAAGTAAATACCTTCTGCTACAAAAAATGTATCATAAAGCCATCCGTGCTGCACGGACCGCCTTCTACGCCGACAAAATTGAAACTAGTCCCACCCCCGCGAAAGAAATTTTCAAACTCGTACAAGAACTACAGAGCAGTAAAACACCCCCCCCTATGATCTCCTCTGAGCAACAGTGCGAAGAACTTGCTAAGTTCTTCGTTGACAAAGTGCAGAAAATTTACACTTCCTTCCCCCAGCATGACCCTAATACCATTAGCTACCCCTCCGTTTCTCTTAGCTACTCGACTTTGACCTACATCCCAGAAATCTCCAAAGACACTCTTATTACACTCTGCAATAAAGTCAAGTCTGGCTCCCCCGCAGACCCTATGCGCCCGGCCCAATTCCTTGACTCTATCAACTTCTTTCTACCAGCGCTAACCGCCATCCTGAACCTCTCCTTTACTTCAGCGTGTGTACCATCTGCCTGGAAGCAAGCGTGGGTTTCCCCTATCATCAAGAAACCCACCCTAGATCCATCTAAACCGGAGAACTTTCGCCCAATCTCCCTGCTTCCATGGCTTTCCAAACTCGCTGAAGCACATGTTAACAGCGCTCTATCCCAACATATGGTCAATAACAACATTCTGGACCCATCACAAAATGGGTTCAGACCAGGCCATAGTACTGAGTCTGCTCTTTTAGCCACCACAGAGCACCTCCGGACGATCTTGGATGCCGGTCAAGGTGCTGCGCTGATCCTCCTGGATCTCAGCGCGGCCTTTGACACGGTATCCCATGTCATCCTTCTTAAACGTCTGGAAACCTTTGGAGTAACGGGCCATGCCTTGGAGTGGTTCAGATCCTTCCTCAAAAACAGGTCCTTCCGAGTCTCTGCCCCCCCCTTTCTATCTAAACCCCACCCTATTGAACAGGGTGTCCCACAGGGCTCTGCGCTAAGCCCCTCTCTTTTTAATCTTTATGTTCAGCCACTAGCGGCAGTAGCCAAAGAATGGGGCTTGACATTGGTATCGTACGCTGACGATACACAACTGGCCATTGCCCTTTCAGACGGACCTTCCAACCTTTCCTCTAATTTTAAAAACGGACTCTCTGCGGTCGCCCAATGGATGACCACAAACTGTTTACAACTCAACGGCGGAAAAACAGAGGTGCTTCTCCTTGGCAAAAACACCAGCCTTTGGAATGAGCACTGGTGGCCATCCTCCCTTGGTACCATCCCTCCCCCCAAAACCCTAGTGAAAAACTTGGGTGTCTGGATGGACGACTCACTCAACTTTCGAGCTCACACCAAGAAAGTTGCCGGCACCTGCATTGGCTTACTGAGAAGCCTTAGCCATATACTAAATTTCTTTGACGCAAAGACCCGCCAACTCATCATCCAAGCCACCATCCTCTCGCGTCTGGACTATGCCAATGTACTCCTTCTTGGCGCCAACAAATGTGAGTTAGCACGACTCCAACGCGTGCAGAACTCGGCCGCTAGAACTCTGGTCGGCCTTCCCCGCAGATGCTCAGCCAGAGCAACCATCAGGAAACTGCATTGGCTTCCGGTTGACTCCAGAATCAAGTTTAAGACCCTCATCACGACCTTCAAAATTCTCAAACTTAACACTCCCCCTCTGCTTCAACCCCTTCTCACTCCCTATGCGCCGTCACGGAACCTGAGATCTTCCAACCAAAACCTTCTCTGCGTCCCACGCATAAAACTCTGCCGCATGGGCGGACGCTCCTTCAGGTTCCTGGGAGCCAAGATGTGGAACGAACTACCACATCATATTCGCGAGATAGACAACCTATCTGCTTTCCGGAAGGCAGTGAAAACTCTTTTATTCCCTTGCCCGTAAACTTTCCTCCGTCCTCGGACCCTCTAGCTCAGGATCGGATCTGGGTTTCAGCGCCGGGACGCCTCATTGCCGGGGCAGCTGTTGCGCTTCACCAAAACAATAAGATAAGATAAGATAAGATAAAGGCAACTGTCCTTTTATGTAGGCAGGGTCCACTGGAGCTGGCCTATATTTGTTTTTCAATTCTAGGGTTAAGGACTCTCGCCCTAGTGGTCTCCTTAAAAATTTCATTAGCCTGTTTTAGGACCCCCTTGAGCATGGGCAGAGTTTTCACAGATCTTTCTGAAGTAGAGAAGGTATCCATTAGAAAGTCGTCCTCAATAGGATCAGTGTGGAGCTGTACGTCATGATTTTTGGCGGCTCTTTCAATTAAGGCATTGAAAGCAGCAGTGTCCTCTGTAGGAGATGTTTTTGCCACATATGCCTGTGTGTCCGGAGCAGTATGTGTGTCCCCTGCATCCGTATTGTCCACCCAAGGTTGGTTTTGGTCCTCAGGGTCAGTATCCACAGGATAAGTGCCCTCAGCATCACCATCATCTCCAGCATCCGTATCAGAGTGTGCGAGAATGGCTGAGTTTCTGGGGTGCCAAATTGAATATGTTCCACCAGAACTGGTGATGTGGTTCTCTTCTTTTTTAATGGAATCTTGTATGGCTCCATTGGTGTCTCGGTTACGATTTTCCGTTTGTATATGAAAAGTCTGCCAGTGGTGGCGTCGATAAACTGCCGTGGAACCTCATCGTCGTGAGGCACTGCAACAGGTCTCTGTCCCATATGTATTCCTGTTGGTGCATCGACAGTTTTCTTTGGGTCGAGAGCTTCTTGCGGGTCGAGATCCTTCTTTGCGTCGAACATTTTCGGTCGCACCGCTGGTGGGAGGCCGAACTTTATATGCGTCGACACAATGTGAACCGTGCTGACCGTTTTCGGCTGCGGGGCTGCCTTCGCACCAGTTGTGGAAGCCTTGTCGTGGATGCGTAATAACGACTCCGACACCTTCTGCTTGACAAAGGGCGATGGCGTCGTGGATTGGACACGGTCCTTCGACTCCTTCGTTGTGGCATCAAGCCCCGTACCAGATGACGTCTTCTGGACCGGAATAGCGGGATGGGTTGGCTCTCGATGGCCGCCCTCCATATCTGTGTTGACGCTCTTTGGCGCCGATACTTTGGGGTCGGCGACCTTGGCTTTGAGTTTCGGCGCCGCCCTTGGCTCAACGTCCCCATGACCTCTCTTGGCGTCGACAGCCGTCTTTTGTGTCTTCGGCTCCGAGGGCTTCGAGGCCTTGTCGCCGTGGAGAGACTTTTACTTTCGGTTTCGATTTCGGTGCCGTTGCCTTCAGTTTCGATTCTCGTTGATCGAGTGATGGCGCTTTGGATACCGATGGCTCTTTAGGATAGTTCGACGCCGGGCGTTTATGCGGGGCGGAAGAACGAGAGGAATGATCTTGGGTAAGGCCTTGTGGCGATCCCGCGACCTGAGCCTTATCGAGTGCCTCCTTCGGCCCTGTGGCGACCTGAGGGCCTAGCTCATGTTCTGAGCCATCCTCCTCGGCCCCAAGGGCCTCTTCGTCGTCTCCTACCTGTACGACGACGTCATCCTCCTCTTCATCTATTATATGTTCGTCTTCGGCATCATAGTCGGATTCACGCTCCGATGCCGGATCCGACATCTCTCCCTGAACTTCAAGGTCCACGACCTCCTCATCAAGATGTTGTCCGGGTGCGGCGCCGATTTCTGCGCCTCGAGCCGAGCTGCTCGACGAATGTGAAGGGTCTTCTTCGATCAAAACCTGGAGCACGCCATGCAGGTGGCTTCGTCGTGGTTTGGAGAGAGGCACTTGTTGCACACCGGGTGCACGTCGAAGCGAGCATACTTAGCGTTGCAAAGAGGGCAACGCTTGAAGGGGCTATTCGATGTTTTTGATTCCATCGTCGATCTTGATCGGGCCTCGGACGTCGCAGGGCAAAGGCTAACTTCGATGAAACTACTCGGCGCCGAACGAAAACAATACCGACGAATAAAGGCCTAAATACTCTAAGAGCTAAGATTAGGACATCCGAACCCAATGGCGGAAAAAAACTATCTAAGGATGGAGGGGATGCCCATGCGCACTGTAGTCCAGGGGAGGAGCCACCTATCTCGTGATACTTCAAAGACTCTTCCAGGACAACAATGTGCAATCATCCGGACCCAACACTAGGCGGCGATCTATGCACAGATATGAATTCAGCAGCCCACATGCCTCGAACTTAAAGAAACAAAAAAACAAATGCACACACCCTGTTGACAAAACGCATGTGTGTGGATAATGCTTGGTGTGCACATGCAGGTGCCTCAGGTATCAAGGTATGCACTTGAGTAGATATGGGCAGAGTTGTGGGCTGTGATATTCAGCACATATACTACAGAGAGATGTGTGTCAATACAGGCTCTTCCAAGGCTCAGAGCATCTATCACAGAAGGATGCACCCTGATATTGGCTTCCTAGCCCGGACATTACATTATGCCCAACTGGAAAAAGGGCAAGCCAGGCAGCAAGGAGGAATACGTAGGGCAACATGGGGGTAATTTCTGACTCTCACACATCTTTTAGTGGAATATATGATAGCAAATATGAATTTTCTATAATTTCTTCACAAACGTTAATGGAAATTTTGAAAAATGACACTGACACAAAATGTGATTCACCTGTATTTCGTGAGACTTTCCTTGTGAGTGAAAACTTTGTGTAAAAAGTTCTTGAAAGATTACCAATAGAAGACTGGTTTGAACAGAGAATGAAATCGTTGTTACATTTTCTGCACCTACTAGTGTCTCATGGGCAAAAGTTAAATAAAATTGCGGAATGCAAAACAATTTACAAAACAGTGCAAATTTTGCATTTACAGTTTAGATTTTGCCTTGGTCTACTTTATGAAGTCCACCTGCATGGTTTGACAGTTTTGCATTTATAAACAAGGCGTACAAATAGTAAACCAACATTTCAAATACAGGCCATATAAACAACCCATCATGAAATGTGCATAAATCACCCATGTGGGTGAACAGGGATGTGATCTGCTGAACTCATTGAGCCCCTGTCGTCCTATCCACACAAGTGGTTGGAGCCAATCAATAACAAACCTTTGGATGCACACCTGATACTTACTAATTCAACCATAGCCAGTTATCAGAGCACTGTAATACATGCTGAGCTTTCTGGCAGTACTGAGGCACCTTCGTGATTTTGGGGATTTGCCTACTGTGTTAATCACATTATGCCTCCACCTTTATTTAGAGCTAAATATTTGCTTATCCAGCAAACCTATCTTAACAACCTGCATTAGCATATGCCCCACTAAGAGCCCTTGAATCTACTTTATAGGCAGTAAGGCCATGTTTACCTGCTCAGGTCACCATGCTCTGGACTATAGTCATATATAATGCACACACTTTTCCCGCTGTTATTCTGTATTTTTGGACTATCCTAAAATGATATAATTCTTTGTTAGTGTGTTAAAATATACAGAACTTAAACTATGGATTAAGTTTGCATAGCGTTTCTAAATGTGATTTCAGTTTGTGGTGTTCATGCAAAATTAATCTCCAAGTAACAAGTAGTGGCCAAGAATCTAGTTCTGTATTACTCTTTCATAAACTCAAGTATGCTTTTATCAAGACCAAATTCAAAATGAACGCCCTTGGAACTATGCGAAATGTCATCACTAATGAAGACCACAAACCTTCACAGCATTTTTTTTACATTGTTTTGAGACTGTAATAAGACCCACTTTATACTGGGGAATTCTGAATGGTGAGATCTAGAAAAATCGGAAAGCTATTTTTTTCAGGCCACTATGCATACTTACCTGCAATTATTTCACGTAGCTTTGGGTCAAGGTTGACAGTACAAGGCAAGAAGATTTTTACATCTCTGGAGACCAGGACTGGGGTTCGTGAGGATAAAAATACTTCAAAGCTCCTTATATCTCCATCAATTTCAAGTAGTGGTTCTACATCTTTTGTCGTTGGGATATTTTTGGATATTCTGCAGTAAAAAATAAGTATAAATGTCAAGCAAATTGCTGATAACTGAACAGATCATAATTCCATGGTCACTTACTCTCATAAATGGAACTGGAAATGTTTACGTATTTACAGAGCTACGACAAATGACACATAGTATAAGCTGGATTTTTCTCACACTTATTTTGCGAATTTTACTCTTCTTCCAAATTTCGACGATCAAATATTGGCCTTTTGGTCTGAAAAGAAAAATATACTCCATGCTTCAGTGAAGCATGCAAGCTCCTTCACACAATGAAGACACCATACTGTGAGGGGCATTACGTGTATACTGTATAAACAAACACTGACAAAGTCAATAGGTTTTGCCTTTGTGTCCTCTTGGCTTTGACCAGGGTTTTAGCTATGCTGCACGGAATTCCTGATGCTGTGCAGCATTTCGAATAAACAGAAAAAAAGCCTATGCAGCCGACTGCATCATTTTGTAGAAATGTGCACCAAACATGCATGCACCCACATAATTAAGCAAATGTCATTTCCTTTTTGATTACCAATACGAGTTACATCAGTAAACAAAAAATAAGCAACAGTAATGGGTGGGGGGAGGAGAGCACATGTGGGGGGCAGAACACAGGTGGTGGAAGAACGCAGGAAGGGGGAAGCAATACTTATGGCTGAATCACAGAGGGTGGGGGAAGAAACGGGGGGCTATGGAAGCAACACAGAGGCACCTGGGGTGGGGGTCAACACGGAGATTGTGTACGGGGGAAGCAACACAGAGGGAAGCAAACACAGACAGAGCAACATGGAGGTAGAGTGGAAGTGAATGAAAAAGAAGCAACATGTAATTAAATGGTGTGGTACAGCGCCTCAAAGGGTGAAGCAGTATAAAAGTGAAAGTGTGCATAAGAATCGCTCAAATGTCGAAGTTGTTAATTTGATTTAATGCTATGAAATGAAGTGTGGAACTTGGAGAACACAGAGAATAAGGTGAATGCGTGTATTCTCATGAAGTGCTTTTAGACAAGAGAAAAAAGTTTAAGAAAAGCAGATTGTAGAAGGATAAAAGAGAGATGGTGAACAGGTTATGGTCCATGGGATGAACAAAGGCTAGATAGATGGGATAAACCAAATAAAAACATTGAATAGAAAGAAAGAAAATAAGAGTGACAAAATTAAGAGGAAATGGAAAACACTAGACAGCTTCTTATCAGGTCAGCTATCAACATGTCCCCAATAAGTCTTTCAAAACCAGACAGCTGCTCTGTCTGGCATTCTTCCACTGTAAGTGACTATCTCAGAAAAATAAATGTAGCTAGTAACACAGGCTTTAAAATCCATTTGGTGACACTAAATCTTAGAAGCACAACAGTAATAAGGATTACAATGTAGGCCTCAAATGTTCCCTATAAGAAGTAGAGGACAGAAGGGTAGAGTAAAGATGGTACAGTGAAGTCGCTAGCAAAGAAAGTAAGTTCAGCCACATTTTCCATGAAAAATGAACTCTTTTGGTTTCTTTCTGAATTGGAGCCATTAGATTAAAAATCATGAAACCTAGACCAGGCCAAGCATAAACCTCTAAGCCTAGGCATGCAGATCTAACCGGGGAAAAACTTTAACGTGGGGTTGGTGGCGTTTGGTGGGGCGGAAATGGGTTGAGGGGCATGAAAAATGTATTTCCTTGAGGAAATGTGCTCTCCACTACAAGAAAATCAACTGAATGCATTTAGACCAAATACGGTATCAAAGTAGAACTTCACTCGGATGCACAATATCTGCGAGTTCCATCAATAACGCTTTCCTGGCAGTTGTGCACAGGCCATGCATAGAACAACAAGGCAGATGGGTGTATACGGTAGGACAGAACGCAAAGGTGGTAGCACTGCATCTAGCCACAAATGTTCCTTTAAAAAGAAGCTCAGATATCAGAACTTCAGCAGGCAAAAGGGCTGAGGTAGAGGGTAGAGTGGAGTTCACCTGGTGCAACAGGACCTACCTTATTTAGATATCACATTTGCTATGAGAAAGGGATTAGAGAGTAGACATCAGTAGGTAGAAGGAGATGTACATAACATGGCTTGAATGGCGGCAGTGCAGAGGATTGATATTATGCCTAGGTATCTATATTATTTTCAGAGTCTCCAGGTGCGGATTCTGACGAGAACACTCTGCAGCTCCAATTATTCTTTGTGTGGGAGGGGAAAAAAGGTGAGTCACAAGACAAACACTCATGGCTCCCAAACGTTTAGGTGAAGGAATTGCCTAGATACTACATAGTGACCAAAATTTAAGTCCAGGTTGAGATTATTGGTAAGTATAAAACCGACGACCCGAAAGTTGTAATACTAGGAGGACACAAAATGGGAGGCAGCTCAGGTATGCAATGTGGAACCCTATGTCACCATTTAGTAACAGTAGGGAAGTTGGTTGTAGCTAGTCTTTGCAGGAGTAAACAACAACTCATGGTATACGGAGGGAGAAGAGTGTAGTTTAAAAAGCTCTGATTGAACATTATTTTGAACGTTTATATTTTATTGTGTTATGTTGATCTTCCAAACCAAATAAGTTTTTAAAAAAATGGAATAACCCAATGTAAATCTCTGTAGCACTCATTGACTCTAAATTACTTTGCGGCAGTTTAAAAAAGTGCTCATATTGGTCTGCGGCTGTGAGACCACAGTGAGCAAAAGTTTTGAAAACGCTCCCAAACTTCTTTTGGTGTCCAAACTACCACAGGAGAACATTTTTAAGGCCCCACCCCCAAGCACTTTAAAGGGAGAAATAAGAGGCTCTCAGGGTGTCAGGGAGAAGGCAATGGCAAAGTCCAGTCTAGGTCCAGCTGCCACTAGTCAGCTCGGATCTGTCACAGAAATGTCCTCTTCAGCTTTTTTTATGTTATTGAAACAATCTTGGGGTTCAGTCTTATGATCCCTGGAAGATGTTTCTGTCCGTGGATTTCAAGTGGAAAAGGGTATTACCTCCTCAGTTTCTTCTCACAGATGACAAGAGCAGCAGGTTCAGCTCACCTCGTATTCTTCTACAAGTCCACCAGTGTTCTGATGTGGTGCCTCGGGATGTCATATTTATGCTTGGCACTAGCTAGTGGGTGGGGAGGACTCCTAGGCACACTCACCCAGCTCTGAGGGCTGGGTGAGTGTGTGTGTGTTTGTGTGTAACAGACAGAGATCACCAGTGCCCTCTCAATTCCAATACTAATGTCCAGTTTGAAGCAGGGACTGTACTCCGACAAACCAGGGACAGACGTCTGTTTCAGCAACCAGAGTGGCAACATGCAAGAATTGTTTTGGCAACCTGTTGTATCCCTTTCAAGTGCTTTCAGGGTGTTTCATGTGACTCAACAGACCGGTCAGGTAGGATACGAAACAGATGTCACAGGATGCTCACAGCACCACCATGAATATTATGTGGAGTTCAAAGGAGTCATCTCCGCCCATTCAGGTCAGTCTTTTTTTTGCTACTGAGAGGCATTTCACACCTATTCCCAGGGGCTGAGCACAGGATGTGAGAAGCTGGAAGGGTAAATACAAATTAGACTCCAGGAGCTTCAAAGTTAATTTTCCTTAATAATTATTACAAATCATACATCACTAGTGAAATAGATTTTAATAACCATTATAAATAGTTGTTTAATTATTTTTCTAGCTGTACCATTCCCAAGATATAGTAATAGTATTTTAATCCCTACTCTGGTTTTCTACATAGGACAGCTAGGCCTGTCGCAGTGAAAATGTCAAAATAGTTTTTAGGTCTTTGCTACTGTAGGGACATGTTAACATACATTTGCTACATGTCCCACTTTTAAATACCACGCACCCTACCGTATGGGCAACAAGGCCTCCTTACTAATATTTAAAAGGGACGTTTCTACCTGTTATAACGAACAAGTTACTGATCTTCGATAACACCTCATATGGTAGAGACTTTATATAGCCACAGATTCCTTACCTTAGAATCATCCCCAGCGTCCGACTGAATCCAGAATTTTTTGTGAGCAGTAACTCTGTGCGCCGGTAGGTGGCATCGTTCGGCTCCACATGGTGTAGTCGGCGTTATCCGTGCACCACCCCAGGAGCTGACGTCAGTTTCTTTTCGCGACTGTCCACACAAGGAGTGCGGAGCCACAAACAACACTGACCAATGGTGTGGAAAACTATGGTCCTGAAAGGGGAAAGCCCTGTCCCTAGAAATCTGTTTACAGAGCAGGGAGTAGGGGTGAGTTGGTAAGGAAACTGAAGCTAGATATAGTCTCTACCAGATAAAGCGTTGCCAAAGGTAAGTAACTTGCTCACCCAATAGAGACTTCCAGCCACAGATTCCTTCCCTTAGAATGGATACCCAAGCAATACCTCCCCAGAGGTGGGTCTGCGAAACAATTTCACACCAAAAAGTTTTGCAGTACTGAACAGGCAAAGTGCACGTCCCAATGGACCTAACTGTCCAGGCAGTAGTATTTTGTGAACATGTGCAGAGAGGTCCACATTGCTGCCTGGCAGATGTCCAGGACTGTGACTCCATGTGCTAACACACCTTGGCCCTGGTGGAATGAGCATGCTAGCACTCAGGGGGCTGCTACTTGGCTAATGAGTAGCATATCTTAATACAGAGCACAATTAATCAAGAGATGGTCCACTTCTGGACAGCCCTTTCCTTCTTCACTCCGACATACACCACAAAGAATTGGTCATACTCCCGAAACTCTTTTGTGTTGTCAAGGAAGAACAATAACGCTGTTTTTGGGTCCAGATGTTTAAGTCGCTCCTCTTCCTATGGGGGGATGTGGCGGAGCGTAAAAAGTAGGCAGGGTGCTGGACTGGCCTATATGAATGGGAGCGACAACTTTTGGAAGAAAGAAGGCTCTAGTGCAAAGAACCAGCTTTTCTGGGTAGATGGTGAGGTACGGAGGCTTTGATGACAAAGACTGAGGCTCACAAACCCTCCAGGCAGATGTTATGGATTAAGGTCCCACTGAAGCATGATGAATAGCGAAGCGGGAACATGTGCTGCGAACCTTTCAAGAACTAGGGGATTTGAAGAGGGATGGCTGATCAGGTAACCACAGAAATGATGAGATGGCGCAAATATCGCCCTTTAGGATGCCCAGAGCAGAGCCCTGCCCGGCAAAAGAAAGGATAAAGAGAAAGACTGGAGGGAGGGGAACAGAAAGAGGGTCAATCCTGATTTTCTGCATCCCATGACAAACACTTACCCCTGCGGCAGACTTAAACATTCTTGGTGGAGGGATGCCTGGCAGTCAAGATAACAGTGCAGACTTTGGCCGGAAGCTCGAAAGCTGTCAACTGTCACTGCTCAATCTCTACACATAAAGGAAGAGTGTTGATAGGTTCCGTTGGTGATCCCTCCCCTGCTGCTGCGACAGATGATCTGCCGAAAAAGCAGCCTGATCAGAGGACTGATGGCCATGCTCAACAGCTCAGGATACCCAACTCTCTGAACCCAGTCCAGAGCCACAAGAAGGACTAGGACCTGGTTGTTCCCGATATATAAATTTAAAATAAACAGTTAAAAATAGGTTTAAAATTATAAGTAATAAAAAAAAATATATATATACATATACAATATAATATATATATACTTAATATTTACAATTAATTATTGTAATAACTTATAAATTGTTAAAAAACATTTGATAAATACATACAATATAAATAAAAATATATATAACAAATAAAAAAAAAATCTTAAATAAAGTATACCCTACATTAACTAAAACAGTAAATATTGGATAGCGTAGGGGTAAAAATTACTATTCCCACTCCAGAGAGTGCAACAGTAGGGAAAGTGTTGGATAGCGTAGGGGTAAAAATTACTATTCCAACACCACAGAGTGCAACAGTAGGCAAAGTGTTGGATAGCGTAGAGGTTAAAATTACTATTCCAACTCCAGAGAGTGCAACAGTAGGGAAAGTGTTGGATAGCGTAGGGGTTAAAATTACTATTTCAACTCCAGAGAGTGCAACAGTAGGGAAAGTGTTAGATAGCGTAGGGGTAAAAATAACTTACTAATAATTACAATCATTTTTTTTAAATAAATGATTTAATTATTAAATAACAATTAATTAATTAACAATACCAACAAGTACTTAAAAATTATTACCAATTAATAATAATTAGGGCTCCCGGTTTCCGTTTAAACGGATTTTTACATATAAATACAGACGGAAAACAATTTTTCCTTTGTCTGTATTTATATGTAAAAACTGCAAAATACTAGTACATTTTGCCTGGCAGCCGTGCTTCAGCCCAGAGTTGCCAATCCCCTGTTTCTTTTGTTGCTGCCCCAGCCCTTCTTTTGAATTCAGCATCTGTTCCGCAAGTGTATTTCTGTGGCCTCAGGGGACAGATTAATGGCGCGCAACGCCATTGGGTTCAAAGAGCTTCAGACCTCCTCCCCCGTCGTGTGTGTCAGCTCGGCTGAGACAGTTTCCCCGGCACAAACACAGCCACACCCGAGTACTTCACAGGTCTTTAAAAGACCAATTATTTGCTAACGCGACTTTGTTGTGTTTTCTCACCTCTTCTAAGTGTCCCTGCATCTCCGCTCTGCATATTGCTGGGAGAATCAAACCCCCACCCCAGTAGCCCCACCCCGAAATTTGGCTCTAATTGCACCTCTGTGTCAGGTAGTATGTGTCCGCACTGCTTAGATTTGAAAGCTAGCACAGCACTTCTTGGCAGGATGCAGCGCTGTAATGAGTATCATTCCTTCTCAGTAGCAAACGGCTCCTCTGGGATAGAGCATAAGCTTACCTCTGTATTAGACTTCCACTTCGACTAGCACCACCAGATTTTCATCTGAACTCACTTCCAAATGTTTTTGAAGTCTAGTACAACACCTGTTATGATATATTCTGTAAGGTAGTTCAGCGGGATGAGTGCCTGCTCCATAGATAACCAGCAGTGCAACAATCTGAATCGAGACAGGGCGAACAGCATTTGTTATTCTTGTGAGGGGGTTGTAACGAGCGTCATCTGAATGTACAGCATAATTTATAATATCGATTTTTTTTTTTTTACAGCACAAAGGAGGCAAAACTATTTCAATATAATCACTAGTGCATTATTTTGCTACCCATGCCTGTATTGATCAATGATATACAATGATAATTAGAAGCGTCAACCGGGTCGACCACATTTTTGCATTCTGCGAACAGCAGGAGACGTTTTAATTCAGCCAGTAAGCCAATATGGTAGTGAACAGGTAGCGCTAGGTGAAAGGAATTAAATCATTAATAATAATTGTAATGTATACAATGAAACGCGTGTTTAATGTGCATGCCTATGTCCTGGCATTTTCATTAGTGTTTTTTGTGTCCCTCAGCGCTCTGAGTTTGTTCACTACCCGCTGTAAATTACGCCCTCGGCCTCCGCTTTATAAATGGGTAAATCAGCTCTGTCCCATTAGGAAGCTAATTCATGTGAGGGGTTATCAGCTATACATGTTGTGCATTCGGTTTCATGAGCTTATTTTCTTGTTCTTTGCTTACTGTGAATAATGCAGCTCTGCCCACGGGCCTCCAATCATGTTACAGAGTAGGATTGTAAGGCCATGGCCATTTTAAATGTCACCTTAAGATACATGGTCATAAAACAGTTACAACGACCAGGTAACAGCATTGTAAATTATGGGCATAATCTACACAGTTACACATTTCACTAGCAGTTGGACGCTGGCTCTTGCTGGCAATTTCAATGTTCTGGGTCTGCAACAACTAGTCCTAGATCCCACTCTTGAAGCTGGATGCACACTTAACCCCATGTCTGTCTGCGGCCTGGTGGCTTGTGGTGTCCCTTTTGCATTGTGATCGGTGTGTGTTGAGTTCGTTGCCATTTAGTTTGTGGTTCCCTCGGCTCTTGTGTCCGTGTACAAGCAGTTGCACATGTGTTTTTGGGGACTGAAATAAATGTGGAAAAATACTAGCTGTAGCGTCGTCTTTAGCTTGTGGCAAAAATAAATGCGGATAAATACAGACGGAAATGGTAAAAAAATAAATACCATAAAACCGGGAGCCCTAATAATAATTAACAATTAAATTGATACATACAATTAAATAATAATTATAAACAATTACCAAATAATAAAATAAAAAATAATTAATTTCCAATACCAAAAAACAATTAGAAAATATTTAGCAATTAATAATTAACAAATTATTGATGAATACCAATACATATTAATTAATTTCAATTATCAATTATTAATTAATGAACAAATGAATTCCCAAAACATAGAAATATTAATTATTAAAAAGTTATTACCAAATAATTAATTATCAATACTCGCCGGCGGAGAACTAGAAGGTGGACTCGCCGGCGGGGAACTAGTAGGGGCCCCTCACCGAACTCACAGGGCCCAAAGGCGTGCCAGTGGGGACGGGCCACCCAAATATGAGGCACATGGCCTCATAAAACTGTCAAAGGTGGGAGTCGCACCACCTCCTTGAAACTCAGGGAGGAGCGGTGCCAGCCCAGGCACAGGCTCAACCACGGAGCCAGGCCTCGAATGATGACACTCTCTCTTCTTGTCTCAAGACTGCTACGGACGGGATGAAGTTGAATACCTCTTCAACCTCTTGTTCTTTTAGAACTTACCCTAATGCCCGGATGACTTGGAGTGTGACGAGTATCTTGGGCACTTCAACCGATCCTGTTTGAGAGGAAAGTCGCGGGATCGAGACCGTTGCAAGATCACATGTTGGGTGGCAAGGAGCTTGAGGAACCACTCCCTCAAGGCCTTGAGGTGCATGGCACGGCAATTGGCACAGGCCTTCATTTCATGGTCGTGCTCCAGGCACTAGAAGCAAACAAGGTGCAGGGCCGTCAATGACATCAGGCGATGACAGGCGCCCCAGAGTTTGAAGCCGGCCTTCCAAGTGGACATCCCTGCCCCACCAGGAGAAGATCTCTCAAAAAAGACTTAGACAAAAAGTCGAAAAAAGGTCAGTCAAAAATTGAATGGGGATCTGCGCTGACTGGCGTGGAAAGAAAAGGACCGATTCAGCACGCGGGGCGGCACCTATATAAGCACTGCACACATCACTTCAGACAACACCACAGTGCTCACAAAAACATTCCGCATCCAGGCTGACGCCTGGGAATAATTGTAAGGTTTGGAATCTGTGGCTAGAAGTCTCTACGAGATGGGCTATTTTAACAGTTCGCACTGCAGTCATGCCATAATCGTAAGCCTGAAGACGTTTTCTTGTCATACTAGTGGCAGGCATTATAGGTACTGCAGTCTAAAGGAGATGTCTAACTTGTCATGCCATATACTATGGCATTACAGAAATGTTTAATAAGCCAATGAGGTATTAGCCATTTTCTGCATTTTAGGGGTCAGATCACAAACATGGGGCACCAGACAGCGGTGACTCAGTGTGTAGACTTTAAAAACCATCAATAAAATTCAGCAACAAATGGGGTTGTCTAAACAAAATAGGCATTTTGTTACAATATTAGTAGTGTTTAAAGTGTGCTTTGCATTCTGGACCTCATGTTAACCTTGTTGTGTTTTGTTTTGTATTATTTTGGCCTTGCTTTACAGCACCTTTATTTTTATAATACTTTAGGTGTTCCAGATTAGGTATAATTCTGTATAAGTATTAGAAGTATTGCCCACTTTGCCACATCAGTTTGGACCCAGCCATATGCAAATTAGTCTTGACCCTGCTTCTCGACCCTTCTCCTCGTGGGAACAGTCCAGCTCGAACTGCCAGGTCCTCCTTGAATCGGAACACAAGCAACCTAGGACAGTTTTCGCCCTAGTTAGGGTTCTTCAGCCAGGTACAGCTTGGTTCTGGTAGCACAGTGAACCTGGGAGGATCTGGCCTGTCAGTTGGGGCTGGACAGTTCCCATGAGAAGCAGGTTCAACACTGATTTGCATATGGCTGGGTCCAAACTGAGGTGGAATGGAGGGTAAATAAACAATGGATTGGGATGTGGCCCAAGTGATTGCTAGTGTCTGAGATTAATTGAAGAATCCCATGGAGGACGGAAAGGGCAAAATGCCCAACTTGACGTACCTGATACACAAAATGCCCATCTCAATGGACCTGACTGTCTAAGCAGTGGTGCTTTGTGATCGTGTGGAGTGACAGCCAGACACCCAGGACACGTACCCTGCAAGCCAAAACAGTAGCAGCAGCCTTGGCCCTGGTAGAATGGGCCCTCAAGACCTTAGGAGGCTGCTACTTAGCTAAGGCCTAGCAGATCTTAATGCAGAGTACAATCTATCAAGAGATGGTCTGCTTCTGCACAGCAAGGCCCTTCTTTGCTCCAGTAAATCAGGCTAATCGTCCACCTGATGGTCTTTGGTGCGATCAATGTAAAGAGAGAGAGCTCTCTTCGGTTCCAAGCAATGGAGTCTCTACTCCACCTTAGAAAAATGAGGTGCAACTAAAATAGTAGGCAGATTGATGCTCTGACTGAGAAGAACTTTCGGCAGGAATGTGCCACGCATCCGAAGGACCAGTTTCTCAGGGAAAAAAGCTAGTGTACAGAGGGTGAACCAAGAAAGCGCGAAGCTCACTGACCCTCCTAACCGATGTAATGGGTACTAGAAAAACTGTTTTAATAGTCAACAGCAGTGGGGGCATGGCTTGAATGGTGAGGTGTATGGCAGCGTAACTATGCTGCTCCCACCGTCGCGGATTGCAATTGAACGATAGTATGACCTGCAGCTCTCCTCATGTAAAGAAACCGACAGATCCGAGTGTCAGAAGATTGCAGGCACCCTGGAGGCTCATTTATCAGTAGAATTACTGGCACCTTCCTGAAAATATCATCGCTAAGTGTCAGACTCTTCGTAACAAGCGCGCACTGGTAAGCAAACTGACCGCCAGACTGGACGAAACCAGGCACTGACACTTGGACACGCTGGAGCAGGAATTGGCAAGTAATCTTGGTTTTATGAAATTACTGCTCCGAAGGAGGGTCACCTAAAATCTACCAGCTAGCAACCAATGCTTCTCTGGTTTGGAGTCTGTCTCATCTCACCTTGCCAGACTTTAAGATGGCAGCCTACCAGAAGGTACTCTAGAATCCCTGTAGTCATCAATCTCTTGTTATCCTAGACCCCTACATATGCTCATTGCTAAATCATAAGACATTATGAACACTCTTGGTCTAAACTATGCTGGTCCCTGACTCTTCATGACAGACTGTGATTTAATCCAAGCATCACTACTTGAGCTGCTGGTCCCTGACTCTTCAAGTCTGGCTGTGATTCAATCCAAACATCACTATTTGAGAGCATAAGTCCCCCTGGCCTTTATAGTCTATACATGTTGCTACTTTCACCAGTAACTGATCTTGGTTTTACACCCTTGCTTCAGACGCTAAACGATTTGCAAATAGGTACCTCTGTTTACTGGTCTCTTGTTTTTGGGGCTCTACAGCTCGAATGCTGATTTCTCTATCTGTCTGCTAACAAGTGTGGCCTACAAACTCCACATGCTCTATCTACATATTCACTGCCTCCGCTCTTAACATCATCTGTAACCAAGCTGAGTTCTGTGCCTGTTATCCCTAATCTTGACTCAGAATCAGCCTGGGTGTACCATAAAATATATTTCTTCTGGCAAAACCATGGAAGAAAAAGAAATCAAACCAAGCCACAAATGCTCCAAAGCAGAGCCAAAGCTTCCCGACTCGGCTATTAAAAGGAAAGCAGACATAAACAACACTATGGATATTATCCTTAAAACACTCACTGAGGTACATGACTTGGCTAAGTCCACCAATGCCAACATGGATATGATGCAACTGGAACTGTGCGCTATCAGAGCTGACATTAACACTATTTGTGCCAAAATGGGTGATGCAGAAGCGCAAATCATCTCCCTGGAAGACAAAACTGCTCTCTCAAGCAAGGATATCCAGAAACTACAGATCACAACCTGAAACCTACAAATGGATAAAGCCGAGCTGGAAGACAGAAACCGCATAGGGAACTTACCTATTTATAGAGAGCCCAAAGGGTCTGAGGACTCGTCAGACTCTTGCATTGCCTTTTTGGACAGATGGATACCACAAATGAAAGACTTACCTTTCAAGAAAGACTTTGAACTGGAAAGAGCACATCGCATCCCATCGTTTAAACCTGACAACAGGAATATTACACGCCAGAATGTCTGCCGTCGTCTAAGATACCAGCATACAGAACGAATCCTCTGTCATACGCATAAATATAACAATATAATGTGGAACGGCCATAAAATATTTATCTCGCAGGATTACTCTAAGCCTACAGTGGATGCCAGAAAGGGTTTTCTTGCCCTTAGACCCAGACTTGCTTAATCTTCAGTTCTCCTTCATCGGTCTAACGAAATTCAAAGTTCTTGGTGATGGAAGACACTGTATCTTAAGCGACTTCAGAATCTAAAATCTTTTCTAGATGAAAGGGATGGTATTTTAATGGACATCCATCAAACATCTTCCACCAATCTAAAGTAATGAAACTCTGCAAGTGCCTTAATTCACACCAATATACTATGTTACATGTCTGCTTAGCTGTTAGGAACTGTTGCTCTTTCTGCTGACACAGCTTAGGATTGCCTATACACTCTGCCTACTTTGAGTCCTTTGCAAGCGTTAAAAATGCATTACAGGTTTTTGCTTTACTGGTTTTAATCTACGGGTTGTTCACGGTTTTACATGTATGGTACCTGTTTTTCAAAACTTTGACATAGGACACCACCTGTTTCTCTACTCATATGTTTCACCATTACAGAATTGAGATTTCCCTATTCCTGCAATTCTTACCCGGCAGCAATAAGGGGTTCCTACATTCCAATATATTCCTCAGCTTTACTGGTTGCCTTCCCATGATCCCATAACCAATTCATGGTCTCCTGTTGACAGCCTTCATTGGCGCGCTCTACTTCTGCCATCAATGGTCTCCTGCAGTAAACACGAGAGAAGACCCACTCTCGTCCTAGCATGTTTTCTTTCCTAGACCCATAACTGTGACATTGTAAAATTATTCTAGTTGGGTGCCACTGTTAGTCTTAGCTGTTTACTTGCACTCTGATTCCAAAACCTTTGTGACTTCTGTTATTTTCCTGTTTGCGACCTACTGCTTCATCATTTGTTATGTTAATCATTGGAATGCAGTTACAGTTGGTTATCCTGCTGTCGCGTCCCTCACATTCAATGTTCAGGGTTGGTAGGGGGAGGAGGGGGGGGATTAGGGTACGGAATCGTTTCTTTTTTTGGTTGTATTCAGTTATATTTTCATGTACTTTTTTCTGTTACACCTGACAATTTGTGTGGCTTGATACTCCACATCTGTCCCTTGATGATGTCTACTCCTTGGTGATAAATCTCCTTCACCCACATTCCCAGAGGGAGATCATTGACATGTCTGCACCCCAAAAGCTTCTTGCTACAGGCAAGAAGGTTATGTTTTAAGATCAATGACCAATTTGGCCATTCTTACTGCAGGCACATTTCAAGTACTCCGCTCCTAAATCTCATAACCATATTCATACTCCTACAACATGACCAACAACCTCCTAGCTGGGAATTTAAAATGAGTCTCCCGAAATGTCAGGGGGCTCAACCATCCAGTTAAGTGCAAGAAAACTGCCTTTATAAACTCAAAGCTGATGTACTCCTACTACAGGGAACCAAGATTACCCACAAAGAAATGTCATCATTTGGGAGGAACTGGATTAGCGACGCCCTGTGCTTTCTTGCCAACAATAAGAAGAGATGGGTGGTAACGCTGATTACTAAAGAATCAATCCTATCTGTTGACTCTCACATAACAGATGATAAGGGAAGATGGATCGTGACAAAAATATTCAAAAACACTAATTGCTTCCACGTCCTCAATGTGTACGGCCCAAAAATTGATGATCCGGAGTTCTGTGGCTCTCTGGCGACTCCTCTACGCCAAGTTCCTACCGATGGTTCTACTCGACTCTACCCTCTCCATGACTAAGCAGGTCAACGCCGTCTCCTCCTCCTGCTTCAACACCCTCCGCATGCTTCGCAGGATCTTCAAGTGGATCCCCACCGAAACAAGGACGGTCACCCAGGCCCTCGTCAGCAGTAGACTGTACTACAGAAATGCAATCTACGCAGGAGCCCCGGCCAAACTCCTCCGCACGCCTGATCCTCGACATCCCTCGCCGCAGCCACATCACACCCCACCTGAGAGACCTGCACTGGCTCCCTGTTAACAAGAGGATAACCTTCAAACTCCTCACCCACGCACACAAGGCACTCCACAACACCGGACCAACGTACCTCAACAGCCGACTCAGCCTCTACACCCCCACCCGCCAGCTCCGCTCCGCATACCGCACCCTCGCCACCGTCCCCCGCATCCGAAGAGCAACCGGTGGCGGCAGATCATTCTCCCACCTCGCCGCCAAGACATTGAATACCCTCCCCATCCGCCTACGGCAGACCGAAGACCCTCAGAAGACTTCTCAAGACCTGGCTCTTCGAACCGTAGCAGCTTCCACCCACCCCCCCCCCCCCAGCGTCTTGAGACCCTCGCAGGTGTGTAGTGTGCTTTACAAATGCCATGATTGATTGATTGATGGTTTAATTATCATGGAAGGAGACCTTAATCTCCCCATGGATGTTACCATTGACTGACAATCCAATACTTCATTTCAACCCTCTAAATCACACAATTCACTTCTTAAACTGTGCTCTAGATTAAATCTACATGACTCTTGGAGACTGCAACACCCTGATACCAGGGAATATACCTTCTTTTCCAATCTATGCAAATCCTACTCAAGAATTGACTACTTGCTGATATCTAAAGCACACGCACATCTAATTGACCAAACAGACATTCAACCAAGACTAGTTTCCGATCACTCCGCAGTTACCCTATCTCTTATTGGAACCAATGCAAGACTAACTTTGGAGGCTCAATGATCAACCAATTAAAGATGCAGCATACAGATACTTTATACTAAACTATCTTAAAGAAAACTTTGCCTCAGATACTTCTCCCTCCACCAATTGGGATGCACTCAAACTTAGAAAGAGGCACTAGCAAGGCTGTCTCTCTATACATCTTCACTCTTGAGCCCTTACTCCATAATATTCAGATTAACACCTCCATCGACAGTGTTTCTTTTAATAAAACCACAGTGACGGTGGTGGCCTACGCCAACGATATTTTAATCATGACTGAAAATGCAGATCAGTCAATCCCCCTGTTTGCTGCAGACCATAGACAAATATGCCCTAGTTGCAGGCTATAAGTTCAATAAGGTCAGATCCGAAGTCAAGGGTTTAAATAATCTCTGCACTAGTGACTTTTTAAACTCTGCAGGGCTGTCCTGGCAACACCATTTCATAAAATAGTTGGGTCTAGAATTTGGCTCGGACCTACTAGAACCGCTCCACCACAATGAAAACCAAACGCTAAAGAAAACTGAAATTCCACTGGATGGATGGAACCACAAATTCATCGCTTGGTAGGGCAGCATTAAGACTATCAAAATCATGATCAGCCTGATAGTCAATTGCCTCATAAGCATACTGCCTTTAGTACTAACTGATTAATTCCACCACAGACTTAACAAGTTGCTAACAAAATGTATATGGCTGAACAAACGCTAAGAATTTCCATTACAAAAGTGCACCTCCCCATGAATCTGGGAGGAGCTAACCTGGCCGTTTTCAGAAATTACCAAACTGCCTTCTTAGCCAGGCAAGCTCTCTATGGTTTACCCAAACATCTGAATTATACCCCGCACATGACTATTAATTTGGAAGGATATTCTAGGAGATCTGCACCCCATAAGGCTTCTAAATATCAAAACAAGATCCCACCCACCAGCCAAATCTATGTTTAACAATACAAGAGCTCTCTTGAGGATTGACTGACTATTAGAGACCCCAACTGCCCGTTCTAACCTGAACTCTCTTTGGCATAACCCAAATATCAAACTTGAAGGGGAACCTATATTTTGGTGTTTATGGGCATCTAAGGATATCCACTTTTTGAAACATTTAGACACACAGCAAGCCCCTCTTTCCTTCAGAGAACTACAACAACAATATTATCTATTAGATGCAGACTTCTATGACTTCCTCAAGCTCAAAGTCAGTTTGTCTAAACCTAAATGCCCCAATGGGGAACCCTCTCTTAAGATCATCCCCTCCTTTAATAAAACCATCCACCTATCCTCCAAGTTCTATCACCTTCTTACGCCTGAAACTACAAATTTGACATCAAAACTTCTGGAAAAATGGGCCGTACTGGGGCTATCTCTTGGACACTTGAGGCCTAATTTGGAAATCAGCTGTCTCTCATAAAATTTCCCTCTCTCTATCCTAAACAAAATACTGGCTCCTGTACAGGACATTCTGGACCCCATCACGACTTTATAAGATGTCTCTTAGAGAGGACCCAATGTGTTGGAACTGTAATAAAGCCTCTGGGGATCGCCCTCATTTAATTTTCTACTGTAGCACTGTTTCTCATTTCCGGGACTGCACATACTATTTTATCCGAATTCTATTTGGGGTACATCTGAAAAGGGACTTTGTCTCACTTTTTCAAGTCTTCCTTGCCCTACAACTCAAGACACATAATGATAGTCTCTTGTATAGGCATATTGTCTGCAGCCTCTAAGTCCGGCCTCAGTATCTGGAAAAATACAGCAGCTACCTTGTTTCGATCCTGGCTAAACTAGGTTGCTTACATAAGGGGTGCCGATGAAATCACTATTCAAAACTCCCCCTGGAGACCACAGACCGGATCAGTTTGATAACTACTTTGCCAATACCAAACCACCAAGAGTCCCTAAACACACCAATGAACGGCCTAATAGCCATTACCTACCTTGAATTCCTCTCGTCCGTCACCAGACTGTTGCCTTCTCAAAGGTATGCATATTGCTGATTATACAGGTTTGTCATGCCTGCAGCTGTAAATATCCTGGCCCACTTTATACTCTTTGTTTTTATTTCACGTTCAGGATTTGGTTTGATTTACCTTATGTTTGGTTTTCCTTCTGTTCCCCCTACAATGTGTTAATCAATCTTGTACATGAGAATATTCACTGTACCTGCCTACTTCGACATGCATTTAGCATTACTTGTTTCCTTTTTGTTTCTGTGGCACAAAACCCCCCAAAATTATTTGAAATTAAAAAAAAAAATAGTCAAGAGCCACAGAGACAGAGAACAGCTGTGTAGAGGCCGACACATGAGAAACGTGAGGACCAGACTGGAGGTCAAATTGGGGCATGGCGAACAGGGTAGGAAGGAACAAGTGTTGCAAACCTTCCAGAAAACTAGTTACAACAGGTCACTTGATCAGGGAGTGTTGATCCGGCACCTGAGGGAAAGCCAAAATAGCTGACAGCAACCCCTTAACCATCCCCAGTGCAAGGCCTTGCCGGGCCAAAGACAAAACAACCAGCAACACCTCTGACAGTGGTGCAGAAAGTGGGTCCCCACCTGGCATGAGGCACACTAAGCCACAATTTAGCCCAAAGGCATGTGAATACTTTTAGTTGAGGTTTGCCTGGTGCCAAATTGACATGAGAGACCTCGGAAGGAAGATCGAAAACCCTCAACTGCTGCAGCTCAAATACGAACATTAACTTGCGCTTTTCATTTAGCCAGGTAGAAGACCAATGCCATGGACAGCAATTAACGAACCCTTCATTACAACAATAAATAAAAATGTTGAGCTATGGGCCTCAGGAACTGAATAACTCGCCCTGCTTTAATAATATCAGTGAGCAAGACTTACTCCGTGCAGAAAGGAGGAATGATGCAGCATATGCTTCAGCTAAAAGACCCAATAAAATACTAGCTTCTAAAAATATGTAAATCTGGCACGGAGTTATTAGAGCGGATTGGTTAATGCTGTTAGTGAAGGCAAAACAATATTAATAGAGAATTGCTGTTAATATGGATCCTATGGACACCAATCACAGGGAAAGGGAAGGAAAAATGGGTATCAAAAAACAAATACTGGATGATGTCATGATGTGTTATCCTTAAATTCATGAACAAATTTAAACCAAAAATATTAATATGAAGTCTTCAGTGTAATTGGTTTGCCTTTTATGCTACATTTAAAATCATTTACTGTCAAAACTTTACTTACAATACAACATTAAATACACCAACAGCGTTCTAAAAAACGAAATCGTATCAGTTTATTATTATATAGGTTTACTTAAAAAAATTAACTCCTAAAGCATTCAGAAGGGATTCCAACTACTTTTACAAGGTTGTGAGTGGATTTCCGCCCTAAAGAAGAAGAGCAAGTAGAATACCATTTTTACTTCCCTGCTTTCCTTCCCTCTGTATGTTAACAAAAAGAAGTAAAATGATTTAGACAAAACCTTTTAGCTCAACATATAAGTGAAACAAAATTACAATAATGGTACCAATTAAAATAATCCTGAATGAACAGTTTGTCATCTTAATGTTTGGATGGTTCATAGAATGATCTGCTTAATTAGCTGAAATTGCTTTCCAGTGTGAGTATCAAATGTCATTTGTTAAAAGTTGAGCGAGTTGGAAAATAATTTAACATAACAATTTCACAAAACACCAAGAAGCAGCACTATCTTGTTTCAGCTGAATAAAGCAAGCAGATGTGTCATAAAATTACTATAAAAATAAATGAGGCTTTTTATTGAAAAAATAAATTTTACTACTTCTGCTAAAAAACACAATTTTCAAATTGTTTTACGAGTCAGAATTCTATAATAATACAGAAAATGTACACAGTTTCAATGCAGTCACCATCGGTGTGTTGTAAATGCATCATATTTTCAGGCAAGAAGTAAGAGTGTATCATCTAAATGAATGGAAAGCAGGAGATGAAATGAAAATATAGTTTTGCTTCTGACAGACAAAGACGAGACAAGAATGTTGAGCGCCGTCATGCAGTGGCACCCCTAGACTCAGTTAGATTGCTGGTGTCTCCCAGACTAGAACCATTATAGCAATTTACAAAAAATGCTTTTGATGACACCCTAATGAACAAGTTACTTACCTTCAGTAATGCCTTATCTGGTGGAGTCTCTATCTATCCCCGAGGCGTCAGACTGGATCCGGAACTTTTTTCGTGAGCAGTCAATTTAGGGAAAAGAGCATCAACATTGGGGTGCTGGTTAGCAGGATCCCAGTGTATTATAGTCTAAACATACTGACACCAGGCAAAAAGTAGGGGCAATCAAGTCAGAAAGATCCTACATAACCTACTTATATCAGCACCCTCTATACGGCTCCCTTGGCCAAAAGAGCTGCCCCTTCATGGTGGAGTAAGGAGATGTAGTCCCCAGTCAGCTTTTTGCAAGTGGATGGCATGGTTGGAGGGGTAGTCACGAAGGGGAGGGAGTAGTCCCTTCGGACATTCTGGAGAACCCAAAACAGTCGGTTGTAATCGATCTCTAGGGGTGCAGGTGATGGCATATCCTGCCTCCCACTGGGTGCCCTCAATGGTCAAAGGGCAAACTAAAGAGGCTTAGAGGCTGCTAGGAGGATGGTCGACTGGCCCGACCTCTGGATACCTGACCCACGAGATCTGAGGGTACCACGTCCTTGGCCAAGCAGAGGCTGGGAAACATGCATGCTGTGGTGGATGGGGGGTAGAAAGGCAGCTGAAAGCTCCTTCCATGGCCACTAAAGGAGCGAAGAGGGAGTGGTGCTGGTGATGGACCATAGAAAGATCCAAGGACCTGGCTGCCGCTCTGCTGTCCTTGAAGCACTCTAGCACTGCATTCGCCTTGTCTGCGCATAGATGGGAGCCATCAAAGGGTCCTGAACAGCCCCCGAAAAGCCAGTGTTTCCCAACCAAACGTGGCCGTTAAGGGTCACTGACAATGAAACTGCTCTGCCTAGTGAGTCGGTCGTATCCAGCCCCCAGCATATGGCAAACTTAGCTGCGTCCCTCCAGTCAGCAATAGCTTGGGAGAGTATGGCTTGTGCCTCATCCAAGACCAAAGGCAGCACCTGCGCAACGGAGTCTCAGAGCGATTAGGAGAGATCAAGCCAGTATTTTGGGGAGGAGTCCAGACCACTGGCATCCACCAAATCCTCACACCATGTGTCCATGGTGATATCTAGGGGCTATCCAGACTGTCATGGCATCGCACATCGAGCAGCAAGGAGCTTCAGGGAGTGCTCCCTCAAGGCCTTGGGGTGCATGGCACGACAATCTACGTAGGTCTTGGCATTGTGGTCGCGCTTGAGGCACCAGAGGCAGGCGAGGTGTGGGTCTGTCCCTGACATTTGCCAGTGACAGGGGCCACAGTGCTTAAAACCAGCCTTCCTGTGGACATCCCTGCCACACCAGGGCCATCTACAAGACACAGGATCCACAACATTGCACATGCTCAGGCTGGAACTGCAAGGACAACCACAAGCAGTGACAATGGCATGCTACACTGTCCAAGGTGAACACAGACAACAGACAATTTGCCCTGGACAGAGGGTCCTGTGTGGTAAGATACGGATGCAGCTGCAATGGAAAACATGTTTAGGAATGCTGGCACTTGGGCATGAGGAACAAATATCTGAATAAAATTGGTACCTCACTCTTGCCTGTAATTTGTCAGGCATGAGAAATCCCCCAAGACTCAACCAAGCTGAAATTTAACTTGGTTATTTTTCTTTCTAAATAGCAGGCAAAGGACGTTACAGTATTAAAAAAATGTTATAATGTTCAATTCCTTTTTGCCTCAACTGTAAACATTAACTCAAGAGCCTGTCAACAGCAATAGAAAGAGGGAGGAAAGCCCACTGAATATCTATAGTTCCGGTCCCTTCTCTTCCTCCGATGGGGTCCTCTGTACTATCTTGACCCTCTCCCCCAAGCACAAGAGGGATCTTGAGGTCGAAGTAGGAAATTTATTCGGTGAATGGATTTGGCCTCAAAATTGGGAGTGAGGGGGCAGCAAGCTCATTCATAAATGAATCCAAATGCAGACTTGTTACAAAATAATTCCCAAGATCAGCTAGAGTGAGTTCTGAACTGTGATAGACCTCCAAGATGCTTAGCTCAACATCACTATCAGACCAGATCAGCATGGGTTTCTGAAGCATTGATTTTGGGTCCTGTGGTCCGATTAGTAAATTCAAGGTTTTCAGCTTGGACTGAAATCCATACCAAATACATTAACCAGGCACAGGAGTCACAAGAGGACCTCAAGCAGCTCACCAATGATGAAGGCCCACGGTGCAAAGGAAGCGGTGAGGGTGGAGATCTTGGCTGCAGGAGTCGCTTGAGGCTGGAGTTTCTTGGAGCCCGAATCGCAAGAGGAGAGAGCCAACAAGCCTTGGCAACGGCAAGTTAACGCAGTGTACAGGGGTGCTGTTCTGGCGGTTCCAACAAGGTATACAGGCCTCAAACTCAGTATTAAAACAGCGCAGGCCTTGAGGGAGTTGCAGAACCATCACCTGTGTTGCTGAGCCTTTTGGAGTCCATGGGAGCCCAGGATCAGCAGACCGGTCTGCTGTGTTGCGGTGCATGCAGATGCAGGGGAGTGGCTCATTCACTCCAAGGGAAATTCCTTCAGGTCTCTTGGAAGTCCACAGGCCTCATAAAGAACATGTGTGGAGCACGGACACAGAGGTTGCAGAAGACCAGCAGGACGACGAGACCAGGAGCAGCAGGAATTTTCCCTGGTGCAGTCTCGGTTCCCAAAGCAAAGTACAGCAAAGTCCAGAGTATTCAGACGGTCGAAGTTGAAGTGGTATGAATTTTGTCCCACGATGACTCTAGGGACCCACCCACAGGTAAGCCCTTAAGTACCCTTAGGAAAGGCCTGGGACAATTCAGGGGTCCCTCCCAGAGGAGGGGCTGGACAGTTGGGCGGATACGCCTATGTCCTTTGTCTAGTTTCGCGCCAGAGAGGGAGCCATCAGCTCCCTGAAATGGTTGGACTGGAGTATGCAAGGATGGTACCAAATGTGCCCTTCAAGCAATCTCACTGGCGCTGGTAAGCGCCCCCACCCTGCCCCAATACACTAAACCCTGTCTGGGTGGTGGTCACACCTCCCTGTGACAGGTTATCCTTTGTTCCGCCTTCCCCTGCTTGAGCCTGGCTCAGCAGGAGGGCAGAAACGAGTCTCTGGTCGGTAGCAGCCCTAGCTTGCTATCTGGTTCTGGAAGGCTGGTATCGGGAGCACTGAGGGCTTCCCGGATGAACTATACAGTGCCTGGAATCATACCTTCCACACCGTTAACAGTGTGGGAGGTATGTTTCCAATATGTTTGATACTAAACATGACAGGGTTTGTTACAACCTGTTTAGAGATGGTCATCGGGTAATGACGCATGGCCACTCTATATGTCATAATGGCTGATGCACTTACAACCTGGGAGGATGGACTCCGAAACTTGTAGGGGTACCCCGCTCATATTGGGGCTCCTTCACACTTAGAACCCAGCACCCTGCCTTCAGGATTGAAAGGCCTGCCTTATGGGTGACTTTTGGGTTTGAAGTGTAGTGACCTCAGATATAGGGAAACCTATATCTGAAGTAAGTGGTGCTAGAACCAGCTTACACAGGCTGTAAAGGCAGACCTAGAGATACAGAGTGGCCTCTCATGGGTGGCATAATACATGCCTCGAGCCCATGGGAGACCCCTGGTGTACCTATGGCCTTGGTAACTTAGTTCCATCTACTAGGGTACACCAGTAGCCAATCTGGAGTGTACCCAAGTACTTACCAAGTCCAATTTAGGGAAGAAGCACAGAGACTGGGGTCCTGATTAGCAGGATTCCGGTCAGAAACCATTACAACACCAGGCAAAAAGTGAGGGTAACCATTCAGAGGATCCTATCTTCCTACAATGCAATATGGCATTCTCATATTGTCATAATAACACAAAATAATACACTGTTTCTGAACAGTCTATATTGCTCTCCTTACTGTAGAAAGTTGAGTGAAAGAGCCTAACGAACAAGTTACTTAGCTTCTGCAATGCTCTTTCTGGTGGAAACTATCTAACCGCAGAATACTTACCTAGTGAATATCCCCAGGTGCCAGACTGGATCTGGAAACTCAAAAAGCAGTGATTCTGCACACTGATATGTGGCGCAATGGGTCTTTACGCCAACATCCTTCAATGCTGAAAGTGACAAACATAGAAGCATGTGTGCAGACGTCATTTTCTTTCATATGCTTCTCTGCACCATCAGACCTAGAGCCAAACGGCAGATTGGAACAAACAGTGTGCGGATTCCTATATTTTAGATAGGGAAGGTGACCACTCCACAGAAAGGGGAGAGTGGGAGTGCAGTGAGGAATCTGCAGTTAGATAAAGTATCCAACATAAAGAGCAGTACCAACGATGAGTAACTTGTTCTTCTAATGGACATTCTAACTGGAGATTCCTCAGCTTGTGAATAGATACCAATACAGTACCTCCCAAGGTGGTGGATCAGTGAAATGGCTCAGATAAAAATTGTCCTGAAGGACAGAACGGGCAAAATGTCCTTCCCGTCAGACCTAGCTGTCAAACCAGTAGAACTTTGTGAGAGTGTGCACCGATGCCTACGCAGCAGCCTAACCGATATCCAGGACTGGCACTCGTAGCAGCCTTACCACTGCTTAAATGAGCACTCTTTCTGGAGGCTGCTTCGTAGCCGATGAGTAGCAGATCTTACTACAAAGAACTACACAACAAAAGATGGTCTGTTTCTAAACTGCCTTGCCCTTCTTTGCACCAGTGAATCCCACAAAGAGCTGACCATTCACCGGATGTTCCCTAGTACAACTGATGTAAACGTCTCTTCTGAGGGATGAGGCAGAGCGAAGAAGGTCAGAAAAGTTATGGTTGTCTGAGGGGGAAAAGGCATCTCCACCTTCGGGAGGAAAGCTGCATGAGTCAGTAGCAACAGTTTGATCAGAAAAAAAGGTGGAAGAAGAAAGCGGGAACGAGAAAATCTGAAGCTGACTTACACGGCATGCCGATGTTATAGCAACTACAAAGACCGTTTTCAAGGTGTGGAGGTGCAATGGACAACTGTACATTGGCTTGAAAGGGGTACACATGAAGAAAGTTTTGACTGCGTCATCACAAAGGGCTTTGGAGAAACCATAGGTTGGAAACCTTTTAGAAAATGCATTGCAACAAGTGATTTGAACAAGGAAAGCTGGTCCGGTAAATGTAAAAATGATGAAAGGGCTGATAAGTAACCTTTAACAGGGCCTGCAGCAGGGCTATGATGGACCAAAGACAAAACGAACAATATATCATACAGTATGGGCCTGCAATGGGTCCACCTGTTGTGTGCCATACCAAGCCACAAACTTATCCCAGCATAAGCTCATTACAATGATGGGTGCATGTCTGCCATTATTGCATCAATGACTTTAGAAGGAATGTCAAAATAGAGCAACTGCAGCAACCCAATCTCCACGTACAGAGGTGCAGCTTAGTGAGGCCTGATTACAAGACCCTGCCCTGCTGCTGCAACCAATGATCCTCCTGAAGCAGTAGCCTGTTCAGAGGACAGATGCTAAGAACCAAAAGTTCAAGGTACCATACTCACCTGGCTCATTCTACAGCAATTAGGTTGTACCTGATCTTCTTCAGAACTCTAAGCAGGAGAGGTATAGGTGGGAATGTGTACAGCAGTCTCATGCTCCAGTACATGTGGAATGTGTCTCAGAGGGAGAGCCTTCTTGGGAACGCCAGAGGGCAAAAGTGTTGATGCTACACGTTCTTGGCAGTAGCCTGAAGAAGCCCAGCTTAACCTCAGCATCAAACTGTCATTTGTGATCTGCTAGGCATCGGCAGCTAAGCTTGTCCACTCTGGCATTTAAACATCCTGCCAAGTGGTATGCTACCAGGGAAATGCAATGAAGACTCCTGGTTGGCAGGAAGGTCTTCAACGGTAAGGGAATCGCCCACAGCTCCAACAGATTTATGTGCAGGCAAGACTCTGCCGAAGACCAGTTTTCTCTGATATCCAAATCTCATAGGTTGTATCCCCAATCCAGAAGTATGGCATCCGTTGCCACCATCAAAACTATGTGGGGTAGATAGAGGGGTCTGCTGCTGGTCCAACAGCAGTTGAGCACCCGCCAGTGCAACTCTTTTGCAGTATGCTTTAACACCTCTCTGATCATTTGTCATTAACACCCACCAAGCTGTAAATTATTATTCCCTATTCGGTGGGTATTAAGGGTCTTCCCTCTTCACTATAACTGTTTCACTAACAACTGCTTTATGTCCTCAGATGTTCTAAATATCACTATTTAGCACTTGTAGTGTTTGTGCTTAACTTACACAGAAAATGGTTGTAATCTACGTAGGCTTTAGTAATATGTTGTGTCATGTTCAACACAGGCTATACTGACTCAGTGTACTAATTTTTATGTATTTATGGTGTATATATATATATATATGTGTTCATCTTTGTTTGTTCAGGTTGCTGTGGCTTTCCTGAAGAAGGTGTTCAGACGCCGAAGCGCGCGTAGACAAAAATAAGAACTTGTCCACCATCTAGCCACTTGTGTTCCAATAAGTCAAAATGAATTCATGTCTATATGTTATTGTGTTGTATGTTTGAAACTTTATGTCTTCAATTGTGTGTATAAATGTATTTTATAACCTGTTAATATGTTGTTACATATAGTTTGTCTCAACATCCTGGATCAGATTGCTTATACCATGAATTTATAACAATAAAATTTATATTTTAATCTAAATGAGTAGTACACGGAGTCGTTTCATATATCAATGAGCATTACATAGGTCTTTGTATGTCCAGTTAATTGCCTAGGTATTTACTGCTCTAGTTATATTTTCCCTGCCCTAGGACTTATTGTGCTTTGCAGGGGGTCCTTCTTTATCTCAATTCATAAAATCCAACAGGTTCCACTGGTGCTGGACCCAGTGAGACTATAGATCGCACTGCAGATTTCGCATCAGGCATAGAAAGCAAGCAGAAGGCAGGACATAAGCAGGCCAAGAAGCCTCAGAGCCATCCTCACTGAGATCCAGGACAGAGGCTGAAACACTGGGATCATATTGTGAATGTCCTGGCTCGGTCCAGAGGAAAGGTCCGAAAGCCCACTGTATCCAGGATGGCTCAGACGGAAGGGAGTCTTTGTGAAGGTCTGTGACTTCGAAAGGTTGATGGAGAACCCTAACACTGCCAAGAGGTCCACTGTTGTCTGGAGGTGGGCCGTGACTAACTGTGGGATGCACGCCTCAAACAGCCAGTCGTCAAGGTAAGGGAAGACTGGTACCTCTGAAGTTGGTCAGCAACCACCACTATCACCTTTGTGAACATCTGAGATGCACTTGTGAACTCGAAAGGGTGCTCATGACTCACCTTAAACCGCAGGTAGTGCCTGTAGGCCTGCAGAACAGCCATGCCAAAATAGTAGTCCTGCAGGTTCAACACCACCATCCAGTCTCCACTACCCATGAGCATAAAGAACCTGGATCAGCGTGAGCGAAGAGATTGAAAATAGGAGGAAGACCTCTCTCCTGCTCCGTTGGGCAAAACAGCCTGCACCTTCGGATGTATGTTCGTACATCGCACTCCATTCCAACGCGTGCTTTTACCACGCGTGTAATACTTCACAAACACCGTTACACCGGCCATTTCCACAACGCACGGCGTTGCAACGCAAATGCAGTGTTTCCTATGGCCAAGTACATTACATCGCATACACTCAAAGCGCACGTCATTACAACGCATATCACGCATATTACACTGGCATAAGTGACATGCAACGTTTTGGACTCCAGAGGATCTCTCCCATGGAACGAACAAAATCTAAGAGGAGACCATCTCTCCAGCGCAGTGTGGCTTTACTTTAGTTCTGTCTTCCTTGGAGTTTAACAGAAGCAACAAAAAAAAAACTGGTCGTCTGCCTTTCGTTTTCACTTTCCCTGAATGCAGCTTGTTGCATTTCGTCTACATAGTGAAAGCACTTACACCTTGTCAGTGGTCGAAGTGGGCGGGATCGGAAGGGCACGGCGTGCCCCTACTTCTATAATTCAATACGTTTCGTTCACCTACTTTTTGTTTATTTCAAACCTTCGTCCCAGGACGGCAGAAATAACCAAGGCCTACAGATGAGGCTCGGTGTTCGTGGCCGTTTGGGACGGACTTTTCCTGCTCTGTACCTGCCAGCTGCCCCCTCTTTCTTCCTTTTATTCCCTCTGTTTCTGTCAAGCTCCTTTTGTCAACTGAAAACCGTGAGTTCAAGAAACTTTTCTCACCCTCTCTTTCCTTTATTTGATCTCCTGTGAAATGGAGCCAAAAAAGAAAACCTTTTGCTGACATTTTTCTATTCCAAAGTGCAGCCTCTGGAAAAAAGGTTAAAAATATGAAAACTAAATAAATAACTAAAGCAAGAAAGATTGGTCGCAAAGTGGTCACATTGATTTTGTTCACACTCAAACACATTAGCACCACTTTACAGTGTTTGCCAGTGAAGCGCTACTTTCGTTTTCTGGTCTTTCTGGTTTTGCGGGTGGGGAAGTGCACCATTCCTGGAGGTACTGCAATGCCTGATTGATGGGTGGATTGGAAAACAAAATGTGTACCGCGGCTCTGTGTTCACAGATGTGGTCTTTTTAAACCATACTGCTTACGATCTGTAAGGATATAAGCAATGGGCTTTGAAATGGGTCTCTTCTAGATTATAACGAAGTGCATATTCAGGTTTTCTGACTTTATTGCCAAAGATTGATTTCCAAAGAATGTGGCCATTTGCTTGCTTATCAGAAGACAGTTTTTAAAACGATGCTATCATGATAACCATTGTGCATTCGCGTGTGAAGCAGCCACACACACAATCCTCCTTTCATTTAACAAAAGCACAGTGATGTGTGGTCCATTCCCTGCTCTTGATAAGACAGATGGGTGTGCGCGAGCGAGTCAGTGCAAACAAGAAACCGCAGCCCAGTGTGCGGCGCAAAGAGGAACATTCTGATTACAATGTTTGTATGTTTTTATTTAATTAATTTAACATGATATCCTTTAACCTTTAATAAAATGCATTCTAGTGCAGTGTAAAAAATACAGTTTCGGCTATATTATTTGTTTAATGCGAAGATCTGTACGCAAAGCTACAAACACCATAAAACCTCACGTTATCAGGTGATTGCTACAATTGTTTTATGTTTTGTTTGCGATACTTCACCGTGTTGCCCTGCCATAAAAACATAACACCATAAAAACATTCAAGTTAATGTTGTTTTTGCTATCTGTAATGTATGTCAAGCATGTGGCCTGAGCTTCTAATAAATGCGCAATGTAACAGCATGCACTGTAAACATCTCCACGATGTGAAATGTGCGATGTAATGTACCCGCGATGCGCTCGCATCGTTGTAATGGGTGCTCGCTGCACCTTCTGATGAACAAGTTACTTGCTTTCAGTAACGCTGTATCTGGTAGAGACAGGATTTAGCAGCAGATTCCTTACTTAAGAATCTTCCCCAAATGCTAGACTGGTTCCGGAAACCTTTTTCCCCTCAATATGTCTGCGCACCAGCAGAGGGCACTGAGTGACTCTGCAGCAAGATCGTCCCTGGGATGGCATGTCAGCTGAGTCCATAGAACTCCCTCACTGACTCCAGTTTCTTCTGTGACTATTGCCCATGCTCAAAATGAGGAGCCACATAGAGAAACTGTCTATTGGAATAGTGTGCCAAAATCACCAACACCATGTGTCATATACCTACTGAAGCCAAAATTCAGTAGGAAACAGCCAACAAATGCAGGATAGAACCTGCAACACAACAAAGATATCTACAAGGAGGAGTATCCCATTATCAAGCACAAAATGAAAGAAATAAAGAATGAAAACAGGTCACAGTGTGGGGAGGATGGGAGGAGCATAGGGAATCTGCAGCTAGAGTCTCTACCAAATACAGCGTTACCGAAGGTAAGTAACTTGTTCATCTGATAGGCATCTAGCCACAGATTCCTTACTTAAGAATCAGATACCCAAGCCATACCATCCCCGGAGGACGGACTGAGAACTGACATTACAAAAGAATACACAAGTAGAATAAACCCAGTCTAAAAGACAAGGAGACTGGAGAGAAAGAACGGCTGAAGAAAAAATATCACACTTAGACACGTAAGTCCTTCACAAGGGACCAAGATCAGAAGAATGGTACAACATAAAAACCATGGGTGCAGAATGTCGATTAACCTGACACGTCAATGTCAAAAGGAAGGATGCAACAGGAGAAACCAGAAAGGTTTGACTTCAACAGCATCTGAGCCAGGTACATAATGTGACAACAACTGTAAACTAAGTCACAGGATAGACAAAATAACAACAACGGTGGGAGAAGAACACACCCATGGCAAGAGGAAAACGCCAATAAATGTCCTAACAAAGGCCATACATGATTGTAGAAGTAATCCAGGACACTGAGAGCCTTAGAAATGCCACTAAGCAATCTCTTTAAACTGCAGAAAGTGACATGCTAGTGAAGGCGAAAAAACCTCCACATCTATCTGCATAGGAGTGGCCCTAAATAGAAGAAAGTGCTAGAGACAATAAACGTTACAACAAACAATTGATGGACGGAATGCTGACAATGCAGACATTCTCCCCCAGTCAAGAGATCTGGGTTAAATCCATCGTTCTTTTGCCCACTACACCACCCCAGTTTAGACATGGCCATATGCAAATCAGTCTTGACCCTGTGCCTCATGGGAACAGTCCAGCCCGAACTGCCAAGCCATGTCTTCCCTGGACCGGAATCAAGCATCCTAGGACCGGTTTCTGGCTATCAGCCGTCATCAGCCAGGATAGCTTGACTCCAGTGGCGTAGTGAGCACGGGTCCCACGTCTGGGAATACCCATCCCACTTAGGGCGAAAAGCGTTACAACAAACAATTGATGGGCGGAATGCTGACAATGCAGACATTCTCCCCCAGTCAAGAGATCTGGGTTAAATCCATCGTTCTTTTGCCCACTACACCACCCCAGTTTAGACATGGCCATATGTAAATCAGTCTTGACCCTGTGCCTCATGGGAACAGTCCAGCCCGAACGGCCAAGCCATGTCTTCCCTGGACCGGAATCAAGCATCCTAGGACCGGTTTCTGGCTATCAGCCGTCATCAGCCAGGATAGCTTGACTCCAGTGGCGTAGTGAGCACGGGTCCCACGTCTGGGAATACCCATCCCACTTAGGGCGAAAAGCGTTACAACAAACAATTGATGGACGGAATGCTGACAATGCAGACATTCTCCCCCAGTCAAGAGATCTGGGTTAAATCCATCGTTCTTTTGCCCACTACACCACCCCAGTTTAGACATGGCCATATGCAAATCAGTCTTGACCCTGTGCCTCATGGGAACAGTCCAGCCCGAACTGCCAAGCCATGTCTTCCCTGGACCGGAATCAAGCATCCTAGGACCGGTTTCTGGCTATCAGCCGTCATCAGCCAGGATAGCTTGACTCCAGTGGCGTAGTGAGCACGGGTCCCACGTCTGGGAATACCCATCCCAATTAGGGCGAAAAGCGTTACAACAAACAATTGATGGACGGAATGCTGACAATGCAGACATTCTCCCCCAGTCAAGAGATCTGGGTTAAATCCATCGTTCTTTTGCCCACTACACCACCCCAGTTTAGACATGGCCATATGCAAATCAGTCTTGACCCTGTGCCTCATGGGAACAGTCCAGCCGGAACTGCCAAGCCATGTCTTCCCTGGACCGGAATCAAGCATCCTAGGACCGGTTTCTGGCTATCAGCCGTCATCAGCCAGGATAGCTTGACTCCAGTGGCGTAGTGAGCACGGGTCCCACGTCTGGGAATACCCATCCTACTTAGGGCGAAAAGCGTTACAACAAACAATTGATGGACGGAATGCTGACAATGCAGACATTCTCCCCCAGTCAAGAGATCTGGGTTAAATCCATCGTTCTTTTGCCCACTACACCACCCCAGTTTAGACATGGCCATATGCAAATCAGTCTTGACCCTGTGCCTCATGGGAACAGTCCAGCCCGAACTGCCAAGCCATGTCTTCCCTGGACCGGAATCAAGCATCCTAGGACCGGTTTCTGGCTATCAGCCGTCATCAGCCAGGATAGCTTGACTCCAGTGGCGTAGTGAGCACGGGTCCCACGTCTGGGAATACCCATCCCACTTAGGGCAAAAAGCGTTACAACAAACAATTGATGGACGGAATGCTGACAATGCAGACATTCTCCCCCAGTCAAGAGATCTGGGTTAAATCCATCGTTCTTTTGCCCACTACACCACCCCAGTTTAGACATGGCCATATGCAAATCAGTCTTGACCCTGTGCCTCATGGGAACAGTCCAGCCCGAACTGCCAAGCCATGTCTTCCCTGGACCGGAATCAAGCATCCTAGGACTGGTTTCTGGCTATCAGCCGTCATCAGCCAGGATAGCTTGACTCCAGTGGCGTAGTGAGCACGAGTCCCACGTCTGGGAATACCCATCCTACTTAGGGCGAAAAGCGTTACAACAAACAATTGATGGACGGAATACTGACAATGCAGACATTCTCCCCCAGTCAAGAGATCTGGGTTAAATCCATCGTTCTTTTGCCCACTACACCACCCCAGTTTAGACATGGCCATATGCAAATCAGTCTTGACCCTGTGCCTCATGGGAACAGTCCAGCCCGAACTGCCAAGCCATGTCTTCCCTGGACCGGAATCAAGCATCCTAGGACCGGTTTCTGGCTATCAGCAGTCATCAGCCAGGATAGCTTGACTCCAGTGGCGTAGTGAGCACGGGTCCCACGTCTGGGAATACCCATCCCACTTAGGGCGAAAAGCGTTACAACAAACAATTGATGGACGGAATGCTGACAATGCAGACATTCTCCCCCAGTCAAGAGATCTGGGTTAAATCCATCGTTCTTTTGCCCACTACACCACCCCAGTTTAGACATGGCCATATGCAAATCAGTCTTGACCCTGTGCCTCATGGGAACAGTCCAGCCCGAACTGCCAAGCCATGTCTTCCCTGGACCGGAATCAAGCATCCTAGGACCGGTTTCTGGCTATCAGCCGTCATCAGCCAGGATAGCTTGACTCCAGTGGCGTAGTGAGCACGGGTCCCACGTCTGGGAATACCCATCCCACTTAGGGCGAAAAGCGTTACAACAAACAATTGATGGACGGAATGCTGACAATGCAGACATTCTCCCCCAGTCAAGAGATCTGGGTTAAATCCATCGTTCTTTTGCCCACTACACCACCCCAGTTTAGACATGGCCATATGAAAATCAGTCTTGACCCTGTGCCTCATGGGAACAGTCCAGCCCGAACTGCCAAGCCATGTCTTCCCTGGACCGGAATCAAGCATCCTAGGACCGGTTTCTGGCTATCAGCCGTCATCAGCGAGGATAGCTTGACTCCAGTGGCGTAGTGAGCACGGGTCCCACGTCTGGGAATACCCATCCCACTTAGGGCGAAAAGCGTTACAACAAACAATTGATGGACGGAATGCTGACAATGCAGACATTCTCCCCCAGTCAAGAGATCTGGGTTAAATCCATCGTTCTTTTGCCCACTACACCACCCCAGTTTAGACATGGCCATATGCAAATCAGTCTTGACCCTGTGCCTCATGGGAACAGTCCAGCCCGAACTGCCAAGCCATGTCTTCCCTGGACCGGAATCAAGCATCCTAGGACCGGTTTCTGGCTATCAGCCGTCATCAGCCAGGATAGCTTGACTCCAGTGGCGTAGTGAGCACGGGTCCCACGTCTGGGAATACCCATCCCACTTAGGGCGAAAAGAGTTACAACAAACAATTGATGGACGGAATGCTGACAATGCAGACATTCTCCCCCAGTCAAAAGATCTGGGTTAAATCCATCGTTCTTTTGCCCACTACACCACCCCAGTTTAGACATGGCCATATGCAAATCAGTCTTGACCCTGTGCCTCATGGGAACAGTCCAGCCCGAACTGCCAAGCCATGTCTTCCCTGGACCGGAATCAAGCATCCTAGGACCGGTTTCTGGCTATCAGCCGTCATCAGCCAGGATAGCTTGACTCCAGTGGCGTAGTGAGCACGGGTCCCACGTCTGGGAATACCCATCCCACTTAGGGCGAAAAGCGTTACAACAAACAATTGATGGACGGAATGCTGACAATGCAGACATTCTCCCCCAGTCAAGAGATCTGGGTTAAATCCATCGTTCTTTTGCCCACTACACCACCCCAGTTTAGACATGGCCATATGCAAATCAGTCTTGACCCTGTGCCTCATGGGAACAGTCCAGCCCAAACTGCCAATAAAGGCACAGAGTACCGAAATGGAAACCTAGAGACATGGAGTAGTGTACTACACCGAAAAAACAAACTCATTCCAGCCCCAAAAATGAACAAAGTCCATGAAAACCACCATTAAACATGGTAGCATAAGAAGAGGAAAGGGTTCAACCGAAAGGAACCCACAACAGCACAAGGCAGTGGCTGACCTTAAGTGGTGTAGTACCTGACCCTCACATGTTGAGAAAAGAAGCCTCCATAGATGATGTAGGAAAAAGTCCCCAGACTGAAGTTGGAAGCTCAAGACGGATTTCGTAGCAATAAATCTGTAACCAAATAAACTAGCATATGTATATATATTATATATATATATATATATATATATATATATATATATGCACACACACACACACATACACATGCACCATACACATACATCAGTGTAACTCTCCCCATAGGAACAAGAACTTGAATTTGAAAAGAAGAAGCAACAAGTGGCAAAACCGGAAGACTAACGTCTCTACTCCTGACAGAGTTATGGCTGTGAACACCATCATAGCCAGAAAACCACCTAATAGAGGGGAAAAACCCTCCAGAATATAAGGAGGAAAAATTAGTAGCTCATAGTTATACCACTATAAAGTAGAAAACAGCATGCAAACAATAGAGAAGGGAACTAAGAACACTATATAAGAAGTTCCTAGCCTGTAATGCTGGAACTCCCAGAAGTAGGAAAGTTCCCCAGGACCCCCAGGCAACCATAGACAGCAGTTTACGCTAACTGAAGGGTAATACCGAAAGTAGAGGCAGGATAGATAATATCACTGCGCAAAGAAATTGAATGGTAATACGGAAGACTAGTGTGTGTGTGTGCATGAACATGGTAGATAAAGAATCCCTTGGAAAGTTTATAGCGGATCGCAGCATTCCGATGCTATCTGAAGAGAAGAACTGGTCGAGGTAATCATGAAACCCAAAATTGTAAAGTCTGTGGGTCAGATGCTTTCTCAGCAGAATTTGACAAATCATTTGAAGATGTTTAGCTGAGTATTTTTCACTGCTCGCCAACACAATGTTAGAAGCTTTTTAAAAAAGGGGAAGGATGGTAAGGATCTGAACTTGTATCGCCCAATTACATTATTAAATACTGATTATAAATGAGGCTCCCGGTCTTCAGTTTTTACAGATTTTTACAGATCAGACAGAAAGCAATATGTTGCCTGTCTGCATTTATTTTTAAGAGTGGATACATAGAGAAAACTGGGCTTCTTTTAAGTGGCTCTCTGTGCTGTCTTTGATGAATTGTAACCCAACAGCTGAGCAGATGGACAGCCTGGGTAGTTAAAAAACAGGATGACATTTCTTTAAATAATGGTATATGTCAACATACATTTGTGGTATACTGCTAATATTTACCAGGGGATGTATTGTTATGTAATATTTGGCAGCTTATATAGCAAAAACACGACTGACATCAAAGTGTGACTGCGTGTCTATCAGTTAAATAAATATGGAAATGTACAGTTTTATAACTTAATTTATCTACAAAAAAACTAAATAAATTTGGATAAATACAGATAATATGCCCAATACATAAATATGGATAAATACAGAGAGAAATGTTAAATAAATAAATACCATAAAACCGGGAGCCCTTGTTATAAAATCATCACAAAATTATAAACCAATAGATTTAATCTAGTGGCATCAAATTTAATCCACTTAGATCAGGATGGTTTTAGTGCTGGGTGGCAGTTAGGGACAAACGCACATTATCCAGCCAAAGCATTCGATAATTTTGCAGTTAACAATACATCTGCCTTTTGTTAGACACGGAGAAAGTATTCGACTTTGTGTTCTGCGAAACTTTATTTTGTGTTCTGTTTAGATTTGGTATTCCTTCCCAGATTACGGGGATGATACATAAATGTATCGTAATGCAGGAGCCAGTATTATTGTAAAGGCACAGAGGTGGGGAAAATACAAGTTCTGCATGGAACACGGAAGGGCTGTCCGTTATCCTCTATTTTATTCTCCTTTTTTATCGAGCCACTGTCAACAACAATTAGAGAAAATTTCCATATCCGCCCCCTCTGCCATAGGTAAGAAAGATAAAGCAATGCGCTGACGATTATATTAATTCTTGACAGTAGTATGGGCACCTAGGAAAAGGCTTTTGAGATTTTTGTACAGTAAGAGAAATTGGGAGGCTACAATATCAATAGGAAGAAACTGAAATAATATTATGTGGGTGTAACTCAGATGTCCCAGATATAGCCATGTGCATAAACTCGCAGCTGAAAAGATATGTGGGTATATGGTACTCATCGCAGATCTGATATGATCTTAATTTTCCTCCGCTTCTTTTTAAAAGTACAAGACTTATTTTCACGTTGGATTTCTCTCCCTTTGACTATTCTTGGGAGGGTCACCCTGATTAAAATGCAGATTCTCCCGCTGTTCAATTTTCTTTTTTTCGACTATTCCGTGTGTTTTAACTACATCTTTTTTTTAAAAAAGTTGGTGTCTATGTTTACATCTTGTATCTGGCAAAACAAAAATAACCAGAGTAGCACTAAGCACTTTATACGAAGGGCTGGAAAAAAGATGGGTTGGCGCTTCCCAATCTTAAGGATTACTATTTTGCTTTTTTTACACAGTATATGTCCAGGTTTAATGCAAAACTTCAGACGGTTATATTTAAGAATTATTTTATGCAGCTGATATTTAAAGAGTATCATATATGTGATGCGTTAAAATATGTAAAGTCACCGGAAAAAAGTCTGGTATAAGAGCCTGAAGTGGCTTCCTCGAAAGCGTAGGGATCTTCATAGGAGATATCTCTTGTCGGTCATTCACTACACCCCCGTCGTCCATTTTCCTCCAGTGACTGACCCCACACCGCCTGCCAATGACAAACCCCTCTCCATCTTTCCCAAGCTAAACCATGACTCCCTGAGCCGTATCAAATCAGGGTCACCAGCAGACCCCTGCCCCCCTAGGGTGTTTCGTATGGCACTCCCCGTGGTGAAGAGTGAGGTCCTTAACTTGGTAAATCGGTCTCTTGAAATCGGCCATGTACCGACCAACTTTAAAGAAGCTAGAGTCATACCCCTACTGAAATAATCAGGGGCAGATACAACGAACCTTAAAAACTTTAGGCCTATTTCCCAACTCCCTTTTCTGGCAAAGGTGCTGGAACAACATGTGCTGAAAACCCTATCCCAACACATGGAGAGTAATCAGCTATTTCAAATGAAACAGGCAGGTTTCAGGGCTCACCACAACACAGAACTGGCAATGCTGGCAGTGAAGGACGAACTCAGGCTTATGGCCGATAATAAGAAGCCATGCGCCCTGGTCCAGCTAGACCTGTCTGCGGCATTCGACACAGTCAACCATGGCCTACTCTCGTCACGGATTATGGAGCTAGGCGTTCAGGGTCTAGCATTTCAATGGCTTGCGTCCTTCCTGTCAGGCCGATCTCAAAGGATCCAACTAGCCGACCAGGTGTCTGATGCGGGTGAGCTAATGTGTGGTGTCCCTCAGGGCTCAGTGTTGTCCCCCCTTCTTTTCAATGCATATCTCCAGCCCCTAGTGGCCGCATTGACCGGTATGGAATGCCAAGTCTTTACTTATGCGGACGACACCCAAATCATCATCCAGATCGACAACTTCCCCACGGCCCACGTACGGATGCAAAATATCCTGAAGTACACAGTCAACTGGATGATAGCCAATTCTCTCAAAATAAACCCCGATAAAACCGAGGTATTGGCCATTACCACGGATATCAACCCTTGGAGTGACCTCTTCTGGCCACAAGAGCTTGGCCCCACTCCCAAGCCAGCCCCTGTTGTAAAGAGTCTAGACATAAAAATAGACGAAAAGCTCTCCATGTCCCAACAGGTGTCTACCATGGTGGGAACATGCATGGGCCTGCTGAGACTGCTACGGAGACTCGCCCCACTTCTCTCATTTACGGCACTCTGTATGGCAGTGTCAGCATTGATCATTTCACGCTTAGATTATGGAAACTCTCTGTATGTTGGCCTCCCGGAGAAGCTGCCAACAATACTCCAGGTGATCCTGAATGATGCTGCCAGACTGATTTTCAGGTTCTCAAGGCGGGCTCACACCACCCCCCTACTGCAGCAGCTACACTGGCTTCCGGTAAAGCAGCAAACTAGATTCAAGGGTCTATGCATAGCCCACAAAGCCATCCACGGTCAGGCCCCAGCATATATTAAGGTACGCCTGGTAAATTATGTGCCGGGCGGTTCCTGCGGTCTACGGATGCTGGTTTGCTGGCTTGCCCCCGCTTCAATATCTCTTCCAAAGGGGGCAGCGCCTTTTCCACAATGACTCCTCAACTCTGGATTGAGCTGGCGGCGGGCCTTCGTAAGGAACCCGCCCTCCACCCATTCAGGAAGAAACTAAAAACACTCCTTTTTACTGAAGCCTGGGGCACATCCTAGGCCAAGTTGGAACGCACACTCTGGCAGATGTGCCGAGGTTGGGCTCTCTCTCATAGCGCTTAGAGACCTGTAGGTGATTATGCTCTCTAGAAATCCCAAATAACAATAACAACAACAATATGACATTCCCTGTATTAATGAAGCAACACCCCCGTCAGAATTAGTAATGGAGTCCGGCGACAATCTGACACCTGAAATTGTCCAAAAACGGGCGAAAGTAGGATTCAGAAGCTATCCGACTTTCGCTTGGTGGAGAGATGGCTAAACATATAGGAAATTCATGAGTTAGTCCAAGGTGATTTTTTACTCCTCGGCTCCTATAAATGATGAATAAAGTATTTAGCAATTTGGATTTTGGCCAGATGAATGGCAGCAAAAATATGGTATTCCCACTATTTGAAGACAGTGAACAAAAAAGCCCCGGGGAATGGAAAAGATTGTGTGCCTCTATGAAGGGTCTCAATCTCACCCAAAAAGCAATCCAAAACTGGGAAAAACATGAAGGTTTGGAATTAACACCTAGGATGTGGGATGAAGTCAATACACTAAATCAGTGGTTCCCAAACTTTTTTGACCCTCGGCTCCCTTGAGCTTTTGGCCGTGGCTCCCTATTATGTTACTTTTTTTTGGCAAGTGGTGGGATGTAAGCCCAGCCTCAGGGGTACTTTAATTTTTCTCCCTGAAAATAATTAGGATGAAGCCGATGAAGATATTAAAATCATGGAGTCTGTGAAAGTGTGTCAATGGTAGGCTATGATGTGCGTGACAGGTCGCGGTAAGACCATTTAGGTATTACTTGCATGTAGTCATTTGACTCACAAATGAATTTCGAAGAACTATTGCTTTTACACTAGACTTTGCATGTATGTGTTCATGCGTGTGTGGTGCTCTGTCACTTACATATGTTGAACTATGCAACAAACTGCATTGTTTGCAAAGATGGGGGAAATATGGCATCCCGGCTGAATAGTGTGCTGGTGCAGGTTGTATGAGGAGGCATGTGAAATTCTGGAAGAATGGAATGTAGTGGTGGTAATAACAAAAGGGATCCAATTGGAGGTGCCATGCAAATCCTACAAATAAATATGAAAGTCCAGACTTTACTAGTGTGGCTTTCTTGGGTACTAGTAAGACTGCCAGCACGAGCACTGATACTAGAACCACAGCTAGAATGACAATATTGCAGAAAAACTATCCACAACCTTGCCACCCTCTTCTCACACTTTGAGGCCATTAGATGAGCTAGCCACAATTAAATAAGTCACTTCTGCTGCTTTCCAGAGTAGCATGTGAAAACAGACTGTAGGAGTAGCACATTGAAACAGACCACAGAAACACCCTTTACAAAAGCATATTGCAAAACAGACTACCAAAATCTCCATATTATGTTAACATCTCCCACAAAAATGAATCTTTGCACCTCAAATGCATGTTGATTTTTCATAGAAGCCGGTTTATGTACGGCCCAGATTTTAGCAGATTGTATTTCGAAGACTCTGCAAAAGATATTTGAACAGATTACATTTTCACATGGGGAAAACACTGGTCTTTGCAGCCGTGCCTCACTATGGAAAGGTTGGTGTCTTTAAAATAGGTATCTGGAACATTCCGCATGCTGAGTGGAAGTGGGGTCCAACTAAACATCTGTTTATCTGTTGAGGAATGCATGCAAGCGCATACTTTTTTTTTGTTTTTTTTTTTTGTAAAAACCTTTATTGACATTTCAACAAAAGACAAGTATGGGCCTACAACCCCCGGGGCCGGCCGCTAAGCAGTCAGAGTAACAGAAGCAAAGTTTAATCACAGGCAGCACCTCGGGGAGCAGATTCTCCATGCTAGCATACTCTTGGCCACTGAACAGCCCAAATAGGGACCAGGATACAAAAGGTTTTCATTTTATAATAAGGGATAGAAGGATCAGGTGCCAAACAATTTCCCAGCAGCAAAAAATGGCAGGCAGAATAGTAAACGCCAACAATAAACAGCAATCTATCCAGGCAATGGCGCTAAAACAGGAGGTTCAGGATGTGGAGGAATATCACGGCCATTTGCGCCTGCAGTCCCCTGCCCTAAGACCCAGAAATCACCACGAAAATTGAGGCACACATAAAAAAGCAGTGATTGGCAGCAAAGGAGACCTACCGTGCTGACCCCAGAAAAGAAGACAAAGAAGAATAAGAGAAGAAAAAGGAGGCCATAGAAACAAAGTAAACAACTAAAGAATCCCCTCCCCCAACCCCCCACCCTGCACCTCTGCAGATGAGTACGGCCCCCCCCCCCAGCAGTGTGCCTGTCGCCCCGGAACCAGACCCGAAATATAGAAGAAACAGAGAAAATGGAGTATGAAAGGAAACCCCACCAGACGGGGGAGTAAGAGAGTATTAATAAACTGGAGGAGGGCCTTCAAAACATGCCCCCGGCTTCTCCCTCCCGCACAATATGTTCCTCCCCAAAGCAAACAGTAAACAAACACAAAATCGACCATGGCAAAGAAAAATGGGGAGCATTATGCACCTATTACACTATTAGTTATGTCTTGAGAGCACGCAACCCCTGTGCCTGCCCGCCTGTTGGATGACAACCTCTGAAGGATCAGCCTTATCCTTGGCCACTCTTTGCGAATCCACCCCTGCATACCCATCGACCCAGTGCCATGTCCAATGTTACGAGGAAGAGGAGCGTCCAAAAAAGACCAGGAAGCGACACACACATGTAGGATGAACGTCTCTGGACACCAACACAGTCAACCTTATGGAGGACCATCTTTCCCAGTACTGCCCCAGGATCTGTATTCCACACAAGGTCCAGGAAGGCGGAATCAGCCAGAGCAGGCGACTGTTGCTGGAATATTGCCTGGGTCACCGGAGGTTGCGCGTGGGACAAAGCCACCACCCCCCGCTCAAATCCAAAACCTCCGGAACAGACCGGACCCACAGCCAGCCGATCACACGTTGGCACATTGTCCGAAGTTTCCAGCTTTCCCCTATTCACAGGGGCGGCCACGACACTGTCCTCCTGTGTGAAGTGCGACAAGTCCCTGTGTGCCTGGGGACAGGCAGATCGCAACTGTTCCGACGCTGAAGCAACACTATCAAGCTTTCTCCCCAATACCGAGGCGCCGTGAACCAGGGTGGAATGAAGGGCACCGAGAGCTTCGAGAAGGTCACCGTACCCCAGCCCAGCCCCCGGCGCCCGCTCCGCTACGCTCCTCTGAGGCACACACTCCCAATCCTGCGGAGACCCAGTGTACAGGATGATAGACTCCATCCTAGCAAGATGGCCGCCGGGTAGGTTCATCCCAGATTGGGACCGGGACTCAGGCACAGGCGCATCAAGTTCCATGTCACTGGAAACAGGGTTCCGGGGGCAGACAAAAATATATATCCAGTGTGTGGCCACAGGCAACAGTCATCCCCACCACGGACCAGCGCCCGCGAGAATCCGGGAGCAGCCCGCGGAAATCGGGACGCGTTACGGGCAGCGTCCGGGCAGCTCACCGGCGAAGGCTCAGGCAATTACCGGAGAATCCTGGAATTGCCACCCCGGGCATGCACTCGTTCCGCTACGCTCAGTGGTAGGAATGACCACAGCGAAATTCAGGCCCATATTCGCACCGCTCCGGTACTCCGACTCCACCCAATCACCGATGGCCGCTGTTGTTGAACTGCCGCCCGGCCTTGTTGTCCACCCGAGGTCCCGGTTCCAGGGTTGCACAGGCCGCAAACTTCAAATGGACATTTCTCCGGCGGTACCGCCGCCAGAAACTTCAGAATCACACGATCGGTTGCCGCTCTCAGCCACCAACACGGGCATATAGCGCGGGTTAAGGATCTCATGCAGGATATCTGTGCGGGATGTGGAGGTTCACGGAGCCGGGAGCCTACGCTGCCTTCCCGATCGCCATCTTGGCTCCCCCCTGTTCGCATACTTAATAGTATGTGACATCTGAACACAAAAGCAGGAAAAAGCAAACAGTATCAGCGTTTTTAATGGTTTGTGCTTGTGTTATTTAATTGCGGAAACTTCATAGAATTCTCAGCTCGGGGAGGAGCCAAGATGGCGACCGGGACGGCAGCGTAGACTCCCGGCTCCGTGAACCTCCGCATCCCGCACGGATATCCTGCACGAGATCCTTAGTCTGCGCTATGCGATCGTGTTTGTGAATGAGAGTGGCACCCGAACGTGTGACTCCGAGGTTTCTGGCTGCGGTACCGCCGGAGAAATTTGCATTTGAACTTTGCGGCCCGTGCAGCCCTGGAGCCGGGACCTCGAGTGGACACCTTGGCCGGGTGGCAGTCCAACAACAGCGGCCTGTGGTGACTGGGTGGAGTCGGTCCACCGGAGCGGTGCTAACCTCGGCCTGCATTTCGCCGTGGTCGCTCCCACTGCCAAGCGTAGCGGACTGAGGGCATGCCCGGGGGTGCAATTCTCAGATTCTCCGCTGTTTGCCCCTGCCTTTGACTGTGAGCTGCCCGGACGCCGCCCGTGGCTCGCCCTGATCCTTGCGGGCTGCTCCCGGATTTTCGCGGGAGCTGGTCCGTGGTGGGGACGACTGTTGCCCGTGACCACGCAACGGATAAATTTTTGCCTGCCCCCGGAACCCTGTCTCCAGCGACGTGGACCTCGAGGCGCTTTTCCCTGGGTCCCGGCCCCAATACGGGTCGGGCCTCCCCGGCGGCCATCTTGTTGCGATGCAGCCTACCATCCTGTCCACGGGGTCGCAGCAGGATTGGGAGTGTGCGACTTTTGGGAGTGTGGCGGAGCGATCGCAGAGAGCTGTGCTGGGGTACGGCGACCTCCTGGAGGCCCTTGGTGCCCTTCATTTCTCCTTGGTTCGGGGCGTCGGGGTCTTGGGGAGTAAGCTCGATGGTGTGGCATCAGCGTTGGGACAGTGGCGGCCTGCCTGTCCACAGGTACACAGGGACTTCCCACACTGCACACAGGAGGACAATGTCGCGGCCACCCCTGCGATTAGTGCACAGCTGGACACTCCGGACAGTATGCTACCGTGTGATCGGCTAGCTGAGGGTTTGATCTGTTCCGGAGGTATTGGACCTGAGTGGAAGATGGTGGCCTCGTCCCGTGCACGGCCTCCGGCGACCCAGGGACAATTTCAGCAACAGTTGTCTGCTTTGGCTGATTCCGCCTTCCTGGACCTTGTGTGCAGTGCAGATCCTGGGGCAGCACTGGGAAAGACGTCCCTCCATGATGTGGACTGTGTTGGTATTCAGAGACTTCCACCCCACCTGTGTGCGTCGCTTCCCGGTCGTTTTTGGACACTCCTTTACCTTGGAACATCGGACATGGCGCTGGGTCGAGGGGTAGGCATGGGCAGAATTGCAAAGAGTGGTCAAGGATAAGGTTGATCCTTCGGGGGTGGTCATCTAGTAGACGGGCTGACTCAGGGGTTGCGTACTCTCATGACATAGCCATTAGCATATTAGGTGCATAATGCTCCCCATCCCTTTTTTGATATGGTCGATCTTGAGCTGCTTATTGTTTGCTGTGGGGAGACCTCACCGTGCGGGAGGGAGAAGCCGGGGGTATGTTCTGAAGGCCCTCCTCCAGTTTATTATACTTTCTCTACCCCCCCGTCTGGTGGGGTTCTTTTCTTACTCCTTTTTCCCTGTTTCTTCTATATTTCGGGTCTAGTTCCAGGGCGACAGGCACACTGCTGGGGGGGGGGGCCGTACTCATTTGCAGAGGTGCAGGGTGGGGGGTTGGGGGAGGGGATTCTTTAGTCTGTCATCTCTTTTTCCATGGCCTCCTTTTTCTTCTCCGCTTCTTCTTGTTTTTCTTCTTTTCTGGGATCAGCGTGGTACACCTCCTTTGTTGTGAATCGTTGCCTTTTCATGTGTGCCACAGTTTCCGGGGTGTTCTTGGGCGTTAGGGCGGGGGCCTGCAGGCGCAACTGTTTATGATATTCTTCCCCATCCTGAATTTCCTGTGCCTGCGCCATTGATCCAATAGATTGCTGTTTATTGCTTACGTCTATTATTCTGCCTGCCTCTTATCGCTGTCGGGAAATTGTTTGGCACCTGATCCTACTGTCTTGTTCCATTATAAAATGAAAAACCTTTTTTCTCCTGGTGTCCTACCTGCGCTGCTCACTGGCCGGACTATATTAGCATAAACATTCTGCTCTCCGAGGTGCCGCCTGTGTTCACATTTGATCCTTATTGCTCTGATTGCCTAGCGGCCGGCCCGGGGGGTTGTAGGCCCATACTTGTTATTGTTTGAAATGTCAATAAAGGTTTTTCAAAAAAAAAAAAGAATTCTCAGCTCACAAAAATACAGGTCGAGAGTGCACTGCTGTACACTGAAGGCTTCCGGTTCCCAATCTGTGTGCTTGTTGCACGGCTCCCCTGGCTACTTTTCATGGCGCACTGGGGTGCCACGGCGCACAGATTGGGAACCACTGCACTAAATTGTTGCACGTTAAGAGGAGCCAATTGGCGTTGAATGTTAGTTCTTAGTAAATGGCTGTTATATAGAACCACGCAACTTCTTGCATAAGTCAACCCTAACCTGCCGAATCATTGTTTTCAATGTTTTGATTGCTCTGTTGCCAACTGGGTGCACATGGCCAATGCCCTCTTATCCAGGGATTCTGGAATGAAATATTTCAGTATTTGGGGACTGAATGGCCAGTCAGATTGGTTACTAGTACCTGGCTGAAAGTTTTGCGATAGCTTGAGCTATAGTCCTACCGACAGAATCGGTACTGTCCATACTGCATTTAATAGTAAATTTGGCAGCTTCTCTGCCATCATGTAACACCTGAAGGAGCTTCTGCCAGGCTTCCTCAGACAGAGAGGGCAGACGCTGTGCAACAGTACCATAGGGCATGGGACATTCTACCTAAAACACAGGTGGTGTTTAAAGATCTCAAGGCTGCACTATTAGGAGAAAAGAGACTCCGACCACAATTATCCAACCACCTGGAGTCCTTAATAGGGGGAACCACAGGAAGGGCACTACGGTCTGATGACGCAGTAGCAGCCTGTATCACCAGCCCTTTGTTGGTGGGGTGTTGTATTGTTGGCACACTGTTCCCTAAGAGAAGAGGAAGAAGAAATGCCCAAAACCAGCCCGAATTCCGCTCCGGATTCGGGCTGCAAGCGCGAAAAAGACAGAACTGGCACCAGCAAAGGCGTTATATGGACTCTGCAGATGTCACATCCACTGGACCACATCGCTGCAGAGTCGCTCGGTCCCCTCTGCCAGCACGCAGATGTTCTGTGGGGAAAAAGATTCTCGGATCCAGTCTGGCGCCTGGGGAAGATTAGTAAGTAAGGAAACTGCGGCTTGATGTCTCTATCAGATGCAAAACAGACAGATGGCTCTCCGAGAGCTGCTCTGATGTAAGTGGCAGGTGCATTGGGGCGAAAGGAAATGGTAGGGTGTAGCCCCATTGGACAATTTGGAGGACCCATCTGTCGGATGTAATGCTGTGGAGTGGTCATTGGAAAAGCATTCGGGTTGACTGTTGGTGGACGCCTCCACCACCAAATGCTCAAGGACAGGATGGCAAGTTAAAAAGTCAGGCTCACCTGGAGCTAGTCTATGGCAACACTGAGTTAAAAAGTCAGTGTTGCCTGGAGGTCGTCTATGGTGACAGGGAACCTGTTTGATTGATCGGAGGGCTAGAACTTGCCTAAGTGCCCAACAGAGTGTACATGAGGGCCTCAGTGAAGGGCAGAAGAGGTTTGGTAGGTGTCTGGCCAGGCTGCAGGACATCAATGAGGACATTTGTTTTTATCTCCATAGTAGGGATGTGGAGGTCAAGGACCTCAGCAGTCCTCAGAATCACAGTGGCAAAACATGTACTCTCTTACATAGCTGGTCCAGAGGAAGACACCAACCCAGCATCAGGTGAGGTATCTAACTCACAGGTATCCAGTAATTTCATGTACCAAGTGTCTTATCATAAGAGTAAGAGCGTAAATTCTCCTGTATACCCTCCATTGTTGCCTCCACATGGCTGGCTCTGGTCAGAGTCAAAGCTAACAAGTAAGTGTATGGTCTGTGCGCAGCAGTGCAGTAGCGAAATAGTGGCTAAGTCTCAGGGATTGAGTATTGGCTGCAGCACATTGGAATCTGGGCACAGTCTCAATCAAGATGAAAATCTTTCCTTTCATTCCACGTGATCTGCAGAAATCCGAGATCTCTACACTCATTCTGTCTAAAATGGATTACTGCAGTGCGTTAGTCTCTAATAACCAGAAAAGATTTTGAAACAAATTGCAGATCCTTGAGAACGAGGCTGTCCTGCTGCTTCTGGACATTCCCAAACATTTCCCTCTGCTACACAGGCTTCCCATTAAAAAATGGATAGATTTTAAGGCCCTCTGCATTGCGTTTAAAGCATTATATGACTCGGGACCTGACTACCTCAAACAATGTTTTTAACGGTACCTTCCCAACAGATCCTTGCGCTGCTCCTCTGCATTCAATCTTATGATACCCAAGATCAAAAGAGCCAATAGGGGAGCTAGAAGTTTTCTAGCCCGCACAGCCAGGCTGTGGAATTCAATGCCGCCGGATCTTAAGAATAAATTGCACCTGTTTTCTTTCAGAAAAGCCCTAAAAACCTGGCTTTTCAAACAGTAGTCTTTCTTCAGGACCATAACCCATTTTCTGTTTTGAGGTACTTACACTTCCTTCTGAGCAACAGCGCACTTGACACCCTGGGGTAATAGAGTGCTCTACAATATTTTTTTACAAACAATTGGTCTCAGATTTAGCCACTGAGTGTGTGTAATCATTTCTTGCCTGAGTGTATACAATAAATGAATGCTTAACACAGCCCTCTGATAAGCCTAACTGCTCACCCACACTACCACAAAAGACAGCATTAGTATTATCTACTTTAGTCTCTGTAAAATCTCTAGGGATCCACTGGACTCTGTACACACTATAACATACTTTGGGATAGTATATACAGAGCCAGCTTCCTACATCGTAGTAGACATTGTCCTACTTCTATATCACTGCAGTGTGCTGAATCAAGGCAGTAGTGCTGCATGAAAGTACGTACGCTCTTCCAAGTTGCAGCACAGCAGATCTTCTCCAAAGTGATTCCTACGAACAGGGCGGCTGTAGTGGAAACTGGTCTTGAATAGTGTGCCTTCGGATTAGAACACAGAGGCGTGACCGCCTTGGAGGGGCAAAATGGAATAGTTGTAGCGATCCATCTAGCAATGGTCGCTTAAGTCACAGGCCTGCCCAGCTGAACTTGGCCATAGGACACGAAGAGCTGTTGTAATCTACGAAATTGGTTGGTGCGATGCAAATAAAACTTTAAAAATCTCTTTAGGTCCAAAGCGCGCAGAGACTGTTCCGCTGGAGTGGACGGATTGGGAAGAAAGGTGCGCAGAATGACGGGTTCATAAAGATGAAACTGTGAGGGCACCTTTGTTATGAACTTTGAGTTAGTACGAAGGATGACAGTATCATCTGTAAATCAGAGAAGGTGGGTACTTTTCAGGTAAGGAATTTGAGGTCTGCCTTATGAATTGGCTCGAACAGTGGTTTGATGAGTTGAGAAAAAATTAAGATGCCACTCCAGTGGGGAAGGTCTAACGGGAGGAAACACTCAGAAAAGGCCCTTCATGAACTGTTTACTTATTGTTGTGGAGCAAGTGATGGAACCTGAGAAGAACATCTATATCCCCTGATCCACTAGATGCCAGCAAGCGCTGCAGAAAGTATATTGGACTTAGTGGAAGGGTCAGTGCTGTTCAAATCATATTAGAATGATATGTTAAAAATCACGAACCTTTGTTTTAAAAACGCTACAGTAAAACTGATTAACAGTGTATTATTCTCCCACTTACTCGCACAGAGCTGGTAGGGAAGTCTGGGGTCAGTTGCCAGCCTGCACGCCTCGGTCCGACTCGGTGATAGTAGCCGTTGAGCGGAGGGCGGACAGGCAGACCCAGCTACTTCCACAATACGAGCGGTTAGCGCTCTAGCGTTTCGAGCTGCGAGGACTACAAAGGCTGCTCGTCACTCTGAGCGCGCAGAGGTCGCGCGCAGGGGTGTGCCTAAGAACGCGCCTAAGACAAGCCAAAGAGAAGCCCGTCTGCGCCCGTCCGCGACTGGACGAGGCTAGGGGCTAGAGGATATGGCCCTCATATCTGCTCGCCCCGCTGACCAGATTATACCCCGGGTAAGATTTTCGAAACTGGAGCTACTACGTATTTGGACGCCACCGCTCCAGGGTTGCTCAGGAGGAGGAGGAGTATCTCCAGAGGGACCATTTGCATGTCGCAAATGTCAATATCAAGCCCTTCATTGTCCTTTGCGTTGTATTTCACATGATATCATTACCCGAAAAATAGTCTCACAGGGCCTGTTAAAAAGCAGAAACCTTTTGTGTAACATCAGATCACTGTCTAAACATTACAGTGAAGTATGGGACATGATTTTCTCGGTGCAACCGGAACTCTGCTATCTGACAGAAACCTGGCTAAAACCCCACTCGGTCCCAGCTATTACATTAGGGATTCCACAAGGCTACAAAATAGTCAGGTTAGATCGTCCAGTTAAGATTGGGGGAGGTATTGCGATTGTATATAAAAACAATCTATCGATCACCATTTTAGAAGAAATTAGTATTCCAGAGCTAGAAATTCTGGTTTTTAAAGTCTGCATCTCTAACAAAACTAGCTATAAAGGGGCACTAGTGTATCGTCCCCCAGGTCCCTGTGCCGGCTTTAACATCTTATTGCTGGAGATACTAGCTAGACACATTGACTCTGAGAATGAATTTATACTCCTAGGAGACTTCAATGTGCACAGTGATCTGAAGGATAATGGAGATGCACAGTCCTTACTGACTGATCTTTCTTTGTTTGGACTAACTCATATGAACACTGGTCCTACACACTTAGCAGGTCACACCCTGGACCTCATTTTTACTAATAAATCTACCACCATGACATGTGTTCCTCCAACACAAGTAAATTGGACAGATCATTTCGTTCTGGAATTCCATACCTCAAATCCAGGTAAAGCCCCCTCGCAGGTGCACACCTTTCCTACTAGACGCAGGCAATGGCATAAGGTCTCCCCTGAAGTATTCCAGGAGCAATTTACCGTACCTCTCATTGGCTCTGCAGATGATGTTGATACGGTTTTAGCCAATTATAATCAGGCCATTCTTAAAGCGGTCGATTGCATTGCCCCTATGAAAACGTTTAAATCACGCCTAGCTCGTAAACAAGAAGCATGGTTTTCGGAGCATTTAAAATCACTTAAACAACTGGCTAGGAAGCTAGAAAGGGTGTGGAGAACGACCCATGGGGAAACTAACAGGAATCATTATTGGGCAGCTCTCACCACCTATCACAAAGAAATTAGATGCGCCCGAAAAGCTCATATAGAGTCTCTTCTCTCTGCCGCAGGAAATACTCCCAGGATTCTATACCAAACCCTCCAGTCGTTTGTGAAACCAGCTGCTTGCGAAACTTCTGAACTAGCATCACAACAACTATGCAACGAAGTCGCTCAGTTTTTCACCAACAAAATAAATAGGATACATGATGACATTACTAGATCCAATCTATCCATCACAGGAGATACGCCCTCACTCTGGGAAGAAGGAAAAGAATCAGGATCGATGGCCTTGGATTCCTTTCCCCCCATCTCCCTGGTAGAGACTGAATGCTATTTAGGCCAGATTAAGAGTGGGAACCCCTCAGACATCATCCCGGCCAGAATTGTACCGATAGTAGGTAAGACTCTTAGCCCACAGATTCAATGTCTCGTGAATTTCTCATTGATGGAGGGTCAAGTTCCTAGGGAATGGAAGAAAGCATTAGTAAGGCCTATCAGGAAAAACCCCTCCATTCCCTGGACTGATATGTCTAATCTTAGGCCTATCTCCCTACTTCCTTTTTTGGGGAAACTTATAGAGAAACACGTCAATAAACATGTACCAAACTATATTGAACAGACTGGTAGGCTAGACAGCTCTCAGTTTGGCTTTAGACCAAAACATAGTACCGAATCTGCCCTGTTATCGGTGACAGATGATCTTCACATGTACCAGGACATAGGATATTCTGTTATCCTGGTACTATTAGATTTGTCGGCAGCGTTCGATACGATATCCCATAAAATCTTAATCGAACGCTTGACTATGATCGGCATTGAGAGCACAGCACTAGCCTGGTTAAAGAGTTTTTTATCTAACCGTACCCAAGCTGTCAACATGGGCTCATTTCGGTCAACTGAGACTTGCATCACAAAGGGGGTGCCACAGGGCTCTTGTCTGAGCCCGACTCTTTTTAACATCTATGTGGCACCCCTGGCCAGAATTCTGAGAGACTTTGGGTTCATCCCCGTCTCCTACGCGGATGATACCCAGCTCTTATTCCCTTTCAAAAAGATCACACATGAAGTGAAGACGGCCTTTTCCGAAGGCATGAAGGCTGTGGCAAATTGGATGACATCGAACTATCTCCAATGCAATGTAAATAAGACCGAAGTTGTGCTTTTTGGGGAGGTAAGAACGTTGTGGACACCGGACTGGTGGCCATGTGAGCTTGGCCAAGTGCCAGAACCTAAACAGGTAGTAAAAAACCTAGGGGTTTGTCTCGATCGAGAGCTCACTTTCAAACAACATGGCAACTGGGTGGTTGGCCAATGTTTCCATGTTATTGGACTCATACGAAAAGTCTTTCCAATTCTACCGGACTCCATCAGAAAAACCGTGGTACAGGCACTAGTGTTGAGTCGCCTGGATTACTGCAATGGACTTTTGCTGTCAGCCAATGAGAGTGTCCTAGCAAAACTCCAGGTGATACAAAATACTGCAGCGAGGCTTGTGCTGAACGCCCCTCCAAGAACGCCATCAAAGTCCCTCCTGGATAAATTACACTGGCTTTCAGTCCACAAGAGAATAAATTTTAAGACTTGTTGTCTGATCCATAAGAGCCTACATGGATTTGGACCTTCCCATTGGAAGGATACATTTATCCCATACAATCCCACACGTTCTCTCAGGTCAAGTAGCCAACTTTTATTGAAAATACCAATCACAAAGAATGTCAGACAAGGTGGTAAAGCTCTTTCGGTTGTCGGACCAACTTTGTGGAATAAACTTCCTCTTGAGCTCAGGCAATGCCCAGAACATCTTAATTTTAGAAAAAAACTCAAAACATTTCTATTTTAATTGAATTGAACTGTATGCTGATCTGTTACTGCTGGTTTCTCTTTCTTTCTATTTCTTTTTTCTGAGCGCAGAGATACTCTGTATAGAGTCGATTCTAGCGCGTTACAAACCATAAATAATAATAATAATAATAATAATAATAATAATATCTGGATATCGCTGCAAGATGTACCCTAACAGATGCACGCACCAGACCTGAACGAGCACGAGAGAGAAGATATGGCAAGATCTGTCCTGGTGGTGCCTCCAGAGGGTGTAAGTTGCGTTGCTGGCACCGTAAACAGAACCTTTTCCACTTTAGTCTGTATGATCTATTGGTCGATTGTGCTCTAGCACTTGCTAAACTGTCCTTGCATTACTGGGGAATGTTTACATCTCAAAATTCATGTAATTCAGGAGCCACACATATAATTGCAGAGAGCGTGGATACGGGTGCAGAACTTGGTCCTGGTTCATTGTCAGGAGTGTTTGTTTGATCTGCAGTTGAATTGGCCTGGACTCCGAAATCAGGAGGAGTTGGGTAAACCAGTACTGCCCTTGCCACCAGGGAGCAATTAGGTTCAGACAGCATCTCTCCAGCCTCATTTTGCTGAGAATCCTTGGGATCATGGGGATGGAGGAATAGTGTATGCATAAATACCGGACAATCTTATCAAAAAGGCATTCCAGCATGATCCTGGGAGCGGGTGCCGACTGGTATAACAACGGCATTTGCTGTTGAGGCTGGTGGTGAAGAGATCTAGATGCGGTTTGCCCTAAAGGTGAAAGATTTTGTCCAACTCCTGTTGGTCTAGCTCACATTCATGGCAACATCAAAGGATCTGCTGTGCGTATACGCTAGCGTATTCCTTGTTCCTGCAACATGCTCCACTTTGAGAGTGATGTTGTGAAGTGTCAGCCACTCTCAAAGGTCCTGAGCCGACAAGGAAAGAGTAAGGGTTCCTCCTTGCTTGTTCACATAGGGCATGCTGGTCGTGTTGTTGGTACGAACTAGCACTGATCCTTGTATGTGAGGCAGGAATGCTTGGAGAATGAGGAAGATGCCTTTGAGCACTAGGCAGTGTATATGCAGTGGCCTTTGGGATGCAGACCATTTGCCTTGGATTTGGAGATACTGAAGATGATCACCCCACCCTTCAAGGGAGGAATCTGTAGAAATGACGCAGTCTGGTATTAGTGGCAGAAAGGTGAGACCTTTGGTGATGTGGTAACATGTGGGCCCACCAGATCAAAGCTTGAACCATTTGTGATGTTATTTTTTATACGGTCGTCAAACAACCCCTGTTTGAATCCACTGAAGTACTAACTCTTCCTGCAAAGATCTCATTTTCAGGCGTGCTAGGGGCAAGAGAATGATCGCGGATGACATCATCCATAGCAATGATTTGTACTGATGCACTTTAGGGGACCTTATTTTGGAAAGCTTGAGAGTAAATTGCACTAGCTTGTGCTTTCTTTCTAGAGACAAAAAGGCATTGTCTTGCGTGGTATCGAGAGTGGAACCTAGAAATGCGATACATTGACTTGGTATAGGAGATGACTTTTGAAGATTTAATGTGGGGTCCAATTTGCGAAAAAGAGTAACGCAGTCCAGGGTGACCTTTGCAACTTGCACTGACGTCTGCGCTTTTAGGAGCCAGTCGTCCAAGTAGGAGACGACTTGGTGACCGCATTTCCTGAGGAAAGCTGCAACTGGTGCAAGGAATTTTGTGAAACTTTGAGGGGCGGATTTGAGGCCAAATGGTAGGACCTTGAACTGGATGTGTATGCCAGCTACTGTGAAGCAATGGTACCTCTGATGATTCATGAGATGCAGTATGTCCGATAGAGTGACCAAGTGTAAGGATTGCTTTTTAGAAATTCGTTGAACTCTCTTAGGTCTGGAATGGGTCTCCATTGACCTGATTTCTTCTTGACTCGGTAAAAACGAGAGTAGAAACACATGTTCCTCTGACTGAAGGGTACCTGCTCGATTGCATCCTTGGTGAGCATGATCAGAGCCTCTTGTCGTGATAAGTAAAGCGTTGTTTGGAGGTTTTTGAATGAAATCCACGGTATGACCATAGGTTTGGAGATCTAACCACCACTTGTTCTTTGTAATTTTCATCCACTGGGGCAGATGATTCGAGATGTTCGCACCCATAGGGACGGGTGAAGGGATAGAAGCTGGCACTGAATCGAGTTCACTGCTTGCGCAAGACATCTCTGAACTGCGCAGACTGCTTGCGCCCAGTTGTTAGTCTTGAGAAGGCAGCAGAAGGTGGATGGCGGTACTGCCGCTTGTGATATGGAGGTCTCTATTGGGACTGATAGGGCTGATATTGATGGTATCGTTGAGATGCTCCTCTGTATGAAGAAAACCCCCTGCCTCAAGCTCCTCAAAAGGTAAATTTGCTAAATTGCAATGCGCCAAGGGATTTAGAAGTGTTCATGTCAGTTATGAAAGCCATTAGAGACCTCAAGCAGGAGTTCTGAGAGAGACGAAGAGTACTAACGGAGGAGAATGAGCTGAAAAAACCCATGGTGAGAAGTTTTGCTATATTGAGCCTGGGTCGACAGACACAACCATATTTATCCTATATTAACAAACCATACCATTTTTTGTCTTGATAAGACTTAGGATGAACATGGTTTCCTGGCTCCTTGCATTCCCCAAAGGGTATTTCAAAGAGGGAACATTAAATCCTTGTCCTTGCGACAATTTCTAAGAACAGAATACTCTTCATATAATATTTTTCTGCGCATATTACAAGTCCTTGCGCAGAAAATGTATTATTCCCTTGCTTAGAGGATGTAACTTTGAGCAAGTTAGGCCGGCGTTGGTATATTTACAAATGCTGGCCTCACCTATGGTCTGTTTTGGGGTAGCAAGTTTTATAATAGGTGCAATTAGGTGTAGGAATAGGCTATCTATGAATCTCCCTGTGGATAGGGCTTTGAATCCTGTTACTTAAAAATGTATTTTTATGCTTTTTTATATGTAATGTTGGATAAGACTAATGCCGGGCTATCTGTATTTTATATATTTATTCTATTTATTTATTTATTCCCAGGCCTAATTATGTGTTAGTGGTCTGAATTTCCATTTTTGTATGAACTGTGGCATTATTTGAAGGAGTGTACTTTGTCCTATTGTGGATAATGGATTTTGAGTGGGGCAGGACTCTATGAAGATTAATAATAATCATTTTATGGTTTTTATTGATTGCAGATTTGATCTGTCTTGTTTGTTTTATGTACTTTGATGGCTACAATTAGCCGAATAAAGTAAATTTGAATTTGAAAGCAAGTAGGGCATCATCGAAGTGCTTCCCAAATAATGAATCGCCATCGTATGGCATATCCAATATCTTGGAATGTAGTTCTGGTCTGAATGAGGTTGACCTTAACCAACCCTGCCAGTGCGAAACAGCTGCTCCTGACAACTGACAGAAACTAGTGGAAGCAATGTCAACTCCACAATCATAGTTTTTCAAGGATGTGTGCTCCCCTTCCTGTAATATCTTTCTTGCCTCTGATTTCCGATCTTCGGGCACAAGGTCTGACAAAGCGCCTATATCAAACCACACTAGTCTATTGTAGCAGCCTAAAATTGCTAAAGAATTAGCTGCACGAATAGACAGGGCACACACTGAGGAGAAACGTTTCCCGATGTTATCCAATCTCCTGCCATCCTCATCAGGAGGTGATGAGATTGGAATGATAGGAATCTTGAAACAGCGCTGTGCCACTTGAGAGACTATGGAATCAGACTTGGGGTGCCCTATACGGCAGGCAGGAGAGTCATCAGTGGATATGTTCTTTTTATAGCTACAGGGCACCGCAGACACCGCGTAAGCTGGAGTTTAAATGAATTTGAGGCCCTCTTCCCAAATGCGAACCACTATAGAGATAGCTTGGACTGACTTGCGCAACTGTTCTTTAAAATCATACAAGAAGCAATCAGATTGCTTCACAGACATGGGTAGCTCAAAAAGTGCAGCAGCCCTTTCCATCAAATTTGTGGAAACCCCCAATGTCCTCAGGAGGGGAATCCGAAGGGTGTGTTGCTGGTGGTGATGGAGTAGGTATCACATAATCGTCCCACTCATCATGAGGCAGATGGGTGTCATTAATCTCTCCCTCTTCCCTGTCATTGTCAGAAGATGATGATGATGGATCATCTCTGGGCGGCACAGGGATACCAGAGGCAGATGGCATCTTTGGCGTTGGAGGAGGTGGCATAAGTGGAGTGGATGGAATAGGTGGCGGTGGAGGAGGTCGTGTTTGAAGGTCTTGTGCAGGGTATCGGAACCTTTTGTGATAATCCTGTAGCATCGCCTACAAGTCTTGCACCAAAGACAAGGGTACCTGTGTACTTGTGAGGAGGAAGTGGATGTTCTGGAAAATAGGAATAACGGTGCCTAGGAATATAATAATGTCCATAATCTGATTCCTCTTCATCATCTTCATCCTATTTGACCCACAATTCGGATGGGCTATGTGCGGCCCCAAAAGGCACCTCATCTTCTGAATTGTCCAACTCATCGAGTAGATGGCAAAGAGGAAAGGTAGACACTTTACTGGGGGAAGTGTCATAAGGCTGTACAATAGGTTTTGAAGCTTGCATACCCATCAACGACATGAACGAAGAAGTAATGAGAGATGAAGGTTCCATGGAGGGTGGCATAGATGGCTTCTTCGACAAGGCATCGGTAACGAAGATTTCGCAGAAGGCCTCGTTGACGATCGCTTTGAGGAAGATGATTCTTATGACGAGAACTTCATCGATGGTGGGGTCGTCGACGAGTCCATCGTTGACGGTAATGCCAAAGTCGACAGCACAATCATCAACAGTGGAGCTAACTTTGCAGGATGATGTGGTGAAAGAGGCACTCTTGTGGTTTGGCACCCTACGATGACCTTCAAATACCATCATTTTAACTGACTTTAGTGTGTTATTTTATACTAGCCTTAATCTAGGACGGTCCTGCATTTGCCTGCTTCTCTTCTTTCTTGTAATCTTGCTGTCTTTCAGTGGGAGCTGTCACGGAGTAGAACAGTCTTGCCAAGAACAGAAGGTGTGGGATATGTATTTGAAGGCGTGAGAGGGAGAGAGAGGTGTGGAATGTCGAAGTGCAGTGTTGTGAGCGGTGGTGCACACATGTGCTCGGTGTTGTACATTGAGAGATAAAGTATGTGATGCTATTGGACATTGAGAGATAAAGTATGTGATGCTATAAGCAGTTGTGCAGAAATGTGTATTGTGATGTACAGCTATGAGAATGAGTTCTTACTATTGGCTTGGACATGGCCTCATGTCATCTTGTTTTCTGACTTTGCCTTGCTTCAGCTTTTCTGCGTGCACAACAGTGCTTGCATGTTGTTTGGGTTAGGAGAATTATGAAGTGCTTACTAATGGCTTTGAAATGGCCTCATGTCATCCTTTTTCCCTGCTTTGCCTTGCTGCAGTTTTTCTGTGTGCAGAGCAGTGCGTGCAAGTTGTTTGGGTTATTCACATTCAAGGTCTTTCTGTGTTTCTGAGCGATTGCTTTTGTTTAATGTACTCTGGAAGGCCTTGTGAGAGCTTCATCAAGATAGAGGCTGGAACATGTGAGAATGTACAACTCTGTCACGGAGTCAAAATACGGGAGCTTGGCCAGCCCCCGTCTTGGCCGTGACGCAGACTGGTACAGCCAGCTCGGTTTTTTCTAATGAGAAGGGGGTGAGGTTTTCTAGAAGCTTCGCCTTACGTTGAGTAATGATATTTAAGCTGGGAACCTTCGAGGGCCAGGTAGAAGTTCACCACAGAATAGACGTATTGCTGTGGAGGTGACGGAACTTGAGTCCTGATTGAACTCCTTCCTGGGCTGTTGAAGGGCTTCCCCAGCTTGAGTTGGCAAGGATGATGCAAATTCAATAAGTGAGGTGTTCCTAACCATTTTGTATATATTTTTTACTCTTTGCTACTTGTATATACTGCATTTTATTTTAATTGTTCATTTTAGTCACTTGATACTTGGATACGATCCTTCCTAAAAATCCTACCCCTATGTCATACAGGCTGAAAACTGCTCCTTGGTATACCGATAACCTACGGGCACTTAAACGACATAGCAGACAGCTTGAAAGGAAATGGAGGCTAGACTACTCTGTTCTTAGTAAAACAGAATACAGGGAATCTATTAAACAATATAAAGCTGCAATTAAAATGACACAAGCCAACTTTTATGAACACAAAATTATGCGAGCCGCTAACTCTCCTAAAGAAATTTTTAAAATTGCCAGGACTCTCACCAAACTCCCCCAGAAACCCCCCAGACTAGGTGACCCTATTGCACATTGCAACACGCTAGCAGATTTTTTTTACAAAAAAATCCAAACGATCAATCAGGCCTTTTCACCTTCTCATACCACGAGTATTTCTACTAGTTCAGCTGAACTCATGGTAAAACCTTTCCCTATCCTTGAACAATTCCCCCCTCTTGATCTATCCCTGTTAAGGCCCATTATGGCTCATATAAAATCAGGCCCCCCCATTGACCCTGCTCCTCCCCAAGAACTTACCCTGGTGTCCGATATTATCGGCCCGACAATGCTGAACCTGCTCAATTCTTCTATCTCCACTGGGACAGTTCCATCGGCATGGAAGGGAGCTATGGTAAAGCTTTGCTGAAAAAACCTAACCTGGATCGGGACATTCTGACCAATTATCGCCCCATTTCACTATTACCGTGGATAAGCAAGATATTGGAAAGGCATGTGAATAACACCTTGGTATCCTTTCTAGAAGACAACGGAATACTTCACCCTTCCCAGACTGGGTTTCGCCCACAAATGGGTACTGAGACGGCTCTTTTAGCAGTAACTGAGGAATCAAGAAGGATCCTAGACTTAGGGGGAAATGCAGCCATCATCCTTCTTGACCTCAGTGCTGCATTTGACACTGTTAATCACGCTACATTATGCGCCAGACTCATGAATGTGGGTGTGTCCGGTATGGCAGCTCAGTGGCTGCGATCTTTTCTTACTGGCCGCTCTTTTAGGGTTTTTGAGGGAGATACTGTATCCAATCAGTATCCCCTCCATTGTGGGGTTCCTCAAGGCTCCGCATTGAGTCCCACCTTATTCAACATATACTTGAAACGTCTGGCAGAAATTGTTCATCCATTTGGCATAAAAATTGTCTCATATGCGGATGATACTCAGCTCGTGGTAGCTCTCAACCATCTGGAAGGGCCATCTAACACCTTAGCGGGCTGCTTACAAGAGGTTCCCAAGTGGATGGACCAATCATGCCTGAAGTTGAATGGGGATAAGACGGAGCTCATGCTGCTGGGCAACTCTCCTGTCTTTAACTCAACCTCCCTATGGCCAGTTTGTCTAGGCCCTGCTCCTATGCCCAAAGATCAAATCAAGAGCCTTGGTATCTGGATTGATCAGTCTCTTTCATTCAGTTACCAGGCAACTAAACTCTCGTCCATTTGTTTTGGACTTCTGAGGATGCTTCATAAGGTCCTCCCCCTTCTGCCCTTCCACGCCAGAAGAATTATGGTTCAAGCACTGATACTCTCCCGCTTGGACTACGGCAATGCCCTTTACCTAGGAGCACCTCAGTACACCATCAATAGACTCCAGGTAATACAAAACTGCGCGGCTCGCAGACTTCTTCAGATCCCGCGGCGGTGGAAATCTGCAAAACATGCACTAGGAAGCCTACACTGGTTACCGATTAAGCAAAGGATCCAGTTCAAGGCTATGTGTCTCTCCCACAAGGCCTTTTGGAGTAAGGGTCCGGCCATTCTTCAGTCACTCATTACCCCCTACCAACCAAAAAGAGATCTTCGGTCCTCTAGATCCTGCCTTGCATTCAAACCCAGAATAGGAAAGACCAGATGCAGTGGTCGCTCTTTTTCTTATAATGGTGCTATAGGCTGGAATGCCCTGCCTCTTCAACTACGCAAGGAACCCAACCTCTTATCCTTCCGTAGGCTCCTGAAAACCTGGTTGTTCCAAGTCTTTCTCCTGCCTCTGTTACTCTGCTCGTTGTCCTCAGCGCTGGGAGGCCTACGGGTAGCCATCGTGCTTTACAAATCCCATTTCAATTCAATTCAATTTCAATTCAATTCAAATCTGCATTTACTGATATATTTGGCCTACTGTTCTAAAATGTTGCATTAATAAACTTGTGTGTGTTATTTAAAATACACCTGGATTTGTTTCCTTGCCTCGTCTAAAGGGAGTGCTGCGTTTTTTCCTCGTCTTTAGGGAGTGCTGCTCAAAGTGTATTATTTAAAGGTGCAGTGGTATATTTGCCTCCAAAGTGGGAGTGCAGGGTTTGGGTGTGTCCTTTTAGCGAAAAGCACATTCATTACATCTTGGCGTCACTTGCAGGATACGAACGTTGAAATTAAAAGGTGAAAAAAATATGTTTTCTAGAAAATTGAAAGCGGATTCCCAGATATCAATCGATATACCTCAATGGGAGGTAGTCTCATGAGTCACCTAATTGTCCTGGGTTGAGTGAGAATTGGAGTGTGTGCTTAGCTGACGCTGAGCCAGCACAAGTGGATGCGTGTTTGCAAAAAGTGACTGTGAAGAAAGGAGAGGAGCTTGTTACGTTAGGAAGAAGAGGCTGGATCATCTTAAGTGCTTATCGTACAATGCATGAAAAATATGTTCAGCTGCAGAGTGGATTTGAAAAATTAGAGAAACAGTTTGTTGAAGCTAAAAATGCCTCTACGATGTTAACCTGTCAGAATAAGTTATTCCATGATAAATTGGAAACCTACCAGACTGTGGCAGAAAAGGCTGCAGTTCGTAGTGCGCAATACAAGTATAGGAAAAGGAGAGGAAGGGTTAACAAGAGAAAAGTACGTTTAGCTATTGCAAAAGTAGGAATTGACAGGGACCCTGAAACGTGGGATGGAAATATTTGGGATTCCTCGAAGTTCTCGGACTCTGGAGGAGAGTGTGATCAGGCTGGCAAGTGTGATCAAGCTAGCAGGCAGGGTGAGTCGATAGAACGCAATGTGATTCAGGCGCAACCCATATATCGTCGGAAGATACAGGGTAGTCCAAATTATCCCCAGCGGGTGGCGATGGACTGTAAGGAGGATTTTACTCAGCAGGAGATTAATGACATTTCAGACAGAAACAGTGGTGTCATCTTGAATGTATTGTTTAGCATGTATCAAAAATTTGAACATTTAGAAAAAGAATGTAGTGAGCTGAGACGGGAGTTGGCTGATGCTCAGTTTGAAAACAAGTCTTTGAAAAAAGAGTTAAACATGTAACAAGCTCTGAAGCCTTTTGTTTTGACCAACTATGATGAGTCATATGTAAAAATGTGAACTTAGAGAACGTGCCAGTTAATCTGCAGGCTTCACAGACGGTCTTAATTAATTTTTTTGAGGATGCTACTCAGCCAGAAAGGAATGTGCAGGGAGAAAGACAGACCAGTCTGTTAGCGATCGCTGGTTCCAGTTATAAATCAGACATGGCAGTGAACGATTAATTTTGCTCTACATGGAAAAACGCTATTTTGAAAAAAGGAATGATTTTAAAAGCATGGTCAATTCAGAAAGGAGACAGTGTATCATGTGTGCCAGTTCAGAAGCAGCGTGCTATTTTACTTTTAAATTCAGATGCTGGACAAATACAGATGCTTTTGTGCATTAAAAGACACTGGGCAGAGGGCAATAGGATATAATGTGATTTATCACAGGGAGGTAGCCACTGATATAAAGTGGCATATACAGACAGACTGCAGTTTTGCATGAACAGTTTGTGCAGGTCCCAATAGAAAGTCCAGGGGTGGAGTTCGAGACACAGGATTCCCCAGTGAAGTGGCAGATTGTACTGGAAAGCGCAGTTACTGTGCATGTCACAACATTTAATTCCCTTACAGATGAAAAGGCTAAAATCTTGGAGACAGAGATGGCGATACACGTGTGCATAACTAAATACGAGCACCTAGGAGATAAGGACCATACAAACAGGTGGGCAGAAAATGAAGGAATGAATATTCCCCTAGATTTACTCAGAACTGTGATTCTTATGTGTCAGAATGCAAAAGCCAGACCAGTCTCACAGAAGGTGAGGGGCATGTTGAAGAAAGGAAAATTACCAGAGCAGACAGAGCAGCTGGATTGCCTTGGGCTTCTGCCAATTGATAAAGGGAGCACGTATCCAGCAGTGAGTGGAGAAATAGTCAGGAAGGAGACTGCTCCAGCCCATCTTACTGTGCAGGAAAAAAGAGAGTTTCATCCCAATACCAAGAATTCAGAGGCTAAAGCATGGGTAGAATTCTTAGACAATTCCCCAGAGACAGCAGTGAACCGTGCAGACAGGAATGATAATACTGTGCCTTTAGACTTAAAACAGGGACAGGAAAACATGCGCTTTTTGAAAAATGTTTTTGCAAGAAGAGTGATGCTTGTTTCTTTTCCAGGTCATCATATTGCGACATGTTCATCTGCCCATGTATGAGTGCCCCGTAAGGGGGGAACTCCCCCCAAGCCTGAAGGGATCACCGGACAGTGCAAGCTGACATACTGTGGCTGAACGGACCAGACAGACCTCCAAGACCGATGAACTGATTTAGTGAACATGGAGTACAATGTACACAGTTATTGTTTTGGATGTGAGAAGGCTGTGTGTCTTTCACACAGAAGGACTGTTTGTTTAACCCCTTGTGTGCCACGCCCTTTCTCCGCCCTGTGCCGGGCGTTGCATTAGCGGGCGGGGTTCATGACGAGCTGGACTCGTCATGGGCACAGCGTAACCGCGGCCCATGATGAGTCCAGCTCGTCATGGGCACACAAGGGGTTAAGAAGAAAAATAACAACAAAGATGTAGTGAGACTTAAATCGAAAAAGACGTTGATGTTGCTTTTATTTTTTAGCACTAAATATACACGTTTGGCTGCTTTTTCTGTAGAAGTCTCAGTATTAACCATTAGAGACATTAGGAGCATTACCGAGTTCAAAAGTTTGATTTATTTGTTTTGTGTATCCATCAAACATTTATATTTGCTGAGTATCTAGATGTGCATGAGCTATTTCTACATGCTTTGAAATGATTATTACATGCCTTTGTGCTGTCAGTTAAGAAATGCAGTCTTTCACTCATAGTTGTGCCTTTAGTTAAGAGATTCAGTTTTTGATATATATGAATGATGATAGTCAAAGGTCATAGGGTGGAATGTAGTGAAAGAGGCACTCTTGTGGTTTGGCACCCTATGATGACCTTCAACTACCATCATTTTAACTGACTTTAGTGTGTTATTTTATTCTAGCCTTAATGTAGGACGGTCCTGCATATGCCTGCTTCTCTTCTTTCTTGTAATCTTGCTGTCTTTCAGTGGGAGCTGTCACGGAGTAAAACAGTCTTGCCAAGAACAGAAGGTGTGGGATATGCATTTGAAGGCGTGAGAGGGAGAGAGAGGTGTGGAATGTCGAAGTGCAGTGTTGTGAGCGGTGGTGCACACATGTGCTCGGTGTTGTACATTGAGAGATAAAGTATGTGATGTTATTGGACACTGAGAGATAAAGTATGTGATGCTATAAGCAGTTGTGCAGAAATGTGTATTGTGATGTACAGCTATGAGAATTATGAGTTCTTACTATTGGCTTTGAAATGGCCTCATGTCATCCTTTTTCCCTGACTTTGCCTTGCTGCAGTTTTTCTGCGTGCACAGCAGTGCTTGCAAGTTGTTTGGGTTATTCACATTCAAAGTCTTTCTGTTTTTCTGAGCGATTGCTTTTGTTTAATGTACTCTGGAAGGCCTTGTGGGAGCTTCATCAAGATAGAGGCTTGAAGAGGTGAGAATGTACAACTCTATCTCGGAGTCAAAATACGGGAGCTTGGCCAGCCCCTGTCTTGGCCTTGACGCAGACTGGTACAGCCAGCTCAGTTTTTTAGGTTGAGCCTACAGCAGCGCATGCGCTGTTGCTCGACTTTTAGTAAGGGGCTTTTCAAAGTCCTACCCACAAGCGTTTCCTGGCCTAAAGCTTGCGTGCATGTGCGCGTGAACGCACGCAGCCGCCATCTGCCATGCTTATCTCATTAAGCCTTGCTCTGCTTGCACTACCCCCTCACTCCTCCTTCCTTTCTCCCCCGCCCTTCTCGTCCAGCCGCGTCACTTTTGCAGCTGCACAGCCAATGCTTTTTTTTTACATTACTACGTCGCGCGGCCAATGCTTGTTTTAATTTGCTGATGTAAATAATGTTTGCCCAGTACTGATCATTGTAGTCTTTCTTGACCATCCAAACGGGTTTCTTTTACGCACACTGCTCTCTCACCCTAGGTTGTTGCTCCTTTAGGGTGTGATCATATTGTAGTTGCCAGTCTTTGCTATTTCAGCTTCTCTTTTGGGTTTCAAGATTTTTGCTAGTCTTTGCTATTTCAGCGTCTCTTTTGGGTTTCAAGATTTTTTGTCATCCAGGGTGGTGTTTTATCTCTATTCAAGGAGGTGGGGAGGATTCATCCTTTTGTAGATGGCAAGACGTCTCTCACAGAACCATTCCCACATAGCTATATTATTAACCGAATCAAGTGCATTTTCATTGAAGAGGATCCCACAGCTGGTTAGTATTTCCTCCTGTGTCCGTTCTTGCCGTCTTAACCTGGTAAGGCTATCTGTTGTTGTCTCTGAAATTAAAATATTTGATGGAAAATGCTGTTGGACATTGATTTTTAGTTTTATTAATTCCCGGTTATGGTCGCTCTCTTTGCAATGTTATATTGGGATAGCTGCAACAAAAAAAACAAGCATTTGCATAGCCAATAAGTCTCGCCTTTGGGACCGTTGTGCTGCATAACTGAATACTTATAAGGTCCAAAGGCGAGACCTATTGGCTATGCCAATGCTTGTTTCTAATGAGAAGGGGGTGAGGTTTTCTAGAAGCTTCGCCTCACGTTGAGTCATGATATTTAAGCTGGGAACCTTCGAGGGCCAGGTGGAAGTTCACCACAGAATAGACGTATTGCTGTGGAGGTGACGGAACTTGACTCCTGATTGAACTCCTTCCTGGGCTGTTGAAGGGCTTAGCCAGCTTGAGTTGGCAAGGATGATGCAAATTCAATCAGTGAGGTGTTCCTTACCATTTTGTATATATTTGTTTACTCTTTGCTACTTGTATATACAGCATTTTATTTTAATTGTTCATTTTAGTCACTTGATACTTGGGAATCTGCATTTACTGATATATTTGGCCTACTGTTCTAAAATGTTGCATTAATAAACTTGTGTGTGTTATTTTAAATGCACCTGGATTTGTTTTCTTGCCTCGCCTAAAGGGAGTGCTGCCTCTTTTCCTCGTCTTTAGGGAGTGCTGCTCAAAGTGTATTATTTAAAGCTGCAGTGGTATATTTGCCTCCAAAGTGGGAGTGCAGTGTTTGGGTGTGTCCTTTTAGCGAAAAGCACATTCATTACAGATGAAACAGTGTTGAACGTAGATTGCACCTTCTGGATCTTGGGTTTTGATGACTCTGAAGAGGTATACGGGCGCTTAGAAGAGTTGGCAGCAGGGGGTGGTAGGCTCAGAGGAAGCACTTTTGAGGAGATTAACCTTTTCTCCTTTTTCTCATTTATTTTGAGAACTTTTCTGATGCCTTCAGAGGTTACCTGGTCATGGGACCTGTCCCTCTTCTGAGGCTTACTAGAAGAGTCGCTGTTCTCAGCTTAACAGGCAGTTTTGTGACCTCAGGAGCATTAACAGGAGCCTTGCCTCTCTGCCTCGCAGCATTGGGGAAGAAAAAGTGTGACATTCTGCAGTCCTTCACAGAATGATGAGGATGAAGGCAATGGAGGCATTCTTTATGTGGGTCGTTCACATATAATCTCTTCTTACCACAAGATTTGCAGGATCGGAAGTGTCCCTTTTTAGAAGAACCAGACTTCTGACATTTTTAGATTAGCTGAGGTGAAGAACAAAATGAGCAGAGCTTGGGGAGATGTCCATCCACGAAGTGCGGGAGAAATTCTGAGAAAAACCGTCTCTGTTGGGAAGGTTCTAGAGGGTGCTGTCACCTGATTGGTCATAGTTCAAGTTTGCTTCTTTTTTTAAAAGGACACAGGAAGGCTGCTAGACTAACTATTGCCATTATAGACTATTATACAACTACTTCATGCTTTGTTATTGTACTGTGGTACTCCCACTTTGACGACGGAAAGTTATTCAAGCATGTGAATCTATGAAAGATCCAATACTGGATAATGTGTGTGCCAAAGGTTTTGATGCACTTGTATTCTCCAGTAGTGTCTGAAAACATATCCAGTTCACTAGCATGGCTGTTAAGTTTTCAGATTGCATATGTGTGACATTTTCAGTGGCAGTAATATTTAACAACCAAATGTGTGACAGTGAGAGTGACACTTTCTCGCAATCAAATTCAAGCAATGAAGTTCATGGAAAAAGATAAGTATTAGAAATGACCTCCTCCTGAGCATGGAGAAGCTCTAAAAATATCTGAAACGGAGGCCACTAACCTAGAAATATAATCAAGAATTTGTGAGGAAATGGGCTGGCTGATCAAACTTCTTAAGGCACTGCCACTGGTAAGTGGCAGGGGTGACGGTGGATATGTTAGATTCTATTGTGCAGGGCTTTGCAGTTTCCATCATTAGAAGACTACCAATAGTGCTTCTTTATATGTGACCATATATAACAAACTGTTTGTTTTTTTTGGCTTATACCGGATGTTCACTACCAATTAAGATGTGTCCCCTTGTGCAAGGTATACTACTGATTAATTATCTTAGTTCCACATTCTCATGAAAACTACTAACTTATGCATTTCCATTTGTGCCATGAATTTCCTGAACACAAACCACTAGGCAGCAGTCACGCACCAATTAAGCTAATTTATTTTATGACATTTTCTGACAGGATCAAAAGTATCACCATACTTTATAATTACGAGCGTGGATTCTTGATAGTTTATTTTGGTCAAATGTAATTATTTAAACCTGTAAATCGCTGTAGAATGTGAGATGCGAAATTAATAAAACACATAGGCACGGAATTTCTTTATTTATTTAAAGTAGAACCCGCCTGTCAACGCTAAGCATAGTTGGCGTTAAGATGAACGCCCCGACAGAGCGGAGCTGTATGAAGAACAGCAGCCTGCAGCCCACTGCGAGCCTGCACGGCTGTTTACTTTAGTTTTCAGACAGAGGCTGGTGGTAGTACTTGTTTGTAGTTTCCTGAACCGCACGTCTGCTACAAGGTCCTCCTCTAGCAGCTTTAAAAAATTAATCATCCACACACAGCAAAGGCACAGGGAAACAATCAGCTTTTGAGCTCAGCTGATTGCGTGATGGATAAGTTACTTGCCTTTGGTAACAGCCAGAGATTCCTTACCTTTGAACTTCCAGGAGTCAGGCTAGATCCGGAAGATTTTTTTAAGCAGTACCCTTGCGCGCCGGTAGGTAGCGTCGGTCGACTCCCCTTGACATCGTTGGCGTCGTGTTAGTCTTCAGTATGACGTCCGCATTGTCAATATAACCACCACTCTAGCATGCTGACATAAGTACTTTTCACGACTTTCCACGCCAGAAGCACATAGCCATGAAGTGACTGGCCATGGTCTGTTAACAAATTAACAACTAGGGCCCTCAAGGGGAACATCCCTGACACTTAATACCAATTCCACAGTGCGGGGAGGATGAGTGGGTTGGCTACATCACGTCTCTACCAGATAAGGCGTTACCAAAGGTAAGTAACTTATCCATCTGATAGAGATATCTAGTCACAGATTCCTTACCTTTGAACAGATACCCAAGCAATACTATTCTCGCGGGACAGCAGAATGGCTTAGACTACAAAATTCTGTAAAACAAAGCGACCAAACAGGCCTTCTCTGCGGTCCTGGGAATCTAGACAGTAGTGTCTGACGAACGTGTACAGATATGCTCAGGTGGCTGTCTGGCATATGTCAGAGATGGGAACACCACGTTGGAGAGCTGTGGTGGCCACCTTCGCTCTGGTGGAATGGGCACTAAACCCTTCAGGGGGTCCTTCTTTGCTAAGGCATAACAAATTTTAATACAGAGGATGACCCACCGGATATAGTCCTCTTCTGAACAGCACAGCCTTTCTTTGCACCCACATATCCAATAAAGACTTGGTCATCCACCCGGAACTCTTTGGTTTTATCAAGGTAGAACGATAATGCACTTTTTGGGTCCACACGATGGAGACGTTCCTCTTCCTTGGAAGGATGTAGGGGTACATAGAAGGTATGAAGGACAACCAACTGTCCCAGATGGAAAGGTGTTACCACCTTAGGCAGGAAGAGTTCCCTAGTCCAGAGTACTACCTTGCCGAAAAGATAGTCAGGTAAGGAGGCTATGAGGACAGTGCCTGCAGTTCACTCACTCTCCTAGTAGAGGTTATTGTCACCAAGAAAGCAGTCTTGATAGAGAGCAACCGAAGGAGGCAGTTATGCAGCGGCTCAAATGGCGCACACATCAGAAAAGCGAGCACCAAATTAAGGTCCCACTGGTGCATGTTGAATGGTGAAGGGGGTACAAACGGGTTAACCCCTTCAAAAACCACTGAACTAGTGGAGATTTTTTTTATTACTTGTTTTCATTAAAACCGCTTCCACTGTATCAGGTACAAAGGACATGCACATACAATTTGGGATCTTATAAGCAATATACAATCGGTGGCGTCCACATATCGCATCCAGTGCACAGACAGGCTCACCATCACGTGAGCGTACTATTTGTCTATTTTTATGTTCATAGGACCTATACTCTACATAACAAATAAACAACACTAATGATCATCCCAACTAGGGAGTTAAGTCCCCTCCCCAATCCAGCTCCCACCCCTCTCCCCCACCAACATGACTGTTGTGGCTCACAGGAGAGCACTGACAGCCCGTGGCACACGGGAGAGAAAGAACTACAATTCCCGGTGCGCATTGCGGGATGACGCTCCGACGTCATCACGCTCGAAGCCAAGATGAAGAAAAGGGAACATCCGGCATCGAGCGGGTGCCGGTTATTTTGGTTCCAGGTTCCCGCGAGGACGTGTTTGAGAGCGGACGATTGGCGTGCTGGTAGGGGTGCTCAGCACCAACCCTGCATTTTCGCTAATCGTGTTGTGCTTAGCTGTGAATAGTGTTTCCGGTCCTTGCGACGAGCAAGTTTGTGACTTTACCGCTGCGGTTCCGTTGGAAGCCTTCCGAGGCATTGCGGAATCGCCTTTGCGGTGTAACTTCTGATTATGGTTGTGGTTGGTTGTAAATAGCGACTCAAAGGAACAGAGTCGCCCCTAGTGCGTAACAAACAGTGGGAATCTTTCCAGGGGCAAGGTGCAACGCACTCCCGCTGGATCATCTTAGGAATTGCCCACGAGACGCTTAGGGGTTCTTGCCTTTGGTTAGCGCCCTCCCAGAAGCATGGGAATGGCGCTGGGGGTTCGTGCAGAATCCGTGGAAGGAGCGGCAGGCATTATTCAGGTCTGACGCTTCGCTGCACCTCAATTGTTTCTTTGTAGTCTAAACAGGGGCGGAGAGGAGACTTCTGGCATACGTCCATCCCCTCCCCCTGTTAAATCCGAGGTTCCAGAATTGTGGTAGGTTCATTTGTTCCGGGAAAGGACCAGAGGGCTGCTGTCTATAGGGGGTATTCGCAGGCTAAACCGTGTCCCTTTCTACAGGTTCTGAACAGTCTTGATCCTCGGCTCTCCAGGTCTCCCAGGCAGGAGTGCCTTCTTTAATTTACAGGTACAGCAGGGGAAAAAAGGGGAAACGTGGAGTACGGGAGTTTTAGGGGTTGTCTTAACCAAATCGCTTGTGATTTCTCTTTCAGATCTCCCTCCCCGCAGTCCCCTTCCTTTCCTTCCCTCGCCTGATCACCCTTCTGTGTCTGTCATATACATACCAGACCAAGGGGTTATCGGGAGGTGGACCCCTTACAGCATCGTGCGACCCTGAGGACGTTGGACTGCGACAAAATAACCGGCCCACGAATAGTAGTCCTCCCAGTCGCACGGTGGGATGGCCACCTTAGAGGACGTGTTGGCTGCTTTGGCCCTGTTACAGGCCGAGGTAGTCGCCTCGAGAACAGAAACAGCCACACTACAGGCGCAGGTCACCCGCTTGGAGCGTAACCCCTTTGACGCAGGCCCCCTCCGCTCAACCCCAGCTGCCCCTGTGGTGGTTGAAATCCCCACGCCTGTTCCGTTAGCCACCCCCGAAAGGTATAGCGGGGACAGCGGGAAATTACAGGTCTTTCTCACACAGGTGATGCTGCATTTCACTTGTAAGGCCAGGGCGTTCAACACTAACCATTCGAGAGTCGCCTTCTTGTTGTCTTATTTATCCGGAGACGCTGCACAATGGGCTGTTCCCTTGGTGAGAAGAGACGACCAACTCTTATATGATTGGGACGCCTTCTTGGTGGAATTCGAGAAGACCTTTAATCGACGAGCGGCCACGCTCTCGGCCGACAGAGATCTCCTGGAGTTGCGACAGGGCAATAGGGATGTCATCTCCTATCTCAACGACTTTCGGAGACTGATCACGGAAACGGAGTGGCCAGAAGGGAAACATGCAGCCATCTTTCACCAGGGTCTGAGTGAAGACATGAAGGACGTGTTGGCTCAGATCGACCCGCAGCCCACCTCCTGTGAAGCTCTCATTAGTTTAGTCCTAAGGCTTGACCATCGCATGAGCGAAAGAAAAGGGGAACATAGAAGGAGGGAGAAACCCGTGCAGAGCGTGGACTACCCCAGATGAACAAACTCCGCGATGCAGAACAAAACAGAGCCCATGGAAATAGGCGCCGTGCGTTCCCCGCTCTCAGTAGAAGAAAGAGATTACCGGAGGAAGCGAGGGCTGTGCCTGTACTGTGGGCGAAAAGGACACTTCATACGGGAGTGTAGCCTAAGGCCGAAGGTCTCCCGACCAGAACAAAAGGCCGCGGTAACCCGAACACAAGGCTCCCCTGCGGGAAACGACTTGGCTTAAGGGAAGAGGAAGGGAGTCCTTTGAGCGTCGGGCATATCCCTTCTTTTGACGACTTACAACTGCACAACAAACACCATCTCTTCGTCGAAGTCCACATCCTGGTGGACGAAGAGTGGATTCCGGTTAACGCATTGGTGGATTCAGGGGCCACGGGTTGTTTTATGGATCAAGCCCAGGTAGGAAGGGTCGGAATCACCTTGTAGGAGAAACGCAAGCCTGAGATGGTTTTCGCCGTGGATGGGAAGATGTTGGATTCCGGTCCGGTGAGATACCATACTGGGCCATTAACGATGAGACAGGGGACTGCGCATCAGGAACTTCTTTCCTTCAATGTCATCCCAGCACCCCATTATGGATTAATTCTGGGGTTGCCGTGGCTATGTCTCCACAACCCGCTCATAAATTGGCAGGAGAAGACCTTATTGTATTCCTCAGCCTACTGCTTAGCTAATTGCAACGTCTCACCCACGAATCCAGCCACCTCCTTGGCTATCTGTTATCAGGTGGCGACTGCAGTGGAACATGCTGTTACCTTGCCAAAGGCATACAAAGAATACGAGGACGTCTTTAATGAAGACAAGGCAGAAGTGTTGCCACCGCATCGATCATACGATTGTCAAATCGATTTAATCCCCGGAGCGGTGCTTCCCGCTGGACGCGTATATGCCCTGACGGAGCCCGAACATAAACACCTCAAGGAGTATTTGGAGAAATACTTGAGCTTGGGCTTTATACGAGTGTCGAAATCTCCCGCGGCGTCGCCTCTTTTTTTTATTCCTAAGGCGAATGGCGAGCTGCGCGCGTGTGTGGACTACCGGGCCTTGAATGCCGTTACGGTAAAGAACAGGTATCCCCTTCCTTTGATCAATGTACTGCTGGAGCAGGTAAAAGAGGCTGTGATATACACGCGCCTTGACCTAAAAGGGGCTTACCATTTGGTCCGTATGAGGAGAGGAGACGAATGGAAGACCGCTTTTAAAACACGCTTCGGTCTCTATGAATATTTGGTGATGCCGTTTGGGCTGTGTAACGCCCCGGCGGCCTTTCAGTTTTTCTTAAACGATGTTCTCCGTGAATACCTGGACCACTTCGTCATTTGTTACATCGACGACATCTTGATTTACTCTACGGACACCAAAGACCATACACAACATGTTAAGACCATACTCCAAACCCTGAGACGACATCACTTATTCTGCAAGATCAGCAAATGTGAATTTGGGGTAACATCGGTGGAATTCCTCGGAGTAAACCTCACCCCCAGGGGCCAGGAAATGTCGGAAAGGAAGGTACTGGCCGTAAAGGAATGGCCAACACCCCGGAACCTCAGGGATGTACAGTGTTTCCTGGGGTTTGCTAATTTTTATCGTCGGTTTATCGACCACTTCTCGGAATTGGCGACCCCTCTCACGTTGCTCCTGCGTAAGCAGTCGACGTTTCAGTGGACTGCAAAGGCCCAAAAAGGGTTCGAAGAGCTAAAAGAGGCCTTTTCAACAGCCCCGGTGTTGGCTCATGCTCACCCTGAATACCCCTTCATAGTTGAGGCAGACGCTTCCGACACAGCGGTGGGAGCCGTCTTGTCACAAAGACATTGCGAAACAGGACGTTTACATCCGGTGGCTTACATGTCCCGAAAATTGAACCCCGCTGAATGCAACTACAATATTGCAGAAAAAGAGCTGCTAGCCATCAAGAATGCCTTTAGCGAATGGAGGCATCACTTGATGGGCGCCAGACATGTGGTTACGTTCTACACAGACCACAGGAATTTACAGTTTATGACGGCTGCCAGACACCTCACACCCCGTCAACTGAGATGGACCCTCTTTTTCGCAGGGTACAATTTTCTTGTCATCTACAGACCCGGAAAGGATAATAGGAAGGCAGACGCGTTATCCCGGCAAGCATCCCAGGACAGCACCGTAGCTGGTACTACCGGAGCCATCATCAGCCCCGAACATGTCATAGGGGCAACGTGCACGGATCCGTTCTTACGGAGTGTAATACTGAACGTTCGAACGAATAAATGGAAGAACTGGCTGAAAGATAACCCAGAGTGGAATCTGGTACAGGGACTACCGCTACGAGGAAAACAACTGCTCCTTCCCATCAGATCGTTAAGGCTGCAAGCGTTCAAATGGTGCCATCACCTGCCCTGCGCTGGCCACAATGGCGGAGAAAAAACACTTGACAGGATCCTAAGACAGTTCTGGTGGCCTTCGGTGAGGAAAGATGTGGTCACCTGGGTCCAGGAATGCGGAGTTTGCAGTCAAATGAAGGCAACCCATACCAAACAAGCAGGCTTATTGCAACCTCTTCCCACACCCGACCTCCCTTGGGAGAACATCTCGGTAGACTTTATCGTGGGCATGCCTCGTGATAAAGGATGCACGGTGATCACGGTGGTGGTGGATTATTTAACTAAAATGGCGCACTTCGTCACTTGTAAGGCGCTGCCCTCGTCAGGTCAGTTGGCGCACTTGCTCCTGGAGAACGTGGTACGATTACACGGATTGCCAAGAAAGATTGTCTCAGATAGAGGCGGACAGTTCACAGCCCATTTCTGGAAGGCTTGGTGTTCAGCCTTGGGAATCGAATCCAACATATCCACCAGCTTCCACCCGCAGACGGATGGACAAACAGAGCGGGTTAACCAAACCCTCAAGCAGTACCTTAGGTGTTACTCCAACGCTTCGGATAACGAGTGGGTGGATTTCCTATGGTTAGCGGAGGTGGCATATAACAGCGCTACGCACACGTCCACCAAACTTACACCTTTTTATTGCTCTTATGGGTTCCATCCTTGGTTTTCCCCCTTTCTTAATCCAGCACACGTTACGAAGGTACCGGAGGCGCAGAGTAGAATTGAACACATACAGGCAAACCTACGAGTAGCAAAGAGCAATCTGAGGGCCGCAAAACACAGCTACAAGGCATCCGCAGACAAGCACAGGAGGTTAGGGCCTAGTTATAAAGTGGGGGACTACGTGTGGCTGTCCACGAAATACATACGTTTCAAACGTTTCAGCATTTTTAATCCCAAATTCATAGGTCCCTATCGGGTGCTTAAACTGGTAAACCCGGTGGTGGTGAAACTTTCTTTGCCTTCTACGTTACGAATCCATCCTGCATTTCATGTCTCCCTGGTGAAGCCCGCTCATGTGGGGCCCAATCGTAAACCAGCCCCAGTGGTGGTGCATAGCGAAGCAGAGTATGAGGTGAGGGGTGTGCTTGACTCCAAGATATACCGCAACAGGCTATGGTATCTCCTTGCATGGGAGGGATGCGGTGAGGAAGAAAACTCTTGGGAACCTGCATCCCAGATCCACGCACCTAGGCTTGTTGCCCTGTTCCACAAAAAACATCCCACGAAAGCTTGTTTATGTCAGTGCTCTTCGGGGGAGGGATGTACTGTTGTGGCTCACAGGAGAGCACTGACAGCCCGTGGCACACGGGAGAGAAAGAACTACAATTCCCGGTGCGCATTGCGGGATGACGCTCCGACGTCATCACGCTCGAAGCCAAGATGAAGAAAAGGGAACATCCGGCATCGAGCGGGTGCCGGTTATTTTGGTTCCAGGTTCCCGCGAGGACGTGTTCGAGAGCGGACGATTGGCGTGCTGGTAGGGGTGCTCAGCACCAACCCTGCATTTTCGCTAATCGTGTTGTGCTTAGCTGTGAATAGTGTTTCCGGTCCTTGCGACGAGCAAGTTTGTGACTTTACCGCTGCGGTTCCGTTGGAAGCCTTCCGAGGCATTGCGGAATCGCCTTTGCGGTGTAACTTCTGATTATGGTTGTGGTTGGTTGTAAATAGCGACTCAAAGGAACAGAGTCGCCCCTAGTGCGTAACAAACAGTGGGAATCTTTCCAGGGGCAAGGTGCAACGCACTCCCGCTGGATCATCTTAGGAATTGCCCACGAGACGCTTAGGGGTTCTTGCCTTTGGTTAGCGCCCTCCCAGAAGCATGGGAATGGCGCTGGGGGTTCGTGCAGAATCCGTGGAAGGAGCGGCAGGCATTATTCAGGTCTGACGCTTCGCTGCACCTCAATTGTTTCTTTGTATTCTAAACAGGGGCGGAGAGGAGACTTCTGGCATACGTCCATCCCCTCCCCCTGTTAAATCCGAGGTTCCAGAATTGTGGTAGGTTCATTTGTTCTGGGAAAGGACCAGAGGGCTGCTGTCTATAGGGGGTATTCACAGGCTAAACCGTGTCCCTTTCTACAGGTTCTGAACAGTCTTGATCCTCGGCTCTCCAGGTCTCCCAGGCAGGAGTGCCTTCTTTAATTTACAGGTACAGCAGGGGAAAAAAGGGGAAACGTGGAGTACGGGAGTTTTAGGGGTTGTCTTAACCAAATCGCTTGTGATTTCTCTTTCAGATCTCCCTCCCCGCAGTCCCCTTCCTTTCCTTCCCTCGCCTGATCACCCTTCTGTGTCTGTCATATACATACCAGACCAAGGGGTTATTGGGAGGTGGACCCCTTACAGCATCGTGCGACCCTGAGGACGTTGGACTGCGACACATGACAGCGGCAGACAGGGGGCCCAACCTGGTTAACCTTAGCAAAAAAGCTGGTGGTGCACTCATAACTAGCAAATGAATAATAGAGGAGATTTAAATAGAGAGCGCAGATCAGGAAGCCAGAGAAGGGAAGAAAGGGCCGAAAGGTAGCCCTTCAAAGTGCCCAGAGCAGAGCCCTGCTTGGCTAAAGAAAGTATAAACAGAAGGACTTGGGATAAGGGAGCAGATAACGGGTCAATAGACCGGTCTATACAATATTTACAAAACATGTTTCATCATCAGGTGTGTAGGTTCGGCTAGAGATTCCTCCCCTGCTGCTGCCACAGAAGATCCGCCCGAAGAGGCAACCTGACCGAGGGATCGATGCTCATGTCTAAGAGCTCGGGATACCAAATTCTCCGTGCCCAGTCCGGAGCCACAAGACTAACTTGTGCCTGGGCGCTCCTGATCTTCTTGAGCACTCTGGGCACGAGTGGTATGGGCGGAAAGGAGTATACGAGCCCTGGGCTCCACTTGCGATGAAAAGCACTGCCAAGCGAGTGCCGCCTTGGAAACTCCAATGTGCAAAACAGCTGACATTGCGCGTTCTGTCGAGAGGCAAACAGATCTAACCAAGGCTTTCCCCACCACTGAAAGAGACCTTGTGCCACGTCCAGATGGATATGCCATGCGTGATTCACAAGGCACCTTCGGCTGAGCTCATCCGTCCTGGTGTTCAGAGAATTCTTTAGTGCAGTCAAGGTAGAAGGACAGCGCACATTTTGGGTCCAGTCGGTGGAGTCTCTCCTCTTTCGAAGGGTGCGAAGGCGGGAAGAAGGTGGGCAATGTGATGGTCTGACCTATGTGGAAAGAGGTAACCACTTTGGGCAGAAAAGGCGGCCTAGTGCGCAAAGGACTACTTTGTACGGATGAACAGTAAGAAAGGGAGACTTGGAAGACAGAGCCTGAAGCTCACTCACCCTGCGAGGAGAGGTGATTGCATGCAGGAAAACAGTCTTTAAAGAAAGAAGACTAAGAGGACAATTATGTAGTGGCTCAAAGGGAGCACACATAAGATAAGTAATTACAAGATTCAAGTACCACTCGGGCATTAAGAAAGGAGAAGTAGGAAAGAGACGAGTAATGCCTTTCAGAAATCTGTTTACAATAGGGGAATTGAAAAGAGAAGGCTGATCAGGAAGACGAAGAAAGACCGCAATAGTCGAAAGATAGTCTTTAAGAGTGCCCAGAGCAGGGCCCTGCTAGGCCAAAGAAAAAATGAAGAGGAGAATCTCTGAAAGGGGGGCAGAAAGGGGATCCACAGCTTTTGCTGTGCACCATGCCACAAACTGTACATTTAATTGGTACTTTCCACTCTAGATTTCGAGAGGATGTCTCTACAGTTCTGCGGCATATTCATGCTCCTAAATTCCAAGAACTCAGGAGCCAAGCATGCAAGTGTAGAGACTCCGGATTCAGATGGCACACCTGTCCGTTGTCCCTGGTCAGAAGTGAAGTGGATATCTGCAGACGTATGTGTCTGGCTTCTGAAAGATGAAGAAGTTCTGGGAACCAATGTTGCCTGGGCCACCTGGGCGCGATAAGAACGAGGCGACATCTCTCCAGCTTCATTTTGGTCAGCACCTCTGGGAATCAATGGAATGGGGGGAAAGGCTTAGGCATATATATTCGGAGAGCCTGTAAATGACCTCCACAGCGTTCCATGGAGGCATGCATTGTCAGTATGTAGTCTGCTGTGTCTTGTACAAAAGTGAGACCCTTGGAAAGATGTGGACTGTGATACCACCATCGCTTTGCCGCTTTCTTTGTCAGGATTTTAAGATCGGTGTCTTTGAAGGATCCTGACCTTTGTAGTCACTGTTTTTTAAGTTCTTCTTGCAGAGATCTCATTTTGAGCCTGGCTGAAGGAACTAGGTCGATTGCTGAGAAACACATCCCTAGGAGCAACTTCTACCCTCTCACTTAAATGGAGTTTCTTCTTGAGATCGTCATGGCAAGCTGCTGTAGACGTGCCTGTTCAATCGACAGGAAGGCCTTGGATTGGATCGTGTCCAACCTGGCTCCTAGAAATGGTGCTATTTGACTGGGAAGAAAAGAGGACTTTTTGATTTTCACCGTTAGTCCTAGTCTTTCGAATAGCTGGACACAAACACCTGTGGTTCTGGTCGCTTGATCTGCTGTTGGTGCTTTCAGAAGCCAATCGTCCAAGTAGGGAACACTTGATGACCTTGAGAACGTAGGGCCGCGGTCACTGGTGCGAGGCACTTTGTAAATATTATGGGTGCGGACTGGAGGCCAAAAGGAAGAACCTTGAATTGGTAGTGGGTACCAGCTACCGTAAACCTGAGGAATTTTTGGTGAATGCGTATGTGGAAGTATGCATCATCTAGATCGAGTGAGGTCATGAAGTCCCCTTTGTTGAGGCGACGCAGGATCTCGGCTAAAGCAGAGTCAATGGTCTCAGGGGCTGCTCTTTCATCCTCTACCAGGATCTTCCTCACCTCTTGTTTCTTGTCTTCAGGAATGTGGTCCAATAAGGCTGCAATATCCGACCACATCTGTCAGTCGAAGCGGCTGATAATAGCTAAAGCGTTAGCTGCCCGAATTGTAATAGCAGCCATGGCTGAAAAACGCTTGCCCATGATGTTCAACTTGCATCCCTCCTTTGTCCGGAGGAGTCGAGATTGGGGTAGCCGGATTTTTTGATCTCCTTTGCCCCGCCTGCAAAATGATGGAATCCGGCTTAGTGCGACCCGTCAGGCAAAAAGGTGTGTCTTCAGGGGGCCTGTACTTCTTGTCTATTCGAGGGAGCACTGGTGTTACTGTAGCCGGTATTTTCATTATCTTTACTCCCTCCTGCCAGATATAATCTATTAAAGGGATTGTATGAATAGATTTACTGGCTTCCACCTGAAAATCATACAGAAAGCAATTTGTATGCTGTACAGCCATGGGTAGATGAAACCTGTTAAACGCTCTCTCCATCAAGTCGAGTCCGCTGGATGATGTGCCGGAGGAGAGGGTGTAGGGATGATATAGTCATCCCAGGGATCCCCCAGTGGATGAGGTTCCGGGATTGCTCCTCCTTCTCTCTCGTCCTCTGAAGAAGAGGGGTTGTCCTCGGTGGGTGCCTGTGTTAGAGGGCGCGGTTCCATAGGTGTTGCTGGCTGGGATAAGTCAGGTGTTGCCCAGGGCTGTGGTTGATGTGACGCTGGGTCACTCTGAACATCATGGGGAGGAAATGTCTGCCTATAGTCAGCCAACACGACTTGAAGATAGTTAATTAAAGATGGTGGTAAATGTTCCATTTCCCCAGGGCGAGGTTCAAGGGAATAACTATAAGGCTGAAAATGGCGCGGAGGCACCAGATATGGCTGCTAATATTGCTGCTGCTCATCCTCATAATCGTCCTCCTCATCCTGACATTTTACATGCAACTCAGACGGGCTATGTGCCACCCCATATATACTATCATCATCATCCTCCTCATCCTCTGACTGTTGGAAGTGTGATAAGTGTCAGGGAGGCAAAGATATAACATCCGGGTTAAGAACGGTCTTCTTTACCCTGGTAACACTGACCATAATCAATGGTGGTGTAGATGGTACCATTAACCCTGAAGAGGGAATATTCGTTGTCAACGGTGCTATCATAACTGGTGTTACCATCGACAGTGTCATAATTGGTAGCGTCGACGGGATGCTCACCGATGGGGCGCTCGACGACGGGATGCTTGTCGATGGGGCACTGATGATACTCTCGTCTACGGCATGGGTACAGAAATTGCCATCGTCGTCACTGTTCCTACTGTCGTTGGAGCAGGCAACGTAACTGTGGTACTTGTCGTCAATGGTCTAGGACTTGTCACAATCGACAATGGTTTTTGGTCTTTTCTCCTTGCAGAATCTGTAGTTTTAAAAGAACATAGATAGGCTATGTTGGACATGGCACAAAGCTGTTATAGCCTATGGCATTACTTAAATACTGCTTGATTATGTTACTGTGGGACTCCCATCTCGACGACAGGGTATGATTCAGGCATGTGAATCTATGAAAGATACCCCAATACTAGATAAAGTGATTTTCTCATTGTAGCAATTGGTCTGTGATAGATCACTCAAAAACGTGGAACAATTGCTTTGTGATAGATCACTCAAAAACGTATTGTATCTCGCCCGCTTCCACCTCAGCTACCTCAGAAAATTTAAGCCATTCGTCGAGAACTCGGACCTCAAAACGTCAGTTCAGTCCTTAGTTATCTCAAGGCTGGAATACAGATGTACCACCCTCTCAGGACTTCCCAAATTAGCAACCGCCCCTAAGTCTGTCTCAAAGCTGCAGCAAGACTCTTAACAGGATCCAGGAAATACGACCACATATCACCACACCTGAAGGTACTCAACTGGCTACCCTATGAAGCTCGAATCCACCTAAAGATGGCCTGTATCACTTACAAGGCGCTACACCACAACATCCCCCAGTACCTAGCCCAAGAACTTACCTTATCGGGAGGAAACAGACATTCTAGGAGCGCAAACAATCTACTTCTGAAACCCCCACGTTTCAACAAGACCAAAACCTCCAACAGAGCTTTCTCCAGAGCAGCGCCAAGAATATGGAACTCGCTTCCGCCATTGTTGGACTTGGCCCTTTTTCCCTGAAATTTTTCACTTTTCTGGGAAATCGCATGATGTGTAAATGCAAAGATTGAAGCTGTGTGATAATGTACGCAGACTGAGTTTCCCCATTTTAAATATGTAATTTTTAAAATGGATGCCAAAGCTGTGTGGTTGCGCCGTTTGACTGAGCTGGGTTAACAGTCTAATGGTTATTTCCCAGCAACCCCAGCTTTTGGAGGGAAGCCTGGCACCCAGGGTGCTCTACCCCTCCCCCTAGGCCAGTTAGAGCCAGTCTCCCCAGACGCTTCTAGAAGCTTCTGGCACTGTCTGGAAGGTGGGGTGAGGGGCGTATAAAGGGCGGAGCTGGGCTGCCTTGTGCTCAGTCAGAGGGTGGACCTGAGAGAGAGGGGACCTGCTGCCAGGGGTTACCGCCACATGGGCCTGTGTGCTGAGCCCTGAGCCTATCTACCCCCCTCTACTGTCCCCAGGGCGAGGGAAAGCTATAGTTGGGGCAACGCAGACCTGGAGAAGCCTACGCAGGAGTTTTAGGCGGTAGGGTTTAGTCAGGGAACTATGCCTCTGAAAGTGACAGGGCTTAGGTGCTGCCTTTTAAGTGAGTTAGGGATCCTGAACTAACCCACTGATCTGGCCTGGCGAGAGGAGAACCTAGGGACGACAGGCAGAGACTAATTAGTCCGCCTTCAGCCACCAACGCAACTCCCCCCCTCAAGAAACCCTCAACCAAGGGGCAGGAACCAGAAAGCACCTCGTGGGACCCGGACTGCAGTCCCTGCAGAGAGAGAGCGCTATTTACAAGCCGCCTGCAGGGAGAGAGCGCTATATTCAAGCTGCCCGTTGAAGGAGAGTGCGATAGCTGGTGAGCGCTACCTTTCTAATTGACTGTGCCCGGCTGGTGAGTGTGGGAGAACTGCCTTAGTCAAAGCGGGAGCCCACCCCGCATTATTGCCGCACGTGTGCCTATTTTTATCACGGGTGCCCACCCCGTGTTAGGCGGCACTTTTCATGCTTTCTAACGCCAGCGGGAGCCCACCCCGCGTAATGGCGGCGTTTGGTATGCTCCTGTAACTAGCGGGTGCCCACCCCGCACTTTGTCGCCGCCGGAATCACCGCCGCGGCCCCCTGAGTGAGGGAAGGGCTGACGCGGCTGGAATCAAGGCCGCACGGGCCTGAAGAACGCTGGGAGGCATTGCCCGGCAACAGGAGCCCCCGGCCGCGCCCCAGTGACAGCCGCGCACGGATTGGTTGCCGGCCGGCAAGAAACCAGGAAGCAGCACGGGCGAAGGACGAGGAGCCAGGCGAGAGCCTACCCTGCGCTGGCCGACGTCGACGGAGACTTCGCTCCGTGGTGGGGGCCCTCCGGAGGTGGAGGAGAGCCCCGAGTGCAGCGAGACCCCCGCCAGCTCCATGACAAAGTCCCGGGCCCCAGGGGAGGGACCCGGGTGAAGCGTGACGTCGAGAGGAGGCCGGAAGAGGCGAGATCCCCGGTGAGTGAGGGCCCGGGTGAAGACCGGCGAAGACGTCAGGAGCCACCCCGTCTGTGCCCCGTGAGGAGGAGCAGCACCCGAGGAGAGCCCGGTGAGTGAGGGGCTCCGTGTGGGACTGGTGGTGGAGAGGGGGCAACGGGGCATGTTGTCAGTGCCCGCCCCCGGCAGTCCCTTTAAGAGGGCCATCATAGGTGTAGTGCTAGTTTTCCCAGCTGCCCCCTTGGCAGAGGGCAGCTGTTGTGAGCGGCTGCATATGTTTTGGAGTCCACGTGCTCCCCCCCAGCACGGACCGGGACCGAGTCCAAGTACCCTACGCAACTGCCCCGCCGGAGAGTGGGCAGTGGCAGCATTTGCGGAGCGCCGAAGGAACAGGATAGCCTGGGGGCTGAAGGATCACCAAAGCAACCCCGATTAGGGACACTGGGTAACCCCACCTGAGGGGAGGTTATACCCCTGCGTGACTGTTAATGCTCCAAGGGAAGGCCATGGGTAATGTCCGGCTGGTATGCCATGTTGAGCGCTGTACTGAATTGCATATTTGAAGCGCTATGTACCAATGCCATGTCATAATGCGCTAATGCCTTGCTATGTGCAGCGCTATGTTTATATGGCATGTTCTGAGCGCTAATGCATTGCTATGTGCAGCGCTATGGTTATATGCCATGGTTTGAAGCGCTATTGCCTAATGCTCTGTGCAGCGCTATGTTTATATGCCAGGTCGGGAAGCGCCATTAATTTGCTAGGTGCCACGCTCTGTTAAAATGCCAGTTTTGAAGCGCTATTGATGTGCTATGTGCAGCGCTTTGTTTAAAAGGCCATGTTTGAGGCGCTAATAGTTGGTAATGTGCAGCGCTGTATTGAAATGCTCTATTTGAAGTGCTAGTAATTTGCTATGTGCAGCGCTATGATCAGATGCCAGGTTTTGATGTGTTAATGTCCTGCCTACTCTGATTTCTGCCTCGTGAGCTCTGGCTAATTTTTATGTCCACAGGTTTAGGCTCGAGAGTAAGGTCTTTACATCTGTTAATGCCTAATGTGATGTTGCCTGGAGGAATGCGTCCTGCCTGCTATGTTTAAGTCCACAGGTGGTTGCCTAAATTTTCCCCTTACAGCTTTCCGGCCCCCGGGGACCTTCAGGTTGTTCAGGGATATGGTCATGTCAGGATGTTTTTATTACAGGTGGCCCGGACTAACGCCTAAGGTTATGCCCTGAGTTGACTTTATTGCAGGATTGAGGCTGAGGGACTGTACCTTTATTCCTCACGTACCTTTGTTATATTTTGAGGTCGCAATAGTTCTGGCAGGGGCCCGATTGGCCCTGCCCTGTATATAATTCCCTCCTGTACCTTTTGACCCAGCGCCAGTTGGCGCCGTGTAGAGATTACCAAACATACTGTGTTTTGACAATACAAAAGTTATTCTCACACAAACTTGTGTAGCGTCTCTTTTTGTAGTGTGCCTTGTGTGTCGCCTGGGTGTACTGCGTGGATGCTTTGCACATTTCCTCCAGAGTTTGGCCCACCCGCTCTGCACCACGCTACCCGTTTCCAACAGCCATACATCAGAAAAATCTCCTCTACGCCTCTCTTCAAAAAGGAAGCAAAATGATTCTTGATGAGCAAATTCCTACCTTAAATCTGAACAATCATGACCCTAGCTATACAACCTCCTATTACCTCTACTTTCGAATCAATGCGACCGCGAAGCTAAGACCTACACAAACTTGAACTTGTTTTTATTGCTCAGAACAATGCTTAATGCTGCTATCCACCCAAACCCTTTTACTATATGCTGTTACTTTTATGCTTACTAGTTATTTTCACCTTGCTCTGTATGTAAAGCGCTCTGATACCCTACACTAGGTCTGGTGGGCACTATAGAAAACTCTAAAAAAAATTAAAATTTAAAATCTGTGCTCCAGATGTAACCTCACCAACTCCCGCCATTGGAAATACTGCTACGATTTGTAGTCTGTGTAGTCACTCAATACTTATCAGTTTCTGTTATAGTTTTCCTCCGTCATGCAGAGTCTCAAACAATGGGTCCAACACCGAGGTTTAGTAGCTGCCCTGCATTATATTTTCATTACAGAACTGTGATTTAAACTAACCTGTTTTACCTCTAGGCTGCAGTGAAATGTGATGCTATCAAGACCATACTCTCTGGAAGACTAGTTAACTATTCACCAAGATCACAGAGTTGTCATGGTATTCAATCTCAAATTCTGAACCATTGGTAATGGTCTCAGAACCGGCACAGCCCTAAACTACTTGGCAACTTCTGGAAAAATGTGGTTTGTTTCATATCTAATGGAAGTGCCAGTCTTATTTGGCAGCCGTGTGGAAAAGATAAGTGTGTATGAATGACAGTTTCATCACCCAGTCTACACATTTAGCTGTTGCTGAAGATACATCTGATGTGAATGGGTTGATTATTCATGGACTTTGGTGAACGGTGACATCTCTAACTGCAGCACAGATCTGTATTTTGCTACAGTGTTGCCATGCTACTATTCATACACTAGAGGATCTGCTGATGTAGCGCCGGAGAACAGTGCACTGTAAGCATATTATATACAAAGGTGAAGGATCAGTCAGACATCTTTGTAATTGGAGATCTTTCCCCACAGTTATACATATTAGCAGGCACAAGTGTCTTGCATGCACTGCGATCCAGAAAATATATGGGATAAAGTAACCCCCGTCGTACAGTATAAGGATTTTGTCACAGAGGAGTTCCATGACCATACAGATGAAGACGAAGGTCGAGTTCTTTAATAAGGTTAGGGAACTCTGAAGTGACTTGCAATATCCTTGTAATGTATGGCAGGGTGTACTTTATTCCTTATAATACATGGCACACCATCACCTTCTCCACTACTGACTTAAATACTTGGTGTGTATACTCTTTTATAGAAGAGAGATCATTTTTGCAAACATGAAGAATAAAATTTGAATCATAGCGTCTTTAGTGCCAAATTAAACACATGAATCTGTTAGATAATTGTTGCAAAAAGATATTAGAATCAGTTTAATACAAGTCGTTAAAAAAATGCGAAGCAGAAACATACAGAAATATTCTAACCTTTCTGTAACTACCTTAGGAGTGTAAAAAATAAACATGTTGCCATACATTTCCCCTTTCAGATTGTCATTGTACAACTAGAAAAACAGAGCAGAAGGAAGAAAAGCAATGTTTTGTTTTAGATGTTTAAACAGTTGATTTAATAATGCTGCATGACCTGTCCTGCCTTTCACTGCGGCTGCTGGCTCTGGCAGCAGACATTGTGAGGTCAGATCACGACTATAATAAGTTCTTATAGTTCACTTCAGACATGGTTTCTTTATAATCGGTGACTGAGTGAGTCACAAGTAATCGCTTATAAAGAAATTAGAGACAAGCTTTTAATACAGGGATTACAGCATCCTATGTATTATACTCACCTCAACCTGGGAATCAGTCCATTATAACTGAGAAAAAAGACAAGTTCCGTGCCCCCCGTGCATAAAGTTATTATGAGGGTACAACAATTGTTACCCAGAGAGTCAATTTCTACATGTCATATTCTGTTGTCTGCTTTAAGTTCTCCCATTTATCCTTAAACGTTCAAATTGACATTTTGGATGCCTGCATACATTTTACTGGTTAAGGACAAGTAACATGGTTATTCGTACATGCTTGATTCTCAAACTTAAAATAAGGGAATATCACTCATAGCCCAGATTCCATTATTGAACAAGTTACTAACCTTTGGTAACGCATTATCTGGTAGACACAGTAACTAGCTGAGGATTCCTTACCTTTGAATTTCCCTCGCATCAGACTGGATCCGGACACTTTTTCGTGAACAGTACACTTGGTGTCGACGGCGCCAGATATGATGTCGCAGTTACCTATATAGGTGCCAACCTGGCGTGCGGACATCAGTTTCTTTTCATGACTTTCCACGCCTGACGCGCAGAGCCCTGAATTAAGACTGACCTTGAAAAGAGAATCAACCCTAGCTCTGAAAATCTGTCTGCAGACCGGGGAGGCATAGGTGGGTCCTTAAGGAATCTGCAGCTAGATATTGTCTCTACCAGATAATGCGTTATCAAAGGTAAGTAACTTGTTCATCTGATAGAGACTTCTAGCTGCAGATTCCTTACCTTTGAATAGATACCCAAGCCATACCATCCTGGTGGTGGGCTTCAGACAAATTACTATAATAAAATGTCTTGCAGGGCCGAAAGGTTGAAACATCCGTCCCTGAGTACCTGACTGTCTGGGCAGTAGTGCTTGGCAAATGTGTGCAGAAATGACCACGTTGCTGCCTGGCAGATATCCAGAACTGGAACACCACGATCTAATGCAACTTTTGCTCAGGGGGAATATGCCTGTAAGCCCTCAGGAGGCTGCTTTTTAGCCAGTGTGTAGAAGATCTAAATAACAGAGAACGACCCAGCGCGCAATGGTTCATTTCTGAGCTGCCCAACCTTTTTTTTACATATCCCAAAAGAGTTAGTCCACTCGGAACCCTTTTGCGTGGTCAAGATAGAACTACAACGCTCTTTTTTGGGTCCACATGATGGAGTCATTCCTCTTCCTTAGAGGGATGTGGATGAGTATAAAAGGTGGGCAGTGTGACCAACTGACCCAGATGGAATGGGGTCATCATTTTAGGTAGGAAAGAGACTCGCATGCGAACACCACCATATCCAGAAATATCATAAGATAGGGAGGCTTGGATGATAAAGCCTGCAGCTTACTCACTCTCCGGGCAGAAGATATTGCCACTAGAAATGCTGTCTTGATGGCAAGAAACCGGAGGGGACAATTTTGTAGCAACTCAAAGGGACAACACATGAGGTGAGAACCAGGTTCAGATCCTACTGAAGCATAATGAAGCGCGTAGGGGGAAACATATGTACAAGCCCTTTCAGAAACCTACTAACAATAGGAGACTTGAACAAAGAGGGTTGGTCAGGATCCCCCTGGAAAACAGACAGAGCTGCAAGTTAACCATTGAGAGTGCTTAGAGCATAGCCCTGCAAAGCAGGGGTAAGAATGAAGAGAAGAATTTCAGAAAGAGAGGTAGATAGAGGGTCAACAGACTTTTCTTTACAATATTTTAAAACATTTTACCAACGTCTGGCGTGCACCGTTTTGGTGGTGGGTCGCCTGGCCGCCAAAATAACTTTACAGACTTCGGGAGGAAGGTCAAAAGCTGTTAACTGTCGCCACTAAAGAACAAGTTACTTACCTTCGGTAACGATGTATCTGCAAGAAACATTAGTTAGTTAGATTCCTCACCTTAGAATATCCCCAGGCGTCACGCTGGATCCGGAAAGATTTTTCGTCAGCAATACCCCTTGCGCGTCGCTAGGCGTCGTCTGCGGCTCCGCGTCCGTCGTCGGCGTCGTACGCCGGAATGACGTCGTCGGAGTACTTAGACGCCGACCTCGCGCGCTGACGCCAGTTCCATGCAAGAGACCGACACTGGTGCCAAAAAATTCTAGGGCCCTGGAGGGGATGACCTCAACCCTAGATATCGGTTCGCAGAACAGGGAGGATGGGTGGGTCGGTGAGGAATCTAACTAACTAATGTTTCTTACAGATATATCATTACCGAAAGTAAGTAACTTGTTCATCTGAAAGAAACACGTTAGTTAGATTCCTCACCTTAGAATAGATACCCCAGCAATACCAACCCCGGTGGTGGGTCTGCGAACCAAGATCACACCAGAAAGTCCTGGAGAACAGAACGGCCAAAGAAGCCGTCTCTCCGGACTTGGCTGTCCAGGCAATAATGCTTGGCAAACATGTGCAGCGAGACCCACGTTGCTGCCTGACAGATGTCCTGCAAGGGGACTCCCCGACCCAGGGCAATCGTCGCCGCCTTGGCCCGAGTGGAATGGGCCCTCAGCCCAACAGGAGGTTCCTTTTTAGCTAAGGAGTAACAAGCTTTGATGCACAAAACGACCGACCGAGAGATGGTCCGCTTGTGCACTGACCGCCCCTTCTTAGCGCCCACGTAGCCAACGAAGAGTAGGTCGTCCACCCGGAACTGTTTTGTGCGGTCCAGATAGAAGGAGAGCGCACGTTTTAGGTCCAGACGGTGGAGCCTCTCTTACTCTTTCGAGGGATGCGGAGGCGGAAAGACTGCCCGATGTGAAAGGCAGTCACAACCTTAGGAAGGACGAGTGCGGAGCACCACCTTGTCCGGATTGATAGAAAGGAAAGGAGGCTTAGAAGAGAGAGCCTGGAGCTCACTCACCCTTCTAGCAGAGGTGATGGCTACCAGGAAAGCAGTCTTAAGCATCAACAGACGAAGAGGACAATTATGAAGTGGCTCAAAGTGAGCGCACATCAGATATGTCAAAACAAAATTCAAATCCCACTGAGGCATTACGAAAGGGACAGGAGGAAACATGTGAGTAATGCCCTTAAGGAATCGAGAAACAACAGGGGATTTGAAAAGAGAAGGCTGATCAGGAAGCCGGAGGAAAGCAGAGATAGGAGAAAGATAACCTTTAAGAGTGACCAGAGCAGAGCCCTGCTGGGCCAAATAAAGAAGGAAGAGAAGAACCTCAGAAAGAGGGGCGGAAAGGGGATCCACAGCCTTTGCTGTGCACCATGCAACAAATTTGTTCCACCTACAGGCGTATACCGATTTTGTGGAGGGACGCCTGGCTGCCAGAATCACATCGCAGACTTCAGGAGGCAAGTCAAATGGCATCAACTGTCGCCGCTCAATCTCCACGCATGGAGGTGGAGACTGGACAGGTTCGGGTGGAGGACCGTTCCCTGCTGCTGCGACAGAAGGTCCTCCTGAAGAGGCAGTCGTATCGGGGGATCGATTGTCAGACTGAGTAGCTCGGGATACCAGTACCTTCGTGCCCAATCCGGAGCCACCAAGATGACTTGGCACGGTCGCGCCTGATCTTCTTCAGCACTCTGGGCAGAAGTGGTATAGGCGGAAAGGCGTACAACAGACCGCAACTCCACTCGCGATGAAAAGCATCCCCTAGCGAGTGCCGGCTTGGAAACTCCAACGCGCAGAACTGCTGACATTGCGCGTTCTCTTCGGTGGCGAATAGATCTAACCAAGGCTCTCCCCACTGCCGAAAGAGGCCTTGCGCCACGTCCGAGTTTAGACGCCATTCGTGATCCATCATGCACCAGCGGCTGAGTTCGTCTGCTCTGGCGTTCAGAGAGCCCGCCAGATGTTGAACCACCAGGGTGATGCCCTGATGTTCCAGCCATGTCCAGAGGCGCAGAGCCTCCTGACAAAGGGTCCACGACCCCACCCCGCCCTGTTTGTTGCAATACCACATGGCAGTGGTGTTGTCCGTGAACACCTGCACCACACTTCCCCGGACAACGGGAAGGAATGCCTTCAGTGCAAGTCGGATCGCTCACAGCTCCAAAAGGTTGATATGGAGCTGAGACTCCGCCAGAGACCAGAGTCCTCTGATCTACGCCTCCCCCATGTGGCCCCCCATCCCAGGAGGGACGCATCCATCACCACTACGTGCTCCAGGTGGGGTAGGGAGAGGGATCTTCCGCTGACCCAATCACGGTTCGCGAGCCACCACTGCAACTGCTGTGCAGTGCCCTCCGAGATCAAGACATGGTCGGACAGGTTGCCCCGATGCTGGGCCCACTGAAACTTCAGGTCCCACTGCAGAGCCCGCATTCACCACCTGGTGTGATGCACTAACAGGATGCAGGAGGCCATCAGACCCAGAAGCCGCAGCACCAACCTGACTGAAACCCGGGATAGAGGCTGAAAGATGGGAATCAGAGCCTGAATATCCCGGACTCGCTGCTCTGGAAGATAAGCCCGGAACTGCGCCGAGTCCAGAACCACCCCGATGAAAAGGAGCTTCTGGGAGGGAATCAGATGCGACTTCGGCACGTTGATGGAGAACCCCAGCATATGCAGGAGGTCGGCCGTAGTCTGGAGGTGGGAGACGGCTTGCTGGGGCGAACCCGCCTTCAACAGCCAGTCGTCGAGATAGGGGAAGACTGGAACACCTGATCTGCGCAGATGAGCTGCAACCACCGCCATCACTTTCGTGAACACCCGAGGGGCACTGGTGAGGCCGAAGGGGAGCACAGTAAACTGAAAATGCTCCTGACCCACCATGAACCGCAGGTAACGCCGGTGGGCCGGCAGGACGGGGATGTGAAAATAAGCGTCCTGCAAGTCCAACGCTACCATCCAGTCTCCAGGGTCTAGGGCAGCCAGACCCTGAGCTAAGGTGAGCATCTTGAACCTCTCCTTCCGGAGGAAGGCGTTGACGCTCCTGAGGTCCAAGATAGGGCGTAGGCCCCCTTTGCCCTTCTTGGGAACCAGAAAGTAGTGGGAATAACAACCACGGCCTACTTCTGGACCAGGAACACGCTTGACGGTCCCTTTGGCCAAGAGGGCCGCAACTTCCTCCCGTAGAAGATTCAAGTGATCCCCCGACATGCGGTGGCTCTGCGGTGGCATGGCCGTAGGGGTCGTCTCGAAGGGGAGGGAGTAGCCCCTTCGGACGATTTGCAGCACCCACCTGTCCGAAGTGATGGAATGCCAGTGGAGCAGGTGATGGCGAACTCTGCCGCCCACTAGCGTGGAATGGGCCTGAAAGCACGGACTAGGAAGGCTTTGAGGCGGATGCTGCTGGGGTGGATGTGGATGGACTGGCAAGTTGACCCCCTGTACCGCCTCAGTGGAATCCACGCCGCGACCACGTGGAGGATGGTTCTGCGGCCTGTGGCTAGGCGGACGTGAGGGGACGCCCCTTCCTTGGCCACAAAAGGGGCGAAAAGCGAAAGTTTGCGGGCGCGGGGCCGAGAGACCCAAGGACTTGGCCGTAGCCCTGGAGTCCTTAAAGCGCTCCAGCGCACTGTCCGCTTTGTCGCCAAAGAGGCGATCGCCATCAAAGGGCATGTCCATGAGGGTGCTCTGGACATCCCCGGAAAAAGACGTGGACCGCAACCAGGCGTGACGACGAAGCGCCAGCATGGACGACATTGCCCTGCCAAGTGAGTCCGTCGTGTCCAACCACATCGGATGGCATACCGCCCTGCCTCCCGCCCGTCGGCAATAGCCTGGGTGAGCCATGTCCGGGCACAGGGGCATCGCGTCCTCCACCGTATCCCACATAGAGTGGGAGTAACGGTCCAAGAGACAAGCGGTGTTAATCGACCGCAGCCCTAAACTAAGGGAGGAGAACAGCTTTTTGCCAAACTGCTCCAGTCTCTTGGATTCCCGATCCGGGGGAGCGGACGGGAAGGAGGTCTGGGAAGTAGAGGCCTGGATGACCAGGCTCTCAGGGGTGGGGTGTTGGGACAGAAAACTGGGGTCGCCCGGCGCAGGGCGGTGGCGTCGAGCCACGTTCCGATCCACAGGAGGGACTGTGGAGGGCTTGGACCAGGTGCCCTTGAGAACATCCATTAGTGCCTCGCTAAGCGGCAGCAGAGGCTCCGAGGAGCTTGCTGACGGTTGGAGCACTTCAGTGAGGAGGTTACAGCCACAGTAGGTAGCTCCAGCCCGAGGGCTTCGGCAGCCTTACGTAACGCCACGGAAAAGGTAGCACCTTCCTCCGAAGCCACAGGTCGGAGGAGAGATGAAGCCAGTGTCAGGGGAGGTGTCAAGGCCACTGGCATCCCCCAGCTCATCTGCCCAGTCCTTGGATAACTGGTCCTGGCGGGCCAGAGGGTCATCAGACCCCTCCCAGTCGCCACCGTCATCCGATTCCTGATAAACAGGGGGAATGATCGGAGCTGGGCAGAAGATCACCCATCGGCGTCGGATGCGGCGCCGGATGGCGTCGTGCCCGGACCGGGGCTAAACCGGGGAATGGCATTGTCCTGGGATGGCGCCGGGGGCGGAACCGGTGTCGACGCCGGCGGAGGAGGCGTCGTGAGGTCGACCGGCATCGACTGAGATCCAGGCCTGGATCCCACGGGACCTGCGGCGTCGGGACCGAAGTCGACGACGGCGCCGGGGGTGGTGCCGCCGGCTCGCTAGGCCTCCCAGTCGGGCCTGCGGGGACCGAAAGCGCACCGGCAGGCGTCGACGGCGGAGCCAGGCCCCTCATGGCCGAGAGGAAGGCACTGATCTCCGTCGGAGTCGCGTCAGTCCCAGGGACCGGCGGGTATGGGGACGGACGCGGCTCCTGCGGCTCTGGCGGAGCCGCGGGGGTGGTACCACCCGGACCCTGGACCGAGTCACGCGACCGGCGAGGAGAGTCCGAAGAGCGATGTCGTCTCTTGGACTTCTTACTGTGCTTCGACTTGGATCCCGACGATCGGTGGTGGTGGCTGCGGCTCCGCAACCGGTCCTTGGACCTCCTCCTGGACCGGGACCGTGAATGGCGCGGAGCCGAGTGTCGGAGCTCGAGAAGCTTGCGGGACCGCTCCCGCCTAGCCTTTGAGGTCAAGGCCCGACAGTCGGGGCAAAACTCCGCATTGTGGTCGGCCCCAAGGCAGTAAAGGCACCGTCCGTTACCGACATCAGTCGGTGACAGGAGTCACAAGCTTTAAACCCAGGCATCCTACCGGCACCAGTTCGGTCGACGAGTAGACAAAAGAGTCTCAAAAAGTTTTAGTCAAAAAGTGACTAAAGGGGTAAGCTCTTCCCGGATCGGCGCTGTCTGGCGCGGAAAAAAGAAGAACTGACGTCAGCGTGCGAGGGCGGCTTCTAAGTACTCCGACGACGTCATTCCGGTGCACAACGACGGACGCGGAGCCGCAGACGACGCCTAGCGGCGCGCAAGGGGTAAATCTTTCCGGATTCAGCCTGACGCTGGGATATTCTAAGGTGAGGAATCTAACTAACGAGAGAGTGCGGGGCGGGCTCACTGGGGGCTCCCAACCGTAGGGAAGCTTAATTTCGCGATAGCAGAGCAAAGCAGCGGCGGAGGCCTGGTTTGTACAGCGTGGACTGATCTGTGATTTAACCGGGTGTGGAAGCGCGAGGGTCTGGAACAAGTGAGCCGTCAGGAGGGGACTACATCACCCAGAGGGCCCTGAACTCGCGAGAGGAATCGCGCATTCAGCGCGTCATCCAGCGCTTGAATAACAGAGGGACATCCCGCGGCGCGGGACGCCCGGACACTTACCTGCCCGCATTATCTGTTTGCTAAATCCTGTTGCTTTGTTGCACTGTCAAGGGTCTGGAACGAGTGAGTCGTCAGGAGGGGACTACATCACCCAGAAGGCCCTGCACTCGCGAGAGGAATCACGCATTCAGCGCCTCATCCAGCGCTTAAATAACAGAGGGACATCCCGCGGGACGCCCGGACACTTACCTGCCCGCATTATCTGTTTGCTAAATCCTGTTGCTTTGTTGCACTGTCAAGGGTCCGGAACGAGTGAGCCATCAGGAGGGGACTACATCACCCAGAGGGCCCTGCACTCGCGAAAGGAATCGCTCATTCAGCGCGTCATCCAAAGCTTAAATAACAGAGGGACATCCCGCGGGACGCGCTCGGGCTCGCCCGGGCAAAGCCCGGGCCCGTCCTTGGCCATCAGGGGCCGGAGGAGGCTGGGCTGGGCTCCCCCATTGAGAAGTGACGACTGGGAAGTTTTCTTCAAGACTGGACTGGTAGCGTGAGTACTGTGTTTACAACCCCACAGAATGTCTAAACAGAAAGGGAGTAGTGTAACATCGAAACAAAAGGGGGCTGGCCAACAATCACTCCTGACATACCTCAGAGGGGCCATGGTAGAAATTGAAGAACTGATTCACATGGTGGAAGAGACATTAACTAATGGGGTGGAGACCTAATTGCCGTGGAGAAAGGGAATACCATCGGCCCAAAAGCTACATGAAAGGAGGGCACTCGCAGGAACTTGCATAATGGTTGTATAATGTCCGCGGACGACCTAATAACTCTTAGCGATCATAGCGGGATGGGTGAGGATTCATACCCCCCCTCAAAGCGTAGTAAGACATCTATACGCTCGGAGGGCCGCCAGTCAACTGAAACAGTCGATCAAGTTTTGGGTATCAGACATATTGATAAGGGAGGAAAAAAGAGGAAAAACGTAAAGAAAAAAAACGGTTTATAAATCTAACGTGCCAAAATTGAACCATAATGTGGGTAATAACTATCACAGCGATATTGGAGGGTCAGAAAAGGATAATGGAAACCCTACAGACTATCATAGCCACCCTTCAAACACATCTTATAGATGCTATGGGAGCATTATCTGACAGATTGGTGGCTATTGAAACTAGTACACGAGGGCCCACAGGAATAAGTGCAGAGGCGTTATATAAGAATGTAGGGAGTATTTAAGATCGCATTATAAATATTCCTGTAAAATTTAACGAGTACAGTAGGTGTGCCTAGAGATTCTAATAATATTTTTCCAGCTCAAGGCATGGGTGGAGAGGGAGAACAAGGCAAGAGTGCTAAGGGACAAAAGGTACCTACTGATAGTAACACAGACATATGCAGGACTCGAGAACGCTTTATGAGAGGGCAGTTCTGCCTTGATCTACCTCCGGCAGCCGACCCTTATGTGGTCATACTAGCAAATGTCCCAGAGTTGGTCCATCCTAACCAGGAAACATGGAGGGAGCTACGTAATAAAACGTTGCACTGGCTGGGTAATCGGATCGGCCTGTGCGACCCTTTATTTAAGCATTTTAAAATGGCCAGACGTGTCCCATGGGTTGGGAAGGGCAGAAAAGAACTTAAGGGGGATTGCATAGTTTTGACTTTTAGTGACCCTAGATTGATAAGGGAGATCCTGTATAGGGCAGGGATAAACCGCCAGGTTTATTCAGAGATTGTTATATTAACTATAGGATCCTTTTATCCATTAGTTAAGTCAGGATCAAATAGTGCATTGAGCACTATTGACAATGCCCCCTCTGGGAGGAGAGCAACCAGTGACCCTTGTGACGTACAACCAACAACTATAAACTGGTCACATCCCAATCGTTATGAACTTTTGTCACGGTTGGATGATCAGGACTGACAGTTCGATAACCAGGAGAGTAAGAAAACCCATGTAAATTGTGCGATCTATAGAGAGTTGGAGGCTGGCAGGGCTACCAGAGATTCGAACACTGGTAACACCCAGGATACTGAAGGGATATCACTGGCGATTGATAGGAGCCAGCTTGATGAGGTTGATACTGATCACCTTCTAGGTACTATTGATAATATAGTTAAAACCGGTCAGTTAACAACATCTCAAAAATAATTGTATAAGGAAAAAGTGAGGCAGATGGAGGAAGTAAGCTCTTGTAACATTTTGAGCTGGAATATTGCAGGCTTAGAATCTAAAGTACATGATCCAGATTGGATACTTTTCGTTGAAAAGTATGACACAATATGTTTACAAGAAACATGGCTGGAGAGGGAAATCCATATTCAGGGTTTTAGCACATTTCATACCCAGCAATTGTTACTAACTTCGGTCGTAATAAGGGGGGCTTGTGTACCTATATTTCAGTTGAGGTTGGGGCATCTAATGTTAGGATAAGGCACTCTACTGAGTTCTTTCAGATTCTGATCCTGAGGCCAATGCGGAATAAGGAGGTGAGCTTAGTGAACTTTTATAATAATGTCCCAACAGATCGCAAAGAGACCATCTTTAGGGAATTAAGTAATATTTTAAAAACTATAGACGATACCATGAGAGGTGATATGCCCCTACTATGGGTAGGGGATTTTAATTGCTCCCTTTGCGTGCACAGTGAACGGGGCATTTGTGGCCTAGGGGAAGATAAAGAGGATAACTCCTCGCATTTCACGCATAATACAAGCGGGGAGATGTTCAATGATATTTTATTTCAATTTGACCTACGTTTTGCCAATGAGCTATGTTTTAATTCCACACCCTTCAGTGCAACATTTAATGGGAGAGGTTGTACCTCCACGATTCACTTCGTTGTCCTCTCCAAGCGATACGCTTCAAGTATCCTGGAGTGTACTACGCAGGAAATTTCTATGAGTGACCACCATCCTATTTCCCTAAAGCTGTCTGCTCAGAGTAACTGTATAAAGAGCAAGAGCCAGCCACATTATGATCATGGGGTGTGTTTGGCGACCAAAAATGGTTATTCCCTAAAATGGGAGAGAGTAGAACCTGAAGCATGTCTGCATAGTTTAATTATTAAAACTCAGGCTGAATGGGATATTTGTCTTACACAGGGGAGTGCTGCCATAGATGTTTATACTGCTTTCTTAAAGATATCAGAGGAAGCCTACAGACTCCTCAGGAGGGAAAATAATTGCGGGAGACCGAAAGAAAAGGGCTGGTTTGACGATGATTGCTCTAGAGCTCATACCCATTTTAAAAGGATCCTGCATATAGTACCTAAATGTAAGGATGACATAAAAAAGGCGAGGATCGCTTATCACCTAGCCCGGAAAAAACGCAAAAGCCAGCTAAAGAAAGAAGCCTGCGAAAATCTACATCAGGCTAGTCTAAGGAGGGACAATATTAGCTTTTGGAAGGCTGTAAACGCTCCTTTCTATCAAGATAGAGAGGTAGATATCATAGACGTGGCCATTACGGGTGAAATGTGGGTGGAATTCTTTGGGGACTTCTATAAATCCACGGGAGCTGCTTTGGATAGCCGAGTTGCGGATGCGCAGGATGTTTTCCCCCTGGGTTTGAACTTTACTCTGGAGGAGGTCATAAGGGCAATTAGGGAGAGTGCGGCAGGGAAGGCACCAGGCCCGGATGGGGTACCTGCGGATGTCTATAGATCCAATATTGACCTGTGGGCTCCATTGTTAACGATGGTTCTAAATAGTAGTTCCACCTTTAAACTTATTCCTACGTGGTCAGATGCAATAGTGGTACCCATTTTTAAGAAGGGGAACAGGAACGAGCCTAGTTGCTATCGGCCCATTTCACTTCTCGACGCCTTACTTAAAATTGCGGGGAGAATTATTCTCAACAGACTTCAAACCTGGGCGAGTGAGGCAGGTTTTTTTAACAAACTTACAATATGGTTTTCGTTCAGGCATGGGAAAAATGGAACAGGGACTGAACCTAGCCTTGATTATAGACAAATACACTAATGCGAAGAGGGGGAAACTTTTTCTTACCTTTGTAGATCTTAGTTCAGCCTTCAATGGAGTTGACCGTGGCATGTTGTGGAATACCTTAGAAGATCTTAAGGTGGACAGGGTTTTAATACTGTTCATAAAGGAAATGTACAGGAATGCGGGGGCGAGGGTGCGTTATGGGAAGATGGGGGGAGTGCGCGGCAAAATTTCCAATTGAAAAGGGTGTCAGACAGGGGTGTATATTGGCCCCTTTTCTTTTTACACTTTATATTAATAGCCTGGGACAATATCTCATCAGAGACCAAAATGATTATCCGACAATTGGGGGCACCCCCGTCCCTGTTTTACTCTATGCCGATGACGCGGTGATTATGTCAAGGACCCAATTAGGCCTCCAAAGAGCGGTAAATAGTTTTGTTACTTATATGAAAGAGAGGGGCCTAAGAGTAAACAAAACAAAGACATTCACCATGGACTGTGGTAAACGTAGAGGTACGACATGCAACATCTTTATTGATAATAGAAAGGTAGAAAATACCGGTACCTTCTGTAATTTAGGTATTACCTTCGATAAAAAGGGAACATGGAAATCAGCTATCAAGTCCAGAAAATTGAATTTTAGTAGAGCCCTGGGGGCAGTCATGAATTTTGCTAAAAAAATAGGAGGTAGACCTGTTCCAGAACTCTTGAAGGTTTATAAGGCCAAATGTGTTTCCACAGGGATGTATGGGGCCGGTTTATGGGGCATCGTAGAACCAGACATTATACAGATCTGTGAAAATGGTTTTATCCGCTATCTTTTGGGAGTTCCTATTTCTACTGCCACCTATAGCTGCCATCAGGAACTGGGACTCTCTTATATATCGGATACCATCAAGATAGCGCCGCTACTATTGTGGCATAAGGTGTGGGTCACAGATGAGACAGGATTTAACAGAGACGCAATCTTGGACTGTCTCAAATTGGAGAGAGCTAAAGACATGGTGTGGCTTAATTACATAAAAATGATAACTAACGCCATTGGGCATCCTGCTTAGTTTACAGACCCTAGCAGCTTGGTGGATATCTCGAGGAAAGATTTAAAAACACACTGCATGAAATATCTTGAAGATCAAAGATGGTCCAAAGAGAGTGTAAAACATTCTGTTATGGCGAATCATTTGATTGTGAGCGGCCTGGGTCTTCAACAATACTTGTTGTCAGTTCAAGATAGCTACAGCCGTATGCTTTTGGCCCGTTTCCGACTTGGCTCCTTTTATAGAATGGTTTTATTTCCGGTGACAAATGTTTGGTCCCCTCAAGCATCTGTATGCCCCTGTGATGATGTGTCATTACAATCAACATTGCACTGCACTTTATTTTGTAAATATTTTTCTATACCCAGACAGCGGTATCTTAGACCGATTCTTAAAAGCTGGAATATTAGATATTGCAGGGTAGCATTTCTGAGATTACAGATGTTGGAAACACCGGCAACGATCCTGGCTGTTAAAACTTATTTGAAGGTGATTATTAGGTCCCGGGCTACAATGTAACTTTTGTAATTTTTATCATATTTTAATATTCTTTTTATAACTCTTTTAGCTGGTATTTTTAAACAGAGATCATGGTAAATCACCTAAGAATATTGTGATGAAGTGTTTTTTCTATAGCAATATATTTTTGTACCTGAATATTGATTATATGTCATGTATGTACTTATACGATTTCCTTGTGATGAAATCGAATAAAGTAATTTTGAACTAACGTGTTTCTTTCAGATTCTACAAGCAAGGAGGGGAAGAGTTGACAGGTTCGGCTGGAGGTTCCTCCCCTGCTGCTGCAACTGAAGATCCTCACAAAGGGGTAGCCTGATCAGAGGATCGATGCTCAGTTCGAAGAAGCTCGGGATACCACGCTCTCTGTGCCCATTCCAGAGCCACAAGAATGACTTGGGCCCGGTCATGCCTGATCTTCTTGAGAACTCTGCACAGGAGTGGTATGGGCTGGAAGGTGTACAAGAGGCCTGACCTCCACTTACGACGAAAAGCATTGCTGAGCAATAGCCGCCTTGGAAACACCAACGCGCGATACTGCTGACATTGCGCATTCTCTTCGAAGGCAAACAGATCTAACCAAGGCTCTCCCCACAGCTGAAAGAGACCTTGCGCTACCTCCAGCTGGAGATACCATTCGTGATTTACTAGGCATCGGCGGCTGAGTTCATCTGCCCTGACATTCAGAGAACCTGCTAGGTGTTGAACCACCAGGATTATGCTCTGCTGTTCCAGCCATGTGGAGAGACGCAGGGCCTCTTGCCAAAGGTTCCAAGACCCCACCCCGCCCTGCTTGTTGCAGTAACACATGGGGGTGGTGTTGTACATGAACACCTGCACTAACTTCCCCTTGACAGAGGGAAGAAATGGTTTTAATGCTAGACGGATCGCCAAGAGCTCCAACAAGTTGATGTGGAGCCCTGATTCGGCCGGAGACCAGAGTCCTTTGATCTCCACATCTCCCAAATGGCTGCCTCATCTCAGGAGCGACTCATCTGTCACTAATGTGTGCCCTGATTGGGGAAGGGAGAGGGGTCTGCCTCTGACCCAATCGCGGTTGGTCAGCCACCAGTGCAGATCCTTTGCAGTTCCCTCCGAGATCTGAACCACATAGGAGAGATTCCCCTAATGCTGCGCCCACTAGAACTTCAGGTGCCACTGCAGAGCCCATATACGCCAGCATGATTTACCAACAGGATGCAGGAGGCCATGAGTCCCAGCAGCCTCAGTGTCATCCTTACCCACATTCAGGTTAGAGGCTGAAACATCGGTATCATAACCTGAATATCCTGGACTCGTTGCTCGGGAGCATATGCCCGAAACTGCACTGTGTCCAGGAGAGTTCAAATGAAAGGGATCCTTGGAGAAGCATTCAGGTGCCAGAGGGCACAGTGAGCTGAAAGTGCTTGTGGCTTACCTTGAACCGTAGGTAACACCTGTGGGCAGGCAAGATGGGGATGTGAAAATAAGCATCCTGCAAGTTCATCACTACCAGCCAGTCTTCCTTGGTCTAGGGCAGACAAGACCTGACCCAACGTGAGCATTTTGAATCTCTCCTTTTTGAAGAAATGATTAATGGACCGGAGATCTAGAATAGGACAGAGATCTTTGTTCTTTTTGGGTGTCAGAAAGGAGCAGGAATAAAAACCACTGCCTAATTCTGAAATTGGAACCGTTTCTATAGCCCTCTTGGCAAGTAGAGCTGTAACTTCCTCTCGGAGTAAGAAAAGGTGATCCTCCGCCAGCCATTCTGGAGATGGCGGTAAAGGTGGAAGGAAAGATTGGAAAGGAAGGGAGTAACCATTTTGAATGATCTGCAAGACCCATTTGTCTGATGTTATAGACTGCCAGTGGAGAAGATGATGTTGGATTCTCCCTCTAACTGGACACTCATGGTCTTGCAGAACCAAAGTAGGAGGACTTTGAGCCTGCAGCTGCCTGGAGAGGTTAGTGGCAGATGACTTCCAGCTACCATTCCCACAAGGTCAGAATGCACTGTGTCCACGTTCTTGCACAACTTGGGAAGTCTGTGCAGGAAGGATTAGTTACTTACCTGTAATCCTAGTTCTCTTCCAGGGGTATCCTCATCAAAGTCATAAGCATTAGAATGATCCCGCGCATGGGCGGGAATATTCTAATGCTTATGACTATTGATGAGGATCCCCTGGAAGAGAACTGGTGTTCTATAGGGTCCAGTGATCCCTCTTCTTTCCCATGGTTGGTACCATTTCACAATGTTCAGGCAATGACCTAGAGCCCCTAAGCTCCATCAGCACCAGATATGGTGTCGATCAACACCAATCTGACTCCAAGTCATCGGGAATCAGAATGGGGTCCAGACCTGCGGGGAGCATTAACTTCGGGACCGGCGCCGGAGAAGGTCGCTAGGCACGACCAACACACGATCCAAATCCAGATTCAGACCCATGAGACCCCACCGGCGCTGAGGCCATCAGCATGGAACCTTATGTGGTCATCCTGCTCAAACACTCAGCGCATGGCCTCATTAAACTCTTTAATTTGAGAGGGTGGGGGGTCACTCTGGCTCACAAAAACGAGGGGAGGCACGGAGTCAGACCTGGCTCTGCAGAACCATGTCTGGGATGTCGATGTTCTCCACTCCTGTTGTTGCCAGACAAGGTGAAGCTGAAGTTCTTGTGCCTATTCCCCAAGTGTCCTGAGGACCTAGAGTGTGAAGAACAGGACCTGGGGCTCCTGGAGCCGTCTCACAACCTTCTCTTCCTCAATCGGGACCAGGATCACCGAGGAGTTGCGCACGATGGTGTCAGCTGCCAGGCCGCAAGCAGCTTTACAAGCTGTTCCCTCAAGCCTTCAGCGTCATGCCTGGCAGTCCGAGCATGACTTTGAGTTGTGGTTGCGCTTGAGACACCATAATCATATGAGGTGCGGTTCGGTAACCACCATGGTGCTGTAACAGGCACCACACTGCTTAACCCTACCTTTCTAGAGGTCAACTTCGACACGTAATGATTTTTTTTTGGGACAAAACGTCAAAAAAAGTCTGCCAAAAAGAGAGAGAAGGGTAGCTCTTCTCCAGGTCAGAGGTAACTGGAGTGAAAAGAAGTGACGTCAGTATGCCTGACTGCACATCATATCCTGCAACAATGATGCTGACGACACCATGCGGAGCCAAACCGAGCCACCCGACAACGGGCAGAGGTACTGCTCATGCAAACGTTTCCGGATCCAGTCTGATGCCTGGGAAATTCAAAGGTAAGGAATCTGCAGCTAGAAGTCTCAATCAGATACTTTGTTTTGTAGAATGAACTACAGAGCTACCATAATACACAAACCATTAATTATAACTGGAATCTGTACTTTCAAGTAAGCAGCAATATAGACCCCATAACAAGATTAGACTGGGACTCCATGTTAGTCAAGAGAAAGGTCGCAGGTGCCTGAAATCCGAACCAGATTTTGACCATCACCCCTCCCTTTGGCATGGCACTGTAGGGGTGAGAGGCGGTCGTCAATCACATTACAGTCTATGCACCAATAGGATTCACACTTGTGAGTGAATGCTGCAGGGTGGTTAAGCCTGCTTATGAAAAATCAAGTGTGGGCTAGGATCTCAGAATAGATAATGTTGATGCATTGTTCCAGGTCCCAGAAGGCGCGTATTGTCGGTGTTAGAAAATAAACCCCATAGAATACAGTAATTGCATATAGGTATCTGAAAGGTCTTTGTGATGCAGATACTATTCTGGGATTACCAACCCTAGGCTACAATTTATGGATTGATGAATTAAGGACTGATGCTCACTTCAAGTGCACAGAAGGAAAGTTATGCCAACCAAATTAAAGGACACATGAAATCTGGGACATAGTTTGGTGTTTAAACAAGGTATGCAGGTTTATAGTATTTAGGTTTAAGTTTACAATATACAGTACCAACAGAAAGACACATTGGGTTTTCTTAAATATAGGGAAACTTTCTATTGTTACTTACAAAGTGAATATGAAAGAATTGCTTTGTTAAAGTATAGAACACCTGATACCTGACTTGGTATGTTTTTCTGGAACTTAAACAGAGAGTGTAACTGCCCCCTAAATCAATTATTATATCAATTGACAGCCAATGCTTTAACATTTTAACATGTTTAGATTTCCCATTTGCTGCATGGGAATTCAATTTTTAAAGCAAACATTAACAAATTGACACTCAATGACTATGGTTATACATGTAAAGTTAGAAGGAAAAAAAGAAACTATGTAAAGTTACATACACCTGTACATGTGACTCTGGATTATTCAAAACACTACATGTTAGAGAGAGTTATGAAAGTTTTTCCTTAGGCAGTGTTGCTCTTTACATTAATAGAATTTTATCTCTAACTATTCTTGGAGTGAAGATTCATTTCTATGCTGAAAAGATGTGGTTATATCATGTAGAAAACCTTATCTGAGCAATAACACGCTCAGCTGCTCAAGCACGAGGGATATGTGAATAATGATAACAGGTTAGGACAGAGAGGAGGCACAAGTGTACTGACATTATTTGCAGAAGATATATAAAACATAAATCTTTGAGTTAATATGAATCACATAGGAGGCGCGGCGGCGCGGCGATGCAAGATGGCCGCCACCTGAGGAGCTCCTCCACATCGAGCTGCACTCGAACGAGAAGGGACCTCTGTCGGGAGTTACAGCCTCACCCAGACGATAGATAACGGCGCCGGACAGCATGGGGGCAGTTCTGTGAGAGTTTTAGACCATGGCACGGTCTGAACAATCCTTTATTTTACTTTATGTCTTTATGTCCCATTTTACCGCGGCCGCCATTTTAGATGTTTTCCCTCCTGCGCTATAATTTTCATTAGCGCGATGTTGCTACGCCACCATCTCTCTTCCAAACTTCCTCATATTTTCAAAGCAGCCTAAATTCATTACCTGAGGAGCGCAGGAAAGTCACTTGCTGTATTTCTTTTCTTTTTTTCTTATCTCATTGCTACCAAGGAACTGTGCTCTGCCTCATGTAACGGTTGACACACCACCTCCAGCCTCTCTCATATGGTGGCAGCTACAACGTTTCGCCTGCAATATTTTTCAGAGCCTTCTTTAACTGTTTCTCATGATAAGCTTTATACCTCGTTTCTGGCTGGCATCTAATTATTCTCCTCTATTGCCAATCTGACGTGACTTTTACCTCTTGTATTTTTCCCCTTTTTGCTAGTTCTGTCTTGACAACCGCCTCACGGCTGCTCACCACTCACATTTTCTTAGCCTTTACGTGACGATGGAGCATCCACACAAGTCTCAGGGGACCTCATCTGGAAGGCGCAAGGATGCAAACGCTGGAGCAGGTAAATGTCTCAAAAAAGACCCACCTTCTCCCTCCAAATCACCACTTTCTCTCACATTGGAGGACATCATGGAGGAACTGCGCCTTATTAGGCCTTTCATGACTGACACTGCTGCCACCCCTCAACGTATCGAAGATAAATGGACGGGTCTCGACTCCAGACTTTCAGACGCCGAGCCGAAGGTCAGTGATCCTCAAGATGCCGCAGCCAGAGTTGAAAGTCTTACAAAAGAAGTAAGCCAACTTAAAAAGACCACAGAGGATTTGGAAAATCGCAACAGACACAATAATTTGCGTATTTATGGTATTCCTGAGAATTCTGAAGGCTCGGACATGATTACTTTCTTGAAAACTCAAGTTCTTCAAATCGTTGGCTTTCCAAAATCTGTGGAGTTCAATATTCAAAGTGCTCATAGATTGGGGCCCCAGAGTGCATCTTCCTCTTCAAAACCAAGAGGTATAATTGCTTATTTCCTTCTCTATTCAGACCTCATGGCAATTCTCAACGCTGCAAAACAACACAAACAATTGCTATGGTCTGGCCACAGAATCTTCTTTAGTCAAGACGTCTCCAAGTCGACTGCCAACCGACGGAAGGAGTTCCTCGAACTCAGACCCGCCTTGCAATCTATGAACGCACGATACGGATTAATTCATCCCTGTTTCTTTTAAGTCACTTACAAAGACAGAACTGTGAGTTTTGAAGACCCAGCCGACCTCCGAAAGTTTATCCACTCTCACAAAGGAGAACTAATGAACTTAGCAAACCATGATTGTTTGTCACTGTTTTTCTGATGTGTTTTGCTCAATGTTTGGCCGGTTCGTTATAATTGTTTAATATTTTCTTCTTTACCCCCTCTCATGATCTCTAGGTCTACCCTTCCTAATGTGGCTGATGATGTTCCCTACCCTCGTTGCCCTCATGTATGTAACATATGTGCCGTACAACTTCTTGGCCTCGTTCTACCCTAATGTATGGTAAGCTCCCTTTATTTTGCCTCACTCAATCTTCCTTTTATATATACATCCCCTATCCTTTTATTTCATACCCTACATTTTTATTCAGTCCCACTCTGTCACTTCTTTCTTGTGGTGTTTCTCTTCTGTGTGGTTGTCTTGTCTTTCGCCGCACCCCCCCCCCTCACTTCAATGTCCTTTTCCTTGAATCGTCCTATGGCTAAAGTCTGCGGGCTTTTTGTCATCTTCTTCTGGATGTCTATTTTGGTGGAGTTCTATCCTCCTCCTCTTCTTTTTGTATTTGTTCCTTTTCTCTCTTTCCTTTTCCTCTTCTGCATTTCTGGGTCCTCACACATTCTTCCTCTCTTTAGACTTAAAACATTTTTTTACTTCATACTTCTTCATTGTGCCTCCCTCTGTCTCTTATTTTTTTTTCCTTTTACTTAAACTCTGTATTCTTCTCCCCTTACGTTCTCTTCTTCATTGCTGTACGACCCATCAGCTCCCTTGTACTTTTTTCTTTTTACACCTTCTTGATCTCCTGATCATACCTTCTAACTACCCACTGATTTTTAAGTCACTCTTACTCACTGTTCTTCTCCGATCTAGTTTACTTTCCAATTACCTATTTTTCTATACCTCTTACTCATAAAAAGGAATCCGCATTATAACTTGGAACGTTAAAGGATTGCGCAACCCTGTAAAAAAACAACAGGTACTATCTCACCTTGCCAGATTGAACGGTCATGTTGCATTGTTGCAAGAATCACACCTCAAATTACAACACTTATCATTGTTACGTAAACAATGGGTGGGCGACATTTTTTGCTCACCTGCTGTCAATAATGGTGTGATAATTTTATTTCATAAATCTTTGAATGTTTTATTACAAAATGAGTTTACAGATACAGATGGTAGATGGATATACTTAGATGTTAAAGTTAATAATCACCAAGTTTATTTTTGTAATGTTTATGGTCCAAATTGTATCGATCTATCTTTATGGAGTGACCTTTCCACTTTACTTTCCTCACACTCGGCTGAGCATTTGATTCTGGGTGGGGACTGTAACCAACTTATGGACCCTTTTCTTGATCGGAAAACCCAGACCAGATACATCCCAAATAAGATACAGAAAGGATTTCTCAAAACCATTACTAATAGGGGATTGATAGACACTTGGCATACCTTTCATCCTGATGTTCTAGAATTTTCTTTCTTTTCACCTGTCCATGAATCACACTCACGGATTGATTACATTTTCCTCACACAAACTGCCTTACAATTTATGAACAAGGTTGAAATCGGCTCTATCCTTATCTCTGACCATGCGCCTGTTATCCTTGATATGGACTACCCTTCACCCTCTCCTGCTTCCAGAAGATGGCACTTTAATAATTCCCTTCTTTTAGACCCACAATTTTCTGAACAGTTTATCCCATTTGCCCAGGAGTTTTTTCATCATAACCTCTCCTCCGTCTCTCAATTCCACTCTGTCTGGGATGCTTTCAAAGCTTCCGCTAGGGGTTTTATCATAGATTTCGTGTTTAGGAAAAAAAAGAAAGCTCTCTCTCATTCAACACTGCTTCTAAAACAAATCAAAACTTTGGAACATAGAGGCGCTGGCCTCGCCACGTGAGGCGGGCATACCGTCACGACTGTGGCTGGTGCAGCTTCGTATTTTGCATCGCTCGTACTACACCAGGTGCTTACTACATAAGCTGGGCAGGGCACTACACCCCTTCTGTTTGCGAGGTTGTGGGGAGGAGGGAACCTTTTATCACACTATCTGGGAGTGTCCTGTCATCCAAGACTTCTGGAAGCGAGTGCTGCGTACAATGTCGCAGGCGAGCGGGGTTTCGTTGTTACCGGAGCCTTGGCGATGTCTGTTAAATGTGGGGGAACCCAATGATCTCAATCGTCAGGCGCAGAGCTGGGTAACGTTGGGGATAATGACGGCCAAAAGGAACATAGCCCAAAAATGGGGAGCGGTGGAGGTGCCGTTGCAGTCTAAATGGTGAAGAGATATGGATGTAGCCATGTTCGCTGAGCGATCAGTATTTATCAGGCGGGGAGGTCCCCGCAAGTGGGAAAAGGTTTGGGGGGCTTGGAACAAGTATAGGGGGGGAATATGTGACCCACCATCGCTATCCGATGAGGACTCCTCTGACTCGGACGGTTGAAATGGCTGACGGGGTGGTGGGGAGGTGGGGAGCCGCAATCTGTATCAGCACATTAGCTTGATTGAGGGATTGTGCATTTGGATAATAATCGGTCAAAGGATCTGTACGCAATGGTTTGAATCAGTGTCTTCTGTTGTAACTGTTCTGAAAACAATAAAAAACAATAAAAAATACAAATTGCCCCGATACACTACCCCTTCTTATTCAAGCCACAATGCAATATGAAAAATTATCTTGGGATTCGGACTGCAACTCTCTTCTCAAATTTAATGCTAAAATGTATGGTGGTCGTAATAAAGCAGGGAGATCTTTAGCAAACTATCTCAAGATTAAGAAACAAAAATCAAAAATCGTGGCCATAAAAGATGAATCAGGGAATCTACATCTTTCAGATTCTAACATACTTGAACGCTTCACTAAATACTACTCCTCTCTTTATACTCCTGAAACTTATCCTTCTTCAGATCTCATCGACTGCTTTTTTCAAAACATTCCTAAATCCCGTTAGTAGCCCCGATCTCTCATCTCTTGATGCCCCCATTTCTGTAAGGGAACTTATAGAGGCGATGGCTTTACTACCCAAAGATAAAACACCGGGGCCAGAGGGCTTTACCGTTCGATTATTTCTACATTTTAAAACATTTTTGACCCCTTCTCTCATGTCATTGATTGACTCTTTTCTGCTCACTGGCGAGTCGCAGGGTTCTTTTATGCAAGTGATGCTTTGTCTAATACCCAAGAAAGACAAAGATCCCTCTCTGTGCAAGAATTATAGACCAATTTCATTAATAAACACTGATTGTAAAATTTACACAAAACTCCTCGCTCTTCGCATCAATAAGGTTATTCCCAACTTAGTTAATATATATCAATCTGGTTCCGTGAAAGGTCGGTCTATCACAGATAATTCACGTACCTTTCTTAATATCATACATTTACCCGTAAAGTCTGCTTCTCCTGTCGCATCCATCACCTTAGATGCCGAAAAAGCATTTGATAGGGTTAGCTGGGATTTTATATTCGACGCTTTGAAATGGCATGGTTTCAGTCCCCCCATCATTACATTTGTGAGACTCTTATACTCAGCAGCAACTAAATACGTTTGGGTAAATGGAAGTCAATCCCGATATTTCCCCCTCCTCTGGGGTACTAGACAGGGCTGCACTATTTCTCCCCTCCTTTTCATCTTCACCCTTGAACCTTTCCTAGAGACTATTAGACGTTCAACACAATATACGGGGTTTCAATTTCAAAACCTTGATATCAAATTCACTGCTTATGCAGATGATATCTTATTATTTATTTCTAACTCTTCTGTTTACTTACCGGCCTTTTTTTTCCCTATTACATGACTACTCTGGTGTTTCTGGATATAAATTGAACATTGATAAAACAGAAATCTTACCTTTGAATACATTTTGTCTCCCCTCCATGTTTACTGATTCAGGCATTGAATGGACCTCTTCTCATATTAAATATGTCTTGGAATTTTATACTGTAACAATATCGAAGATCTTGTTAAACTCAACCATACTGATATTCTTAAGAAGCTCTCGGCCCTCATTGATGGTTGGTCTCCACTTTTCCTTTCATGATGGGGTAGATTAGCTACGATTAAGATGATGCTTCTCCCAATTATTAACTTCTATCTCTCTAAGCTCCCTATTTCTCTCCCTAATACTTTCTTTCGCACCATTAACAGTTCACTTATTAAGTTTCTTTGTAGTAAACGTAAACCCAGAATCTCATTGGCTTGTCTTCAACTTCCTAAAGAATTGGGCGGGGTTAACTTTCCTAATCTCAGACGATATCATTCAGCTTTCACCTTGAAACAAATTTGGACTTTTTTGCCTGAATCCACTACCTCGTCATGTACGGCATGGAGTGCCTTAGAACAGGCCCAACGTTCTCCATTTTCTCTTCTTTCTGCTATCCAGGTCACTTTAACTCCGAAGCGCATGTCCTTTCCTACTCTCACTCACTCAAGGGCTTTAGTTGTATCTTCGCTTGGCATACATCTCCCAATGAACGACCGCTCCCTAGGCATCCCGCTTTGGTATAATAACAATTTTAAGATTAATAATTGCGCCTTATTCTGGAAGGAATGGATTGATAAAGGTATCATTACTCCCCAACAACTGATGAAAGATGGTTCTTTCATGTCATTTTCTGAACTTCAATCTTTATATAGTATTTCCTCGCAACATGCCTCTCACTATAGTTTACTCAAGGATGCCCTAACTCGCTATTATTTCCCTGCAAACCCTAACATTATACCTGAACATTCATCTCCTTCTTCTGATTCTACTGACTTTTCCACACAATTTAAAGCTGCCACCATTTATAAGTTATTATCTCATTCCCCTGTTGTCAGAACTAAGTCCCCCTTGGAACTAATATGGGAAAAAGACTTAGGCCTTGACCTTTCCTTTCGCACATGGGATCTTCTTTGGTCCAAAATGCACACTACTTCACGCTCAGCCAGCACCACGCAGACCTTATACTATTTTTACAATAGACAATTTCTTACTCCTAGCGACCTTGGTCCTGCCTTCACGAGCAAGGGGATTTCCGCCACATGTTTTTCCATTGTCCCCTTGTTGAAGCCTTCTGGTCCCGTATTTGGTCTAAATTAAATGACATTCTATTGTCCAACATCCCCTTCCACATAAAACATATTTTTCTTGGTAATTTCTCCCCCGCTTGGGTTAATCACAACAATAAAGGTAATTTCATTAACTTATATTTAGCTGTTACACTTCAGATTATTACTACTAATTGTAAAGATACCTCAAAAATCTCTTATCAAGCCTGGTGGAATTTACTATGTCATCATCATAGTATGTACAGAGCTTACACCACTTCTACTTCTTTGCTGATTTAAAGAGACTTACTATGGTTACCTTTAACTCATTTTTTATCTAGAAAATCAAATTAACTCCTTTTATTACATATTGCATTGTTGTTTATTATATGCTGAATACTGCTCTTACTATGTTTAATGTTCTATCTTTTTTAGGACTCTTCTTTCTCCTTCATTTTTTCCCCCTCTTCTTTCTCCTTTCTTTTCTCTCTTTTCACTTTAAAATCTTCTAAAAATGCACCTTCACTTAGTATAGTTCTATTCCATAAGGATATTGCCTGATAATGTTTCTCATCATATGCTCTTTTTTATTAATTGTCCTGTTAATACCAGACTCTGTACTGATGTTTTACATTGCTTATATTCTTAATAAAGCATTCTAAACTCAAAAAATATGAATCACATACACATATTCCACATAGTTTGGAATAGTGACATATACTACAGGGCTCAGGTCGACGTAGCTTTCGATAAGTCAAGTAAGCACGAACACCCCCTCACCTGCACTTTCCACACATTACAGAGTCATAGGAGACATAAAGGGGAGGCTAGCTTTAGGAAGTTGGACTTCTTTGCAGATGTCCCCCTACTTTTTGCTCCCATTTGAAATACTAGATGCTGTTTTTTGACTCCGACAGTGCACTGAAGCCTGCTAACCAGGCGCCAGTGTTCTTCCCCTAAACTGAAATGTCCAATTGTACCAAAACTGGCAAGGCCTTTAGCACCCCTGTAAGTCCCTAGTAAGTGGTACCCCTGGTACCTACGGCATGGGTACTAAAAAGTGTACCCAAGGGCTACAGCATGAATTATGCCACCCTAAGGGACCCACAGACAAATTGCATGCAGACTGCCATTGCAGGCTGCATGAAATGGGGCACACCATTTTTGAGAACATGACATGGCACACTCGCTGTGTGCCATACACACTGCAAAGATTTTATGTAATTCACCCCTATAGCGGGCCTCAGAGCTTTAAGGCAAGGTGCATCACATTATATGTGTAGGCATATCTGCATTAGCAGATGTGCCCCTGTGATGTGTGGTTCCATTGCCATGACATTGCAAGTGTTCAGGAAGCAATCTTAAGTATATGTATGGGACACTGGTCATTATCAGTTACCCAGTGTTGTGTAGTTCCTATAAAACCTATACAGGATCAGCGTGTTTGGACAACATACACTGCAGGATTGGTGTCAGACTGATTCTAGGCACCCCCACCGGGTATGTTGACCTGTGTACCAGCTAGCTCACAGTGCCAATAGAAACTCCTCTTACCAAGGAGAGAATAGTTGGCAACTATCCAACATGACATCCCTGATCTCTCAGGACCGTGGAAACAGTGTACTACTTTTCACTCAGTCAATCGTGCTCACTTCGTCTCAGAGAGATACACAGAATAAACAGTAGGAACGTTTTTCAATAAGTATTTATTGAACAGTCGTTATTCTAGTATAAAATAGGTGTGCTGAAACAATCATTAGACAGTAACAGATATAGATGATTAGAAGCACTAGGAAAGTAAAAGGATGGTAGAGTTCTACCATTTTGCTATAACCATGAATACTGGTAAGTACATAAAATACATGAAAATAAAATGCGTACTCCTACATTGCTTCCCTAACTAGATGTACCTAAGTGTACCTAGCATGTATGTAGGTGTTAAGCCAAGAATCCCTCTAGGATAAAGTCAACCTCCATTATCTGAAGTGAGAAACTGTGGGACCACGTCCTGGTCTCGGGTTGGACACCCCGCAAGGGATGTCAGACCACTGCGAGCTGGAGTATCTGCATGCAGGGACTTCAGCGTCTTGCGTCAGTGTGTCGGCATGGAAGTCCTGATCTCCTCTGACTATCTCAGCAAGATGTGATGTTTATATACCCAAAGGTATCCCCAGGGGTTCCATCTTGCTTTGCCGCTGTCGGACTTAGGATGATGTTGGGAATGAACCTTGTACATTGTTATTATGCAGGAGCTGGTATCCCTGCTGAGTTTCCAAGAATCCCCGTGCATAATGTAGGAGGCTAGTGTTCAGGGAAAAACCCACATTCTGTGTGCAGTACTGTAACTAGGTAAAGGGTCAGTCCTAGCAGCCCGTTATGTATGTAATGTAGGGATGAATATAGGTGAAAGTTTGGGATGTTACCTGAGCCTATATTTGGGTACCTATATGGAAAAGAACACCCACTCCTCATCTGACTGGACAACATAATCAGGGCTCGACAAACCCACTCGCCCGTCGCATTTGCGAGGGAGAATTGATGAGGACGAGCTATTTTTAGGTCCTACTCGCCCTTTCTGGCGAGTAGGAAGAGAAACTAACTTTTGTCCTCTGTCTGTGAAAACGAAGCAAAAGTGACAAGATAACAAGATTTAAAGGCATTTGTATTGCTCACAAAGGGAAGGAGCAATAAAGATGCCTTTAAATCTTGTTATCTTGTCACTTTTGCTCCATTTTCGGAGACGGAGGTCAAGTAGGTTGAAGTGAGGTCGAGGGGATTTTCCAAGGCACTAGACCTGCAGGACTGGTACCATTTTTCGGATTTTTCGAGCCCTGATAATCCAATACTAACGTACTCCCTGTCTAGGTACTGGTACGCAAACATATTCGGTAAAAACACAGTTCTGCTACTTACTCGAAAAAGTGCTAAACAGAAAAATTGTCACTCAAGTCATAGCTCTAATATGTACGTATATGTAGTTTGAACAACTACAAGCATCGGAAAGCTACGCAGGTCATAAGTGTCAATTCTGTTTTGGAGTCTCAATTTGGAGTTAGTTCAAAAAGGCAGAATTTTTGCAAACACACGACGAGCCAAATGTTTATGTGTCCTGGCTGGTAGACGCAACATCGCTGTTGCCTGCCTCCGCAGACGATGAACCCCGGAACCCCTCACACATTACATCAATTGAGCACAGATGATCTTCGGCACTGCCAGCAGCCGATGCTGGGGAGCCTGTGCGCCATCCAAGGCCTGGGTGTCAGTGGAGGAGTCAGTATCCGTACCAACAGGAGCCAAAACTTACTCTGGTGGCTCTAAGAATGTTATCAACAACATCGAGATGCGCTGGGGACACTGCAGAACATTGGCCATAATCGGGTCCAGCAGAGCATCAAAGTCCGCATGCGCACATGATGGAAGTGTCAGACAGAGGTCCAACATGCATTCTTCTTCGCAGAACAGGCTCCGGAGAAGGGGTAGGACACAGTCCAACAGACTGGTCTAAATGACAGGAGACGAGGTGTGCCCACATGTTTTGCCATGCGATCACAGTACTTACGCTCCAGGAGCGCTCTTTCCATCTCCTTGGTGACTGGGATGTCCATTGCGTAGCCGAAAAATTACAATCAGGATACCTGCTATTGGAAACAGGATCAGCGGAAGTCCTCCAAAAATGCTTCAGAATACGGAGTGTATAAAGTTTGGTATTACTCCAAGGACCGTCTGAAAGATGCTTAACAGTCCCGAACCTATGGTCTTAAATAAGTCTACTATATCCATCGTATCAGACATGTTAAAGACACGATTTACCATTTCTGTGAAATGGAAGGGGCAGTTCGTACGTATGAGTGCCTTTATCTTGGCCGAGGACCTTGCGATCTGGAGATCAAAAGTCTCCCGGGTGGAGGTTAAGGGCACGTTTTTCTGTAGAACCATGGCTTTCATTCTGCTCAGAATATCAAACTGTATAAGAGAAACATTTAGTGAAGGCCATAACAGCGCCTCCCTGACTGCATGTGTTGGTGGAAACAATACTTGCATACAGGAAGTAACCCGGGAGATCACGGTTACCAGATATATGATGCCTGGAAGCATGCCACAACAACCTTGATCGTTCAGCATCAAATAACTCCCATTCAAAAGTAGCCTGAATACCGGAGTAATCACAGCTGCTGGGGTACCCCTCAAGTGGTAGGATAGGTTCTCTACCGAACCATTGCAGGCCAAGTGCAACATAATATCCTGGCATATGAAAGATCCACTCAAATCGCTCTTGCAGTTTGTACCGCTTAGAAACACTTCTCGATCCCCACTCCTGCATCGAAATCTGTACGGTAATTCCCAAGATTCCTTGATATATTCCCTACCCATTTCTCCATACCTGCCTGTCGTTGTTCTAGGCAGTACTGAAACTGGAATGTTGTGACCGGTAATGCTATATGGTCATGGATCAACCATTCTGGATGGTGATTCTGTCACAGTAAAAGGTAATCTGTCCAGTTTTTCAATACGCAGCATTGTATACATTGCTCCCCATTGTGTAATTTTCATCTGTTTTTCCGTTAGGTTGTATGCAGAAAATAGTGACGTACTGTTGATAAAACGCCAAGGCCATAACCTGCGCGCAATGATTGCACCGTCCAGCTCAATAACATAATAGAACATAATTGTGACTGTCCACGCTGTAGTATGGACAAATCTTGTTCTAGTACATCAATAGCAGAAGATACAATGTTGCCCAGTGAATAAATCTTGGATGTTAATGTAGTCATACCATTGTGGACTATGGCTAACGCCTTTTCTAAATTGATCCGATCTATTTCCTGTAGTCTCTTCGCAGCTTCTTGTTGAGAGATTTTCCAAATTTCATTTTAGACAGCATAATAGAAATGTTTTTGACGTGGCTTTCTGGGACCTAGCAAAAAATCCTGTAGGTCCACATCTTCTGTGAGTAAGGATAAGTTTTGTTACACCTGTTAGTGTTGAGGTTCTTAGCCAATCAAGGTATAACTTCCCAACACTGTATGATGTTACCACCTCCGGATGTTCCCTTTGTACGTATCATGGGTCTGGCCTATGGATACTGAACCCTTTGGTTGTACCACTGAATCTTTCCTGACATCTATTAGTGTCAGCGAGGCAAACCAACCGTCACTTCCAATTGGGGTCTGATCTATTGTATTGTAAGATGTCGTCTAATATAGCCCCTTTAAGTGATGTAAAATTACCCTCTGCCTGTGATTGTGTTGGAATTCAAGGTGTATTTAAATCCTTGTTCTTGGCTATTCCAAGGCAGGAAGTCTGTTGCACAGTCTCATTTAGAAATATCATCTGCTGAGGAATGAGGCATGGTCTAGATAGCGCTTCTGTTCCCTGGACTTGCCAGTCTCGAGAACCCTAGACTGATTTTAAGTCTATGGTGTCTTTCCATTTTTTTTTTTTTTTTAAACAAATTTTATTAGTTCATTGAACAAAATGCAATCAATCCCCGTCCCCCATAGTCCGCCCCCCAGCCAAATCAGGACATCTTGCAATAACCATCCCAGCACATAAGCTACATCTGTACAGCATTCACCCCAATAATGTCCGTTCTACTAGGTAGTGCATCCACAGGAGTAATCCACCATGAGTGTGCGAGATAGCCAAAATACCCCCCACCCCATCCCCCAACATCCCCCCCAACGAGCCCCTCCTCCCTACCCACCCACCCAAGCATGTCGCCAGTACCTATCAGAAGTACATGTACATCAAAATCGCAGTCATCACCCGTCGAGTCCGCCTCTCGGGAATCCCAACAGAGAGTACCTCAAGAGCAGAGGGGGGAAGCCCTGCAGAGGGCGCTCAGGGAACCGGGGCCCCGTCATCCCCCACCGGATCTCCCCCATCTCCCACAACCGAACATTTGAACAAGTCCAGGAGAGCCATCCATGCCCGGGCCCATTCATGCGATCTTTCATTGTCACTGCGTCGAGCCAAACATAATCTATAAGTCCCCTCACTTCCCGCCCATTTCTCCATTTCCCTAGCCCACCGTAAAAAATTAGGGCCCTGCCGCGCCTTCCAATGAGAAGTAATCTCCCGCTTATGGTGTCTTTCCATAAGTCGAAACCTTGTTCAGACAATTGGGTAATAAAGGAAGCAGAGTAAATCTGTTTGGTGTTAGTCAACATATTTTTCTGTGAAAGTGTAGGTGCAACCTTAAAGTAATATGAAGTTGGGTCTGAAATATTAAACCCTGAAAAATATGAACATTTTTGTGCAAAAGTTTTTGAACTATTTTTAGGCGGTGTTGGGCAATGTTCCCATTGGTGATATGCGAAAACATTTCTAGGGTTACTTGATTTGTTTAAGAAATGATGACCATAATATTGATAACAATATATTGTGTTAAAGTCTAACATTTCATTGCTAGAAAATGCAGCAGATTGTTCTAAACCAGACAACATATTATTCACAGTTTCAAAATCCCAATCTTCGGAAAACATACTGGAGGTAATGATATAATTCAAGGAAATTTTAAATAAATGTGGTATCTTTAAAAGTTCTGTCGGTCCGAATATATCATAATCGACCTTGTCCCATACTATACCATCCAGTATAATAACTGCCGTAATGTTCACTGATAACAAGTGTCTCTTTTTTATGATGTGAGGAAACATGAGGTTTCAGGAGCAAGTTCACTTTTGGTGCAGCAGAGCTTTGGCGAAGGTAAGTTCTATTAACAAGTAAACAGAAGAAAGCTACTAAGCCTAACCAGAAGAGAAAGAAGAGTATCTCGTGCTTATCCAAAGTTCTATCCAAGGTGACACTAGGTAAGTCTTTTTAAGAAAAATGTAGAAGTCTTTGATTTGTTGTTTGCGAGAAATTGGGGATGGCGTTGTTTCAAGTTCCCTTGGAACCAAAGAAAAGGTATCAAAGTCGATAAAAATGCCAGATGCAGTTCAATCTATTTTAGGTAGCTCAGCAGGTTTTGTTGAACTTGTAGTTGGTGCTTGTTGAGGCATATTTATGTAGACTTGATTTTGTATTTCTTGGTCAAGGGGAATGAGTTCCATTGCATTGTTGCTTAGTAAATCATTCCGCATGGGTGGCTGTTCGAAGGTGATGAGCCTTTCTATTTGAACTTCCTATATGGTAGCAAGAGGAGGGAGACGGCTACGCAGGAGTCCACGAGGCCTACTCTTAAGTATCAGCTACATAGTGTGATTTTATCAGATAAAAGGAGACTAATCTTTTCACCTTTTTCCTGGCAAGAGGTGGCAGAAGTACAGTTCTTGTTCCTTTAACAGCCAGGACAGGTACTGGCTTTCTGTATGATGGCCCAAATTATTTTTTGTCTATTATTTTCTCTCTGACCAGATCCCCAACCTTAGGGACCCAGACAGGTCTTGCCATGACTGACTTGACTTCCCCAGTGGCAAACCTTTTCACTTGGACATTGCTTTGTAGTGCCCGTGATTCATTCAGATCCTGTAAAACAGCCAAACCTTTATGGGTATCAAAAGGTTTTTCATCTACCACTGTAGCTTCACAATCAAGATCAGGTACCCACATTCTTGTCCCAAATAGGACCTCATAAGGAGTGACACCCCCTCGAGAGCTTCTTAGCATGTTGTTTAAGGCCCTTTGAATCCCATATAAGTGATTAACCCAACTACCACCCGTGCCTAATACTCTAGCTGTTAATGATTGCTTCAAGTCCCGTTTTTTCCTCTCCACGTCCGAATTTACCTCGGGATGGTATGGAGAGGAGTACCGCAATGCTATACCCAAACCTCCCATGGCCTGCTTGTAAGCCCTAGAGCTAAACGCGGGGCCATGATCAGAATGTAACGTGCCAACTGCGTATGTCCCTATAAAGACTTGCAAATCTTTGATAACAGTCCAAGCGTCAGCCGAGCGCTGAGGCCATACCTATAGGAATCTCAAGCAGGAATCCACTGCAACCATTATGTACATGTAGGCCCCATTAGACTGTAAGGGGCCGCAGTGGTCCAAATAGACACACGCAAGAGGTCTGTCTGATATCAGCAATGGTGTCTGCGCAGGACGTGTAATGGTAGAGCTCTTCATCTGTTGACAGATGTTGCACTTTATGACATAGTCTTTGGTCTGCTTTGTTAACCTTGCCCACCAATAGCATTGTTTCAACAAAGAAACAGTCGCCGTAACTCCTGCGTGTGCAGAACCCAAACTCTCGTGTGCAGCTAATATTAAGCCTAATCTGCGACCCATGTTTGGTATTACTCTATTCTCCACGCCAGGAATCTGAGCAAATGGAACGTTGTTTGCATCTAACTTGTAGGAGTACTTGCGTGGAAAACCTTTCGGAAGTGCTTTGTTGTCTTTGCGTTAAGCAATGACAGCTACCATTATCTGTCTGTCTATTCTCATTTTTGAACGAGTGATTGCAACTACAGACACAGTTCGTACTGCCCCCTTCACAGCTTCATCAGCCAATGAACTCACTTCAACGTGAACGCCATCACGTTGATGACTCAGCGTGTGTATCACATGAGCTCTTGGTAGTTTGTTTTTCAACGCAGCTACCTTTTCCCATAGCATTTTGTGCTTAATTGTGCCACCTTGGAGTCTTTAAACCCATTTTGTCCCCAATAATGAAGATATTCATTATATGACTGGACGCAGTAAAAAGAATCTTCGATCCGTATTAATCAGTGCCAGAAAAAGAGCTTTTAGTTCTGCTAACTGAGCCGTGCAATCTCCTGGAGAATTAGTCTTTGTACAGCTTGGATGGAACTTACCATCTTGCATACGACCTTTTACAATCACACATGCGGTGCTGTATAGTTGTTTACTTCCTATGGCCGGTTGTGCAGATCCGTCAGTGTAAATTATGTATTTATAATGATCTTGTGGCATTATTTCATTCGGGAGAGGATATTCTTATTTGTATTGCAGGAATGCTTGCGTTTTTAGAATTGGGTCATGTGTGTATTCCACATCTGATGCAGTGAGAGATTTAGCCCATTGTATCCATCTTGAATGTAAAGCTGTAGCGTTAGGAACGATTGCCTTTGTCGCGGCCTCTAAGACTTGTACTTGAGTCACGACAATTATTTGTTTCCCCTGAGCCAGTCCTCTTTCTCTCACTACAGCAGTCTGTACTGCTGCCAGATTTTTTTCTGTGGCTGCGAAACGCATGTCAGCATTTGGGTTTAAGTGTGATTTGTAAGCAATGGGTACTGTCTCTCCTTCATTATATGTGAGGTACGTGTACCCAGACTGACCCGCAACTATACGGATCACCAGGTTATGGACATTTATGCATGTCTGTAAGTGTTCTGACGCTATCATGTCAGCCTGGAGTGAACAAAGATGCATCTGTATGTTCTTGTGTTCAATGCCTAACTGAAAAGTCAGGTCTTATGAGGTTGTACAAAGGTTTAACCCTTTCTGTGTAATCCAAAATGTATGTTCTGCTGAAATTTAGTAATCCCAGTATGGATTGTAAATTTTTCTATGATTTTGGAGGTTGGAGCAGCGCACACTTTTCTAAAAATTTGTCTGTCAGGCTTTTCCCTTCACTTGAAAGCTCATATCCCAAAAATAGGACACTGAGGTGGGTTATTTTTGATTTCCTGAAGTTAAATTTGTAGCCCTCTGAGGTGAATGCCAAAATGATGGTGCTCACCCTCGTCAAGTGTTACTCCAGGTGATCATCCGTCAGATAAGTATCATCTACATAGGACAATGCTTCCTCGTCCAGATTTTGAAGTAATTCAGTTACTCTGGCGGAAAACAGCCCGGGCTGTTTTATACCCCTGGGATAGTCGACAAAATTGTCGCTGAGAATGCTGTCAAGTATCTGCTCTCAGGTGCTATATTCTGGTAGAAAAATCCATTTGAGATATCTAGTGTTGTTTTGTATTTTTTCCGCACAATGTTTTTCATTAATGCAGCACTGTGTGCATTTTGTACTGCAAATGCTTTTGTGTACGAATTTAGATGTCTAATCTAAAACTAGATAATATGAATTGTCAGGTTTCATTACGGGAAACAAAGGATTATTCATTGAGGAGGTGCAAGTTTCAATCACCCCCTGGTATTCAAGTTGATCTAAGATATCCATGACCTGTTTTTTAGCTTCTTGCTTTATGGGATACTGTCTCTGTGGAGTTGGAGTAGATTTTAATGCTATCATGTGGTGGGTCGACTCTTCATCCCATCCAACATAGTTTTGATTTAGTGCTGGAGCAAGGGCTACTGCCCATTCCCGTGATATGTATGTTTTAAATATTGGGGAATGAGGTCGGAAAAAACTGGCATAATTACAGTTTTCCCTTTTGAGCAATCCATAAGGAATATGCTACTTACCAGTATGCATCTGTTCTTGGCATGTAGAGCTGCAGATCTATACACTGTGCATAGATCGCCATCTGGTGTTGGGCCCGGATATTTGCAGTTTGTTTTTCCTCTTGAAAAGTCTTTGGAAGTCACGAGGTCGGTGACTCCTCCTTTGGTTCGTATTGTGCATGGGCTTCGGCTCCATCCTCAGATTGTTTTTCGCCAGCAGGGAAAGATGGAGCGTAGTAATAACAGTAAAGAAACCCATGTGTGTTGTATCTAAATAAGATAGACTGGAACGGATACAGGTAGCCGGGGAGGCGGGTGGGCGTGTATAGATCTGCAGCTCTACATGCCAAGAACAGATGCATACTGGTAAGTAGCATATTCCGTTCGAGGCATATGAGCTGCACATTATACACTGTGCATAGACTATATAGCAGTACCCAACCCTAGCGGCGACCACCGGCATCCGTTGCAGTTGTTTGGAACAGTGTTTTTAGTACAGCCTGGCCCACACTAGCTTGTTGCTTGGTTTGCACATCTACACAGTAATGTTTTGTGAAAGTGTGCGGTGTTGACCATGTCACTGCTTTGCAGATGTCATCTAATGGTATGTTCCCTAGAAAAGCCATAGAAGCCCCTATCTTCCTTGTAGACTGGGCTTTAGGGGGAACAGATAGCGTTCGTTTTGCCTTGTGGTAGCAAATCTGTATGCATTTTACAATCCACCTAGCTATCCCTGATTTAGAAATAGGGTTGCCATTATGTGGTGGAGAGAAAGAGACAAATAGCTGTTTGGTTTTTCTGAAAGGTTGTGTTCTTTGGATGTAGTAAAGTAAGGCCCTTTTAACATCCAGTGTGTGTAAAGCCCTTTCCGCAACGGTTTGAGGTTGTGAGAAAAAGACTGGTAATTCTACCGACTGGTTGAGATGGAAGGGAGAAATGACTTTGGGTAGGAATTTTGGGTTGGTGCAGAGTACAACCTTGTTCTAATGCATTTGGAGAAAAGGTTCCTGTATAGTGAGTGCTTGTATTTCACTAACCCTTCGAAGGGAAGTGATGGCCACTAGAAAAGCTGTTTTCCATGTGAGAAATTGCAGCTCACATTTATGTAATGGTTCAAAAGGCGGTCCCATTAGCCTTGTGAGAACTATATTCAAGTTCCAGACAGGTGAGGGTGGTACTCTGGGTGGAATTACTCTTTTGAGGCCTTCCATAAACGCTTTGATGGCAGGCACCCTGAAAAGCGATAGGTGCTGCCTGTTCTGTAAGTAAGCAGCAATTGCTGCGAGGTGTAACCGAATGGATGTATATGCTAGGTTACACCTTTGTAGATGGAGCAAGTAACATATGATGTGCTGTATGGACACATTTAGAGGGTTGATTGTGTTGTTATGGCAGTAAACAACAAATCTTTTCCACTTTGCAGCATAGCATGCCCTAGTAGTAGGGCGTCTAGCTTCTCTGATAATATTCATGCAATCAGGGGGAAGGTTAAGGTATCCGAATTCTAGGACCTCAGGAGCCAGATCGCAAGGTTGAGCTGAGCTGGGTCGGGTGCCTGATTTCTCCATGGTTCTGGGTTAGGAGGCATGGTGAGAGGTGTAACTTTTGGTGTAGTACTACAGAGAGTTCCAGTAGTGTGGTGTACCACGGTTGTCTGGCCCCTGTTGGAGCTACCAGGATGAGCGGGAGGGAATGCTGTTGTAGCTTTCGCACCACTAATGGAATTAGTGGGAGAGGTGGAAAAGCGTATGCAAATTTGTCTGACCAGTTCATCCATATCGCATTGCCTTTGGACAATGGGTGTGGATATCTGGCGGCGAAGTTTGGGCATTTTTTGTTTTCGTGGGTGGCAAAGAGGTCTATCTGAGGATGCTCCCACTTCTGAAAGAACGGGTTAAGAACCTGTGGGTGAAGTTCTCATTCGTGGATCTGTTGCGTTTGTCTGCTGAGCAGATCTGCCACAGTGTTTTGGATTCCTGGGACGTGTTGGGCCAGGAGAAACATTTTCTGCGGAATTGCCCATCTCCATATGCTCTGTGCTAATTGAGAGAGCTGTGGAGAGTGTGTGCCCCCCTGCTTTTGAATGTAGTACATGTCAGTCATGTTGTCTGTGCGAATGAGAACTGCTTTGCCTGAAATCTGCGTCTGGAAGGATTTTAGGGCTAGGAAGATTGCCAGTAACTCCAAGTGGTTGATGCGGCGTCCATGTGCCCTGCACTGTGAGATGTAACAGATGAGCTCCCCAGCCGGAGAGCGATGCGTCTGTTGTTAGGGTTATTTGTGGAACCGGGTCCAGGAACGGTCGACCTTTGGAAAGGTTTGTGGTGTTCCACCACTGCAGAGAGCGATGGGTGCGACCGTCCACATACACCAGATCTGTCAGTTGCCCCTGGGCCTGGTTCCACTGGCACGCTAAGCACTCTTGGAGTGGACGCATCTGGAGTCTTGCATGAGGCACTATGAAAATGCAAGAGGCCATCATCCCTATAAGTTGCATAAACACTCTTGCTGGGAGAGAGTGTTGAAGTATGAATTTTTGACGCAGAGCCTGTATGTTTGCAATCCTGGCAGGATTGGGATAGGCTATGGCTTTTGAGGTGTCTATGGTGGGACCGAGGTATTGTTTTGTGTGTGATGGTACCAGGTGGGACTTTTGGTGGTTCACCGTGAAACCTAGCTGGTGAAGTAGTTGGATTGTAGCGGCGGTGTGGTGCACACATTGGTCGTAGGACGTGGCTTTTATTAGCCAGTCGTCCAAATATGGGAAGACGTGAATGTGCTGTCTTCTGAGGTGTGCCGCCACTACTGCTAGGCACTTGGTGAATACCCTTGGTGCTGTTGTGACCCCGAACGGGAGCACCTTGAACTGGTAGTGTTGCCCGTCCACTACAAACCTGAGGTACTTTCTGTGAGCATGGTGTACTGGGATGTGAAAGTATGCGTCTTTCAAGTCCAGTGTGGTGAGAAAGTCATTGTGGGAGAGGAGTGGAAGAACCTGTTGAAGGGTTACCATGTGAAAATGGTCTGAATGTATGTAAGTGTTTAGAGGTCTGAGATCTAGAATAGGTCGTAGAGTCTCGTCTCTTTTTGGAATCAGAAAGTACAGGGAGTAGACCCCTAAATTTTGCTGACTGATGGGGACTTGCTCTATGGCTTGTTTTTGCAGGAGGGAGATTACTTCCTGTTTTAATAACGTGGCATGTTCCTGTGACATTGGGCGTTGCCTGGGTGGAATGTTTGGGGGGGTAGATGTTAATTCTAGGCAGTACCCTGAATTAATAATTTGGGTCACCCATCTGTCTGAGGTGATGGTCTCCCAGACGTGAAGGAAATCTTGTATTCTGCCCCCGACCGGAGTGGAATGGTCTGGAGGGAGCGGGGGAAAGTCATTGGGTAGGCGGTGTGGCAGAGCGGGCGGTATTTGTCTTGCCTCTGCCTTTATTATTATTGCCTCTGTAGCCGCCTCTTTGATAACCCCTTGTGAAGATAGACTGAGGAGGGGATTTGTAGGACGTGGATGCGCTATCTGAGGAGTAGCCTCTACCCGTGCCCCGAAAGGAAGAGCGGCGAAAGGAGCGCCTAGGAGTGTGTGACTGTAGGGCTCCCATGGATTTCGCCGTATCAGTGTCTTTCTTCATCTTCTCAAGGGCTTCATCAACTTTTGGACCAAATAAATGTTGTTGATCGAATGGCTGGTTCAATATGGAGGCTTGCACCTCAGGTTTAAAACCTGAAACTCTTAGCCAGGCGTGGCGACGGAGGAGGACACTGGTGTTTATGGCCCTGGAGGCTGTATCTGCCGCATCTAGGGCACATCGTATAGAGGTATTAGTTATAGTTTTTCCCTCTTGAATCAATTCATTAGCCCTATTTCTGTATTCTTCCGGGAGATGGTGCATGATGGTCTCTAACTCATCATAACGCGCTCTGTCGTATCTGGCCAATAGCGCTTGAGTGTTGGCGATATGCCATATATTGGCGGCTTGTGACGCAGTGCGCTTCCCTGACGCGTCTAGGAGCTTGGACTCTTTGTCAGGTGGTGGTGCTTCGCCTGACGCCTGAGAATTTGAACGCTTCCTAGCTGTAGATACCACTAAGGAATCCAGTGGTGCAGGGCCTTTAATGTATGAAGGATCTGTGGGGGCGGCTTTATATTTTTTCTCTATACGTGGGTTTAGGACCCTAGCCCTGACTGGGTCTTTAAAAACCTCTGGTGCATGTTTGATTACTCCTTTTAGCATAGGTAGTATAGCAGTAGACCTCTGTGCAGTATCGAAGGTGTCTAGGAGAAAATCTTCCTCTACTGGGTCAGTAGGTAGCTCTACCCCGTGATAATGTGCTGCCCTCTGTAGTAGGTGGTGAAAACCTAACGAGTCTTCTGGTGGGGATAGCCTAGATGGATAAAGGTCATCCTGTGGGACATCTGGGATGTCCGGATTGTTATAGTCATCCCATGGGTCTGGGGATCCAGTAGGGGTGGGGTCTTGTGGCACATCTACTGGATCGTAGTAAGGGTCCCCTTGATCATCATGGTCTGGAGACAGGGTCGGAGAGCGATGAGGCAGGGGTGGAGAAGGTGGAGGTGGGAAGGTGGAGGGGGTGGAGGAGGTGGGGAAGGCACTCTGAAAGGGACGGTAGCAGTGTCCTTCCTCTTTGGAGGTGGTGGTGGAGCTGGTTTGTCCAAATGTCTCTTTTTTGAAGACAGTGTCAAATGTCCAGTTTTTGGATCCTTGGTAAGTGTCTTTTGCATAGGATCCGGTGTGAAAAGTTCTTGCGACACTGGTTGTTCGGTCGGCGCCGAGGTTTTCGGGGCCGAAGGCTTTTTAGGCTTGTCTGTGCCGTGCTTTTTCGGGGCCTCCGATTTTTTGTTCGGTCCCGAGAGAGGCTTCGGCACGGGAGTGTCGGCGCCGAGGGCCTTATGATGTTTGGTCGGCACCGAGAGGGCGGGTTTCGACACCGAGGGCTTTGGTGCTGAGCTCGGTGTAGAGGTGGAGGCCGATTTTTTCTTCGGTGCCGAAGGGTGTTAATCGGCACCGCTGGTAGGCTGGCTCGAGCCCGAGCTGCCGGAAGGCTTAGTAGGCTTCTTTACCGGGCCCGAAGGTGGGGTGTTAGAAGCAGTGTCCTTGGTCTTGCCTAGGCGCGAAGGCGTGACCAAAGCCTTTTTGTGTATCGGCGCGGGTGTGGGAGGGGGTATAGTACTCACGACCCTCTGCGCCGGGGTGATGTCCTCCACATCTGAGTCGTCGGCCTCGGAAGCACTGACGAGGTAGTCGTCATCTTCTTCTTCGATGTTCTGCTGTCCCGGAGCTTCGACGTCGTCCCCGAAGATGTCGACTGGAGCTGAGGTTGAGGAGTGCGCCATGTTGCGTCTGGCCCTTCGATCTCGAATAGTCTTTTTAGATCTAAAAGACTTGCAGGCGGGACAGTCTCGAGCCTCGAGTTCAGGGGAGAGGCAGAGGTTGCATACCTCATGAAGATCGGTTTGGGGGAATTTGGACCCACATCGAGGGCACTTCTTGAAGGGAGTTCTTTCCATCAGCCGAGACCGGAGCCGGGATAGGCCCGAAGGCCGCCGTCGACGACCGGAATCGAAGAAGTGTCGAAGCGAAGGTGATTAAGATGATTTATTATCTGAAGAATCTCGATGAGCGAGGATTTTGCGTCGATCGTTGAACTGGAAAAGTTCAGAAACGGAGCGCGAAGTATTACATCCGAGCCCGAAGGCGGAAAAAACAATCTGAGGATGGAGCCAAAGCCCATGCGCAATACGAACCAAAGGAGGAGTCACCGACCTCGTGACTTCCAAAGACTTTCCAAGAGGAAAACCAAACTGCAAACATCCGGGCCCAACACCAGATGGCGATCTATGCACAGTGTATAATCTGCAGCTCATATGCCTCAAACCTATTGTCATGGTAGGCGGCGAATCATTTTCAGCTAATAAAATGTCATAGCCAAAAGAGACCTTACATTTTCCTGGGCTTGTTCCCCTCCATCCGGAGTGTTATCTCATGTAACCTATGTGGGATGTTTACCATAGTAATAGGCGTTTCCACCGTAATATGTTCACTCAACTCCGCTGTCACCAGAAATTCCATCAGGTTCTGGCGAGCTATTGTTACTTCTGCTGCACTGTCTAGCATCGTCAGAGCCCATGCCCCGTTCAGCAGTTGAGTCCTCAGAATTCTGGGCATATCTGATCTTGAGATCTGCTACTTTCTTCTTTTTGAATTGGAGGTTTAGGTTTTTGTTTTTCTTCTTTCTTAGGTGCATACTCCGCAGCGCGTTGCGCGTCTCTGGACTTTGTATGCTCCTCCTGTCTGTGTTCTGACCATCCTTCTCTCTCTGAGTTTTTCGAAGAGCCCTGAAAGGAACGAGATGAACGTGTATCAGTGTCCTGATACCGGTCAGGTTTTCTAATGTTGTACCTATTCCTAAAGGTATACCTACTTTCGGAGGGCTCCTGTTGAGGAGATCTACCTCTGGTTTGAGATCTATTGTCTTTATTCTTATGTTGCTTGTTATTGTCCCTTTTCTTCTTTGAAGAAGCAGGTGCTTGCTTGAAAGTATCCTTTTCAGGATTCTCCATTAGTTGAGGTTTTACTGGTCTAACTCCCAAACTATCTCTACCTAATTCTGCAGAAGCAGTTTCAATTATTTTAGGTAATTCTGTGTCCTGTTGTAAAGGAGTGAAATCTCTCAGGTGTTGCCGTATTGCCACTGCTGATGCTTCCCCTTTAATGTTTCCTAATATTATAGCTGATACGTGGGCAAAGTTATTTAATAACTTCATCCCCAAGTTCAGAGTAGGTTCTGCTCAATACTCGTTCTGTATTTGTCTTAATACGTCTGGTATTACTGCTAATGAAGGCATACCATGAGTCCTGGTATATATTGCAGAGAAAAATGTACCCCAAGAAGTACAATCCTCTATCGGAGGAGCTATCCTCATGGGCAAGCAGATTGCTAGCATTCCATGCTTTTCGTGTGGACCAGTGTGTGGAAATACTGCCTCTAGCTGTGTTACTTTTTTTAGCTATCCAGAAAGGCATTTGCTTACGTTTAGTGGACAATTTACTCATCACTGCGTGTAATGTTTGTGGTGTAATTTTAGTTGTACAAGCTTGGACTGGTCCTGCTTGTATAGCCGGTTTCAGTTGAATTGTGAGTGTTCTCATCACAAACTGTGTCATGTTTCTGTAAAGTTTTATTAATTCTTTATGCTGTGTAAGTAAGACTCCTCTTGTATCAATGTCAGGGTGTGTGCGTAGGCAGCTAGTACTGGCCATGTTGCTCCGTCTCTTCCGAGCGGACCGTGTCTTACTCTATTTCTTGTGTGGGGTGGGGCGCCTGTAAAATAGTACAAATGTTTGCGGTAAGGTAGTGGAATTTCAATGTCCTGGTACGGACAATATTCGTTAGGTATTTCATCTTCTGTGTAGTAACGATATGTCTTTGTTAATGCATTTGCCTTTGTGAATGTAACCCATGAACAGAATACCTCTGTTGTAAATGATTTGCGTGCCTCAATCACAAATGTTACATGCCCACCCCTATATGTTAAACCGTATGCAGCTAATTTTAGGGTGATGGCAGTTCTAACATTTTCTGAAATGTGTATTGAATCTGCATCTTCTTCATCTCCTAAGAGATTTAATTGAACCACAGTGTCTTCCTGTACAGTCATTGTTTTTTTTTAATAAGAGCCTTCAAGCTTGATTAACCAACAGCCAAAGCATAGGATTTTGCCTACTCAGTTGTGGCGGAACTTGCACCCTCTCACTCCAGACGTCTCTGGGGAAATCTGAGTAGGGGTCTCTGAGAATAGCATGACTGAACTACACAGATCTGACCGTTAAATAAGTACCCAACGAACGTTGGCGGCGCTGTGTCATGTAGTTTCTACAAAACCTTTACAGGAGCTGTGCATTTGGACAACATACACTGCAGGAGTGGTGTCAGACTGATTCTAGACACCCCCACCGGGTTTGTTGGCCTGTGTACCAGCTAGCTCACAGTGCCACCAGAAACCCCTCTTACCAAGGAGAGAATAGTTCTTCGCAACTATTGAACATTACAACCCTAATCCCTCAGGACCGTGGAAACAGTGTACTACTTTTCGCTCAGTCACTCGTGCTCACTCAGTCTCAGAGAGATACACAGAATAAACAGTAGGGACGTTTTCAATAAGTATTTATTGAACAGTCGTTATTCTAGAATAAAAGAGGTGTGCTGAAACAATCATTAGCCAGTAACAGATATAGATGATTAGAAGCACTAGTAAAATAAAAGGATGGTAGAGTTCTACCATTTTGCTATAACCATGAATACCGGTAAGTACATAAAATACATACACCTACAATTCTTCCCTAACTAGATGTACCTAAGTGAACCTATCATGTATGTAGGTGTTAAGCCAAGAATCCCTCTAGGATAAAGTCAACCTCCATTACCTGAAGGGAGAAACTGTGGGACCCCGTCCTGGTCTCGGGTTGGACACACCGCAAGGGATGTCAGACCACTGCGAGATGGAGTATCTGCATGCAGGGGCTTCAGGGTCTTGCATCAGTGTGTCGGCATTGAAGTCCTTTAGTATATCAAGGCCAGAGGCTTCAAAGCCTCTACCGCTTTTGCTATGGGACTTCAGCTTCCCCCAGACCAGGGAGATGCCACGCCCTGAAGCCCATTTGGCACCAGTACTGGTAGGAAACTTAACTAGTCAGAAGGTGTGTTCACTCTCTGACTATTCACACCCCTAAGTTGGGCTACCTGAAGTGAACAACAAAAGAAGAGTTCCATCATTTTGGTTTTAGTGGAACTAAGAACTCTGGGTCAGGGTTATGTGCACTTTCCACAGAAAGTGGTCATATAGGGGGTGTAGACACCCATGGGGTAAGTAGCCCATTGGCTACTACCTTACACGCCCCTTAACTCCTCTAAGTTCAGCATTTAGGTAGACCCACTCACACCAGGACCTCAGATGTGTCTACTGGGAACAGAAGGAGAAAGAAGAGCCAAACACAGGAACTGTGCACCAGCCTTGGATTTGGCGCAAAACCTTGCCAGCCTGCTGCTGCCAAGACAATTACAAAGACTCAACTTGAAATGCAGCCTGTGCTTCCTTCTAAAGCCTTGGAGGGCAGCCAGCACTTCACCAACCAGTCAGCATCTCCCTTGAAGTGGAGGAGCCACTTCCTTGCAGTCTGCAGGCATCGACCCACATCTGCCCGGTAAACTGTTCTGTGACTACCTGGTACACCCAGGAAGCAGCACTACAGAAAGAGGACTTTGTGGCTCCCAGAGGTTAGCCCGGTCTCCCCAGCGAGTCTCGAGCCGCAAGACCCTCCAGGAGCCCTCCAGCACCAGTATCCTGGGTACCGGGGCCCTTACAGCAGCCAAGGATTGTTAAGTGTCCAGTCCATACACCAACCCTGCCAAGACCGACCTACTGACGAGGGACGTCAGCATCATTGAGGCTAGCACCAAGAGTGGCCCTGGTGTCTTGTTTGCCCCTGCATCACCAGGTCGATCCAAGAAGTTACAGCCTTTAATGCAAGCGACCAGTCAGACAAAACACCTCTGCACCCGAGCCCCACAGCCAGAGTCAAAGCCAACAGACGGTGTTCCCCTGGCTCCAAAGACCCTCCAAAGACCCTCAAGAGCCGAGCCCCCCTTTGGGCCCTGTCAGACTTGTCCCCAAGTCCCCACTTGCAGCTGTTTTCTTGTTACACGTTCCTCCACTGACTTAAATTGGTCGAATTTGAGGCTACCATCGTGACCAGCACCTCTGCACCCAGACACAACAGGGCAGGTAAATCCGAACTGCTGGTGGTTCTTTGGACCGTGGCCCCTAAGCACTTTAAGTACAGAAAAGAAACCCTGAGAATCGTTTGTAAGTGCACCTATGAAGTCTATGTTTCCCCCATAGGATAACATTACCACGTACAAGGCTCATGCCTCAAATACGACAGCTGTGATTTTCTACTGTTTTTCCTGAAAAAAATCTATAAAGTCTGAAATACTTACCTGATTCCAGTGATCTTGGTGTCTAAAATTATATTAAAATCGATGTTATTTTTCTAAATTGGTCTTGAGTTTCTTCTTGAGTGTGTCTCATTTATTGACTCTGTGTACAACGTGTGCTTAATACTACCCTCTGATAAGTCTAAACTGTTCGCCCACACTACCATAAAGACAGCATTTGGGATTATTAATTTAAGAATTGTAAGCCAATGAGGACATATGCACAACAGGAAAATAGTGGTAGTTTGTGCTGGTAAGCACCCCACTTGCTTCTTACAGACTGCATCTGGTTGAGATCAATAGTGATGTATTGGGGAAAAGAAAGCTGTGCAACCAGTGGGTTACTAACAACCAATGTAATTTACCTGAGAAAATTACACATAGGGCCTTGAATAGGGTGCCTTGCTTTCACACTGGACACTGAAGACCATGAGACTGTGTCCGGTTTCCAGGTTCCTACCAGCCTCTTACCGCTCTTCTTCCTCAAAATAAAACTGAACATTTCCTCCAGTTTGGATCACCTAAGCTCCCTATGAGCTAAAGGCTGCTCATAAGAAACCTTACAATGTGCTTTACTGGCCAAACATCTTTGAATAGCAATTTATTTTCCTGCCACAAGAAGGGGGTACTATATCCAAAGGTTGGGAATGGGGGAAAGTTAAGCTAAAGAAGTATGGGTTCTTCTAAATCAATATTTATCTTACCCGGCAGCTGGACCTCTTAAAAACAAAGACCCTGTACAACACTTTGATGCTTTTCTGATAGATTTGCTTTAAGCAAATAACATCAAAATAGATAAACACATACAAAAAAACCTTTTAGGAAGCTTAGCAGGCAGACGCATCCCAGAAGACCGCACAGGTTTTTTACCTGACCTTTTCTACCTACATCAGGCAATCTGCTCTTTCTCTACCCCGCAACTTCCTACCACCACGAACCTCCAAAACAATCTATTAAGTAAAGCAAGAAAAAACTCCTTAGAAGCCACATGGGTTGATCATGTGAGACTGCTGCCTACACCAACCAATCAGCTCCCTTCCTGCAATGTTTCAAAAATGCCTTATCAGTACACAAAGGGGGCATACGCAACTCAGAAGAATGTGCAAGTTGGTAAGGCTACCCCTATTACCCAAACTGCATTCCCCACACTTTTGGTAAGTGTGCTCATTCCTATTTGTGCAATCGGTGAGATTTATTGTAATTTCTTTTTTAGCAAATCGGCTTCTCAGTACAGATAATATCCAGCCAAACATCCAATACTTCAGCTCTTAGACACAACAAAACTGATTTGGGTGGAACATCCTTTACAGATACTACTGCTTGCCTGAAGAAGATACAGCCATGGAATGTCTGAGATACTGATCAGGACCTGGCATGTAAGCAATTGCTGGAAATGATAACAGGGCCTTCTACACTCAGTCCATAGGATACACATATTCTATTTGAATCTACAACAATCAGGCCTAGTGAAGCGCTCTTTGTGCCTTCAAGATATGAGAAAAATAAGACACAAACACTGTACCACCACTGTAACTGCAGAAAAGAACACTATATTATTTGTAATCTTTCATGCCATGCAAGACAGTGATAAAACCGAGTGTTAACTGCTCTATGTAGGGGAAAAAACACATCGCAATACTATACATGAGCAAACATAATTTCATGCAGATCAGTAGTCTTCTTATGTATTAGAATAATCACTAAACAGATAAAATTGCTTTCCTAATTCTGCTAACAGGCAGTGGTGATGCACAGATAGGGAAACATAAAAGAAAAGAAGCAATTCTGAAATCTTGATAATTAGTAGTGGGAAATTTCCACCTTGGAAACCTCAGAACACTTTTCTACCTGATTAAAGATAAGCGCCTTGTCAAATGTATCATTGTTAACACAATGGTACAAATGTAAAACTTGCGTTGCTAACATCTAGAAAAAACAAAGAATATTCAAGAAAAAGATATCACAAAGAATGCGACTGGCAATTAAAACTTAGAGTTAATAATAATGCATATTAACAGTTTGAAGTAGAACACACTGTAAACTGATCAACTAACTAATTCAGCCTACCTCTCATAGATGGTTTTTAAGGTCGACTGATCTGGGACACCCTCTGTCTCTTCAAGATACAAGATGATCCATGATGTTCGGTAAGGCCATTGCTCTGTTAAATTGATCCAAGAGGCTAGTCGATCCCAATTAAAACTGATCTGATTGGCTCTCAGAAGGCGTCCTGATAAAAATGAAGTAGGACAGTGTGGATCACAAATTCTCTTTATTAAGGCTATTATTTACAAAATGCCATGCATGTATTCAACGTTGTATGTTTTGTTATGAAATCAATTCACAGCAGAGTACCACCAACTCAGAACATGAAAACAAAGCTAAGAGCTGCAAATAAAAGGCTTGAATGAAAGGAGTCTGTAACATATTTGACAGAAGTAATGATACAGTCTCATAATATGTAGCACTGGCCCATTCAGGTTTACAATTATAGGGCTGTCTCACAAGGGTTTGATCTCTACCAAATCATGACCATCTATATTGTTAAGGTATAGGATTAGCAGAAAAACCCAAACATCCGGTAGTCTGCTTGGTTTGCTAGAGAACTTCTAATATGTGCTGTACTTTGCATCCTAACAGTCTTTTGAGAACCACAAGCATGTTTAATATTTTTTTTAATATATCAAGCAAAAAATCAGGTAATCTCATCTAAGAATAGCATCCCATCATAGAAGCCAAGGCCATCTCTCGTCCAACTGAACCCACAAGCCTAGTATTGATAAAAGAATGTGCTTTGATGAATTAAAATTTTAAAGCATTCCCCTGCACCTCAAGCATATGACTTTTTGTCTTGTCAACTGCCTCCCACAATGCACTAGCATTTAGCCACATTAGTGACCACATTAACAGACATTAATGATAAAAACACAAAGGCAGAAATCATTTATGCCACTGCATCATCCTTTTCTCTGAGTGTCAAAAACGTAAGACAGCAATTGGGTGATGTGCCAAATAAAAGGAATCCTCGCCACAGGCGTATGATTCCTTAGAACAGTCCTGGAAATAACTGGAACTGAAGCGGACTTCTTCAAAATGCAGGCAATGGAATTCTTAACATCCCCAGCAAAGGGAATCATTCCTTCTTCCACTGTGCAAAACGTGAGCCATCCTTTCATAAAGAGCACATTCTTCTGTAGTAGAAGGCTGCAATTGTAAAGCTGAGAAATGTTTCAAACTGTAATCATCTGATGGAGTATTGGTATAATCTCACGGAATAGAGCATCTGGAAAAGTGTCTAAGCTAGTTGCTCCATAAAGGTCTTTTCAAACCTTCACCCTCTGAAAACTCTCTATAAAGAATCAACCTGGCTTCGGAAAAAATACTATCACAATCATTTACTTGGGGACTAGTTATTTAGTTTTACATCAATTTATTATTGTTTTTAAAAAGACAATGCAAATATCACATTGACCATACACATTTAAGATCAAATGAATACATAACCACCATACCACCATTTACCAATAAATAACCAACAAAATTATGTCATTTACATTCGCCGCCATTGGGGGTAAAAGGTGCATAAAGTTCAACATGATTTACCATTAGGCATCATACATTACAGTTCACTATCCATTGTTGGAACAAGAGAAATCAAGCATGATCTTCAGTCTGCTCCATCCGATAAATTGCTTATTAAAACTTGCACATGCATATGTCCCGTATAAAGTTTCAATCTCTTGTTGCCTTTCATGCTCTCTAGCTAGCTGACAACTACCTCTGCTTGAGCACACTGGAGCATTTTCCTTTTGTGCAACACCTGCAAGGGGGCTAGAGGCTTGTATCCCCAGCAGCAGTTTCTTGAGCATCTTTTGCATCTTTGAGGGACCTCTACGTGACACCAGGCTAAGTTCCAGAGAAATGACATGAACTTTTATCCTTAAGAAACCCCTTCTTGATTTCTGCTGTCTTAGAAAACCTGTCATTTAATCCCCTGGAACAGTGACTATAGTTCTCCCACTCCATTCTTCAGTTTTTTTGTGGGTAACCTCACTGTCCTATCCACACACAGCATTCTTGCTTCTAAGTCATAAAACTGTCTTCAGCAATACATAATTCATTCTCAGATTTGCTGTTGTGAGCAGATATGTCATAGAATTAAGATCATATGTACCATAAGCCACCCTGGCTAATAGACAATGTATTGGTCCAAACACACCAAAGAGCTCCTGAGTTCTATTATCTTAGTGCTAAAGAAGCAAGCACACAGAAAGTTTTGTGAGGTATAGAAAACTGCCTTAACATTGCAATAGTAAGAACCCAACCATCATGGAGCAAGAGCAATGAAACGAGAACAGCAGATAAAAGGTTGGTATACTAATGTCTTTGGGCCAAACCACAACGAAGTACATTCCTGCTAAACACAAATACAGTTTCAAAAGAATGGAATTTGATGAGTGATCAGGAAAGTGCACACTGGATGGAACCTTAGCTGACCATCTACAAAGACAACTTCCATAGAAACTAAGCGCCTGTGACCACACAGAGACAGAACATACTACCATAGCTGCCATTTTAAGGGTATGGTCCCAAAACTTGTTGGCAGGTTTCTGGGCACTCTGATTTAAAAAGTTAGGCAGAATGAAAACTAAGTCTGGTGTAAAATGCTACAGAGAATTAGATGATCCTGTTTCTTGCACAAATTAAAATATATCTGTTTGACATTGGTGTACATTTGAAATCTTAACATTATATTGAGTGATATGACTTTGAATACACAAAGCCACTATTCAAACAATATTGTCGTAAATAACGTAAAGCATAATAGAAAGGATGATTACTGACAGACAACAACATTTATCCTGTGAATAGTATGTACAGAAATTAGGCAAGTCTGAGTAAGCCTCAATGGAGCACCGCAAACAAAGATTCGAACTGGGTAAATAAAAATAAGTGGGCAACTGTTTTTAAAATGCCAGGAAATCAGAGGTTTTGCACAGAATATTCTTCCATACTCAGTCCATGCAGAGGGTTGCACTGGCCACAGACAAAGGCAGTTTTACATGTTAAGGATGATTTGCCAGACAAGGAGGAAGACACCTGCACAATTAACCACAACTACTGTACAAGAGGAATATGACCCTGATAGTCATAACTTTAATGTCCACATGGCTTACTTTTGTATCACACCACCTGTAAGAAATTGGGTTGTTGGCTGACTGGGGTGCGAGCCCGGGTCAAGCAGCACCCACAATTCATGTCCAGATGAGGCACAAGCCAACCACAAATTAACCTGTGCTCAACCCTCTGGCAGCTGGGCACAGTGCAGTCAGGCATAACTTACAGGCAATGTGTAAAGTATTTATGCACCAAGTGAAACAGCAATAAAGTGAGAACACTACGCCAATATAATACCAAACCAAGGTACAAAAATAGAGTACTTTTTAATAAATAAAACAAGTTCAAAAAGACAATAGTAGAATTGGAGATATGCAATTTTAAAGATTTTAGTGAAAAAAAGTGCCAAAAACAACAATGCGCCAACTGTGGATATCTGGTTGCGGCAGACTGGGACACATTCACAAGCTCAGGCCGACCACGATGGAGCGCGGGCCGGCTACAGAGACCCAGTTAGGCCCACTGAACAAAGTACCTTAAATCCTGGTTTGTGGAGTGTTGTATGGATCCGGTTTCGAAGGTGCGTCACGCAGCCTAGCTGAGCCGGTTCCCAAATGCAGCGAGGCCAGTCGCAGCCGGCATGACTCGCGGGTGGGAGTGCAGTGGGGGATAGGGTGTGGGGGTAAGAGGAGGTTAATTTTAATTATATAAAAAAAAATATTTACTTACCTTGGCCGCCTCATCCGGTCCCGTGTCATCTCTGCTCCTCGCAGCCACAGGAAGCAATCAGGCAGACTCCCTCCCCTCCCCTAAGCCAGTCATAATGCTGCAATGGCAGTGTGGTGATTGGCTGGGACGCCGACCGCACGTGCGTCTATGGGGAGGCCCCTTTCTCCATGCAGGCTGCATGCAGCCTACATGGAGAAAATGGCAGATTGCGCATGACTGGTTTGGTCGGCCCCAGAAGGCCGACCAAACAGTCAGGGTCCGCAACATTGGGCTAGCCACTCCTCCCCTGCCCTGTTGCAGGACCTCCCACCCCCAACCAAACCCTTCTGCTTTCTCGCAGTGCGTTCTTGGGAGTTCTCTTCACTAAGGCAGAAAAACCAGGAGAGAGGAATATAATTAATGTGGCTTGTTTCAGGAGGGTGTTCCACAGTAAAGTCCGTTACCTGTAGGGAGATGGACCAACCCACTAGTTTGGGATTCTCTCCCTCCCCTGCATTAGCCATCTGAGGAGTCTATGGTCTGTTTGAATCAGAAAGTGAGCACGAAACAGGTATGTTCCCAAGGAAGTAACCTCCTACTGATGAAGGCAACAAGTTTATCCAGGCCCTCTTTGTTCAGCTGTGAGAGCACAGTCCCTGTGCCATGCTCTGAAGTGTCTGCTTGTACAATGAATTCTTTGGAGAATTCATGGGTCTTGAACACGGGTGCTGTGCACATGGCCTCCTTCAGGATGTCAAAAGCATTCTGGCATGCCTCTGTCCAGATCACCTGACGTGGCTCCTTCTTAGAAGTCAGCCCTGGAAAGGGTGCAACCAGGGTGCCATATCCCTTCACAAATCTTCTGTAATAACTAGTGAGACCTAAAGAGGCTCACACTTCTTTCTGCGTCTAGGGGGGTTCCCAAGCCAGTATGGTTTGGATTTTGACCAGGATGGGCAGGATTGCCTCCTTCCATTAAGTGACTCAAATAGACTACTCTACCCTGCCCTATCTGGCACTTACTGGCCATGGTAGTCAGGCCTGCCCTCATCAAAGCCTGAAGCACTTGTCTGAGATGGCACATGTGGTCCTCCCAGCTAGAACTGAAGACCGCAATTTCTTCTAGATAGGCGGCACTGAAGTTCTCTAACCCAGCTAGGACCTGGTTGACCAACCTCTGGAAGGTGGCAGGGATGTTCTTCAATCAAAAGGGCATTACCCGGAACTGGAAGTGCCCTTCTGGGGTAGAGAACGCAGCCCTCTCTTTGGCCCACGCAGTCAAGGCATTCTGCAAGTACCCAGACATTAAATGAAACGTGTTGAGAAACTTGGCAGCTCCCAATTGATCGATGAGCTCATTAGCTCTGGGGATGCGATGAGCGTCAGTCTTGGTGACTGCATTGAGCCCTCGGTAATCCACACAGAACCTAAGTTCTGGGATGGCAGCTGGAGGAGCAGCCTTGGGGACCAATACCACTGGGCTGGATCAAGGGCAGTTTGAGGGCGCAATAGCCCCTAAATTCAGAATCTTGGGGATCTCATCCTTAATGCTGACCCTCACATTATCAGACAGCCTGTAGATCTTACTCTTTACAGGAAGGGTGTCCCCGGTATTGATATCATGGTTGTGCCACATAGTGAGTCCTGGGTTATAGAAAAAGAGAGAGGCAAACTGCCCCAACAACTGGCGGCATTCTCTCTGTTGATTAAGGGTCATAGTAGGGAAGAACCTGACAACTGCCACTGACCATCCTGTTCCTTGGAAGAGAGGAGGTCGTGGAGAGGTTCACTCTCCTCCTCCACTCCATCATCCGTGACCAGGAGCATGGTGATTGCGGACTTCTCAAAGTGGGATTTGAGGCGATCCACGTGCAAAACCCTTAAAGTGTTCCTGGGAGTCTGGAGGTCCACCAGGTAGGTGAGCTCACTCTTGAGCTCTTTCACTTGATAGGGCCCGGACCAGCATTATTGCATGGCCCTGGGCTCCACAGGCTCCATCACCCACGCTTTTTTACCAGGCTGAGAACCGACCTGGGTGGTCTGGTCATACCACTATTTCATGATCTCGTGGTTGGCTTCCAGATTCTCTTGAGATTTCTTCCAGAAGTGCGTCATCTGGTTATCAAGTGCCCGCATGTAGCTGACCACATCCTGGGGGGCCTTCCTGGGAGCTTGCTCCCAGCTCTCCTTTACCAAAGGTCCTCTCATAGGGTGTCCATACAGAAGTTAAGAGGAGCTGCAGCCAAACCCCTTCTGTGGTTCCTCCCTGTAATCAAATAAAAGGCTTGGCAGGAGGATGTGCCACTTCCGCCTCAAGGGCTCTGACAGGCACATGATCCTTCCCTTCAGGGTTTTGTTAAACTTTCAACAAGCCCGTTAGTTTAGGGGTGGTAAGAATTTGAGAACTTGCAAGTTACCCCACACTCCTTCCACGTGGACTTTATGTACACCAACATGGAGTAGGTAACACGGTCCGATACCACCTTCTTGATGAACTTCACATGGGTAAAGATCCACATCCGTGCCCTGGCCACAGTGGGCAAAGGCAGGCCTGAGAAGTTTTAAGGGCTACTTAGGTGGGTCGTACACTCAGTGCTGCAAGCCCACAAGTAGCATTTCAGTTAACGGCTCTGGACACAGGTAGTACCACTTTACATGGGGTTTACAAATAAATTACTTTTGCCAATTGGGTTTAAGCCAATTTTACCCATTTTTAGGAAGAAAACACAGGCAGTTTAGCACTGGCAGCTGGCAGCTTACAGTGGGTCAGTGTTATGGTTGCCAAACAAACAACAACCTTGTGCCAGTGTCCAGGGTGTAAACACATTTTATAGAAGGATGCCTAGCCACAAAGATGATATGCACAACTTTGGGAGGAAGATCAAATACAGTCAAGTGCTGCTGCTCAATCACCACACATGGAGTTGTAGATTGCAGAAGCTCAGATGCAAGACCCTGCCCTACTGCGACAGAAGAACCTCTCAAAGAGGCAGCCGGATCAGCGGACAGATGTTCATGTCCAGAAGTTCGGGGTATCACACTCCTCTGACTCAATACAGAGCCACATGTCTGACATGGGCCTGGTTGTTCTTGATCTTCTTGAGAACTTGGGGCAGGAGAAGTAGAGGCGTGAAGTCATACAGGAGTCTGATGCGTCACTATAGGCAGAATGCATGGCATGGTCGACGAGCAGAATGCAGGAGACCAGTAGGTCAAGAAACCTCAGAGTCATTCTCATTGAGACCCAGGACTGGTCCTGAAAGATCTGGATTATAGCTTGAATGTCCTGGAATCGTTGTTACAAGGGGAAAGCTTGAAAGTGTACTGTATCCAGGCTGGATCCAATGGAAGCGCGCTTATTTGAAGGAGTTAGGCGTGACATCAGCATGTTGATTGTGAACCTCAATTATGTAAGGGGGTTCAGTGTCTCTGGAGGTGGTCCACAACTGAATGTGGTAAACCTGCCTATAAAAGCCAGTCATCAAGATAGGGGAGACTTGTACCCCCAATGGTACGCTGCGACCACTGTCATCACCTTCATGCACAACCAAGGGGCAGTGGTGAAGCCGAAATGGAGCACGGCAAACTGAAATTGCTCATGGCCCACCTTGAACCAAAAGTAGTGCCTGTGAGCCTACGGGGCAGAGATATGGAAGTAGGTGCCCTGCAGGTCCAACACTCTGCTTTCAGAGCAGATAGATTCAGAGCCAGCTTGAGGAGTAGAAGATCTAAAAACGGGCTATTGCCTCTAGCCTTTTTTAGCACTAGGGAAAAACAACTCGTTCCGATCTTGGAGTCTGTGACCTTCTCTATGGCTCCTTTCTGCAAAAGAGACTGAACTTCCCTAAGAAAAATGGACAAATAGTCCCCTGAAAGGCACTCTGATTCATGCAGAGGAGAAGGGGGATTTGAAAGGAATGGCAGGGTGTAACCCTGTTGGACTAACTGCAGGACCCACCTGTTGGAACTTATGGCTTGGCAAATATGGAGAAAATGAGCAAATCTGCATCCCAAGAGGTGAATGGGTGCCGCTAAAGGCAAACTAAAGCAGCTTGGAGGCTGCCGCCAGAGGGCTGGGGACATTGAAGTTTCCTGCCCATGTTCCCATGAGGCACAGGGTCAAGACTGATTTGCATATGGTTGGGTTCAAACTGGAATGGCATGGTGAGCAAAAAAACGATTGATTTAGGCCCAGATCTCTGTACTGGGGTGAATGTATAACATTGTTCTGCATTCTGTACATCAATTGTTCTTTTTGCATTTGTCACCCCGAGTGAGACGGGTCTGCCCAGACGTAGGTCCCGTGCTCTCCATGCCACTGGAGTCAAGCTATCCTGGCTGATGAGAGGTGAAACCCCGAAACCAGTCCTAGGATGCTTGTTTCCAGTCCAGGGAAGACCTGGCCTGGCAGTTCGGGCTGGACTGTTCCCATGAGGCACAGGGTCAGACTGATTTGCATATGACTGGGTTCAAACTGGAATGGTATGGTGAGCAAAAAAACGTTTAATTTAGGCCCAGATCCCTGTACTGGGGTGAATGTATGACATTGTTCTGCATTCTGTCCATCAATTGTTCTTTTTGCACCTGCTAGCCTGGGTCCTGTCTGCCAGATTCACTGCCCCACCCATAAAGGACTTGAGTGCCTGTTTGGGAGGTGGACCTTGATGCTGTATGAAGGTTGGGCCATCCAGAGCAGGTCTCTTCTCCAACTCCTCTATGCCCTAGAAGTGATGGCTGGAGCCACATATATGCTCCACCCAGGGGGACTGAGGTTGGCTCATACTAAAAAGTCCTGCAGGACCAAACGGTCAAAATGCATTGGACCAGACTGTCAAGGCAGTAGTGATTCATGAATGTATGCACTGATGTCCACATTGCAGCCTGGCAAATAGCAAGGATAGGGGCTCCATATGCCAATTCAGTGGTAGAAGCTCTGTCCCTGCGGGAAGGGCCTTCATTCCTTCGGAGGCTGCTTTCTGGTCATCACTTAGCAGATCTTAATGTAGAGGACTATCCATCTAGACAAAGCAAGTTTCTGCACCGCTTTGCCTTTCTTTTTCCCTGATGACGTGAAACCTGTCTGTTTACAGGTGGACAGGAGCAGGGTTTGGTCCAAATGCCCATGAGGGTATTGGTTATGACCTCGCTGAATGGCAATAGGGGTTCCAATGAGGATTGTCCAGATTATAACACTTCCATAAGGACGTGTGTTTTTACATCAACTAAGGCAATTGTAAATCTAAGACATCGGCCGCCATCTAATGACCATGGTGAATAAAGTAGACTCTTCAATGGAAGGACCATTGGGGGGAGAGCAGCTTCATGTCATGGGAAGAGTCTAGCCCACGGTATGTCCATATTAAAATTGTCATCTTTCTAGGAGGAGAGAATTTGCCTGCACCATCACCATGATCATCAGCACTGTCATCATTACCAAAAGCTGGTTGGATTTGGTGAGAGTTTTATCTGTAGAGTTGTTGGAGTACTTGAGGGTGGCTCACAGGCAAAGGCATTTACTTATCAGAGTCAAAATGCATGGGAACCTGATGCATAGGGACTGAGTTCAAGTGCTGCTTTGGCCAAGATAGATTCGGCACAGAGTTGGACAGAAATACGTGATCAGCATCCTCCTTCTGTATGATGTCGACATGGCAGGGAGCGGCATAGATCTTGGTGCCATGTGTGGAATCAGCTCCAGAGTCAGAACTGAACCCTAAGCAAGTTTGCAAGGCACAGACAGCACAGAGGGTGGACCCACCAGAGATAACCTGGCTTGAGGACTCTGCGGATCCATAAGACCTGAATGCAGACCAGACTGAGCTGGTAGGGAGGGATAAACACAAAGCATGGCCTCATTAATCATGTCAGTCTGTTGTGGCGTCACTGACGGATCTGGAAATTCAGGGTGCATTGGAAGCAACTGCAGAATGGAATACTGAATAAGGGACTGGGAGCAAGACCGTGGGCCACCGTGACATCCTTGCAACTTCTCATGCGGAAAATCGTGAGGCTTGGGTGAGCTTGCTTGGACATCTTGTGTTTCTGTCACAGGTCCCTTTGAAATCGCGGGGGGTCCGCGAGCAATGCTGCCATTTGCGTGGCTCAGGCTACCTTCCGCTCTTACCTACGATGTGGAGAGAGGCTCCGTGACGTGTGGCGCAGCGTCCAGGAAGCGAGCGGCTCCTACGCTCCTCCTCGACGCAGCAGAAGGAGCGTGCGTTAGGACGTCAACCCGGAAGCACTCAAAAGAGGCTTCCGGGTTGAAAATGAAGCAGATTATTTTGCTTCTGGATTAGAGTAACACGCTGTGAAGGTACAGCGTCTTCTGGTGTGGTAAGGTGGCGGAGGGTTGGCGGAGGGTACCTGTGGTGGATTATTAAGGAAAACCCTGCATGTTACTTGGGCTCTACTTACCTTGAATATCAGAATTTGGGCATTGAACATTCATGGAAAATCTTATTACCTTTGATCACTAAAGATTTACGGACTGCCATTTTTTGTGAAAGAACTTGTTATCTAGCGACTATTAACTTTGATGAGAAAGCATTTATGCCTTGATGTCATTATAAATTGTTTGACCGGATAAGAATCATTTTCGGTCACCGCAAGTACAAGAGTACAACCATGATTCCTTACACTCGCTGCACTTGGCGTATAATGGTTTATTATGGTTTCCTAACAGGGGGTTATGAGGTCTTACTAGGATTCATCCCCTGTGACGCCTGTTTTCATTATTATGTTGGTGGGTATTGTGTGTGTGTGTACGTGTCCCATTGATAACATTACGGACTTAGATATAGGTGCCTAACATTAGCGCAAGTATTCATTGCTTAGTTCTTTATTTTCAGCTACCTTTTACCATCATTGACTAAATAGGAATAGGACATTCCTTATGTGCTCTTGTGCAGGACTGTGTTATTTTCTTTACAGGTAATAAGACAACGCTAGTTTCCGTATTTTATATGTTAGTGATTGTTATCCATGCTCAAGGTATTGTTTCTCGTTTCAGATCTCCCTCCCTGCTGTCCCCTGCCTTTCCTTTCCTTCCCTCACTTGATCACATTAACCTTCTGTGCTATTATAGCAAACAGAATTGAGGCTATCAGGGGGTGGACCCACTTGAGCCACGAATCGACCCCGAGGACTCGACAGGAGAAAACCGATAGCTGACAGTTTCCTTGTAGATCCTTTTTGACCTACCCTTAGACTTCTACTGCAATTACAACCAGTCACGGGTCTGTCCCCAAGAGCGGGAAAGAGTCTTTACCCTTGGCTTTAAACGGGACCGACTCTTATGCACCTTCCTTCGGTGCTCGACGTAATGGACAGCTCGGCTTCGGGGTCTCAGACCGCCTTCGGGAGCATTTAGGCACACACGACTTGGAATTGTGGACCAACCCCATAGATGAAAGGGCCACCACATGGAGATCAGTCACAGACATTTGTTTGCGACAGTCTTTACAAGGTTTAAATCCTGTAGTTTTAGGAGTGGACATATTCCCTTGCACACTGGAAGAAATTGTAAGAGTAAAAGCTCATCAACTGACGAGAAAAACTTAGGAGCTAGCTCCTCCTCTGTATACAAAGATGTGGAAAGAAAGGAACAGACTTAAGCGTCCAGGGTTGGCACCTAAATGTGGCACCAGTCATTTCTTCCAGGGCAGACGTGACGCGCAGCCGCATACCACCACCAACTGGCACACAAGGCCTCAGCTAAAAAATCTTCCGGATCCAGTCTATTGCCTAGGAATACTCTAAAGGGGAGGAATCTGCAGTTAGAAGTATCATATCCACGAGAACATGCAACACTCATATTTGCCAGGGGGGGTGATTTTGCTGCTTTTGTCACGATGGAAAAGCAAAGCATAAATGTAACTGAAAACAAGCATTTGCAAAGCAATAGGTCTCACATTTGCGAGAATTTAAGCTAATGCCATTGTAAATAGCAATGCCTTTTATTTATGTGTTTTAAAACCAACACACACAAAATGCATTGTCAATTCTAATGCCAGTAGCTCAAACTCTAGAAATGCAAGACCTCTTTAATGGTGGCGGAGCCCCTTTTTATTTTTTTAGATGTTGCTCGCTGTATTCACGGTACAGCGAGCCATGTCTGAAAAAAGGGGAGTAGCCACTATTAAAGTGAAAGCATGGCATGGGGTGCTTTTGCAAAACAAGCATTGGCATAGCCAAAATGTCTCGCCTTTGGGACCTTTTAAGTGTTTAGCTAGAGATATTGATTTTGCCTTTGCGTTTATTCTGTGCTGTATAGAAGTGTGCAGCATGCTGAAAGGTTATAATAAAGAAGTGTTAGAAGCATTTTTGTTACCATATATATGATCAAGAAAGCATTATGAACAACTGAACGTCCATATTAAAAAAGTATTCACAATAAATAATGTTTTTGTTTTTTTGGTTATGGGGGGCATAAATAACAGGAGGGTGAAGGTTGTGCAATAGTACCTGTATAACAGTTAGTGAGAGAGTTAGTTAGTCAGTTATTTAGTGAGAGAGTTAGTTAGTTATTCAGTGAGAGAGAGAGTGAGAGTCAGTTGGTTATAGAGTTAGTGAGAGAGTTAGTCAGTGAGAGATTAAGTGAGTTAGTGAGAGAGAGAGCGAGTGAGTGAGTTAGTTAGTGAGAGACAGAGTGAAAGAGTCAGTCGGTTATTTAGTGAGAAAGTTAGTCAGTGAGAGAGAGTGATAGAGTAAGTGAGCGAGAGTTAGTGTGAGAGAGTTAGTCAGTGAGAGAGAGTTAGTGAGAGAGAGTGAGTTAGTCAGTGAGAGAGTCTGTTAGTGAGAGAGTCAGAGATTTAGTTAGTGAGAGTGAGAGAGTCAAGTCAGTGAGAGAGAGAGTGATAGAGTTGGTTAGTAAGTGAGAGAGTTAGTAAGTGAGAGAGAGAGTTAGTTATTTAGTCAGTGAGAGAGACAGTGAGAGAGTTAGTGAGGTAAAGAGTTAGTGAGAGAGTAAGTCAGTCAGTGAGGATGTGAGAGAGTTATTTAGTTACTTAGTGAGTGAGACAGTCAGTCAGTTAGTTATTTAGTCAGTGAGTGAGAGTGAGAGAGACAGTGATTGTACTTGGCTGTAAGAAGAATAGGAGCGAACACCGTGACAGGAGGTAAGACAGGTTAATAAATAATATTTGTGCATGGAGCTTTCCGCACAAATGTGTGCATAAGCAGGAGCGACACGTTTAAATTAAAGCACAGTTAAATGGACAAAGTTTTATAGGAGGAAAAGAAAGTGCAAAATAGAGAAAGTTGATAATAAGGAGAGGTTTGAAAAGGCAGAGCGAGGGTGACCTAGGCAGGGGAGAGACACTATAGTAATGTAATCAAGCGCGCATGGCCACGCTTATTGTAGTTTGCAGGAAGGACAATGTGAGCCGAAGCTGTGGCAGAAGCTAAGACAGGGCGATAAATAAATAAGATTTTCGCATGGATCTTCCCGCACATATGTATGTATATGCAGGACCTACACGCTTACATTCAGGCAGGGTTGAATGAAGAAGCTGAGACAGTGCGATAAATAAGTAAGAGTTGCGCATGGAGCTTCTGGCACAAATGTGTGCATATGCAGGACCTGCAGGAAGGGAAACCAAAAAAAGAGCACACAAAAAACCGACGAAAAAAATAAAAGCTGACAAATGCAAAAAGTTCCAGAAAAGTTTAATTTAAACACGTTACGAAAAGAAAGCTACAGAAAAACAAGCAGTTTAGAGTGGGAAAAAAATGGAAACAGCTGTTTTTAAGCACTCGTGCCCAAAAAAGTATAATTGCAACACGTTACAAAGAGAAAGCAAAAAGCAAAACATGCAGTTCAAAGTGGGAAAGCATATGCTAGCATGTCCCAGCATGTCCCTTGCGGGAGCAAGCAGCAGCGCGCAGGCCATCTTTTCAATTAGCGCGCGCGCCGCTGCTCGCTCCATCAAGGTGGATGCCAAAACAAGCAGGAGCGCTGAAAAAGAGCTGACCAATTTCTAAAGGTTATCTCCTAGAGCAGCGCATGCGCGCTGCCTAGGCGAGACCTAAAAAACATTTGTAAGGTTCACAAACAATTTTTGTTTTCGTAAAAGTGCCCCATGCCATGCTTTCACTTTAATGGGGGCAGCGCCCCTTTCTTTAGGCGAGGCTCGCTGTAACCTGAATACAGCAAGCAGTGTCTAAAGAACAGGGCGTGGCCACTTTTAAAGAGAAAGGACGGTATGGGGCACTTTCACTCCAAAAAAAAAAAACAACAAAAAAAACGAAGGTTTTGTAGCGCGGCCACTAAAGTTAAAGCGTACCACCCTGACAAATAAAATAAAGAAAAGCGGCCGCTATACTTGAAGTGGACCGGCCAACATTTGTAATAAAAATATAATCAAAAGCAAAGATTTAGAAAGGACAGTAACAGGAGCGAATTGAAAAGATGGGCGGGAAATGGGCGGAGTTTCAAGTCCATACCTAAATACAGCATGCCTCGCAGCGCATGCACTGCCCTGGCTGGACCTAAAACATATGGGGTAAGTTAAAATCCTATATGCTAAGTAGACCACGTGATGTGAACGGAATAGAAAAGAAATTAATTTGTGGCAGACTCTATGAGGCACTCCACAGTGAACCAAAACACTTTTAAGGCTTTTTTCTTCATAGCTGATGGATCATTTTCAGACAAAAGTAACGCTCTACGTCATCCTCATCCTCCCTGGTTTAAATAAGGCTGTTTACAGCCTGCCTTCTACAGAGAAAGAAATGCATTTACAACTGACATTTTTAGATTATACAACCCTTTAGCCTTTCTAGGATTGGCGTGCACTGTTGTTTGCTCCGCTGATGGCAAACATGTTATATTCTACATCTGTAGTCTACAGCAACTTTGGCTCAGACCCCTCCAACCATTGTATTTTTAGACTTCAGCCACTGGCTAGAGACCTTGTCAGTCGCACTGTCATTCAGTCTCCGAGACCACTTAGTCTTACTTTATTTGTACTGACTATTTCCTGCTGCCTCCAATGGAAAGATTCAGGAATTATTTTGAATCTGAAAAGTACACTTGTTAATCATGCATGTAGTGATTTATCTGTTCACTAAATGGTATAAGTAACCAAATGATTATAGCTTAATTACTTTGCAATACAGAACAAGTTACTTATCTTCCATAACCCCATATCTGGTAGAGACTATTCCTAGCCACAGTGTGACGGGGCGGAGAACGTATCCGAGGCAGCAACGAGTCCATGGAACCCATGTTCAAAAGGCGACCTTGTGCCACCTTCTCTTCCCCTACAGCGGCCAGCGGTACCCTGCACGACGGACGAGTGGTATCCGTATCGTTCACAAGACTGGACACAAGAAACGGAACGAGGTTCCTTTAATTCAGCCTTTCAGCACGACGAAACCCCGCCCCCTGCTGACGTCGCGTTTGTGGGTTTTACAAAGACGGCGTAATCCCGGAAGAAGACGAACGGCGTATCCCTGGAGGCGGAAGGAGAGCTGGAGTGGAGGCGAAAGAAGAACCGTGAGGAGTGGAGAGGAGGAGAGATCGACGCGCTGGAAGAGGAGACGAGTAGAGAAGACCCCAACAAGCCAGGAGGCCAACGACTCCTCGAGCCGCCCCGCCACGTTCCCACGGGAGAAGCGTGGCTCGAACAGGTACGGGTAGCGGGCTGGGTGGGAGGAAAGACACCGCCTACCCTCTGAGCACCCGTATCGAGTCAGTGGTTGTACATATCGTGTGGTTCGGCAAACCCCCTGCCCTCACTGAGCACTAACCCCGCGTACACTAAACGGAGCGATAAAATCACTTGAGCACTCGGTTTCCCTCACTCCCGGCCCCTGTTGTTAGAGTGCAGGACGATTGTCCTAAACCTTGGTTACTTTCTCCTTTCTTCCTGTGCCGTCCCACGTGGGGATCCTTGATCGACCGCTCCAGAACCACCACGAGGGCCGTAAGAGACAACGAAGACCACAGTGCTCCCGGCGGTGAAACTGCGACCCCCACCCTCTCAGCCTGGAGTCGCCAAGAAGGAGCAAACCGGACTCTCCCTCTTCTGTAGCCTCACGACGGGCAGCCCGCCAAAAGAAAGTGTTATACAAAATAAAACCTTCCTTACACCATCCTGGTCTGGTTGCCGACTCTGTCACCGATACCCCGCCACACACAGTTTCCTTATCTTAGAAAATTCCACAGGCATCAGACAGGATTTGGAAACTTTTAGTGGGGAATACCCCTGGAGGCCGGTAGGTGGCATAGTCCGGCCCACTGTGGCGTCGGCTGCGCCGGCAGTGATGTACACGGTGCCTGTATAGGTTCCACCCCAGCTCGCCGTCAGTTTCTTTTTGTGACTTTCCATACCAGACGTGCAGAGCCATGAATAACCCTGACCACTGGTGTGCTTAACTAGGGCCCTTAAAAAAGGGGAAAACCCTTTACTCTAAAACCCATTCGCAGAGTGGGTAGGATGAGTGGGTCGGTAAGGAATCTGCGGCTAGATAGGGTCTCTGCCACAAAGGCTTTACACAAGTTAAGTAACTTGTTCATCTGATAGAGACTTCAAGACAGAGAATCCTTACCTTGGAATAGATACCCAAGGAATACCTTCCTGGAGGTGGGGCTGTAATATGGATAAAACTAAGAAGTCCTATAGTACCGAATGGGAAAAGTGATCGTCACACCGGACTTGACTGTCCAGGAAGTAGTGCATCGCAAATGTGTGCAAGGAAGCCCATGTTGCTGCCTAACAAATATCCAGGACAGGAACTCAACAATCTAAAGTAGTGGTTGCAGCCTTTGTTCTGGTGACTTAGCTCACAAGCCTTCAGGAGGTTGCTTTTTGGCTAGTACGTAGCAGATCTTGACACAGAGTACTAGCCATCGTGAGATGATGCATCACTGCACCGCCTTCCCCTTCACTTTTCTGACGTAGACAATGAAGAGTTGATAGTCCACCTGGAATTCTTTTGAGCAGTTAAGACAGAACAGCGCACTGTTTGGGTCCAGTCGATGTCTCTCCCCTTCTTTAGAGGGGTGAGGCGGAGTGTAAAAGGTAGGCAGAGTGATGGATTGGCCTACCTGAAAGGGAGTTACCACCTTCAGTAAACAGGATGCTGGAGTCCAAAGGACCAGCTTGTCTGGCCAGATATTAAGGTACGGAGGATGTGCCGACTGTGCTTGTAATTTACTGACCCTATGGGCAGATGTTATCGCTATTGAAAGGCCATTTTGATGGTGAGAGTCCTGAATGGAAAGTTTTGTAGTGGCTCGAAGGGGGCCCACATCAGAAATGTGAGACCCAGTTTGAGGTCCCACTGTGGCATAATGAAAGGTGTTGGTGGGAATATATGCTGGAGACCTTTCAGGGACCTATGTACAATAGGGGATTTGAAAAGGGATGGCTGATTTGGCAACTGCAGAAATGCAGAGATGGCAGAATCAATCTTTTGAGGTGCCCAAAGCAGAGCCATTCTGGACTAAGGTAAGAATGAACAAAAGAACCTGGGAAAGGAGTGGGGATAGAGGGTCAACGTCGTATTTATCTGTACACCATGCCGCAAACTTGCTTTAACAGCAGGCGTATATCGTCTTGGTGGAGGGACGCCTGGCTGCCAGTATAACATTGCGAACTTCGGGTCAAAAGCTATCAGTTGTTGCTGCTTCATCTCCATTATTGAAGCTGAAATGATCTCAGGTTAGGCTGCAGAACACTGTCCTGCTGCTGAGACAGAAGATCCTCCTGAAGAGGCAGCCTGATCGTGGGACCAGTGCTCAGGCTCAACAGATCAGGATACCAGACTCTCTGTGCCCAATCAAGAGCCATAAGAATGACTGATGACCAGTTGATCCTAATCTTCTTAACAACTCTAGGCAGAAGTGGTACTGGCAGAAAGGTATTCATGGTGCTGGAGCTCCCCTTGAGAAGAAAAGCGTCTATGAGCAAGACCAGCCTTGGAAACTCCAGCATGCAAAACTGATGGCATTGCGCGTACTTGACGCAGGTGAAAAGATCTAGCCAAGGAGCTCCACACTTTCAGAAGAGACCTTGCACCAGACCTAAGTATGGTGACATCATTTGTGACCTTCTAAACATCGACAGCAGAGTTTGTCCGCTATGGCATCCAGACAGCCTGCCAAATGTTGACCCACTAGGGATACGCCTGGTTTTCCAACCAAGTTCAATGGTGCAAAGCCTCTTGACAAAGGTTCCATGACCCCACATACCCTGGTTTGTTTCAATTATACATGGTGGTGGTGTAGAAGGATTGAAGGAAGAATGGCTTTCAGTGCCAATCGGATCACCTGAAGCTCCAACAGATTGATGTGGAGCCCGGATTCCACCAGAGACCATAGTCCTCCAAGCTCTAACTCTCCCACATGTCCGCGCTAGCCCAGAGATGACACATCTATATTACTTTAGTCAGTTCTGCTTGGGGAGGGGAGAGGTGTCTGCCACTGACCCAATCGCGGTTTGTTATCCACCACTGCGGGTCTTTTGCAGTTCACTCCAAGGTCTGAACCATGTCAGAGAGATTCCCATGATGCTGCGCCTACTGGAAGTGCAAGTCCCATTGCAGAGCCCGCCGATGCCAACGGGCATGTGCCACTAGCAGAATACAGGCGGCCATGAGGCCTATCAGCTTCAGAGTCAGTATCACAGGAATCCAGGATACAGGCTGTAACAATCAATACCATAGCCTGGACTCGCTGGTCAGAAGGATAAGCCTGAAACTGTACCTAGTCCAGAACAGCTTTGATGTAAAGGAGCATCTGAGAGGGAATCAGGTTTGACCTCGGCATGTTGATAGTGAACCCCAGCAAGGGCAGGAGGTTTGCCGAGGTCTGAAGGTGGGAGATGACCGCCCAGGGTGAGCTCACCTTCAACAACCTGTGCTCGAGGTAGGGGAAGACTGAAATTTCTGACCTCCGCAGATAAGCTGTGACGACCGCCATCACCTTGGTGAACACCCGGCGAATAGGAGCACAGCAAACTGCAAACTGAAAGTGCTCATGGCCCATCGTGTACCGCAGATAGCGTTTGGGGGGCCTGCAGCATGGGATGCATAAAAAACACATGCTGCAAGTCTAACATTCAACTCTAATCTCGTGGATACCAATCAAACAAAACATGGGTGAACGTGAGCATTTTAAATGTATCCTTCTTTAGGAAGAGGTAGAGAAGGTGCGATCTAGGATAGGCGAAGTCCTCCGTCACAACTTACTTTTGATGCCGGCACCCTTTCTATGGCTCCCTTGGCCAATAGAGCATGCACTTCTTGACGGAGCAAGGAGAGATGGTCCTCCATTTGCCAATCGTAAGTGGGTGGAATGGGTGGAGGGGGAATCACTAAGGGGGGAAAGTTGCCCCTTTGGACTATCTGTAGTACTCAATGGTCTAATGTTACTGACCATCAGTGGGGGAGGTGATAGCACATCCTGCCTCCCACTGGCTGCAGAAGATGGTCTAAGAGCAGATTGAAGATGCTTGGAGGCAGCGACAGGTAGGAGGGGATGGTGGACTAACCTGACCGCTGGCCGCCTGTCTCATATGGCTCCTGTGACTCGCACCCTCGGACACGAAAAGGCTGGGAAGCCTGCTGGCTGTGGTGGTTGGGAGGGTATGTGTGCAGCTGGAGACCCCTTCCGTAGCCATGAAAGGAGCAGAAGGCAGACTGAGGTGAACAAGGGACAATAGATGAGCTCAAGTACCTGCGTGCATTTCTGCTGTTGTTTACGCGCACTAGAACTGAATCTGCCTGGTCTCCAAATAGGCAAGAGCCATCAAAGGGCAGGTCTAAGAAGGAAGCCTGGACATCCTCTGAAAAAAACAGATGTTCTCAGCCAGGTGTAGCGTCACAAGGCCACCGGCGTAAAAGTTACTTACCTCCGGTAGCGCTATATCTAGTAGAGACACAGTCTAGCCGCAGATTGCTTAACTTTGAATTCTCCCCAGGCGCCAGGCTGGATCTGGAAAAAATGTCAGCAGTACCTCTGCGCGCTGGGGTACGGTGTTGTACAGCTCTACAGTGACATCGTCTACGGACATGACATCAGTGGAGCCACATAAGTCCCCTCATGCACGCGGACGGCAGATTATTCTGTGAAACTTTCCACACCAGAATGGGGACCCACCATAGAAACCTGTTGTGGAAACTGTGTGCCAAAAGAATATCACTTTTTTTTTCTTTAAAAAAAACATAATTAGAAAATTAAACATCGAATGGTATGAAAATACCAGACACGGATTTGAGATAAAATCCACAATAAAAGCAACTTAACACAGGGCAACATGAACCTCTGTGCCCTGATGAATAACTCCCCCATGAGGGGAGAGACCGTACCCTCTATGCACCATACATCAATAGTCATGAATGACATGGCAATAGTCCAACGGGCTTACAACAACAGCACTAAGCTGTGCATTAACTTATTCCATTACCTGATATATTGATAATACCAGTGCAAAGGTATGACATTACCAAAAAACCTTTCATAGAAAGAACAACAAGTTAAAACTGTTCACTGGTGTGACCACCATCAAAGCAATAGAGAACGCAGCCATTCTACCAACAAACATATTCAGAAATGTACGGTATTGCACCTCCAGACAAATGCATAGTGGCCATGCCAAGCAGCTTATTTAACCGTAACATTAATTGAGACAGTGAACACTGGTATATAAGCCCAGTACTGAAAAGGGTATAACCCTTACCTCAAGAACCATCCGCAGAGCGGGGAGGATGGGCAGGGTGTTAAGGAATCTGCGGCTAGGCTGTGTCTCTACCAGATATAGCGCTACCGAAGGTCAGTAACTTTTACATCTGATAGAGACATCTAGGCACAGATTCCTTAACTTTGAATTAAATACCATAGCTACACCCCACTGGAGAGGTGGGTCTGCGATCTAGACCTATAAAAGTTCTGTAAGCTAACTAACCAGTCAAAATAATGACCGACCAAGTGTACATAGAAATAGCAGAACCAGGACTTGGTTCCTAACAAAGTCCATAAACACGGTCACAGAACATATAAATTAAAACAACCTTACCAGACCGAGCGAATCCACCTATGAAAGAATAAAGGGAGGGAGAAGAAACCCCTTGAAAAATCTATCTTAGAACAGACATCAACCCCTGTCCCTCTAAGGGAAAAGGAAATCACAATGACCAAAAAGGGTCAACAGCACAACAAATTCTATTATCTGCGTTGTTCATGAGAACATTAAGTATAAACAGATCTGCCCTGATAAAATCCCAAAACAGGACTCTCAGAACTCATTTCCCCAGGGGAAAGATGAACGGCAATACCTCCTTGGTATAAATAATTCAACCCGGACCAAAGAATATTCATACTCATTCCACACACGGATTTTGTGCGCCACCAGATACCTTAATTGACCAAACAATTCACAGAATTTTAACTAACCAAAAACTACTGCTAGAAGACAGAACGTATAAAGCTTGCCTCCATAAAGTCTTCAATGCCATAGTGCAATAGACTGAATACCGTCTACAACTCTGAATAAGCTCAAGCCCAAGGGAAGCGAGAAAAGAGGGACAACCACATCTTTTCTCCCCTCTTTGTTTTTTTCTTCTTCTCAGTTTTCTTTTTTTTGTGTGAAAACTAAACGTGTGTACCCCATTCACACAGGGTCATATATATATATTCTGTAAATATACCAGATAAATAAAAGTGAACCAGTCCAAAGAACTTTATGGTATATTCTACACCTATCAGCAAGATTTGCATGATATATACCCAAAGAAGTTAAGATTACCTGTCATTAAGATAATGCTTCTTACCAAAAGTATCAGAAAAATTGGTACTAAGCAAAGAATGGTGTATATATTTATAAATATGAATGAGACAGAGACATAGAGAGAGAGAAAGAGAGAGAGTAAGAAAGAGAGAGAGAGTATGTTTGCGTAAACACACACACACACACACACACCCCACCACCACCACCACCACCATTCCAAGAATGAACCAAGGAACTACCCAAGTCCCCCGAGAAGGGAGAGAATCATAGCCATGTATTTACAAGAATCCACCCACAGTACTTAGGAAAACAAACAATGAAGAGTATATGCAGTCTGCTTATGAAGAAAAACAATCTGCACTACCTACTCTGGCTATGAAAAAACTCCACAAGAGTGATAAGCATCAGGACCCTTAAAAGAGGGTACCACCAAGGAAAGCAATAACTATGATCCATAAAGGTCATATAACCTGGCCCTAATGGCCTGGGTTACATTTCTGAGTGATGCCTGAATGAGGCAGGGCCCTCAGAGGAAAACATCTGATAGCAGAGAAAAGTATCCGGCAGCATACCGACATACTACGCAAGTAGTATCCACACAAGCTACACAATAGCAAACCAGTACTCCACATAAGTAAGGCATATACCATAAGGGTATGAACTCTTGAGACAAGGCTCTTCTTCAGAGTACCAAAGAATAAACCGCAAACCATCAGCGAAACAATCCGAAGATTGAAATGATAAATCCAGAGACCCTAGTCTCCCAGCAAGAAGAAGAGAAGGTGCTTAACTTCAACACCACAATTGCAACAGGACACGCTTAATATTTCAGCACTGCCACTGGAGACTGTATACACTACTTCAACAATGGGGGAACTTTGCCCACCAATCAAAAGAAAAAACGGGTAGGGAGTGCTACCAAAGTAATTATAGACAGACTAAGAGTCTGTTCGATCATCCCAAAATCTGTGATGGGCCGCATAAGCTTGAGCTCCAAAAAGATGCTCACCATCAAATGGTAAATCGAGTAAGACGGACTGGACAGCCTCTGAAAACCCAGACGCCCTAAGCCATGCATGCCGACGCAAAGCCACAGCAGACACCATAGCTTGCCCAATGGAGTCCGTGGAGTACATACCACAGCGAATTAGCAATCTGGCTGCCTGGCGGCCATCCCCCATCAACTGATGAAGCTCTCCACTGTTAGCCTCGGGAAACAAGGGTATAAATTGGCCCAAAGAATTTCAAATGGTGTAGAGAGACTGCCTGAGGATGCAAATGTTGTTAGTGGAGCGTAACGCTGCACTGGTGGAGGAAAGAACACTTTTTCCCAACGTGTCCTCCTCCCCTGGGGAATATTCCCCATTCCCGGGGACGCAGTGATAGTATGGACCACGAAGCTGTGATGAGTCGGTTGCCTAACAAGGCAAAATAAGTCCCCAGGGGCAGGGCATTAAGTGTGGGCAATAGTACAGTCTACTGGTATGCCTGAGCAAGGTCAAGCCCAAGCCCCTCGGTTTGTGCTTCAACTCCCAACTGGCAAGGATGAAGGACCTCCATCAGAGGATCCATAGTCTTCTCCACAGTCGGCAGAGTGAGATGCAAAACATCAGCCACTCTCTGCAAGACCTCCGCCAAGATAAAACTGGCTTCCAAAGCAAGGCCAGGAGGGTGACAAAAGGGAGGCAGCAGGGGACAAATCTAGCCCGCTTGCCTTACCCAACTTGCAAACCAGCTGTCTAGAAGTCTTGGTTGTTTCAAGGGACCCATCCCCACACAACCATTCTCTGAATGGTTCTGTAACAACCGGCACCAACGGCTCCGTAAACGATGTTGTCCCCCTGGATAGGAGGCAAGGTCTTGACCGGCATTGATGTAAACACCTGTAGTTGCGGCGAAGCCTGCTCTACCACGTGCAGCGACTCCAACTCCGAGTCCTACGTCGCCGCTGGGATAGACACTGGCGGAACAACTAATACTGCGTCGAAAACACAGGTGGGCGACCAACAGGACCGTGCACTGGCGTCTCCTACTCTGAAACCAGAACTGCTGCCAAGGGCTAGCCCGCCGGAGATGGTACAGTTACGGCTCCTATGACCTCCATGGGGCCCGCAGGCCCTCCAGAGGGAGATGATAGCCCAAAAACTCGTAGAACTTCATCTGACTTCTGGTCGCCCCGGCTCAAGAAAAGACTGGAAGGCTTGGGCACGACACCGGAGCGGGAGTGCCAGCAATAGAACATGAGACATCCCTGTGATCCGTATCGAGAATTGAAGAGGTCATGGAAGACCGGGGCTTTGATCTTTTGCGACGTCGCTTAATGTGATATGTCGCCGGAGACTGGGACCGCTGCCATTGATCACCGGATGAAGGTCGGTGCTCCCTGGAATGACCTCTGAACCGGGAGGATGACCGACGTCGGGAGGAGCTGGAAGTCTGCAACAACCTCGCCTTCAGAAGCTTCATGCGCCGCTCCCGCAGTACCTTTGGCTTCATCCGTTGACAAGCATCACAGTTGTCTGCGTCGTGGTGCAAGCCTAAGCACCACATACAAATAGTGTGTGGATCTGTACCCGACATCTTGCGAGCACAGGACCCACAGAGTTTGAACCCAGAGGGTAGAAGGCACACTGTTTCCTGATGAAAAATTGTCACAGTAGGCCGAAAAACAGCCAGAGAGATGCTTCTCCGGATCCGCGTTACAGCGTGGAAAAAAAGAAACTGCGGTCCACACGCCGGAGGGGACTTATATGGCTCCACTGAAGTCATGTCCGGAGATGATATCACTGCCGAGCCGTACACCGCTGTCCCCTGGTGCGCAGAGTGTCTGCTGAAAAACTTTCCAGGCTGGCGTTTGGGGAGAATTCAGAGTTAAGGAATCTGCGGCTAGATGTCTCTATCAGAAGAAAGAAGCTCTCTGCTAGCGAGTCGGTTGTGTCAAATCCAAATCTTATGCTTTGCTCCATTTCTGCCGTCAGCAACTGCCTGACAGTGGGTTGCCCAGGCCTCCTCCAAGACCATAGGCAGCACTAACGCAACCAAATCCCATAGAGTATTGAAATAATGGACCGATAGGCGAGCGGTGTTCACTGACAGCAGCCACAGGCTGGTGCAAAAGAACATTCTCTTACCAAAGGTGTATAACTTCTTGGATTTCCTATCCGGTGGAGAGGTAGGCGATGCGTCCGGGTGAATGCAGGAAGCGGAGGTTTGGCCCACCAAGTCCTCCTTGGTGGGGTGGTGGGCAAGGAAACTATGATCCCAGGAGCAGGGGGATAGTGGCGGGCAATTGTCCTTTTCACAGGAGCCTCTATGCAGGGCTTGAACCAGGCCCCAAGCAGAACGTCCACAGAGGCTTCATTAAATGGGAGTAAGGAGTCTAAGGGGGAAACTCCAGGCTGAACACTCCTGTCATAACTTATATTTTGACTGCCATTGAGGGCAAGTTATGGTTCAGGACCTCAGCTGCCCTGCGCACCACCATAGCGAAAGAAGCTCCCTCCTCCGTAGCGTAGCCACAGTAAGAGGGGAAACCAGGCCAGTGTCAGGCGAAGTGTCTAACACACTGGCCTCATACCAGCTGTCCTCAACTGGATCCTCTCCATAGGTGTCCATAGACCACTCTAAAATGTCTCCCACTCCAGGTGCATCCATTCAATAAGGCACTGGCTAAGCTGTGGGGAGGATATACACGGTCGGCGCCAGACGCGCCTTCAGACAACACTCCATGTCAGAGGCCCGAAGGTGCTCAAGAGGGCCTGCCCAAAAATGAGGCGCATTACCTCATAAGATTCCTCTAACTGGGTAAGGGTCGCTCTGGCTAAATCGGGGAAGCGTGGAGCCGACCCAGGTTCAGACCTCACCAACTCACGGCCTGCAGTCTGATGACTCCAACGGACTTGAGGAGGTCGAAGAACGCCTGGACTTTTTCAATTTCCTGTGCTTGTGGAACTTCCTCAACTTCTCTGATGACTTTAAATATGAGGAGGAACATCGGGACAGGCTCAGAAAAGTCCCATGCAAACAGAACCTTAAGTGCCGTGGAGTCGATCGACGTCAGGCAGCGAAGTGCTTGAGGGATTGCTCCATCAGTGCTTTTGGGTGCATGGTGCGGTAGTCCTCACAGGCACCACAAACAAGTGGGGGTCTCTCACCGACATTTTCCTGTAACATGCCCGACATAATCTGAAACCAGCTTTTTTCTTAGATTACATCCTCACACCATGAAAAAAAAAAAAGTATTTAGTTATGTAGTACAATATCCTTGGTGCAACAACATCAACTGTTGCATGGCTAAACACTTAAAAGGTCCCAAAGGCAAGACCTATTGGCTATGCCAATGCTTGTTCTCATCAGAACAGAACAGTCTCTGAGGCCCATGGCTATGTGCGGGAGGGGGCCACAGGCCTCACGATGCCACGGCAGAGTCGGTGGTTGCAGACAGAGAGCACAACCAATGGCATCATCGCTTGGCAGACCAGGACCACAGCTCATGTCCTTATGATATTAAGACACGTCGAGGCTTCTGCAACAAAGTCACACGTTACAAAATCCTTCACAGACAATAGAAAGCAGCGAAATGGCGAAAGACATTACAGAGTGACTTACTATGCAATTCCTGCTGAAATGAGCCACTCTCTGCCATAAAATAACATAAAAGTACTGTATTTTATTAATATAAACGGAGTTCTGACCTCAGAAAAGCATCTTTTTAGTTGGAGATTGTAATTCGCAGAGCTGGAGGCCGTTGAATATTGAGGTGGGCTAGCTTGTCTAAAATAAAATAACGGAGGAGGAACAGACCCTGCAGACAGTACCCTCTGAGGTGAAAAGGGTGCAGCTGTGCCCTGGATGGTGATGGCACCCCAGGAGCTGGCTGGGGCACCAGGGATGGATGTTCTGCTGGAAGGAAGGGACAGCGCTTCGCAGGGTACAGAGAGGAGCAGAGCTGGTGCTGGGAGTGGGTTATGTACAGGGGTCGCGGCCGTGACAGAACAAGGCAGCAGATCTTCCCGGGGTAAGGAGAGGAGCTGGCTCGAGCTGAGCGGAAGTAGCTGTAGGGGTCCTATGCCCTGGCCTCCTAGGGTGAGCGCAGCTCCTCAAGTGGTCGGGAAAGGAGCAGGGGATCTGACCCAGGTAGGGACAGGTGATAGGGTGTCCTGTACGAGGGTGGAAGTAGCTTCTCACCTGGCAGGGAGAACAACGGGAGCTGTGACGAGACTGATGGGAAGTCATACAGGGGTTAGAAGCCCCGTCCTCCTAGGGGGAGCGGACCTGACCCCGGTTGGTTCAGGCGTTAGGATGGCAGCAGCTCCTCGCATGATGGAGTCTGGACCACAGGAGCCGGCACGGCATGAGCAGAAGTAGCTGCAAGTAGGGGTTACACGCACTGTCCTAACACGGAGGGCACAGCTCCTCAAGATGTCGGGAAAAGAGCAGGGGATCTGACCCCACTACGTGCTGGAGTTGGGATGTCCTGTAGGAGGGCAGCAGCAGCCCACCATCCCCCAGCCCGCTAACCAAATCTACAATTGCACATAAGCAAAAAGACGCGCAGTGCGTGCTCTTGTAGCTAGCTGGCAGAAACGGCACATGGGAGGAGAAGTGCGTTTCAAGCCTCGTTCTGGGAAGAGAAATTTTATTCGGTAAAGAAATAAAGGAAGGGCTAGGCTATGTAGCGTGAACTAGACCTGGAAAAGAGAGATAGAGACAGACACACACACGCACACGCATCCACTCATCCACCCCCGCACGACTGCCTTATTTGCATAATTAACGGCTGCTATGAGCTAATGAGCGAGTGATTATTGGAAAGAGAAGGAGCTAAATAAGGGTCTCATCATGTGACGGGGCCACGGCAGTGGAAGGAGGGGGGAAGCTGCCGTGGCTGTGTTACTCGCCTGGAGAGGGAAAGTTGCTGAAAAGCTCGAGTAATTCTGGAAATTTTGAGGGGGAAGAGAACAAGCACAGCGAGACATCTGTTTTCAATTATGGTGCACGCATTTGGGCATGATAATTGCAAACGGATGTCGCCCGTGCGGGTAACCATAAGCAATAGACCGTAGGCGGAGCAAAGGCAGGACATGCGCCTGCCTTTGCCCAATTGCGTGCTCTCTTTCTTAGAAAGACGCACGCAAAAGCCAATAGCCTGTGACGAAAACAAAACCACACGCACAAGCGTGTGCTGAGCTTTCTGAAGCCCCTTAAAATAAGTCTCGCAAGCAGCGCATGCGCGCTGCTTTAGGCTCGACCTAAAAAGGGCAGTCAAAAAGTGACTGTGGGGTAGCTCAATTTGAATCAGCGCTATCTGGCACGAAAATGAATAGAACTGATGTCAGCGTGCCGAGGTGGTGTCTATATAGGCACCGAGCATGTTATGTTCCGCAGCGGACGACAATGAACCAAACGCTACCAAGCGGCAGGCAGGGGTACTGCTTGAAAACCTCCCAGATCCAGTCCGACGCATGGGGATATTCCATGGTAATGAATCTGAGGCTAGACGTCTCTATCAGACAGAAAAGAACAGATGTCAGCACACTGGGGTGGCGCCTATAAAGGTACCACACATGGCACTTCCAGCGCGGGTAAAACGGCCAACTTCAAACGGAGCCGAACAGCGCCACCTACCAGTGAACAGGGGTACTGCTCACCCAAAGTTTCAGGATCCAGTTGGATGCCTTGGGAATATTCTAAGGTAAGGAATCCATGGCTAGATCTTTCTATCAGATGCAGAGATATGCATTTCTTCTGTCAACACTAGAATAAAAAAGTCAAATCTATTGGCTCTCTCAATATTTGTTCTTTTTGGCACCATGCTATTATGATGTAATACAGCTCATGTTTGACTGATTTGCTAAATTAACCAAATTAATCTCTGCACACCCCACACTCTTGACAAACGTCTGTAAAGCATGGTAGAAGTGTATTAGATACAATTATGCACTAGCTATACACTATCAACCCTGGTAAGGAACCATATTCTGAACACAATTCAAAAACAACCTTTAAGTAGATGAAGACATTATTCAAAGCATATTAGTAAAGCCCACAGAGGCAAATCTCCCATCTTAATATCGTACACCTTGCTGGGCAGATTAATCACCCTTAAGCTCTTTTAGGTCAGATGTGTGATTTAATTGGAGAACTATCAAGGCATAGTAGGTTGGCAGGAACACTAGATGAACCACAGTGAATTGTAAAAAGTTAAATGCATGTTTTATAAAAGTACACAGGCCCACTTTCACACAGAAAGATAACCCGTCCCTCTACTTCCCCTTACTGCCAGCACTGCTCTATGTATTTAGCTACAGAGAAGATCTGATACTCTTGACACACTTTTTGAAAGTTATTTTTCTGCAGAACTGGTTTAAGCTCCTTTAAGGCACTGCAGCAACACATTCTGTAAAAAGTAGGTCAATGAAATTCATTCTGAAGCTAAGATAAATGTGCTGTATGTTAAAACAACACACAATGAAAAAGGTTATTATAACTAGCAACTTTTTCACAACTATTGTCTTCAACTAAAAAAACGTAACAGATATATATTCTCACAACCCTTCTTTGAAACGAGCCAGAGTTTACTACCCTCCTCCCTGCCCGAATGGATCAAAAGGAAGGAAACTCACCAGTGACTGAGACAATGTTAAGTAATCGCCTCATGGTCTGTGGGCTGATGTCACTGAACCAATCCTCGGTCACCAGCATTTTAGTAAGATCGAAAGACATCTGCCGAGTGATAGTGCGATGTATCTGTCTTCTTCTATATGTATCCTGGAGTTGAAAATACAAATATGTGGGTGTAATCAGTGAATGTATTCCATGAATCATTGTTATAAAAATGTACAATAATCTATCTATCTATAGCCTAATAAAAAAATACACCAAGAGTTACCAAGGGTTGGGGTGCATATATCGGACTTCAGCCACAGCCGAGTGCTGATTGAGTACATAGAACAACATCTGAAATTAAAGTGCTCATTACCTATGAGGTAATGGCAACGGATCATGATTATCTTCAGGAGAGTCCTCTGAAGCTCAGCAAAGGTTCAGCTTTTAACAATAGATATTTGTACACACTGCAAGGGACTGAGAAGATGGCTCCTACTCAGTGTAATTCCATACTTTTTTCACCTTAGACAACACTAACCATCAATTGCACAAAAAATAAATGGAAATTAATTCTGGGACATAATCTCAGGATCAAAATGGCTGCTCACTTCTTAATAACAGGATATTTTTGGGTTGTATGATCTTTTATTCATTTTAAATTCTCATTCATTACATCTTCAAACAGAATATAGGAAAAGAAAAAAATAAACAAAGCAGACCCATAGCAGAGGTAGGCATAACTGATGCAGACTGTGAGAGTCACTCTGAAGCAACTGACAGAGAACACAGAATTGGGAGTACATACATTGTCTCATTATCCAATACAGACATTCAGCCTGTAGAATCATCAAAGTCCACCCCAACAAGTATATCCAGTTAATGTTATGTGGTTTTTCCAGCTATCGTCCACAGTCTCCAAAGTTGCTGGACAAGATAGGGAGCAAGTATCAGCCTCTTTTTCCCCTGCCATGTGCTCTCTAAAAGGGCCCCAAATGGCTTTTTGGTTAGGATCTAGGGACCAGTAAAGCAGCATGTCACCTCCTGCGCATTACAAAATGTTGCATACCGTAGGCAATCTTCAATTTTTGGTGTGGGACCTTTGAGCCAGGTTTTGGACATCCGTCGCATCTCTAGCACCAACAGCAGCCCAACTAACCACGCCATCTGTCGTGAGGGACATCCACTTTAAACCCAGCAACGATGTGAGCAGTGTGCAAGTCAGAAAAGTTGCAGTAATCTCATGGGGGACAGGCACTAGGTCGACTCAAAATGCTTTGATCAGTGGACAGTGCTTTGAGTATGGTCCATGAGGTGCAGGTGCTTGGTAGTGTAGTACGCCATGTTAGGAATATGAAAATCTAGGACTCTATGTCTCTTCTTACTGGAAAGCAATACAGTTTGCTCGCAGCAATATCGCCATGTTTTTAAAGGGAGTGTCACAATCAAGTCTCCATCACACCTCTCTGAGTTCCGCGTTCACTGACAGCAGCTCATTATGTGTCGTGTGGTACAGTCATTCTACCCATTCCCTCATGCAGGCAGTGAGATGCATCTGAGGAAATGGCAAATACTCTGCTTGTTCATCAAAAAGGTGTTCCAGCATGCAGAGACTGTGGGTGGAAGCCTATATTGCACAAACAGATCCAACCTGTTGACTTCCTCAAGGGAGCAGAACTCCTCCAGTGACATAAATTTACGTACAATAAACAGCTGTCCCAGTTTCAAATAGGTCAGCATTAGTAGTGTAGACTGCACTGAACCATTCATGGCTTGACTCAAACCTGGCTTATTCCGCAGCGTCATCTCAGAAGAGTACATTATCTCACAGTCTGCATATCTTGCAAGGGTTATGACCGCCCAATGCGTGCAGAGAACCGTTTTGATGGTAGCAAGCGGTTTGGAATACACTGTAGCAATGACTGTGTTCAGTGCACCAGTTTCAACCCCATCATGCTGAATAGAGTGGTGGGGTGCAATGCAATGTGTGTTAACCCAGTAAATAGTGAGGTGTGCCTGAGCAGCTAAAAAGTATAATTCAGGGTCAGATACTGTAAATCCACCCCACCCCCCCACACCCCACACCCCACCCCCATGCAAGCCTAAGGGACAAGGAGTGCACCTTCATGAAGAAGGGTTTGCCTGGAGCTACGGGGATGTTTACAAAGTACAGTGATTTTGGGAGAATCAGCATTTAAATTGTTGTTACTCAGCCCACCATGAATAGTGGAAGAACAATCCACTGATCCACATGCAAAGCCAACTTTTCGAGTACAGGGCCATAGTTATGAAGAACCGGGTTTTTAGAACCCAGCGGCGCCAGGGGCACACCCAAAGTCTTCGGGTTCACCTGTCTTAGAATACAGAGACACAGGATACTTCTTGGTGGCGTCAGAGATCGAATTTATTGGCTGCAGCCGGTAACAGAAGTCCTAGAAGTCATCACGGTATGAGTTCTCAGGAGACTGCTCAAATTTACAAAGCAAGTCATCCCTTTTTATGCCAGAAACATCACATTCCAGACAAACACCCATTATTTTACAACTTGTCCAATCGCATGTAACCACCCCAAAAGTATCGCATGACGGTAAAACCCACTTTTCAGTTGTCCGGCCCATGATCAATCATCGAACAATCCCAACATTCTTCTTTAGACAAGCCGGACAGACCCATAATAAAGAGACCACAACCCATATTGTAAATGGACCATAAAAGAAGAAACAGAAACAGATAGAAGTAGGATGGGGCATGTTTGTGTGCAATAAAACTTTACGAGATCCCGTGCTCCGACCCTTAATCAAGATCAGCTAGAGGGCGGGAACGGGTTTGGCAGGGTCGGCCTCAGGCAACGAGGTCAGTTCACTGAAGTCATGTAGGAGTCAGCACAAACTCGAGCTAAGGTGCGCCTGACCAAAAAGCTTGTTTAACCACAGTCATCGGCCTATGTGAGGGCAACCACAAAATGGCTACCATGCGCAAAATGGAACCCAGGGTTCGGAACGAAAACCCTAAATACGCAGTGAATCCATTGGTGTAATGTGACGAAAACACACGTACTAGCCAAACTCACTAGTTACGGTTCGCTGTTACCAAAATCGTAACGGAACCATGATATTTATAACGCAGATTCAGATTTCACGGAACCTTAGTTATTTCACAGTATTAAATCTTTTGGTGGGGGAGGAGCCTAGCGCTTGACCAAGATGGCCGCGTGAGCTCTGAGCTCCCGAGACCCAAGCGCCCTCCGTCGATTATCCTGTCTCTAATCCTGTCTGCATGCATGGCATCGTGTAGATGACTTGTCAGGGAGGCGATTGATGCTACCCGAGGTCGGATCGCCCACCGGGAACCGGAGTTATGTATGGCGGAAGATTGCGGCCTATCTCCGAGGGATGCCAGGGGCTGGAGTTGGCAGGATGCCCGACCTCTAGTTGAACAACAGCGGCCAGGCAAGGTGTGAACTGTCGGATGGAGGTCCCAGTCCTTTCGCTTTCACTTTCTCTCCCTTTGTCTGCCCTGCCCCTGGAGAGCCCTTGGTGGCTTTAATTTTCCTTTGGACGCTCTACATGCTGCTCTGGCGGCCCACTGCAGACCTGATCACTCCTGATTCCTCTTGCTGAGAGAGGGCCGTCTTATCGGAACCGAACTGCTTGGTGCCAACCATGTCGGGCAAGGCAGAGGTGGATCGGCTGAAGCCTAAGTCTACCAGGCGGGGAGCCTATTCTCAAGCTAATAATATGGACCGCTATGCTCTGCAGAAGGGGTCACCGAGTGGGTCGAGCCAGTCGCCGGATACCCAGAAGGAGGTCTCGCCCTTGGCCCCGGAGCTTTCGCTGCAGGATGGGGGCGCTCGAGGGGATGCAGACCTCGATTGGGAGACAATTTGAGGCCCTGGCGCATAAAGTGGATACCATCTTGGTGGACGTTAACCTGATCCGCGCAGATTTGGGCAAAACCAACGAACGGGTTAAAACCCTGGACCTCAAGACCACGGGCCTCGCCGAGGAGGTTTCGGAACTGCAGATCGAGGTTCGTAAGCTGAGGACCGAGAGTGATCTCGCCGCCCGTCGGCTGGAGGACTTTGAGAGCCTGGCCAGGCGCAACAACGTGCGCGTTATCGGGGTCCCGGAGTCCTCGGATGAGGCTTCGGTTGACCTGCTCGTGGAGGACTTGGTGCTTAACCATCTGCAGCCTAAGGGTCTTGGAAAGTTCTTCGCGGTTGAAAGGGCCCACAGAGTGCCGGGTGGGAAGCCCAGGGTGGGAGCCCCGCCGAGGCCGATCGTCGCCCGGCTCTTTCATTTTCGAGATCGGGACGCTATCCTGCAAGCATCGAGGGTAACGGGCCCGGTCCCCTTCCAGAACGCGTCGGTGAATTTCTATCCTGATTTCACCCAGCAGGTGCAGAGGCAGAGACAGGGCTTTCTGGGGGTGAAGAGGCGCCTTCGGGAGAGGGATCTGAGGTATGCCATGCTCTTCCCTGCCAGATTACGTGTGGTGTACGAAGACCGGACATTCTTTTTTGAGTCTCCCGCCATGGCCGATGAATGGCTGGACGCTTTGCCCCGACGACGGACGGGAGAGGACACTGCCGCGGATGGGGACAGTGGCCGGGATGGGCAAGGGTGATGTTTTCAGAGCTGCTCTGACTCGATTTGACTTTATCTAATGACTTGAATAAAGTGCAGTAAATGCGGAGGGTTGCGGGAGGACGAGGGGAGCTCTTTCCTCCCTTAGGGTACTTTTTGTAGATTTGGGTTTGGTAGGGCGACAGGCACACTGCAAGTTGGGGGGGCTTTGTAAGCTGCAGCAGGGGTGCAGGGTGGGGGGGATGGTTGGGATTTTGGGTTTGTTGTTGGGGGGTTTGTTTCTGCAAGGCGTAATGATCATTCTCGGGATTGTTCCATGGTGTCTCTTCGGGTGGGGGGTGGGCCTCTTTGTGTTTGGGGATGGGGGGTAGAGGTTTAAGTGTTATTAGCTGGAATGTTAATGGTTTGGGAGATCGCATTAAGCGCGGGATAGTTTTGCAACATTTGAAACGGTCAATGCCAGATGTCGCCCTACTGCAGGAGACACACCTTATAGGTAATACGTGTTATGCTCTTAATAGGAAGGGTTATAAATTCATAGCTCATTCGGGATTTTCCTCCGGGTCCAGGGGTGTGGGCATCCTAGTCAGGGCCTCGCTACCATTTGAGGTGGACTCCACAATTGTTGACGATAGGGGGAGGTTTGTGGCGGTGGCGGGGAGGTGGGAAGGTAGAACTTTGGTTTTGGTTTCGGTTTATGTCCCTCCAGCCCTGCAGGCCTCCACGTTTACAGATCTGGGTAGGGCCTTGCTGGATCTCCCGGGAGGTATGCTAGTGGTGGGGGGGGGATTTCAATGCTGTCGGTTCTGGGCTGCTGGATAGGTACCCGCCCAGAGACACTGGGGGGGCTCAGAAGTGGCTCCCAGACTTACTAGACACACTCGGCCTGATAGATTGCTGGAGGCTCCGGCACCCCACACAGCGTCAATACACCTTCCACTCCGGGGCGCATGGTAGCCTCTCTAGGATTGACTACCTGCTCACTCTGGCTGCGCACGCCCCACTGGTGTCTGAGGTCAGGCACATGGCGCGTGGCATATCGGACCATTCGCCAGTGTGGGTCAGGCTGGATATAAGCCGCGAGGGAGGGGGAAGGGTGGCTCCTATTAACCCCTGGTACTTTCGAGATTCCAAGATGCGCAGCGCACTGGTGAAGACAGTGGATAATTTCTTCAAGGACAATCAGGGGTCCGTGGACTCGGCCGTGTCGTTGTGGGAAGCATTTAAGACCGTGCTGCGAGGGGAGGCCCTCTCACTTGTAGTGGCGGCCAAGCGGCGGAGAGATGGCGAGGTTATGCAAGTGGAGGAGGAGATCGGGGCTTTGGAGGGAGCGTTAGAGGAGGAGGTAACAGCGGCCTCACTGCATGAGCTGAGCTTGAAGCAAGCCGAGTATAAGGACCTTGTGACAAATGCCGCTAAGACCCTCAGTAGGGAACAGCAGGGCCGCCTGTATGATGTTGGTGACAAGGCCGGGAAGCTCCTAGCTTGGCTGGATAAAAAAGAAAGGGTTATTAGAGTAGTGCCGGAGTTGACGGGAGAGGGGGGAGAGGTGATTGTGGAACCTGAGGGGATTGTACAGTCTTTCTCGGACTATTTCCGTAAGGTTTATGCCTCAGTGTCGGATAGGCCGCCCGAGGATTCGCGTGACCTCTTGAGGGATATCGCTCTGCCCTGTCTCTCTGATGTAGATAGAGATGATCTTGATGGAGACATAACGGTCGATGAGGTGGCGGGAGCTATTCGCGCGCTGAACCCGGGCAAGGCCTCGGGCCCGAATGGCTTGCCGATTGACCTGTATAAGCTGTTCCCGGATAGGGTAGCCCCTCATCTGCGCGCCATGTTCGTGGAGGCGCGGGGGAGTGGGACCCTCCCGTTGGACCAGAGGCTGGCGACAATTGTTGTGATACACAAAGATGGTAAACCCCGAGATAAGTGTGCCTCATATAGGCCCATCTCACTCCTCAACGCCGAGCCGAAGATTCTGGCTAAAATCCTGGCGGGCCGATTGGTCAGGGTACTTGGAGACTTGATTCACCCGGATCAATCCGGTTTTATTCCGCATCGCAACACCGCGTTAAACCTTCGGCGCCTTCATGGTGTGATCGCCAGGGCTGGCACGCTGCGAGAACCGGCTATTGTGGCGTCTCTTGATGCCACGATGGCCTTTGATACGGTGGAATGGGCGTATTTGTGGGCTGTGCTAGCCAAGTTCGGCTTTGGCCCTGGTTTTGTGAGTTGGGTGAGGTTGCTGTATGAGGGACCCCTTGCGAGTGTGGTGGTAAATGGCCGGGCATCGACTCTGTTCCGGCTTGGGAGGGGGACTCGGCAGGGCTGCCCCTTGTCGCCTCTGCTGTTCGCCCTTGCCCTTGAACCGCTGGCGGCGTGGATACGCTGGCACCCGGACATACGTGGCCTTCGCTGGTCGCCCGAACACGAGGACCGCATTTCGCTATATGCTGACGACATCCTGTTGTATCTTGCCTCGCCCAAGAATTCATTCATAGTGGTTTGTGACGTTCTTACATCTTTCGGTAGGAACTCGGGTCTCGTCATCAACTGGAGTAAATCGTATTTATACGTCCTGAGTGGTGAGGTTCCACCGGTCCCGCGAACTTGTTCGATCCAGATTGCTCAGCAGGGCTTCGTGTATCTGGGGATCTTTATCTCCATGGACCCCGCTTTGCGGTATGAGAGAAACCTGCTCCCCCCCCTGGCGCGCCTGCGGCGGGATGTTGAGGGCTGGCGGAGGTTGCCGCTCTCCCTCGTCGGGCGCGCTGCCTTGTTCAAAATGATGTCCCTTCCTCGGTTCCTCTACGCATTGCAGAATACTCTGGATTGGGTGCCGGCCAAGTACTTTCGGGAGGTCGAAAGCCTCCAACGAACGTTGTTGTGGGATGGGCGGCCGCGGATAGCGATTGCTAAATTGACGCTTCCATGGTATGACGGGGGTATCGCTCTTCCAGACATCCGACGCTATTACTGGGCCACCCAGTTGTCCGCGATTAACCATGGTCTTTATGGCCCGGCTCTCAGCCCTGGTTATGCCATGGACAGATGGTTGCTGCGCGGTGGGAACTATCTTCGGGCATTGTATTCGCGGTCCCTCGACTCGTCCCTCACGGGGCCCACTGGGGTGGCGGTGCGTGTATGGAAGATGGCGACTGACTCTCTGGGCTGGAAGGATAGGCTCACCCTAGCTACCCCGTTGTTTGAATCTGAAAGGTTGGGTAGGCTTTGGCATACGGAAGGGTTTGATAAATGGGACTTGATCGGCATCTCCAGGGTTGGAGATGTGCTGATTAAGGGGAGGGTGAAGTCCTTTGAAGAGTTGCAGAAGGAGTATGAGTTGGGGGCATCCGAGTTTTTCCGATATGCTCAGGTGCGTCATGCCCTGCGGTCAGTCCTTGTGGAGGGTGAGAGGGTGCCTGAGTCCTCTCCTTTGGAGGACCGGATCCTTGATGGCCATATGCCAGAGAGCACGGTCTCGCTCATCTACAAGAAACTGATA